>NC_092750.1:24784001-27211451 GCF_047496795.1 Chiloscyllium punctatum | reverse complement strand
GCTTTCTCAAGCTGCTCTCACACTGACCGTTCCTCATGGGCAACATGCTGATAGTGCTCTTGCTCAGAAAAATATATCCACCATTCCGCATGATTCTGCTTGGTCTGAGAATTAGAACTGACAGTTAACTGTTTGTGCTACTTCTAGGTCAATGATGGCCCAACTAGCCAGCATCTTCTCCTCAGAAAATGGTGTCCCTTCCTTCAGGTCTGTTTCCTGAATCATAGTTCTGATAAGTGAAAGACAAAAAGCTTTGACTTGTCTCCATTTGGCAATATTGAAGTTCTGTGCTACCAACCAATTATCAATATGTCCCACAATGTTATTGCTCACTGGAGTAGCTCACTGGAAGTCAAGCTCCACTATTCCCTAGTCATCACAAAACTTAAAGATTTGAAAGTGATGCAAAGTTTCCCAATTTACCTGTTTTTCAGACCCAAGTTATGAGAAAGCAAAGACCAGGTGAGTGTATATAACAAGAAAGAATCTCTTTATTTTTAATAAAGAGTCAAACTCCAGATAAACAATTATGAACATTGACACATAATTCTACTCGTTAAAACTCTAATCCCTCAACAAATACCCCCTTTAATCACACATATAGACAAACACAAAAAAAGGGTGCAATGATTAGATTAGGTTCCCCAGTGTGGAAACAGGTCCTTTGGCCCAACAAGTCCACACTGATCCTCCGAAGGGTAACCCACCTAGGCCCAGTTCCCTCTGACTAATGCACGTAACATTCTGGCAATTTAACATGGCCAACTCTTTGGAAGGAAAGCGGAGCACCCGAAGGAAACCCACACAGTCACAGGGAGAACATACAAACTCCACACAGGCAGTCACCCAAGGCTGGAATCGAACCCGGGTTCCTGTTGCTGTGAGGCTGCAGTGCGAATCACTGAGCCACCGTGCCACCCACCAGAAGGAAAAACTGGGAAGATAGTTCAGTGGTCCACAGCAGGGATTGCTGTGATGATCCTTTTGCTGATCAGAATGGTGTATCTCTTGAGATACTTTCATTTGTATGCAAGGTGCAGAGGGTGACCTGTTCACACTTACAGAGGTCTTTAAGTGAAAGTCACAGCTTACAGAAATTAGAAAAGGGAGATAAACTGGCTATGTTTAGGTTTGAGACACTTTTTACTGCAGAGCTCCTTCGCCTCCAGAAATCAGATTATTTCTGTCAAAGTATTCACACCACCAAGTTGTTCAGCTACTTGGAGCCAATCACATGGTTGTTGGCAAGGTGCAGGTCACCGTTTTTGATAACTGGATAATTATTCCACAAAGGGTGGCTCAGTGGTTAGCACTGCTGCCTCACAGTACCAGGGACTTGGGTTTGATTCCAGCTCGGCTGACTATCTGTGTGGAGTAGGCACATTCTCCCGGTGTCTGCATGGGTTTCCTCCAGGATCTCCGGTTTCTTCTCACAATCCAAACATGTCTTGGCTAGGTAAACTGCTCAAAGTGTAGGTTATTAGTCAGGGGTAAATATAGGGTAGGGGAATGGTTCTGGGTGGGTTCATGTTGGGCTGAAGGGCCTGTTTCCATACTGTAGTAATTCTAAAATCAGTCAGCTATTGGTTGCCAATCAAAGCTCCATTTGTACAAACCCTTTGGCTTCAAACCATCGGCAAACTAGTTTTCCAATACTGCTTAAACAAGCAGCTGTGTAAGCTGTACTTACAATGAGTGTCAGTTTACATGCTTTTAATAAGTAAAGCAATCCTTCAACAGTCTCTGGCTTTTAAAAGCAGCTCGATTCTCATTTACTATTAAACGAAGTGTATGGAAAAATTAAAAGATATGGTACATACAACAATCCATTATTGATATTAGTGTTTCTGGACCTATTAAAACGCAGCATAGCAGTTATAATAGGATCAACTGTAATAACACACTTTAGGAAATGTAAAGAATAGAGTCAATTGAAATTGCCAAAATAATTGATTAAGCTATTCCATGGGCAGACACTCAAGAAATTCCAGCAGTTTGACTTTAAGTGAAAGCTACCAATTCTTTTAAATCTGAAAGGGATAAGGACTAAGTCACTTCTGTTCGTGATACTTAATTATGTCTTATATCCACCATTCACCAAGTGTTTGTGTCTCTTCCATCCTGTGCTGACTTTTCAGACTGTGGACTGAATTGTCCCCAACCATCAAAAGTCCAACTAATTTTCTCCCTTTATGCTACACGTATATTGTTTTTCTATTATCTGACATCTGTAGCCCTCCGTTCTACGTAACTAATGCTAATGGTTGTTTTAGTCTGTAGCTCTTGTTTATTTGATAACATACACCTTTTTGTTGGATTTGGTAGCGTCCAAAAAAAACTAAGGAGAATAAGTTTATTGAGGAGATTCATGTAGTAAGGACATTGTTGCATATTATTCATTTGGTAATGATTTGGGTAAATGTCTTTGTAAGGGTAGACTATTGTGGGATGTAGCTTTACAGCTGGATATCTTTCCATGGAGATTATCATCATCTCCATGTTACTTTGGAAAATCTGAGGATAAGTCACTCCAGGACTATTTTAACAGGCAATGTTAGCAGGAGGTGGTGAGTAGATCTCCAGACTCTATGATTGGTTCGAGAATGATCATGGTTTGGCAAGAATACAGGAAGTGAAGATAACCAACGAATTTGTGTTAAAGTCAGCCATATTAATATCAATAATTAATACTTCCTAACAATCAGACCTCAAATCACCAATAGGCTTCCTGGCTGTACAATTTGGCAACTTTGGTTCCAGTGCTAACAAGACTGAAACTAGCTTGCTTCCAGTCACTTACAGTGTGGCACATGCTAATGGCAAGGGCACGAGCACGTGCATACCGTGTACCTAACATTCTCTGGGAAGAGGTGGATATCAGTACCCAATGCTGGTTTGGCATACTAGCTGTCATTTTGTAATTCATGGGCCCTGTTAACGGCCTTCTTTAGACACTCCCAGCTACACAGAATACCTCCCACCTAATGCTTTTGATAATGTTGGAAATTTTGAATTCGTTGTTATTGAAGGAGTTTAATACAAGTGAATGGTGCTGGACTTTGAAAGGAGCCATAAGGAGGGGTTTGGCCTGTCAATGAAAAAACTGCTTTCAGTAATGGGAGATATACTCACATTTAATCTTTGTAGCAGCATGGCCTGTCAAGTGTTTAGAACCAGGTGGATCTCTTGACTACAACATCCTTGATTGGGGTTGTTGATCTGAGCCAATCAGGAAGCCCTGGCTAACCAAACTAACCAGGAGTTGGGGCGCGGCATGGTGGCACAGTGGTTAGCACTGCTGCCTCACAGCGCCAGAGACCCGGGTTCAATTCCCGCCTCAGGCGACTGACTGTGTGGAGTTTGCACATTCTCCCCGTGTCTGCGTGGGTTTCCTCCGGGTGCTCCGGTTTCCTCCCACAGTCCGAAGATGTGCAGGTCAGGTGAATTGGCCATGCTAAATTGCCCGTAGTGTTAGGTAAGGGGTAGATGTAGGGGTATGGGTGGGTTATGCTTCGGCGGGGCGGTGTGGCCTTGTTGGGCCGAAGGGCCTGTTTCCACACTAAGTAATCTAATCTAAACTGAAAATTAAAATATAAAACGTGGCTTTAATAATTAAAAAAAAATCTCAGCAGCAATTGAACACAGTTCAACATTTTTAAAAAATAAACAAAAAAAAATAACCAGGAATTGGGGGGTTGTTAGGGCCGACTGCCTGCCTCTCTTCCGGGGTTACGTTAGAGCCTGGGTGTCCTTGGAGAAGGAGCACGCGGGTGTCCACTGACACCCTGGAGTTGTGACTGGCCACTTGAGTGTTTCCTTCCCTGCTGGAGAGATTGGACCATTTCTGTGACTGTGACTGTGACCGTGCAAGGACTGTTCCTGCTGCTGCCTGGGGCCTGCCTCCCTGCTGCTGCCTGGGGCTTGCCTTGGGGCCCCTCCCCAGGACTTCCACCACCACCACCACTGCTGCTGTGGCCTGAGGAGAGGCCTGTCTCCACTGCTGCTGCTGCCAGAGGCCTACCTCCACCATCACTGCCTGGGTCTTGCCTTGGGGGCCCCTCCCCAGGACCTCCACCACTGCTGCTGCCTGAGGAGAGGCCTGCCTCCGCTGCTGCTGCTGCCTGGGGCCTGCCTCCGCCATCACTGCCTGGGACTTGCCTTGGGGGCCCCTCCTCAGGACCTCCACCACTGCTGCTGCTGTTGCCAGAGGCCTGCCTTCCACCACTGCTGCCTGGGACTCTATTTTGGGGGCTGCCTGGGACTTGCCTTGGGGTTCCTCCCCAACAGGCCTGCCCCCCCCCCCACCACTGCTGTGACTGGAGGAACTGCCTGGGACTTGCCGGGGACCTGCCTTCCACCACTGCTGTTGCCTGAGGCCTGCCTCTACATCTGCTGCCTGGGACTCAATTTTGGGGGCTGCCTGGGACTTGCCTTTGGGGCCTTCCCCAACAGGTCTGCCCCCCACCACTACGACCGAAGGCCCACCTGGGACTCGCCTGAGGCCTGCCTCCACCGCTGTTGCCACCTGAGGCAGGTCTCCACAGTCGTCGCCTGGGACCCCCCCAGCAACCTCCACCACCTGGCAGCAGAGGATGGCGAGCCCGAAGGTTGCGGGGCCCAGCCGCACCTACGCCGGGGTAGCCGCTGCCTTAGGGTCGGCTGTCTCAGCCCCGGCTGCGAACCAGACCCCCTTCAGGCACCTGACTAAACGCCTGGGGGTCAAGGCCTATCCCCACCCTAACATGAGCATCGAGGCCTGTAGCAAGGCCATGGCTAGTGTGGTCGGCCCACTGGCCATCGTCGCTGCGGCACGGATGTACAGGAAGGCCATCTTTTTCCTAAAGACCGAGCAGGCGGTCCACCTGGCCGTGGAGAGGGGGCTCACTGTGGGCGGGACACATTTGCCCGTCGACCCTCTGGAGGTTACAGCCCAGAGGGTCGTGATCTCCAACGTCCCGCCCTTTATTGCCAGCGAGCTCCTTCTCCCCCACCTCACCACCTTGGGGGAAATCCGGTCAGGGATCCAACCGCTCCTGCTCGGTCTAAAGGACCCCGCCCTCCGGCACATTTACTCCTTCCGACGCCAGGTTTTTATTTGCCTGGCCCGGGAGGAGGTCACCGAGGGCTCCTTTACCCTCGCCCACGAGGGCGTGGCCTACCGCGCCTTCTGGACGGCGGACGGCGTGCGGTGCCACCTGTGCCGCGAGGTGGGGCACATTCGAAAAAACTGCCCTACCCAGAAGGCCGCCCAGCCCTCGCCAACGGCTGACGGTGGTGCCGCCGCACCCACTCCCCCTCCCCCAAAGTCAACACCGCAGGCCCCGGCACCGGAGCCTGAGCGGGAGGCTTCCGATCATCCAGCCTCTGGCAGGGAGGGGGGTGAGCGTCCAGCCGGCCGGAAGGCGCTTGGGAAGACGCGTCGCGTCAGGCCCGCCCACGGGGAGACCACCCTATCCCCTTCCCCGACACCCAGCCCACGACCTGCCCCGCCCCGGCACGACGATGCCCCTGCGGCCGTGCCAGCGTCGCCCCGGCGCGGGAACCCTGACCCCCAATCCCCCGAACCCGTACCCGACCCTGACCCCACTGACCCCATGTCTACCCCCGACCCCCACCGAGAAACCCCTGGGGCTTCGACGCCCGCCCCAGGCACTGCGACACCTGGCCCGGGGGACCGTGAGCCCGAGCCCCGCCCCACCCAGCCACACCCTGGCACTAACCTCGGGGGGACCACCGCTGCCCGACCTCCCGCAGCGACCGTGTCTCCGGGCCCCGGAGAGGGAACTGGGCCCCTGCCCCGCCCGCCATCACCTGATAAACCAGGGGCGGGGCAGGAAGTGACACGGCTGACCCTCTCCACCCTGGCCACGCCCCCTGCTTTCCCCCAGCCAATCGTATTCCGGGAGAGGCTGGGGGGAGGAGCCTCAGGCCCCATGACCACCACGACGGGCGGGGAGGGGAAGGCCCATAAATCCCCCCCTGTCTCTCTGGGGAAGAGGTGCTGGCCTTTGGAGGGGGGAGAGAGTCCTGCAGCGTGCCGGAGGCGCTGCCCCTCTCCGGGGGACGGGCCCACGGTACCCCCCAACAATCCCGCACCGCGGCCCGACCTGCCCGACGAGGGCCGCGGTGCGGGCGTCGACAACGGACCCTTTACTGGGTCGCCGAGCGGCGGAGGGGAGGAAGGTGTTATCCCCGCTCCTCCCTCCCAGACTGTTTTTCCAGGTGCCTTGGCCCTGGGGGATGACCTTTTCCTGGGGGATGACCTTTCCCCGAGGAGCCAGGCGTCCCGGTGTCGGGAGGAGAGCGGGGCCCCGAGCCTCCGCCGCCCGACGACCCGAACTCGGGGCGTTCCGGGACGGGGTGCGCCGAGGAAGGCACCGCCGGTGACCCTGGGGGTGGGGTCGCCGGGGGTTCGAGGCCGGTTGGCGGCGCCGGACCAGCCCCCATCCTCTCGGTGGGGGAGGGGTCGGCGACCGAGGGCGACCTCCCGGAGGAGGGTTCGGGGTCGGTGGCGGACACCGGGGACGACGCGGACTCCGTCTGCAGTGACGTTTTTGAGTCCCAGGTGCCCCCCGCCGATCTCCCCCTCATCCCCCTCGAGGAACTCCGGGAATTTGTCGAGGAAACTCGAGGTCGCCGGGATAGAGCCCAACTGGCGCTCGACCGCTGGAGCTCTTTTGAGAAAGCTTATTGGTCGGCCCACGCTGCTCACCAGGCGCCTGGGCTCGACGTCAACGAGCGAAAGCGAGTCAGGAACTTCCTGGGGGCACTCCTGGTGAGGGCGAGGGACTCCTGTGCCCCTCCCTCGTCCTCCCAGTAATTGGGTTTTAACTGTACTGGTGGTGGTAGCACAACGCTTCCGACATGGAGACGACTATAGCCAGCCTCAACATCAACGGCAGCAGGGAGTCACAGCGCAGATTCCAGACCCTCTCGGTCCTTCGGGACGGGAGGTATGCGGTGTGCTTCCTGCAAGAAACCCACACTACCCCGGGAGACGAAGCCACCTGGCTCCTGGAGTGGTGGGGGGGGGTCTACATGAGTCACCTCACCCGCAGATCTGGCGGGGTGGCTATCCTGTTGGCCCCGCATTTTCAGCCCGAGATCTTGGGGGTCAGGGAGCCGGTGCCAGGCCGTTTGCTTCACCTGACGGTTCGGCTGGGGGGCGCGGTGCTTCACTTGGTGAACGTATACGCTCCCCTGGCCGGGCCGAGGCAAGCGAGCTTCCTCGAAGAACTGTCCGCTCATCTGGCTTCCATCGACGAGAACCAGTGCGTCGTCCTCGGGGGAGATTTTAACTGCGTCCTCGAGGGCAGGGACCACGGCGGTGCCCGCACTGGCTGCGCGTCGGGGAAGAGGTTGGGGGACTTGGTCAAGTCCTTCGACCTGGTGGACGTCTGGCGGACTCTCCATCCCGACTCCATCGCCTTCACCTTCGTGAGGCCTGGGGTCGGAGCGTCCAGAATCGACCGCCTGTACGTTTCGCGGGCGTACGCCTCCTGTTTTCCGAAGGCCTCCACGCGGCAGGTGTCGTGCACGGACCATCACCTGGTGTGGGCGGAACTCCTTCCGTTCGGCGCCAGGCTCGGCTCCGCGTACTGGCACTTTAACAACCTGCTGCTGGGGGACGAGCGGTTCCGGGACTCGTTTCGTCGTTTCTGGGCCGGCTGGAGAAGGAAGCGGGGAAGCTTCCCCTCCCTGAGGCTATGGTGGGACGTGGGCAAGGCTCACGTCCGCGTCTTCTGTCAGGAGTACGCGAGGGGGTCGACCAAGAGGCGGAAATCCAGGATCGCGGAGTTGGAGAGGGAGATGCTCGACCTGGAGTCACGCCTCGGTCAGCCCGACGCGGACCCGGCCCTGCGCGGGGTGTACGAAGAGAAGAAGGCCGCGCTCCGGGACCTGCAGCTCGTCGGGGCTCGGGGCGCGTACGTGAGGTCGCGGATCCAGCTCCTGCAGGACCTGGACCGCGGCTCCCCCTTCTTCTACTCGCTGGAAAAAAGGCGCGGCACCCGTCAGCAGCTCCTTGTGCTGCTGGCCGACGACGGGTCCCTCGTCTCGGATCCGGAGGGCGTCAGGGCCCACGTCCGAGACTATTACACGGCTCTGTTCTCTCCGGATCCGTCCAGCGAGGACGCTCGCAGAGTTCTGTGGGAGGACCTGCCGCAGCTCGGCCCGGAGGACGCCGGAAGGCTCGACGCTCCCGTCACTTTAGAGGAGCTGACCGGCGCCCTCGACCGGCTCTCGAGGGGCAAAACCCCGGGGCTGGACGGGCTGACTGTGGAGTTCTTCAGGGCGTTCTGGGACGTCCTGGGGAACAACTACGCACAGGTCCTGGGGGAGTGTCTACATGCCGGACAGCTGCCCCTTTCTTGGCGCAGGGCGGTCATCGTCCTGCTGCCGAAGAAGGGGAACCTTCGTTCTTTGAAGAACTGGCGTCCGGTCTCCCTCCTCGGCACGGATTACAAAATTTTCACCAGGGTGTTGTCTTCTCGCCTGGCTTCCGTGCTGGCCCACGTGATTCACCCGGACCAGTCCTACACGGTCCCGGGCCGGAGGATACACGACAACGTCCACCTGGTCCGGGACCTGATCCATTTCTGTCGACGGGCTGGTCTGCCGAGCGCCTTCCTGTCTCTCGACCAGGAGAAGGCGTTCGACAGGGTCGATCACGAGTACCTGCTCGGGACTCTGCGGGCGTTCGGGTTCGGGACGCGGTTCGTCGCCCGGATCCGACTTTTGTACGCCGCCGCAGAGTGTCTGGTTAAAGTTAACGGGTCCCTGACGGCGCCCCTTCGCTTCGGGAGAGGAGTGCGTCAAGGCTGCCCCCTGTCCGGCCAGCTGTATTCCCTGTGCGCGGAGCCTTTCCTGCGCCTCTTGCGGAGGAGGTTGTCGGGGCTGGTTCTGCGCGGCGCGGGCACGGGGGTGGTCCTCTCGGCCTACGCCGACGACGTGCTCCTCACTTTCACCGACCCGGCTGACCTGGGGAGGATGCGCGAGTGCCAGGCCGTGTACTCGGCGGCGTCTTCCGCCAGGATCAACTGGGCCAAGTGTTCCGGACTACTGGTCGGCCCGTGGCGGGTGGACTCTCTGCCGGAGGAGTTACGGGGGTTCAGCTGGAGTACCACCCATCTCCTCTACCTGGGGGTCTACCTCAGCCCGGCTGAGGAATCCTGGCAGGAGCTGGAGGCCAAGGTCTCGGCTCGCCTGGGCCGCTGGACAGGACTGCTCCGAGTGCTATCTTACAGGAGTCGAGTGCTGGTCATAAACCAGCTGGTGGCCGCCATGCTGTGGTACCGGCTGGTCACTTTGGTCCCTCCTCCTGGCTTTGTCGCTGACATCCAGAGAACGTTGGTCGACTTCTTCTGGGACAAAAAGATGCACTGGGTCGCCGCGCAGGTTCTGAGTCTCCCTATCGAGGAGGGCGGTCAGTCGCTGGTGTGCGTCCGCACCCAGGTCGCGACGTTCCGCCTTCAGACCTTGCGGCGATACCTTTACGTCGAGCCTCCTCCTAGGTGGTGCGCCCTGGCGACGTACTTTTTCCGCCAGGTGCGTAACCTCAACTACGACACGCAGCTCCTGTTCGTCGACCGTGACGGTTTGGAGGTCGCCCTCAAGGTGCTGCCTGTCTTTTACCAGGACCTGATCACTGTCTGGAACATGGTCGAATCGCGTCGCGCCTACCCTCCGGCTGGAGTAGCGGCTGTCGTCAGGGAGCCGTTGCTCAGGAATCCGCACCTCCGTACTCACGGGTTCGAGTGGCTGTCGGAGGGGAGGGCCGTGGCGGCGAGGGCGACCAGGGTCGGGGACGTGCTGGGTGCCGGGGGCCTGGGCTGGACGCTGCCGCAGGACATAGCTAGCAGGGCAGCGGTAGACGTCCGGTACGTGGCCACCGCCATCCGACGCCTTAAAACGGCGGTGCTCGGACCCGACGTAGTGCACCAGTTGGAGGACGCTCAGGTGTGCGGTGGGATCCCGTCCGCGCTCACCCCGGCCTGGACGGAATTTCACATTGGCCCCAAGGTCCCGTACTTCCCGCGGGAGCCTGTGCCCCACAACCTGAGCCGCCTCCGGAATTTTAAATTTGTCCCCTTAAGGGATATAAAAAGGAGGGCCCTGTATCGACTGCTGCTGCACACCGTCCACCTCTTCTCCCTCATCCACCGTCCGGACACGCCTTGGCGTGCCCATTTGCCACCGGGCGGTGGAGATCCCCAGTGGAGGGCTCTCTACGCGGGAGTCCTCCCCCTTTCTCTCGGGGATCTGGGGTGGAGGGTGCTGCACGCAGCAGTCCCCTGCAACCGCAGATTGCGGTGGTTCACGGACTCCCAGCCCAACTGCTTGTTCTGTGGCGCTGTGGAGTCCGTGGATCATGTATATATTGGGTGTGGGCGTTTGCACTCCCTTTTTGATTTTCTCAAAAACCTTCTCCTCTGTTTCTGGCTGCACTTCAGTCCCACGCTCCTGATCTTCGGGCACCCGGTACGGAGGAGGGAGGGCAGGTCCGAAGACCTCCTCGTGTGTCTGCTCCTGGGCCTGGCCAAACTGGCCATCAACAGGTCCAGGCAGCGGGCCGTGGAGGGGGTCGTTAGGGCTGACTGCCTGCCCCTCTTCCGGGGTTACGTTAGAGCCCGGGTGTCCTTGGAGAAGGAGCACGCGGTGTCCACCAACACCCTGGAGTCGTTCAGGGAGAGGTGGGCGCCGCAGGGAGTGGAGTGCATCATTTCTCCCTCCAACTCTATTTTGATTTAGTCCCTACCCTCCCCTTCACTGTTTTGATCACACAGCATTGCCCTGTGGTTTGAAGGGCAGTGCTTGTCACTGGCCACCCGGGTGTTTTTCCTATCTTCCTGGTGGTGGAAATTGAATAAAGATTTGTGCAAAAAAAAAAACAGGGAAGTCTCACTGTGTCTCACACCTACACACACACACACCATGGGTGCTGGGGAAAAAATAAGCACTACCGCACTTAGGTGGTAGTGTGGGGAAGGGGGAAAAAAAAGAAAAAAAAAACTAACCAGGAGTTGGGGGCGGCATGGTGGCACAGTGGTTAGCACTGCTGCCTCACAGCGCCAGAGACCCGGGTTCAATTCCCGCCTCAGGCGACTGACTGTGTGGAGTTTGCACATTCTCCCCGTGTCTGCGTGGGTTTCCTCCGGGTGCTCCGGTTTCCTCCCACAGTCCGAAGATGTGCAGGTCAGGTGAATTGGCCATGCTAAATTGCCCGTAGTGTTAGGTAAGGGGTAGATGTAGGGGTATGGGTGGGTTATGCTTCGGCGGGGCGGTGTGGCCTTGTTGGGCCGAAGGGCCTGTTTCCACACTAAGTAATCTAATCTAAACTGAAAATTAAAATATAAAACGTGGCTTTAATAATTAAAAAAAAATCTCAGCAGCAATTGAACACAGTTCAACATTTTTAAAAAATAAACAAAAAAAAATAACCAGGAATTGGGGGGTTGTTAGGGCCGACTGCCTGCCTCTCTTCCGGGGTTACGTTAGAGCCCGGGTGTCCTTGGAGAAGGAGCACACGGTGTCCACCGACACCCTGGAGTTGTGACTGGCCACTCGAGTGTTTCCTTCCCTCTGGAGAAATTGGCTCGGTTTGTGACTGTGACTCTGTGTGCGTACACGTGCAGGGACTGTCCCTGTTGCTGCCTGGGACTTGCCTTGGGGCCCCTCCCCAGGACCTCCACCACTGCTGTTGCTACTGTTGCCTGAGGAGAGGCCTGCCTCCACCATCGCTGCCTGGGACTTGCCTTGGGGCCCCTCCCCAGGACCTCCACCACCACTGCTGTTGTTGCCTGAGGCCCACCTCCACCGCTGCTGCCTTGGGCTCAATTTTGGGGCTGCCTGGAACTTTCCTTGGGGACCCTCCCCAACAGGCCTGCCCCCCACTGCTACTACCGAGGGACTGCCCAGGAATTGCTAGAGGCCTGCCTCCACTGCTGCTGCTGCCTGAGGCCTGCCTCCACATCCGCTGCCTGGGACTGGCCTTGGGGGCCTTCCCCAACAGGTCTGCCCCCCACCACTACGACCGAGGGCCCACCTGGGACTCGCCTGAGGCCTGCCTCCACCACCGTTGTCACCTGAGGCAGGTCTCCACCGTCACTGCTTGGGACTCACCTTGGGTGACTGGCCTTGGGCACATCCCCAGAACATCCAGCAGCAGAATATGGCGAGCCCGAAGGTCGCGAGGCCCAGCCACACCTACGCCGGGGTAACCGCTGCCTTAGGCTCGGCTGTCCCAGCCCCGGCTGCAAACCACACCCCCTTTCGGCACCTCACTAAACGCCTGGGGGTCAAGGCCTATCCCCACCCCAACATGACCATCGAGGCCTGCAGCAAGGCCATGGCTAGTGTGGTCGGCCCACTGGCCATCGTCGCTGCGGCCCGGATGTATGGGAAGGCCGTATTTTTCCTCAAGACCGAGCAGGCGGTCCACCTGGCCGTGGAGAGGGGGCTCACTGTGGGCGGGACACATTTGCCCATCGACCCTCTGGAGGATACGGCCCAGAGGGTCGTGATCTCCAACGTCCCGCCCTTCATTGCCAGCAAGCTCCTTCTCCCCCACCTCACCACCTTGGGGGAGATCCGGTCGGGGATCCAACCGCTCCTGCTCGGTCTGAAGGACCCCGCCCTCCGGCACATCTACTCCTTCCGACGCCAGGTGTTTATTTGCCTGGCCCGGGAGGAGGTCACCGAGGGCTCCTTTACCCTCCTCCACGAGGGCGTGGCCTACCGCGCATTCTTGACGGCGGATGGCGTGCGGTGCCACCTGTGCCGCGAGGTGGGGCACATCAGAAAAAACTGCCCCACCCAGAAGGCCGCCCAGCCCTCACCAACGGCTGCCAGTGGTGCCGCTGCACCCACTCCCCCTCCCCCACAGTCAACACCGCAGGACCCGGCACCGGAGCCTGAGCCGGAGGCTTCCGATCCTCCAGCCTCCGGCAGGGAGGGGGGTGAGCGTCCAGCCGGCCGGAAGGCGCTCAGGAAGACACGACGCGTCAGGCCCGCCCACGGGGAGACCACCCTATCCCCTTCCCCGACACCCAGCCCACGACCTGCCCCGCCCCGGCACGACAATGCCCCTGCGGCCGTGCCAGCGTCGCCCCGGCGCGGGAACCCTGACCCCCAAACTCCCGAACCCGTACCCGACCCTGACCCCGCTGACCCCACATCTACCCCCCACCCCGATGGAGAAACCCCTGGGGCTGCGACGCCCGCCCCGGGCACTGCAACACCTGGCCCGGGGGACCCTGAGCCCGAGCCCGAGCCCCGCCCAGCCACACCCTGGCACTAACCTCGGGGGGACCACCGCTGCCCGACCTCCCACAGTGACCGTGTCTCCGGGCCCCGGAAAGGGAACTGGGCCCCTGCCCCGCCCGCCGTCATGTGATAAACCAGGGGCGGGGCAGGAAGTGACACGGCGGACCCTCCCCACCTTGGCCACGCCCCCTGCCTTCCCCCAGCCAATCGTATTCCAGGAAAGGCTGGGGGGGCGGGGCCTCAGGCCCCATGACCACCAAGGCGGGCGGGGGGGGAAGGCCCATAAATCTCCCCCCCCCCCCCCCCCCCCCTCTCTGGGGAAGAGGGGCTGGCCCTTGGAGGGGAGAGATAGTCCTGCAGCGCGCCAGTGGAGCTGCCCCTCTCCAGGGGACGGGCCCACGGTACCCCCCAATGATCCCGCACCGCGGCCTGACCTGCCCAATAACGACGATGAGGGCTGCGGTGCGGACGTCGACAAAGGACCCTTTACTGGGTCGCGGAGGGGAGGAAGGTGTTATTCCCGCTCCTCCCTCCCAGACTGTTTTTCCGGGAGCCTTGGCCCTGGGGGATGATCTTTTCCCCGAGGAGCCAGTTGTCCTGGTGTCGGGAAAAGGGCGGGGCCCTGAGCCTCCGCCGCCCGACGACCCGAACTCGGGGTGTTCCGGGACGGGGTGCGCCGAGGAAGGTACCGCCGGTGACCCTGGGGGTGGAGTCGCCGGGGGTTCGAGGCCGGTTGGCGGCACCGGACCAGCCCCCATCCTCTCGGTGGGGGAGGGGTCGGCGACCGAGGGTGACCTCCCGGAGGAGGATTCGGGATCGGTGGTGGACACCGGGGGCGACGCGGACTCTGTCTGTAGTGACGTTTTTGAGTCCCAGGTGCCCCCCGCCGATCTCCCCCTCATCCCCCTCGAGGAACTCCGGGAATTTGTCGAGGGAACTCGAGGTCGCCGGGATAGAGCCCAACTGGCGCTCGACCGCTGGAGCTCTTTCGAACAAGTTTATTGGTCGGCCCACGCTGCTCGCCAGGCGCCTGGGCTCCATTCCAATGAGCGAAAGCGAGTCAGGAACTTCCTGGGGGCACTCCTGGTGAGGGTGAGGGGCTCCTGTGCCCCTCCCTCGTCCTCCCAGTAATTGGGTTTTAACTGTACTGGTGGTGGTAGCACAACGCTTCCGACATGGAGACGACTATAGCCAGCCTCAACATCAACGGCAGCAGGGAGTCACAGCGCAGATTCCAGACCCCCTCGGTCCTTCGGGACGGGAGGTATGCGGTGTGCTTCCTGCAAGAAACCCACACTACCCCGGGAGACGAAGCCACCTGGCTCCTGGAGTGGCGAGGGGGGGGGGTCTACATGAGTCACCTCACCCGCAGATCTGGCGGGGTGGCTATCCTGTTTTTCCCCGCATTTTCGGCCAGAGATCTTGGGGGTCAGGGAGCCGATGCCAGGCCGTTTGCTTCACCTGATGGTTTGGCTGAGGGGGCACGGTGCTTCACTTGGTGAACGTATACGCTCCCCTGGCCGGGCCGAGGCAAGTGAGCTTCTTCGAAGAAGTATCCGCTCATCTCGCTTCCATCGACGAGAACTAGTGCGTCGTCCTCGGGGGAGATTTTAACTGCGTCCTCGAGGGCATGGACCACGGCGGTGCCTGCACTGGCTGTGCGTCAGGGAAGAGGTTGGGGGACGTTTCGCGGGCGTACGCCTCCTGTTTTCCGAAGGCCTCCACGCGGCAGGTGTCGTGCACGGACCATCACCTGGTGTGGGCGGAACTCCTTCCGTTCGGTGCCAGGCTCGGCTCCGCGTACTGGCACTTTAACAACCTGCTGCTGGAGGGCGAGCGGTTCTGGGACTCGTTTCGTCGTTTCTGGGCCGGCTGGAGAAGGAAGCGGGGAAGCTTCCCCTCCCTGAGGCTAGGGTGGGACGTGGGCAAGGCTCACGTCCGCGTCTTCTGTCAGGAGTACGCGAGGGGGTCGATCAAGAGGCGGAAATCCAGGATCGGGGAGTTGGAGAGGGAGATGCTCGACCTGGAGTCACGCCTCGGTCAGCCTGACGCGGACCCGGCCCTGCGTGGGGTGTACGAAGAGAAGAAGGCTGCGCTCCGGCACATGCAGCTCGTCGGGGCTCGGGGCGCGTACGTGAGGTCGCGGATCCAGCTCCTGCAGGACCTGGACCGCGGCTCCCCCTTCTACTTGCTGGAAAAAAGGCGTGGCACCCGTCAGCAGCTCCTTGTGCTGCTGGCCAACGACGGGTCCCTCGTCTCGGATCCGGAGGGCGTCAGGGCCCACGTCCGAAACTATTACACGGCTCTGTTCTCTCCGGATCCGTCCAGCGAGGATGCTCGCAGAGTTCTGTGGGAGGACCTGCTGCAGCTCAGCCCGGAGGACGCCGGAAGGCTCGACGCTCCCGTCACTTTAGAGGAGCTGACCGGCGCCCTCGACCGGCTCTCGAGGGGCATAACCCCGGGGCTGGACGGGCTGACTGTGGAGTTCTTCAGGGCGTTCTGGTACGTCCTGGGGAACAACTACGCACAGGTCCTGGGGGAGTGTCTAAATGCTGGACAGCTGCCCCTTTCTTGGCGCAGGGCGGTCATCGTCCTGCTGCCGAAGAAGGGGGACCTTCGTTCTTTGAAGAACTGGCGTCCGGTCTCCCCCCTCAGCACGGACTACAAAATCTTCGCCAGGGTGTTGTCTTCTCGCCTGGCTTCCGTGCTGGCCCACATGATTCACCCGGACCAGTCCTACACGGTCCCGGGCCGGAGGATACACGACAACGTCCACCTGGTCCGGGACCTGATCCATTTCTGTCGATGGGCTGGTCTGCCGAGTGCCTTACTGTCTCTCGACCAGGAGAAGGCGTTCGACAGGGTCGATCACGAGTACCTGCTCGGGACTCTGCGGGCATTCGGGTTCGGGACGCGGTTCGTCGCCCGGATCCGACTTTTGTACGCCGCTGCAGAGTGTCTGGTTAAAGTCAACGGGTCCCTGACAGCGCCCCCTTCGCTTCGGGAGAGGAGTGCGTCAAGGCTGCCCCCTGTCCGGCCAGCTGTATTCCCTGTGCATGGAGCCTTTCCTGCACCTCTTGCGGAGGAGGTTGTCGGGGCTGGTTCTGCGCGGCGCGGGCACGGGGGTGGTCCTCTCGGCCTACGCCGACGACGTGCTCCTCACTTTCACCGACCCGGCTGACCTGGGGAGGATGCGCGAGTGCCAGGCCGTGTACTCTGCAGCGTCTTCCGCCAGGATCAACTGGGCCAAATGTTCCGGACTACTGGTCGGTCTGTGGCGGGTGGACTCTCTGCCGGAGGAGTTACGGGGGTTCAGCTGGAGTATCACCCATCTCCTCTACCTGGGGGTCTACCTCACCCCGGCTGAGGAATCCTGGCCGGCCAACTGGCAGGAGCTGGAGGCCAAAGTCTCGGCTCGCCTAGGCCGCTGGACAGGACTGCTCCGAGTGCTATCTTACAGGAGTCGAGTGCTGGTCATAAACCAGCTGGTGGCCGCCATGCTGTGGTACCGGCTGGTCACTTTGGTCCCTCCTCCTGGCTTTGTCGCTGACATCCAGAGAACGTTTGTCGACTTCTTCTGGGACAAAAAGATGCACTGGGTCGCCGCGCAGGTTCTGAGTCTCCCTATTGAGGAGGGTGGTCAGTCGGCGGTATGCGTCCGCACCCAGGTCGCGACGTTCCGCCTTCAGACCTTGCGGCGATACCTTTATGTCGAGCCTCCTCCTAGGTGGTGCGCCCTGGCGACGTATTTTTTCCGCCAGGTGCGTAACCTCAACTACGACACGCAGCTCTTGTTCGTCGACCGTGACGGTTTGGAGGTCGCCCTCAAGGTGCTGCCTGTCTTTTACCAGGACCTGATCACTGTCTGGAACATGGTCGAATCGCGTCGCGCCTACCCTCCGGCTGGAGTAGCGGCTGTCATCAGGGAGCCGTTGCTCAGGAATCCACACCTCCGTACTCGCGGGTTCGAGTGGCTGTCGGAGGAGAGGGCCGTGGCGGCGAGGGCGACCAGGGTCGGGGACGTGCTGGGTGCCGGGGGCCTGGGCTGGACGCTGCCGCAGGACTTAGCTAGCAGGGCAGCGGTAGACGTCCGGTACGTGGCCACTGCCATCCTACGCCTTAAAACGGCGGTGCTCGGACCCGACGTAGTGCACCGGTTGGAGGACGCTCAGGTGTGCGGTGGGATCCCGTCCACGCTCACCCCGGCCCGCACGGAATTTCACATTGGCCCCAAGGTCCTGTACTTCCCGCGGGAGCCTGTGCCCCACAACCTGAGCCGCCTCCGGAATTTTAATTTTGCCCCCTTAAGGGATATAAAAAGGAAGGCCCTGTATCGACTGCTGTTGCACACCGTCCACCTCTTCTCCCTCATCTACCGTCTGGACACGCCTTGGTGTGCCCATTTGCCACCGGGCGGTGGGGATCCCCAGTGGAGGGCTCTCAAAGGGGGAGGACTCCCCTTTCTCTCGGATCTGGGGTGGAGGGTGCTGCACGCAGCGGTCCCCTGCAACCGCAGATTGCGGTGGTTCACTGACTCCCAGCCCAACTGCTTGTTCTGTGGTGCTGTGGAGTCCGTGGACCACGTGTATATTGGGTGTGGGCGTTTGCACTTTTTTTTTGATTTTTTTAAAAACCTTCTCCTCTGCTTTTGGTTGCACTTCAGTACCACGCTCCTGATCTTCACACACCTGGTACAGAGGAGGGAGGGCAGGTCTGACGACCTGCTCCTGGGCCTGGCCAAACTGGCTATCAACAGGTCCAGGCAGTGGGCCGTGGAGGGGGTTGTTAGGGTCGACTCCCTGCCTTTCTTCTCTTTTCACCCCCCCCCCCCCCCCCCCCCCCCCCCCTCCCCCCGCCAACCTTTCCATGGTTACGTTCGGGCCCGGGTGTCCTTGGAGAAGGAGCACGTGGTGTCCACCAGGGAGAGGTGGGTGCCACAGGGAGTGGAGTGCATTATTTCCCTGTCCAACTCTATTTTGATTTAGTCCCTACCCTCCCCTTCACTGTTTGATCACACAGCATTGCCCTTTGATGTGAAGGGCAGTGCTTGTCACTGGCCATGCGGGTGTTTTCCTATCTTCCTGGTGGTGGAATTTGAATAAAGATTCGTGCACCTTGTGTCTCTCACTGTGTCTCACCCCTACACACACACAACATGGGTAGTAGGGAAAAAATTTTTTTAAAAAATGAAAAAAAAAATACCAGGAGTTGTTTTGTGAAGGGCACTGCTTTTCACTGGCCACTTGGGTGTTTTCCTTTCTTCCTGGTGGTGGAAATCGAATAAAGATTCGTGCACTTTGTGTCTTTCACTGTGTCGCACATCTATGAATAAAGATTCGTGCACTTTTGTGTCTCTCATTGTGTCTTACACCTGCACGCGCGTGCGCGCGCACACACACACACACACCGTGGGTGCTGGGGAAAAAATAAGCACTACTGCAGTTAGGCAGTAGTGTGGGAAAGAGGAAGAAAAATAACCAGGAGTTGACCAAACTGGCCATCAACAGGTCCAGGCAGCGGGATGTGGAGGGGGCCGTTAGGGCCGACTGCCTTCCCCTCTTCTGCGGTTACGTTAGAGCCCGGGTGTCCTTGCAGAAGGAGCACACGGTGTCCACCAACACCCTGGAGTTGTTCAGGGAGAGGTGGGTGCCGCAGGGAGTGGAGTGCATTATTTCCCCCCTCTAACTCTACTTTGATTTAATCCCTGCCCTCCCCTTCACTGTTTGATCACACAGCATTGCCCTTTGATGTGAAGGGCACTGCTTGTCACAGGCCACCTGGGTGTTTTCCTATCTTCCTGGTGGAAATTGAATAAAGGTACACCTTGTGTCTCTCACTGTGTCTCACACCTGCACACACACACACACACACACACGCCGTGGGTGCCGGGGAACGGATAAGCACTGCCGCAGTTTGGCGGTAGTGTGGGGTAACAAAGGAACAAGGAAGAAAAGAAAAACATATCTGGGGATTGCTACAATAAGTGTTCCTGATACTGTTGGTTTCTGCTTTTTTTGGGGGGGAGAAGAGTTTTCTCTTTCTTTCCTCTTGTTTAGGGAAGGCATTTGTTCTTTTGGTTTTCTTTTTTTTTAGCTGTGTTTTTCCTGTACGTTTGAGCTGTGCTCAGCTGCACAAGCAGTTACCATCACTGCTGCTGCAGCCTGGCCCTGCTCTACTGCTGCAGCCTTAGGCTTGCCTACACCTCAGCATTGCTGCTGCTGCCTAGGCCTTAAAAGAAAGTATATCCAGGAATTCTGAGCATTTTGTTTTGTATTTACTGGTAATTCGTGTGTTCTCTAATATACCTGCAAACATCTAAATTTTTTCCTTGCTTGCTACTTGTACATCCTGCACTTAGTTTGTAGTAGTCCGTTTTGTGCAGTGCTTTGGGATATTGCTGGAACAGAAATGCGTAGTGAACGCATTAGAGTATTTAAAATATTCTATTGTGTATGAGAAGTGTTGTGACATTTAAAAGGAGTACAGTCTTGCAGTCTTTAAAATAATGCATGATTTGCTGACTCTTCACATGATTGGAGAATTAAATTGAGAGATTTAGGAAACTGACGATTGTTGCATTCAGTTTATTAACTTTTGTCTGCATGAATATCTGATACTGGCTGTAGCTTAAAGTTACTGATTAATTTGCACAATCAGACATGTTATGTAGATCTCGTTGGCTCTAAGCTGTGTGCTCATACCCATCGGTCTTTCGGGCTGCTGTCTCTAGTGATGAAAATGCTTTCTGTTGAGTCCTTTTTTTCATCAGTTACTGCACTGTAAATATTGTATGTGGTTTGCTGCCATGCCCTGACTATATCTTGTGTATTGTGATATAATAAGAAGAAGCTGGAGTGATACAATATTATCCCTTGTGACCTTGTTTCTGCCTTTACACTGCGCCATTCATTTTGTAACTTGCTTGGAAATAAATTTGGGTTACACACAAAAACAAAATAACCAGGATTTACCACTGTTAGGCAGTAGTATGGAGAAAATATACCAGGGCATTTTTAAAAAAAGAACAAATTATATATATAACCAGGAGATTCATAGTCTCCACAGTTTAGGGCACTGACTCTGTTCTGGCCGGGGTATAGTCAATGTGTTCCTGCTGCTGTTGGTTTCTGCTTTTTCTCTGGGGAAAGAGAAAGAAATATAAAAAAGATATAACGAGGAGTTACTGCTGTTAGGCGGTAGTGTGGGGGAAAATAAAAGAAAACCAGAAGATTCAAAAAAATTGATATAACCAGGATATTTAGAATATCCTCAGTTTAGGGCACTAACTCTGTGCTGGCTGGGCCATAGTCAATGTGTTCCTGAAAAATAAATAATATAACCAGGAGTTAAAGCACGCATAGTTTTTTTTCACTGTGTCCTACATCTACATACACATGATATGGTTGCTGGGGAACAATAAGCACTACTGCTGTTAGGCAGAAGCATGGGGGTTTATATTAGATTAAAAAATATATAATCAGGGATTTAGAATCTCCGCAGTCCAGGGGACTGACTCAGAGTTGGGTGGTCACAGCCAGTGTTACTGTGCACATGTAAATAGAGGGCAGCTTGATGATGGGATACTCGCCTCTGTGCAGTTATTGCAACCTGAAAATGGAGCACAGGCAGCAGAAACAGGAAACTGTGTACAGTGGGAGGAAGAGGGGAGTTCTTCATGGAAGACCATGCACCAAAGATTTAAGGGAGCCTCTTCTTCCTCAGGAGGCTAAGAACCCTCTATGACATCTCAAGGATGGGCTGACTGAACTATAATTCTACCTTCTATAATTGACCATGCATCTGATTTGATTTGAATTGAATGGATTTATTGTGGTCATGTGTACTGAAGTTTAGTGAAAAGCTTGTTTGCATGCAGTACAGATACATCGTAACATCCAAGGACACACAGATCATAGAGTAATTGAACAGAACAAGACATACAGAATTACAGCTGCACAGAAGGTGTACAAAAGCAAGATTAACAGTAGATTCGAAATTTGAGAGATCCATTCAGAAGTCAAATAACAGTGGGGAAGAAGCTGTTCATGAATCTGTTGGTACATGAGTTTAAGCTTTTGTATCATCTGCCTGATGGAAGAGGTTGGAAGAGATTATAACTGGGGTCATTGCTGATGTTGTCTGCCTTTCTGCAGCAATGAGAAGTGTAAATGGAGTCAATGAATGGAAGGTTGACTTGAGTAATAATCTGGGCTGTGTTCACAACTCTCTGTAGTTTCTTATAGTCCTGGGTAGAGCAGTTGCCATACCAGTCTGTGATACATCCTGATAGAAATCGTTCTATGGTGTATCTGTAGAAGTTGATGAGGGTTCTTCGCCTCCTGAGGAAGAAGAGGCATTGTAGTGCCTTCTTGGCCATTGCATCTGCATGGATGGTCCAGCCCAGGACAGCTTGTTGGTTATGTCACTCCTATAAACATGATGCTCTCGACCCTCTCCACTTTAGCTGCATTGATGTGGATAGGACCATGTCCTCCTTTCTTCCTGAAGTTGATGATCAACTCTTTAGTTTTGCTGACATTGAAGGAGAGACCCTTATCTTTGCACCGTGACACTAAACATTCTATCTGCACATCAGGGTAAGGAACACTTTATTAGGAACATGATAGAAGCCATAAATAGAAGGGGGAAGGACTTCATTGTCTTTTTCCTTACCAGAGAGAAACATGAGGAGTGAGCATTGGTTCTGCCAGGCCAGTGGGATTCCCAGTGTTGCAGAATGCCATTGAATTCATAGACATGTCCCTGTGTGTTCGCAAATCAGCAGCAAGTTATACTGCAATCACAAAGACGATGGTTCCATGAACAGCAGTACAGGCAGTGATCTTGGCAGCAACCACAACCACAATTCATCATCACCTGTCAGCCATACTTTTCATCCTCTGGACATCACAATGAACCAAAGCCTGGCTGTGTGATGACAAGGCTTCCCACTCCACACTTTGCTCATGACTCCCTTCCTCGAACTGACCATTCCAGGACAGCATTGTAAAATAAAAGCTAAGCCACCACCAGTAGCATCACAGATCAAATCATTGGCATCATTAAACAATGGTTCCACTGCCTGGACCACTTGAAGCAGAGTCTTCTATTCCTTTCCAAAGAGAATCTCAAAGTACATGGTCATCTACATGTCCTACACAACATTGCCAATATTAGGACATAGCCTTTAACAGCAGGTCTTTAGAGGACACCTCAAGAGGAGGAAGAGGATGTGGCATTATGTTGCATTTGCTTCAAAAGGGCCGACCTGTAGTGAGGGAGTTTGCAGCTAGTATTACAGGGCATGCTTGAGCAGTTCTGAATCTTGCAAACATAGCTTCCAATGGCACCACCTCAGTGTGGAGAGCAGCAATCTGGGCTGGTTAGCTGGCAGACATCAGCAGGAACACTGGTGGAGCAGCAGTGCTGGGAACATGAATGTTGTCCTAAGAAAGAACAAGTTGGAATGAGAAGTGACAAGTAACATTCATGCCACACAAATGGCAGGTAAATGCCATCTCCAATAAGAGTTAATCTAACTACTGGTTCTTGACATTCAATGGTGTTACAGTCACCAAACCCCCCACTATTAAAATTCTTGTGGTTACCATTGACTAGAAATTCAACTGGACTCACCACAAAAATACAATGTTTATGAGAGGAGTTTGGGGCTAGCAATACTGCAGTAAGTAATTCACCTCCTGACTCTCCAAAGCCTATCCACTGTCTACAAAATGCAAGTCAGGAGTGTTATGGAATACTCCTCATTTGCCTGGATGGGTGCTTGAACAATGCTGAAAGTACTCAAGAAGCTTAACACAAGCGAAGAAAGAGCAGCCTAATAGATTGACACCACTTTGACAAGCATCCAGTCCTTTCACCACTGACTCTCAGCAGCAGTATGTTCTACCTACCAGATGCACTGCAAAAATTCACGAAAGATCCTTAGAGAGCATCTTCCAATTCCATGACCACTTCCATCTAGAAGAACAAGGGCAGCACATACATGGCAGTACTACCAGCTGAAAATTCCCCTCCAAGCCACTTATCATCCTGACTTGGAAACATATTGCTGTTCCTTCACAGTCATTGGGTCAAAATCCTGGAATTCTCTCCTTAATGTCATTGAGGATTTAGCTACAGCATATGAACTGCAGCAGTTCAAGAGGGTAGCTCACCACCACCTTCTCAAAGACAATTAGAATGGCAAAAAGTGCTGACCGGCCAATGACACCCATGCCACATGGGAGTTTTTAAAAAATCCATTTAATCACTGCCATTTCACCGAGTAATCAACTGAAGCACGTGCTGCTGGACTGCCATAAGGACCAGCATTGTTCCAGCACCTGCTACAGGCCACAACCTGTGCATTGGCTGAGCCTGTGGTAAGCTATGCCTTGCTCTCTGGCTGGAGCACAATGAGGGCTTGTGTGAATAAACAGCACAAATTTTGCACATTGTATTCCTCAATTAGAGGTGGTGCCTGGATATTGCCATTGCCAGAACAGGCATTCTCTTATTTTGGTCCACCCTCGTTGTGAGTACAGAAGTAATTTTTATACCTATTATGGAGGAAATGAAAATGTTATCAAATAGTTAAAATTCTACTGGGTTACTAACATAGTATACTTATACCAATATTTTTGGGACAATCTGATTTATTAAGTCCTGGCCCAATATTTATCAACAGGAAAGACACAAATGATGAGGAAGAACTGTACATCTAAGGTAAAATAAAAGAAACTCTGATACTTATGCTACTCCACTATTCATGCTATTACTGTTAGTAACCATTTCCGGCCAGTGTGCCAAGTGTATGATTCAGCTCAGTCTCCTCCTGAGGTGCCCAGTACCATAGATGCCAGTCTTCGACTGATTTGCTTCACTCGATGTGATAGCATGAAACAGCTGATGCCAATAGAAGTGCTGGTTAGGTGAATTGTCCATGCTAAAACTTGTCACATAGCATCCAGGGATGTGCAGAATATGTGGGTTTGACATGGTAAAACTGCATGCGAGGTGGGTCTGGGTGGGATGGTCTTAATGGGCTGAATGGCCTATTTCTGCATTCTATGTATTCTATGGTTCTATGAACAGATACTGCAAAAGCTTTTGATCCTGACAAATATTCTGGTAATAAGACTGAAGAATTGTACTCCTGAGCTAGCTGTGCCCACAGGCAAACTGCTCTAACACAGCTAAAAAAAAACCAGTATCTATTCGGCAATGTGAAAAATCAGCCTCATATGTCCTGTCCACAAAAAGCTACACAAATCTAATGCAGGAAATTACCACTGTTTAAAGCCTGCTCTCAATCACAAGCAAAATGCTGCAAGGGGTTGTCAACAGTATTATCATGTGGCACTTTCTCAGCACTAATCTGGTTAATGGTACTCATTTGGGGTCCGCGAGGGCTACACAGCTCCTGATGGGAAACTAGTAAATGTCACCCTACTACTTAAGGAGGGAATGAGTCAGAAAAAGTGAACTGCAAACAACATTGCCTCTAATATTTTATGCCATGAGGTCCAGGCAGGGTCCACAAACAGAAGCCAATTGACTGTGCAGCCTCGCAGTTTACTGGGAATGTTGACTCCAGACTATACACCAGAATGAGACAGTTGCCCTATGGCCTGGTACATAAGAACATAAGAACTAGGAGCAGGAGTAGGCCAGCTGGCCCTTCAAGCCTGCTCCACCATTCAATAAGATCTTGGCTGATCTTTTCATGGCCTCAGCTGCATTTACCCATCCTCTCATTATAACCATTAATTCCTTTACTGTTCAAAAAACCTTAGCTTTAAAAACATTTAATGAGAAAGCCTCGATTACTTCACTGAGCAGGGAATTCGACAGATTCACAACCCATGGGGTGAAGAAGTTCCTTCTCAATTCAGTCCTAAATCTGCTCCCCCTAATTTTGAGGCTATGCTTTCTTGTCCTAGTTTCAGCCACCAGTGGAAACCTCCTCTCTATTTCTATCTTGGTACTATCACAGTAATATATCTGCTAGTATTTTTCTATCACAGTTCCCCAGTTGTGATTCGTGCACAAGGACACCCAAGTCCCTCTGCACAGCAGCATGCTGACATTTTTTTATCATTCAAATAATAGATTTTTTTACTGTTATTCCTACCAAATGAGGCTTTGTAAGGCTATGGTGACCTTACTTTTTTACCTAATGAAAACTTGGATAATAATGATTGGGCATAGTCAACATCTATTTGTAAATAGGATTTCATGTTACTAACAAAATTGATAAATGGAAGTTGATGGGCATACAATATTTGGATTTTCAGAAAGCTTTTGATGAGGTCTACCACAAGAGTCTGTTTAGAAAAATTAAAGCTTATAGGATAAGAGGAAATGGATTGAGGATTAGCAAATGAGCAGAAAACAGAGAAAAGGCATATACAGGGAGTTCTTACATTGCCAGGCTGTGCACAGTGTTACTGTACTTTGGGGATCAACTGTTCATTCTACAGATCAACGATCTGGAGTTGGGGGCCAAATGTAAGTTTTTGCAAATTTGGGGATGATACAGATTAAGTGGGAATGTCTGCTGACACATAGCTGTAAAATAGTTTCAGGAGGAATTGAACAGGCTTTACGGATGAGCAAGAACATGGGAGATGGAAAACATTGTGGAAAATATGAGGTTATCCACTTTGGTTGGAAGGTCACATGTGCAGAGTATTTTTTAAATGGTAAGAGACCAGGAAGTAAAAATGTACAAAAAGCCCTAGGTGTCTTTATCGATTAGTCACTGAAAGCTAACTTGCACATAAAGCAAGCTCTTAAGAAGCCTAATGGATTATTAACCTTTATCATGAGGATTTGAGTCGAAGAATAACGCACTTTTGCTTCAATTGTTGTTTAGGCCGTACCTGGAGTACTGTGTGCAGTTTTGGGCTATTGGCCTCAGGAAAGATGTGATTGCTTTTGAGGGAGTACTACAAAGGCTCAGCAAAAATGTTCTCAGGATGGTGCGACTTTTCTATGAAGAAAGATTGGGCTAACTAGGCCTGAATTCTCTAGAGCTTTGAAGAATGAGTGGTGATCTCATGGAAATACTCAAAAGGATAGACAAGGTAGATGTAAGCAAGATTTTCTCCTGGTTGAGGAGCGTAAAACAAGGAGGCACAATTTAAAAATAAGAGTGAATTTCATGTAACATGGAGATGAGGATATGTTTTGAATTAAAGGTTTGTGAATCTTTGCAGTTCTCTACTCCAGAGGGATGGAATAGATTACTGTTTGAAGTACGTTTGAAGTAGAGATTGATTGATCCCTGACTGCGAAAGAAATAAAAGTCTGTGGAAGTGGAGATGGTGTAGGAGAAAGGCATTGCATTTTTTGATCAGCCAAGGTTGTACCAAATGACAGAGCAGGCTCAGTGGGCTAGTTGGCTTATTCCTGTTCCTCACCACAGCTTTGGTCTGAATATAAGAACTGAATTCCAGCAGCAAAGTGAGAGTGGCTGCCCCTGAAATCAAGACAGTACTTGACAAGGTATGTCATCAAAGTAGTTGCAGCAAAACTGGAATTAGGTGGAAAACTTTCCACTGGTTGGATTTATACCTGGAACAAAGGAAGATAATTATGGTTGTTACAGGTCAATCATCTGAGTCCCAGGACATCACTGTGAAAGTTCTTCAGGGGAAGGACTTACCAGGTCAACTACTTTCCATATAAATGGCATCTTCAATACAGGTACACATCCTAAGTAAGGTACACACCAGAAAGAAATTGGTGCCAAGCCAATAAAGAGATGGGGCTGGTGAGCAAAAACTTGTTGAAAGTGTAAATTTTAAGGAGTGTCTCTAAGGCAGAGAAAAACGCAGGCAGCTTACGTGTGGTTAGGAGCAGTTATCTTGATTGGTTGGGCAATAGATTTAATACAAAGAATGACACCTGAAGTCACCATGAAGGTCCTGTCTTCTCAAGCTTGCCCCTCAGCTGAGGAGTGGTAACCCTCAAGTTAAAGTCGCCTCTCTCTAATGAGGAGCAGCCTATGCTCTTCTGGAATTATGTCGAATTTCATTTCGCTTTCAGATCCCAGGCAAATCAAGGCATGTTCACTAATGCTGGAGCAGGAGAACTTAAGGATGTATGGAATTTCAGAAAAAAACAAATAATATACAGAAATGATGTTTTTGGAGCTCTACTTTGAAGAATTCAAGATGTGTTACTCATGAGCTTTCTGGGATGCGTGGATTGGAAGGACAAAGGCATAATGAAGTTGCAAAGATAGCTGCAGCACAATAATGTATAGTCTTCGTTGTGAGTTACAACAGAACAACATTTATTCCACTTTTTGTGAATGTTTGCGCTTCTCACACACCAAGCATACTCCCTATTCCTCTGATTGAGATTAATTATTTTTAAACTTTGAAATGAAACATAGTAGAGGTTGCCAAAACTAAGTTTGTAATTGATAGAAAAAGAAAATTACTCACTTCATGCTCAAGTGGTTTTCAGCAAAGACATCACATGCTCATTGTTAAATCCATTTGTTATATTTTGGAGGTGGGAGGGTCAGTGAGGGAAGGGGACACATTTTAAATACTATATGCCAGACATCTTGCTGTTTTTGAATTATTTCACAAAATAATTTTAATTTAGTCTATCTGTATCAAAGCTGTATAACGTTTAAAGCAATGACATTCAATGAAGGCTAAAGGATAGTGATTGAAAATATGTACAACCTTAAGGAGCAGTTGGCTGATTTCAACTGGCAAGAATGCCTTTTTTGTTGCCTTGTGAAACCTTCTCCAAAATGTTAAAATGAGGCAGAAAGCTAATAACCAATGATCAATAAACAAGGTGAAAGAGAGATCTGCTGTTTTTTAATTGCTAATCTGAATTTATGAACATATTCACCACATCCCTTGGAAGTATATGATGCAACCAGCCATCTGTTTCTTTTTGGGTAAGGTGTGAGTTTTTTTATATTTAAGTCACAGAACAGCAGTGTTCAGCCAGAGGCAATAGCAACAATAACAGATGCCTCCTGAAGCTGACCTGGATGGCTGCTGGTCTGAAATATTTCAACACTATGCTACTGAGAATTAAGATAATTCAGCCATTTTTGACAGGTTGAGCAACCCTGACCTCTAATTGCTCTTGTGATTAAACATTGTATATGCCTAATGATTGCAGGCTGCTATCAACTTTGGTTAGTTGAAAGTGTTAAACCACGAGCATTACGTTCTTAATTGTTGAAGGTTTCATGATATACTGTGTAAAGAGAAAAAAGATTGATTGGTACTATTTCTTGATTGTAATGCAACTAAAGAAATTTGTTTAAACTACAATGAAGTTCATCATTTGTTCAGTACTGTGCTGGAGTGTTGTACTTGACTGTTATATTCAAGTTTTGCACCAGAACTTGAACACACAAGCCTTATAACTCACATGGAGAGTTACCAACACAGCCATATACTGCAGTAGAAGTTATTTTAGTTGCAATGGAAATTGTGATACCAACAATTAGACCCTAAATTATATGGGTTTTACTAATGTATTGTAGTTAATTAACCATTCCATTCTGTCGGGAATGGGTTACTCAGAGGAAGGATCGCTTGACCCAAAACATTAACTCATTTTTCTCTCCACAAATGCTGCCAGAGCTGCTGAGCTTTTCCAGCAATTTCTATTTTTGTTTTTGGAGTTCTTTCATTTTTTATAGAACATAGAATAATATACACAAAACAAGCTCTTTGACCCTCAATGTTGCACCAATCTGTGAACTAATCTAAGCTCATCCCCCTACACTATCCCATCATCATCCATGTGCTTATCCAAGGATTGTTTAAATGCCCCTAATGTGGCTGTTTTAACTACATTGGCAAGTAGGGCATTCCACCCCCTTACCACTCTCTGAATAAAGAACCTGCCTCTGACATCTGTCTTAAATCTATCACCCCTCAATTTGTAGTTATGCCCCCTCATACAAGTTGACGTCATCATCCTAGGAAAAAGACTTTCACTGTCTACCCTATCTAATCCTCCGATCATCTTGTATGTCTCTATCAAATTCCCTCTTAGCCTTCTTCTTTTCAATGAGAACAGACACAAGTCTCTCAGCCTTTCCTCATAAGACCTTTTCTCCACACTAGTGTTTTGTATAGTTGCAGCATGACATTACAGCTCCGAAACTCAATCCCTCTATCAATAAAACCTAACACACCTTATGCCTTCTTAACAGTGCTACCAACCTGGGTGGCAACTTGCCAGGATCTATGTACATAAACTCCAAGATCCTTCTGCACATCCACACTACCAAGAATCTTTCCATTGACCCAATACTCTGTCTTCTGTTATTCTTCCCAAAGTTCATCACCTCACATTTAGCTGCATTGAACTCTATTTGCCACTTCTCAGCCCAATTCTGCAGTTTATCGAAGCCCCCTACAACATTCTTCCACACTGTCCACTACTCCACCAACTTTAGTGTCATCTGCAAATTTACTAACCCATCCACCTATGCCTGCATCCAAGTCATTTATGAAAATGACCAACAGCAGTGGTCTCAAAACAGATCTTTATGGCACATCACCAGTAACCAGACTCCAGGCTGAATATTTTCCTTCAACCACCACTCACTGCTTTCTTTCAGAAAGCCAGTTTCTAATCCAAACTGCTAAATCACCCTCAATCCCATGCCTCTGCATTTTCTCCAACAGCCTACCATGTGGAACCTTATCAAAGGCTATACTAAAGTCCATGTACACCACATCAATTGTCATATCCTCATCCACATGCTTGGTCACCTTCTCAAAAAACACAATGAGGTTTGTGATACATGACCTGCCGTCAACAAAACCATGTTGACTATCTGAAATCAAATTGTTGCTTGCTAGATGATTGTAAATCCTATTTCTTATAATCCTTTCCAAAACTTTTCCTACAACAGACGTAAGGCTCACTGGTCTATAATTACCTGGGTCATTTCTACTGCCCTTCTTGATCAAGGGCACAACATTTGTAATCCTTCAGTTCTCTGGTACCAACCCTGTAGACAATGACGACTCAAAGATCAAAGCCAAAGTCTCCACCATCTCCTCCCTAGCTTCCCAGAGAATCCTCAGATAAATCTCATCCAGCCCAGGGGACTTGTCTACTTTCACTCCTTCTAGAATCGATAACACTCCTTCCTTACTAACCTCGATCCTTTCTAGTCTCATATCCCATAGATCATATCTCATTCTTTTCCTCCACAATATTATCCTTTTCCTGAGTGAAAACCGATGAGAAATATTCATTTAGCATTTCTCCAATCTCCACAGGGTCCAGACACAACTCCCCACTTCTGTCTTTGACTGGCCCTATGCTTATCCTAGTCTTCCTTTCATTCCTCACATACCTATAAGAGAGCTTTAGGGTTCTCCTTTATTCTATTTGCTAAAGACTGCTCATGTCCTCTCTTTGCTCTTCTTAACTCTCTCTTTAAATCCTTCCTAGCTAATCTATAACCCTCCATCGCCTTATCTGAACCATTATTTGGATGAAGGATGCCATTTGGCCCTTTATGTTTGTTCCACGATTCAAAAGGTTATGGCTGATCTGATTGTGGCTTCACCTCCACCTTCCTATCTACTCCAATACCCATCAAGTTAGTCAAAAATCTATCTACCTCTGCTTTAAAGATAATTTCTCCATTCGTCTCCATTGATCTCTAGGGAAGAGTTCCACAGACTCCCAACACTGACAGAAAACACTTCTCCTCCTCACTGTCTTGAATCGGAGGACACATTTTAAACATTGTCCCCTTTTTCTAGTCTATCCCACAAGGCAAAGCATCCTTGCAGCATTCACCCTGTCAAGTTCCCTCAGGATCTTACAACAAAATCACCTCCAATCCTTCTAAACTTCAATGGATTTCGGTCCAACCTGTCTAACACTTCCCCGTAAAATAACCCTTTCATTACAGGAGTGAACCTTCTCTGAATGGTTTCTAATGCAGTTCCCAGAAAGAATAGCATTGTCTCATCTATGAGAATTAAAACCTTGTCCTCCTCCTGTTCTTTGCTGCAGCCTTCTGTTGTACATAACCCTCCCCTGTAGGGAAGTGTGACAGTGAGTGTCATGCAGTATTTGTGAGGATGTGGCAGTCATGGTTGAACAGCTGCCAATGTGTATAAGCTGTGATTTGTGGGTGTGAGGCTTGCAATAGTGTTAAGCATGAGAAGGAAAGATAATGTGTATAAATTTGAGGTTGCTGACAGATTTGATTTTGATTTATTGCTGTCACATGTAACTAGGTTCAGTGAAAAGATTTGTTTTGTGTACAGTACAGGCAGATCATACCATACTAAGTGCATCAGGGTGATAGAATGGAGTGAGGAATACAATACTATTGCTGCAGAGAAGGTGCACAAAGAGCGAGATCAACACCAAATTTAAAATTTGGGAGGTCCAAACGTGAGAAGTCCTATAACAGCAAGAAAGAAGCTGTTCTTGAATGTTAGGTCCATGTGTTTAAGCTTTTGTATCTTCTATCTGATGAAAGAGGTTGGAGGAGAGTTGGAAAATGGGGTGGAAGGTGTCTTTAATTATGTTGGCTACTTTCCTGAGGCCACGAGAAGTATAGATGGAGTCAATAGATGGAAGGTTGGCTCACGTGATGAACTTGGCTGCGTCCACAACTCTCTGTAGTTTCTTATGTTCCTGGTTAAAACATTCACCCTGCCAAGCTGTGAGGCATCTGGATAGAATGCTTTCAATGGTGCATCTATAAAAATTCATAAAAGTCTTTCTGGACACGCTAAATTTCCTTAGCCTCCTGAGGAAGTAGAGGCATTATTGTGCTTTCTTGACTCTTAGCATCAACATGGGTGGTCCAGGACAGATTGTGATCACCACTCCCCGAAAGTTGATGCTCTTGACCATCTCCACTTTAGTTCCATTGCTATAGATGGGGGAATGCCCTCCACCTTGCCTCCTGATGTCAATGACCAGCTCTTTCATTTTTCTGACATTGAGGGAGAGATTATGATCTTTACACCATGCCACCAAGCACTCTCTTTCCTGTATTTTATCTCATTATTTTTGTGATCTGAAGGGCTTATGCTTGAAACATCAATTCTCCTGTTCCTCAGATGCTGCCTGAGCTGCTGTGCTTTTCCAGCATCACACTCTCGACTCTGATCTCCAGCATCTGCAGTCCTCACTTTCGCCTTCAATGGTGGTGTCAGGAGTGAACTTGTAGATGTAGTTAGAACAGAAGTTGGCCATACAGTCATAAGTGTACAGTGTATATAGTAAGGGGATGAGTACATAGCGTTGCAGGGCAGCGGTGTTGAGAAAATATTGTGGAGGAGGTATCAGTTCCTATTCTCACCAATTGTCACCTGTGGGTCAGGAAGTTGAGGATCCAGTTGCAGAGTGGGGAGCACAGGTCTAGGTCTCAGAGTTTGGAGATGAGATTAGTTGGAATCATGATGTTGAAGGTGGAGCTATAAGTAGGATCCTGGCCAAGGTCTCCTTGTATTCCAGATATTTCTGGGGGAGTGTACGGCCAGGGAAATGGGACCTGCCATGGACCCAATGCGATAGTTGGGAATTTGCAAGGAATCAAAGCGTACTGAGAGGCTAGAACTGATATGAGCCATGACTAACCTCTTGAAGCACTTCATAATAATAGAGGTCAGAGCCACCAGATAGTAGCCATTGAGGTATCCTAAATGACATTTCTTTGGTACTAGGATGATGGTGGTCTTTTTGAAGCAGGTGGGGACTTCAGATCATAATAAGAAGAAGTTAAAGATGTCAGTGAATACTCCCACCAGCTGGTACACACTGGATCTGAGTGCAGTGTGGAAACTCCATCTGTGTGCTCACTCTTAAAATGTCTGATCTGGTGCCTGTGGCAGTGATTGAGGGAATAGGTGCATCTGAGGCTGTTGATCTTCTGTTTGAAATGCATTGAGTGCATCAGGGAAGGATGTATTTTTGTCTGCTATCCTGTTCTGCTTTATCTTGTAGCCTGTTACGTTGTGTAGGCCTTGCCACAAACAACAGGTGTCCATGTGGTTAATTTGGGTCTCTTGCTTAGTCCTCTTGGCATGTCTAATGGCCTATGGAGGTCATATTTGGATTTCCTCCAAAGATCAGGGTCATCTGACTTCAACACCTCACACCTGGACTTCAGTAGGCAATGTACCTCCCGGTTCATCCATAGTTTCCAAGTGGAGAACATTCAGATTAACGCCTTTGGCATGCAGTCCTCTATACACTTGCCAATGAAGTCTGTAATGTTAGTGGTATATTCATTTAAGTTGGTTGCTGACTTGTTGAACATGGACCAGTCCACCAATTCCAAGCAGTCCCTACTGCCTCACACCAGCATTATACTACTTTCTGTAGTGGGTTCTCATGTTTCAATTTCTATTTGTAGGCTGGGAGGAGGAACACTGCATTGTGACCTGATTTTCCAAAGTTCAGATGGGGGATGGGGTCGGTATCTTTGATGGTTGTCTAACAATGGTGAAGAATGTTCGGCCCCTTGGTGGGACAGGAGAGCTGTTAATATTTTGGTGGCACAATCTTGAGATTGGCCTGTTTGAAGTCACCGGCTATAATGAAGATGACCTCGAGGTATTGTCTCGCAGGATATTTGGCAGGTGAGTGAAACAGCTGAAGTGAATTGAACAGTGGGTGAGAGACTTTGTGGTATAGTTAATTGCTCATTCCTACTTAAGATGTACTCACTGACTATGTCCCCTTATGTGAGGTTCTTAAACTTCTTTTTATATTGCATCCAGCTAGTTGGAGTGACAATTCTAACAGTGCTCTTCACTCTATCTTCCCACTGGCTAATGTGTAAGTGTCTTGATCTATACTCCTGACTCGAGTTCCATTGTCATTCAGATCTAGCTGGCTGCGAGGCAAGTCTCATCTTCAAATACATGAAGTTATCATACAAGTGTGAATTACAATAGCAAATGCAAGTTTCTAGATATTGCTTCGTTTTGATATCTTTGGATTAAAAATGGTGATTTCAGCACAGAGAGCTTTGTTTCTACCACCTGGGTGCCTCGATGTGACTACTGCAGTCGATTTAGGCCCAAGTTTCTTCCATTTTAAAAAAATTCATGAAAGCTCTCTGGTATAACAATAAGACAAAGGAAGTTAAAATTCTAAAGTCCTTATTCATCACTATTTTTGAAATCTAAGACCAGCAGTCAATACAGTAATCTGTGGTTGAAGTGCATGTTACCAAGATGGACTTGCACAGCAACAAGCACGGACCTCTGTCGTATCAATCTGAACTTCCATTGCAACAAACAGACAGGACACTGCTTCTGTTTCTGTTGGAATAGAAGTGATTTGGGAGACATCGGAGTCTGCAAATGTTACAATGAAATTGGTCGCTGCTTCCAGTCTAGAATGGATGGACTCTAAGCTATGAGTGAAGCCCTTTGCTACATTGGAGTTAGATTTCTCCATATTACCTAACAGTGGCAACAGACATTCTGACATGCTTGGCAGTGCAGTAAGAAATTTTGTTTGTATTTGGTCTATTCATCTATGAGAAGGTTATTAAATCATCATTCTGGATTGCTTCAGCAACATCACTTTGCTACAGCCTCAATGATGCTTCTGTTAATGGACTAAATACCTGCAGCCATGTTTGTCCCTCATGCTGTCTACTTCCTTCTTACACAACTCCGACCAGAATGTTATGAATGAATTCATCCAGGTGTCCCACAATACCGAAGCAGTCAAAATCACTACAGGCCAGTACAAGTGCAAAACAGTCCCAACTTCTTTCAGAAACAAGTTACAATAACCTTTAATATTAAACATATCTCTCTAATCCTATTCAACCCCATAAGCTTACAATACTTCCCAACTCTCTTGTAGATTTATGCAGTTGTTGTCTCTCTAGCTCTATTTCTGGGTCTGTGAAGCTGCTTTCTCTCTTCCTCTCTCTTTCTCTCTCTCTCCCTCGCTCTGGATGGTCAGCTGGTCTCTGCCTCTTACCGTACTGGTCTCCTCAGACGGCGTCCAGAAGATTCAAGAGGTTGGTCTGCAGGTGAACCCTGTTTTTGTACCTTTTTAGATAGTTTTCAGGAACATTCTATAATTCTGGACAATCAGAGAGACCTACTTAATAGTTTGAAATAGAGTCAATTAGTTGGATGACACTAATTTGAGTAGCAGGACCTGATATCTTTCTGTTTGGGTCCCCCTTTGTTTAGTGGATAAGTTGTTGGGGAATGTCTGTCCGGGATAACTGTTACTGTGTTTGCACAGCATCTGGTGTGTTAGTTTTGTGATTTCAGTGTTCTACTTAGCAAATGCATCCAGCATGCTCACTGTTTGGCCAAGTTAGCAAGTTACTGTTTGGCCAAGTTAACAATCTATTTGTGTTTTAACAGCCATGATGCTGCTACACACAGCAGTTCTTTTCCAGATGGATATGGAAGCTGAGAGATGGAGGTATGAGGCTAGCAACAATGAAAGTGTGTGTGGAGATGAAGTGGACTATATGAATGTAGGCATATGTCCGAGTTGCTAGAAATTGGTGAATTGTATAAGTTGAGAATTTGGTGTTGCAATTGATAATAAACATCATTTGAAGACACATTAACCAACCTTGACTCCTTATATAATGTTACTAAATGTTTTCCAGCATTACAACATTCCAGCAATAGCACAAAAGACTTGTGCTCCAAAACTTGCTGCTCTATCAGCCAAGCTCTGGCAGTACAATTACAACACTGCCATCTATTCGACAATATGGAAAATTTCCCAGGTATGTCCTGTATACAAAACAAAGAACTTATCCAACCCGGCCAATTACCATCCCATCAGTCTACTCTTGATCATCAGAAAAATTATGGATGGTGTCATTTTAGTGCTATCAAGCAGCACCTGCTCAGCAATAACCTGCACAGTGATGTCCAGTTTGGGTTCCCCCAGGGCCAATCAGCTCCTGACCTCATTATAGCCTTGGTTCAAACATGGATGAATTCCAGAGGTGAGGTGAGAGTGAGGATTGAGTGTAGCATTAAGGAGTCCTAGTAAAGCTGGGTTTCAGGGGACAATCTCTCTGCTGGTTGGAGTCATACCTGCACATAGGAAGATGGTTGTGGTTGTTAGAGGTCAGTCATCTCATCTGCAGGAGTTCCTCAGAGTAGTGCCCTAGACCCAACCATTTTCAGTTTCTTCATCAATGACCTTCATCCATCATAAGGTCAGAACTAGGATATTCACCAATGATTGCACAATGTCCAGCACATTCGCGACTCCTCAGATACCGAAGCAGTCTAGATTAAAATACAATAAGATATGGTCAACATTTATGTTTGAACTGACAAGTGACAGGTAACATTCATGCCATATAAATGATAGTCAGTGACAATCTCCAATATAAGACAATCTAACCACTGGCCCTTGACATTCAATGGTGTTACCATGGCTGAATCCCTGCTATCAACATCCTAGGGGTTATTATTGATCAGAAACTCAACTAGACTCACCATATAAATATAGTGACTGCAAGTGCAGGTTAGAGGCTAGGAATATTGTGATGAGTAACTCACCTCCTGAGTCCTCAAAGTCTGTGCCCATATCTACAAGACACAAGTCAGGGATGTGATGGAATACTCCCCAATTACCTGGATGATTGCAGTTCCAACAACACTCAAGAAGCTTGATGTCATCCAAGACAAAGCAGTCCATTTGATTGGCTTCACATGCACCAGTATCCACTCCATCCAGCACCAGTGCTCATTAGCAGCAATGTATACTATTTATGAAATGCATTGCAGAAATTCACCAACATCCTTAGGCAGCATAAAACTGAAAAAAAAAATGTGGATGCTGTAAATTAGAACAGAAATTGCTAGAAAAGGTCAGCAGGTCTGGCAGCATCTGTGGATAGAAATCAGAGTTAATATTTTGGTTCAAGTAATCCTTCCTCATAACTGAGGAAGAAATTCTGAGGAAGGGTCAATCGACCCTGATTTCTTTCCACGGCTGTTGCCAGACCTGCCATTTCTACCATTTCTGTTTTTGATCCTTAGACAGCACCATAGACAGCCCACAAGCACTTCCTTCCAAGGACAAAGGCAGCAGATACTTGAGAACATCACTGCCTGCAGTTCCTCTCCAAGCCACTCGCCCTCCTGACTTGGAAGTGTATTGCCGTTCCTTTACTGTCGCTAGATCAAAATCCTGAAATTCCCTGTCCAGGGGCATTGTAGGTCTAACTGCAGCACATGGACTGCAGTGGTTCAAGAAGGCAAGTGGTCCAGCCAGTGACACCCATGTCCCACAAGTGAATAAAATAAATCCTAGTGCCTTAAGGCTAGTCATTGCAAGTGACTGCTGTGTCAGTTAACTTCCATTCCCTTCAAAGTGTTTGTGTGGAGACCCTCTTGGCTCCCTACAGAAAAATAATATCTGTACTCTCTCCACCACACTTCATCTGAGTACCTGGGAGCCCTCTCTCAGGCTTACACTCTGTTGTTCATTTCTTCTTTTGCAAAACATCTTTCCCAGGCACTTCTGATGCAGATATAATTCACCTCCTCATTTAAAAAGAACAGGCTACCTTCCATTAGTGCTGACATCAAATGAGTTGGGCCTCTGTTGAGCATGCTATCACTCTGTTGCATGTTTATCAATGGTTTGTATACTACATAATGGAGTTAGGAAGCTAGCATGAAGTTTGTCCATGAACAGGCCTTGTTCCCCAACTTTTGACGTATTGCGTTCATGACAGAAGTGTTGAGTTAATATTTTTGGATTATTTTTGTCAGTTTTTTTTTATACCTGTGAAATTACATTAAATCATAAAAAAAATGAACATTAGTCATTCCAGAAGATAGACAGAAGTGTGTAATGCACCACTGTTGCATGGGTTGCATTCCACAGTTAGTTTAATGTTGTCTAAAAGACTGCATTATTCCTATTTCCTTGCTGACAGGAAACATTGTATTTGAATTTGGGGCAAAAGAAGTGTTGAAGTGATAAATGAAGACCCTTGTGAACGTCCACCACAGTTTTGAGAATTAATAATGGTTGCCGTTGATAAGAAGAAGTGAACAGTGAATTCTAGTAATTAAACGTTAAAAATTCAATGGTAGATGCAGTTAATGAGTAGATCTAGGGCTGAATTTAAAGGCTGTGCCAGGGTCATCCACACACCTTCTGGAAACCAGACAACCACACTGGTGTACACATTTTCAGCATCCCCAATGGAATTAAATGCCTATCAGGAAGTTTACCATCTTGTCATTGAGCTTCCCAAATCTTTAAAGGCAAAGAAACTGGCTCCAAAGTCAGATGGCTCGCTGGTAGGCCCAACAATGCCCCCTGAGCAGTGGCCATGATGAGATTGCTGGAGACCTGGCTCTGCAACATTAGAGGCCCCAGAAGAAAGGTGAAGAGGATAGACTAGCTGAGCCCAGCAATTGGATAGGCAAAAAGGATGGTTCTCTGGAGTTGGTATGAGGGTCAGCGAGGTCTCTCAGAGGTAGTGACCCATATTGCCAATGGGCCTTCCATAGGGCATAAGGTGATCCCTCCCAGCATCATAACCCCATAGGGCATGGCTGGGCTGACTTTGATCTTCTTCACTTCTGACTGGGGTGGAAAGGGTCAGTGGGGCAACAGACTCTCTACTATTCTTACCTCCGTATCCCACTACCTTCCTCATTGTCTGTTGCACAGGGAGGGGACATTGGGTGACAGGATAAGGGGACATTAAATTCTGGTCATAAGTGTAATGTTTTTCTTTAATAAAGGTATCATGGAAATTGCAACTGAGATGGCTATCCATGATCTAATTCAATGTCAGAACAAGCTTGAGGGTAAAATCTCCTGTTCCTATTTTCTGATACTTTTAAATGAACATCAGATTGTGTAACTGGCCCCCCATATGCATCATTTATGACAGAGATTTTATCAAATTCTTTCTCCTGGCCAACACTTTTTAGTTAGCCTGCGCATCAGCACTTTCTCTCCATTAAATTCATGGCATATTAAATTAATAATAGGGGAATACTTTTGATAATGACTGCAGTAAGTAGAATTCCATAACGTTGTTTTTGCGAGAAGAGACCGATGGCAAAAGCATCTGACACAAACCGTACTACCCACAAGGAGCAATCACCCTAGTAGGTTGAATGTTTGAAGACCAACAGTTTAACTCTCTCCATTTTTCTTATTTATATGGTAATGAGTCATTAACACTTTCAATCACTGCAGCGTATGTTTTCAGCTATTCAAAGTAATTAGTTTAACATCTTTGTACAGTTTCCATTAACAACAATTAAATAAGTTAATCTTATTTCCTATTTCTAGCCAGTAGTTGGTCCTGAAATCTAACTTACTGCATGGATGTTTTAAGCAGTTTATTTAAAATACAGCATTGACATGATGATAGATTCCACATGATGATAGATATTTAAAACATCAGGATAATTTTAACATGTTAATAGAGTTCATGTTTTATCTAAAATCCCAAGTTTTCTGTATTTTTTCCTCTTAGAATCCTTACAGTGTGGAAGCAGGGCATTCAATCCATTGAGTTCACCCTGACCCTTAAAACAGCATCCCACCCGGACCCAACCCTCAACCCTGCATTTCCCATTGCTAATCCATCCAGCATGCACATTCCTGGACACGAGGGACAATCTAGCGTGGCCAAACCACCAAACCTGCACATCTTTGGACTGTGAGAGGAAACCGGAGCACTCAGAGGAAACTTACACAGACATGGGAGAGAATGTGCGAACTTCAAACAGATAGTCACCCAAGGGTGGAATCAAACCCAGTTCCCTGGTACTGTGAGGTAGCAATACTAACCACTGAGCTACTTTGCCCTTGGCTTAGCCTCTTGTACCAGAGCATCCCTCCTTGGTCAGGTTTACTGCTACCACTTCTTTTTGCTTCACTTCTTAGCTGATCCGCCAGGAGGTGTCTGCAAAGGATGCAGCAAGTGATTATACCCTGGTAATTATGTCCAAATTTATGTGGTTAAGCCTGGCAAGCTTACATCAAAAGAAGCTATGAGCAGACTAGCATTCAAGGTTGGGATGACTAACTGAGTGCTCTATTGCTATAAACACTGGGCATGCTGCTCTTCAGTCAGCTTGGTTTCATCAGCTTACAGACAGCATTCTAACAACTTGAAAAAAGGTAAGCCAGCATTTCCTTAAGGAAAATGTTAAAAATGTTACATAAAATGAGCTTATTTCATTTCTCTTCAATTTTCTCCTCTCTCTTGTTTTTTTAAAGGCATTTATTCAATCACAGTTCATGAGTCCCAGATATATCCAAATACATTCAGGGGAAAATTTCCTGCTACATTTCTGATGTTGACTCACCCAGTGACCTGAATAAATCCACAAACATGTTATTTGTTTCTCCTGATAGTAAGCTTGTTATGACAGCGACTGGAAGATTACTGCAAGCAAATCATGTGACCTGAGCAAAAAATGAAACGAGGTAGGTACCTCAGCATCAACAGTTGCATCTATGCTAGCTGTTCAATGTAGAAAAAAAAATCCCAAGATTCATAATAGAGATATACTCAGAAATCAATGGACATTAAAGAAGGTGAGTAGGTAGAAGTAGGGATGGAATAGGGAGAATAGAATGATCACAATTTCAATGGTAGGTTCTTTGAATGTGTACTGATGCTAACAAGCTTTAAGCTGTCTTAATCTTAACTGTGCATTGCACTATAGCCATTGACTTCAGTTTGCATTGTTGTGCCCGCATGGATCCTATTTAACATGGGTTCTCTTGGTCAGTGGGTGCCTGTACTACACTCTTTAGGCTGCTGTATCTAGCTAGAATGCTCTTCATCTAAGTCTGCTGTATGACAATCTTATCCTTATCGAAGGGGAATATCCTTCATTCTTTGTTAGCATTTTAATGTAACTTTGATTATAGATCTCTGGTACAATGTTTCTGTTTTATCATCATCGAGTCCTAATCATGTCTCCATTGATGTCAGAATAGTATAATCATTACTACCCAGGGCCCCTTGAGAGAGGCTCTTCGTTGACAGACAGAATTTTAGGGAAAGCATTTGAGAGTATACTACTTGATAATTGAAGTCCCAGCACCAATAGCGAAAAAAAAGGTGCTGTGAGACCAGCAGAGGTTACAAAGAAAAGGAATGGCGAGGCCTTCAAAGGATTTAAACACAAAGATGTAAATTTTGAATTGGAAGCTTTAGGGCATTGAAAAGAACATTGACCAGTAATGGGGTGACAGATGATCGATGTCCTGAAGGAGGATCACTGGACTCGAAATATTAACTCTGCTGCCTCCACGATGCTACCAGAACAGTTGAGTTTCTCCAGCAATTTCTGTTTTTGTTTCAGATTTTCAACATCCAAAGTTAATTCCTTTACTTTAATGTTGGGATAGGTGTATGGGACTTCTGTCATTTAAGACTACCAATAGTGTCATCCTGGAGCTGAGGTTTAGTGGGTGTAGGGGTAGGGAGTAGGTGGTGGTAGATGTAGGGCAATAAACTGGCCTGAAGAACAACTAAATAATCTGGAGAAAAGGAGATGAATGATGATTACAGCAGTGAATGGCCTGAAGAGGGCAGAGAATGGGTAATATTACAGAGGTGGAACTAGCCAGTTTTATGTTGGGATTCCAAGTCTCTACTGTAGGAATTATTAATACTTGAGAAATGAAATAACTAACTTTGATTTTAATGTATCACAATGGCATAAAATTAGAAGAACAACCTTGAGGTGTTCAATGTATTGACTATTTCTGGATTAGAATGCACCTGCTTTCTGCATATCTTTGGGGAAAGTAAAATTGTGTGTTGTGATTCGTTGGCTGTCCTTCGCATGAATAGCCTTGAAATGAGACATGTGTAGGTTAATTTACTCATAATTAGTTACAACAGTGGAGATTAATAATCATATTAGAAGAGATGCATTTGCTATGTTGATGTCTTTAGTGAGGTTGTGTCCTCACATTATTCAAATTTATAGCTCAAGGTCATAAAATTGAATGGTCTGTGGACATATCCCAGAGCTTATTAACGTGAAATTTCCAAATACAGAAAGTGCTCTATTCAAACACATCAGATAGTGAGAAGGTTTGACAGGAAACATACTGAGAGAATGTTTCCCGTCTTGACAGGATCAAGAACTAGGGCCATCGTTTTATAATAAAAGACACTTTAGTCAGAACTGAGAGGAATTTCTTTTCTCTGTAGGTGGATAACCGAGAAAGTTGAAATTTACTATCCCAGACAGCTGAGCCATTAAATATATTCAAGGCCCAGCAAGATAGACAGATTTTTGCAATTCACTTTTTTTCTAAAGAAAAGCGTTTGCCGTTAAATCTTATTCCAGCATACTTTACGAAACTAATTTGATGATCTGTCCCACACAAGTTGGTCACACCAAGGTACAGTATGATAGATGAGTGACTGCTAGTCAGGTAGGCGGTCAGTGCAGGATTCCCTTGCAGCTAACCCCTATGTTGAGGGAGAATGCTCTGGAGGGATCTTGCAGTGAGGCATTATGGGTAGAGCTCAGGAATAGGAAGAGGGCAATCACAATGCAATGGGAGATAGAAGAAGAGATATGTAGTCAGATTCTGGAATGATGTGAATATAACAAGGTTGTTGAGGTGGACAATCTTAGTTTCCCCCATGTGGCTGGGACTCCTTTCGTGCTGGGGTTTGGATGGGGAGCAATTCGTTAGCGGTATCCAGGAGGGTTTTTGAAACAGTATGTGGATAGTCCAATGAGGGAGGGGGCCATACTGGACCTGGCATTGGCAAATGAGCCTAGCCAGGTGGTCAAAATTTCAGTGGGGGAGCATTTCGGGAATAGTGACCATAATTCCCACAAGTTTCAGACACTTATGGATAAGAATGAGAATGGACCTCAAATGAAGGTGTTAAATTGAGGGAAGGCCATCTATTACTGAATTAGGCAAGACTAGGAGAATGTGATTGGGAACAGTTATATAAGGGAAAATTCACATCTGAAATGTGAGAATCTTGTAAAGATCGGTTGATTAGAGCATAGGACATGTGTGTTCCTGCGAAAATGGAGGACAGGAATGGCAGAATTCAGGGATCTTAGATGATGGGAGAAATTATCAACTTAATCAAAAAAAAAGCACACCTAAGGTCAAGGCAATTAAAAACAGATAAACTCCTTAAAGAATACAGAGAGAGTAGGAAGGAGCTCAGGTGGGGCTAAATTAGGTGTTAACTGGGGCTATGAAATGTTCATGGTCATCAGGGTTATTGAGAATCCCAAGGCATTTTATACATTTATCAGGAGCAAGAGGATAGCAAGAAAAGATTAGGCCCACTCAAGGATAAAGGAGGGAGGTTATATGTGAAGCAAGAGGAAATGGGTGAGATTATTAATGAATACTTTATATTGATATTGACCAAAGAAAGGGACCTGAGGGATTTTAAGACTCAGGCAAGATGTGGGAATACTCTCAGGCAAGTCAACATAATATGGGAGGAAGTATTGGCTGTCGTGATATGCATTAAGGCAGACAATTTACTAGGGCCAGATGGGATCTATCCCAGGATACTGTAGAAGCAAGGGAAGCATGAAATAATTGAGCCTTAACAGAAATCTTTATTTCCTGTTTGGTCTTAGGTGAGCTTCCAGAGGACTGGAGAATAGCCAATCTTGGTCCTTTGTTTAAAAAGGGTAACAGATAATCCTGGTGAGCCTGATGTCAGTGGTGAGGAAGCTGTTGGAAGATATTAAGAGACAGGACTTATTCACATTTGGAAGAGAATGGACTTGTTAGTGATAGAAAGCGTGGGTTTGTGTGGGGAAGGTCATGTCTCACCGACTTGAGTTTTTTTGAGGAGGTGACAAGAATGTTGATGAAGGAAAGGCTGTAGATGTTGTCTACATGTACTTTAGTAAGGTACCTCATGGCAGGCTGGTACAGAAAGTAGAGTCACATGGGATCCATGGTATGTTGGCTAGATGGATGCAGAACTGACTTGGTCATAGAAGATAGAGTAACGATGGAAGGATGCTTTTCAGAATGGAGATCAGTAACTAAAGATGTTGCGCAGGGATCAGTGCTGGGATCTTTGTTGTTTGTAAACAACATATATAAATGCTCTGGAGAAAATGTATGTGGTCTAATTAGTAAGTTTGTGTATGACACCAAAATTGAGGGGATTACAGATTATGAGAAGGATTGTCAAAGGATATAGTGGGATATAGATAGATTGCAGATGTGGGCAAAGAAATGATAGATAGAGTTTAATCTGGACAAACGTAAGTTGATGCATTTTGGAAGATCAAATTTGGGTGTGAATTATACAATGAATGGCAGAATCCTTTGGATCTTTGACATACATAGGGATCTGAATGTACAGGTCCACAAATCCCCAGCAACATAGGGGGATAAAGTAGTCAAGAAGTCATACATCATGCTTACCTCCATCAGCTAGGGCATCAAATATAAAAGTTTGCAAGTTATGTTATAGCTGTACAAAACTTTAGATAGGTCACATTTAGAATATTGTGTACAGTTCTGGTTGCCACACTACTGGAAGAACATAGATGCTTTGGAGACGATGTTGCCTGGCCTGGAGGGTTTTAGTTATGAGGAGAGGTTGGATAAATTTGGATTGTTTATATTGGAAGGACGGATGCTGAGGGGCGACCTGATAAAGATCTACAAAGTTATGAGAGACATAGATAGGGTGGCTAGTCAGAGGCTTTTTCCCAAGGTGACAAGTTTAACTACAAGAAGACACAGGTTCAAGGTGAGAGGGGGAAAGTTTAGGGGGGAATGTGTGGGGAAAATGTTTCACACAGAGGGTGGTGGTGCCTGGAATGCAGTGCCAATGAATGTGGAGGAAACAGGCAGGTTAGCAATGTTTAAGGTTTATCTTGATAGATCCATAAACAAGAAGCAAACAGAGGGATAGAAATCATATAATAGGTAGCAGGTCGAAATAATGGTTAGGAATCAGCGCAGGCTTGGTCTGCCGAAGGGCACTTTGAACTTTGTGAAGAAAGTATTCTGTGGCAGAAAAGAAAAAGACTGTAAATAACTTCAATCATTTTTAAAGTTGTTAGAATTAAAATTAATGTTTTACTTTTGTTATATAGTCTGATATGGTCTGAAAGAATGCCTGTGGCATGATGGATGAAGGGAACAGGTGATAGATATAATAGAGTTTAATTGAATGTGAATTTGTTTTATAAATACAGCGAGCTAGTAAGCAGTGGAATGAGAGTTTTATGGAGGGTGATTAACTGAAATACAGATCTCATTAAAAGTGTAGACTCAGACTCGGTTAAAAACGTTACCTTGCCATGATGTATAACAAATCCATCTAAGTAATGTCTTTCATAACCTCAGGAAATGCAGACGAGGGAAAAGAGAAGAATACAATTAAGAAAGTTAATTTGCTAAATGTATGGCGAGTAATTATGTTTGTGATGTGGTCCAAGAATAAATTCTGGGCTATACACTGACAGAACTCCTCCTCTCTTCTTCAAATGTTGCATATCCACCTGATGCTGCACAGAGGGGACTCAGTTTAATGCCTTATCCAAAGACAGTATCTTCTGTAGTAGAGCACTGTTTTTATACATCACCAAACAGCGTCGATTATATAATTTGTGAAAAATACTCCACAGAGACTGGTCGCCCTTTATTTACACCTGCATAGTACTTGACACTGGTCTGGCTTCCTCTGATACTCCTGTTTATATCTGTCAGGCAGGGCTCCTAGATTGGACCATGTTAACAGCCCCAATCAGGGATCTCATATTCTATGAGGTCCACCTGGCTTACATCATTACAATTACTGCAGTTTTCTCCGAGTGGAATTTATATTTACAACCTTCTAACCCTTAAGCAGAAGAGCTGCGACTAAGTCAAGGATGATAAATAAATCAGGCCCCAGCCTGAATTAAAATTGGGTTTAATGTTTCAGTTATGAAACATTGAGTAGTATTGAGAATAGTAAGCAACTAGAATCTGACTATGCACATAAGAACAAAATAAAAAGAAACAGGAGTTTGATCCCTCAAGCCTGCATCTCCATTTAATAAACACATGGTTGATTTGATCATGGTTTTAAATCCACTTTCTTACCAGCCCCCAACAACCCATGACTCCCTTATAACAGAAAATCATCAATTTTAATGTCTGCTGTCAGACGTGAGACGTGACACTGCTGAAAAGTCTAGATACACAGAAAACATATCTATTTGTTATTGTGGAATATATTGTATGGCACATAATTCATATACAAAGATCCTTATTCAAAGAATGACCCAGAAATTCATTGAAGTCAATGCTGTTTTACAAACACCCATTTGTTAAAAGTGATTCTTGTAATACATGACCATTTTGTTTAAATGGTCCAATGTCAACTTATACCACTTTCTATTATTTCAGTACAAAGGACGCTTATTTAATTACCATTAATTTAGGGAAAGAAAGCAGAGGATTAAGAATTAAATGGTTGTTATTCATCATTAATATATAGTTTATTATAACGTGCTACATCAAATACCATCTCCTGTTCATGTGTTTTAAATATTACCCGTGGAATTCTGGGCACAGGTTAATTAATGGCAATTCCTTATTATACATAGCAATATACTGAAAGAAGACTCCTTCATTATATCCTTAGCCAGTGCAGGAATTGAGCAGTATTTTGCTTTTATTGTAAATATCCAACTTTATTGAAATTTACTTTCAATATGAGATTTAAGTGAAGGACTCAGAACCAGCACAGCACATCATTGAGACTTCAAATCGATGAGTGGAAGTAGGTGGGTGATCCTGGGCTTCAAATGGAGATGCGTTAAAATTTCAAGCATTGAATGTTTTTAAGCAAAAGATAGATTTTTTAACAGTAAAGGAATTCAGGGTTATGGTGAGCGGGCTAGTAATTGGAGCTGAGGCCATGAAAAGATCAGCTATGATCTTATTGAATGGTGGAGCAGGCTCATTGGGCTAGATGGTGTACTCCTGCTCCTATTTCTTATGTTTTTAAAGATTGGGCAAGGTAAAACCTTTAAGATTTTAGGTTCTGGAAAGTAATTAGTTACTCTAGATATCTAGGCAATAAATCTTGATTTGAACATAATGGTATAGAGAAGAGATAAAGTATTGGATGGGATATTTAGAGCTAGAGTGAGAACCATGTTACAAGAAGCAATGCCCAATGTTCCCTCTAAGTGATGCTGGATGATTGAACATCAACCTGAGAATTCATAGACAGAGCATGCAAGGTTGAATCCTTTAAGTTAAGTCAACCACAGTAAACATTCTTAAGGACCATGCATTTAAACAAATTGTCTGCACTTTACAAGAAAAATTCAAGGCAGGTTGGAATTAACCCATATATAGCAGCAAATTAGAAAGCAGGAAAGAAATTATGTTAATACAGTTCTGTACATAAACTCAAGACATACCATAGCACGTTATAATCAATGAGATTCTTGGTCAAACACAGGAGACAGTTGAACAGAGTAAAATACCCACAAACAGCAATGAGATAAATAGTCAGTTAATCCACACTTCATAATGGAATTTAGGAATGTAATTTGTGGTGAGGGTGGTAGTTTGTATCAGGATGGGTGTGTTGGCAAGTGGTATTTTCATGAGATGATTAATCCAGAGATCCAGGTAATGTTCTGGAGTCCTGGGTTTGAATCCTACCATGGCAGATGACGGTATTTGAATTCAATTTTAAAAACCTGGAATTAAGGTTCACTAATGCCCTTTAAGGAAAGGGAATTGGCATCATTATCTGATCTGGCCGGTGTTTGACACCAGAACTACAGCAATGACTCAACTATCCTCTGGGCAATTTGGGATATGCAATAAATACTCACCCAGCAAATAATGCCCACATGCTGGGAATGAATTAAAACAAACTGCTAGTCGAGTGTTAAACCTTGACTCTGTCGTTAGGAGAGTTTTGTATAGGTACTGCTGCCAGATCCTTTTGGTCTAGTGGAATTGGGTTAAGTTCATCAGCTCACCTGAGCCAGTCTCTCTGATGATGCTGTAATATGGAAAGGGTGAGGGATCTACCATCGGGCACAGCAGATAAGACGTCAATGATGAGAAGTCAATGCAGGACCGAGAGCGTTGTACTTAAATTCACACAGTATATAAGCAACGTAAATTAACTTGTAACACAGATTGAAATGAGTGGATATGATGTTGTGGGGTGTCACAGAGATGTGGCTGCCAGGGTACCACAGCTGGGAACTAAATATCCAAGGATATGTGTTCTATTGAAAGAACAGGCAGATGGGCAGAGGTGTTGGGGTTGCCTTGTTGGTAAGAAATGAAGTTAAATCAAGAACAAAGACTGATGTAGAGTCAAAGGGCATAGAATCTGTGTAGGCAGAATAGAACTGTAGATGTAAAAAAGAGGCCTGATGGGAGTTGCATAAAGGCCTCCTAGCAGTGGTCAGGATGTGGAGAACAAAATAAATCAAGAGATAGAAAAGACATGTAAGAAAGGCAGTTTTCCAACAATCATGGGGGACTTCAATATGCAGGTGGACTGGGAAAATTAGGATGGTAGTGGATCTCAAGAAAACAAATTCATGGAATGTCTGCAAGATTTATTTTGAGCATCTTGAGGTAGAGCCCACCAGAGAACAGGCAATTCTGGATTTGGTGATGTGTCATGAGACAGACTAGGGAGTCTAAGGTAAAGGAACCCCGAGAGGGCAGTGACGATAATATGGTAGAATTCACCTTGCAGTTTGAGAGGGTGAAGCTGGAATCAGATTGAATGGTATTATAACTGAGGTAGGATAACTATAGAGGCATGAAGGAGGAGCTGACCAAAGTTGATTGGAAGAGGAGCCTAGCTGGAAGATGGTGGAACAGCAATGGCAGGAGGTTCCGGAGACAGGAGACACAGCAGAAATTCATCCCAAGGAAGAAGAAACATAGTAAGGGAAAGATGAGGCAATCACAAATGATAAGGGAAGTCAGGGAGAGCATAAAATCAAAAGAAAGAGCATACAATGTGGTAAAGATTAGTGGGAAGCCAGAGGACTGGGAAGCCTTTAAAAACTAGCAGAGGATAACTTAAAAACAATAAGGGCCAAGAAGGTGAAATATACTGCTAGCTAGCTTGCCCTTATAAAAGAAGATTGCAAGAATTTTTTTGAGATAGATAGTAGGTAAGACAGAGGTAAGAGTGGTAATTGGACCACTGGAAAATCAGGCTGGAGAAGTAGAAATGGGGAATAAAGAACTGACAGAGGAACTGAATAGGTATTTTGCATCAGTTTTCACAATGGAAGACACCAGCAATATACCAGAACTTCAAGAGAGTCGGGGCAGAGGTGAATATAATGGCCATAACTAAGGAGCAGGTGCTAGGAAGCTGAAAGGTCTGAAGGTGGATAAATCACCCAGACCAGATAGACTTCACCCCAGAGTTCTGAAGGAGATAGTTGAGGAGATTCTGGAGGCTTTGGTTGTGGTCTTTGAGGAGCCTTTAGAGTCAAGGAAAGTCTCCGAGGACTTGAAAATGGTTAATGTAACACACCCCTGGTTAAGGGAGGGAGTAGATAGGCAGAAGGCTGGAAGAACAGAGCAAGCCAGGCAGCATCAGGAGGTGCAGAAGTCAACTTTTCAGGACTTGAAGAAGGGTTATACTCAAAACTTTGACTTCTGCACCTCTGGATGCTGTCTGGCTTGTTGTTTTCTTCCAGCCTCTTTCCTGTCTACTTTGGGTTCCAGCATCTTGCATGGTTTTTTTTGGCTCTAAGAAGGGAGGGAGGTAGAAGACAGGAAACTAACCAGTTCGCCTGACCTCAGTCATTTGTAAAAAATAAAAGCAAATTACTGCAGGTCAGTTAGACTCGAAACATCAGCTCTTTTCTCTCCTTACAGATGCTGACAGACTTGCTGAGATTTTCTAGCATTTTTCTCTTTTTTGGTCTCAGTCATTTGTAATATATTAGAGTACCCTCTTAAGGTTGAGATTGCCGAGTACTTGGGCATATATGGTAAACTAGGGCTGAATCAGTACAGCTTCATCAAGGGGAGGTCATGCCTGACCAGTCTGTTGAATCCTTTGAGGACGTAATGAACAAGTATAACAAATGAGAGCAAGTGGACTTGATCTATTTGAATTTCCAGAAGGCCTTTGACAAGGTGTGGCATAGGAGACTGCTAAGTAAGAGCCTGTGATGTAAGGGGCAAGATATTGACAGATAGAGGATTGGTTGACTGGCAGAAGGCAGAGAATAGAGAAAAAGGAGTCTTTTTCAGGATGGCAGCTGGTGACTAGTGGAGTTCTGCAGGGGTCTATATTGGGACCACAACTATTCACATTATACATTAATGATCTGAATGAATAAACTGAGAGCATTGTTGCTAAATTTGCAAGTTGCACAAAGATAGATGGAGGGATAGGTATTGTTGAGGAAGCAGAGAGATTGCAGAAAGACGTGAACATGTTAAGCGAGTGGGCAAAGAAGTGGCTGACGGCAGATAGGAAAGTGTGCGGTTATGCACTTTGGTAAGAGGAATAGAAATAGACAATTTCCTAATTGGGGTAAGGCTTCAGAAATCTGAAGCACAAAGGGACTTGAGAGTCTTAATTCAGGACACTCTTAAGATTTGCATGCAGATTTATTTGGCAATTAGAAAGACAAATGCAATGTTAGCATTCATTTCAAGACAGCTACAATACAAGACCAGTGGTGTGCTACTGGGGATGTATAAGGCTCTGGTCAGATTGCATTTAGAATATTGTGAGCAATTCTGGGCCCAGTTTCTAAGGAAGAATGTGCTGGTGTTTGAGGGGGTCCAGATGAGGTTTAGAAGAATGATCCTGGGAATGAAGGGCTTGTCATATGAGGAGCGGTTAAAGATTCTGTGTCTGTATTTGATGGAGTTTAGAAGGATGAGGCGAGTTCTCATCAAAACTTGCAGAAAACTGAGAAGCCTGGATAGAGTGGGCATGGAGGACTCAAGGGCACTGCCTCAGAGTGAAGGGATGCCCTTTAGAACTGAGATGAGGAGGAATTTCTTCAGACAGAGGGCAGTTAATCTGTGTAACTCATTGCTACAGAGGGCTGTGGAGGCCAAGTCATTGTATTTAAGACAAAGATAGATAAAACTTGATTGGTAAGGGTATCAAAGGTCACAGGCAGAAGGCAGGAGAATGGGGTTGAGAAACGTATTAGCCATAATCGAATGATAGAGCAGCCTCAATGGGCCAAATGATCTAATTCTGCTCTTATATCTGTCAGTGCACCATTGAGGTATCAGCCCAGAATCTTTAAATAAGCCTTGATGTTGAAGGTGAGCTAATGCTGTCTGTCACAGAGGTAACAGGACTGCTGCTGCAGCATGTTGACACTTACATGTCAGCAAAACAGACAAGGCTGTGTTAGAGAAAGGCAATGATTATATAAAGCAGTGAGTTTGAAGCTATAATTTTTTTCTGAATTCCAACTAGTTAAAAGTGGTCCTGTCTTTTTTTATTATTTTTAGACAGATAAAGGAATGACTTTGCAGCTGATGAATTAATTTTTGTTTAATCAGAAATGCTCAGGCAAAGACTACTCTTCACAGACTGTAATTTCTATAGGATTAGATTAACCTTACTCTGACATAACCTTATCGATCAACTGGAACAGCTGAGTGGTTAGAAGTATGGATACCATTGCATGGTTTCTAACCTTATTAGCATGACTGACTCAGATCAGAAATGAAGAATATATTCACATCAGTGTGTTGTGGTGTTATTGGACTCCTGTTGCTACCTTAAGTGTAAACCTATAATAAAACCTGGCAGGTTCATCCTGAGAAGCTATTGACATGACTACGAGAATAATGTAAAGGGGCCCTCACATGCAATCATTTTAATCTCTTGTGTTTTCATGCTGGCCTGTACTCATCCCAGCTGACCTCACAATTTTTGCTTCTCCATGTTGAATAGAGTGAAACAGCAATATCAGTATCTGGGTCTGCATTAGTACATTCAAAGAGCATGTTGCTGCCTTATTCAACTGACAGGGTCAATAGGTTTCTGAGCAAATCAAGGGAAGAATATCAGGAGAATGGTCTTTACTCAACAGCTTGGTATTGATCTGCAGCCACCGACAGCAATACATTAAAATTTGTTATAGTAAGAGACGTCTGCAGCTGGTTCTGATAGGCTCTATTTTTTGGATTGATGTACTGCCACTGATCCTTCTTGTGATACTCCACTATGGGGCTCACTATTACTAAGTAGTGGGTGATTAATCACTAATAAGGTTTCAACAGAAGAGGCTTAATTTAACAAGATGTAGTTGATTACACAATAGTAAGATTCCAGGTTACATTACCTTAATACAGATTAACTGCATTAACATCAAGTAAAATACATTATTTTCTCCAAAGAAATAGTAACCAGGTCCATGCTTCATTGCTGTGGACTTTAGAACTGATTAACACCTAATAGCAAACCATAACAACTGGAACTGACTGGCTCCTTCCAGAGACAGTCATTTACATGTAAGTGATGGAGGTATTCACAAACTATCCATGACCCTCCTTGTCAAAGTCCTCCATGTCTTGCTGTATCAAGGACTGTGCTAAACTGCCATTTGAATGTTATGCAAATGCTAACTGCTCACATGAATCAGGATTCATTCTGTTTTTGCTATTCCCTACACAGGTTCCTTGGAATGGTGAATCAGTGGATCTAGTCACAGCAGTGGCTGCAGTGTTATGAAGGCACAGAGAAATCCAGGAAGAACAAAACTGCAGCCAAGCAGCCTACAGTAGAAAAGATTGGAGCTAAATGTCTCCTCAGCATTCAGAGGAAACACAGAGTTTATCATCTAAATGCCATTTCTTCCAAATGAGCGAAGCACAGTGTCACATTATATTAACAGGGGCATATCATAGTATGGCTCAGTTCATCAATAGAAAAGGTGCTATCCCATCAATGTCAGGTCATCTATGATCATCAGTACCGCATCTTACAAACCTACCTCGTGTACCCTGGAAGCTGTCATGATGCCTATCTCCTTGAGAACTCTCAAGTTCCTGTTTCATTTCAAGGGCTGGATGCCTGATTAGAATCATTATTGGGAGACATGGGCTACCCTCTGCAACCACAATGGATGATTCATCACATAACCCCCTTGACTGAGGCTGAGCTTAAATGCAAAGAACCAATTCATCTATCAGGGCAGACAATAGGTCTCCTGAAGATGAGGTGCCAATGCTTGGAGCAGTCTGGACGAGCCTTGCAATACAGTGCAAACATCATGTGCCACATAATCCTCCCGTGTGGTATTCAGCACAACTGGAGCAGACAGAAAGGGAATGTGATGGAATATGCAGAAGTTGAGCCGGAAGATGCAAACATCACCTTCAGCAGAGTTCAAGAAGTAAAGCGTCAGGTACCACAAGCCAGACAGGACTTATTTGATAATCAAATCAGCTGATGTAAATTTGATGCTGCTCAAAAGGCAAATTGCTCCTACTTATTTGAGAGTGTGGTGCTCCTAATGAAGGGTTTATGCTGGAAGTGTCAATTCTCCTGCTCTTTGGATGCTGCCTGACCTGCTGTGCTTTTCCAGCACCATACTCTCGACTCTGATCTCCAGCATCTGCAGTCCTCACTTTCTACTAACTCCTATTTACTCCGAGATTTTTGTTTGGCTTTCCTTTTTATTCACTTTTCTTCTTGTTCAATGATGAGGAGATATTTTAAATGATGAGAAGATATTGCATAATGCTGGATCATTAGAGAAAGCATAGTTATCCCTTCAACATGGTTCGATCATGGTGTGGATGGGGAACCTGTGCACGCTGATTCTTGAGGCTGCACTTACATTGATAGTCCATCAGAGAGATAATCATGTAAAATAATAATCTATTTACATGAGCTTCCATTTCTGATGGTAGAGTCACTTGTGCCATCTTTGTGCCCTCAGAAGCTGTTCTTTCTGATTTCCCTTGGACCAAGTGTACTGAGAAGGGCTACTCTTGGCTAGCAATAATTGACCTGGTGCACAGAATGTGCACCAGGATGGAAATCCCAGAAGTTCCCGGCAGTGGTGAATATGTGTGCCAGTGATGAACACACGGTTACACAAGTACATTGTAATAGAGGAGTGAGTAGACATAATGAGACGAACAACAGAGAATTAAATGTGATACCTCATTGGAGCTCACAGAGAGGGAGACTCCATGAAACTCTCTGAAATTGGCACTTAGCTGATATCTAGTAAAATTCAGCCCACAATTTTTCAGAATTCTATTCTTCCAATTTTAATAGAAGGAACAAAATACTTCATTTCAAGAGTGTGGCACTGGAAAAGCACAGTTAGTCAGGTAGTATCTGAAGAGCAGACAAATCAACGTTATGGGCAGAAGCCCTTCATCAGGAATCTTGTGCCCAAAACATTGATTCTCCTGCTCTTTGGATGCTGCCTGACCAGCTGTGCTTTTCCAGCGCCACACTCTCAACTCTGATCTCCAGCATCTGCAGGCCTCACCTTCTCCTAAAAATATTTTAGAGGGCAGCGCAGTGGCTCAGTGAGGCCTCACAGTGCCAGGGACCCTGGTTCAATTCCAACCTCAAGTGACTGTCTGTGTGGAGTTTGCACACTCTCCTTGTGTCTGCGTGGGTTTCCTCTTGCCCACAATATTAGACGCATTAGTCAGAGGGAATTGTGTCTGGGTGGGTTACTGTTTGGAGGGTCAGTGTGCACTTATTGGGCCAGAAGGCTTGTTTCCACACTGTAGGGAATCTAATTTAATTCAGGTCCCAAGCAAACTCATATAGAGATGCAATAAATCAAATATTTTTATATTAATTTCAAATAAATTTCCTACATTTTTCATACCATAAGATCCATACCAGTACGTTGTCAAGGAGCTGAATTTATTCACTTTACATGGTGGGGAACTCCAATAAAAATGCCACGGTAAGAAACACAGGCAGCTCAAAAATAAACTAGACAGTTCTGTACTTGCTCCATCCATAAGCAACTGATACCACAGTAACCATGACAATCATTTTCCATGACTACCCTTAAGTAATGTAGAGAAGCAGCACATGATGTCATTGGTCATTGTCTCACAAAGAAATTGTTTAGGCAACATAAATAACATAGAAACAAATGAATTCTGCCACCACAGTAAATTATGATAGTCCAGCACCATAATAGCACAAGCATTCTATGGTATTAAGAGGTGAAACATTCAGCACCTTAATCAAACACATTTTATCACATAGTATCAAAATAATAGAAGGCAGAAATGGTGTCTCTTATTTTAATATGTTTACTAACGTGTTCTTCAAAATATCAGTAAAATATTGTTTTACAGTTCAGCAGAAAGTCAATTGCTGCTTTGGGACAGCTCTCAGTACAACATTTATTAGGTTTTTTCAAATACATCAAAATACATAAAGCCTATAATATGAGAACAGAGCATTTGGCAAATCAGTCAGTATCAGCACTTGCCATCTATAGACAATAGACAATAGGTGCAGGAGTAGGCCATTCTGCCCTTCGAGCCTGCACCGCCATTCAATATGATCATGGCTGATCATTCCTAATCAGTATCCTGTTCCTGCCTTATCTCCATAACCCTTGATTCCACTATCCTTGAGAGCTCTATCCTACTCTTTCTTAAATGAATCCAGAAACTGGGCCTTCACTGCCCTCTGGGGCAGAGCATTCCACACACCCACCACTCTCTGGGTGAAGAAGTTTCTCCTCATCTCTGTCCTAAATGGTCTACCCCGTATTTTTAAGCTGTGTCCTCTGGTTCGGCACTCACCCATCAGTGGAAACATGTTTCCTGCCTCCAGAGTGTCCAATCCTTTAATAATCTTGTATGTCTCAATCAGATCCCCTCTCAGTCTTCTAAACTCAAGGGTATACAAGCCCAGTTGCTTCAGTCTTTCAGTGTAAGGTAATCCCGCCATTCCAGGAATTGACCTAGTGAACCTACACTGCACTCCCTCAATAGCCAGAATGTCTTTCCTCAAATTTGGAGACCAGAACTGCACACAGTACTCCAGGTGTGGTCTCACCAGGGCCCTGTACAGCTGCAGAAGAACCTCTTTGCTTCTATACTCAATCCCTCTTTTTATGAAGGCCAGCATACTATTAGCCTTCTTCACTACCTGCTGTACCTGCATGCTTGCCTTCATTGACTGATGTACAAGAACACCCAGATCTCTCTGTACTGCCCCTTTACCTAAATTGATTCCATTGAGGTAGTAATCTGCCTTCCTGTTCTTGCCACAAAGTGGATAACCATACATTTATCCACATTAAACTGCATCTGCCATGCATCTGCCCACTCACCTAACTTCTGGATTAATGGTGCTGGAAGAGCACAGCAGTTCAGGCAGCATCCAACGAGCAGTGAAATGGACGTTTCGGGCAAAAGCCCTTCATCAGAAATAAAGGCAGTGAGCCTGAAGCATGGAGAGATAAGCTAGAAGAGATTGGGGGTGGGGAGAGAGTAGCATACTCTATGCTACTCTCTCCCCACCCCCACCCTCCTCTAGCTTATCTCTCCATGCTTCAGGCTCACTGCCTTTATTCCTGATGAAGGGCTTTTGCCCGAAACATCGATTTCACTGCTCGTTGGATGCTGCCTGAACTGCTGTGCTCTTCCAGCACCACTAATCCAGAATTTGGTTTCCAGCATCTGCAGTTATTGTTTTTACCTCACTCACCTAACTTGTCCAGGTCACCCTGTAATCTCCTAACATCCTCATCACATTTCACCCTGCCACCCAGCTTTGTATCATCAGCAAATTTGCTAATGTTATTGCTGATACCATCTTCTATATCATTAACATATATTGTAAAAAGCTGCGGTCCCAGCATGGATCTCTGCGGTACCCCATTGGTCACTGCCTGCCATTCTGAAATGGAGCTGTTTATCACTACCCTTTGTTCAATCCAATCTAATGTCCATGTCCTCTCAACTGAGTAACTGCTACTCCTCATTCCACTGCAATCTCATAGTAACCCTGCTATCAGTGAGCACATTGCCTTAGAAATTTTAAAGTTAAAGAGCAGAAAAGAAAAATAAATGTATGTTCTAATGTTAGGCTTGAAATTACAGGGTAATTTATTTTATCGGGGTACCACAAGAATCAGTATTTGGTCCCCCTGCTGTTCACAATGCAAATCAGTAATTTGGAGGTTGGGACCAAATGTAATATTTCCAATTTTGTGGATGATAAAATCTAAGTGGGAATGTGTGTTGTGAGGAAAATCTAAGGCAACTTCAGGAAGGTTTAGACAGGCTTAGCGATTGGGCTGATGGAATATAATGTGAGGGTATCTACTTTTTTAACTCAAGCAGATGCGCACAGATTGTAAATTTCTGGTTGCGAATAACGTAAAACATTATAGGAATGGATCAGATAAAAAGTACTGAAGTGTCTTCATTATATTAGATACTATTGTGAATATCTCATGCAGAAACATCATAGTAGCAATAAAAAAAAGGTTTTACAACATACATACAACTTAGTTTAACAGTTATAAAAATATCAGAAAAGGGGGTGATATCATAAAATTGGAGTGTATGAACTATTTATTGCTAATTTAATTGACTGATTTAATTCTGTGCTTTTCCATTTGGAAGAAAACACCTTGAAATGAGTCAGGACACTGTTTTAAAATGGCTACAGAAGCCACTTGATCTACAAGCTGACCAAACTCCACAGGGGTGTACAAAATGAATGCAAAACTACACTGAAAATGGACTGATTTACATTGAGATAATTGAAACTGACTACAGTAGGAACATTTGTCTAAAGCATCCTGTGTAGATAATGATCACTTAAAGGTATAAATAGCATTTTCCTGTCTGTGGAGGTTAGATCATTAAGGAGTCGTAGCTGAAATATTAATTTTCAATCCCATTTGGTTATCACAGGGGTTAACAGTATAAAAGGGATTAATTGACTGTCTTTGTTGGAAACCATCTTTTGATCTATAGAGCTACCAACTAAAGCTGAAAGAAAATCCTGTTTTTGTGATGGGCCAATGACTGCCATCTTTCTAACAAGTACAGAAAAAAAACCTTTTTTTAAAGTAAAACAGTAATATCAAGGAGATTCTGCAAATGCCAGCTGTCACACCAAAGCAGTAAGATCAATACAACCTACATAGTAGAATAATATCTCTCTATCAGCAATTGTCAGGTTCTGACCCAGTATTAAGACTAACATTAAAAAATACTCTTATATTCTCGCTTCTGGACTATAACTTCTAAACACCATCTCCATCTCACCCTCCCACGAATTCACTACACACCCCCACAAACCCTCACCCCTCACTCCAAACCCTGTAACTTGCGCTGTTTGCACACATGCAACAATATGTGCTGTGGAGATGAGTGTGGGTTTTGGCTTTACAATTTTTTATATTTTAACTGAGTGACTCTGAAAAATCCTCTTTTTGAAGAAAATTCAAACTCTTGTTGCAACAACTTCAGGAGCAAAAAGGGTAGGATCTCAATTATGGCCTTAAGATGGAGGTGCAGAAGTGGGTCATTCAGCCTATTGCATCTGCTCCATCCATTCAATGCGAAAATGGCTGATCTGCTAATCCTCAACCCCATCTGCCTACCTTTTCCCTATTATCCTTGATTCTTTTACTAATTAAAAATCTGTCGACCTCAGTCTTGAATATACTTAATGCCCCATCTCTACAAGAGAACAGGCTATTCTAGGCTGGGTAGTGTGCAATGAGAAAGGAGAAAGACATGACCATAACAGCGTAAAAGAACTGTGTGATTGATTATCAACAATCAAGCAATGAAACATTAATTTGCATTTGATTTCCATTTATTGGCAATGGTAAAACATTTCTCTGCAACTGTGGAAATGTCGCCTGATCAATAGCAGGAGTGTATAATCAGGGCAGTTGCAGGTCTTGGGTTGTTTAAGAACTTGCTCAACCAGAATTGACAGTATCATTTCCTAATTTACTTTAGCTTTGTTTGAGGTATGGCCAGGAGACTAAAAGCTGGCATAACAACCTGTCAGCTGCCATACATGATTGCTGAGTGACATCAAGGGTTAAGGTCATGGTCCGAATGAAGGGGAATTTTGTTTTGTCTATATCTTCACTCTCACAAAGGAACCATTTTGACAGAGAAGACACTTTTCCAGGATTGGGGGAATATTAGACACTCAAGTTAGAATTACAGATGGGGGGTTTTAATTTAGGTAATTTATATTTAAATATATGTTTACCTATATTCTAATAAGAAAACCTGCTCTCTGTGGACCCTCTAGTAGGACACAACCAAAGGTTCTGGCAGCTTCAGCCCAGAACATATGCTAGGATACCGCCCCCATGAATTTTCAAAGCAACCTGTTTGACAATTATTGACTCACAGATTGTAAAGTATTGCGTCCATCTCTTTTTGGCATCTCAGTTTCCTGCAGTCATCACATATCACTTTTATCCGAGATTCATTTTGACTGGAATAAGGAATGAACATGACTGTTTCCACCCATGGCTGTGATTCCTTTCAGCAGGACTGTGATACAGATGGGAATGAAGGTGCCCATATTTTAAACATGGCTGGCAACCTTCCAATGGTAAAGTTTAGAATCACTTTCATGCCCATTAACTAGAAGGTCTTGATGTCAAGAAATTTATAATACAACGGAATTAGAATTAGATTGTATTGTCATGACTATTTAAGTACAGGAATACAGCAAAATGTGTTCAAAGTAGCCATTCACAGCACAATCTTAGGCACAAATATACCTGGGTCCAAAATCTTTGGCACAAAGTAGAAAAATAAAGTAATAAGTTAAAAGTTCAACATTACACTTCTTCTTAGTATAAAGTAGAATAATGAAGAAGTAAAGTTAAAAGTTCAGCATTACAGTCCTTCTTTAGCCATGAGCCTGCAGATGCTGTCCACTAGGCTTTCCCTCGAGGCTGATCACTCCCCTGTGCTGGGAAAGATCTCCTCCATGTTGCTGTCTTGCCGCCAATCTCTGGAGGCCTACCCAGGCTCACCAGCCATGTCACCACCACTGCTCCAGACATCAACGACGCCGCAATGTCATCGACCACTAGAGTTCGGCCTAGCTACCAGATGGCTTGTCACCGAGTGCCAAAACCCCAGTCCAGGCCTGGCCACTGCCACACTTCAGACTCCAATGGCATCAGCTCGACCACTGAGCTCTCTCCAGATGATAAGTTAAAATAAACAATAAAAAAAGAAAAGAAATAAAAGAATAAAAAAAGCTGGATATGGATTGGACTAGCCCCAGGCTCACAGCCCAGCTGCTGCCTTTCAAGGAAGCTGCAAGCGGAGGCCAATAAACCAACTGCTAATGTTTGTTTTTTTTCAATCTTTTTGTCATGCGTCCTCGACAAATTTGATCATCTGGTCCTCAGTGTATCAGTGAACAGCTTCAACTGCTTACATGAAATTGGCAAGAAAACAAAAACATTACAATTCATTTTTATTTATCATTCCTTACACTCTTACCGACCCCAGCTAATGTCTCCTTACAAATTGCGGTGTCTGGCTCACCTCAGAGCATTGAAAAGCACCAGGTGTGGACTACTCCACGTTTATCAGAACTTTTATCAGCATCTGATAACATCACTGAGAGGATGCACAGCATTTTGAGAGGGAATGGAGAAAGGCCAAAAGTCATGGTCCATTTGGTAAAAAGAAGAAAGGTTAAATTATGGCTGTCCAACTGAGAAGCTTGGGAGGAAATTAAAGAGCGGGACCTTAAAGTTGGTACCTAAAACATGCGGATTACTCCCACTGCTATGTCTTAGCGAGCACAGGAATACTTTGGTAGAATAAGGCATATCAACATAGGGTTGATAAAATAGCAGCTGAGGGAGGGTTTGAGATTAGAACATAGAAGAATACAGCGCAGTACAGGCCCTTCAGCCCTCGATGTTGCGCCGATCAAAGCCCACCTAACCTACACTAACCCACTATCCTCCATATACCTATCCAATGCCCGCTTAAATACCCATAAAGAGGGAGAGTCCACTACTGCTACTGGCAGGGCATTCCATGAACTTACGACTCGCTGAGTGAAGAACCTACCCCTAACATCAGTCCTATATCTACCCCCCCTTAATTTAAAGCTATGCCCCCTTGTAATAGCTGATTCTTGGAACACAGACCAGCTTTTAGGCAGGAGGGATTTATTCAAGTGGACAAATTACATCTCCACAAATATGAAATGCATGGATACTGAAAATTCAAAATTAAAAACAGAAAATACTCAAAATCAAAGTGTCACTTCATTTTTTTGGTTCTGGGCATAAGTTTGGTATCATTAGGTAAGATTCTAGCTCTGGTACAATGTCCAGCAATGATAAAGTGTGAATGGTTATTTAGATTAGAAGTGCCACCTGCAGGATCGTTTTCTGAACGCATGCATGCCAATATATTATCGAAAGTACACCAGGGATGGTGTAGGATGCTCTGTCCACTGGTAATTTTTGTAAAACATACTGAGACATCACAGCAGAAAACTTCTGAAAGTTTCCGAGCAGCAATAAGAAAGAAAGAGCCAATAGTAGAGGCAAAGTTGAAAGTTAACTTCTTAAATCAAAGGGTTTGAAATCAGCTGACCAGCTAAGGACAAAGCTCTAATAGTAATTCAATGTCAAAAGATTCGCCACTTCTTCAACGCAACTAAAATGCCAGAGTAATTTTAAAGATCTGGAATCACTCTGCCCTCATCTTTCAGAGGTATTTGGTAGACAGAATTAGAATAGCAATGTTACAGATTGTCATGTCAATAGAAAAATCCTATTAAAAACAGAAGGGATCAACTGGTATGAGACATGAAATTATCAGCCTATTCGCAGGCATGGGGACATATAACTTGGGTGGCTGCGCAAGCCACTACCTTTTCACCATCTGACTGGGTACTCATAAAATAAGGGGTTGCTATGCCTTTGCTGTGTGCATATTGGCTACAGTATTTGCTATGTTACAACAGTGACTAGATTTCAAAAGATATTTCTGTGTTGTTAAGCTGTTTTGAGCTGCGCAGTCGTTGTCAGCAGCACTATATCAGCACATTTTTTCTATCTTTAACAAGTAAAAGTAGTTATGAAAGTAGAGGGCAGGTAAGTAAATGGAGGAAATTCTTGTCAGAATAAAGCAGAATTCATCAGCAGACAGGATGAATAGGTGTAAAATATTTTTGCTGAATAATAAAATATTTCTGGGATTGTAATGTCAAAATAACTTCTAGTTTTTATTTTTAATGCAATTCCTAAATGAAGCTGATATGACTATACAGTTTACATATTCCACTATTCCATCCACCTTTAGGCTTATTGAGACCTTTGGCCAATTAATGACCACTTAAGGTCCTTAATCTACCTCCACATCCATTAAATCCTGTGTAGCAGAAGTCAGTTAAAACTGAGGATGCCAAATTTTCACCAGATGGGAGGGCAGGAGGAAACAGACACTACATCCTTCAGCAGATACCCTGGATGAACAGGGAGAAGCACCCCACAACCCCATGAGATCGTATATTTCACCTTTGTGTCTCCCTGGTTGGCTGTGAAAACCTGCATACCACTCTCCCCAAACCCCCACCCCCACCCCAATCCTCCCGAGGTCCTGGTCCGTACTTTTCTGGATCCAATCACAATTGATCTTCATGGAACTGCATGCGGTGAAGGAGTGCGTGGCACTGAGTTCTGGTATCACTGGAACTGCAAGAGCTGACAGCCAATCCCTTCAAAGGCAATATACCACTCTCTCCTTGTTAAAGCCACCTCCTGCTTTATAGTGGGTCAGTTTGTGACATGCTTCCCTATTGTGGGGCGGGATAGTTATATTTTGAAAGAATATTAGGCAAGTAATAAAAATGTAGAAATGACAAGAGAATGTGGATTAAGGTAAGGCTGATTTTAGAGAGGCATCAAAAACATGGTTTCTGAATGGTCTCTTACTGTCCTGTGAATGGTCATGTTTTTAGGATTTTTCAAGGAATATGGATGACGTCGCTGTTTTCTGCTCGGATCCGCTGTCCGTGCACAGACTCGTGTGCATCTGCGACCAGTTCGAACGGGCCTCGGGGGCCAAGGTAAACCGAGGCAAGAGCGAGGCCATGCTCTTCGGGAACTGGGCCGACCAATCCTCTATCCCCTTCACCGTCAGGACTGACCACCTGAAGGTGCTGGGTATTTGGTTCGGGGGGGCTGGGGCGTGCGCCAAGACCTGGGAGGAGCGGATCAGGAAGATGAGACAGAAACTAGGCAGATGGGGGCAACGGTCGCTCTCCATCGCGGGAAAAAACCTGGTCATCAGGTGTGAGGTACTCTCAGTATTGCTATATGTGGCACAGGTCTGGCCTATCCCCAGGACCTGTGCCGCCGCAGTCACCCGGGCCATCTTCCAATTCATTTGGAGATCAAAGATGGACCAGGTCCGAAGAGACTCAATGTACAAAGACCGGTGCAATGGGGGAAGAAACACGCCCAATGCCACCCTCACCCTGATGGCCACCTTTGTGTGTGGCTGCATCAAGCTGTGCGTGGATCCCCGGTACGCAAACACCAAGTGTCACTACGTACTGAGGTTCTACCTGTCCCCGGTGTTGCGAAGGATGGGCCTGGCCTCGCTGCCGCGGAACGCTCCGAGTAGTTGGACCGTTCCGTATCACCTGTCCTTCGTGGAGAAATTTATGAGGAAAAACACCTTTGACCACAAGTCCATCAGGAAGTGGTCAGCACGTAGCGTCCTTGAGACCCTTCGGGAAAAGGAGAGGGCGGATCCTGTCGAGCGGTTCCCTGAGCAGACTGTCAAAGCCATTTGGCAGAATGCCTCATCGCCAGAACTTTCCAACAAGCACCAAGACGTGGCTTGGCTGGTGGTGAGAAGGGCTCTGCCTGTGAGATCCTTTATGCACGCCCGGACTCTCTGCCGCACCGCACGCTGCCCTCGAAGTGGCTGCGGGGGGGACGAGACTGTCACACACCTCCTTCTGGAATGTGCCTATGCAGAGGAAGTCTGGAGAGGAATGCAGTGGTGCTTGTCGAGGTTCGTCCCGAGCAGCGCCGTGACGCGGGACTCCGTGCTCTACGGCCTGTTCCCCGGGACTCACACCGAGACGAACATTAACTGCGCCTGGAGGATCATCAACTCGGTGAAGGACGCTCTCTGGGCGGTCTGAAACCTGTTGATCTTCCAGCTGAAGGAGTTGACCCCGACCGAGTGTTGCAGACTGGCACATTCCAAGGTCCAAGACTACGTGTTGAGGGACGCGCTGAAGCTTGGGGCAGCTGCCGCCAAGGCGCGGTGGGGAAAGACCACTGTGTAAGATCGGCCTGCCGAAAGAAGAACAGGGGGCCCATACAGACGTTTTTTTGGGCTCTGCTGATGCCTCAGCCAAATATATGTATATATACAAGATTGAAAAAATGCACAGGATTGTAAAGGACAAGAATAAAGTCGAATCTGTGTTTGTAAATATGGACATATGTATGGCATGATCCAATGTACAGACCATCAAATCATTTATGAATAAAGTATATTTTTGAAATTAAAAAAAAATGCAAACTGTGTTATAATATCAGTTTCATTTAGGAATTGCATTAAAAATAAAAACTAGACGTTATTTTGACTTTACAAAATGAAAAATATTTTATTATTCAGCAGAAATATTTTATATCTATTAATCCTGCCTGCAAATTTGATGATCAACCAATCTTAGGACTGTTATTAGAAGCAAACAATTTGAGTTGATCTTCAGTTTGTTATCAGCACATTGGAAATGACAGTTATTTTGTATTTACCATGAAAATTATGTTCTTATTTTGATTGCCAGACGTTCGTCATTTATTGAAATACTTTCATTTTTAGTCAAAGATGCATATTAAGTGAACTAGGATTGAGAGTCAGACAATGATGCAACATTAAGTAAATTAGGACTGAGAGTAAAATGCTGTGAATTCTCGAAGTATGACATACAGAACATGCTAAAAATATTAAGCATAAACATATGCCAGGGGGCGGCATGATGGCTCAGTGGTTAGCACTGCTGCCTCACAACACCAGGGACCCGGGTTCGATTCCAGCCTCGGGCAGCTGTCTGTGTGGAGTTTGCACATTCTCCCCATGTCTGCGTGGGTTTCTTTCGGGTGCTCTGGTTTCCTCCCACAATCCAAAGATGTGCACATCAGGTGAATTCACCATGCTAAGTTGTCCTTAGTGTTAGGTGCATGAGGCAGGGGCAGAGGTCGGTGTGGACTTGTTGGGCTGAAGGACCTATTTCCATACTGTAGGTAATCTAATCATTCCTGATGCAGGGCTTTTGCCCGAAACATTGATTTTCCTGCTCCTTGGATGCTGCTTGACCTACTATGCTTTTCCAGCACCACTCTCATGTAGACTCTGATTTCCAGCATCTGCAGTCCTCACTTTTGCCTAAAAGTATTTAGGTCATGCAACATTGATGGAGAGAAAAACAAAGTTAATGTTTCAGGCTATGATCTTTCGTCAGAACTTAGAAATATAAGGAATGTAATAGAGTTTGGAGGAAGTGAAATGGGAGAAGGTAAGACGAGCAACAGTGAAGGTTTGTGATAGGATTGAGATGATATAAAAGAGAGATCAAATGCAACTCAGTGACTGCTTTGTGGAATGCCCCAAACAAGATCCTGAGCTTCCTGTCATTTATAATTTCCATTCTCTACTTTGCTCCCAAACTGACTTTTGTCTTTGGCCTGCTACGATGTTCCAATGAAGACCAATGCAAACCCAATGTACATGGTAACTTTTGATCATAATCTCAACTGTCATTTTCTTTGTTTTTTGCTGGTTAATTCTTTTTCCCTTGTTCCTTTCTTACTGACTTTGCTTTGTCTTCAGACAACTTTGACATGCGTCTATTCTCATTTTCTTTTGGTACATCTTTAATTGTGTCTTTAATTGTCCCATTACCATTCCCTTTGGCTTCCATTGCATGAAACCTTTTGCCATTTAATACATTCTACCATTGTCATGTTAATAGTGGTGATCTTATCATCAGTTGCAGACCAGGGATTAACTCCATGGGTTAGTTTATTTGAAACAAAAACACATTATAAATTATGTATCAGACATTGGAGAAATCAACGAAATTTGTGTGCATGCAGCTTGCAGATCCACAGCACACTAACCTGTAGGCAGAGTTGCAAAGTTTTATATATGCACATAACATGGAGCCACTAAAGGTAAACTTTCTTCAAGGCAAGGTACATACACAATAATCTTCACAGGCCTTCCCTTTGGCTCTTCGTCCGTAACTCTTTTCATTTGTTCAAAACTTATTATATTTCTAATATTTACTAGTTTTCATGAAAGTTCACTGATTTGAAACACTAACACCATCTTTTTTTCTCCACTGATGCTACCAAGATCAACTCAGATTTTCCAGAATTTTCTGTTTTCATTTGGGACTTGACATTAATAAACCATTATTTGATCAATTTGTAGCATCCTTAGCAATACATATGTTTTATTTTTGAACATGTATATATGAAATATCAATTTTAGAGTAGTTAAAAGTAAATTGCTATAATTCCATCATATTTTGCTTGGGATCATTCCATTAATTCTTGATGTATAATTTGATTTAACCATTGATATTTTGAGGAATATCGTAGAATCATACCATTGCAGGGGTTGATTACACATCTGGTAAGTGTAATTCTGAGTTTTATTTCATTGAAATGAATGTAAGAATCAGAAGCAACCCCTTGAACATGCATCACTATTTAATACAATCATGGCTGATCCTATTTCAGCCTCAGCTCCACTTTCCTGCCTACTTCCTATAACCTTTTACCCATTACTAAATAAACATCTATGCATTTCCTCCTTAGATGTATTTATTATCCTGGCATTCCCTGCACACTATGTGTGTGTGTGTGTGTGTGTGTGTGTGTGTGTGTGTGTGTGTGTGTGTGTGTGTGTGTGTGTGTGTGTGTGTGTGTAGGGCGGGTGGAATCCCACAGATTCACAACTCTTTGAAACAGTAATTTCTCCGCATCCCTCTCTTTAAATCTGTCTCCCTCAAATAAGAGGACCACAACTGTATGCAGTACTCCAGATGTAATTCTCACCAATGCCTTGCAACAATACTTACCTTATTTTATACTCCCTTTCTTTAGCAATAAATGCCAAAATTCTATGTGTCCTCCTTGTTACTTGCAGTATCTTCACAGTAGCCTTTTGCCATTCATTCAAGAGGACACCAATTCCTCTGCACAAAAGTGTTTTGAAGTTTCTCTCCATTGGTCATTGTACATTCTAACACTGCATCCAAGTCGTTAATATCGATTGTAAATCGTTAGGGCCCAAAGACCCCTGTGGCTCCCCACTAGTTACATCTTGACAACCAGAAAAGGACCCATTTATCCTGAATCTGATTTTCATTAGTTAGCAAATCCTGTATCTATCCAACCTGTGGCACCACATTGGCCTATCTGTGAGCTGTTGGACCTTGGTCAGCTCCAGCCTCCATTGATCTGTGGAAACCAAATCATTGCAATATCCTCCTCCCCTACTTCACCAAATCCAACCTTCATTAAACTCCCAAATTCCACTTTCTGCAGCTTGCAGTCTTGTGCAAAGTTCTTACAGGGCATGATAGATGGATGTTGATCAGATATTTTCCCTGGAGGTCACACAGGAAAATGATGTTGAGGTAAATAATCAGCCATAATATAACTATATAGTGAAGGAGGCTCAATTGGGTAAATGGCCTACTCCTGTTCCTATGTTCCTATTTGGTTGACCATTTTATGAACAGTTAATAGGACTAAAGTGGATTGAAGAGGGTTTGAATGGCTGTTCATTTATACTGTCAGATTTATGAGCACTTGAGAGAAGTGAGTTCTCTTCCAAGAGGAATTTGAATAGATTTTATTTGATTTCATAAACATTTTAAAATATTCCCTGTGTTTTACAGGATTCATGAGTTTTGTTCATTGTGGATACTGGGTGAGTAAATGTAGAGGATAAATGGGTAATGGAGGGAGCATGAGTGCATAGAAGGGCATGGGAGCACAGAAGGGCATAGGGCTTTGGAGAAGTATGGGAAATATGAAGGGTTCTAAGGTAATTTATAGGTATGGGTGGGTTACTCTTCAGAGGGTCGGTGTGGACTGGTTGGGCCGAAGGGCCTGTTTCCACACTGTAGGGAATCTAATCTAATCTAATAGGCGTGGAGGTTTAGAGGATGTGTTGGGTGCATGAAGGGTGCATTAAGGTGACAGAGGGTTATAAAGTGAAATAAAAAGATAAAGTTGACATTGTCCTATCAGACCAGAGACTGCTATCTCATTACAGAGAGATGGCTGGTAGTTTTAACCTGAGCATCACCACGCCTCATGTGAGAGGACAGGTTGAGAAGATGTGTCCTTCATAGTAATCTCAGCCAGTGTAGGGATTGAACTCATGCTATTGGGGTCACTCTACATTGCAGACCAACTGTCCAGCTAATGGTGTTAGGTGGGGTGCATGAGCATACTAACATACAAGTTAGGAAGAGGATGAGGCCACTAAATCCTTAAATCCTTTCATTACTCAACAAGATCATGGTAGATCTCATTACACCACATTCTCTGGTAAACTTTCACCCCTTTGCCTATCAAGAAATCAGTAAATAATTCACCTCAAGATTCTTATAAATCTCATTTAGATGTATGCAAAGAAAACTTCAGACGCCTCTGCATCACTCACAGAACTCAAAAATGAAACTAAAATCATTTCCTTTGTCTCTTAATATGCACATTATAGAAATATATTTCTCCATTTTAACATCAGGTTACCAAACAATGATGATAACCCATCATGAAACTTCACCAAAATACAATGATCAAGAATGTTCTCGTATGCACATTTTAAGTGTTACCATTTCTTTGCCATTCACATTGTTACCATAAGAAAAAGGAAGGGGAGTAGGCTATTCAGCCCTTGAGCCTGCTCCATGATTCAACAGGATCATGACTGATCTGACATTCCTCACATCCACTTTCCTACACTTTTCCTATAACCCTAGATTCCTCTCCTGATTAAGAATCTATCTCAGCATTAAATATCTACAACTCTCTGTGACAAAGATTTTGAAACACTCACACACTTCTAAGGAAAGGAATTCCTCCTTATCTCAGTCTTACATTGGCATCCTTTAATTCTGAGGCTGAGTCCACTGGTGCTACATTCTCCATGAGGAGAAATGTGCTCTTCAGCATTCACCCTGTCAAGCCCCTTAAGAACCCTGTATATCTCATGAAATTACCTCTCATTCTTCTAAATTCCAATATGTAGAACCTCAAGGTGTTTAACTTTTGAACATAAGTGGTCTCAATCAATTTTGCTGCATCTAATGTTCTTGCAGCTTTCTGAAACACACCTACAGATTTTCTTCTCAATCTCATTCCTTGTATTTGGAGGCCTATAATATGCGTGGAGTGGTATAACCATTCTTCCATTATTTATTTTTTATCATTCATTCAGGGATGTGGGCACCTTGGGCTGGGCCAACATTTATTACCCATTACTAATTGCTCCTGAGAACATGGTGGTGAGCTGCTTCGTGAATCACTATAGTCCATTTACTGGTCCATTGCTGCAACTATTATGCTGTTAGGAAGGGAGTTGCAGAATTTTGACCGAGAGTGTGAAGGAATGGCAAAATATTTTAAAGCCAGGAAGGTGAGTGGCTTGAAGGACGACTTCTGAGTGATGATGCTGCCATGCATCTTCTGTCTTTTTCCTTCCAGACGATAGTGGTCATGGATTTGGAAATTGCTGTCTAATAGGTCTTGGGGAATTTCTACAATTCATCTTTGTTGTTATGGAGTTGTAGAATCATACAGTACACTGTTACTGAGCATTAATAGTGGAGGAAGTGAGTTTTTGTGGATGTAGTGCCAATCAAATAGTCCGCTTTCTCCTGGATAATGCCAAGCTTCTTGAGTGTTGTTGGAGCTGCACTCATCCAGACCTTGTAGATGTTGAGTAAGGAAGTGAGTAACTTACTGCAGGATTCCTAACTTCTATCCTAACCTTGTAGCCACTGTATTTATAAGGTTAATTCAGTAGAGATTCTGGTCAATTTTAACACCCTGAGTGTTGATGGTGGGGAATTCAGTGATTTTACTGCCAATGCATTTTGAGGGATGGTGATTAGATTTTTTCTTATTGGAGAAGGTCATTGCCTGGCAATTGTGAGGTAGAAATGTTGCTTACCACTTATCAGTCAAACCAGGTCTTGCTGCATTTGGACAATTGAGGAGTCACAAATGGTGCTGATGATAATAATGCAATCATCTGATTACATCCTCGCCTCTAACCCTATGATGTCGTGAAGGTTGTTGATGAAAGAGCCAATAATGGTTGGGCCTAAGATACCATCCTGCGGAACTGCTGCAGAGATGCCCTGGAGCTGAGATGACTGATCTCTAACAACCACAATTACCTTCTTTTCCACCAGGCATGACTCCAACCAGCAGAGTGGTTTTCCTTTAATTCCCATTGATTCAGATTTGCTAGATGTCATCAATAACACAAGGTCAAATGCAGCCTTGAACGGTAATGGTAGTCATTCTCACTTGCTCTCTGGAATTCAGCTATTTTGTCTACGTTCAGACCAAAGATTACAATAAGGTCAAGAGCTGAGTGGCTGTAGTAGAATGTAAACTGATCATCAGTGACCAAGTTATTGCTAAGCAAGTGCTAGTTGATAGCATTTTCAATTACTCTTTCCATCAATTTACTGGTGATCAAGAGGAGACTGATGGAGCAGTAATTGCCTAGGTTGAATTCTTCCTGCCTTTGCATACAGGGCATAACTGGGCAATTTTTCATGTTGTCAGATAGATGCCAATGTTGTAGCTGTATGGGAACACTTTTTTTTATTCTAATCAAATAGATGCTGTCTGTGATCCTTCAACAGCATATTTCCACTCAGAACTATGATTTCACAATACATTCACAGAATGTAAGTTTTGACACAAGATCAAAATATATTGCTTATCTCTAATCATCTTTGAGAAATTGATGTAGCGCACCATCTGGTTCCAAGATGGCAGCAGAGTAACAGGGCTGCGTGTACAGAGCTCAGCTGTTCCCATCTGCTTTCTTTCTCTTTTTTACTTCTGCTCTTTCTTTTTTGTTTTTTGTTTTGTTTTTCTTTTCTTTGACAGGACAGTTGGCAGCATCAGCACAGCGGGAGAACAGGCCAGGCGAAGAATAGCAGCAACCCCCCAATGTTTGGTGGTGATGGTGGATGCTGCACTTCCCAGTGACTGGAGGTGGTGGCAGCAATGCCACCTCATTCCAGACCAGTCTTCCAGTGATTGGTGTTGGCGGCAGCAGACCCTTCAAAATGGCAGCACCATCAAGGTGACATCTCGGAGGAGGTTGCCCAGACTGGGATTCTTAGCACCACGGCGGCCTGGCCTGGCAGTGGATCCAGGGACTCCTGGTTGCAGTAGGCTCAGAGCAGGGATTCCTGATGTTTGTGAGGCAATGGCTGCAGCAGCAGCATGGTATATCTGGAGTAGGGATTCGTGGCACAATTCATGCAGAGACCCTTGGTTGCAGGGCGAGTGTGGGTTCAGCATGGGATTCAATGATGGCAAGCTGGGCCCACCACTGAAGAGATAGCGTCTAAAGAGTGGCAACTCTTACACTGATGGGTCTAGCACAGATGGCAGTGAGTAGGTTGAGGATGGGTGGCAGTATATATGCCCCTGGTGAGCCAACTCACGACTCATAGTGGAGGTGGCGGAATGAAGATAACTCTCCTTCACTTACATCTTTTTACTCTTTTTATTCTTAAACTATTAAAAATGGTGCCAGATTGTGTTATCAGTTGATGTTTTTCACTGTATTTTACTGCATTATTCACCATAAAAAGCAAGAGACAAATTCAATTTTAAAAAGTCTTGAATATAACTGAGTGACTAGTTTTTCCATTTCATACAACTTTTCTAAAATTTCTGTTATTTTCTGTTTAAGTTTCTCTCTTATGGCCAAGTGTATGTCCAGTCTTTATTTCCCTTTCCACATATATATTTATTATTCCTTACTTCCTGCTTTGCTGTCTATGAGGATTCTTCAGTTGGATTGGTCGATCACTCTTTCTGATGTCTGCCTACTCACAGATCCCATGCATCCCTGCTTGAATTTACCAAGTACAAATGTATGAGAATAGGGTAGGTTTGCATTCTAGAACCCATTAAATCTTTCTAAGCAGTTTCTTTCAGGGTGGAAAGCAAAACTAGTTTTTATTTTCATCATTGGCCACAAACTCTGGACCATTCAAATATGCAATCAAAGCTTTTCCAATTATTCACACAATTTAGTAGTTAACTACACCACTGGAGACTAAGCTAAGTAAGTATTATAAAAAGATTTCTTCTTCCGAATGAAATTGGACATGAAGAATTACATCTGCAAACTACAAGTAAATGTTTGATAATTAGATTTTGAAATGCTGGTATAACTTTATAAGACATATTTACAATGCTAAAATAAACATTAACTAGTCACTTCCTCTAAATAAAAAATGTTGCAATAGACATCTATGTCAGCACTTAATAAATAGGGAAAGGAATAGACCACTCAGCCCTTTCAGCCACCCTGTTATTCAATAAAGTTATGGTCAATCTTCAACCTCAGCTCTACTTTCTTACATTATTGGCAGGTTCCTTAAGGACCCACTCTTGAACACACAATTAATCAGCATCCACAGCTGACTGGGGTAAGAAATTCCAAAGATTCATAAACATTGATTGATTAAAATGGCTGAGCCCTCATTCTGAAATTGTGTCCCATAATCTAGATTACTCAACCTGAGACAATATCCTCCTAGCACTGGCCTGTCAAATCCATACAGAATTTTTTAATGCCTTAACTAGATTCTTCCACTCATTCTTCCAGAGAATATACGCTTGGATTAATCATGGATCTGAGCAATGCTGCAATTTTGTGAAATACAAGGAATATTCTTTCTTAATCTCTGCCACTGCACATGCTTGTAAATCTCCAACATCTTCCACTCATGGGGTTCAGCCATCAGTCAGAAATTCTTTCTTGTCATTTGCTGAGTATTCCTAATGTTTTCTGTTTTTAGTGTGAATTTTCAGCATCGGTAGTATTTTACTTTTCTCATAGCACCATTGTTTTAATGCAGGATTGAGTGCTTCAGGAAGTTTAACTCAAGTTGGCTTGACAACCAGAATTCTTGGTTATTTAGCATGAAGACAAAAAATGAAGTCTCCATAATTTAGGAATATTTAGGCTTTTATTTAATTGTGCCATTCTTTGAGATTTTCAAACTGAACTAATAACGCATGTTAGAATCTTCCTTTTGAACAAATTGAATTAATATGTACTAATTTCTGATTTGGCAGCCCTTAAACCATAAACTTTAACAATAATAAAGTATTCTTTTTATCTCATCCCTGATGAATGGCTCAGTCCTCATTCTGATGAAGGAAAAGCCTTTGTCTATTTATCCTATCCATGCCAGTCATGATTTTATAAACCTCTATAAAGTCATCCCTCAGCCTCTGACACTCCAGGGAAAACAGCCCTAGCCTATTCAAACTCCCCCTATAGCTCAAATCCTCCAATTCTGGCAACACCAATTCCCACAACCATTCCACTGACCATATCCTGCTCCTTGGATGCTGCCTGACCTGCTGTGCTTTTCCAGCACCACACTCTCCACTCTGATCTCCAGCATTTGCAGTCCTCCCTTTCTCCTATTCTTTTTATCTAACTCCTAAATTAGAGATTTACACCTCAGAACAAATAGATTATTTAATTAGTGTCAAAATAAAAAGAAAAAAATAAAGAAAAGGTGGATTTCATCGATTTAAGAATGCCTTAAATTCTTAAATGTACATGGATAAATTTGAAGATACAAGGACTATGGTCAAAATTGCCTGAAAAAGAAAAACTCACAGATGCCTAGAAAAACATTCTATGGGTTTAACATTGACACCAATTAATGTACAAGCTGACCACAGTCTGTCCCATTGTTAAAGTAGAATGCTTTGGAGATATTAGAGGGTATTCTAACTTAACTCAATCTTTAGCTAGGAAAGATAGGACTGAAACCTATTCTAAGTGCTGGGTAAAACTGATTATCCTTACAAATGACTGAGCAATGCACTTCCCCCACCATCAAACTGTTCTCACAGATGACCACTTACCCATGATTCCACCCTGATCTAATCCTGCACCAAGGATCTGATGCACAACTCCCTACATCCTTGCAAACATTCTCCACCCCTCAAACTGACACCCACTCCCCCAAACATCCAAGGACCTGAACCTTCCCAACAACTCCCCCACTCTCAACACCCCCTCAACCCAAACTGGTAAGACAAGCACCAATTCCCACAACCATTCCATTGACCATATCTTCCTTGAAAGCTCTCACACTCTTGCCAAGAATCATCTCCCCTCCAACATATGTCGTCCAGTCTATGCTAATCCTTACCCATATATTACCACCTTAACCAGAACACACTTCCAATATGTACCACTCACCCACCATCCACAATAGCATGCCATCCACCTGACTCCTTAGCCCCCTCTACCCCCAACAAATTGGCTCACCTTCCCTACATCCACCTGGCACACTACATACCATCCACCTGGTCCTACAAACCTGTCTCCTGTATCACTACTCACCTGGCATGTATACACACTGCCCACCTGCCAACTTTACCCCTCAGACAACTATTTCCCCAACACTATCCACCTGCCACCTGTATGCCTCAATGACCTGCCATCTTACTTGACCTGACTCATTACACTTCATCTGCCTGACCCTCCAAAAGGCTTACTTGCTTGACACCCAACCCCCTCACTTCTCTTTCAATATACTTTCTCTCATTAGCTTTCAAAGCACATTTAGGATCTTTAAATACTAGACCCTGGAAAATATTAAAAATCAAAGGGATCTTGGCGTGCATATCTACAGATCTCTGAAAGTAGCAGGGTATATGGAAAATCTGATTAAGAAGGCTTAAGGGGCAACAGCCAAGGAGTACTGTACAATAAAAAAGGACATCATGCTGGAACTGTATAAAACTTTGGTCAGGTCACAATTTGAGCGCTGCATGCAGTTCTAGACAATAGATTATAGAAAGCTGGGATTCATGTAATCGTATCTTTATTGTATGGGCTGAATGTATTCCTTCTCTGCCATAAATATCAATGAGTCTATCAGCCTCTTGTGTTGTATGAAACTTTAAAAATGAATCAGGCAATTTTAATGACCACCACCCAGTGGCTCTAAGATCCAGTATTGTGAAGAGCTTTGGGAGGTTAATAATGGCACACATCAGCACCAGCTTCCCAGATGCACTAAAATATTGTAGAAAGGACATGTTTGCCTGAACTGGAGGATCTAAGAAAAAAGGAAGGGTTAGATAAGCTGGTATTGTTTACCATGAAGGTTGAGCCAGGTGTTAGAATGGTGTTTTTTTTGGTTGTTTAAAAACTGAGGATTGCAATGAGAAAGAATTATTTTTGAAACAGGGATTTACCAGCATGGTTTTACATTAAGGAATTCAATACCTATTGCAAATTCAGTTTCTTGTGGCTATGAGTTCCTGAAACTACGGACAATCAGGAGCTGAGGAGTTGTTTAGAAGTGCTCATTAGCTTTCAATTAACTGAGCAGATTGGAACTGGAATCAATATACACAGAGGAAGAATGAAACAGAATGGTGTGCTGTTGTTCTCCCCAGCAGAAGCTGCCTGTTCTCTGCAGTAAAAGAAGTTTTAAACTTGAAGAAAACCAGTTATCTCGCCTGCAGCAGTTGCTGTGAGTTGTGTCTTACAAAGTTAAATCAGAGACATTTTCCAAGTGAAACAGTCACTTTACACTTCTTACAAACCAATGGAAACTTCCAGAGAAAGATAACTGAACACCAAGGGCCTGACTAACTGAAGTAGGATCATCTCAAAACCTATCTTCTACCTCTGCCAATAATCTATTTTCATTATTTGCTTTTGGGTGTGTCCATGAGGGGATTAGAGTTTTAGACAATGGTTTTGTATGTCAATGATTTACATCTGTTTATCAGTAGCTATAGTCCAAATACTTACTATAAATAATAATTTTTATTAAGTACAAAAATCTGTTCTGTGCTTTCTATCAACCTTAGTCAGAAAGTCAAGTAAATTGGGGTATTGTGCATTCCTTAGATAAAAAAACAACTTTCACATTTGGTACGACTGGGACTCAATTTGTGGCATGCCATTCCAGTAGGTTGAGGGAGTGGACCTGGTAGATGTGTATAAGATCATGAAGGGGCATTGATAGGATGCATAGGAATTTTTTTTAAATTAGTAGACAGGTCAATAGCCAGGGGCCATGGACTTAAAGTAAGAGGTAGGAGGCTAACAGGAGAACCGAGGAGAAATCTTTTCAACCAGACAGTGGTGAGAGTTTGGAAATCATTGCTTGAAAGGGTGGTTGAGTCACAAATCCTTGTAACATTTAAGCAGTATTTAGATGTTCACTCATTTTGCCTTAGCTTCCAGGGCTATGGGCCAAAAGCTGGGATTCATGTAATTGTTTCTTTATTGATTAGTGTATGGGCTGAATATATTCCTTCTCTGCCATAAATATCAATGAGTCTATGAGCCTCTTGTATTATATGAAACTTTTTTAAAAACAGGCAACTTTAATGACTACAGCCTAATGGCTCTGACATCCAGTATTATGAAGAGCTCTGTGAGGTTAGTAATGGCCACATCAGCACCAGCTTCCCAGATTGCCTTGATGCACTAAAAGTCACCACCTGGCCCAGCATTCATCACTGGAACATCTGGCTAACAAGGACATCTATGTCAGCCTCTTTCTTATTGACTTTAATTTCACCTTCAACACCATAATTCCAACCAAATTCATCTCCAAACTCTGAGATCTAGAACTCTGCTCCCCCTCTGCAACTGGATCCTGCTTCCTGACCCACAGGCCACAAGCAGTAAGGGTTGGCGACAACACCTCCTTCACAATAATCCTCAGCACCAGTGCCCCACAAGGCTGTGTACTCAGCCCCTTCATATACTCTTTCTACACTCATGACTGTGTTGCCAAATTCAGCTCTAATTCCATTTACAAGTTTGCTGATGACATTACCATGTTGGGACAGAGTACAGGAAAGAGATAGACAGCTTAGTAACATGGTGTAAAGACAAAAATCTCTCCCTCAATGTCAGCAAAATACAGGAGTTGGCAATTGACTTCAGGAAGCAGTGTGGAGGACATGCTGCTTTCTGACTCAATAGTGCTGAGTGGAGATGTTCAAGAGCTTCAAGTTCCTCAGAGTAAATATCACTAACAATTTATACTGGTCTATCTATGTCGACACTACAGTCAAAAAAGCACACCAACACCTCTACTTCCTCAGTAGGCTAATGAAATTTGGCATGTCCACGATTACTCTAACCTATTTTTATAGATGCACCCTGGAAAGCATTCAGTCCAGATGTATCACGGAGTGGTATGGCAAGAGTTCTGCCCAAGACTGCGAGAAATCACAAAGTTGTGAACACAGCCCATTCCATCATGAAAATTAGTCTTCCTTCCATTGACTCTATGTACACTTCCCACTGTCTTGGGAAAGTAGCCAACATAATCAAAGACCATTTCCACCCTGTTTATATTCTCTTCCATCGGGCAGAAAATACAAAAGTTTGAAAACCTGTACCAACTGATTCAAGAACAGCTTCTTCCCTCATGTTATCAGACTTGTGAACGGACCTCTCATATATTAGAGTTGATGTTTCTCTGCACCTTCTCTGTGGCTGTAAAATTATATTCTGCATTCTGCTCTATTACCCTGACACACTTATGTAAAGTATGATTTGTCTGGTTAGCCCACAAACAATACCTTTCACTGTATCTCGGTACATGTGACAATAATAAATCAAATAAAATCAAAATCAAATCAAATCATGCATGCCCTCATTAACTCCAGACTCCTGGTTGGTCCCCAACACTCACCCACTATTGATTTGAGATGATAAAATACTCTGCTGCCCATGTCTCAACTCACACCAAGGCCCATTTCTATCATATCTGTAATCACTGACCTACATTGGATCCTAGTTACACAACATTTTGATTTAAAAATTCTCATCTTTGTTTCCAAAGCCTCCTGTAGCTTCATCTGTCTCCATTTCTGTCATCCCATCCAGCCTCACAACTCTCCAAGCGATCTGTACTTGCTATCCTGATCTTGTTAGCAGCCACAATTTTCATGGCATCGCCACTGGCAGCTGGACGTTGCCTTGGCGTCAGGCTCTGGAATTCCATCCCCACATGTCTCTGCTTCTGTACCTCCCTTTCCTCCTTTCCAGTACACCTTAAAATCTACTTCTTCGAACCTGCTATTCTAACCTAACAGTGATCTGCTGTCTGATTATGTGAATCAGTTCCAGGAATCAGACTTTGTTTTACTACGTTGTGAAACAAATTTTTAACTTTTCATTTTATGTAAAGGCACTAAACAAATATGAGTTGTTGCAGTTGTATTATTCTGTGATCCCCTGAGTTTGATAAGCTTGCATAATAATAGTTGATAACACAAGTAGTGATGGTTTGCCATCCTTGTCACTGACAGGATTAATTTTCTTTTTTGTTACCTATGAACATGGAAGAAATGCCTTATCTCACAGTCAGTTCTGCAATGAGACTTACATTCCTATAGTGCTGGAAACTTCCTTCACTTTCCTGAACATTACAAAGCCTTATGTTGTTGCATCTGAACATCAGTCAGGTGGTTTTGGCTTATTTTTCCACCATTCGATAGTTCAACCTTGCCCACTGTCAATTTTTGATCTGGGACCTGTATTGCTTAAATGTGGCAGGATGTAAATCAAAGCCACAAGTTGCTTTTTAAGCGAATCATGGTGTAAGTCCTAAAGTTTGGTTTGTCTTATAATTGAAGTCTAATTAATTTGTTGTCCAATGACAAGAGCAAAAGCACTCAACTGTTTACTTTCTTAGTAATCCAAATAAGTTATTACTTCAAACTGAATTACTTCAGTGTTAAGGGAAAGATTAAACAGTGGTTAGTGATTTTTGTGAAGGTTCGTAGCTCAGGTTGATGGTAAGTGTGTAAGTTAGCTCGCTGAGTTTGAAGGTTTGTTTTCAGATGTTTTGTCACCATACTAGGTAACATCATCAATGAGGGTCTCCAGTTAGGTGCTGGTGGTATGTCCCGCCTCTCTGTTTATAGGTCTTGGGTTCTTAAGGTGGGTGATGTCAATTCTAGTTTTTTTTTCAAAGGAAGGTAGATAGGATCTAAGTCAATGTGTTTATTGATGGAGTTCTGGTTAGAATGCCATGCCTCTAAGAATTCTCGTGTGTGTCTTTGTTTCACCTGTTGTAGGGTGTGTGTGTGTTGTCCCAGTCAAAGTGGTGTCCTTCTTTGTCTGTATGTTCAGAAACTAGGGATAGTGGGTCATGTCATTTGGTGGCCAGTTGGTATTCTTGTACCCTGGTGGCAGGTTTCCTGCTAGTTTGCCTGATGTAGTGTTTTTTTATAGTTCTTGCATGGTACCTTGTAAGTGACGTTAGTTTTGCTGGTAGTATCTAATGGATGCTTTAGGTTCATTAGTCGCTGTTTAAGTAGCTGCATCAAGACATTATTTCAACAAGCTACATCACACTGTAGCACCCAAGAACTACAAAAAGCAGAAGAAAAATATCTATACAATGTTTTCAAGAAAAGCGGGTACCCAATAAACACAATCTGCCGATTCCTTAGAAATAAACCCAAACAAGCAGTCACAACACAACCAAAAACTATAGTCACGTTACCTTGCATCAAACCATTCTAATCATAACTCAGTCAATAAACACATTGACTTAGATCCCAGCTACCTTCCCTTGAAAGAAAAACTGGAAAGGACATCACCCGCCTTGAGAAACCAAGAGCTATTCGTATTGAGGCAGGACATACCACCAGCGCTTCACTGGAGACTCTCACTGATGATGTTACCTAGTATGGTGACGAAACGCCTGAAAAACAAACCTTCAAGCTCAACAAGCTAACTTACAGACTTAGTGAACGGTGGTTTTCAGAAGACAAGCCAATCTGATGTATTTCAGAATGCTTTTAAAGCTTAAAGGATAGTTTCCAACTTAAAAAAGAATGTAAAATTAGATGATTTCTATCACAAGTACATTACCTGTAAAATTGGTGTTATGTTTAAGGGAGAAATGGAAGATTAACCCCTTAGTAGATTGAGAAATGCAAATTACTTTGTGCTGTCAAATATGTCTAAAAGTCCATTACATAGTATAAACTGTAATCAAAACTCAAAGGACCAAATCTAATCCCTTTTACAAAGTTGGCAATTCTATACAAAACCTGTAGGAGAAAGTGAGGACTGCAGATGCTGGAGATCAGAGCTGAAAATGTGTTGCTGGAAAAGCGCAGCAGGTCAGGCAGCATCCTGCTCCTTGGATGCTGCCTGACCTGCTGCGCTTTTCCAGCAACACATTTTCAGCTATACAAAATCTGTGAAAATCAATTGATACATGATAAAAGGCACATACATTTTCATATTATAGAACAGGTACTATCAGAAAGAATGTTAAGGGAATAGGGCTGGTTTGTTAACAGCTAGTGGTCTGTCCATATTAAAATAATCACTAATCCTGAATCTAAAGTTAGTTGCTTTTTTTTGTTTAAATCTCTCTATTACAAAGAAAGGGACAGAATTAATTATCACTTTTTAAGAGTTGAATGTTGGTGCTGTGTCCACAGATAATTGCTGATGAGGATGTAAATAGCATTTTACTGACAATGATAAAGTTCAGAAATAACTAAATTAGTGTAGCACAAAAGTTAGAAAAATATTTTAATGAGCATCTCATTGTACACCAGAGAATGTGCTTCCCAATACTGTATTAGGTTTATATCCCCACAATGGGCAGTTATTGCATTTTCTGATTAAATGCTACACTTGGAAACAAACTCCAGTCAGCACTGAACCAATGATAAATTTCAAACCCATATATTTTCTGTAATTAAACTTACAATATATTATCTGTATAGTAAGAACATTAGTCTCTTTGAGATGGTATGTAAATTGCAAACGTGATAGATAGTATTTTTTCATGAGATTTGAACATTGTTAGAAAGGCTAGCATTTGTTGCTCATCCTTAATTGCATCTGAGAAGGTAAAATTATGGATGTCCATCAGGAGTAAGGACACCAGCAAAACTAAAGGAATGGCATTATAAATTCCAGTCAGGATGGCATGTAGTTTTCAGATGTTTTCAAGCTGGTGGTGTTCCCATGTCACTGCCATCTTCATCTGAGGTGGTAGAGATCACTGGGTTGGAAGATACTATCGAGGGAATCTTGTTGAGTTGCTGCATCTTTTACATGGTACACACTGCTGTCTTTGTGCCTATGGTAAAAGCATTGAATGCTTAAGGTTAGAATTGTTGCCAATAAAAGAACAAAGATCAACAAAGCATAGGAACAGGCACGTTGGCCCTCCAAGCCTGGAGCAACATATTTGTCATTCCATACTAAAACTGGATCCATATCCCTTTATTCCCTACCTATTCATGTATTTATCCAGGTGTTTCTTGAATGCTGCTATTGTGTCTGCTTCCACCACCTCCTCTGGCAGTGCATTCTGGGCACTCACCATGCTTTGAATGAAAAAGTTGCCTTGCACATCTCTTTTAATCTTCTACCCCGCCCTGTGTTCCCTAACAACTGATCCCTCCACCCTGGGGAAAGCCTTATTCTTTCCACTCTATCCATGTCATTCACAATCTTATAAACTTCTATCAGCTAGCCCCTCAACCTCCTGTGTTCCAGTGAAAACAAGTCCAGTCTATCCAACCTTCCTTCATAGTTCAAACCCCCACACCAGACAACATTCCAGTGAACGTTTTCTATACCCTCTCCAAAGCATCCACGTCCTTGTGGTAATGTGGTGACCAGACATGTACGCAATGAGAATTAGAGGTAGTTTTTAAAAACTATTTGATTCATGGGATGTAGTATGATTGACTAGGCCAGCATTTATTGCCCATCGCTACAGGGCAGTTAAGAGTCAACCACATTTCTGTGGGTATAGAGTCAAATGTAGGCCAGACCAAGTAAGGAAAGCAAACTTCCTTGAGAAAAAGACATTAGTGAACCAGATGGATTTTTACCACAATTGACAACTGCTCCATGGTTACCATTTATTCCAGATCTTATTAGATTCAAATTTCAACATCTGGGACTTGAACCCTTGCTCTCAGACTATTAAGCTAGGGTTTCTGGAATGCTGCCTGGTAACATTACCACTATGCCTCCATCACCTCCATAGATGGATGTATTGATAGAAGTACACAGAATTAAAGTGAAAATGCAGCACAGAAATCAGTGCGATGGTATTGATGAAGCATAAACATATGTGGAGCAATAACACTTGCCTGGAGGTTTTGGAGCCATAACCTATTATGGCATTACTAAATATGTTATTTTGAAGTAATCACAGATATACTCAACAGAATTCAAATTAAACTTGTTCCTCTAGATGGAATGATTTTCTGAATGCTACTGTTGAACTGATGTTTAAAAGGCCATTCACAGGATGTCGGCATCACAAGCTAGCCAGGATTTACTGCTAATCCCTAATTGCCTTTGAGAAGGTGGTGGCAGGGTAGCTTCTTGAACTGCTGCTGTCAATGTAGTGCATAGTGCTGTCAGAAAGGGAGTTCCAGTAACCATGTGACCATGTGGCACGGTGAACATGTCACCCAATGACCATGACTGACATCTCTGGACATCCCCATGGGTAATGATTGTGTTGCCTGAAACATTAGCCATCAGATATGATTCTGAGAGAATGTCTACATCAGTCTGTTGCTTGACTAGTCTGTGGGACAGCTCTACCAATTTTGGTATAAACCCCCACATGTTCATAAGGAAGACATTGCAGAATTAACAGATTGTATGTATTGGTGCCTCAGTCAATGATGTGTTGTTTGTCCAGTTTCATTCCTATTATATCAGACCTTCTTGTAGTTAGATACAATCAAGTGGCTCTGGAGTCACATGTAGGCCAGACCAGGTGAGAATGGCAGAGCATTAGCCCAGTCCAGTGACGATCCCATTCTGCCTTCACCTTCTCTGTACAGTCTCTCTGCAGGTTGGAATTGGAGGTAAAATTGGTCTTTAAACTGAATAAATATGAACATGAACAAATGATACCAGTGATTGTATTGCTGGCATACGAGGAAGGGGCTTCCCACTAACATTAGGGCACCTGCTTCTTTCAGGTGGTCAGGTCTTTAAATAGACAAGATATCAGTGTGTAAAAATTAAATCTGTCTCAGTGGCAAAAATTCATGGATTTTCCTTTGATGTGTACTATTCGCACAAGTACAATAGAGTTCACACTCAAAATTCAGAATAAACATGAAAGAAGCAAATCCTCAGTATTAACATAACCAGGTTATGATGATAACTCTTCAAAAGAGCACTAAATAATCATTAATATCTATCTTGAGACTAAACTTGTGTTTAACATTGAATCTGAGGTTTGGCATTCCCTCAGGATTAAGGTGTCAGCTAAATTATGTGCTTAAATACTGGAATGAGATTTGAGCCCAACACTTGCTGTCAAAAGTGAGAGTGAGACCAACTAAACCAAACCATTGCAAAATTTCACTCAGTCTAATCTACTGTATTTGCTGCTTACGATGTGGTCTGCTATACAATGGAAAAGTGAAATGCAGACTGGATGACTGCTTTTCAGAAAACCTCCACAAAATTGACCTTGAGCTTTCTGTTGCCTGTTACTTCAACACACTACTATATTCCCTGGCCAACATTTCTGTCTCAGGTTTGCTGCGATGCTCCACCAAAGTTCAGTACAAGCTGGAAGAACAGCATCTCATTTCCCATTTGAAAACCCGCAGCCTTCAGAACACAAAAGCAAGTTCAATAATTTTAGGGCCTGAGCACCTCCCAAATCATACTCCAACACCCACACACCAGGCCAGTCTGCTACCACAACCAAACTATTGTCAGCCACTAATGGTCTCCATTGGTAGCTACTCATTCTCTCAGGCTGACCGTTACCCATTCCTTTATATACACAATTGGTTTTCTCTCTCTTGACTCCATTTCCAGCTGTTGTTTACTCCTCCTTCCACCTCCCTTTCACCCACATCCCAACCTTTCTCTAGCATATATACCAACATTTTCTTAGTAACAATCAATTTTAAAGAATGGTCACTGAATCCAAAACATTAACTCTGTGTTCTGTCCACAGATGCTGCCAGACCTGCTGAATTTTTCCAGAAATTTCTGTCTAGTTTCTGATTTCCGGCATCCGCAGTTCTTTGGGTTTTTCTTTTATTGCAAGACTTTTTTCTTAAAGCTGCTCCATCTAATTGTTTAATAAGTATTGGGTGTGGGCAAATGTTTATTTCCTGTTCACGGTGCAATTCAGAATGTAGGCTTTCATTCTTTAAGTCAAATTGGTACATGTAGTTAGACGTCATAAGCAAGCAAGCTGCTGCATTGAGTGAAGTGCAGAGCGAACTTTCAATTCCTGGGGAGTTTAAACATTCCAAATGACTGCCTTTGATTCATTGTGTTTTTGTCCTAGTGTGACATGGAATATGAACAGTGACATCCAAAGTGTGATAGAGCACTGGTACAGAAGGAAAATGTGAGCTAGATGTATTGGTTTCATTATATCATTGGGCTTCTTGTGGTGTTGCTCCTGATGAGTCATAGGTCCACAATTTTGCAGGGATCACTTCAATGCCATCTAACGCACAATGTATTATCATCAAAACCATTAACTCAGCATGTTGCACTGCATTTAGATTATGGACCACATTATTTTGTGGAAATAGTTGTGAGGCCAACAATTCTACCCATAACTAATTTAAAGCAATTCCCATCAAGTGCACATGTATGTTTAGTTGCAAAGTTCATGAAGGTGTCAGCCAGAGATTTCAGAATTTCTGTTCCAGAATTATTGTAAGAGATTTAATATAAAGAAAAAACATATGCAATTTTAAACATTTTCTTTCTGTCTCTTTTATGTCTCTGTCTCAGTCCCATGGTTATTTCTTTCATTGTATTTCATTTTATGTACATGATGACATTAAATGTTCAAACTGACATTTTGTGTGTAGCGAAATAACGAATTCTCAATATGATTGGCTAAGGAGATACACAGTTGCGAACTAATCAATGTCATTTCCTGCTCTCGCCCTGAACTGGAAAATTCCATTCATTATACTTCCACCTTTCTCCCTTCTGTCATGCTCACATATTCCATCGCTGCCTCTTCTCTATCCTACCTTGACTTCTCTGGGTAGGATCTTATTGGATCTGGTTGAGCTTGGTATGTTAAGATTTGTGACCGAATCAAGCAGGATGTTCAGTGAGGCCCATCTTGCTCCATCTTTTATGCTTTTCACAAGCAATGTGATGCGTTTCTTGCTAGGCAACAATAAGATGCCTGTTGATGAGGACACACTACAACTCGCCTCACTAATATTCAGCCTCGTATCTTACAAAGCTCGCCAAAGAAGCTAAACATTGGGAACACCTGATAGGAAAACCAGAATATGCCTGCCGGAGGTTAGGCAGTATCTGAGGAGCAGGAGAATTGACGATTCAAATGTTGGCTTTCCTGCTCCTTGGATGCTGCCTGACCTGCTACGTTTTTTCACACTTTTTGACTGACTCTCCAGCATCTGCAGTCCTCACTTTTGCTTATACCTACTTGCACTGAACAGTCTCCGAGTTGGACACTGGGTATGGCCCACAGAGACCAGCCACACACACACACATGCACTACGTTTTCAGTTACTGGCATCCAGCAGCTCTCAAAATGATCACAAACCTCATGACACTTCTGAGATATACTAGTCGGCCACTCAAGGGGTGCAGTCCTGCATTGCAGGTGCACCGGCAACTAGAACTGAAAGGCTGCAGCATTGACACCTTGCATATACAGACAGGAACGCGGATCCAGGATCCGAGCAGGCTACACCTCAGGTCAGCTCAGATGCTCGCCTAGCATGTGGTCATTTTGTGCCTACTTGACATGATGGCATCATCTGTGCCCAGCTTTGCCCTGCTATGGCGTACCGTGTCTGTTCAAATATTGATACTTCAGTAAGAACTAAACGCTTCCACTGCTGTTGTTTAAAGAGGCTGCATAATGCCATCACAAACAGACAGGCTGCTTGCAGTGCTGGTCAATATTGAATGGTGCTTTAAAAAACAGAAATTGCTGGAAAAGCTCAGCAAGTCTGGCAGCATCTGTGAAGAGAAATCAAAATTAACACGACCCTTCCTCAGAAGTGGGTCCTTGGTGGTGGAAACATCTTGGTGAATGGTAATCTAACACCTACAGCACCCGTGCACCCGTGCACAGTAAACACACTGCCTGTTCTCTCAACTAAAAGGCCGTGTCAGTAACTGCTGAGGGATAGTCCTCCGTCTAGTCAAAGTCAGGGGGTGGAGGGGAATGGGGTAAGGGAACGCTGTCGAGTAAGGGGTCCAGGTAATGATAGTCAGGGTCACAATTCACATACTGTGTGATGGCTTCAACATGGTCAGTCATGCATTTGGAGGAGTCACAGTCTAGGAATCAGTCCCAGTACAGTCTGTTCAGCAGTCAGTCATATAGGGCCAGCACCAGCAGTCACGGACACCATTTGTCAGGGAGCTACAAATGCAGCAGTCAGGAGTCTGGTTAGTCATGTCTAGGGGTGTGCGTTGAATGAAGGAGGGGCTACAAGACCAACTAATGTGAGGACATTTAAAGGAAATCAACATTATACGTAAACCCATCCCCTGTACAGGATACAGTTCGTGGGATTCCTAATCCCTCAATATCCTAATGGATTAACTCACTGAGTGCTGTGCACCTCTCTGTTTCAGATATTGCTGATCAATTCATTCACAGCTGGACTTTCATGCACAGAGGCCAGAGAAGGAATCGGGATACTGTAGGACGAGGGTCAATGGTGTCAACACAAGTCAAGCTTGAACATTTCAAAACTCAACAAGTTTAGCTATCTCAGTGAAAAGCAGTTTAATGTCAAAAACTGCAATCAAGTCTTGCAGGTTAAAAACAATAAGCTTACAGAAGATATTTTAAAACCTTGTGCACAGACAACCAGTGTTCTCAAACAATTTGTCCAACAGAAAATATCCACAGAAGAAAAGACCTTCCTGGTGTAGAAATCGTCATAACTCCAAGATCAGAGTAAATAATTAGCTGAAGAAGATTTTCTGCTGCAGTTAATGAACAATGATCTAATCTTCCAGAAACAAAGCCTGGAGAGAGAACAAGAAGCTTCATTCTTTTGTTAACCACAGAGATCACTTCCAAAATAAGCCTGACCTTTTAAGGAGGTCTGTCGGTCAGAACATGACAGAAGAATGTTCTATTGATCTTGCTGCAGCAGTTTATCTTATACTTAATGAATGTAGCACCCATCTTTCTCACGCAGCCTGAGAGATGTCTTCGGCTGTTTTTCAGTAACTTAATGATGCAGCAACTATCAAATCGGTAACACTATCTACAGAAACAGAAATCTGTATTTCCCAAAATAATGGATTTTGTTTTCACTGTTTTCAGCTCAGATCTGCTGTCAGTGCACAGTTTCATGATTATCTGCAAACAGTTTAAACTGGCCTCAGGAACTCGAACTAAGAGCAAGGCCATGTTCTTTGGGAACTGGGCCAACCAATCCTTCTTGGCCTTCACTGTCAAGCCAGAAGCTACTAGGCACATGTCTCAGAGAGGCTGGGTTATGTGCTAAAACTTGGCTGGAGTATATACTCATGATGATGCAGAGACTGGGTATATGGAATTGCTGTTCCATCTCCATTGTGGGCACAAAGCTGGTCATCTGTCGATGTTGCTGCTCATGGCACAGGTCTGACTCAGTCCATGATCCATCTTCTACTTCATCTGGAGGCCAAAGACTGATCTTATCCACAGGGACATCATGTATGGGTCTCTGGGTAGAATAGGGAAGAATGTGCCCAAAGTCACTCTCACCCGTTTGCTCACCTATGTGCACCTATGTGCACCTATGTGCATGGCTGCATCAAACAGTGTGTACATCCTCGGTAGGCAAACCCAAAGTGTCACTACCTGCTGAGGTTCTACCTATCCGTGGTACTATGATGGATGGGTCTGGTTATGATACCACCTGCCACTTTTAGAAAATTTTGTCTCAAAAAGCATCTTTGACCAGAGATCCACCAGGCAGTGGTCAGCACAAAATGCCCCAAGGCCCCTTTGGAAAAGAAAAGGATTGATCCTGTCAGTTGACTCCCTGATCAGAATGTAAAAATTATTTGGCAGAATGCCTCATCACCAGAACTTTCCAATAGGCATCAGGATGTAGCCTGGCTGGTAGTGAGAAGAGCAATACCCATTAGATCCGTCATTCACACCAAACACCGTGCTTCCCCAGGAGGGTCATGGAGTTGAAGAGATTGTTTGAGATTAGATTAGATTACTTACAGTCTGGAAACAGGCCCTTCGGCCCAACAGATCCACACCGACCTGCCGAAGCGCACCCATCCAGACCCATTCCCCTACATTTACCCCTGCATCTAACACTAGGGGCAATTTAGCATGGCCAATTCACCTGACCTGCACATCTTTGGACTGTGGGAGGAAACCGGAGCACCCGGAGGAAACCGGAGATTGTTGCATATCTCCATTTGGAATATGCCTTTGCAAAGATAGTCTGGGGAGAGATGTAATGGGTTTTGTTGAGGTTCTTCTGGAGCAGCTCCATGATGCAGGCCTCTGTGGAGTTGTTCCCTGGAACATACACAGAGACAAGCATTTACTGCACCAGGAAGACCATTAACTCGGTGAAATACATTCTTTAATCTGCCTAAAACTTGTTGATATTCCAATGCAAAGAGATTTCCTGGACTGAGTGTTGCAGACTGGCACATTTCAAAGCCCAGCACTCTATTCTGTGGGACATGTTATAGCTTGGCTCAGCTGCTGCCAAGTCTCAGTAAGGAAAGCTCACTGTCTAAGGTTTTTTCTGCCATAATGTACCAAGGGGCAGTTAACTTACAGAATCCCTTGTCACCTGGTATTGGAATGTATATAGATCTGCTCATACTTGATAAATATTCAAATTTTGCATTTGGATGGAAGCACCTAAGAGTGCAATACTCAAATGAAAGTATAATTTTTAAAACTGTGTTTTCTAAAATTTCTACCTTAACCTGTTTTTTAATGTACATGTAGATAATTGATGAATAAAATATATTTTTGCAAATAAAAAAAACAGGAAATGTCAGCATCCTTAAGAGGAGTGGGTGAGGTGAGGACCCTGTGAAGGGCAGATGGCTTTATTGAGACAAGAGGAGTTGGTGAGATGAGAACCCTTGCAGAGAAGCAGACAGACCAGTGAGGGACCTGAGTAGGACTTGGGACATGGAACGTGGAAAATGGTATGATACTTCTAGTCTATACATTGGTAGGAGTAATGACTCTCTGCATCAGTGCATGCTGCCCTTGAAGAGCTTGGTTCAGGGTAGAGACTGTCACACATCTCCTGCTAAAATGTGCCTTTGCAAAGAAAGTCTGGGGAGAGATGCAGTAGGTTTTTTGTCATGGTTATTCCTGAGTGGCTCTGTGATGCAGGATTCTGTGCTCTATGGTCTGTTCCCTAGGATGCACATTGAAACAAATATCAACTGTACTTGGAAGGCTATCAGCTCAGTGAAAGACACTCACTGGGCTGGCCGAAACTTGTCGCTCTTCCAATGTAAGGATTTGATCTTGACTGAGTCTTGCAGACTGGTATATTCCAAGGTCCACCACTATGTGCTGAGGGATGCACTAAAGCTTGGGGCAGCTGCTACCAAGGCACAGTAGGGAAAGACCACCATCAAGGTCTTTCTGCTGAAGTACAATCGATGGGGTGGGGGTATCTATTCAGTTATAACCTCCTAGTGCCTCGATGACATGTGAATAGTGTCTTGTATAAATAAGAATTATCTTTGTAGAGGATTTGTTGCAACTATAGAGAAAGTCGAACCCAAATGTTTGTTTGTTCTCCATATCCAAAGACTGTACAGAACAGAACTGTAGCAGCTGTGTATGTACATAAAGTTTTGTAATGAGAAAAAGTATATTTTCACAATACAACTGGTAAAATAAAAGCTGCGATCCATATTCTATTGAGCTAAGGAATGTCCGGGAGTCTCAGGCCTGTGTTTTGCACATCCTGTGATATGTGGGAAGTCCGAGCTACTCCTAATGGTCTGGATGCTCATGTGACCAGGAGGTGTCGCCGGCTGGAGCAATGGCTGCAGAGGTGCTTGACCAACAGCTGGAGTGACCACAAGGCATACACAAGGCTGAGAAGTTCATGGATAACATGTTTCAGGATATGGTCACCCTGCAGCTCAGGCAGAGGCCAACCTGCAGGCTCAGTCAGGCTCAGCTCAACACAGGCAGAGGGAATGGGGTAATGGTCTGACAGAAGTAGGAGAACAGGGAGACAGTAACAAAATTCCATGAGTGCATCACATTCAAAATGCTTTTCAGCCTTGGAAAACAGTGGGAGCGATGATTCCTCTGTGGAGGCCGGTTAGAGCTATGGCAGAGTGGGTTATATTGTCTCCCATGGATACGGGTCAAGGATGTCACCGATTAGCTGTAGGGTACTCTGAAGGGGCAGGGTGAATAACCAAAGGTTGTGGTTCAAATTGGGACCAATGACATAGGAAGAAAGAGAAATGAGGCCCTTTCAGCAGATTTTAAGGAATTAGATCAAAAATTGAAAAGCAGGATTTCAAAAGTAGTTATCTCTGGATTACCCCTCAATGCCACACACTTGTGAGTATAGGAATAGAAGGATATAACAGGAATAAGTGACTGGAGAGATGGTACCAGAGGAAGCGCTTTAGTTTTCTCAGGCACTGGAATAGTTTCTGTGGGAGTTTGGGCCTGTTGACCTGGTTACATCTAAAAAAGAATGGATCTAATGTCCTCACAGTGTGGTTTGCTAATATTGTAGCAGTCGATCTAATCGAAATCGGCGGGGAGATAGGACCTAATGAGTATTTCGGAAGAAATAGAAAATGAGGTGGAATTATAAGCTAAACTGCAAGTAAATTTGCGTGGGTTTCTTCTGGGTGCTCTGGTTTCGTACCAAAGTCCAAAGATGTGCAGGTTAAATGGCTTGGCATTGCTCAATTGCCCATAGTGTCCAGGGATGTGCAGGCTAGGTTAGCCATGGGAAATGCAGGGTTACAGGGATAGGGTAGAGGGTCAGATCTGCATCTGGGTGAGATGGTCTTCAGAAAGTTGGTGTGGACTCGATGGGCTGAATAGCCTGCTTCCACACTATAGGGATTCCATGATTCTACTAATGAGCTTGGAGGCAGAGGAAACATTGGCTAGATGAGAAAGAAGTGAATTTAGCAAGGCTGAATGGAATATATTTTAATGCAAGGAATTTGAGGAATAAGACAAAGTAGTTGACTACTTAAGTAGGTGGGAGTATGACATAATAGTTTTGATAAAGAGGTGTCTGAAAGATGGGTAGGAATGGCACCTCAACATTCCTGGTTATAGGGTTTTCAGATGACATGGACAGTGGAGTAGAAGACAGGAGGGTCACAATATGAATCAAAGAATCAATGGCAGTGAGGAGGGATATTAGAAGCATAATCAAATAACGCCATATAGGTTGAAGTTAAAAAAAACACAAAAGGGGCAAACATGCTCTTGGGTGTGTTCTGTAGGCCTGCAAACAATTAAGGAGAGATAGAAGGTCAAATATGTAATCTAATTTTGGAGATAGAACATAGAAAAATACAGCGCAGTACAGGCCCTTCGGCCCTCGATGTTGCGCCGACCGAAGCCTACCTAACCTTCACTAGCCCAATAACCTCCATATGCTTATCCAATGCCCGCTTGAATGACCATAAAGAGGGAGAGTCCACCACTGATACTGGCAGGGCATTCCATGAACTCACAACCCGCTGAGTAAAGAATCTACCCCTAACATCTGCCCAATACCAACCTCCCCTTAATTTAAAGCTGTGTCCCCTGGTAACAGCTGACTCCATACGCGGAAAAAGGTTCTCACTGTCAACCCTATCTAAACCCCTAATCATCTTGTACACCTCTATCAAATCTCCCCAAACCTTCTTTTCTCCAATGAGAACAGCCCCAAGTGCCTCAGCCTTTCCTCATACGATCTTCCTACCATGCCAGGCAACATCCTGGTAAACCTCCTCTGCACCTGTTCCAGTGCCTCCACATCCTTCCTATAGTATGGCGACCAAAACTGTACACAATATTCTAGATGAGGCCGCACCAGAGTCTTATACAACTGCAACATGATCTCAGGACTCCGGAACTCAATTCCTCTACCAATAAAGCCCAGTACGCCATATGCCTTCTTCACAGCACTATTTACCTGGGTGGCAACTTTCAGAGATCTGTGTACATGGACACCAAGATCCCTCTGCTCATCCACACTACCAAGTAGCCTACCATTAGCCCAGTAATCCATCTTCTTGTTACCAAGATGTGTAAGAATAATAAGGCAGTAACGTAGGGGATTTAAACCAGCCAAAAAATAACTGGGATAATATCGGTGTGCAATGTAGAGTGGGAACAAAATTCCTACATTGAGTCCAGGAGAACTTCTTTAGCCAGTACATAGAAAGCCCAAAATAAAAGAGAAGACAGTTCAGGTTGTAATAATTGGAAAAGAGCCAGTACAGGTAGAAAGTCTATCAGAAGGGGAGTATTTTGGAGATTGTGACCATAACTCACTTAGATTTAGGATAGCAATGGAAAAGGATAGAAATGGGTCAAAAATCAAAGGTGATAAACTAGGGGAAAGCCAATTTTAGTAAGATAGCATACATTTAACCCAAGTGGCCTGGGAGCAGCTATATGCAGATAAAAATGCATCAGAGAATGGGAGGCATTCATGCAGGAAATATCAAGATTACAGGGCAAATATATTCCCATAAAGTCAGAAGTCACATAATACCAGGTTATAGACTAACAAGTTTATTTGAAATCACAAGCTTTCTGAGCATTGCTCTTTCACCAGGTGAAGGTCCACTGCTTTTTGTCATTTATATAATGATTTGGATGTGAACTTAAGAGGTATGGTTAGTAAGTTTGCAGATAACACCAAAATTGGAGGTGTAGAGGATAGCAAAGAAGGTTACCTCAGAGTACAATGGGATCTTGATCAGATGGGCTAGTGGGTGAGGAGTGGCAGATGTAGCTTAGTTTAGATAAATGTGAGGTGCTGCATTTTGGAAAAGCAAATCAGAGTATGTCTTATATACTTAATGGTAAGGTCCTGGGGAGTGTGGCTGATCAAAGAGACCTTGGAGTGCTGGTTCATAGTCCTTTGAAAGTAGAATCGCAGGTAGATGGGATAATGAAGTATGCTTTGGTATGCTTTCCTTTATTGGTCACACCATTGAGAATAGGAGTTGGGAGTTCATATTGCAGCTCTACAGGACTTTGGTTTGGCCACCTTTGGAATATTGGAATTCTGCTCTTTCCTATCAGAAGGATGTTGAAAAACTTAAAAGGGTTCAGAAAAGATTTACAAGGATGTTGCCAGGGTTGGAGGATTTGAGCGATAGGGAGAGGCTGAACAGGCTGGGGCTGTTTTCCCTGGAGCGTCAGAGGCTGAGGGGTGACCTTATAGAGGTTAATAAAATCATGTGGGGCATGGATAGGGTAAATAGGCAAAGTTTTTTCCCTGGGGTGGGGGAGTCCAGAACTAAAGGGCATAGGTTTAGGGTGAGATGGGAAAGATATAAAAGGGACCGAAGGGGCAACTTTTCATACATTCAACAGAGATTTACCTGTATTTCCACACACATCATCTACTGTGTCCGTTGCTCTCAATGTGGTTTCTTCTTCATTGGGGAGACAGGATGCTAACTTGCAGAATGTTTCATAGAACATGCACTAAACAACCCCAGCAGCACTACTCTAATCTAGAATCTGGTTTCCAGCATCTGCAGTCATTGCTTTTACCTAAACAACCCCAGTGCCCAGTGGCTGAAGACTTTAACTCCCTCTCCCACTCCACCAAGGACATTCAAGTGCTGAGCCTTCTCCACAGCCAAACCCTAACCACCCAACGCTTGGAGGAAGAACGCCTCATCTTCTGCCTTGCGGCCCTCCAATCACTCAGGATCGGTATGGATTTCAGCAGTTTCCTCATTTCCCCTCCCCCATCTTATCCCAGATCCAACCTTCCAACCACACTCTTCAATTCTGCAGTCCTCACTTTCTCCTCCTTGCCTTTCTTAACCAAACATATAATACAAGTGCAACAAGGTTTTGCTGGATTTACACAAAATGCTGGTTAGGCTGCAGTTAGGATACTCGTGCAGTTCCAGTCCCCACATTATAGGAAGGATGTGATTGTGCAAGAGATGGTGTGGGAGAGATTTACCAGGCTGCTGCCTGGGATGAAGGGTCAGAGCTTTGAGGAATGGTTAGAAACGTTGGTGTTGTTTTCCTTGGAGCAGTGAAGTTTGAGAGAGGACTGATAGGGAGAACATGATAAGACTATGAAAGAGATAGATAGGGTGGATAAAAGGCATTTTTTTTTCCCCGAAGTAGAGTCATCAATAACCAGGAGTACAGATTTAAAGTAAGAGGCAAAAGGCTAAGGGAAGAGTTGGGGAGAATTTTACCTTCACTTAGAGATTAGTAGGAGTCTGGAACTCACTGCCTGAAAGGCTGTTTGAGTCAGCTTTTCCAGTACAGCCACAACACTGACATAACGCCTGATTTTTTTTTCTATGTTTTCCATGCTGTCAGAGCCAGCACTCTGCAAGCATTGTAACATTCAAGAGACAGACAGTTCTAATGAGCTATTACATCAGAGTTCCAGTTCTTGTTGCTATATTTGACTGTTCCAAAATATTATTTATATTCAGTACTGCTGAGGAACAAGGGTGAAGCTTGTTACAAGATTTTCAGTAAGTCACTCAAGGCCATTTGATGTCATTGAAGAGCAAATCGGGCCACAATTAGTTGGAGAAGAAGACATATACAGAGAGAAAGATAAGCTCCATGCAGAAAAGAATTGTTTAGCTGAACTACTGAGAAAAAAAAGGACAATGCTGATTCTGGGCTCCGTAAGAAGTCGGGACTCAGGAATGACTTATAGAGTTACAGAGTTTACAGTTATACAGCATGGAAACAAACCCTTTGGTCAAACTTGTCTGTGCTAAACAGATATCCTTAAAGGTCTAGTTCCATTTGCCAGATTTTGACCCACATTCCTCTAAACCCTTACCAATTATGTACCTGTCCACATGCCTTTGAAATTTAGTAATTGTACCAGCCTCCACCACTTCCTCTGGCAGCTCATTCCATACACGTACCACCCTCTGTGTGAAAAAGATGCCCCTCAGGTCCTTTTAAAATCTTTCCCCTCTCACCTTAAACCCATACCTCTAGCTTTGGGCTCCCCTACCTGAGGAAAAGCCGTAGCTTTTCACCCTATCCTTGTCCCTCATAATTTTATAAACCTCTGTAAAGTCCCCCTTCAGCCTCTCATGCTCCAGGGAAAAAAAGCCTCAGCCTTTTCAGCCTCTCCCTTGTAACTCAAACCTTCCAGTCCCAATAATGTGTTTGTAAATCTTTTCTAAACCATTTCAAGTTTAGCAACATCCTTCCAATAGCAGGGAGACCACATTTGTACACAGTGGCCTCACCAATGTCCTGTACAGCCGCAACATTGACATCCCAACTCCTATACTCAGTGCACTGACCAATGATGGCGAGCATACCAAATGTCTTCTTCGCCACCCTGTCTACCAGCAACTCCACTTTCAAGAAATTATGTACCTGCACCCCGAAGTCTCTTTGCTCAGCAATACTTGCCAGGGCCCTACCATTAACTATATAAATCCTGCTCAGGTTTTCCTTACCAATATGCAACACTCCACATTTATCTAAATTAAACTCCATCTGCCACTCCTCAGCTCATTGGCACATCTGATCAAGGTCCTGTTGTAATCTGAGATAATCTTTGTCATAGTCCACTACACCAGCAATTTTGGTGTCATCTGCAAACTTACTAATCATACCTTTTACGTTCACATCCAAATTACTCATATAAATGATGAAAAGCAGTGGCCACTGGCAACAGGCCTCCAGTCTGAAAAGTAACCCTTCACCACTAACCTTTGTCTCGTACCGTCAAGACAATTTTGTATCAAATTAGCTAGCTGTCCCTATGATCTCACCTTGTTAACCAGCTACCATCCAGGAACCTTGTCAACTGTCTTGTCGAATTCTATATAGACAATGTCCACCACTCTGCCTTCATCAGTCTTCTTTATCACCTCTTGAAAAACTTGATTAAGTTTGTGAGACACAATTTCCCGTGTACAAAGCATGTTGACTATTTCTAATCAGTCCTTGCCTCCCTAAATGCATGTAAATCCTGTCCCTCAGAATCCCCTCTAACAACTTACCCACAACTGATGTCAAGCTTACCAGTCTATAGTTCTTGACTTTTCCTTGCTACCTTTGTTAAATAATTAGCTACCCTCAGGTCTAAGACAGAATAAGCAACATGTTTCCAGGTGCCACTCATATTGCTTTTGGCCACTAGTCTAGAAATTGTGTGAAAGCAGTTCAGCAAGTTCCTGACAAGTGTTTCAGTGTGGCTCAGTTTGAAAACTCACTGAATTAGGGTGTAAATCTGCAATTCCTTGTTATGAGATGAAGCAATGTCCTCTGCTGGCACCTGTTTTATGATAAATCCTTTCCACAGCTTATCATGTTGTGTGAGCCAGCTGGACTCTTTGTCACTAGAGGATAGATTTGCTAACACCATCCTCCCTTTAGGTTGAAATCTACAGTGTCTGCTTTGTTTAGACAAAAACCATCAGATAGTATAATGAGAAGAGCCTCCTGTCTTAAACAAGATGTTCTTTATTTCATAACAGTAATCAAGTCCAAGTCACATCATCAGAATAGATATTGTTACTAAGACTATGAAGACACCTTGCTGATAAGTCTTACTACTTTGAGATCCAGAGCTGTTCTCCCACTCAAGTCCTTAGGATATCATCATATTGGGTGGAGCTTGTTACACTCCTCAGCATTAACCTTTTCAGCACCAAACACTTTATTCAACACATTTTACAGTGATGTTCCAACGCATGGGACCACTACAAAGGAGATATTTTGTAACATGTAGTGAAAAAGTCACACTTTAATTCACTATGTGTGTGACTTCCTCAGTAGTGTGGAGGTGAGTATCCCTTCCTGTCACATGGGAGACTGGGGTTCAGATCCCTGCTGGGGAGGACCTGCCCCTTTTTTTAAGGGATGGTCCAGTGGTTAGCACTGCTGCCTCACAGTACCAGGGTCCCAGTTTTTATTCCAGCCTCGGGCGACTGTCTGTGTGGAGTTTACACATTCCCCCTGTGTATGTGTGGGTTTCCTCTGGGTGCTCCGGTTTCCTCCCACAGTCCAAAGATGTGCAGGTCAGGTGTATTGGCCATGCTAAATTGTCCATAGTGTTCAGGGATATGTAGATTAGGTGCATTAGTCAGGGGTAAATATGGTAGGGGAATGGGTCTGGGTGGGTTATCTTCGGAGGGTCAGTGTGGACTTGTTGGGCCGAAGGGCCTGTTTCCTGTAGGAATTCTATGATCTACATTTTTGTGCGCTTATAATTTTGATTTTTATATTTTCTCTAGGGATGTGGGCATCTCTAGCTGGCTAGTGATTATTGCTATCTGTAGTTGCCCTTAAAAGGTGGTGGTTTGATAATAGTCAAGAGGGCCATCCTCTTTCCCCAGGACTGACAAAGGAGACCACAGCAACAAGTGCCGCCAGCCTGGTTCAGTGTGATGTCCACAAAAAGCTAGATAAATCCAACCCAACCAATGTCCGCCCCATAAGTCTACGCATGATCATAAGCAAAGTGATAAAAAATATTATTGACATGGCTATTAAGTGCATTTACTGAATGATAATCTGTTCCTTGATGCTCAGTTTGTGTTTTAGCAGAGCCACTCAGTTTCTGACTGCTTTACAATATTGATCAATATTGGACTATCTCCAATGCGAGAGAATGTAACCATTTGTTGAATTCCTCACCAGGTTTTGGCTCATTAATAGCAGGGTGGCCCTTAAGTATCCATTATGGTGGGTGCTGGGAGCACGTAGCCTCCTCCAAATAAGGATGCTAGGCGCCTCCATTTCTAGTGAATGATTCGCTGGTCCCTATTGTCCCAGGACAACATTCCATTGTCCCATTCAAGTCCAACTTCAGGTGTGTTTTGTAGGATCTGCAGCTGTCAGGTTTGTATGCAAAGCGCCTGTAGGCAGCTGCAGCCAGTGTGGATTCTGCAGCATGTGGATTAGCACAGTCACTTTAGTCAAAGCTGGGTCCTATTTCCCAGCATACTTTAATCGTTGATCATCTTTTGTAACCCCATGGTAAGTTTATGATTGTCCATCATAAGTTTATTATTTCAGGTGGCCACACCTCCCAAAATCTGCAATTGGAAAATTAACTTGGAATTCAATATTTTTCTCAAGGATTCAATATACAAAAGTAGAATTTGTCCATTTTTTTTCACAGTGGATAGAAAGTCCTGCGGCTACTGACCTTCATGCCTAAATTCCCAGTATTCCCAGCACCCGAAACATCACTAGAGGAGAACAAATCTGTAAAATTGATTATATAATGCCTAACCTAGCCTGCTTTAAATTCCACCATAGATCGCAATTGAAAAGATACTGATTATTAACCAAGTCAGGCTTGTACACAGCAGGAAAGCAGACTGTGAATGTGCTAAATTCTACTCATTGGAGGTGTCAACTCTGACTTATGAGAGATACATTAATTAACACAATGTTATCAAATACACCTGCAAAGATGCAATTAATTCTACCACAAAGTTACGTGTTGAGGATTACTGTAAATCTTCAGTATCAAGCTGTAAACCATAAATCATTTGAATAATAACATCTCAGTTATAACTGGATTTTGCTTGTGACAGTGTAATGAAGTTAAATTTGATATTCAATATTACAATACTGACTGAGCAAGATTACATTCATGACATCACATAACAATTTCCAGTATTAATTAATGTTTTTTCTTTGTCGACTGAGCAAAAGAGGACACAGCCTTTTCCTTTGTAGGATTGGACAATTCTGACATCCTTAGACTCCCAGATTAACCTCTTGAGCCATCATTTCTGGGTCATTACTCTCTTGAAGAATTTTTTTTATTCACTTAAGGACATCACCAGCTGGCCACCATTTATTACCTGTCCCTAGTTGCCTTTAAGAAGGTGGTGGTAAGCTGCATTCTCAAACTGCTGCAGCCCACATGGGGCGGTACGGTGGCTCAGTGGTTAGCACTGCTGCTTCACTGTACCAGGGACCTGGGTTTGATTCCAGCCTTGGGCGACTGTCTGTGTGGAGTTTGCATGTTCTCCCTGTGTCTGCGTGGGTTTCCTCCTACAATCCAAAGATATGCAGATGTTTGGCCATGCTAAATTGCCCATAGTGTTCAGGGATGTGTAGCTTAGGTGCATGAATCGGGGTAAATGTAGGAGAATGGGTCTAGGCGGGATACTGTTTGGAGGGCCAGTGTGGACTTGGGCCCAAGGGCCTGTTTCCACACAATAGGGATTCCAATTCTCACATGCTGTTGGTTGACCCACATTGTCCTAAAGGAGGGAATTCCAGTATTTTGACCCACCAACAGTAAACTTTCCAAATTAGGATAGTGAGTGGCTTGGGAGGGGAACTTACAGGTGGTGGGGTTCCCACATATCTTCCTTCTAGATGGAAGTGGCCATGGGTTTGGAAGTTGCTATTAAGGATCTTTTGTGAATTTCAGCAGTGCATCTTGTCGATGGTACTCGCTGCTGCAACTGAGCATCGATGGTGTAGTGAGTTGACGTTTGACGATTTGGTGCCAATGAAGTGGCTGCTTGATTGTGTCTAGCTTCTTGAGTGTTATTAGAGCTGCACCTATCCAGACAAGTGGGATTATTCCATCACACTCCTGACTTGTGCCTTGTAGACAGTGAACAGACTTCAGGGTGTCTGGAGGTGAGTTACTTGTTGCAGTATTCCTAGCCTTTGACCTGCTCTCATTGCCACTGTGTTTATGTGGTGAATCCAGTTGAATTCTTGATCAATGTTAACTCCAAGGATGTCCTGGAGCTGAGATGACTAACCTCCAATAATCACAATCATCTTCCGAAGTGCCAGGTATGACTCATTCAGTGAGGACTGCAGATGCTGGAGATCAGAGTCGAGAGTGTGGTGCTGGAAAAGCACAGCAGGTCAGGCAGCATCTGAGGAGCAGGAGGATTGATGTTTCAGGCATAAGCCCTTCAGCAGGAATGAGGCTTCCTGATGAAGGGCTAATGCTCAAAACGTCAATTCTCCTGCCCCTCAGATGCTGCCTGATCTGCTGTGCTTTTCTAGCACCACATTCTCGACTCACTCAGTGGAGAGTTTACCCCAATACAAATTGATTTCCAGTTTGGCTATTATTGTTTTCCAAAGTTAAGCTGCCTGTCATTCTGTACTTTCTCTCTGAGTTAAAACATTTGAATGACTAAAGTTTTGGGATGTTCCATACATTCTTATTTCTATTTGAATCTAAATGTTTACGGTTCAAATTTCAAATTAGTAGTGAAGTGAATCATCCCACGTGGACAATGCACATCCAGCTGTTTCTAGAGCAGCCTATGTGGTGTACCACCACAAAAAGGGTACTCAAGCAGAAATTTGTTGTTTGTGTTGGAAATAGCTGAATGCATCCTATCCTCACATCACATTGCTCAATCAGGTGATATGAGGCCCATCAACTAAATTTGGAACACCCTGGTCCAATTACATGCCACTTACAAAAGATTAAGTACTCAGCTGAAAAATGTGTCTTGTATTTTTTATACAGGACCAAGTGCCCAAATTGCAGGTTAAGTGATTTAAAGAACTTTTTGCATTGCAATGTGCTTGAAAAGTACACTAGAGTGCTTTTTTTGTGGCACTGTTCATGGATATATCAATGGTGTTGCTATATCCATGCAGTGGGTATGGAGGATTTGATGACCTGTCCACATAAAGGTGGAACAGCTGGCCAAGTGGATATAATATTGGAGACAGAGGTTGTTGGTAGAGGTTGTTTTTCAGGCTGGAGGTCTGTAACCAGCGGTGTGCTGCAAGGATCGGAGCTGGGTTCACTGTTGTTTGTCACTTATCTAAATGAATTGGATGAGAGTAGGAAACATTTTTAGTAAATTAGTGGATAGCACCAAAATTGGGGGTACAGTTGACAGCAAAGAAGGCTATCTACGAGTATAATGGGATCTTGATCAGCTGGGACAATGAGTAGCGGAGTGGCAGATAGAGTTTAATTTAGATGAATGTGAGGTGTTGCATTTTAGTAAGACAAACCTCGGCAGAATTTATGTAGCTAATGGTGGAACCCTGGCGAATGCTGTTGAACAGAGTACTTAGTTGCTTGAAAGTGACATCACAGGCAGTCAGGGTGGTGAAGAAGGCATTTGGTATGCTTGCGTTCATTGGTCAGAACACTGAGTATAGGAGTTGGGAGGTCATGTTGTGGCTGTACAGGATACTGATGAGGCCATGTTTGGAGTATTGCATGAAGATCTGGTCACCCTGCTACAGGATGGATATTTTTACATTGTAAATGGTGAAAAAATATTGACAAGAATTTTACTGGGACTGAAGGATTTGAATTATAATGTATGGCTGGAAAGACTGACAGTTTTTCTTCCTGGAGCATAGGCTGTTGAGGGGTGACATTATTGAGGTTTATAAATCATAAGGGGCATAAGTAAGGTGAATAGCATAGGTCTTTTCTCTAGGATAGCGGAATTCAAAGCTAGAGGGTATAGTTTTAAGGTGAGAGGGGAAAGATTTAAAAGGAACCTGAGGGGCAACATTTTCACACAGAGGATAGCGCATACATGGAATGAACTTCCAGAGCAGGACTTATATACTTAATGGTAGGGTCCTGAGGAATATTGCTGATCAAAGAGATCTTGGAGTGCAGGCTCATAGTTTCTTGAAAGTAGAGTCGCAGATAGATAGGATAGTGAAGAAAGCACTTGGTATGCTTTCCTTTATTGGGGTCAGAGTATTGAGTACAGGAGTTGGGAGGTCATGTTGCAGCTGTACAGGACATTGGTTAGGCCACTTTTGGAATACTGCATGCAATTCTGGTCTCCTTCCTATCGGAAGGACGTTGTGAAACTTGAAAGGGCTCAGAAAAGATTTACAAGGATGTTGCCAGGGTTGGAGGATCTGAGATACAGGGAGAGGCTGAACAGGCTGGGGCTGTTTTCCCTGGAGTGTCGGAGGCTGAGTGGTAACTTATAGAGGTTTATAAAGTCGTGAGGGGCATGGATAGGATAAATAGACTCTCCTGGGGTCGGGGAAGTCCAGAACTAAAGGACATAGGTTTAGGGTGAGAGGGGAAAGATATAAGAGAGACCCAAGGGGCAACTATTTCACACAGAGGATGGTGCATGTATGGAATGAGCTGCCAGAGGAAGTGGTGGAGGCTAGTACTATTACAGCATTCAAAAGGCATCTGGATAGGTATACGAATAGGAAGGTCTTAGTGGGAAATGGGCCAAGTGCTAGCAAATGGGTCTAGATTAGGTTAGAATATCTGGTTGGCATGGACGAGTTGGATCGAAGCATTTGTTTCCTTGTTGTACATTTCTACGACTCTAAGTGGTAGATGCGTGTTTGGTTGCAACATTTAAAAGATATGGTCAGGTAGGAAAGGTTTCGAGGGAAGAGACAGCAGGTCAGGCAGCAACCGAGGGCAGGAAAATCGACGTTTCATGTCAAAGCCCTTCATCAGGAAGGATGGGCTTTTCTGATGAAGGACTTTTTCCTGAAACGTCGATTTTCCTGCTCCTCGGATGCTGCCTGAGCTGCTGTGCTTTTCCAGCACCACTCTAATCTCCAGCATCTGCAGTACCCACTTCTACCAAGATTTAGATGGATGTAGGCTAAATGCAGGCAAATGGGGCTAGTTTAGTTTAATTTGGAAAACTTGTTGGGCATGGATGTTTGGACCAAAGGGTCTGTTTCCGTGCAGTATAATGCTATGACTCTTGGTATGATGGCTGCATTTGTGGTGCTTATGAATCTTCAGCATGACAGGGTAATGCAGCAGAGGCAACAGAGATAGCAGGCTCTTATTGCTATCCTTTGCCAACTTGGAACCTTGATGTGGAGGATCCGGTGTTGGACTGGGGTGGACAAAGTTAAAAATCACACAACACCAAGTTATAGTCTATTTCTGAACTTGGAACCTTAACTTGGCATCTTTATGCGATCTCACACTGACAGGAAGCTGTCTGGCAGATGTGCCAATTCAAGCAGCATTGCTGTGTGCGTGGTCCTTTACATTGTGCTGTACATCACTATAGTCATATCCTCACTGAGTCCTCTGAAGCAGAATTCCTCTGCCATTTCACTTTCTGCTGAGCTGAAAAATAAAACCTCCTTTACCTTAGCATAGCTACAGCACATATATATATGTGCACAGACCACCTCGATATTAGCTTCCAAGGTATGAGCAATGCCATGGCCTGTGCCAGTGGCAGCAAATATCAGATCAATTGGTAGAGCCCTTCCATCAGCCCTATTACTTCCTTTCCTTGTCCTGGGGCTGCTCTGACTGAGAAGGCAGCTTATTCCACATATCTGTAAGCAATAAATTAAAAGCTGAGGTAGAGTGCATGGAATGGGGTGAAAAGCAGAAAGTCCATGGTGACAGCATCTTCAGCTGAACCAAGTGGCAAGATGAGGACAAGCTAGGTATTGAGGAGTGAATAAGGCAAGAACATAACTGGTTAACACCATGCTGCCCATGGCTTGGGCAGCATGGTGGCTCAGTGGTTAGCACTGCTGTGTTACAGTGCCAGGGACCCAGGTTCAATTCCTGCCTTGGGCAACTGTCTGTATGAAGTTTGCACATTCTCCTTGTGTCTGCATGGGCTTCCTCTGGGTGCTCCGGCTTCCTCCCACAGTCCAAAGTTGTACAGATTAGTTGAACTGGCCATTTGAAATTGCCCATAGTGGTAGGTGGATTAGTCAGGGGTAAATTTATGGGAATGGGTCTGGGTGGGTTGCTCTTCAGAGGGTCAGTGTGGACTTGTTGGGCCAAAAGGACCTGTTTCCACACTGTAGGGAATCTAATCAAAAACATTCACATGGCACTGGATGCCAAGGACTCAGTGACAGCTTGTCTCATGATGCACAGAGTCAGTACTCCCACAAATTAAGGAAGTGTAGATTCTTCCTTCCAATTCTTCTGTGTTCCCTTCTATTATGTGTGAGGTGACCCTTAGGTTAGATCATCACAAGTCATCTCTGTCTGATGATATTGCAGCCCTATGGCTGTCCACGTCTATAACTTTACCTTTACCATACTTCATTCTTCACAGGAGAGGGAAGTATGTCAGTGGATGGTGAAACACTGTTTGAGTAATAGAGCTGCCATAGCTGAATAGATGAAGTTTTGGGAGGCAACAGGAGGTGGTGTGAGAGTAGTGGTACTGGTTAAACATGAGAAGGTTGAGTGAGGTATCTGAATATAGGCTTGAACCTTGAGTGCCAGGGCTGAGCGAATGGACCAAGGTGACCAAGGTGAATTGTATTGTCGTCTAATGGTGCATGTATTTTTAAGGATGCATACCTTAAACTGTGACCAATCACTGGGCTGGATATGATGTGATAGTCCCATGACTCCATATTTAGAATACAACAGCAGCCCTACAGGACCAGGTGTGCTTTTTCAGACCCTCACCTTCTGACTCCGTAAAGCCTGGCCACTATCGACAAGGTCACAAGTCACACAACACAAGGTTATAGGCCAACAGGTTTATTTGAAACCACAAGTTTTTGGAGCACAGGTGAAATGAGAAATGACGCAGGGGCTGCGCTCTGAAAGCTTGTGATTTCAAATGAACCTGTTGGACTATAACCTGGTGTTGTGTGACTTCTGACTTTGTCCATCCCAGTCCAACACCAGCACCTCCACATCATGACTACTATCTACAAGGCACAAGTCAGGCATGTGGTAGAATACTCTCCACTTGTTTGCATGAATGCAGCTTTAACAACATCCAACAAATCAACACCATAAAACAGAAAGTAGAATAAAACCATGTTGACAAAGCTTGCAAATAATTCTAAGGTTAAAAGGGCTAAATTTCTGTTGATGTTTACACCCCCATTATAGCATTATTGAGTGATTTTGTTTTGACAAAGTTATAACAAATCAATGAGATAAGTACTGCAGAAGTTTCACCACTACAGTGTCCAGTATGATGTGTTAATTTTGTTATTAATACTCACAAAACTGTGTTTTCTGCCTTCATTTCTTTGTATAGATTATTGTTAGTGTTAGAGGGCTAAGTGTCTGTATGCTAATGGGGAGGTGATGGCCTAGTGGTATTATTGCTGGACTGTTAATCCAGAGATCCCAATAATGTTCTAGGAAGCCAGGTTCAAGTCCTACCAGGACAGGTGTTGAAGTTTGAATTCAAGTTTTAAAAAATCTGGAATTAAGAATCTAATGATGACCATGAAATGATTGTTGGAAAATCCCATCTGGTTCACTGATGTCCTTTATGGAAGGAAACTGCCTTTCTTACCTGGTCAGCCTACATGTGACTCCAAACTCACAGCAACATGGGTGACTCTTAAAATGGCCTCTGGGCAATTAGGGATGGGCAATAAATGCTGCCTAGCCAGTAACATGCTCATTCCAAGAATGAATAAAGAAAAAAGGAGAATAGCAGCTAAACAATGTTGAAAATACCTTAGCAATTTGTTTGTTTTGTGGTAATTGTTTGTGCCACACTGCTGAGTTGAGCAGTCTGGGCAGTTCCATAGTGCTTACACATTGCTGCTTGAAAGTTTCCTTTTTCTCTCTGACAGTCTGTCAGGATTGAAACTTATTTCCACTCTGTTTTGATGGATTCTGGGTTGTTTACCAAGTCTGATGTAGTATCTTCAGACTCTGCCACAAGTGGGCAGTTCGTGTCTGATCCTGTGATAGTTACTCACCTCTAATTGCTCTGGACTGGCTCAGGCATTTCAAAGGATAATTAAGAATCAGTACAATTTTTATGATTCTGGAAACAAACTTCAGGCAGATCGGGGAAGGACAGCAGACTTTCTTCTTCAAGGGGACTGTGGATGAACTAGATTCCTTTTCATGATAACATATGATAGTTTTATGGTCATTGTTACTGAGTGTTGAGTTTTGAAGTGCTGCTAATCATCGTGGTGAGATTGAAGTTTGAACTTTTATCCCAAGTGTATTTGCTTCAGTCTCTAGACTACTAGTCTAATAACATTAGCAATGCACCATTGTCTCTCCCTATCTGAAGCACTCCTTATATTGTAAACAGGAACAGAAAGTGGCAGAAATACTTAGCAGGTAAGACAGCATCGATGGAGACAGAATTAGAATTAATGTTTCTGGACATGATATCCTTTTTTTTTGGCCCTTGAATAAATGGCAGTTTTGGAATATGTCACATTTAAGGTACATGTGTGTGAAGGCAGTTCAACTCACATCTTTGAAACATATCCACCAGATGTTTGAGTTTTACTGAAGAAAAATAGCATAATTATGATAGTACAGTACAGTATGGATTCCACTACTAGTTATAGCAAGTTTCTACAATAACTCCTTTGGTTCATTCTTCATTCCCAATTATTAATAATTTAAAATCTTGCAGTAAAAATTTACTTGGCGGCTGCCAAGTAATGGTTAACCATCTGGAAAGACAACTGAGCACAATATCAGTCACTTAATTTCTCCTGATCCTTACACCACAAAGTTGACCACAAATAAGTTGTTTAAAGCTCAGCAGATCTGACAGCATCTGTGGAGCGTAAACAGAGTGAACATTTTGAGCCCAGTGACCTGCTGAGTTCCTCCAGCAATTTCTGTTTTTGTTTCAGATTTCCAACATCCAGTCCTTTGTTTTATCTGCAGAAGGGTCACTGCTCTCAAAATATTCATACTATTTTCACTCCACGGATGCTGCCAAACCTGCTGAGTTTCTGGTTTTGTTTGCTTCATTAACTTACATATGTATGACTTGCCAGGAGACAGGCAGTGCAAAATATATTGCAAACAAAGGCTACATTATGATTTGGAAAAAGATATTTTGAAAAATGGCACATCTCAACTGTTGCTTAATGTATTACCTGTTCCAGAAGTTAAGTGCAACAACCACATGAAAACAATCAAAATTGTATCATGTGTAAAGAAATTTTTAAATGCGGACATAGCAAGAGATCATGACCAAACAGTGATTATGTTCATTTATGCAGTTTTCAGCCACCTTCCTTGTTCAAATATACTTTAAAGTTTACAAAGGTGAAGCATAGGAATGAAATGATGCTTAAGTCCAAATATAACAATTTGATTCAGATATAAACAGCTCTAAAATTCAATTATTAGCAGGCTATAACATTAAGCAGACCGCCAATGAACAGATACAAATATAGTTTTTAAGGCTCCATGGAGGAGTTTAATTTTCTTAATGAGTCAGTGCATCTGTATTGAGGTACAAACCTTCTAAAAATGAACTTGAATTATTTTATTTCACTCACTGGAAGGTAGGAATATGTCTAAGATTATAATGATACAATTTGCCTATGGCTTCAAATTGAGCTGATTGTTTCTTTCGAAACACTGAATAATGAAACAAGGGATCCAACTACAGAAGGAACCTGTAAACCGATTTCTCAAATAATTTCTGGTGATAATCAAATGGTAGTGTAGTTACTGGCCTTACTTCAGATGATTTTGGTCCATTAATTATTAAGTTAATTGATGCATGCTTTGCCTCTTTGATGGCCGGGGACAGTTGGCCCTTGCTGTTGTGAGGGCTGCCTTGTCATCTGCTCTGAAGGCAGAATCATGGGTCCTCAGCCACACCTTTGCGGTCATCCACAGCCTTTGGTTGGGGCAAGAAGCGACCGACACAGTGATGTCGTCAATACACTTGCTAATGTAGCAAATCACCAACGCCATGTACCCCTCTAAGTTGATGGAATCGCTATCAATTGCTGCCTCCCAGTACAAGCACCAGTCAGTGCACTCAAAACAGTCTTGAAGAGCAGAAATGGCTCCTGCCGGCCAGGTTTTCACCTGCTTCAGAACCGGTTTGATGAGCGGTCTGTATTAGTATAACAGCGATGTGTGATCTGAGGAGCCGAGGTGGGGACGGGGCTCTATCCTGTACGCATTGGGGATGTTTGATAACTGTGAGAGGGTATGCGTGTAAGTGTAAGTGTAAGTGTGTGAGTGGGTGTGTGTGCATATTTAAGAATGTGTATGTGTGTATATGTGTGTGTGTGTGTCAGAGTGTATAGTGTAGTGGGGGTCACCTGTAGTGTGACATGAACCCAAAGTACAACAATCGCCAGACAGGAATGTTCCCTCCCAGTTTGGAAACACTTCAGCAGTCAGGGATATTCAGACTTGGATCTATGGGTAACAGTCCTCCAAGGCAGACTTCGCGACAAGCAACAACACAGAGTGGCCGAGGAGAGGCTAATAGCCAAGTTCGGTACATATGGGGATGGCCTCAACCAGAATCTTGGGCTTTATGTCACTGTACAGGTGACCCCACTACACTATACAGTCACACACACACACACACACACACTCATACATAAGCACATATACACACTCACGCAGACCTTTTCTCATACACACAATCTCTCTCAGACACACGCACGCACACACACACACACACACACACACGAGCATCCCCTCTCACAGGCGTATACTCTGTCGTCATCATCATGCACACACTCTATTAAGCATGTTCACAAACACTCACACATTCTCTCACACACATTCACACACACTCTTCTCATTCTCTCTCTCCTCACATGTACGCACACATACCTATACGTCTATGGGGTTAATTTGATTTGTAGAATTGTATTTGCAGATACATTCTATTTTGTTCAAAAAGCACAGAATCTGTAGGCAGTCAATCCATGTGACATTTCATAAAGTCCTACACTGGAAATAGAACCAGCCTGACTCAAGAATGGAATACAGACAGACTGTAACCTCACACAGTTAATGTATTGTCTGAGCTGAGATGTCACCTTTTTTTATAACACCTTAAGTTATCTTGGGAATATAACTTGAAAGAAGTTCTGCGACTTACGTACTAATGAATCAAAACCTGCAACCCATTCTAACAGATGATAAACTTATCAGCAATCTAGCTTTGTTCAATATATTGCATCAGTTGTATGAAACTATGATCTTTTGCGATAAATTCTATGTTCTATGATCCTGCACCACTAGCTACCTGATGAAGGAGCAGTGCTCTGAAAGCATGCACTTGCAATCAAACCTGTTGGGCTATAACCTGGTGTTGTGTTAATGGCAAGGATCAGGACTTGCGTCCATACCCCAAACAGTCAGAGGGAAATTGAGAAACAAATTTGTAAGGAGATCTCAGTTATCTGTAAAAATAATAAGGTGGTTATAGGAGGGATTTTAACTTTCCAAGCAAAGACTGGGACTGCAATAGTGTTAAGGGTATAGATGGAGAGAAATTTGTTAAGTGAGTTTGTTATTCAGTATGTGGATGTACCTACTAGAGAAGGTGCAAAACTTGACCTACTCTTGGGAAAAAAGGCAGGGCAGGTCACTGAGATGTCAGTGGGGGAGCACTTTGGGGCCAATGATCATAATTCGATTAGTTGTAAAATTGTGATGGAAAAGGATAGACCAGATCTAAAAGTTGAAGTCCTAAATTGGAGAGAAGCCAATTTTGACGGTATTAGGCAAGAACTTTCAAATGCTGATTGGGAGCAGATGTTCTGAGGTAAAGAGATGGCTGGAAAATGGGAAGCCTTCAGAAATGAAGTAATGAGAATCCAGAGACAGCATGTTCCTGTTAGGGTGAAAGGAAAGGCTGGTAAGGTATGGGGAATGCTGGATGACTCAAGAAATTGAGGGTTTGATTAAGAAAAAGAAGGAAGCATTTGTCAGGTATAGACAGGATAGATCGAGTGAATCCTTAGAAGAATATAAAGGCAGTAGGAGTATACTTAAGAGGGAAATCAGGAGGGCAAAAATGGGACAAGTGATAGCTTTTGCTAATAGAATTAAGGAGAATCCAGAGTTTTTACAAATACATTAAGGACAAAAGAGTAACTAGGGAGAGAATAGGGCCCCTCAAAGATCAGCAAGGCGGATTTTGTGTGGAGCTGCAGGAGATGGGGGGAGATACTAAATGAGTATATAGATAGATAGGATAGTGAAGAAGGTGTTTGGTATGCTTTCCTTTATTGGTCAGAGTATTGAGTACAGGAGTTGGGAGATCATGTTGCGGCTGTACAGGACATTGGTTAGGCCACTGTTGGAATATTGTGTGCAATTCTGGTCTCCTTCCTATCGGAAAGATGTTGTGAAACTTGAAAGGGTTCAGAAAAGATTTACAAGGATGTTGCCAGGGTTGGAGGATTTGAGCTATGGGGAGAGGCTGAACAGGCTGGGGCTGTTTTCCCTGGAGCGTCGGAGGCTGAGGGGAGACCTCATAGAGGTTCATAAAATCATGAGGGGCATGGATAGGATAAATAGACAAAGTCTTTTCATTGTGGTGGGGAGTCCAGAACTAGAGGGCATAGATTTAGGGTGAGAGGGGAAAGACATAAAAGAGACCTAAGGGGCAACATTTTATGCAGAGGGTGGTACGTGTATGGAATGGGCTGCCAGAGGAAGTGGTGGAGGATGGTACAATTGCAACATTTAAAAGGCATCTGGATGGGTATATGAATACGAAAGGTTTGGAGGGATATAGGATAAGTACTGGCAGGTGGGATTAGATTGAGTTGGGATATCTGGTTGGCATGGACAAGTTGGACCAAAGGGTCTCTTTCCACACTGTACATCTCTATGACTCTATGTTCACAATATACATCAATGAGTTAGATGTGGGTACTAAATGCAATATTACCAAACTTGCAGATGCCTCAGAGGTAGGTGGGAATGTGCATTGTGAGGAAGATGCAGAGTGGCTTTAGGAGGATTTGGACAAGTTTAGTGATTGGGGACATGGAACCTAATGGAGAAAAGTGTGAGGTTATCTACTTTGGTAGGAGAAACAGATGTGCAAGGTATTTGTTACGAGTTTGGAAATTGTAGATGTACAAAGGGGTCTAGGAGTCCTTGTCAACAGGTCACTGAAGGCTAACATGCAGTTGCATAAGCTATTAGGAAGCCTAATGGAATGTTAGCCTTTATTGCAAGAGGATTTGAGTACAGGAGTAGTGAAGTCTTACTTCAATTGTATAGCAGCATGTTTTGACTACACCTGGAGTACTGAGCTCATATTTGGTCTCCTTATCTTCAGAAAGACATCAGGGGAAATGCAATAGAGGTTCACCAAACTAGCTCCTGCGTTGACAGGATTGTCGAATGAAGAGAGATTTGGCAAATTAGGCCCATATTCTCTCAAATTTGTGGAGACCAAGAGGTGATCTCAGTGAAACTTAGAAAATACTAATCGTGGTGAAACGTTTCCCTGATCAGGGAGTCTTGAATCAGGGGCCACATTAAATGAAGAAGTGGGTTGCTATTTAGGAGTGAGGTGACATTTTATTTTACTCAAAGGTTTGTGAATCTTTGGAATTCTCTACCCCAGAGGGCTGTGGAAGTTCAATCTTTGCATACGTTTAAAGTAAAATTTGATAGATTTCTGATTGCCGATGCCATAAAGAGCTATATGGATAATGTAGGTAAAAAATGAAAGTGTTCAATCAGCCATGATTGCATTGAAGGTGGAGCAGGTGCACAGGCTGACTGGCCTACCCTTATCCCTATTAATTATACTCTTATACTTCTCCTAGCACCATCAATTCACGTAAATTGTGCAAATTCTGCATACATTCAGATAGAAATCTCTACCTTTATAATGATATTCTGATAGTTGACTTTGGTTAATTTTAGAATTTGCTTTTGCTGATTTTCATTTTTATTTAAAGCATCTTTACTTCTCATAACTACCCTTGTTGCCCTTTAGGTTCCTATTGCTATGACAACCCTTCCCAACAACAGTAGAAATCTCCCCATGAGAATATTTGCTCTAATCCTCCTGAGAAGTAACACACCTTCCTTATTTATGTCCTACCTGCCCCAGAATCAATCACAGAAATCTAATGCTCTCTCTATTAGATCATTTTTTTAGCCATTTGCTCAAACTTCATGTTACCATACTCACTAGCATGTGGTACAAGGAGCAATCCTGATATAACCGCACATCCTGCTTTTCAGTTTCTTGCTTAGCTCAAGGGCCACCTCCCTCCTTCTATCCATGTCATTGGTGCCAAAGTGGACTATGACATCTGGCTCTCTTCAATTTCTCCCAAAATAATGCCCCACTTTACATTGAGCAGAACATTTAAGTGAATAATAAAAACATCACAAATTTTCCCTTTACCACATTTGCTCATGGACACTTTGCTTTATGACACCTTTTATCCTAGAGCCAGGGAGACAACATCTAATCCTGGAATACATCAATCACCACAGAAATGCCTGTCTGTTCCCCAAAGTGCTTATCTTTACTCCCCTTTCACTCTTCTTTCTCCCCACCTGTGCAGCTGAGCTACTCACAGGGCACAACATTGGCTCTCATTACATTCTTTTAATCAACCACCACCCTCACAAGTGCCAACTGGAAAGCCAGTTACTGAGTACATAAAATTAGGGGACTCCTAAACCAGGGAGTCCTGGTTTTTCAAGACTGCCAAGAAGTAACCCATTCCTTCTCTGCCTACCTGGTCTAAATCTCTGCTGTGACTTATTTGTCTTTCATGTAGTTTTCAATTTCACAGATGCACGTCAATGGCTCCAGCTACCACAGAAGTTCCAAAAGCCAAAGTTCAGGTTTTTGCAGTGGGACAACACGTGTCACATGAAGTATTAATGATTCCCCACAGATGGGTATTCCATGGAGCTAAACTATCCTGCCATGCCTTAAACCAATATTCAGATTATTGAGATAAGAAAGCTGAAAATAAAGTTGAATAACATTCAACTCCAGTGAATCTAGATGAATAAATATTGTGGGAAGAGTTGCAGAAACCAGTGTCTAGACATCAGGAAGAACCACCTCAAATAGTGGAGTGAATACAGGAGCCAAGTGATAATAAATTGAAGAGCTCAGGATGGGACGTAAAAGTGAAGTAAGACACAAATTTAGGGTGGAACAAGCTCATGAAGAGGTTTATAGATATGCTGGTGTTTTGAAACTGACATATTGGTGAATAAGGAAGTGCTGTAACTCAGGAAAGATTAGTTTCGGGGCACTTAGGGCAGTGCAGGATAACATATAGAAAAATAAATTTTGAATGAGCTTGAGTTTGTTGAGAATGGAGCTTGTAAGTGTGGTGCTAATGGTACTTAAGCCTGGAGATGTCTAAAATATAAAGATTTTGGTTGCAGGGAGGCAATTTTACAGGTAGAAATGGAATTAGAAAGTAGTTATAAACAGAGTTTGAGGATCAAATCTGGTTCATCAAAATTGGCCGTTCAAGTTGTGATCGATCTGATACAGATAAATTTGTTTTAACATCCTTTCACCAGCTTGTAATTTCACCGAGATTGAAACAAATTGGCACAACAAAGAATGCAAATGCCAATAAATGTCAGTGCGACTCAGCACACAACTTTGAGTCATTAGATCTTAGAGTTATGCCTCAGTCCAGGGTTAGACTCAAATATCAAGGCAAAACTCCAATGCAGTCCTGAGGATTTCCTGCACGATCAGAGGTGTTATCTTTCATGAGACCTCATCTGCCTGCTCAAGTTTATGAAAAAGATGCCAAACCATTATTCCATCGAAGAGCAGGGGAATTATCCCTGGAGGCTTAGCATATACTTATTCCTCAATCAATATCACAAAAAATAGGTTCTCATCATTTTGAAGTTGGAACTTGCTGATTAGATTCCCTACAGTGTGGGGACAGGCCCTTCTGCCCAAGAAGTCCACTCCAACCCTCTGAAGAATAACCCACCCTCCTCTGACTAATGCACCTAACACTATAGACAATTTGGCATAGTCAATTCACTTGACCTGCCCATGTTTGGATTGTGGGAGGAAATCCACACAGACACAGGGAGAAAGTACAAACTCCGCACAGACAGTTGCCCAAGGCTGGAATTGAACTTAGGACCCTAGCACTGGGAGGCAGCAGTGCTAACCACTGAGCCACCATAAGCATTGCTTTGTGAGGTTGGTTACCATGATTTTTATAATACAACAGTGAATACAATTCTGAATTCTTGCTACAAAGAACTTTGCTGGTCATAAACAGAGCTTTATAAATGCAAGTCTTTCTTTTAAAACATGTTTGGGTCATCTCATTCTAGTTCTGTTGAGTATTAATCCAAATGAGAAGACTGCCAATGTTATTTGGCATTCGATTGTGAGGCTGGCAGAGAAATGTTAAGAAAGACTTATGTGGGAATAGAAATGTCATGTTTATATGATTAAGATTATTTTGTGGTTGGATCTAAAACCATTTGATAGAATGATGGGACTGCACTCGACATTTGGCCCATGCTATAAATGGCCAAGGGATATTCATAATTTACACCAAATGCAAAATAGTTGCAATCCTCTACACAAATGTATTCATTATTGATAGATAGTAGTGCAAAACGGAAAAGAAACTGGGCAGCTCAACCACTATGAAAATCCAATTTTTAATTAGAATACAAGATTAAACTTTAAAAAAAATCACATTTCTTTTAATTACAAGAGCTGGTTTTGTAAATATTATTTTCTTTATTATTTATTGCTATTATTAACATTACCATGGTGATGCAAAGCTCCAATTCCCTCCTGCTACTCCAGCAACTGCTAAAATTGAAATCATATTTCGGTAAATGTGAAGCATAATTTTTGGACAGTTTTGTGGCTTGACTTCCGAAAAACCTGACCAGTTCAGATTGCTAACTGGAAGCACTGTAGCATGAGTAGGAGTCATGCATGAATTGGAGAATCAATGAAATTGCTTCCATATTTCTGTAATTTCTAAATGTACAGGCAAAACACTGTTTCTTTTCTTTCTTTACTGTGCTGCTGTTTTCTTTGATTTTATGTTATTTCTCTTTCTCCCCTTTTTTTCCCTTTATTTTTATCTAGTTTGGTCCTCCCTGCTAAACCACTGATTAATTAAAAGCTAGCCGAGCTGCGGAGCATATACTGGACTATAATTGTGTCTCTTGATATTTTCCAACTATTCTGGAGAATTTTGACAACAATTGATAAATACATCACAAAATAGCCATACATGCACAATAACATGCTAAACAAAGCACACATTTTCAAAGTTACTTCCATTGGAGTACTTGCTTGTGCCTTAAGCTTAAATAAGCTCCTGTCAGTTCAGTGTAAAACATGCTGGAATATTCATTATAGGGTGCACTAAGGAAAAGTTGATGGTGCTGACATAGGTAAATGTAATGTGATGGGCGTTAGAACAATCAGGAAACTTTGAATATGTACTCAATGTCAAATTGGAAAAAGTGAGGACTACAGGTGCTGGAGATCAGAGTTGAGAATGTGGTGCTGGAAAAGCACAGCAGGTCAGGCAGCATCCGAGGAGAAAGAGGATTGACATTTCGAGTATAAGCCCTTCATCAGGAATGAGGCTTATGGGCTGGGGAGCTGAGAGATAAATGGGAGGGGGTAAAGTAGCTGAGAATGCAATAGATAGATGAAGGTGTGGGAGAAGGTGATAGGTCTGAGAGAAAGGTGGAGCGGATAGATGGGAAAGGTGATGGACAGGTCAAGAGGGCGGTGCTGAGTTGGAGGCTTGGGACTGGGAAAAGTGGGGGTGGGGAAATGGGGAAACTGGTGAAATCCACATTAATTCCATGTGGTTGGAGGGTCCCAAGGTAGAAGATGAGGCGTTCTTCCTCCAGTCATTTGATGGTTAGGGTTTGGCAATGGAGGAGGCCTAGGACCTGCATGACCTTGGTGGAGTGGGAGGTGGAGTTGAAGTGTTCAGCCACGGGGCGGTGGGGTTGGTTGGTGCGGGTGACCCACCGATGTTATCTGAAACAACCCACAAATTGGCGTCCTATCTCCCCGATGTAGAGGAGACCACATCGGGTGCAACGGATACAGTACTTGACATTTGCGGAGGTACAGGTAAATGTCTGTTGGATATGGAAGGATCCTTTGGGGCCTTGGACAGAGGTGAGGGGGAGAGGTGTGGGCACAGGTTTTGCACTTCCTGTGGTAGCAGGGGAAGGTACCAGGTGTTAGGTGAGGACTGGTGGGTGCGTGGATCTGACAACGGAGTCACAGAGGAAGTGGTCTCTCAGAACAGTGACAGGGGTGGGGAGGGGAATATATTCTTAATGGTGGGGTCTGTTTGTAGGTGGCAGACGTGGAGGAGGATGATGCGATGTATGTGGCAGTTGGTGGGGTGGAAGGTGACGACCAGGGGTGTTCTGTCCTTGTTGCATTGGGAGGGTGAGGTTCAAGTGTGGAGATGCGGGAAATGGAGAACATGAGCTGGAGGACATTGTCAACCATGTGGGAGGAGAAATTTCAATCTTTGAAGAAGGAGACTATCTAGGATTTTCTATAGTGGAATTGGTTATCCTGGGAACAGATGCAGCAGAGGCAGAGGAATTTGGAATAAGGAATGGCGTTTTTACTGGAGGCAGGTGGGAGGAGGTTTACTAAGTTGGCTGTGGGAGTTGGTGGGTTTGTAGTAGATGTCTGTGGTTAGTTGGCCACTGAAGATGGAGACGGAGAAATCCAGGAAGGGGAGGGAGATGTCCAAGATGGTTTAGGTGAATTGGAGGTGGGGGTGAAAGGTGTTAGTGAAGTTGATGAACTGTTCGAACTCCTCGTGGGAGCACGAGATAGCACCATTACAGTCATTGATGTAGCGAAGGAAAAGGGGGATGGTGCCGGTGTAGCTACGGAAGATGGACTGCTCCATGTACCCAACAAAGAGGCAGGCCCATGGCTATCACTTTGGTTTGAAGGAAGTGGGAGGATTGGGAGGAGAAGTTGTTAAGAGTGAGGACCAGTTTAACTAGGCAGATGAGGGTGTCACTGGAAGGGTGCTGGTTGGGACAGCATGAGAGGAAGAAACAGAGGGTTTGGAGGTCTTTGCCATGGTGGATAGATGTGTACAGGGATTGGGTGTCCATCGTGAAGGTAAGGCGTAGGGGGCCGGGGAAATGAAAGTCTTGTAGGAGGTGAAGGGGGTGGGTGGTGTCCCGAATGTCGGTGTGGAGTTCAAAGGGAAAGCTTGTGATGTTTTTATTATTCACCTAAATGTTTAACTCAATGTCAAGCTACTATCAACATAGCCAATCAAATTCAAGGTTCTATTTCAAGGGCATTTAAGTTATAATTGGAAACATGTTCCAGATGATTATAAGTGCTGCCAGATTTGAAACATGATGAAATTTGTAGGATTAATTGGAATGAAGTTTCCTTTAGAGGGAACTGTGAGCCATTGTTACTCAATTTATTTTTCTCCCCTGTGACTCATAATTCAGAAAATTTATCATTGGTCCAAACGTTAACATACCTGGGGTTATTTTTGCAGAAAATGAATACGATTTGATGAACACTAAAATAAAAACTGTGCGGAAATAGTAGAAGAGAATTTCCTCCCAATTTCCATGATTAAGGATAGTTAGATAAGCAAAACTGATAACTGTTTTGGTCCAATTCCCTTGGTTACTCATACAGAGAATTATGCCTACTTTTTTTTGTGTACTCATTCCAATGGATATTTAATTGCATGTCAGCAGAGAAGGAAGACTGGAAGTGTCATTAAATATCTCCCATTTAATTTTCCTGGCTGCCAATGCTGAGTAAGTCCTAATGTAGTGAGCCCTGGACATATCCACTCTTGGACTAAAAACTGGCAAGTTACAATTACGAGAAAGTGAGGACTGCAGATCAGAGTCAAAGGGTGTGGAGCTAGAAGGGCACAGCCGGTCAGGCAGCATCCGAGGTGCAGGAGAATCGATGTTTCAAGCATATGCCCTTCCTGATGGTATTCCTGATGAAGGGCTTATGCTCGAAACGTCGATGCCTTGGATGCCAAAAATTACAATTATGCCAAACAAAAGGCAGGCAATGATCACCTACAACAGGAGAAAATCTAGCCAATATGTCTTTACATTTAATAGCATTACTGAATCTTCCATTATCAATGTCACAGCAGTTACCATTGACAAGAAAATGAACAGGGCTAGCCATAGAAATGCAGTGGTTACAAGTGCAGGTCAGAGGCTAGGAATCCCTTAATGAGTCAGTTCCTGACTCTCCAAAGTCTGTCTACGATCTCCAAGGCACAATTTACGAGTGTGGTGGAATACTCCCCACTTACCGAGATGAGTGCAGCTCCGACAAACTTGCCGTTCACGACAAAGCAGCCTGTTCAATTGGCACCACAGTCAGAAGCATCCACCCCCTCCACCTCCAACACTCGGTAGCAACCGTGTGTACTATTTACAGGGTCCACTGCAGAAATCCAGCAAAGATCCATAGATAGCATCTACCAAATGTATGACCACTTGATCTAAAAGGACAAAGGCAGCAGATACATGTTCCCCTCCAAGCGACTCATCATCCTGACTTGGAAGTATGTCACTTTTCCTTCATTGTCACTGGGTCAAAATCCTGGAATTCCCCTCCTAAAGTGGAGGTGCTGGTGTGAACAAGGTCAGAAGTCACACAACATCAGATTATAGTCCAATTGGTTCATTTGAAATCACAAGCTTTCGGAGCATTGTTACTACGTCATGTGACTTCTGACCTCGTCCCTTCCTAATGGGATTGTGAGGCAACCCATAGCACATGGACTGCAATGGTTCAAGAAGGCAGGTCACCACCACCTTCTCAAGGGCAACCAGGAACAGTCAATAAATGGTGACCAGCCAGTGATAACCACATCCCATGAATGAATGAAAAAGAATTAGGGATGGGTAATAGATGCAAAAACTGTAAGTACAACAAACTTTTATCCACCCACCTCCATAACCAGCGCTCCTCAAACATTCCAGAACATTCCCTTGGCCTCGGAACCTATTCCACCATTAGCCATGCGGCTGATGCAGCTACCACCCCCACGCTGATTGATGACGTCACTTCCGCCCCCATCATGGCCACTCCCACAACCACTTCCACCCCTCACAATTCCTCATGCATCACACCTGACATCACTTCTGCCCTTCACATCATCACTGATGCCACATGCTCAGTGACTCCCGCCACCACTACTGCCGTGGTCACCACCACTTCCACACCCACCAGCGCCACTCACCTGCATTCTGCTGACATGCCCCCCACAGACCCCACTGTCACTATCCCCACCCCCCAGAACCCCAAGGGGAACACTATCCCTGCTCATGACTCCACCCCCATTCCCCCCACCATCACACCCAATCCAGTTACAGGTTCCGCCCCTACTCCCAGCTCTACACCCACACCAGATACCAGCTCCCAGCCCTGCCGAGTTTTCACCATCCCCCCAGACCTCCCCCTCACTGAGGATGAACGATCAGTCCTCAGCAAAGGACTCACCTTCATCCCCCTCCGTCCACGATTCAATGAATTTAATACAATTCTTCCGTCGCCTCCGCCTCCGAGCTTACTTTCACAATCAGGGCTCCCGTCCACCTTCCAAGGACCCCTTCGCCCACCTCCAACACACTGCATCCACCTGGGCACCCCTCGCTGGCCTATTACCTGCCCTCGACCTCTTCATTTCCAACTGCCACCGGGACATTAACCGCCTCAACCTGTCTACCTCCCTCCCCCACTCCAACCTCTCACCCTCACAACGCGCAGCCCTCCAATCCCTCTGCTCCAATCCCAACCTCACCATCAAGCCAGCGGATAAAGGAGGCGCAGTGGTAGTGGGGCACTGACCTCTACACCGCTGAAGCCAAACATCAACCCGAGGAAACCTCTTCCTACTGCCTCCTCGACCATGACCACATCCCCCATCACCAAACCATCATCTCCCAGACCATACAGAACCTCATCACCTCAGGAGATCTCCCACCCACAGCTTCCAACCTCATAGTCCAGGAACCCCGCACTGCCCAGTTCTACCTCCTTCCCAAGATCCACAAGCCTGAGCACCCTGGCCGACCCATTGTCTCAGCATGGTCCTGTCCCACTGAACTCATCTCTACCTACCTCGACACTGTCCTATCCCCCCTAGTCCAGGAACTCCCCACATACGTTCGAGACACCACCCACCCCCTCCACCTCCTCCAAGACTTCCGTTTCCCTGGCCCCCAACACCTCATCTTCACCATGGATATCCAATCCCTCTACACCTCCATCCGCCATGACCAGGGTCTCCAAGCCCTCCGTTTTTTCCCTCTCTAGACGTCCCCAACAGTACCCTTCCACCAACACTCTCATTCGTTTGGACGAACTGGTCCTCACCCATAACAATTTCTCCTTTGAATCCTCCCACTTCCTCCAGACCAAAGGGTTAGCCATGGGCACACGTATGGGCCCCAGCTATGCCTGTCTATTTGTTGCCTACGTAGAGCAGTTGATCTTCTGTAATTACACCGGCACCACTCCCCACCTCTTCCTCCGCTACATTGATGACTGCATTGGCGCCACCTCGTGCTCCCACGAGGAGGTTGAGCAGTTCATCAACTTCACCAACACATTCCACCCTGACCTTAAATTTACCTGGACCATCTCTGACACTTCCCTCCCCTTCCTGGACCTCTCCATCTCCATTAATGATGACCGACTTGACACTGACATTTTTTACAAACCCACCGACTCCCACAGCTACGTGGATTACATCTCTTCCCACCCTATCTCTTGCAAAAATGCCATCCTGTATTCCCAATTCCTCCACCTCCGCCGGATCTGCTCCCAGGAGGACCAGTTCCACCACAGAACACACCAGATGGCCTCCTTCTTTAGAGACCGCAATTTCCTTTCCCACGTGGTTAAAGATGCCCTCCAATGCATCTCGGCTACATCCCGCACATCCGCCCTCAGACCCCACCCCTCCAACCGTGACAAGGACAGAACGCCCCTGGTGCTCACCTTCCACCCTACCAGCCTTTGCATAAACCAAATCATCCGCCGACATTTCCGCCACCTCCAAAAAGACCCCACTACCAGGGATATATTTCCCTCCCCACCCTTTTCCGCCTTCCGCAAAGACCGTTCCCTCCGCGATTACCTGGTCAGGTCCACGCCCCCAAACAACCCACCCTCCAATCCTGGCACTTTCCCCTGCCACCGCAGGAACTGTAAAACCTGCGCCCACACCTCCTCCCTCACCTCTATCCAAGGCCCTAAAGGAGCCTTCCACATCCATCAAAGTTTTACTTGCACATCCACTAATATCATTTATTGTATCCGTTGCTCCCGATGCGGTCTCCTCTACATTGGGGAGACTGGGTGCCTCCTAGCAGAGCGCTTTAGGGAACATCTCCGGGACACCCGCACCAATCAACCACATCGCCCTGTGGCCCAACATTTCAACTCCCCCTCCCACTCTGCTGAGGACATGGAGGTCCTGGGCCTCCTTCACTGCCGCTCCCTCACCACCAGACGCCTGGAGGAAGAACGCCTCATCTTCCGCCTCGGAACACTTCAACCCCAAGGCATCAATGTGGACTTCAACAATTTCCTCATTTCCCCTTCCCCCACCTCACCCTAGTTCTAAACTTCCAGCTCAGTAACTGTCCCCATGACTTGTCCGGACTTGTCCTACCTGCCTATCTTCTTTTCCACCTATCCACTCCACCCTCTCCTCCTTGACCTATCACCTTCATCCCCTCCCCCACTCACCCATTGTACTCGATGCTACTTTCTCCCCACCCCCACCCTCCTCTAGCTTATCTCTCCATGCTTCAGGCCTTTATTCCTGATGAAGGGCTTTTGCCCGAAACGTCGATTTCGAAGCTATTTGGATGCTGCCTGAACTGCTGTGCTCTTCCAGCACCACTAATCCAGAATCTGGTTTCCAGCACCTGCAGTCATTGTTTTTACCTAATAGATGCTGGCCATCCAACGCTGCTTACATCCTGCGAATGAATAACTTTGAAGTTATAAATCTTAATCTTCCAGTCATGTAGGGTGGGGAAGGCAATTTAGTTAGGCAGGATGAGCTCAGGAATCCTCCCACTAGTCATCTCTTACAATCATATACTCCACAACCACCTGATGAAGAAGCAGCGCTCTGAAACATAGTGCTTCCAAATAAACCTGTTGGACTATAACCTGGTGTTGTGTGATTTTTAACTTTGTCATCTCTACTTCTCTCCATAAGTTTAAGCAGCTCTTTAATGCCTACATCTTTGACCAAAGTTTGGTTTGTCTGTTTCATATCATCCTTTGTTGTTTCATGTCAAACTTCACTTTATAACACTCCTGTTGTGAGCATTCATTTTATCAAGTTCGAAGGTGCTATATAAAAGTGAGGTTTCAGTAGCATGTACCACTTCATCACTAGTAGGGTCATCGATATGAGATAGCACAAGATTTCCAAATTCCTCCTTCTTATTCTGTTTGAACACTTACTGCATTGCCCACTGACTATCCTTTGATTGAGCCTCAGGCAATTTTGCACAAAGTACACTAACCCCCGAGGTCCGTGCAGCCAGTGGAAGCTGCACCTTGCTCCTCCTGCCAGAAGGTGGAGCTGTGAGTGTGCTGGACGGGCGACCGGAGCTTAGCGCAGCCCCCCGCCGCTCCGAAGCCATGGAGCCGCCTGGCTCGTAACTTTAATTCGGGGCTTGTCCTGGGGCCTTTATAGAAACCGTCGCGGAAGGGGTTGAGCGGTGGGCCGGTCGCTATGTCGCTGCCGATGCTGCAGAGTAACAGTGGATTGATGCGGAGGATCCTGGCCCATTTCCCCCGGGATCTGAGCCTGGCCTTCGCCTATGGTTCCGGCCTGTTCGGACAGACAGGACACACAGGCCCAAGGGTAAGTCAGGGAGAGCCTGTATAAACACTGCTAACATGGGGAGAAAGGGGGCTATCCTGGTTAATTGTACAAAGCTAGGATAGGGATTTGAAGAAGTGATATTAATATAGAAGAAAACAGTGCGGATTTGAAATAAAGACAAAAAAGCAATGCTGGAGAAACTCAGCAGGTCTGGCAGCATCTGGAGAAAGAGAAATAGAACTGACGTATTTTTGGAACTGAAAGAGTCTGGAAAACGGTTTTGCTTTGATGCTGTTGAGGAGGATCTACTGGAACAGATGGTGAAGGCTGCTCAGTGTGTTAATGTTGGTAAAGGAGTGGCGGTGATGTGAAGTAGGTGCAAATGACAGATGTGAAAAGGAGAAAATTTTGACAGCAAAGCCAACAAGGGAAAAAAAAATAGACCGTGGCCAGGCAGTAATCAAAATGGAGAGCAGAAGTCTTGCGCTGTAGTTGTTGAATCCTCCAGGCTGTAAATTACTTAAGTGTTGTTCCCCTGCCTTGAGCAGAATGGAAATGATACCATGGGAGCAAGATAGTTTATTAAAATAGCAAGCACCTGGCTAAGGATAGATTCCCTACTGTGTGGGAACAGGCCCTTCGACCCAACAAGTCCACACTGGCCCTCCGAAGAGTGACCCATTTACCCCTGACTAACACACCTAGCACTACGGGCAATTTAACATGGCCAATTCATTTGGCCTGCATGTCTTTGGACTGTGGGAGGAAACCCATGCAGACACGGAGGAGAATGTGCAAACTCCACACAGCCACCCGAGGCTGGGATCGAACCTGGGACCCTGGTGCTGTGAGGCAGCAGTGCTAACCGCTGAGCCACCGTGCCACCCGATAGTCAGGGTCATTCTCACAGTGGATGCGTTCCTCAAAGTGGTCAACCATTTTGCAGTTGGTCTTGCAAGTGTGAAGGAGACCACTTTGTGACCAGCATAATGGCACTGATTTGGGATGAAATTATTGGTCACCAGAACAAATGTGAATTGGTCCTTAAATCTGTGCTATCAGGTTGAACTAACATGAGTCCAGGAAAAAAAAACACTTTTAAGAAAAATGCATCATTTATAGAAATGCTGCCAAAAAGCCAGATTGATGGGCAGATCCACCTCTAAAAGACCCTTTTATAATTTAATGTTTAATAAAGGTTTACACTTGTGTGTTGTCACGTCTCAAAGTGTCTAACATACAATGATTTACTTGAGATGCATGTCCAATGGCTGCGTTAGATACAAACATGCAACAGGTTAGCTGTCATATGGGTGGCACGGTGGCTTAGTGGTTAGTATTGTTGCCTCATGGCACCAGGGTCTTGGGTTCAATTCCCACCTGTCTGTGTGGAGTTTGCACATTCTCCCTGTGTCTGCGTGGGTTTCCTCCAGGGGCTCTGGTTTTCTCCCACAATCCAAAGATGTGCAGGTCAGGTGAATTGGCCATGCTAAATTGCCCACAGTGTTAGGTGCGTTAGTCAGGGGTAAATGGGTCTGGGTGGGTTACTCTTCGGAGGGTCAGTGTGGACTTGTTGGGTTGGAAGGGCCTGTTCCCACACAGTAGGGAATCTAATCTAGCCAGGTGCTTGCCATTTTAATGAACTATCTTGCTCCCATGTTATCATTTCCATTCTGCTCAAGGCAGGGGAACAACACTTAAGTAATTTACAGCCAGTAGGACTCAACATTGAATTCAACAACTATAGTGCAAGACTTCTGCTCTCCATTTTGATTACTGCCTGGCCACGGTCTTTTTTTTTCCTTGTTGACTTTGCTGTCAAAATTTTCTCCTTTTCACATCTGTCATTTGCGCCTACTTCTCATCATAATCTCATTGTGGAATGTGTGTTTTGGGTGTCTTCTTTTGACTTTAAATGCTATTGTACTGAAGAAATTAAAAGCTTTCCTTTTGTGTTGTGTCTTTAAGTGTAATAGAGCAGTGATGATAATAGGTGATATTGATGAATTCTTTTTATTCTGTTTCAGTGTGAGTCCAAATTGCCCATTTATTTCACATAAGCATGAAAGGTGTTATCCCTCGGTGATTGTACCACCTATGGAAGGATTTAGTGAAAAAAGGGAGCCCCTGAAAGCCTACAAGTAGATGTCAGGAAACTTCAAATGAAGTTCTGATTCATAGCCGAAGAAGGAAGTTAAAGATGCTATCAAATTGAAGGAAGTACTGCATAAATCTGCAAAAAATATTGGTAGGTCAGAAGATTGGTCAAAATTTCAGAATCAGCAAAGAATGGTTTGAAAATACAAGGAGAAAGCAGAGTATTAGCAAATTCTAGCTGTTAATACAAAACTGAAAGTAATGGTTTTAACAATATTTAAATAGGAAAAGGGTAACTAAAACTACCATTTTAATTCCCAAGGATTCTTGAAAACAAAGAGCTGACTAGGAGCAGGAAGTTAAAATAATTACCATTAGGAAGTTAAAAATCACACAACACCAGGTTATAGTCCAACAGGTTAAATTGGAAGCACACTAGCTTTCAGAGCGCCGCTCCTTCATCAGGTGCTTGAGGACTCCACAAGCACCTGATGAAGGAGTGTCGCTCCGAAAGCTAGTGTGCTTCCAATTTAACCTGTTGGACTATAACCTGGTGTTGTGTGATTTTTTTTAACTTTGTACACCCCAGTCCAACACCGGCATCTCCAAATCATTACCATTAGGAAGGAATAGTTCATGGGAAAACAATTACCTGTATACCTAATTCCCAAGGGCAGTGTTCCCTCTAAGCTGCATGCAGGCAGTCTTTGAAGGTCTGTGCATGGTGATTGGTGTGATGTCGTTTGCAGCATTGATTGATTGACTTCCAGTTCTAGAAGCTGCTGCACACATGGACCTTGGAAATCCATACAGAAGAAAGAGAATTAGCAGGGATGTTGTTTAAGAACCCATAGGAAACTATAGCCAATTAGCCTAGCATCTGTTGAAGGGAAGCTGTTGTAATCCATTATTAAAAAGGTTAAAGCTGGATATTTAGAAACTCGATGTGATCATGGCTTTATGAATAGAAATTGCAGAAAGTAACTAGCATGCAAAATGGATAAAGGAGGATCTGTGGGTGTAGTGTTCTTTCATTTCTAGTGGGCATTTCAAAAGATGCTACATCAAAAGTTACTACAGAAGATAAGAGCACATGGTGTAGGAGATAAGGTATTAGTTAGCTAACAGGAAACAGAGAGTAGGGATAAATGTTTTTATCAGGCTAGCAAGATGAAAGTGGAACATCCAGGGCTCAGTGCTGGGATTCAATTATTTGCAATCAATGTCAATGACTTTGATGAAATGACTGAATGTGTTGTAGCTGGGTTTGCTAGTGACACTAAAATAGTTCAGAATATAGATTGTCAAAAGAAAATAGAGAGTCTGCAAAGGAATATATTCAAATTAAGAGGGGGCAGAACATTTGGCATTTAAAATATAATAACAGACAATGTGAACTTGTCCACTTTGCAAGAAGAATTGAAAAATATTGTCCTTTTTTAAATGGAGAGAGATTGAAGAACTTAATAGTGTACAGAGATCTGGTTGTCCTGGCAAGTGGAATGAAGACATTTATTGCCATGAAGATGTGATATGAAAGTAGGGAAGATTTACTTCAACTGTATAGGACCTTGGTGAAGCCACACCTGGAGTACTGTGTACAACTTTGGAGTTTTCGTTTCTGTATTTGGAAAAATATACTATTGCATTCGAAAAAGTTCAGAGAAGGTTCTTCTGATTATTCCTGGGATGAAGGGCTTATCTTGTGAAGATTGGGTGAACAGGTCACGCTAAAGGTAAAAACAATGACTGCAGATGCTGAAAACCAAATACTGGATTAGTGGTGCTGGAAGAGCACAGCAGTTCAGGCAGCATCCAACGAGCAGCGAAATCCTTTTAAGTTTAAAAGAATGCAAGGAAATCTTATTGAAACATTATAAGATCCTCCTGAGGTGATTTGACAGAGTGGGAGTATACTTTCTGTTGTGGTGAGACCAGAACAAGGGATGGCATGGTTAAAGAATAAGAGGTTTCCTTTTAAGGCAAAAATGCTTCTCAGGGGGTTGTTAATATGTGGAATTCTCTTCTCTAGAAAAAAATGGTGACTGGACCATTGATACTATTCAAAACAGAGTTAGAAATACGATGGACAGTGGAGTTTATTGCTATTGATTAGATTATATTAGATTAGATTACTTACAGTGTGGAAACAGGCCCTTTGGCCCAACAAGTCCACACCGCCCCGTCGAAGCGCAACCCACACCATACCCCTACATTTACCCCTTACCTAACACTACGGGCAATTTAGCATGGCCAATTCACCTGACCTGCACATCTTTGTGACTGTGGGAGGAAACCGGAGCACCCGGAGGAAACCCACACAGACACAGGGAGAATGTGCAAACTCCATACAGTCAGTCACCGGAGGTGGGAATTGAACCCGGGTCTCTGGCGCTGTGAGGCAGATTGGGCAGATTGGAAAGTAGAAATGATGCCACAACTAGATCATCCATGATATTATTGAACTGTAGAGCATGCTCAAAGGGTTGAATGACCCACTCGTGCTCCTTCATCCTATATTCATATGTGGTCAACTACAATTAGTAGCTTGACAATAAGTCGTTACTGAAAAATGTGTTGCTGGAAAAGCGCAGCAGGTCAGGCAGCATCCAAGGAGCAGGAGAATCGACGTTTCGGGCATAAACCCTTCTTCAGGAATGAGGAAGGTGTGCCAAGCAGGCTATGATAAAAGGTAGGGAGGAGGGACTTGGGGGAGGGGCGTTGGGAATGTGATAGGTGGAAGGAGGTTAAGGTGAGGGTGATAGGTTGGGAAGAAGATTGCAGGTCAAGAAGGCGGTGCTGAGTCCGAGGGTTGGGACTGAGGTAAGGTGGGGGGAGTGGAAATGAGGAAGCTGGAGAAATCTGCATTCATCCCTTGTGGTTGGAGGGTTCCTAGGCGGAAGATGAGGTGCTCTTCCTCCAGCGCCTCACCTTCCGCCTAGGAACCCTCCAACCACATTTATGCCTGAAACGTCGATTCTCCTGCTTTTGGATGCTGCCTGACCAGCTGCACTTTTCCAGCAACACATTTTTCAGCTCTGATCTCCAGCATCTGCAGTCCTCACTTTCTCCTAATAGGTCGTTACTGTAAATATTATTCAACAGATACTTGTGTAGTTGGAAATTAAGCAGGAATTAAATAGAGGACAGGTTGTGATGTAGAAAAGAATGTTCAAAATTAATGATGAGTCTAAGAAGGCTGGAAGTCTTGGCTTTAAGGTTTCATTCTGTGGCCATTTCATGCATTATTTAAATGATCTTTATCATTTCTGCTTCCTGTCTTCCCAGTGTCTACTGTCTTCTTATATTCTTGGATGTCTCTTACACAAGCACCAATACCGGTTAACAGTACTTCATGTTTTACTCAACAATTTCCTATTTAGCTCACGTTTTGAAGTTTAAATTTTCACGGTATGAGGGAACAAAATAATCTTGCATACGTTATCTGAGTAAGTGTGTGGGTACACTTGCAGTGTTGTCTAAGTATTTGACCCAGATATATTCTGCATAAGACTAGAGTTGCTTCTGCCCTTTTAATGAGGAACTAGTTTAATGCTTGGTCTGTTGCAGTTTTATTTTCATTACGTGTGTAATTCACTTCCTATTCAGGTAAAGATTTGCTTGTATCTTTTAACCAAAATATTTTATTCACTTTTTCACTTTTAGAACAATATGCTGGATTTTGTCTTTGCTGTGGATGATCCTGTGACATGGCATACGATGAATATCATGAAAAACCCCAGACATTACTCGTTTTTAAGGTTTTTTGGACCAAAACATGTTAGTAAAATACAGAATAATTATGGAGCTGGAATATATTACAATACCTTAGTGCCGTGTGATGACCGGGTGAGTAAGTCTAACAAGAAACGTAGCTTTGTATTGTTGACCACAGGAAACACTGTTGATCGTGATATAGGTTGATCTTTAAGTTTTGACAAGTTCTTCCACAAATATGGATCAATTTGTATACTGAATGTAAAACTGAATCTGAGCATATCTTAAACTCCCTCACAATCTTGGCAACATGAGTGGTTTTATCTACTTGATCCCATTGAGTACAACATATATTTCTGAGCAGGAGGCCAAATCCTAATGTGAGTATTCTCTAAACAATCATTTCCTATCTAAAATAACAAACTTTTATCAATTTATATGCCAAATTTAGTTCTAAAGATGCATTCTGGCACCAAAATCACAGGTTGTCCTATTTGCCAGGTTGATTTGTACATCACACTCCATACTGAATAGTCCTAGTTAGAAAATTGTACTGAGAATTATTTAGTCCATTTGTACTTCCTCAAGTGTTGTACTTCTTCCCAAAGCACCTTTTAGCCGTAGGGAACATTTTTTCTTTTTTCTATGAATATGTACGTACTCATGGTCAAATAGCTCAGATACCTGCATTACTGGTTTGTGATACAAAGCAACACCTACAGCACAGGTTCCTGTACCAGCTTAAGGTCACCATGAAGGTGTTACCTTCTCCCCTCCTTACTTGAGATGTGGTGACCCTCAGGTTAAAACAACACTCTTCTCTATCGAATGACAGAGCAGCCCTGAGGTCCTCAAGGACTGACTTTTTAATGCACTTGCAATTAAACCAATGATCACAGTTAGTGCATGCTGTAGCTTTATTGGTGTTAGAAGTGTAGCTATGTTATACTATGTATACTGCTGTGTATCAATGTACACTCTTTGTAAATTTAATTTGTATTAAGTAGACACTGGGTTAGGTTATAATTTTAAATTACATCAAGAAGCAATTCAGAACCCTGTTTTCTTTAAAGTAAACCTGATTTAGAAATGATGGTGCTACAAATATTTTAGCCATTCTCTCTATTAAGAAATTTTCAACTGCTGGGGAACTTTGTACATTCCAAATGATGAGCTTACAAACAAAAAAAAAATGCCATTTACGAATTTTATAACCACAGTATCTTTGTTCCTTATTCTTCTGCATAAGGAACTTGCCAAACCCCCCTCAACAGCACCTTCCAACCTATGACCTCTAGCAACCAGGAGGACCGGGACAGCAGATGCGTGACAATATCACCACATGCAAATTTCCCTCCAAGTCACACACCAGCTTGATTTCAATTAAATTGTGATCCTTCACTGTCTCTGGATCAAAATCCTAGAACTCCTTCCCTCTCAGCATAGTGGGTATCCCTTTGGCTCAAGAATGCACCTCGCCACCATCGTTTTTAGGGTAATTAGAGATTGGCAATAAGTATTTGCCTCGCCAGTGATGCCCATATCACATGAATGATTTTTTTCAAAAATGTCAGTTGCACTGTCGCCTCTGTGTCAAAGGGTAGTGATTGAAGTTCCATTCCAGAGGCTTGATCGCAAATGTCTAGGCTGATTCCCACTGCAATCCTGAGGGCATGCCGCATTAAAATGCGGGCTTATCTGCTGTCTTGGGTGAAGGACACTGGACAAATGCACATCAATCATTTTTACCAATATAACCCATTATCCCATTTAGCTGAATGTCATGCTAGTGTTTGAGCGTGCTGTGTGACAAGTCAGCCATTACAGTTAGGTTCTAAATTTCTTTATGGAATGCCTGTTTAATCCATAAGTGAAAACGTGTTGAATTGGTAAAGTACAGTTTTGTGTGGAACTTTGCCATAAAAGGTGTATGTGTATATCTCACACACACACACACACACACACACACCCCTCTATATAAGGTGTTTAATGCAGGGTTGAAACTATTTTGTCAGTGAAGACATGACTTAAGTGTGACAAAGCAAAGTTGATAAACTGGAAAAAAAGCTGATTTTAAGGACTGAGAGTAGAACATCACAGAAGGATGTCATTCAGTCCATCAAGCCTGCTCTGGCTCTATTATCTAGTGCCAATCTTCTGCCTTTACTCCAACAGAATCACAGATTTATTACTATGCAATAAAAAATAAGTAACAACCTTGATAAGCAACGATGAGGAACAACAAGAGAAACATGAACAACAATATTCGTTGGAGTGCAGGAAAAGTATGTTCAGCTAAAATCAAACTAAGCATTAGTGATACACCACGGATCAATAAAGATACAAGGGAGCAGCTAAGTAAAGAGATCAAAGATCAATGCAGACAACATTAAAGGATAAAGCAGACAACATGACGTGAGAATATGAATTCAGTAACTAATAGAAACAGGTGTATGGAGTGCCAGAAGACTAGCAGATAGCTCTCATATTTTTGTATTTAAGAAGAGGAGCAGAATACACCCCTGGAATTATAGTCCAGGCAACTTAACGTCGGAGAAATAATAGAAGTCCTATTAAAGAAAATAGAAGAACATCGAGAAATAGAAAAATATTGAATGGTCAGCATGGATATCAGAAGGAAATGTTCTTCTTCACCCACCTTACTGAATTTTTTGATAAGGTAACTAGGACAGTGGACAATGGTAATGCAATACTTGTAATTTATCTGGACTTTTTGGCAGGGCTTCAATAAGGGATCTCATAATACACTAAATGACTCACAATACACTAAAGGTTTCAATGACTCACAATACACTTTACTCCTCCTTCTGCTTTCCTGCCGTGAAACCAGCTAGCAATCCATTGTGACACATCTCCCAGATTCATGTTATCATTCTATTCCAAAAAGATCAGTGCAGAGAACATTGCTGTTCAAAATTTGCATTACTGAACTGGTTTTGGAATAAAAGACATAGATTCAATGTTCTTGGATTGCGCCAGTTTGGATGGTAGGTGACATTCATAGTAGCCAATGCAGAGAACATAAATACTTAAGAACACAGAGAGAAATAAAGTGCCATCACCATCACAAGAGAAGTAGTGCTAGACAAACCAATGGTGCTAATGGCTTGACTCTGAGGATCCTAAAATAAGTAGTTACAAAGATAGTGGATGCTTTGGTTATATTTCTCCAAAACTCCTTAGATTCTGTAGAAATACCAAGAGTACAGGAAAACTACCAATGTGACACCCCAATTCAAAAAGGGAGGGAGTTAAAAAGCAGGTGTTTATAGATGGTAGATTAATTGGCCTACAATGTTGGAATTAATTGTAAAGAAAGTAATAACAGCACATTTGGAAAATCACAATCTAATCAAACAGAAGCAGAAGGGTTTCATGAAAGGAAAATTGTGTCTGACTAATTTTTTAAGAGTTTTTTTTAAAGGAAGTATCAACCAGACTGATAGAGGGGAACTAGTAGATGTATTTGGACTTCCAGAAAGCGTTCAACAAGGCACCTCACAAAAGGTTAAGTCATTGTGTTAGAGGGAGTATATTGGAGTGGATTAAAGAATTGGCCAATGGGCAGGAAACCATGACTAGGAAGAAGGGGGACCTTCTCAGGTTGGCAACCTGAAACTAATGGAGTTCCACAGGGATCAGTGGGACCACAACTATTTATATGTTAATAACTTGGAGGCAGGAAGTGAATGTCCAGCAACCAATTTGCAGAAAGCACAAAAGTAGGTGGAAAGGCAAGTTGTGAGAGGATACAACCAATTTCCAGAGATATTGATAGGCTACGTAAGTGGGCAAAATGTTGGTAAATGGAGTATAACATGGACAAAAATGGAATTGTTCATCTTAGGGAGATCAAAAGAACAGAGAAATGGAGAAATGCTGCAAAAAGCTGAAACAAAACTGACTTAGGGGGACTTGTGCATGAAACACAGAAAACTAGCACACAGATGCAGTGGGTAATTAGGAAGGCTGATGGAATGTTGACCCTTAATTCAAAGCGTATATGATTAGGAAAGTCTTAGTACAGGTGCAATATGTGCTGGTGAGGTCACACTTGAGTAATTTGTCCTTTTTAAGAAAATATATTATTTCATTGGAGACCGTTGAGAGAAGGTTCACTAGGAATGGAGGAATTATCTTATAAGCAAAGGGTAAACAGGTTGGTACTCTACTCAGTGGAGTTTAGAAGAATGAGAGGTGATCTTACTGAAACACAAGATTTTTAAGGGCTTGGCGGGGTAATTGCTGAGAGGATGTTTTGCTTCTTGGGAGAGTCTAGGATCAGAAAGCATTATCTCAAAATAAAGGAACACAAATTTAAGACCAAAATAAGGAGGACGGTAAACTCGGAGGATTGTGGACTTTTGGAACTGCTTGCCATCAAGAGCTGTAGGGGCAGAGTTCTTGTGTAAATTTAAGACTGAGATATATAATTAGATTCTTGACCACTAGGGGCAATTAAGGATTGCAGAGAATAGGCAGGAAAGTGGACTTGAGAAATGTCGGATTAGTCTGATGCTGTTGAATGGCCCAGCAGGCTTGAGGAGCTGAACTGCAATTCCTTTTTCTTATGATCTAGTGACAAGGCTTTATTGATAGAGGGATAGAATTGAAAAGAAGGGAGGTGATGCCAAATATGCATTTAATTTAGGTTTGACTACAATTAAAAGTAGTACATACAGTTCTTGTTCCTTATTATAAAATTGATATGCAGATACTGGTGACTGCTGCAGAAAATATTTACAAGGACAATACTACAAATGTGTGGGCATACATATCAGGAAAGGATGTACAGGCTGGACAGTTTCTATTGGGGGGGATGGGGAGAAACAAGGATGATGTAACAGAGATATTTAAAATTATAAAGATTTGACCGATTGGAATGCAGAGAGATTATTTCGACAGGATATTTTCTGCAAAGAGGATAGCAAGAGGCCATCAACATTAGTGACTGAGAAATACATTAAGGAATTTGGAAGAAACTTTTTTTTAAGCAAAGTGAGGTGAGAATGTGGAACTTGCTGCCTCAGGGAATTGTTGATTCAAATAATATGTTTCCATTTAGGTGGAAAATAGATAAATCACTGAGAGAGAAAGAAGTAGAGGGCAATGGTGGTGGATTTAAATGAGGAAGATGGAAGGAAGCTCAGAGTATAAATGCCAGCCTGGAGACGTTGGACTGAATGGTCTTTCTGTGCAGAAAGACCAATCTAGTTCAATGTAAAATGCTATCCCATTAATTGTAGTTTATTCCAGATGTCATTAACCAAACTTTTCCAGTTCAGAAGAGAGAAAATCTCTCTTGCAAAAACTGTAAGCCGAAGAGGGATTTCTAGTTACAGCCATCTTAAAGGCCATTGAAACAAAATATATTAACAAATCCCCAACATTTAAATATCTGATGTGTTGCAGTGTTTACGTAATAATTGCAACAAAATTTTGAAACTTACAGTTGTTAAGCAATTACAGGATTCTAATATTGAAGTAAAAAGAGAATTAAGATAAATACAATAGGTGAATAATCTACTAGAATGATAATGAAATATTCTCTTTTTCAGATAATCAAGTATGGAGTCATCAGTACAGGAACTCTGATTGAAGATCTTCTTCATTGGAAAAAATTATACATTGCTGGAAGACTGCACAAGCCTGTAGGTTGTGTGTATAAGTGATAGCAGCTTCTGAGTCTAGGACCTGGTTGGAATTTGAAACACTGGGGGACAGTATACTAAAATAACCAAATATATTGAATGACTCTCAAATTAAGAAATTACCAACAAAATTCCATTTTCTTTGAGCTTTTGCAAGAATTGCACAAATTGGAGCCAATGCAAGTTAGGCATGAATTAACAGGTAAATCATACTTCAAAAAGAAAGTTAAAACTTACTTTAAATAATGATACAATAAAAATACATCTTGCTTAACCACAATCAATTTACATCACACCCTGCACAAATTGGCACTATGTAGCTACACAGTTCCATAATAGGTTTTGTTTTTAATTCATGCGGGGTAGGTCAAAAGTACTAACTGATATTAGTTTTCACCTTTTCATGTCATAGGTATGATTATCATTAATATGGCATGCTTCTGTGAACCTTCTATCCATTGGGTCCGGACAGTGCTAATGGTGTTGTTTTGCAGATTTCCTCTTGAAATGAATGCCAACATTGCATTTGCCTTCCTTGCTGCCAATTAACCTGCATATTAACCTTAAGAGAATCCTGAACTAGGAATTCTAAGTCCCTTTATACTTCCAATTTCTAAAGCCTTTCCCAATTTAGTAAATAGTCTACACCTTTTCCTCCTACCGAGGTGCATAACATCAAATTTTCCCACATTGCATTCCATCTGCTACTTTATTGCCCACTCTCTTACCCTTCTGCAGCTTCCCCTTATCCTCAGCGCTATCTGTCCTTCCATCTATTTTTGTGTCATCTGAAAGCTTAGCAATAATGCCCTCAGTTCCTTCATCCAGATTGTTAATGTATAATGTGAATAGTTGTGATCTCAACACAGACACATATGGAACTCCACTAATCACTGCCTCCTGAAAAATACCTCTTAATCCCCACTCTCCATCTTCTGCCAATCAGCAAATCCTCTATCCATGCCAGTAAGTTGCCCATAACACCATGGGCTCTTATTTAGGAGCATCCTGTAAGGCACCTTGTCAAAGGCCTTCTGAAAATCCAAATAGATAACGTCCACTGGCTCTCTTTTGTCTAACTTGCTCTTCACTCCTCAAAAAATTCTAACAGATTAGTCAGTCATGACATCCCCTTAACAAAGCCATGCTGACTCAGTCCTATTTTACTATGCACTTCCAAGTTCTCCACAATTTCATCCTCAATAATGGACTCTAAAATATTATCAATGACCAAGGTCAGACTAACAGTCCTATAATTTCCTGTCTTCTGCCTTCCTTCCCTTTTAAACAGGGTGTTACATTAGCCATTTTCTAGTCCTCTGAGACCCTGCCTGACTTCAATGATCCAAGAAAGGTCACCATCAGTGCCTTCACAATCTCTTCAGCTATCTCCTTCAGAGCTCTCGGCTGTAGTTTATCTGGTCTGGGTGATTTATCTACCTTCAGACTTTTCAGCTTCCTCCACACCTTCTCTTAGTGATGGCCGCTACACTAGCCTCTTCCTCTCAACTATTTTGAAGTTCTGTTACCCTACCAGTGTGTTCCACCATGAATACTAATGCAAAATATCTGTTCAGTTCCTCCACCATCTCTTTGTTCCCCATTACTTTTCCTCCAGTCTCATTTTCTAGCACTCTGATATCTACTCTTGCCTTTCCCTTACTTTTTCATATATCTTAAAAAAAGCACTTGCAATCTTCTTTTATATTACTATCTAGTTTACCCTCCTATTTCAGCTTCTCCCTGCTTATTGTTTTTTTTAGTTATCCTCTGCTGGTTTTAATGGCTTCCCAATCCTCTAATTTCTCACTAACCTTTACCACATGATATGCTTTTGCTATTATGCTGTTCATGACTTCCCTTGTTAGCTACGGTTGTCTTGTGCTGCCCTTTACTATGTTCCTTCTTCCTTGGGACAAATTTCTTCTATGCCTTTTGAATTACCTGAGAAACTCCTGCCATTGTGGCTCTACCATCTTCACTGCTAGGTTCCCCTTCCAATCAACTCTGGCCAGCTCCCCCCTTATGTCTTTATAGTCACCTTTACTCAATTGTAATACTGTTACATCTGAATCAAGCTTCTCCCTCACAAACTGTAGAGTGAATTCTATCATATTGTTGCTACTGCCCCCCAAGGGTTCCTTAAGCTTCCTAATCAAATCTACCTCATTATGTATCATCAATTCCAAAATTACCTGTTCCCTAGTGGACTCTACCACAAGCTGCTCCAAAAAACCATCAATTCTTTATTTGAGATGACTTAGTCATAGAGATATACAGCACAAAAACAGACCCTTCAGTCCAACCCGTCCATGCCAACCAGATATCCCAACCCAATCTAGTCCCACCTGCCAGCACCTGGCCCATATCCCTCCAAAACCTCCCTATTTATATACCCATCCAGATGCCTTTGAAATGTTGCAATTGTGCCAGCCTCCACCACTTCGTCTGGCAGTTCATTCCACACATCCATCACCCACTGCATGAAAACGTTGCCCCTTTTAAATCTTTCACTTCTCACCCTAAACCTTTACACTCTAATTTGGACTCCCCATCCCAGGGAAAAGACCTTGTCTATTTACCTTATCCATGCTCCTCATTATTTGATAAATCTCTTATGGTCACCCCTCAACCTCCGAAGCTCTAGGGAAAACAGCCCCAGCCTATTCAACCTCTCCCTATGGCTCAAATCCTGCAGCCCTGATCCGCTGTCAACCTGATTTTCAAAGTCCACCTGCATATTGAAGTATCCCATGATTATTGTAATAGTCCCTTTCTTAAAACCTTTTCTACCTCAAGATTTATTTTCTTCCCCACATCCTGACTACTTCTATGAGGCCTATACGTAACCCCCATCAGGGTCTTTTTTTCCTTTGTGGATCCTCAACTCTACCCAAACAGATTCTATATTTCACAATTGCTTTTGATTTTAATATCATTTCTTACTAACAAGACATCCCTGTCCCTCTGCTTATCTACCTGCCCTTTCGATAGGAGGGTATCCTTGGATTTTTGGTTCCCGACCCTGATCCCCTTGCAGCCATGTCTCTGTGGTGCCCTTGCCATCATACGCCCTAATTTCAATCTGCGTTACAAGCTGATTTACCGTATTTCACATACTGCATGCATTTAAGTATAACACCTTCAGTCCTGCATGGACTACCCCTTTTCTCATACTGATCCCTTTATGCGATATGCCTGAAGTTAGATTCCTAAGCCTTTCCATATTCTCTATCCTATTACTTGTTCTGGAAACTTTAATAACCTCTTAGCCCCTCTGCCATCATAAATTCAGTTGATTTTGTATTATGGAGATGTTCATGCAATACTGCTCATAAAAAGGAATAATTCAGTCAATTGTTTCCTGTATCAATTAAGTAAGAAATCGCAGTGGTTGACTTGCTCCTCCAGGAAAGGGTCATCTTACTGCACAAGAGCTGTTTCATGCACTAATGCTTTGTATGCACAGGCTGGCAAAGCGTCACTGAAATCTATGTTCATTTTCAGGTGAAAATATTAATCCAAAATGAAAATGGCAAATTGCAAAATGCACTGGCTAAGAACCTGAAAAGTGCAGTGATCACAGCATTTCTTATGCTGCCAGAATCATTTACAGAGGAGGAGCTCTACGTTCGTATTGCTGGACTCTCGTACTCTGGTTTGTTTAATTTGTAGTTGCTGTTGATGCCCCTTAGATGAATGTTCCAAATAAATGAATAGCAAGTGAAAATTCATGCAAATCTTTTGACTACAACTATTACATTCACTCATGTCAGTTGAATACTTGATTTATTTGTTCTTCCACTGTTTTCATTTCCAACTCCATCAATGATCTTGCTGTTGTGGTCCCTTTCATCCCCATATTCCTTCCAAAATACTGCATTCCTCCGACTCAGCTCCCACCCTTTGCTTTGCTGCGCTATTAGAGAATGACCCTTTTCTCTGTTAGTCCTCACACCAACCTTTCCTGTTCTTTCCAACTTTTTAAGAGATTCAAAATTCCTCTTCAATCAATCTTGATCTACCTGTTTAATGTCTTGCTTGCAGGTGCAGTGTCCATAAACAGCTGAGATTTTTTCTTTATATTTAATGATGCAATAAAAATATAAGTTGCTTTAATATTTTAATCATAAAACATTGTCACTTCAGGAATTCAAGATAATGGAAGGTCAAATTTGTGTAAATTTTGGTTATAATGGAATAAATTCTTTTTAAAATCAGGTGATTTTCGAATGATTATTGGAGAAGACCGATCAAAAGTAATGAATATTGTTACTGCAAACATGGAAAACTTCCAAAGACTATACAACAACATTTTGCAGGAGTGCCCTCAAGTGGTCTACAAGCAGCAATTGGGTAAATTAGAGGTAATGGCTCTTCAGTTTGGAAACCAGTTGGATGAAATTTGCTATATTAATTAACATAAATTCTACTATTGAACTGTGATAATAAATTGTATTTATTTTTAAGCTTGATAAAAGTCCAGAAGGTCAATTCAATCAGTTGATGGCTTTACCTAGAACTCTTCAACAAGAGCTAACTCGTTTAGTAGACCAACCAGGGAAAAATAGAGATGTTGAGGAGATCTTGCTTCAAGTAGCCCAGGACCCAGACTGTGGATTACTAATACAACAAAGTAAGTGGTAAATATTTTTTATTTTAGTTAATGAATTATAAACAGGACTTGCAGAATTTTCTTTACAACCTAAAAATGATGTTTAATGTTTTGCCATCTTAAACTTTTGAATAGTTTAGATTCTGATTCTCAACTCTTTCCAGATATTTACATGTTTTATATATATGCAATGCTCGCCCATTTACAGGGGAACCTTGATTATTCAAACGACTCGAGTGGGGAGTAGTTTGTTCAGATAATTGAATGTTGAGATAACAGTTTAGCCAAGCACTGGGACCTTGCAATCTTGTTCAGATAATCCAAAATTCAAATAATTGACATTCAGATAATTAAGGTTCCTCTGTATATCTGGACTTATCATACTCCCAGAATTTATCCATTCCTCTATTAGTGGGACATCTATTCAGACTAGCAGCACTTTTGCCCCCATACGTTCCTCACTACAGATGATCTTTTGTCCTCTGAATGATTTTAATTAGTCCTATGCTACCTGCAAAAAGTAAACTTGTTATGAGAAATATATTAAAGACCTTCCTTCAGGTTATGAAAGATTGTGTTGCTTTTGCACCTGCAGAAGCTCAATGAAACAATAAGTCAGGAGAATGCAAGATACTTCTGCTTAATGAGCAGCACAATGTTCATGTTCAGTTCAACATTGCAAATCAGAGGAATCAGGAATGTATTTCCCTAAATTACAAAACATTAGATGCCAGAAAATAGGAAATGGCACAAGGTGAGAGGAGAGAGATTTTAAAAAGACATGATGTGCAATTCTTTTTATTGAGGGTGGTTCACATGTTGAATGAACTTCCCAAGGAAGTGGTGGATGTGGGTACAATTACAGTGTTTAAAAGACATTTGGATAAGTGCATGAATAGAAAAGGTTTGGAGGGATATGGACCAGGAACAGGCAGGTGGGACTAGTTTAGTTTGGGATTATGTTCAGCATGGACTGGTTGGACTGAAGGGTTTGTCTCCGCACTGTATGGCTCCATGACTCTGTTAATCTATGAGACAATTTAATAGTGTAAAAACTTCATTACATCCTAAAGAATTACCTGCTTTATTAATAAAAATATAGCCAAACATTTGCAATTTTTGTGAAGATTTGTAGCTCAGGTTGGAAGTTTGCTCGCTGAGCTAGAACATTTGTTCTCAGACATTTTGTCACCATGCTAGGTAACATCATCAGAAAGCCTCCTTTGAAGTGTTGGTGCTCTGTCCCGTTTTCTATTTATGTGTCTTGGTTTGTTATGGTGGGTGATAGCACTTCTGGCTCTTTCTCTGATAGGTTGATAAATGGGGTCCAAATTGATATATTTGTTGATGGAGTTCAATTTGAATGCCAGGCCTCTAGGAATTCCCCATGTGTGTCTTTGTTTAGCCTGTCCCAGGATGGATGTATTGTCCCAGTCGAACTGGTGTTCCTTATCGTCTGTGTGTAAGGATATCAGTGATAGTTGGTTGTCTTTTTGGTGACTCGTAGGTTTTTGTGTATCCTGGTGGCTAGTTTCCTGCCAGTCTGTCTGATGTAATGTTTGTTGCAGTCCTTGCATGGTATTTTGTATATGATGTTTGTTCTGCTGGTCGGTCCAGTGTCCTTTAGATTTATCAGGAGCTGTTCCAGTGTGTTGGTAGTTTGTAGGCTACTATTATGCCAAGGGGCCGCAGTAGTCTGGTCGTCACCTCCAAGATGTCTTTGGTATGGTGATATGGCTAGAGTCTCTGGGCGTGTTGTTGTCGTCTTTAGGTTTGTTGTGTAAGAATCAGTGAACTATGTTTATCAGGTACCCGTTGTTCTTGAATGAGTTGTATAGGTGTTTTTCTTCGACACCTTGTAGTTCCTGGGTGCTGGAGTGTGTTGTGGCTCGTTTAAAGAATGTCTTGATGCAGCTCCATTTGTGGGTGTTGGGATGATTGCTCCTGTAGTTGAGTTTCTGGTCTGTGTGTGTCACTTTCCTATAGACGTTGGTCTGCAGCTTTCCATTGGCTTTTGGTTCTACTGTGATGTTTAGGATGGGGAATCTGTTGTTGTTTTCTCCCTCTTTAGTGAACTCCACATCAGTAAGGATCTTGTATTTTGTGAGTTTCTTCTCATTTGTTCTCTTTCGTGATGACAAAGGTACTAGACGAACTAAGGACACAAGCACCAGACAGCACCAACTCCATCAGCAAGGACAGCATCCTCAAACTAGTAGACCTGTGTCTCACAACCCACTTCACCTTCTTCAACAAGACCTGCAAACAAATCAATGGGACACCCATGCTATCACCAATATCAGGATTCTTGGCAGAAACAGTTATGCAGAGGTTGGATCAAACAGCCCTCCCCATGATCCAGCCCAAGTTTTGGGTCCACTATATGGATCATATCTTTGTCAATCATGAAACAGGACAAATTAGAAGGAACCCACAAATACGAACATGAAATTTCATGCCAAAAAACTCTGTACACCAACGTGACTGACCAGGAATGGACAAGTATACTATAACAAGCCATCAATACTAAACAACAGCAGATCAAGACAAAGAAAAGACTAACACTACAAGAAAAACTGGACAAGCTTATGCACAGCAATAACACAGACAATTCAGAGTCTTGGATAAAGAACTGACCACACTCAAACACAGGAAAAACAATCCTAGTATGAGGGATGAACTTCAACAGGGTGTGGAAAAAAGGGACTTAGCAGCACTGGAATGAACTCTGAAAGACAACAAACTGCCTGAAGAAATCCAGCGGGCCATCAAACGGACAGTAGCACCAACACTAAGCAGAAAGAAAGAAGGGAACACTCACAACACTCAACAGACAGGAAAGAAAAGCCCTGGAAGGACTTAAAAAAGACAGAAATATTGAAATAGTGCAGCCAGACAAAGGGTGCATGACCGTCATCCTGAACAGAGCAAAATACATTGAGAAAGCAAACACACTATTCACAGAGCTGAAAATGTGTTGTTGGAAAAGCGCAGCAGGTCAGGCAGCATCCAAGGAGCAGGAGAATCGACGTTTCGGGCATGAGCCCTTCTTCAGGAATGAGCCTGAAGAAGGGCTCATGCCCGAAACGTCGATTCTCCTGTTCCTTGGATGCTGCCTGACCTGCTGCGCTTTTCCAGCAACACATTTTCAGCTCTGATCTCCAGCATCTGCAGTCCTTACTTTCTCCTACACTATTCACAGATACTGACACCTACCAACAGGTGGTGATGGACCTGACTTGTTGGTGGTGATGGATCTGACTCCAAAGCTGGAAAACCATATTGCGTCATCACTGAAGAAACTCCGCAAGACAGGTGAAATTAACAAGAATGAAGGATCCAGCATACCCAGTTTCTATGGATTACCAAAGGTACACAAATCGTGGGCCCTGATCAGACCCATTATCTCACATCCTGGCACACCGGCATGCAGACTAGTAAAGGAACTTCAACACAAACTGAAACACCTCGTAGAAAACTCAAGCCACTTCATATACTCCACCAAGGAATTCCTGAATATCATCAAAGACACCAAGGTACAGGACAACAAGGTCATGGTTTCCTTCTCCATAGCGGCTCTATTCACATCAATAAACATCATCTTGGCCAAAGAAACACTGGCTGCATTACTGGAAAAACCAAGGACACAAACATGAGACAGCACCAACTCTATCAGCAAGGACAGCATCCTCAAACTAGTAGACCTGTGTCTCACAACCCACTTCACCTTCAACAACAAGACATACAAACAAATCAACAGGGCACCCATGGGATCACCAATATCAGGATTCTTGGCAGAAGCTGTTATGCAGACGTTAGAACAGCCCAAGCTTTGGGTCCGCTATGTGGATGACACCTTTGTCATCATGAAACAAAACAAAACAAATCAGAAGAAACTCAAACGCATAAAAAAACATCCTTACTGGTATAAAGTTCACCAAAGAGGAAGAAAACAACAACAGACTCCCCTTCCTAGATGTCATAGTAGAACCAAAAGCTGCAGACCAGCGTCTAAGGAAAGTGACACACACGCAGACCAGATATTCAACGACAGGAGCAATCATCCCAACACTGACAAATGGAGCTGCATCAGAACACTCTTTAAATGAGCCACAACACACTCCAACAGCCAGGAACTACGAGATGCCGAAGAAAAAAAACCTTTACAACTTATTCAAGAACAACAGGTACCTGATAAACACAAGGTAAAAACAATGACTGCAGATGCTGAAAATCAAATACTGGATTAGTGGTGCTGGAAGAGCACAGCAGTTCAGGCAGCATCCAACGAGCAGCGAAATCGACGTTTCGGGCAAAAGCCCTTCATCACAGTCCGCCAAATCTTGCACGACAAACCTAAACAAGAAGATACAACATTCCTAGATACTCTAGCCACACTACCATACAATAAGGACATCTGAGATGATGACCAGATTACTATAGCCCGTGGCATCATAGTAACCCACAGATCTGCCAACACACTGAAACAGCTCTTGATGAATCTAAAGGACACTGTATCAACAGCCAGAGAACAAATGTCACATACAAAATACCCTGCAAGGATTGTGACAAACATTACATCAGATAGACTGGCAGGAAACTAGCCACCAGGATACATGAACACCAACGAGCAACCAAAAGACATAGCCAACTACCGCTGGTATCCTTACACACAGATGATAAGGGACACAGTTCATCTGGGGCAATACATCCATCCTGGGAGTGGCTAAACAAAGACAAGCACAGGGAATTCCTAGAGGCCTGGCATTCAAACTGAACTCCATCAACAAATTATTCAATTTGGACCCCATTTATCAATCTGTCAGAGAAAGAACCAGAAGTGATATCACCCATCACAGCAGAGCAAAACCCATAAATAGAAAGCAGGACAGAATACCAGCGCTTCAATGGAGGCTCACTGATGATGTTACCTAGCATGGTGACGAAATGTCTGAGAACAATCTTCCAGCTCAGCGTGCAAACTTACAACATGGCCATATGTCTTGTGTGGCAAATTGTCTTGGAAGTACCCCTTCACAAAATTACCAAAGAGAGAGCATGCTTTTGAAAATGTTACTTTATGAAAAATGCTTTCTTCAAATGGTTTTATAAGCTGGAGGCAGAAAGATAGGTTTCTTAGCTGCTCTATCTAGTGCTGTTACATTGCCTTCCAAAGCACCTTACTCTATATGTGCAAAATCTTTTTTAATGGTAAAGTTTTCAAGTTGCAGATTTGGGTTGATTCATCTACAGTAGCAAATGCTGTCATAGGATTCAAGCTTTGAAAGACTTTCTTTTTAAAAACATACAAGTTTCAGTTGGTTATTTTTATAACCATGTTGTTTTTGTATTCTGAGCCTTATTATCAGTGATGTCAACAAAATGCAGAAGTACATATGTTCAAAGCATTTGCTGTGCCTGGAATACTCAATTTCTACTGTAAATGACTACTCATGTGAGTTTCACTGTTATTAGACATCATCAACTAGATTATTAGATATCCCTAAACTAGTTTCACAAGAGCTGAGTCACGTCTAAATAATCTGTTCCACATGCCTTTAAGGATGACAAACATTGAACTTTAACTGGAATGGTAACATGCTTCTAGACAATTGCATGTTAACCCCATTGAAGGTTGAAGTTTCCTTAGTCCAAACTTTCCTGGATACTAGTAAGGCAATGTGCTGCTTTCTCTGGACTAACAGGCTGGCTATAAAGTAGCCGGCATCAGGGTAGTTCCTGGGGCCTTCTTTAAAAAAAACATATGAATAAACTATGATTTGTAAACATACATTACATAAATGTGACATAATTCAATTTCTTTCAATATATAGGAATTGGCACTCCCAGGTATCTTGCAACACTTGGAAATATAAATTGGAAATATGATCTGTAATTGTAAATATAATTTGTAATTGCAATTTACATTTCCTGTCAAACATTCTTCAGTCCATCTAGGTCAAAGGAGTTGTGTCATGTGGTGAGAGAACCTTAGAATGTGGCTGCTCCAAGCTTTAGTGTGGTCCCTAGCACATAGTTCTTGAAAACTTTACCGTTATAAATCTGCCCATTGTACAGTTTTTTGCACTGGGAGATCAGCATGATTCAGGCAAACCCAAAAGTGTTTTTCATCAAGTTGATGGCCCTCCAGCAACAATTGATATTTGTCTCTGGTCATTGAAACAATTGGGAAAGAGTGAATGTGAGCTGGTACTCTTTTTGCCTGAAACAATTCTCTGGAGGCAGAAGGATCACTCGTGCTCCTATAAAAGCTAAATATTATTGAAGCTGGAGATCTCAAATAAAAACACAAAGTGTTAGAGAAATCCAACAGGTTTGAAAGCATCTGGAACTGGGACCATTTCACAAACGAGTTAAACAACATTAACTCTGTCTGTCTGCCTGCGGTATCTCTCACTGACTCCACAGATTCTGCCAGGTCTGCTAAGTTTCACTGGCAGTTTGTTTTTATTTCAGTCCCACTCGCTCCACATTATGAAACTACTTTAAAAAATTTACCTTTTTTATGCATGTGCCTCCCGTTATCTTTAAGTATTCAGTGTGAAAGTTGGAGCATAGAATGCTGATTAATGTTCCTTCAAATTCTAACTAATGTTGGAGAGAGATCCTTTAATTACTTTTTAGACCCTTCTTATGCTAAAGCCTGTGAAATGCAGACATGAGGAACATCTAATGATCTCTAGGACAACTTATGTTTTCAGATGCATAAACAGACACCTTTTGGCAAGAGACAACTATTGAAGTTAGACCGTCTTGTGTCCATTTTCACTATTAATTCTTGGGCAATCCCACCAATTATAACTTGCCAACTTAAAAATTATCTATTCTGTTTTGACTGTTAGCTACCCCTCAATTCATGTTAATATACTACCCCTAATTTTGTGCAACAATCTCTATGTGACACTTTATCAAAAGCCTTCTGAAAATCCAAACTTACTGTATTCACCAGTATCCCTCTCTCTGGCTAGTTACATCTCCAAAAAACTGTTACATCTGTTTAATACATTGGTGTACAATGATGTAATCTGCAGCACAAGTCACATATTATGCCATTCCAAGAATGACATTCCTGATGATGGGCTCCAGCCTGAAACGTCGATTTTCCCTGCTCCTCGGATGCTGCCTGTTGTGCTTTTCCAGCAACACACATTCTCAACTCTGCACATCAGCATCGGCAGACCTCACTGTCTCCTATTTTGGATATGTACCAAATCTGCACCCTTTGTAGATGATGAGTGGGTCACTTATCCCCAGGCCAAGGTATATTTTTCCTAGGGGAATGTATGGGATACTCACTTCATTCTCCTGAGCTATACTAAAGACAATCAATATTCCAAATTAAAATATTGCATATAATTATAAGATCAAAGTGTAAAATAATACAAGCTAAGTTTATTCAATAAAAGATAATGCAGAGAGTTTCTATAATGAAACAAATACTTGGAGGTCACTAAACTTAAAATCAGCACAGGTATTAAAATGTTCCTTTTAAAATACATTTCTTCCACACTTAGGAATAAGCTGTCATTACTGCATTTATCTGGGGTGAAAAGATTATAATATTTTCTACCTGCGATGTTTATTTGAGGGTATATTGAAATTCCAACATTTCATTGGAAACCTGCTCTCCATTAGATATAGTTTCATATCAACCCACTGAGACATGTTATAAATGAGACTTGAACCCGGGCCATCTGTACCAAATATATATAGAACACAGAACAATATCATACAGGAACAGGCTTTGCTGACCATGATGCAATTCTAAACTAACCTCATCTGCTTGCACATGTTTCAAATATCTTTAATCTTTAACAGTTCATGTGACTGTCTAAATGCCTCCTAATCTTTGCTAAGTATCTGGTTTTAACATCACCCTTGGCAACACATTCCAGGTACCTACCACACTCTATGTAAAAAAAACTTTCCTTGCACATCTCCTTTAAAATTTCCCCTTTTTAAACCTATATCCCTTAGTACTTGACGTTTCCACCCAGGAAAAAGATTCTGACTATTCATCCTGTCCATGCCTCTCGTGCATCTACTTCAATCCAGTCGTTTCACAGCCTCTGATCCTGCAGCAAAACAATCCAAGTTTGTCCAACCTCTCCTTATAGCTCATACTCTCCAATCCAGGCAAGATCCTGGTAAACCTCTTCTGCACCCTGTACAGTTCCTCCACATCCACCCTGTAGTGTTGCAACCATAACTGCACACAGTGCTCCAAATGTGGCATAACTAAGGGCTTAGACAAAGGTAGGGGCACTGTCACTGCACTAGAAGAATCCCTGTGCTCTCCATTAGAGAAATGTGCAGAGATGTTATTTCATTCGATTAGAGCAGGCGGGACTTGAATCCAGGACTTCTATGGTTGAGTGTGTTGCTGGAAAAGCACAGCAGGTCAGGCAGCATACGAGGAGCAGGAAAATTGACATTTCAGGGCTTGTGCCCGAAACATCGATTTTTCTGCTCCTCGCATGCTGCCTGACCTGCTGTGCTTTTCCAGCAACACACTCTCAACTCTGATCTCCAGCATCTGCAGACCTCCCTGTCTCCTGGGACTTCGAGCTCAGAGGTATGCCCCTACCTCTGAGCCAGGAGCCTAGTTTCAAGTTTTGCCTGCTCCAAAGGTATGTAATACCATTCCTGAAAAAGATAGAAAATATTTTCTAACTGTGCCAGTTCACACCAAGAAATGCACCTGAACAGTCTGATTTCCATGTAATAAAATTCATGAGGCATTTTGGAGAGACACTTGCTGCAATGGTAGCTTTGAGCTAGGAGACCCAGGTTCGAGTTCCACCTGCTGTAGAGATGTTCAATGATATCTCTGAACAGGTTGATTAGAAAATGTTTAGTGAGGTATTTTGGTTAGAGGAGACCATTTTATTGTCACTGCTCTAGTAATCCAGGATCCCAGGCTAACATTTGAATCCCACCATAATGGGATAAAATTTGAGTTCAAATTTCATTCTGGAATGAAAGGTAGTGAGGCATTTTGGAGGGCTCTTGTGGTGCAGTGATAGTGTCCCCACCTCTGGACCTGGTAGCCTGAGTTCAAGTACTACCTACTGCAGGCATGTGTCTTAACATGTCTGAACAGGTTTAAAAACATCTAATGTGGCATTTTGGAGGGCTGTTGTGGTGCAGTTGTAGTGTCCCTACCTCTGAACTAGGCAACCCAGGTGCAAGTTTCATCTGGTCCAGAAGTTGAAGTATCACTACTTGTGAGGCGTTCGAAATTGCTTGTTTCCATCTTTTTCTTTGTGAATACATAACAATTCAAGTTTAGAGTATCTAGCTACAATGCTGGGCTATTTAATTTCTAAGTTGAGGCCATGATATCAACAAAGCAGAATAATTGATTAATTCCCATTGCACGTGGATGGATCTGCCTAGTTTTCTATCTTGCTTATTTGCTTTGTTTTTGACAAGGACCATGTGAACCAATTTTAAATTACATTTATACAACCTAATAAAGGCTATAAAGTTTTCTTATGTCTTGATGAAAACTGTTTTCAAACCTAGCTTTGGATCTACAGTTCCTTCAGATTTTATTTTATGTACTGGTTAATGGCCCAAATCTTTGAATCATGGTTGGAATCCTTCTCAAAGGTTATTTACCTATGGATTGTTTTTAGAGGCCATAAAATAATGTAGCATCTTTCATAATAGAGGTAATGCAGCATTCTTCTCAGGAGAATCTTTTTAGAAGACATGTCTTTCTTATGGCACCAGTTGCCATATTCCAGTAAATAAAATATTTGAAGATCAAAAGTTAATCGAATTAGAGGGGAGGGTGACAGATGAATGAAGGAGGTTCCAATGGCAAGTATGGCAACCCAGAGACTGAAGATCTGGATGACTGTTCCTCTAAACTGTGTGGTTATGCATAAAGCGACAGTGTGTACGTAGGAACAGTCAGCTCGTGAACAAATATTTTCATTTAGGTGCACACATGCAAGATTGTTCATTAGTTTTAAAGGCACTAATAATGAAATAAGCCGGTCACACACTACAAATGGAAGTTGGAGAGAACATTGGTACCACACAAAGTCTGACATAGGGAGTAATTATTACATTCCTTTATTTAGTCAATTTACATTAGTATCTTTGTGTTTTTGTCAAATGACATCTCCTTGTTTTTCTGCCTGTTTACCTTATTCAGGTAAACTAAATCTGCGCACCAGTTACAAACTGATTATACAGTTACTACAGGAGTCTATGTTCTGCTATTTCTATCATTAAAAACCTTTGAGCAGAAATTTGGGGTCCGATGGCAGGGAAGAACTTGAGTGCAAAGTTAACAGGGAAGCAGCAATAACAGCTGGAGGACAAATGCAAAAGGCTTGAGTTAGCCACTTCTGGCATGCACCCTCAAATTTAAAATTGTTACTCCATGGGCAAGTTAATTTATATTCAGTCTTTTCCAAACTGTACTTTCAACTTTCAGAGCTAACTGCAATGTATAATATTACTTAAATATAGTTTGGACTTCTATAGCATTTCTTACTTTCTTTCAAAATTAAAATAATAGCATTTTGTTTCTCCAAATGCTAGGTGTAGCAGGTATTGTAAAGTCCTCAAGTATGACCCAAAGCGCAAAAGGAATTCTTACTGCTGGTAAGCTTTTTTTTTAATTTTTGTCCCTCCTGTAAATGGTTGTACACAGTAGAGTATTGATTGCATTCAGCTGAAATGCCATTGGCAATTTAGAGCTGTATTAAAATCTCTAGACGTTTTCTCATGTTTCATTTGTATTTAGGTATGAAAAAGACAGTTACATATAGCATGAAGAAGCTGCATAAAATGTGGAGAGGTTGGAGAAGAAAATCATCCTAACATTCACCAACTATTATTTGAATTATATTTGAAAAAGGCATTCTTTAAAAAAAAATCATGCTGGCTGAGCTTTCGTCAGTGACTGGGATTCTTTATAAAATATTAAATGTATGTTTGCATCAATTTTATATTGAGAGGAGGTTACTCCTACTGCAAGTCAGTGTAATTAACAAGTATTTTGGAAACAATTTTACTGGTAAATATTTGATGAAGACAAGTACTATTTATGATTTGCAATATTCAGCATTATAGTTCCATTGAACTTTGTAAATGTGTACATTTTGCAAGTCTTAGATGATTAATCGTCAAAGGGTTAATTAGGATCCAATCTCGTTGGAAATGTGCAGAACCCTCCAGATCCCTGTGAGCTACAGAAGTTCCACTTAAAAGTAAGCACAATCAATGGAAAATCTTTATTTGTGTCATATTGTTATTTTATTGTCTGTAAGTCACACCCATTAACCAAGATGTTGACATCATAATCAAGCTTCAGCTCACATGAGTTGTTTGGTTTCATGGATTTTTTTGGGTCTCAGTCACTCAAAAGTAAGGTTTTAATTATTTCTGATTCAGTTTTCTCTATGATTTCTATATTTTTGGTTTAATTAAAATCTTTACTTTTTCTGCTGTGTTTAGACATTAACTAGTTCTTAAGCAAAAACAGAAATTGCTGGAAAAATTCAGCAGTTCTGGCAGTATCTGTGGAGAGAATCAGAGTTTAACGTTTTGGGTCGAGTGACCTTTCCTCAGAACAGACCATTCTGAGGAAGGGTCACTTGACCCAAAATGTTAACTCTGATTTCTCCCCACAGATGCTGCCAGACTTGCTGAGCTTTTCCAGCAATCTCTGTTTGGTTTCTGATTTTATAGCATCCACAGTTTTTACGGTTTTTTACTTATCAATAGTTCTTACTTTAGTGAGGGCACGGAAAGAGAGAATGGAAGATCAGTAAGGACAATAGGTTTTTTCAGTCTGCATTTTTAATGCCACCATGTGTGGTGAATTTGCCTACTGAATTATAGAGAAGGTGGAGTCATACAACTCTTCATTCTTGTGGTACTAGTTTACTTGTCATCTGGTTTAGAACTAGCTTTGCTGATTGTACAGCAATGATTGTCATTGTGAAGTACTGTATTCGAAACTGAAACTAGGCAAAATATAAGTTCGTACCATTGTTTCTCTTTGCATTGATTGGCTTTCACTCCAGTGAATTACAATTCAACAGGTGGTTTTATGTTTACCCAGTTGTTGGAAAATTTGAAATGCATCAAATTACACTAGATACTGTGTTTCCTCCATCCCTTTATAACTATAACTAATAGTTTCATACTTAACAAAGGACTAATTAGAATCTAACCATTGAGTACTGCTGAAAAGAGCCATTTTTGCCAAAGCTTTCTGTCTTGCATTCATCAGGGCAACTGAAGAAAGCCAAATTTCAAGCAATTGCAACAGAATGGGTGCTGAGTTTTGACAAGTCGACCCTTAGTGACTGGGGCATTGGTATGAAAGAAGCAGCCAGCTATTATAGGATCAGGTACCCAAGCTCCTGGGCAGTTTAGTTAAGGTGCAAGGTATAAACATATTCCTTTTTGTGAATAGTGATTTTCTGCATTTGAATCAGTGTAACTCTAGAAAGGGTAAATGAACCTAATCTAAACTCAACTGATAATTTTAAATTAGCTAGTGTAGCGAACTGATCAGGATTGTTCAGTAAGTGTTGCTGTATCACAGAATCTCATCTAATAGCCACTGTTTGATTTTAGGTTGAGTAAATGCAAATGGTTGCATATATTTTTTTTCCTCTCCATGTTCCAAACAATTGAAAGAACATGCTATTTGATTCAATCAGCCAACTGTTGAAATGTACTGCCTTGTCACCTTGAGTCACACCAACACTGATATTCATATGAGTTTACTCAATTATATGGTAGCTAGAATGTTGTTTGGAACTGATGTTTACATCCAGTTAGTTGCCACTAAATAGTAACAGCCTGAAATGGCAACAGAGTTTCTGAATTTCTATTCCAATGCAGTGTCTGATGCATAGACAATATGCTCCAATGATTAACTGGTGGACTGGAGCAGTATGTTCCTTCATTTATTTGTAATAGGTAGCCTATGTAAAGTTCTCAACCAGCCCGTATTTGCACTCCTAACCAAAGCATATACTGTTATATGTGATCTGCAGTTGGGAAACATTTGCTAAATAATCCTGAGTATGTTCAGGACCATAATATGACCAATTTTAAGCTAACCAGTTGAGCTTGTAATGTGGCTCATTTACACTTGCGAGAGTTGACATTCATTCCTACCTATGTACCCTATTCTCTGCAAATGGAAGTAATGTGTTTTAGTCTTGTGCCTTTTTTGAATTACCCACAGGATTGGTACCTCAATAGTTCCCTGTCCTTTCTCCATGGCATCCCCTTGGCCAGAAGTGATAACTTGCCAACTAATATATATCTTTTCTAATGTAGTATAAATTATTGTGATCATTCAAAATTTGGCATTCTTGTGTTTGCCCTGATGGGTGCAAAATGAAACATTTTTGGTAATGTGTGTCTCTCTTCAGCAGTATTCAAGTTCTGTATTATTGAACAACTTACAAATGCCATGGATACTGTACTGTTCAATGTAAGTTTTCTCAATCACTTGTCAAATATTTGAAGAAAGCTGTCACTGTACAAAAGTCCTGAACATAAATTACTGAAAAATACGGATTATTAGAATGCCATTGACCTGAGGAAGAAATGTGCATTCTCTTACCATTAAAGCTCTCATTCAAACTGAGAGCTTAGGTGCACCTTTGCAAAAGACCCCGAAATAAATGTGAGCAGCAGTGCCACAATATAGCAAGCAAAAACATAGCTATTACACTTTTTTTGCTTCCTTTGCATTTGGCCAGGATTGCATTCGCCTTGATTATGGACTGACTTGTACCTGGACATCAGTAGGAAGAAATCACATTTCCAAGAACTGGCACCAGCATTGTGAATGAGCCATAATAAAAATAGAAAGTGCTGGAAAAGTATGTGTCTGCACCCTCCACTTTCTGAGAAATGTTGTTAAATTTTGAGTTTTTTTTTTATTTCCAACTTGCATCATATGCAGCATTTTGCTTCTATTTTTCTACTAATGAGCCAACTGGTTAATGAATGTCTTATGTTTCCTGAAGATATGTTGACGGTTTTGCCCAGTCACTGGACAATTATGTCTGCTGCGGATTGATTTTGTTTTGCTAGTTCCATCTGTCAATTATCATCTTGGAGCAGGCTAACTTATGTCCACAAACATGTTGCTCAAGTTTCATTTCTTCTCCCAAGTGGCTAGTTATTAATTGGAGAATGTCCATCACTAAGATCAAATGTATTAATACACTTGGGGTCAGGATATCTTAGATGTCTGAGCTTGATTGAATCAAGCAGTGATTTTTGCCTCAATATACCACTAGATTCCTGCTGGTGGCGGTGTTGGGCAGTGACAGCCAAATGCCTTGCCAAATTAGATCTATAACACAGTGAAGTTCAGTTTTTCCTTGCAACTTTTACAAGCATTTGGGGTATCCCTGGTTATACTAATATCCTTAAAATTATAAATTTAATACTGTATACTTAGAGCAATGCATAGTTGCATGGAGATGTGGATTAATATGGCCTGATGTGCAGGCATAATTGGATTTAGTGTCTGAGAAACCATTAAAGTAAGTGATCTGGTATTTTAGTCTATTTTAATAAAAGTAAAACAGTTTCTGCAGCATTTTCTGTGTTTGTTATAGTATATTTTACACTGTATCACTATCCATATACCTTTTTGGATTTGTTTGGCATTGTCCCATTTGTTTAAAAACATTGCACTGAAAAGGCCAGAATGATCGAGTTATTTATTCATATATCTAATCTACTTACAGTTTTTGAGCTATTACATCTGCTTAAGGTATCAAACATATGACAAAAAAAAACAAAGCGGTTATTTATTCATGGCTTGAATCCAAAAAATTTGCAAGCACATTTCAATTTTATTTATAGTTCGGTGGAAGAAGTTGCTTGACCTTTATTGTATATTATTCTACAATAGAGCTCTAGTTAAGTGAGCCATGATACATTGAACGTAAGATGGTGTAATGCTTATGCCCTTAAAACATTGTTCACATAAAGTTATGTGGTAATGCTATTTACATTGTATTGTAACGTATCTGAAAATAAAAGAATTACTGTGAAGGAGCAACCAATGTTAAAATGTTCTTTTTTTAAACAGCTTCTGATGGACGATTTATTCACCAAAGTGTGCAAATTCCAATTTCTTCTTTCTTGATCCATTAATATTGCTAACTAAGATATCTCGCACTAAACGCCAGCATGTTTGACCAGTCTCAGCAATCCATATCCACTGGAACATTGACAAACCTGTTCTGTTAGTGAAGAGCTTGCATGTACTAAATGCAATCTCAGTTTTTCCAAGCATTTCATAGAAAATAAATGATTCAAGCTCAGTCATGAAATCTTTCCAATTATACAACACTATTCAGGGTACAAAAGAAGTTAGACACCCTTGTAAAGATGGAGTTGCAAAGTTCTGAACTAAATAGAGTTCTTACAATTTCTAGCTGATAAAGCAATAGTTTGTAATAGTTTATTTTCTCTTCCATGAATGGGAGAACAATTGAAAGGTATATTGATTGTCCAATATCTTAAATTACATTTACACAATGTATATTGACTTTGTGTTGATAAAAAATGTTGCCGTCATTTGCCTCTACCTATGTTAACCTGATTTTTTAAATTTAAATATCCTCTTAAATAATGGGTTTATCAATATATTGACAAGTGAAGAACTGTTGAAATTTACAACTTGAACTAGTGGAATTGTAAGTTACTACTGATTTTATTTATCATTGAGTTCCATGAGTTTGGAAGCAATCCTCCCCCTAAATAATAGGGCTGACTTTAGGAATATGCCCAAAGTAGATTTACAGTTGTGAAGTTACATGATGTGTGAATGCAGTTAAATATAATGCATATTTTAACAAGTAACTGGAGATATTGCTGGGTGGAAGACAGATGATGACAAAACAATTAATTCATTTGACATTAACTTACTAATGTAAGTTCTAGGTGATAGTACACATCAAACAGCTTGTCAACATTGTCACAAAATAATGATTCATGTAGAGCAATTTCTGGTAGTGCTCCTTTTGAAAATTGGATCAAAAGAATTGTAATTGTCTTAACTTTTTTTTTTGTTCCTGAGCTATTATCATATTTTGGAAGTTGCTAAGTACTCCAGCACAAGTGATGAGAATAAATGAGTGCTGCTGGCCTGCAAATTCAAGCATATCTGATACACAAGTATTTTTCCATCAGTTTCATTAACTATTTGGACCAACATTGGATACTTTTGGGTCTGACTCCTCTGCCAAAATCACCCAGAGTAACTATAACGCCTGTGTTTCTTTCCCTGCTACTAACCATTTCAAACACCAGAGGGTTGGAAAATTGCCAAGGTGGCATCTTTTAAATTTTTAAAAAAGGGAAACAAAAACCAGGCTACTACAGGTGAGTTGGTTAATATCTGTTATTTGATAATGTTAGAATCTATTAAAGCATGTCATAGCAAAACATTTAGAATGCATAATATAATCAGTACAGCTTCATGAAGGGGAAATCATGCTGATAAATTGACTAGAATTCTTTGAGGAGGTACAAGAAAGATGGAAGCAAAGAATGTAATAGATTTGGATTTTCTGAAAGTGTTGATAAGGTATCACCCATTAGGCTACTTTATAAAATAAGAGCCATTGGTGCTGGAGGTCGTATATTAGCATGGATAGCGAATAGGCTCACTAATAAAAGTCAGAGTTGGGATAAGGGTCTTTTTCCATATGGCAACCTGTAACGAGTGATGTGCTGTAGAAATCAGTGTTGGTGCCAAAATAGCTATGGAAAGCCTGTCCAATAGCCAGAGACTTTTCCCCAGGGCAGGATTGACTGGTACGAGGAGTCATAGTTTGAAGATATTAGGACAAAGGTATAAAGGAGATGTCAGAGGTAGGTTCTTTACGCAGAGAGTAGTGAATACATAGAATGCGTTGCCAGCTGTGGTGGTGGAAGCAGAATCATTGGGGACATTTGAGCGACTGCTGGACATGCACATGGATAGCAGTGAGTTGAGGGGTGTGTAGGTTAAGTTACAATATTTTATGTTAGGATTAAACCTTGGCACAACATCGTGGGCCAAAGGGCCTGTTCTGTGCTGTACTTTTCTATGTTCTATGTTCTAGAAGAGGTTGAGAAGGTTGGGTCTGTGCTTATCAGAACAAGAGGACACCTTTATTGCACTTCTAAGACACATACGAGGAGGAATTTATTTTCTCAGAGGACAGACTTTTAAATCAATCAGAGAATCAAGGATTATGTGAAAAAGATAGGAAAGTGAAGTTGAGAATTCAAATCAGCCATGATTTTATTGAGTAGCAGAGAAGACCCAATGGGCTGAATGGCCCTCTTCTGCTTCTATATCATATGGTCTTATTGAACCCTTTTTACCTGTACCATCCTATATTCTTCCCTGTTGCAACAAAAGTGTAGAACACTTTTTTGCTTTTTTTTCTACAAGTTATGCCACAACTCTAGAACAGGTGGGACTTTGATCTCAGACCTTCTACACCCCATTAGATATTAATTATGTCGACAGTCTGTCCAGCTGCTTCTCCACCCATTTTTCACTTTTTCTCACCATTTCATTTTCTCCCCCCCCCCCCCCTCACAGATCTCAATTTTCTCTCTATTTTTGTCTCACATTCTCTCCTAGCTTGTCTATAGGCCCCACTTGTAGATTCCTTGATTCTTTCCCACTGAACAGCTGTCCAGTTGTCATTATCCAACTCTCTTTCCTGATCTTTATGCTGTGTGACATTGTAAATGATTCTCTCTCCTCCATGTTATTGCCACCATATAATGAATATATAGGGTGAGTTTCCATTGAAAGCATTTAATAGAGGTTGTATAGTTCTGTGTATGGATATTAGGGAAGGCTGTAAGAGTATACATTATCAAACACTCTATGGAAAGCACTGATCATTTGAAATTGTAGGATTGTGTGCCCCCTCCCGTGGAAATCAACTGGCCAGAACTAAATGGTAGAAGTTGGATTGGTAAGGTGGAATCTTCCCAGCTGCTGAATGATCTAGGCTGTGGTGATAAATTTGGGAAAATTGGATGCGATGTCAAGTCCCCTGTCACATTTTGGCATCGAGCTAAAAGGTTGCATTTTGCAGTCAAGTGTTGGGCTTCAAGGGGAGAGCCCTGTTACCATGGATTCATGCTTTCATTATTTAATCATGCCCAATGGATAGAAAGTATATGCTGAGGTCCTAGGGAGTGTTGCTGAACAAAGAGATCTTGGAGTGCAGGTTCGTAGCTCCTTGAAAGTGGAGTTGCAGATAGATAAGATAGTGAAGAAGGCGTTTGGTATGCTTTCCTTTATTGGTCAGAGTATTGAGTACAGGAGTTGGGAGGTCATGTTGCGGCTATACAGGACATTGGTTAGGCCACTGTTGGAATATTGCATACAATTCTGGTCTCCTTCCTATCGGAAAGATGTTGTGAAACTTGAAAGGGTTCGGAAAAGATTTATAAGGATGTTGCCAAGGTTGGAGGATCTGAGCTACAGGGAGAGGCTGAACAAGCTGGGGCTGTTTTCCCTGGAGTGTCGGAGGCTGAGGGGTGACCTTATTGAGGTTTACAAAATTATGAGGGGCATGGATAGGGTAAATAGACAAAGTCTTTTCCCTGGGGTCGGGGAGTCCAGAACTAGAGGGCATAGGTTTAGGGTGAGAGGGGAAAGATATAAAAGAGACCTAAGGGGCAACCTTTTCACGCAGAGGGTGGTACGTGTAAGGAATGAGCTGTCAGAGGATCTGGTGGAGGCTGGTACAATTGCAACATTTAAGAGGCATCAGGATGGGTATATGAATAGGAAGGGTTTGGAGGGATATGGGCCAGGTGCTGGCAGGTGGGACTAGATTGGGCTGGGATATCTAGTCAGCATAGACGGGTTGGACCGAAGGGTCTGTTTCCATGCTGTACATCTCTATGACTCTATGACTCTAATTCATGACATGAAAGTCAGAGCCCGTACCTAACAACTGCAGCTCACTGTTTGCTGGTCTGGATCTCCATCTTAGATAGCAGGTACCAACATCTTAGGGCATTCTACATATGTAGTGACCCCACACACTCTCCATCCATGGCATCTGGCATCTAGCATCTTCACCACATAATCATGACACATTTCTATCCACTTGCAGTAGGTTTCTGCACTTCAGTGCTGCATTTTGAAGTGCATGGCACCTTTCGTTGAAATGTTGCTGTACCCAGCACATGGACTGGACCAGCCTGTATCTCTGGCTGCTCACTTACTCGATTAGCAGTCACTCACTTTGAGCCAACTTTGATGCTCACAGCATCTTTGCATTGACTTGACTTGCCTTTTACTGCAGAAACAAAGCCAGACATTTTGTCATGGTTGTCAGCAGTCATCAGTCAATGGGATGAGCATGTTGTTTTATGGCACTGTGCAGTGCTAGTGTTACACTGGTATCATGTGCCAGTGTCATATACTTTAAAAACACTGCACATGCTTCAGGCAGGCAACCATGTGTAAATTTGGAGGGAAGTAGTCTTAAATCAAGTCCAGAGATGAGAGTGTGTTGCTGGGAAAGAACAGCAGGTCAGGCAGCATCTGAGGAGCAGGAAGATTGACGTTTTCGACATAAGCCCTTCATCAGGAATCCACACCGGGTGCAACGGATGCAGTAGTTGACATGGGTAGAGCTACAGATAAACTTCTGACGGATGTGGAAGGATCCCTTGGGGCCTTTGATGGAGGTGGCGTGATGTGGAGGAGATGCGCTGGAAGGCATCATCAACCATGTGGGAAGGGAAGTTATGATCATGGAAGAAGGAGGCAATCTGGGACTTTCTGAGGTGAAATTGGTCAGCCTGGGAACAGATGCGGTGGAGGCGGCGGAATTGGAAATTAGGGATGGCATTTTTACATGAGGTATGGTGGGAGGCGGTGTAGTCTAGGTAGCTGTGGGAATCGGTGGGCTTGTAGTAGATATCTATGGTTAGTCGGTCATTGAAGACGGTTGTGGAGACGTCCAGGAAGGGGAGGGAGGTGTCTGAGATAGTCCAGGTGAATTTGAAGTCAGGTGGAAGGTTGGGAGCACAAGGCGTTGCTGATACAGTCATCGATGTTGCAGAGGAACAAGTTGGGGGTGGTGCCAGTGTAACTGCAGAAGATGAACTGTTCCACGTTTCTGACAAATAGGCAGGCATAGCTGGGTCACATGCGGTTGCCCACGGCTCCCCCTTTGGTTTGGAAGAAGTGGGAGGATTGGAAGTTGTTGTTGAGGGTGAATCTTCGATAGGAGGTCGAATCAGGCAGTGCGGGTTCACAGACAATGTGGTTGGAGGCTAGGAAATCACATCCAGGAAAGCCCAGCAGAGTAAGTCAAGGGCAATCTCCAATGTCAGTCCACAGATTGGCCATGGTCAGTCAGCTGCTTTGGACAGTCAAAGTCTAGAGATCAGTACTTGATTGGTATCCGTAAAGGATCTTCAAGGTTTATGTAAAGATTTGTAGCTCGGGTGCCAGCTGTCGTGGTTGTGGATATATTCATTGAGCTGGGAAGTTGATTTGCAGATGTTTTGTCACCTAGACAGGGGACATCTTCTGTGCTTTGGAGCCTCCCGTGAAGCGCTGCTGTGCTGTCTCTTCTGGAATTTATTTGGTTTTGTTCCTGCTACTTCCGGTTGCCGGTTCTGGTTGTTCATTGTAGTGGCCAGTATGTTCTCAGTGCTTATTGATAGAGTCCGTGGATGAGTGCCATGCTTTTAGAAATTCTCTGGTTGTCCTCTGTCTAGCTTTTCCTATATCCTTGTGTTGTTCCAGTCGAATTTGTGGTCTTTGTCATCTATGTGTGTGTGGCTACTAGGGACATGGCATTTAGTGGCTAGTTGGTGTTTGTGGATGCGGATTGCTAGTTGACTGCCTGATTGTCCTATCTAGTGTTTTGTGCAGTCTATGCATGGAATTTTGTAAATTACGTCACTCTTGCACATGGGTAATGGGTCTTTTGCCCTGGTGAGTTGTTGTCTGAGTGTGGCTGTCGGTTTACAGGCTGTCAATAATCCCAGTTGGAGATGTCTGGCTGTCAGTTCCAAGATTTTTTTTTATGTAAGGTAGTTTGACTAGTGAGTTAGGTTGTGGTATGTCCTTGTTGAGTTGTTTGCCTGTTAGGCATCTGCAGATGAAGTTGTAGCGATGTCCGTTCTTGGCGAAGACTTTGTAGAGGTGTTGTTCTTCTTTCCTTCATAGGTCAGCAGTGCTGCAAAGTTGTACCCCTTTTGAACTGCGTCCCAATGCGACTTCTCTTGTGTGTATTTCGGTGGTTGCTGTTGCAGTTCAGGACCTGGTCAGTGTGTGTGGCTTTCTTGTACACTTTCGTGGTGCATTCATCATTGTGTTCTTTCTACTATCACATCAAGGAATGGGAGTTGATTATTGGTTTTTTCCCCATCTTGTAAGTCTGATCCCTGTCAGTAAGGTGTTGATAATCTATTGTGAGTTCTCGACTTGTGTTCTCTTAATTATAACAAAAATGTCGTCCATGTATCTGATCTAGAGTTTGGGTTGGATTTGTGGGAGTGCTGTTTGTTCCAGTTTTTGCATCACTGCTTCAGCTATGAGCCTAGAGATGGGTGAGCCCATAGGTGTTCCATTGATCTATTTATATATTTGGTTGTTGCATCTGGTTACTCAGCATTCAGGGCTATCTTGCTGCATCACGCAAAAGGGGATGAGGCCATAATCAGTTTTCAGTGTCCATCCAGTAAAAATGAAGGCCAGCTGAGAACATAAAAGTGGAGATTGGAGGCAGTATGCTGGGATACAGATGAGTTTGTAATAGTGAAGGGGGCAACTCTACATGTAAAAGGAGAAGAAGATAGAGCATTGAAGGGAAAGATATAAGGTGGTGGCTGGAAGGAGATGCCAGTCATTGAGTGTAAACAGCTTTAACCATGGCTTTGTTAGGGGGTACAATGGGCTACAAGATCGGGCATGTTTACTCAACGTAGCTATAGTTATGGAGTAAACTGGGTGGATGATGGATGTCTAGATGATAGGTTTGGTGAGATTGTGGGGGATGTTCAAATTCTATGCAGTTGACAGGAAGGGCTGCCAAGAAGGGAAGGGAAGAGTTGCCAAAGTGGCAATCACTTGCAATTTACCCATAACCTGCAGGAGCTGCTCACTTCACATCTTGAACCATCAAACATTGCACAATTCTAAGGATTGTGAGGCTCTGTCTTTTTAATGTTGTAGTTGCAACTAGACATGCATTCATACACAGAGCTAATGAAGTGAAGTGAACCTATATTTATAAATGTGAAAATGTTATTTCCACACCTGCCATCTATGTGGCCTCAGAATATGGTCTTTATCTCCCACTGTATCTCAGTACAATCTCAGGGTCTACAGCTGGGATGGAGTGAACCGCAGTGGAGCCTGTTAGACTTGAAGGTTTGGTCAGGCGACCCCAAGGGCATTTGTGTTTCGAGGACCAGACTTGCTGAATGTGTCCTACCCAGTGGCAGATGTGCCCTCCTCAACTTGCATTCCAGCAAGCCAGAGTGGGGCAAGCAAGCCAGAGGTGAAAGGCCCAGCCACCTCTGAACTATCCTGAGAGGAGACTTATGGAGGGCCTGTATGTGGTTCCCCCTACACCTGAGTAGCTCGTGGCACTGCCCTAGCAGTTCTGAGTGCCATTGATATTCCACTCTGTCCCTCCTGATGTGTCAATATCTGAGCTGGAAGGAGGCAGGAGGAGCCTTGGTGATGCTCCCTCTCAGGCAGACATGTCCTCTTCCTCAGAAGTGGACAAGGGAATGTCTTATGATGCTGCTGTTTTGATGGCAAAGGATGGAAGAATCCCACGGCTAACTACAGGAAACAAAAGAACAAATGTGTTGCCATGAAAGGATTGATGTTATTGGTATGTTAACACGTTCACAGTAAGGTAATAGGAAAATAGCTCAATGATGGATAATACCAGGAAAAGGATGAATCAGCATCTCTATGGGACCAATTCTAATCTTTTGCTAAAAAGAGGATCAAGAGTTGAATATCAGATACCCCGGATCCATCCTGGTCCTTTTGGCCCTATTATGGGCCAATTTCTCCTATAAATGAGAGAAAGGGAGGGATTGAGTGGATGGCACACCTTCTAGTGGTAATGTAGGTGAGGGAAAGGTAGTGAGATGTCCCAAAGAAATGACAGCAAGAGAAAGTGAAAGAAGATGCTACATGTAAACGTGAGAGAGCATGAGCTTTGAGGGAGGTGGATGCAGAGATAAAGAGTGTGAGGTGGCAGAGGGATGGTGGTGGCATTTACCCTGACAGAGTGAAGAATGTCATTCTGCTATGTCATTTGCCTTTTGCTAATGATTGAGACTTACCCAGGTAGAAACCTTGGACAAGAGTGGAAGGATCTTGTGTCTTGGCTTCCTGTAATGGAGAAGATCTGGAATGCCCTCCCTCAGGATGTTGTGGTCTGTAGTGGTTCACAAATTCAGCTCACCACCATTTTCTCAAGGGCAACTAGGGGTGGGCAATAAATGCTGGCCCAGCCAGTGATGCCTACAAGTAAATATAAATATTAAAAAAAGAAATTATCTCCCTCTTGTCTACCACCCAATCCACCAGCACCTTCAAGCCCCCATCCACCAATTTTGTCTTGTCTATATGTCCATGGAAAAAGTCTCCAAATCTGTAGGCAGCTCAGGACTGGAAGCATTTGCCCGAGTGCACAGCAACATTTTAAATATGATATTGGCACCAAATATCAAAGTATAGCTTGGCAGTGGCTAGTACTTCTGCCTACTGCGAGTGGGAGAACCAGCTAACATTGGACGAGAGGGCAAATTACTGACTGGACTAAGAAAGTGGTTGAGTGTAAGGCAACAGAAAGTAGCGATGATGAGTAGGTACTCAAATTGATAGGATGTGACCACTGTTGTCCCACAATGATCTGTGTTCAGTCCTCATTTATTCACATTATTCATTAACAATTTGGAAAATGGCATAGAAAGTCATATCTTCAAATTTGCCGATGATACAAAGTTAGGCAGCATTGCAGCAGCATAAATGATAATAAAATTATGGAGGGATATTGATAAACCAGGTCGATGGGCAAAAACGGGCAGATGGATTTCACTGTGATCCATTTTGAACTGTAAAAGGATAAATCAGGATAATTTCTAAATGGTATAAAATTAACTACAGTAGATAGCCAAAGAGACTCGGAGGTCCAGGTCAATATATATTCAGAATGCCATGAACAGGTGCATAAAATGATCAAGAAAGCTAACGGAATGCTGACTTTTATATCTAGAGGACTGGAATGTAAGGATGCAGAGGTTATGCTGTAACTATATACAATTCTGGTTAAACCTCACTGTGTGAACTGAGAGCAGATTTGGGCACCACACCTTTGCTAAGATATATTGGAGGGTTTACAAGAATGATGGGGAGAGATAATGCTTTCTCTAGAATTTAGAAGGTTAAGTGGACATTAAAGTCTTCAAGATAACAGGAAAAGGCAGGGTAGGTTAAGATAAACCATTTCTAATGGGGGGGGGGGGGGGTGGCGTGGGCTGTTGGGCATGGAGGTGTAATAGTCTAGAAACTTAGGGCCAGACTATTTAGGAGAGAAGTTAGGAAGCACTTCTACACAAAGTTTGGAACTCTCTTCCACAGCTGGCAGGTAATGCTAGGTTAGTGGTTAATTTTAAATCTGAGGTGGACTTTTTTTTGTCAAGCAAGGGTATTACAGGCCAAAAGGCAGGTGAACAAAATTAGGCTACAGATCAAACAGGATCTGACTGAATGGTCTACTCTGTTCCTATTTTCGTATATGTTGACCAATCAAAACAAAGTGACTTGATGCCAGTCTGTACTGAGGTCTGTTTGGTTACCATCTGATTAAGGACAAAAGGGTAACTAGGGAGAGAATAGGGCCCCTCAAAGATCAGGAAGGTGACCTTTATGTGGAGCTGCAGGAGATGTGGGATGATACTAAATGAATATTTTACATCAGTATTTACTGTGGAAAAGGACATGGAAGATATAGAATGTAGGGAAATAGATGGTGACATCTTGGAAAAAAGCCCATATTACAGAGGAGGAATTGCTGGATGTCCTGAAATGCATAAAAGTGGATAAATCCGCAGGACCTGATCAGGTGTACCCTAGAACTCTGTGGGAAGCTAGAGAAGTGATTGCTGGGTCTCTTGCTGAGATATTTGTATCATCAATAGTCACAGGTGAGGTGCTGGAAGACTGGAGGTTGGCTAACATGGTGCCACTGTTTAATAAAGGTAGTAAGGACAAGCCAGGGAACTGTTGACCAGTGAGCAAGTTGTTGGAATCCTGGGGGACATGATGTGCGTGTATTTGGAAATGCAAGGACTGATTAGGGAGTCAACATGGCTTTGTGCATGGGAAATCATGTCTCACAAACTTGATTGAGTTTTTTGAAGAAGTAACAAAGAGGATTGATGAGGGCAGAGCGGTAGATGTGATCTATATGGACTTCAGTAAGGCACTCGACAAGGTTCCACATGAAAAGCTGGTTAGCAAGGTTAGGTCTCAAGAAATATAGGGAGAGCTAGCCATTTGGATACCTGGCTCAAAGGTAGAAGACAGAGGGTAGTGGTGAAGGGTTGTTTTTCAGCTTGGAGGCCTGTGACCAGTGGAATGCCTCAAGGATCGGTGCTGGAACCACTACTTTTCATTATTTATATAGATGATTTGAATGTGAGCTTAAGAGGTATAGTTAGCAAGTTTGCAGATGACTCCAAAATTGGAGGTGTAGTGGACAGCGAAGAAGGTTACCTTGGATTACAACAGGATCTTGATCAGATGGGCCAATGAGCTAAGGAGTGGCAGAAGGGGTTTAATTTAGGTAAGTGTGAGGTGCTGCATTGTGGGAAAGCAAATCTTAGCAGGATCCATGCACTTAATGGTAAGGCCCTAGGAGTGCTGCTGAACAAAGAGACTTGGAGTGCGAGTTCATTAGCTCCTTGAAAATGGAGTCGCAGGTAGGTAGGATAATGAAGAAGTTTGACAGGCTTTCCTTTATTGGTCAGAGTTTTGAGTACAGGACTTGTGAGGTCATGTTGCAGCTGTACAGGACATTGGTTAGGCCACTGTTGGAGTATTGCATGCAATTCTGGTCTCTTTCCTATTGGAATGATGTTGTGAAACTTGAAAGGGTTCAGAAAAGATTGACAAGGATGTTGCCAGGGTTGGAGGATTTGAGCTATGTGGAGAGTTGAATAGGCTAGGGCTGTTTTCCCTGGGGCGTCGGAGGCTGAGGTTTGTAGAGGTTTGTAAAATCATGAGGGGCATGGATAGGATAAATAGACAAGGTCTTTTCTGGAGTGGGTGAGTCCAGAATTAGAGAGCGTACAGTTATAGAGATATACAGCAAGGAAACAGGCCCTTCAGTCGAACCCGTCCATGCCGACCAGATATCCCAACCCAATCTAATCCGCTATAAAAGAGACCTAAGAGGCAACTTTTTCACGCAGAGGGTGGTGCTTGAATGGAATGGGCTGCCAGAGGAAGTGGTGGAGGCTAGTACAATTGCAACAATTAAAAGGCATCTGGATGGGCATATGAATAGGAAGGGTTTGGAGGGATATGGGCCAAGTGCTGGCAGGTAGGACTAGATTGGGTTGAGATATCTGGTCGGCATAGACGAGTTGGACCGAAGGGTCTGTTTCCGTGCTGTACATCTCAATGACTCGGACCAGATTCTTAGTATTCTTCAATTTGATGAATGGAAATTGTATTTCCATGAAATCTCGCAATCTCCGCAGTAACTGAAGTTCATCTAAATTTGTGCTATTGTGAAAAACATTGTGAAAGTGAACTGCTGAGGTAAAATGTATGTTATGGAATTTCATTGCTATTTGCCTGTTACATGCAACTTGAGAATTTGTTACACAATATTTACTGCAGTTTCCTGACATAACAAATTGAATACTTACCCAAGTCCATTGTTAAGGAAACGAGGGAAAATAAGAATTTTCTTTTACACAGAAAGTTATGATTTGGATTTATGCAATTGCCTGTGGAATCAAATCCAATTGTAACTTTTAAAATTGCATATATACTCAAAGGAACAACTTGTAGAGTTATTGGGAAGAACAGAAGAGTTGGAAAGCTTTATTAGGCAGTCAGCACAGACACCTGATCACATCCCTCGATGCTGTACAATTTTATTTAGATAGCGATTAACTGGAATGGAAGTTCAGATAGAGAATAAAAAGTTATATGAATGTTTGCTGCTTTTATAGCATTGCGTAGGCTAACCTTTGTGTTACTTTCTACCTAAACACCAATAAAAATATGCATAAGTGTAGAATTTAGCTGTTTTTACCCAATACTGTACTCCTATAGTTTACCATTGCTCAGTATTTAAGAAGATATGCCACTTGCTTAAAATAATATCATTAATATCAAAATTGAAATAACAAACTTTGAAATGTCATAAGAAGGCATTAAATCTCAACCATGAATACTGTAGCCAATAATGCTGCAGTGGTTTGTTTAAGGCGTTCGCACAGTGCTCTTTTACGGTCACTAAATGCTTCTAATATTTTCAACGTGTTCATAAATAGGGGGAGTGTTATGTAAAATCTACATGATATGACTGTCTTTATTTAAGTTACGTTTTCCTGTAGTAAATGGAAACCAATTACAGTTGATTTTACATAGTCCTGCATTAACTCACTGTTGTCAACTTTTTCGTAAATAGTTCAAATTGTTATCAATTTAACATGCTTACTGTTGAACTGTTGTGGAACAGATAGAAAGTGGATGTCACTATTTTAAATTTTCAACAGCAACATTTCCAAAAAGTATATGGGGTTGATCTTGACAGAGCATGTACGTGTTGTGCCAGATTAGCCTTGTTTGACAAGTTTTGGATCTTCCGCCCTGTCCTATGCACAGCCCTGAAATTCAACACCAAGTGGTTTAAGAAAATCCTCAGACATATCCAATAATTAGATGGGTGTGGATATTCTCAGCAATGGCAAGTTAAAATAAGTCTGAAGATATTACAACAAGGATTTGACTTGAAAGAACTGATTCTTTACAAGCTTTACTGTTATTCATTAAGAGCACAAAGTTTAATGAAGATTTTTGTGAATGCACGAATGCACATTATTTTCTGATTTTCCTCCCCCACTGTTATAGTTTTAATAGCATTTGATGAAACTATATATAAATAGAATCATCAGGGAAGAAAAGACTAAAATGGAAGTATAAACTAATTTAGTTTCCCTCTTTAAATAGGTGGTGTTCACATCCCTGAAAGTCTTGATCCTCTTGATTTGTATTTTCATACATGTTATAGAACAACTAATTTTCTAATAACCATTAATAATTTATTTTGGTTGGTATGAACTTCTAAGTTACTTTGAAATTCAAAGAGAACTGAACTGGAATAATTCTGATCTATACACTTCTGAATCTCAAAGGTTCAGATTGGAACCAAATGTATAATAGGGTAGTAGTTATGGTAGGGGATTTTAACTTTCCAAACATCAACTGGGACTGCCATAGTGTTAAAGGTTTAGATGGAGAGGAATTTAAGTGTGTACAAGACAATTTTCTAATTCAGTATGTGGATGTACCTACTAGAAAAGGTGCAAAACTTGACCTCCTCTTGGGAAATAAGGCAGGGCAGGTGATTGAGGTGTCAGTGGGGAAGCACTTTGGGGCCAGCGACCATAACTCTATTCATTTTAAAATAGTGATGGAAAAGGATAGACCAGAACTAAAAGTTGAAGTTCTAAATTGGAGAAAGGCCAATTTTGACGGTATTAGGCAAGAACTTTCGAAAGCTGATTGGAGGCAGATGTTCGCAGGTAAAGGAACGGTTGGAAAATGGGAAGCCTTCAGAAATGAGATAACGAGAATCCAGTGAAAGTATATTCCTGTCAGGGTGAAAGGGAAGGCTGGTAGGTATAGGGAATGCTGGATGACTAAAGAAATTGAGGGTTTGGTTAAGAAAAAGAAGGAAGCATATGTCAGGTGTAGACAGGATAGATCGAGTGAATCCTTAGAAGAGCATAAAGAAAGTAGGAGTATACTTAAGAAGGAAATCAGGAGGGCAAAACAGGGACATGAGATAGCTTTGGCAAATAGAATTAAGGAGAATCCAAAGGGTTTTTACAAATATATTAAGGACAAAAGGGTAACTAGGGAGAGAATAGGGCCCCTCAAAGATCAGCAAGGCGGCCTTTGTGTGGAGCCACAGAAAATGGGGAGATACTAAATGAATATTTTGCATCAGTATTTACTGTGGAAAAGGATATGGAAAATATAGACTGTACGGAAACAGATGGTGACATCTTGCAAAATGTCCATACTACAAAGGAGGAAGTGCTGGATGTCTTGAAACGGTTAAAAGTGGATAAATACCCAGGACCTGATCAGGTGTGTCCAAGAACTCTGTGGGAAGCTAGAGAAGTGATTGCTGGGCCTCTTGCTGAGATATTTGTATCATCGATAGTCATGGGTGAGGTGCCGTAAGGCTGGAGGTTGGCAAACGTGGTGCCACTGTTTAAGAAGGGCGGTAAAGACAAGCCAGGGAACTATAGACCAGTGAGCCTGACCCCAGTGGTGGGCAAGTTGTTGGAGGGAATCTTGAGGGGCAGGGTGTACATGCATTTGAAAAGGCAAGGAATGATTCAGGATAGTCAACATGGCTTTGTGTGTGGGAAATCATATCTCCCAAACTTGATTGAGTTTTTTTAAGAAGTAACAAAGAAGATTGATGAGGGCAGAGCAGTAGATGTGATCTATATGGACTTCAGTAAGGCGTTCGACAAGGTTCCCCATGGGAGACTGATTAGCAAGGTTAGATCTCATGGAATATAGGGAGAACTAGCCATTTCGATACAGAACTGGCTGAAAGGTAGAACACAGAGGGTGGTGGTGGAGGGTTGTTTTTCAAGACTGGAGGCCTATGACCAGTGGAGTACCACAAGGATCAGTGCTGGGCCCTCTACTTTTTGTCATTTACATAAATGATTTGGATGCGAGCATAAGAAGTACAGTTAGTAAGTTTGCAGATGACACCAAAATTGGAGGTGTAGCGGACAGCGAAGAGGGTTACCTCAGGTTAAAACAGGATCTGGACCAGATGGACCAATGGGCTGAGAAGTGGCAGATGGAGTTTAATTCAGATAAATGTGAGGTGCTGCATTTTGGGAAAGCATATCTTAGCAGGACTTATACATTTAATGGTCAAGTCCTAGGGAGTGTTGCTGAACAAAGAGACCTTGGAGTGCAGATTCATAGCTCCTTGAAGTTGGAGTCATAGGTAGATAGAATAATGAAGAAGGCGTTTGGCATGCTTTCCTTTATTGGTCAGAGTATTGAGTACAGGAGTTGGGAGGTCATGTTGCGGCTCTACAGGACATTGGTTAGGCCACTGTTGGAATATTGCGTGCAATTCTGGTCTCCTTCCTATCGGAAAGACATTGTGAAACTTGAAAGGGTTCAGAAAAGATTTACAAGGATGTTGCCAGAGTTGGAGGATCTGAGCTACAGGGAGATGCTGAACAGGTTGGGTCTGTTTTCCCTGGAGCGTCTGAGGCTGAGGGATGACCTTATAGAGGTTTACAAAATTATGAGGGGCATGGATAGGGTAAATAGGCAAGGTCTTTTCCCTGGGGTCGGGGAATCCAGAACTAGAAGGCATAGGTTTAGGGTGAGAGGGGAAAGATATAACAGAGACCTAAGGGGCAACGTTTTCATGCAGAGGGTGGTGTGTGTATGGAATGAGCTGCCAGAGGATGTGTTGGAGGCTGGTACAATTGCAACATTTAAGAGGCATTTGGATGGGTATATGAATAGGAAGGGTTTGGAGGGATATGGGCCAGGTGCTGGCAGGCGGGACTAGATTGGGTTGGGATATCTGGTCGCCATGGATGGGTTGGACTGAAGAGAGTCTGTTTCTATGCTGTACATCTCTATGACTCTATGACTGGTGCATCTAGGTGAAAGTGAGGACTACAGATGCTGGAGATTAGAGTCAAGAGTTATGTGCTGGAAAAGCACAGCAGGTCAGGTCGCATCCGAGGAGCAGGAAAATCGATGTTTTGGGCAAAAGCCCTTCATCAGGAATCAGTTCCTTCTCAGCACTGCAACAGCTCAGGACACATATGACCAAGTCACACAGTTAAGAATTCCACGTCACAATTCAAATTAAGTAATAGAAGCAACATTTGGAGTTCTGAATCAGATACCATGAGTAAAATTTAAACAAACCAATTTCGCACATACTATCAGTGTTCTCCCATAAGATGGCAACTAAAATATTGCAATGTTTTGTTGTTTTCTTTGTACTGTATGTAGGAATTTCCACAGATTTTCTGTTTCTTGTTTTTATTTTCTTTTTTTATGGATGTGCAAGGCTCTCTTTTAAAATTGTGTTCCAATGATATTACTGACTTAAGTCTTTCAAATCCAAATCTCTCCATTCTGTTTCCAGGTTGTCTGCAATGGCAAAAGCAATTAATAAATGCTAGCTAAACAGATGGACAGAAAATTATAGCGACATATGGTTGTGCCCCACTTCAAACTAATGCTATAAAAGTGGGATAGGTCTGGGATGATGGTATTTGAGACAATAAATTTCACAAGATGGAGGAACGCATTATATTCCTCTCAGTCAATTTCCTATTTGCTGTTTCTGTTCTGTTGGAAGCAGGGGTAGGTGTCTCCAGGAGATACTGTTGCACAATTTCTTACAGCTCACTGATGAGTAACAGTCGATGAATCACTTATCCTTACCCCTTCATAGAAAATGGCAACCTGACAAGGCCTGAAGAAAGAAATGAATAAAAATAGGAGATATAAAGTTTCACGTTTGATTTGATTTGATTTGATTCATCATAGTCGCATGTTCCTAAGTGCAGTGAAAAGCTCTGTTTTGCCAGCAGTACAGGCAGATCATGGCAAATAAGCATCTAAAGGTCTGTAAGTTAGGTGAATTGGCCATGCTAAATTGCCCATCGTGTTCAGGGATGTGTAGGTTAGGTGCATTGTTCAGGCGTAAATATCGGATAATCGGATAGGGGAATGAGTCTGGATGCGTTACTCTGCAGAGGGTTGGTGTGGACTTGTTGGGCTGGAAGACCTGTTTTCATACTGTAGGGGTTCTATGATTCTATGACATACAGATCATAGGGTGCTTAGACAGTGAGGCATACATGGTTACTGTGCACAGGAGGTGCACAAAACAAGATCAACATTAGCAAGATGAACATTATTTGAAGTTATAGAGGTGATTTACGGTAGAACAGTAGTGATTGGAATTTGGATGCCAGCCAAGCCAAAGTAACATTTATACTATAACTGTTCTAATAACAAAGTTTGTTATTGCAGTTGTCTGAGATTTCATCATGTTAAATCCAGCCTTTTAGAAGAAAAGCTCTAACCCTTGAACTATCATCAGTCCTATTGACAGAAAGTCATACCCAGGCTAATGGATAGATGAGGTGCCCTGTCAAGGTCCACTAAAACAATATTATCAAGTGAAGAAAGATCTAATTTATATTATTCAACTACAAAATATCTGAGAAAGGTGTGATGAAACTATGGTTTTAATAAGTTTATTCTGTCCTTTTTTTTAATGAAGAGAAGTTGAGGCAGAGGTGACAACTGCTCAGTTCCAAGCTAATCTAGTAAACAGCTTGTGCAGCCTTGGGGTTTATTTTTAAAGTCGGAACAATAGAAGCAGCGTGAATGAGTGAAGCTCCCACAGAAGCAGAATTTTAGTTATAGGTTTCAGTAGCAGTTGGGGTTTGGAAGCTGCTGTACATCTCTCCCTGCTGCAACAAAATACCTAAGTTCCCCCTCTCTCAGAATTTTCTCTTGATGTTCTTTCCTCCTGGACTGGAGAATTGCACATGAGACAATTTATTTTTACTGAATTTGCCTTTGCCAAGGCTGTGTTTATGGAATGTTACTGTATTGGATTGGTTGCTGTTTAGTAGTTAATATTGTATTATTCTGGTTAACTTTTCCAATAGAATTAAGTTACTGTAATTCTTATTTTGTATTTTGCTCCCAGCCTGGTAGTTTGACTAATTGAATTGCATCCAGAATGCAACATCTTACATCTGCCTTTAAAAATAAGAAAAAGTTGGGGTCTAAGCTATCTTACTATATATTTTGAGGTGGTTTGATCAGGTCTATCACAAAGGTCCAGATAACTGAGCATATACACAAGCAAATTCTGATAAGCAACCTAATTCAAACAATTTTCTATCAGTATTTTCTGTAAGCGATTTGTACCCACTGCTGTGTAGGTTAAGAATTTGTTCTATAATTGACCTTGGATGTGAAACGTTATAATTTCTTGGTTAATGAAAAAGTCTAAAAAGTGATGGAGGTTAGTACAATTGCAGCATTTAAAAGGCATCTGGATGGGTACATGAATAGGAAGGGTTTGGAGGTATATGGGCCAGGTGCTGGCAGGTGGGACTAGATTGGGTTGGGATATCTGGTCGGCATGGATGGGTTGAACCAAAGGGTCTGTTTCCATGCTGTACATCTACAGTATATGACTCTATGATATTTTATAGGTTAAAATCCTTATACAAGAAGCTCCTACAAACACATTAATCTAAGAGCATATATCCAAGGTATAAAACCTGAAAGGAACAAAATTTTATGGTCACAGGGATTTTTTTTCTAAAATTTGTTCATGAGATGAGAGTGTGCAAGAACGTTAGTCTAAGATTCTGGATTGCTAGTCCAGTGACCTTAGATGACTTCTGTGCTGTAACCTTTACTCAATCCTATTCTATGATTCTGTATTCCCAATGGTCTTAATTTTAACGTCCAATGCATGAGACAGACCAATCAATAGTATTAGTTAAATATTAAATTGCTTTTGTGTAAATGTGTTTTTTTCATATTTTTTACTGAGATTAGGAAAGATGAATGAAGATTAAACGCAATATGAAATGTTACATTTAGGAATTGGTCATATTTTAAGCTTGTTTGAAAAATAAGATCCAGTTATAATAACTTAGCAAACATGTGTTCTTTAGGAATTTCAGAATTGGTTAAACTTAACTTGAAAACTGGCTTTTTTAAGCATTAGAAATCCGCAGGGTTTGAATAATCCATAATCTACTGCTTTACAATCTGTGACTAAATAAGGATCAGATGGGATCATTGTCATCTATATTTTCGTAAACATGCTGGATCATCAGTGCAATAGCATTCAAATGAATCATTACCAAGTTCAGCATTACAAGTAGTAAATCCATGAGTTGTGTCTATATTGTTGCATGGCTATAAAAAAATTAAAGAATGCACCCACAACAGGCTTAGCACTGCTGCCTCACAGCGCCAGAGACCCGGGTTCAGTTCCCGCCTCAGGCAACTGTCTGTGTGGAGTTTGCACATCCCCGTGTCTGTGTGGGTTTCCTCCGGGTGCTCCGGTTTCCTCCCACGGTCCAAAAATGTGCAGGTTAGGTGAATTGGCCATGCTAAATTGCCTGTAGTGTTAGGTGAAGTGGTGAATTTATGGGAATGGGTCTGGGTGGGTTGCTCTTCAGAGGGTCAGTGTGGACTTGTTGGGCCGTAGGGCCTGTTTCTACACTGTAAGTAATCTAATCTAACCAAAAAAAAAATCCCTTACATAAACATTACAAAAAAAATTAAATGAGATGCAATCATTTTTAGATAAATGGTAAATTTAAAATGGATTGCATCTCATTACTAATAATTCTAGCATTTCATATCAATCAATTGATATTTTAAATTCATATTTTAGTGGGGATTGCAAATGCTTAAAGAATGTCACTAAACAGGTAATGGATGAATGAAGTTGGAATGAAAACAGCTAAAAATCACACAACACCAGGTTATAGTCCAACAGGTTTAATTGGAAGCACTAGCTTTCGGAGCACTGCTCCTTCATAAGGTGGTTGTGGAGTATAAGATTGTAAGAAACAGAATTTATAGCATAAGTTTACAGTGTGATGTAACTGAAATTATAGATTGAAAAAGACCTGGATTTTTTGTTAAATCTCTCATTGTTAGAATGACCATGTTGGTTTCAGTTCTTTCATATGTAAATCGCAAAACCTTTTTAAAAGTTACATTCTCAAGTCAATTTTAACAATCTAATCTAATCTAAAAAAATGGTGTCATGTTGGCCCAGATAATGTCTTGAAGGTGTGAACTTCCCTGTGTGAGACTGTCTGTGCCACAATGATCAGACTGATTCTAATCTAAAAAACAGATTTACAGAATCTTATGTGGATTCATGCAGTTTTTGAGCAAAGTAAAACGTAACAAGTACAGATTCACCCCACAAACTTATATGTGTATGTGTATGTAAAGGGGTATAAGTCCGTGAGAGGGTGAGTGGAAGTGTATGTGTGGACGTATGAGAGAGGGTCTGCATGAGTGTGTGCGTCTGTAGGAGTGTATGTGTGTGTATAATGCAATAGGGTTATTTGTAGTGTGACATGAACCCAAGGTCCCAGTTGAGGCCACCCCATGGGTACCGAACTTGGCTATCAAGCTCTGCTCAGTCACTTTTTGTTGTTATCTTTCCCAAAGTCCGCCCTGCAGGACGGTTAACCGAAGGTCCAAGGTAGAATGTCCCAGACCACTGAAGTGTTCTCCGACTGGGAGGGAATGCTCCTGATTGTTGATTGTCTGTTGATAAAAACAGCTAGTTTTAGTTAAAAATACAATTCAGTTATAAAGGAAGAGGGAAGACATCGCCACCTGAGATAATTGCTAGGGACCTTTGTAATGGCATTTGTTATTAACAAAATTCGATATCTGATTGAAATTGAATATTGCAACACATTTGGCTATTTAATAGAAAAGCTTTCAAATAACAGCTGTATTTCTTTTAAATGTCATACAAGACCCTGCAAACCAGGTGTTGAACAAAAACACATTTGTTTGGAAATTTTTGGATTACTTGGTGATATTAAAATGGAATTTTGGAATACTCCAACCTACAACTGTTCCTTTGAGCATTGTTCAAGTTATATTTGAAAATCTTGTAATTATAGACATGACTCAATGGAATGAAAATGTTGACATTTGTTTGATAATTTCATTGAACTATTCAGGATTTAAAATGGAACATAAATGTAGGAATGAGAAAGGGAATGAATAATTCAGTCATTGTGTACAACACAAAAGAGTTGATGTTCTAAGTTGGAGGAAGGCTAATTTTGATGGTAGTGGGCAAGAATTTACAATAGTTAGCTGGGGGCAGATGTTCGCATGTAAAGGGTCGGCTGGAAAATTAGAAGCCTTCAAAAATGAAATAACGAGAGTCCAGAGACAGTATATTCCATTAGGATGAAAGGAATGGTTGGTGGATTTGGGAATGCTGGATGACCAGAGACATTCAGGTTTTTGTTAAGAAAAAGAAAGAAGCATGTGTCAGGTATAGACAGGAGAGATTAAGTGAATCCTTAGATGAGTACATAGGCAGTAGGAGTATACTTTTCTTCGACACCTGGTTTGCAGGGTCTTGTATGATATTTAAAAGAAACACAGCTGTCATTTGAAAGCTTTTCTATTAAATAGCCAAATGCGTTGCAATATTTAATTTCAATCAGATATCAAATTTTGTTAATAACAAATGCCATTACAAAGGTCCCAAGCAATTATCTCAGGTGGTGATAACTTCCCTCCTCCTTTATAACTGAATTGCATTTTTAACTAAAACTAACTGTTTTTATTCCAACTTCATTCAGCTGCAATCATCCGTTACCTGTTCTTCAAACATTTGCAATTCTCACTAAAATATGAATTAAAAGTATCAATAGATTGATATGAACTGCTAGAATTATCAGTAATGAGATGCAATCAATTTAAAATTTATCATTTATATAAAAATCAGGAGGACAAAAGGGGAACATGAGATAGCTTTGGCAAATAGGGTTAAAGGGTTTGTATAAATATACTAAGGACAAAAAGTTAACTATGGAGAGAATAGGGCCCCTCAAAGATTAGCAAGGCAACCTAAGTGTGGAGCTGCAGTAGATGGGGGAGATACCAAACGAGTATTTTGTATCAGTGATAACTGTGGAGAAGGACATGGAACGTATAGAATGTGGCAAAATAGATGGTGACACCTTCAAAAAGGTCCATGTTACAAAGGAGGAGATGCTGGATGTCTTGAAATGCATAAAAGTGGATAAATCCTCAGGACCTGATCAGGTGTACCCTAGAACTCTGTGGAAAGCTGGGGAAGTGATTGCTAGGCCACTTGCTGAGCTATTTGTATCATTGATAGTCACAGGTCAGGTGCCAGAATACTGGAGATTGGCTAACGTGGCACCACTATTTAAGGAAGGTGGTAAGGAAAAACCAGAGAACTATAGACCCGCCAGCCTGACATCAGTGGTGGACATGTTGTTAGAAGGAATCCTGAGGGACAGAATGTACATGTATTTGGAAATGCAAAGACTGATTAGGGATAGTAAGCATGGCTTTGTGCATGGGAAATCATGTCTCACAAACTTGATTAAGTTTTTTGAAGAAGTAACAAAGATTGTTGAAGGCAGAGTGGTGGATGTGATCTATATAAAGTCATAAAGATGTATAGCACGGAAACAGACTCTCTTTGGTCCAACCCATCCATGCCGACCAGATATCCCAACCCAATCTAGTCCCACCTGCCAGCACCCGGCCCATATCCCTCCAAATCCTCCTATTCATATACCCATCCAAATGCCTTTCAAATGTAGCAATTGTACCAGCCTCCACCACTTCCTCTGGCAGCTCATTCCATACATGTACCACCCCCTGCATGAAAAAGGTTGCCCCTTAGGTCCCTTTTATATCTTTCCCCTCTCACCCTAAACCTATGCCCTCTAGTTATGGAATCCTTGTCTATTTATCCTTTTGACCTTGTCTATTTATCCTATCCATGCCCCTCAATTTTGTAATCCTCTATAAGGTCACCACTCAGCCTCAGACACTCCAGGGAAAACAGCCCCAGCCTATTCAGTCTCTCCCTATAATTCAATTCCTCCAACCCTGGCAACATCCTTGTAAATGTTTTCTGAACCCTTTCAAGTTTCACAACATCTTTACGAGAGGAAAGAGACCAGAATTGCATGCAATACTCCAACAGTGGCCTAACCAATGTCCTGTACAGCCGCAACATGACCTCCCAACTCCTATACTCATTACTCTGACCAATAAAGGAAAGCATACCAAACGCCTTCTTCACTATCCTATCTACCTGCGACTCCCACTTTCAAGGAGCTATGAACCTGCACGCCAAGGTCTCTTTGTTCAGCAACACTCCCTAGGACCTTACCATTAAGTGTATAATTCTGGATTAGTGGTGCTGGAAGAACACAGCAGTTCAGGCAGCATCCAACGAGCAGCGAAATCGACGTTTCGGGCAAAAGCCCTTCATCAGGAAAGAGGCAGGCACTGAGGAAGCAAATGTGGCTGTGGTAGCGAGTTAAGTGTATAAGTCCTGCTAAGATTTGCTTTCCCAAAACGCAACACCTCGCATTTACCTGAATTAAACTCCATCTGCCACTTCTCAGCCCATTGGCCCATCTGATCAAGATCCTGTTGTAATCTGATGTAACCTTCTTTGCTGTCCACTACACCTCCATTTTGGTGTCATCTGCAAACTTACTAACTATACCTCTTATGCTTGCATCCAAATCATTTATGTAAATGACAAAAAGTAGTGGACCCAGCATTGATCCTTGTGGCACTCCACTGGTCACAGGCCTCCAATCTGAAAAACAACCCTCCACCACACCCTCACTTTTCTACCCTTGAGCCAGTTCTGAATCCAAATGGCTAGTTCTCCCTATATTCCGTGAGATCTAACCTTGCTAACCAGTCTCCCATGGGGAACCTGGTCAGACACCTTACTGAAGTCCACATAGATCACATCTACCACTCAGCCCTCATCAAACTTCTTTGTTACTTCTTCAAAAAACTCAATCAAGTTTGTGAGACATGATTTCCCACACACAACACCATGTTGACTATTCCTAATCAGTCCTTGTCTTTCCAATAAATGTACATCCTGTCCCTCAGGATTCCCTCCAACAACTTGCCCACTACCGATATCAGGCTCACTAGTCTATAGTTCCCTGGCTTGTCCTTACCACCTTTCTCAAACAGTGGCAGCACGTTAGCCAACCTCCAGTCTTCCAGCACCTTACCTGTGTCTAACGATGATACAAATATCTCAGCAAGATGCCCAGCAATCACTTCTCTAGCTTCCCATAGAGTTTTAGGGTACACCTTATCAGGTCCTGGGGATTTGTCCACCTTTATGCATTTCAGGACATCCAGCCAAAGCTATTTCATGTCCCCTTTTTGCCCTCCTGATTTCCCTCTTATGAATACTCCTACTGCCTTTATACTTTTCTAAGGATTCACTCGATCTATCCTGTCTATACCTGACATATGCTTCCTTCTTTCTCTTAACCAAACCCTCAATTTCTTTAGTCATCCAGCATTCCCCATACATTACCAGCCTTTCCTTTCACCCTAACAGGAATATATTTTCTCTGGATTCTCGTTCTCATTTCTGAAGACTTTCCATTTTCCAGCCACCCCTCACCTGCGAACATCTGCCCCAATCAATTTTTGAAAGTTCTTGCCTAATACCATCAAAATTGTCCTTTCTCCCATGTAGAACTTCAACTTTTCGATCTGGTCTATCCTTTTCCATCACTATTTTAAATCCACTAAAATTATGGTCGCTGGATCCAAGGTGCTCCCCACTGACACCTCAGTCACCTGCCCCTGCCTTATTTCCCCAAGAGAGTAGGTCAAGTTTTGCACCTTCTCTAGTAGGTACATCCACATACTAAATCAGAAAAAATGTTTGTACACGCAACAAATTTCTCTCCATCTAAACTCTTAATACTATTGCAGTCCCAGTCTATGTTTGGATAGTTAAAATCCCCTACCATAACCACCCTATTATTTTTACAGATAGCTGAGATCTCCTTACAAATTTGTTTCTCAATTTTCCTCTATTATGGGTTCTATAATGCAATCCCAATAAGGTGATCATCCCTTTCTTATTTCTCAGTTCCACCCAAATAACTTCCCTGGATGTACTTCCAGGAATATTCTCCCTCAGTACAGCTGTAATGCTATCCCTTATCAAAAATGCAACTCCCCCTCCTCTCTTGCCTCCTTTTCTATCCTTCCTGTAGCATTTGTATCCTGGAACATTAAGCTGCCAGTCCTGCCCATCCTTGAGCCATGTTTCTGTAAGTGCTATGATATCCTACTCCCATCTTCCTAACCATGCCCTGAGTTCATCTGCCTTCCCTGTTAGGCTTCTTGCATTGAAATAAATGCAGTTTAATTTGACGGTCCTACCTCGTTCTCTGTTTTGTCCTTGCCTGCCCCGACTGTTTGACTTGCTTCTGTTCTAAACTATCCCAGTCTCAGATTGATCTATTGATTTCTTTAATCACTATCTCCCTGGGTCGCACCTCTCCACCCGCCACCTTACTAGTTGAAGTCGTCCAGAGCAGCAAATCTCCCTGCCAGTATATTAGTCCCCTTCCAATTTAGGTGCTGTCCATTCTTTTGTACAGGTCACTTCTACTCCAAAAGAGATTCCAATGATGCAAAAATGTGAATCATTCTACCATACACCAGCTCCTTAGTCATGCATTCATCTGCTGTATCCTATTCCTGCCCTCACTAGCTTGTAGCACCAGGAGTAATCCAGATATTACTACTCTTGAGGACCTCCTTTTTAAATTCCTGCCTAACTCTCTGCAATCTCCCTTCAGAATCTCAACCTTTTCCCTTCCTATGCTGTTGGTTTGTTGGTTCCAATGTGGACAATGATATCCTGCTGGCCCCTCTCTCCGTTGAGAACATTCTGCACACTCTCTGAGACATCCTTGATCCTGATACCAGGGAAGCACATACCATTCTGATTTTTCACTGCTGGCCACAGAAAAGTCTGTCTACCTCAGACTAGAGAGTCCCCTAACCACAATTGATTTCTTGGAACCCGACATACCCCTCATTGCATTAGAGCCAGTCTCAATACCAGAAACTTGGCTGTTCATGCTACATTCCCACGAGAATCCATCACCCCCTACATTTTCCAAAATAGCATACTTGCTTGAAATGGGGAAAACCACTGAAGACTCGTGCACTAACTGCCTACCTCTCTTACCTTTCCTGGAGTCAACCCATCTATGGGACTGTATCTTTCCCCCTTCCTATGACTGCCATCCATCACATCGCCTCGCTCTTGTAAATTCCTCATTGCCTCTAACTGTCTCTCCAAACAATCCATTCGGTCTGCTAAGATTTGCAACCAACGGCATTTATTGCAGATATAATCCTCAGTAAAAGGTAAACGCTCCCTACACTTCTACATAGCAAGGTTAGATCTCATGGAATACAGGAAGAACGAGCCATGTGGATACAGAACTGGCTCAAAGGTATAAGACAGAGGGTGGTGGTGGAGGGTTGTTTTTCAGACTGGAGGTCTGTGACTAGTGCAGTGCCACAAGAATCGGTGCTGGGTCCACTACTTTTTGTCATTTACATAAATGATTTGGATGCAAGCATAAGAGGTATAGTTAGTAAGTTTGCAGATGACACCAAAATTGGAGGGGTAGTATACAACAAAGAAGGTTACCTCAGATTACAACAGGATCTTGACCAGATGGACCAATGGGATGAGAGGTGGCAGATGGAGTTTAATTCGGATAAATGCGAGGTGCTGCATTTTGGGAATGCAAATCTTAACAGGACTTGTACACTTAATGGTAAGGTCCTAGGGAGTGTTGCTGAACAAAGAGACCTTGGAGTGCAGGTTCATAGCTCCTTGAAAGTGGAGTCGCAGGTAGATAGGATAGTGAAGAAGGTGTTTGGCATGCTTTCCTTTATTGGTCAGAGTATTGAGTACAGGAGTTGGGAGGTCATGTTGCGGATGTACAGGACATTGGTTTGGCCACTGTTGGAATATTACGTGCAGTTCTGGTCTCCTTCCTATCGGAAAGATGTTGTAAAACTTGAAAGAGTCCAGAAAAGATTTACAAGGATATTGCGAGGGTTAGAGGATTTGAGCTATAGGGAGAGGCTGAACAGGCTGGAGCTGTTTTCCCTGGAGCGTCTGAGGCTGAGGGGTGACCTTATAGAGATTTACAAAATTATGAGGGGCATGGATAGGATAAATAGGCAAAGTCTTTTCCCTGGGGTGGGGGAGTCCAGAACTAGAGAGCATAGGTTTAGGGTGAGAGGGGAAAGTTATAAAAAAGACCTACGGGGCAACTTTTTCACACAGAGGGTGGTGTATGGAATGAGCTGCCAGAGGAAGAGGTGGAGAATGGTACAATTGCAACATTTAAGAGGCACTTGGATGGGTATGTGAATAGGAAGGGTTTGGAGGGATATGGGTTGGGTGCTGGCAGGTGGGACTAGATTGGGTTTGGATATCTGGTTGGCATGGACGGGTTGGACCGAAGGGTCTGTTTCCATGCTGTGCATCTCTATGACTCTTAGAGTCAATCACTCTCCTCAAGGCCATTTTTGCTCCTTCAGAATTTACAGACCAAGAAAATAACACTGTCGTATTCATCTACAAAACACTGCTCCAGGTTAAATTAATAGTTATGGCTTATATTTTAAGGTTTTTTTTAATCTTAAATAGATATTTTTATTGAAAATTTAACATGTTTTTACAAACTTAGAAAAAATACAAACAATAATATACAATTAATTATTAAATAAATAATAACCAAAACCTAACATACAAAAGGAGATAAAAAAATGGAGAAAACAAAACTCAACTAACTACTAATCTAACCTATAACTAACCAGAGCATATAATAAAATATCTTACATTCCTCAAGAGAAAAACAGATAACAGTAATTAAATAGTGAAGTACATGCTCGGACCGAATTAACATCAAGTCATAATAAAACCCGTATTCATACGGGATTCCTCCCCCTAGGGGCCCCTGGACCAGCCAGAACCGCAACCACAACGAGATGAAAGCCCTTGACAAAATGGCCGAAATATCTGTATCTATATAATTCAGGAAGGGCTGCCATATTTTATAGAATAATTCAGTTTTTTTGGTGCACCATATTTGTAAGGAAGTCAAGCGGAATACATTCCATGACCAACTTATACCAATTTGGAAGTTCTGGAGGGCCCTCAGCTACTCAGTTTAGTAAGATATTTTTCCTTGCACAAACGAAGAGAATGGCGAATAATTTCCTCCTGTGCGCAACCAGGGAGCGCAGGTTCGAAAAGTCCAGGAGAAGAGATACTGGATCTACTCTAATTTCCGCTCCCAAGATTTCTGTCAAAGCATTTGCTACAGCCTCCAGCTTCAACATCCAAGGTAGCCACTGCTCCAAAAACACTGCAAGCTGGCCTTCCTCTTCCCGTTCGGGAAGGTCCAGCAAATGAATATTTTTTCAATGACCTTGATTCTCGAGGTCGTCGATGTAATCTTCTAAGGCCCGGACTCGCTGTTTGAGAGTCTGGACCCGACCCACGACCGATTCTACAGCAGCCTTGGAGGTCGCGGCCTTTAGCTCTGCCCCTCTAACGCAATGTTCAATTTTTTTCAATATCTCGGTCATGCTTTTGCAGCGACTCCCACCTGCTTCTGGACTCCTCTATGAAGATGTTGATCTTCTCCTCCAGCTTGGTAATTACAGCAACAAGGCTCGCCACCATAGGTAAGTCCCCCAGGGCGGCTGTGGACGACTCTGCTGCAGCTGGGGGGGGGATGGCGGAGCGGTTCCTGCCTGCTGTGAGCCTTGGGCATTCTTTCCCTTAGTCATTTTAACAAAGCTCCAAACTACTCAAGTTTGATGCAAAAATGACTAACTGTATTGAATAAAAGTTATTTTAAATGATTTGGCAGGTGTGGTAGCGGTGGGCAGCTCACTTTGTCTGAGTCTTGGGCAGAGCACTACAGACTCAGACTTGCTGGGTCGCTGCCATCTTGGATCTCATACTTTAAGTTTAATCAAAAGGCATATGTCAAAAAATATATAATCAAGAAAAAACCCACTCTACACACTGCTGCAGATTTTCTGTAGGCCACACTTAAAATATAGCAGAGACAAGTTGTAGCAGAACAGCACTGCCTACTGGAAAAGTGCAACTCCGATTCTGTCAGTTGTTTGGAAATCAGGGGAAAGCGCGAACGCAGTCCCCCACAATCACAAATTTTGCAGTTGTGTATCCCGCATTTGGGGATATTGCAGGCGTCATCACACCCGAAGTGCAATGGGATAGCCTCACCTTGGGAGAACCATCTTATTGATCATGGTATCTCCCCTGCCAGGTAAGTATCCACTTGTCTATTTCTGTGCTGTGACCTCTCCCAAACAGGTTCCTCCAAGATTAGTTGTGAATTTCACTGTTTGTTCATTTTCCCAGATGCACTCGGATGTCCAGCGATACATGAATACATGATACAGGCAGTAACTGCGCAGGTTTGCTGCTCTGTCACTCTCTCCTGCACTGCCCTCACCATGTGTTTCCTTTGTCTGTACCTCTCCCTTTTAAAACTGCTGCTGTTTTGACTTTTTTTCCTCCAAAGTTCCAAAACAATGCAACAGCATATAAAACAGTAATTGCTGCTCCTCAAATGTGAGAAAATCACCTCCAACACCTAAATTACCTTAAAAAAAGGAGCAGCCAGAAATTTTTCCTGTCCTCCATCTTGGATTACCCAGAATCCTCTTCAGTAAAGTGTTTGACAAAGTTCCTCATGGGACACTGGTTAGCAAGATTAGATCTCATGGAATACAGAGAGAAGTGGCCATTTGGATGCAGAACTGTCTTGATGGTAGAAGACAGAGGGTGATGATGGAGGGTTGCTTTTCAGACTGGAAGCCTGTGACCAGTGGAGTGCTACAAGGATCAGTGCTGGGTCCACTATTTTTCATAATTTACATAAATGATTTAGAAGTGAACATAGGAGGTAGTGATAAACGGCTCCATTTCGGAATGGCAGGCAGTGACCAGTGGGGTACCGCAGGGATCAGTACTGGGACTGCAGCTTTTTACAGTATATATTAATGATATAGAAGATGGTATTACTAATAACAATAGCAAATTTGCTGATGATACTAAGCTGAGTGGCAGGGTGAAACGTGAGGAGGATGTTAGGAGATTACAGGGTGACCTGGACAGGTTAGGTGAATGGTCAGATGCATGGCAGATGCAGTTTAATGTGGATAAATGTATGGTTATCCACATTGGTGGCAAGAACAGGAAGGCAGATTACTACCTAAATGGAATCAATTTAGGTAAAGGGGCAGTACAGAGAGATCTGGGTGTTCTTGTACACCAGTCAATGAAGGTAAGCATGCAGGTACAGCAGGTAGTGAAGAAGGCTAATAGCAAGCTGGCCTTCATAACAAGAGGGATTGAGTATTGAAGCAAAGAGGCTCTTCTGCAGCTGTACAGGGCCCTGGTAAGACCACACCTGGAATATTGTGTGCAGTTATGGTCTCCAAATTTGAGGAAAGACATTCTGGCTATTGAGGGAGTGCAGTGTAGGTTCACAAGGTCAATTCCTGGAATGGCAGGACTACCTTACGCTGAAAGACTGGAGCAACTGGGCTTGTATACCCTCAACTTTAGAAGACAGAGAGGGGATCTGATTGAGACATATAAGATTATGAAAGGATTGGACACTCTGGAGGCAGGAAACATGTTTCCGCTGATGAGTGAGTGCCGAACCAGAGAACACAGCTTAAAAATACGGGGTAGAGTATTTAGGACAGAGATGAGAAGAAACTTCTTCACCCAGAGAGTGGTGGCTGTGTGGAATGCTCTGCCCCAGAGGGCAGTGGAGGCCCAGTCTCTGGATTCATTTAAGAAAGAGTTGGATAGAGCTCTCAAGGATAGTGGAATCAAGGGTTATGGAAATAAGGCAGGAACAGGATACTGATTAAGGATGATCAGCCATGATCATATTGAATGGTGGTGCAGGCTCGAAGGGCAGAATAGCCTCTCCTGCTCCTATTGTCTATTGAGGTATAGTTAGTAAGTTTGCAGATGATGCCAAAATTGGAGGTGTAGTCGACAGCGAAGAAGGTTACCGCAGAGTTCAATGGGATCTAGATAACATGGGTCAATGAGTTGAGGACTGGCAGATGGAGTTTAATTCAGATAAATGCGAGGTGCTACATTATGGAAAAGCAAATCAGAGCAGGATTATGCACTTAATGGTAACGTCCTAGGGAGTGTTGCTGAACAAAGAGATCTTGGAGTGCACGTTAATAATTCCTTGAAAGTAGAGTCACAAATAGATAGGATAGTGAAGAAGGCGTTTGGTACGCTTTCGTTTATTGGTCAGAGCACTGAGTATAGGAGTTGGGAGGTCATGTTGCAGCTGTACAGGACATTGTTAAGTCACTTTTGGAGTATTGCGTGAAATGCTGTTCTTCCTATCGGAAGGATGTTGTGAGACTTGAAATGGTTCATGAGGGGCATGGATAGGATAAATAGGCAAGGTCTTTTCCCTGGGGTTGGGGATTCCCACACTAGAAGGCATAGGTTTAGGGTGAGAGGGGAAAGATAGAAAAGGGACCTAAGGGGCAATTTTTTCACACAGAGGGTGGTGTGTGTATGAAATAAGCTACCGGAGGAAGCGGTGGAGGCTAATACAAATGCAACATTTAAAAGGCAGCTGGATGGGTATATGGGTTTAGAGGGATACGAACCAAGTGCTGGCAAATGGGACGAGATTAGATTAGGATATCTGGTTGGCATGGATGAGTTGGACCGAAGGGTCTGTTTCCATGCTGTACATCTCTATGACAATATTTATTTCACCTTTTTTGCAACAAAACTTGCCTTTGGCAAAATGCGTTCATCTTAAACGGATTAAATCTTGAGATACAACATGTATACATGGTCCCAGCACCCAAACTACCCTTAAGAAAGATTAGGCCAATTTAAAAATGATTAAATAGTCCCAGCTTCCCATTCAGTATCTTTCTTTCTTCCCTTCTCAATATTATCCTTTGTTTTTGCAAGATTGCCAGGAGGAGTGACGAAAATTTGGAGAGGAAATGTATTTCAGAAACAGCTGATGTTGTCTTGGAAAGAGGGACAAAGGGACTTCTCTCAACCTATTCTGTAATTTCTTTGGGATACTTTCAGATCAAGGAAACAAAATCTACATTGATAGTTATTTCAAATTCATCATCATCCAGGCTTTGAATGTTGGGTTAATTCCATTAGAGTGGAGCCGGGAGAAGGAAAATTTGCATCTTCCATCAGCTGCCCACCATATATAACTCCAGCTGGGGCCGTAGAAAGGAACACAAATTAGCTTTAGTGCCCATCGGTTAAGCTCTGACAAATGGTCCAAAAGAATCTGGTACCTCTGCTTGAATTAACCTCCTGCTGCAGAGTGGACGTGTGCTGACAGTGGCCGAGAGCTGGGCAGAAATGGATCTGTGCTCATCTTAATGTAAACCTTTGGCACTCACTGCACAAACAGTGGCTTAATGGAGCTTAGCCCAGCATTGCTCAACACCAGGCGTTTGGGCGGGGACACCTTTGTTTTGGGAGTACCGTCACTCAACAGCTTTTCGTAGGCGGAGATTGTAATGGTAAATAAATACAGGCCAACGTTTGTGAGAACGCTGTGTAAGTTTGCAGGTTCTATGTGCTAACTAATTGAAGTCAGGATGACTGGCGACCTGCCCTTTCTGAAGTGCACTGCCTTTGTGGACAGTCTCCCCACTCCTTGTTGTTCATTCAGGTTAAGACGTCGTCTATTTCCCGAAAAGGCTGAAAGCTTTGTCATTTTTTTGTTTTGTCTGAAAAGCTGGCGGAGCGCCAGAAAATCTGTTTGAGTCAGACAGCGGCTGTAAAGGGACAAATCAAAGCACCGTCTGAGAACAGTCCCTGCTGCCCTGCTTACCCTCCCTCAACACTCTCTGTAATCATTAAACGTCTCAGCCTATATCGACAAATGATTAACTTCCAAGTGGCTTTCAGTGAGTTCCCCCACTGCCGTCTGCATTGAAACACTCAGTTTCATCAAAGATTTTTGCTCTCAGGAATTAAGGAGCCCCCAAAACAGATGGCCATCTGCTGCTTAAAGTCTCAAACACTGATTGCGAGAACGAATGTTCATTATTTAGTGTTTTAATGAGTTAATAAAGGAGCGGACACGCCTGGATAATAAGAAGTTTTTGTTTGCCATTATAACACGCCGCATGTGCGAGGGTTACGATTCCGGGAACGCTTACTATTTTAATGATTAACACAGAGGGAAAAAAAAACTGTTTGTCCCTAGGCACAAGGCATTGCGACACCATTCCGCACACACACACAAAAAATCACACCCCAAATACGTGATTCTTTACAAACATATCCTTAACACGTATAGTAGAGGTCAAAGAATTGTGTAGTTTTGGGAAACAAATGATTCAGTAAAACACAATACTGCAGAGGCATGATCGAAAAGGTTGAGGTCGGGCAGCAGCAGACACTCATTCGAGATTTGTATGTCCAGTTGCATTGCCCTGTTCTCTTCAGTACTTGTATAGCCGGGCTCTTGTTGGACCGAAAGAACGGAGACAATTTGACTGAAGCACAGCTGTAAAACATAGTTTTTGCAGCAAACATCGTGTTCTGGGACATGGAAGCTGCCTGAGTTCATACCTTGTTCCATTCGATGGTACGTCACACTAGAATGTTAGTCCACATTCTCCCCTGATGAATGCAGACGAATGGAAATGAGCTAAAGAATGCACAAACTTTTATATTTTGCGTTAATTAGTATCTTGAAACTCCATTTTTCTCATCTGTTATTGTAGATGTAATTCAATGTACGTCGCTGCATTTTTGCTCTTCTCTCTGCGAAAAAATTCAGATCGACTTTGGACAACAGAAGGTTTGCCTCACGGCACTGTGCGCTACAGTGTCAGATTGCAGGACCTGGTACAAACAGCAGCCCATCAATTAACACCTTCCCCAATAGGTGCGCCGGCTACATTGCTCCGTGGAGTTGAGTTCCTGACACATCTGTCATCATCATGAAGTTCTGGGAACTTACCGCCGCTATGGCAATTAATCTAACACTACAGCCAGTGAAGACTGACAATTACAGTACAAGGTTCACTGATGATAGTAAAGAAAAATAATGGTTAAGAATTTATATAGCTGCTTTCACACTATTTGACGCCTCGAAGCAAATTCACATGTTCTAAAATAATGTGAGAAATGCAACAGGCGGTTTGGACACAGCTCATAATTTGATAATGCCAGATTCTGTTTTGTGATGTTAATTTAGGGATAAACATTGATAAGAACACTCATCTATCCAAGGATAACTAGCATGCTGTCCTTTAGAATAGTGCCATAAGGTCTTTTACTTACAGCAATCAGGTAGGTGGGGTCTCTGTTTAACATCTCCAAAAACACCTCTGTGATGGTGTAACTGGATCAGTTCCGCAAAGGAGTGTTCACATGTATCTTTGTGGTCAGACTCTGGAGTTGGACTTGAACCCAGAATTTCAGAGACAAGTACCCATTAAAGCCACAGATTACAATCAAACACCAAATGATGCCATCAGAAGAATTATTGTCTTGAAAGCAAGAACGATGAAAAAGGAATTAATAAATTACCCGTGCTTCAACTCACTCATCAAAGATTATTGTTTTCTCATTCTACTTATATTGCAACATTCATGTCTGTCATTTAGACTGGTTCATATTTGGAATCCTGGTTTGAGCAGGTCAGGACAAGCATAAAGTATTACAGCCACTACAGCTATTATACCAAAACCTTGTTCTCAACAAGTTAGCTAAGGTGCGAGATAAATTGTGTAACAGGTTTCATCAAGTTCGCCCACAAAATATGGACTCAATGCCTAGTTCTTCAAGAGATTGTGGGAATATTTTCACAACAAGTATTGCAACAAATCACAAATATCTCAATGGCCTCACCCATCACAATCTCTGTACCCTTCTTTGGTGCAATAAGTTACTGTCTCCACCACCCCTCACCCTGTAAAACCTTGATCCTTTAACTCCAGTTCATTGTAAAAACAGCAAAGAATTACTAAACAATTAATAAGGATGGGGAAAAAAATGTATGTATAAGAGTAAGATAACTAAAAATATATAAAAAAAGAAGTTTCTTAAAAGAGTTAATAAAGTAAGTGTTGGTCCTTGAGACAACAGGAGAAAGTGAGGACTGCAGATGCTGGAGATCAGAGCTGAAAAATGTGTTGCTGGAAAAGCGCAGCAGGTCAGGCAGCATCCAAGGAGCAGGAGAATCGACATTTCGGGCATAAGCCCTTCTTCAGGAATGAAGAGGGTGTGCCAAGCAGGCTAAGATAAAAGGTAGGGAGGAGGGATTTGGGGGAGGGGCATTGGGAACGCGATAGGTGGAAGGAGGTTAAGGTGAGGGTGATAGGCCGGAGAGGGGGGTGGGGGCGGAGAGGTCGGGAAGAAGATTGCAGGTCAAGAAGGCAGTGCTGAGTCTGAGGGTTGGGACTGAGATAAGGTGGGGGTAGGGGAAATGAGAAAGCTGGAGAAATCTGCATTCATCCCTTGTGGTTGGAGGGTTCCTAGACGGAAGATGAGGCGCTCTTCCTCCAGGTGTCATGTTGCCATGGTCTGGCGATGGAGGAGGCCAAGGACTTGCATGTCCTTGGCAGAGTGGGAGGGGGAGTTAAAATATTCAGCCACAGGCGGTTGGGTTGGTTGGTGCGGGTGTCCCAGAGGTGTTCTCTAAAACGTTCCACAAGTAAGCGGCCTGTCTCCCCAATGTAGAGGAGGCCACATCGGGTGCAGCGGATGCAATAAATGATGTGTGTGGAGGTGCAGGTGAATTTGTGATGGATATGGAAGGATCCCTTGGGGCCTTGGAGGGAAGTGAGGGGGTAGGTGTGGGCGCAAGTTTTGCACTTCTTGCGGTTGCAGGGGAAGGTGCCAGGAGTGGAGTTTGGGTTGGTGGGGGGGTGTGGACTTGACGAGGGAGTCACGGAGGGAGTGGTCTTTCCGGAACACTGATAGGGGAGGGAAGGGAAATATATCCTTGGTGGTGGGGTCTGTTTGGAGGTGGCAGAAACGCCTCATCGTATCTCCTTCGTCACCTCCAAACCTCTGGGACACCCGCACTAACCAACCCAACCGCCCCGTGGCTGAACACTTTAACTCCCCCTCCCACTCCGCCAAGGACATGCAGGTCCTTGACTTCCTCCATCACCAGACCATGGCAACACGACACCTGGAGGAAGAGCATCTCATCTTCCGCCTAGGAACCCTCCAACCACAAGGGATGAATGCGGATTTCTCCAGCTTTCTCATTCCCACCCCCCTCCACCTTATCTCAGTCCCAACCCTTGCACTCAGCACCGCCTTCTTGACCTGCAATCTTCTTCCCGACCTCTCCGCCCCCACCCCATCTCCGGCCTATCACCCTCACCTTAACCTCCTTCCACCTATCGCATTCCCAATGCCCCTCCCCCAAGTCCCTCCTCCCTACCTTTTATCTTAGCCTGCTTGGCACACCGCCCTCATTCTTGAAGAAAGGCTTATGCCCGAAAAATTGATTCTCCTGCTCCTTGGATGCTGCCTGACCTGCTGCGCTTTTCCAGCAACACATTTTTCAGCCTTGAGACAATAGGTCTAAGGAATTTGTGAAGAGATGGCAGGCAAATTGAGCAGATATTTTGCATCAGTCTTCATTACAACTAACAGCTGTATATCAGGAATTGAAAGGGAGGGAAGAACTCAAAATAATTATAAACCTTAGGGAAATAGTACTGAGTAAATTGTTGGAACTGTGAGTTGACAAGTCCCTATGCCCTGATGGATTTCATCCTAGGGTGTTAAAAGTTGTAACTAGTGACATAGTTGATGGATTGGATTTAATTTATCAAAACTTATTAGATCCAGAAAAGGCTCCTTTAGATTGGAAAATATCAAATGTAATTTCTTTATTCAAAAAGGGAGGCAGGAAGCTACAGGCCAGTTAGCTTAACGGGGAAAATGTTAGGAGGGAAACCTTAATAGGGAAAATGTTAAAAGCTTTATTAAAAACATTTTAACAAGGCACTTGGGTAAGTTCAATATAATCAAGCAGAGCCAACATGGTTTTGTCAAAGGGAAATAATGTTTAATTTATTGGAGTTCTTCCAAGAAGTGGCTTCTACTGTAAATGAAGGGTAACTAGTGGATGTATTATACATAACTTTCCAGAAGCATTTGATAAAGTGTCACATCAAAGCTTATTGCAGATCATAGAAGCTTATAGTAAAGGGGATAGCATTGGTCTAGGTGGAAGATTGGTGGCTAACAAAGAGCAGAAAGTAGGAATAACTGAGTCTTTTTTCAGGCTAGCAACTTGTTACAAGTGGTGTGCCACAGGTGTTAGTGCTGGAGTCTCAACTCTTTAGAATTCATAAATTTTTTATTTGTAATTATATTTAAATATAAATGACTTGGATGAAGGATCGTGTGGTGGCTAAATTTGCTGATGACATTAAGATAGGGAAGTGAGTTGTGAATAGAACATAAGCATGTAAAGGGATATAGATAGTTAGGGATATAGATAGTAAGTAAGAAGTAAATGGGCAAGGATCTGGAAAAATGGAATATGATGTGTGAATTGTCTATTTTGGTGAAAAGAATTAAACAAAACATATTATCTAAACAATGAAAGATCGCAGCGCTCAGATGCAGTGAGATCTGTCCGAGTGCATGAGTCACAAAAGGTTAATATGCAGATACAGCAAGTAATCAAGAAATTTAATAGAATGCTATGTTTTATTGCAAGAGGAATTGAATGCAAGAGTAGGGAGTTGTGCTTCAGTTGTACAGGGCATTGGTGAGACCACATCTGGAGGACTGTACGCTGTAGTGGTTGTCATATTTACAAAAGGATATTGATGAATTCAAAGCGATTCCGAGAAGGTTTACTAGACCAATATCTGGACAGAGCAGATTGCCTTTTGATGAAAGGCTAGACTGGCTAGGTCGGAATTTAGAAAATCAGAGGTCACTTCATTGAAACATAAGATCCTGAAGGGACTTGACCAAGTGGAATGTTTCCTCTTATGGCAGAATCTGGAACTTGAGGTTATAGTTTAAAAATAAGGGGGTCGTCCAATTAAGACAGATATGAGGAAAAATAATTTCTCTTAAGGGTAATGAATCTTTAGAATTCCCTTCCTTAAAAGGCAGCAGATGCAAAATCTTCAGGTATTTTTAAGGCAATGGCAGATAAATTCTTGATCACCAAAAGGATAAAAGACATACAGGATTATACAGTTGAGGTTAGAATCAGATCAACCATGATCTTATTGAATAACACATTTGACTTGAAGGGCTGAGTGGCTGGCTTTTGTTCTTTATTCATATGTTTGTGTATTTCCCATCAATAATGCTTGTACCTATAGCCACACATATGCAAAACTTCTTCCTTTAAGTCACCCCTGAAAGTCTAAAATTGTTGGCCAAACTTTTAAGCAGTATCTGAGTATTTACTTCTTTGACTTGAAACTCCAGAATCACCGTCCCAGTTTTACCAAATTACCAAATCACCAAATCCCCATTGATCCTAAAGCCCAGGACTCCTTTTCTGTGTGGGATATAAAATTATTCCATGGATGCTATTAGAAACAGTTACCTTTAACTTAGCACCTGCCAATTTCGCACCTTGACTAACATCCTGCAATGTGTTCTTGACTTTCAGAACTGAAAAATAAGTATGTAAATAATGATAATCATCACCAAATTAGAGTTTTTACAAAAATAATGACAACTTGGGAGTTTGATGAAAAAAATTGCTGATTCAAGTTTAAAGAATACAATACATAAAAATGTAACTTGACTCACTTTGGGTTAGAACACCTGACAATGACATCTGTTGTACGTGGCGTAACACCCTTGATTTAATAAAACATCACAACTTCTGACTCAGTGTGAGTAATGTCATAGGAAGTGTTTGAGACATTTCTGTTTTACTTCAAATATGTATATATTATTATATCATTCTTTTTAAAAATTGCAAGGGAAAATAATTTAGTCTGGCTTCCAAATTATGTACCTGAATGTTGGCAAAGAGAAAACAGATTCTCATTGACTTGGGAAAATTCAGCAGGTACATTCTGTTCCCTTAAAGCGGAAACAGCATGGCCTGGCTCTTGCAATAGTAATAACAATGGAATTCGAATTCGACAGCAACTTCTCACATTCACATATGTTTACATGGAAGTCTAGAAAGTGCTTTTGGTTGTCCAAAACTTTTCCATCAGGGGCATGATTAAGGGGTCAGAGACTAAAATAAATAGTAATATCAAAGGTGAGAACTTCCAAGGTTATGCTCTTGGTCTCACTGTAAAAATCATTGAAAATGATGCACCTTGTTTGATTAGATTACTTACAGCGTGGAAACAGGCCCTTCGGCCCAACAAGTCCACACCGACCCGCCGAAGCGCACCCACCCACACATTTACCCTGCACCTAACACTATGGGCAATTTAGGATAGCCAATTCACCTAACCTGCACATTTTTGGACTGTGGGAGGAAACCGGAGCACCTGGAGGAAACCCACGCAGACATGGGGAGAATGTGCAAACTCCACACAGTCAGTCGCCTGAGGCGGGAATTGAACCCAGGTCTCTGGCACTGTGAGGCAGCAGTGCTAACCACTGTGCCACCATGCCGCCCAATATGGATTGCTGAGACTGGTCAAACATGCTGGTGTTTAGTGCGAGATATCTTACTTAGCAATATTAATGGATCAAGAGGGTTATGTTTATGAGATTTCTAATGGCATATCAAGTTACTGCCAAACAGCCTCACTGACCTTTGAGTAACTTTATATTTGTTTAATGTCAATTTTCCTAACCGTGATTCAAACATTGACATAGTTATTTTTTTTAAAGTTTATTTATGATATTTTATTTTCCATAGTAATCCAAGTCCAAGCCAAGTGCTGGAAAATGGGATTAGAATAGTTAGGTGGTTGTTTGTTGACTAGCACAGATGCAATGCATCGAAGGGCCTTTTTCTGTGCTGTAGATCTCTATGATTCTTATCCCATGTATATTATATGTCCCAATCACTAGTGTTGATAACTTTGAAAATTTTAAATTATAAGTGGGAGAATTTCCGTAGTTTTCACTTTCGAATTTGTTGTCTGTGAGAATATTTCTTGATAACATCAAGTCAGGGAAAGGGAACTGTGCCATAGTGATCACTAGGTCTTTGTTGACAGCTTCTTGCGAGGTCAGCGGTGAATGCCATTATTTCACCACAAACTGCAAACTCCAGCCCATTTTATAAAAAGCTTCAATTTAGCATCAAAATCAAATGTTGTATGTTGCTTCGCATAATGCTCCGATCCTGATAAAGAAGCATATTTTCTGACCTACTGTGAGCAACGCTGTAAAAGATCAATTCCTATGTTTTAAAAATAAAGAAATGTGAGTGTGATGTGATTTAAAATAAAAAGATGGAGCCAAGATTATCTTGTTCATTACTTGTAAGATGGCAGTAGTAACAGGTCAGAAGTGTTTAGACTCTGTATCCATATGCACCTGCTCACTTGGCCAGCTGCATTCTTGTTTGTTCTTTATTTGTTTTGTTTCTTCATTTCTTCTTTTCTCTTTTATATCAAAGTTCTTCCTTTCCTCTGTTCTACAGCTGTAGTGGAGGAGCAATGTGGTGGATCTGGATTGATGTCCCTCGTGGCCATAATGGCCATGGTTTTACCAAAGGCTTCATTGCCGTTGGTCCTGGTGTGTTCCTCCTGGCAGCAATGCAGTGTTTGGGTGGTGGCACCGTGGTGATTCTGGTTCGTTATTGGCAGCGGCATGGTTGCTTCAGGTGGCGACTAGTGGCGATGGCTTCAGCGTTGGTGAATTGGTGGGTCTGGTCTGTCCCACCTTGCTGTGTCAGTAATGCAGTGTCTTTAGTGTCGGCCTCGTTGGCAACAGCGTGGTGGACACCATCTGGAAATCCTTGTCTTGGTGATCTCAGGGGCAGCTTTGATGGCAGCATTCCCATAGCCACTTCAATAACCCAGGAGCTGTGGAGAAGTTTGAATAACTTATGAAATTCACATATGTTTACATGGAGATCTAGAAGTTGCTGTTGGTTATTCAAACCTTTTCCATCAGGGGCATGATTAAGGCATCACAGATTAAAATCAATTGGCAGTTCGAAAGTGAGAACTTCCAAACTTATGCTCTTGGTCTCAATGTAAAAACCACTGAAAATGTTGCACCTTGTTTAATGAATAAAATATGAACCTTTACTAACTTTGTCTCAATTATTCCCTTTTGTAATTTCTGTCATTGAGGTGGTGCCAAATTGTGGCAACTTATGTACATCTCACTGTATTTTCATAAGTACAAGGGACAACAAATTGCTATTGCATTCAATTCTTTATTTTTGTTGTAACGACCAAGCAGGGAAATGCCCCATCCTAAATTGAACCCAGCTCCAGGTAAAACCTGACAAATTATCATATGAACTAAGCATATGAATACGAAACTTAAAGGATTTGCTCAGTCCATTATATAAAGAACAAGCAAATCCTTCTTTATCCATTCCCTGCATCTCCCTGCATTACAACAGTGAAGAACAATTATGTATTCCATTGGCTGGAGGGTAATTGGAACGTTATTGAGGTTGTCAAAGATGCTATAGAAATTCGAGTCTTTTTCTTCACCTGACCCTCAACTACCCTTTTCTTGAAACTTAGAAAATTATGAACACCAAAGAGCACCAGAAATTGAGCCACAGAACAAAGATGGGGAGAGAAGCCGGCAGAAAAAGAGATAAATAGCAATTAATTAGAAAACAATATGTTTGGAACACATTGCCAAGTATTCCTTCTCCTCTGTCTTTGTGCAGATGCCAAAAAAAACAATAATAAGCCAAACACAAGATATATCCTCAATCCTGCCAAACTCTCAGAGGCATCCAGTGCTCCCAGTGAGGCCTTCTCTACATCAGTGAGACCAAATGTAAATGTAGGGAACGTTTTGCCGAGCATCTCAACTAGGCCCATAAGGGCCCGCTTGTCTTCCCGGTCACCGCCTATTTCAAGTCCCCTTCCCACTCCCTCTCCGACATGACCATCCCCAGCCGGTTCCATTGCCACAGTAAATCAGACCGCAAATTGGAGGAACAAATTTTATCTTCCACCTGGGCAGCCTACAGCCTGGAGGACTCAACATTGGGTTCTCCAATTTCAAATAACCTCCCCATTCATCCCTCAACTCCCTTTCTAGTCCTGCTTCCTCCACCTACCTACCCTTCCTTCCAGCTACCAACTGGACTCACTCCTACCATCGACCACCTAGGTCGTACCCACTACCTGTGTTCACCTATCACTACCTCACCATTCTATCCTCTCCCCATCCAAAACTGTACCCCCTCTCTTTATCTACAACATCCCCTACTCCCACCTCCATTCCTGAAGAAGGGTTATACTCAAAATGTCAACTTCTCCACCTTCTGATGCTACCTGGCTCTCTGTGCTCTTTCAGCCTCCTGCTTGTAAGCTCAGTCATCCACCTTCAGATACAATCCTAACTTTAAAATTGGTGCAAGATGAAATAAATTCAAAGGTAATGGAATAAGACATACTTATTAACAATCATTCACAGGTATCACTAAAGAATGGATATTTACCAGTTCAATTGGTAAAGTGCCAACAAAGTTCCCAGAATGACTTTTAATAAAAATGGAATTTGACTTATTCAGTTATCAGTGACCCTCATGTTAGCCTATCCATAGCATAAACATCTCTATTATTGTATAACAGCATATCTTCTGACTCATCACAAGTAGCCCCAGGGAAGTTTTCCATTATTATTGCAGTCAAAAAGACATCATTGCACAACGAGTGAATTAAATCACGTCTGATCAATAATGTCAACAATAGACTTGTGTGGGGCTTCAATGTAGCTTTGACCCGTGGAATGATCTGTTTTGTGTGTTTTGAGTACTGTGTAATATCGTAAGTACATAAAATTACAGAATAGTACCACACAAAATAACAGAATTAATGAATTATTGATTAACCTACTTCATATTTAATATTTTAAATAATAGGTAAGTTTTATCGAGCAATAGAAGTTAAAGGTTCAATATATAACAGCATTTCTTGTATTGAAGCATTACAGTTGATGCCAATTTTAAAGTTAGTTATAAACTGTAGTGAGAAGAATTACGTAAAGAAGATCAAATAAAGGTTACAACAAAACTGGTTTGGAATCTCTTACAAGATTTATAGGGTAGTTTAACTGGTTCAGTCAATAGAACTCTATCACGTAGCGCTTTGTTTCTTTTCTTCAGTTGTTGGCTTCACTAATCAAATTTTTATTTTGTTTTCCATTACTGTTATTGTCACACGTAGTGCTAGATTGTGTGTCAGTAAATGCAGATTCCTGAGGTCCTTGAACTTTTAGGGGCATCAATTCCAACTTTGTGATGCTTGCTTCCTAAGCCACTTCTACCTATTCCTTTTCGCTTAAGATTTGGCCTCTTGCTCCATCTTTTGGAAAGAAAATCCTGCAGTTCCAAACAAAGTAATATAAAAATATTTGCTGATGATATGAGGCTAGGCGATGATGGAGGACACAAAGATGCTCTAGGAGGCTGAACTGAAAACAGCTAGGTGCAGCACTTAAATAGTGCTACTGACAGTATGTCTGCTGCTGGCTAGCTCACCCCGCATGATCTTCCATGCGACAAGTGTTGCAAAGTCAAAAGAATGTATGGTCACTTTAAGATAGAAAGTGCTTTTCTGAATTTGGGGTATAGCAACGGCTGCCAGTGGGGGAAGCAGCTAGGAGATGGGCTAGTCTAAAATAGGTATATGTAACAATTGGCAATTAAATGGATAGCTGAGGTTTGGTTGCGGTTTTGACAACAATTCAAATTTAACCAATTAATTTAAATTATGCCCAGGATATCAAAACCCAATTGAATTTGAATTTATTGGCAGCATCTGACCAATGAGCTGGTATGTTTAAAAAATGAGGGCATTTTGAAACTTGGTCAGAGCAACTGCCATCCAAAGAAATAAACATCTTGCTCTCAAGGGAACCTCAGAAGGCACTATCTATTTTCAGTAAAAGCAGTAACAAGTAAGAGGATGACCCAGGGAGAAGACAGCAGAGTCGAAAGGACAGAAAAAAGCAACAAGATTCGGAAAACTGAAAGGAAGACAACATAAGAGACTGTGTGGACTTTGAGAGATTGAGTTGATTTAATGTTTGATAATTATATTATTGGAGCAGCATTTTATTGAGTTGGGGTCAGTTAGTGATTTTTAAGAAAAAGGGGCCTTGGATTTCTCAATAGTTTTTGTTTAGTGTTCACTATTAGAGTTAGAAAAATAAGTTCTTATTTTTCTTTAAACAGAGGAAAGCAGGGTTTTTTTTCACTCAGACTTTTAGCAGATTACAGGGCAAAGCAAGCTTCACTGGGTATTTTAGTTTTAATTAGCAGAGGGGTTTGACCTCCACATTGTAACACGGGAAATATCGACAGGGGATACCACCTGTAGCTGAACTGAAACCTTTGTTGGCAATGAATGCCTACTTAAGGGCCTCATCTTGCCAACACTCTGTTTTAACAGGTGGTCATGAGGTGGAGTTGCTGGTGTTGGACTGGGGTGCCAAAATTAAAAATCACACAACGCCAGGTTATAGTCCAACAGGTTTATTTGGAAGTACTAGCTTTCAGAGCGCTACTCCTTCAGCAGGTAGCTAATGAAGGAGCAGCGCTTCAAAAGCTAGTACTTCCAAATAAACCCATTGGACTATAACCTGGTATGGTTTGATTTTTAACTTTAACAGGCAGTGGAAGAGGACTATGCCAATGTCAAACCCTGCATTTATAACCCTGTGAGTTGCAGGTCAGTGGAAAGGTGTGTGTGCCTCTATCCCTGGCTCTCTCTGCCAATTGGAAACCCTTCTCCCACTGTTTTGCCACCTAATATCCACCCTCCCTCACTGCCCTGAATAATACTCTGCCCATCCCTAATCCCAGATGCTCCCAAAAGCCTGCCAAACTTACTCTGACAAGATCCCAGCCTTATATAGTTTTTAGGGCATCCTCTTTCTCCCAGGTTTCTTGCAATGCCAGCAGCATTTACCAAGTTTTGAGAAGATTTGTAGCTCAGGTTGACGTTTTGGATGTAGGTTTGCTCGCTGAGCTTGAAGGTTCATTTCCAGACATTTCATCACCCTACTAGGTAACATCTTCAGTTACATAGTAGGGTGACTGAAGATGTTACCTAGTAGGGTGACAAAACGTTTGGAAATGAACCTTCAAACTCAGCAAGCAAACCTACATCCAGTGTTTGCCAAATTTCCGATTATCTGGGAGCTTCATAAATTAGGAGGTTCATCTGAAGAAATATAGAATATAAGAACAAGAGAAGGACGTTTGGCCCATTGAGCCTACTCCGCCATTTAACATAAGCATACTCTTGGCACCCCAGTCCAACACCAGCACCTCCACATCATGACCACCTGTTAAAACAGAGTGTTGGCAAGATGAGGCCCTTAAGTGGGCATTCATTGCCAACAAAGGTTTCAGTTCAGCTACAGGTGGGATCCCCTGTCGATATTTCCCGTGTTATCTCAATGCCAGATTGCTGCTATCCCTACATTCCTACCAATCCCATATTCTTTGATTTTGCAGAAATGTGGGATATCAACAAAAGCTTTATAAAAATTTAAACACAACACATCCATTTGTTCTACTAATTAAGTCCTAAAAAGACTCCAATAAGTTTGTTACACACAATTTTCCTTTAATAGATTTTGTGTAATACTCTTGCTATTATTAATTGTTCCATTCTGACATCTTTTATAATAGACTCTGGCATTTTCCCTTCTATTGATGTTAGGCTAACAGGTCTGTAATTCCCAATTTTCTCTCTTCTTTCTACTTTTAAACAGTGAAGTTACATTTGCTCCACTCCAGTCTGCTGGGACTATTTTAGAATCTGTGAAAGTTTGGAAAATAACAATTAATGCAACCATTATTTCCTGGGCTACATCTCTTAGACCCTATGGATTTATCAACTTTCAATCCTTCAAACAATACTAATTCCACTAGCCTTTTTTTTACTAATTCTAATTTCCTTCAGTTCCTCTTTCCCAAAAGAGCTTTGTTTCCTTGGCACATCTGAGAATTTTTTGTCTTTTTTTCTGAGAGGACAAAATGAAAGTAACTGCTTGATAGATGAATGTTGGCCTCATACTAACTCAAAGGCTTGAAAAAAATAAAGTGGGTTGATGAATGGCCAAGCAGTGGTGTTTTCTCCCTCAAAGTTTACACTGGGATGCAGTAAACCCACAGTCAGTGCATGGGTTAGGCCATTTAAGTGAATTAACAACAAAGTGGCAAATGGAGTAATATGTGGGGAAATGTGCAATTATTCACTTTTGTCTAAAGAATGGTAAAGCAGAATTTTTTTTAAAGAGTGTGCTAAACCAAAAATGTTAGTAAATGGCACTCGACCCTTAATGAAAGGAAACTGGAGTACAAGAGGAAGGAATACTTTTCAAGCTTGCACTGGGCTTTGGTGAGACCATACCTGGAATGCAATTTTGCTCTCTATTTAAAGAAAAATATTCTTGCATTGAAGGCAGTTCAGAGGTTGATCTCTGGGATGAGAAAGTTGTTCTAGACAGGAGGCTGAATAAATTGAGTCTACATTTTCTGGAGTTTGGAAGAATGAGAGTTGATCTCATTGAAACATTCCAAATTCTGAAGGGAATTGACTGGGTAGATACTGAAATGATGGGTTGAGCAATCTAAAAACAATAAGTTAAAGTTCCAGAATAAGAGGCCAGTTATTTAAAACTGTGATGAGGGAAAGCTCCCTTGCTCCAAAGGTTGCAAGGCTATGGAATTCTCAATCTCAGATGATTCTGGGTGCATCATCATTGACTACTTTTAAGGCTGAGATCTTTCAGCAAGTCAAGAGATTTGGGGAATGGACAGGAAAGTGGCATTGAGCCCAAGTTCAGCCAGGATCATACTGAATAGCAGAGCAGTATAGTTCTTTCCAGTTCCTATTTCTTTTATTCTTATGTCTCCCAGATCCCACAGTGAGACCTCAAAGGTGTGGGTGTGACAGCTGAGGGGCAGCTTCTTTGTTCCATTCATGCACTTTTCAATAGACAATAGACAATAGGTGCAGGAGTAGGCCATTCAGCCCTTCGAGCCTGCACCGCCATTCAATATGATCATGGCTGATCATTCCTAATCAGTATCCTGTTCCTGCCTTATCTCCATAACCCTTGATTCCACTATCTTTGAGAGCTCTATCCAACTCTTTCTAAAATGAATCCAGAGACTGGGCCTCCACTGCCCTCTGGGGCAGAGCATTCCACACAGCCACCACTCTCTGGGTGAAGAAGTTTGTCCTCATCTCTGTCCTAAATGGTCTACCCCGTATTTTTTAAGCTGTGTCCTCTGGTTCGGCACTCACCCATCAGTGGAAACATGTTTCCTGCTGCCAGAGTGACCAATCCTTTCATAATCTTATATGTCTCAATCAGATCCCCTCTCAGTCTTCTAAACTCAAAGGTATACAAGCCCAGTCGCTTCAGTCTTTCAGTGTAAAGTAATCCCGCCATTCCAGGAATTGACCTCGTGAACCTACGCTGCACTCCCTCAATAGCCAGAATGTCTTTCCTCAAATTTGGAGACCAGAACTGCACACAATACTCCAGGTGTGGTCTCACCAGGGCCCTGCACAGCTGCAGAAGCACCTCTTTGCTTCTATACTCAATCCCTCTTGTTATGAAGGCCAGCATGCTATTAGCCTTCTTCACTACCTGCTGTACCTGCATGCTTGCCTTCATTGACTGAGGTACATGAACACCCAGATCTCTCTGTACTGCCCCTTTACCTAAATTGATTCCATTGAGGTAGTAATCTGCCTTCCTGTTCTTGCCACCAAAGTGGATAACCATACATTTATCCACATTAAACTGCATCTGCCATGCATCTGCCCACTCACCTAACTTGTCCAGGTCACCCTGTAATCTCCTAACATCCTCATCACATTTCACCCTACCACCCAGCTTTGTATCATCAGCAAATGTGCTAATGTTATTGCTGATACCATCTTCTATATCATTAACATATATCGTAAAAAGCTGCAGTCCCAGCACGGATTCCTGCGGTACCCCTCTGGTCACTGCCTGCCATTCCGAAATGGAGCCGTTTATCACTACCCTTTGTTTCCTATCAGCCAACCAATTTTCAATCCAATCTAGTACTTTGCCCCCAATTCCATGTGCCCTAATTTTACTCACTAACCTCCTGTGTGGGACTTTATCAAAAGCTTTCTGAAAGTCCAGGTATACTACATCTACTGGATCTCCCTCATCCATCTTCAGAGTTACATCCTCAAAAAATTCAAGAAGATTAGTCAAGCATGATTTCCCCTTCATAAATCCATGCTGACTCTGTCCTATCCTGTTACTATTATCCAGATGTGCTGTAATTTCATCCTTTATAATAGACTCCAGCATCTTTCCCACTACTGAGGTCAGACTAACTGGTCTATAATTTCCTGCTTTCTCTCTCCCACCTTTCTTAAAAAGTGGTATAACATTAGCCACCCTCCAATCCTCAGGAACCGACCCCGTATCTATCGAACTCTGGAAAATAGTCACCAACGTATCCACGATTTTCCGAGCCACCTCCTTCAGTACCCTGGGATGTAGACCATCAGGTCCCGGAGACTTATCAACCTTCGGTCTCTCCAACACCAAAACCTGGCAAATATAAATTCCCTTAAGTTCAGGTTCTTCAGCCACTGTTTCCTCAGGGAGATTGCTTGTGTCTTCCCCAGTGAACACAGATCTGAAGTACCCATTTAATTCTTCTGCCATTTCTTTGTTCCCCGTAATATATTCCCCTGTTTCTGTCTTCAAGGGCCCAATTTTAGTCCTAACCATTTTTTTGCCTTGCACATACCTAAAAAAGCTTTTACTATCCTCCTTTATATTATTGGCCAGTTTACCTTCGTACCTCATTTTCCCTCTGCGTATTTCCTTCTTAGTAATCCTCTGTTGCTCTTTAAAAGCTTCCCAGTCCTCAGTTTTCCCACTTGTTGAAGCCTCAGGAATGAATGCACAGTTCAGTCACTCTGACTCCAAATGGGGTCCCTTTGACAGTTTGTGATTGGTGAGAAACCCAGAAGCAAGGATGTTAAAGCTAATTTTAAGTGCTATAGCAAAACCTGCTTCAGTTTAAATGAATTCCTTATCCATTACCAGCTTCTTCTCTTTGTGATAGTTCTGTCCCATTAAGATTCCACTCCTCGTTTAATTTGTCTTCATGCTACTACTACATCTGATGCAGGTTAATCAAACAATTTGCAGTATTTCACAGACCGATGTCCATATGTTGAATCAGGCAGCAAAAGCCTTTCAGAGATTTACAAGGTTTTATTGTAAATCCCAAGTTTAGTACCAACACCAGTTTCCACCTTTCCCTCTGGATCCTTTACTATTCAGAAGCCAACTCCTTATAGGGGAGGTTCCCAGCTGTTGTTTTTCAAATAAACCCACTTCCAAGCGAACCAGTTACTCTATAACAAATATCAAAGAGACCAGCTCTTAAATACAAAGTTCAGTGAGCACCATGTGTTCTCAATCAACACTGGAGCTATTCTGCTTTGCCATTAAGGAAACCTGTATTGCTAAGTCTGACATCAAGCCTTGGGTAACACCACTCTTCAGTTAATTCCCAAAGAACATAAACGCATTGCTTGGGATGGCTTCATGAAATGTTTCCCCTTTTGTGCAGGAATCATATCTTTGTTTGGATTCTTACCTGAAAACTCAGATTGGAAATGTGTTGAAAATTATGTCATGTTGATTAAAACGATATATCATAAGAACATAATATGCCTGTGTCCCAAGTGCTTAGTGATATTATTAAACAATGTGCATGATGCTCTTCAGCAACAGATTGGGGCAGTTTTGTTACATACTGTAATAATACACCATGATTTATAGGAATATTATAAGAATTATATTACAAGAATTATATGTAAAAAATATTTGGATAAAGAAAAGGTCATAATCCTAATAGTACCATATAATTCTCTCTTTTTCAGATTTTGATAGAGCTTAATGCAATTTTTGAGTCCTATGTTGTAGGAAAACAAACCTTTTAATTTATCGGGCATGAGATTATATAAGGAGAAAGTGAGGACTGCAGATGCTGGAGATCAGAGCTGAAAATGTGTTGCTGGAAAAGCACAGCAGGTCAGGCAGCATCAAAGGAGCAGGAGAATCGATGTTTCGGGCATGAGTCCTTCTACCTGAAGAAGGGCTCATGCCCGAAACATCGATTCTCCTGCTCCTTGGATGCTGCCTGACTTGCTGCGCTTTTCCAGCAACATCTTTTCAGATGAGATTATATAAGGCCAGATAAAAGGGCAATGTTGCATTGATTTATACAGCAAAACTATAACAGCATGACTAGTTGATGTATGAATCTTTGAAGTTTGAAATCTAGTTTAGGAAATGAAACATTTAATCCTTAATCTTGTATTATTATTATTTGCAAATAATATTGAATGTCATTTGAAAATGTGACTAAGAATTTAAATGATCGATAAGAATACAGATATGAAAAGAATGATGAATAAGGATCATCAAGCTAGCCCAAGTGCAGATACAACAAAACCATATACTATATACCATTCATCCTTTCCATAATCATACAAAATATCAGAGGGGAAAATTATTCAAATGCGTAATCATTCTGGTGTCTTCAGGGATGAAAATCTCTAGCAAATCGCTTCCCGCCTCCCTAAGGCAATCAAACAAAGCTGCAGGCGACTGAAGGAGGCTGGGTGCTTTATCATCCCACTAACCAGCAATTAACTTTCTATAACTGGAAATGTCCTCTCCCATTGGGGACTTGTCATATTTCCTTTCTAAGAATTGCAGTGAATCTGTACTTGGTTGCTTTAACTAGGGAAGAAAGACTTTAGAAATTCTAAAAAAAAATTCATTCCATCCAAATTGTTTGGCCAAAAGATTTTTCATGCATTATTCCTGCTCCTGTTCATATCAAATAACCTATCCAACTGGATTTGATATTACAATCAGCATTTTCAAAATATCAGCATAACCCTTGAAGCCCTAACTCATCAATCTATAGGGCATAGGTTTAGGGAGCGAGGGGAAAGATATAAAAGGGACCTAAGGGGCAATGTTTTCACACAGAGGGTGGTACGGGTCTGGAATGAGCTGACAGAAGAAGTGGTGGAGGCTGGTATAATTACAGCATTTAAAAGGCATCTGGATGGGTGTATGAATAGGAAGGATTTAGAGGGCTACGGGCCAAGAGCTGGCAAATGGGATTAGATTAGTTTAGGATATTTGGTCGGCATAGATGAATTGGACCAAAGGGTCTGTTTCTGTGCTGTACATCTCTATGACTCTATGACTCTATGACTCTATTCTAATAAGGAGGAGCCTTTGGGTACATATAATTCTGGTTGCTACTGTCCCTATGTAAAATGTATATTTTCTCTATTACCTTGATAAATTTTGCCATTGAAGGAAACAAAAATTGAGACAACAATACTTCAGACATATCAACATTTTACATAATTTACCTTTATTTCATAGTCTGAGCAACCTGAAAATATACAATGTAATTTAAAACTGTATTCGCTTTCCTTGTGGCATCATAGACTTAGAGTCATGGAGCCCTGACCTAGTCCCATTTGCCAGCATTTGGCCCAATCCCTCTAAACCCTTCCTATTCATATACCCATCCAAATGCCTTCCGACTGTTGTAATTGTATCTGCCTCCAACATTTCCTCTGGCAGCTCCTCGCATACACCCACCACTGTGTGTGTGAAAATGTTCCCCTTAGATCCTTTTAAAATCTTTCCCCTCTCACCTTAAACCTACACCCGCTAGTTTTGGACTCTCTGACTTCTAGGAAAAATACCTTGGCTATTCACCCTATCTATGCCCCTCATGATTTCATAAACCTCGATAAGGTTACCCCTCAGCCTCTAACACTCCAGGGAAAATAGCATGAGCTTATTCAGCCTCCCCATAACTGAAACCCTCCATCCCAGCAATATCATTGTAAATCTTTTCTGCACCCTTTCAAGTTTAACAACATCCTTCCTGTAGAAGACCAAGCAGAATTATGTACAGTATTCTAAAAGTGCTAAGACCTGTACAGCCACATCATGACATCGCAACTACTGAACTCAATGTTCTAACCAATGAAAGCAAGCGTGCCAAACACCTTCTTTACCACCCTGTGTACCTGTGACTTCACTTTCAAGGAGCTATGCACCTGCACCCCTAGGTCTCTTTGTTAGATAACACTCCTCAGGGCCCTACCATTTTGGTTTGCCTTACAAAATGCACTATCTTACATTTGTCTAAACTAAACTCCATCTGCCATTGCTTCGTCCAATGGCTCGTCTGATCAAGGTCCCATTATACTGTGAGATAACCTTCTTCACAGCACACTTCACCATCAATTTTGGTGTTATCTGCAAACTTACAACCACAACTCCTATAATCACATCCAAATCATTTATATAAATGACAAAAAGTAGTGGACCCAATCCTTGTGGCACACCACTGGTCAAAAATCTCCAGTCTGAAAAGCAACTCTCCCCCACCACCTCTCTCCTACCTTCAAGCCAATTTTGTATCCAGTTGGCAAGCTTCCCCTGGATTCCATGTGATATAACCTTACTAACTAGTTTGCCATATGTCAAAACCTTTGTGGAAGACCTTCATATTGCATAAAGATGATTCAATGAGCTTTCAACTGTTACTTAAAGTGTCTTTTGTAATCCATCATGTTTTGTGCATTATTGAAATGTGCCAGAAAAAAAAGAAAAAACATTTTGAAAATTATTCCATGGGATGTAAGTATCAACAGGAAAGCCAACTTCTGGAGCCCAATGCTCATTGCCCTTGAGAAGGCAATGATGAGCCAGCAGCCCACAAGAGCATTCATAAAGGCACTTATGGAGTTCTGGGTTTTGCCAAGTATTGAATCAGCAATTTATTTCATACAAAATCTTTTACGATCACAGAAAATCTCAAAGAACTTTGCAGTCAGTGAAATACTTTTGTAATTGAGTCACTGTTGTAAGATCGAAAACTTGCCAGTAAATTTGTGTACAGCAAGCTTCTACAAATAACAGTATGATCATGATTAGATGATCCTTTCCTTAGACATGCTGATTGAGGATAAATATTTGATAGGACTCTGGGGACTAATCCCCTTGTTCTTCTTCAAGATTGTGCCAGAGGATGTTTTACATCTGTGAGAGAAGACAGTCGGGGTACAGAACTTAACACTGGATTGCAAGAAATAAGAGAAGGCTAGACCAAAAATACCTTCAACACTGCCTCACCATTCAATGCAGCTGTAACTGATATTCTATGTCAAATCCAATTTTCTATCAGCTCTCCATACACCTTTTTACCCTGAGAGACCATAATCTGCCTCTTAGCCTTAAATATACTCAACAGTGGAGACAATCCCAATGAAACATAGCTCTCTCAGTGAAAAGGTTTCCCTTATCTCTATCAAACACAGATTCAAGGCAATTCATGGGACAGAAATCAAGCCTCTTTCCTTGTGGAGAGTCTGTTAGCTATTCAGTCTTACAGCTCCTTCCATGCACCAGACCCACTAAATCTCTCTTTACATTTACCCAGTCCAGTCATTAATTCGTCAACTCCAATTACCTACTTAAATACAGTCTTTTTTTCATTCTTGGGATATAGGGTCACTGGCCAGCCCATCCTTAGCCTCTTTTGAGAAGGTGGTGGTGAGCTACCTTCTTGAACCACTGAGTCCATATTGAATGGTGACCCATGATGCCCTCAGGGAGGGAATTCCAAGGTTTTGACCCAGTGACATTGAAGGAATGGTGATAACTTTCTAAGTCAGGAGCCCACTGTGGAGAGTCCTTGACACTGATCCAACTCCCTCAGAGCCAGCTCTCAGAGTGAACAGAACCTCTGACACTCCTGTCAGCCAGGATTCCCTAATTGGACCTGGCTAACAGCCCCAATCAGGGAACTCCTGTGAGGTCCACCTAGCTGACCTCATTATAATCACTACATTCTTTCCTCCCCCCTCTAAATCCAGGGACATAGACCTATTCCTTCTCTTATAGCCTGTCCTGGTCCGTTTTTGCATCTGGTCCGGTTCCTCCAACACAGCCTTAGATACAGGCGGTGAGTATTGGACCATAGGCTGTCTCTTGTGTCTGGAGAGTCTTGGAAGAAATTGATCCTCTTCTTCAGGTGGTAAAGACATCAAGGCTGTGACATCCACTGCGTCCATCTCAGACTCCAAGGTTTGTTCAACACTATTCAGTGGGGGAGAATCCATGGGTCCGACATCCTTTCCAGCTGTTCTGAGGTGCCTGGTATGCTTTGCTCCTGCCCCATTTGTGAGATTGCCGCTTTCATGTGATCCACATGCTTTTTCAGGACTGTCTCACCTCCCTGAACTTTGTAAGTCAATAGACCTGACCTCGTATCGCCTCTTATCCTTGCAGATCCATTTCCATAGTTTTTACACCAAACTTCATCCCTTGAAGAAAATTGTGTTACTCACTTAGTGGAGTCTTGTTTCTGGCATTGGCATTCCTGATGCCATTTCACTGTTTCCTTCACCCCCCAGCTCTGTGAAGATCAGACCTTCTGGACCTATCTCTATAGTTGCATGAGGGGTGGTCTGATACTCTAATAGGAACCAGGACAGTTGGTATCAAGTGAAGCTGTAGGCTGTTTCTGTAAGCCAGCTTCCAAAGTTTGAACTGTTCTTTTCACCAGAGGATTGGACGATGGATGGTATGGAGCTGTCCTTATATGCCGAATGTCATCCAACATTCGGAAACACTCAAATTCCTTGCTGGTGAGTGACGGCCCGTTGTCTGTGACCAACACTTCTGGGAACCCGTGTTTTGCAAAAGGTGCTCACAGTTTTATCTATTTTTTATCTATTTTCATCCCCATGTTTCACTCTCTGCATATCCAACCACTTTCAGTGGGTGTCCAAAATGAGTAAGAACACTAAGCTTATGAAAGGAGTGTCATAGAGAATGTGTATCTGAGTCCACGATTTACCCAACTATTCCCAAGAATATGGGAGAACTCCTAGCAGTAAATTTTGGTTCTTATTGGTACTCTGGGAACTACCCCACCAATTGGCTATTTCTGCATCCAATCCTAGCCACCAGACATAACTTTTTACCCACATCTTCATTTTGGACACCCCTGGATGACCCTGCTGGAGATCAGCCAGTATCTGGCAGTGACCTTTACTCAGGAGTTTCCTTCTTGCTCCCCATAATAAAATGCTGGCCTCGATGGTGATCTGGTCTTGTTGAGTCCAGAAAGGTTTCAGTTCTCGTGGCATTAGCCTATTTGCATCCCCCATCATCACCAGCTGTTTTAGTTTTACCAGGTCTGGATCATTTTGTTTCCATAGCAGTGGAAGGAAGAGTAACCAAAACGTTGAAAACCAGAATGGACTCAACCAGTGGCAGCACCACCAGTGGCGTCCCTGCTACTGGAAGGTGGTATGAGGTGCCTGCATACTCGACCTCCAGGATGGTGTTCCAACTTGTAACTGTACGCGTTTAGAATGAGAACCCACCACTGAATTTGACCTGAAGCTACAGGTGGCACAGTCTAGTCCTCTTTGAGTAGCCCTAGCAAGAGTTTGTGGTCTGTTACTATTACTGATTTATAAATATAAAATCAACGTAAATATATTGGTGGAACTTTATCACACCAAAAACGACCACCCGACTTTCATTCTCTGTCTGGGTATATTTGTGCTGTAAATTAGCCAAAGCCTGAGAGGCAGTTACTAATGGGTATTCCTCTCCATTGAGCTGTGAACCAATACTACCCCAAACCATACAGGGAGGAAACGCATTTTAGCACCAGATCACAGGCCTGGAGGGCCGAAGGGCCTGTTCCTGGGCTGTAAGTTTTCTTTGTTCTTTGGTCTATCTCGCTTGGAATCAAAGTGTGCTGACACCTTAGCCATTTCTTGGCTTCCCTAAAGGCTATATTTCGGCTACGAGACCATTCAATTTCTGCCGTTTATAAATAGCACATTTAAGGGTGCTATGATGGAGTTCAGATTATGTGTGAACTTTCTGTGATAATTCACCAATCCAAGGGCAGACCTAAGCTCCTATCTAGGTATGGAAGCCAGGTTACCTTTAATCACCCTCACTTTATCTTCCAACGGGTGTAATCCAGTCTTTTTGACTCTGTAACTCACATAAGTCACTTGGGGGGCTTGGAACAGATTTTTCCCTTCTAAGATGTACACCCATCTTGGAGAAACGTCCAAGTTTTCCAAGTGTTCTTTATTGGATTTCTCTGTTATTAGCACATAATCCAGATAAATGGGGACATGGGATAGATGTTTCTCCATCGTCCACTGAAAAATGGAACAGATTGATGGCAGTCTTGCATATTGGTAAAAACCTTATGGGTATTAATTGTAGCATACAGCTGGGAATCCTCTCCTAACTACAATTGTAAGTGTGCATGGCTCATGTCCAGTGTCGTGAAGGACACCCCTCCCCCACCACCAGCTTTGTGTACAAATTGTCTTTGCAAGGGATTGGATATTTATCCAGCTGCGAAAAGCAATTTGCAGTTTGTGTAAAATCCCCACAAAGGTTAACCAACTCTTTGCGCTTCACAATCAGTAAAACTGGTGCTGCCCATTCTGCAAACTGGACTGGTTTGATGGTTCCTTCAGCTTCCAGCCTCCTGGTTTCTGCCTCCACTTTTGCCAGTAAGGCATATGGCACGGGCAGGCCCTGCAGAATCATGGAATGCTCCCTTGACCTTCCTGAAAATGTCTGGCTATTTAATTAGGATTTCATTTGGCAGCCATTTTCTAATTGAAAAATGTTGAGCCAATCAAGTTGAACATTTCTCAAGCAGTTTTGTCCCATTCTGATTGGGCCCAAGCCTTTTACTAGAATCAATGATAACTGAACAGTTGCTTCTCTTACAGCACCGGAACTAAAGTCCTGCCCTTAATCTGTAAATGTTCCCTGCTATAGGTTCTCAGCCTAACTGAGGTCTTATGCAAACTTAAGTCCAGAGTGAATTTTGTTAAAGACTATTTCTGCAATTGCTGATACAAGCACATTGACATCAACTTCCATTAGAACCGGGTGACCATTTATTTTGACTGATCTGACTTGGATGCTGTCAAGCAATATACCTGTTCCAGCCAGATGTAGAAGGACCTTCCAGGTGTGCATTCTCCTGGATATTGGCCTATGAGTTCTCTTACTCAATTCAGACCTAGTGGCACTCTTTTTCTGTCTTGAGACCACATATTGGCAGCAACTAGAATCATCTGCTGGCCTGGATAGTGAAGAAAATGTTAACCGTTTGGCTGAGGTTTGGCTTTGTTTTGGGGTTTGTCTGTGGGCTGGCCTAGAGTCCCTCTGTTCAGGACATGTCCTGAGAGAGGCTATGTCCCCCAAGCTCAGCCAGCCAGCCAGCCGAGGGCATTAACTTCCATCGGTACCCATTTGCTCCACTTGCCACATTTTCTAATGAGAAAGGCAGTTGTAGTGCCTGTTTGAAGTCCAGTTGGGCTTCAGATAGTACATGCTTTTGCATAGTTACATTATTAATCCCATCTACCAAACAATCTTTCAGCATCTGATCCAAGGTTAAACCAAAGTCACATGCCTCTGCCAATTAACTTAACTTAGTCCAAATTCCCGACACAGATTCCCCTGGTTTTTGAACTGCTGAGTAAAACCAAAAGGGTCTCAGAATTAGAGGAGACATCAGGCCATAATATTCGTTAACTAAATTCGGCAACTCTTAGAAGGTTTTCATATCTGGTGCTCAGAAAATGTTAGGCTCCTAATAACTGATATAGCTGTGAGTCCGCAAGCTGTCATAAGAATTACTCGTTGCTTTTCATCTGCCCCAGTGTCATTTCACCAGAAAAAATAATGTATTTTTTCCACATACTGAGCCGGGTCTTTGAAGGCACGATCAAACAAACCAAGTTTCCCAAATAACAGCATGGTGCCAGAAACGCTTACTCCTACTCAAAGACAACTGTTGATGATTAGATTCCGACAGTATGGAAACAGACCCTTCAGCCCAACAGGTCCACACCAACCCTCTGAAGATTAACCCACCCAGACCCATTTCCCTCTGACTAATGGGCAATTTAGCATGGCCAATTCATCTGACCTGAACATTTTTGGGCTGTGGGAGGAAACCGGAGCACCCAGAAGAAACACACGCAGACACAGGGAGAATGTGCAAACTCCACACAGACAGTTGCCCGAGGCTGGAATTGAACCTGGGACCCTGGTGCTGTGAGGCAGCAGTGCTAACCACTGAACCACCGTGCCACCAGGTGTTGTGAGCAAATTTGGTCAGGAGCTGTTTCTGAGTTGTCTTGTTGCCACTGAAATAAGTTCACAGAGGCCAGTCTCCTGTCACCAAGTCACTCTTTATTTATATGTGAATACTACTTGACACTGGTCCAGCATCCTCAGAACCAGCTGTCATTGTGAACAGAACCCGTCACATCTGTCAGCCAAGGTTCCCTGATTGAACCAGGTTAACAGCCCCAATCAGGGAACTCATACTCTATGAGGTTCACCTGGCTGACCTCATTACAATCAGTACAATAACCTCAAATAACTCTATTAAATTTGTCAAACATGATTTCCCTTTTGTAATACTTTATTGATTGTGTCTGCTATGCTATGTATATTGTTGGATCATCCTTATGAATGGATTGGAACATTTTCCTATCACTGATGATCGGCTAATCCATTGGTGGTTCACTGATTTCTCTCTGTCTCTCTCTCCCTTCTTAAATAGTGGTGCTACATTTACTTCTAATCCATTTGAACAGTTTTGGAATCTAGGGAATTGTGGACAGTTCTAACTAGTTCATCCCACATCATTACAGCTACGTCTTAGAACCTAAAACGTAGGCCATCCAGACATAAGGATTTTTCAGCTGAAAGTTCTGAAATTCAAATAATATTCAAATTAAATAATGTAATTATCTTAAATTCTCCCCTCTTATTAGTTTCTCAGTTACCCTCTACTTTGGTTATGTAATTTGTATCTTCCATTGTGAAGGTAGACCCAAACTTTGTGCATATTCAATGTGATAACTTCTCCTGTCTCACTGTCCACCTCTTGCAATATATGCTTATGTTAATAGCTGGTTCACTCTTAGGTTCACTTTAATGTAATATCTCATGTGAAAGGTAGCATTTATACAGCTTCACAATGGATGGTTCGCCCTGACTTTTGTGCTTGAATTTGTGCAGTAGTACTTGACGGAAACAACTTTTCGACTCAGAGATGACAGTGTTACCATATGAGGAACAATAAATCCTGTGGATACCTGTTATCCCAAAATGTATTACTCTGTGCTTATTTAGATAAGAATGAGGTGCTGAAGGATGTTATGTGGTCCTTTACACTGCTCTGTCATTCAACCCAATTGACTAGTTTAAACTCATCTTCCTGTATTATCCTTTCAATATCTTAGCACTCAAAAAAAGTTGAGTAATCTTTCTTGAACATATTCAATAATTGAGCAAGTACATCTCTGTAGGGGTAGGAAATTCTTACAACTTGCAACTTGTTGAGCAAATAAATTTACCATGACTGAAAAACTGACCTTAGTTTCTAAGAATGTGATGCTATGTATGAGATTCCTCAGCCAGGAAAACATCTACCCAGCATTTATACTGTCAGGACCTTAAAGGAATGCAATTGTTCAATTAGATCACCTCTCATTCTTCTAAGTTTCGGGTAACATGGACCTAATCTATCCAACTCTTCTCATAGGACAACACCCAAGTTTATATTACAACTTATTGACTTGGACTTTATTACTAGCTCTAACTCTTATTTTCACATTGTCCACAAATTTATTAATAGTTCAAATAATATCTTCATCCAATAACAATGAATGAAGATAACTAACAGCAATTATCCCTAAAGAGAAACTTGATTCAATTCATGGACAGGCTCTATTCAGATCTTCTTCATTTATCGTAAATCTCTGCCTATGAAATTTCAAATAATTATCTGTCATCTAATCCCATTTTGATTTTATCTCTTCGAATAAATAGCACTTCATTGTAGAATTTGTGGCAATAATGTATATTAAGATACACATTATGGGAAGTGCCGAGGATATGAAGGGGAGCATTGTGTGCATGCCCATCTCTCCCATATGGTCGCCAGTAGGGGAATAAAGTGATTAAGAAGGCACATGGGATTCTTGACTTTATTAGCTCAAGAATTAAGTTTGAGAGCAGGGAAATTATGTTATAATTTAATAAATGATGATTAGGCCACAGCTAGAATAGTGTGTGCACATTGCACAGCTCAAATAGTGAACCCACATTATAGGCAAGATGTGATTGCACTGGAGAGGGTGCAGAGGAGATTTACCAGAATGATGGCTGGGCCTGAGAGTTTTAGTTATGAAGGGAGATTGGACAGACAGGCGTTGTTTTTCTTGGAACAGAACAGACTAAGGGGGACATCAATTTAAGGTAAGGTGCAGGAGGTTTAGAGGGGATGAGAGGTTTTTTTTCTCCCCCAGTGGTGGTGAGAACTGGAACTCACTGTCTCTCAGGATGGTAGAAGCAGAAACTCTCATAAGAAGTATTTAGATGTACACTTGCGATGCTAGAGTATGCAAGACGAGGGGCCAAGTGCTGGAAGATGGGATTAGGAGAGTTAGGTTATTGTTTTTTGACCAGCACAGACTCAATGGGCTGAAGAGCCTTTTTTGTGCTGTAGACCTCTATGAATTTATAACTCTGTAATCTGAACATTAATTTGTCTCCCCTAGTTTGTTGATGAATTCATGAAGAAAAGATATTACTGTAAGAGACTATTGGTAAGTGACATATCTATTCTTTATTTTTGCTGCTACCTGTGTTATTTACTCATTGTTAGTGTATTGGAAGCAGAGGATATTTAATCTGAGAGTAGATGGAATTTAAAGCTTCAGCAAAACAACTGACACATAATCCACCTCCATATAGAAACTACCTCAGCAGACAATAGCAATGTAACTTAAATCTGACATAGTTAACATTTCTGTGTTGCAGAAAACAGCTAAAAACACCAGACTTTAATTAGAATACAGATCACTAAAATCATATTTACCAAAATAATGACTATAATATTTTAAATGGTCATTTAATAATCAAGCATTGGAAATAAATCATTTTTGTATGCAAAAATATGATTTGAAAAGTATATATTTAGAATAGTATACTACTCAGGCCTTGTCTGTGATTCTTCACCTGGAAAATATTGTCCAGTGTTTTCTTATTCAAATCGATTTTGTTAAAAACGGGCAAGAAATGTTTAACTCATCACTGGCCTCCTGATCTCAGTATTTCAGTGGGTTTCTGTGGGGAGTAGTATGAGTGAGGTTGGATGAAGTTGGTAAAATATCCTAGAAGTAACAAAGATACAAGTTGTTACTGTGAAATAGCTATCTCATTGTAATCAATAATGTTTTAAAATTATCGCTGCCATTTCCCTCCCGAAAGGACATTAGTGAAACAGGTTGATTTTTGCAACAATTGGCAATGACTTCATGGTCACTAGTAATTTAGCTTTTAATTCCATATTTATTAATGGATTTTAAATGTCACCAATAAAATAAGCTGAACCTCTGGTCTATGTTACCACATCCTCCTGTTGAAATTCTAACAGCACTGACATTTACTAATTTTTAAACTATTTGTATGACTATGTTTTCCACAAAAAGTAACAGGATTTTCAATTAGAATCATTAGTACTGTGATGGCTGGGTTTACTCTATTTTGAGGTAAATTACTAAATATTATTGCCTTCACCTGAAGCATGCTTTGAAAGACTCACGGTCTTAACTCATTTTTATCTCTCCTGCTTGGACAACATGAAGCCAATTTCTGATTGAAGAAATTTGAAGGGAATAAAAGACAGGTGTTTGCAAGTAACATTCATCAAGGACCGACCTCTGAAATGTCAGGAGAGATTTTGCCAGCAAAGTCAAAGTTTCAACACAAAGTACCCAATTCCGGTGAGTGGTGGGGTTGCCTGGACAAGAGATTGTCAATGAAACTGCAGTGTTGTCGGGGCCATCCAGTTAACATCCATAGGGCATGGGAGCCAGTCATTTAGACAGCACTGGCAAGAGGGAAGAAGGTGTCATGTCAGATAGATCCAATATTTAAAAGGTATCAAATGACTATTGGAGGACATTGACAGGACAGCAAATGGTATCTTTGGGAGATGGCAGTAGCCAGAGCAAAATTGGCATTCAAGTTTTCTGATACTACCTCAGTGCTCTCCATTTTTACAGAACAGCAAGTAGAGAGGGCAGAGAGAACCAAGGGCTGCCAGAAGGGTAAATTTTTCCACTTAAAAAGGGACTTATCTCGAGAGTTAGGCCTTCATTTCTACGGAACGGCGAGTAGAGAGGGCGGAGAGAACGTAGGGCTGCTGGGAAGGGAGAGCGCGAGAATCGTTTTTAAAGGAGCAGCTGAGGGAGGGGCCAGAGGACTGCTGGGTGTACATTTGGGCAGCGGCTGAATCCCACTGTGTAGTGTCTCCCACCCACCCTCCTCCTCTAACCAAAAAAAGGGATTCCCATGTGTTGCTAAGGTAAGGCATTTCAATCAATATTTCTTGTGTATCATGTGATTGATTGAAAGTTTACTGTTAGTTTGGTTAGTTGAACAAGACCAGAGAGAAATGTTAGAAATTATTTAACTCATAAATTTGTATAAATTAATTAAATAAGTAGAGCTGACTGAACAGGTGATGTGCTGTAACTGTATGATGTGGGAGCTGGCTGATCCCATTGTGAACGGCAGTGACCACATCTGCAGTAAGTGCTGGTTGCTGGAAGAACTCCGGCTCAGAGTTGATGATCTGGAATCTGAGCTTCAAACACTGCGGCACACCCAGGAGGGGGAGAGTTGCCTGGACACTTTGCTTCAGGAGGCAGTCACACCTGGGAGATTAAGTAATTCAAATTCAGTTAGTGATCAGGGACAACAGGGTGTGACTGAGAGTGAGGCAGGTAGGGGGAATCCTGAATTCAGGAATGAGGGAGCCTCAGTTCTTGACCTTATCCAACAGGTATGAGATTCTTGCTCCCTGTACGGATGAGGGAAAGGATTGTGGACAGGATGAACCAGCTGACCACAGCACCACGGTGCAGAAGGACATTCAGGAGGAGGGAGCAAAAAGACAAGTAGTTGTTATAGGGGATTCTATAATTAGGGGGACAGGTAGTATTCTTTGCGAGCCGGATCGGGAGTCGTGCATGGTGTGTTGCCTGCCTGGTGCCAGGGTGCAGGACATCTCTGAATGGCTTGAAAGGATATTGGAGCGGGAGGGAGAAGATCCAGTTGTTGTGGTCCACGTCGGCACTAACAACATAGGCAAGGCTGGGAAGGAGGACATGTTTGGGAATTATCAAGCACAAGGAAGGAAATTGAAGAACAGGTCCTAGAGGGTCATAATCTCTGGATTACTGCCCGAACCACGTGCTAACTAGCATAGGGATAAGAACATTAGGGAAATAAACAGATGGCTAAGAGATTGGTGTGGGAAAGAAGGATTCAATTTCATGGAACATTGGAATCAGTTTTGGAACTGGGGGTGTCTGTACTGATGGGACTGTCTCCACCTGAATCGATCTGGAACCAGTGTTCCAATGAAAAGGATAAATTGGATGGTCACTAGGACATCCAACTTGTGAGACGGGGGAAGGGAAAGGGAAAGCAACAGGGAGTATGGAGTCAAGTAGAAAGATAAGCAGCAGGATAGCATGTGTGCAGGGTTTAAGTTCAAGGCAGACTAGGAATGAACCAAAAAGGAAGGATAACTTAGGACATATTACTAGAGATTGGAAATATTGAGGATAAGAAAATTAGCATTAAGGCGCTTTACCTGAATGCTCATTATATTCGTACAAAGTAGATGAATTAACAGCACAAATCATCATGAATGATTATGATATGGTGGGCATCACAGAGATGTGGTTGCAGGGGGTTCAGGACTGGCAGATAAGCATCCAAGGATTTACTACTAATTGAAAAGACAGGGAGGTAGGCAGAGGGGGTGGGGTTGCCTTGTTAGTTAAGAATGAAATTAAATCCATGGCACTTAGGGTCAGATGATGTGGAGTCTGTGTGGGTGGAGTTGAGGAACCACAAAGGCAACAAACCATAATGGGAGTTATGTACAGACCTCCTAACAGTGGTCAGGTCCAGGGCACAAGATGTACCAGGATATAGATAGGGCATGTCAGAAAGGCAAGGTCACAGTGATCATGGGGGACTTCAATATGCATATGGACTGGGTGAATAGTGTTGCCAATGGATCCAAAGAAAGGGAATTCATAGAACGCTTATAGGATGGCTTTTTTGAAACAGCTTGTGATGGAGCCCACAAGGGAGCAGGCTATTCTGGACCTAGAGCTATGTAATGAGACAGACTTTATAAAAGATCTTAAAACTAAGGGAACACTTAGGAGGCAGTGATCATAATATGGTAGAGTTCAGTCTGCAGCTTGAAAGAGAGAAGACAAAATGAAATGTAATGGTGTGACAGTAAAATAAAGGTAATTACAGGGGCATGAGAGAAGAGCTGACGAAAATCGACTGGAAGCAGAGCCTAGGGGGAAGACAGTAGAGCAACAGTGGCAGAAGTTTCTGGGTGTAATTCAGGACACAGTATAGAGATTCATCCCAAAGAAAAGAAAGATTATCTTGGCAGGGGGAGGTGGAATTAGACAACCATGGTTGACAAAGGAAGTCAGGGAATGTATCAAAGGAAAAGAGAGAGCCTATAAAGTGGCCAACAGCACTGGGAAATCAGAAGATTGGGAAGACTACAAAAATAAACAGAGGATAACAGAGAGAGAAATAAGGAAGGAGAGGATCAAATATGAAGGTAAACTAGCCAGTAATATTAGAAATGATAATAAAAGTTTCTTTTAATACGTAAGAAACAAACGAGAGGCAAAAGTAGACATTGGGCCACTCCAAATTGATGCAAAAAGGCTAGTGATGGGAGATAAGGATATAGCTGAAGAACTTAATAAATACTTTGCATCATTCTTCACAGTGGAAGACAGGAGTAATATCCCAACAATTAAGGAGAGTCAGGAGGCAGAGTTGAGTATGGTAACCATTACACAAGGGAATGTGCTAGAAAAGCTAAAAGGTCTAAAAATTGATAAATCTCCTGGTCTTGATGGGCTACATCCTAGAGTTCTGAGGGAGATGGCTGAGGAAATGGCAGAGGCATTGGTTGTGATCTTTCAAAAGTCACTGGACTTAGAGAAAGTCTTGGATGATTGGAAAATCACTGTTGTTCGCCCCTTGTTCAAGAATGGATCAAGACAAAAGATGGAAAATTATAGGCCAATTAGCCTAACCTTGGATGTTGGTAAAATTCTAGAATCCATCATTAAGGATGAGATTTCTAAATTCTTGGAAGTGTAGGGTCAGATTAGAACAAGTCAGCATGGATTTAATAAGGGGACATCGTGCCTGACAAATCAGTTAGAATTCTTTGAAGAGGTAACAAGTAGGTTAAACCAAGGAAACCCAATTAATGTTATCTATCTAGGCTTCCAAAAGGCCTTCGATAAGGTGCCTCACAGGAGGCTGCTGAGTAATGTGAGGGCCCCTGGTGTTCGAGGTGAGCTACTGGCATGGATTGAGGATTGACTGTCTGACAGAAGACATGGAGTTGGGATAAAAGGTTCTTTTTCAGAATGGCAGCTGGTGACAAGTGGTGTCCCACAGGGTTCAGTGTTAGGGGCGCTGCTGTTCACTTTAAGTATTAATGATTTGGATGAAGGGACTGTGGGTATTCAGGTGAAGTTTGCCGATGATACGAAGTTAGCTGGACAGGCAGGTAGTACTGAGGAGGTGTGGAGGCTGCAGAAAGATTTAGACAGTTTAGGAGAGTGGTCCAGGAAATGGCTGATGAATTTCAATGAGCAACTGTGAGGTCTTGCACTTTGGAAAAAAGAATACAGGACTATTTTCTAAACGGTGAGAAGATTCATCAAGCCAAAGTACAAAGGGATCTGGGAGTGCTGGTCCAGGATTGTCTAAAGGTTAACTTGCAGGTTGAGTCCATGATTAAGAAAGCGAATGTAATGTTGTCATTTATCTCAAGAGGGTTGGAATATAAAAGCAGCAATTTGCTTCTGAGATTTACAAAGCTCTAGTTAGGCCCCATTTAGAATACTGTGTCCAGTTTTGGGCCCCACACATCAGGAAGGACATACTGGTACTGGAGTGTGTCCAGCGAAGATTCACACGGTTGATCCCTGCTGAGGATCCTGGGATTATATTCATACAGTTTAGGAGGGTGAAGGGAGATCTAATAGAAACTTACAAGTTAATGTATGGCTTAGAAAGGGTGGACGCTGGGAAGTTATTTCCATTAGACAGGGAGACTAGGACCTGTGGGCATAGTCTGAGAATTAGAGGGAGTCAATTCAGAATGGAAATGAGGAGACATTTCTTCAGCTAGAGAGTGGTGGGCCTGTGGAATTCATTGCCATGGAGCTCAGTGGAGCCGGGACGTTAAATGTCTTCAAGGCAGAGATTGATAAATTCTTGATCTCACAAGGAATCATGGGCTACAGGGAGAGTGTGGGTAAGTGGAGTTGAAATGCCCATCAGCCATGATTTAATGGGCTAAATGGCCTTAGTTCCATTCCTATGTCTTATGGTCTTAATGGTCTCTCCAGGTGTTCAGGGCACCAGTGGAAGTCCTTATCCTAAGGAATAAGGTGAGCAGGCTCTGCAGATGACGACAGCGCGCTAGACGTTGTGGAGGAGGGAAATGGAGTTGTCTCCCATATAGAACAGGTGGAAGATCTCATACATAATGTATTCTGGCAAGATGATTGCAGGTCATAAAATTAAGCTTGCAGCCTTAAATGTCTTAAAGATAGTGTACGAATTGGAGAAGAGGAGCCCATCCAGTGAGTGGTATTGCCTAGACAACAGCTTTTACTGTCAGGTGACTATTAGCCTCTCTGTGAAACACACAGGTCAGTCAGAGTTGACCTTTGCACTGTCATTACAGAAGGGCCGCATACAGTTGGCATCCCTTTGGCTCTATGATGCACAGAGAGGCTGCCCTAATATAGATGTGGTGTGTGTCTATGATGAGTAAGTGACCATGTTAATTTATGTGTTTGCAGGAGAAGAGAGCTCAAGAGTGCGTCAGAAAAATAGGTCTGGTGGCAGCATGCCATAATGTAAGGTTTTGTTACCAATGCAAGAGGATTCCTTGGAGCTGGGAGTCCAAGAAGCAAGGCAGCTGATGGGGAAACAGGTTTGGAACTACCAGAGAGTGAAAGCCGTCATAGTTGAGTGTACTACACCCACTGATGAGTAATAAATTACTGTCATTTCACCATTACTCGTCGCATGGAGCTCCAGCAAATTATTTAGAAGGATGCAGTGGAATGTGCAGTGCCTTTCCCAAGACTGTTCTTTTCCTCACAGGTCAAGAAGAACAGCTAGCTGTTGATTCTGTGGGATGCCTTTGCACCTCAAAAGGATTCTTCAAAAGGATGCAGGGTCACTTCATTCCTCTGCAACCGGGTTGCAACCCTGCCACAGTAGATCGTGGAATTTGAATTCTATAAAAATCTTGAACCAAGAGTCTAATGATGACTGTGAATTCATTCTTGATCATTAGAAAAAGCCATCCGGTACACTAATGTCCTGTAGGGAAGGAAACTGGTCTGGCTTATATGTGAATCCAGACCCACAGCAATATGATTTACTCTAAAGAGTTCTCTGGGCAATTAAGGATGAGCAATAAAAGCTGGCCCAGCTAGCTATGCCCTCATCCTATGAAAGAATTAAAAAATTCACCCCTCCCCCCGCCAACCCAGCGCAGACACTACCACAATAGTAGGCAGTTGTGATCATGTCACAATCTGGTGAGCACAGCACAGGCTTGCCTGAGCACACATGTAGGTGGTGGTAGGATGGTGGGAAAGCACAGTGATGCTCAGCTTCAGGTTGGTGACATACCATACCTCTGAAATAAGCCAGCAAATATTGTAAGTGCAATGTGAATTTCTATTTAATTTATTAATGACCCATAAAAAGTTCAATTGCTTCAGCAAACAGATTAATAGGAAGCTTTTTATCACATTAGGTCAATCCTTGCTGTGATCTGATGTCATTACAGATGATGTTGGATGGTAAGTTTATTCAAAGAATGCGTCCCAAGGCATCTGGGGATATAAAACTTATTTGTTTACATGGGTATCTAAAGAAAGCTCAAGAGAAACCTATCTATTATTACAAGACTTTCTTGTGCATGTTTTATTGTAGCTTTCCTGCGATTCCTGCTCCACCAGTATTATTATGATTTCGATTTGATTCCCTACAGCATGGAAACACATCCACACCAACCCTCCAAAGAATAACGCACCCATACCCATTTTTCTCTGATTAATGCACCTAACACTATGGGCAATTTACCATGGCCAATTCACCTGACCTGCACATCTTTAGACTGTGGGAGGAAACCCACACAGACACTGGGAGAACATACAAACTCCACACAGACAGTTGCCTAAGGCTAGAACCGAACCTAGGTTCCTGTCGCTATGAGGCAGCAGTGCTAACCACTGAGCCACTGTGATGGCAGAAGGCATGTCAACCTCATTTCCAAAAGATTGATGGCTCTTTAATGGTTACTTGAGTTGTCACATAGTAGCTGTTGTATATATCTCTTCTGCATATATGCTCAGGCTCCACTCAGAAGTAAAGGCCTACAGTGTGCCTACAATGTGTGGCATTTGTCAAAATGCAAGGTTAATAATATAGAGGAAACCAGGATAGATTGAAGTGTTCAGAGGGAAAAATCATATATAATTAAGAGCAGCAAACAGAGAATGAGAAGGGACTGGCAGCTAATATAAAAGGGAATTCCAAAATCTTCGGCATTTAAATACTTCTCACTTGTCTTTACCAAGGAAGAAATTGCTGCCAAAATCATAGGGAAAGTCAAGGTAGCTGAGATACTTGATAGGCTAAAATATGATAAAAAGGAGCTTCTAAAAAAGCTGGCTGTACACAATGTGGTTAAACCATTAGCTGCTGCCAAGGTGCAATGGGAAAAGACCACTGCCTAAGGTCTTTTGGCTAGTATACAATGGGAGGTCCATTCAGTTATTGAATCCTCTCAGCGCCTCAAATATTTGTAAATAGTATCTTGTATAATTAAGAATTCCTTAGATTTGTTGGTTCTCCATATGTAAAGACTGAACAGAATCAAACTGCTCTAATGTCTTGTATAACAAGATTTTTTTTATGAATAAAGTGTATTTTTGAAATTAAAAAACGCCAGATCAAATGCATTTAAGAACACGGGGAATTTAAGGGTAAAAATTGTAGAGTACCCCAGCTATATTCTTCTAATCCACTTAAAATGCAAAGTTAGGGCCAGAGGACTGGAATATTGCAAACGTTATGTCTTTATTCAAATAAGCCTGATAACTACAATTATTTTCATCTCAGTGTGGGAAAACATTTATAAATGAAACTTTTCAAACAACCTTTTCAGGGATGTTATTACAAACCTCTGGAAGAGGTAGAACTTGAATCTTGACCACCTTGTCCAGAAGTAGGGACACGATCACTGTACCACAAGAGTACCTCAACATTGATAAATGATCATCTGGGTCTAAATGATAGACACATAGACAAAAACGGATTAATTAAGGAAAACCAGCATGAGTTTGTTCAGGGAAAATCATGCTTAACTGATTGGATTAAGTTTTTTTGATGAGGTAAGAGTAGGTTAATAAAGGTAATACTCTTGATGCAACGTACACGGATTTCCAAAAGGTTTTGATAAACTGTCCCTTAACGTGTTTGAGAGCAAGGCTGTGGCTCATGTAATTAAAGAGATGGTGGCACCATGGATCCAAGGTTGGCTGAGTTAAAAGGAAAGGAACCAGAGTAGTGAATGATCATATTTTAGGTTGTAAATTATAGTCTTCTGCTTTTCTTTATCTATATTAATTACCTACTCTTGGATATGCCATTTCTGAGAACAAATGGATTGAATTGGCTGAAGACTGGCAGCAGTGATGCTGAGAACCTCAAGAGGAGGCTGAGATAGATCACCCAGTTATGACTTCAGGCTGAAAATGGTGACAAACACTTCAGTATTGTCTTTTGAAATAAAGTGCTGAACTATTCTATCATTGAAGTTGGGATTTTCATGAAGACTCCTCCTATTCTTGTTTAATTTGTCATCATCATTCATGACTGGTTCTGGCAGGACTGCAAAGCTTTGATCTGATTCATTGTTTGGATCATATAGCTCTGTCTATGGCATGTTGTTTCTGTTGTATAGCTTGAATGTATTCCTGTATTCTCAGATCACCAATTTGAAGCAAGTTTATCTGCAGGCCTAACAGAATGGTAGAGTGAGAGCTATGCTAGGGATAAAGTTGCAGATTGTGATGGACGACAATTCTGCTGCTCCTGATGAACCACAGATGCACAGGCATTAGGGAGAAGCAATTAATGTTGGCCTTGCCAGCGACACCATGCCTGATGAATAAACATATAAAATGTTTGAATTGCTAGGTCTGTTCTGGATCTATCTCACTTAATATAATTTTAGTGCTATGTAACACATTGAAGGTTATTCTATGTGTAATGATGGGACTTTATCTCAAAAAGATTATGTGGAGATCATTTATAGCAATTTTCTCATGGATAGACGCATCTGTGAAAGATATATTGGTGAGGATGAGGTCAAGTAGCTTTTCCTTTGTATTTATACTATCACCAGTTTGTTGTGGTTCTGTTCGCCGAGCTGGGAATTTGTGATGCAGATGTTTCATCCCCTGTCTAGGTGACATCCTCAGTGCTTGGGAGCCTCCTGTGAAGCGCTTCTGTGATGTTGCCTCCGGCATTTATAGTAGTTTGAATCTGCCGCTTCCAGTTGTCAGTTCCAGCTGTCCATTGCAGTGGTTGGTATATTGGGTCCAGTTCGATGTGCTTATTGATTGAATCTGTGGATGAGTGCCATGCCTCTAGGAATTCCCTGGCTGTTCTCTGTTTGGCTTGTCCTATAATAGTAGTGTTGTCCCAGTCGAATTCATTTCTGCAGGTGACAATATATACTTCAGGGTTTGGCCAGCTCACATTTTAATGTACAGACTTTACCTCCAGTAGTAAATTTCAAATTCTCATCAATGGATTCCAAACTGGTATGTTGGTGTACTACGAGGAGAGATTGAGGAAACTCCGTCTGCATTCCCTTGAGTTGTGAAGAATGAGAGGTGATCTCACTGAAACTTCTAAAAATCTCACAAGACATACATAGGAAACAGAGTTGAAAAATGAGGCGCTGGAAAAGCACAGCAGGTCAGGCAGCATCTGAGGAGTAGGAGAGTCAACATTTTGGGCATAAGCCCTACATTGGGACCTGATGCCCGAAACGTCAACTCTCCTGCTCCTCAGATGCTGCCTGACCTGCTGTGCTTTTCCAGCTTCACAGCTTTCGGCTCTGACTCTCCAGCATCTGCAGTCCTCACTTTCTCCATACACAGGAAACAGATGTTTCTTCTAGTTGATGACTCAAGAACCAGAGGACATAATCTTGGCATAACAGGTAGACCATTTCAGACTGAGATGAGGAAGAATATCTTAATTCAGAAGGTGACATTTTCCATGTCAGTGAGCTGCGGAAGCTCAATCATTGAGTAGGTTCAACAGGAAAATTATAATTTTCTGGAGACTAAATGACATTAAGGGATACAGAGATGGTATGGAAAAATAGCATGAGATGATTAGCCATCATCTAATTAAATTGCAGAACAGTTTTGATGGGCCAAATGACCTACTCCCATTCCTATTGTAAATGGCAAACGCACAAGTTACTTTATGTTTGGAATTATGTTTTCCACTTCCCACTCATTCAAGGACATGACACATTGCTTCGTCACAAAAATGTACTTTTTTGAACTGTTTACAAACAAGTGCTAAAAGAACAGTTCTCCACATCAGACCACAAAGTTGTTTTGGATGGCATGGCCTCTTTGATTAATAGCAGTTCAAATCGAATACTACTGTAGACGCGCTGCTGAGTGGGGGTGAAAACTATTGGCCAGAAGCCGCTCCCCTGTCCCAGTTTCAAGAGCGGGTCATTTCAAATCTACTGCAAGGATTTCCGTGCAGTTCAATGAAACAAAAGTGAATGCGAGATTTCGCGGCGGAATTAAAAAGAAATCCCGAATTGAAAGACTGCAGCAAAAAGTACAACCCTTCCAAGAGTATTCCTCCCCACCAACCCCCACTCCAATCTCACCACTCCCGCGGAAAACCAGACATGCGAGCAAACGCCCAAGTGCTAGGAGGTGAAGGTTAAGTTTACAGTCACTTCCGCATCATCCCACTGACTCTACCTGAGGATATGACGCCTGGCGGATATTACCATAATGTATTCGGAGTTTGGTGTTGCTCTGAGCCAATGATGTTGTGTCACTTTCACCACCTGCCAGGACAGAATTCCATCATTCTTCACATTCTTCCGCGTTGGTCTGTCTACTTTACACCAGCTTGCAGTTAAACAGGCGCTGCCAGTGAACCACACAGGTAAATAATACTGCGAGCAGGCACTTCAGCAGACACAACTCAGCAATCACTATACTAGTCAAAATTTCAAGTGTACGTCTGTAATGGGTAATGAAGCGGGTTTATGTTTATTTTGGATTTAAAGGCTGACTTCTTTAATGTTACACTGGAGCTTTGGGTTAGTTACTATGTGTTTGGGTGATGTCGCGTTCTTGTTCAAAACATAAGAATGAAGCCCGAGTTTCTTCATATGATGTGGTACAGGCAGTGTGTTCTGTTTTGCGTTCATTCTTTCAGGCTGCAGAGATATATATGCACATATATTTAAAGAATGGAGACTCCCCTGGATGTCTTGTCCCGAGCAGCATCTTTAGTGCACGCTGATGACGAGAAACGTAAGTATGGTAATGAGAGGATTGCAGTTTTTTAAAATCTCTGTTAGGGTTAATAACAAGAGAGAGTCCTGGTTTAAGGGGAACCAGAGGAAAGCTTTCATAAATACTGCCTCTGGGTTTAATGTTTCCAACATGGAGTGGGGTGAGAAATTGTTGGTCCTTTCATTGTTTTTAAAATTTCTCAATGTGCTTGCTTAATGGATTTGACCAGCATATTAACTTAGTACTTGGAATTCGAGGGTTAAAAGACGAAATTGCTCGGCAGCGCGTTATGTTAAGAGTTCTTCCGCTCTCCCCTCCCCCCCGAGTTGTAATGCAGTGTGATCCTGAGATACTTATGATGCAGTCCTGGAATTGTTTACTCACGGTCATCTGTTGGGTTTTCTGGATAGCAACATGTCACCTTCCAGTATACACATTTCAGCTGAGTGTACCGACATTTCATGGCCAGTCCGAAGAATCTTTTTGTTTATTGAGGCGGGAGGATTAGCTTGGCGTGTGTCTGGAACATTTCCACATCATTATCATTGGGTGTTGGGTTTTGTTTTTAGATTTAAAAATGACGACAAAAGGCATGACATTGAGAAGCGGGTGCCAAATTGAGAGTTGACTAACAAGTGAAGACCAAATATCTTTGGTTTTGGGTGTAGCGTGGAGGGAAAGGAGGTCATTTTGCTTTCAATTCTAAACAAATTAAATCAGACCTGTGTGTCCAAGTGATTTTATTTTTTTGTGTGGGGTGGTGGTGTGGTTTGTTTTAGCCAGACCCTTGGTACTGTTTATTCTCGTTTCTAGAGGAAAGGGTGCTGTGTAGAATCACCTCCTCTTTATTATTCAGAGACTTCTCAAGGACTTGTGTTGCATTTGGAAATAGGATACAATGAAATGATGTAATTTCTGTCCAATCGCCTGTCCGGCTCAATAGTTCTCAGCGCGCCTGTCAGTTTCGGAGAAGGGCGTTAAAGGTGGAGCATTCTGCGGTGGAAACCGATCCTGAGCCCTGACTGTTATACATTGAGATTTCAAATACCCCTGTGACCCCCCCAGAGGTTGGTTTGTTCGGCTGCTGCCGCTTGTATTTGACCTACCCACGCTGGCTGTCGCTGTGATAATCTTAGTTTACCCTCCTCCCCTCAGCGGGGCTTTGGGTTTTCCAGTGTTTTCACTGTGACCCGACATTTTCTCTCTCTCTCTCTCATTGTGTAAATCCCTGCGGCTTGGAAAGCTCACACTTTGTGGGCAGGCGTGAAGCAGCTCAAGTTGCACCACTGGCGTGGGAGCTCCTGTACAGAAACAGAAATTGCTAGAGAAACTCGACAAGTCCGGCAGTATCTGTGCAGAGAAAAGTTATCCCGCATAGGGTCCAGTGACCTTTTTTTGTACTGGTCTGAGTAACATTTCGGTGCAGAGCATGCAGTGGATTAATTTTTTTTAAGGGGAGGATCATAGCTGAATCCTGAAATTAGATCAATTTCATCATCAGTTCCCCTTATTCTCTCCATTGCCAGGTGGTGGTGTTTCAAAATTGCTCCAGACCTAGTTATGCTTATCTTTGCGGAAATAATACTTGATCTCAAAGGAATTCTTCTTAATTTTTCTCAGACCAATCATTATCTATTCAGCTTCAATGCGGCAAGGTCCCTTTCTCCACTTTCCTTTATTGAGATTGCCTTGGCGGGGTGCATGCAGCTTTCTACACAAGCCTCTTCAACACAGAGGGGAAGCTGAAGTTCTCTTTTCTACCGGGGTGGGGCAATGGAATTCAGAGGCCGCTCTGGTCGTCTCTGTTTACTACCATCGATGTCATTGACCTGATCGATTACCTGTTAAAAGTAGCAAGTCTTAGCTTCAGAAGTAAGCTACTTTGAACTTCTGATCAGGGTTTTAAAGCTTTTTTAAAATGTAAAGATTATATTTGGAATATATACTTTTCAATGAAGACACCTAATCAGTGACTTACAAGAGGGCCAACTCAGTCGGGGTATAAGTAAGAATTGTTATCATCACTGCCTGCTAACTTCAAGTGCACAGCTGTAAGGTTTGATCACTCTGACCAAACCTAGCAAACTGAGTGTTTGAAATTAACCCAGTTCATCTGTAAGAATGAACTATGTCAGTTGTCAGCACGATCAAGCTTAAACCTGCTGGCAACTGACACCCACTTGAAGGACTTGTTGCATACATGCCAACTATGAGTGTTTTGGAGGCTATGCCAGTATTTGCTATTTAAACATGCCTTGAACAAAGCTCTCCCTCCTAGCACTAGCATTTGACTTTTTTTTTCCACTCTCGTCTCCCTCCCCTCAACTGCACACGGATCCAAACCATTGCTGCCTTTCCTGGTAACGTGTTGGAGCAGACTGAAGCTCCTCGTTCCCTCAAAATATTTAACAGCAGTGACCCTGATCATCATAGTAGAGGTGGAAATATTCACCAGAATAACAGTTCTCTTCCCACAGACGGTGATGTAACTCAAAGTATCTATGCCAGGAGCAACATCCAAAGAGACAGGGACTTTGAGTTGATTCATTTGCTACGGACAAATCAGATTGAGAGCTGAGGGTGGGTGGAAGGCAATGGATACCAGTGAGTTTGGGGAAAAATAGAATAAAGTGGTGTTAGCAGTTTTAAAGGAAGAAGAAGATAAATGCTGAAGTTAACTGAGAGTCAGTGGGTAGATTGTATCGGTCCAAATGGGTAAGAAGGAGGAGTGCCAACTTTAACAGCAGAGGCAGGAGAATGCTAATTTCAATATCAGGTGTGAAAGGTGATGCTGCTTTGGGCCAGGGTGAAACGGTGTGACAGGTGAAATTGAGATGGGTTGGAGGGAAACAGAAAACAGACAATAGGGCTTTGGCAGGGTAGATAGTGAAGAGCATGGCGACAGACGTGGTTGTTTACCCCAGACATAGGGAACTTTAGTTTGTAAAAATAAAAGGTATAATATCCTTTCTGCATTCTTTACCTTAGTGGAATATCATTTGTTCTATTACATCAAAATGTTCAACCAAAAAGAACTGTAGAAAAGTCCATTTCTCTCTGTTGCGACCCACTTGGTGCACTGATTCTCAAGCTCCATATGTTCTAAAGTGACAACAAAATAATTAAAGCACAAAAACACCCCGATTAATCTGTTTGTATATTTTCTAACCAACCTGTTTGGATGTGTTATGAAACACTCCTGGAGCAGGTGAGACTTGAACCTGGGCCTCCTGGCTTAGAAGTAGGGACACTGCTACTTCCAAATTATCTGAGTGAATTAATTGAATGCTCTGTCATGTTATGTATATTTTCAAATCAACTTGTTCAGAGATATTATTACACACCTTTGGAGCAGGTAGGACATGAACCGAGGCTGTTCTGGGACACTGCCACTGCACCTCAAGAACCTTGATTTAGCTGTTTCTTTCTATATTGAGGAGAACTCTTATGCAGACTTTATCTGCTGCAACCAAGTTAACAGAAAACACCTGACCAGGTTTCTATACTTAACAAGAACCACTCATTATTACAAATAAGTGATTTCTGATCACATGTAAACAGATATGAAATATTAACAATAGCTTTAGTAGTTAAAACTAACTCCCTTTTTGAAACCCTTCCACACATATAGAAAGACACAAAACAAAAACATTGATCAACTTATTGTTGTCACGTATACAGTACTGTGATACAGTGAAAAGTGTTGTTTTGCATGTTATGCAGACAGATTGTATCATTCAAAGTGCACCACGGTAGCAGAACAGAGTGCAAAATACAATGTTACAGCTGCAGTGAAGATGGCTGGGGGGGGGGGTGGTGGTGATGTAGAGAGAGAGAGACAGATCAGAATTTATATTAGAAAGGTGCTTTCAAAAGTCTGGTACCAGCAGGGGAGATGCTGATTTTGCTATTCGTATGTGCATTCAAGTGTTTATATCTTCTGCTCAAGGGAAGAGGGTTGAAGAGAGTATATCAGAGTGGATGATGTCTGATTATGTTGGTTCTTTCCTGAGGCAGTGAAAAGTATAGATGGAGTCCATAGATGAAAGGCTGGTTTGCACGTTGGACTGGGCTGTGTTCACGGCTCTCTGTAGTTTCTCGCAGTCTTGGATAGAGCAGTTGCAATACCACTCTGTGTTGCATCTGGATAGGATGCTTTCTATGGTGCCTCTATAAAGGTTGCTAAGCGTCATTGTGGGCATGCTGAATTTCCTTAGCTCCCTGAGGAAATAGAGGAGTTGTTGTGCTTTCTTGACTGTCATGTTGATGTGGGTGGACCAGGAAGATACTTGGTGATCACTCCCAGGGACTTGATGCTGTTGACCATCACCACCTCCACTCCACTTCCTGAAACTCCTTCGTTTTGCGGATGTTAGAGAGATCTTTGCCACTAAGCACTCAATCTCGTTTCTCTATCCTGTCTCATCGTCGTTTGAGATCTGACTTAGAGTAGTGGTGTCAACAGCAAATTTGTAAATGGAGTTGTGGGAGAATTTGGTCACACAGTGATAAGTGTATAAGGAGTATAATAGGGGGCTGTGGGGCATTGGTGTTGAGGATTATGATGGAGGAGGTGTTGTCCCCTGTTCTTACTGATTGCGATCTATGGGTCAGGAAGCTGAGGATCCAGTTACAGATGGGAGAACCAAAGTCTCAGAGTTTAAAGATGTTTGTTTGAAATTATGATGCTGATGGCTAAGCTATAGCCAATAAATAGGAGCCTGACATAGGTATCCTTGTTATCTAGATGTTCCGGGGTGAGTGTAGGACCAGGGAGGTGGCACCTGCCGTGGACTTATTGTGCTGGTAGGTGAATTGCAGATGATCAAGGCAGCTTGGTTGGCTAATCACTCTGGGGCCATCTGGGCTCTGTGGAGAATCTTTAATTGCATAGCTTATGCTTTATTGCGTATGAAGATCTTATTTACATTCTCCCATATGTGCTTCCATGTTTCAGATGAAATTTCTATTACTAGTTCCTGACTCCAGACTCCGTGGAGCCTTTTCATATCTTCCAAGGCTCCCCCTGTCTAAATGATATCAGGTACTGACCGAGAGAGTGTCCACACACTGGAGCACTCTTCCCTCCGTGTCAGACTTTTAGGGCTGAGGTAAAAGCGTGGTCCTTCTCTGTATGTAATCCCTAATCTGAAAATAACGGAAGAGGTCCCTGGGTAGCCCATATTTGTGACTTAATTGGTCATAAGACATCAAGATCTGTCCTTCAAATAAGTCTCCCAAACAGGAGACTCCCTTAACCTCCCATAAAATAAGCTGGAATCCATTGATCCCGGCCTGAATCCTGGGGATTCAACTGAGGGGGTAAACAGTGACGTCTTATGCAGGTTACCCTTGCCCTGCTGCATCATCCTCCACGCTTTGACCGTGTTTATAATAATCAGACTTCTACAATGCTCAGATTTCATCCTATCCATAAACAGCAAACTAAGGAGGGGGCGCCTTGCCTGGACAGCCTCCATGTCAAACCATATCAACCTTGGATCCATATGTAGGCTTGCTCGCTGAGCTGGAAGGTTCATTTCCAGATGTTTCCAGAAGTATCATCTTCAGTGGGCCTCCGGGTGAAGTACTGTTGATAATTCCTGCTATCTATTTATATGTTTGGGTTTCTTTGGGTTGGTGATGTCAAAGAAACCCAAACATATAAAAAGAAAGCAGGAATTATCAACAGTACTTTGTCTGGAGGCCCACTGAAGATGTTACCTAGTATGGTGACGAAACGTCTGGAAATGAACCTTCCAGCTCAGCGAGCAAACCTCCATACAAAACCTCAACCTGAGCTACAAATCTTTGCAAAACTTGCTAAGACCTTGGATCCTTCCACACCTAGTCACTCACATAGGGCAATAAGACACTTATTTGGTATCGCTTACAATCTGGGAGCCAACCATTGAGCCTCCTCAGCACTTGTCTGGGCAATAGCAACGGGAGCATTCTCGTGGGATAAAGTAGCTAAAGAAGAACATTCATTTTAAGCCGGGCTTTTTGGCCTAACTGAAATTGGTAACCCCTCACAATGCTGAAGATCTTGTTTTATCCTATCAAACAATTGCACAAAGTTAATTCTGTACAGCTGGTAGAAAGCAGGGGTAATAAAAATACACATAAAGAAAACCCTTTTGTGACCACCAGAAAGGGATCCTCCAGATCAGGCATTCCCGCCAAGACCCCAAGGGCATGGCTTCTGATTTTGTAAAATTATTTTATACCCAAGAAGAAGTTAATTTTTTGTATTAACCGGGGTACAGACTTTTTCTGGGTTAGTCAGAAAAAGAAGAACATCATCAGCGTAAAGAGTAATTTTGTGCTTTCCCATTCCTACCTTTTGGGGTAACTATTTTAGAGTCCTTCTGAATAGCCTCTGTCAGCGATTTGATTACTAAGGTGAATAGCAGCAGCGAGAGATGACACCCTTATCAGCTGCCTCTCCCAATGCTAAAATTATCTGATTTTACACCATTCGTGAGGGCTGCCGCTATAGGCTTATTTTACAGTACTGCCACCCAAAGCCAAACGTTCCAGGACACCAAAAATATACAGCTACTCCACCCGGTCAAACACCTTTTCCGCATCCAAGGAGACCACCAAGCCTGGAATTGTCACCATTCATACCTTTATGTCTCTATCACTCCTATAATTGTGGAGAATCGTCTCTGATTCCCTTGAGATATTGAACGAAACCAAAGTAAAGTTTGTCGTTTAGAGGTGTCGGGTCAGTTGTGTACTGTAGCATTTACGATTTACAGGGCCTTCAAGTACCTAGCCTGGCTGGGCTTTTCATCTGATATTGGACACACTGGTCTGACATTAATATTGAAAGCCTTGAGTGCACTAACTAAGCTGGTGATGTTATTCAATCCAGTGTATAATTTCTATTCAGTTTTGTGTTTTGTATTGTTCTGTATTGCATATACATGTCTACATTTTGTTTTGGTTTGTTTTTGTTTTGGGAAAAGAATTTTTGCATGGAAATGTTGTATGATAACATCAGGGACTTGTTTTGTTTTAATAAGATTGGTACTTCCTCCAGCTGATGCTGCAACAATTAAGATCTGAAGGCTTTTGAGCATGACTTTTTTTTAAAAGTGCAAAATATTTTGGTTATCTCATTGCTCAGTCTTGGATTGACTGGAAAATTGTCCAGATTTGTTTGGGTTACAAATATTTGAAAAGACAAATGTGCAATTTTTGATCTGTTTGCCCACCTCCCAGAAAAAATATCCATATTATACTAATTTCTGTAGTCATATTCAATAAGATCATTTGGTTTAATTATAAGTGGAGACATTTAATCTTTTCACTATGACAAGCATTTGAAGTTTATGTGAATTTATAAGACCGAATCAGTGTTAATACTTGGAGATTGAACAATCAGAGTGAACTTCTATCACCATCTCAATGCAGACTAAGATTAGAGGGTAGCAAATCTGCATTGTTATTGGTAATGTGTCACCACGCCTTTCCAACATTATCTTATGTTTTCTTTTAATTACCATATTTCCAAAGAGAGCTTTATTTATTATCATAGCTTACTTGTTACAGTAGTTACTCATGCTGTTTCAACTGATGCTCTTGCTTTAAGAATAACCTTATCCTTAACCTCCGGTACTTCACATTATACTGAAGTACTTGACACTTAATTGAGACAGCTATTGTTCATTTTTGCCATTTACAAATCTTGAAACAAGCCCTTAAAAATAGAAAATACTGGAAATACTAAGAAGGTCAAGCGACATTCATGGAGTGAGTAAGCAATGTAATATTTTAGAGCATTAGCTTTTTATCAGAGCAACAAAACCAGATGCAACTGATTTTTAAGCAAGTACAAAAGGCAGGGAATGTGCAGGAGGATGAAAGAATAAAGAGTATGCAATAAAGCAGAATGCAAAGATGATTAAATAGTTTCATCCCTTTTGCTATGTCGAATAAAGAGATGACTTGTGGACCTCGAGAGATTTGCATGTGAGAAGCAAAATTAGGCAAAAGCTGTCTGGAAAATATGGAATCATGACTATGATGAGAAATTGTTGGATTTGTAAAATGTCAAACTGATAGATGAGGTGTTACTCTGTATATTTCCAATGAAGTTCAGTGGAACACTATAGGAAGCCAAGGATGGAGAGGTTAGGGTGGAAGTGGCATTAAGATTTGACAGGCAACTGACCACTCAGATGCACACTTGCAGACTGAATAGAGACAAAGCAATCAAGTAAGCTGCTTCATCCACTCAGTCAGGAATTTGTTCCCACTTAGAGCTGTAAGAAAATCTTTGATTCTGATTGTCTTTTTTAGATCCCGCAGGAAGCTCTTCTGCAATAATTCCTCCATTCTGCAGACAGTTATGTCATTCCAACGACAAGGCCTGACAACTGTCGAAGTAAAGCCATAAGGCGTAGGAGCAGAAGTAGGCCATTCAGCCCATTGTGTCTGTGCCATCATTCAGTGAGATCATGGCTGATCTGATGATCTTCCATTCCACTTCCCTGCCTTTCCCTCATAACCCTGATTCCCTTACTGATTAAAACTTTACCGTTTGAATATACTTAATGACAGCCTCAATAGCCCTCTGTGTGAACAAATTCCTTCTCATTGTTGTTATAAATTTACAACTCCTTACTCTGAGTTACACCCTCTGTTTCTAAGTTTCCAAAAGGGAAAAAAACCTCCTGGCACCTACTTTGTCAAGCCCCCTAAGGATCATGTATATTTTAATATGGTCATCTCTCATTCTTCTAAACTTCAATGAGTGTGGGCCAAAATACTCCACCTGTCCTCCGAGACAATCCTTCACATTGGGATCAACCAAGTGAACGTTCGGTGGACTGCTTCTGTTGCAAGTTTATCTCTCCTTAGGTCAGGAGACCAAACTGTCCACAGTACTGTATGTGTAGTCTAATTAGTGCCTTGTATAAATTTGGCAAGATTTTTTCTAATTTTATACGCTATCCCCTTTGATTTAAAGACCAATATTTCATGTGTCTTCCCTATTATCCACTTTGTATGCAAGTTTATTTTGAGAATTATGTGCACCAACCCCCAAATTTTCTCTGCTGCAGCTTCTGGCAGTATTTCTCTAAGTAGCATTCAACTCCTTTTCTTCCTGTCCGTGTATAATCTCGTCATCCCACATTATATTCCCTCTGTCTATCCAATCATTCAAACTGTCCGTTACCACCTGCGGACCCTGTCATCCTCTCTATTTGCTTTCCATTCTATTTTCATGTTATCCCCAAACTTGGTGATAGTACATTCACCCCCATCATCATTCATAGATATTGTAAATAATTGTGGCCCCAGCACTAATTTCTGATGCACTCCACTGGTACAGGCTGTCATCCTCAAAATTCCTTCCTTGTCCTAACTCTCTTCTGTTTGTTAGCCAATTCTCTACTCATGCGATCATGCAAACACACACCCACACACCACAGTCAGAAGTCACAGCGTCATAGTCCTATAGGTTTATTTCAATTGAACCTGTTGAACTATAACCTGGTGTTGTCTGACCTCTGACCTTGTCTACCACACTCGAATATCAGCACCTCTACATCACAACACCGTGAGGCATTAACATATTAAGTAGCCTTGGAGGTATCTTAACAAACAGCTTCGGAAATCCAAATATCTTAGTTCAACTAATTCCCATTTATGTATCCTGCTTGTATCCTCAAGGAATTTGAATAAATTTGTTGGGCAAGATTTCCACTTCATGAAGCTGTGATGACTTTGCTCAATTAAATTTTGTGTTTCTCAATGTTTTTCTGTTATTTCCGTTGGAACAGACTCTAACATTTTCCCACTGACTAAAGTTAAACAAACTTTTGTGGTTTTTCCCCTGCTGGTAATTTAAAACTAATTGAATACTTCAGAGGGTTTTTTAATTTGTGGTAGTTCTGTAGGTTTTCCTTTCCATTGTATCCATATTTCAACTTGATACCATGGGTTGAACACCATATTAGTTAAGCACAAGAGTAACTGTGCTTCTAAATGGCAACATGTTCTGTCACCAAACAGAAGGTATTTTTGAAACATCTTCTTGAATCTAATTCTTGGAAAAAATTTGTCACAGGAGCTTTACTTATCAACACCAAAGGAAAATGTGATCATCTGTTAGTCACCTGCAGTGAGATGAGGTATGCAGTTTCCATCCCAAACCATTTGACTCAATTATGCTGCATATGTTCTCACCCGTAACAGTGAGTTTTAGCAGCATTAGATGATTCGGGTCATTACCACCTACACAGGCAGTCTCTGTCCTCTTTTTTTTTCCATTTCTCTCATCCAAGCCCAATTTAGCCCATTTTACTGTCATCGTCATTGTGAATTAAACTTAAAACGTTTCTTTAATACCTGGTTTAAAAAGAACATTTGTGATTTTTCTACAGCCCTCCCGCTGAATTCATGATTTTGTTAATCATGCCTGGGTTCTGCATGCTGTCTTGGCCAGCCTTCCCATGATTCTTTTTTGCTGTGCCATAGCCATCTGTGGTTCTGTCCTAACTCTCTTCCATTACAATGTCTCTAAAGCATTAAATTGGTGGCTTAACTGTCAAGAAAATAGTTTGGAAAGGAAACTGGACTGTGTTTTAGCTAACCACTTTCTCATTAATTTTCTACCATCTTGTCTTTTTTTGTAATGCTTGAAGACATTGACTTCTACCTGATTTCTTGGCCAGGTAGTTGTATGTATTTAAGGCTGCGAATATTGGAGCTGTTGAACGGTTGGTGGGAAAGTGAAAACTCAATTAACTTACCAGCTTTGAACCTTCCTGACTTATATTTCATAGCTGCACAATGAGTAAACTCAGTGAATGCTTAAATCACTTTTTTGTTATCTTTTTATCTCAACTGTTAAACTTTAGCTTGTGACTATAGTATTATGGGGCACATGGTGAGAATCAATTAAGTACAGGTTTAATTCTACACTCTAAGGGGCTGCACCACCATGATACATGGGACCTTGTGCGGATCCCAATTCGCTGTCAGTTTCTGGGGAAAATTGTGGGTGAACAGCATGTAGTTATGAAAAGTACTTGCCATTTTAATTTTTAAACAAACATTAATCTAGGTATTTACCTACACTTCACCCTGCTCCCTTACTGATCGTTTCAAATGCTAGAAATCCATGTTAATTTTCTATCCAGTATTCTACATGTTGTTTTTGGAAAGTTTAAGTTGTAGCAGTAATTTTCTGACAAGTGGTTGAAAAAGCCACCATAGCGACAATACGTTCAGAGATAGTTAAAAGATAATGAATAAATAATACATAAATCTGATGGTGACAACTCTAATGCCTGTGGCTTAGAATATAATGGCATGATTAAACAAGATGTTGAACATAAATATGCATTTAAGCTCTTATGTTGCATGATGTTTGTGTTTTAAAAAGGATGACTTATGTTGATTTATGTTTCCATATTGTAAAATTGAATCAATATATTGGAAATGATTTATTTGCGAAATTTTACTGCAGTTGCTTCTGTTGACTCATGCATATCATTTTAATAGAATTTTATGATACTACAATTCTATATTGATGCAATTACTCACTCAATCTCTCGGTGTATTTAGTTACAAACTAATGGAAATTAGACTATAAGTGATATATCACCCAAGATTTCAAGCAAACTGTTCTATTTTTGCCTTTTGGTCTGGTGATTCTTAGAGGGGCTGATTGCACAGTCAACATTTTGTGATCTCTGTACTGTAATTTTCTAAGACATTTGGTCACGGAACAAATTGTCATAGTCACTAAATAGATAGTACTAAATAGCATTTAAGGTCATTGCAATTTTTATTTTAATATGTTTCCCTGATTTGTAAAAACTTGCCAGTTTCTGTTCTACCATTCAGAAAGGGGAAGAATTTAACTTTTAAATCAAAACTATGTGAAATAATTATTTTAAAAATAGAAACATTAAGCCATTACAATTTCAGTATTTGTAGTGGCCTTGTGACTTTCCCTGATTTTTGTCAACACAAGTACTGAAACTCTGCTAAAGTATTGTTTGTATTGTCATAATCTCAAAACTTAATTTAAATGAAATTTAAAAATGCTAGATTAACATTAATCAATCATGAATTGGTGTATTTTTTTAATCAGATTAGACTCCCTACTGTATGGAAACAGGCCCTTCGGCCCAACAAGTCCACACCAACCCTCCGAAGAGCAACCCACCCAGACCCATTCTCTTACCCTATATTTACTTCTGACTAATGCACCTAAAACTTTGGGCAATTTAGCATGATCAATTCACCTGACTGCACATCTTTGGATTGTGGGAGGAAACCAGAGCACCTCGAGGAAACCCACATAGATACAGGGAGAACCTGCAAAATCCACAGAGACAGTCGCCTGAGGCGGGACTCGAACCCACGTCCCTGGCACTGTGAGGTAGCAGTGCTAACCACTGAGCCACCATGCCACCCCATCTATTCAACCTATTTAATGCATTCTCACAAATATGAATCAAATGTTTGGTGGTCCCAGTTAACATATCCACCTTCATGTAATTTTGAGAAATCCCAATGTTGCTGAACATTGATAAAGCATCTTAATTAAAAAGCATTTAGTTGACTCATGTTTTTTAATCCAAGTCGTGGACATTAAATGCAATACTATTCAATTTTGGCTCAATGTGTGGCATTCAAGACGATGAACACTAAATCAGGAAGAATTGCATTTTTCTTTTTGTTTGCTACTGAATTTTGGATATAAGGCCTTTTGTAAGATTGCATATATAATTCTTTGGCTGTGAGGCTGAAGCTACATTGGGATTTGTAATCAGTTAGGTCAATTGATAAATCAAATGGTTATTCTTAACAGCTTTTATTGTGCTGTATTTTAGAGTATTTTTACAGTTGTGGGGAAAGCATTAATTGCCTTTGTGCAGTCTGCTTAATATCCTTTGTGCATTGCGGAGTTGCTTCCAAATGTAATTGGTTCCTGATGTTATCAAATAACCTCTTTTATTCACTTTGAATTCAACACACCAACCTGTGTTAAATATTTGTGCCAATGCAGTTAGAAAAAAATCAAAATGTACATGGAGTTATTGCAAAATTTCATTTGCAATTTTACACTTCTGGTCAGAACATTGTAAATGATAAAAATGTACTCTGGTGACCTGTGCTGCATTCAGTCTATTGTTACGACATAGGGTAAACCCTCCTTGCTAATTTTAAACCTGTAAAACAGAAAAGATTTACCCTGTGCAGTAATCTGTGAAAATTCAAGAGGTCAAGAATTATCCGAAAGGTCACTTTTTACTATTTAAAGTAAAATTTAACAACTTTATTTCTTAAAGTATAACAGAGAATAATTAGCTAACAACTATTTACACCCCTTTCTCTAACCTATCTTTTACCTTTTCCTTCTACAGTAGGGGTGGCACGGTGGCTCCAATTAGCACTGCTGCCTCACAGCACCAGAGTTCGATTCCAGCCTCGAGCGACTGTTTGTGTGGAGTTTGCACATTCTCCCCATGTCTGCTTGGGTTTCTTCCGGGTGTTCCAGTTTCCTCTCACAGTCCAAAGATGTGCAGGTCAGGTGAATTGGCCATGCTAAATTGCCCATAGGCTTAGGTGCATTAGTCAGAGGGAAATGGGTCTGGGTGGGATACTCTTCGGAGAGTCGGTGTGCACTGATTTGGGCCGAAGGGCCTGTTTCCACACTGTAGGGAATCTAATCTAAATACTAGTCCAATTAACCCCCCATTGAGATTTATCAAAAATTCAAATTTCAAAACCAGCCAGCTATTGAGTCTTCTCTTTGGATCTTCCTCTGTCTTTTTTCCTCCTTCTTCTTTAGGATTTGTGTTTCACAGGTCACTGAAAGGTACCTTTCAGAGAGCTAATTTTTGGGCAGTTTATACATGCTGATGGTTTGGCAGTTCTTCTCCAACTGTTCAATTTTTCCCAATATTATGCCCTCAAAGCCACATTATGTCATTGGCTTTTAATATTGTCAATAAACTAATTTCAAACTTGATTGGAGTTTGGTATTTTCCAGGGTGTAATTTAAACTGATTGGCCTAATTCAATTTTTTTTTGTCTCCAGGCAGCCAGCTACACTAGCTGCTGGACCAAAAGGTTAAATTGTATCTTGTTCAGAACACTTGGTGCTGTCAGGTAGTTCTGCCAGCTTTTAACTTTCTTGAAGGTACAGTACACCCACATCTTCATAACACTATTTATATCTTTAATCAAGATGAGTTAAATCAAGAGCTGCATTTGCAGTTTATTCCTATAGACACCCCAAGGACCACTTTCTCCTATTTAATTTGCAGAATTTGATTTCTGTTGGAACTTTTGTAAATTGAAGAAGAATTTGGCTTTTTTTTTAAAACCCTGCTGGGTGCTGTTCTCCAATATCATGTTATTCTGAAGTAATAATGACTTATTTAAAATTCATTTGTGGGATGTGGGAATCACCAGCTAGGCCAGCATTTATTGCCCATCCTTAATTGGCCAGAGGGCAGTTAAGAGTCAACCACATTGCTGTGGGTTTGGAGCCACAGTCAGGGATGGCAGATTTCCTTCCGTAAAGTGCATTAGTAAATCTGATGAGCTTTTCCTGACCATCGGTCATGGTTTCATGGTTATCGTTAGAGTGTGACTTCCAAATTATCATAGAATTCATAGACTTCCTAAAGAAGGGCTTATGCCCGAAACGTCGATTTTCCTGCTCCTCAGATGCTGCTTGGCCTGCTGTGTTTTTCCAGCACCACGTTTTTCAACTCTGGTCTCCAGCATCTGCAGTCCTCACTTTCTCCTAATGTTCAAGTTGCTGTGTTAGGAACACAGCGTATCTACATATTGGACCACCACACTGATCACTTTTAAAAGCCAGTTTAATATTGCATTACAATTGAGTTTAAAAAAAAGTCTTTTGATCTTCTCCTATAGGCTGCAGTTACACCAACTGATGAGGCAATCAGTCTTTGCATGTAAGGACAGCAATGGAAATTCTTTACCCACCCTAGTCAGGGTGGGGATATAAACCTGTACCAGCTTAGTTTTGAACGATTAGCTTGCTGTGCGGTAGGTTTCTGATAGTGCATTACCTAACAATTGTTTTGGTATTTTAAAATTTGCAGTGTGGATTTTTCCCACAGTAAGACTATCATGCCAAAATTGTAATTATTTTCATTAAAGTATTCAATTTCAAAGCTTATTCTCCAGGCATTTGGATGAATCAAACATCCTAACTGATTCTATTTGGCAATCTTTGCATACTCTCAGATGAAAGAAATGAAAAGAATTGTTCTCTGAATTGCAAAAGGAAGATTCTGCCTATGAAAGGACTTTCATTTTCTGGCCTTAGTGAAATGTTTTTATAATTCAGCCTAGAGTGAACATGACTACCATATAAAGTGTTCATTTAAAAAAAAGACATGGCCCTTCACAGAGTGAGGTGAAGGGTCAGTGTGTGTGCTTTAGATTTATTTTTAATTATTCACTTTTTTTTCATGTTCACCATATTGAGATCCAACCAGCTGAATACAAAGTTTTCTTGGGGAAAATGAATATTGAAAACATAATATTGACTCATTATTTTACAAAATCAAGATCATCTTTGGCTGTGATTTTTTTTAAAAGAAAGTCATTTCACCCATCGTAAAATATAATGTAGGAGATCACATTTGATCTCATTAATTTATGAGATTACTCATGTAATTTCATGGAGGAAGTGAGGACTGCAGATCAGAGCTGAAAAATGTGTTGCTGGAAAAGCGCAGCAGGTCAGGCAGCATCCAAGGAGCAGGAGAATCGACGTTTCGGGCATAAACCCTTCTTCAGGAATCATCCAAATTCAGCTCCTTGGATGCTGCCTGACCTGCTGTGCGTTTCCAACAACACATTTTTCAGCATGTAATTTCATGGGTTACTAAGTCATTTCATCTTTCACACACCATAAGTGTCAATTCATCCCAAATTCTGCTCTTGTCCGAGTCCACACTAACCCGTGTCTATCTATCATACTTGTACTTTCAGGCCTCCATTGGGCAATAGCCACACAATACTCAAGTTTAGAATTCACACCTCTTTTGATTTTGAATCACACCGGCGTCTTGGCCATCTCTCTCTCTCTCTGTGGCCCTAGAATCCTCCCATACCATCTGCTGCCCCCAGCTTTCCTCTAACTCTAGCATTTGGTACAATCCTTGCTACTTAATCTCTCTGTGGCCTCTAGAGAGCCAAGTCTAATGTTTTGTGGTTCCCTTCCTACATAATTCCTCCTGGTCCTTCTTTTAAGACCTCTTTTAAAATCAATTTGTGTACCCAGACTTTCCTTGTATGTCCATGAAACATTTGTTTTCTAAATCAAGTGGGATTACAATTTTCTTTCTTCCTTTTAATTTTGACTTGATTGTGAAGTTACATGGCTTCAGTGTTTTTTTTCAAATGAGAGAAGTGCACTGATTTACAAATCAATGCTTAAGTGAAAATAAAGAAAATGGCTTGCTTGGTGTAATGATTGATCATTGAGTGCAGTGAATGTAATCATTTCAGGAAGTGCCAGAATATGAAATCTTCTAGGTGCGGTATTTTTTTCCCCCTTGCCAAGTTTGTGGTGAATGCAATCAGGTTTTTGCAACTGTGTCAACACTTGTCTATAAAGCTTTAAGAAAGTACAAAGTTTCTTGAAATAACATTCTGTTAGCATGTTCGGTAAATGTAGATTGTGATGTATACTGATGGGGTATATTTGATATTTGTAGGCTTGAGTCCAGTTATTAAAAACTTTCAGCAAACAAAAGCAGAAGTTACTGGAAAAGCTCAGCAGGTCTGTGAAGAGAAATCTAAGTTAAGGTTTCGGTTCTGGTGACCCTTCCTCAGAACTGCTAAACCTTCACTGGTTGTTATATATATATACACATATCTTTTCTCATTCCCCTAAAAACTAATTGTTGAGGTTCTAGATCCTAATTTCTAACTGCTGGAACGAGCACATACTTCAGAAAGGGAATGTTGGGGATTTCCTGTGGTGCCCACTTCAGTTGAATCCACCATAACTTGCTTTCCAATAATAATTGCTATTTGAGTATCCAATGCAGCCTTAATGGGGCCTTTGATGCTATACCCCACTAATAAGCATTTCTTTCTCCATGGTATTAGGGAAGGGAAGCAAATGCCATCCTTTTAAAGTGACACTAATATCAGAAAAAAAAGGGGAGATGAGTGAGGAGGAATAATGCTACAAAAACAATGCAAACAACAGTAATTATATAGCTTGTTTTAACACACTAAAATGTGTCACAGCATTTCAAAGGAGCTTAATTGGAAATTGAACCTCTTAGGATACATTGAATAAAATATTTGGTCAAAGTGATTGTTTTTTAAACAGTTTGTTCAAGGTAGGATAAAACATTGTCTGCTGTCACAGATGAACATTGCATAGTTCAATATTTTTACAATCCTCATTGTTCTTCCAATATCTAAACCAGGTTTTTATGATGAGTTCATTAACTTGTATGTCAGAGTTTACGTCAAATGTGCAATATTCCATGGATGATATTCTCAAGTCATTTAGGGTACTGCTGTGTGAGATTTATTATGGATTTAATACTAAACTATCACTTTTAACTTAAAGATTTGTAATATTGCAAGGCCTTTCTACATGAGAGTTAAATTATTCCCTTTATTTTACATTAGGTGTTTAAAAAAGAAATGCCAGTACTTTATTACAAGTCCTGAAGTATGCGTTGCAGAGGCATGAACTGCAGTTTCACGATTATAAAACTGGAAATATTATTGCTGTCTCGAAATTTAAGTAAATTATAAAATTGTTGCTTACCTTGCTTGTCTTTTTCTCCGACCTAACAATAAGACTCAGTCAATGAATTTATTAGACAGTGAATTATATCTGTAAAAATAGAGGTTTTTAATCAACCAAAAGGATTCCGAGTTTGAACACTAAAACAAATCAGGCTATCACAATGCAATCACATTGCTGTAGTACATTTATAGAGGAATGGTGTCTGGTTAGCTCAGTTGGCTAGATGATATAATTCAGAATACTGCCACCAGCATAGGTTCGATTCAAGTTTCAATTGATGTAGATTAGGGATCTCCTGCCTTCCTTAAGTGTGGAAATAATGACAAACTACTATTGATGACAAAAATGCATTATCTATTGAAACTTCAAAGCTAATGAGTCAAGGAAATCCTTCAGAACCTGAATTCAACCATGCCTGGAGTATAGTTCACATGGGCATCACCAGCAAAGTTGCAGTTAATCTGTAATTCTGCCTGCGATGGTGATGGTGAGCTGCTTTCTTGTACATGGACTTCACTGGTTCTATAGGCACTTCCACATTTGTTCAGAAGGGAGATACAGAATGTTGACCCAGCTGTGTTGATGGATTTGTTCCCCTAGTAACATAAGGGGATAGATTTGCAGCAGAAAGTAGAGCAAAAAAAATTATCCATTTATAACAATACCAAAACTGAGAGAAAAAAAACCTGAAAGAACTGCAGGTGCTGGAAATCTAAAACAAAAACAAATGGTTGGAAGAGCTCAGCAGGTCTGGCAGCATCTGTGGAGAGAAATCAGAGTTAACATTTTGAGTCCAGTGACTCTTCTTCGGAACGCCAGAAGATTACTTAGCATTGAGGATTGAACAGATTGGGATATTGCTTATCTTTAGAGAAAAGCAGGTTCCTGGTGGCCCTGATGCAACCCTTTTAATGATTATGAAAGAGTTTGATATGATGGACTTTTCTCTGGAATTCCTGTTTGGGATGTGGGTATTGCTGGCAAGGCTGTATTTGTTGCCTATCCTTAATTTCCCTTTAGCAGGTGATAGTGAGTCACTTGATTGCCACAGTCCATTTGGCACTGGTATATGTGCGGTCATATTAGGGAAAAAGCAACCGTGATATAGTCCTAAGTAAGGATCATATGTGGCTTGCATCTGCTGCCCTGGTCCTTCTAGATGATAGACCTTGTGGGTCTGGATAGAGCTTTTCAAAGAGCCACAATAAGCTAGAGATCTTGTACAATTTCAGCACAGTGTTATCTACATCGGTGGTAAAATTGAATGCTTATGGTGTTGGATGGGTGTTTCATTCAAGTGTACTGATTTGTTCAAGGCAGTGTCAAGCTTCTTGTGCTGTTGGCACTTTGGTCATGAAGGCAAGTGAGTGTGTTGCATCACACACCTGACTTCTGTCCTGACCTAAATGGAGACTTTGACCTTCTGCCTAGATGGGGTCGGTCAGTCACTCACCGCAGAATTCCCATCCTCTGACCGAATCTTGTCGGAGCAGTATTTATATGGTTAGTCTAGTTCAGCTTCAGATCCGTGTTGACCTGCAGAATATTGTTTGTTCATGATATGTTGACATCATTGGCTAGGCCAGCATTTATTGCTGATTCCTAAGCACCAAAGAAGTTATCTTGAACTGTGTACTCCTTGGGATGTAAGGGCACCCATGGTAGTGTTCGGAAGGAAAGTGAGTTTAAGGATTGTAACCCAGTGACAGAGGAGGAATGGTAGTATATTTGAGTCGTGATAGTGTTTGTCTTGGATGGGAACTTACAGGTCATGGTGTTCCCATGGAGCTGCTTATCACTCTTCCAAGGTGGTGGTTGTGGGTCTGAAAGGTGCTGCCGGAGAAGCCTTGTTGAGTTACTTCAGGCATCTTCTCCTTGACAGTGAACTAGAACAAAGAACAGGTCCTTCAGTCCACCAGAACTGAGCTAACATGTGATGCCTTTCTTAGACTCAAAATACTTTGCCTTTATGTGGTTCTTGTGAGTATTCCCTGCCTTTTTGTATATCTATTAAGGAAACGAATATTCAAATACAGTGGGTTAGGTGTCCATCAGATAGGCTGCTGTGTCCTGTATAGTATCAAATTTACTGCTTTTGGAATTGCACATATCCAGGCAAGTGGAGGGTTTTTCACCTGATTCGTGTCTTGTAGTTGGTCGGGATTGGAAAGACAAATGGTGCATTCCTAGCCTTGATCTGCTGTCTCTCAACAGTATTTATATAAGTAGTCCAATTCCATTTTTGGTTAATAGTAACTCCCAAGTTGTTGTCAATGGGAGATTCAGCAATGAGAATGAGGGACAAAAATTAGATTCTCTTGCTGGAGATCATCATTGCCTAGCACTTAAATGGCAAGCAAAATGTGTACCACACCCCAAGTCTGGATGTTTCCCAGGTCTTGCAGCATTGGATCACATCAATCACTGAAGTCTCACGAATGGTGCTGAACATTATGCATTTATCAGCAAACATCTCCACTTCTGACATCATGATCGAGGGAAGATCATTGCAGCAGATGAGGATGGTTGGGCCAAGGTCAATCCCAGAGATATCCTGGGGCTGAGATGACTGACCTTCAGCAACCGCAACCATCTTGATTTGTTTTAGGTTTAAGTAGAGAATTGTCCCCCAATTTTTAATAACTGCAATTTTATTAGGGCTCCTTGACGCCATATTCAATCAAATATTGCTTTTATTTTAATAGCAGTCATTTCTGACTTCACTCTGGAATTCAGTACTTTCTTCATGTTTAGATTTAAGTTATAAATGGGTGTGAACCTAAGTGTTCCTAGTCAAATCCAAACTGAGGATCATTGAATAGGTTATTGCTGAGTAAGTGTCTGTTGATAGCCTTCTTAACGACATCTTATATCATTTTGATGATTGGGAGTAATCTGATGGATTGCTGAGCAGCTAATAGATTTTGTTCTGTCATTTTGTGGACAGAATGTACCTGAGTACTTTTCCCACATTATCAAGTAGATATTGATGTTGTAGCTCTACTGAGACAGTTTGGTTGAGGATACAGCTAGTCCTGAGGCACAACTGTCAGGACCATTAGTCTTTCATGAAGTATCCTGTGCCTTGAGATTATCTTGCTGTTACCAATGAATTAAATTGTATGGAAGCTAGCAGCTAAGATAATAAGTCCATAGAAAGAGCATGAGCTGGATCATCAACTCAGCACTTCTTGCTGAAGATGTTTATATGTAGAAATATAGAAAGTAGGAGCAGGAATAGACCCTAGAGCCTGCTTTACCATTCAATATGATAATGCCCGATTATCCAACTCATTGCTTTCTCCCAATCCCTGTTGAACCCTTTAGTCCTGAAACCATTCAATGATTTGGCCTTAACTGTTTTATGTGGCAGAGAACATCATTGACATATCACTTTCTGTGTGAAGTAGTGTTTTGTTATTTCTGTCCTAAATTCCTATGTGTCAGCCTTGTGTTTTTTTTTTACACAGCCTTTGTTGAATTTAGGGATGCATGCGTAGCAGCTTTCTCCATCTGTTGGTGGAATTGTCTCCCATTACTCAACCAGAGCTTTGATTTTTATCCAGTGGTAGTGGGATTGCTAAGTTCTGTCCATAGCATGTTGCTTCTGCTGTTTAGCACAAAGTACTCCTGTGTTGTAATTTGATATAATTTTAAGCTATGTTTAAACTATGCTTGGTGCAACCCTGGGATCCTATCCTGCACTGCTTATTGAAATGGTGCTGTCTCTTGGCTCAATGGAGGGGCTTCTTAGCATGAACACTCTACCTTGTATCTATCAGGATGGTGCCATGATCACTTCTTTGCTTCTATCAATACTGACAAGAATATGGGAATCTATAAGAGGTTGATTTGTGATGTCAGGGTTAAGTAGCTTTTTTTTTCATCCTGATTCTCACCAGCTTCTGTAGACCCAGTTTGGTAGCTGTGTCATTCATGGTTTAGTCAGTAGTGGTGCTATCAAGCCATTCTTGATTGTGAGCATTCAACTTACCCCACCCAGAGCACATTCTGCACCTTTGCTACTTGTATTTGATATTTTTTGAAGGACATAAAGTCTTGAAGGATTTTGAAAAAAGAAGTTGATTCAAGATGGCAGCAAAGTAGCCAGGCTGCATGGGGCCCATCTGTTCCCACATGCTTTATTTCATTCTATTCTTTACTTTGGAGCCTTTTGCATTGGATAAGTTGTTGAAATCAGCCTAACAGATAGTGGTTCATGCGCAGAGTTGTGGCTCCTCTTGGTGGTCAGAGGCAGCAGCTGATACAGCTCCTGACTGTGACTGGAGGTTGTACTGGCAATGACAGCAAGGACATCATCCTGGAGTTCAGGGCTGGTGGCAGCAGCAGTGGCAAAACTCCTTCAGCAATCAGCAGTGGCTGATGATGGTGGTGCTGGGAAGGTGACATCTCTGACAGGGATGGCCTGGTCTCGTAGCAAAGCCAGCAAATCCTGGTTTCAGCAGGCCTAGAACAGAGACTCCTGGCATTGGCAAAGTGACGGCTGTAGTGGCAACGGTGTGGTATGCTCAGAGCTAGGACTCCTGGTGTAATTGAAGCGGCAGTGGAACTAGGGACTCTTGGTGTGGAGCGAGTATGGGTTCAGCATGGGACCCAAAATCGGCAGCTGCATTGGTGAGGAGGGCTCAGTGAAAAAGATTTGGCACCTGAAGAGTGGCAACTCCTACGTTGGTGCAGGTAGTGGAGGAGGTATGGCAGTGCATGTGTCATTGGTGAGCTGGCTCAGGCTATATCTTTGTCTTTTTTATTCCTAAGTTTTTCAAAATGTCACTATTTTACTGGATTATTCATTGTAAAATATAAGTAACAATAAACAAATCATTAATTCCCTTCAAGTTTTGAGGACATAACAACAGGCTTGGTTTATTTAAGAGGTAATTAAAAGTTCACCTTGTCAAAAAAAATCGCTAATTTCCGAGGCTTCCTAGAAATCTCTCCACTGGTGTAACTGTTTGCTTTTCTGTAGATCTCACTTCAAGAGATTCTTGTTTTATCTGGTTCACTTGGGGGGAACCCAGCTGAAGTCTCTCTTCCGCAAAGCGAGCACTCCTCATCACTTCAGATGGAACCTACTTATTCTTTTGAAAGAGTGATTGAAGGAACAATTCATGTCTCTCTTTCCTGAGCAAGCTGTGTCTGCAAGACTCCAGAGGCAACTTTCTGTGGTCAGTGACTTGACAACTCATGCCAGAAAATCGGAGAAATGTACTCTGGAACATCCTGTGCTTTGTTCTTTTGCCTTTAAGAATAACCCACTGGTCAAAGCAATTATTTTCCCCAGAAAGTCAATCTCTGCAGAGAAATTTGTGTGTTTGTCTTTTCCTGATTCATATATAAAAGTCCGCCCCTAGTAAATCCAGTGGTGATTTCCGAGGTTAGTTCGAATTTGACACATTTTGCTCAAAGGAGTATTTGAGGTGAATCGTTTGGGTGATTGATGTGAAGCTGGATAAACAGCAGGAAGAAATAATAAGGTTATGATGATAGACTTGGATGAAGAGGATGCAAGGAGCGTCATGTTGAGCACAAACAGAAGTATGAACCCACTGGTTGAAAGATCTGTTTTTGTGTGGTACATACGTTGGCAGCTATAACATGAACTGGGATTATTCCAAGATGGATGAGGAAAGTTGGTGGTTATGATTCTGTTAAAAGTTCTAATTCCTAGAATGAAGAACAATGGACTTGTTGTCTTTGTTTGGTTTATTTGAATTGAGAACATTTGTAAGAACTTGTTATACCTTCAATGAAAAATGATTCTTCTCTAATTTCATATGACAATAATCCAAAGTCTCTCTCAACTTGCAGGTAAACACGTAGTGTTCTGCAGCATGTAAATGGTTTGTGTTGAATGTTAGTATCCTTTTTATTGTTTAAGAACAAGGCATCAGCTTAGTCCAAAGCATTGTGTCCACAATTGAGCTATTTAATTGTCAAGCTAAATCCATCCCCTTGGTCTGGAGGGACAGATCTGTGCAAATGTTTAAAGGACAGGAATGCAACTTTTACTGGCCACTTACTGTCATTAGTGGCCAGTAAGCAGCAAGCTCCACCTGCCTGCCATCAGAGCAAAATAACAAGAACTGTTGACAGAAGAAATTACTGATGCTCAATAAACAGTTCTTGTGGACACTGCACAAGTGGTGTTTAGCAGTTTTTAACAAATGCATACGCAACCAAGCAAGTTCAGTCAGGGGAATGAGAGGATTGCTGACCTAAGATGACCAAGCCTAGGCTGCATTGAAGAACCAAACCTCAACTGTATTTAGATTCTAGTCTCGTCATTAATTTTTTTTAAAAAAATCATTCACAGAATATCGTTTCACAGACTGTGTTAGCCTTTTATCCTATTCCTAAATACTGTTGAGAAAGTGGTGCTAAGTTGCATCTGGAACTGCCTCAGTCTATTTGTTGTAGGTGTACCCACAATGCTGTTAGGAAGGGAGCGCCATGACTTTTGACTCCGCAACAGTGCAAGAACGGTGACTTCTTTCCTAGTCAGGAGAGTAGTGCCTTGGAGAGGAAATTTCAGAGGATGGAATTTCCATATATTTGCTGCCTTGTCTTTCTAGGTGGTTGTCATTCTCTGCAAAGACTGTGAACAATTTTTTTTAACAAACTTTCAGAAATGTAGCCAAACCTATATGCCACTTTTCCAAAATCAAAACTTTAAAAATGATAATTCACTGAGAAAGTCAGATGTCTTTCATCATACAGCTACCTCCGTTACATTCCTGAGCATGTCATGATGCATGTAAACCAGTCATTTTGATCTTAACCTCCTTTATTTGAATATTATTGCACTCATTCTCTCCACTTTGCAGTATAACGCTAAAGTGGATCCTTTATTATCTGAAGTTTAGGGTAGAAACTCATAGAATCCCTACAGTGTGGAAGCAGGCTATTCAGTTCATTGAGTCCACACTGACCCCCCCAAAGATTATTCACCCAGACACACCACCCCCTTCCCCCACCCTGTCCCCATACACCTGTATTTCCCACGGTTAATACCCCTTACCTACACATCCCTGGACACAATGGGCAGTTTAGCATGGCCACTACACCTAACCTGCACGTCTTTGGACTGTGGCAGGAAACCGGAGCACCTGGAGGAAATTACGCAGACACTGGGAGAAAGTGCAAACTTTGTACAGGCAGTCGCCGGAGGGTAGAATCAAACCTGGTGTTGTGAGGCAGCAGTGCAGCCCCAAATCTCCTCTGATCTCATTAATATCTGTTACACGTTAATTTGTCTTAAAATGATGGTAGCAAAGTTTTCTTGTTAACGCACTCATTTTGTTCTTTCATGGGATGTGGACAGTACTTGCAAGGCTAGTATTTTTTAGCCCATCTGTAATTGCCCTGAACGGAGTGGCTTGCTTAGCCATTTCAGAGATCAGTTAAGAGTCAAGCATGTTAGTGTGGATCTGGAGTCATATGTAGACCAGAGCAGAGAAAGATGGCAGATTTACTTTCCTAAGGGCAATGGTTAATCAGATGAGTTTATTGCTATGGAAATCAATGAGAGTTTAATGGTTACCATTACAGATGCTAGTTTTCAATTCCAGATTTAATTCCAATAGATACCATAGTATGATTTGAACCAATGTCTCCAGATTATTATCTTTTGGCTGCTGGATTACTCATTCAGTAATATTTCCACCACAACAGCAATTTCCCCCTTTTCTATCCTGTTGATAGCTTTGCATTTTTAAAATGAGGTTCAGGAAGTCCTGGTCTTTTAGATGGGAAAGGAAAGAGCTGCTAGTCTAAATGTTATCTTGGAAACAAAGCTATGTAAGAGCATAACACATTTCTTTCCATGAAGTTCACCTGGAAAGATAAAGGCTTTTGTCCTATTTCTAATGTGGTTATTTCTAGTTGAAAGAGAGGCTTTCCAGTTTACGAACAGTTGTAACTTTAGCCGTTACCATAAGAATGGGTAGACCAATACTGGGCTGGTGAAAGATGATACTAAACTTTTGAAATTAATATCTTAAATTAAAAATCTATTGTGAATTATATCGATACCACTGAGAGAGAGAGAGAGAGAGAAAGACCAGATGGGGAAAGACTAACTTGAGGTTTCCTTAATCTTCCATCATTGATGCAATAAAGATGAAATGTAGTTGAACTCTTCTGCATTGGAACATTTTCTGGTAAGAAGTGTTAACCCTGACCAGCAACATGCTGAATGACTCTCTAACCCCATGAAAAACATATAATTTGCAGTTGAGCCACTTAATGCACTGGCTAATATTAATTTTAGTATTAATTTGACTTCTCAAATAGTTCAATGATCAATTGTTCCAACATCAAGTCAACAGTCTTGTGAAACAAGGGAAAAGCAGAGATACAATTGCTCGGTAAATGAAAGTTGGGTCTGTTGCAAGTACTTTGGTTGTAATCCCACTCTATATGCTGGAAATAACACTGATGTTTCCCATCGCCATTCATTGTGTAGTAGTTATATTTCCAGGTTAAAATAACCCTTCTGCTTTCTTTATCTTTTGTGATTATTTGGTAATGAGATCCAGTGCCAAAGTTCTATCTACCTAAAGTAGGTTGATCTGCTAGTTTTATGTCAAAACAAATTTTTAATTGGAATACAGGATAATTATCACAATAACTTCGCATATATGCCGAGTGATGATAGGATGTGTTGCAAGTGAACTGAACAATTGTGACCAGTTTTGCACTCGTGTCAAAATGCCAAAGGTGAAGTCTTTATATAAAGGTCTGCTTCATTTGTAGAGTAGAATCTGTAATGAAAATCAGTGAAAGTGGTTGAGATTTTAGCCATTGAACTGTCTTCTCTTGCAATATGTATTGGCTTCATTCAAATTCCAGTTAATTGTTACCTAATTAATGTTTAAAGAACTATTGTGTTCTCTGCCATATATACTAATGCAAGAGTACAACACTAAACCTTTGCCAATATCTGATTAGGGCCTTATGAAAGTTGTATTATAAAGTTTAATTAATGGCATCCTCTATTCCACTCTTCTTAAACTTGAGGTCATTCAACACTCTGTGTGTCCTAACTCATGCCAAGTCCAATTCACCAATCAGCCCTTTACTGACTAAACTTTCCTGCCTAACTTGTATTTGATGCCTCAATTTTAAAAATTCTCTCACCGGTTTTAAATTTCTTCCAAGATCCTTGCTCCTCCTTATCTTTGTAATCTCAAGCCACATAGTCCTCAGGCTGCACAGTGGCTCAGTGTTTAGCACTGCTGCCTCACAGCACCAGGGAACCAGGTTCAATTCCAACCTCTGACAGCTGTCTGTGTGGAGTTTGCACATTCTCCCAGTGTATGTGTGGGTTTCCTCCGGGTGCTCTGGGTTCCTCCCACAATCTAAGGATATGCAGGTCAGGTGAATTGGCCATGCTAAATTGCCCATAGCGTTAGGTGCATTAGTCAGGGATAAATAATAGGGTAGGGGGAATGGGTATGGGTGGGTTACTTTTCAAAGGGTCGGTGTGGACTTGTTGGGCTAAGTAACCTGTTTCCATACTGCAGGGAATGTAATCTAATTCTACCCTCTTAAGCACCTCCAATTTTAGTCACTGGTGACTGTGCATTTAGATGCTAAGGCCTTAAATTTCTGCCCTAAATCTCTCCAATGTTACCTTCTCCTCTGTCATTTTTTTTAAGATTACATTACAGTGTGGAAACAGGCCCAACAAGTTCACACCAACCCGCCGAAGCGCAACCCACCCATACCCCTACATTTACCCCTTTACCTAACACTAGGGGCAATTTGGCATGGCCAATTTACATGACCTGCACATCTTTGGACTGTGGGAGGAAACCGGAGCACCCGGAGGAAACCCACGCAGACACGGGGAGAACGTGCAAACTCCACACAGTCAGTCGCCTGAGGCAGGAATTGAACCCGGGTCTCTGGCGCTGTGAGGCAGCAGTGCTAACCACTGTGCTACCCTAAACCCCTCAAAACCTCTCTTTGATCAAACCTTTAACCATCTGTCCTAATACTGTTTTGTTGCTCAGAGTGAATTGAATCCATGAAGCAATGTATAAATTCAAGTTGTTACTGCAATACATGTTGCCCCTGCCTTTATCAACTTCAAGCAGCAAAAACAAAACAAAATGTAGCCTCCAAGTATACTGGATACTGTTAATGGCCTGCATTTTGCTTCTGTGTACTTACATTGGTGTAGTTATTGATGGAACAATGTTGTGCAATAGATCATAATGGATTTCCTGTAAAATTACTTAAATTTAAGAATATACTTCCAAAATAAATTGGTTGCTTCCTGTATATGTAATGCAAGTGGCTTTTAAATTGCAGCATTTGAAATAATTAACTTTTTATGACCATCAGAAGTGGGGTCAATGTTTGAACAATTGATCTTTGAACTATTTGAGAAGTCAAATTAATATTAACATTAATATTAGCCAGTACAATAAATGGTTACATTTTCAAAGGTAACATCTACTCTGATGCACGGTTTCCAGGAATGCTTTCCAAATGTACAGCTTTGCAGTTATAGACTTTTTACAAAATTGCAAGGTTTGTGTTGTTAATATCAGGAGAAAGTGAGGACTGCAGATGCTGAAGATCACAGTCGAAGAGTGTGGTGCTGGAAAAGCACAGCAGGCCAGGCAGCATCTGAGGAGTAGGAGAGTCGACGTTTGGGGCATAAGCTCTTCTTGATGAAGGGCTTATGCCCAAAACGTTTATTCTCTTGCTCCTCAGATGCTGCCTGACCATCTGGCTTTTCAGCACCACACTCTTTGATTATTGTTAACATCAGTCAGACAGCTTGTCTTAAACACCAGTTATAGAAGCAGGAGTTGGCTATTCGACAACTCAAACATGCCTTGCTGTTCAAAAGCATCATAGAAGATTTGATGGTAGGCTTTACTGCTGATAATCTATATTTCATAATATCACAGATAAGTAACATTTAAACAAGAACATTTTTATTTTAAAATGTGCATTAGTAGGCCATTCACCATTTCAAGCCTGCTGTAGCCTACCATTCAGTAAGAACATGGCTAATCTTCCACAGAAACTCCACCTTTCCTCAAATCCATATTTCTGAATCCCCTCAGCATCCAAAGATATATCAACCTGTCTGTCTTGAATATGATTGTTTTCTGAATATCCATAGCTGTTTGGGCTGAGGAATTGCAAAAATTCACAACTTGTGTGAAATAAATTATCCTCATTTCAGCCTTAAACGGCTGACCTTAACCGGCTGACCTCTTGATTCGAGTCTGTGAAATTTAGGTCTACACACCCCAAGAAATGTGCATCAACACATTGTTAAAATTTTGTTCTAAGACATGGAGAATTAAAATCTGAACAGCTGTTTCCCTTTTGATTCACTTTACAAGCCTTACTTAATGTACTACTGTGGAATCTTATCACCCTGCTTTTGAATTGAGTTTTCAACATTGAATCTGACCCATTTTGAGAAATCGATTATCGTCCATTTCGGAACTATTGTTTGCTTAACTTTAGGAGGTATAAAACATCTGAATAGCTGCTGGAATGCAAATTTATTTAATCAATATTATAATTTAAAACCATCATCAAAATTCTGAGTGATAAAAACTTGCTATCTAAAGGTGCATCTAATTAACATACTGTATGTTATATTTCGTGGAACATCTGGATTTGAATAACTGTCAAACATTTGAAAATACGTCCTGCAAATACCCAAAGTTAAATATTTTACATTTAATTAATAAGCTTATGTTTTTTTCTGTTGCCCAATGAAACCTGCAACATTTATAACACATGAGCTGTGAAGCATCAATACTGGTCAGTCTTCAGCACAAGAGGCACATATGTGAGTAAGTAGTAGTATTTTATTACGTAATAGTAAAATAACAGGTTTTATTAGTTTAAGGCTGGTTAACTACTTTAACACTTCTATATTATACTAGCTATGTTTTAAGCCACACAGCTGTACACTGTAGCACTGACCTAACCTAAAACTATCTATTCTCCTCCCATTTATGTATCAGTGGTAAACTTCCCTTTACATCTTTTGCCTATCTCCAACAAAGTGAAGGAGGGAACATATTTCCGTTGATGGGGGAATGCCGAACCAGAGGACACAACTTAAAAATACGAGGTAGACAATTTAGGACAGAGATGAGGAGAAACTACTTCACCCAGAGAGTGGTGGCTGTGTGGAATGCTCTGCCCCAGAGGGCAGTGGAGGCCCAGTCTCTGGATTCATTTAAGAAAGAATTGGATAGAGCTCTTAAAGATAGTGGAGTCAAGGGGTATGGAGATAAGGCTGGAACAGGATACTGATTAGGAATGATCAGCCATGATCATATTGAATGGCGGTGCAGGCTCGAAGGGCAGAATGGCCTACTCCTGCATCTATTGTCTATTGTCTATTGTCTATTTTCCTCCCCTCTTGTTGAATCTTATTTTACAAATGCTTAAACAGATGTATCAAGTTTATCAGCATCCCTCTCCCTTTAAGTTTCAGACTTTACAAATTCTGGATAAGTAGGTATGTTTGATCTACTCTGTTGCAGTTTGTAATTCTGTGGTACTGGAGTGACTTTGACTGAAGACATATTTGGTGTTTGAAGTTGCTGGTGAACTGTTCTGTCCTGAGGATCTTTTGAGGAACATGAAAACATATGTTGGACATCAGTTGAGTGGTAAAATAAGTAATCATCATCATCATCTGGGGTAAATGTAAATGAAGATCTTCTACTATGACACCTGTTCTTTTAGCCTGTGCCATGATTTTGATCAGTTTTGTCACTTTCAATGGCACTGGGCCAAGCAATATTGGCAATCTCCTCTCTGAACAATGTGTTCTCTCAACCCATTACATTGGTATTCACCAATGGTTTCACATGTTGACACTGTGGGAGTTTGCTGGAAGCCAGGTCCTGAACATCTTCCCCAAAATGAGGAATAAATAAACAGCCCAGTGGTAGCTTTTTCAATGCTGGTAATGTAAAACAGTTTTTTAATACCAACCTAGTTGACCTCAGCTGGTATCTGTTTTCTTTTGAGAGCAGTAAAGTTATCTTATTGCTGATGTATTTCAAGATGGTCGTTCCTGGATGTCACCTTGGATAGTAGAATTCTCACTCAAATTTACAAGATTTTTGAGATCACCTTCCAGCTCAGAAGTGAAGTATCTGGTTCTGGATGATGTAAGCATGTTCTGCAAACTCTGATCATAAGAGGTGGAAGCAGAAATAGGTCATCTTATTGAATCTGTTACTCCATTCAATGAGTTTATAGTTGATCTGATAATCCTCAACTCCACTTTCCTGCCTTTGCCTCATAACCCTTGATTGCCTTATTGATTAAAAATCTATCTCCGCCTTGAATATACTTAATGATCGAGTCTGAACAGCCTTGTGTGGTAAAGAATTCCACAGATTCACTATCCTCTGATTCATTGATTTTTATTGTCGTGTGTACCGAAGTACAGTGAAAAACTTTATTTACAAGCAGTACAGGCAAATCATAGTAAACAAGGACATACAGATCATAAGGTGAAAATAAAACAGTTGGACAGAGCCATACACGTTACATTGCACAGTGTGCACACTAGGCAAGATCAACATTAGCAAGATTGGCATTATTTGATGTTAGAGGGTCTATTTGTCCGTTTAATAACAGCAGGGAAGAAGCTGTACTTGAGCCTGCTGGTGTGTAGTGTTGAAACTTCTGTATCGTATGCATGATGGGAAAGGTTGCAGAAAAGCGTAACCGGGGTGCGATGGTTCTTTGGTGTTGGCAGCCTTTCCACGGCAACGGGCATGGAATTGGAGAAGAAATTTCTCCTTATCTCTGTCTCAAATGTGTGACCTCTTATTCTGAGATTATGCCCTCTGGCTCCAGACTCTTCCAAAAAGGGAAACCACCTTTCCACATCTACCCTGGCAGATTCCCTAAGAATCTTGTTGTTGTTCAATAAGGTCACCCCATTCTTCTAAATTCCAATGAGTTCAGGCCAAATCTTCTCAGCACCACCGCCCCCCCCCCCCCCCCCCCCCCCCCCCCCCCCACCAGCCATGCCAATAGAAGACATTACTGCCATACCTGGTATCAGCCGAATGAACCTTCTCTGGACTCCATCCAATGCCAGTATGTAACTCCTTTTGATAGGGGTCTACATCTGTTCACAGTATTCCAGCTGTGGGTTGACTAGTGCTTTGGAAAGTGAGGGGCATGGATAGGGTAAATAGGCAAAGTCTTTTCCCTGGTGTCAGGAGTCCAGAACTAGAGGGCATAGGTTTAGGGTGAGAGGGGAAAGATATAAAAGAGACCTACGGGGCAACTTTTTCACACAGAGGGTGGTACGTGTGTGGAATGAACTGCCAGAGGAAGTGGTGGAGGCTGGTACAATTGCAACATTTAAAATGCATTTAGATGGGTATATGAATAGGAAGGGTTTGGAGGGATGTGGGCCAGGTGCTGGTAGGTGGGACTAAATTGGGTTGGGATATCTGGTCACCGTGGATGGGTTGGACCAAAGGGTCTGTTTCCATGCTGTACATCTCTATGACTCTATATGCTGTCCTTTTGAAATAAAAACCAAATTTCCATTTCCCTTCACAGTCACCTGCAGAACGTGGATACGAGGTTTTTGTGATTCATGTTTGAGATCGCTCAAATCCCTTTGCTTTTGTAGCTTCCTGCAGGCTTTCTCCAGTTTGAATACTGTTCTGTTCCTCTATTCCTCCTAACAAAGTGTATTATCTTATATTTTCCTATCTTCTATTCCATCTGCTATGTTTTTTCCCACTTGCTTAACCTGTCTATATCATTCTGCAGACTCTTTGTGTAATCCTCTCCACTTGGCGTCTTGCTTATTTATGTGTCATCTGAAAATATAATATATTCACTTGGCTATAGTACTTTCATTTTCCTCATCCAAGTCTTTTAGTATAAATTGTAAATAATTGTGGTCCCAATACTGATCCCTGTGGCACATCACTAGTTATAAGTTGCCATACTGAAAAGGCCCCCTTTATCTCCAGCTGTCTGTCTTCTATTAGTTACCACTTCTTTATCTATGCTAATATACTCCTTTCAGCATTATGGTCTCTTGTTAAATAGTCTAATGTGTGATTCCTTACCAAACATCTTCTGAAATCCAAACTTATTGCACCTATTACTTTCCCTTCGTGTCCTTCTTGTTACCTCTAAACTTTGTCAAAAGAACATTCCTTTTCATCTGGGGGTTGTTCCACCTACCCCCGTGTAATATCAGATCAATAAGTCATAACTTTGTTTAACAACTAAGGAGTTTATTAGATATCATGGCATAATCTGTTCAAGTTTCAAGCTTGAGTGAACTGGATGTCCATTGATATTGATGAGCTTTCATGTCTGGTTCTGATAGCACCAGAATGGCTGAGAAATGAACAATGTCATCATCTAAGAATACTTGTTCCATCCAAGTATAGTTTGGGAGTTTTGTTTTTCTTAAGTTGTGTTTGGTAGAATGTATTGATTTTGCAATTGTTCCAGCATTGTTTGAGTCGTTTAAGGATTGTCTCTGATTTTTGGATATTTTGTTTTGAAAATATCTCTCTTGCAAAAGTGACCTTCCTGTGATAAAGCTGGACGTTGCTTTTGTTGGTGGGTTCTCTTTCCTCCACACCTTAGTGACTCCTATCACACTCTTCACATTGGTTTGTTGTGCATTTGAAGTGATTGTATTTTGTGAAGTTGATAGATTCTATTAGTCTCTGAAGTAAATTTCCATCCTCTGGATTTTTTTTTCGTACTTTTTCCAAATTTCAGCTTCAAGCACACACTGGATAGCCTCTTAAGTAGGATCTTCCTTTAACTGATTGTAAGAGATTTTGGAAAAAATGAATCAGAAATCCCAGTAATAATTCTGTCTCTAATTATTCTGGTTGTAAAGCTCTATATTCACACAATTCAGTGAATGTTTAAATATTGATTAGATGAACTTTTCTTGGAAACCCTCTGCTCTTTTATTGAATCTTGCTCCTTTCCGTAAACTTTGTCAATTACTTTTAATACATCCAAGGTATCAGCATCTTCCTTAACTTTTAACTATTAATAAGATGGTCTGTAAGTAGGAATCAGAATAAAGCAGCTTGTTAACTTTTCTGCATGTGATTTTGTTTGTATATTCTATATCACATGAATTGATCTTGATCAATTTAGTTCTGTCTGAAGCATCTTTAAATTTGAATCTGCCTTGAAGTGTAATAACGTTCTCTACTTTTTTTCAATTAAATTGGTCACTTTAAATTATGAAAGCTTTTAAAAATTTATTTCTGCTGGGTCATCAGTTTTTCTTGAAGTTTGAATTGTGGTTTCAACAATTGCTATAAAGCTGGAAATTCTTTGCCAAGTTTTATGCAAGTTTTTTGAAAATGTAATTAAAATTTAATTGCAGATACAACAAGATAAGACCTAATAAAATTTTAAATTTACTTGGTTGTTTTGTGTTGTTTTAATGCTTCCTCCAAACCATCTTTTGAAAATTTATTTCCATGCTTTAAATTGGAAAAGTTACCTTTAATATTTCTATAAAGCTTTTTCTTCAGTAAATTTATCTTCCAAATGCACATATTTAAGTTGGTGGTTTTGCATTATTTTTCCCTTGGTAGGCTTTGCATCTTTTTCAGCAAGGTGAAGAATTCATGCCAATTGTTTTCTGCTTCTCCCACTGTTTCACACCATTTTGCTTTTCAAAATGGCATCCCAGACTTTTTTTTTGTCTCTTCAAGTAACTTCTGTTTACACAATCAAATCTTTTCTTTGTCTCAAGCTTGCTTATTTAACCTATACGTTCCATTTTGAACTTGAATGTTTCCATTTTGGAGAATTGAGAAAACGAAATAGAGAATAAATTTGAGCACGAAGAATATTTCTTGTTTTTCATTTTATACATTTTGACTTTCACACCTTCCCAGCTCAGAATAGTACCATGCATGTAGGATTCTTAAGGAGCTTGAAAGGATAAATGCTGAAAGGATGTTACTCCTCACGCAAGAGTCCAGGACCACAGAGTCTCAGAATAAAGGGCATCAATTTAAGACTGAGCCGAGGAGGAGTTTCCTTAGAGGGTTGAGAGTGTTTGGAACTCTTGCCACTTAGAGCTGTGGGGACATAGTCCTTAAGGCTGAGATAGATTTTTGATCTGTAGGGGAATCGAGGGTTACAGGGAAAAGGCACAAAAGTGAATGAGAGGAATGTTGGATCAGCCATGATACTATTGAATGACAGAACAGGCTCGAGGGGCTGAATGCCTATTCATGTTCCTATTTCTTGGTGTCTTACACAACTGAGTTTTTAAACCATTGCTCTTCAGGTCTCGACTTATGTCTGGAGTCTGATAACTACCAAAACTTTGCTGGATTGTGACTCTGACTCTCTTCAGCCATTGCAAGCTTTTCTATAGTCTTTCTCCCCGTGGTTTTTGCTTACTTTGAGCTTTAGAGAAAGGTTGCAATATACCTGGAGGTTTTCTAGTCTGAACGTTTATGGCTGCTGTCTCTGCTGCTACAGCTACTGGCTAGCCTGCTGCTCCTTAACCTGCTCCACATGTGGAAGATGGCGACAGAGTGGAACGCTCCAGCTGGAGCTCCTCTACTTCACTAGTTCCTTTTCCTTTTTTTTTTCTTTCTTTCTCTTTTCTAAAGCTAATGTTCTAAGAATGCTGCTGTGGCAGATGTTGGAATTTGAATTCAATACTAAAAAAAATCTGGAACTAAGAATCTATGATGACCGTGAAACCATTGCAGATTGTCAGAAAAGCCCATCTAGCTCACTAATGTCCTTCAGGGAAGGAAACCTGCCATCCTCACCTGGTTTGGCCTACATGTGATTCCAGACCCACAGCAATGGGGTTGACTCTCAACTGCCCTCCGAAATGGCCTATCAAGCCATTCAGTTCAAGGGCAGCTAAGAATGGGCAATAAATTTTAGCCAGTTAGTGATGCCCATGTCCTATGAGTGAATAAAACAAAAGACTGGTTAACTACATTAACACTTGGTAAGAGACATTATTACCTAAGGAAAGGTAGTAACTAGGTCTCTGCTACATAGTTATAGAATTGACCAATTTAGAACCAACAGCTCAGAACTAGCTGAGTGGGTGGAGATATTCCAAAGCTTCTGAGTTTACCCTTTACCTCTGCCAAATTTGCGTGACAGTCTGTAATATTTCCATGTCACAGTATCTCTGGATGCTAGTAGATTTTGACAAGATATGACTTGATTTACTTCAGAAGGTTGTTCAATAGAAAACTGTTGCCATTGACGCTGAAGTGGTCCTTTTGTGCTTAATAGATTTTCTGGCATGTACAGACAAATCAATAGGTCACCAAGTGATTGATGGCACTAGATGTACCCTTCGAGGATGAGTTCTAAAGTTTAGCCTTGGGCACCTGCATTGAACAGGAATCCACTGTAACTGCTTTATTATTCTGTCAGACTGTCTCTGACTAAAAGCACAAACTCTCTCTCTCTTACCTTGGCCAGTACCACTGTGTGGCTCCAACCTTTATCCCCTCAAGGGTTGCAGACTTGAACATCTCTGGCAGGCACCCGCTTTTAATAAGATTGCCAGGTGTGTTTAATATATTGTATCAGTTGCATGACACTGTGATCTTTTGCTATAAATTCTGTCTTATGATCCTGCTCCACAGTTGCCTAATGAAGGAGCAGTGCACTGAAAGCTTGTACTTCCAAACAAACCTGTTGGATTAAAACCTGGTGTTTTGTGATTTTTAACTTTGTCCACGCCAGTCCAACATTGGCATCTCTACACCCTGAAATTTGAAGATATTCCTTTTTGTTTCTTTACATAGTCGAGCTTCACGGTTCTCCTATCTGTGCGCCCAAATTCAAGGACTCACTTATCGATATTAGAGAGACCATCCATTCTGCTACTTTTGCTGTTTTTATTATTTAAATTGGAAAAGACTGCACCAACAGTGGTTTGGCAGACCTAGTGTATAAGTCACAAAAAGCTTGTAGACCAGTTCAGTGGGTGATGTGGAAGGTAAATATGCGACCTTTATTTCAAACAGAATTGAGTATAAAAGTACAGAGGTCCTGCCAGAATTATACAAGGCATTTGTCAGACCATAGGCGGAATACTTTTGGTCCCCTGATTTAAAGAAAGATATGGTGGTATTGGAGGCAGTCCATAGAAGATTCATTTGGCTGATCCCCTGATTATGTAGCGATTTACATAGGAGGAGCTTTTGAGAGGGTTGGGCTTGTACACATTCAAGTTTGAAGAATGAGACATTATTTGAAACATACAAGACATTTAGGGATCTTTCCTCCCTCAACAACGAGACGGTCCCTGTGGTCCTCACCTACCACCTCACCAGCTGCCACATCCAAAGGGACTGAAAGCTGCCAGTTCTGTCACTTCCAGCAGGATGCTACGACCAGACAGATTATTCCCCTGTTTCCTCCGGAATGCCCAGGCCCACTTCTCCATTTCCAACACCACCTCACACACCCCCATGCCACCTTCCCATTCCTATCTCTTTATCTCCTCCCTCCTCACTATCCAAGGTTCCAAACACAACTTCCAGATGAAGCAACAGGTTAACTGCCCTTTACTTGATGTAGTCTATTGTATCCACTGCTCTTATTATCACTTCGCTTCTCTTCTGTCATGGGAGTGAGTGAGGAGTGCAGATGCTGGAGATGAGCGTCAAAATGTGGGATGTTGGGAAAGCACAGCTGGTCAGGCAGCATCCGAGGAGCAGGAGGGTTGATGTTTCAAGCATAAGCTCTTCATCATTCCTGATGCTCAAAACGTTGACTCTCCTGTCATTTGAGGAACAGGAGAGTCAACGTTTTGAGCATCAGGAATGATGAAGAGCTTATGCTTGAAGCATCAACCCTCCTGCTCCTTGGATGCTGCCTGATTGGGTGCACATTTTCCAGAGCCACAGTTTATACGACCATAAGACATAGGAGCAGAAGTAAGGCCATTCGGCCCATCGAGTCCACTCCACCATTCAATAATGGCTGATGGGCATTTCAACCCCACTTACCCGCATTCTCCCCGTAGCCCTTAAATTCTTGATGTCACAAGGAATTATTAATTTCTGCCTTGAAGACATTTTGTGTCCCAGCCCCCACCACACTCTGCGGCAATGAATTCCACAGGCCCACCACTCTCTGGCTGAAGAAATGTCTCCGCATTTCTGTTCTGAATTTACCCCCCCCAATTCTAAGGCTGTGTCCACGGGTCCTAGTCTCCTCACCTAACGGAAACAATTTCCTAGCGTCCACCCTCTCCAAGCCATGTATTATCTTGTAAGTTTCTATTAGATCTCCCCTTAATCTTCTAAACTCCAATGAATACAATCCCAGGATCCTCAGCCGTTCCTCGTATGTTAGACCTACCATTCCAGGGATCATCCGTGTGAATCTCCGCTGGACACGTTCCAGTGCCAGTATGTCCTTCCTGAGGTGTGGGGACCAAAACTGGACACAGTACTCCAAATGGGGCCTAACCAGATCTTTATAAAGTCTCAGTAGCACAATAGTGCTTTTATATTCCAACCCTCTTGAGATAATTGACAACATTGCATTCGCTTTCTTAATCACGGACGCAACCTACATGTTTACCTTTAGAGAACCCTCAACTATCACTCCCAGATCCCTCTGTACTTTGGCTTTACGAATTTTCTCACCGTTTAGAAAGTAGTCCATGCTTGTATTCTTTTTTCCAAAGTGCAAGATCTCGCATTTGCTCACGTTGAATTCCATCAGCCATGTCCTGGACCACTCTTCCAAACAGTCTAGATCCTTCTGCAGACTCCCACTTCCTCAGTACTACCTGCCTGTCCACCTAACTTTGTATCATCGGCAAACTTCGCTAGAATGCCCCCAGTCCCTTCATCCAGATCATTAATATATAATGTGAACAGCTGCGGCCCAAACACTGAACCTTGCGGGACACCACTTGTCACCTGCTCCAATTCCGAAAAAGAACCTTTTATCCCAACTCTCTGCCTTCTGTCAGACAGCCAATCCTCAATCCATACTAGTAGCTCACCTCGAACACCATGGGCCCTCACCTTGCTCAGCAGTTTCCCGTGTGGCACCTTATCAAAGGCCTTTTAGAAGTCTAGATAGACCACATCCACTGTGTTTCCCCGGTCTAACCTACTTGTCACCTCTTCAAAGAACTCCAACAGGTTTGTCAGGCACGACCTCCCCTTACTAAATCCATGTTGACTTGTTCTAATCCGACCCTGCTCTTCCAAGAATTTAGAAACCTCATCCTTAATGATGGATTCTAGAATTTTACCAACAACCGAGGTTAGGCTAATTGGCCTATAATTTTCCATCTTTTGTTTTGATTCTTTCTTGAACAAGGGGGTTACAACAGCGATCTTCCAATCATCCGGGACTTTCCCTGACTCCAGTGACTTTTGAAAGATCTCAACGCCTCCGCTATTTCCTCAGCCACCTCCCTCAGAACTCTCTAGGATGTAGCCCATCGGGGCCAGGAGATTTATCAATTTTAAGACCTTTTAGCTTTTCTAGCACTTTCTCTTTTGTAATGGCAACCATACTCAACTCAGCCCCCTGACTCCCTTTAATTGTTGGGATATTACTCATATCTTCCACTGTGAAGACTGATGCAAAGTACTTATTAAGTTCTCCTGCTATTTGCTTATCTCCCATCACTAGGCTTTCAGCATCAGTTTGAAGTGGCCCAATGTCTACTCTTGCCTGTCGTTTGTTCTTATGTATTGAAAGAAACTTTTACTATCATTTCTACTGGCTAGCCTACCTTCACATTTGATCCTCTCATTCCTTATTTCTCTCTTTGTTATCCTCTGTTTGTTTTTGTAGCCTTCCCAATATTCTGATTTCCCAGTGCTTTTGGCCACTATATAGGATCTCTCTTTTTCTTTGATACATTTCCTGACTTCCTTTGTCAGCCATGGCTGTCTAATCCCTCCCTGGATAATCTTTCTCTTCTTGGGGATGAACCTCTGTACAGTGTCCTCAATTTTACCCACAAACTCCTGCTATTTTTGCTCTACTGTCTTCCCTGCTAGGCTCTGCTTCCAGTCTATTTTCTTCAGTTCCTCTCTCATGCCCTCATAATTACCTTTATTTAACTGTAACACCATTACATCCGATTTTGCTTTCTCTCTTTCAAACTGCAGACTGAACTCTACAATATTATGATCGCTGCTTCCTAAGTGTTCCCTTACTTTAAGATTTTTTATAAAGTCTGGTTCATTACATAGCACTAGGTCCAGAATAGCCTGCTCCCTTGTGGGCTCCATGACAAGCTGTTCCAAAAAGCCATCCTGTAAGCATTCCATGAATTCCCTTTCTTTGGATCCACTAGCAACATTATTTACCCAGTCAACCTGCATATTGAAGTCTCCCATGATCACCGTGACCTTGCCTTTCTGACCTGCCTTCTCTATTTCCTGGTACATGTTGCGCCCCTGGTCCTGACCACTGTTAGGAGGTCTGAACATAACTCACACTATGGTTTTTTTACCTTTTGTGGTTCCTCAATTCCACCCACACAGACTCCACATCATCCGACGCTATGTCATTCAATGCCATAGATTTAATTTTGTTCTTAACTAACAAGGCAACCCCGCCCCCTCTGCCCATCTCCCTGTTTTTTTCGATAAGTTGAAACCCTTGGATGTTTAACTGCCAGTCCTGACCCCCCTGTAACCATGTCTCTGTGATGCCTATCACATCATAATCATTCATGATGATCTGTGCCATTAGTTCATCTGCTTTGTTACGAATGCTACAAGCATTCAGGTAAAGTGCCTTAATGCTAACTTTCTTATCATTAGAGATATTGGAAGTCATAAGATGTCCTAAGTTATCCTTCCTTTTTGCTGCATTCCCAGTCTGTCTCAAGTTTAAATCTGCCTGCACATATGCTATCCTGCCGCTTATCTTTCCATTTAACTCCATACTCCCTGTCGCTTTCACTTTTCCTCCTCCCCCCCCGCCCCCCCCCCAACCCCAACTCAGAAGTTTAAAGTCCTACTGACCACCCTGTTTATCCTCTTCACTAGAACATTGGTACCTGATCGGTTCAGGTGGAGACCATCCCAACGGTACAGATCCCCCCCAGTTCCAAAACTGATGCCAATGCCCCATGAAGTGGAATCCCTTTTCCCCACACCAATCCCTTAGCCACATGTTTACTTCCCTAATTTTCTTATCCTTATGCCAATTGGCACGCGGCTCGGGCAGTAATCCAGAGATTATGACCCTTGAGGACCTGTACTTCAATTTCCTTCCTAGTGCTCGATAATCCCCAAACATGTCCTCTACCCTAGCTTTGCCTATGTTGTTAGTCCCAACGTGGACCACAACAACTGGATCCTCCCCCTCCCACTCCAATATCATTTCAAGCCGGTCAGAGATGTCCCGCACCCTGGCACCGGGTAGGCAACACACCATGCGAGACTCCTGATCCGGCTTGCAAAGGATACTATCTGTCCCCTAATTATAGAATCCCCTATAACAACTACTTGTCTTTTTGCTCCCCCCTCTTGAATGGCCTTCTGCACCATGGTGCCGTGGTCAGCTGGCTCATCCTGTCCAGAGCCCTTTTCCTCATCCATACAGGGGTTATGACTTCTCTTCTGTCCTGACCGGTTATCCACAATCCCCTTGTTTACCTACCTCACTCTAGGCTTCCACCTCCACCTATCTGCTCACCCCTCTGCACCAACCATGTCTTCAGCATTAATACAATTGTTTTCCTACCTGCTATCTGCTCTGATGAAGAGTGACTTGACTCAAAATGTTTTCTTGCTTTCTTTCTACAGATGCTGCCAGACCTGCTGAGTTTCGCCAACAATTTGTTTTCCTTTCAGATCTCCAGCATCCATAGTTCTTTGTTTTATTAAGACATTTAAAGGGCCTGACAGGATTGTTGTAGAGCGGTAACTTCCTCTTTTGGGAGAATCAATAACCAGAGTACGTAATCTCAGAGGAAGAAATCACCCATTTAAGAGAGATGAGGATTTTGTTTTCCTCCAAGGTTGGTAGATCTGTGGATTCTTCACTACAGTGGGCTGTTGAGGCTGGGTTGTTAAGTACATTCAAGGGTGAGCTAGATTTATAATCCTGGGAATCAAGGGTTATGGGGTTAGGGCAGAAAAGTGGAGTTGAGGATTGTCAGATCAGCCATGATCTTACTAAATGGCAGAATGGACTCAATGGGCTAATTAGCCTATTTCTGTTCCTGTGGACTCTTATAGGGCATCTGTGAAACCCATCTGGATTTCTTTGTATGCTATTGGTTGTCTCTTTTTTTTTAAGAAAGGATATAAATGCCTAGGAAGCAGCTCCGAGAAGATTTATTAGAGTGGGCAGATTGTCTCATGAGCTGAAAAATGTGTTGCTCCAGCATCCAAGGAGCAGGAGAATCGATGTTTCGGGCAGAAGCCCTTCTCCTGTTCCTTGGATGCTGCCTGACCTGCTGTGCTTTTCCAGCAACACATTTTTCAGCTCTGATGTCCAGCATCTGCAGTCCTCACTTTCTTCTAGATTGTCTCGTGAGGAAAGATTATACAGGTTAGGTGGCTTGGCCATGCTAAATTGCCCATAGTAATCAGGGATGTGTTTGATTAGGTGCATTAGCCAGTGGTAGGCAAAGGGTAAGGAAATGGGTCTGGGTGGATATCTCTTCGGAGGTCAGTATGGACTGATTGGGCTGAAGGGTCAGTTTCCACGCTGTAGGAATTCTAATTCTAAAATTCTAAGTTAGTCTTGTAGATATGAATATTGGTATTATGAACATAAGCTGACAGTAAAGGATGACTTGATTGAAACATTAGATCCTGAAGGGTCTTGACATGGTACGTTTGGAAGGGATGCTTCCTTTTGTGGAAAACTATGGACCACAATTTAAAATAAGGATTCATCCATTTCAGAGAGATGAGGGTTTTTTTTTTGAGTGCCTTTGGAACTTTTCCTCAAAAGTATATACTAGAGAGGAGAAAAAATTGAACAATTTACACATTCACTGTTTCCGACATATCCTCAAAAAGCATTGGAAGCTGAGCCCTTGACTTTTGATAATGGGTTCAGCAGGAATGTGGTATTACTGTTAGAATACAATCAGCTATGATCTTTTGAGTGGTGTAACAGGCCGAAGGGACAGGGCGGTGGAACAGGCCAAGGGACTGAGTGGCTTGCTTCTGCTCCAAATTCATATATGTTTGTGTGACATAATCCAAAATCTTGTCACACTGACATTACTCCGCTCTGCCACTCCCTTTTATTCTCTCGATCTTTCCACTGTTTCTGGACTGTCGGCTTTTTTATCCCGAATCCAGCCCTGGAGGACCAGCAATCTCTCTCTCACAAGTAGATCAATGTCATTATTTTAGCATTTTTCACAAACTCTATTCCCTTGACTATGGTTCCAACTTCAGAGTCAGTATTGCCAGCTAATCCATGGTGCAACCTTCATATTTAGTTTTGACCCTATCCTGAACTTCTGACCCTCTCCATCACAAGATCTGCTTATTTTCAGCTCCCTAATATTCTCCACTTCTGCCCCTACCTCAGTCCTTTTGTTGCTGTTGCCTCTAATGTTTTCTTGGCCATTTCCCATCTTTCACCTAGTGCACTTGTACCTCAAATGTAAAAATCTAAAATTCAAACTCCTTCATGGACCTTCTCCTCTTCATAGCTTCTTTCAGCTTCCAAAAACTCTGCTCTCCTCCAATTCTGAACTTGCCTATCTATATGAATGTAAGCAAATGGAGGAAGATGGTGTGGAGCAATAATGACCTGACTGAGAGTGCCAAATTGAGAATCTGCTAAGCCTTTGCCTTTGATGTGCTCTGTAATAGTAGTAAGAGCAGGACAGCATTTTTTTTTTGTCTTTGGAACTCCTCCTCAAAAGTATATACTAGAGTGAGGAAAAATTTGAACAATTTACACATTCACTGTTTCTGAAATATCTTAGTCTCTTGACTGGAGAGGTTACTGACTTGGCAAAAGTGAAGATTGCAAATGCTGGAAACCAGAGTTTAGGTCAGAGTGGTGATGGAAAAGCATAGCAGGTCAGGCAGCATCCAAGGAGCAGGAAAATTGACATTTCGGGCAAAAGCCCTTAATCCTGATTTTCCAGCTCCTCGGATTCTGCCTGACCTGCTGTGCTTTTCCAGCACCACTTTGACCTAAACTCGGATTACTGACTGGAGGTCCGAGGGAGTGCTAACTGTTTCAGCATACATTTGTTATCAAGCCAACCATGTCTAGACTGGCTCAGCCAAATTCTTTGGATGATGATGGCTGCATACTCAAAGACGATTTGCGGTATAAACTAGCTATTCGGTTATGATCTGCTGGACATTCATTTCTCTGCTAAAAGGAAGCATAAAGATGACAGAAAATAACGCAAACACTGGTAGGCAGTCACCACGAGCTGTAATTTCTGGAGGCTGGCTGTTTGAAGGGAAAAGGTAAACAGAAACAGCTCGGCTGGGTGAGAAAAGATCCCAGGTAATATAGCCAACAAATTCCACACCACCCGAGTCCACTATTATCACCTGTAGCAAGTCCAGCAGAGACCACCATTCTAGAGTAATGAATAGTTCAGAGTTGACCACCAAGGCACAAACCATCATCTTGTGAGATGCAAGCTGTTAAAGTAAGCAAAGTGTGTGGATGCAAGCTGTTGCAGGTGAATCTGGCTCTTTTATGAGCAGTAACATATTCTTCTACTAGCTGTTGCTGAGATATACAATAACTTTACCTCTTCAGATAGATTTTATGATCATGGCATGTTCAACAGAATATTTTACTGTTCTTGATGCATTAGGATTAGCTAGGCTAATAAATTTAAATGTTATTGAAATACTATTAAGTGATATGCAAAGCAGCTTGTATTCCATTTGTTACATCTGAAAATGTGTTGCTGGAAAAGCGCAGCAGGTCAGGCAGCATCCAAGGAACAGGAGAATCGACGTTTCGGGCAGCAGGAATTCCTGAAGAAGGGCTTATGCCCGAAATGTCAATTCTCCTGTTCCTTGGATATTGCCTGACCTGCTGCGCTTTTCCAGCAAAACATTTTCAGCTCTGATCTCCAGCATCTGCAGTCCTCACTTTCTCCTTCCATTTGTTACATGCCAACTAAAAAATCTCCTTTTGGTGAGTACAGTTGTTCAAAGTTACGTTATGGTGGTTCAAACTGCAAGGATTAGTGCCAAGTTATGACTTAACTATTTAACAGCAAACACCAACATGTATTCAATTTTGACAAGTTTACAGCAGTTTAATGGCTTTAGCCGTGAAGTTAACAAATTAAATCCAGGGCAAATTTCTAGACACCATTGAAACACAAAAGCACCTTGATTTATTTTGTGTGGAACATATTTAATGGTTGAGAGATTTGCATGTAATAGTTTGCGATCAAAATCTTCCTTCTCTTCTAAAAGGATACTTAAATGCAAATAGCTTTCTTGCCTCAGAGTTTGGCAGAAGAAATAATTTGGTAAATAATACCAAATCGGTTTTGAAATCTGAACAAATTTTCACACTAAATGACCTTGTTTCATCAAGTAGTATTTCAAGACTTGAGGCTCCAGTTTTCCATATGCCGTGGAGCTAACTGCCAATTCTTGAGGTATTAACACACAGACAAAGGGAAGGAGACCTAAAGCACTACTTTCGCCTTATCCCCAGAACTAATTAAAAACATACATATATTTAAAAGATGTTTAGTGTTGTAAGCCATAAATAATATTTTCCTTTCTTCTGATCTATTTAATTGTGGAGAATAAGGATATCGTAGTTGATTTAAAACTTTTTAGTCATGGCATCTATTTACTGCTGGCACCAACCACATTTAACTTAGCCTCAGAAACATAGTACCTAAATCAAAATGTGCAATCTGTGTCCTGTGCTTGACCCTGCGTTTACCTTCCTGTCCCAAATGTCAAGACTGCATTTTCCACCTCTGGTACATTATCCAGCTGCTGAGCTGCTGCTACTTTTCCTCCATGGATTAAAACCCTAATCACGTTTCCATCATTGCACAAGCAGATTTCTTTATACTCTTGTTGCATTTTAGTGGTATACAAGGGATTTTTAAGCAGGTTTCATGTTGCAAAAAGCAAGAGTATGCTATTGCCTGACCAGAATCTAGGTAATACAATCATGAGGCCCAGGAAGCCAACACAGGAACCTGGTCATTTTACCCTGGCCATCCGAAACATACTATTTGCTGTCGTATATTTCGACCTGTCTTTGATATAAAGCTAAATATAAATTAGCATACCATTTAGTTATCAAAGACCATTTTTTCCTGAAACAGTACGTCCAATAAATACAAATGTTTTTATAATCTAGCCACAAATGCTAGAAACATTCATCAGATAAGCATCTGGTGAGATAAAACTAGTGTTAAGATTTCAGGTCAATGGTCTTTCGTCTGACATTTTCATTCTCTTTGGTATTCCAAATCTATAAAGGTTTTTCTCCTTGAGCTGTCTCTCTCCTTTCAATCGACTAAAAAAGAGAATCCAAGGAATCAAATAAGAACAACTTTCGTCTTGTGGGAAAGCGACCATAGACTGAAATCTGAGCCAAACGTACACACTGAATTAATGTGCCAGGTTCTTGGAAAATCTATTGAACATTCATTCATAAAGAGCTGCACCCCTTGTAATTAGGCGAAATGGTTAGCTGCTTTTGACAATGATGCAAGAATGTTTGACCCCTGCGTTGTGCATCTGTAATAATCAGACTAGAACAGAATCCATAAAACAAATTTTAAAAAGTATTTGCATTCAGTTTGTGTTAAGCATATTAAAACCACCTTTTTGTTTTTGAGATCTCATGTTAAAGGTTTCTTGATAATATACAAATCTTCCAATCATTTATCATCCAGGAAGCCTGCCCAGATTCCACTGCTGAATGTGTAACCTCAATGCTCATTTTCTCTATGATCTCTGATTATTAATCCCTCAGAGGCTGCTTTCAATAATGTCTATAATCCACCTATGGATGGAGATAATATTTTGCCACCATTTGTTTACCAATTCTCCAAATTCTGTCATTTATAAACTCTCTAGTAAATCCAGAACTCCATGGCTGAGACATCTCTCTTGATTCCTGTCACCTATAGTATCAACTTTGGGCTTCCAATTTCCAAATTCTCCTCTTTGCAGATGGTTTAGTCAGAAAAACTTATTTTCAAGTGACTTACACCTTCACTATTGTGTTTCCTTCAATTAACCCTTGCATTATATTCATAACTTTTAAACCAAATGTTTCCAAAGGCTACTGTGATAAACTATTATTCAGAATGACAAGCTGCTTTTACTATCAAGAGACTTATCTGGATTCTACCCTGGGGGGCAAATTTGGCTCAGTTGCTGATGCCTCCCACCAACATTACATTGGACTGCTGCTGACTTACATCACCTTAGTAGATTTAACGTGTCAAGAGCTTTATTTTTGAACTTTTAATTTATCCTGTTTATTTCCATAAAAGACCTGTTTCCTCTAGAATATCTCATGACTGGGAGAAAGTGAGGTCTTATTGCCCTTGGTAAAGCAAGCTGAATTGCATCCCTTTGCCTATTCAATACACAAAACCAAACGGTCTTTAGGAGAAATATTGACATTATTTACTGTATGAGAGTGCAACTAATTACCATTCATACAATGCAAACAAACTCAGCAAATTAATCCAGCTAAGCTCCCTCTTTTGGAGCACCTACTCTCACCTTGGGGGTCCTCAAACTACATGGATTGCAGTAATTCAAGAAGGTGACTCACGCTAACTTCTTAAGGGCAAATAGTGATGGGCTTCAAATACTGGCTTCACCAGCAACACTGGCATTTCCTGAAGAAACCAGAGCTTTTTATTCATTCATGGGATGAGAATACTGCTGGCTGGGCCAGCATTTATTGTCGATCCTAATTGCCCCTTGATCTTAATGGCTTGCTAGGGCCATTTCAGAGGCAATTAAGAGTCAACCACATTACTATTGATCTGGAATCACATGTAGGCCAGACCAGGTGAGGATGGCAGATTCTCTTCTTAGAGTATTAGTAAACCAGATGGGAGTTATCACTACAATTTTACAATAGTTACATGGTCAGCATTTGGGTAGACTTTAAGACCAGATTTTATTATTTTCACCATTTCGCCTGTGACCCCAGAACATGAGCCTGATGTTCTAGATTAACTAGTCCTGTAACTTTACCCCTACACTACCAAATCCCCTAAATGTAGCCATATTTGACAAGCTAATAACCACCTTAATATCAGGAGAGGAGTAACACTTGTATCTTAAAAGAAAAGAAAATTCTTGAGTTAGTACAAGTCCAATGATTCATTTACCTAATTACACCCTCCACTGTTCAGAGATGTTGTTACACACCTCAGGAGCAGATGGGATATGAGCCTCAGTCTCCTGGCTCAGAGATAGGGGCACTACCTCTATACCACAAGACATTACCTTGGGTGTTTATATGCAAGAACTTCAAGATGTGAAGCTAACCATATGTGAGATAATGTTTGGGGATAATATAAAATTGTAGCATTTAACCCTGGCATTATTTTCATTCCCAGAATTTCTTTTGATTGCCAGTCCTTCAATTTGAAGTTGATTTTTTTTTTGTATTGACTACATTTTGCTTTTCTGTGTAATTTCATTTTGGTTCTGCAGAAACAACCTGTTTCAGCTAGTCTTTTTACCTCATACTAGACTTGCTGTGGTGAAATGAATATTGACGAAGGTTAGGACCGGCTAGACTAGGTAATTAAGGTAATCATGATTACAAATAACAATATTTTCTTTTGTTAATAGTGTTAATTATATTCTCAAAATGTGCATTGTTTAAGTATTTTGAGTCCTTAGAAACAGAAACTTGATACTTTACTGAAGTTGTTAATTTAGGTTAATTCATTTATTAGGTTTAAGTTAGTTTAATTAGTTATCTTCCTAATTGTATAAGGAGAAACATTAGAGTGCAAGTGGTGTAATGGTAATATCCTTCTCTCTGAGCTAGGATGCCCAGATTCAAGTCCCACCTGCTCCAGAATTGTCATAGCACATCTGAACCCTTTGCTTAGAGATTAGGAGAGACCCCCATTGACATGCTTCACCTTTGTGACTGGCTACCACAGGAACTGGAGTCTGTTGTAACCAGCTGAAAATACATTATAATTTTAATTCATAGAATCATAAAGGAAATTTACTTTGTGTTACATTGCTCCTTCAAAGAGCTATCAGTTGAAAATTTGATTTGTTTTGGCTTAATTTGTTTTGAGTTTTTCTAAAATAGTATGGAGCCATATATTTAATGATGGAGAAACTCAGCAAATCTGGCAACGTCTAGGGAGAGAGAAACACTTCCAAGTCCAATATAACACTTTCTCAGAACTAAAGATGTACTTGAAAAGTTAACTTGTTTTTTCCTCTCTCCATACCTGTTGCGTAGTTTTTCCAGCATGTTCTATTTTTATTTCAGGTTTCCAGCATCCACAGTATCTTGCTCACATTTAATACTTTCTTCTGCAAAGAAATCTCTTTTTGAGAAATGAATGAGCATTTACTTCCATATTTCACTATCTGCATTGAAAGACATTTAACATTAGCTACTGTGTTGGACAACATTTGAGCCATTTGGGATATCAATTCTCTCCAGAATATTTTGATTTCATTAATGCATTCAATATTTCATAACTGGAAATAAACTTTACAATGTTTTCAAGTTCACAGCATTGATCTTGGAAGATCTGTGCTTTACTGTGATTGTAGCAAGTGGAGTCACAAGATCTTGGGCTATTCTGCCAAACCTTCCTCCTAGATATTCAGCTTTAAAACACTGTTTTACTTAAGCATTACATTCTAATCCAACTTGGCCAGTAAATTGTACCTTCCTGGTCTGTCGTCATTTACTTTGATTCAAGGTCAAGGTGTCAACCTGGTATGGTCTATGATATGTTTCATACATCACTTCGTTTACCCACATACATTTGACCCATTCTCTGCCTTATTTTTTTCACAACGATATTGTAAGGTGCTGGTTTTGCAAACTTTAGTTGGCCAAATCAATAGTGGAATAAATATTAGATAAGAATCTAGCAGTTAGATCTGCTCCTTTGTGTAATCTAATTACATGTTGCTTGGTAACTGTTATGTAATGGTTAGATTCAGATCATTCTATCTTGTGAATATTGTAAAGCTACCATATAAAACAGTAGGCATATCTATTTACAGCGATTTGGGGCTTGAAAGTGATGTTGATTCAAAATACCAATTTTATTTGCCCTGCTTTTGAGGAGAGAGGTATAAGCCCCGATTTGGATACTTAGTTAATTTTATGTGAAAAGCAGAATGTTGCAGGGGAATCTATGGTAGGCAAAATACAAAAATATAGAGACAATTACCTTTTGCCTTTCAATTCTACTTCTTCCAATTTTAAGAATGTTCAAGATTCATTTACACTGCAACTTCATTATTGTTCCAAATTAATAGCTACTTTAAATATTACAAAATTGATGTGGCACTTTCATTTTCATGTTTTAATTTGGCACAGACACTCCTGTTTCCTGCGGCTCTTCTATCCAGTTAATGTAAACACATTCTTCTTTAAAAAGGAAGATTATCTCCAAATGGCTTTGATCCCTATGACACCAATGTCTTTTCTGCTTTATTATTTTTCCGCATTAATGCAGCGTCAGTTCTCTTTTAATTCGGACAAAGTATTTGTGACTTGTTTTCTGATGTGTTTAAAGTTTTAGTACACTGGTCATGTTACCTTGGTTGTGTATGGCATTGATGCAAAGATTGGCTGTCTTGAAGAATTCATGACTTGAATCCAAAGAACAGTATCAGAAAAATGTGTTACATTTTCAGAGGTCTTTTGTTTTTATTTGCACATACCATCAGAAACAAGATGCCAGAAGGTCAACGATTTGAAAAACTAAATTCTCAAAATGCTGCTGGTGATGGCTGTTATGACCTTTTTTTATTTTGGTAAGGACCTTTAGTGTACTCATCCATCTCAGCAGCATTGAGAGAGCAATGAGGACTTCACAGACTGAGATTCCACAGAGGCAAGGATCTACATCTGGCAAGTTAATGTCTAGTGCACACAAATTTCAACACATTCCCATGTTATTTTGTACTGTCCATGAATTTTACATGTGACTTTTGACTTTGATGCTTAATTGATAAATTCTTGGCTTGACCTGAAGTAAATTAGCTGTTTGGTGTTGGTCCTGAGCTGATCTGATTCCCATGTGTTGGTTTTGCAGGAATGACAAGGAGATGAAGAAAGCAAGGTAGAGTGCTTATAGTACTCCATTACTTTTGACTTGAACAACCAAAGCTGACCAATCAAGGGAGACAAATTTCAGTTAACTTGCATTTTTGGCCAAGTTTCTTAAATTCTAGAAATCTGAAATGGAGAAAATGCTCAAAGTCATGTGTATTATAGATCTATTAGCATGTGTAAAAAGAAATCAGATTAATATTTTGGGTGTGGACCTTGGTCTTACTGAAGCCCTGTACATTTCCTTTGCTGTGACCCAATTCAGTTCATTGCCAGAATTCAATTTCAAAATGTGTGGATATTCTAATAAAAGGGTGTTAGGGAACAGGTATGTATTATTTCAACATTTAATAAATTAATATTATTGGATCTTTTTGAAATTCATTTAACAGAAAAGCATGCAAAGTTATGTGTTAAATGAAATTATACAATTTAATTATGGATTCATGAATAAATATTCATACCTACCACATTGATGGAGAAGATGGTGATGATTGAGCTGTAGATTATCAAGATATACCTGTGAAGGATCCATTTCAGAAATAATATTTTGTTTCTTGACATGCACTCTGCTATAGGCCATTTTGAAAAGAGCCTTGATGTATTCCTCCACATTTGCGATAAATTTGAAAACTTTTTTGGAAGTTTCTTCAAAAGTGAAAATATTGATACTGAAAGGTTTTCTTAATTTTTATTCCACTGATATCTCTGGCAATATAAAAGACAAATGAGAGCTCCTGAATACATTTATATGGAAAATAGTAACCATAAAGTACTTTCACTCAATAAATTATTCAACAAGCTGCACAAAATGTGCCTTCAGAATCTCTGCCACAACTTGCATATTGTGATTTCCTGTTTTTCTGCCTTTCAGCCAGAAACAGTATTTAATACGCAAACATATGTAGAACTACAGTGATGCACCACAGGGTTCAGTAAAGACTTAATGGTTCAACATCACTTGCCATTTCAATGACCTCTAATTTTGCCAAGAGGCATGAATGACACAAGAAGAAATACAACTCTTTAAATTCATGGATATTCAAGTACTTAAATCTTATTCCATTTTCAGTCCTACATGTTGGATTATCATTGCTCAGTCATGTTCATAATTACTTCCCTGTCCTTTACCAGCACTGTCTGAAGAATTAATGTTTTTCATTTTAAAGGTATGCTCTGAATTTCCAGTGTCTTTACCATTGATAGTTTTCCTTTACAACACAAGAGGGAGTGCTTCTGACTATTGAAGTGCAGACTCATTTTTGTCTCAAATACTTGACGTAGTTTCTTTTAAATCGATCATCTTAGATACTGTTTGTTTTAGCATTAATGGGTAATGATCCTAAAGCTTGTTCAATTTATGTGTGTAGCCAATGTTTTCTATGTTTGAAATCTATCATTTATGGAAATGCATATTTAATTTGGTATTTATGTGTTCAGGGTGGGGCTCAGAATGTGTGGGGGTTCTCATTGCCTTTGTAGATATTAGTCTGCCAGGTGGTGTATTGACATGCTGTAGCAAAGGACCTTGGACAGACTGTTCTTTCAGTAATATACAACATTGAAAAAGCACAAATATAAACAGCAACACTCAGCTACTCAGCACTTTGCATTCTTTTCAACATTTTGTGCTTTAGATGGAACAAAAGGAGTGGTGGAATTGATCTAAACTTATCAACAAGGTTGCCTCCATACCCTGCCCTCCTGCAAAACAACACAAACTGTCTTGCAAATGTGAAAATGTGTGGGAATCGTGGGTTTGCTGGTAACTAAAATATTCTGCATTGAACTGAAAACTGCTATATCTTTTTTAAAAGGAAATTATAATTTCAAAAATGTCTACCACCTCCTGAAAGAGGTGTGGAACCCATCTTTAGATTATGTCCTAAAGACAGACCATGAAATCTCAAGCAAGTGGCCATTCTTCTTGTATAAATTTAAATCCTCATCTACATGAGGATATGCTTGAGGTGTACCTGTGGGATACTTCCCAAAGCTGTCCAGTCACTGTTTCTCTGTGGAGATGAAATTAGAATTTAATATATGCTCCTGTGCCACAAGTTGCCAGTACTGTAAACAGACAGGAAGGAAAGTAGGAATCTGAGGGAAGGGAAGAAAAGACTGAGAGCTATCTGAATGGTACCAAGTGTCTGAAATAGGACAGCAGAACAAGAACAAGGCTAGTACATCCCCAAGCTGAGTTATGGTATCATCATCACAATAATCCTAACCACAGATTTTAACCTGAGTGACCTAGACATGTACTCTTGTAAACATGTCTGCGGAGATTATTAATTTGGTTATAGATTTGCTGTATCAGCCTTGACTCAGTTGGTTGTTCTGAGTCAGATGTTTGGGTTCAAGCTGTACTCCTGATATTTGCATTTAAGATCAAAGTTGGTTCTTTGTGCTATATTGATGCTGTCCTTTGGAGGAGTTGGTAATTGGAGATTTCTCCAAAGGTTCATATAAATGATCCGTGACATTATTTGAATAAGCGCAGAGTGTTCTCCAGATCTCCTGGCCAGCACTTGGAGAATGGTTGATCTGATGATTAATTTTGTTACTGTTTGTGCATTGGCACTGCTAACATTGGCAGCAGTCTTTGCATTTGGGTATGTTCTGACGCAATACAAAATGATGCACTGCAGCACCTCACTGAAGCTGTTTTACTTTCCAAATGTGCGTTTTCCTGGGGTTACACCCGAAATGTTGAGTTCTGCACTTCCTGATGCTGCCTGGTTTGCAGTGATATTCCAGCCTCCTCCCTGTCTACTACAGAAGAATGAGGGCAGCAGGCTGCAAATTCTCTTGCCATGCTATTCCTGACTTGGGGAAAAAAAACTTTTTTTTCCATTATCACCGGTTTAAAAATCCTGAAATTTCCAACTGGCCAGTATTCTGGGAGTACCTGTCCTACTTACGCTGCAGTACGTAGTGGTTCAAGGAGGTGACTTATCACCACCTTCAGGACAATTGGGGATGGGCCAGTTCCTGGGAATGAATTTTAAAATTTAAGTTTTGTTTTGCTTGTTTTGTTCATTCTTTTTCTGAGACATCCAAACTTTTTTTATTTAGAAAGCAGCTATTGATGAAAATGTATGGGCAAAACTAGCTGATACATGGTAGCTTAATGAGCTGTCTAATATCAAGTATAGTTAATGAGGCAGTTCTTCTTTAACAATTTGGTATTCCAGGTCTAATTAAAGCATTCACTTAATGTAATATGTTTGTCAGGAAACTATGTAAGAAAACTATGTATGGGTGGCACGGTGGCACAGTGGTTAGCACTGCTGCCTCACAGCGCCAGAGACCCAGGTTCAATTCCCGCCTCAGGCGACTCTGTGTGGAGTTTGCACATTCTCCCTGTGTCTGCGTGGGTCCTCTGGGTGCTCCGGTTTCCTCCCACAATCCAAAAATGTGCAGGTTAGGTGAATTGGCCATGCTAAATTGCCCACAGTGTTAGGTGAAGAGGTAAATGTAGGGGAACAGGTCTGGGTGTGTTGTGCTTCTGCGGGTCAGTGTGGACTTGTTGGGCTGAAGGGCCTGTTTCCACACTGTAAGTAATCTTATCTGGGCCATTCAATAGTCTTGCACATAATGGGTTTAAATGCTAACTTAATTTACAAGATTCCAAACGAAGGCTGCACAAAACATTACTAGTTGTCTGCCTATTTATCCAATATAATCTACATCCACAAACACCAACTTGCCTCTAAACACCACGACCAGCTGTCCCTGGTAGCCATACACACAGTGACAAGGACCACAAATTTGATTGGGACAACACAATGATCATAGGACAAGCTAAATCAAGGACAGCCAGACAATTTCTAGAGGCATGGCATTCATCCATGGAGTCCATCAACACGCACATAGACCTAGACCCAATATACCAGCCACTACAGTGAACTACCAGAACTGACAACTGGAAGTAGCACGAATGAAACCACATAACCAGTATAAACAGCACTTCACAGGAGGTTCCAAAGCACTGAAGATGTCACCTAGACAGGGGATAAAACGTCTGCAAAACAATTTCCAGCTCAGCGAATATACCTACAACCATGGCAGTATTTAAACAGAACTTTTTTCTGCCAGTTTGCAACCAACACATCAGGATATTGTGAAAGAAATTGGGCATTACATGTTTGCTTTCAAACGTATTTCAAAACTCTGCTCTTATCTGTTGAATTCTGCTATTTACAAGGAAGTTCAGGCCTGCTGAGGGATTTGCGACTCACGGGATTCGGGAATAAACCAGCCCGATTTTCCTCCGATTCAGTATATACAGATTATATAAAAAGATACCAGTGGGATCTGTGGATATGTTTTCTCTTAAATATAGCATCTATTCATCAGATCACATCACTGGATAGTCCTTAGTCCCATGTCAAAAGATTTGGTACACTTTTAGCCCAGACCTAAATTTTTTATTCACCTTTATTCACCTTACTTGATCATTTGAAGAAATATAGTTATAAGCCAGGAAGAGTTTGAGAACAGATGTTTATTACTGGCTCTCACTATGCTACATCTGCAGCTGCTATTCTCTCAAACTGTACAGTTTCTCTTTTATAGCATTGTAACAAAAGGCTTTTGTTGGACGAAGTAAATTTGCAGGAAGCACTCATTGGCCTAATACCTTCTGTTATGGGAACAGTGTAGGTCCCCAGGGGTTTAAGAATACCAACTGAGATTAATTTTTCACCTAGTGGAAAATGCTTTTTTGCACATCAAACCTGTATACTGCTTCTAGGTTGTTTTGACAATGTTAACCAATTTGCACAGAAAAACAATGCTTTAAACTTTCTCTGAGCCCCTGTCTTGCAACATTGTATGTACTCTTCAAACATTCTGCACTAACAGCTTTTATTTAAATTATTAGGGTACTTTCCCTTGGGTCTTAGAGTCATGGAGACGTAACAGATCGTAACAGCACGCAAACAGATCCTTTGGTCCAACTCGCCCATGCCAACCAGATATCCTACCTAATCCATTTGCCAGCACATGGCCCATATCCTTCTAAATCCTTCCTATTCATATACTTATCCAGATGCCTTTTAAATGTTGGGTAATTGTATCAGCCTCCACCACTTCCTCTGGCACCTGATTCCATATAAGCACCACCCTCTGTGTAAAGAAAAAAAATCGCCCCTTCGGTCCCTTTTAAATTTTTCCCCTCTCACCCTAAACCCATGCCCTCTAGTCTTGACTCCCTTACCCCAGGGAAAAGACCTTGTCTATTTAGCATATCCATGCTCCTCATGATTTTATAAACCTCTATAAGGTCACCCCTCAGCCCCCAATGCTCCAAGAAAAACAGCCTACCAGCCCTATTCAGCCTCTCTCTCAAGCTCAAATCCTCCAACCCTTGCAAATCTTTTCTTAACCCTTTCAAGTTTCACAACATCCTTCCAATAGGAGGGAGATCAGAATTGCATGCAATATTCCAAAAGTGACCTAACCAACGTCGTGTACAGCCACAACATGACCTCCCAACTCCTGTACTTAATACTCTGTCCAATAAAGGAAAGAATACCAAATGCCGCCTTCACTATCCTATCTACCTGTGACTCCACTTATACTGCTTGCGTGATCAGCATTGCTTTGTGTCGGTTTTGAGATGATGTTTTCTACATGCCAACATTTAGTTTCATTTAATACAGTGGTCTGTGGATTTTTCCCCCCTCTACTTTGCAGAAGGAGGAAGAAACATCATTGTATCTAAACTGTTTGGGCAACATGTCCCAACAGTGGTGATGAGATATTTTTATGGAAATGGATTGTTTGGCAGGTTTGATTTGAAATGCTAGCTATTACTTTACTTTCAGTTTTACATTTATAAATTGCTTACAATGCAAGAACACCATACTGTTTACTCCAATATGTTCCTTTAGTATCTTGCAATTGGATAGCATCGGTACATTCCTGCCTTGAACAGTTTGTGAAGGACATTGTTAGTAGTCAAATAAGTACAGCAGCAGTAGACACAATTGAAAATCTCTGTTTAGACCAGATTGACTGCCTCCAATCTGTCATTTTTCTTTCTCTCATTACTTAAGGTTTTTGGATCCTGATTCCTGAAATTTATTAGGTTGCACTTGTTAGATGGTAGTGGTGTCATTTTCTCTTCTCTTTAAACAGCAGTGTGAGTAGCGAGAATCCAGTTGAGAGCTTGGAAATTCATCTTGAGGTCGATGATGATACCACAGTTAGAAAACAGTCAAGTTCTGTTTTTGGTAGTTATCTGGGATGGAGTGATATTTGGTCAGTTCAGTGTATGAATGCAATTTCTGCTAGCTCAGGCTAAGTGCTGAAACAGATAACTTTGTGATATTGTGAAGTCCCATATAAGCATTGAGTATAAATAAGTTGTGGACACAGTTTGGGCTTCATGTCAAACAGACTGAGATTGTAAACACATGTATGCACTGAAGTTTAAAATCTGTGCAATGTTGCTGCATCTTGAGACAGGTGGTTATTTAAGAGACGGGAACCGTAGAATAGGAGGTTGCATGTGTTGTATTGTAATAGCAATAAGGCCAGCAATGTCATAATAGTGCCAACACAAAGTAAAATGCTAGACATCCATTTGAAGATAATTTTAGACACTTGGACCTGGGGCATTACTGGCAATATTACTCTGCACAACCAAACATCGAGCATAACAGTCCTATAATCACGTTGCTAGTCATATAGTATTATGGACAGGTTCTCATACCAAAGGTGATCTGTTTTAGCACTTAGCCTTTGGTATGGGAACCTGTCCATAATATTGTATTGATTCTTCTCCCCAACCATACACACAATGTAGTTAGCTTGTACATGGCCTATATGGTAATGTTTATGACTGCTAGGTGGTCATACTGTCACACAGCTTAAAGGGAAATTACCAAAAATCTGAGGCCTTACCGTCAACTGTCTACCAACACCGTATCTTGTTTGCTTGGTTTTTCTCCTATTGACCCATTTTCCATTAATACCTCCATTAACCCTAATTCTTCATCTTTATCTCTTTTACTACCAGAAGCATTCCTTTGCCTGTTGTTCTAGGGCATCTTCACCTTCTGTTCTATTTGCTGCTCCTCACTTTTTATTTCCAGTTTTGAAGAAGGGTACTTTTGTTCTCAGAACATTGTTCCTTTCTTCACAGATGCTGCCAGCCTTGCTGGGTTTCTCCAGCACTTTCTTAACATCTTTCAGATCTCCAACATCTGCAGTACTTTGTTTTTATATACCATGATTTAAGCACTTGGTCTCAAATTGCCAATTCTGTGTGATTTATTTTGCTGTATGTTGAAACTTGTGATGGCAAAGCATGTAATCAGCTATGGAGTAAGAACCTGATGTAAAGGATTGGGCAAACCTAGTGCAAGCATGCCACACTCGTTGTTATGCTACACAGAATTTTCTTGCACTGCCAATCAACAAGTTTAAATGGATCGTGCTTCATTACAATGGTTCCACACCAAGGCTAAAGGCTCCAACACACATAATTCCTGCAGTTACACTTTTGCAAAACAGATTTAAAATCAGCCAATAATTTTTTTTTATATCCCCACTGTGACCTGAACTTTTTGTTTCTTGGTACACGTTTTATTCACATCAGTATGGTGCACTAAAATTGAAAAGCTCCCAGGATTGCAGGTTCTCAAGCAGAAATGAAAGTTATGTTGCCTGCAACTGTTACATTTGTACTTGTGAAAGGAATGAATGATGTGAGTTTACTTTCTGCAAACCACAATTATTTATACTGGATGTGGTTTTTGCATGTTTTCTGTTCCATTATGCATTAAATAAATTGGCAGGAAATTTGTTGTAAATAGACATCTGCAAAATGGCTGCAAGAATGGCATAACTTTGACTGTACCTTCCAATTATATTGTAACAGGAAATTCCATCCCTAATGAACTTTCCACCTGCGATGGAGGTAGCATGAAGTGTTTGCTAGCTTATTTTACAAGAGTAATACTTTTAGCTATAAATTATCAAGGATGTGCCATTAATGGGGACACCTCACTGTTATTTGTGAAAAGGAAACTATTCTGCACCAAAAAAGCTTTGAAAATCAAATAAATTATTTCACTGCAATTCTTTTGATAATCTACACTCCTGAAAACAAATTTTGAGCACTGAAGTCTCAAAACATTCCTGCTGACAGAACTCTCTCATTTGGTAAACATACCTGAAATACTTTCTTCTATACTGTTGTCAGAAGCAGAAATAGCATTCTAGTACCTGGTTGATGCAGTGTATATTAGACTTTGTACAGGATGTGTTTCAGATTTCCCAATGTGCTTTGGTCCACTAATAACTCTGAGGATAGACTTGAGAAAGCTTTAACCATGAGTAATCTTTTATTTCATAAAGTGTATGGCCTTTACCTTTGTCAAAACAAGAAAAGAGCTTGAATTTCTGGTTTATAAATAAGTTGTGGACACTGTTTGGTCTTCATGCGAAACAGACTGAGATTGTCTTTTCCAGATCTGCTAAATCTGACACCACAGTTTATTATCATAGATTTTAAATACTACACAGCAAGCCAGGTTTGGTTAGAAAATATGAAAAGAACCATTGAAGGTGGAACCTGACTAATGGAATATTAATTGAGTGGGAAAGATTCAGCATATCTGAGCTAACCTTGTTTTTACCTTATTTAAATATATCCTTTTCGATCAATTTTCAAGTTCCAGATATATCTATTCACTCTTGTATCTCTGCTACATTTCCTCTAGGTTGTGCTGCTGTGCACGTTCTCAAGGTCCAATTTCAAATATTTAATGTATACCCAGAAACATCCTATCATATCTTTCTTCTCTCTTACCCCCCTCCAAATGCAGTGCCTACCCTTTTTAAAAACAATAGGTTATATTTTTAAAACACATACTTCAAAGTCCACAGTATTCCACTCCTCCATCTCCAGTATGATTTTAATAATTGAAAATGCTCAGTCTGGAGTCTATTAACAGAATTTGCTGATTATACTCAGCGAGTCAGGTAAACTCTGTGAAGAGAGAAACAAAATTAATGATTCGGGTTGATGACCTTTCATCAGAACTGGAAAAAGTTAGGAATATAACAGATCAGCCATGGCCTCATTAAATAATGGAGCAAACTCAGTGGGCCAAATGGCCTACATTTGCTCTTATGAACCTATAGCAGCTTTTAAGTAAGTACAGAAACAGGAAAGTTAGGGAGGGGCATAAAGAATGAAAGCAAAGATTTGTGATAGATGGGAAGGCAAGGGAAATTAAATGAAAGGGATTATATTATTGGCTACTATCGGTTGTAAGGTGGGGATAACTGTCGTTAAACCTAGAAAATCTTTGTTCTTCAAAGAAGCAATGATCTTCACAACAGGGAAATAAGCAAGTGCAACTTCAAAAATGTATTGAAAGGACTGGTTGAAAGCACAGAAACTGTTTGTTCTTTTTTAAAAAAGTATTACCCCTGTAGAACTGCACTACCAATTGAAGACATGAACCATACAAACTAAAGAAGGTCAAAGGTTCAATGTGTGCCTGTGTTGAGGTAACTTATCGCAATGAAGGCAATAAGACAACTGGTCTCAATGTCTTTAAGCTACAAAAAACAAGAAAACTAGCTAAAATTCTTGCTCCAGATCACTATCCAGTAATCAGTGGCAGGAAAGTCTGCTTGCATATGGATGTCAGCTGATGGTAGAATTGGGTTAAGCTTCTATCGTGGTCAAATAGTCTGACAAACCTCTCTATCTCATCTCTCACGGAAAGAATACCTGCTTGAGTGAAGTGTTAGAAGCGTGGCTCACATCTGTTGGAAAAGTATAAGTTATTTTTAAAGTACAGTAAATTTTAACCCTGATTTAAATTGCATTTTATACAGTGTAGTAAAATGCCTTTCAAGAGTGGGGAAGATCCTATTTTGTTTACCATTAGATTTCTTCCTGGAAATATTTTTTCTGAATTCCAATAGAAGTCACTAAATAGTACACTACATACATATAAGTTATTAGCCTCATGTCCTTTTAAAAATACCTCTCCTCTCATATTAAAAAGTGCTCCCTACTCTTGAAATCCCCCATCCGCGGGAAAAGACACCTATCATTAACCCTATCTATAGAGCTCATGACCTTATAAACTCTATAAGGTCGCTGCACAACCTCCTATACTCCAGTGAAAAAAAATCCCAGCCTATCCAGCCTTTCTCTGTAACCTAAACCTTCCATACCTGGGAATATCCTGGTAAATCTCTTCTGAATTCTCTCTAGATTGATAACCTCCTTCTTGTTGATGGGCAACCAGAACTGGACATAACATTCTAAAATATCCTGTGCAACCTCAACATGACTTCTCAATTCCTATATTCAAAGCTCTGAGCAATGAAGGCAAGTGTGCCAAACGCCTTTTTAACCGCCCTGTCTACATGTGACACAAACTTCAAACATTATGGAACTACGCCCAGAGGTCCCTCTGTTTTACAACACTACCCAAGGTGCTGCCATTAATTGTATGAGATTTACCCTTGTTTGTTGTACCAAAATGCAATGCATTTCATTTATCTAGATTGATCTCCATATGCTTATTTTTAGCCTACTTTCTACATTTTCCCCACGAGAAAACCGCCTTTCCACTTGCACTCCTGACAAGTCCTTTCACAACGTTCTGTTTCAATCAAGTGGTCTCTCACTCTTCTAAATTCCAGCATATGCAGGCCCAGTGTGTCCAAATGTTCCTTCTAAGACAACCTTTCCATTCCTACTAGTCTAGTAATACTTCTTTGAACTACATCCAATGCATTTACATCCCTCTTTAAATAAGATGATTAATGCAGTATAGTATTCCAGGTGTGGTCTCACCAGTGCCTCGTATAATTAAAGCATTGCTCACTTTTTCTTTAAATTTAGCTAGCACTTTTGAAGGTGGCTTTCCTGCTGCCTATCCACTTTGCCCACATGCTGTCAGAAACCTAACCGGACATGGGATGTGAGGAGGGTTCAGGCTGTTGGCCATGTATAGTGGTCTTTATTAACATCAAAGCAGCATTTGATTGACATAGGCATCAGTGAGCTCCAGCAAAACTGGAGTCATTGGTAATATGGAGAAACTTCACTGGTTGTAGTCATATGTAGCATAAAAGATGGTGATTGACCTCAAACAACAATCATCTCAGCTCTGGGACATCACTGCAGGAATTCCTTGGTGCCCTAGGCCCGTATGTTTTCAGCTGCCTCATCAATAACTTTCCTTTCACCAAAAAGTAAGGATTGTGGATGTTCATTCATGAACAATGTTCAGCACCATCTGTAACAATATTGAAGCAATCCATGTCAATATGCTGCAAGACCTTGAAAAAATCCAAACTTGGACTAATAAGTGGCAAATAATGAGTGCCAGGCAATTATAATATCCAATAAGAGCAAACATAACCATTCACCCTTGATATTAAATGACATTACTATTGCTGAATCTCCTACTATCAGCATTGTGATGGTTACTATTGACTGGAAGCTGAAGTGACCTAGCCATACAAATATTGACTACAAGGTCAGGTCAGTGGATAGGAATTCTGCAACAAACAAACTCCCCTCCTGGCTCCCTAATGCCTATCAACACCCACAAGGCTCAGGTAAGGGTGTAATGGAATATTCTCCATTTGCCTGGATGGGTACTCTTCAACAATACTCAATAAATATCTCAGCAGTGACCAATGCTCATACTGTTTCTTCAGAGTGGTCAGTGATCCAATTCGCCAGTAATTCTCAGGTGGGATGCCCACTTGGTCTGTTTCTCAGCTAGTCACTAGATAAACTTTGTGAGTAACTTGGGGTAATCTAATTTATTTATTTACAAAACAAAATGTACTAAGGATTTAAGCTTGAACCCAAGAAATGTGAAACTTGAAAGGATGTGTGTGCACCTCCTAATCATAATTTGGGAACTTCACACTCAAATCACATTACTTTGAATCAACACAAAGTCAAATCTGCTTTGCAGTGGTAAATGCTAATATGTTGGTAATTCTTTTCAACAATGTCTGATAAACATCCTGATCCAACAGCTCCCTGTATAAGTGCCAGGAGGTGCCACACTATTCTGGGCAGGACCTTGTTACTTATTATTAAAAGGCTCCATATGTTGGAACATGTATTGGGAGTTTGTATTTTAACTTTTTATAAAACTGGCTCAATAGATGTTATTTAATTCTGTTCCGTATCTGTAAAGATATAGTGACATTGCATCAATATAATCAGCATTTTAAAAGCTACTCATGGCAAAACTTTCTACCATTATTCAAATGACAATACAAGATCACTTGACATTGTGGTTTTTGAATGCTGACCTGATTGCACAGCAGTATGCTATCACATGCCACCGGTATTTCCAATAGAGAAATAAAATGTGAATAGTTCATAAGACAAACTAGAACTGTGCTCCAGTAGCTTTATGTTGATTGTTTGAGCAAGTTAAAGTTTTGTAGTTGGCCACTAGATACACTTAAGCGGTAATAGGGCTCATTGTCACAGATGAATAACTTGCAATTCACTCAGTTACACCTCAAGGATGAATTACTGACAAGAGGCCAGTTTCTTGGTTTTCCAATTGAATGGTTACATAATGGTTTTACAGATATTAGAAGGCAATTGTGAATCTGACCTCTCGGTGTGGTTGTGGGGAAAACTAGAGGAAGGTGGAGATACAACAAATACTAGGAGGAAAAAAACCTACAGTATGAGATGCTGGATATACTACAATATAAAATGCTGGATCAAAATTGTGCCTGCCTGTCTGTAACCCTAAACATCTCGAAATGGGTGTAAGTACCTTGTGCAGTCCTATAACAACATTTTGCAATGCTGTTGTTACTTGCAAACTATTAATGGTTCCAAGATTTAAAATCGTGTACAAAATGTGTGCACTTTCTGCTCGCTGTGTGTGTGTATTCTGCGAACAGTAAGTCTCTGTGTGTAGTCATTTTTGCAGAGCCAGCAATGTTTGCTGTCACAGAGAGGCAGCTCTGCCTCTGCCCCCTTCTTCACTCTCTCCCTCCTCCAGCAGTTGGTGCATTTGGAGTCTGATCGTGTGCAGGAAAAATCCGTGACATTTGAGGCGCTGGAAGGATTTAGTGAGCATGCTCACTGGCCTGCCCGCTCAGATAGAGGAAGCTAGTTTACATACGAGTCATACCAAGCATAGCCTGCATGTCTGTGCAGTTAACTTGCAGCGGGCTGTGAGGAGAGCTGGCGCGTTTCGTCTCTGTCACTAATTGAGTTTTCTAACGATGAAGAGCCCAGTTTTAAAAGTTTCTGGCCTGTGAGGATAAAACTTTTAAAAATCTGTGGGCACAAATAAAACCTTTTTTGCCACATTCAGCAAGTTTTTTTGTGTTTTTTTTTAAAAAGTTATCTTTTATTTTGGATCTGAAAGGCTGGGGCCTTTCAACTTTGGAGGGATAGAGGAGGGAGAGAGAAAGCAGCTATTCTGAAGCGCGCTGTCTGGTTAAGCAAACAGCTGGCCTTTTTGCTACCCAGTAAATGCTACTAAAGAAAATGGACCTGCTGAACTATCAGTACTTGGACAAGATGAGCAACAATATTGGCATCCTTTGCTTTGAAGGTAAGTCTCCAATGTATTTGTATTCGAGGATTGCAACAAAATAAACAGTGGGTTGGGTGCATTTTTTTTCTCTCATTTATAGAGTGTCACTTTGTTGCCATGCTTTCCCTTTTTAGAAAGAAACAAAATGTTTAGATCTGTTGCTTTTAATAATGTCTATCAGTTTCTCTTCAACTTTGCTGTCATTTTTTTTCCCGGTTCGTCATCCTTTGTTAGTGGAATAGCTGTGTTCGATGTCTGCCCAAGGCACCGGGACTACAGCGCGCTAACAAAGGCAATTTGCTGTCTGTCTGAGGAGCCATGTTGTACTTGCACAGTCTGACTCTTTGTTTAGCTTATCATTTCCTGTGTAGTTCTGAGAAAGTTCTGACATTGAAGGATGTACACTTCTCCCAAATGCTGGAAGAAACGATGGCTGAACCAAAAAACAACCTCCTTATGTTTCCAAAGATTTTACACACAATAATTTGTTGTAGTGTTGAAATTTCAGTGATAATCAATCCTTTTGGGGCTGCCTATATTGTTAAACCACATAATAAGGAATGGTAATAGCTTGATTTTAGATTCTAAAAGCATTAGGGTTATAAAGTTGTTTGGCACAATAATCTCATAAACCGCATTTGGTACAGTAATGTCTATTCTTGTGACTAAATTAATTCAAGCTGCATATTTTTGGATTTCATTCAGTAAAAGTGTAATAGTTAATTGCAAGAGAGTGTCTCTATCTGACCTGTTGATTTTGACAAGGTTGCAAACTTGGGAGCAATTTTGGGTTTGTTTGTTAGTTTTATTAGCTTCAAATTTTAAAAGTGAATCTGTCAATTAGTTACAACTGTAACCGTCTGAATATAAGTAAAAGTTTAAGCCTAGAGCAGAATTCCTATTTTAAATGATTAACTTGCAAATGGGATTTCTTTTCAACAAAATCGACGGGAAGCTTGTTTTTATTCCTGTTTAGTTTTTCCATTTAGCTGGCCATTCAAGAAGGAACGTGGGTGAAATAAAACACTGAAGGGAGACAAAGGATTTATGTTTTTCTAAAGTAATTTTGTTACAGTTTTCTTTTATAACTTTGCTAGTTTTTTGAATTTTTTTCCTACATTTATGCTAATATTTTATTCAAAAATATTTGATCGAAAATTTTGGGGATTTCCACAAATGACACAATGCACCCAGAGTTTGCCAATCTTAATCATTTTAAAAACCTGGAAAATGCATTATAAGTAAGTAAAGTATATAGATTAGAAATGATTTTCCAGAATTCATTTGGTATCAATAAAGTTAGAAAATTTCGTCTATCCAATTTTGTTTCAATGAGATTCAACATATGATGGAAATTAAGTATGGTTCAGCCTATTTTAATGGTTATTATTTATTTCTTTGTTGAATTTGACAGTTCTATTCTGGTTTGCACCAAATTTAGACATGCATGAAATTAGTGGAACATCAGTTAACCACATCTGTTTTCCAATTTTCAGCTCCTTGGGCATATTAATTCAGTTTGAAATCATTAAGAGTTTTAATACAGTTCCAGTGATGCCAAACAAATTGCAGTTTGGCAAACTTGCTGTTGCAGACTCCTGGGAACTCTGACTGTATGTTTGAATAGAGATCAAAGACCAAAGCAAACTTTTAATGGTGGGAATCAGGCAGTCATAGTGCACAGATTTTATTCTTAATCTTTTTATGAAGTTTCAGAATGTGTGGTTACACTTTTGCTTTTCTCTTTTCTAATTGCCTCTGTGTTAGCAGCTGTTGTGACCTGGAAACAATCCTGTTCAGCAAACAGTAATTCAGCAACATTAATGGCAATGCTTGAGGTCACTGATTTGGTCCACACATAATTGGCATAAAAAACTGTCATGTGTTAGCTTCTTTCTGCTCTCAATCTTCTCTTTTTTTTAAAAGAAGGAAGATTCTACATTGGTGACATTGTACAGTATTTAGATTATTAATTACATTTACAAATTTATTTATTTTTTCAAAATGGGAAAAGTGATTTTTAAATATCCTTTATCAGTTACTGCATCCATTTCTGCTCCCAAGCTCCTTCAATGCAAAACAAGTTTTATCTGGAGCTTTGTGCTTGGGAACATTTATGATCGTGAGAGCATTATCTAATTTGTTCATAGTTCAGTTTGAATATATTACTGTATTATCAATGTAAATTTCATTATAATCGGTGACTTGCAGACGAACAATGATGAAACATAATTACTAAATTAATTTACCCTGTCAATTATTGAAATGCTTTATTATTATGTGCACCAATTCAAATAACTTCTTACAATAAGACTTTGAATTGAATACTAACCTCTGTCTATAATTTCTAGCTCTCAGTTGAAGGTAAAAAGGACATATCATTGTATAATATTCAGGTTGTTAAAATGTTTTTGCTTACAATAGTTGGTTGGAGCTTTAACTATTAAGCATTACTAAAAGGTAAATAAGTATGGGGCATTGCAAAATTTGAAATGAATTTTTGTTAACTTTGAGTTTTTAAAATCAAAAATGGATGATTCTCAAAAATGTAAGCTGAGAGAATTGCAACTGAGTTGAAGTTCTGTGAATTTTGATTGGTGCCTGTTTTTATCCCTGATTCAGTGTGATCTATACACTAAGGATGCAGACATTCAGTAGTCCATTACAAAAGCTGAGACAGCAGCACTGGGGTGAAAAGGCTATGTAGCAGAACCATTCTGTACCAGCTGCCTGATCTGCTGCAACGTGTCAAATGACAGACACTTGATACTCAGTGAATTTTGAGCTTCAACATCTGCATCTTATTTTTTTTGTGAAAATTATGTTCATTGAGCTCATTGAATCTAGTAAAAATGGTTCAAGCATAGTGTGTACAGTAGTAGAATTGTTTAACTTGCTGTTAATTATATTCTGGAAAATAATGCAAAGATGTCATTCTCTGTGGTGGGGCTAGTATCCCTTGCTAATGATTTTCATTTGTTTAGTTTGAGTGTCCAGATGGCTAAGACAACAGGAGGTGTCCTTTTGTGATATATGCTCCTTCTGTATCCCTCTCCTTGGCCTTGAACTGCAGTTACTAGGATGTAGAAACCAAACAATAAACACAGAATTTTAGCAGCTGACCTTTTGGGTATTTCCTGAACTTGGAACAGAACTAGAGCTCAAATGGTGGCTCTTTGAGCAGTAGAATAATTAATCCTTTATCAATAGAATAACTGATTAGCTTAAGTGAAAGTGGTTCTCCTGATTTATGTCAGCATTTCACTTCAAGTAGTTTTTCGAAAACGTATTTCAGAATCCTTGTATGATGACAAGCAAAAAGTAGTTGGCAAGGAAAAGCATACTGACTATTCCAGAGTTGCTGGAAAGGAGTAAGATAGACTCCCTTTTAAGATGAAGGATAGCCAAAAGTATGGAGAAACAGCTGTGACTAGAAGCCTGGTAAGTATTATAATACAGTAAACAATTTTATTTTGGAAATCAAAATTCCCTTTTTAATTTCACATTCTGAAATCCCACATTCAGAAATCAACATTCTGTTGAGATGCAAATAGCATTGTGTCCAGCCTATTGTCATTTCCAGCTTGTATTGAAAAGTTGTTCACAGTTGCTGAACAGGGATCCTGAACACTGGCACAACATTTAACTATCCTACCTGGTGATGGCTTGGATTTGTGCTGAGAAATTGCTTATTTTGGGAAAAGGTTAAACAAAGTTGACAATTGAGTTTCACATTGTCAGAATTTAGCAATTTTCTTTCTTCTGATGGGCCAAGAGCCGTCTTTTAGTTTGTCTTGATGGCAGTTATTTTCGAATGTCAGTTCTAAGTTAGGGCTTCAGGTTTGAATCTGAGGTAATAATCCAGGTCATTTGAATGCCTGATCAAGCTAACTGAAACATAGACATTTGTCAAGTTATATTAATGTTTATGTGGGGTTGATGTGTAAAGTGGTAAAATTAATGTCTGCTGGCTATCTGACCAATATTTAGCAACAACTAAAATAGTTTATCTGATCATCTATTTAATTGTGTGATCGATGGAACCTTATGCATAAACTGGCTGACATAGTTTCTACATTATAGCAGTGTTTGCACTTCAAACGTGCCTCATAAGATATAAAGAACTTTAGGTTGTCCTCGGAGGTTGTGAACAACACCTGTATAAAGGCAGGATTTTTTTTTTTACACTTCATGGTTTTTAATACATGGTTCTGTAAAACAAAATTAATATTTGTGTAAGCCAGTGTTTGATCTGATAATACTTTAAGCACTTTATTTTGTTCCTTTCTCCTGCACACTATTTTGGCGGGAAGCAAAGTCCACTTAAACCAGAATGATCCTGTCTTGTAAAACCTGATCTTCAACTTTATGCAAACTGACTTGACATCTTTATGTTCACTGCTTCATCTCCCTGCAAAGGGATAAAAGAAGAGGTCATTTTCAGTGCTATTGTCAGTGATCTGAACATTGTTTTTCAGTTCCAACAAACCTGGAACAGATTTAAATGGAGGCAAGGCAGAAATGAAAAGACTAGTAGTGGAAACAACAGTGAGCTTTGTTAAACTACAACTGAAATTAAGACAGAAAAATTGCTTGTGCATAAGCCTGTGGAATTTCCATCTGTTTTGCATGCGAACAATTTCTCATTATATTTTGATTTGAGACCAAATGCAGATATTACACTGTTGTTTGGCAGCTAAACCAGGATTCACAGTTTAAGTGTGCTTTCTTATCAAACAACTGGTTGGAAATGTGATCAAACTCCAGTTCAGCAGCCTTTTTCCATAATTGTGACAAGAAAATTGAAGTAGCCAGATGGTCAACCTAAGATTGACCACTAAGCAGCACAAAAATGGCAATGATGAAAGCAAATTGTGCTGAAGTGTATGAGAGCGTGAATCAAAAATATTAATTGTATATGCAATATTTGTGTATGAATAATTCTTAACTGAGTTTTTTTTATACATTTCTCATTATTTTGACGATTTCCATTTTTTGAACAACTCTGCAACAAGGGCTTCTTGTATTTGCTTTTGAGTATACAACAATTCTAACTGAGCTTGAATTTGCAATTTAATGTATACTTTGCAGTCAAATAAAATTATTGACCTTAACTCCACTAGTTAATGAACATTTAATTCTTATTCCTTTCATTTGGTTTTGAAAACGAATAGCTTTTTTTTAAAAAAAGCATCCAGAGACTCACTTTTTAAGAGGTAGTTGATTGGTGACTGGTACCCACATGGAAAAATGTGTCAGGATATAAAATTTTGCAGTTGTGGATATACATAGTTATTCTATAAATCCTGTGCACATCTTCAGTTAAAATGGGGTACAAGTATTCACCATGGTGTGTGTCAGTCTTGTGCATACATTGCTTCTGGCCAGATCCCTGGACATACTACTCGTAGGACATCTGGTATGCTTTGCAGCTAGATTTTCCATTCCTCGCTGTGGTATTATTTTGCAGACTATCACAGTAACTGTGGTCTGTTCAGATTAACACTCAAGCAACTGAATGAGAACGCTGACAGTTCCTTCTTCTCCTCACCCACTCAATGCTCAGCTGGGGAAAAGAAAAAGAGCAAAGGGAAAAATATTAGCTGCAAATAAGAATGTGTGAACTACAGTCTGTATTAATGATGGAATTCTGATTCAAAAATTATAAACTAGTGTAATGCGCAAAATAATTTGTTAATGGAAAAAGCTGAATGGACAGAAAGCTGTTGTGGACTTTACAACAATCCTTTGCATTTGGAGATGTGTATTTTGCTATGTACGGTCATAGTGGAAGGTTAAACTTGCATTGGGTCTAGAATTTGTCAAATCAATTGTAGCTGCAATAGATGCATTATAAATGCATGTTTTTATTTGCAAGCACGACTGCTGATCTTTGAATGCAGTGATGTCAACCTGTAGCCCTACTGCCACATGTGGCAAGTATATTGTTGAAGTCTGAATTGTACTTACTTATTTTGTTTTGATCTTATAAGCTGGAGTGATTTTTTTAAAAAGTGATGTTGCTTCATTAGTTGGATAACTCGTGAGTCAAAACATTTTGGATTTCTAATGTTTGACTATTAATGTAGAAACTGGTAGCCACCCTTTCAGGTGCTGTGATGCTCAAGAAGTCTATATTTTGCGCAATTCTCTGCTGATTTATTGAATATTACTAAAGTAAAAGCTATTTATTCCCATATTGTATATTCCCCTTCTGAAATTTTATCCTCCTTTTGTGCCTTAACCAATTTTTTACATCACTTTTTGGGATTAATCATAATTCTCACAAATACTTAATTTCATGTGAATAAGACATAAAATCAAAAATTAGGCCATTTGGCCTATTGAATCTGCTTTGCCATTCAATCATGGCTGATGGGTTTCTCAACCTCATTTTCCTGCTTTTTCCCCAAAACCTTTGATCCCCCATGGCAATCAAGAACTTATCCATCTCGGTTTTAAATGTACTCAATGACTACCCTCCATAGCCTTCTGTGGCAATGAATTCCTCAGGTTCACCACACTTTGGCTGAAGATATTTCTCCTTTATCTCCATTCTAAATGGTTTTCCCATTACTCTTAAGGCTGTGCCCTTTGTACCTCCTCTCCCTACCAGTGGAAACATCTTCCCAACTTCCAATCTATCCAGGCCATTCAGTATTTTGTAAGTTTCAATCATATCCTCCTCATTCTTTTAAACTCCATTGAGTAAAGACCGAGAGTCCTCTAATCTTCTTCGTATATTAATCCTTTCATTCCTGGGATCGTTCTCGTGAACTTTCTCTGGACCTACTCCAGGTTCAGTATATTCTTTGTGAGGTATGGGGCTTAAAATTGCTCACAATATTCTAAATGTGGTCTGACCAGATATTTATAAAACCTCAGAATTATATCCCTGTTTTTGTATTCTCATCCTCTCAAGATGAATGACAACATTGTATTTGCCTTCCTAATAACTGACTAAACCTATAAGTCTATCTTAAGAGAATCCTGGAGCAGGTTTTCCAAGTACCTTTCTAAGTTTTCTCCCAATTTAGAAATTAGTGCATGCCTCTTCTTCCTACCAAAATGCATGAAATCACAATTTCCCACGTTGTATTTCATCTGTCATTTCTTTGCCCATACTCCTCACCTGTCTAAATCTGTCTGCAGCCTCCCCGCCTTCTTAATATTACCTGCCCCTCCACCTACCTTTTGTATCATCTGCAGACTTAGGCAGAATGCCCTCATTTCCTTCATCCAGATCGTTAACGTAATAAAGTGAAAGGTTGTGGTCCCAACATTGACCCTTGTGGAACACCACTAGTCACTGGCTTCCATCCTGAGAAAGACCCTTTTTTATCCACACTGTCTGCCTTCTGCCAAGGTTCTATCCATGCGAGTACGTTGCCTGTAACACCATGGGTCCTTATCCTACTCCATAACCTCTATAACTTGGTCAGACATACGTTGGGAGATGTTATACAAAGTTTCAGTAAGTCCTATTTCATGTTCATTTAATGCTCTGTCTGGCACATTTTTATTTTTGTAGCTTTTTCACATCTGTTGGCAGGGGGAGAGCTTCCTTCCTGGGGAACAAAAGTAACTTGGCAAACATCAGGTTAAAATTCCATGGGGAGGAGGGGTGGAAATTCTATACATAGCTGTTCAGCTGGGCAAGGGAATACATGTAATTGAATTTTGCTGCCTCAAATGAATAAGCAGTCAGGAAGGAAAAATTGGAAATGCATCAAAATGCGGCCTGGTAATGAAGCTATGACTTGTAAGAAGTCACATGCATATCCTGCATGTGGAATGTGTAGTATCTGGTTCGAGAGACAAAAACTAAATTAAATGTATTCAAACTGCTGCTGAACTTTTTTTCAGAAAAGTCTAGGTTTATCGGACTGTTTCTTGCCAAAGTTATGATGTCATCTTGGTTGCTATGGAGTGTGGTTAGACTGGAGGAGACAACCCAGTCAGTAAAATAGGACATTTGTTTGGTGAACTGCACTGTGGTTTCCCTTCACTGAATGCAATGGGGAAAACTATCAACAATAAATCTCTTGAATGTTCAGCACGTCTTTTATTTTTCTGTTTTTTTTTGTACTTTGAGGAAGAGGTGTGGGCCCTGTAGCAAAATTGGGTGCATGCACTTATTTTTCCCATGTAGGCAGGGTGTGAGAGTCTGTTTTGGAGTTTGGTTTTTATGCCTACGTATATATACTGTAGAACATTAACAGTGTCCAATAATCTCGTAAAGTTTAGTTTGGCAAGCTGCTTTTTCCTCTGCCACAGCCCTTACTGTGCGGAAAGAAAAACAAAATTTCCCACAGCAGTACTGAGTTATATTTCTCATTGCAATAGAGCAATTAGCAAATTTTATGCAAACTGTAGTATTTTTGTCCATTTGTGGTACATTTCAGAGTGCGACTTCTAAGCTGTTCATTGACATGTAGTCTGCATTTTTGAAGTCTTTAATATGCAAGTATATTTAACTCTTTGCAGACCTAGATTGTAGTTGCAACCTGCTGTTGGAAGGATGGTGTTCGAGAAGATTAATTTTTTAAAATATTTAATCCATAGGTGAAGCTGCACTTAGGAGTGACGGTAGGATGCAGTCAATCCCAGTGTCCTCTTCACTCACCAACCACCGCACAGGGCCTCCACCCATCAGCCCCAACAAGAGGAAGTTCAGCGGGGACCAGGGAGGAGAGGAGATGGAAAGCGAGAGTGAACATGCCTCTAAAACAAGCAGGTTATACGTTCAAGTGTAAGTATTTCTTGATTAGAAACATTCCGTGTGCTGGAAACTGAATTGTTGGGTTACACTAACTTTCAAAAGATGGAACTGATTGGAGCGGACTAAACAATCTCAATGTAGAACAAATTCAGTCACTATTAGTCTCCGTGTTTTTACTAAAGCTTATCATTGAAGCTTCATTATCTGTGTGCACTTATGTTAGGTTCTTCATACTTTGCTGAGCAAAAATTTGCAAAGCAGCATAGATCTAAAAAAAATCTCGTTGCTAAATAGTAGACTTGCCCAATTACTGTCTGTACATAAACTGCTGTCCATCATGCTTAAGCCAAAAAGAGTCCATATATTCAGACTCTAGATTTGTCCAGATTTTCTTTTTTTTCCTCTTCCAGTTTAAAAAACAGAATTGCATGGCAATTTTTTGTATTGAAGGAGATGGTAGAAGGATATGAAATATGTTATCCTCAGAAAAGCAAGTATATACAAAAATAGTTGTGAAGGTCCGAAGGAAAATAAACCACAATGCAATGGTGACTAAAGAGATTTCCTTAATTTTATGTAAGTGTTAATGTCTGTCACACTTTGTTCCAGTTGGTAATATAACTTTACACTCACCATTACTCTTTCCTCAACCTGTCCTAGATTTGCATTATACCCCTGCTGTAAAACTTAATCCCTACCTCCCCAGGCCAGTCACATGACATTACTTTATGGATGCTCAATTCCTTTTCTTTCGGTTTTGTACAACAGAGGATTTCCCTTCTGATTTTATCAATCTGAAGTATTGTGATCTGTAACACACAGTGTACGGTTCTCTTTAGTGTCATCCGACTTGTGCTCTGCTGCTGCCACTGCACTCTATTCACCTTTTGTAGCTTTAGTAAACTCTGCTGTAGCCCAGGAATGGGTTCTGGCAATTCATCTCGCTGACTTTAACAGCTCATCCCCAACCCTTCAGTCACTATTCGATGGGAAGGTGAGCAGAAATACCATGAAAACAACATCACTGCTCTTTTTCCCTCTTATGCTGTCTCTTGTGTGCGCTCCCTCCCTCCCCGCTCCCTCTCTCTGACCTATCTTACCCCACCACCTCACATTTTCCTCCTCACACTTCCCCTCCAATTCTCTCACTGCCTCTCTCTTCTCTACATTAGAATGTGAATAAATTAGATTTTGTGTACCTAGTACAACTACTACCACCAGAATAAGTGGTTCAAAAAGAAACGTTTGTTGTACTCAAGTTGCAAATTATTAGTATCTGAGAACTTGACCCAACAAACTGGAGGAAACTGGTGTTGTTTTTCTGTTCTTGAGCTGTGTCAGAATGTAGCATTCGGCTAGCCAATGAATGGAATTTTCCACACGTGGTTTTATATGCTGCATTTTGCAGAGGAACAAAAGCATTCAGTTTAATCCTTTCAAGAATTATGCAACAAGAGCTAATTTTTATATTTGTTTTCTGATTTTATTTGATCTGACCTCCACAACTTCCCTAGTTCCAGTTGCTCGCTCATCCTGGCCTTTTCTGCATGAATCCAGCAATTAATGGCAATTTGCCAGTGTCTCCATTATCCCTGCATTTATTTATCTGAGAGCGTTTCCACCCTGGGGTAGACCAGGGACATATACAGGAGCAATTATATCCTTTTGTGATCCTAAATAATTTCATTTGGTTAAAATGTTAATAAAACCTTTTGTTCTCATGTAAGCTCAATGGACTTGCAGCAGTGGCTCTGTGGTGATTAATGCTGCAAGCACAGCATTATTTCATTACAACATTCAAGCAGAAATAATATTAGTTGAATCTCTGATCTGTGTTGAGTTTGTCCATCTAAGTTTGATTGCTCAATTTGTGTTAGTACATAGGAGCTAAATGAGGGGAAAATCAACTTCTGTTCCTACTCCAGATCAGCACACCGGATTCCCGGTCATATTTGTAGATAGTATCTGTGATGTGATGGCCCTGACAAATACCAAGCCAAATAATGGCTGCTGCATACAGTATGAGCCCCACCTCTGAAGCATAAAAAGTGAAGACTTCGTAGGAGAATAAAATGAACTGCACTTGGAAAAATAAGTTTAGCCTTTACTTATGTTGCTTTCACCATGTTTAGATTTTACTTAATTTGCAGATTGTAAAAGTACCAATGTTCCTTTGTAATAACGGTAAGATAGTTCGAAACTTGTGTTGCAAACAATCACATGAAGGCAGATGTTTGTTCCTGAACAACGCTATTCACTAAGCTAACTGTTTTTGCCAAATCATAATTAATAGTGAAGCAATAGCAGATTTGTTTTTAGAAGTGCAACAGCTAAAATCATTCAACTTACTTAATGGGAAATTTACAAATTTTCAATACCACAGTCAATTTCTTCTAAGTCTGAGAATTTTCCACATACCTTGTACACTTTATTGCTGCTTCCATTAACATTCAAACAAATTGAAGTTCTGTATGTTGAATGCCTCTTTTAAGCTTTCCCAATAGTTCAGCTGATGCATGTACAACCCAGTGTGGAATTGAGCCATACAGACCTTGAAGGTCTTGCGATCAATCCCAAATGTACACAGTGTCAGCTGTTATTGAGTTATGTCGTGGTAATGGCATTTAATTGTCCTGGGTTCAATCTCCTTGGTTTAAAGCTGGAATGGAACTTGTTATTTTCAATTGTTTTCTGGCAGGTGTTTGTATGACTGCAGATTGGATTTTTAAAAAAGTCATGCATGTGTGCATTGCTAGTGAGACTAGTATTTACTGTCTAACCTTAATTACCCTGGAGAAAGTGGTGGTGTTGAGCTGCCACCTTGATCCATTGCAGCCCATATAATGGAGCTATACACAGAGAGCTGTGAAGGAGGGTGCTCCAGGATTTTGACACTGCAACATAGTTCCCAGTAAAGATGGAATGTGGCTTGAAGGGGAACTTGGTGGTGGTGTTCCCATCAATCTGGGGCCCTTGTCGTTTTAGATACAGGTCGTGAGTTCTGAAAAGTTCTGCTTAGGGAGCCTTGACATGTGAACACAGTACATCTTGTAAGTAGATCCCATGCTGCCTTGAAGTTGCATCGCCATTCAGAGATTCTACACTTGTTGATCATCCGACGCATTGACTTCCAATTCTGGAAATCAGTGCTGCACATGGACCTCTGGCGTCTGTGCAGTGGCAGAAATGTTTACAGGGAATGTAGGATGGTAGATGCTGCTGCCACTGTGTATTGGTTTATGGATCAAAAGTTGAAAGTGGTGCATGTGGCACTAGTCAAGCAGCTTGCTTTGTCCTGGATGATGAGTGTTTTGAGTGTTGTTGGATTCGCACTTGTCCAGGCAGGGGGAGCGTATTGCACCCCATTCTTGAATGTGTCTTGAGGATTCAGGAGGTAAATTGTTCACTGCAGAATTACCAACCTGTGACCTGTTCTTATAGCCACAGTATTTATATTTCTGGTCTTTTTCTGTTTCTGGTCATTGGTAACCCCAGGATGTTGACAGTGGGTAACGTGACTGTAATGCCACTGAATATCAAGGAAGAGTGGTTGAGTTCTTAAGTTGGACATGAACATCGGCCAGTTCTTGTATGACACAAATGTCACTTGCCAGTTATCAAGCCAACCCAGAAAAACGTGATATTTATGTTTGAACATTCAGCTGCCATCTAGTGGAAGGCATAAAGGCTACTGATGCCATGAAGATATAGCCCAGCCAGAATTAATACCTTTGAGATTGAGGGGGAGAGAAGCACTTTTATTATGGCTATCTGATAAACTTTAACTGAGCAAAAAGAAAGCTGTATGAGTGAAGGTGTTACTGAATGTGATGTGTGGAGTTCCTTTTCTAACTTGCCTCCTAAAGTCCTGAAACGTGAATACAAGGTGAGAGGATTTGCCACCTGATGAAGATACTACTAGTACTCAAATGTTCAATTAATGGATAAGCAAAGTCAGTAGTATGTTGAGGTTGGTTTGCACGAGGGCATTGACAATGGCTTGGTAATGGTCTGCTCCTCCAGTTTTGGGATGCAAAAGAAAATGCCTAAAATGATGGTGAACGGCTAAAACCAATCCAGTACTGCTTATGAAATGATTTGGTGCCTATAGGTGCAACTCTTCTTTATGAAACCGACAATTGCTGAATAGCTTGTGGTGCATAATATCTTTAGAATGGTCGAGCTTTGCCGGTGGCAAATCTACTTCATCAAAGAAGGCAAATTATATGCAAGATGTCGTGTGTTACTGCCATAATCTCTAAGAGAACTGACAGTGCCTCAGTGATAGAAGAAATATAAACAATGTAGATTGCAATCCCAGGAGCTTCTATTAAGATGTGAGCCGCACCATTCAGACAAGGAATGTCCCAGTTCAGTCTGTTACTTTGTACTGATCTCTGGAGAGTGGACACAGGAGACTGTAGGTTCCTCTTCCCTGAGTGAACAAAACATTCTATTTTAAAGTAAAAATTGGCACCCATAGCAGGCAGTGAACCAGATTGGTTTATCGTATGAATTTGCGTCATTATGCTGATTTGTGTCATGCTACATATAACTTTTGAATACAGTGAGCTGTATTTACAAGTCTGTTCGATGAAATCCATATCCAGTGATGGTTTGAGAAATCAAGAAGAGTGTGTTCATCACAGCAATCAGAATGCAGCAACTTTGATTTTGTTTAATCAAGTTGTATTTTTCGGTGAATTTGCAGGCATCTGAGTGTTGTATTACAAGTAGTTTATCAAAGTACCCATTTGAAAACGAAGGTTGTGATTTTAAATGTATACTAAATAGTGAGTCAGTAGTTTGTAATGCAGTCCAAGGATTAAGTGGTTGTAAACAACTCTAGCTCACGGTTTAATACCATGTTTTTTTTTCTGGGGGCAGGATTACCTGTAAAAATACCTTCCTGTTGATTGGCCGAGAGTACATCCAGTCATGACCACTTTCATGTGCATTTTATGCGACCATAGTCGGACCGTTGTCAATGATATAGCACTATGGACTCTAATTAAATTTAGATCTCCAGCCCCTGTAAAATCAATACCAAACTGAACTGTCTAAAAACACCCCAAAGAAAGTTGTTGTTTGCCTTTATAACAGTAAATCCAGCTGTCAGATCTTTGCTTTAATATGTGAACAATGACTGGTGGTCAGTTCCTTTTGGGCTGATACAGCTTGTCTCTTCATACTACATAGATCATCTTGTTTGGAACTGAGAATTCTTGACCAGAGCCAGCACTGTTTGTGATGTTGATTGGTTTGTGTGTCTCTCTTGGCAGGATTCGTGGGGCAAGGGTGTGTGGTGGTGAGATCGGTTGAATGACTTGAAGTCTTTTGTTTAAAGTTGAGAGTCTTATTTTTTGTTATATTTGCATATCTCTGCTGCTTTGAGCCCTTCGATGTGCTGGTTAGTCCTCGCTGTTCACCTACTTGAGCCTGATGGATTGAATTTTACCAGAAAGGAGCAGTGTTGTTTTTTTCAAGTTTCAAAGAAGGTTTCTCCTTGTGAGGTCTAGTGAGCTTTCTCTTGTTGTCATCCAAAATTTGCCTCATTATGTATATATGGTACCCCTATGCTGTCCCACTTGTCTGGTGTTAACTCGATTCTCCCACTGGCCAGAGGCACAAGTACTTGTCACTGCCAGGACATCCCTGGCACTGACCGTGTTTAAAAGCCTATTTTTTAGCCGATTAAGTGCTAGCAGTCTGGAGCTGCCCTGCATGTTTTATAGATTTGCCCCAGACATGACTGGGTTCAGAAAAGATTTATAAGGATGTTGCCAGGGTTGGAGGATTTGAGCTATAAGGAGAGGCTGAACAGGCTGGGGCTGTTTTCCCTGGAGTGTTGGAGGCTGAGGGGTGACGTTATAGAGGTTTACAAAATGAGGGGCATGGATAGGGTAGATAGGCAGTCTTTTCCCTGGGGTCGGGGCGTCCAGAACTAGAGGGCATAGGTTTAGGGTGAGAGGGGAAAGATATTAAAAAAGACCTAAGGGGCAACTTCCTCATTCCGTAAACGAACCACCCTCTGTGTGAGGAAGTGGTGGAGGCTGGTACAATTGCAACACTAAAGAGGCATTTGGATGGTTATATGAAAAGGAAGGGTTTGGAGGGATATGGGCCGGGTGCTGGCAGGTGGGACTAGATTGGGTTGGGATATCTGGTCAGCATAGACTGGTTGGACCTGAGGGTCTGTTTTCATGCTGTACATCTCTATGACTGAGGGGAAATTGGCATTATGATTTATGGACAGGAAACTGGAGGTCCTGGTGGATGAGATGATGCAGAGAAGGGTCATCATCTTTCCCCAGAACTGGCCAAAGAGACCACGGTACTTGTTTCTGTCAACCCTGACCCAGGGGAATGCACAGCTATTGAGTATGAGTTCCACTCTGGCAGGGAAATTTCCATCATCATCTTTAAGCTGTATCACGCTTGCACTATATCTGCAATTGCACCCACCTCTCACAAGGCTCATGCCGTATCACTCTCTCTGTCATATGCAACATCTTTCTTCCCTGACTCTTGCCCACCTAATTTCACCCCAGAACTCCTACCTTTCCCTCACTTGGTCTCTTCCTTTATCTCATTCTAGGAGAAAACAATTCTCAATAGGACAGAGAGAATCGAGACAAGTGGTTGAGTTCCCAACATTCAACTTGACACCACCTACGAGCAGAGAGATCTGGACTGTAACCACCTTGATTGGCAACTAGTTGTGCCCAAGTCTTGACTGACATTGCACAATGCCCCTAACTGACTGCTGGGGCTCCCTGCCTAATGCATGTCTCCCTTGACTTTGAGTCATGGCAATTTGGTTGAGGCATGTGTGTTTGCTACCTAAGTTGCGCAGTACTGCATAGGAAGATGTCCATCCCCTTGACTGATGACTGCTGACAACCATGAGAAGCTTATTTGAGATCATCCAAATAGGCTTAAAGTGATTTGAATACTAAGAGAGCAAGCGAGAATCCCTGAAATGTGTAAGTTCCAATCTATGAAATGTGTACCCTTTCCTGCGTGCAAAACCAGAGCATTATGAGCAGTGTTCCCTCTAAGCTGCACTGTTGTGCAGTCACTCTGTTCTGTGCATGCTGCTCGCATGTCAATTAGCATGGCAATGGATTGATTTGCTGCCAGACCCCCAACATCTGTGCAGCAGAAGAAAATATTCAAGGCAAAATTATGAGAGGTGCTGGTGCTCTCTACAGTGCAGCATAGACATTCAGAATCACACTCTAAGTGAATCAGGGATGTGCCATGACGATGCAATGAGGCTGGTGTGTGTTGGATGATGATGCCCATGGCTGGGGATGTGTGTGGTCTTTGCCCGCAGAGCATTTCCTCACATGTTGGAGCCTAGAGGCGAGCGGTGGGTAGGAATCTCTCTAGGGTAACTGCTCTGACTTTCATGTTGGGAATTCTTGGCATCAAGTTTCTATCTGGCAGGTGGGAGAATGGAGAAACTACTTTCAAATGAGGTGAGCATAAGTAGGAATGGAGGTGATAATGAGTGCTAAGCCATGCAAATAGCCTGACAATGCTGTCGAATAAGAATGCTGTTTCGTCATTCAATACTTGGTTGGAAAATGGAATGTTTCAGTCAGCTTCAAGAAGTTCTTTTGGATGTCTCATCTGATTTTCCCAACTTTCTTGCCGTGGCTCCCATTTTTACTGTGTTCAATTATCCCGTGCTCCATGCTCCCATCCAACGTAAAATTCTTAACTGATCACTCCAGATACTCGTTTGAATTCCATCTATAATTTGTGTTTTTGTAATAAAACTGATTTGAGACCCATAGAGTAAGCTGGAAGAATCATGAACTTAAACATTCCTCAAACTACATTGTCAGCTAAACAGTCATGCTTGTGAAAGAGTGTTCTTCATAGGTGGATGTACTTTGAGAATTTACAAAGTATTCAGTGCTATCCAATACCACTCTACATCGCATTACATCCAATACCAGTATATATTACATTTATTATGGGGTAGTGCTATACACCTAAATATGTTTTCACTCAAATTGATGGTGTGATGTAATGAGGAATAAATGGTCCCTAGTTCTTTGAAAGCATCATTTAAAATCATCAATCTGCAACTTTATTGCATGCTTTTGTTCTCAATGAAATTACAATAATAGCGGCACGGTGGCTTGGTGGTTAGCACTGCTGCATCACAGCACCAGGGTCCCAGGTTCGATTCCAGCCTCAGGAGATTGTCTGTGTGGAGTTTGCACATTCTCCCCCTGCGTGGGTTTCCTCTGGGTGGTCCGGTTTCGTCCCACAGTCCAAAGATGTGCAGGTCAGATGAATTGACCATGCTAAATTGCCCGTAGTGCTAGGTGCAGAAGGAATTGGGTCTGGGGTGGGTTGCTCTTTTTGGAGGGTTGGTGTGGACTGGTTGGGCCGAGGGGCCTGTTTCTACACTGTAGGGAAACTAATCTAATTAAATAGCTCCCAGCTTTCTTCTTCAGTTCATGGGGTACAAACTTCTGATATGTGGGGAGGGGGCGTGTGCAGTTCACCCCACCCGAGAGGCAGTGACTGTCCAGTACCAGTTCTCTATCAAATGAGACTTTGACTTTTTCACATTTTCAGAATTGAAAGACAATCCTCAGTTTCATCTCTTCACTACCATCTCCACAATCCCTCTTACAGACTACTTTTATCACAAAGAGTAAGATCTTTTGTTCAGCCCTCTGTCATGATCCTCCCCTCCATTTCTTTCAAAGTCAGAAGATCCTTTCTGCCATAATGTATTAATCCCATTTTTCTCCAACTTCTAACTTTTCTTCCCTCAGGTATTCTTGTTTACGAGGCCCATCTCTTGCTTTCTTAACCCTTTCCACAATAAGTGTTGGACTGCCATGATACTGACATTTTTAATGATGGTGTTAGTATAGTCTGATATTATCATTGGGTGTGCTGTTGCCACCCAGATATCTGCTCACCCTTCTCATGGGTCCCCGTTTGAACACCTCCAATCGAACAACCAACGAGGTGTGATAATGTTTGTAACAATATTCGTTGTACAGTAAACATCTTCTCCAACTTGGCTTGCCTGTCTTTCATACATTTGATCTCCGTTGTCTCCATTATCCAGTTAAGTGGCCACTTTGCACTTTTATCATTCCAGTAATAGCTAGAAAATCTCTTGCAATAGTTCATCATTTTGCCCTCTCAAGTTACCAGAGGAAGTGGCGGACGCTGGTACAATTGCAACATTTAAGAGGCATTTTGGATGGGTATATGAATAGGAAGGGTTTGGAGGGATATGGGCCGGGTGCTGGCATGTGGGACTAGATGGGGTTGGGATATCTGGTCGGCATGGACAGGTTGAACCGAAGGGCCTGTTTCCATGCTGTACATCTCTATGACTATCTTTTTGCAACCCATTCATGCCAATATCTGATCGCATATGGGGAATTCTACATGGAGAATGATGACCCAGTTCGGCAGCCCTACCACCTCTTGACACCTGCACTACTGCTTAGACTGTTTGGGAATTGTAAGAATTCTGAATAAACTACAATTTTCTTTGATTAAACATTTGGTCAAGCATAGCTATTATCTTTATGTGGCATTCTGTCTAATTTTGAGTTTAAATTACCATCCATATCTACTTTTCTTTTTGCTACTCAGGAAGATTACACATGTCCACCCTTTCCTTAGTTTATCTGATCCTAAAATGCCAATCTACATATTGGTGTCCCCAGGCTTGAGTATTCCAATAACCCCTTTGCAGTCCTTGCAGATTTGGAGGTGATTCATCCAAAATGCTACTGCATGTATTCTGCACAAGTTCTGCTAACCATCACCTCAGTCTGACCTAGATTGGTTCCCAATTTACAAATGCTTGTGTTTTCAAATTGTCATTGTCATGTTCGAATTTCACCAAATATTCACCCCTCCCCTCCCAATTTTTGCAGACTGCTGCAACCAACAATCTTTCAAGAACACAACGTTTCTCCAGCACTGGTTTCTTTCATGTACCTCCAATTCCTTTGCTCCATTCCTTCACCCATCAAGTCCTTAAATACTGGAATTTCTGACCTCAAAGCTTCTACTTCTAAGATCCTCCACCATCGTCTCTGCTGAATGGTTACAGATTGTATAGCACTTGGAAGGCTGAATTGAGGAAAATAAAAAGCCAAAGGTTTTGAAAATACATTAAAATGTTTTTAATTAATCAAGCAGTAGACATTGGAAACTGCTGAAGTGGTATAGGCTAATATTTCTAACTTCAAATGTGCCATACCACTTTCTAATTTTGATTTGTGGAAAATATCAAAATGTTCCCAGAGTTTTGGGCTACATCTGATTAAAATTTATGTTGCTGAAAAATTGCATCATTTTCAGAGATACAAGTTACTGATACATTAAATGAGAACAGTAATAGAATTTGTGTTTGCATGTACATATATCTGTGCATGTATAAAAATCTGTCTATATCTGTTAAACATATAACATTAAAGTGTGTGCATGCAAGTACACGAAACTTTATTTTCTTTCTGTTCCTGTGACCATGAATAGCATCATGTTGAAACAGATTTCTACTTATTCCTGACTAGACAAAATGATCATAGCACAATGTCGGCAGTGCCAGTATGCATTCCTGATCACTACTTACAGTTCTTAGCTTTAGAGCTTAACTGAAGTAGTCTACATTCCTTGCATTCCAGTGCAATTTACAATGTAGTGTGTTCAGATCTTTAATGTTTAGTAAGTCCTTGATGAATAGTCACTTTTTTTTGTTGCAGATAGCATCGTTCTATTTTGTTTTTTTATTAAGAAATGTGTGAATAGCTTTTTTGTTGAAATAAGGATCCATATCTAATTTAGAAAACAGCCTTTCCAACCTGATCACAATTTTTAGTAGTGTATCAATTCAGTCAAATGCAGAAAGCATGATGTGGTGTCCAGTTGTTGAGAGTTTACTCCACTGCTCCTGGACCTGGGAGCCGCACTATTCCAAATGATTTCAGATGTAATCTGAAGTATTTCTGCAATGATGTGTGTCACCCTTTGCTCATTTGCATGAAGTCTGTCTAATGCAGCCTCGACACTGTAGTCTCTCTCCATCTTTCCCTTTGTTTTGTGGTGAATCAACACACTGTTGATCCTATATGCCATTGTGACTTTCTGACCTGTCTATTGTGTCTGTCTCGATGGAACACTGTTGACTGGTCTTTAAGGTCACTGGGGAAAATTCAAGGAAGAGGAAGAAATTTCCTGTTTGTGAGTTTAAACAGCTAGTGATTGTGTATTTTGGTTTGCTGTGGGATTAAAATTTACTGTAGCTATTTCATTAATTCTTTTGGACTTATTATTCCATAAAGCACACAAAGTAAGATTATATTCTTAAAAACTGCAGATGAGTTCAAGATTGATGCAGAAAATTTGAATGTTTCCTTCAAGTGAAGGTGATTGTGGAAATTTTAACGTGAAACCTTTCTATCCAAAGTAACACAATGTCTCGATTTGAACAAAACCTGAGTACAGGTAAAAATGCTTGTGGACTTGAGGGGAAGAATTTGAAAGATTGCATACGCTTGAATAAAATTAGCAGCCCCATTCATAACAATCATCTGTTTCCTTTTATGGTACAATATAGTAACACAACAAGATTTATTCATGGCTTACAAGTGGGTGGTGACGTAATGCAATACATTTTCTGGCACTGAAGTAGGTAAGCACAATGGAAGTCTGCAACTGGCTTGGTTGACAAAACAGGATGATGTCCTCTGATCGTAAAATGTTGTTAACAAAGCAAGTTGGACATGTGCTAATTTACCTGATCTACCTAGCTCTTGATTATATTCATCCTGTCTGATTTTTTTTTTGTCCATTTGTATCAGTTGTTACAGAGCAAGCTGACTTTGATTACTGATTCATTTTGACAAGTTATAATTTCTCTGTACCAAAACTCCCTAGTGGCAAGAACCAAAACAGTGACGTTAAAAATGTACAGTGTAGCAAAGGTGACTTCTATCCACGTGCTTAGTCACTAGCTGAATACTTTTGGTAACAAGCATTGTTCAAAAGTTTCACCAATTTGGGATCTCAGTAAATATGAAATGAGACATGGTTCTTTTCTGTCATCCCCAAGAAGTGATAGTGCTTGCTATATGCAGCAGTGAGCAAACCTGTAACACAAATTTGTTGCCACTTGGATTGTTCTCAGTGCATTGATCTCCTGGGGCTTTTCAGAAATTCCCATTAGTTGCAACATGAGAGTTGTGGTTTTGTGCAGGTCACAAAGCAAGAGAACTGGGATTTTTCTTTTGTCTGCATGCCATTTTGTATTTCACAGATTTCTGGTATATTTCCAGTCTACAGGCAGGTACTGTGCTAATGAAACTGTGGGGTGATTTAGTCGTCGTTTCTAAAATCAAGCAGTTGGAATGCAGCATACTATATAAGACCTTAAGTCCATTTATTCTCTCACATCTGGCTGGCCAAAAAGTAAAACTGTTTGTTAGTCAGATAAAAATGACCTAGTCTTGTTTCAAGAGGAAGCTGCACCTTGTTTTGTGTTCGTACTGTGATATATTTTTCACAAAGTCAGCTGAAATTAATGTCTTACATCAGACTGTATAGAGGATCACAATCATGTTCAAATAGCTATATTTAAGATAAAGAAAAACGGAAACACCCCTGCAATTTAATGCCAGTAAAAACGGATGGTATATAATTACTTCCAGAGTTTGTTCTTTCCTTGAAACCTCCTAAGCTCTGACAGAATGCAGCTTTCAGTAAAGTCCTGGCTTTCATAACTCATTTTGGCCCATACACTAAAAGCTGGTTTGTGTAAACCATTGCAAACTTGTGGATATGATCCAAAACCAGATAACCTGCAGAAAGTCCACAAGCTTCATTAGGTGCCGAATGTGAATGGAAGCATAGCTTTTCTAAACAAAACTTTGCTTTCATATATTTGAAGTTATTAGTGCAAAGCTATGTTTTCATTTTTTTTGCATAGTAGCACTGTTTAATCTACTTTTAACTAATAAGGTATATCACAGGGTCACTGGATAAGTTTCGATCGGCCGAAGAAGATCTACTTTTACAATGTCATTCCATGTCTGTCCTAGTCTCTGCTCCTCTGCTGTAACTCTGAAGAATGCCTTTGTTTTGATCTGGATATGACAATTCCAGTATTGTCCTGACTGCCCTTCATTCTCTCTAAACTTGAACTCATCCAAAACTGTGCCGATTAACTTGCATCAATTCCCATTCACTACTGCACTTACCAGCTTGCAATGATTCCCCCCCAGCATGCCCTTTTTTAAAAAAAATTCTGGTCCTTGTTATCAAATCTTTCCATGACTTGTACTTTCCCTATTTCTGTTGCCTCATACTACCTTCCACCACCTCCACTCCTCCAGTTCTAACCACCTATGCACCTAGATTTGCATTGTTACACATTGAGAATTGTGCCTTCAAATGCTTGGCTTACAGAGTGGAATTCCCTCCTTAATCATCTCCTATCCTTCTCTTTTGTCATCTAAACCCTTCCTTAAGCCCTACATCTATAAATTTATAAATGACTGCGTATGGCATGGCTCTGTCTAAATTTATTTGATAATCGCTCCTCTAACGCGCCTTAGGATGTTTTTGACTTTTTTGTCACATGACCAGAGCACTTTTTTTATATTTTATTTTACTGTGGATTTGAAGTTCTTGAGCTATTTACGTTTGTTGAGCAAGCCTGTGGAATTTTCTGGATCTTACTAATTTTCCACTTGGCAAATCCCATACATTCAGTGAGCACAAGTATGTGAGACTTTGATTTCCAGTTTGTATTGCATTGTACAACTGTATATTGAACTTCAGTGAAGTTAATGATCAGCCCTATGAATGTTCTAATCATGATATTGGCTACTTCTTCATCAAAGGTCCATTCAAGCTTGATGTGTTCTACAAATTGAACTACCTTGATTGGGGATTAAGAATTCATGTTATTTATGTTGAGTAGCCATGTAACTTGGTAAACTTGCTTCAAATTTGGAGCTTTGTTTTAAAAGCAAAGCATACTAAAACCTGCTTTATTTTGTTAAAAATCTCACAACACCGGGTTATAGTCCAACAGGTTTACTTGGAAGCACTAACTGATTTATAATGTCAGTTCATGGCAAGGGTGAATCTAATATGAATCTATCTCTGGCACAAAATTAATGGCTTAAAGAAGAACAGATTGTTTGCTCTTAGTTAAAGCTGATTCTCAGAAATACATAACATTCAAATGAAATTTCATGATCTAAACAAGAATTATTTAAGCAAATATGTATCTGGTTCAGATGAGACTCCGACGTAGTGTTCAGCATCTTGATCATAATGTTATAATGAAAGGATATTAGGAACCTTTGAAGTAAATGGCTATATCCTTTAAGAAGGCAACTTGAACTCCTCTTTCAACAGTAGTGTGTGAGAAAATGTACATTCTATCACACTCACCCACAATCAATATTATTTTCCATGAACCCTTCTCCAAGTATGTTGACTATGGTATGGTTCTATTCCACGATTACTGACAACTTGTTTTTTTGATGTTCATATGAATTACATGATGGTGGTTTGCTGGTAAGGATCAGCATGACTGGCCTTACCTTATTGTCTGAAGATACAAATATTTTATTATTTTATGTAAAGCTTGGCACATTGATTGACATTCACATCCATTGTCCAAAGACACTTAAAGTCCAAGTGTAGTGCCTGACGATTGCATTGGCAACATTGGCACAGACTATAGATTGATGCCAGGATCTCCCTTGTCTTTATGGTTGATAATTGGGAAATTTGTGAAGGAGTGGAGAAGTGAATCCTCTTTGAAGTTATTTTCCAACATTTAGCGTAGTGAATCATTCATTACATTGCGAAACATTAAGAGAAAACTTTTCACTATTTTTTGGTTTGAGCCTTCATGAATATTCAATAAACTATCAGAATAGTGTTGATTTTCTTGCTTGTGAGCAGTCTACTTGCACTTTGAAATCATTCTTGTGCAGGACAAATAGGATTGACTCTAATATTCCGGAGATATAAATATTCTTCATCTGAGAGTAATTGTGAAACATTGAAAAAAAATCGCAAGGTTATTTTAAATTCAAGTTTGTCTAATTCACCATATGTGTGGAAGGTACTCTTCCAGGACAGGATAACATGAGAATTTGACTGTTATCTTTCTGCCAGGTTTTTACTTGAGGAAATTTCCCTTCCCTCTTCTCATGGTCAGACTCGGTGAATCTTCTTGTGATCAGAATCCTCTGCTTTGTCTCACTTTTCCAGATTTCATTTTTTTCAAAAAAATAAGCTTCTGTGAAAGAGAATATATGAATTACATAAATTGTATTTTAAAACATTAAGCAAAGGGCTTGGGATGACCTGTGCATGTGGGTTTCTTGTTTGTCGGCTGGAGCCATTTTCTCATTTTCACAGTTCAACTGAAAACAAAGGCCTCCTTATCCTTTCACTGAGCTGTGTTCACAAGCGCTGACATCAGCCTTCCCCAGCAGGCAAATGTGCTGCATTAAGAGTCTACAGGGGAGTTGGGAAGCTTGACAGAAATCCTTTCTCATGACATTTATATTGATCAGTTGCTTTGTATCTGTGTGGAAAACAAATGCCACCAGTAGTAACAGTTGGCACAATGTAGAAAATAATTTCTATTGATTTAGCCAGAAAAGTCTTCAATTTTCTTTGACAAATGCCTTTCAACATGAAAATCGTTTGGACTAAATGTATTATTGTACGATCCTAACTTCATTTGCATTTAGTGCAGTTCAAAGGAGATTAGGAAAATGTGCAATATACTGATTGCTGTGTTTGCAAAGGACTTTTATGTTGAAATGGTTTCTGCCTGCCTAGCTTTTCATAAGAGAGCCTGCCAAGATTCAGGGGCCCAGGACTTTCTTGTGGGAGGACGTTGGGCTGCCTTCATGCTTTTTGACAATGATTAAAGTGAGGTTAGTACCAAACCTTCCATTCTATTTTTTTTAAAAGCAGATGGTAGTTCCATGTTCAGCTGCAATTAATTTTAAAGTTTGAGTCAGTGTGCTCTTTAGAGGTAAAATTATTTACTTAGCAGTGAACACCATTCTCCCCGCTGCACCATTAGCTCATATGCAGTGGTGATTTGAAAAATATATTGTGCCTCTCCAGACTCTGGGACAACAACCTGGAATCAGTGGAACTGAAATCACCAGAAAACCTTTTTGAGAAAATACTGAGTGCCTAGTGATAATGATCCGTAGTACAAGCTTTCTGTGTGTTATTGTCAAGCTGCAAGTTTGACAATTCCCACTCACCAAGTCAAAGCCTCCACTTATAGTAAATTTTAAAGATTAAAGACGTGAGCAGTCCAATGTCGATCTATTTTTAGCTATTATAATGTTATAAGAATAAAATCCAAAATTCTTGCAATTATTCTTTTTTTTAAAGCAATCAAAGCTCCTTTTTAGAGCATTGAGGATTCAGATCAGGACATTTTAATTATTACAGTAATTGCCAAGTTAGCATTTTAAGCTCCAAGTTGGAAGTTGTTTATCAATCTCTTTCCTTTACATGTAAACTTAATGGGTACTGGTGCCAAATGTGGACCCTGACTGGGGCCCCTGTTAGAGACTGGATTTGAAGGATTGATGTGGAAGAAAATACTGTACAATGCAAAGCTAGTGGATGCACCCCTGCACACATCTACCACCCTTTTGAAAAGGAGCAGCGACATAATAAATTAGCACCGCTTGGACTGTTACTTAGCGTTCAAGATACTCTCTCTTCCTCCAAGTAGATAAATGTGTTTTACTTGATGAGAACACAATTGGACTTTGTTTATTTGTCTAATAGTAGATACCATATGGTATTGGGCTGAGCATAAAGGTGGGAAAGGACATTTTAACACATGAGTGAAGTAATGGGGTCAATTCATATTTCATGCTGCAGCATTTTTGTTTACCAGCTGTTTAATCCATGCTTGTGCCTTCCTAGATGATAGACGGTCATGTTTGATTTTGTGGTGTGCTTGAAGAAACCATATTGATGAGTATGACACTGGGCATTTGTAAAGTGAGGATCCTGATTTATGAAAACTTGAGGTGGGCTCGTTTTCCTCATAGCTAGTGTTGAGATGTTTGAGGTCTTATTGATAGCTCGAAGGAGTTTGTTTGGATGTTTCTTTGGACTGAATTATTTAGTTAAATTTTATGTTCATCTATGTTTTTTTTTGCGTTACAGTTATAACCTTGAATTTGTGGTATTTGGTAATATTCCTGAGTAATTTGCTGTTTGTAAAGCTTTTTGAAACCTTTGTGGACACAATGAATACAAGTTCTTTTTTTATGGTGAAGTGAATGTGTGCTATGGATCTAAAGGTTTAACATGGGAGGTGTGGAGTCAAGGTTGTGGTCAGGCAGGAAGAGTTTCGGGAACAGTGGTTTGTTTTAAGTTTGTAGTAGGTTCACCTTTGAATGCAGTGATGATCTTCCAATGTTTGTTGTTGCACCATGGTTTGGGGTACACCGTGAATGCCCCAAAGATTGATTCCCACTATATGATTATATGAAAGCTAGCTCTGATTAGTTCCACTTCAAGGTTGGTCTGATTTAAATTTTCCTCTTTGCAAATTATGTTCAATTTTTGATCAATTTCTCCACTGGATATTGACTGATTAGAACAAATATGGATGTTGATGTTGTCCTAAATTAATACTTGGGCCAATGTGTGAATGGGCAATTCCTATTGAGTCCGAAAACTAGCGAGACTACCCATCCTGAAGGTAATGTACGTTCATCAGCTCCCTGAACATCTAATGTAAGAAGGATGGGAAGGAAAATTACTTGAAATTAGGCAGGTTGACTGCATTGGCTGGGGGGATGAGGAGTGTAATGCAAAACATCTGAGTTGGATATTGAAGTGGACATCCTATGGGAAGCAAAACGAAATGCAGGATATAATTTTCAGGAAATGTGGAAAGATGAATATTTGTATCTATATTTTTTACATGGAATATAAATCATGACTATTATAAGTTTTTAATACTCAAAAGGGAAGGTTGAATTACATCATAAATTGCAAAGCTTGAGCACACCATTCTAGGGTCCTATTATTACAGAAGAATATAAATAGGAGAAAACTAAATACCAATTTTGAACCTATTCTGCTATTCAGAAAGACTGGTACTGATATAATATTGATCTCAATTCCACTTGCCTATCTGTTCTTAGTAATTACTGACATCCTTATCATTGATATATACAATGACTGCCTCCACAGCTCTCTGGGGGAGCAAATTCTAACAATTCACAATCTTCTGGAAAAATAAATTCCTCCTCATTTGTATTGAGAGATCCCCTTATCCAAATTCTAGATCCTCTTGCAACAGGAAAGATTCTGTCAGTACATATCCAGTCAAACCCCTCTGAATTAATTAGATCTCCTCTCATTCATCTAAACTCCAATTAATACAAGTCCGATGTGCTGAACCTTTCCTCGTAAGATAGTCCTTTCATCCAGTGAATCTGATTAATCAGCCTTGTCTCCAATACAAGTGTACTCCTATTATTTTTAAATTACACAGTTGAATTGTGATCACACCAGTGCCGTGTATGGCTGTATGTAACAAGATTTTGACACTTTTTATACTCTCATTTCCCTTGCAATAAAACCTAAAAGTGAATTTGTCTTCATAATTATTTGCTGTACTTTTCATGCAAATTTTTCATGTCTTCCATTCTGTCCCTGGGCTATGTTGACAGCCCTCCCTAGAATATACATGGCTGATATAGCTACATGAAGTGCAACTGGCACCTCAAAACCTCACCTGGCTGCTACTGCAGGGATCATAACAAACAACAGGGTACTGTATATGGTTTCCCTGCATTCCTGCTCCCAAACTAAAATTCTAGCAATGTCCTGCACTTGCACTTACTTTCACTAAGGTTTTGGATTAGTTGGGGATCTTGACAGTAAAGCCATAGCAACAGCTTTTTCTTCTAAAGCTACATAAAAATAGAAGAAAATGAATATCTCATTGGAGCTGGTCACTGCCTATCACTTATCAGCTCAAATCTGAATGTATTCAGGTCTTGCTGCTTTTGGACGTGGACTGTATCAATATATGTGGTGTCACAAATGGCACTGAACATTGTGCAATCATCAGCAAACATGGTGGGTGACATGGTGGCACAGTGGTTAGCACTGCTGCCTCACAGCGCCAGAGACCTGGGTTCAATTCCCGCAGCAGTTTGTGGAGTTTGCACATTTTCCCCATGTCTGCGTAGATTTCCTACGGTTTCCTCCCACAGTCCAAACATGTGCAGTTTAGGTGAATTGGCCATGTTAAATTGCCCGTAGTGTTAGATGTAGGGGAATGGTCTGGGTGGGTTGCTCTTCGGAGGGTCGGTGTGGACTTGTTGGGCCGAAGGGCCTGTTTCCACACTGTAGTGAATCTAATCTAAAACAAAAATATAGATTGTAAATATTTGAGGCCCAAACACTAATCCATGTGGCACTTCAGTCGTCCCAGTTTGCTAAACTGCAAATTGACTCATTAATTCTGACTGTGTTTTGTTAGCTGGCCAATCATCTGTCCATGCTAATATATCACCACTCAATACTGTAATCTCTTGTGTAATAATTTTTGTGTCCTCTTATTGACTGCCTTTTAGAAATCAAAATACACTATAACTATTGGCTCTCCCTTATTCATATTGCTTTTTTAAATCCTCAAATTCTAATAAATTTGTCAAACATTTGCATTTGCTGTTCATAAATCCACCACTACTCTATTTGATTTATGTTATGATTTTCTAAATGTCTTGACTACTACTTCATAATGGATTTCAGCATGTTTTCCAAACAGCAGATGTTAGGATAACACTACCCTAGTTTCCAGTGCTCTCCATTTTTGAATTGAGGCATTGCATTTGTAATTTTCTAATCCACTAAAAGGTTTGTAGAATCAAGGGAATTTTGGAAATGTGCAACTAGTGTGTCCACTATCTTTGCAACCACTCCTTTTCAGAACCCAGCATGCAGATGATCAGAAGTTTGGCAAGCTAATAACAAAAGCTGAGCAATGCTGCTTCTTCAGCAACTGTTTAAAGTTCTGTCCTTCCTTTTGTAGTTAGCTGCATCACATGATAGGACAACCATTTGAATAAATCCATTGTTACACTAGGGAATATTAAGATCAGCTTAAAAGTATGACTTTACTGAAAGAATATACCATGTTTAATATTGATACTTCTGCACAGCAACAGTGTCTTTCTGATTGATGTGCTGTTTCACTAAATATTACTACGCAAAAGGAAATTTGAACCTTTTATTTTCTTGCAAATAAAAGTTCTTCAGCTATTTATCAATATCTAGCATATAGCTGGCAGTTGTTAAATAGAAGGTTGTGTAGACTTAATTTATTTTTCTAATTTGAATACCTCTCATGTAATGCAACAAAGCAAGTACTGTTTCTGTAAATTGGGGGATTTTAAGCTCAGCTTAAATGAGAGGTTAAGATGTAATGTATGTTTGTGTGAATATTTGACTATAAATCACACATCTTGCATTCCATCTTATGACACATTGCTGCACATACTGTAATTAGAAGAAATTTTAGCAACAATCATCACCAAAACATGTGAGAAGCACAAAATGAGAGAATGCATTTATGCGCAAAAAAAAACGTGTGCCTTTGGAAATGGCTCCACCCAATTGAACAATAATATAGTCAGCTGTACAGGTGTTTAAATAGTGAAAAACTAATTTAAAACCAAAGCATAGGCATCATTTGAGTAACAGTCCTCCAGTATGTTTTTAACATTATGGATACCCAACTTACTTAGAGAAATGTCCCTTTACTTCAAAGTTTTATATTTTCTCCTGAACTTGTCTTGGTGTCATTTGTTTTAAGACATAATTGATTACTGTATTCAGTTTGCAAATCAAAAACTAGATTGTGTACTTGAATCTGTTTCCTCCTCTTTCCCTTTTATCCTCAATGTGTATTCTTGTGCCAATATGTGGGCAATGCACGAAGGACATTGCTGATTTACTAGTTGCCTTTGTAAGTTGCAGTTTCTTTGCTGTCAACCTTTATAAGCATGTAGATGTGTCAATGAGTTATTAAGGTGTTAAGTTGTCACTTTTCTCATTTACATACCTCAGGGTTAATTATTTATGACAACGTTCTGGAAATGATTCCTAGTTGTCACATAAGGAACAATGATCTAATATATATTTATGGATACAAACAGAAGTATAGGGTCCTATGAGTTACATATTATTTTAAAGTTCACTTAATACTTTTAAACAGTAACAAAATCTTTAAGAATTTCAATGGATGCATGGAAATATGACTTGATTTAAATAAACTTGAAGCCAGTAAATGGGGCAAATTTTGATAATTAGTACCTTGTTGATTTATATATTTACATAATTGTGACTTATTTCACAGTCAAAAAACTGAAAATAGTACAATTTGTGGGGACCTGGGCTGCTAAGTTATTTATAGATACATGAATGTAGTGTATTTGTACATTTGTATTGTAATCAATTAAATGACTTACAGCTGCCTGACTTCAGTTTAAATGTAAAGTTAAATAAAGTAAATTTCTCATCCTCTCTCTTCCAACATTGCTGTCTCATTGGCAGGAATGATCTGAGTGGTTAATATCCAAATACAAAATTGTGTTTTATCTGCTGTATTTCAGAGAAGCATTCTTAATTTTTCTGCATCTGCTATTCTGAAAATGTTATATCACCAGCGAATACTAATTGAATCCGTTTTGCAGGACCAAACCAGTCAATGGGGATTTTCGAAAAGATCAACACAGAGAGCGAAGTCGTAGTCCAATAGAACGTGCTGCAGTGTCAACCATGAGCCATCTCAGCAATCATGCCTATGCTGGCATAGGACTACCAAGCATGTCAATGGAACAGCCTCTAGCACTGACCAAAAATAGCATGGATGCAGCTAGGACAGTCAGCATTGGTGTGGAACGACAGCAGGTATAAATGTTGATCTTTTGGTTGAGTTTTCCAAATACATGTTTTGTAATAGTTTTTTCCTAATGTTTTGCACCTCTTGAGCTAGAGGTCAATTACGCTGATGTTGAGCGAGATAAATGATTTGTTCTAGTGCCACTCAAATTGCCAGTCATCCTTACTCTGTGCAAATGCTGCCTCTTATCTGGAGCGACTGGGGAAGGGAGAGTTAGAAAAATAACTGGTGTCCAGCCATTCAGTAATCTGTTGGTTACAGAATGAGTATTTTTTTGTTTTGTATCTAATAGCAAGACTAATTAACTCATCATTAACCATATCTCTGGCAAACATTTTTTGTTTTACTAAAATTATAACTCTACAAAAGTTCTGCAGATTCACGTTGCAATGCTATCACATAAGCAAAGTAGCAATAGATGCCCTCTGTTTATTTCTTTCTGGACCCCATAATAGCATCATATTATTGAATTGGTTTGGTTGGTTGTACTTTTACCTTTTTTGAGTCAGCAGGCTGTGGATTTGAGTTCTATGTGGACACTGGAACAGTCTAGATAGAAGTGTTGCATTGTCACAGTTGTCATCTTTCAGATTAGATATCAAATGGAGGCACATTGTCTCCTTGTACAGATGGATTTTTAAATCCTGTGATTCCTTTTGGAAAATAATGAGTTCTGTTATTCTGCCCAGTGTTCATCTTCAAGCAACATCTGGTTAAGTAATTGTTATAGCGTTGCAGCTTGTGGGATCTTGTATAAAACGAACTGACTGGCATAATTTCTGACAAAACTATTAGTACTTAAAAAGTGACTCGATGATTGTGAAGTGCTTTGAGACATTTCAGAGTTGTGAATGATATTGGAGAATGTTTTTCTTTGCTGTTGGCACTCTAACCATAGTCCAGTAATATAGTCCATTTAGTCTGCTCATACAATCTTTACTGTTGGGCAAGGACAATTAAAAGTGGAGATTTGTGACTTTAGAACACTAGAGTTTTTTGTTTTCTGTTGGTTTGTGTAAACTGCTTTGCAAAAGAAATGGGACAGATTTCACATCCTGTACCGTCTCCATACGTTGGCAGAATTCCTCCTTCCACAACTTGCCCACATAAACAAGGGGAGAAAAATCAGTTACTTGATTTGCAACTGAAGAATTTGCTTATTTATGAAGCAAAGATCCTCACTGTTTATATTAAGACTGCAATACTATCCACATACATGGTTACCTCACTCAGCACGTTTGTAGATATAGGGTGGAGAGGGTGCAAGTGTTGTCATTATGGTGCATCATGATGCATGGTTGACCATGTTAAGTCACAATATAAGTACATGGGTGTTCTAAGTTGGTTGTTATTGCAATTCACCTCGTGAACCAAAGAATTTTCTGTATACTAATTTTGATGTAATCATAAATAATTAGCCTTCTGAAGCAAGAGGAGTTACAAACATACAAAATTCGAGCCTACTCCACCATCATTATGATCAGGGCTGATTATCCAACTCAGTAGCCTGCTCCTGTTCTTTCTCTCCCTTATCCATTGTTCCATAAGACCATAAAATGCAGAAATTAGGCCTTTCAGCCCATTCAGATTCCTTTCATCCCAAGTGCTATATCAATCTCATTCTTGAAATCCTACATTATTTTAGCCTTGACCGCTTCCTGTCATGGTGAATTCCATAGGCTCACCACTCTCTGGGTGAAGGGATTTCTCCCCTCAATCCTAAATGGCCTACCCTGTAACCTTAGACTGTGACCTGTAGGCTAGATTCCCTATCTCTGAGAATTTTATGCATCTACGAGACCCCTCCTCCCAAATTCTTCTGAACTCCAGTGATTATAATTATAATAAATTTAACCTTTCTTCCTATCAGTCCTGCCATCCCAAGAACATAAGAACTAGGAGTAGGAGTAGGCGATCTGGCCCTATGGGCCCACCCAGCTGTTCAATATGATCATGGCTGATCTTTTTTGTGGCCTCAGCTCCACTTTCCTACCCTCTCGCTATAACACTTAATACCTACACTGTTCAAAAATATTCAATGATGTAGCCTCAACTACTTCACTGGGCATGGAATTCCTCAAATTCACAACCCTTGTGGTGAAGAAGTTCCTTCTCAATTCAGTTCTAAATCTGCTCCCCCTTAATTTTGAGGCTATCCTCTCTCTTGTCCTAATTCTACCCCCAGTGGAAATAATATCTGTTTTTCTATCTTATCTATTCCCTTCATAATTTTATGTTTCTCTAAGATCCCCTCCTCATTCTTCTAAATTTTAATGAAAATAATCCCAGCCTATTCAGTCTTTCCTCATAAACCAACCCCCTAATCTAATCTAATCTTAACTCCTGTACCAACCTAGTGAACCTCCCTGTATCCCCTCTAGTGCCAGTACCTCCTTTCTCAAGTAAGGGAACCAAAACTGCATGCAGTACTCCAGGTGTGGCCTCACCAGCACCCTGTACAGCTGCAACATTACCTCCCTGCTTTTAAACTCAATCCCCTGAGCAATGAAGGACAAAATTCCATTTACCTTTTTTTAAATTACCTGTTGCACCCGCAGACCAACCTTCTGTGATTTGTGCACAAGGATACCCAGATCCCTCTGCACAGCAGTGTGTTGCAATTTTTTACCATTCAAATAATAGTCCTTTTTTACTGTCATTCCTACCAAAATGGATGTCTTCACATTAATTAATATTGTACCTCAAATGCCAGACCTTTGCCCACTCATTCAATGTATCTATGTCCTCCGCAAAGTTTCACAGTCCTCTGCACACTTTGCCCTACCACTCATCTTAGTGTCACCCACAAACATTGATACACTACACGTGGTCCCCAACTCCAAATCATCAATGTAAATTGTGACTAATTACGGTCCCAATCCTAATCCCTCAGGTACCAGTAGTCACCCATCGCCAACCAGAAAAGCACTCGTTTGTTCCCATTCTTAGCTTCCTGTTAGTTGACCAAAGGTAAACCTTTGCTGCACATCCTGAATAGCCAGAACATCTTCCCTCAGGTTAGGGGACCAAAACTTCACTGTACTCCCAGGTTTACAAATTCAGTCCATTTTAATTACAGCTTCCATGCAATGCAGATATTTTAATTGACCTATTCAGACATATAATGGCACACTTTTAGGACGGGTGAGATTTGAACTCTCACCTTCCACCTCCAAAGTATGGACAGTACCACTTGCTGCAACAGCCTTCTGAATTCTTAAACCAAGCTCTGTTTGTAGTTTCCAGTCAATATAAACAATCCCAGGCTACATATCTGAGAATCGCAGAGGAGGTCACTGGTGTCTTGGCCAATATTTGTTCTTCAATCAATATAACTAAATCACCAGCTAGTCACTTACCTCCATTGTTCCATTAGGATAAGTTTGGGTTGAGGATATTTTTTTCCCCAGTTTGTGTTGCTCAACTAGTGGGGGCTTCAACCAAGAAGATACATTAAAATTGAATCTTGGACATTTGATAAGTTTCACTTGAGAGGCAATGATCTAGTGGCATTATTGCTAGACTATTAACCCAGAAACTCAGTGAATGTTCTGGGGGCCTGAATTAGAATCGCACCAAAGCAGATGGTAGAATTTGAACTCTATTAAAAATGTACATGGCCGTGCAACCATTGTTGGAAAAACCCATGTGGCTCACTGATGTCCTTCAGGTAAGGAAATCTGTTATCCTACCTGCTCTGACCTAGGTGTGACCCCACACCCACTGGAATGTGGTTGACTCTTAACTGCCTCCGTGGCAATTATGGATGGGTATTAAATACTAGCTTAGCTAGTAACGCCCTCATCTCGTGAATGAATTCTTTTTTAAAAAAACCCGTTGAGAGTTGGTATCATTGGTCATGCCAAGAGTTCAGTCTTGGGTAACTGCTGGGAAAGTTATGAAAGAGGTTGTGGCAGTGGGTATCTCCAGTTCTGCCCTACCAAATCTGTAGAACTGTCTTATTTTAACCTGATATTGCTACCTATGTTTTTGATTGAGCACTGGAGCTACTAAAAATGTTCGAGTAGGGCAGTGTCATTGCTAATATCTTGGCAGGTTCCCTTCCACAAATTTAGTCGTAGGATCAAATTAGTAAACATTTTTCACTCTCAAAAATAGGTGAAGTGAGACCATATTCTGCTTCGCTTTGCTAGATTACAGAAAATTTTAACTGTTCATGAAGTATTTTGGGATGTTTGAGGTTGCAAAAGTTGATACTGGGCTGAAAGTGACTGTGAATTTGTTGTAGAAGATTTGACTAATCAAATTAGCATATAGCATTAATATTTGTTACCAAACTAAAATATTTTAAAGACAGCATAGTCCCTAAACAGAGAGAACAAAGCAGTTGACAGTCAATTCCAGGTATAATTTTGATCTAGTAATTTACTGATGATTCCAAATTGGGTTTGGTATAGGTTCTGGAGAGGCTTCAAGAGGACTTGGACAAGCTAAATAAATAACATAGCAAATGGCATATATTGTGTAGGTAAAAACAATGATTGCAGATGCTGGAAACCAGATTTTGGATTAGTGGTGCTGGAAGAGCACAGCAGTTCAGGCAGTATCCGAGGAGCAGTGAAATCGATGTTTTGGGCAAAAGCCCTTCATCAGGAATAAAGGCAGAGAGCCTGAAGCGTGGAGGGATAAGCTAGAGGAGGGTGGGGATGGGGAGAAAGTAGCATGGAGTACAATAGGTGAGTAGGGGAGGGGATGAAGGTGAGAGGTCAAAGAGGAGGGTGGAGTGGATAGGTGGAAAAGAAGATAGGTAGGTAGGACAAGTCATGGGGACAGTGCTGAACTGGAAGTTTGGAACTAGGGTGAGGTGGGGGAAGGGGAAATGAGGAAACTGTTGAAGTCCACATTGATGCCCTGGGGTTGAAGTGTTCCGAGGTGAAAGATGAGGCGTTCTTCCTCCAGGCATCTGGTGGTTAGGGAGCGGCGGTGAAGGAGGCCCAGGACCTCCATGTCCTCGGCAGAGTGGAAGGGGGAGTTGAAATGTTAGGCCACAGGGCGGTGTGGTTGATGGGTGTCCATGAGTCACTAAAAACTAGAGTGCAGGTGCAACAAGCATTTAGGAAGGCCAGTAGTTGATTGACATTCATTCCAAGGGGACTTGAGCACACACACACAAGATGTCTTTCTGGAGTTGTATACAGACTTGACGAGAACGTACTGGGAATCTTGTGGACAGTCCTTGTAAGGGTGGACATACTTGCTATAAAGGGAGTTCAGTGGTGATTTCATCAGGATAATTTCTAGAATGGCAAAATAGTTATAGGAGTAGAGACTAAGGAAACTGTCTCTATTCACTACACCTATAAAGAATGTGAGGTGATTTCATTGAAACTTAGCAAATTCTTATTGGACGTGACTGAGCGCATGTAGTTAGAACATTTCTCCTGCTGGTAACTCTACGATGAGTGGATATAATCTCAGGATAAGGGGCAGACCATTTTAAGACTGGGATGAGGAAGAATTCCTCTGAGTGGGAAGTCCTTGAAGTTCTCTACATCAGCGGACTGTGGGAACTTAATTGTTGAACAGGTAGTTTCAAGACAAAAATTCTTAGGTTTCTGGAGACTAATGACTTTAAGGGAGAGAGTGTGGGGAGGTGACATTGAGAAGATGATCAGCCAGGATCTGTCATGGTTGGATAACTTTGATAGGCTGAATAGCCTGCTTGTGTTCCTATGCTTTTAATACTATTGGGGTTCGTCTCTGTGGCCTGGCATTCACTCTGTGTTTGTGAGTGGAGACCAGTGGACAATCAGCCTAGCACTTGCTGCTTCCATTGAAGTAAAGTGGAAGTTTCATACTTTCCTGGGAGTCTGTCTTTTGAAAGACAATGCCAGCTGATAAATCAAAGATGTTGGATAATTGCAAAATTATTCCTGGTATTAAAATATAAAAAAGCTTAACATTTCCTCATATTTTAGTACTTTTTAAATTGCTTTACCATTAGTAGATTGATTTGAAGTGCAGTCACTACTAGGTAGGGAAATTGAGACTGTCATCATGTGTTAAGATCCTACAAACAACCGGTTCTTGAGAGAAACCTTAGCCATGATTCAGAGATTTTTTTGCTGATCTTTTAAATCTTGCTATGCCATGTTTTTACATCGATCTGAGGTGGGAATCATGGAAGTCTCAGTTCAAGATTATGTGATTGCACTTCTAACATTACAGCGCAATTTGCCATTCTATCTTATGTGTTCAGCTCCCTGGTGGGACTTAACTTAGTCAAAATATTCCGACTTTGAGCCATGTTGCCACTTGTCAAAAAAAAATATAAAATGTAGCGTATGGATTTTTGAGTACACAATGCAGGCAATGTAAGCCTGACCACTGGGATCCTTGTGTGTACCTTGGGAAACATAGCTTTGAGCTCGAAATTGATTTCGTGGATTATGCACCACTCTAGAGTATTTGTCAGAATTGAATGGATGAATGTTAGGTTGTATGAAGCAGTACTGCCAATGGTATTTATTACATGATCAGATTTCTTTTTTTAAAAACATATACATACACTTAATGGAGAGATCAGTCTTTGCATTGATACGTTATAAATTTGAATTACAAAGCATTACATTCAGAGCTTGAAGAATGTGTGTACTTAAGCATTAATATTAACTGCTATTGCTAAGAAGTAAGCCTTTCACTGATCTTTGGAATTGTACTAATGCACTGTTTTTTTTTCCTTTTTGTCCATTCAGAATCGCCCATCGGTAATTACATGTGCATCTGGTAACAATCGTAACTGCAACCTTTCCCATTGCCCTATTGCTCACAGCAGTTGTGTTCCAGCAATGCCCCTAAACTACAGGAGACCCTCCAATTGTAAGTTACATTTCAGTGATGTTTATGTAAGCAATCTAACTCAATCCAGTCAGGCCCTTAGGGCACTGTTTATATTTTTAAAAAATACAGTACTTACATCCGTATAGATTTCCCTTGATCATTTCAGCTCTTAATCTTCAAGTAAAGGGGCCTCACATAAACAGAAGCGAAGGCTTTTTTTAGTTAAAGTTTTCATGTTTTGCATTTATTAACTCAGTGTAGATTTCATACCAATACTTGTGGCAATTCACAAAATATGTCTGCACTTGACGATATAGAATCTAGTGGCAGCGACATGTAAGAATGCAAATTGCATTTCGCATGGTAAATTTGGACTCTGAATAGACTTAACAATTAGTGACAATATGCTACCGTAGTGCCAAGTGAATATGAATTAACAAAATGGGTTCACTGCAACTGGGCTTCAACTGAAGCCAATGTAGGTCATGAGAAACGATCTTTGATATTTCTCCTGTGAATTTCTGCTTGCAGTGTTGTTTCAGCACACCCACTGTAGAAATAAAATGGTGCTCTCATCAAAATTGAAGTACAATTCAAAATAGTCAGGAAATCATTTTTCTAAGTAGTTTTTCACCCTTGCATAGAAAAGTTTTAACTCCTTGCTTTGTGCGTAGTTCTCTTGTCAGCAAGTTGGATGGCAAAGCGTTGCTAATTGTATACTGCTGCAAATTATAGAAAAAGGCTGATGCTGTCATCTCCCACAGACTGATATCTGGTTACCTGGAGCATTTCTCCATTTTTTTTGATGAAGCATCCTACATTATCAGCAGTGTGAATACTACCTCTTATCTTTTCATGACCATTCTGGCTAGTGAAATAGGGAATTGCTATCCATCTGAATGTTAATACTGCTGTGTGTTACTCATCTATATACATACATTAAGACATTACCCCCAAAAAAGATCTCCTTTTGTTCTTAGCCACTTCCACCATTGTGTTTACCCCTTCATTCTGTTAGTCTCCTCTGCTTTCATTTGTTCTTTTTCCCATTTGTTATCGTGTGTTTCATGTCAGAATCTAATTGTTAATGGATGTGGTCAATTTCAAGATTTTACTTGGGCTCCTCAACACAATTTTAATTTTCATGTTTTGGTGCTTCTCGCTGATATTTACATTCAAGGAGGGAGATCATGTCAACTTAATTTGGGCAATTCAAGTAGTATTACCATGAGCGTAAAATGCAAGTTATTTTCTGCTAATTAGGGGAAAACCTTCTTGAGATTTAATTAAGTTATCAACAGGTTCTTTATTTTAAGAATATTGTATCACTGTGGTTATCAGATCAGAGTATGGTTATATTGCATCATAGTACAGCATAATGGGATGGAATTCTGTCAATCCATTGTAATTTTTAAAAAAAGTCATGTTCTATGTCCACTTGGTCCAGGTTACTCTTATAGTAGTCAGTTTTCAACTTAATTCCTCTGTTTCAATTGGCAGATTTTGACATCGACCTGGTGGCACTGTAGGCCAAAGTATAAAAGTGTCTGGGTTGCATCCAGAGCAAACTTTTTTTGTTATTGTTACATCAGCAGTGTACTCTGGTTTCAGCTAGAGAATCTGAATAAATGGGAAATTCTGATCTAAGTTGGTACAACTTATATAATGAATATTACTTAATTGAGAGCTTAATTTCTTAAATGGATTTTCCAAAATAAGATGCTGTGAAGAAAGTTGGTTGATCTGTGTCTTTAAATTCATTTTCAAAATATTTTGCCTTTTATCACAAAGGCAGCTTGAACTCCTTTTAAATACAAATCTTATAATGTAATGTCTATTATAATGATTTTGTAAATTAATACAAATATTTCTGTTCTAAAATTTTTGAATTGTCTAGTAATTTGAAGAGGTTGTGTTAAATATGAGCAACATGTAGTTAATGTTTTTAGTCAGTTTGTTATGTCCGTTGTAACAAACATACAGACAATTTAGTCACTCAAGCCTGCTCCATCATTCAGTAAAATCATGGCTGATCTGCATTTCAAGTTCCACATTGCCATCTACCTCAATAGTCCTTGATTCCTTTCCCTGACGAGAATATATTCACCTGTGCCTTAAAAATGTTCAATGACCCTGATTGCTCTACCTTCCGAGGTAAAATGTTCCAAAGTACACACCCCTCTGAGAGATAACAATTCTCATCACTATTCTGAAATGGAGACTCCTAATTTTAAAACAGTGGCCCCGAGTTCTGGACTGACCCACAATAGGAAGCATCCATGTTGTCAAGACCATTCAGCATTTTATACAGTTCATCATTCACACCTTGCTCTTCAAAACTCCAGTGAAAACAAGCCCAGTCAGAGTAACCGATGCTTAAAGACAGCCCATTCATTTTAGTAAACTTCTTCTGAACCGTCTTCATTGCATTTGTGTCCTTCCTTAAATAAAGCTATCCAAATGCATGCAGCAGGCATGCTGTAGTCTCACCAATGCCCTGTATAACTAAAGCATAACTTTTATGTTCAGTTCCTCTTGTAATAAGAGGATAACATTCACAAGTTCTACCTGCTTACTAACTTTTTATGGCTAATGCACTAAAACACCAGAATTCAGATTTCTGCAGTTGAACTGTAAGTAATACTCTACTTTTTTGTTTTTATTTTTCCTGCAAAAGTGAACAACTTCACATGTTTTCACCTCCATTTGCCAGATTTTTATCTACTTATTCAATCTATGTGCATCTGTCAGCATCTTCCTTAATGTCATCTTCATAATGTAGCCAACAATAACACAGGTAATTGTATTGAATAACTTCAATGTGTGCTACTAATTCATTTATTTTGTTATAAAAGCCCACAGCACTGCAGGCTTCAGATTAGCAAGTAGGAGCAGCCATTGGGGTTACTACAATGGAGGTGGTCAACACCTGAAAGTAAATGGGCCTTATGTTAGCTACACAGAAGAAAAGTAATGAATGAAAGTATATTTAAAGCTAATACTCGTTGGAACCGAATAAATAAATGGAGTAAAAATAAAAACAAAAATCACCTGCCATCTAGTGTTGAGAAGATAGATTAAAATTAATGCCAGCTTCTGTTGATTTTATTGTCAAGTGTCTCGCATGGACAACAAAATTAGTAAGTGTCAAAAATATACATTGTTACGTGAATTATAATTCATGTGGAAAGAAAAACATAGAAAAAAAATGATAACCAAGTTGCATTTAAAATGTCAATAAACAAAGCAGATCCTGAAACAAATCGCCCAGATGGCACGTTTCTTTGGGGGGGGGGGGGGGGGGGGGGGGGGTTGGGGAGCGAAGATTCTCAAACTCATTTAGTGAAGGATTTTCCTGGGCTAGATTTTCCTGTACCAATCTCAAACAGCAACACCACCAACCTTATCCCACCCTCCCCAACCTCCCAAAAATAAACTACCCTGTGTTGCCAGACCTAACTGTGTCTCAACTTTCCTTTTCTAGACCATATTACCAGTGTTTACAGCTTGGACCGAACCACTTTTTTAAAACTTTATTGTTGGCAAATAATTCCCTCTTCACTCCAAGCCATTAGTGTAGCCATAATCTTCTATCTATCTTTCTCTCTGTTTCTCAAAGCACAGATGGTGAAGCCTCCACCTATTACTAATGCAAGATGACTTAACACTCACGCTGCTGACAACTGTCAGCTTGGTCACAGCCTTAGACTCAAAGTTCCCTCTATCTCTTGCTCCCCACAACACTATTCTTTCTCAGTGCTCCTAGTTAATGCAACCAGTGAATAAAACCCAGACATGGGGACTTCATTCCTTGCTCCAAGGTTGTTGCTCCATTCAAGGACTTCTCCCTAGACCTAGACCAGCCACACTCCCCCAAACTGCCTAGTGCTAGGAATCCCCATCCTACTTTTTTGTCTATTCTTAACTAGGGAGTGATGGACAAGTAGATCTGGCAACATGGGGATGGTGATATGGAATATTATCCTAGCTAAATCTGCCTTTGCAGTTTCTTTATGTCAGAGCTCCCAAAATATCTTCGTGCTCCCAAACCCCAGGCTTTACCTTTTTTTACTGTTTAAACCCTCAGCCCTATTATAGTCCTTCCCTGTGCTAAAATGCCCTGTCTAAATACAGCAAATTATTTTGTACATCTTCATTCATTCTATCAAAATCTTGCAAGATCTACAACCCATACTTACTGAAACCTGTGATTTCATCCCTGGCATTCTTCTCAAGCTTGTGGGTTGTTGTAAGCCTGTACTCTGTCATTAAGCACCTACCTCTAAACTACTGTTGAAAAGCAAATTCTGAATAGATGACTTCTGTTAACCTCTTTAAATTAAACTTGAGAGCTAAATTTGAATATGAGAATAAAGAAGTTTACAATTAAGTTCTCTGACTTGCAGTTTTCATGAATAAATGGACAGCCTCAGAGTCTGATTCCAAAAATTCCAGAGCGCCTTGTTAAAGGGAACACAATTTTGATTTGATCAGTCATCATAACTCAGGGCACTAGTATGTTGCGTAGCAATACCACATTATTGCAGTAACCTATAGTAGATGCTGCAATGCTGTGGAAGATATAACTCTTTTTGCTTATTTCTTTGCTGTCTATGTTGCAGACAAGTGTAAAAGAAAAGGGATCCTGTTTCAAGACCTGTTTTTTAATGTTCATTAGTAAATATTGGTTGCATTATTTTTTTCTCCTGTTTTCTCTCTTCCCTTGTGTTCTGATGACAGTGACTCTTCAAGTATAATAAAATGAGCAGCTGTCTGTTACTTCATACGAGTGCTCAAAAACAGTCAATATGGGTTAGACTTAACTCAAGCATACAGAAATAACACTCTTAACGCCTTCTGGTTTTGAAAAGCTGGTGTGAAATGGAATGCAGCCGGTGGTGATCACCACCTGGGCCTAAGAAACATCCTGATCTCAACGGCAGCCATTTAAAGGAGGTATCACATGGACAGCAGGAGTAGATTTAAGATATTCTGTCCTCCGTCCTCAGATTTGTTTCTCCCTTCATTAGGAAATTTGGTGCAAAATATCATCGCAACTAACATCAGAGCAGCACCAAGTTGAATAAGCTGACTTCTGTTATGAAAATACTGATTTCCAGTTTAGAGCAACAGAATTATTTATAATGAGCAGATGGAAGATGGTTTTGGAATTGTGCTGTTTGTGTTGAAATATTTAGTGTCATTCTGTATTTAGCAAATATGCTTTGTAATAATTTTTTTGTATAAATTAAATCTGATGTTGGTTAACCTGCATCAAAAGTATTAAGGGGTATGGAGCAAAGTTGGATATTTGGAGTTAGCTCACTAATCGATCATGTTCTGGTTGGTTAATAGGTACAGGGAGTTAAATGGCCTACTCCTGTTGCTGTGTAGATGTGTGTGGGACCTAATTAACCATTTATATGTGTTTATTTTCATTATTTTTGATTATGATCAGAGCAAAATTTGAGGAACCGTTACTTTAATTGGGATGATTTCTCCTTGTGTCTCTCTCTCGTATTTTAAATTGTGGATTTTTTTTCCCCCCTCTTCCCCCACAGCCTCCATAACTACTACTACAACTTGTGACCCTGTTGTGGAGGAACACTTTCGTCGAAGTCTTGGAGAGCGGTACAAGCAACCAGAACCTGCGACAAATTCAGTTTCCATCACAGGATCGGTAGACGATCATTTTGCCAAAGCTCTTGGAGAAACATGGCTTCAGATTAAGGCTGCCAAAGATGGTGTTTCCAGCAGCCCTGATTCTGGCTCAAGAAGAGGACAATCCTCACCCTCGTCCCATATGGTCAATCACAATCACTCCCCTTCAGTTGTTTCATGAAGAGTGGACCACGTTGCATTCTGTGCTGAGTGAAATGCATGGTTTGACTGAGCTTGAACACTGCTAAATAAGTGGGAGGGGTATTTTTTTAACTAGACACTTTTGTGTATTTGCTTAGCATTTGCAGAAGGGTGCCCTAAAAAAAATAGCAGGAACTATTCATATAAATTGTATGATGTAGCATCCTTATCTCCTGCCTCAGTTACCAAAGAAACCTCTGATGCAATTCTGCTGCCCCAAAAAGCCATGTTATGATTGGTTGACCCAAACGCTTTGGCCTCTGCTAGTTCCTTTGACTAGAGTGTGTGTGGTTTGCTTACATTGCTTTTCTGTTATGTAATTTTGTACGTTTATATACTTGAAAAGAACTGTATGTCTGATTTGCACTATTGGGGAGTGGTGAGGTTGCTTGCCAACCTTACATCAGATTTTCTTGTTTCATTTAGATGGCAGACTGCTGACAATGAGGGCTTCGTATGATATGTATTGTGCTTTTACAGAGGCAAGATAGCTTTGGAAGGGAAAGTCTCATACAGGTATTAGCCTTTCTCTAGCTTCAGATTACAATTTGTGCTTGGTGCTCACAACTGGACTGCATTTGTTTTCAAAGAACACGGGCATTTTGTTTTCCTTCACCCTTCATCTGTATTTGTCAGCTTGTTCAAATAGATTTGAGAAATGAAGGTCAATAGTGCTTCTATTAAGTAGCTGCATGATTTAAAAAAATAGCTGGTATCTATATTGTATAGGCATAATGAAAAATAATATTAGAGCTTTTTCTTCAGAATTGTAGTTTATTTTCATCAATAACAGTCCTAGATACTTACTGCTGGTACAGTTTTACTCAATGACATTTAAGCATGTATTCACACTGGTAGAAGCCAGCAAAAGAGGATAGCCTCAGGAAAGGCCTGCATATAATATTCAGTAGATTATAAATTCCATGGTACAGGCAGCAATAGCTTTGTTCATGACTGAATAATCAATGCATAAAACCTGCTTAATAAAGTAATAGAGTAGCTCCCATGATGTCTGTGAAATCAGACTAAGATTCACAGCTAAACAAGTCGTGACATTATTTGAAACAAAGAGAAGCATTTGGCTTGGCTTTAATGTGGTAATGAAGATTGTCATGGCTTGTGGAATGCAATTTTAATTTTTTATGCTTATTCTAGTCCTGTGCCAAGGCGTACATTCCTCTAATAGTATACTGCTATTTTGTTTGCTGTATTAATAGCTACTACAACTACTACTAGTAGAGGCAGAGGTACAGAAAGCAGCTGTGTAATGCTTTATAGCTTCCCGATTTAGCCTTTGTCTTTGAGAAAGTCACACATGCCCATACATTCCGTCATCCCAGTAAAAACGTACACATTTCATCGCCACCTTACTGGGTAGTTACCGCTTGTCTGCTTTGGCATTCAGTACCCTACTCTGTAGGAAAATCACTAAATGAACACTTTTTATATAGGTAACTATAAGACCATCATTACGCTGTGCGTAAAGAATGTACAAAAAAAAATTCGTAGGTATTTTTTGAGGAACAATTAATTTGTTAATGATATGTAGCTATTTAATTTTCCCTGTCCTTTTTGTTGTAATCATGCATTTTTTTTTGTTTGGAGAAAAAAGTTGATCTTTTTTGTTTGGTGTAGATTTGTCTGTTATAAGGTAAAAAGTGCAGGAACACAGTTATCTATGAAAACACTGCGTTAGCATTAATAGCCACTAGTTCATTACTGCTACAGGCTACTGAGCATTATAATGGTAGAAGGCTGTAGATGCTGTCTGTGGACTCTATACGTCTGGTTACTTGGCTGTTTTTGTTAATGTGAGACAACTGAACAAGAATACAAACAACAATCCAGGGATTGTGGACTAGTTATAAATTTCGTGGAGACTGCAAAACATTCTAAAATGTATAGACCAGGTTTGTCTACAATTTTTATTACTACAGAGAGCAGAAATGTCTACAGTGTACTTACTGTTAGTTTCAGTTTGTAAATTTGAACTCTATCCCTCTTGTTTGCGGCCTTGTTTCACCCAAAATGGAAAAAAGCTTTTGACAGGCCACTTTTTGTACTTAAAGTAGCCTCAAAGAACAATAAAGTGCTCTTAAATCATTTGTCTCTTGTAATTTTATTGAGATTTGTCACTGGTTCTTTTTTCAGCCAGCAAGGGAGACAGTGACCTAGTGATAATGTCACTGGACTAGCAATCAAGAGGCTTAGATTAATAGGTAAAAACAATGACTGCAGATGCTGGAAACCACACCGCCCTGTGGCCCAACATTTCAACTCTCCCTCCCACTCTGCCGAGGACATGGAGGTCCTGGGCCTCCTTCACCGTCTCTCCCTCACCACCCGACGCCTCGAAGAAGAACGCCTCATCTTCCGCCTCACAACACTTCAACCCCAGGGCATCAATGTGGACTTCAACAGTTTCCTCATTTCTCCTTTCCCCACCCCCCCCCCCCCACCTCACCCCAGTTCCAAACTTCCAGCTCAGCACTGTCCCCATGACTTGTCCTACCTGCCTATCTTTTTTTCCATCTACCCACTCCACCCTCCTCCCTGACCTATCACCTTCATCCCCCTCCCCCACTCACCTATTGTACTCTATGCTACTTTCTCCCCACCCCCACCCTCCTTTCATTTATCTCTTCACCCTTCAGGCACTCTGCCTGTATTCCTGATGAAGGGCTTTTGCCTGGAATGTTGATTTTACTGCTCCTCGGATGCTGCCCGAACTGCTGTGCTTTTCCAGCACCACTAATCCAGGCTTAGATTAATACTCTTAGGATATGTGGTCACATTCCACCATGACTGGAATTTAAATTCACGTAAAATTTCTGGAATAAACAGCTAGTCTCTGTGTTGTGAATTTACCATCAATAGTCATTAAAAACCCCTCTTATTCACTAATATCCATTAGGGAAGGCAATCTGCCATCCTACAAAAAAAGGTAGATGTTTGAGAAACCATTCTGTTGCTTAATGAATGGTTATCTCATCAGTGGGGATATTTGACCTCTTCAGTGGGCTTTGAAAATGACCCCGTTGCGTTTTCACTTGTTTCGGGAGATTCCTGCTGTGGCCAAGTTCTGATCAGAATAGTTGCTTTGGAAGTCTGGTGTCATGACTGAACATAATACATCCTACCCAATAGAGCTGATTTCCTTTTAAAACAAAAAAAAACTATTGAAGTAATAAAACTGAAAAAGTGCTAAATCTTGTTAAATATATGAAATTTAAAGTATACAATAATTATCATGATGGAAATTTCAATTGTCAATTATGCTTTATCATATACTGCTTCCAAGAATTCAGTCACAGATGGAAGGGTGACTGAACCCAGTGATAAAGAGTGACTCATCTTTTCATATTTCCTCCTTTTCACCTCTCAAATAAGAAGTCCAAACTCAAAGAAAATAATAAAAACTGAAGGAATTGTGGGTGCTGTAAATCAGAGACACAAACAGAAATTGCTGGAAAAGTCCAGCAATTCTGGTAGCATCTATGGAGAGAGTCAGCCTTAACGTTTTGGGTTGAGTGATCTTTCCTCAGAACATGAGGTAAAAACAATGACTGCAGATGCTGGAAAGCAAATACTGGATTAGTGGTGCTGGAAGAGCACAGCAGTTCAGGCAGCATCCAACGAGCAGCGAAATCTCTCCATGCTTCAGGCTCACTGCCTTTATTCCTGATGAAGGGCTTTTGCCCGAAACGTCGATTTCGCTGCTCGTTGGATGCTGCCTGAACTGCTGTGCTCTTCCAGCACCACTAATCCAGTATTTCCTCAGAACATGCTGAGGAACGGACTCGACCTGAAATATTCATTTTGATTCTCTCCACAGATGCTGTCAGACCTGTTGAACTTTTCCAACAATTTCTATTTTGTTCAAAGACGCAAAGAGTCATTGGGATATAGGGAAGGGATTGTGACAACCTTGCCTGAAATTTATAATTGCTTCAAAATTGGGCCACCATGTAGACATTCACTATCAGATGAAGGTAGAAAGGAAGAGCAGAATATCATGCAAGAACAGAAAGTGCTAGAATTACTCTGTCTGGCAGCATCGAATTAAATGAACCTAATAAACATTTTTGAGTCGAATATGACCTCTTCATAATTGAGGAAATATAAAATTTATAATATTCGGAGGAAGGGCCACTCCATCTTAAATGTTAACTCTGATTTCTGTCCACAATAATGCCAGACCTAAGATTTTCCAGCAACTTCTGATTCACATTATCCACAGATTTTTTGCTTTTGTTTTTAAGGTCTGTTATAGGCTAGAGGACGGGAGAGATTAATTGGCAAAGGTGTCATGGAACAAAAAACAAAGGGAGTGGTAATGATTAGTGGTAAAGACCATAAATGCATTTATTTTGTTTGTAAATGCTAGAATGATGCAGATACCCTAGCACCAAAATTCAAAGGAGCACATGGCAGAAAGCTGCAGAATTCAGTGAGGAACAGACTACATGATCTGAAATCATTGAAATCAGTGTTGAATCCAGAAGACTGTGAAGTGCCTAAGCAGAGGATGAGCTACTGCTTTTCAAGCATCTGTTGGGATTCACTGGAAAACTGAAACAGACCAAGGACCAAATGTGAGCACAAAAGTAAGATGGTAAATTAAAATGGTAAGCAAGCAGAAATTTGGGGTTACACTTATGGACTGAGTAGAGGTGACAACAGAGCAATCAACCAATTCACATTTGGTCTCCATTGTAAAGTGGACTGCATTGTGAGCTTTGAAGACAGTATACTAATTTGAAAGATATACAAGTAAATGGCTGCTTCAACTTCTACCATATTTCTGTCATATCCTTTTGTTCTTTCCAAACCCCCTCCCCCACCACCTTCAGTTTATAATTCTTTGTTTCCACTCTTCTTCAATACTCAACATGTATCCTAATCGGCTCAAAATGTTGACAGTGCCAGACCTGCTGAGTACTTCCAAACTTTTTTTTAATTTCAGATTTCCACCACTTAGTTGATTTGTTTTTTGCTTTTGTTAAAGCTTATAGAATCTTTTTAAAAATTACTAACATCCTGGTGCGGTCACATTTATTTTATTTGTTCATGGGATATGGGTATTGCTGGCTAATCCAAAATTTATTATCACATATAGGGCACCCTAGGTAAGGATGGTAGATTCACTTTCCTAAAGTACATTAGTGAACACACAGATCTTTTGACAACAATCAACAATGTTACCAGAGCATTAGACTGAGGTTCTAGGTTGCTAGACCAGTGGTATTACTATTATGCCATGTTCATGTATTTTCAATGTGACTGATGCTGTTTTAGGCCCAGATGATATATGCATGCACAAACCTCTGCTGCTGGCCCCATTGATACCATTTTGGTAAGAGCATTCGACTGAGCGTCAGGGCTCAAAAGCAGGAAGTATCCAAAATGGGCAGATCAGGAAATTTGAGCTAATGTCAGCTAATTTATTTCCAAGCTTCATGATCCAATTAATAGCTGGCTTAATCTTTCACACGTTTAACGTGTTCTGCAGCATTAAGGAGCCACGTGTCCTAAGTAAAAGGCTCAACAACTATTTTCAGGTAGTTGCTGGTTGCTGGGGTTTGTAGTAGTGTTTGGGTGCATTGCTATTTAAAGCCTGCTGAAGACTACAGCATTACATGCTGAAAGTCTTGGTTCTGATTGCAAGGCTTCTACTTTGGAGGCAATGGTTTGTACTCCTCTTCGCCTGCAGCCTGACAGGGACACAGTGAGGCTGCAACCACTTTTCAAAGAGGGCTTAAGTGGAGTGGGGTGGGGTTAGGGTGGATGGTTTGCATATGGCAGAGGGTGGGGGCTACACCTCTTGGCGGAATCTGTGTAATGTGCTTTTTAGAGGTAAATTGTATCAATTTTGGTGAGGAACACTGTTTTTGGTGGAGGTACCTCAGTGCAGTACGAGGGTGACATTGCCAGTCCCTGTGCACATTTGCTTGATATTGTGCTGTTGCCTGAAGGGGACAATTTTTTTTGCATCGTGTCCCAGTTTGTCCTGCAGCTTTGCATAAAGGCTAAGGTTCAAGTTCTCTTGCCAGATCTTCATTACTGCTCTCGAGTTGGCAGAGTATCTCTCGTCTTCTCTCCCCTGCTTACTGGAAAGAAGCAGCTGCCCTTCATTAAGAGCTCTTGATAGCAGAATAGCAAGCTACAATAGTGTTGTGGTTATGCTTCGGGACTAAAATGCAGAAAATGAGTGTTCAAATTCCACCATGGAAATGTTAAGGCTTTGATTTTTACTTCAGAAACGTAGAAATTTAGAATTGCTATTAGTAAAATTTATGGATTGCAACAAATTCACTAATCTTCAAAGAAAGAAAAGAGGTAAGGCTGGGTAAAGTCTGGGGTTGATGATTGCTGGCTGGCGATGATGACAGTGCCAACATGAACAAACAAAACCATTCTGTCTGGCTGTCTTTCTTTAGATTGTGGGAAAGAGAGAAGCTCAGAACCTCATCAGTGTGGCTTTGTCACTAACTGGTATCACATCTAAGAAGTCAACAAATCTCAGTCATTGATCACAAATGCAAAATAAGATTGATCTGCAATATCCTTGGACTCTATCTCTTTCTATTCCAAAATTGGATTTTGAGACTGGACTGGAATGAAACATTAAAAAGGTTGCAAAGACAAATAGATATTTTAAACCCTACTATTTCTAGAAAACTGTTTTGACTTTTAGCCTTGATGTCGGAAATAAGCTTGTGTTTTGTGCACCAGTTACTGAAACTTTTCTGCTGTTCTTAAGCTTGATAGTTGGCAAATGCCTTCTGATTAATTGGAGGTGTTGTCCTGGAGAATGCACCATTAATGACTGACAGTCATAACCTTATGAAGAGTCAAAGGGATATACTCATTAGATATAACCAACCCACAGTTGTAAAACTCACAGCAGTGCCCAACATGAGATGCGATTCCACAGTTGGATGCCATTTGCTACATATTACTGTGTGTTTGAAGAATTATGCTGACAACCAATTTACGACTCGGTGTGGCTCACTCACATGTACTGGAAGCTACTGGTCTTGTTGTTGCTTAACCCAAAGAACATACACGCGCAGTATACAACAAACGAGGTGATAGCCAATCTCTGGTTTGTTTCATAGAAAACTGTCTTGACCAATTAGTCAACCTACCTATTTAAAATGTAAAAAAAGTTTAAATCATTAATAGGTACATTGTCCATGGCAGCAGCTCCACCACCCAGAGGGATGACCCTTAAAAACAAACATTTTAAGTATACAAGATGATATGCCCCGGTATGGTCTCATTTGCCAGTAAACTGGTTTGTCCTTCTGAGAAATCAGAATTCACTTGTCAACCAATCAGCGTTCTTCTCTGACAAGAATGTTATTCTTTTGCTTTTGTGCTTCTAATGAAGTTCCCTGATGAATGCAAAATAAGATGTTCTGAGTTTTTTTCCTCAGCAATATTCAATCTGTTAGTTTTTCATTCTTATCCCCAGGTCATGGTTGAAATGCTATTAGAATTTAATCTGACTATTCATTTTCCCTTCCATTTAACCAGCTGCTAATTTTTACCTGAAAACATATACAATGTAAAGTCAGCTGGGTCCAACCTCCAAACTTTAATTTAGAACTAAAATTGCATTTCCTGTGTTTGAAATTGGTGGGTCCATCTCTTGTACAAAGAAAAACCATGCTGGTAAGACACTGGTCCCTTTGGGATTTTTGTTTTCCTATTTTTCTTGGGCTTAGTCTGATAGATATTTACATGCTCATTATGGACTGCAGTGTGTATCAGTTTTGGGATTTATCTTTCTTTTGAATGGAATATTTTTTGAAATTGTTATATTGAATGCTGTGTTTTGAATTAGTGAATTTGCACTGGGTGTTTAAAAGAAGCCATAAGCAAAAGGTGAGTGTTTGCACCAAAGCTAGTTGGGCAAATTTGTGGGATATCTCAAAGTCTATCTCAAACTGACACAATAAGGGCCATGTCTCAGATTCCCAGTGTAATTGTGGAACAGCTAGAGATGTTTTCTTGGAACCAACATTTCAACTAGTAGGGAGATAGTAAATGAAGGCAGGCTAAAACTTATGCAGGATATCTTCACCCGCCAAACCTGAATACTTTGCTGCAAACGCAAGGATTGAACACACAACCTCTGCTTTATTTGCAGCATCAAGCATCCTGTGATCTTCCTTGATTAGATTGTGGCGTCAGCTATAAACTACCAAAATGAACTGTTAAACAGTAAACGTAAAATTAATCAGAGACAATGATGCACTGGAGATTTTGATTAATAGTTTCTTCATCTGTTTGAAAGATAGATGGTAACATTTAAACTGGATTGAGCAGAATGGGTAGAATCTCACCAGTCCGAACAAGGCAACTTTGATGCCAAGTCTGAGAGAAAGATAGAATACAAAGGACCTGATGGGAAGTAGCAAATACTTTGCAGGACATCTACATTCTATCTGCAAAAATGTCTGAGCTTCCAGTTGCCTGTCACTTCCAACACCACAGTGTTCCCTGCTCAATGTCTCTGGCACTGCAGTGTTTTGACAAAGCTCAGTGTAAACTGGAAGAACAACACCTCATCTTCCACATGGGAACCCTTGTAGACTCAATATTGAGTTTAATAATTGTAGGGCCTGAACACTTCTCCCATCTCCTTTCACCAGAGTCCACACACCAGGCCTTGTCATCACATGGGGCTGCTATGATAAACAACCCATTGTCGGTCACTAATGGTACCCATTAGCAGCTATTGTACCTTTTACCCAATCCTTTCTCTCTCTCTGTCTCTGGACTCCATCTCCACCTGTCATTTACTCCCTCCTCCTCCTCCTCCTCCTCCTCCCCCCACACCCCCACACCCCACACCCAACCAACCATTCCTCCGTGTGTGTGTATATATATATATATATATATATATATATAATATATATATATGAAGATTCCCCTAGCTACAACCAATTCGAAGAAGGGACACTGGACCTGAAACATTAACTCTGCATTCTGTCCACAAATGCTGCCAGACTTGCTGAGTTTTAACTGCAATTCCTGTTTTTGTTTCTGAATTCGAGCATCCACAATTCTTTAGGTTTTTTGAGCAAATGCTATCCATCTTGCAACAGTGGCAGCCAATCTGCAAATGTAAGTGTGAGATTGGTGAGGCCAGCCCAGGGTTTTCCTGGCTGTCCATAATGGGCGATCATGAGGTACAATAACCCTATGCCTATTGATTCAAATACAATCACCTTTGTGTTCACTATAACGGTATTTGGCACGTAGTTTGGACTAAGTATGCTGTTCACTGGCAATACACCTGAGCAGGAGACTAAATATTCACTCTACCCTGCCCCACTTAAAGCTAGCCTGCCTTTCTTTAAAGGAAGGCTGCAGCTGTGGTCCCAACATGCAAAAGATTTCAGCAAGGATATTCTTATTAATTGTAAAGTCCCCCTAGCCTTCCATCTCTTCTCTTTCAATCTCTTCTCTGTTTATTGACCTCTCTACTAAAAAGGTGAATCAGGTGGTACTTTTTCTATCTATTCCCCTCGTAAAAGTATATAATATTATTAGGTCACTCTCAACCTTCGCTGATCCATGGAAAACAACCCCAGTCTGTCCAATTTTTCCTCACAGCTAGAACCCTCTAGTCCAACCAGCATCCCAGTAACTCTCCTCAACACACTATCTTCCTATAGAAGATCAGAACTGCACACAACGTTCCAGCAGTAACCCAGCCAATGTTTCATTTTTTGAGCATGACCTCCCTTCTTTTATATACTAAGCCACGGCTCATACTAGCAAATTTCCCTTCAGCTGACTTAATCACCTTCAGTGATTTGTGGACATGAACATTAAATCCCTCTGACCTTCGGTACTGCCCAGGGTCCTAGCGTTCATAGTGTAAGGCCTTACCTTGTTGGCCCTTCTTAAATGCATTACCTCACACTTTTCCAGGTTAAAGTCCATTTGCCACAGCTATGCCCAACTGACCAATTTGTTGATATTGTCCTGCAATTTGTTCTAGTTACCACCCTAGGCGAAAGTGAGGACTGCAGATACTGGAGAAGAGAGTCAAGAGTGTGGTGCTGGAAAAGCACAGCAGGTCAGGCAGCATCTGAGGAACAGGAAAATCGACGTTTTGGGCAAACGCCCTTCCATGGACATCTTGATCCTATTTCTATATTTAAGTTTAGATCATTAATGTAGATCACAAACAGCAAAGGCTCCAGCTCTGAGACGTATGGAACCTCACTGGAAACATACTTCCAGTCAGCGTAATAGCCCTCTATCATCACCCTCTGCTTCCTGCCCCTCAGTCAATTTTGGATCCAATGTGTCACTTTGCCTTGGATCCCATGGAGCCTTACTTTTGTGACTAGTCTGTCTTGAGGGACCTTATCAAAAGCCTTGCAAAAGTCCATATAAACAACATCAAATGCATAACTCTCATCAACACTCCTAGTTACTTTCTCAAAAGATTCACCCAAACTTGTCAAGCACAACCTTCCCTTAACAAATCCATGCCATCTATCCTTGATTAACCTGTTTTCCAGTGCAGATAGGTTCTGTTCCTCAGAATTATTTCTTATATCTTCTTCCCCACCACTGAAGTTAGACTGACTGGCTGGCAGTTTCTGCATGAAAAAATAGGAGGAAGGGATGGACAATGTTGGCAGTCCTCTGGCATCTCACCTATGGCCAGAGAGGACTTGAAAATTATTACAAGGGCCTCCCTCAACAGTCTGGGATACATCTGACCTGCATCTACGAATTTATCCACTTTTACAGCTGCTAAATCCACTAGTACCTCTTCCTCTCTGCTATTTTCTCCTAAATGTTTCACAATCTTCCACCTGGATGTCTATATCTTCATTGTTCTTTTCTACTGTGATGGCTGACACAAAGTATGTATTCAGGACTTCCAGGTCTACACAGACATTTCCTCTATGGCCCTAATGGCCTCTACTCTTTCCCTTGTTATTTTCTCGCTCTCTATGTATTTTTAAAAGCCATTTGAGTTTTTCTTTGCCCACCAATGGTTTCTCATGCCCTCTTGTTGCTTCTAGCTCAGCGAGCAAACTTACATCCAGAATCTCAACCTGAGCTACAGATTTTCTCAAAACCCACTAACTTTGGTACCTGCCTTGTTGGCCCTTCTAATCTGAACCTTTGTATCCCTTGACATTCAGGTTTTCTGGTCTTAAAGACCTTTTGTCTTTGTGGGACCATTTGCCCTGTATTCTCATGACATCCTCCTTGGAAGCCCACCATTCTGCTACAGTTTTACCTGCAAGTATCTGCTTCCAGTCCACTTGGGCCAAATCATATCTTGGCAAAATTAGCCTTTCCCCAGTTTAGAACTTTTATTCCTGGCTAATCCTTATCCTTTCCATAACTGTCCTGAATCTAACTTGAGTTGCAGTCACTGTCTCCAAAATGCTTTCCTACTGATATGCTTTCAACCGCCCCAACTTATTTCCAAATAGTAAGTCCAGACTGCCCCCTTTCCTTGTTGAGTTTTCTATTTGCTGGCTAAAATGTTCTCCTGGATACACTTTAAGTTTTCAAAGTGGGGAGGGAGCAAAACTCAAACTATCCCAGTTAATATTTGCATGGTTATTGTTACTGCCACAGTAACCTTATACTCCTCCGAATAAATGTTTATCTGTGTTTGATCCTTTATCTTATCCTGACTCTTTGGGGGAGCCTACAGTACATGGCCAACAGCATGTTTCCCCTTGTTCTGTTTTTCACTTATACCCTTATAGCCTCATGTGATGACCCTTCAAATATATCATCCTTTCCTCATTGATTTATCAATTTATTGAAAAACTATTTCTTGACTGTCGCTGAATCCTCCAACTTAAAGGGATACCATCAGAGGATTACAGGCTTGGGGGAATGATCTAGCAGAATCATCAATTTCCTAGGCAATTCCTTTAGATTCTGCTACAAAGGGGTCACCATGCAGAACTTCTGCGTTTCAGAAACAATTATCTGTCCAAAATTCCACGCTGATGTTTTCGAAGGAAAATTCCTCCCTGAACTGCATGGACAGAACTAGTCCCCTCCTGTGAGAGTTTCTCCCTCTTCCAACAGCCAGTCCTACTATGGTGTCAGCCAGCCAGACCTTTATCATATTTCTGGTTTTGCTGTATTCTCGGATAAAGCTTTAATGATGCACTGATTGAATTCAGGACAAAGTCTGACAACACCTGCCACACCACTTCTGGAAGACACCAGCAAACTGGAAGAACCCTGGGAAGCCTGAAGTCACTAAAGTTTGTGTAATTGTAGGTACAGCCAGGTGAAATCAATCCACAGCTTAACCGGTGTGTTTAATTGGCTTTGATGATCATGGCGAGTCCCTTGCTGTTGCTGAATGAAGGTTTAGTTCGAGAGAGGCTGTTTAGCATTGGGTTCCAAAATGGTACCACTTGCATTAAATCAGCATTGTGACACCATGGTTTTGTAAAAATGTTCATGTGGCATGGGTTTCACAGGAATTATATTCTTAATTGGCCAAATAATAGAATTAATGGTGTTGCACTCCAAGCACTTTGAAAACTTCATATGACGCACTTGACTTGACAAAATAGATTAGGAAATATTTTCAAAGAGTGACTTAAACAAAGGAATGTAAATTAACCTTAAATTGGAAATGCACTGTCAGTCTGACATATGTTAAACAAGTCCCACACCACAATTGTGCTCAAATCAAAACTCCTGAAGCAGTTCATATTCCCATGCTTTCTTGTAACAAAATAAGCTGAATATTTTCATTGCAAAAACACTGATTTCCTAAGAGAGAGAAAGGAAAACAAACTAATATAGATCATGAGAATTTTTTTTGTCAGAAGTACCACATCAAGATTGCTAACTAATTGGTAGACATTAATAATGATTTTAGAAATAGGCAGCCAGAGAATATGATATCCAAAGGCTTCAGTAAGTTACAAGCATGCTGGCAAATAACCAATGGAGGAGACCATTACATTTCTACTGCTTTGCAGATCGAAGGGAATGGTTAAAGCAGCCTTTCTTCAAGAAGCGTACCAGGGGTGCCCTTCTAGATTGTCCCCAGTGTTGCCTGCAGGATTTTAAAATATGACCATTGTTCTGGCAAGCCTGTACATTGTGTCTGTTGGTAATGCACATCATTTCAAGAATGATCTATGTCGTTCCTCCAGTGAATGATTCACAATGAGTCAATAAATCGCATTGTCAGGCTCCCACTTAGGTTATAGTTAATAGGACATTTACCAAGTCGGACTCGCAGAGAAGTTGAGAACAAGGTCTCAAACATCTCCAGACATTTGCCCTTGAAGTTTGATCAACGTATGGATGCAGGCAAAACAAGGGAATTTAGGGTCCAGACTAACATGGACATTAGATACTTTAGAAGTTTGAGAAAGTGGTTGATCATCTTCTTCAAGCCTCTCTAGTAATGAGTTTCCCAAAATGCAACTGGCATTGGCTGTTATCTTTTTGCTCATCGTGACCCCACATTCAAACCGTGCCTGGACATTGCGCCCATCTCCCTACTCTGCTATGCTGGTAACCACAACAACTATTATCCTGACAACCACCTCTTCCATCCCTGATCATCAGCGACCATTATCAAACCTGCATCATCCTACTTACCCTCCCTTTCTAACATTCCCCTTCCCTCTTAAATTCCCAGTCTTCTACAAAGGATTTAATTGAGGGCATCTGCTAGTTATTTGCAGCCTGATTTTCAGTCCTCTTTCTTGGCAGGATGTCAGTAAGTCCCAGAAATTTACCATCTCAGTGATGATGAGGTTGAATATTCCATGTTATTTAGTTCTGAAAAAGAGTCATAACATTAATTCTATTTCTCTCTCCACAGATGCTGCCAAGCTGGCTGGGTTTCTCTAGCATTCTATGTGTTTTCATTATGACATGTGCCTTGGGGCTATACATTCGTGTGTTAGGATCAAATATTTAGGATTGTTTTTCTGCATTATTGTATTTTGACAGTAGTTTGTCCAAAAGACTGTCCAAAAATATTCATGAGTAACAAAGTATAGGTACTTAAAGACAAAAAACTGTAAGGCCTTAAGATTCATAATGCCTTCCTTTCATCAGACAATTCAGTTAGAAGGCTGTTTAGAATTCCTTTCAGCTCTATATATTGGTTAGTCATCTGCAATCTGCAATGAAGTGTTTTCAGAAATTGATAGTAGTATCATAGAGTCAGACAGCATATTGAAATTGACAGTAGTGGGAGTCTTAACATCAGGGCATCAATGTGGACTTCACCAGTTCCCTCATTTCCCCCCCCCCCCACCTTACCCCAGTTCCAACCTGCCAGCTCAGCACCATCCTCATGACCAGTCCTACTTGCCAGTCTTCCTTCCCACCTATCACCTTTATACCCACCTCCATCCACCTATTGCACTCTTAGCTACTCTCTCCCCAGCCCCATCCCCCACTTCCTATTTATCTCCACCCCAGTGCGTCCTAGCCTCATTCCTGATGAATTGCTTTTGCCCAAAACGTCGATTTTCCTGGATGCTGCCTGACCTGCTCTGCTTCTCCAGCACCACTCTAATCTTGACTCTTTTCTTCATTGACAATTATCATTTCTTTCATCCGTGACAGTTGCCTAAGATATAAAATAAAACGGCTTGTAATTAAACCATTGCTCGAGGTTACAAATGTCAGTCAGTGGGGCAGTTTACTTCTTCTGCAGAATGTGGGAAATCAGAGACAGTTCGAAGTGCAGCTCCTGTCAAACAAGTGGTTGGACACACTTAGGAGCATGGAGAAGGCAGGAAGCATCAGAGAGGAGGAGTTTTAGAGTTGTTGTCACACCCAAGATTCAGGCACTGAGATGGGTGACTGCTAGAAGGGGCAGGTAGTTAGTACAGGAGTCTCTTGTGGCTATCCCCTTCTCTAACAAGTTTACCATGTTAGATAATGTTGTGGGGAGAGGGATTGCCTATTGGGGAATGCTGACAGCAATAGACAGAATGGTGGCACCACAACTGGCTCTGTTGTATAGCAGGGAGGGTCAAAGTGCAGTAGAGGAGTAGTAACAGGGGACACTATAGGCAGGAACACAGATAGACATTTCTATAGCTGCAAAGAGACTCCAGGATGGTGCGTTTCCTCCTTGGTGCCAAGGTCGAGGATGTCTCTGTGCGGATGCAGAATATTCTCAAAAGGGAGAGCAAGCAGCTTGAGGTCAAAGTACACATTGGTATGAACAACATAGGTAGCAAGAGTGATGAGGTCATGCAAAGGGGTTTAGGTAGTAAGTTGAAAAGCAGGGCATCTCGGGTTGTAATCTCAGGATTACTCCCTGTGCCATGTGCCAGTGAGGCTAAGAATAGGAAGATGATACATATAAGCACGTGACTAAAGCGCTGATGTAGGAGGAGAGAGATATATGGATCATTGGGATGTCTTCCAGTGAAGGTGGGACCTGTATGGGAAGGATGGGTTGCACCTGAATTGCAGGGACACAAATATCCTGGCAGGGAGGTTTGCTAGTGCCACTTATAGAACATAGAACAGTACAGACTCTTTTGCACTTGATGTTGTGCTGACCTTTTATCCTTCTCTATGATCAAACTAACCTACAAACCCTTCATTTTACTATCATCCATGTGCCAATGCAAAAGTCACTGAAATATCCCTAATGTATCTGAGCCTACTAGCACTGCTGGCAATGCATTCCACGCACCCACCACTCTCTGTGTAAGGAACTGACATCTGACATCGCTCCTAAACCTTCCTCCAATCACCTTAGAATTCTGCCTCCTCACGATGAACATTTCCACCTGGGAAAAAGTCTCTGGCTATCCACTCTCCCCATACCGCTCATAATCTTGTACAGCTCTATCAAGTCACCTCTCGTCGGTGGGCGGCACAGTGGCACAGTGGTTAGCACTGCTGCCTCACAGTGCCTGAGACCCGGGTTCAATTCCTGCCTCAGGCGACTGATTGTGTGGAGTTTGCACATTCTCCCCGTGTCTGCGTGGGTTTCCTCCGGGTGCTCCGGTTTCCTCCCACAGTCCAAAGATGTGCAGGTCAGGTGAATTGGCCATGCTAAATTGCCCGTAGTGTAAGGGGTAAATGTAGGTGTATGGGTGGGTTGCACTTTGGTGGGTCGGTGTGGACTTGTTGGGCCAAAGGGCCTGTTTCCACACTGTAATGTAATCTAATCTAATTCTTTGCTCTCATGAGAAAAGCCCTTGCTCCCTCAACATTTCTTCATAAGACATGCCCTCCAGTCCAGGCAGGATCCTGGTAAATCTCCTCTGCACCCTCCCTAAAGCTTCCACGTCTTTCTTATGATGAATAGAGTGATCTCTACCATTTACATTAGATACAGTAAAAAAAAATGAGACAGCATTCCTCCAGAACCAATGGTGCTACATAGACAGCACAAAACTACGTAATCGTACACGGCAGAAAGTGCAAAACACACAAGTGACAGTGTAATAGAAGAATGATAAATAACAGACATTTTTCTAGCAGCAACTTGAAGTCGTGCAAAGAATTTCAGACTGGAAAGAGTCCGATCACACAGTGTTAAGCAGCTGCTGTCTTGGGGGATGAAACTGTTGTACAGTCTGGCCGTGAGGGAACGTATGCTCAGGTATTTTCTGCCAGATGGCAGAAGGGAGAAGAGTTTGAGTGAGGGGTGTGTGGGGTCTTCCACAATGCTCTTAGCCTTTCGGATACAGCGTGTGGTGTAAATGTCTGCAATGGAGGGAAGAGAGAGCCCAATGATCCTCTCAGCTGTCCTCACGAGCCGTTGTAGGGTCTTACAATCTGAGACGGTGCAATTCCCAAACCAGGCAGTGATGCAGTAGCTCAGGGTACTCTCAATGAACCCTCTGTAGAATGTGGTGAGGATGGGGTGTGGGAGATTGGCTTTCCTCAGCCTGCTCAGAAAGTAGCTGCTGGGCTTTCTTGGCTATGGAGCTGGTGTTGAGGGTCCAGGTGAGATTCTCCACCAGGTGTATGCCAAGAAATTTGGTACACATCACAATCCCCATGGGGAAGTTGATGTCCAGTGGAGCATGGTCGCTCCGTGCCCTCCTGAATTCAACAACCATCTCTTTTGTTTGGTCCATGTTAAGAGCCAGGTTGTTGACTCTGCACGAGTCCATTAGCCGCTGCACCTCCTCCCTGTATACTGACTTGTCAGTTGTGCTAATGAGACCCACTACAGTTGTATCATCAGTGAACCTAATGATGTAATTCGACCTGTGCACAGTTGTGTGTCAGCCGAGTGAACAGTAGTGGACTGAACACACAGCCCTAGGGGACCCCCACGCGCAGTGTGATGGTGTTGGAGATGCTGTTCCCAATCTGGGCTGACTGAGATCTCCAGTTATAAAGGGAGTTATTTCAGTCCAGCAAACTCAGCTTTCCAATCAGGTGCTGAGAAATGATTGTTTTAAATGCAGAACTGAAGTCTATGAACAGTAGTCTGGCATAGATGTCCTCCTTCTTAAGGTAGGTGAGGGCCAGATGGAGGGTGATGGAAATGGCATCATTTTTGAGTGGTTGGGTCGATATGCAACCAGAGCTGAATTCCAGGTGTGGTCCAACTAGAACTTTATAAAGCTGCAGCATAACATCACGGCTTTTAAACTCAATCTTCCTACTAATGAAAGCCAACACATTGTACACCTTCTTAACAACCCTATCAACGTGGGTGGTAACCTCAAGGGATCTATGGACATGGAACCCAAGATCCCTCTGTTCCTCCACACTGCCAAGAATTCTGCCTTTAACCCCGTAATCTGCATTCAACCTTTACACTTTTTCAGGTTGAGCTCCATCTGACATTGCTCAGCCTAGTTTTGCATCCTGTCAATGTCCTGTTGCAATCTACAACAGCCCTCCACACTATCCACAACTCCACCAACCTTCATGTCATTGGAAAATTTACTAACCCACCCTTCCACTTCCTCATCCAAGTCATTTATGAAACTCACAGAGGTCCCACAACAGATCCCTGCAGAACACCACTGGTCACTGACTCCAGGCTGAATACGTTCCATCTACTTACATCTTCTGTCTTCTATAGACCAGCCAATTCTGTATCCAGCCAACCAAATTTCCCTGCATCCTATGCCTCCTTACATTTTGAATGAGTCTACCCTGGGGAACCTTATCAAATGACTTGCTAAAATCCAGGTACACCACATTCACTGCTCTACCTTCATCAATGTGGTTTGACACATCCCCAATTGAATAAGGCTTGTGAGGCATGACCTGCTCCTCACAAAGCTATGCTGACTACCTCTAATCAAGCTATGTTTTTTTCAAATAATCAATAAATCCTGTCTCTCAGAATCCTTTCCAATAATTTGCCAACCATTGACCTAAGACTGACTGGTCTATAATTCCCAGGATTATCCCTATTCCCTCTCTTGAACCCTCCAATCATCTGGTACTACTCCAGTGAACAGTAAGGACTCAAAAATCATCACCAAAGGCGCAGTAATCTCTTCCCCCACTTCCCGCACTAACCTTGGGTATATCCCATCTGGCCCAGGGGACTTACCTAGCGTCACGTTTTTTTCAAAATTTGCAGCATATCCTCCTTCTTAACATTAACCTGTTCAAGCATCTCAGACTGTTATATGCTGTCCTCACAAATGACAAGGTCCCTCTCACTAATGAATACCACAGCAAAGTATTCATTAAGGACCTCCCCTACCTCCTCTGACTCAAGGCACAAGATCCCTTCACTATCCCTGATCAGCCCTCCCCTCACCCTGGCCATCCTCTTGTTCCTCATGTAAGTGTAGAACTACTTGGAGTTTTCTTTAATCCTTCCCGCCAAGGCTTTTTTCATACTTCCTTCTAGCTCTTCTAAGAGCATTCTTCAGTTCCTTCCTGGCTACCTTGTAACTCTCTACTGTCCTGTCTGATCCTTGCTTCCTCAACCTTAAGTAAGCTTCCACCATCTTCTTGACTAGATGTTTCACATCTCTTTTCATCCAAGGTTCCTTCACCCTACCATTCCTTCCTTGCCTCAATGGGACAAACCTGGCCAGAACTGTCAGTAAGTACTTCCTCACCAACCTCCACATTCCTGTCGTGAACATCCCTGAGAATATCTATTCCCAGTTTAAGCTCCACCGTTCCTGCCTAATAGCATTGTAAATCCCCTTCATCCAATTAAATACTTTCCCATACCATCTACTCCTACCCCCTCCATGCATATAATAAAGGTTAGGGAGTTGTGATCACTATCACCGATATGCTCTCCCACCGAGAGATCTGACACCTGATCTGGTTTTCTGCCAAGCACCAGATCCAATATGGCTTCCCCTCCAGTTGGCCTATCTACATATTAAGTCAGGAATCCTTCTTGGACACACCTGACAAAGTCTGCTCCATCTAAAATATTTGCATGAGGGAGGTTCCAATCCATGTTAGGGAAGTTGAATTCACTGATGACAACAACCCTGTTACTTCTGCACCTTTCCAAAACCTGCCTCCCAATCTGCTCCTCCATGTCTCTGTTGCTATTGGAGGGTCTATAGAAAACTCGCAATAAAGTGACTGCTCCTTTCTTGTTTCTGACTTCCACCCATAATGACTCAGTAGACAAACCCTCCTCGATGACCTGCAGCTGTGATACTACCCCTGATTAGCAATGCCACTCCTGCACCTCTTTTACCTCCCTCCCTATTCCTTTTGAAACATCTAAACCCTAGAACATCCAACAACCATTCCTGCCCCGTGATGTCCAAGTTTAATGGCCACAACATCGTAGCTCCATGTGCTGATCCCTGCTCTAAATCCATCATCCTTTTTCCTGACACTTTTTGCGTTAAAATAGACACACTTCAACCCACCACACTGACTGCACCTTTGCCCTATCAACTGTCTATCCTTCCTTAGACTCTCTGCATGCTGTATCTGCCTGTTCACCAGCCATCCTATCCTCTGATCCATAGCTCCAGTTCCCATTGTCCTGTGAAATTTGGGAGTTTGAACCCTCCCGAAGAGCTCTAGCAAGCCTCCCAGCCAGGGTATTGGTACCCCTCCAGTTCAGGTGCAAAACGTCCTCCTTGTACAGGTCCCACCTTCCCCAGAAGGTATCCCAATGATCCACATAACTGAAGCCCTCCCTCCTACACCAGCCCTGCAGCCATGAGTTCACCTGCACTCATCTTTATCTGCCTCATCTGCAGCCTTCATCTGCACTCGCTCTTTACTCCTAGCCTCACTAGTCCATGGCACCGGTAGCAATTCTGAGATTACTACTCTACTCGTCCTGCCTTTTAGTTTCCAACCTAACTCCCTATGTTCTCTTTTCTGGTCCTCTTCCCTTTCCCTATCAATGTCATTGGTACCGATGTGTACCACAACTTCTGGCTGCTCTCCCTCCCCGTTGAGAATCCTGTGGACTCGATTCGAACCATCCCTAACCTGGTACCCAGGAGGCAACATACCATCGGGAGTCTTGTTCGTGACTATAGAATCTCCTGTCTGTTCCTCTCACGATCGAATCCCCTACCACTGTCACTCTCCTCTTCTCCTCACTTCCTTTCTGAGCCATAGAGCCAGGCTCAGTGCCAGAGACCTGGCTGATGTGGCTTTCCCCTGGTAGGTTGCTTCCCCCGCCCCTCTCCCACACAGCAGTATCCAAAATGGTAAACTTATTATTGAGGGGAATGGCCACAGGGGATCCCTGCACCTGTTGCCTATTCCCTTTTCCTCTCCTGATGGTCACCCAGCTACCTTCATCCTGTAAATTAGGTGTGACTATCTCCCTATAACCCCTCTCTATTACCCCCTCAGGCTCCCGAATGATCTGGAGTTCATCCAGCTCCTGTTCGCTAATGCAGTCTGTGAGGAGCTGGAATTGGGTGCAGTTCTTGCAGGTCAAGTCAGCAGGGACACCTGGGAGGGTTTAAACTAGTGCTGAGGGGGTGGGGGGGAGTTGGGGTGGGAACCAGAGTAATAAGTGAGCAAGAAAAAGGACTGAAGAGGAGTCAGGGCCTCGGGCCAGTAAGACAAAGAGAAAGAACAGATCGTGAAAGGTTACTGAACACAGTGGGACCTGCAGTCTAAAGTGTACTTGTTTTAACATGAGTATGACAGTAAGGCAGGTAAATGTAGTGCTTCGATTAGTAGATATAGCTATGATGTTGTAGCTATTACATACACTTGGCTGAGAAAGAGGTGGGGGAGTTGCATTACTGATTAGAGAGAATATCACAGCTATACTGATGGAGGACACTGATGTGACATGAGGCCACATGGGTAGAGCTCAGGAATAGGAAGGGTGCAATCATGTTGATGGGGTCATATTACAGGCCTCCCAACAACTAGTGGGCGATAGAGGAATAGATACATGGACAGATTATGGCAAAGTGTAAAACTAACAGCGTTGTTGTGGTGGGTAAATTAACTTCCCCGAAATTGACTGGGACTTCAAGGGCTTGAATGGAGAGGGAATTTGTTATGTGCATCCAGGAGGGGTTCTTGAAACAATATGTCAATAGTCCAACTAAGGAAGGGGCCATACCATAATAGATCTGGTAATGGGGTATGAGCCTGGCCAGGTGATTGAAATTTCAGTGGAGGAGTATTCAGGATCAGTGGGCAGAAGTGAGGACTGCAGATGCTGGAGATTAGAGTCAAGAGTGTGGTGCTGGAAAAGCACAGCAGTTCAGGCAGCATCCGAGGAGCAGGAAAATCACGTTTCGGGCAAATGTCCTTCATCAGAAATGACTGATGAAGGGTTTTTGCCCAAAATGTCGATTTTCCTGCTCCTCGGATGCTGCCTGAACTGCTGTGCTTTTCCAGCACCACACCCTCTATTCAGGAACAGTGACCATAGTTCTGAAAGTTTTAAGTTACTTAAGGATAAGAGTAGTCCTCTCGTGAAAGGACTCAATTATAGGGGGCAGGGGGGCTAATACCAGACAGGACCTGGGGAATGTAGATTGGGGTGACTGTTTGAGGAGAAATCCATCTCTGTCATGTGTGAATGCTTTAAAGTTGATTCCAGTTCAGGATCATGTTCCTGTAAAAATGAATGATAAGGATATCAAGATTCAACAAGAACTGTGAGCTTAGTCAAAAAGGAAAAGGGAGGCATACTTGAAGTTTAGGAAACTGAAGGCAGAGCCCTGAAGAGTATAAAGAAAGTGGGGAAGTACTTAAACAGGAGTTAGGAGGGCTAAAAGGGGCCATGGGATGTCTAGCAAAGAGGATTGAGGAAAATCCCAAGGTGTTTTATACATATATAAGGAGCAATAGGGTAGCTAGGGAAAGGGTAGGTCTACTCAACAACAAAGGAAGGGTTTATTTGTGGAGCTGGAGGAAGTGGTTGAGGTCTTTAATGAATACTTTGCATCAGTATTCACAAAGGATAAGGACATGGTGGATGGTGAGTCTCGGGAGGGCTATGTTGCTATTCTAGGGGATGTTGGTATAAAAGAAGTGTTGGGTGTTTTATAAAGAATTAATCATAGAATCCCCATAGTGTGGATACAGGCTATTTAGCCCATCAAGTTCACACTGATCTTCCAAAGAGCATCCCACCCAGATCCCTCCCCATTGTTGTACCCCTGCATTCCCACAGCTAATCCACCAAGCCTGTATATCCCTGGATACTATGGGTGATATACATAACCAAGCCAACTAACCTACACATCTTTGGACATTAAGGTAGACATGTTCCCAGGACCTGATGAGATCTATCCCAGAACACTGAGGTAGGCAAGGGAGGAAAATTTCTGGGACCTTCTCTGAAATCTTTGTATCCTCTTTAGCCACAGCAGAGGTCCCAGATGACTGGAGAAGAACCAGAGTTGTTCTTTTGTTTAAGAAGGGCAACAGGGATAATCAGGGAAATTACAGACCAGTGAGCCTTACATCAGTGGTAGGGAAATTATTTGAGAAGATTCTTAGAGGTAGGATTTATTCACATTTAGAAAAATATGAACTCACTAGCAACAGGTAGCATGGGGGAGGTTGTGTCGCACAAACTTGATTGAGATTTTGACAAAGAAGACTGATGAGGGCAGGGGGTAGAATTGTTACATTCAAGGACTTAGCAAGGCCTTTGACAAGATCCCTCATAACAAGCTAATACAGAAGGTGAAGTCACATGGGATCCACACCGAGCTGTTAAGATAGATAATGAACTAGCTTAGTTATAGAAGACAGAAAGTAGTGGTGGAAGGGGTTTTATTGGACTGTAGATCTGTGACCAGTGGTGTTCTGCAGGGATCACTGCTGGGGCCCCTGTTGTTTGTAAAATATGTAAATGGTTTGGAGGAGAACGTAGCTGGCCTGGTTAGCAAGTTTGTGGACAGAAAGGTTGGGGGAGCTGTGGATAGTGAGGAGGATTGCCAGAGGAAACGGCATATAGCAGGATATAGATAGGCACAGAAATGGCAGATGGACTGTAATTTGGACAGATGCAAGGTGATGTATTTCAGAAGGTCTAATGCAGGAGGGAAGTATACAGTAAATGGCAGAACCCTTAGAAATATTAACAGCCAGAAGAATCTAAACATATAGGACAATAGTTTCCCTAAAATTGGCAAAACAAGTGGAGAAGGAGGTCAAGAAGACATGTGGTATGCTTGCCTTCATTGGTATTGGCATAGAGTATAAAAATTTGCAAGTCATGTTGCAGCTGTATAGAATCTTAATTTGGCCACATTTGGAATTTTATGTACAGTTCTGACAGACACACTACCAAAAGGTATGTAGTCTTTGGAGAAGGTACAGAAATGTTGCCTGGTTTGGTTAGCTTTGAGGAGCGATTGGACAAACTTGGCTTGTTTTCACTTGAATATCAGAGGCTGAACGGCAATCTGACAGAAGTTTACAAAATTATGGGAGTGGATAGTTGGAGTCTTTTTCTCAGACAGAAATGTCAATAACTAGGGGGCATAGGTTAAAGGTAAAAAGGTAAAGAACATAGAACAATACAGCGCAGAACAGGCCCTTCAGCCCTCGATGTTGCACTGACCTGTGAACTATTCTCAGCCCATCCCCCTACACTATCCCATCATCATCCATGTGCTTATCCAAGGATTTTTAAAATCTCCCTAATGTGGCTGAGTCGACTACATTGGCAGGCAGGGCATTCCATCCCCTTACCACTCTCTGAGTAAAGAACCTGCCTCTGACATTTGTCTTAAATCTATCACCCCTCCATTTGTAGCTATGCCCCCTCATACAAGCTGACATCATAATCCTAGGAAAACGACTTTCACTGTCTACCCTACATAATCCCCTGTTTATCTTGTATGTCTCTATCAAATGCAGTTCCCCCATCTATAACTCTTGCTCTGTGGCATGTACCTATCCCTTTCCATCTCTAAACTAAACATAACTGAATTATGGTCACTGTCTCCAAAGTGCTCACCTACCACTAAGTCAAACACCTGGCCTAGTTCATTACCAAGCACCAGATCCAGTGTGGCCTCCCCTCTTGTCGGCCCTTCAACATACTGTGTCAGAAAACCCTCCTGCACACATTGGACAAAAACAGATCCATCTGGCGTACGAGAATGAAAGCATTTCCAGTCAATGTTGGGGAAGTTAAAGTCCTCAATAATGATCACCCTGTTCCTTTCACTCCCATGAAGAATCATTTTGTCAATCCTCTCCTTCATCTCCCTGGAACTCTGAGGAGGCCTGTAAAAAACTCCCAGCAGTGTGACCTCTCCTCTCCTGTTTCTAACCTCAACCCACACTACCACAGTAGACAAGTCCTCGTCAAAAGTTCTTTCAGCCACCGTTATACTATCCTTGACTAACAAGGCCACACTTCCCCCTCTTTTACCACCTTGCCTGTTCTTAATGAAAGATCTATACCCTGGAACCTGCAACATCCATTCCTCACCCTGCTCTATCCATGTCTCTGAAATGGCCACAACGTCGAAGGCCCAGGTACCTAGCCATGCTGCAAGCTCACCTACCCTATTTTGAATACCTCTGGCATTGAAGTAGACACACTTCAAACCAGCTTGCTGTCTGCTAGCACATTCCTGTGACTGTGAAATCCTGTCCATGCCCTCCCTGCTCTCATCCTCCTGTGCACCGGAACTACACCTCAGGTTCCCATCCCCCGGTGAGCTTGTTTAAACCCACCCGAATAGCACCAGCAAATCTCCCACCCAGGATATTAGTACCTCTCTGGTTCAAGTGAAGCCCGTCTTTTTTGTAGAAGTTCCACCTTCCCCAGAATGAGCCCCAATTATCCAAGTACCTGAAATCCTCCCTCCTGCACCATTCCTGCAGCCACATGTTCAACCGATATCTCTCTCTATTCCTTGTCTCACTATCACATGGCACGGGTAACAAACCAGAGATAACAACTCTGTTTGTTTTAGCTCTCAGCTTCCACCCTAGCTCCCTGAAATCCTGCCTTACATCCCTATTCCTCTTTCTACCTATGTCAGTGGTACCCATATGGACCACGACTTGGGGCTAGTCACCCTCTCCCTTCAGGACCCCAAAGATATGATCCAAGACATCACGGACCCTGGCACTTGGGAGGCACAACACACCAACCGTGAGTCCCATTCGTTCCCAATAAACCTTCTATCTGAAAATAGAAGGAGATATGAGAGGCAAGTTTTTATACAATGGATGTTAAGTGCCTAAAACACGCTATCAGAGGAGGTGGTAGAAGCAGACACAGAGGTATCTTCATAGATACCTGAATAGGCAGGGAATAGAGGTATACAGATCACACAGAGGCAAAAAAGTTTTTAGTTTTGAAAGGTATCATGTGTCAGTGCAGGCTTGGTGGGCTGAAGGACCTGTTCCTGAGCTATTCTGTTCTTTGACCTTTGTTCTTTGAAAATGTGTCACCTCACTTTCATGAATTCAATCTGTCATATGTCATTCCACCAGCCGGTCTACATCCTCTTGAAATTTATTCTTGCTTTCATCATTATTTACTACACTTCCACTTTTTGTGACATCAACAACTTTTAAAATGGTGCCCTTTGAACTTAAGTCATTCATGCATATCTTTGAAAAATCCGTCACCTCACTTTGTGAATTCAATCTGTCATACGTCATTCCACCAGCCGGTCTACATCCTCTTGAAGTTTATTCTTGAAGTTTATCCTTGCTTTCATCATTATTTACTACACTTCCACGTTTTGTGACATCAACAACTTTTAAAATGGTGCCCTTTGACCCCAATTTATTAATGCGTATCAAACAGTATTGGTCACATCCTGAAGCTTGAAGAGCTTCACAATCTACCTGACTCCAATGTGAAGAACAGCCATCCATCATAGCTGTTTGTTTTCTGTCCTGTATTTGGTAGTTGGTATCAACCCTGATGATGCTGCTACAAACCATTCCATGGACTTCAGTTTTGCTAACAAACTAAAATGTGTTCTTTATCAAATACCATTTCAAAGACTAATATACAGCAACAACAATCAAACACAATTTGCTGTTAAATCCAAGCTGTCTGTCCTTTATCAGTCCCTACCTGTCCAAATGGTAGCTGATTTTTCTCCTGGATAATTGTCTCTAGAAGCATCCTCAGTGCCAATGTTAAACATTTTGGTCTAACCTTGCCTGACAAATCTCTTTCTGAAAGGTGTAGAATTTGCAATCCATTAATCCTTTGGTAACACCTGTGTGTCTAACGATGATTGTGGCCAATACCTCAATATTTCTACCCTTATTTCCCTCAGCAACTGAGAATGTATTCCACCTAGACTGGGTGGGATTTATCCAAGGTAATTACATCCAACTGAAGTGGAACCTTTTTATTTTTTTATCTCATTCTGCATTCTGATAACAACCTCATTTTTAATGTAGCTTCAGCAGAGTTCTCTCCCATGACAAATACCAATGTAAAGTTCAAATTCAATGTCCCAGCCAGCCCTTCTGCCTCCAATAATAGACTGCCAACCCACAGCAGTAAGAAAGGGAGATCCAAGATTTTGACTCAGTGACATGGAGGAACAGCGATATTGTTTGAAGTCAGAATTCCTGGAGATTTTATTTAAGGAACTGTTTGCTTGCTATTTGGGCTTTAACTATGGATTACTAATAATGAATAGAATAATTAATCTTGCTGGATGATATACAGTTTAGCTGTTTTTTGAACTTGTGGGTCCTAAACTAATGTAACTGATCCCTGGCCACGAGCATCTTAATTTTAAGATTCTCATCCTCATGTTCAATTTCTTAAATGGTCACATAATCCCATTGTTATAATCTCCTCCAGCTTCAAGACATCGTTGGGATATTCAACATTCTGATACAACAGGATGTTTATTGTGCAAAGATTTTATTTCTGCCTAAGACTAGTAAGGATGTCATAAATCACAACACGTTATTTTTTTGGGCGGCACGGTGGCACAGTGGTTAGCACTGCTGCCTGACAGCACCAGAGACTCAGGTTCAATTCCCGCCTCAGGCGACTGACTGTGTGGAGTTTGCACACTCTCCCCGTGTCTGCGTGGGTTTCCTCTGGGTGCTCCGGTTTCCTCCCACAGTCCAAAGATGTGCAGGTCAGGTGAATTGGCCATGCTAAATTGCCCATAGTGTTAGGTTAGGGGTATGGGTGGGTTGTGCTTCAGTGGGTTGGTGTGGACTTGTTGGGCCGAAGGGCCTGTTTCCACACTGTAATGTAATCTAATCATAAGGTAAGCCTGATACCAAACTTTATTTTCCTTCATGATCAGAACATACGACAGCATTAAAATGAATGTATTCCTTGATACCAGGGGGAAAAAAAGACATTGAGATATTGTTTTCAAGGCTACTTGCATTTATAATTTTTATTTACTGCAGTAAAGCACCTTGAGACACCTCATGGATATCTTAGTTGACACTGAGCCACTTTACATGAGGGTAGATGAACAAAATGATTGGAGGTTTAGGATTTAAGGAGCATCAGAGGATGGTAGAGAAATAGAGAGGCAGAGAAGTTTTGGAAGAGAATGTTAGCGCTTACAGTTTAGGCAGCTGAAGACATAGACACCACTGGTAAGGTGAACGAAATTGAGGTTGCACAAAATGCTCGAACTATGGAACCACAGATATCCTAGAGAAATGTTAGGCTGATGGAGGTTACAGACATAAGGAGAGATTAGATTAGATTACTTACAGTGTGGAAACAGGCCCTTCGGCCCAACAAGTCCACACCGCCCCGCCGAAGCGCAACCCACCCATACCCCTACATCTACCCCTTACCTAACACTACGGGCAATTTAGGATGGTCAATTCACCTGACCTGTACATCTTTGGACTGTGGGAGGAAACCGGAGCACCCGGAGGAAACCCACGCAGACACGGGGAGAACGTGCAAACTCCACATAGTCAGTCGCCTGAGGCGGGAATTGAACCCGGGTCTCTGGCACTGTGAGGCAGAAGTGCTAACCAACTGTGCCACCGTGCCGCCCATACAACGATTGCAGGACATAGTAGCATTTATTCAAATTTTTATGAATGATTTTTGCCAAAAATAACATTTGTTTTTCAAAAATTGATTTCTTCAGTTCCTTAAAAAGTAACTGTTTATGTGAAAACAAAAGAAAATTATAATTTGCAGCATGTTGTTGGAATGATACCAAATTCAACTGATCACTTTTATTCTACTAATGTAATGATGAATCATGGTCTAATTTTTGATTGTTTTATTTTGATTGATTCTCTCCTTTTATCATTGTTTTGTCAGTCACCATTTCCCATCTTCAAGACAGGCACCCAGACAACATGGTCTCTCGCAATACTACTCTGGAACTGAATGCAGAAAGGTGCCCAAGAGAATCTTGTCTGCCAAATTTCTTCTGTTCCAGTGGGAAAGTGTCTGGTTCGTTCTACACTTTCCCTGAAGACTGATTTGGGACTAATAACTTATGCAGGGAAGTATAGGCAGAAAGCCACATTTTAACACTTTGTGTTACAATGGCTTGTCCCATGAACTTGTGCCATTTGTTCTGTGGGTTTTTGGCTATCGCAGGAATTGATCCTCACAGCAGTACATACAATACAGCAGGTTTAATCTACACAAATATTCATATACAGTACAGAAAGGGACCAATCAATGGGATCTTTATATTATCTTTGCTGAAGTCATTTGAAGCTAAGCCCACAATATCCCCCCTTTGAGCAACCTTGTATCTTTCCAAACTTCAAATAGTGAGTAAATTTTCCCAGAATCACAGGGGACAATCCCATCAGCACTTGCTCTCTGCAGAAGCTATTTATTCAGTGTCACTCCCCATAACTCTACATCTTTCTCTCCAAGTAATAATTTAATTCCCTCTCAAAAGTTTTGATTAACCCTTCATCCACCACACTCTCAAGAAGTGCATTTCAGATCTAATTCCCACACAACTGCTTTTTCCAAGTACCTTAGATGGCACCCTCCCGTTCTCAGTCCTTCTACCAATGAGAATGGTTTCTCTCTATCTAATCCTTTCTATGTAATACTTATGAAATACATTCATTCAGGGGATGTGGGCTTCATAGGTTAGACCAACATTGGCAGCCATCACTAATTGCTTTGGAGAAGGTGAAGGTGAACTGTCTTCTTCAACTGCTGCAAACATGACTCATGAGAGTTACAAGTTAGCTTTCTCTTTAGGTCCTTCCCAGCTAAGAAGAACTGGGGAGGACATGAGAAATCTTTGGCAGGTTGGATCAAGGAAAACCCTAAAGCCTTCTTTAAGTATCTCAGGAAGTAGAAAATGACTCGATTAGGACCAGTCAAGTAAAATTGTGGGAAATTGTACATGGAGTCTAAGGAAATAGGAGAGGTGCTAAATGATTTTTTTAATGTGAGTATTCACACAGGAAAAAGACAATGTTGGTGAGGAAAATACTGAGATACAGGCTATTAAACTACATGGGACTGAGGTTCATAAGGAGGAGGTGTTAGTAATTATGGAAAGTGTGAAAATAGTTAAGTCCTCTGGGCCAGATGGAATTTATATTGGGATTCTCTGGGAAGCTAGGGAGGAGATTGCAGAGCTTTTGGCTTTGAACTTTATGTCATCATTGTCTGGAGAAGACTGGAGGATAGCAAATGTTGCCCCTTGTTCAAAAAGGGAAGTACAGACAACCTTGCTAATTATAGACCGGTCAGCCTTACTTCAGCTGTGGGTAAAGTGTTGGAATGGATTATAAGAGATAGGATTTATAATCATCTAGAAAGGAATAATTTGATTAGGGGTAGTCAACACAGTTTTGTGAATGGTAGGTCTTGCCTCACTAACCTTCTTTGAGAAGGTGATCAGACAGGTGGATGAGGGTAAAGCAGTTGACGTGGTGGAATGGATTTCAGTAAGGTGTTTGATAAGGTTCCCCATGGTAGGCTGTTTCAGAAAATACGGAAGCATGGGATTGAGGGTGATTTAGCGGTTTGGATCAGAAATTGGCTAGTTGTAAGAAGACAGAGGGTGGTGGTTGATAGAAAATGTTCATCCTGGACTTCAGTCACAAGTGGTTTATCAGAAGGATCTGTTTTGGGGCCACTGCTGTTTGTCATATTTATAAACGACCCAAATGAGGGCGTAGAAGGATGGGTTAATAAATTTGTGAATGACACTAAGGTTGATGGAGTTGTGGACAGTGCAGAAGGATATTGCAGGTTACAGAGGGACATAGATAAGCTGCAGAGTTGCAGGTGGCAAATGGAATTTAATATGGAAAAGTGTGAAGTGATTCACTTTGGAAGGAGTAACAGGAATGCAGAGTACTGGGCTAACAGTAAGTTGTTTGGTAGTGTGGATGTCCACGTGCATAAGTCCCTGAAAGTTGCCACCCCCAGGTTATAGGGTTGTTAAAAAGGCATATGGTGTGTTAGTTGTTATTGGTAGAGGGATTGAGTTTTGGAGCCATGAGATCATGCTGCAGCTGTACAGAACACTGGTGTGCAGAAAATCTGGTCACCGCATTATAGGATGGATATGGAAGCAATGGAAAGGGTGCAGAGGAGATTTACTAGGATGTTGCCTGGTATGGAGGGAAGGTCTTATCAGGAAAGGCTGAGGGATTTGAGGCTGTTTTCAATATAGAGATGGTTAAGAGGTGACTTAATAGAGATATATGAGATGATCAGAGGATTAGATAGGGTGGACAGTGGGAGCCTTTTTCCTTGGATAGAGATGGCTAGCATGAGGGGAGATAGCTCTAAACTGAGGGGTGACAGAAATAGGACAGGTGTCAGAGCTAGCTTCTTTACTCAGATAGTAGTAAGGGTGTGGAATGCCCTGCCTGCATCAGTAATGGATTCGCCAACATTAAAGGCATTTAAATGGTCATTGGATCAACATATGGATGATAATGGAATAGTGTAGGTTAGATGGGCTTCAGAGCTGAAAAATATGTTGCTAGAAAAGCGCAGCAGGTCAGGCAACATCCAAGGAGCAGGAGAATTGACGTTTCGGGCATAAGCCCTTCTTCAGGAAAGAGGAAGGTGCCAAGCAGGCTAAGATAAAAGGTAGGGAGGAGGGAATTGGGGGAGGAGCATTGGGAATACGATAGGTGGAAGGAGGTTAAGGTGAGGGTGATAGGCTGGAGAGGGGGTGGGGGCGGAGAGGTCGGGAAGAAGATTGCAGGTCCAGAAGGCGGTGCTGAGTCCGAGGGTTGGGACTGAGATAGAAATGGAGAGGTCTAGGAAGGGGAGGGAGGAGTCTGAAATGGTCCAGGTAAATTGGAGGTCAGGGTGGAAGGTGCACCTTCCACCCCGACCTCAAATTTACCTGGTCACCTTCCACCCCGACCTCAAATTTACCTGGACCATCTCAGACTCCTCCCTCCCCTTCCTAGACTCTCCATTTCTATCTTGGGCAACTGACTCAATACGGACATTTACTATAAACCGACCGACTCCCTACCTAGATTACACCTCCTCCCACCGTGCCTCCTGTAAAAGCGCCATCCCATATTCCCAATTCCTTCGCATCTGCTCCCAGGAGGACCAATTCCAATACCGAACAACCCAGATGGCCTCCTTCTTCAAAGTCCGCAATTTCCCCCTCAGATGTGGTTGACGATGCTCTCCACCGCATCTCTTCCACTTCCCACTCCTCTGCCCTTGAACCATGCCCCTCCAATCGCCACCATGACAGAACCCCACTGGTCCTCACCTACCACCCCACCAACCTCCAGATACATCATATCACCCTTCGTCATTTCCGCCACCAAGGATATATTTCCCTCCCCTCCCCTATCAGCGTTCCGGAAAGACCACTCCCTCCGCGACTCCCTCGTCAGGTCCACATCCCCCACCAACCCAACCTCCACTCCCGGCACCTTCCCCTGCAACTGCAACTGCAAGAAATGCAAAACTTGCGCCCACACCACCCAAAACGCTTATGCCCAAAACGTTGATTCGCCTGCTCCTTAGCTGCTGCCTGACCTGCTGCGCTTTTCCAGCAACACATTTTTCAGCTCTGATCTCCAGCATCTGCAGTCCTCACTTTCTCCTAGATGGGCTTCAGATTGGTTTCACAGGGCGGCGCGATATCAAGGACTGATGAGCCTGTACTGCACTGTATTGTTCTATGAAGTTTTACTTCTCTGGAATCATTTCCCTTGATTGTTTCTGTACTCCTTCTGACACTTCTATGTCTGTCTTAAAGTGTGGCACCCAGCACTCTAGACAGTACTTCAGTTGAGGCTGAACCAGAGTTTCATATAACTTTCTTGCTTTTGTACACTCTGTCCCATTAACAATACTCTGTATGCTTTGTAAAAATGTAATAGTCTTGTTGGGAGACTGGAAGATGGATAGATTGTTGGGGGGGAGACACTGAGGGACACGGGGAGAGTGTGGGAGACTGGGAGATGGATAGATTGTTGGGGGGAGACACTGAGGGACATGGGGAGAGTGTGGGAGACTGGGAGATGGATAGATCGTTGGGGAGACTCCCAACAATACTCTTGTTGCCATCTTCAATGACCTACACACGTGTACAGTCAATCCCTTCACTCCTGTATTCTCTTTGGAATTTTAACCATTATTTTATGATATTTTTCTGCATTTGTCCTTCCAAAGTCAACAATTTCCTGTGACTGTGCATCAAAGTTGGCCTGTTACTTATCTGTTGACTTGCCTCTGTCCTTTAGAAATTCTCTACCATCCTTATCACTGCTCAAAATATTTCCAAGTTTCATAACATCATCAAATTTTTAATTGTGCCCTGTACTCTATCTAAATAATTAAATATATCAGGAAGAGCAAAGATCCTAACACTGACCTTTACCGTACAATCCATCCTCGAGTTTGAACCATTCCTCAATCACTCAACTGATTTTGTATTCATGTTGCTACTGTCGCTTTAATTCCATGAGATCTAACTTTCCTCACAGGTCTGATGTACACTCCCATAATGACGTTTGGAAATCAAAATGCATATCAACAGCATCACCCACATCAACTCTCTCTCTAACATGCATGGCACCAAGCCTCTGGCACTATGCCAGGGCTACTGGTACCTGCTTTCCCATTGTATGGAAAACATAGCGACATAGAAAATTTTCATGAACAGACTGCAAACTAATGCCATCTCTGCCCATTAGACAACTAATGCAGTCTATATTTGGATAATGAAAATCCCCCAATTGAACTACTCTATAATTCTTATACCTCGACTTTTTAAATCTCCTTCACTGCATCTTTCCTAGTACAAAGTGAAAAAACCCCAACACCAGGTTATAGTCCAACAAGTTTAATTGGAAGCACACTAGCTTTCGGAGCGCCGCTCCTTCACCAAGTAATTGGGACAAGCATCTGATGAAGGAGCAGCGCTCTGAAAGCTAGTGCTTCCAATTAAACCTGTTGGACTATAACCTGGTGTTGTGTGATTTTTAACTCCCAGTCCAATACCGGCCTCTCCAAATCTTTCCTAGTAGTTAGTGACGAAGCAATGTAACTGTGCACTTTTGATCGCCAGCTGTAACCAAATACATTCTGTTCTGAGCCTCTCTGTGACATTCTCTCTCTCTCTCTCCAGTACAGCAATGTTCTTACTCAATACTGCCAGTCCTTCCCCCTTCCTTTATTCCCTGTCCTTCGGTAATATATAATACCCAGTCCTGCCCATTTTTGAGCCAGATCACTGTTACAGCTTGAACATCATATTTCCATATGGAAATGTGCAGCTGCAACTCACCAGCGTTATTTATGACACCTGTACATTCACAAACATACTTGGTAGCCCTGGATTTAATATTAGTTCCTTTCTCCATGACTCTGAAACCACTTAAATTCCTTATTATTTTCTACTCTAGTACTAGCTGACTCTCCCAGTAATCTGTGCACCTTGGTATCCTTCTTTAATATTATTTCCCAGCTTCCCCACTCCTGCCAAGTCAGCTTAAAACTTCCTAATGATACGAGCAAGTCATTCTGCAAAGAAATTAGTCTCTGTTCTGTTTAGTTGCAACCCATTTGACTTGTACACATCCTGGTCCACCCAGACATGGTCCCAATGTCCTAAGAAGTTAAACTCATTTACGACATCTTTCCAGTCACACATCTATCTGCATGATCAGTCTACTCCTACACTCAATCCTGAGTGGAATTGGGAGGATTCCAATTTTCTCTCAGAAAACTTTCCCTAAAAAAATCCAATGATTCCTGCCGCAACCACTCCCTGTGGAAAAGCACTCCATGTTCCAACAAAACTGAGCAGAAAAATTTCCCTCTCTTTCTCTTCCCTCCACTAATAATAAATTTAAAATTCATGACACATTTTCTCTGACTCCCAACCCAGAGCAAATAATATTTTTTTTATTAATGCTACCAAAATCCTTAATTTTAAAACATATACTAAATGTCCTCTTTATCTTTACTGATGGAATATCACAGTATTATAGTATTCCATTTCGGACCCCATCCTAGTGCATTTATAGTGTGTCAGTGCCTTTAATGACTTTTTTATAATGGGCCATCTAAATTGCAGAAAATAGTTTACTGGTGTTCTGGGGTGGACAGCTAGGACAGAGGGAAGGAAACACTCTGGATGTCTGTCCCCTGCTGCCTTCAAACCCCTCATTGGGAAGGTACAAAACTCCACCATTGGACTAAGGAGACCACAGGAGAGAAAAGAAGGGTAGGAAGGCAATTGATATCAAGCACTAAATACAGGATCTACTATAGGAGATGGAGCTACTCGGAGATGATTAGGAACCAGAGATGGGGGAGACTGACTCTCCAGGAAGTTGGTCACGAAGATCTGCAATATTCTTAGAAATCTTCATTCTTGTTGCTGAAGATCTCATGTCTTCCAGCACTGGTTGCCATACTCTGGCAGTGGCTGTCAGAGTCACTGAGGCATTAAACTCCAATGTTTCCGTGTGTAAAGAAACCTGGCTCCATAGGGCTTCCTCTTACAAAAGCCTGAACATGAATCAGTATGCCACCAGATCTCTAACCTGAAAACAGAGCCCAGTCTCAATTTCCTGCCTCTATGGTGAGAAACAGCTCGAGCAGTCTGATAATTCTGTGCTTTGTGACATGTCTTGAAAAACACTGGGTTCGTCACATCCATTTTATTGCTACTTCCTTTTCTAATAATCCAGCTTGGAAATAAAACCTGCCTTTCAGAAAATAGTATTTGTGGGTGAAATGATTCCATGAAGGCTGGTGTCCAGACACCAAATCACTCTTTATTAACACGTGAATAGTACAAGACCCTGATCAAGCTAGCTCAGTGCCGACTCCTACAGTGAACGGATCCTGACATTCCTGTTTATATCTGTCAGCCAGGGATTCCTAACAGGACCAGGTTAACAGCCTCAATAGGGAACTCATATTCTGAGATCCATCTGGTTGACCTTGTTCCAATCATTACATCCTTCGCCCTCCTAATCCTGGGACATAGGCCAGTCCTTTTGGGTCCTCTTGGGTCATTTTCCCTCTAGGTTTGGTTCCTCTGTCTCAGCCTCTGATACTGGCAGTGTGCACTGGACCAAAGCTCGCCTCTTGCAGCTGGAGTGACTTCAGGCAGTAACAGCAGCGACGCTGCGACATCTGCCATTTCTATCTCATCCTCAGAGGTTTCTTTGACATAAGGAGGAGGGGAAGAACTCTCAGGTTCTGACAGCCTTGTCGGATATTCAGAGAGGTCAGGCAGGTTTTGCTCCTTCCCTGTCTGTGAGGTTGCTGCTTTCACGTAGTCTACGTGCTTGTTCAGGACCACCTCTCATACCTAAACTTTGTACGTCCCCGGACCTGACCTCACATTAACCATGCCTCTTACCCATGCAAGGCCATTCCTGTGGGTTTTGACAACAAACTTTGTCTCCTGAAGTAAAAACTGCCTCTCTTGTTTAGAGTCATGTGTCTGGTCCTTGGTGTTCCTGATGATACTTCACCAAGTCCACAGGCCCGGGAGGATCAAATGTAACCTGGTGCAGAGTCTTCTCTGCTGGAACTGTCTCTGTTGTTGCTTGAGGGGTGGTTCAAAATCAAACAGGAATCAGAACAGTTTGGCATCAAAAAGTTGCTTCTTTAAGCCTACCTTCAAAGTTTGGACCTCTTTTTCCAAAAGACCATTGGATGATGGATGGTATGGAGCTGTCCTTACATGCTGAATGCATTTTGACTTTAGGAAATACTCAAACTGCCTGCTGGTATATGATGGCCTGACGTCTGTGAGCAACACCTTCCGGAGTCTGTGTATTGCAAAAGATGCTCACAACTTTTCAATCGTTGTCCCCACATTTAACGAGTGAACGTCCAACCACTTTGAATGGGCATCCACAATGACTAAAAATGTACAGCCCATCAAGTCTGGGCCTGAGCTTTTGACTCAATTCAGTGGTAACTGAACCAACTCTTTCCCACTGGAATTGAAGCTGCACTTAATCTGTGAAGTTTTCCTGGTAGAGGTTTCTCGGCTTGGCTGAGATTTATGTGAATCCAGAGTGAATTTTGGGAAAGACTGGTTCTGCAATCACTGAAAGAGCTGCACTGTTGTCAACCTCCATTAGAACCAGGCAATCATTTAACCAGACATTTATTTTGATTGGTTCTGATGTGGATGTTGCTAAGCAATTTAACTATTCCAAAGCAGGGTGTGCATTCTTCTGGATAGCGACCTGTGAATTTTCTTACTCAATTCAGGCCTTGTGGGACTGTTTTGCTGTTCCCAGTCTGCACAGTGGTAGCAACTACAATGGCTTGCTGGCTTGGATCCTCCAGAAAACTTTAACCATTTGGCCGAGGCTTGGCTTTGTTTTGGGGTTTTGCTGTGGGCTGGCCCAGAGCCCCTCTGTTCAGGACATGTCCTGAGAGAGGCTATGCAATTGCCTTCACTCAAGGAGTGCTCCCCAAGCTCAGTCAGCATCACGACAGTGTCCACTTCTGTCACAGTACCTTGTAACTCACATGCTCCACTTGCCGCATTCTCTAATGACGAGACCAGTTATAGTGTCTGGCTGAAGTCCACTTGGGCTACAGTTAGCAGGTACTTTTGCATGGTCACATCATAAATCCTAAATGGTCCCTCAGCATCTCACTTAGAGTTATATCAGAATTACATGCCTCCGCTAGTCATCTTAACCTGGTCAAAAATCCCAATACAGATTCCCCTGGTTTTCAAACTGCTGAGTAAAACTGATATACTATCAGAATTAGAGAAGCCTTGGAGTCATAATATTCCATTCTAAATCCGCCAACTCTTGCAAGGTTTTTGGTGCCTCAGGGAAAGTTAGGCTCCTAATAACCGAAACCGCTGCATGTTCACAAGCTGTCTGGAGAATTATTCGTTGCTTTTCACCTCCCACAATGCCATTTTCTTGGAAAAACATAACACACTCTTTTCACATATTGGGCCCAGTCTTCACCAGCAGGATCGAACACTTCTGAAATAGTGGCATAAGCGTACCTGAACACAAAAATGACTGTTGCGAGCACAGCTCTTCAGGGATGTTGTTTTCTCTCATTGCCACTGAAATAACTCCACAAAGATTGGTAGCCCGTCACCAAGTCACCCTTTATTTATACATGCACAGTACAAGACACTGAGCTAACTAGCTCAGTGCCAACTCCTAGGGTAAATAGAATCTCTGACACTCCTGTTTATATCTGATAGCCAGGACTCCCTGATTAGACCTGGTTAACAGCACCAGTCAGGGAATTTACATTCTGTGAGATCCACCTGGCTGACCTTGTTCCAATCACTACAGTGAGGCATTTTGGAGCATTTAAAAACTATGGGCAGGTCTTCGGAGCCCATGGCAGAACTTCAATTGGCTTGGATTGAAGAAAGAATGATCAGACAGTTTTCTACCATTTTCTCAACTCATTAGGAAGTGTCCAAGGCATGTAACTATTGTAGTTTGACCTAGTATATAAAACAATTCCATTTTTGGTGCCAGAATCATTTTCAGGTGTATACTTGGCTTATAAGTCAACTTCTCCAAAAATATTCCCCAACCCAATTTCTTTTGTTAAGAAATATTACAACGACAGTAGTTTGGAGGGATATGGGCTGGTTCTGGCAGGCAGGACTAGATTGGGTTGGAGATATCTGGTCAGCATGGACGAGTTGGACTGTTTCCTTGTTGTACATCTCTATGACTCTATGACAGTAATAATAAACCTCAGTTTTTCACATCTGAAATGCATGTTTACTCACCTTATAGTTTGGCGCTTGGAATCAAGCTGGTGTAAATGGATTGTGTTGAAAGAAGGGTGGCATGGTGGCTCAGTGGTGAGCACTGCTGCCTCACAGTGCCTGAGACCTGGGTTCGATTCCAGCCTCCGGTGACTGTCTGTGCTGAGTTTGCACGTTCTCCCTGTGTCTGCGTGGGTTTCCTCTAGGTGCTCTGGTTTCTTCCCACAATCCAAAGATGTGCAGGTTAGGCGAATTGGCCATGCTAAATTGTCCATAGAGTTCAGGGATGTGTAGGCTAGGTGCATTACTCAGGGTTAAATGTAGAGGAATGGGTTTGGGGGGGAAACTCTTCAGAGGGTTGGTGTGGACTTGTGGGGGCAAAGGGCCTGTTTCCACACTGTAGGGGATTCTGTGATTCTATGAAGATGTTTAGGAGTTTGAGACTTGGCCACAGAACAGATCACATGTAGGAAATGATGAACAGATGCAGGTCCACTGGAAAACCGAATGACGTTTGAAGTTGGTTTCTAGCTAAACGTTGTACCATTTTAAACTTGGCGCAGAAGTTGCCCCTAGTTTTTGGTATGATTTTTCAAGGCTCCAAAGTCAACTGATGCCTGGATCTGAAATATGTTTGGCTGTTCGAGAGATGTCTCAATGTACACTCATTTGATATGGATAAACCTTTAAGCCATTATATTTTTGTGGTAGTTACTTTCTACACCAAAACACAAATATATGAGCAATAAATGAAGAGTTTGATGTCTGAAGTGAAGAAATGCAGACCTAATTTGGATTAACGGCCTGTATTATTTTTAATAAGATTATCTTGCTTATTCAGTCAGTTTTAGCTTATGACATTGATTTTTCCTTGCAGCTATATCTTCTAACAATTTGGTTGTAAATTGTTTAAATCCCCCATATATAATTGTAAAAAGAGAATTTTCTTTGAAAAATGTTCTATTAGTCTGCAGAAAAAAAGCAAACACTGAGGCCATATAATTTTCAATATCACATCAATGGTCATGAATAAATAAAATGTAAAAATTTGTTTCTACTAAATACGAGTTTTACTCACTACATGAAAATAAGAGTGAAAATTTCCAACCTGCCATTTAATAGCACTCACAAGTACCTTCAGCGACAACTGCTAGGTGGACAGCCATCTCATCCTACTCCTGAGAACTTCCATAATCTCAGAGGTCATTCTTCAATCAATTTGACATCCTCTGTGCAATGTCAAGAAAGAAATGAAGCATTTGGTGTATCAAAAAGTAGGGTCCATCAATTCTCTCAATCACCATTCTATCAGTCCATTCTTATTCACCTACAAAGTGACGGTAAGTGTCGATGACAATTATATCATGACTGAAATAACTGACTCACTGATGCTCAGTTTGGGTTCTGCCAGGACCATATAGCTCCAGACCTCATTATTGCTTTTGTCTAGATATGAATTGCAGAGACCAAACTTCAGTCAGAGGAAAGCTCTCCATTAGCTGGAGTCATAGCTGACACAAAGGAAAGTATTTGCTATTGCTGCAAGCTAATCATTTCAGTTTCAGGACATCACCGCAGGAGTTTCTCTGCATGGTGTGTTTGAGGCTGAATAACCACCAGTTGCTTCATAATTGGACTCCCTATCCATGTGGGAATATTCGCTGATAACTGCAGAATGTTCGGCTCAGTTTGCAACTCCTTCAGATACTGAAGCAGAACCTGGACATTCAGGTTTAAGATAGTATGGCAAGTGATATTCACAAATGTCAACAAATGACCATCACCAATAAGGTGGAGTCCAATAAGGTGGATATGAATCATCTCCCCATAACTTTCATATGTATCACTTTTATTGAAGCCTTCACTTGCAAACTCATAGGGATCACCATGGACCAGAAACTTTAAGATGACCAGCCATATGAATACTGATGCAAGGGGAAATCTACAGCGGGTGACTCCCCTCCTGACTTCCTAATGTCTATCCACTATTTGTAAGGCACAAGTTAGGAGTATGAGAAAATATTCTCAATTTGTTTGGGTTAGTGCTTCTCTAATAACAGCCAAAAAGACCATCTAGATTCATTTGATTGGCAGTCCATCCATCATCTTAAACATTCCCCCCACTGTGACTGCAGTATGTGTTATCTAAGAGATGCATTGCAGCAACCCAGCAAGCTCTTTTGATAGCACTTCCCAAACCTGCAATCTCTACCTCCACCTAGAAAGTTAAAAATCACACAACACCAGGTTATAGTCCAACAGGTTTAATTGGAAGCACACTAGCTTTCGGAGCGACACTCCTTCATCAGGTGATAGTAGAGGGCTTGATCGCAACACAGAATTTATAGCAAAAATTTACACTGTGATGTAACTGAAATTATACATTGAAAAATCCGAAAGCTAGTGTGCTTCCAATTAAACCTGTTGGACTATAACCTGATGTTGTGTGATTTTTAACTTTGTACACCCCAGTCCAACACCGGCATCTCCAAATCATGTCCACCTAGAAGACATCTTTCAAGTCATGCACCATCCCGGCCTAAAATTATATCGCTGCACCTTCATTGTCACTGGGTCAGAATTCTAAACCATCCAATATGGGTGTTCCTACACCATATAGAATGTAATGTTTCAGAAGTCGGCTTATCACTGGCTTCTCAAGTGCCAGAAATGCTCAAATCCCAGAGATGGAAAAATAATTCTTGGTAGTGGATGTTGTCCTTAACATCACAGTCCTCGTTTGTGAGCTTTCTCTTGGTTCCGAACCTTCTATATGAAAGTGTGTAAAAATCTTTTCCAGTCTGTGTACATATTCTGTTTACACATCAGCAGGCATCGCCCAGTGATTCTGCCACTCCAGTTGAGTTTAGTTGACATTTACTTAAAATGTTTCAAACTCTGTGAATCCTACAAATACTGAGAAAAGCATTGCCTTGGAAGTTGCGATCTAGAGACCCCGGATGCCGAAAACAAATCATCAAGAAATGATTTTGAATTAGAAAACAGTGAACGTTCTGCAATGCTTTAAGGCATGTAATGTTTATATTTTAATTACTGAATACAATTGTGGGAAGGCAGCCAAGCTGGCTGTATGGGAGACTGTGCTTCTCAATTTCTTTGTTCCCGTGCCATTTACCCTCTGGCTATCTGTTGCTAATAAATATTTTTTTAAAGATGGAATTAGAATTATTAGGTAAGGATCAAAATAACTGAGTTAACTGTAAAAAGCAGCTATTTTATTTGGTTAAAATAAGAAGGAAAGAACTGCTGCCAACATTGAATCTTGGGAATTGTCTCCAGATTTTAGTTTTCCATGTAGTGAGCTTTTAGCAGTACTTTTTTAGAAGGACTTTGGATTGCTTTCAGCTACAAATTCAATTACTCGAGCAATGAGGAGATGCTGACCAGCCCCTGAAATTGAGCGAGGAGATCACAATATATGATTAGCCCCTGTTGGTTTGGAGTGTCGGCATCACACCAACTGTATGCCACATGCTGCTGCATTCATCCACTGCTCCCAGAGCTGTTCACTGGCTGTACATATCAGCAGGAGGCCGAAAGCTGCTTGTACCTTGCACTGTTTAAAGCCAGCTTCACCTTCTAAAAGTGAGGTGTCTTGTGACTGAAGTCGGCATTGGGAAATCATTTTGCAACTCAATCTGACCTGAGAACGAGAGAAGAATGGCTGACCATAGGATACAGTATATCATGAAGATTTTTAGACACTGTTTTGGGAAGATGAAAAGGAAAAAGGATATCCTGGATTCTCGGATGCGTAATGAGAAGGCAGTGAACGAAAGGGGCCACTGAGCAGATTGTCAGATGTTTAACTTGAAGGACCAAATAAAGTGCTGTGAGAAGTTCAGTAGTTTTATACAAGTGGTCAAGATCAATGAATGAGCCATTCAAATGCCATATCTCACCAACTGCAACATTAGTCACAGGCACTGCTTAACTCACCACATCCCCATCACTTACCAATGAACAATATCCATCTTTTGATGCAGTGGTCTAGGTCGAGTGTCATTATTGTTGGACCAATAATCCAGAGACCCAGGTAATGTGCTGGGGACTCAGGTTCAAATCCCACCATAGCAGATGGTTAAATTTGAAAATAGTCAACAAAAATCAGGAATGAATAGTCTAATGATGACTGTGAAACCATTGTCATTTGTTGTAAAATTCCATCTGGTTCACTAATGTCCTTTATGGAAGGAAATAGTTGGCCTTACCTGGTCTGGCCTAGATGTGACTCCCGACTTACAGCAATGTAGTTGACTTGTCTGCCCTATGAAATGGTCCAGCAAACGGTTCAGTTACTAAGGGCAACTAGGGATGGGCAACAACTGATGGCCCAGCCAGTGATGTCCACATCCTGTGAGTGAATTAAAAGAAAAACCATATACACATTAGATGCTTCTTGGTCACCCCCAAGCACTTCACACCATTGTCAGTCCTCGGCCCACATACCGAATGTATTTAAAGAGGATTACACACATTTATGGAATATAGGCTTGTTGAGGGTCTATGAAGATCTGGCACAAGAGTTGAGGCCTCGGGTGGATCAGCCATGATCTTACTGAATGATGGAGCAGACTTGAGGGACCTGTTATCTGAGGGGCTTATTCTTGTTAATGTTTCTTATATTCTCCCATCTATACCATTGGCCATTCAACCAGGACAACAACATCACTAAGAGTTTACAGAACTTTCCCTGACACACCTCTCTCTTGCAGGACAAGATAACACACAACCAGATGTGGAAAGAACTGACGGAAAAGGGTTAGGTGGAACCCCATGTTGAAACCTCAAGGGAGAATATGGGGTGGCCTATTACTGAGGAGAAAGTGAGGACTGCAGATGCTGGAGATCAGAGCTGAAAATGTGTTGCTGGAAAAGCGCAGCCGGTCAGGCAGCATCCAAGGAACAAGAGAATCGATATTTCAGGCATAAGCCCTTCTTTAGGAACACATTTTCAGCTCTGGCCTATTACTGAGGCTGAGGACACTAGTCATGCTGAATCAATTGAAAATAATGGTATCCTCACAGCTAATCTCCTTTGCACATCCCACCTTTCCCATATCTGACTTATAGCTGCCGGTGTAAGTGTACAAAGTTAAAAATCACACAACACCAGGTTATAGTCCAACAGGTTTAATTGGAAGTACACTAGCTTTCGGAGTGTCGCTCCTTCATCAGGTGGTAGTGGAGGGCTCAATCCTAACACACAGAATTTATAGCAAAAATTTACAGTGTGATGTAACTGAAATTATACATTGAAAAATTGATTGTTAAGTCTTTCATCTGTTTGAATACCATGATAGTTTCACTTCTTTCATGTGTAAATCACAAAACCTTTTTTTTATAAAAAAGTTGCATTCTCAGATTAGCTGTTAACAATGGTGATAGCTAGACAATATGTTGAAGGTGTTGGCCCCCTGTGTTCTCTGTCTATGCCATGATGTTTAGATTGATTCTAATCTAAAAAAGTGAGATAATGGAGTTTTACATAAATTCATGCAGTTTTTGCGCTCAGAGTTCTACATGAATGCATGCAGTTTTTGAGCAAAGTGCAATGTAACTCTGCAAGTACAAAGTCACCCCACAAAATATATGTGTGCATGGGGGTCTTTGTCTGTCTGTGTGTGTCTGTCTGGGTTGGGAGTTGTGAGTGTGAGAAAGTGTATGTGTGTGTAGTGAGTGTAGAGTGTCTTAACTCTGTGAGGGGGTACATGTGTGAGTGTGTGTGTCTTTAAGGGTGTGTGTGGGTGTCTGTGTGCGTGCCTGTGTGTGTGTGTATAGGAGTGCCTGTGTGTGTGTGTGTGAGAGAGAGAGTGAGTGAGTGTGTGTGTGTGTGTATAGTGCAATGGAGGTCACCTGTAATGTGACATGAACCCAAGGTCCTGGTTGAGGCCCTCCCTATGGGTACCGAACTTAGCTATCAGCCTCTGCTCGGCCACTTTTCACTGCTGCTGCGGTAAGTGTACACTTCATGATTTCGCTGTTCTCCTCAACATAAACCACCCTTATTTATTTTTCATCTTAGACACCCAGAGGCTTTAACCTAACCAGGAAATGATGCAACTGTAGGAGGACTGTGAGGATGAAGACAAAAAGTCACTCCACACTATCGGCCACCAGCTTAGATGATAACTCTGAATGTAGTTTAAAGGATTTGCACATGGTGTGACCCTGGACACTATAGCTAGGGCAAGATGAAAGGATAGAGCAGGTACCAACTTGCTGAAGGGTGCAACTGGACACTAGATCTACCGCAAAGGACTTGGATGATGATTTTAATGGGCTGGGCTACAAACAAATGCTGATGAATGAAATTCCCAACGTGTTTGGAGAACTGGGAATTCTGTCAGAAAATATATGCGTGTAATATCCAGGAGTATGATGGAGTCTGATGTCAAGTTTGTGCAAGGCTTTGTGCAGAATTTGGTGACCACCTTTGCCTGCTTGGAATAAGTAGCCAATTCCTTTTACACACTTGTAGAACCAACCATTTGGAAGCATCTGAAGGGCAATGTCTTACAAGTAGAAGCCACCCAATGTCAGACTGTTATCATCATGGCTATATATCTTAGTGTTCCAAAGATGTTTCAGGACCTCACAAAAGTCTAGCAATCTACTTTCTGACAGATTACCAGGATAGCAGAGGGTGTCAGCCTGGGATAGTGCCAGTGGTCCTGAGAAAGAAGAGTCTGTTGTGTTCTCCTTTTACTAATACTGTTGCCACTCTGTCATTTTAGATCCTTAAAGTGTCTTAAACATGGCAGTATCAAGCCCAATTTCATGTCCAAAATTGTTTCATATCATCCTAGCACAGACATAAGGTGCACGACAGAAAAAGGCTTTAAAGTACTTAAGCATAATAGCAAACTCTCGAATGAAATGCAGTGAAGCAGTCATCTCAGCGATAAGATTATAAAACTTTGTCAACTTGTGTGCTTACTCCAAAAGAGATTCACCTGCTTTCAAGTAAGCCATTCCTGAACTCCAGAAACAAACTGCTGTGAATGCTAGGAATTCAAATCTTTGTTCAGATTCCTCTGTCAGGTGGATTCATTAACGATAATCTTAACGTGGCTGTAACACAAAAAAGTGAAAGCCAGCTACTGGGATCTAATGCTGCAGATCTCTAACAGGGCCTTGAAGTGGAGTTGAGACAGGCTTATATTAAACTTCACATATACAAAGTTCCTCTCCCATCAGATGCACGTCATAAACCATTAAGGAAAATTTCATTGAGAATTTACACACTATAAAGATCTAATTCTTGCTTCACATTTCTACTCGGGAGTTGTTGGTTTTACCTCAATAAACAGTCATAAAAGAGACCAGACACAACTTATTTTTCACAATTTCCAGGATTCAGTTTTTTATTACTTCTGAATATTTCTTTGTCCCTTCCCCCACATGACTTAGATATACATAGTTTTTCTAGTCAGCAAAATGATTTACCTTCAAGTTCTGCATTTGATCTTGTTCTATATGGATCTACCTGTCACTTCAATCAGTTGGACACCAAACTAATGAAATTTCTGTTGAAGCATGGTATTGACTCAGTCACCACCTAATTACTTAAACAGGTTTGGACTTGGTTCCTGCCTTATAGACATGAATCTCAACGAGAATTGCTACTGCAGCATTTATGCAAACATTTGCTGTATTTTGGCTATACATCCCCTGATGCCTCTGGCTTTTTCACCCTTGCCTGCAATTTGAGAGCAGCTCATGAATTACGTTTGGACTAAGGATGGAGATCTTCCCCTTCCATTTGCCTTCCAATCCAAACCCCCCAACTGAACCCCATTCTCAGTCCAGTTTCCCCCAATTTTATTCTTGCCCTTGTCACTTTATCTGAAACCCAGTCCCTTTATCTGTATCCCTATTTCACTGAACTCCAGAAACCTACCTTCTGGCTTCCATGCTTACTGATACCATAAGTGGTTTTCTCACCTTTGTCAGAGTGGCAAAGGAAAACTGGAAGAGCTTCAAAACTGATTGAGAGCAAGTGATACTCATTGGACTTTTATTTAAAGAACTGGCTCCTAAAGGTCCCCTTGTGATGTAGTGGTAATATGCCTATCGTTGAACTGAGGGACCCAGGTTCGCATCCCACCTGCTCCATAGGCATGCAATAACATTTCTGAGCAAGTTGATTGGAAAAATAGCTCAAATATAAAGAAAAGGTTGGATTCTGTACAGTGCTTTATCTTCCAACTCCATTAGACCCCTTCCCCCACTCCCTGACTTTTGATTGACCTTAACAAGCTTTGCATGTTAATTAATCAATTGGAAAATATGGGTGATTTACTGATGGTGATCAATAGATGAAAAAAAATGCCAAGGGAGATTTAGTGATGGGAAAAACAACTGTTTGGTTGCATATGATAGTACTCCTGGATATGAAAAAAGTTGAGTTATGAAGGTTCTTGCAGGGCAGTGGTAGAGTCTCTATCCTTAGACCAGAAGATCTGGTTTCAAGTCCCACCTACTCTTGAGCGATGTCCTACCTGACAGGAAAAAAATAATTTAAGAGAAAGATTGGGTTCTAAAGGTTTATGTGGTATCACAGTGTTAGAATTAGAATCCCTACAGTGTGGAAACAGGCCCTTCGGCCCAAGTCCACACCGACCCTCCGAAGAGCAGCCCACCTAGACCCATTCCCCTACGTTTACCCTTGACTAATAATCTACGCTATGGGAAATTTAGCATGGCCAATTCATCTTACCTGCACATCTTTGGATTGTGGGAGGAAACCAGAGCAAACCCACACAGACACAGGGAGAATGTGCAAATTCAACTCAGACAATCACCTAAGGGTGGAATCAAACCCAGATCCTTGGCACTGTGAGGCAGCAATGCTAACCACTGTGCCACTGTGCCATCCCAAGTAGAGTCTCTACTTCTGGGCTAGAATCTTTGGGTTCAATTCCCAACCACTCCAGAGACGTGAAATGACACATCTGGGCAGGTTGATTAAAAATAAGATTGAATTCTTCCCCAGTAGAGAGTCGGCTTCTGGACAGGGCAAGATAGAATTTGTTATTTCTGCTACAGATTTAACTTACAGATAAAACTGTTGTAAATCTGAGTGACTTTCATTGTCTACTTCAGTGTACGGATATTGGTCTGATCTCTACCTTTCAAAATTGTCGTCACTAACCCTTAAAAAGCTGCTCTTGATTCCTGTGTCCTTGTTAGTTACCACTTCACCTCCAATTCTATAACATCCTTGAATGTGTTCTCACGTCTCACTCTGCAACTTTGTATTTAAATTGGCTATAATCAAAGTTTTGAATAACACTCTCAGTGACGGACTGCAATGCATTCTCTTTCCCCATCTTCCTCCAGTGTTCCTCAGCCTTTGACACAGTTGATGTCTAATCATCCTTTTAGTCATGTCCCCCAGTTGATCAGGCTTGGCAGAACTGACTTTGGTTCTATCCTTCGTCTGATAAAGGCCACAGCATCTCCAGCAAGGAATATCATGCTATTCTAGTTCTATCATCTGGAAAATCATTAAGATCCACCCTTGACCTCTCTCCTTTTCCTTATCTATACACTGCCATTTGGTGACATCAATAGCAGACATGGAGTAGGATTTCTGCCACTAGGGTAGGAACAGAGGTAAGTGGGCATGCAATGTCCTGTCACTGGACAGCTGACGTGCTGATTTTTCATGAAGGTGGAAGCAGAGATAGACTAGCTACCAACGCTCAAGTTGCAGGTGCATTTTTAAGTAAGTTAATAGCTGTTTATCAGAGGCTGGCTGGAAAACATCAGTCAGCCTCTGGATCATGGTGGGTACCTAAATACAGCTTCCTAATGGCAGGCTGAGGGTAGGATGGGGAGGCAGTACCACAGGCCTGCACTGATACCCTCATCCTTAGCCAATACTAAGCATGCCCAACCACCTCCACCCCTCCTCAGACCCCTCTCTCTTCCACCTTTAACAGTAGCCTATAGCTTCTTCCTTGCTTGGGGAATGTGTGTGCATGTGTGTTTGGGTATGAGTGGGTTTAGGGTGGGGGAAACAGTCCTATTGGCGATTGATTGCACTTATCCAGAAGTCGGGGTTCTGAACACAACATACACCGGGGCAACGGGAGAGGTACAAGAAACTGAGACCCATATGTACAACAGTGGATATGTGAAAGTTAGCTCCGTGAATGCCTTGCATGTTGTATTCAGAACAGTGACTTCTGGGTAAGTGAAATAATGGACAGCTCTCCCATTGCCTCGGTGCTGCTTTACTGCTTGTCAACCATCCAGTCAGATAAGCTATCACTTTTGTCATTGCCGATGTAGAATTATAAAATGAACCAAAACTTCATCCATCTGGCAATCCCCCAAGTGTGCATTACGAAGAGCCACTGTAAATCAGCCATTCTTATAACTGGCACCCAGTAACATAGGGTTTCGGTCTCAATTGCTTAATTTATGTGTGAGGTGAACAGAGTTCCATGATGTCACTTTTCTACTCCCTCTTAGCTCAAACAATCCAAAGCTTTTCTCATCTTTCCAAATTGTCTTTCCAAACAGCTGTGTAATAATGTGAAATATTAGTCTATTTCAAAATATTTATTCAATTACGCTCTAAAAGATGTAACGGTCTCTGCCTAAACAACTGCCTAGGAATAATGATGTGTGTTAAGAAGATTCTCCTAACTGTTTTCTTCATTCAAAGTAATAAGATTTAATTGAATGTCTCATCACAGATTTTCCAAATAAAGAAAATAATCTTCACCTATTCAATCTATCAAAATATGTAGTCAAAGTATTTTTAGTATCTCTAGTCATTGTCCATCCATGGTATCATATCCATGAATCTGCACTGTATTTTCTCAATACATTTAATTCCCTTTTATAATGGGATACCAAAACTGCATTATACAGTTCTGACCAGTGTTTTGTACAGTTTATCTGTGCCACTATTTATAAAATTCAAACTGCTGTTTTGGTTTTTTTTGTAACTTACTTGACATACACTAATTATCTATTCAAACTTAAGCTTCTTTTGTTCATTCAAGTGTCTTTCTGTTGACCCATTCCTATTTTCCTTTCCTTGTGTGGTATGGTGTATCCTTGGAAATTCCTTTAATTTTCTTAAGCTGCGAAGGTTGCTAAGCCTTTTCCACAATAGAAGCCCATGCTTGAAGTAACTGAGCTTATCTTGTCTGCTGGCCATATTCTTGAGGCCTCTGTGTCACTTGAAAACAAACAAGCAGTTACGTCAGAAGAACTGTGGTCAGCTCCTGACTTGATCAAGAATATTTTCCAAATTGCTCCAAACTTAATTCTGAGGGTGCCTCCCCTTTAAGCTTCCTACAGATCTTTAAACCCTATGGCAGAGTTCTATTCCCTGCCACTGAAACATGACAACTCCTAATCAGAGCCAATTCTGACATTTTAAACTTTTCTCAAATGGTATTAATGCAACCCACGAAATTGCAATGAAATATAATACCCATGAATGCCAGTGCCCATGAAATCTGTGAAAAAGAACTCACGTTCTGTCTTGCTTTCAATGGTGACAGAAAATCTAAGTTATTCGCCTGGGAGATGCTCTCACTGTCACAACCACTAGACTAGTCATCAAAATTGTTTTGTTTCTAACTCCAATGTTTTGGGAAAAGAAGATAGAAAAAGGTTGTTATAAAGGTTATCAGTTAGAAAACCTGCTGGTTACTTCAATAATACTTATTTCCTGGATTTAAATCAAATTAGATGAAGCTATTCCACGGATAGTCAGTGACAACAATCCACATATTGAGCAATAATTTCCCTCGAGCATCCCTCTGCAATAATTGGTCGGGTGTAATATGGTTTGCAGGTATAGAAGTGATGGCACTGCCTATCCTTTTACTGGTGTGGACACATGTAATGAAGTGGAAATGTAGGTATTGGACTGCAGAAATGCTCCGAAAGCTTGTGATTTTAAATAAAGCTGTTGGATTATAACCCAGTGTTGTGACTTCTGACATACAATGAAAGCATGATGAAGTAAATGATAACGTCTTGGCAGCTACGGATTAACTTACAGCTGTTGTATGAAAGCTCAGCATAAACCAGTTATTCTCGGTTGCCATGGTGTACAGTTGAGGTGTCCAAGTTTTACTTAATTCGCAACCCATTCCAGATCTACCAGCTGCCCTTGTACCCTGATCAGTATTCTGGTTTAACTTCTTTTATATCAAATCATCACACAAAATGTTTAAATTAAAATACACATACATTTCTTAAACAATACTTATTGTTTAATTAATTAAGGGGCAGCACAGTGGCTCAGTGATTAGCATTGCTGCCTCAGCACCAGGGTCTCAGGTTCAATTCCAGCCTTGGGTAACTGTTTGTGTGGAGTTTGCACATTCTGTGTCTGTGTGGGTTTCCTTCGGGTGTTCCGGTTTCCTCCCACAGTCCAAAGATGTGCAGGTTAGGTGAATTGGCTATGCTAAATTGCCCAGAGTGTTAGGTGCATTAGTCAGAGGGAAATGGGTCTGGGTGGGTTACTCTTTGGAGGGTTGGTGTGGACTGGTTGGGCCGAAGGGCCTGTTTCCACGCTGTACGGAATCTAACCTTAATTAATTAAGCTACTCTCCATTTTTTTTTCATGTGATGTGAATCTTGTGCATTCCCAATTGCCCTTCAGAAGGTGTGGAGAGTTGCCTTCTTAAGCTGTTGCACTACTGCTCCTGCAGCTAAACCCATAATGCCATTCAGAGGAGAGCTCCCAATGGAAAAGCCTCTTTATTTAAATGTGGGCACACGTTTGAAATGAAAGGTGCATGTTTGACTCACAAGTTGTTTTTATTGGATGCACACGTGGCCTAACTGTTTTTGTATGTCCACCAATCATTGTTTTTTTTCTCAAAGCATTTCTTGGGACAGCCTTTGATCACACCTTATTAATCTCGTCCTTATTGCGACAATTCATCTTCCTAGCAACTTCCATTTCTGAGGTTCTTTTTTCATTAAAGAAAATTGTAAATGTGAACATCAGTCTGACTTTGATAATCTGATTGATTTGGATATAGGTACAAATACAATACTTTTCATTAAGACAATAAACTTCGCTGGATATTTTTGAAAATTTTTTTGAAAAGTGAAACATGCATGTCAAATGCTTGCTAGAAAGAATCCTAACTTTATAGCTCTCTAAACATGATTGTCAAACTGCCCACCAACTGATTCTGCAGAGCGAACGAAGAATTTATACAAACTCTTATGTGGCCCTATTTCAATTAAAAAAAACGACAGCACACAGCTGTGTTTCAAACAAGATAAAAAGTTAGCTTATTGAACAACCATTACTGAAAGGTAATGAGAAACCTTTCAATCCAATTAGAAAGTGACAAAGTTACTTGCTAAAGTGCATATGCAAAGACTTAGGCTAAGGATTAAAGCCACATCAGAAAACAAAGATAGGCCTGGCTTGCCTGATGATTCTATTTTTAAAGTGAAGGAGTTGAAACTGTGATTCAGGTTCAGCAACTGAGATGATTTCTGTAGTCGTAAGTTACTCTCAGAGCTAGATTCAGTCAGCAGAACAGGTCCTAGGAGTAACCAAAGGCTCCTTTGTTTCCTTTTTGTGGCACTTGCTCTTGCCAGCCTGGTTCATTACACTAACCCCTTGATCTTGTTTTGTGTCCTGTAGGCCTTCTGTTTCCGTACTAAGAAGCAGTTTCTGTTTCAAGATATCTCTCATGATAATTCCCCTCAAAATGGCTGTCCTCAGGCAGCTTTTATCTTGATCAAACCAAACTACTGTAAATGTTAACTGAAGTTGATTGTGTCAGATTTTCTCTTGGTCTCTCCCCTTTCTTCTGCCCAACACGACAGAAGCAATGAATCACCTCACCTTTTGAGGATTCAGTAGACCGTCCGGGAATCCTTGAATTACTTAACTACCCTTTGAGTTATTTAACTACCCTGTGTGAGTGACTTCTCAGATTACAGTCTGAGTGTCCAATTTGGTTGCAGTTAAATCCACAGAAGTCACGTGGCTTTTGGTAAAACTTTTAAGACCTCTTGCACATATTTTAAAATAAAATGAAGATTTGCTTTGCAAAATAGATAACAACCACACATTCATAACACAATAAATTAACAAAATAATTGAGGAAAAATTGCTCCCTATTTGCATTGGATTTTAAATACACCATTAAACAATTTTGTACAATTAATTCCTCAGTGCTCTTCTTCCAGGGCACAAACTTTTACCATACAATGTTTTGAAACATCGAGCTTAGAGACGGCTTTAATTTAGAAATAGGTGATCCTTGCTATTGCAACACTTTTATTAAAAAAAAACTTTTCTGTTTATTATTGCTTATCGAGGGCTTACCTTCTGCTTCACAACTGTCAGTCTTGTAATTTTATCATTATCTATCTCCATTGCTGACTTGACAGGAATCCAGGAATGGTGGATAGGAGTCCACACGGAAATTGTTCAGGAATGGTGTGACATATTTGCACCATCTTCTACCATTATTCTGCCAACCCTCACCCAATGCGTTCAAGGCTGTTGATAGTCCTACATCATTTTCTTTTGGGAAGGAATACAAAGTATGTGCCAATGAGACAGTTAACTGGGCAGCAGAAAGCCTTCCCCGGGAACAAAGAGCTGCCAACCAATCTACATCCCTCGATTGTGGGGACTACTGCAACGACTTCATCCACCTACAGGTGAGTGATGGCACCAGTGGTAATGCAGGGGAATGGTGCAGGAAGTTCAGCAGTAAGAGCATGGGGTTACCCCTAGCAGCTCAACCCCACTTCCTGATTGCTTTTTGAGGCCCTCAGATGTTCAGTATCTTACACTCCACAGTCTCATGTCCATAAAAGGGCATCAATTAGTTCCCACCTGCACCTGATTAAAAGCCCCCCTCTTACACCACCATCAAACTCATGAATTCCACAAAAGGTTTTTGCTTCACAAGCCTGGCGACAGTTCCCTGCAATAAAAGCCAAATGAGTCTGGGAGATGATTGTTGTTTTGCTCACTAAAGCAGGTTTCATGGGTTTTCAAATGAAAGAAAGGTCTCAGTGTAAGAGGATAGGAAGAGCATGGGGTTCTGCAGATTCCCCGCTGTTTAGAGGCTGTCAATTGTGCTTACGTCACCTAAGGAACTCAAACTGACACTGTATCTTCCATTAAGAAAAAATGAGTTCCAATCTGCAGTTCGAATATGGCCATCAGAATATAATACAGCTCAACACATAATTCTCAATGGCTTCCCCGACTTCATGATGTAACAATGAAATGCACAACCTTTAAAATTAGAATTAGTTTCATTGTCACATGGATTCAGGAGTACAGTGAAATGTTTTAAGATTATAGTCATTTGATGAAGGTTACCCCTTTTGGCTCTGGAATGATGCTTTCCGCAGCATCAGTAAAGTAATCCTACATCAAGCATAGAATTGCAACAGAACGTACTGCTATTTGCTTATTCTCCAACTTCTCTGACTCCAATGTCCCAGCTATGGGACTTCCTAATACCTGCAGACTCTCTCCTCTGGGGAAGCAGCCTGAAATTCGCCTGTCTCTCCATATTCTGGATGATCTCCTGGAAAGAAATTCAGACATGAAAGGCTTATGGTAGGCAGTTATACACAATTGTGAGCAGACAGAGTATTAATAGAAGATGACAGATCCTGTAAATAAAAACATTCCAGAGGAGGCTTTGAAGGGGGGTGGGGTGATGCAGGTGAGGTCATGAGGGCGGTCTATTTGAAAACATAAATATCTATGTTTTTGGATACTTGGACACACTACTGTGCTTTATTGACACCAGGGTACAAGGTATTAGGGTGAGAAAATACTATGCATAATTGAGGAACAACTTATAAGTGGTGAATGTTGAACACACTTTTCCTTGACAAATTATGATTTTTAGAAAATTTGTTCAGAGGATGTCAACTAAGTCAGCATTTATTGCCCGTCCACAAACCCAATAAACAGTCAACGCCATTGCTAAGTGTCTGGAGTCACATGTAAGTTAGATAGTGTAAGGATGGCAGATTTCCTTCCCTAAAAGGACATGATTGAACCATATGGGTTTTTACAACAATTGAGTCTAGTTATACGGTTGTCATTAGGCTAGCTTTTTAGTGAATACAAATTTCACAATGTCACAGTGGGGTTCAAACCCATGTTATCAGAATATTAGTCTGGGGTTACAACTTGTTTTTTCCAGCGGTGGTCTACTGCCAAGAGAATATTGATCATCAACATCGTTGTCGTGCAGCTTGTAATCTGGACACTCTCTAGCCTTACCTCTTCCGCTTAAACTTCTTGCTTGCAAATTTGCTACTTTGAGCCAAATCTGGAGCAGCATGGTGACTCAGTGGTTAGCACTGCTACCTCATAGCACCAGGGCCCCAGGTTCGATTCCAGCCTCAGGCAACTGTCTGTGTGGAGTTTGCACATTCTCCCTGTGTCCGCGTGGATTTTCTTTGGGTGCTCCAGTTTCCTCCCACAGTCCAAAGATTAGGTGAGATGAATTGCTCATGCTAAACTGCCCAGAGTTAGGTGCATTAGTCAGGGGGAATGGGTCTGGGTGGGTTACTCTTCAGAGGGTCAGTGTGGACTAGTTGGGCCGAAGGGCCTGTTTCCACACTGTTGGGAATTGAAACTAACCTGAAAAGGTCCTTACTGCTTTAGTGACCAATCCTTTTCCTCATGTGCTGCCTGGCCTTCTAAACTAGGAAAGAACCTCAGTCATGGGGGTCTATACATTAACTTGACCAATGCCCAGAAAATCAATGACATCAGTGTCTGATAGTCAGAATCTTCACCCAGCACATCAACTGAGTAGAGAGATTAATGCCTAACAGACACTGAAAATCCTGGAAATACTCAACAGATCTGGCAGCAGCAATGACAAAAACAGAACAAAGCTAACATTTCAGGGCAATGAAATTTTCCCAGAGTTGGAAAAAATTATTAGGGATGTACAATGTAATGCGTACAGAGGCAGAGAAAAGGAGAAGGACAAGGAAGATCAAGAGAGGATGACAAGGGAACATGGAACAAAAGATGAGACTAGAGGAGGTGTGAACAGCAGCAGCAGCAGCAGAATCATTACCAATATGTTAACAAAAAGAATGGGAATGGTGGTTATGATCGGAAATCAAAGACAATGTAAAGGCTGGAAGGTTGTAAAGTGCCTATCAAAAGATGAGAGATGCTCCTCAGATCTCTATTAAGTCTCATTAAAACAGTGTCAATGGGTTTACCATTAACACTTGTATATTTATCTGAAATATAGAGCGAACAATTATATAAATGCTTCTACTATCCATTATCCTCCAGCACACGGTTGGAGTAAGTGGTTCAAAGTGCAATCACAAATCATATGACTGAGGCAAAGATAAACTTAAGGTTTACACATTGCTCTGAGCAGACTTGCCTATGAGGGCAACAATAAGGAGATTTAAACAATTTCAGCATCTGTGGTTGATAATTGTTTAAAATAATAAATATTGACAGTAGCACTGATGGCCTTGATTAGATACAATTACTTGGCCTGATAGCAGCATTGAATCAACTGCAGTAGGTAGTCATTCCATCATGGTATTTCATCAATCTGACGTACCAGCTAAATATGCTAATTAAGCTCTCTGAGCACTCCAGCACACTGCAAGCGAATGTTCTTAATATTGTCAGCTATTAAAAATTAAAGCTATTTGCTATATCATCTTCAAGCCAATGAATTGGAAAGAGAGAAATCAGGCCAGTTGCAGTAATGACTGCATCCAAACAATCACATACTAAACTAACACAGAAAGTGACTGGATGGTATTGGTATTCCAGCCTTTGTTTTGGCTTTCATTTGACAGAGATGAAAGCTAAACAAGAATTATTGGTACATTTATACAGATTCACCTTCTCACTCCTGTGAAATTAAATGTTGAGACCTGCTTAAGTGTGAACTCAGTTAAATTATTTTTAATTGTGTAAAAGGTAGCAAGTGTTGCATGCAGATTACACCGGCATGTACACAATACAGACTTCAGGCATATAACAAACGCGTTGACAGGAAACAAACATCAGTTCGATACAAAAGAACATTTTAAATGGAAGTGGAGTCGGTAGCTGAAATGATAAATTTCATATTAAAATTCATGACATAAACTATTTGTCTGTACTGAAAATGATTTAAAAAAGACTCTGGGAAGCTACAGTCAAAAATGATTGGAGATAGTGGAACTTAATTTTAAGAAAAAGTCAGAAACAACTTTAACAAAATATTTGTGTTAGAGCAATGCGTTTTAAATGAAACATTCTTACTCAGACAGACCTGTATTTATATACACAGAACTCAAATTATTTTTAATGGAACAGTTTTCGGTTTAGAAAGATTTGGATTATTGCTGTTATCACTAATGCTAACATCATAACCTCCAGATTTGTGATCTGGATGAAAGGGCAAGGAACATTCACATGTTTTTGATTCCAAAATGACACTGGGAGAGAACTTGTTTCTTAATTAAGCTGAATGCCATAATCACAAAGAATCCATGACCTGCACAGGGCAGCTGTTATTGCACTTCAAGATTCTGAAAAGCTGGAAACAGGACTTGGATTTGTTCTTCAATTTGCAGTTTCCTTTCAGGTTACAGACTGTTCTTCAGAAACTTTCATCATCACTCATATCCCATATCTGAAATCAGAAAATACATTTCCCTTAAATGTTAATAGAAAAATTGTCATTGAGCTTTTGTATTGAGATCCATAATCAAGCCAAGAAACAGGCTCACTCAGTATTTCCTGCCAGTCGACCAATCTTACAGAGATGGTTTAATCTGAAATAGCTCTACAGATGATTAACCTTTTCTAGGCCACATTACATACCTAGCATTCATTTCTCTTTATTCTGGAAGACTCAGAATTTTTCTTAATCCTTTCTCGTACCTCAATGCTGGCATTAGGGATCACTTAAGGCTTTTCAACATTTCTCTTAAGGCCAGTGACCAGAACTAAAATTTACTAGAGGTACAAGCTGATCTGAGCTAATTGGCTTTGGCTGTAAGTGCCTCTACTACTTTAGCAATCTATGGGCAGCACAGTGACTCAGTGGTTAGCACTGCTTTCTCACAATGCCAGGGACCCTGGTTCGATTCCAGCCTGGGGTCCCTGTCTGTGTGGAGTTTGCACATTCTCCCAGTGTCTGTGTGGGTTTCCTCCAGGTGCTCCAGCTTCCTCCCACAGTCCAAAGATGTGCAGGTTAGGCAAATTGGCCATGCTAAATTGTCCATAGTGTTCAGGTGTGTGAAGGTTGGGTGCATTAGTCAGGGATAAACATAGGATAATAGAGGAGAGGAATGGGACTGGGTTGGTAACTCTTCGGAGGGTCAGTGTGGACTTGCTGGGTTGAAGGGCCTGTTTCCACACTGTAGGGATTCTACTCTATAAAAAAATTCATGCCATTTCTTTTGTTTGCTGCCCACAATAAATGGACGTGGTAAATACAGAGTTTCTTCGATCTCTTTTAGCATCTATGCTGACTAGTTTGGCACCAGTCATAAAACATGCACAGTGTTTATGCAATGTGCAATAATTGACTTTTCTGTGTTGTATACAAATGCACCACAGTTCTGCCCATTTAATAAATTTGTTCAGGTTCTTCTGTGGATCCTTGGCTTTCATGAACATTCTCCTTGTTTAGTCTCATCTGCAAATTTAACCCACATGATTTCTGTCTATTTCAGGTTCTCTGGCACTTATTACCAATGAGTTACATTTTTCTCTATTCAATGTTATTGGCTTTGTAAATAGATCAAGAAAGACAATTTGACAGCACTTATTAATCAGCACAAAGTCAACAGTGTTTGCAAAAATATAAATTAGATACAAATAGCAGGAACACAAACACATTCATTCCTTGCCTGAAAAAAATGCAGACAGATTCAAATGGCATCTGTGAACAGATAAGTCAAATAATGTTCAAAACAGGAAATAAATTAGCTTAGAATTAATTCAGGATGCACAAAGCATTCACAGTCTGCTTCCTGTCAAGAGTCAAAAATTGTGAACAAATCTGTGGCACTGTAGAATACAGCACTGTAAATAACTATCATTCTATCCCAAACAAAGGAGAAATGTTCAAATAAAGGATTAATAAAAGTGTGCCTTTGCTTTTGTAAAGGAGGAAAATATTGCTGAAGGTAGAAGACTTGTAATGAACTGAGGCCATCATCTATCTTTTTGTGTCAAGTTGTAGTTGAAGGATATAGAACAGGTTCTTTGGCACAATTGGATGGACTTAAAATGCATTAACAATGGTTAACTAATGTCACCTAGCATATTTCATTATTACCGTTTAATTATTTAGTAGATAGGGTAAAAACAATTTTAAACACTGCATTCAGGAAGATACGATTTGGAAGAGTCTCTTTGTCTTGTGTTAGTGGTCTGGCATTTACCAAGTTTATTCACATTTTTGACGAGTCAGCAAGTCTTTTTTGTGCATTCAGAGACTAAAAAGATCATAAACATTGCAGGCGAGGTTGTTGGAAAGAAGCCCAAAAACATTTTCTTTTATTTCCTTTGAAGGTGCAGTGTAAGTCTTTTCCTAAACTAGTGCTTTGTGTGCTGAGGGAAGATGAATGTACACAGAGTAACAGGGCAAAATGTTCAGCATAAATGCCTGGGTGTATAGAAGATGACATTATCCAATATCAATACAGAGGGGTGCCTTTAAAGATTAGTGGCAGCTGCTCTAACACAAGCAAAAACCTTAATTCCCAAATTAGTTCCACTACTTCCTGGCTGTTACTCTATAGCATAGTAGCCATGTGTCTCAAGAATAAAAGTCACTCTATAGATGTTTGATGGGTAAGCAGTCTTTCAAATAGCACAGCCCACACTTCCCATGCATGGATTCCATATACACCTATCACTGCCGTGAAAAAGCTGCCAACATTGTCAAAGACCCATCCCATCTCAACCTCTTCCATGAGGCAGAACGTACAGAAGCTAGAACACACGCACCCGCAGGTTCAAAAACAGCTTCTTTCCTGCCATTATACGACTGATGAATTGACTCTCTAACTTCAAACAATGTTGAACTTGTTAATGTCGATCTTGCCAGGCACACCTCCTGTGCAATATAACCTGAACGTCTCATTCTGCCCAAGTTTTTTTTCACCCTATGATCTGGATGTTCTTGCTTATTATGATCTGCCTGTATTGCTCACAAACAAAGCTTTTCATTATACTTAGTTACACGTGACAATAAATCAAAATGCATCCAAGGACATTTTAAGTATTCTTGAACTGATTTTATCTTTAACATTTTCCAAGTTTTGTATAACATAAGCTATCTTACCGTAAAGAAATCCATCATCACCGGCTTATAAGTAAACAATTGACATTGCTATTTACTATCTTTAAGGACAGGAAGACATGATGCATTCTAAACATTCAGTGTGATGTCACAGAGCTAAGGGGAAATTGCTAACCTTATGCTGCCAATATCACATATAAAGACATAGATTTGAGTTCTTCTGAAGGTTGCACTGCTTAGGAAAACATTTTCTTCCTGCTTTGAAAACAGGAGTGGTGGGTTAGGAGAAACCCTGAGCCATAACACTGATGTCATTACCTAATTTTACATGTGCCTGCAGCTTGCATTGATGAGATTAATAGCAGCAGTAGCAGCTCATTCCTTTGAAGTAACTCCAATCTAATATATTTGCTCAGGACACAATGTTGGTAGTGGGGAAAATTTTGGATTTTAAAATCAGGACCAGGCTTAAGTGATTGCAACCAGTTACTAACTGTGACAGTACTAATGCAGTGGTGGTCAATAATAGACAATTCAAACTATTCTGAGCTGCTGCAGAAACAGAGGTAACTGCAAAGGATCTTTAAAAACTGAATTTATGCAGAACATACCCAGTAGTGTTTCTCCATTTTTAAAGTACTATCTGTATGGTACTTACAAAATTAACTACAAGTTTCTAATAAACAATGGGCATGTATTTAGGAATCAAATACACAGCAATTATTAGTGAAAACAAAAAAAAACTGTCTTTATTCCAGACAAACCTTTTAAGTAACATCAACTACCTATGGTTTCACATGTTTGAGACGTGCAAATATTTGGAAATGAGCCTGGCAGCAAGTTCTTTAGAAGATAAACGGTTGTGGATAAAGGGTATAAGGCCCAACAGATGCAGGTGGCATCAAAGCAAGCTAGACTTAAGGAAAAGAATTAACTCTTTTGTTAGAGACTGCACCTGGGGGGACACACTTTGTTTTGCTGTAGGTAATGACAGGCAAGAGTTCAATGAGATTTGTAATTCAGGAACATTGCTGCTGATAATGAAGACATGACCCTTACATAAACAAACCAGAACAGCAGCACACACCTGCCATCAGCTTTGAAGATACGAAAGATAAGATAATTCTGCTATGTTGTTATTTCAGATGAAACACCTAGTGTTTCATGAAAAATAAATTAATGCTGTTAGTTTCTGAACAAAAATTTGACTGATTTTTGATCTACACAAAACTAGGTTACTGCTCTTTCTATTGGATTTCATAAAACAATGCTTGCCAATCTGTGACATGTAGATGCACAGAAACAATGAATCTTTTGATTGTGCAATTGATGCTGGAGCTCTCTCAGTGTATCCCAAATAAAGTCAGGGGCTTTGATATAAATGAGATGAAAGTCCTAGAACAGCAGCAGATGCTTCCGTACGTATTGCACTTTGATTGTAGATAAATGTGCTCTGAATGTGTGAACGATGAGTACTGAACCAAAGGAGAGATTAAGAGGGGTGATCAAAAGATTGAAGCAGAAACAGGGGAAGTGATGCTATTGATGTGATTTTTGCAATAACAAGATACAGGATTAGACAATGAACAGGAGTAAGATGGTGAGGTTGCAAACGATCCACTTCATCTTGAAACATTCACCGAAAAGAGGGATAGAACTGGCAGCAAGGGGAAAAAGCAACAACATCCATCATTTGAATGTTGAATACAAGGACGTTATTATTCATATATGTGTAAGTCAGACAGGCAGTTTAAACACGGGTGGCAATAAAAAGTGTCGAGAGGTGGAGGAGGAAATAAAAACGTGCAAATCAGGTGATCCCATCATTTTGGACAATATTGCCAAGGGCTGCGCATTCAAGTAAGAAAGAAGAGTGAGATGGGAAGTGGACCCTTTCATTGATTCTGGAGGTAAGCATTTGAGTGAGAGAAAAGATGCCAGTGCTCAAAATTCACTGGCAATGCCTAGGTAAGTAAGTGTGAAACCAAACAAGGAGAGTTTCATGGGGCAGGACAATAGATGTTGGGAAGGATGGTGTAATTGATGTGTTGAAAGTTATAGAGTAGGCAAAGAATCAAGGCCAGAGTTACAGAGAATGCCATTAATGACTTTGGTTGGACTGTTTTATTGCGATGAACAAGAGTTGATTGGAGCAATTCAAACAGGTGCTAGAAAAACACAGCAGGCCAGGCAGCATCCGAGAAGCAGGAGAATCGATATTTTGGGCATAAGCCCTTCTTCAGGAATGAAGAGGGGCTTATGCCCGAAACATCGATTCTCCTGCTCCTCGGATGCTGCCTGGCCTGCTGTGTTTTTCCAGCACCACATTTTTCAACTCTGGTCTCCAGCATCTGCAGTCCTCACTTTCTCCTAGCAATTCAAACAGGCAATTGCAAGAGAGGTTGGAGATAGTGCAGTAGCCATTGGCTACAGCAGGATGAAAGGTAAGTTGTCTAGAGAACAGGAATGCTAGCAGTGGCTCCAAAAGGTAGAGAGGCAACTCCAGACGAGAGGAAATCATTTCCAATGTAAGTTAAAATTGCGGACAGAATCAGAAGCTGGAAGGTTAATGAAACTAGAGTCCAAGCAGCAGGAGATTCAGTCAAGATGAACGAGAGGCTTGGGAAAGCAGAAAGATGACTGAAGGGGGACTTAAAGTGAGACAAGAGTTCAGTGTTAGAATGGGGACTGGACTGGGAAAATGGTTGCTTTGATTTAGTGGGTAAGGTCAACAACAAATAAATGGATGGTCTCTGAATTGGAGACAAAAGGCAAGTAGTAAAATGGTTTAGCAGATAGATCTAAAAGGATAGGTAGTACTGTACTGTGACACAGTAATGGGATAAAGAGAGACACCGGCAACAAATATCAGATATCAAATGACATATTTCGGTTTAAATAATAACCCTCCAAAGTGCTCGTCAAAATGCTTCTAGTTAATTCTCCTCAAAGCTTTATGGAATGAGGATAAATCTTAGGAATTGAACCTTTGGTGCTGTTGAAATGCGTCAAATTTCCAAAAATGATACGATTGAAAATTATCAGAAACCTGACAAATTTAAAGATTATAGCAAATGGGATGAGGAAGTGGAAGTGGAATCAAAAGGACAATGTAGAAACTGCAGAATGATTTGGGTAAAATATATAAGTGGATAGAACAATGGCAGATGAAATTTAAAATAGGATGCAAAGTACTGCCCAGAGAAAGGAACAGGAGGAGACCCATACTCTATGCAGAATGAAATGAAGGAAGGGGTCTTACGAGACACAATGGTGAGCATTGATCCAATTAATACTCAGCAGCAAAACTAATTGAACAGCTTAGTTAAAACAGGCGAATATATCAAAGAAGGTGATGATTGAACTTTAGGGCATTCTGGTTGCATTGTGTACACTGTCTAGTCTTGATTGGCAAGAAACAAGGAAAATCTTTAAAGTCTTGGAAGCATTGCACAGGGGACTAAGCAGGCTGATCCCTAACATCATATGCATCACGTGATGAAAAAACACAAGAAATTTGGCAAATTTCAGCCTAGTTAGGAATCATCATCTGAGAGGTATACAGAATACTGCTCAGGGATAGAAAAAATGAACCCAGGATATTCATTTGCAGAAGTGGAACAAATTGACATACCTTCAAATTAGTAAAGATCATTTTTGACCTTGTGCCTGTCACTTCTTCACCCAATGTCTGACAATAGTGGGCAGCACGGTGGCACAGTGGTTAACACTGTTGCCTCTCAGTGCCAGAGACCCAGGTTCAATTCCCGCCTCGGGCAACTGTCAGTGTGGAGTTTGCACATTCTCCCAGTGCCCGCGTGGGTTTCCTCCAGGTGCTGCGGTTTCCTCCCACAGTCCAAAGATGTGCAGGTTAGGTGAATTGACCATGCTAAATTGCCCGTAGTGTTAGGTGAAGGGGTAAATGTAAGGGAATGGGTCTGGGTGGGTTGCTCTTCGGAGGGTCAGTGTGGACTTGTTGGGCCGAAAGGCCTGTTTCCACACTGTAAGGAATCTAATCTAATCTAATTGACTTCCAGTTGGATCAGTGATGTTTGAAACCTTAGGAAAATGGGGAACAAATGGATAAATTCAGATGGTCTGAACGATCTTCCTCATCTCTGATTATTCTGTAAACTTGCAAAAAACTCATGGCATTACATGCTTGCAATACAAGCGATATAACGTCATTGATGAGTTCAGACGATATGTTTCTCAACATATTTATGATAATTCCAGCATGCTTTCCAACTGAACAATAAAGAAAACAAAAACACGATATGTAGGAAGATAAGCAGATAGCATGGTTGGAGTGCTTGCCAATGAAATCGGATATGGCTGCATAGGATAAAGAATAGCAATAGATTTAACTAGTCATTTGAAACAGTGTTTCATTAAAAAAAAAATTTCAAGTCCAAGGTCTGGATTACAAGATTAATGGAATCATTCTGAAGCTTGTTATTTTTCTTCAAATCAACAAACCCAATAAAAAAGTGCACAACAGTTTCATTTCCTTGATTTAACTAAGTTAACAGCCAGATTCTTCACATTTCCAAATCAGATTTTGTCTGCAATGCTGGCCTGGGGCAACTCTCCCACTAATGTTCTCTGCTTCTTCAGATAGAAATGACTCATTTTCCACACAACTCCGAGCTCAGAGATCGAACCCAGATGCAGAAATCACTATGTGGAAAACATGAAGCGGCAAGTTCCACCAAGTCATGAAGGAGGCTGTGGCGTAGCAGTAATGACACAGAGTCCTAGTCTAATGTTCTTGGGGCATGGATTCGAACCCATTGTAGCAATGGTTAAATTGGAGGACAATAGAATTCTGGAATTATGGTGTCTAATCATGACCACTTAACCACTGTCATTTGTTGCAAATACCCACCTAATTCACGAATGCCCTTTAGGGAAGGACATCTAACATCCTTACCCAGATTGGGTTACACGCAATTCCAGACCCATAGTAATGTGTGTGATTCTTAACTGCTCTCTAAAACAGCCTGGTATACCATTCAGTTCTCAATAAAAATTAGGGATGGTCAACCAATGTTGGCTTTGGCAGCAATGCCCAAATCCAATAAAATAATAAAAGTATACATCACCTAAGTTAGCCATTTACTTTGTTATAAAAGAATTTTTTCTTATACATTACTTCTCATTTCTGTTTAAGTAAAATTAAGAAAGCAGCATACAGTAAGCTGCAATCAGATTCCCTACAGTTCTCCTTGCTCACACTGTTTGGCACAGCTAAGGACTTTAAGGCAAGGATTAAAATGTAAACATTCGATATAACTGTACAAATATTTGGAAGTGATACAATGATTACAATACCCCTGCAAAGCAAAAAAATTAATCTTATTATTTAGAAGACGGAATAATGCTTCTATTAAAACTAAAAAATTCCAGTGGCATGTATGTTTTAAGAGCAAGGCTTTCTGTATAACTAGATCTACAAGTTGGGAGAGCTGGGTATTGCTTGGACTTGTCTCAGTAGAATTATAGTGTTTATAAATCTGCACTGGATGATCTTCAATATGGTCATTATGTAGACCTTCTGAAAATACATAATAATGTCTTCTGAAAATAAACAATACTGAAATATGGTTCTCAGATTATAGGGCATGCTTATGTTTTTGAATAATATGATATTTAAGTGCAAGAAAAGATTGATGTACTGCATCTCACTTGCAATAAATATTAAAAGCTGACAATTGGATTTGACTCATTGGTGCTTGGAAATATGGGTCAAACAAATGATCTTAGGGATGAAGTTGATCTTAGAAGGCAGCACAGGAACAGGCAATTGCAAATCAGTAGCAAGCTTTCCCTTCAAAGGGAATGTAAATGGACACTGGCTAAGATGCATTCACAATTCATCATTTGCATTGTGTGATTGCTCAAATTGAATTTCTGTGGTGTTATAACCTCAAGATGGGAGGAGCGCACTGTCTCTCTTCAGTCAGACTACTCCACGGGTCACAACATTAATTTCCAATATGGCCAATCACAAGCTTCCTTCATCTATTGATACTCAATATAGAAGTAAAAACATCCACCAACCAGGTTTTTTTAACATAAAACTTGACTTATTATAACAGAGAGCTTCTTAAACGAAATGCAAAACTGCATAGTTTTTGATTTGAAAATATAAATGTTTACCTCTCTTAATAACTCAAATAACACATACAGCAGGTAAAGGGCAAAAATAGCATTTTGTTTGCAAAGATTCACTGTAGGGGAAACATCTTATGGCCAATGAAGGTCAGTTCTTGAAGGATGAAAAGCAGAAAAAAGGTTCAGAAGCCTGTTGATCTGATGCCCTGACATACACACACAGGTCATTGTGGTCTGACCATATATAAAATTGTGGGCAATTTTGGATCCCATATCTCAGCAAAGATGGACTGGTCCTGGAATGAGTCCAAAAGAGGTTCACATGAATGATCCCAGGAATAAAAGGCTTAACGTATGAGGAACATTCGAGGACTCTGGGTCTATACTTGATTGAATTTAGAAGGATTGGGGGGGGGGGGGGGGATCTAATTGCAAGTTAAAGAGTACTGAACAGCCTGGACAGAGTGGATGCTGGCAAGATATTTCTATTAGCAGGAGAGACTAGGGCTCAATGGCACAGGCTTAGAGTTAAGAGAAGACCCTTTAAACGGAGATGAGGAGAAACTACTTCAACCGAGAAATGGGGAATCTATGGAATGCATTGACATAGAAGGCAGGTCATTGAGTATATTAAGACAGAGATAGGTAGGTTCTTGGTTGTCAAGGGGATCAAAGGTTACAGGGAGAAAGTGGAAGAAAGGGGCTGAGAAACTTATCGACCATGATTAAATGGCAGATCAGACTCAATGGTGACATGGCCTAATTTCTGCTCCTATGTTTTATGATCATTGGGCAGTTTTCTCTGGGGTCTTGGTAAACCTAGCTTGCTCAGGAACTATATACCAAGAAGTTTTCCCACATTCTTCAAGAGGACAATTAGATTTCACAATGGAGGAACAACAAAGCATTTCAGAAACAGGGGAAAGATGAACTGGGCAGTCTTACTTCTGCAAGTTTTCTACCTGCAGCCCCATGCGAAAACCAAGCAACCTCGAAGCAAAACACTGTTCAAGCATGACAGCCATAAAACCCAGGCAAGTATTTTCTATAGTGTCCAACATCCAACACAACTTCCAGAAATATCTTTTCTTTACAAAAAAAAAGTCCTCTCACCAAGCCATTTCTAAACAAAAACCAAACTCATTTCAGGTACCGCCACAGAACATGAAATAAACCCATTTTGATACAATCCTTCAAAACCTTCATCTATTTACATGCTTTGTTTGGCTATTTATACTTTAGTTTGACCTCATATGAGAACAAAGAATAATACAGCACAGGAACAGGCCCTTCAGCTCACCAAGCCTCTGCTGATTTCTAATCCTTATTTAGACCTGCTACTTATTGTCCATATAGTTTCAATCCCTCCTGTTTGCCTCCCATTCACGAGTCTATAAAGATACACCTTAAATGTTACTAATGTGCTTCCACCACCCCCAATGGTTGTACAATCCAGGCATCCAACACCCTCTGAGTAAAAGATTTTGTCTGCACTTCTCCCCTCAACTTCCCCTCTCTCACCTTGAACGTGTGTCCTCCTGCATCTGACTTTTGCACCCTGGGAAAAAGCCTCTGACTGTCCAAATGCAGCAGGCATAAGCAATGCTGTGTGACATATCTCAGTTATGTTGTAGTACTGGCCAAGTGGCCATTTTGTGTGCTTTTATGCTTACCCAACTTGCTCGCAGTAAAATTTCTAGGCCCTTAGATTGCCTCATTGATGGAGAATCCTGGTTCGGCTCCCCTCCCTAATCAGGGGCAATATTGACCGTTGCACCTTTACTGCCGATTCAGTTGATATCAAATACAGAGTCAGCAAACCCGACATTACCTCTGACTCAAACGTGGGCAAGCATATTAAGACAAAGTATCACACCAGCCAGGAATTTGTTTTAAAAATTAATTGCAGATTCTTCAGGCTTTACCATTAGATTGTGCTTGTGACTGCATGGGCATCTGATGAAGGTATGATTGAGAAACACTAAGTAGCAGTAGAGCTGGACTATCCTAGTAATTCTGGATTATTACACTTGAATTAATCAGCATGATAGTTTTAGCTCCATAGAGCTGGTTGATGAACAGCTGCTGAATTCATGCATTATATTTGCAATCTCGTCCACCATTTAAAATGACAGAGGCAAAAACAAACTGAGATATCTCTTGGCATTTGAAAGAATTTGGACAGACAGAAATAAAAATTCCCTCTTCTTATTGTAGGAATCATGTGCTGACACTCAGAGATAGGAGTTCACTGTATAAGTGTAAGAAACTTGCAACTCTTCATTCAATCTATTTGTTGGGAATGTGATGATTGTTACTATTTAAGGAATGGGAAATTGAAGTTCTCTCCCTTTCGTTTCGCTACAAGTTTGAAGCAACAAGCCTTCCATTCCCATTTTTCGATCAAAGGCTAAGATTGGACCCCATTCAGTAGACGTAAGAACCAAAACAAATGCATAAGGTTATTAGAATTTAATATCAGATCTTACCATTGACATACAATACTTTGAATTGCTTATTTAAATCATTCTGCCTTGGTGTATGATTTCTGGTTTTTATTAACAATGAGTATGAACAGACCTTTGCATTATGGGAACCTTGGTCAATCACTTCTTCATCAGACAACCATGTCCAGTAGGAATAGGTTTCCTAGATGATTCTTCCTCTCTAACTCAGTTACATAGATACCAACAGTAGCAGCCCAAACATCATTCTTGAGATAACCTTGTTATCATAAGGATGACCTTGAAATTTTAGTGCAACACTTTGCTTTTCCTGCTCTTATTCATCTGAAGTTACTGAATCACTATTTGAGTGGCTTTCCAGGAAATTGTTCATATTGCCATTCTTCTAGTATCAGTTTGTAATTGAAAGTAGACAGATTTTTCCTTGCAACTACTAGAATTCAGTCTAAACCTATACCAAAATGAGAGAACTGGATAGGATAGATAGAGGTCATTTTGCTCATCATTCTTGTGCCCGATCTTTGTCCAATTACTCCTGCTCTATCCATATTAAGCTGTTCCCCTCTCCTGGCCCTTTGGAATTATTTTAAATCATTATCCACTTTGTTAACAAAAGCAGGCAGGATGATTATTATTTGAATTGGGAAAGCAGCAAGTGCACCAAGATGTCAGTCACTAAATGTAAGCATGTAGATACAGCAGACAGTAGGTTGATCTTCACAGCAACAGGATTCAAGTATCCGAGTAGAGATGCCTTGCTCCAACTGTGCAAGGAATTGATAAGACCATAGTTCATAACTCTTAACTCATTAACACTTCTGTTAAATGTCCAATTAACCTTCCCTGCTCTAAGGAGAACAATCCCAGTTTCTCCACAGTACTGAAGTTTTGTCCCTGGTTCCATTCAAGTATTTTTCTTCTGTACCTTATTCGGGATTAGTTTGGTGTCCATGCATATGGTATTCCATTGCATTGGTTAATGATCACCAATGCAAATATTTTAAAGAATTTTTTTGCCTCTAGCCCCAGGCAACTGAAGCCAAGTATGCCTATCAAGCCTTGCCATTTTATTTTGAAGAGCAGAGACCAACTACTCTGTTTCAATTTGCATTTAAGGGGAATTCAATTATAACTCTTCAAATTCAATTATTTGTACTCGTGTTCTTCAGTATACGGCAGATGAACTACTCATTATGTTAAATGGAATGAACAAACTCAATAAAACTAGGACAAAAACTAGGAGGAGAAGTCAGTATTTCTGCTTTTGAAATAACGTGTCCTGAACGAACCCTAACTAAGTGTTTTGGTGGCACCACTAAGAGATGCTGCCACTTGACCTACTCTAGTTTGGTGATCCTTTTCTGGGAATTCAGAGATGGGTTATTGCAATATTTTAGCAAATAATTCTTTGCTGCTTAGTCTCATCCATGCACATCAGTCCAGTCCTGATGAGGGATTGTGAAAATTCAGCTTGTACATCTTGAATCCTTATTACTAAGTTTATCAAATCTTTCCACTATCAGTTAAAGTGCTGGACGTTTAAACAGTAATTGCAGTTAATACTTTCAGACCATGCACACTGTTCATGTAGCAATAACTGATTATGATGACTTATAACTTATTATGATTACAAAATTTCTTTTGTCAAATCAAATGCAATACACTAGATTCTGCATAATTGAATGAATATATTTCTAAACAGAATGCTTTTTGATGCCAATGATCAGATGATAAACAGCATGCTCCTCTGGTTATTTTTTCAGACTTATGCTTAATATAAAGATGACTTTTAAAAAGAAAAAATTCTTTCCTTAAGTTTTATTCACTTTGACAATTATTCATCAATTTGTTTTCATTTCTAGGTATTTGTTAGATTTTTATAATGCCTTGTTTCAATTATATCAGGGATTTTGCTGCTTTTGCGCATACTCCTGGATGCATAAGGCAACCTTTGCTAAATTAAGTTAGGTAAATTTTTCTTTTATTAGAGCATTGTATCATTTGACTGGTTTATATGAAAGCAGCACAACATATCCTGAAGAAGTTTCCACCATTACATCAGCACAAGGGTGGTACAGTGGCCAGCTCTGTTGCCCCACAGTGCCATGGACCTGGGTTCGATTCCAGCCTTGGGTGACTGTCTGTGTGGAGTTTGTACATCCTCCCTGTGTCTGGGTGAGTTCCTCTAGGTGCTCCGGTTTCCTCCCACAGTCCAAAGACGTGCAGGTAAGGTGAATTGGTCATGGCTAAATTGCCCATAATATTAGGTGCATTAGTCAGGGTAAAGATAGGGTAGGGGAATAGGTCTGGGTGGGTTACTCTCTGGAGGGTTGGTGTGGACTTGTTGAACCAAATGGCCTGTTTCCATACTGTAGGGAATCTAATCTAATCATGATGAATAGCGTACTTACAACTGCTCTGTAAACATTCATTTCTCAGGCAGCAATACTCTAGTTTTAATACAAACAAAGAAGGACACCACTATGACTGGGACAACACATACATCCTAGGCAAAAGTGAGGTCTGCAGATGCTGGAGATTAGAGTGGTGCTGGAAATGCACAGCAGGTTAGGCAGCATCTGAGAAGCAGGAAAATCAACGTTTCAGGCAGGGCTCCAGCCCGAAACATCTATTTTCCTGCTCCTCTGATGCTGCCTGACCTGCTGTGCATTTCCAGCACCACTCTAATCTTAATAGACATCCTAAGATAGGCGAAACAAAGTCACGCACAAGAATTCTTAGAGGCATGGTATTCTAACCAGAATTCCATCAATAAACACATTGATTTAGATCCTATCTACCTTCCCTTGATAAAAAGAACCAGAAATGACATCACCCATCTTAAGAAACCAAGACCTATTAATAGAGAGGCGGAACATACCACCAGCGCTTCACCAGAGACTCTCACTGATGATGTCATCTCGTCATGGTGACAAAACATCTGAAAACAAACCTTCCAGCTCAGTGAGCTAACTTACAGACTCATCATCAACCTGAGCTACATATCTTCTCAAAGATTTCTTCCACTCCTTATGGAGCTGGTTCTTGGTTCATTATAATTTCAGATCCAGCTCTAGCATGTTACCCAACTGGCCATGCTTTGCTATACACTGGACAGGTTATAAGACCAAAATAGTTCTTACCTGTGGGCGGCACGGTGGCACAGTGGTTAGCACTGCTGCCTCACAGCGCCTGAGACTCGGGTTCAATTCCCGCCTCAGGCGACTGACTGTGTGGAGTTTGCACGTTCTCCCCGTGTCTGCGTGGGTTTCCTCCGGGTGCTCCGGTTTCCTCCCACAGTCCAAAGATGTGCAGGCCAGGTGAATTGGCCATGCTAAATTGCCCATAGCCTTAGGTAAGGGGTAAATGTAGATGTAGGGGTATGGGTGGGTTACGCTTCGGCGGGGTGGTGTGGACTTGTTGGGCCGAAGGGCCTGTTTCCACACTGTAAGTAATCTAATCTAATCTAATCTAATCTGCATTTGTTCACTTTCCTAGTAGTCAGTAAATAAAGAAATGTTGAAAACTTGGCTATTTCCCTCACTTCTAACTCAAGGGCACAAAAGTCAAATGAAATGCCAGACATTACTGCCCCAGGCACAAGAAAGTAAATGAAATACTTTGAAACCAAGGTCAGTATGTCAATTAAAAAGTTCCTGCTCACTTCAGGAGGATAATGATAAGAGCAGACAAACCTCTCCATACGTGATAGTTTATTCTGATATGAAAGAAAAAAACTTCATCAAAGCACCTTCAAATTGCATCCAGTAAGACTGTTCCTTTGAAATGAGTTTATAAACGCCCTGACATATCACGCATCCTTTCCCACTCCCTCCACGTAGCAAAGCAGGTATTTCATATTTACAAAAGTAGGAATAACCAGGCTCAATTTTAAATGAAATTTTGACCATTGTCACTTGCTGGATAGTTTCCCAAAGGGCACAAATCTTAATTAAACACTATATGGTAACTGACTGCAAGAATGTCAATGAAATGAGTGTTTTTGGACCCAAGCCAAGAGGAAATAAATTCTTACCTGCTTTGCAAATTGAAAGATTGCATTGTTCTCACTAGTAAATAGATGTAATAAATGTCAACAATAATAAAGCAGAATGCCTGTTCAAACACTGCAACTTGAGAGCTCTGTGAAAGTATTTTGAATAGATAAGCAGTTTTGCCAGCATATACCATAGTGAATCAAATAGTTTTGCCATGAATGATTAAAAAGGGCATTCACATATCTGCAATAGAGCAGGAAAGAAAATTAATTCACATAGCAACCGACTTTAGAGGATGTGTAAATGCTGCACTGGTGGTGACATAATCACCATTTGCCTGTTGTATTGGTCTTTCAGTCTTTTCTTGACCTCATGTCACACTCATCAATTTAGCAAATGTCTTCTGAAGTTAAATATCCAATTCAAAATTTCAATGTCACCTTTAATTGGTTATAACATCTTGATACTACTTGTATTATTCAGCCCCTGGATAAGCATGTAAATAAACCTCAAGGACATTACCCAAAAGATGTGAAACATTTGCATGTTGGAAGGTCAGGAAACATTTATTGGGAGCAGAAATCTGTAAGCATCCTCAACAGCAACTTGCATCAATGGATTGAAGAGGCATGGAGAGAATTCAATGTCAATATTATTAAAATTTCATTTTTAAAGATGTGGCATATCGTATGTGCTTACTAGTACCAAGAATAATAATTTATGAAATGTTGATGCATAAAACATTGTAGCTAATCTGTCATATTTATACATTGCGTGGGATGAAATAGGTTATAAAATAATGTTAATATTTAATTATTTCTTTTATGCTGTTGGTTTTTTAAAAAATTCTTACTCCATTTAGTTTACATTTTAGGCCCAACTCAAATATGCATTTTAACTTTAAACACCCTTAAATCCATCCCTGCATGAAAGTCAACCACATGTTTGTTGGCCAAAAGTATTGATCACAAAAATTCAACCTTTATATGAATATAACTACACTTGAGTGACAGAAACACACAGTTGCAATATGAACTGGAGCTCATGAGAGGAATGCATCAGCTATCCTGGGGACCTGCGAAATGTGCATTAACTATCCTGGGGACCTGCGAAATGTGCATTAACTATCCTGGGGACCTGCGAAATGTGCATTAACTATCCTGGGGATCCCAGGCAGGCTCGTCTGTTCCTCAGAGAGAATGAGAGATGTGCGTGTCATTCCCTTTGAAGGAATGTGAAATGAACAGATGTGCTATTCCAAGGGATATGCAGGCAGCATGTTTGCTAACTTTGCGATGAGCTGATAAAAAGTGAAATTCATCTTCTGTGAAGTATGCCAAGTCAGTTTCTCCATTTCTATTTATACATTCAAAGGTTCATCTAAATTGGTTTAGGGGCACCTTCACTGGTTATAAAAAACAGGAAAGGAAACCATCCATTCATTATCAGTCTCCAGGATTCAATCCATCCAAGACTGTTGGCAGCAAAGTCTCTTTTATTTGCCAGGATGGAGGGTTTGAATGGGTTGAGCTGACAGGAGGGGTGACAGTCTCAAATTTGTTTCAAAATTGTACCACATCCAGAGCATGGAAGAGCTTGTACAAGACAAGCAAGTCAATAAAAGAAAAATGGAAAACTGAAATCTGCTGTGCAACAGGGGATGCGCAGGTTAAGATTTGGGATAACATAGTGGGAGAAGCCCAGCGATGTAGGTGATTCAAATTATTCTTGGTCCAAAATGCTTGACCATTTTACAATTGATAGGAAACCTGAAAGTGTGTTCAATTCTTCACATACTCCTTTTCCACATGTCTGATTCGTGAGGTAGTGGCACCAGCACTGGGGAACAAAGGAGCTATTTATTGATAGAGGTTCCAGTTAAACAGGGCTGGAGTGTGTCTAGAAGCAAAATTGACAAAAGTAATAGTCCATTAGTGACAGAAGTGGTGCAAGGAAAAAAAAATAAAGCTAAAGAGGGTGTGAAACATTCACAACAAATCAGATTATTTATATAACAAATAGAAATTAATAGGTTTGATCTAAATTGCCAAGATGAAGCCATCGCAGCGCTGTAGCTGAGGGTGGGAATTAAGTATTTTTGGAATAATTGACTCTTAGAACAGTTGGAGAAAATGGAGGAGGAGAATAAAGACATTAGAGAAAAAGGATAATGAAAATCAGATATCGAATCCTTTTAGGTGGAGATTCAAATAAAAAAGAGGGCAAGTATGAAACTGGCAAAAGAAAAACACTAGCAGGAGTAGATTTTAGAACCTGGAGCAGTAATTATAGTTCTGGGCAGAATATCAATTAGGAATTCAGAGGATAATAAAGCCATCATGGGAGATGTTTATTTTTATATACTGGGCAAACCAAACTTATAGTAATAGTACGGAAGATAAATTTGTGAAATATATTCAAGATAGATTTTTCACATCAGTATGCCAAAGGAGCAAGTAGAAAACAAACCATTTTAGATCCAGGATAATGCAAAGAGCCAAAATTCATCAGAATTTCCGAAACTAGGGACTTAAATCTACAGCTGTAAAAAACAAAGTCCAATGCTGCCTCAATATCAAGGATAATGACCATTGCCTTGTCACTAGAATTCAGCTCTTCTGTCCATGTTTGGACCAAGATCAGGAGCTGAGTGGTCATGGTGAAACCCAAACTGAATATTATTGAGCAGGTACCATTTGCTGGCACCATCAGTAACCCCATTACATCACTTTAAGGGGTTGGTTGGGTCAGTTTGCTGGCTGGGTGGTTTGCAATGCAGAGTGATGGTGAGTACAGTTCCTGCACTGTCTGTGGGGTGTGATCCTCAGGTTAAACCACCATAGTTGCCTCTGTGTAATGAGAGAAAAGCCCTACAGTCTGCTAGGACTGTGGTGCCTTTACTTACTTTTACATCACTTTCCTGATATCAAGACTAAACTCTCAATTGGTAATTGGCCAGGTTGGACTTGTGAGAAAGGACATACCTGGACAATTGTCCACATCGCAAGTAGATACCATGTTGTGGCTATACTGGAACAGCCAGTATATCCAACATTTCTGTGGTCACCTTTTGTACAGCTGTAGAACGTGGATTATCATATCTAGCATGTTTGTTGACCTTTGATTTCTGTTACCCATATTTTTTTCAGATTCAAGGAGATACACCAAAACTAGAGTCAACAGGAATCGAGAGGAAACATTCCCACGCTTGGGGTCATACCTAGCACAAAAGAAGATGGTTATTGATGGAGGTCAGTCTCAGTATGAGGACATCAATGCAAACGTTTCTCAGAGTATCTTACTAGACATTACCATCTTCATCATTGACTTTCCCTCTATCATAAAGTCAGAAGTGAGAGTTGTTCTCTGATGATTGCTGCTTTGAATGCACTTTTTATTTAATATCGCTTAGAGGATTTAAATTTTGAAGGATTGTGGAAAACAAAATTGGTTTCAATTTCTCTGGACATACCTGGGGTAATTTCTTTAAAAGAAGGCTACTCAGAAATGATGCTTTGCTGCAGTTATTGTGGCAGCTGGTTGTGAAGGGATTAGATTGGAGTGATTTATGTTTTTCCTTGCTGTGCAAAAGGAAAACTTGCTAAGAACATGCTTCACATCTGATTGCTCCTGTTTCTAGGTAAAAACAATGACTGCAGATGCTGGAAACCAGATTCTGGATTAGTGGTGCTGGAAGAGCACAGCAGTTCAGGCAGCATCCAAGTAGCTTCGAAATCGATGTTTCGGGCAAAAGTCCTGATGAAGGTTTTGAAGCTACTTGGATGCTGCCTGAACTGCTGTGCTCTTCCAGCATCACTGCTCCTGTTTCTACATCAGTTCAGGGTGAAAACTGCCCGTTTCTTCTGAGAGTGATTGAAAAACCATCTCAAGATTATATTTCCTGAGCAAGCTGTGTTTGAGAGACTTTGCAGACAACTGTAAATTGTTGCTCAGTTGGCCAGACCAGCCAGAACATTACAGCAACAGATGTTGGAACATCCTACACTTTACCCCTTTGCCTTCAAGAAAGCCAATTGTTCTGTGTCTTATTCAGGAAGCCAATCTCTGCAGAATAATCGATTTCATTTGCTCCTTTTTCCTGCAGAAAGGGAAGGTTGTGCACGTGTTCTAGGGATACTTAGAGGCATAAGCATTTCTACTCCTACATTACTGACTATGTTAATCGCATCTTCACTGAATAAGCTTTGATTGTTAATAAACTCAAATGGGAGAGGTGATGGCCTAGTGGTATTATTGCTGGACTGTTAATCCAGAGACCCAGGTAATGTTCTGGGGTCCTATGTTCAAATCCTGCCAAGGCAGATAGTGGAATTAGATTCAATAAAATCTGGAATTAACAATCTAACAATGACCGTGAATACATCGCCAATTGTCGTAAAAACCCATTTGGTCCACTAATGTCCTTTCGGGAAGAAAACTGCCATCCTTACCTGGTCTGGTATACATATGACTCCAGACCCACAGCAACATGGTTGACTGCTCTCTGGGTAATTAGGGATGGGCAATAAATGCTGGCCTAGCCAGCGATGCCCACATCCCATGAATGAATAAAAGTGTGTATGTATTAAGAAACTTAGTTGATAGATCATTTCATTTAAAAACTTGATATCAATAAGATACTTCATTAGTCATCTTGGTGATTGAAAAATGTCTTATTTTCTGTTTTACGCGGTGGAGGACTAGAATGACAGAGCACTCCTCCAGCCTTCATTGTAACAAAGATAGATGATTACTGATGAGTGCATGGTTTTCAACGTTATTTGCAATTCCTCAGATATTGAAGCAGTTTATGTTCATATGTACACTGGGCAACATTTAGGCTCCAGCTGATAAATGGCAAATAACACACAAAAATCTCAGGCAATGAACATCTCCACCAATAGTGAATCTAAGCATCTCCCTTTGACATTCAATGGATTACTTTCTGCGAAATTCCCCTCTCCCATTATTATCCTGGGAGCTCCCAATGGGCTAGCCGGGTAAATATTATGGGTTAAAGAGCAGATGAGAGGCTGGGAGTTCTTCGGTGAGAAACTCACCGGCTCATTTCTCAAAGCCTGTTCACCATTACAAAGGCACAAGTCAGAACTGTAATGGAATACTCTGCACATGCCTGGATGAGCACAGCTCCAAAAACTCTCAAGAAGCTTGACACCGCCCAGGACAATGCAGCCAATGTGACTAGTGTCCCGTTCACCATTTCCAGTATTCACTCCCTTCATCACCAATGCACAACGGCAGCAGTGTAGACCATCTACATGATAGACTGCAGCAAATCATCAAGATTCCTTCAAAAGTACAGCCACTTAGAAGGACAAATGCAGTAGCTATGTGAGAATACCATCAACTGCAAGTTCCCTTCCAAATCATTCACCATCCTGACACAGAAATGTACTGCCATTTCTTCACTGTTACTGGGTTGAAATCCTGAAACTCACTTCAAGTGTACAAATGCACCTACACCGTGTTAATTGCAGAGGTTCAAGAAGCCAATCATCACCACCTTTGCAAGGGCAATTAAGGATGGGCAATAATTGCTTACGCAGCCCGTGGCACCTATATCTTATGGACAGATAAATGTTTGAGTCATTTTTGAGCTTCCAGAATAGTCTAGACTCTGCAGTGATGCCCTTATACAAGGAAACATGAATGTGTCTCAAAAGAAGTGCAACCAAGGTTCACTAAAATGATATCTGCACTGCCAAAATTGTCTTATGATATGAGTGTGAATAGAGCTAAAAAAATCACACAACATCAGGTCATAGTCCAACAGGTTTGTTTGGAAACATTAGCTTTTGGAGCGCTGCTCCTTCATCAGATGATTGTGGAAACTAAGATTATAAGACACAGAATTTTGCAGTTTACAGTATGATGTAACTGAAATTATATATTGAAAAAGACCTGCATTGTTTGTTAAGTTTCTCATCTTTTAGAATGAACATGTTGGTTTCAGTTCTTTCATATGTAAATCGCTAAACTTTTATTAAAAGTTACATTCTCAAGTGAACTTTAACAATTGGTGTCATGTCGGCCCAGATAAGGTATTGAAGGTGTGAGCTGCCCTGTGAAGCTGTTTGTGCCAGACTGATTCTAATGTAAAAAATGGATTTACAGAATCTTACAAGGATTCATGCAGTTTTTGAGCTAAGTAAAACGTAATTCTGCAAGTGTAAATTGTGGCACATGATTTGGAGATGCCAGTGTTGGAGTGGGGTGTACAAAGTTAAAAATGACACAACACCAGATGCTTCCAAATAAACATGTTAAGACTATAACCTGGTATTATGAGATTGTTAACATTGTGGCACAGACAGCCTCACAGGGAGCTAACACCTTCAATCCCTTTTCTGGGCCAATATGACACCAATTGTTAAAGTTCACTTGAGATATGTAACTTTCAAAAAAAGTTTTGCAATTTACATATGAAAGAACCGAAAACAACATGTTCATTCTAAAAGATGAGAGACTCAACAAACAATGCAGGTCTTTTTCAATATATAATTTCAGTTTCATCATACTGCAAACTTTTGCTATACATTGTGTTTTACAATCTCATTCTCCACAATCACCTGATGAAGGAGCAACGCTTCGAAAGCTAGTGCTTCCAAATAAACCTGTTGGACTATAAGCTGGTGTGTGATTTTTAACTTTGTACACCCCAGTCCAACACTGGCACCTCCGAATCCTGACCATCAAAGAGTGAACAGATGAAGCTTTTCTGCTGCAGTGTTTAGGAAAATTACCTTATTGAGAAAAAAATTGATAGAGAATAAAATCTAGCGATATGGCCACATAAGCAAGAACTTTGCAATTCCCACAGATCTGATAGATATTGGGAGAGTATTTGCCCAGCCAGGCGTATCTAGAAGTTAGGGCCACAGAGTCAGGATCAAGGGTCTGAACATGAGGAGAAATGTCTTCACTCAAATGATTGGAAGTCTTTTCAACTTTCTACCCCAGAGCACTGTGGATACTTAATTATTTACAACATTCAGGCAGGAATCAATAGTTTTTAGATAGTAAGGAAATCGAGGGACATGGGATAGAGAATCGTGCACAATGTCGTAGTTGAAGCAGAAGCTGAAGCATTGATGATGCTATGGAATAGTGCAGCCAAATCAAAGGGCTGAGGCCCTCCCTTGATCCCATTCTTTATGTCCCTGTTACAGTGATCGCAGTTCATGACATTACTGGCTTGACAAGCTCACAATGCTGCAAATTTAGTTTTGACAGTGAAACAGAAGTTTGTTATGCAAAAGAAAGATAACAGAAAAAAAAGAGCTATTTCATATTTACAATTTGAAAGACTATGAAACACAATAATAACACAATCACGTCTTCTCAAAATCATCACATTGCAGTACTTAAATATCAGAAATACTTCCTTCACTATCAAAGAAATGGGTTTGAATTAACCGTTACTTTCAATACCCAGGCTTGAGAGTTTGGTAGGTCCTCCTTGAGCATTTGCACAGCTTAGAGTCAAAGAAAATTACAGCACGGACACAGGCCTTCAGTCCAACTCGGCCATGCTGACCAGATATCAGAAATAAATCTAGTCTCATTTGCCAGCATTTGGCCCATTTCCCTCTGAACCCTTCTTATTCATATACCCATCCAGATGTCTTTTAAATGGTGTAATAATACCAGCCTCCTCCACTTCTTCTGGCAGCTCATTCCATACACACATCATCCTCTGTGTGCTTAGTCCCCTTTCTTCTCTCACCCTAAACCTATGTCTTCTAGTTTTAGACTCCCCTACACTGGAGAAAAAAAGTCTATTTACCCCCTGGATTTTACAAACCTCTACAAGGTCACCTCTTAGCTCCCGACGCTTCAGGAAAATAGACCCAGTCTATTCAACCTCTCCCTATAGCTCAAACCCTTCAACTCCGGCAACATTCTTCAAATGGTTCAGAAAAGATTTACAAGTTTCAAAACATTCTTCTTATAACAAGGAGGCCAGAATTGCACGCAGCATTCCTATATTGGCCTAACCAATGCCCTGTGCACCAGCAACATGACTTCCAAACTTCTTTACTTAATGCTCTGACCAATGAAGGCAAGTATACCAAATGCCTTCTTCACTATCCTATCCACCTGTGACTCCACTTTCAACTCAGCTTTGACTTTCACAATTTTGAATAACCCCCTCCAGCAGTCAAACCAAACTCTTCTGATCTGAAAGGTTCAAATTAATATTCTTACATTGTGGTAACTTCTTAGCTAATAGGAAATGCATTTCTCAGGAGGGGGGTTGGGGAAACAGGCCCATGGTCAATTGGGGGTCAGTTTAATGGTACTCAGGAGTTAGGCTAGATATTTCATAGTCTAACCTCCCCTGAGTAAACAGTTATTCAACAACAGTGGAACATTCTGAATTCTCTGATTTAAATGGATAACTACAGAGGGCTCCTGAAACAGGGGAATTGCCCAGAGGAGTTTGCAATTTGCTGGGCAATTCCTTTGGAGTCTGCTATCAGTCAGAGATTCTGCAGAGTCCCAGCGCAAAATTTGCATCCACATTGCAAAAATTTACAATGCAAACTATCTGGCATTGGAAAAATCTGGGCCAAAATACTTAGCAGGGCAAAGTTCTGCTCTAAATAATAAAACCTTCAAATGTTTTGCTAATGAATTGGGTGCTGAAATTGGCAAACATGTAAATATGTTCTCCAGGTGCCAGGCTAGCTTTGGAATGTCTTAAGGATTTTGGGTTTCAAAAAGGGATATATGCCTTGAACAGGAAAGTGCTGCAACCTTTCCGAATGGAGCTGCAAGGCCTCTTCCTGTCTTTTATTTCCTAAGTTCTACCTAGAAACGGTGCCCTGTGGACACGATCAAAACACTGGATTCCAAGAAATGACTTGGTCTCTTTTAAAACAGCATTGACTGAAGACACCAGTGCCAAGAACTTATAATAATCTAATCTCTTGCACAGTTTAAAATATATTTTTAGAACAACATTGACAAATATGGCACTGACATTATGAAATAATTTTTGAGAAGTTTATTTTAGTTGGCATTGTATGACTTCAATTAAATAAACAGCTCCAGATTAATAATCACATCTGGAGACTGAATGCAGCTGCTAGGTCAATATCAAATGACGTATCAATTTAAAAGGTTAATTCTTTTTACTCTCTATCCACCAATACCACGATAATGTCTTTATTCCAAGCCATTTAACCTAGTTTTATTTCATCTTTCTGCACACATGGATTACTTTTCTGAAAGCAAAATGCTGATTTTAATCATTTATAATAAACCAAAGGGTTAAATAAAATTCTCAAACAAATTAGCTTGTATTGCTTTACAGTCGGGAATCAATACACTGAAAAGAGTTATCCTGGAAGAAATAACCATTATTCTCCATGTTACTGTAATTACTTGCTTCATTTGAAATCTTAATTGTTCTCTTCTTTGACAACTAATTTGCTGTACATTTCTAATTTTTGCTTCAGGACTTTTTCTATCCATTACTTTCCACTTGTGTAAAAAGCTTAGTTAAGGGCTGAAAGGATGAGTCAAATAATAACCGACAAACAGAACAATACTGGTCAGTTATATCATAAACTAATACAGACGCTAATATTCACTCAACCCATGTCGTCTTTCCTTCATCAAGAACTTTTCCAACAATCCAAATACTACTCTATCATCTGCAGTTAAATCATCAATTGTAAGTACACTTTACTACCTTAGCTTCCAATTATTATATTATTTGCTCAATTATCTATTTATTTTGCACCTTTAAAGTTCCATGGCATTTCACAAAATGGCTGCAAAGAAAATGATTTGGAGATGCCAGTATTGGACTGGGGTGTACAAAATTAAAAACCATACAACACCAGATTATAGTCCAGGTTTATTTGGAGCACTGCTCCTTCATCAGGTGATTCTCCACAATCACAAGGATGGGGAGATTAGAAAAGATAGTCAAACACTTGGTCAAATAACTTGATTTTCAGCAGCTTTGTTTTTAATTGAAGTAAAAGACAGAAAGAACAGAGTGAAACAACTGAGAGAAGGATAAATATTGAGACAGAAGATTAGAGAAGAAATTTCACAGCATGGATTCCAGTTCTGCCACCGACTATGGGATGATGCACAGAAGTGAGAATTACAATACTAGGAGACAGAAATGTGTCAAGTTTGAGGAGGCTGAATTGAATGTTAGAGAAGATTACATGGATAAATTGCAGAGGGTCATGGTTGGAACTAAAGGAAATAATTTCACAACGAATGCATCGAGGAAACAAGGAATCAATTGTTGACCAGTGAAGACGAGAGTAATTGAGGAGTGGGACTTAAAGCACAAAAGGATACACAGTACAGTTTTGGACAAGTTTGGTTCATCTGATATTTAATGATGAAGTCTTAGGCAATATTAGTGCTTTGGAGACCTGAATGAAGGCAGTCATATACTGCAGCATTAGACGGAAAGTAGTTGTGGGAAATGTTGATTGTCTTCAGTAAAATAAAGGAGGAAAAGTGCACGGTGAAGGGTGTGGCTGGGTTTGGTGGTAGAGGTTTGGAAAGAAGCTACTGCTGAAGATACTCAGGCAGCAACATGTCTGATCAAACCTAGAAATTCTTTCATGAGCTGTGGCATCACTAGGAAAGCCAGCACGTTTTGCCCATCTTGACTGGCCTTGAGCTTAGGGTATTAGTTTAGTCTCATTATTCTTGAAATGAATCTGCAGCTCTGAACAGCATCCGATATCACCAACGTGATTTTTCTTCAACAGATATCGTCATGAACAGAGCGATACATCAGCATTGTGCCAACTTGTTTTGTTTGCATTGTGGACGAGTGCCCACCAGGAACCGGGTTGAGACTGCTCAAAATCACTTCACAAAGGACCCTTATTCACTCTTCAAAGATAGGAGACTTTCAACATCATTTTGCACTGGATTTGTGCCCAGGTCCAGAGGTGCAAAGACACTGCTGAACCCACTGATAATTAAATAAAAACAAGCTTATGTGGCTACTCACTACTCTACAGTACACTCTCAGAGTTTGTGTGTCTTTGAGTGCTGCTAAAATTTCAGTGGCAATTTGTGATGTGGTATTCCTTTAATTTTTAACTTTAGAGTTAGGTGACATTATAAATATCTTCTCACTTTCTGCAGTTTTTAATAAATATTTTGTGCTTCTTTAGAAGATGGAGATGAGTCATTAGAAGTTATTATTAAATTGACAAGCATCTTACTAACAACACTCACAAGAATGCACCGGGCGCAATTTTAACATTAGCTTGTAGCCAGAACTAGTATTAGTTAGCATCAAACAATAGGGAGGTCGTATCCCTCCTTAGAAAATAAATATCTGGATGGACAGAGAAAGAGAAGGATCTAGGGCATAGACATGAAATGTGGCATGAATAAAATCACACCAAAAAAAAACACAAAGCATTCAAATTCATCCCCAGAGGATTGAATTGAAAAGCAATGCTAAACTTGCTCAGAGCCTAAGTTAGACCACACTTGGGAGTTCTGGTCTATCTATTATAACATGAACATGGAGGCACTGAAGTTGATGCAAACAAGATTTATGAAAATGACACCAGAACTAAGTACTGGATTAGTGGTGCTGGAAGAGCACAGCAGTTCAGGCAGCATCCAACGAGCAGATTTCGCTGCTCGTTGGATGCTGCCTAAACTGCTGTGCTCTTCCAGCACCACTAATCCAGTATTTGGTTTTTAGCATCTGCAGTCATTGTTTTTACCAGAACTAAGTAGCTATATCCATCAGGAAAGATTGATAATGTTGTGGCTAATTACTCCAGAAAAGAGAAAGCCAAGAGGTGGCTTTACACAATTCAAATGTTAGTGAGTGTTTCTGTAGAGACAATATTTCCACTTGTAGGTGAAAACAGAACTAGGGGCATAAATATATAACATTCATTAATAGATCTATTGGGCGGCACGGTAGCACAGTGGTTAGCACTGCTGCCTCACAGCACCAGAGACCTGGGTTCAATTCCCACCTCAGGCAACTGACTGTGTGGAGTTTGCACGTTCTCCCCGTGTCTGCGTGGGTTTCCCCCGGGTGCTCCGGTTTCCTCCCACAGTCCAAAAATGTGCAGGTTAGGTGAATTGGCCATGCTAAATTGCCCGTAGTGAGAGGTGAAGGGGTAAATGTAGGGGAATGGGTCTGGATGGGTTGCGCTTCAGCGGGTCGGTGTGGACTTGATGGGCTGAAGGGCCTGTTTCCACACTGTAAGTAATCTAATCTAATCTAATCTAACAGGGTATTCAAGAAAACAAAATCCTATAAAGTTTAGAATTTACTACCACAAAGTATTGTTGAGGCAAACCTATTGGATGCATTTAAAGGGAAGCTAGACAAGTACAAGAGGGAGAAAAGAATGAAGGATGTGTTTAGTAGAAACGGTGGGGAATGTAGGACACGGCTAGCATAGAGCACAAACAAAGACATTGATCTACTGGACCAAATAGACTATAAATAAGATATAATATTTCACATTATAATGTCAGTAAGGTGTTAAGATCAATTTCATCTCAATTGTGAAGCTGACTTGTTGAACTTACTTGACCAATATGGATTATGAATTTGTTTTAAGAGTAAACAAAATACCATAGTCAATAATTTTATGTGCATACCGAATTTTGTAATCCTCTGCTTCCCTACTTGAAGCTACTATTTGCACAGTGTTATGAAAGAGCTACTAAGTCACAAACAGATCTGTGTTTGTGTGTGCCGGTAAAGTTCCTGTTTGGAACTGGCATGGTTTTGACTCTTCAAGATTTTTCAAGTTTATTTGCCTGTGTAGTACATAGCAACACCAGGAGGCATTTGTAAAATTTCAGTTTAGCATACAATAATCAAACATTTTTGAGCCAATATTACCTGATGCCTTGGATAAATAAGCATTTGCATGGCTATTCAATAAGGCAGTGAGTGGACCCAAACAAAAATTACTCAATAAATTCCATCCATCTTCAAAGTCATTTGTTTCCAACTAAACAGTTAACATAGCATGGGTAAGTTGAACATATTTAATATCAAAGGGTAGACTAGAATCATACTAACTTTATTTGACATCATGGTCACAGAAAACTATAACTTTAAAAATTTAGAAACAAGGCAGGAACAGCCTGGGACAAAGAAAGCAGAATGTTAGTGTAATTTCTTTCTGTTCAACACAAGTAATTACTTAACCAAATAGGCCATCATTGATTAAATCAAGGTCCATTCCGATTGTATACAAATTTTAAATCATTACTTCTGTTCACAGTCTAATAATAAAATTACATTTTATTGTCTCTGATACTAACCACAGAAAGGTACTTATTGAACCTTGGGTTAACGCACTTATAAGAGAATTAAAAGCTATATAGATTATAAACTTGCCATTGTTTTTAGCAAGGTTCATTAATCTTAACAAAGTTCAAGTTTCTCAAGTTTAATACAGCTCTTAATTTTATTGCTGACAAAAAAAAATGGCAAGTTCCAATCCTCAACTTAAAAGTTCATTTTTTTAAAAAAGAAAACCACAAATACCCCTTTTGGAAACATTATTTTGAAACAAAAATAAACACATTAAAATCAGTTACTTATTTAATCAAAAGAGTTAAACAATTTGTCAATGTGTCCCATTTCTCAAAAAAATCACTACCCTCAATCACCACAGAAACCAGAACTGATATTTGGCTACCTTCTGCTGGCTTGAGAGTCTCTCTATTTGAGGTGGTGCCCTCCGTGTAAAAGTGCTGAACTATATTGCCAACTCTAAACTGTTTTGCCAGGCTCACAGACCTTGGTACGTGCTTTTGGGCATGTATACACAAGCTTCCTGGCATACAAATAGTTTCTTATGGTTTTATTTTGAACAAACATTGGCAGAATTGAGTGTTTCCTAATGCTATAAAGTTAAAAATTAAATTTAAAAGGTTCTTGTGAAGTTAACATTTTGCATGGGATCTTCAGAAAGGCATATGTATGAAAAGCAAAAGTTGTGTAAAGCTACTGTTTATAAGGTGTTTTACACCCCTGGACAGAATCTGATCAATATCGGCTCAGTATCTTCAGTATTTAGATCAATACTTGAATCAGAATAATTAGATAATATACATTGGATGTTCTTATGATTCAATTTCTGAACCATATTTATGAACTGGATTCATAAAGAAACAGAGCACCAAAAAATACAATTACTCCATGAAAACTGGAATAAGTTTTTTGATGAAAATATATAAGGAACAAAGTTGGCATTTTTTTAAAAGAGGAGAACATCTTGCAGAAAAAGGGAATTTGCACACTAAACCAAGGTCCCAAAGACAGTCAGCATTTAGTAGATTGAAGAAGTTTAGTCAAGTCTTTCCTGGGTACTCTTATGAATGAAGAATACAATTATTAGCCCTTGTTCAGAAATGTCTTTTCTTTAGGTCTAAATACTGGAGACAGTTTTTTTTACAAGAAATTGGAACCTGGTCAAAGGACAACTCTGTCTCATACCACATGACATAAGGGTCAACAAAGTCCGTAGCTGATGAGCTCAATATGCTGGAACTAAAGCCATTACACCAGCTGTTCTCCATGAGAGCACTATTAATTCATATGATGCCACAGGTTCAAACAGAGACATATATCTTATGAAATATGAGATCTAGATCCCATATTCAATCAATGGGAGCATGGAGAATTGAGGGATGTGGAAACATGAGATTTTCACGCTCCTTTCACAAAACACAATACGAAATGATGTTCCTTTATTATGAGCCAAATAGAGGAGCATGAAATGTAATAACACTTAGTTCATAATGTCTTTTAAAAATAACTGGCTTTAACTTCCTTGGTTTTACTGACATTTCACTTGGGTTAAGCAAACCTCAGAAATGAAAGGACTTAATTGTTAAAACAAAAAATCTTTTAGCTAATCACAAAAATCTTTTTGAGTAGAATGCTTATTAGTTAAAGATTCTGGGTGGTAAATTGGTTATTGCACCACTATAAAACCATTTCTCTGTCTCCCCAATTGTAAAACTTCTATAAAATAAAGGCATTTGAGACAATGTGAATTTAGTACCATTAAATCAACAGGTTAAATGATATTTGGTGGGGGAAATCAAAGTGGCACAATGATACAGTGTGTTTTACTATTTTGCTGTAACTTCAGTGAAAGATTTGCACTGACAGATGTAAAAATAGGCAATATTCTATTCCCCAACACTCACCAACAGTTGAACATGAAAATTGCATTTTAGGAAGAAGTTCCATTTTGCAATTTAATTAATTATGGTTATTTAAATGTTAAGCACCTTCAATTTTCTTTCCTCATTGTTTTTAACCATCTCTCTGTGACTGAGGGCACACAGACAACCTGCTGTCAGTCTTCCATCAATGCTTCCTGAAAAGAACATTATTGCTGATTTTCTGCACTTAAAACGCTTTTTAAAAAATTGAACACATTAACAACATGCTGACTTGAAGGGAAAGTTAGCTTGTCTGTGCTGAAATCAGGTTAAGTACCTAGTATTGTTGCGATCTAGGGAAGCTGTTTGAATTCTGCTGACTACTGCCTTTAAACAAAACATACACTTCAGTCTGCAGAAAACTCCTGTGAAACAGGCAGGTCTCCCATTTAAATCTATTAAATGATCATGAAGTAGGATTCTGATTGCATCTCCGTGCACATAGATGTCCCAAGCTGCCTGGAATTGCCAAGTAAAATAGGCAAGGAAACAGTGGGGAATTTATTGAGGAAATAAAAGCTTAGAGAACTGACACCTGTTTTCTTGTCGAAGAGAAAGGCTCTTGCTCGCTTGTTTTGCCCTGCTCCTTTGGATGCCCTTTCTGCTACCTTGGAGTTTTTATTTTTAAACCCAGCTGTCAACCTTTTGGTCACCATGGGATTCCCTTATGCAGATGAGGAAGACCTCAGACAATTCAGGAACAGCATCAGCAATAACAGCAGCAGCAGGCACTTCCATCTCAAACACCTGCCATGCTGAAGGACAGAAGCAATGAGCACAGAGCTTGCACTGAGGAGACAAACTGTCTGCAGAGAATGAGTGAACGCCAGTGCTTCAGGAGCCCCAGACGTTCCTGTCAGGTGGTTACTGAGAGCCTCCAGGCAGTGGATGTGCTTTCAACCAAATGGATATGCAAAGTCATCGCAATCCTCTTTGCAATGGACCTTTTCTAGGCTTGGGGATGTTTGTGGAATCTCACAATCTGCTGAAGGAAGTCATAGACTAAAAGTGTTAAATGAAGCATCCTCATCTCAAAGTGGAGCTACCCTCAACAGAAACAGATTCCATTTTGTTAACATTGAGGTGGTTATAACATTATGCATTTCTGTGCATGTTTGCCACAGAGTTGTCATGCAACACAGTATTAAATATCCAAATAGTTTTCAACAACTCCACATTCTTTATATAAAAAGAAAGGAACTGTGGATGGTGGAAGTCAGAAACAAAAGCAGGAGTTGCCAGAAAAACTCAGCAGGTCTGGCAGCATTTGGGGAGAGAAAGCAGAGGTAAGGTTTCAGGTCCAGTGACCCTTTTTCAGAACTGATGGCAGCTAGGAAAAGATTGGCATATATCTCATCCCCGCCTATCATTTATTCCTTCCCCAGCTTTTCCATCCCACCTTCAGAATATATACCAATCCTTTCCTAGTTTGGAAAAAGGGTAACTGGACCCAAAATGTTAATTCTGCTTTCTCTGCACAGGTGCTGTCAGACAAGTTGTATTTTTCAGCAATTTCTGTTTTTGCACAAATTTTTCACCTTTATCTTTTTGGGTCCCTAAATGGTAGAATCTGTGGGACTTCAGTGAGTTCAAGCCTGACAGTTTGCTTCCTAACCTGACTGCTCAGATGCTCATGTTCAACATTCTCAGATTTTGAAGCATTTGAGGATCCCGCAAAAGACTGATGCATTGCTATATGGGAACAGATTTCCATTGGCACAGGAGGAAGCATGTGGAACTTTGAGGTTTTTAAATAAGTCACTTAGAGGGGAGCACTTGTAAAGGGTACAGTAATTTTACTTGACCTTTAAAGATTACACTGTATACAAAGTAGAAGATGGAAATGTGCATTCTAAAATTAAAACATGAACAAATGGTGTTCAATAAAACTTGATAATGATATACAGATTATTTCTAAGGATCTATCCCATGAATTTCTAAACACAGGCACAAAATAATCAGCACCCTTCCAATCATCTTAGGTAACAATGTAGGAATATACTTTTAAAGTGCATTTGCTTTCTATTTTTCTCAGTATATCTGACTGCCACATTGGTGTTAGCAAATAATATTGACATATTTAACTTTCAAAACAGAGACTGATAGGTGTTTGTTGGGGAAGAGTGCCTGGGGCTATTGAATAAATGAAGGTAAATGAAGTTAAGGTACAGATGAGCCATAATCTAATTGAATGGTGGAACAGGTTTGATGTGATTAATAGGCTACTTCTTTTGCAATGTTTCTAGGCTTAGTAAAGAAACAAGTCAGAGGAAATGCAAGCCCTTTGTACAGATAAACCAGGGTGAACCAAATGAACTTTCGCATCTGGTGCCACCTTGTGACTACATAGATCAGTGAAATGATGTCTCTGGTGAATAGCTCAGTTTGGAAGTTATTTGCTGGTGCCATATCCTCTCACCATTGGTAGTGTGGGAGTTATGTTGTCTCAGATTTATTTTTGCTCAATGTTCATTCCTGCCACATACAACAAATAATTCAAATGTAAATAAATCCAAATCAAATCCAAAACTTGGAAACAGTTATATTCACATCTGCCTTACTCAAATTGTGCACTGAAGGCTATTAAATTGCCAGTCCAGTTTAATGTACACAACTGAGGTTTTCCTCAAGGTGGCAAGCAGCTAAAGATTCAGTTTGACTGTTTACATCTATCTGTTTCAGATTAAATGAGACCATAGGTAAAATTAAAAAAAGAAAGTTACAAGAATGAACCAATTTTTTTTTTCTCTGAATGCATTCAAATTCTAGCTGTCTACAGAAACGTAGGCATCTACAAAGTTCGACATTTTTAGACCTTGGTCATTTGCTGATGCCAATGGAATACTGCCAAACCAGTTTCATTTGCACATAATCATCCAAGCCCCAAATTAAAAACAAACCTGCCCTCAGGGTTCTCAAGGTACAAGATCTGCTCCAACCTGCATAATAACCAGAGGGATTCCAAGGATTTGTGACTCTGTTGGGCCCATTATTGGCCTTCTAGAAAAGGATGAAGTGGTGAATAAGGCAAAGAAGTTTCAAGGTTCAGAAGTGTTTGAATTAGAGGCATAAAGGAAACCTTGTTCAGTGTGGCCTTGCCTGTCTCTGAGTCGTTGCTTTGCTGCAGTTAAGTGCAACTGGAGTTTGGTGAAACAGCTAGGAAAGAGGGAGGAGGTGATTCACCCCTCCTTATCTCTCATCAGGGAGTACTTAGATTCCTTTGTATAAAAGTAAGGTCTTAGGGTATTTAGGATTTTAGGGGAAAGAGCAACCTTAAGGAACTCTTTTAAACTCTCTATAAACTGGAGAGACTGCGAATCTGGCCAGGCGCAGGTGAGCAGTGCAGTGAAAAGCTTTCAAAGGAGTAGCTCAGTGTGACCTTCATTCAGCGTAGAGACAGAGTTCCTGAGGAGACAGCAGGATTCAAAGTGACACAGGAGAAGCAGAAGCTGCTGACTGGGCAAGTATGGACGGCGAGTATTTGTATTATTAGTATTGCCTTGATCTTGGAAAATCTATTTTGTAGTTTAGAGTTTGAGGGCTATATTTTGTTTTAAAGAGTTCAAAGGAAGAAGGGCTCTAAATTAATAAGTAGCATTCTTTTTTTAAAAGCCTTTTAAGGGTTCTATCCAAAGGGTCATGGCAGGAACGCTGGAGTTTGATCCAGAGGCAGCTCCTGTAAGTCCAGGATTTGGAGATGGTGTGGTCACTGGGACACTAAGGCATCTGCAAAGCTGAGAGTAACAGGAACAGCAAATTGAGAAAGATAGCCACACCTCAGCCCAAGACTCCATAGATAGAAGGGGAATGCATGACCATCGAGCAGATTAAGACAACTGGGCAGGCAATACAGATACAATACTCCCTGTGGCTAATCCCCTGCAAAACCGATTACTGCTTTGGATACTGTTGGGGGGGGGGGGATGCACTCTCAGGAGAAACCAGTAACAGCTAAACTTGTTGCACCACAGTCGGATCTGCTACCCAAGAGAGGAGCAGAAAGTGCAAGAACGCAAGGGTCAGAGTGGTTTCAACAGCAAAGGGAATAGATAGGCCTTTCTGCGGCTACAAATGAAACTCCGTGGTGGTACGCTGCCTCCCTAGTGTTTTGGAGAAAGTGAGGACTGCAGATGCTGGAGATCAGAGTCAAAACTGATAAACTCTGGTGAAGAGTTTATGCCCGAAATGTCGATTCTCCTGCTCCTCGGATGCTGCCTGATCTGCTGTGCTTTTCCAGCACCAGACTCTCAACTCCTTAGTGCTTGGGTCAAGGATGTCAAAAAGCAATTACAGGACATTCTGGAAGAGGAGGGCAAATGGCCAGTGGTCATGGGACACGTTAGTAACAACGGCAGAGACTAATAAAAAGAATGAAGTCATAAAAACAGAAGAAATTTAGGAAGTAAACTAAAAGGTAGGATCTCAAAGTTAGTGATAGTAGGATTACTACCAGAACTATGTGCTAATCAGAATAGAAATAGCAGGATCTATCAAATGAATATGTGGCTGGAAAGATGGTGCAAGGGAAAGGGTTCCAAATTCCTTGAATATTGGGACTAGCTCTAGGACAGTGGGACTTGTACAAAGTGGATGGGGGGGCAAGTATCTTGTAGAATGTTTGGGGCAGGCTTAAACTAGAATGGTAGAAGGTGGGAATCTAAGTGGGGTGACAAGGAAAAGGGAAATAAGGATTGTGACAAAAGAAAGAACAGTTAAATGCAAAAAGGGAAGACAGGGCAATCAAGGATGAGGGGCAGTTAGGGTTACAGTACAAAGAAAAGTTAAGGATTAAAAATGTCAAAAAGGCAAGCCTAAAAGCTCTGCATACACAATTCTGAATAAGTCCATGAACTTACAGCAGAAATTGAAGTAAATTGATAGTAATTCATTACCATTATGGAGACATTATTATATGGAGATAAGAACTGGGAACTTTACATTCAGGGATTTTGGCCTTTCAGAAAGTCAGGAAGGCAGGCAAAGGTGGTGGGGTAGCACTATTAATAAGAGATGAAATGAAGGTAGCTATGAGCGATGATCTGGGCTCAAAAGGATAGTTGAATTGTGTGCAGGTAACTAACAGCAAGGAAGTAACATTGGTAGGAATAATGTACAGACCCCCAACAATAGCCATACTGAAAACGGGCAGAAAGGGTACAAATCTACAAATAATAGGAACATGTAAAAGAATAGTCATATTGATTGGGTCAATCAAGTTGGATAGGGTGGGTATGACAAACCCACACAGTGCATTTGGGACAGTTTCCTAGAGCAATTTGTCATGGAGCCAACCAGGGAACAGACTACCCTAAATCTTGTAATGGGTAATGAGGCAGGTTTAATAAATGACCTCAGAGTAAAAGATCACCTAGGAAGCAGTGATAATAACATGATAAAGTTATTGGGTAAGAAACAAAAATGTTTAAGTAAAGGGAATTACAATGAAATAAGGGCACAGTTGGTTAAAGTGGACTGGGCAGATGTATCAGGAAAGACAGTAAGCAAGCCGTGGCAGACATTGAAGGAGGCAATTCATGACTCTCAGCAAAAATATATCCCAGTAAGGAGGAAAGATTCTGAGAGAGGGATAAACCAACCATAATTAACCAAGGAGGTTAAGGAGGGTATAAAGTTGAGAGATAAAGTATATAAGGAGGTCAAAGTCAGTGATAGCTCCCAAGATTGGAATAAATTCAGAATCCAGCAAAAAGAGCACTAATGAGATAATAAAAAGAGAATATAACCAAAGGCAAATAGACAGGAATGTAAAAAACTGACAATAAGAATTTTTTTAATATATAAAATGGAAGATAGAGGTCAAAGTGAATGCTTAGAAAATGTCAGAAGTCGCATGACACCAGATTATACTCCCAAAAGGTTTATTTAAAATCACAAGCTTTCAGAGCGCTCTCCTTTGTTTACCTGATGAAAGAGCAGTGCTCCAAAAGCTTGTGATTTCAAATAAATCTATTGGACTATAACCTGGTATTGAGTGACTTCTGACATTCTCCACCCCAGTCCAACACCAGCACATCCACACCTTAGAAAATAAATCTGAGGAAGTAGTTATAGGGAACAAGGAAATGGCTGAGCAGTTAAACAGATATTTTGCTTAATACTAAAGGGGGGTAGAGGTTTACTTACCATCGCCATCACGAAGGAAATAGTCTTACACAAACTAATGGGGCCAAAGGCAGATAACTCCCTGGTCCTAATGGTTTGCATCTGAAATTCCTAAAATAAGTAGCTAGAGAGAGAGTGGATGCATTGGGTTATAATTTTCTAAACAATTCTGGAGAAGTACTCCAGAATTTGAAACTGGCAATGTGACACCCCTTTCAAAAGGGAAGCAAGCAAAACGCAGGTAACTACAGGTTGATTAGCCTAACATTTATTGATGGAAAAATGTTGGATTCAATTACTAAGAAAATAAATCCAGCATATGTGGAAAACCGTAATCTAATCAAGCATAATGAGTTCATGAAAGGGATAACTAATTTAGGGTTTTTCAAGGAAGTTTCAACCAGAACAGATAGAGGGGAACCAGAAGATGTGTGGTATTTGGACTTTAAGAAGGTGATTAACAAGGTAGCTCACAGAAGGTTAAATCATAAGAGCCCATAGTGTTGGAGGTGGCATATTGGCATGGCTAGAGCACTGCCATTAGGAATAATGGGTTCTTTCTCAGGTTAGCGACCTATATCCAATGGGCTTCTACAGGAATCAACTGCAATTGTTTATGATATATATGAATGACTTGGAGGAAGGAAATGAATATATTGTAGCCAAATTTGCAGATGGCACAAAAATAAGTGGACAAGCAATTTGTGAAGGGGACACAAATAGTTTACAGAGTGGTATCAGTAGCAAATGGATTGTAATATGGGAAAATGTGTAGTTGTTAATTTTGGAAGGGAGACAAAAGAACTGAATATTCTTAAATGAAGAAAAGCTGCAACATTCAGGGATCTGTGGTATGTGTGCTTGAAACAAAGAAAGCTAACACACGGGTGCCACAGGTAATCAGAAAGGCTAATGGAATGTTGGCCCTTAATTCAAGGGATTTGGAATAAATGATTGAGTAGTCTTATTGCAACTGTACAAGATGCTGGTGAGACCCCATATGGTGTGCCTGAATGGTTTTGCTACCAATATTTATGGAAAGATATTGTTTCATTGAAGGAAACACAAAGAAAGTTCACTAGGATGGAGGGATTGTTTTATGAGCAAAGGCTTGGATCAGAAGACATAGTCTTAGTATAAAGATCTATCAATATAAGACTGAGATGAGGAGAAATGTCATCTTTCAGAAGGCTAAGTGTCTTTGGAACTCATTGCCACAAAGAGTTGTGTGACTCAGTCCCCAAGAATAATTAAGGCTGAGAAAGATAGATAGATTGATCAGTAGGGGAATCAAGGATTATGGAGAAAAGGCAAGAAAATGGATGGGAGGAATGTTGGATCAGCCATGATCCTATTGAATGGCACAGCAGGCTCAAGGGGCAGAATAGCCTACTGCTGTTCCTATTTCTTATTGACTTATGGTCGTAAATGCTGAAAATGCAAGATCACGTAACTATCCAAATCAAGATCAGATGAATGATTCAAAAACATGATCTTGTCAAAAGCTATGATTCTGAAGGCAAATGCACTCAAGTTCTAGTGGTTGTTTAGAAAACCATAGATGTTTACAGTTCAGAAGATGGGCATTTGGTCCACTGTGTCAACTGCTATCCCAAACCGAAATCAATCGCACTGTTTCAGCTCTTTCTCTGTTGTTCTGTAATGCAAACTACTTTCTCCATCTGCGTTGGATAAGAATAATTTCAACTCAGCTTGGCTCAGAGAATTCAAGTATGGCTGCCACTTGTTAACTAACGTGCACAACTCATTTAAATTTTGATAAATGCAAACCCAGGTGACAATTACCAATAATTACATCAAAGAATTAAATAGGGTGTGACAAATAAGAAACAGTTACTACAGGTCAAAATCTACCTCTATCTTGGACACCAACTAAACTTTTATAGAACATTTGGTCACCTCATTTGAAAAAAACAAATGGGAAGTGCTTGATATAATTGTCTAGACACCAGAGTAGTTACTTTTAGCTACCTGGTTTCACAGAAAAGGAAGAAGCCGTATACGTATTTGTAAAATTATTGAAATGCAGCATAGTCAGGGGGACACATCTCTCAAACGTGCAACTTATAATACCTAGGATAGGTGCAGTAGATACGTGGACATAACGCCCACCACCCACAAGCTCCTCTCCAAATCACTTATCATGCTGATCTGGAACTAAATAGCCATTCCTTCATTACCTTGGAGCTCAGTTTTCAAAAGCAGTATGGGAGTGCCTTCAGTACATGGAATGCAGTGGTTCAAGGCAGCAATTCACCATCATCTTGAGAGTAATTAATGAAAGATAATTAATGCTGGATTTGCCAGTGACAGCCACATCCCATGAACAAATATAGTAAAATCCCACTGTTTGCTGGGGATACATTGCTAGAAAACCTCACAAATGACAGAACTGTAAACAGTGAACATATTTCGGAATGAGTGGTCAAATGATAGGTTGCAACTGTCCAAATTTTTGATATCCACAAACACTGATTTTATGAATGAAAATTAAGACGTCAAAAAATAAATTTTAACTACAGATTCAATCAAATTCTTGTTAATGAATGTCAGACTGATAGGGTTGCCCCACTTTGAATAGAAACATGCAAGAGATTTGCTACTTGTGCAGAATCCAGTAAAAAATTAACAGTGAATGTTTATTTTGATTATTTTGTCCAGTAGAATAAAATCTAGTCCAGCTATTTGAGGTGTACAGCTATCTAATTTTCAGTTACTACAGAAAACCTGACTCTCACATGAATGGTCATCTTTGGTGAAAAAGTAATAAACTAACTTTTTCTGCCAAGGTTATGGTGGGGGACCAGAAAGCTGACTATAAGATGGAGTTTGACACAGTATGACTGGAATCATCCATGACCGAAGAATCAAACACAAAACATTCGCAAAACGATAATTATAAAGATATAAAAATGACACTAGGATAGATGTGACTATATCATGTATCTATTGGCATCAAGCCAGAGATCAAAATATTAGTGGATTCAGTGTCTTTTGTAAGGGTGCAGTTGATAAAACCTCAGTGAGTAGTGCTGCATCCCATGACAAGACATGTCCAAATGATGCTATGGTTATTTACCATTCAGTACCTCCTTCAGTAAATCAAATCCATTGACATTTTTGTTTCCTAAAAATAGTGGATAAATGAACATAGATGCTGCAATGGTCAACAGAGTGCACAGAATATTTCAGACAGGTAAGTGAATCCATAAATGACAAAGATGTGAACAGAGGGAATTCACTACGACTAGTAAAAATATCATCAGACCATGATCAAGGCATTTTTTGATAAGACAACTCTGCAAAATAATTTTAAAATGTTCGAAAAATCTCCATATCCATATGCAAGAAATGCTGGATACATTGCTATTCATTTAAAAAAAATGTAAAATTATCCAACCTGTTAACCTGTGCTAATCAAGGATAGAAGCAGACAACTAGAAATTAAGTGCAGTTGACATGCAAGTTTGCTTCTCAAATTCCAAATTTAAACAGGTCCACTTGGAATCCTGAGTGCTCAGTGCCTTTAACCTTGTTAAAAAGGATGAATAAAGAAGGATCATCTTTACACAAAATGCTAATGTACACAGTCTGGTAAAAATGCAAACATTGAATGTAACTCCTGTAATTCAAGATGTACCTAAAGTGTGTTGTAACTTATAATTAACATAGTCTCCCAGGTGAGCATTAACTCAATAGCTTTTTTTTATCGTAATTGAATCAAACGCTTCAATATTCTTATTGGGCTCCAGGCTAAAAAATCAAAGCAAATGGTAGACCTTCTTTGATTTCTTTTATATTTTTTAACAAGGTAGAATCCTCCAGTCCTAACAGGACACTCCGACTATGGGTTGTGGCTAAACACTTAAAAAGATCAGCAGCTTTTGTATTTTTCAAGCTTGAACAATGTCCTAATTTTCAATCGGCAGGTATGAACTTATTTTAACAACAACAACATTAGCACCTTTATTAAAGATGGGAGAAGAAAAGGTCAGATTGGTTTCATTATGAATCCTTTATACGGTAATAAGCAAGTCTTTTGTGAATCTTAATTAGTCTTACAGGTTACCACATGCAATCCTAAAGACTGAATAGTCTTTTCTTCCCTCACGAAGGTGGCAATAAAAGTCTATTGGGTACTCTCCAGCACGCTCCACAAGTGACAATGCACGGACAATTACATAACATGCATAGGTGTCAAGTGAGGCCCCTCACCACCACTAAGGGTTTGGAAAGTTTATGACTTCAGCAACAACTTGTGTTTATACAGCACTTCAGGACACACTATATTTTGAGCCACTTTATGAAGGTGTGATCAAACTATGTTGACAATACTTAGTCAATCATGTAGATATGAAAGAGAATTTCATTGCATATGGGCTCTTGTGGTAAAAGTAACAGGGAAATGAACTCCACTTATTAAAGTGCAAATTGGACAGTTACTTCTAACAACACTGCACAGTTAAATGTGGATGTTCAAGTTGTTGCTGGGATTGTTCTGTTCATCCAAAAGCTTCATTATAACAGGATTACACCAAAACATACCACTAAAATACATGAAACAGTGTAATGCTGACATACTTGCAGGACAGATACTCATTAAACTCTTTGGAAAGTTGGGACTCAATCATTCAAATGGAAGTGAAGCTTCACCAGTATTATTCTCAAATGCTGCCAGTCATCATCGCTTACATAGAAAATTAACTTCCAGAATTATTTTAATTATTTATGGATAGTTCAATTAAAAAAAAAGAGAATGACAACAGACTCCCATTCCTCGATGTGACAGTTGAATATACAGTTAATGGAGAGCTTCACACCAGCGCCTACTGGAAAACAGCAAACACAGAAAAATATTCAACATCAGAAGCAGTCACCCTAAAACCCACAAATGGAGCTGCATCATGACAAGCTACATCATACTACAGCACCAGAACTACGAACAGCAGAAGAAAAGTACCTAATCAACATTTTCAAAAAACAAAGGTACCCAATAAACACAGTCCACCGATTCCTCAGAAACAAATCCAAATAAGCAGACACAGCGCAACCAAAAACTACAGCCACCTTGCCTTACATCAAGGACATATCAGATATGACTTCCAGACTACTCAGGCCCTTTGGCATCACGGTGGCTCGGTGGTTAGCACAGTGCCAGGGGTCAGTGTTCAATTCCCGCCTTGGGCGACTGTCTATGTGGAGCTTGAACATTCTCAGTGTCTGAATGGGTTTCCTCCGGGTGCTCCGGTTTCCTCCAACAATCCAAAGAAAACTTGCCACCAGGATAAATGAACACCAACTCGCCACCAAAAGGCACGATCCACTATCACTAGTTTCCTTACATACAGGCAAAGAAGGACACTACTTTGACTGGGACAACACACACAGAGTCATAGAGTTATCGAGATGTACAGCATGAAAACAGACCTTTCGGTCCAACATGTCCATGCCGATCAGATATCCCAACCCAATCTAGTCCCACCTGCCAGCCCCTGGTCCATATCCCTCCAAATCTTATCTATTCATAAACTCATCCAAATGCCTTTTAAATGTTACAATTGTACTTCCTCTGGCAGTTCATTCCATACATGTGCCACCCTCTGTGAGAAAAAGTTGCCCCTTAGGTCTCTTTTATATCTTTCCCCTCTCACCCTAAACCTATGCCTTCTAGTTCTAGACTCCCCCACCCCACGCCCTTCATGATTTTATAAACCTCTAAAAGGTCACCCCTCAGCCTCCGACACTCCAGGAAAACAGCCCCAGCCTATTCAACCTCTCTCTGCAGCTCAAATCCTCCAACCCTGACAACATCCTTGTAAATCTTTTCTGAATCCTTTCAAGTTTCACAACATCTTTCCAATAGGAAGGAGACCAGAATTGCACACAATATTCCAGCAGTGGCCCTGTCCAGCTGCAACATGACCTCCCAACTCCTGTACTCAATGCTCTGACCAATAAAGGAAAGCATACCAAACGCCTTCTTCACTATCCTATCTACCTGCAACTTCACTTCCAAGGAGCTATGAACCTGCATTCAGCAACACTCCCTAGGACCTTACCATTAAGTATACAAGTCCTGCTAAGAATTGCTTTCCCAAAATGCAGCACCTCACATTTATCTAAATTAAACTCCATCGGCCACTTCTCAGCCCAATGGCTCATCTGATCAAGATCCCGTTGTAATCTGAGGTAACCTTCTTCACTGTCCACTACACCTCTAATTTTGGTGTCATCAGCAAACTTACCAACTATACCTCTTATGCTCACTTCCAAATCATTTACATAAATGATGAAAAGTAGTGGACCCAGCACCAATCCTTGTGGCGCTCCACTGGTCACAGGCCTCCAGTCTGAAAAACAACCCTCCACCACCACCCTCTGTCTTCTACCTTTGAGCCAGTTCTGTATTCAAATGGCTAGTTCTCCCTGTATTCCATGAGATCTAACCTTGCTCACCAGTCTCCCATGGGGAACCTTGTCGAATGCCTTACTGAAGTCCATATAGATCACATCTACAACTCTGCCCTCATCAATCCTCTTTGTTACTTCTTGAAAAAATTCAATCAAGTTTGTGAGACATGATTTTCTAAGCATAAATCCATGTTGACTATCCCTAATCAGTCCTTGCCTTTCCAAATACATATACATCCTGCCCCTCTAACAACTTACCCACCACTGAGGTCAGGCTCACTAGTCTATAGCTCCCTGGTTTGTCTTTACCGCCCTTCTTAAAACAGTGGCACCACGTTAGCCAACCTCCAGTCTTCTGGCACCTCACCTGTGACTATCGATGATACAAATATCTCAGCAAGAGGCCCAGCAATCACTTCTCTAGCTTCCCACAGAGTTCTCAGGTACACCTGATCAGGTCCTGGGGATTTATCCACCTTAACCGTTTCAAGACATCCAGCACTTCCTCCTCTGTAACATGGACATTTTTCAAGATGTCACCATCTATTTTCCTACATTCTATATCTTCCATATCCTTTTCTACAGTAAATACGGATGTAAAATACTCATTTAGTATCTGTCCCATCTCCTGTGTCTCCACACAAAGGCCACCTTGCTGATCTTTGAGGGGCCCTATTCTCTCCCTAGTTACCCTTTTGTCCTTAATGTATTTATAAAAAACTCTTTGGACTCTCCTTAATCCTTTTTGCCAAAGCTATCTCACATCCCCTTTTTGCCCTCCTGATTTCCCTCTTAAGTATACTTCTACTGCCTTTATACTTTTCTAAGGATTCACTCGATCTATCCTGTCTTATTCTAGGGTAAGGTTGAATTTGGGATACTACTGGCCAAGATGTATGGTTAGCTCACAAAATAGATAGCAACCTTCAAAAGTGCATGTGCAGATAAACACAGTCAGAGGTACACATAAGTACATATCAAATCATAGCAGCAGCATACCAAATTGTGGAGAACCATATGAAAGCATTGTGGCAGTATTGTTTGCATTAGGAAGGACAATGGGCCTTCCTGCCCAGGGATTTGAGTGCATCACCACCCCAGACAATTAAACGCCCTTTCTTCCTCCAATTTTTCCATCTCTGGAAAAGATGGTGCCCCTTTCATTTTGTTGCAATAAGTATTAAAATATAATTTTGAGTTTGTGAATTGTATTCAAGTTCACTACATATAAAATGGAATTGATTTAGTATTTTCCAATCGACCAGTATAATTTACTGCCTGAAACAACTGAACAAATCCAGGAGCAAAGATTGATTACAATTAGTTTCACTGTGACAAATTGAATGGATTCCAGAATCCCCATGAAAGGGCAGGAGCACATATCCCCTAAACTATTTTCCTTCATTTGATTTTATTATCACGTGTACTCAAGTGTAAAAGGTATAGGAATACAATGAAAAGTGGATAATGTCACCACATAAGGCGCCATCTTAGGTACAAGTACTTAGCTACAGAATCTTAAGAACAGGGTTGAAAGAAAGTTAAAAGATAAACATTGAAGTAATTATAGTATAGCATAAAACATATGAAATAATATGTTAAAAGTAACACATTACAGACCTTCTCAGTTTTAAGTAGAAAATAAAGAAATAAAGCTGAAAGTTCAAACATTTCAGTCTTTCTGAAGTGCTGAGCCACAGTGGGACCTCACTTTGAGGAATCACCACAAGACCGGAAGTCCACGCCAAAAATATACTGCAAAATGCAATTTGAATTCCATTTGAAGACTAAAAATAATCAGATGTGAAACATTTCTTTTGAAAATAACCTGAATAAGTCAGGTAATTAATGAGTTATAAAATTTGGGGGAATAATTAACTCTACATTGTTTTCTCAAGAAGAGGTCATTATAATGGAATAATCATAACATCTACTTCTTTCATTGTCATCATGCTGTAGGTAAGTGCTCCAGAGAAGTACAGAATGGCCCACTGCAACTTTCAGATTTCAGTGCTCAGGTGTGCAACAAATTGCTGGGCCTCTAACCAAAACAACGGCAGACAGTTGTCAGCTACACCAGCAAAATCCAGTCCACTTTGCTTAATTCAGAGCTGCACAATATGCACAAAAATGTTTACTTATGTGCACCAAGTCCATGTTGTAACCAACTTGCAGCTACAATGCAGTGTGAATCTGGTGTCAGAATCAAACTTGACACTGAAACAAAATGAAATTAAACTCCCCGTAGGTCACTCCATGTATCATGTTGTTTCTGGAACTAGCTCTGGTCTTCAGACCCAAATAACATCCTAAATTTAGCATATTAGAAAGTGATTTTGCCTTTGATCTGATGCTAAATTTGAACGCACTGCAAAATAAGGGAAGCCATACCTAATATGGACCCATTACCTATTTAAATATAGCAAGTAACTTAGTAACCTAAACAAATAAAGAAGTAAAATTACTGAATTCTTTTCAAAGAAGTTGAAATCTTCTACCCCACTTCCATATTACAAGGTTATAACAATTATATAGTAAAAGTTTGGACAGACCACCAGGTGGTCAACCTTTAAGCCCTTTGTTGCAGACTGCTTTAACAGCTGGTGCGATGAGCGTTTGATATTAAGCCAGAAGTGTAGCAGACAGTATGTTCACTTAATTATCCTGTTGAAGATTGAAATTGCCGGAGTTAAACAGGTCTTAGCCAGTTCAGTATTATGCAATAGTCAGGCAAATAAAACCCATAGCCCTCCTCACCTCCTCCTTTGAACCGGCAGTTTCTCATCAAGCTACATAGCAACCCAAAGCATCTTCACCACAATGTCTGATGATTAACCCATGAAGATAATAAAATGGAAAATGAATCAGAAACAATTGAAAAAAAATGGCTGAAACCTTACTTTTATTTGCAGTACTTGTTTCCTCAACATAAACCAATATTGATTTGAACTCCTCTACTAAGTAGGAATTCTTGTGAAAAATAGAAACTGGAAAAAAGATAATATACTTCTGCTGACTAAAAGCAAATTAGTTTCTTCAAATGGAATGTATGTTGCTTGAAAAGATTCTTCTTCCCATGAAATAGCTTAATTGAGAATCTCTCAGTGGTTCAATAAAATGGGCAAAGTTTAACGTTTCAGACAAAAAACATATGCAAAGATTACAGACCCATGAAATTGTAAACCCTGTTATTATCCATTTATTTCTTCTGGTTCTGAAAAAATGTTGCTCAAGACTGAAACAATTCAAATTTGACCAGATAAAAAATGGAAAAGAAACGTAAAAAAAATGGAAACCACAAACCAATAAAACTATATTAAGAAGTTTCAGCTATGTTTGTCATTTGTGTTGCTCATCGAAATTCAGGTTACTTTTTTAGTTTGAATTTTACAGAGTAGAGCTTTCTATCCATTAGACCACCAAAGGATTGCTGTTAGCAATATATAATTGTCAGCAACTGATCAGCTGAAGGCTGACAGTCAGAACAAAAGCTCTGCTGAAGGCTTTGAATGAAGTCACATAGTTGTGAACCACAAAGGGTCCTCAAGCCAAATTATGATTGCAGACTGATTTTCTACTGGAAGCCGGATTCCAGAGTTTATTGAAAATACATTTTCAATTAGAAAATCTCTTCTTCAATAATAACAAGGAGAATTGTCCTTTCTGATAGGAATCATCAGTTACATATATTTGGGATTGCGCCTTTCTTTCTCCTCACCCTCTATAAGCTTTCTCTGCTATTTTCTATCACTTGACAAATGTCTGTCTGGTACCTGGAATAGTTATAAGAAGCAAAGAGTCTGCAATGGGATAAGTGAATGGACAAACGTTTGGCAGATGGAGTTTAATTGGCAAAATGTGAGATGGCCCACTTCGACAGAAAAAAACAGAAAACCAGAATACTATTTGTTGTAGCTAAATTGTATTAATCTATGAATGTATCATGTCATATTGCAGCACTGAATACAAATATCAAACCATGCATGCCAACAGTTAAGAATTAGCTGCTGCAACACAAGTGCATAATTCTCACTCTAGCATTCAAGTGATTTCCTGGAATCTCTGGATAGCAAATGCATAATTTGGTTGGTTGACAGCAAAAACGTTAGTACTACCTTCAAATGTTGTTCAATCGTACTTTTGAGCTCTGTGCGCAATTTGTGTTTTAATGCAGAACATCTGAACCATCTGTTTCTATTTTCCCAATGATGATTCAACTATGAGTAAACATTTATGCAAAAACAGCCGAATAACTGGTTCTGTACTCAGCTGATAAAGTTTCTGGATAATCAAGCAAAACACATCAAAACAAAAGCAGTTTAGAAGCTAGAATCTTTGAAACATTGGATGTGAAACCTCCACAAATAACAGTGAAAAGTAAATTAAAGTTCAAAAGCTGCATTTTAACATTTGTACAACTTTTCTTTCGTTAAAACGGGCAAAGATCCAATTGGACATCAGGAGATGCATAATCTATTTGGGAAACATGATTTCCTGTGCATTCTACATGCAAAATCATAAATCTGTTTGCAGACAACTTCTGATTTTTGTTACACAATTCACAAAGCAAGTTCTTCTCCTCTGTCAAATAATTAGATAGATTTTCTCATGTTATTTTGCTGGTTGAATGAAATAGGCAAGGTTCACCATCATTCTGCCAGTGAAACTGACAGCAACTCCTGGCGTCTTCATATGTGCTTTGGAGGTATCCTTAAATGACAATCATGGAAAATCAACTGAAAGAAAGAGAACTTCCACTGTACGGCCAGTAGTTTCGCTGTGAAAATCCTTAAATCTGGGCTTGAGGTGCAGAAATGCATCCTTGCTTCTGCACCAGAAGGTCTGAGTTCAAGAGGTATATCATAACTTACCAGCCACTTACCATACTTAAAAGCAGCTGAAAGCCCTTCAATAAATTGTATCTCATTTAAAAAAATTGCATCTCTTTAAAAAAAGCGTACTAATTCCATAATTAACGTTGAACACTACCAGTAGCTTAGGATATCTAATTTTAGCCATGATGTGGAGGTGCCATTGCTGGACTGGGATGGAGAAGGTCAGAAGTTACACGACATCAGGTCACAGTCCAGTAGGTTTATTTGAAATCATAAGCTTTCAGAGCGCTGCCCCTTTGTCAGGTGAAGTCTTCATCTGACGAAGGAGCAGTGCTCTGTAAGCTGCGACTTCACTAAACCTGTTAGTCTACAAACTGGTGTCATGTGACTTCTGACCTCATCTAACTTTATGCAGGGGAGCGTCAAATTTCTTAATAAATAATAAGGCTACACAATCAATCATTTATTTTGTCCTCTGAAATTTTAAATTAGAACTGCCTTCAAGTTCTGGGTTTGATGCATGCCTGCTTGTACTTCAACATGTTTGTCCTCTTACCTGCTTGCTGACATCGCCATTGCCATATACCTTATAGCTTGATGACAGATAGAAAGTGTTTTAGGAAAAAAGGAAAACAAATGGCACAGAGATAACCAGATCTTTGTTGGGCAGCTTTCTTCAAGATCAGCCATGAATACATTTAGCGTCTTTGCAGACTGCAAAAACCTGACCAATTTACATGCACTATACTAAAATGGTAATGTTTGCATTTTTCACTTCAAAGCAAGGCTGTAGTTGATGCTTATGTTTTTAATGCTGAATAATTAAAAATGCTACTTTATATCCAAAACTGAAATTCACAACAGATATGCTATTTTGACTACTTTTCTTCAAAGAAGATTCTTCAAAGAAGATAAAATGAACTAACTCTGAATCATGTGCAAAAAAAAAGAAATTACTGGAAAAGCTCAGAAGGTCTGGCAGCATCTGTGGAGAGAAATCAGAATTAGTGTTCTGAATCGAGTGACCCTTCCTCAGAACAACGTCAATTTTAGAGTCATGAGACCAGTACTGTTTCAGATTTTTGGGGATTGTGTTCTGAGTAAGTTTTATGACTAAATTCATTTTCCCTGGAGAAGGATTGATGGGTTATACGTAGTCAAAATAATGAAAGACATCATAATTAACCTTGAGAACACAGGAAATGTACACAATTATAACTGATTCATAAAGAAAATAAGTACAGTTTGTAACAACTAAAACCTTTATGGTCAATAGTACACTGAAGATAGTTGAGGTGGTTTAGTTGAACATGGATATTTACTTTAAAAGAGTGAGAAACTTGTAACAGAAGTTGTTCATCAATTAACTTCTGAAAACTTAGGTCAAATACAATCTTTCAGTCACAGTAAACTTCAGAAAAGGTTTGCAACAGAACAACTTTTGCACGTATTATACCACAATTTTGTTCCATGCCGTTTTCATATTTGAATATACGTTTTAACTGTTGGCTGGAAATGTGCAACATCAAACAATGGAATGAAAACATTTTACATAATTTACATAGATAAAAGCAATCCCTGTAAGAAGTTCTTGTCATTTTGACAATACCCCTTTAATATTACAAAACTGTGAGGTTATGTATGAGTTTTGCAATAGGTGACCTTTTTTTTGCTCTAGTTTAAACAATGAACACTCCTTAATCACAAACTGGGTCAGAATGGCTAACGCCAAAATTCCCAGAGTCTCTGCTGCTAAAATAAAGCAGCAAATGGAACTCCCTTAGCAAATGCTCAGCAACACCATCTGTTAAATTATTATGTGAAGGCAGCAGCTGGGAGCGATACAGATGCAGTTTCTGGAGATGGGAGTTTGTAATATTTGGACGACAATAGGGTTGGTTCCCTTTGGCCATTGGTACATTCATAGGTGGCCAAATGCTTTAATCTTTTATTACTTTGTCCTGCATCTAAAATTACCTCTCAAGTCGAGAAGTCAATGAAATTAGAAGTGCTTCTGATTATTAGCCCTAGGGGTCAAAGCATGAAATTCAGAGGAAGGGAAAACAAGTCTAGACTTCTCTTAAAAAAAATTGAACTGCCCAGTAGAACACCAGACATCAATAAGTCCCGTATAATAGGGTTGTAAACACATTTACATTTGGTAGACTTTATAAAGCTATAATTTACTTCATCTTCATTTACAGTGCTACATTTAGGCAGACCATTTTCAAAGAAAAAATAAAGTGTAGACATAATTGTTTAAATAAATACAGTTTAGATGGCAATGTTCATGTTGTATAAGCATTAAATCATAATTATAATAATGAAAAAAATAAAAATTTTGGTGGCTTTTTGATGATTCACCAGTTATGGAAGAACCTGATATATACTTGTATCAAAGAAAAGCTGTAGTTAGTTTCAAAATACTTACATCACTCTTCCCCATGCCCACCATCGATTTACTTTTGTGCAAATTTCAGTAAAACGTTTGCCGACTAATTGACATGTCTTCCACCAATCAGTATATCACAGTTTACATTTAATGCGTCATATCACAGCAGATATGAGTCAGAGTGCAGATCCTGTTAGTCAAGCTATTGAGCAAGAGGCCAAGTGATGCCAGCAAACATTTTTAAATACTCGTTACAATTCTCAAAAACCTTTCTACAGTCGTTGACAGGGGAGATCGGGAAACAGGAAACTAGCAATCCATAAGATAAATTAAAGGATGCATAGTCAGAATGAGAGAACACAAACTCCTCATGATGAAGCAATCCAGTCAGTAGCTGAACAACAAAGACCATGAGGCCACAAGCTATACCCTTGGTTGATTTTGATTTGAGTCAAGGTGTTTGCTTGCATATAAGAGTACAACAATTGACCCACATATTTTGATTAGACAGCAGAAAAACCAGGAACCATCTGTTGAAAGTTGACTGAGACACAAAAATGCAGCAAGTATTTTGAATACAGTCATAACGTCTGCCACATTCAAAGAGGATGCCAATATTCGTGTCCAACATGCACGTGCGCACACACACACAGACACAGAGAGAGAGAAAAAAAGATCATTCTAATGAGAAGCCTAGCAGTGGCACTTCATATTCATCAACAACACTAAACCTAATGTGTACTTCCAGCACTTACTGCCCCATTTTATATTTTCTATACATGCATACAGTGTACGAGACAGACTCTGCTACTTCAATCATCCTCATCCCTGGAACATCAACAACTTCAACTTCCACAGACTTTGCTGCTAATAGTTAAAAGCAGAACTTTTAACTTTTCCAGATCACACTTCATTGAATTGTTTGATCCTTTGGTCGATTCTGCATCCAACATTCAGCTGCCTGCATTCTATCAGCCCCAGTCCATGTCCCATTGCAATTATCATGGGAGATCCACCAGTATTTAAAAGGACTGAATTCAAATGGTTATTAATCTGAAAATTTTAATATTGTGCTGCAATAGTTAAACAGGCACAAAGGATATGCATAGCAAAACACTTCATTTTAAAGAATTTAGCACCCTGAAGTAACAAAAATACTACATAATACTTTTTAAATGTTGCTCAACAATGTTAATACTCATATAGTTTAAGATTAAGTTCAATGTCATTTCAAGTCAAAATGCAAATGACAATGTTTTGGGTTACTCAATAACTCACACCTGTCCCCTTCAGTGTTTGTACTATACCTAGTTTCGCTCCGCAACCTGATACCTTGACATTACAAAATAATCTAACCCAACAATGACCACAAAGTACCTTGCACTGTTTTTTGTTAAAAATTGATGTTATGAACCCAAGGCTCAAATGATTTATAACCAGGAAAATGCATACATCGGGAGTTGAAAACTGTGGAATGCCAGCACAAATATTTCATTAATTCATGAATGAATCACCTCACAGTTCAAAAGTCTGCAGCACTGATGAAGTCAGCTGAGCTGCTGGCTGTAACAGTGTATGCAAGGAGGAATGAGAGGCTCATAGTGTACATACCTAATGAATTATTCAGTATGCTATACTTGAGAGAAATGTGAGAGTACCCTACTGCCATGGCTCAGCCACCAGACACAGTGATTACAAAGCATTTCCTTTCTAATTTTAAATGACCACGGTAGTCTCTCTGTCCAGCTGCTAGATGCAAGAGCATGGAGTAATTTTATTCCTAAATGGAATAGCAATTAACCAGAAATTATACTAATAGTACATTAAGTTTGTACATAACAGCTTTTTAAACTAAGGTTTACTGCACAAGACTTTAAATATTTTTATGGTTTGCACATTTCTAATCCTTAGGATGCCGACACCCACACTTAGCAGACATTTATAACCATAAAGCAAATGTTACCCGGAATACCCCTTTTTAGGTTTTATTAATAGATGCCCTGATAGACAGAAGCATCACCATCTCTGTACTATTCTAAGAAATGAAGTCATCTGCACCATACTATAACATAAAATGCACATGCCCAAACTAAGAACCTCGCATCAGATTCTGGACGTACTAAGAGAAAAGGCAATGACAAGCTACAGACATAAATAGTACACAGATAATGACAACATAATTGAAACCAGTAGAGGAAAATACCTTAACTGATTATATTAGATCATTTTCTAAATAGAATTGTAGATGACAACTATCATGTTCCAGGATATTGTGACTGCTCTGCATAGAACAGTTTGAAAAAGAGTTGTTTAAAATACTCTACATTCGTTCGAATTTAGAAAATAACGTCAGAGATGATAAATATACAAGATGTTAATAAGCTGCATTTTGGAAATACATCGACATTCCTTCATTGTCATTGGGGCATAATCCAGGAATTTCTTCTGTCATGACATTGTGGATCTGTGTACAACACATGGATTGCAGCCGTTCAAGAAGGCAACTCACCACCACCTTCGAGGGCAACCAGGGACGGGCATTGAATGCTGGCCAGCCAGCAATACCCACATCATGAGAGATTAAAAACAATTCAAGCATTTTTATCAACCTATGTTGATGAAATACAATGTGGACGTGGTCAAGACTTTGTCTTGTTGGAGTCAGTCATTGCCTGGCACTTGCATCATCTGATTGCCAGTTGTCATTTAGACTGCACAAGACTGAATGGTGTCTAAGGAGAAAGTGAGGACTGCAGATGCTGGAGATCAGAGTTGAGAGTGTGTGGTGCCGGAAAAGCACAGCAGGTCATGCTGCATCCGAGGAGCAGGAGAATTGACGTTTCGGGCAGGAGCCCTTCATCAGGAATGAGGATGAGCCTTGGGGGTGGAGAGATAAATGGAAGGGGGGGTGGAGCTGGGAAGAAGGTAGCAATAGGTGGATGGAAGTGGGGATGAAGGTGATAGGTTGGAGAGGAGGGTGGAATGGATAGGTGGGATGGAAAATTGACAGGTGGGACAGGTTATGGGGGACAGTGCTAAGCAGGAAGGTTGGAACTGGGGTAAGGTGGGGAAATGAGGAAACTGGTGGAGTCCACATTGATGCCCTGGGGTCCCAAGGCGGAAGATGAGGCCCTCTTTCTCCAGGCGTCAGGTGGTGAGGGAGTGGCAATGGAGGCGGCTCAGGACCTGCATGTCCTCGTCAGAGTGGGAGGGGGAGTTGAAACGTTCAGGCATGGGGCGATGAGGTTGATTGGTGCGGGTGTCCCACAGATGTTCCCTGAAATGCTCTCTGAGAAGGCGTCCAGTCTCCCCAATGTAGAGGAGACCACATCGGGAGCAACAGATACAATAAATGACGTGTGAAAGTTCAGGTGAAACTTTGATGATGTGGAAGGCTCCTTTAGGGCCTTGGACAGAGGTGAGGGGGGAGGTGTGGGTGCAGGTTTTGCAATTCCTGCGATGGAAGGGGAAGGTGCCAGAAGGGGAGGGTGGGTTGATAGGGGGTGTGGTCCTGACTAGGTAGTCACGAAGGGAATGGTCTTTGCAGAAAGTGGATACGGGTGGGCAGAAAATATATTCCTGATGGGGTCCATTTGAAACTTGTGGAAATGTCTGTGGAGGATGCGATTTATGCATAGGTTGGTGGGGTGGAAAGTGAGGGCCAGGGGGGTTCTGTCTGTGTTGCAGTTGGAGGGATGAGGTTCGAGGGCGGAGGTGTGAGACATGGATGAGATGCGTTGGAGGGCATCTTCAATTATGTGGGAGGGGAAATTTCGGTCTTTATAAAAGGAGGCCACCTGGTGTGTTCTGTGGTGGAACTGGTCCTCCTGGGAGCAGATGCGTTCAAGGGGGAGGAATTGGGAATACGAGATGGCATTTTTGCAGGAGGTAGGGTGGGAGAAGGTGTAATCCAGGTAGCTGTGGGAGTCGGTGGTTTGTAAAAAAAAGATGTCAGTCATCGTTGATGGAGATGGAGAGGTCCAGGAAGGGGAGAGAAGTGTCAGAGATGGTCCAGGTGAATTTAAGGTTGGGGTGGAATGTGTGGGTGAACTGTTCGACCTCCTAATGGGAGCACGAGGTGGTGCTGATGTAGTCATCAATTTAGCGGAGGAAAAGGCGTGTGGTGCTGGTATAACTCCGGAAGATGAAATGTTCTATGTAGCCGACAAAGAGACATGCATAGCTAGGGCCATGCAGGTGCCCATGACTACCCCTTTCATCTGGAGGAAGTGGAAGGATTTGAAGGAGAAATTGTTGAGGGTGTTGAATGGTGTCTAAGTCTTATTGAGTGTAGATACACCTTGCTTCATGGACTTGAGAATTATGAATGGATGAATACTGCATAAATATCAGAGAACATCCTTAACGTAATGGTGGAGAAAAGGTTGTTAATGAAGCAGTTAAAGATTGTCGGGAAAGGACACTGCTACTTGTAATGAGGTCTGGTGAGACAGAATGCAAACATAAATCTGCTAAGTTGATCATTAGTGATTCAGTTGCTCTCGATAGCACAATTAGCACAAAAAAAACTTCCATTACTTTGCTCACATTTGGATCATTCTTCACTTTTCATAAATAACAGTACATGGTAGCTGCAGTGGGATAACCTGGCTACAGGTAAAGCACATTCTAAAATACAAACTATTAACAGTTTGGCCAGCATGCTGTCAGGACTCAGGCGACTGACTGTGTGGAGTTTGCACGTTCTCCCAGTGTCTGCGTGGGTTTCCTCCGGGTACTCCGGTTTCCTCCCACAGTCCAAAGATGTGCAGGTCAGGTGAATTGGCCATGCTAAATTGCCCGTAGTGTTAGGTAAGGGGTAGATCTAGATGTAGATGTACGGGTATGGGTGGGTTACGCTTCGGCGGGGCGGTGTGGACTTGTTGGGTCGAAGGGCCTTTTTCCACACTGTAAGTAATCTAAGCTATGCTGGACTCATAGCCTTTGCTGTAGCAAGGCCATGCACAAATTCCTTGACATTTTATGAGATGAATAGCTGAAAACAAAGGTGGCGCCTTAGGAGATGATCAACTTGGCACATCTGGCTGAAGAACATTACAAACACTTATGTGCACTTAATATGACTTGTGACACGAGCAGACGAAAGTGAGGACTGGAGATCAGAGTCAAGGTTAGAGAGTAGTGCTGGAAAAGCACAGCAGGTCAGGCAGCATCCGAGGAGCAGGACAACCAATGTTTCGGGGAGGAGCCCTTCATCCTGATGAAGGGCTTTTTGCCCAAAACATCGATTCTCCCGCTCCTTGGATGCTGCCTGACCTGCTGTGCTTTTCCAGCATGACTCTAATCTTAACTTTTGACACGAGCAGATGTTTATATGATCTGAAGCTTACAGAGTGTAAAATGTGGCAGATTGGCAAGGTTTGTGCTGCAAAGACATGAATGAGAGCTCAGGGTCAAGAGCACAGTGCTGGAAAAGCACAGCTTGTGTCAGGCAACCTCCCTTCATCAGGAATGAGATTCTTGATGAAGGGTTTTTGCCCGAAATGTGGATTTTGCTGCTCCTCTCATATTGCCTGACCTAATGTGCTTTTCCAGCACCACTCTTGACTCTAATCCCCAGCATCTGCAGTCCTCACTTTCTCCATGAACAAGAGCCCAAACCAGAGTAAATTGGGCAATATCAGAGATAGAAATAGGCCTCAGTGATGTCACAAATATGCAGTTAAAATTTCAATCTGGTGTCAGATAGGACATTAAGCTTGTGAACAGGCTGGTTTAGTCTCAGCTTGTTGCCAGTGAGTAAGATGGAATTGGTAGCTGAGGACCAATGTTTAGATCTAGCCAAAAACCATGCCTTTAGTATTCCTATACTTACGGGAAACAGTAACAATATTGGCCAAACCAAGGACCAGGGGGAAGTAGCATGGTTAGCTGTTTAATGGGAATAGGGTCAAGGGAGCAAATACAGCGTGTAGACAAGACAACCTTGGAGAAACAATGAAGCAAGATATGAGCAAAATTAATGAAAGATGTGTATTAAGGAATAAGGTAAGAGGAAGCCTTAGAGGAAGCTTGCTCTGTTGGATGAGTGGAATATTACAGAGGCATATGATGCCAGACCTTCTGAGTTTCTCCAGCATTTTATGTTTGTATTTCAGAGCTTTAGCGTTTGCAGTATTTTGCTGTTTTCAGCCAGCTCCTGGACTCTGCGAGGTGATGGACATTAAATGTCTCCCAGTCAGAGTATATTCTGTCCGCATGGTAATCTCAGCATTTCTTCCAGATGGTTTTCAATGTGGAGGAGTACTGAGAAAAGGTACTAGGTGGTAATTAGCTAGACATTTCCTTGCCTATATTTGACCTGGGGCACATTTTTAATGTATATTATTATTCAGAGCTTAGTTGCGTAATTGAATTAATCAATCATACATGGTTGTGCTTAACAAAGTGCTTATTTGAGCTGCTGTTATGAAAAAGGCACAATTATCCAGTTCAGGTCACAAGAGAACATTATTATGACACCCCAATCCCAGGTGTTATGCAAGTAGATACAGGGAAATGTGAGTTCGCACCCCTAAAAAAAAATGAATATTCAGTACAATGGCAGCACAAAAAAACTGATTCTGCTGAAGCAAAATTAATAGATTGTCTGTTGCAAGTATAATATCTAAAATATACTCCTGCATGCAGTTACAGATTATGTTAATCAATTTCTCTTTACACAATAGATGTAAATTTGATGAGTCACTGAAAAGTGAAAATGATTACTCAATGAGAATGACCACTCCCTGGATTTTTGGGCCACTTAACCTATCAGGGTGAATGGATAGTGCTTTGGCTCAATGGTATTTATACAGAATGTGCATTAACCAACTCAAAGCCACAGGAAAGCATCAAACCTCCACTTCTTTGATGAAGTGACAGTCACTTTCATGTCACATTCAGAAATCTGAATACCAAATACAGCATAATCTTTTCATCAAATTAGCTCAAAGCAATTATTTTACCAAGCTTAGGCGATGAAAACAAAACAATGGCTGTACTCTGGGAGGTCAGCAATTATATATTTGAACTCAAATGCAAAAGAGGTCTGTAAATTTTGAACGGCATAACTAGCCGAGTGAAAACGTCCAACATAATTTTGCATGTAAATGTTCTGGTAAAATTAGAAACTGTATTTTACTGTACTTAAAGAGTATTCAAATTTTAATTAATTCTGGTTGAACAAGGCTTTTTCAGTTAGAAAACCCAACATTGGCTCAGTCATAATAGAAATCTTAATACAGTGAAAATGTTGTCAAGGCAACCAAGATGTCACTATGGAACTGTTCCGGAATATTCAGTCCAACAACACGCAGCTTCCATCACAGCAGCATTTTAGGAAAAAAAAACTTCAAATAGGTTACCAACTAAATACCAGAAAGCAACAAGTAGTTTACAACTCATGGCTTGTGTAAAATACAATTCTAATGAATTAAAATGCAATAAAATCATTATTCCAAATTTTGTTAATGATGCAGCAATATAAATTATAAATATAATTTCAAAGAAATAAAATGCAATCTTTCTAATGCCTCGAAAAAATGTTCCGAATGCACCAAGTTTGGGGCTTTCAATACAAAGCTGAAACCAACGAAACACAAAACAGACTCAAATTAAACAAACTGACTTCAGCTTTTGTCAGGAGCATAGAGTCTCAAATTTCTATTTATCCGTTGGTAGGGAAATTACATCCATTATGTGAAAGAATCAATCTAATACTTTCCATGAATCACATGCTTAGCTGTTTGAATATGTTACAATTACCTTAAATATACAAATGGCACCTTAGTACAAAAGGGAAAAAAGGCAAACTGTTAAACTTCTGGAAAGTTACATCTGGTTATAATTTAACTGCAATGAACAACTTGTCTCTAGACAACAGAAAACCTACAGGGCCCCATTTACACTACAACTGCTCATTATTAATCAAGCACGTATTGTACCGTTTCATGCCTCCGTTATTAAAATGAAAACCCTTTGAGCAACAGAATTAAGCTTGCCAAGTGATGTCTAAACATTTGCATTGTGCAATATATGAAAAAAAACAAAATTGTTCAGTAACATGCCTTGAGCAGAAAATAAAATTTGTAGGTGAATCGCAAATCGTTCCAAAATGCAGAACATCAGGGGATAATTCAACGAAAATAATGGCAAAATACTTCAGATGCTGGAGCTCTGAAATACAAACAGAAAATGCTGGAGAAACTCAGAAGGTCTGTCATCATCAGTGGCGAGAGAAATAAAGTTAATGTTTCAAGGTCGAATTGACTACTCTCTGGAACTTTGGCTATTCTAAATAGGTGTCATGGGACTTGAAACATTAACTCTGTTTCTCTTGCCACAGATGCTGCCAGATCTTTTGAGTTTCTCCAGGATTTTCTGAGAGTAATTCAACAAATTATTAAGTACAAATAACAATGAAATCATACTATGCATGAGAAGAGTCTTTTTAAGTCTGGTTTTGCATTAATACTGGTATTAATGTAAATCTACAGATCCTTGGGTTCCTATTTGAATTAGAAGTGTATATGATGGATGCTATAAGAAAAATACATTTGGCCATAACCTGCTGACAAAATCAAAGAAGAGATAAATACTGCTCACTATGTTTAAGTGAAAATGCTCCTGCAACTTCAGATAAAGAAACACTCATTCTTAGCATGGTACTCCAAAACTTTCTGTCGGAGCTGCACTGTCGTGCAGGTAGCTTTTATCAAAACACCATGTTTCTGTCTGAAATGAAACTTCCCATACTTGTGCACTATAGATGAACTAAAATTCCTGTAGTTTCAAACTTCTTGATTTCAGTGCAGAGTACCATTTTAAACTAAAAAAAACACGCTAAGCATTAATTATTGCAAAACAACATTGTTGCTACTCAAAGATAGCTATTTTGAATGCAGAGTCTCATTCCTTCAGAATTGTTACAGATTTTACAGATGTATTTTAAAATTCATTTCTCTTTCTTTTGTTCATTTACATCAATGTATCCAGCATTCTGTTACGTTTTTTTGCACTTGGTGTGGAATTGCTTTCACTTCCTTTGCAGTCTCTACATGGTTAATCTTACAGTCCTTCAGTCTGATTGGTTAAGGAGACAAACAGTTGCTTGTCCTGTTTAGTCAGGTACCAAATTCCCAGTTTCCCTCAGTTGTGTCACTATTTGCTTGAGGTTTCAACATCTACAGCACAAAATACATCACAATTTATTGGGAAAATGCAAGTCTAAACACTTGCTGCCCTACAACTGCAAATAATGATTAAAGGTTTCCAATATTCAGAGAAACTGATACATAGAATACTCATATGAATGACCATGACTGATGAAGCATCAGAAATGTGCAATTGACTTCAGTACATCTTGGCAATTTTAGTTCATTTCAGCTAGCAACAAGTGGAACATGAAGTAACATCAGGGTAGCATCAATTGAAAAGCATTGAGCAAAGACCTAGAGTTCTCACATGATTTCTGCCTCCATAATGGTTTAATCTGGGTTGACTCAAATCAAAAAGAGCTCAACAGATCAAGAACCTTTAAGTATTAGTGACCCGAGTACATTACTACTTAAAGTTGAATATTTATTGTCTTTAATCCCTTTACCCAAACCAGCCCTCGCCTATAAATCTAGACAAGCTCCCAGGTTGGAGTTGTGGAGGCTCATCATCCCCTGTAAGCTGTAAACTGACAGGAATTTTTATTAAAAGGTTGGCAAACCATATAAAAGTTAAAACTTTTTCTGGCATTAGTTTATTATCCTCCTCACTAAAGTAAGCATACACAGGAAGCGGCACAATGAAAAACGGAAACACGCGGCATATGGGACTGTATGTACATATGGTATGAAAATGCTTGATGAACTGCAGCTTTATTGAAGTTTTAGCAGTTATCTAGCAACTCTATTGCATCACAGATTGTACAACTAATATTGCAACATCATATTAAAAAAAGGGCTATTTCCCAAAAGTCTTATTCTGGCCCCAGTGATGTATGGCACAGCTCAAGTTATACCAGTCTTCTGAAATTTGATGAAGCTGTGAACCAGCCTCTAACATTTGTCAAAAATACATAAATTGCTCCTCTAGAATTCAATTAAAACCAGATGTAGCTTAGAGAGTAGTAAGTCAGCTTAGCTTAGTGAGCAGTTCTAACTTGTAAGTTTAAAAAAAATCTTTTAAAGAAGATGATGTTACTTATTACATGAAGTCTAACAGTAACATAGGAGACAAGCTGACTCTAACAACATTTAACCTGTGGTCTGCATTCTACCACTGCATCATTACGCTCCTTCTCATTGCCTCACTCCTCTCCACCCATACACAGTCAATTTTAGTCTCCAAACCTTGAATTCACACATTTTTCTTTATATCTTAGTCCTCCCACCTGCCATTCATCTTTTTCACCTCCATTCACATTTCTCGTCCCTCCAAACTTCTCACTACACCATGCACACAGATTTAAACAGATCGATACAAATAGATCATTTCCTACTCATCAACATACTCAGCAAGGCATGTTGTTGCAGGGTCTCTCTGTAATTTATTCAGTATACACTCTCTCGCCTGTGGCACAAGTGTGGGCAGCTGATACCTCAAAACATTTCTCCTTCTCTCAGGAGCGTCACTTATCCTCAGAAGGTGGAACGCTGGATAAAGACTACCGACTCTGTCAAGATGAACTCTGTCCTAACTTTTACTAACATGGTATTTGCAATAATGAACACTTGAGAACTTTGCTGTACTAGCTAATAAATTCTAATCCTAAACAAAATCTTCCTCGTTCAGCATTTCTGCCATAACATACAATAAAAAGTATTGCAAGTTTCACCTGGTGAGACTGAGCAAAGAACACAGCTGTCAAGGTGACCTGGTCTTCAACTTCTGTCATTACAAATGTCAAATTAAGTTTTCTAAATTCTCATCTTGGAACAGTTTACAAAAATGGTTTTGTCTGACTGAAAGTAGTTCTTGAGCAGTGTGAACTTGGAGAAAAATCAAAAATTTTCCAAAAACAAAAACCACAGATAACGTGAATTGCGACCTTTCGCTTTTAATTCTGAATTATGCAATTTACTAAATGGGTTGGAAAAACGATAGCTCTCCACATGTAGAAGCAGTAGAGCAGGAAAAGGATAACTCAAGCACTTACCTCCGCAGCTTGTGTCTCTTGATGGAGAAGGGTCAGTCCCGTAAGATCTTCCAGGAAAGAATGAGAAGAGTTGAACACATTAGCAAGGAACTGGAAACCTTCTTTTTCAAAGTGATCAAGGACCTACAAAGAGATAAAGTATATTAAAATTAGTAGAACAAATAGGACAGTTCATAAATGCTGGAAAATAAATATTTAAAATACTTGTAAAGAAAAACTAGCAAAACCATGGCAACAGAAGAGAGCAGCCTGCTCCAAAACTCAACAACCGACTCCCTGAGAGCATCATCCAACAATCTTCAAAAACCTCAAGTACAATACTTTCTCTAACGCATATTACATCATCAAGACACGACGACACGAGGGGCCGAGAGACACGACGACACGAGGGGCCGAGAGACACGACGACACGAGGGGCCGAGAGACACGACGACACGAGGGGCCGAGAGACACGACGACACGAGGGGCCGAGAGACACGACGACACGAGGGGCCGAGAGACACGACGACACGAGGGGACGAGAGATTGCCGTGAGCAGTGGTGAGACCAGGCCGAGACACCACCACGAGGGGTTGAGAGACCGGGCTGAGACACCGCCACAAGGGGCCGAGAGACCAGGCCATGACACCAGGCAAAGACACCACGCCGGGCCACTCAACTTATGCACTGTAGCTGAATACCGCTCAGTGCTCTTCACTTGCATTCTTAGCAATTACTTGCTTTGTACTTACTTGGGTGTTCAAAGGATCTCAGTCTTGCCTTTTTACATAGAACATAGGAGAATACAGCGCAGTACAGGCCCTTCGGCCCTCGATGTTGCGCCGATCAAAGCCCACCTAACCTACACTAACCCACTATCCTCCATATATCTATCCAATGCCCGCTTAAATACCCATAAAGAGGGAGAGTCCACCACTGCTACTGGCAGGGCATTCCATGAACTTACGACTCGCTGAGTGAAGAACCTACCCCTAACATCAGTCCTATATCTACCCCCCTTAATTTAAAGCTATGCCCCCTTTTTATTAGATTGCTGCCTCAATCAGAACCTTACAGCCTCACAATACTTCTGTGTTGTCATGCCTTGTAGCACAGGCAGGTAGTTGTATTTGTCAGTGATCAGACAAAGGGATGGAAATGTTGCTGTACGGCACCAGGCCACGTCTATGTCACACCTATAGAACGTGCCAGCAGCTTACACAGCAAATATACTGCATTTACATCAACCAATGGCCCATGCATTAAATTCTAAGGGGAGCAAGTCCTCCATCAAGTCAGATCATCAGTTAGGGGCTATTGGCACAATCAGTCAACAGCATCAGCCAATACCTGCACTTGGGCTTGGACATAGTCCATTGGCTGCTTGAGCAGGGTCAGGGGATTGTTGCAGAAAACGTCAGTAATCTGACTTATAATTTCCCACTGTATTAAATGACATGGCTTCTACTGCATATAGAGTCATAGAGCTCGGAAACAGACTCTTATCATCCATGACATCCAGACATTCCACTCTGACCTCGTCCCATTTGTCACAATTTTGCCCATGCCCCTCTAAACCCTTTGTATTTGTATACCCATCCAGATGCTTTATAAATGCTGCAATTGTACCTGCCTCCAACACTTCATCTGGCAGCTCGTCCCATATGTGCACCATCCTCTGCATGAAAAAGTTATCCCTCGGGTCCTTTTTAAATCTTTCCCCTCTCACCTTAAACCTATGGCCTCTAGCCTTGGATTCCCCCACTCTGGCAAAAAAAAAGATCTTGGCTATCTCCACTACCCATGGGTTTGCTGTGCTCTTCCAGCCTCCTGCTTGTCTATCTTGGATTCCAGCATTTACAGTTTTTTTGGTCTCTAGCTAAATTTGCACTATTCACACCAGTCATGATTTTATTCACCTCTGGATGTTTACTCAGCTTTCAACGCTCTAGGAAAAAAAGCCCAGATTATTCAGCCTTTCCTATAGTTCAAAGCCTCCAGTCCTGTCAACATCCTTGTAAATGTTTTCTGCATACTCTCAACTGTAGAAGGTGGGGGGGGCAGAACCGTACATAGTATTCCAAAAGTAGCCTCCCCAATGTCCTGTACAACCACAACATGACAGCCCAACTCAACGTTATGACTGAATATCTCAAAATAAGGTAGATTATGTCAAAAGCCTGTGTGCTGGTATCCCATACACTTCTATCCAAAGGAGTCTGTGACCCCTGCATAAAGGATTATATTAAATGGTCACTTATATATGATGCAACGAGTAACTGATCACATTATTAAGTAGCTGTTGGGTTTCTGATATCCCCATGTTGGCTCATTGGAACTGTGACTAATGGATCCAGCCACAGCAAGAGAAATCAGAGAGGTTGTGGTGCTACAAAGACTTGGTAAATGGAGGAGAAATAAATGCATCAGGAGCGGCAGAAACATCCTACGGCTGCTGAACCCCGTCCATGTGAAGATGAAGCAGCAGAAAATCCATTTGGGATTCAATGAAATACAAGTGGCCTACAGTCTATTGTCAATGACGGGCCTGTTTCCACACTGTAGGGAATCTAATAATAAAATAATGTCACCTTCTCCAGATGACTGAAACATAGTGTCATCACAAATTGAGGATGCCCCCCAGAGCATTGCCAAAGAGATGCTTCAGCAGATGGAGCACGTTTTGAAACCTGAAGGGGTGGGTGACCATCCTATCTTGATGACTATTAAAGTGATAGCTATACGAAACTTCTATGTAACTGGCTGCGTCCCAGAAGCTACTGGGGCCCTGTGTGGGATTTCTCAATCCTAACCTCACAAATGTATCAAGACTGTTACTGATGCAATTTGTGACAGATCACACCTATTAGTCTCATTTCTCCAGGATGAGATCAGTGTTATAGTCTGGGCAATAGGCTTTGTAAATGTTGCTGGGGACCTGTGTCCAAAAACTGTACACACAAAACAGAGAATGCCATATCATAATGTGGAGGAGCCAATGTTGGACTGGGGTGGACAAAGTTAAAAATCACAACACCGGGTTATAGTCCAACAGGTTTATTTGGAAGCACTAGCTTTTAGAGTGCTGCTCCTTCATCAGGTAGCCATCTCCAAAAGCTAGTAGTTCCAAATAAATCTGCTGGACTATAACCTGGTTTTGAGAGCTTTTTAACTATATCATAATGTGGCTGACTTCATCAATAGAAAAAGGCTTCCATCCAACATACAGGTCATCTCTGATCATCAGATCACTTCTCAGAAGTCTGCACCAAGTACACTGCAACTGTTATGATTCCCATATCCTTGAGAACTCATTCTTGCATCAAAACAAGGGCTGAATGCCCTACAAGGATGGCTGGTGGGAGATCAGGAAAACCCTCTGCAATCACTACCTGTTATACAATCCCCTATCTGATGCACATTCTTCCACCAAAGCCATCACGGAGAAGAGGATAGGGCTCCTGGCTGGAGGTTCTGTTGTTTGCATCACTCTTCCTTGGCTTTGTTGCACAATTCAGACAGTGTGCACCTTATAACTCCCCAGTCATGTAGAGCACAGCATTAGAGTGGGAGAAGGAGGGAGGGATGTGATGGACATTGAACAATGGAGAGAGCAGCAGCAGGAGGAAGATGATGGCATGGAGTACGTGGAACACAACCTTCAGCATGATACAACAATCCAATGTTTGGTGTAACAAGCTAGAAAAGACGTAATTGACACTGGCTTCTAATAAATCTCAGTTGGTGGAAGTCATCATTCATTGCCTGTAAATCTGTTATTGCTCCAAAGACAAGAAGCACCTTAGCCCCAGAAGCAAATGCAGCTTTTTTTTTTGTTTCATTCTTCCCCTTTTCTGCTCATTTCAAAAATAGTTAGTTATCAACTGTTTGAAGGCTTTCCAAAATGTGCTGTTCCTGGATTGAACAATGACAAGATGTTATACAATGCGAGGTGTCAGGGAAAGAGTAGGTCTCCTTCAGACAGGCCTCTGCATGGTATGGCACCAAGAACCAGGAGTGTCTACGGTTTCATTCATATAGCTGCAGCTACCATGACAGGAGATCCAACGTATGATGATGTGAAGTGGTAAGACATTTACAAATGTGTTCTATTTCCAATGAGGAATTATTCGTGCCCCTACGTGCTCTCAGAAACTTTTGTGTGTTTCTTTCGTATGCTGTGAAAGGCTATCCCTCTCTGGTGCTGCCAGAGAAAGCCTCTATGAAATTCCCTGACACTGACACTTGGCTCTTTCTACACTGTAAATGCCAGAAATTGATACTTAGTCAATTTTTGTTCAAGTTCAATCCAATATGATTTTAGTGGAACCTGTCTTACATCATCTTGATAACAGTAATTCATGCACCTCATCTATATAAAAAAAACACACAAGAACCATGCAAAACCACCTTATCATTTCCTTCTGAAGTGTGCTCATCTCCCTAATCTCAAGAGAGACATTAGGTTTGATAAAAATATTGTCTACAACAGGAGTGATATCAATCCAGTTTGCCCAACAGGAATTGAGATGGTGCGCTGCTGAAAAACAAACCGCTAACACATCCAGATTCTGGATTGGAGGTGCTGGAAGAGCACAACAGTTCAGGCAGCATCCAAGTAGTTTCATAGAATGAAGAATGGCATCTGAGATATTGGGGACCTCAAGTATACTACTCATACTGTCTGTCATACACAAGGATGCCTTCCTTGAAGAAGCTCTCTTCCTCCCTCTACAAGAATTTCAGTGAGTCCCTCTCTCACTGCACACCCCAGGTCATCTCCTCTGCCCAGAAGCTGCCCCCACCCCCCACTCCGGCCTATCACCCTCACCATATCACCCTCACCTTAATCTCCTTCCACCTATCGGATTTCCACCGCCCCTCCCCCAAGTCCCTCCTCCCTACCTTTTATCTTAGCCTGCTGAGCATACTTTCCTCATTCCTGAAGAAGGGCTCATGCCCGAAACGTCGATTTTCCTGCTCCTTGGATGCTGCGCTTTTCCAGCAACACATTTTCAGCAGTGTCATACACATTGCTCTGTATTGGGAGATTCAGCTGGATGACATCTCATTTTGAGCCTGGTACTACCCTGACATGCTAGCTGTCTTGGTATGACAAATGACTGGCAGCACACTGATGAGGTCTGGAAGTTATGTTATTCCAGGCCAAACTATAGGCTTGTAAGTATGTTTTGCACTCAAGACACTCCAACTCCTCCCAATTACCTGCCCACTACCTACACTAAACTGATTCAACCACAATATGAAAACTTGCCTGAATTGAATTGTGACAGATATGCTGCAACACAATGTGGACCATCTTCAGTACTGTTCTAAAGTGTCAGTAGCAATTATGTATCTTGGACTGCAACCTTTCACAAGAGGCTCTCTCTCACTGATGTTAAAACCTATGGTCTAGAATTACTAATCTTGTACGCTGAAGTTACACATCATCTAAGTATGATTTCAGTAAAACAATGTACCCAAAATACTTTTAATGCAACAGAAAATGCACAGTTATGGAGGGTCTATTTTCTCGGTTCACTTTCTTCCACAGCACATTCTCAAGGTGGCAAACCATGCTTAGTTAACATTCCAAGGGCACCAGCAAACCTTCCAGCATAACAGCTCAATTGCAATTCCTTTTTAACTGAGTACTGTCAGTATGACTGTTGGCAAGTGCTCAAGCCTCATCAAACCTGCAGTCAACTCCCACAGCACAAGCAGCAACATCCCACTGATAGGTACAACAAATATTTTTATTGGTAAATTTCTCTACAGAACTCTAAACTACAAAAAGAAATGTTAAAGGATAGCTTGTTACTTACATACAAATTAGCCTAGCTGGCAGATCATATACAAATACGTTTTCAACAACTTATATTTACTTAGCATGTTGAACGTAATAAAACATCCCAAGGTACTTCCCAGACCGTTATAAGACAGAGTGTAACATTGACTATGTATTTTCACAGAAGACCACACCTGGTACTTGTGGTATTTGCCATCTCTACTAGTTTGTGGCTCTGGGTAAGGATTATTTGAGGTAGCGCATTACTACCAATTCTCCTTTATTTTTGTTTTGAATTGGGACAATCTAGTGATTAGTGACAGAGAATATACCACTGTAGAGTAACACAGATAAAGCACAATTTTTTGGCAACTAAGAATGTTCAACAATAGCAGCAAGTTCAGTGTCATTTGGACATGCATAATTGCTAGGACCTTTGGGATCTGCTCTCTCTGAAAGTTAAAGTCGAACCCCTTGTTTCCATCCATAGACTATGAGAGATATGAGTAGAATAGGTACAGCCAATGTAACATGAATATTAACCCATTCAGAACTTATATTACTTTATATAACATGATTCACATAAGGATATATAAGATCAGATAGCCAAATCCACGGTCAAAGACATGGGTTTTAAAGAGCATCATGAAGAATGCAAGTAAGGTAGAGGCAGAGAAAAATCTAAGGAGGGAATTCCAGAGCTCAAGGCAAAGTAGTCACCAAGATGCAGTTAAAATTGAGGATGCTGAAAGGACTATAATGAGGGGAGTGCAGGATTAGTAACACTGAAATGGCCATTTTGATTACCTGAAACATTTAGGGGGTGAACAACTTCAGCAATAGATTATGAAATAGAACCGTTTTCACATAACCTTGTTCACTTGATTGAATATAACAGAATTTCACCTGATCACTCAGCTCGGACATCCCGTAGTCCAACATGGAAGGCGTTAGATTTACAGTTTGGACAAGTTCATATTTGAAATTGCATGGAGTATGTGGATTTAACCATTCTGAGGCTTAAGCATTGTTCCTCAGCCTGACATTTATTCTAACAAGTTTGCCCCCTCAAAGCTTATGTGGCCTTAATGTCTAGAATTTTAACAACCTGTACAGCACACTAATGTTAATTATAATTATTACCATATACTTGGGTGCCTCAGCTAGAAAATACAAATCTAATCCCACTTGCAACAGTCTACATTTGGATAAACTTCAATTGGAGTACCCCGTTGGCTCAGCTGCTAAATGCTCCATTTAATACAGACTGGATCCTTGCTAAGATACAGATGTGGGGACCTGTATGTTGGATTTGAATTGATAGCAGCTGGATGCAGCATTAATAGTGGTTGGTCTCAGCAACTAGCAGTGAATCTGGATGAATTTCTGGGTTCAGCTTCATGAGCACATGCTGGTCGAATTACAGGTATGTGCAATGCCTGGAATTGGTAGCTCATCCACTAGTCATAAGAAATTACACTCTGCTCAAAATCTCAAAAGGTCAGCTGCTTTCTTTTTTAGATCAAGGGAAGAAACCACTTGCAGAAGTTTGCTTAATACAGTTTGCCAGCAGTCAAGAAACAAGCAAATGTTTTGGTTTTCGGACAAGGTTGGTTCCACTATATCAAAGCCCTTTATTTCAATCTTACACTTGTTCTGCAGGTGACAATACCTTACAGCGTGCGAGAACCTTCATGCTGTCGTCACTTTTAAAAAGGCAGCCTAAGCAGCCCTTCGAAGGTGCAATATGGTAGGAGGCAGAAGGTAGAGGAGGTAGGGAGGCTGGACTGGGCTGAGGGTCCATGGCTAACTCTTTCTAACTTGTTTTTCAAGACCCATTCCTTCATTTCATGTTTTAATTGCCATGACCACATAAGTGAGCATCAATTTCCTCCACCTTTGGAAGAAACTATATGTTATTGTCACCAACATTACAGTTTAATCCTCATCCTACCAATCACACTCCAGGTTTGTCAAGTGGTTCAGCGTGGAGGGCCAGGGAGTTGACAATGAAAAGATGTGCTGTGACTCATTATTAACCTTTCAAATATTAGCTGTGTAAATCCCCATTATACAGATTTACAGATAGTAATTTTGAGAAAAGCAAGACACAGCAAAGTAGCTGGTTTGATGAATCGGATAAGATAAAGACTACCTCATACCCATCCTCATTGAAGTGGAGCAGATCAGCATCCCACACTCACCAATGATACTTGCTGAACACAACAGAATGCTGAAGGCATTGGGTAGTTTGTTGCTGCCGATTAGCAGATATTGAGGCAGGAGTACAGCGAAATATCGAGTAACTTTTCCACATCTGTCCATCTTGGAATTGCCAAGGGACAGCAATGGGAAAAGAATCAGAACCCCTACAGTGTGGAAGCAGGCCATTTGGCCCATCAAATCCACACTGATCCTCTGAACAGCATCCCACCCGAACCCACCCCTCCTCCACTATCTCTGTAACCCTGTATTTCCCATGATTAATCCACCTACTTCACATTCCTGGATGCCACAGCCAATGTCTCATGGCCAATTCACCTGACCTGCATATCTTTGGATTGAGGGGGGAAACCGGTGCACCTGAAGGAAACCCACGCAGACACGGAGAGAACGTGCAAACTCCACACAGACAGTTGCCCAAGGGTGGAATCAAACCCGCTCCCTCGTGCTTTGAGGCAGCAGTGCTAACCACTGAGCCACCATGCCACCCAAGAAGGAAAGCTTGGCCCATGCGCTTATTGGAGAGTTCACATGTGCTAATGAAGGGGACTTACTGAACAAAATATAACCACTTAGAGAAAACTAACAGAATAAAAATATTGTTTGACTGAAATATATACATCGAAAGCAACATCTTAAATCAGCTTATTTGACCTTGGGTGTGAATATACTCAATTTTCTCAATAAAAACTCTACTTGAAAACATTTCTCCTCACCAAGTCCAAATGTTTTCAATTGGATAAAGCATTAATCAGTTGAACAGGCTGACATAGTGCAAATCGCCAATTTACAACAGGGTCCCAAGGTAAGGAAAAACACACATTACTCTCTGGACTGTCGCCTATAAAAATAAAACACCACTCGTATTCTAATGTGGCAATAATAACAGCTTGAGATAAATGACACACCAGCAGAACAGCTTGGTGGCTGGTTATAGGGGGACCTAGAAGGTCTCCCATCCACTCAGCTTGAATCTGGTGCTTTGGGAGGGTCTGAGAAAGAGGGAAGAAAAATAAACGATATATAAAAAAATATTTCTAACAAAAAAATGTGAAGCCACTGCCCACCTGCAACCCTAGAACAAAGTAGTAACAGTATTAAAAGATCAATATTAAAACTACAATGAGCTGTTTTCAAAATTAGAAGCACTGATTTGTTAACAATTGAAGAGGAGCTTTGCAGAAAGAGACATTTTAAACTCAGTTTGTTGCTTTGAAACAATTTCTCTGTTAAGTCTGCATTTGAAGGAACTTACCACTGGTGAGCATGCTGTGCACTTGTCAAATGCTAAACTTGCTGGAAGGACATTGTCAAATCTTGACAAAAAGCCACGGATCTAAAAGAAGGGGGAAATGGTATATTGATCACAATCTGTAAAGAGCGATTGGTTGCAGCAGTTGTAAACATCAGGGATTACTGGGACCAGAGCTGCTGCTTTTCTCCACATAAGACTGATGATCTAATCCTCCCTTTTCCCTTGCTCCTCATATGGAAGAGGAAACAATATACCACAGAAGCAGAAAATTTCAGATATAATGATCAGAAACATCCAGAGAATAAAATTGTTTTTACAGTGAGAGGTTGGTGTCTAGAATGCCAGAGAATGTGGTACAGGGCAAGTCATTGTAGCTTTCAGAAGGGAACTAGGCAATTATCTGAAGAGAAGATATTTTGAGGGAAAAGGCAGGGCAATAGGGCTCTCAGAGCAGTAGAGGACCAGCATGGACATTATGGACTGAATGCACTCTTACTGAGGTTTAAACATTCTACAATTCCATTTATTTGTCACAGCTCTTCATAACCTCAACATTATTTATAAACCTGCAAGTCCCCATTCTGTCTTCAAAACTGCAAACCCCTCACCAATGGTCATATCCTAACAAACAAACCCAACCTTGAAGAGGTTCTCCTCCTCTCTCTACAGAGATCTCAGTGAGTCTTTCTCTCACTGCACCCCCCAAGGTCATCGCCTCTGCTCTGAAGCTCTTCAGCCTTGACCTGAATTAGACTCACTACCACAGCCACATCTCCTTCCTCAGTGCTTGCCTATGGACCCACTCCGTCGAGGACATGCAGGCTCTGGGCCTCCTCCATCGCCACTCCCTTACCATCCAACGCCTGGAGGACGAACACTCAGCTTCTGCCTCAGGACCCTCCAACCTCATGGCATCAGTGTAGATTTCACCACTTTCCTCATTTCCCCTCACCCCTCCCCCCCCCCACCTTATCCCAGTTCGAACTTTCCAGCTCAGCACCGCCCCCATGACCTGTCCCACCTGTCCACCTTCCTTCCCACCAATCCACTCCACCCTCCCCTCCAACCTATCACCTTTACCCCCCACCTCCATCCACCTATCACACTCTCAGCTACATTCTCCCCAGCTCCACCCCCCCCTCCCATTTATCTCTCCACCCCGGAGGCTCCCAGACTCATTCCAGATGAAGGGCTTTTGCCCAAAACATCGATTCGCCTGCTCCTCGGATGCTGCCTGACCTGCTGTGCTTTTCCAGCACCACTCTCTTGACTCTAATCTCTGGCGTCTGCAGTCCTCGCTTTCACCTATATCCAGACAAACAGTCAATTTTGCTTCTAATCCTTCAGTCTTAAAATATCTAAAATGATTTGCAATTTGTTAGCAACAGCCTAATGGTGGTACTGAACAAGTTCAAAAGCAGTTCTTTACTTTTGTATTCCTTTTCTTCAGATGTAAAACTAAGGATGGTAGAAATATCCCTTGAGCATAGGAACAGGAGAAGTAGCTGCCCATGCCAGTTCTGTAATTCACGGAGATCATGGTTAATCTTCAAGACCTGCACCTTCCTTTGCCTCATACTCCTCAACAACATCTACAGAAGAAAACCTATCATTAAGGTTTAGAACTAACAACTGATGCAGCATCATCAATTGATGCTTTCAGAAAAGAGCTTCAAACTGCTATCAATCTTTGTGAGAGGACTGTTTTCTAACTTCACTCCTGAAAATCTAAAAATGAGAGGTCAATGCATGGTCTGTGTCTTTTCAAACAGCAAAAGCCGCTTAACTCTATCTAGCCTACTTGTTCCTTTTAATATGCTAAAAGCTTTTATCAAATTACACATTCTGAATTTCAGGCAATACCCTCATCTTTTGGCTAATTCCTCCTTATGGAATGAATAATCATTAGCGTTTGGGAATCATTCAGGTAAGCAGAGTTCCTTAATATCTTTCCTACAAACTGCTCACAGGACTCCAAGTGTGGCCTTACCAGGATCTTAAATAGCTCAAGTATGACTTCTGCCCTCTGCAATCAGTCCTTTAGGGAGAAGTACTAGGGCTCCTTTAGTCTTCTGATTATTTTCTGTACCTGTTTGTGACATTTCAATGATGCACTCAAAATAATTTTTCTATATCTTGTTGCAATTGTATACTTCCTTAAAATCCAACCAATTCGCATATTTGGGTTTGTAGCTTTCTATTTCATCATTTAACTTAGCAATAATTATTGCGAACAGTCAAGGCCCCAGGACAGATCCATGAGGCACATCAAATACTCACACCCTTACCATTATAGTACATGTCCCAAATTGGTACTTAGTGTCCTCTGCTGCTCAACCCATTTCCTAACCTGGTCAAGACAACCTTCAACTCCATGAGCTTCAAAGAAATCTTATGAGGACTTTTGATGCGCTTTTTGGAAATTTACATAAATAATACCCATAGAGATTCTCCTGTGAGCAATCTTGGGCTCTGTATCTAATAAAGGATGTGGCGGATGAAGATCTTGTTATATGAGAAGTGAGTGAAGTCTCTGGGTCTGTACTCGATAGAGTTTAGAAGGTTGAGGGGATCTCACTGAAGCTTTCAGAATACGAGAGGCCTGGACAGAGTGGACGTTTCCACTCATAGGAGAGACTATGATCCTGGGTTAAAGCCTCAAAATCAAAGGATGACCCTTTAGATTGGAAATGTGGAGGAATTTCTTCAGCCATAAGATGGTAATCTGTGGAACTAATTGCCTCAGAAGGCTGTGGGAGTCAAATTATTGGATGTATTTAAGATAGAGATAGATAGGTTCTTGATAAGTTCAGGGGGAAAAAAGGGTTATGGGGAAAAGGCAGGAAAATGGAGTTGAGAAAGTTCAGCCATGACTGAATGGCAGAGCAGACTCAATCGGCTGAGTGAAGTAATTCTGCTTCTGTACCTTATGGTCTGTCCATTAATTTTGTTATTGTTTCAAAAATTCAAACATTTCATCAAACATGATTTACCTTTCAAAAATCCAAACTTGCTCTCTGATCAGCTTAATTACAAATGCTTAAGTATAGGCTAGCTATTAATTTCCCAAATATATTGGGCAACTTACCTAAAATTGTACATTTTTTTTCTCATGTATCTTAAATAGTGAAATTTTCTAAATTAAATGGAAAGTTTACGAATTGGGAGCATTTTGGAAGATTATAATTAGGGTATCTGCAATGCGGCCACTAAATGTGGGCATCAAGGTCCTTCTGGATTCCACACCAATTAATATCTGACCATTTATTTATCTTATACTTACTTCCAAAAAGTATTGCATCATTTTTCTTCAGACATTGAACTAAATCTGCCACCTATCTGTCCACAGAGAAATAGCTGCAAGTGAAATCTCATAAGTAGGCATGTGCAGAGCTATATTCTGATGGGGCAGTGTAAGATGTATGTTCCCCACAGTCTAATTCCAATTTTGTATTCACCTCAATAATGACAGTGGAGCATAATTTCAGCTCAAAAATCAGTTTTCAATTTACAATGACTGTATTGAATGTATTAAATAAAATCATTTCACTTTCTTTAGGGCATACTGACTGCTAATTAAATCTTGCTTAACCAAATATATCAATTTTCTTATGGCACCACCTAGAGTCCTGAGATGTCACTGCCATCAAACCCAATCCTGCTTTTTTTTAAAAATATGATTTTCAAGTATCATACCAGAGCTGAACAGGAACTATTACAATCATCTATTCAACAATAAAATAACACTAATTACTGCCAAGAGAATTAAACACTCAATCAAGAGAAAATAAGCAAAAGGAATTGGGCAGTCTTTTATCAAGAGTGTCACCCGAAAAATGCAGGTTAATACTGTTTATCCCTGAATGTAGTTTTTTCTTCCTCGACGTTTAGCTCTGATCAGATGTAGCTTGAGAACTTCTACGCAGTAATATTTAATGCATCAAGTCCAATGACTAACTCACTGTGGCCCAGAATAACAGCAGTTGGTTAGGTGCCCATAATTATACATATGAAGTGTTTCTGACTTCAACCAGGTTACCATGGGAACACAGTGGCAGAAAATTGCTTCCTATAAGAGAGAAAGTTGAAATCACCTCACAAGACTGCAATGCAGTTTGTGATAATCGTTTGTAGTTTTAAAAAAATTATTCACAGGATGAGGATGTCGCTGGGTGGGCTGGCATTTATTGCATATCCCTAATTGCCCAGAAGGCAGTTAAGAGTCAATCAAATTGCTGTGTGGTGTGGGGTCACATGTAGGCCAGACCAGGTAAGGATGACAGTTTCCTTCTCTCAAGGACACTAGTGAATCAGATGGGTGTTTCCGACAATCAGCATTGGATTCATAGTCATCATTAGACTCCAGATTTTTATTGAATTTAAATTCCACCATCTGCCATGGCAGGATTTGAATCTAGGCCTCCAGAACATTACCTGGCTCTCTGGATTAACAGTGCACCAATAATACCACTCAGCCATCGCCTAACGATGTATGTTGCCTACCTACTCATGGCCACAACGGTTCAGCACATGGAAAAACTATTGGGAGAGCTGAAGGATAAAAAAAAAATCAAAACGGGATGCTCACTATTTAAAACACTCCAATATGCTTGTCTTTTCTCACTTTTTAAGAATTTCTACCTGCTCTTTAATCTCTTCCAATTCTTATATTTAATAAGTATAGGATATTTTCAATAATGTCATTTGGCATTCAACCAGCACTGCCAGGAATACAAGCCAAATAATATACTTTGAGACCCATAATGAAATCACTACCCAGAAAGTGCACTTCTCCACAAATGTCAATAGTATCACTATGGTGAATGTCCGCTGTAACACCGATCTAGCTTTGAAAAACCTGTAAAACATCTGGGAACTAAAGAGGAATGGCTGCCCCAGCATGAAAAATAAAGTATCAAAGCTTTCTTTTCAATACTTAAAACACCTGGAAGGGATTTAGTTATTTATTTGTTGTTCATTTCAGCAATTTGGGCTTCACTGGCTGGACCAGCATCTATCATTTATCTCTGGTTTCCTTTGAGACATTGGTGATGAGCTGCCTTCCTGAACTGCTGCAGTCCATGTGTTTCTGTCCTCAATGCCCTTAGGGAGCAGGGTTCCAGGATTTTGACCCAGGAAAATTGAAGAAACTGCAATATATTTCCAAGGATGGTGAGTGGCTTGGAGGGGAATTTGCACATGCTAGCGTTCTTATGTATCTGCTGTTCATGGTGATGCTCCCATGTGTATCTGCTGCTTGTATCCTTCTGGACGTGTAGTGTGTTTGGAAGGTGCTGTCTAAGGAACCTTGGTGAATTTCTGCCGTGCATCTTGTGGATAATGCACACTGCTGCTACTGAGCACTCCCAAAGAAGGGAATGAACTTTTGTGGATATGCTGCCAATCAATCTGGTTGCTTTGTTCTGAATGGTGCTATATTTCTCGAGTGCTGCTGAAGCTCACTCCTAACTTGCGCCTTGCAAATGGTAGACTGACTTTGGAGAATCAGAAGGTAAGTTACTTGCTGCAGGATGCCTAGCTTCGATACACTTTTGTAGCCACAAATATTTATATAGCTAGTTCAATTCAGTTTCTGGTCACTGGTAACCCTCAAGATATCGACAGTGAGGGACTCAGTGATAGAAATGCCTCTGATGGTTAGGTTCTTTCATGTTGGAGTCTGTAACTGCCTGGCACTTGTGGGGTAAACACATCCAAATGCAGCAAGACGAGTGGCAAATTACGAGTTGTTTCAGTATCTGGGGACTCATAACATTGTGAAATCATCAGCGAACATCCCCACTTCTGATGGAAGGTTATTAAAGAAACATCTCAAGATGTTTGCAAGGAACTCCTGCGGAGATGTCCTGGAGCTGAGATAACATCCATAACCATCTTCCTTTGCACCAGGCATGACTCCAACTTGATTTCCATTGATTCCAGTTTTACTTGGGTTCCTTCAAGCCACATGTCTTCAAGTGCAGCTTTGATGTCAAGACAGTCACTCTCACCTCACTTCCAGAATTCAGTCTTTTTTTAATCCATGTTTTAACCATGCTTTACTTAGGTAAGGAGCTAAATGACATTAGTCAAATGCAAACTAAGCAACAGTGAACAGGATATTGCTGAGCAAATGCTGCCTGATAATATTGTTGATGACCTCTTCCATCACTTTATTGATGAGGCAGTAATAGGCTCGGCTGAATTGACTCAGTTTTTTTGTGTATAGAGCATCCCCAGCAATGTTTCATACGGTAGATGCCAATATTTTAACTGTTCTAGAACAGCTTGGTTAGCATGCAGCCTGCGCTAATATTTAGTGCTAATACAAGAATGTTGACAAGGTCTCTAGCCTTTGCAGTATCTAGTGTATCCAGCCATTTTTTTTAAATAACATGGAGCAAAATAAATTAGCTTCAGGCACTGCTGGGAACCTCTGGAGGAAGCCAAGATGGATCATCCACTCAGGAGTTCTGGCTGAAGTCTCTTGAAAATGCTTCAGTCTTATCTTTTCTACTTATATCTGGGCTCTCCCATCATTGAGGATGGGTATTTATGGAGCCTTCTCTGCCAGTAACTTGTTTCAAAGTCCACGATCATTCATGACTGGTTGTGGCAGGACTGCAGAGCTTAGATCTGATCTATTGGTTGTGGATCACTTAGCCCTGTCTTTTGCTTGCTGTTTTTGCTATTGAAATGCAAGCAGTCTTGTTTTCTAGCTTCATCAGGATTGACCCTCATTTGTAGATGTGTATGGTGCTGCCCCTTGCATGCCCACTTGACAACTTCACTAAATTAAAATTGATTCCCTGGTTTGATGGTCATGGTAGAGTGGGGGAAAAAAAAAACAGGCCAATAGGTTGCAGATTGTGTTTGAATAAAATTCGACTGCTGGGCCACTGCATCTCATGAATGCCCAGTCACGAGTTGATAGACCTGACTGAAATCCATCCAATTTAGCCCAGATATCATGCCACACAACACTAGTGGAGGGTATCAATGTGAAGACAGGCCTCCATTTCTCATTCTTACCAATACTATCAGGGACAGATGCATGTGCAGCAGGCAGATTGGAGGAGATGAGGTCAATAATCAACTCGGCTGTGCTTTTCTTTTCCAGCACCATAGTTTCCGACAAAGATGAGGTCAAGTTTGTTTTTACACGCAAAAGATTGAAGAACTATCTCCGCAAACAAGAAACTTAAAAGCTTGGAACACTACCAAAGTGAAACTCTACTCATGTTTATTGCAGATCTGTCAGTTTAACATCAGATGTGGGGCAGTTACTGGAATTACTACCAGGGATAGAGTTTGAGAATTATCCACAGTTGTAGTGGGCCAAATGGCCTCCTTCTGTGTTGTACTTATTCTGCAAGTCAGTGAAGTATGATTTGATCAAAGAGCATGAAATGTGAAAGGAAGGCATTTTTGATTGTCTTGATTGAAACTTTTGATGATATCGTAAATCAGCTCAGTGCAGGGGTATTTATTGATGGTGTCTAAATGTCTTTTGGAAGTCCATTTGATAAGATTCCACAAGATTAAAAAAAAAGCACATGGAGGTACCATTGGGATGGGTTGATGATCAGTTGGGAAGATGACAGAGAGTAGGAATGACAGACTGTGCTCGTTGGATGGGGGCTTGAGTTTTTTATCATATATATTAAGCACTTAGACGAATTAATTTATCTGAAGCACTTTGTTCGGTTTTGGAATCACAGCGTACATTCAACAAGCTTCAAGAGTGACATGAAGACAACAGGTTCGGTACTTAATTTGGTGGGGAATCTAGAATAAGAAGACAGAATCTTCAAAGTTATCATGGCTGGGCCAAGTGAAATTAGCAAGACTGACTCTGGCATATTTTCATTTCGAATGGGTAGCAATGGAAATGGATCAAAGATGGGTATGTGGAATTGAGATGCAGTTCAGTCATGACACCACTGAATGGCAGAACATACTCAAGCAACTGCATGATCTACTCCTGTTCCTGTTAACGAAGTGCACTTCATCTTATTCAGCAATAAAGCTATACTTGACAAGTTTTATCACCAAGATTAACTCTGATAAAGGAAAGTGGTTCTTAAAAACAAGTCACAATAAACTTCCACAAAAATGGCATAATTGAAAAAGATGTCATAAGAGATCTGTCCCTAATACCTGTGCCTCGAGCACAGTGTAAGAGGTTACCCACCTGATGAGGGACAAGTCCTAGAGATGTTGGAGGCTCATTGAGCCGGTCATCGCTGCTGCTGGCGACTGCATACCCACTATAAAGCCAACAAATGGTGCTGTCAAATTTCTTAAATTGAAAACGAAAAGTTAACAAGTATCAAATCTAGTTGGCCTGACACCAGAAATCGCACAGAAATCTAGTGGAAACTATATGATAACTTCAAACATAGCAAACAAATTCAACCTTAGAGAAATTATTCTTTAGGATGTAAAAGTAGGAGAGGGAAAATGCTCTCAATGCTGGGAAGCAGAGGAATCTTGATGTACAGTTACATCAGTCATTAAAAGGTGGTATAAATGTTTTTAGTGGAATGGAGATGGTTAAGCAGTGACCTCACTTTGGTCTCCAAGATTATGAAGGATTACAAGTAAGTAGATTGTGATGGATTGCTTGCATTGGTCAGTGAGAAGACAGCAAAAACGCAAATGTAGGATACTTATCAAAAGAAGTGAAAAAGTGATTTTTAGAAAATGGTTCTTTGGCACAAACCCCAGTTTTGACTATTTGAAAAGAAAAACATTAAAGGATACAGACTGCAACATTAATTAAGTTTATAAAAGCTGAACAAAATAATCCACAGCAAGTCTACTAGTAAGACGGTGTTAGAAAGCTACCTGGGGGCATCAGTAGCATCTATGGACATCTTTCAACTAACTGTGGCAAGCTGTAATCACACATTTTAATTATGTCCTCTGTATTTCAACATTCACATTTTAAAACTACTCCAGTAGAGGGAACAGATATAACTAGTCAGAAACTGCAGACTTCTGCAAACATTTAACAAAAGCAAACATTTCAAGATCTACATTCCCAGCTTGTCAATTACAGAGGCATTTAATTAGAAGGGCAATTACATACAATCCTTTAGCTTACCCTTCAACATGTTGCAGTATAGAAACCATTAATTCCACGGCAAGCGCTCCAGCGATCATGGCCAGACCAGGCCGACTCACAGTGCATTGCTGGTCTAGAGTACGGTCTCTGGTTGACTGACAGAAAAGGCAGTAAATTATTCCCATCTTGACACTTGGTTGTTAACAATTACCATCAGTTTAGAAGAATATCAAGATTTTTATCTTTACACTATAGTTGGAAAACAAAATGCCCTTTCATTGAGCCCTGTGCTGTATGCAACATTCTCCAGAGGGCAGAAAGTTTACAGCTGAACCTGATACCTAGAAAGTGTCACAAGATGACTGAGCATCAGCACTAATCTGTTTTCTTTCTTGGGAACTCTCAGAACTTCTTCCAGTGATCTGCCAGAGTTCAGAAATATTATACCTGGATTCAGGCAGAAACTTGCACCTTACTTTTTTCTGTGCACTGCAAAATACAGTGACATTAATGCCAAGTTATTTTCGTAAAACAAAAAAGAAGTTCCCTGACCAGACAAACAGGTCACAGAATAACATCTCCCGAACCGCAGAAACTTAGCTTCCAAATTCTCATTTTTCTGAACTAATCTGAACTCAATATGATGTCTTAAGTGCTATGTGAGGCTTTGTTGGTTAAAACAGTGAATGGATTGGGTAGAGGTCAAGAGAAAATATCATTGAACTATGGCAGAAACTATTTTTCACATACGCAACTTACATCTCCAGGTGCGACGACGTCATTACAGAAGTAGCAGCCTAATTTGTGGCCAGGAATGTTTGAAAAGAGTGACGAGCCTGCCAAGGAAGAATTGACGGTAGCAGCAACGAGAGCTGGTTCGCCGGATTCCTGCTTTGGCCTTTTCAAGCCATGTCTCATCACGACAAAAGTATCAAAACCCAATGCTGCATTAATAACTAACTGCAGGCAAAAAAATACATAATTTACATTCATGTTTAACTGTATTTTCATTTTAAAATAATAAATATCTATCTTGTTATTTCTTTGTCCAGATGGAGTTTTATCAAAATAAGACACATACTATGTTTTTGAAAGTTTTATGAAGTGGATTTCAATTTTAGCACATGGGTGATTATGGTGGGAGCACCATCTTTACTGCCAAAATCCTATCTACACTCTTATTTTCCAAACATCTGTAAGAGTATTATGAATTTTTAAAATATGCTCCAATAGTTTTACATGAAGTGCAAACAAATGGATAGAACATAGATAGATGTCAATAGAACATAGGACATAGAAAAGTACAGCACAGAACAGGCCGTTTGGCCCACAATGTTGTGCCGAAGTTTAATCCTAATGTAAAATATAGTAACTTAACCTACGCACCCCTCAATTTACTGCTATCCATGTGTTGGTTTGCATGCGTTAACAGTCCTGATCAGATTGTTTACCCTAGCCCAATACCTCTCAATCATATTTTAAAATTCAGATATCCAATCTAATCTTGGATGATGTGGATTATGCTACAACCACTAAAAATGGAAAGGAATTCTACAGCTGCATTACTCTCAGCTCAAAGTTTCACTTGCACTTCCTTCTTCCTATCTCTCAAATTTAATCTTTTTCTCAATCCTTTCCTATTAAAAACACAGTCTGTCTATGTGCATGCTGGCAATTTGTTTTGTTGTTGATAGTAGGAATGCTTTATCTATTCATAGGAAAGGTGAATTCCCACAAGATGAATAATGGATATAATGTTAACAATAGAATTAGCAATGGCACACATAACATTCATGCAACGTAACTGTCACATGCCCTTACTCATAAGTCGAGAGTGTGGTGCTGGAAAAGCACAGCAGGTCAGGCAGCATCCGAGGGGCAGAAGAATCGATGTTTCGGGCATAAGCCCTTCATCGGGAATCAGGCTTGTGGGCCAGGGAAGCTGAGAGATACATGGGAAGGGGATGGTGGCGGTGGGGTGCGGGAGAGAAGAGAAGAGGTAGCTGGGAACTTAATAGGTAGATGAACGTGAGGGAGAAGGTGATAGGTCGGTGGAGAGAGGGGGTGGGGGTGTTGGAGTGCTTAGATGGGAACGGTGATAGACAGGTCAGGAGAGCGGTGCCAAGTTGGAGGCTTGGGACTGGGATAATGTTGCTGGAGGGGAAATGAGGAAGCTGTTGAAATCCACATTTTTCCCGTGTGGTTGCAGGGTCCCAAGGTGGAATATGAGGCATTCCTCCACCAGGCGTCCGGTGGTAATGGTTTGGCGGTGGAGGAGGCTCAGGGCTTGCATGTCCTTGACAGAGTGGGAGGGGGAGTTGAAGTGTTCAGCCACGGGCCGGTGGGGCTCGTAGGTGTGGGTGTCCCAGAGATGTTCCCTGAAACGATCCACAAGAAGGTGCCCAGTCTGCCTGACATATGGGGGAACCACATCGGGTGCAATGGATACAGTAGATGACATTGGCAAATTTCTGTCAAATGTGAAACAATTCTCTGGAGCCTTAGACAGAGGTGAGGGGAGTGGTGTGGGCACAGGTTTTGCTCTTGGTGCAGTGGCAGGGAAAGGTGCCAGGAGTGAGGTGTAGGCTGGTGGGGGGGCATGGACCTGACAAGGAGGCAATGGTCTCTCTGGAAGGCTGATAGGAGTGGGGAGGGAAATATATCTCTGGTGGTGGGGTCTGTTTGGAGGTGGCAGAAGTGACGGAGGATGACGCGATGCATGCGGAGGTTGGTGGAGTAGAAAGTGAGGACCGGGGTTTCTGTCCAAGTTGAACTGGGAAGGGTGGGTTCAAGGTCAGTGGTGTGGGAAGTGGAGGAGTTGCGCTGGAGGACATTGTCAACCATGTGGGAAGGGAAATTGCAATCTTGGAAGGAGGAGGCCATGTGGGATTTTCTAAGGTGGAATTGGTCATCCTGGGAACAGATGTAGAGGGGGCAAAACATAGATTCTCCAGCTGCTTGAATGCTGCCTGACCTGCTGTGCTTTTCCAGCTCTCGACTCTGATCTTCAGCATCTGCAGTCCTCACTTTCTGCCCTTACTCAAAAGCATTACCAACAGCACAAAGTCCCTCATTATCATCAACAACTTTCAGCTCACCACCAACAAGACCTCAACCAGATCTGGACTAGCCACATCAATAGCAGGACAGAGGCTGGGATGAGTGTCTTACTTTCCTACCCAAGATCTTATCAGTTCAAGTCAGGGGAGTAATGGAATGCTCTCCACTTGCCTGGATGGGTACTGCAGCAACAGCTAGAGGTTTGACACCATCCAGGATAGTTCAATTGGTCAGTGTCCCTGTCTCCTGGAGTCATTATCAATTCTCTAAATAGTCGGAGCACAATGGGAGCAGTACATATCAACTCCAAAATGCACTAAATCCACTATAGCAACTCATCAGGGTTACTTTGATAGCAGCTGCTTCCCACTGAGGGCAACACCAGCAAAGACACAGGAGCACTGTTACTCCCAAGACCTTTGCAAAGTCATTGTTCAAAAGTAAATGGAATAAACATTGGCCTTGATACCATCCCTATAGTTGACCAGCCTGACAATACTAAACACTTTGATTTAAACATGGAAAATGGAGTCTTGAAATAAGCAAGGCAAAACTCCTGGTACCAGATCATTAACTTCAGGACAATTGGAACAGTAAAAACATGGTTCAAGTGTGTGGCATTTTTGTAATCCGGTGTATATATTTTTTCCATTTTTAAACTTGTAAGTGAGAAGAAAACTGGTCACTCAAAAAGGGGAAATATATCCTAAACTAAAGGATTTACTTCCAGTCTTTCGTCACCAACTCTTTCTACATCAACAGAACTTGGCCACTGAGCCACTGTTGACAGGTAGTGAATTGAGGTGCTAATGATATTGTACCTTTCGTTGACTGGCTGCAATGACTGTGGGAAGCCAGCGACTCTCCCGTGTGTCCATGAGCAGGAAAATGACATCATGTGAGCAAATGAGTTTCTCCAGCTGTTCAACATCTTTCTGAGCCTGTTGCATCGTCACTGCAGAAAAATTCACCGGGTGACCTGGCATCGGTATGCTTAGGTTAAAACCTTCCACTTTCTGCAATAATGAAAAAGTCCACAGTAAGACACACTTGCAAGGAATTGCAGAAGAGCTGTATATGATTATGATCTATCATGCTTGAAAGTTACCCCTGGTTTTGCTCATGGAAGTTAATGTATGCTAATTATGTCATTGACATATTAACTGACATTGAAGTTGGGGGAAAAAATTCCAGGGACTAACTCCACAAAACTACTTTGTTTCCAGAATCTACAATGCCATCATTGACAAATAGAAACTTTGAAATTTGATACAACACTTCATACCAGTAAGCATGGAAAGAAGACAAAACCAAAGTCACAACAGGAAGGAAGGATTGTGAATGGGAAACCTGTGGACTGTGGAAAATTTTCAATAATTAGAAAGGTATTGCACTTATAATAACACCGTTCACCTGCTCAGGGAAGTCTCAACATACCCAAATTCATTTATTTTGATGTGTAGATGCGGTTTTGGAGGCAAACACGGCAATCAAATAGTACAAATCAAATGAAGATCTCACAACAGCAATTGAAATGATCTGTTCATCTCATTTTGGTTAAAATATTCAGAGAAATCTCTACTCTTCCTGCAATCGAAAGATTTTACCACATCCTTGATGTGGTGAAGTGTATTCATTTATTGGGGAATTGAGATAGTTTTGAATACTGCCTTCAATGCAGCATAGCAAGGAGCCATTGTTAACGTCTGAGCCCAGTTATCAAATAGAACATACTACTGAGGCCTGACAGTAACACCCTTCCATCCAGTCAGAAGGTTGGTTGATCAAGATCCACTCTAGGGCTGACTCATCAGTATAATACTGAGGTAATTGCTGTACTTTTGACGAGATTGTGAACCAAACCTGTTCAAACCTACCAGTTTAGGTGGACACAAAGTATTCCATGGCATTACAGTCTGAAGAGACTAAAGGGAGCTCCTCTTGCCCTGACTAAGTTACCTCAAAGTCAACACACCTCAAAATAATTTAAGCTATCACTTATCTCGCCACCATCTCATTTGCCAGAAGATAACAATGACTATGCTTTAAATCAACTCATTGTTCCATTTTGGGACATCCTGCTGTTGTGAATAGCATTTGAAAAATACAAGCTCTCCCATCCTACTTATCCAGCAAAGATTTGTCAAAAGCTAGTAGTTAACAGGAACCAGGGTCAACTCCCGTCTCCGATTCTCATGCCAACTCAAGCCAGTTGTCTGGTGAAAGCTTTTTCTTACAGTGGACAAACTTTAAATTAAACTCAGCTTTTAAAATAAGCATCAGTTTTAGTATGAATTTTGCGTAATCAATCCATCACTTCATTGTTTCAATGTAACATAAACAATTTGTAGCAGTTCAATGCTTTAATACCTTGACACAATTTGAACCATTACACTGTGGTATAAATATGTTATAATATTGTAAGTTGCTATTCCACTACTTTCAAAATGAAACGTCAAATGCAGGTAATACACTGTATTGGCATGCAACAAAATGAAGATCGCATGTTACAAAATAAATTAAGCTATTTATATATTTTTTCATTCTTTTCAGACGATCAACATATTATGAATACATTATACAGAAATACATTAAAGCAGAGTTCTCTGCCAGTGCTATAAAAAGTCTCAGATTGGTATAGAAAATGCAGAACAGATACACAAGGCAGGAATTCTTACTCACCAGGAATGAACACTATAAAGTACATATGGTAACTAAACAAGTGCTTTGCAAATCAATAACACCGATTTCACAATGCTTTTATACTTCCAGTTAACTCTGTGTTATTACCAGAAAGTATTGTTTACTTTCCTAAAAAGTGTCAGTCAGGTATTTGTTTCACAAGTAAACGTCATAATTCAGGATTATCAAAAAAAAAACAACTGCATTAAAAAACACTCAGTTCCATTCAGAGTTTGTGATGTGTGCAATTTGGAACCAAAACACAGATTCTACAGATAGCCAGTGGTGAAATACTAACCGAAATTTAACAATATGTAATTAACCAAGGAGACAGGAAATTATTGAACTGTTATTCGCTTTATGTTGCTGTGCCATCTCTATATCAGTGCAAAATTTGCACTAAGTTGGTTGAATTGTAGCAGGAGTCCAAATTCCTCTACAGAATTGGCCATAACTGCTTTGCCAGTACGGAAGAATTCAACACAGGTCCAACCTCTGTTTGGCACTGCATATATTTAAGCAATACCAGCAAAAATATATATTTTTAACATATATTTGAAACAAATTTACAATTTCATAATGTCAACAGCATTTTCAACTTATTAAGATAAATAAAAGACAGTTCTGTTTTATTACTTGAGTATATACAGCATAAAGATATAAAGAGAATGAATTACATTTAAGGTATGTTCGAGTACATCAGTGTCAATATCTGCCAATACAGACCAGAGGTAAGGCTCACCAACAACGCTGGAAGGGTTAGGTCCTTACTTTCTTAATGCTCACAGCAACAAGTTTCTCAAATTGAGCAAGTAATAATGGGTGTGGGTATAGTAATGTATTCAGTGGAAAAGAAACGGAAATTGTGTTCTTATTTTGGTAACTTGGGTCAGAAACAATGCTAAACTTAAATAAGAGTAGTTACATAGCAATTAGAGCAGAGAATTAGCGAGAGTGGACTGGGAAAGGCGTTTAGTAGAAGACAGTTGAGAAACAATAATAGATATGTAAAAATATAATTTATGACTCAGCAAAAAAAAATCCCAGTACAAATGTAATACCTTATTCAAAAAGGGAGACAAATAAAAAAAACCCAGCAATTATAGGTCAGTTAGCATAACACTGGAAAATTACATAGTAATTTACAAATGATCTGATGGTAGAGCATTTAGAAGTGTACAATATAATCAAGCAAAGTCAGCATAGCTTCATAAAGAGAAAGTCATTCTTGACAAATTCATTCACGTTCTTTGAGGAAGTAACAGGCAGGATAGTTAGAGTGGAACCTGTAGGTGTAACATATTTGAATTTCCAAAAAAGATATTAGATAAGGCCACTTAAGTCAAAAAGTGTGGCGCTAGAAAAGCACATCAGGTCAGGCAGCATCCGAGGTGCAGGAGAATTGACATTTCGAGCATAAGCCCTTCATCAGGAATGACTCTCATATTCCTGAAGAAGGGCTTATGCCCAAAACGTCGAGTCTCCTGCTCCTCGGATACTGCCTGACCTGCTGTGCTTTTCTAGCGCCACACTTTTCGACTCTGATCTCCATCATCTGCAGTCCTCACTTTCTCCTGGTCACTTATTAAGCGTCCATGCTATTGGAGGTAGTATATTAGCATGGATAGAGGATTAGCTAACTAATGAGAGAAAGACTGTTGAGATATATGGGGCATTTTCAGGGTGGCATCATGCAACTAGAAGAGCGCCACAGGGATCTGTGCGAAGGCCACAATTATTTGTGACATGGTGGTTCAGTGGTTAGCACTGCTGCCTCACTGCACCAGGGACCCAGGTTCAATTCCAGCCTCGGGTGACTGTCTGGAGTTTGCACGTTCTCCTTGTGTCTGCGTGGTTTCCTCTGGGTACTCCGGTTTCCTCCAACATTCTAAAGATGTGCTGGTTAGGTGAATTGGCCATGCTAAATTGCCCATAGCATTCAGGGATGTGTAGGTTAGGTGCTTTAGTCAGAGGAAACGTAAAGTAACAGTAGGGGAATGGGTCTGAATGGGATACTCGGATGATCGGTGTGGACTTGTTGAGCCAAATGGTCTGCTTCCACACTGTAGAGATTCTATTTATAACTTATATTTAAGACTAAATTGAATATACGATTGCGAAGTCGGTAGATGACAGAACAAATAGTGGGTAGGCAAATAGGATGGATGACACAAACAATCTGCAGAGAGACACAGACAGGTTGAGTGAAAGGGCAAAACGTGATAGAATATGTAGGAAAATGCGACATTATGTTCCTCTAGCAGGAAGAACAGAAGAGTTGAATATTAATTAAATGGAGAAAGGTTGCAAAAAGTTACAGCAGAGAGGTAATTGGGGATCTTTGTACATGATTCACAAAAAGCTGACATCCAAGTTCAACAGGAAATAGAGAAGGTAATTGGACAGTTGGCCTTCATTTCCAAGCAAATGGAGTGCGAAAATAGTGAGGTCTTGGTAAAACTATCCAAACACTAGTTAGATGATAGCATGAATCTTGTGAACAGCATTTGTCCTGTATCTGGCATAGGTCGCAGTCCAGAGGGGGCTAGGATCTTATAAGAAATTGAATAGGTTATACTTCTATTCACTGGAGCTTAAAAGAACGAGGGAGACCTTATTGAAACATGTAAGATTTTTAGGAGATTTTACAGGATAGATGTGGAGTGGTTGCTTCCCTTTTCGGAAGAGTCAAGGTCCAGAAGGCATAACCTCAAAGTTAGGGGTCACCCATTTAAAACAGAACAGAGGAGGAATTTCTTCTGATGGTGGTGAATCTGTGGGATTCTTTAGTACAGAGAGATGTCAAAGTTGGGTTCTTAAGTGTATTCAAAGTTAAGATAGATTGACCAGTGAGGCAACCAAGGATTATGGGCATAAACCAGTAAAGTGGAGTTCAGCATCTTCAGATTAGCCATGACCTTATTGAATCATGGAGCAGATTAGATGGGTTGAAACCTACTTCTGCTCTCATGTTTTATTCTAAGACTAATGATTTTAGTTTGAGAATACATTTCCTTGCTGCTTATTAACATATTTTAATTTTAGTGTTTTATTTTTCTGGCTCAATATTGTGTGTTTGGGTTTGTTTACTTTCGGTGTTTTGAAATGGCAGTGGAGAGTGGCGACACCAAATAACACTTTTCACTGTATTCGTAACAAATACTTGGGTCAAGAAATAAATCAAATCAAATTAAAATGGCTCAAAGAATGCACTACTGCCAAACAACTGCTTACAAAATCCCTTCTTCCTCTAAACTGCATCTGCTACTTCCAAGTTTGAGATGAATAAATGAAACAAAGGTTGTTTTTGTAATCTTAAATAAACTGATCATTAGTACCAATGCAATATCAGAACACATGAGCTAGTAGTAGTCTGGTTTTGTTTTGTGTGTGATGCATGTTCTTTTAATGTATCTTATTTGAGTCCTTTAAAAGGCACAACGGTCCTGTTCTACTGGAGCCAGCACCCACCCCGCTTTGATATTTTACACACATTGCCAATCTTAAAAGGTTGCTGGAAATACTATTTATTTATTTATCGTCAATTTATTTTGTTACAAAATGCAGTGAAAAGTGTTGTATAGTGTTCATCACTTAAAGCCAAAACGCAGAACACAAAAGCGGAAAAATTAAAAAAAAGAATAAGTGTTCAACTTTACAGTCCTTTCTAAGTGGTCCGCCAGGGGCCCAGTGATCAGCCAGAATGTTTACAGGATCTTGGTTGCCTCACTGATCTATCTATCTTAACTTCATATAGCTGCTGAGTCAAACCTGCAGTAGATCCCTCCAAATAAGTATGTTAATTTATATTTACTGGTAAGGTTTTGGACCAATCAAAGTGAGCATTATAGTGTGAGGAAACGGAAACATTTTTGGAAACAGTAGCAAACAATGAATACTCCCACTACCAACCATGTATAGATGAATTTGTTCTACTATCTTATACAAAATGAAACACGACATTTCCACAGTGCTCAACAGGGGAGATGCAGAAAGGGCAGTGCCTTTGGTTGGGACAGTCAGAGACAGAACTAGGGGACAAGCTCAAAATTGTCTGCTACTTAGTTTGAGAATAAGAGGATATGAGGATTGTACAGCAAAATGACCTACATGTGTTTCTATCTTCCATGTTCCTACAAGTGCTGAAAGAACTTGCGCCAGCAAAAAACTGATATTGAACCCTCTGATACAATGGAAGAGAAAAACCTTATTAGCTTGCTTATTGGGCCTGGATTGCAGCTGTTCGAGAAGGCAGCTTATCATCTTCTCAAGGGCAACTAGATAGAGGCAATAAAATGCTTGCCAAGCTAGTGACACCTTTGCCCCACAAATATTTTAAAGAATGGCCGTCTGCTCAAAGAACCTGTCCCGATGCCCTAGAATCTTGGTTGGAATATTTGTAAGCAATAGCTTGAATGTTGTCTCATGTGCTATTGGTCATGCAAATAAAACTGCCAAATAGGTAAATTAATGAGCTCATAAAGAAGTGAATTATCATAAAGCATAATAATCACTGCAATCAATTTACCCTACCTGGGCGGCATGGTGGCACAGTGGTTAGCACTGTTGCCTCACAGCACCAGAGACACGGGTTCAATGCCTGCCTCAGGCAACTGTCTGTGTGGAGTTTGCACATTCTCCCTGTGTCTGCGTGGGTTTCCTCCGGGTGCTCAGGTTTCCTCCCACAGTCCAAAAATGTGCAGATTAGGTCAATTGCCCATGCTAACTTGCCCGTAGTGTTAGGTAAAGGGATAAGTGTAGGGGAATGGGTCTGGGCCGGTTGCACTTCGGAGGGTCGGTGTGGACTTGTTGGGCTGAAGGGCCTGTTTCCACACTGTAAGTAATCTAATCTAATATAATATAATCTAAAAGAGATAGACTAAAGATATAGGAGACTAATTATGAGCTTGTAATAATCCTTTGTAGTCACATCTCTCTTTGATGAACAATACAAAAAAAACCTCAGAACTGGATGTCTATTTGAAAGGAGAGATCACCAATCAGGAGATGTAAGTTCTACTACAGGTGATCAAAAGTCCATTTAGGAATCAGTATGTTCGATACTTGACATGAAAACTATTTTATGATGAAAAATTGCAGGTGTGTTTGGACATATGCCTAGTGATTTCTGGAACACAAATGTATTTAATTATGCATAATTATTAACCTTAAACAATAAAACGCTTTCTAAAAGAAATTTAACAATTAAACAAATACAAATTTCAATCAGCAGCAAATGCCCATTTGAAAACTTAAGAATAAGACATGCAAAAATAATAGGAACAAAGGACAGCAACTCAAAAGAATGCTCATGGAAGATGATATCTCTGAGCATTTCACAATAAAGGATATCAAGGCAAGGAGAAAAAGCCTCGGGAGAAAGAAGGAATCTTCTTTTGAAGAAGGAGACATGCAAGGCAGCTAGAACTGGCTGGAGGTTTCTGGTGGAAAGGAAAGTTAATAGTGTGACCAAGAGTGTTGGAAAAGTCTCCATCTTCAGTATTGGAGCATATCCATGACATGAAGGAGAAGAAATTGATATGGAGAAGAGATGGCAGAAAGGACTAGCAAATATATCAAGCATTAAAAGGCAAAGGCAGAAAAGTAAAGTTGTGGATTAATGAGCTGAATGGTCTACTTCTGCTTATACATCATAATGTCTTCCAGAAATAACAAATGCAATAGGCCCCATGATTCTATATTTGCAGCGACATAAAGCAGGAGGATATCTAAAACCTCTTGATTAGACAACAGCAATGTGTACTTTATACTTCATTCTATGTGTCTTTTACACCTAGTCTGCAAGACATAGTAATAAATTTTTACATGCAAGTTTTGGCAACACAACAACTTAGTTTGTACTTAAAGTTAACACATGTTCGCGCGACATAAGACAAGAGCACTTTGCACTGGATTTACTCTTGCATCCTTCAATTTAATATCGGCTCCTGCCCCAACTTGCTGGACAGGCAAACAACGTGGGTATGTGTAGGACCTCAGGAATGCTGGGATCAGCTGCATATCTTTTCATCATATGTGTTTGAAGGATCGAAGAAAAAAAAATGAACAAAGTAGAAGGAGAGTGCCTTAGAGTGGATCGGTTAGAATCAGTCAGATACAGAAAAAGAAATAAAGAGACAAAGAACAGCTAGATTGAAAAAGCAGCAAAAGGAAAAGAAAGAAATAAATCTTAAAAATTACATTTTCAAAATCTTTAACAACTAAATGAGAGTGAACATTTTAAATAGTTCCCTTTCTGGGCTAGAGAGGTTTACTGACAAAACATTAACAATCACTATATTGTTAGAGCTTACCCTACTACATCCCAGCCCAAACCTAAGAGGCAAAACCAATGGATAGTTTATGCACATATTCAGCAAATTCTTAAAAGTAATGGGTAGCCAGGGAGAGGAATGAGACAAAAATACTGCAGGTTGGAATCCAAGGTAGATATGCAAGAGGCTGGAAGAACACATCAAGCCAGGCAGAATTGGGGGTAGAGAAGTTGGGTTTGATTCCAGCCTTCGTCTATGTATGGATAGAAGTGATAGTTAGTCATGTCTTTTGGTGGCTAGTCTGTGTGGAGCTTGCACGTTCTCCCCAAATCTGCCTGTGTTTCCTCCCACAGTCCAAAGATGTGCACTTTAGGTGAAGTGGGCAAGTTAAATTACCCATAGTGTTCAGAAATGTGTAGGTTACGTGCATTAGTCAGGGGTAAATGTACAGTAATATGGTAGGAGAATGGGTTTGGGCGGGTTACTCTTTGGAAGGTTGGTGTGGACTCGTGGGCCAAAATGGCCTGTTTCTACATTGTAGGGATTCTATGATTCTAAGTTGATGTTTCAGGTGTAATAAACGTTGACTTCTCCACCTGCTGACACTGCCTGGCTTGCTGTGTTCTCCCAGCTTCCTGCTTGTCTACTAGGGAGAGGAATGAAGCAAGCAGTGCAGAGGCAGAAAATTCTGGATGTGTGCAACGAGACAAATCTTTCAAGGCTCGGAATTTCTTAGCCAATTTATGACAGCGTCAGGTTGTAAATTTGCTCGCTGAGCTTGTTGATTTGTTCTCAGATGTTCCGTCATCACGCTAGGTAACATCATCAGTGAGCCTCCAGTGAAGCGTGGGTGTTCTATCCAGCTTGCTATTCGTCTGTCCCGGTTTGTTGTGGTGGGTGATGTCATTTCCAGTTATGTTTCTGAGAGGTTGGTAAATGAGGTCCAAATCTATCCTCGAGAAATTCCCGTGCATGTCTTTGTTTAACCTGTCCCAGGATGGATGTATTGTCCCAGTTGAACTGGTGTCCCTCTTCGTCTATGTATGGATAGAAGTGATAGTTAGTCATGTCTTTTGGTGGCTAGTTGGTGCTCATGCATCCTGGTGGCTAGTTTCCTGCCTGTTTGTCCAATGTAATGTTTCTTGTAGTCCTTGCAGGTTATTTTGCATAAGACGTTCATTCTAACGGTTGTTGATACAGGGTCCTTTAAATTTATCAGGAGCTGTTTCAGTGTGGTGGTAGGTTTGTGGGCTACCATGATGCTTAGGGGCTGGTGTCCCCTTAAGACAGACATGCATGGGAATTCCTAGAGGCCTGGCATTCAAACCTGAGCTCCATTAATAAACATAGATTTGGACCCCATTGACCAACCTCTCAGAAATAGAGCCAGAAATGATATCACCTACCACAACAAACCGAGACAGATAAATAACAACCGGGGTAGAATACCAGCACTTCACCGGAGGCTCAGTGATTATGTTACCTAGCTTGGTGACAAAATGTCTGAGAACAAATCTACCAGCTCAGCGAGCAAATTTACAATCTGATCCACAATCTGAGCTACAAATCTTCTTCAAAATCTTATTACAGCATGCACTGCTATAACATTGCTATTTAGCCAGCAATATCCTGCTCAAACTGCCCTGTTGAGAGTAGCAGACAATTATTAAAGGCTTGCTTAATTATTTGGTGCTTTGTTGCATTAAGAATGCTTGCAGGTGGTTTCCTAGATAGCAACAGGTGAGGCCATGAGAAATTAGAATGTTGAACTGGAAGGATTATGAGAATGTTTTCTCATGTATTTAGAAAATAATAGAAATTATTCCCAAACCTCCCACAGTGTAATGGACTAGGGACTACAATAAATGCTGGATCAGATTGTCTGGGATGCCCATAGACAACAGTGCACCACACAAACAAATCTGACCCCGGTTTTACTTCAACAGAAGAATTAAATCATGCAACTACTCTTCCCTTACCTCTTTCCCAATCTATTATATTCGCACCTTGCAAAACTGTCACACAATTTTCCATGTGGCATATATAATTCATGATATGTACCCAATTATTTTCTTCACTTCTTCTCAAGCACTCTCCTTATAAGTGTTTCCTTCTCTTGTCCTGTTCTTTTATATATCTCCCAGGGTCTCTGCATGGGTCTTAACACTGGCTTCTTTGCTGAAGAATTCAATGTCGGACCCTCAAGCTTATTAGCACAAAGGGTATTTACTTAGGAAAGGGGCTGGGGTCTGTTATCTGGTGCTTTTGGTTCTTTGTTCCCAACCCCACATTTGAGCTACTTCACACGCAAAGCTAGTAAGTTTGGACCAGTTCAGGTTTTCTTGGTAGGGCAATTTCAGAAATAAAAATAATCTGCAAAACTTCTGACTTTCCATCGGTAAAAAAGATCAAAACATTGTTGAGAGGTACCAAATGGCAGTCTGGAAATCATCACAGGTTGGAAATGAAGTTTAGGTACACACCATGACTGGGCAACATCAAGATGATAGGCCGAGAAAACAGTGCAAACTCTGAAAAGACTAGAACTCACTTATCAGGCCCAAGAGAATGCAGAGGAAACCTATTGCAAGTATTTACTTAAGTTATAACAGAGAAACTTGTAACTATTTTGATGACTTGAAATTTGTTTACATCCTTACCATGATATATAAATTAGATTTTTGGAGCTATCTTTGAGACCCAAACTGGTTAATAAAAATGCTCAGCCTATCATGAGAAATGGAATCTGCAGAGCATGTACAGAGAATGTTTCTAGTAAACCATCAGCCATGGTCACTCAAACACTTGAGATTTCTTAACAGGGGAATATCAGAAATAATTTTTAATGCAGATTAAAATATTGTGCTGTCTATGCTTGTTACATCACATGTTAACTAAAATAAAAACAGATTAGAACATCCCCATTATTGCAATTTGTGATCAATTTGATAAAATTGAAGTGAGTGGCACGGTGGCACAGTGGTACAGTTCAATTCCCGCCTCAGGCAACTGTCTGCGTGGAGCTTGCACATTCTCCCAATGTCTGTGTGGGTTTCCTCCGGGTGCTCTGTTTTCCTCCCACAGTCCAAAAATGTGCAGGTTAGGTGAATTAGCCATGTTAAATTGCCTGTAGTGTTAGGTGAAGGGGTAAATGTAGGGGAATGGGTCTGGGTGGTTGCTCTTCAGAGGGTTGGTGTGGACTTGTTGGGCCGAAGGGCCTGTTTCCACACTAAATAATCTAATCAAAAAATCAAAAGGAGCTCTCTCAGATAATTTGACATTACACGATCATGTGCAATAATATTTCACTTTTACACTCTAGGATGACCAGAACACCTATTGCTTTTGCTTAGCAGATTTCTTTATAGCTGAGAGACTGAAATCAAACTAGGTTTGGCAGCACAGTCAGTAAGTGTACATTCCGATCAACAATTTTCAATAGGTACCTAAAAAGAATTGAAAAATTCAATTCTGCAAGGATCGACTTCAGTATTTAACTGCCTTTTTGTTTTGAAAATCAAATGATGTTTACTAAAGGAGACCATTTTTCAGTACATGTATAAATAATTATAAATGCTGCCACTGAAAACTAATACAGTTTAGCTGGCTGGCCTGCAGGCATTTCCAAGACTAAAATTGGTTCGCCTAGGTTTTCCAAAGAGTGGCAATCTTTTAGAGATTGCCTTAGTTTTTCCTTCTTCCATAATAAAATTTCTGTATGTCTGAGATGGGATTCTGATTCGTGTTCCTTCAGAAATCAGGAGCCATACTTCCATTCTGACAATTCCATCATAGTGTACAACTGTTCGGAGGGTGCAAACTTTGGCAGTTAAGGGGGGCGGTGAAAAGTTATTGTGATCGGCAGTGGGGGAGGGGGGTGTGTGGGGGAGAGATATAGAGTTGAGGTTACAATCAGATCAGCCATGGTCTTATTAAATGGCCAGCAGGCTTGAAGGGCTGAATGGCTACTCCTAATTCATATGCTCGCTTTATGTGACAAAAAGCTACATTCCAGTGACTGAATGGTTAGTTGTTAAAGTAGCATCCTGCTCAACCTATCATTTTAAAAAGGTAACAACTTTTCTTCATCCTTCAAAGCCCTGGTCTTTTTTGTACAACATAATATGTGCAACCAAAACAACACAAAACAAGACAAAATCTTCCCAAGGTCTCAGCATGTGTGTGATACATCTGTGGTATCAATTAGTTCCTCAACATACAATGCCATTATCTAATGGCTAAAATGTTATCCAATTAGCTATGCACTTAATGAGCAACAGTCTGTAAAAATCTAATTGACAATGATTTTCACAATTTGTGATGGGTATCTTACATATCTGCTCATTAATAAATTGTCTGAACATGACCACATTTCTCAGAAGTAAGGTAGGTCTAACTATACCCATCTAAAACTGTTCCAAAATGAATATTTTAAATTCAGCAGAAATTCATGATGAAGTTGCATCTGGTGAAACTAATTGTGACAAAATGTAACCATGCAAAAATAGATATGAATGCTTAGAATATGAAATTCATTTAACAGCATGCCAACAGTATGGCTTAGGTATCCTATTGCATCACAGAAACAAAATTCAGATAAAATGTTCAAAATCATTCATACATAAAATGTTTTAACTGAAGTCAAAAATCTACATGATCCTATTCCATTACTTTTGATACTATTCAGACTTTAGACTAATTTGGAAACCTCACAAACATGATTCACAGAACTGGTCCAAAAATTGAAGGATGGACTGGGGATTAATACAGCAGAGACATTCTCCTGATGTTGGCGATCGGAGCATGTTGTTAGGACAAAATAGAAGTTTGATCCTAAATCTGGCTGTGAGATATTTAAGCTGGAAGCCCTTAGGATTAAACCTGAGTTGTCAACATGTAAACCTGACCCAATCTCTCTACTTGCATGCCTCAGAACTTGCACAAACTTTCACAAAATGTTTCAAAGGAAAATCTGTACATACATTTGTGATTACTGCAATGAGGGAATTAATTAAAATAAAACAAAATTGTAAACATTGCAGCAAAGTAATATACCTGCAAGGTGTGGCAAATCTCAAAATGACAATTGCAAAGGAGCTTTAATGAAATTTAAGAATATATACAGGAATCTCCAGTCACCTTGTTCAGAAGACATAACATACATCAGTTGCATTTGTTACACAGAGGTTTTAGCATCACATTTGGAAAAAACAAGAACAGGTCTTTTTGAAAGGAGCTACAGCATGACCTCAGAGGAAAGGAACAATAGGAAGAGCTGTCAATACAGTTTCAGCTACTGAATTCAAAGAAATAGTACCATCTTCTAATTACCCTCTAACACCAATAAACTGAGACCATATCACCCATTAACTTAAATGTGTTAGTGTCACAAATATGACACTATCTAAACAAACTTCAAGCCTTTGCAAGTGCAAATGAATTCTCAATGGATTTTCTACTTAGTTCATGAAATAACAACACAATTATGAAGAAAGAGGTGAGAAGCCATTTCTTAAACTTTTCACTGTATGTGTATTAAAACAAAAATCAATAATATTGGGTCAATCAATTATTTAAAACATGGCTTTAAAGGGTTAGCTCATTTCATATAGTCTTTTTTCCTTGGACTTGCCTCTATGACATATACAAAAGACTGCAGATGCTGTAGATTAGAGTCGAGAATGTGGTGCTGCAAAAGCACAGTGGATCAGGCAGCATCCAAAGAGCAGGAAAATTGACATTTCAGACAAAAGCCCTTCATCAAGAAGGACTAAAGGGCTTTTGCCCGAAACGTTGATTCTCCTTCTCCTTGGATGCTGTCTGATCCACTGTGCATTTGCAGCACCACACTCTCGACTCTATGACACATGCACAGCTACAGTACAAAACAGCCCTCTACAATGCTAAGCACTTGGACTTCAAACAACTTTTAGTTAGATAGAAAAATAATTATTCACTAACAAAGAATTGCTTGATTAACTCTTCTTGTCCCTTTGACTCAATTTCTTTTTATTTTTATTCAGAGACTACAATAGTCTACATTACTAAAATAGTTAATGAAGGTTTAGCACAGACAATCCAGAATCAAAAGGGACACCTTCAAAGTTTCCAGCTGGTAGTTTGCACTGGCTGTGGCTGACTGCCAAAGATACCATTAACAATGCTGTAATATAAATAATCAACTGCCAATGGACTTAACGTATAAAATATCACTTGGATGGAACATTTGTTCCTAAAATGCACTTTTCCCCTTTAGATTCTGTGCTACACACCAGAATGAAGAGAAACTGTTAAATGCATCTTGTACTTTGGTCAATTGTATTCTGCAGCCAATAATTAATGTGCATGAGAACAGATTAGGATTTCTCTTTCCATTTTACCTCCATTAACCTTCCTTTGAAGAAGAAATTAACTCCTCCCCATTACTGTCACTGAAATTTCAGATAAGTACAGTTGAGAAAGTACACGACTCACCTTTTTTTAAAAAAATTCATTCACGTTGATATAGAAATTATTAAGAATTCTAGCAGTTATTGTCCATCTCTATTTGCCCTTGAGAAGAGGTGCTGGTCAGCTGCTCTCTTGACAACTGACGGGCAGCATGGAAAAGGAGGTGGGAATAGTCCTGATAATAAAGGATTTCATAAGGGCATTAGTGAGAAAGGAGGTTGGCTCATTGAATCAGTATAGGTGCACATTAGCAATAGCAAGAGCCAAAATGCTATTGGGTATAATGTATGAAGATTCAACATTATTATTAGTTGAGAAGTTAGGTTCTCAAGTGGAGGAACATGAATTTTGGTATCATAATTCTGTGAAGATCTGAACTTTTAAAAGAAAAAGTCAGAAATCACTGCATGCGGAGACCAAAACAGCATTTAAAAGGAATTGACAGATTTCAGCTGAATGACCTACATGCTTGAAGTGTGGATTCTCCTGCTCCTCGGATGCTGCCTGACTTGCTGTGCTTTTCCAGCGCCACACTCTTCAACTCTGATTTCCCGCATCTGCAGTGCTCACTTTCTCCCTGAATGACTGACATGTCAATTCAGAAGAATATTGCAAAAGTGTTTGCTGATTTGAGTTTTATGACCCCCTGAGAAAGGGAGGAGGTAGAAGCAGGTTGTTGCAGGGGGCAAGAGGATTATAGGAGCAGAGGTGCTGCTATCGGTTGTTTCAAAGCAGTCAGGGCTAGGGAGAAGTCTCAAGGTGCTAAGTAGTCACTGATGGGGTCTGACCATTATCACTTCAACTGCGTATTCTGTAGTTCTGCATCCCAAGCCCATGAGCTAATGGCCAACCTTGCTTTAGCTTTTTCTGATTATATTTTGTATGAATAGTAACTTTTAACAAGATTATTACACACATAACCCCTTTGCTCCACCACAACCCTTCCTCGGACTTGATCATCAGTCTGATGTGCCTAACTCAAAACCAAAGTGATGATTTTATATCTTTCCATACTGAACTCCATTTGTCATTGTTTTGCCCGGTCATATATCATTCCCTTTGTAACTTCTCAGTTCCATCCTAGAATTTGTATTGAATTCATTCTGGGTCAGTGGGTAAAGTATGTTAGTCAGACTTTGCCATGCCACACTTGAGGTGTATTAACATAAAAACATAGCTACGTAATCAGGAGTCAGGATAAAGATCTTACTCTTGACTTGCACTAAAGTTAGAACCAAAAAGTTATTGTCTGTACACAATAACTGACATTGACTACAATAGCAGGTCATGGAATTTAAGAATAGTCCAGTTTCAGTTCCTGGTCAATGACAGTGCCTAGGATTCCAATGGTCAGGAATTCAGTGAAGGGAACATCACTGAAGGTCAATGATGGTCAGATCTTTTCTTTGAGATGGTTATTGCTCAGTACTATGTGGTATGAATGCTATTTGCCACTTATCAGCCCAAGCCTGAACTGTGCCTATAACTTGCTGCATTTGAATGGCAGAATCAGGCACTTCAGCAGACCATATCTATACTGACCAACAAACACCAAATTACCCTATTTCGATTTATCTGCACTTGGTCCATAGCTTACTATATCCTGGCATTTTAGGTGAACATCCAGGGCATGGTCTAGTGCTGAACATTGCATAAACATCAGCAAACAAACCCACCTGGAGGCAGTGAGGACCAGTCATGAATCATAGAATCTCTATAGTACAGATAAGATGCTATTCAGCCCATTAAGTCTACACCAACCCTCCAATGAGCATCCCATCCTATCTCTGTAAACCCAAATCTACCATGACTAATCTACCTAGCTTACGCAACCCTGGACACCATAGGGTTGCAACTTAGCATGGTCAGTCCACTTAACTTGCTCATCTTTGGACTGTAGGAGGAAACTTGAGTACCCGACAGAAATCCACGCAGACACAGGGAGAATGTGCAAATTCTAGTCAGACAACCGCCAAGACTGGAACTGAACCTGGGTCACTGATACTCTGAGGTCTAGTGCTAACCACTGTATCACCCAGGTGAAGATGGCTGGGCTGAAGACACCTCCCTGAGGAAGTCCTGCAGTTATGTCCTGGGGCTGAGATACTTGGTTGGGTTCAGTTCCTTTGCCCATGTTTGGACCCAAACTGAGCAGCATGTAGTTTATCGTTAAGTGCTGTCAACAACACCTTTCATCACTTAGCTGGTGATTAAAATTAGACTGATTGGGCATAATTAGCCATGTTAGATTTTTCCTACTTTTAGGCAAAAGACATATATGGCCAACATTTGCATTGCCAAATAGATGCCAATGTCGTGGGTGTAATGGTACTGTTTGGCTAGGTGCGCGACAAGTTCTGGCACAAATCTCAGTGCTACTCATGCAATGTTGCAAATATCTTCAGCCTTTTTCTGATACTATACAGACAGAATCGATCTGGAAGATTGTTTCTGCTAGCTACAGAATCTGGAATATGGGGAATGATTCTCAGGAGAAGGGGCTCATTACTTGACAATGAGGAGGAGAAAGCTCTTCACTCAAAAGGTTACAGCGCTTCATCATTGAGCATTGTGACAATGCTGCTCTTTCAACAAGGTTATGCTGCCCTTGGCTTTTTTGCTCCGCCCAGAGAGGTCGTAAAAGACGCAACTCCGAAAGGTATGGGGTTGAAGGTTTTCAGGGCCAATTTGATTATAGCTAACAGATAACTGCTTTTTGCCTGAGGCAGTAAGTTTTAAAAAAAGAACTTGTACAATGAAAGGGGAGTTGCAGTTCTCCCAGCTCAGCTTTTCTCTGGTTTGGTTTGGGTTTAGCAAGGAAGCTGCTGGACCTGATTTTTCATTTTGTTCCAAGGGGTGTTTATGGGGATTGTTGCAAATATTTGGAACATCATCATTAAGTTGGGATAAACTGTTGGGTTTTCAGATAGGTTAAGTCATTCTGTTCTCTTTTGTTTGTGTTTTACTTAAAACTAAGAGGTTTGACCAGCGGCATCTCTCCTGGAATATCCACTTGACACCCGCTTAAAACAACAAGCAAAGTTGGGCTTGGGTTACTTTCCTGAAATGATGTGAGGGGGTCTGGCCTGGACCATAACAGTAAATTTTAGGTTGGGCTTGACAGAATTTTGGCTTCTCAGGAAATAAAGGAATATGCTGATGCATCCGAAAGTGGAGTTAATGCTGATGATCAGCCAGAACCACAGTGATTGATAGAGGCACATGGTCTATTACTCCTATGTTGATTCTCTGACTAGAATCTTAGCAGTTATAGTTTTTTTTGAACCAGTGCCAAAATGTAAAAGGAATTGCAAACATACAACAATAAAAGCTACAGGTTAACAAGCTCATGGATAACACGCATGAAATAAATGCTTTAAGCACTAAACATTTTGATTACTGGCTGCGGAAGATTTGTCATTGCTTGTTACTACCCTCTATTGGCTGAAACCAAGTAATGCAATAGTGTTGTCTTGCCCAGCACAGTTCAATGACACCAGGTTAATTAATTAAGTGATAAAACAGGTAAAGTCATAGACAACTAATGTATCAACAAGTTGGCTCTGCCTGCAGATAGCATGAAGAAATTGTAAGGGTAACACTACACATAAAATACTGATTTTTATTCTATAAAACCAACAGTATGTTAATAATGAATACCTTTAATTTTCCTAATAAACTGAGGGAAATAGTTGTGAAATGCAAGGTGTGATGGTGGTTAAGGAAAGGAATCCTGAAATAAATACTGGGGAGTTTTCTTGATTAATATGGTGACAAACCAACAAGGAAAGAAATGGTGCAAGAGAAGCACATTTCAGTGGAGAGTAATTGACAAAATGAGCACAACAGCATGAGGTGTGGTGCAATTATTGAAGAGGACAGAAGCAGAAAATCAGAGGTGACAACACAGAAGAGGAACAGACTAATTTCAACACAGTGAAAAACATCTGGCTCAGATGGATTAATGAGAATTAGAAAGTAAAACTACCAATGAGCAAAGGGAGGCCTTTGAAGAAGCGATGCTTCAACACATACCCATGAAGGAGAAAGAAAGGGTTTTCTGGATGACTGCAGATACAAAGATTAAAATGAATCAGGAAAATGAGGCTTATGATAAATTTCAGATTCAAAATACAGTAGAGAATCATGGAAGATACAGACATTGGAGAGGTGAACTGAGTAAGGATATGAGGGGGAGGAAAGGCAGTGTATAAGTTTACTGGGGAACAGAAAAGGGTCTTTAATGAACATATAAAGAGGAAAGGGGCAGTTAAAGAAAGCAATTTAACAATAAAATAAGCATATTGTTACAGAAGTGGAGGTATTGAATCAATACTTTGTAACTATATCCCCAAAGAGGCCACTGCTGATGTCACAGCGAGAGCTGCATTAAAGGAAATACATAGGTTGAAAAGTGGTTACCTGATCCACAGTCTTCTCAGCACACCAGGATACATCCTAGTTGTGGAGATAGCAGAGGAAAAAACAGAAAATGTTGGAGAAACTTAGCAGGTCTGACACCATCTGTGGGGCAAGAAACAAGCGTTAAAGGTTTGAGTCCCATACAAGTCCCAGCTTCTTCACAACTTGACGATGCCAGGCATGCTGAATTTCTCCAACATTTTCTGTCTTTATTTCGGATTTTCAGAATCCGCAGTATTTTACTTTTATTTGAAATAGCTGAGTTTCTGGTCACAATCATTCAATCCTTCTTGGGTATGGGAGTGGGGGTTTGAAACGATCAGTACAGCTCAAAGAGGCATCAGTGATTGGTCAACTACCATTAATTGTGTGGGGTCTCTTAGATTGTGATCCAACATTAATCACTGGGAAATAAATGGCTTAGAAATGACAAACAGTACAGATTCTTTAGAGGTAACTGATACCTGACAAATACATTTAGTTGTTTGATGAAATAACAGATAGTTGATGAGATTAGTGTAGCTGATGTTGCGAATGTGGACATTTTAAAATGGTTTAATGAAGTCACATATTAGAATAGTTAACATAATTTATGGACGGCACAGTGGCACAGTAGTTAGCACTGCTGCCTCACAGTGCCAGAGACCCGGGTTCAATTCCCGCCTCAGGCGACTGACTGTGTGGAGTTTGCACATTCTCCCCGTGTCTGCGTGGGTTTCCTCCGGGTGCTCCGGTTTCCTCCCACAGTCCAAAGATGTGCAGGTCAGGTGAATTGGCCATGCTAAATTGCCCGTAGTGTTAGGTGAAGGGGTAAATGTAGGGGTATGGGTGGGTTGTGCTTCAGCGGGTTGGTGTGGACTTGTTGGGCTGAAGGGCCTGTTTCCACACTAAGTAATCTAATCATAATTGAAGCCAATGCAATGAAAGATTTAGTAACAACATGAATACAAAATGTTCTGAGACAGAATGCTGAGGGTGATAATGAATAAGCTGTTTCACAGACAGAAAGGAATTGATTATACTGTGCTGTCCCCCTAGAGTCAGTATTAATAGTAATGCTCTTTTTTGATATGCATTAATAACTTTAACATATCCATAAAAGACACTTTTCAATGTCTTCAGCTGACATTATGTAGAGAAGCTTGAAATGTTACATTTTTTTGTGTAAGAATGAAGAGGCAGTCTTAAAAGGGATGCACATACAAAGGAGCTTGGATTTACATACATAAAACTTTAGTCAGGTTGATAAAGTTGTTTAAAAAGTGGTGCGGGATCTTAGTTTTGTGAATCGGGGACAAGGCACATAAGTTCAGTGAGGTCTTAGTTGGATTACAGCATCCAATTCTAGGCATCACAGTCTGGGAAAGCCTTTGAGAAGCTGCAGTGGTGAAGTAGTACTAGCCAAGACATTTGTATTCAAGTCTCTGAGTGAGTTTCACACCCATGACATTCTGACTTGGAGGTAAGAATGTTACCAAATAAGTGAAATCTGACACTTCCAATTTACCAAGCGATGAGGGGGCTCCAGGTACATGCAGCAATGGGAGAGGCTGAGGTTAGTCGTCTTAAATCAGAGGGATTAAAGAGACACTGAATGGGGGAGGGTGTGAGCATTTAAAACTATGAAGAATTTTGATCGAGTAAATTCTGGCAGCAGGTTACTCACCAGAGAACACAAACCTGAAGTGACTGGTGAAAGAACTAGAAGAAAGATTTAGAGTTCAATGCCTGAGAAGATAGTGGAGGTAGACTTGGTAAAGTTACCTTCATCTTGTTTGAATTCCAGAGCAAGTTGCAGCTATGGTAATGCACACTGTTCTAGTCTATAAACTCAAATAAAAGTACTGAAGAAAGTGAGAGTAAGGAGGATGGTGCCAGAGATTACATTTATCAGGAAAGACTGAATAGGTTGAGCACTTTTCTACAAGACAGATTTCAAGTAGCCTGATGTGATAGTCAGATTGTTAATTCGTGCCTTAGATGTTGAGAGAATGCTTCGGCATTTGGGAGGATATAAATGAAAGTCCTAAGTGCAAAATAACTGACAATAAACCCAATAGGGAAATAATGGGTATTTATTTACTCAGGGGTTTGAATGTGGTACACACAACCATAGGAAGTGGTCGAGGCAAATAGCTTGGATGTTTCTAAAACAAAACTAAATGGGCACATGAGAGAAAAGCAAACAGAAAGACAGGCTGAAAAGAGAAGATAGAGTAGTGGTTATGTTCCCACACTGTTTCATCTATAAAATTCCATGTAGATTTGGTTATATCCATGAAAAGAAAGATGGTGCAGAAATATGAGGAAACAGTGGAAGAATGGGATTCACTGCACAGTCACAAATCAAACATGTATAAAGCACGGACTTCCATTGTGTAATACATGTTCCTTCACTACTCTTTTAGTAAGTAATCACTTATTCTGTGCACAGAGTTTCCAAGTACTGTTCAATAAATAGTAAAGAATTTACAGTCAAGCTATCCTGCTAAAATTGCAGACTTTGGGAAGAAATAGGAGATTTATAAAATCAAACCAACCACTTTTTCTGATGTTGAGATCTACTGCTTTCTGAAAAAATGGGTAGATTTCTATGCAACATACCAAACAGATCTAATATTGTTGACTAACAAATTGAATATGGCTGAAAATGTGATGCTGGAAAAGCGTAGCAGGTCAGGCAGCATCCAAGGAGCAGGAGAATCGACGTTTCGGGCATGAGCCCTTCTTCAGGAACGAGGAGAGTGTGCCAAGCAGGCTAAGATAAAAGGTAGGGAGGAGGGACTGGGGGGAGGGGCGTTGGAAATGCGATAGGTGGAAGGAGGTTAATGTGTGGGTGATAGGCCGGAGTGGGGTGGGGCGGAGAGGTCAGGAAGAAGTTTGCAGGTTAGTAAGGTGGTGGTGAGTTCGAGGGTTGGGACTGAGACAAGGTGGGGGAGGGGAAATGAGGAAACTGGAGAAATCTGAGTTCATCCGTTGTGGTTGGAGGGTTCCTAGGCAGAAGATGAGGCACTCTTCCTCCAGCCGTCGTGTTGCTATGGTCTGGCGATGGAGGAGTCCAAGGACCTGCATGTCCTTGGTGGAGTGGGAGGGGGAGTTGAAGTGTTGAGCCACAGGGTGGTTGGTCCGGGTGTCCCAGAGGTGTTCTCTGAAACGTTCCGCAAGTAGGCGGCCTGTCTCCCCAATATAGAGGGGGCCACATCGGATGCAGCGGATGCAGTAAATGATGTGTGTGGAGGTGCAGGTGAATTTGTGGCGGATATGGAAGGATCCCTTGGGGCCTTGGAGGGAAGTAAGGGGGGAGGTGTGGACGCAAGTTTTGCATTTCTTGCGGTTGCAGGGGAAGGTGCCGGGAGTGGAGGTTGGGTTGGTGGGGGGTGTGGACCTGACGAGGGAGTCACGGAGGGAGTGGTCTTTTCGGAATGCTGATAGGGGAGGGGAGGGAAATATATCCTTGGTGGTGGGGTCCGTTTGGAGGTGGCAGAAATGACGACGGATGATATGATGTATATGGAGGCTGGTGGGGTAGTAGGTGAGAATCAGTGGGGTTCGACACGGTCCTTCCCCCCTTAGTCCAAGAACTCCCCACCTACGTTCGGGACACCACCCATGCCCTCCACCTCCTCCACGATTTTCCCCGCCTTATCTTCACCATGGACATCCGGTCCCTGTTCACCTCTATCCCCCATCACTAAGGACTCAAAGCCCTCCGCTTCTTCCTTTCCTGCCGTACCAACCAGTACCCTTCCACTGACACCCTCCTTCGACTGACTGAACTGGTCCTCACTCTGAACAACTTCTCTTTCCAATCCTCCCACTTCCTCCAAACCAAAAGAGTAGCCATGGGCACCCGCATGGGCCCCAGCTATACCTGCCTCTTCGTAGGATATGTGGAACAGTCCATCTTTCGCAGCTACACTGGCCCCACCCCCCACCTTTTCCTCCGCTACATCGATGACTGTATCGGCGCTGCGTCATGCTCCCACGAGGAGGTTGAACAGTTCATCCACTTTACCAACACCTTCCACCCCGACCTCAAATTTACCTGGACCATCTCAGACTCCTCCCTCCCCTTCCTAGACCTCTCCATTTCCATCTCGGGCGACCGAATCAACACGGACATTTACTATAAACCGACCGACTCCCACAGCTACCCAGACTACACCTCCTCCCACCCTGCCCCCTGTGAAAACGCCATCCCATATTTCCACTTCCTTCATCTCTGCCGCATCTGCCTCCTTCTTCAAAGACCACAATTTCCCCCCAGACATGATCGACGATGCTCTCCACCACATCTCCTCCACTTCCCGCTCCTCCGCCCTTGCGCCCAGCCCCTCCAATCGCCACCAGGACAGAACCCCACTGGTCCTCACCTACCACCCCACCAACCACCAGATACATCATATCATCTGTTGTCATTTCCGCCACCTCCAAACGGACCCCACCACCGGGGTTATATTTCCCACCCCTCCCCTATCAGCGTTCCGAAAAGACCACTCCCTCTGACTCCGTCGTCAGGTCCACACCCCCCACCAACCCAACCTCCACTCCCGGCACCTTCCCCTGCAACCGCAAGAAATGCAAACCTTGCACCCACACCTCCCCCCTTACTTCCCTCCAAGGCCCCAACGGATCCTTCCATATCCGCCACAAATTCACTTGCACCTCCACACACATCATTTACTGCATCCGCTGCACCCGGTGTGGCCTCCTCTATATTGGGGAGACAGGCCGCCTACTTGCGGAACGTTTCAGAGAACACCTCTGGGACACCCGGACCAACCAACCCAACCATCCTGTGGCTCAACACTTCAACTCCACCTCCCACTCCACCAAGGACATGCAGGTCCTTGGACTCCTCCATCGCCAGACCACAGCAACACGACGGCTGGAGGAAAGCGCCTCATCTTCCGCCTAGAAACCCTCCAACCACAAGGGATGAATGCAGATTTCTCCAGTTTCCTCATTTCCCCTCCCCCACCTTGTCTCAGTCCCAACCCTCGAACTCAGCACTGCCTTCCTAACCTGCAATCTACTTCCTGACCTCTCCACCCCCACCCCCACTCTGGCCTATCACCCTCACCTTGACCTCCTTCCACCTATCGCATTTCCAACGCCCCTCCCCCAAGTCCCTCCTCCCTACCTTTTTTCTTAGCCTGCTTGGCACACTCTCCTCATTCCTGAAGAAGGGCTTATGCCCGAAACGTTGATTCTCCTGATCCTTGGATGCTGCCTGACCTGCTGCACTTTTCCAGCAACACATTTTCAGCCATATTCAATTTGTTAGTCAACAATATTAGATCTGTTTGGTATGTTGCATAGAAATCTACCCATTTTTTCAGAAAGCAGTAGATCTCAACATCAGAAAAGGTGGTTGGTTTGATTTTATAAATCTCCTATTTCTTCCCAAAGTATACTTTCTGCAATTTTAGCAGTACAGCTCGACTGCTATATAGATTCTCCTGTTCATTTGGATGCTGCCTGACCTGCTGCGCTTTTCCAGCAACACATTTTCAGCTCTGATCTCCAGCATCTGCAGTCTTCACTTTCTCCTAACAAATTGAATATATTCAGATACAGGAGCAAATGTTTCTTGAGGGTTCCCCTGTGTCTTTTTAATGCGTAGGTCACGGCTGGTCAGCATTTATTGCCGAGCCAGAGTTGCCTTTCAAAGGTGGTGATGAGCTGCCTTCTTGAACTACTGCAGTTCATGTGCTATGGGTTGACCCACGATGCCCTTAGGGAGGGAATTCCAGGATTTTTACCCAGCAACACTGAAGAAATAGCTTTTGCACTCTCCTTTGAACCAAGGTTCATCTCTTGGCTTGATCGTGATGGTTAGGTGGGAAATGCCAGGCAGTGAGGTTGCTGACTGTGCTGGAGTATAATTCTGCTGCTGCTGTTGGCCCACAATGTCTCATGAATGTCCAGTCTTGAGCTGCTAGATCTGTTTGAAGTTTATCCCATTTCGCACACAACTCTACGGAGGCTGTTCTCAATGTGAAATTAGAACTCTGTCTCCACATGACTGTGCGGTGGCCACTCTTTCTGATACTCGCATGGACAGATGAACCTGCAGCTGGCAGATTGGTAAGGATGAGGTCAAGCATGTTTTTCCCCTCTTGTTGGTTCTCTCACCATCTGCCGCAGATCCAATCTAGCAGCTGCATTCTTTCAGACTCAACCAGCTTGTAGTGCTGCTGCCGAGTCACTCTTTGTAGTGGACATTGAAATGCCCCACCCTCAATGCTTCCTCCTAATGTTGATCAACATATACGAGTACTCATTCATCAGTCGAGGGAGGACTATCCATGGTAACCAGCAGGAGGTTTCTTTGTCTATGTGGTCATGAGGTCAAGAGCGAATGTTGAGGATTCCCAGAAAAACTCCCTCTTAACTGTATACCATTGAACTACCTGTACCTCTGCTGGGTCTGTTCTGCTGTTGGGAACGGTCATATCAAGGGGTGGTGATAGTCATGGTGATGTCTAGAAGATTATCTATAAGGTATGATTCCGAGAGTATGACAATGTCAGGCTGTTGCTTGACTAGTCTGTGAGACAACTCTCCCAATTTTAGCACTCGCTCCCAAATTTGCCAATTGGATCGAAAATTGGCTTGATGGTAGGAGACAGAGTGGTGGTGGAGGATTGTTTTTCAGACTGGAGGCCTCTGACCAGTGGTGTTCTGCAGGGATTGGTGCCGAGTCCACTGTTGCTTGACATTTATATAAACAATTTGGATGAGAATTTAGGAGGCATGGTTAGCAAGCTTGTGGATGACATTAAAATTGGTGGCATAGTGAACAGCAAAGAAGGCTACCTAGGGTTACATAGGGATCTTGAGCAACTGGGTCAATGGGCTAAGCAGTGGTAGATGGAGTTTAATTTGGATAAATGTGAGGTTTTGCATTGTGGTTAAATGAACTAAGGCAGGACTTATTAGTTAATGGTAGTGTCCTGGGTAGTGTTGTAGAACAGAGAGACCAAGGGGTTCAGGTCCATAGTTCTTTGAATGTTGCATTACAGGCAGACAGTGTGATTAAGACGGCATTTAGCACATTTGCCTTCATTGTTCAGACCACTGAGTACTGCATTTGGAATATCAAGTTGTTGTTGTACAGACGTTGGAGAGTCAAAGAGTATGGTGCTGGAAAAGCACAGCTGGTCAGGCAGCATCTGAGGAGCAGGAGAGTAAGGTTTCGGGCATAAGCCCTTCATCAGGAAGGTTAGTGAGGCCATTTTTGGAATACTGTGTACAATTCTGGTCCCCCTGCTATAAGAAGGATATTATTAAATTGGAGATGGTGCAGAAAAGACTCACAAAGAAGTTGCCAGGATTGCAGAGTTTGAGTTATAAGGAGGGGCTGGATAGGCTCAGGCTTATATCACGAGCGTAGGCGGATGAGACTTGACCTTATAGAGGTTTAGAAAATCATGAGGGACATAGATAAAATTAGTAGCAAAGGTCTTTTCTCTAGGGTAAGTGAGTTCAAAACCACAGGGCATATCTTTAAAGTGAGAGAAGTAGGATTTAGAAGGGACCTGAGGGGCAACTTTTCACAAGAGGATGGTTTGTGGCACAATAAACTACCAGAGGAAGTGGTAGATACAGGTACAGTTGCAACATTTAAAAGACAGTTGGTCAGTATATTAACAGGTAAGGCTTAGAGGGACATGGGCCAAATGGAGGCAAATGTGACTAGTTTAATTCGGGAAATTTGATTGGCACAGACAAGTTGGACTGAAGGGTCTGTTTCCGTGCTGTGCGTTGGTGAAGACGACTTTGCAAGGTCAACAGGGTGTTTCTTTTCTGTGGTGAGGTCGATGCCCGGTGGTCCATCTGGTTTCATTTCTTTTTTGAGACTTCATAGCGATTGATAGGGCAGTTGAGAGTCAACCACATTGCTGTGGGTCTGGAGTCACATGGACTCCAGCTTAGGATGGCAGATTTCCTCCGTTGAGGGGATTAGTGAGCCAGATGGATTTTTTTCAATTATTGACAATGATTTCACGGTCATCACTAGATTCTTAATTCCAGATATTTTTTAACAAATTCAAATTCTACCATCTACCATTCAAACCTGGGTCCCCAGAACCCAGGTTGCAAGGATGCCTGCCTTGAAGAAGTTTTCCTCCTCTCTCTACAAGAATCTCAGGGAGTCCCTCTCCCACTGCAACTCCCAGGTCATTTCCTCTGCTCTGAAGCTCTTCAACCATGTTGTGAAACAAACTCGGTACCACAGCCACATTTGCTTCCTCAGTGCATGCCTCCGTAACCAACTCATCCCACACGGACTCCAGACCACCTTTAAACCAGCAGAGTTTGAACCTGAACAGGACAAACAGTACAGACTACAGATTCTCCTTCAGGATCCTCCGCTCCACGCTTGCAGCAATGCGCCGTCACCTAACCTCTCTCCAGTCATCCCTGCCTCAGCTGAGGGCCACACTCTCTCAGAATTGCAAAGGACCCACTCTGTACTACATCCTCAGGAGAGTTCATACTCTCAAAAAACAGTATTTCAATTCCATCTCAAACATCAAAAACTGTAAGTACAACAAACTTTTATCCACCCACCTCCATAACCAGCGCTCCTCAAACATTCCAGAAGATTCCCCTGGCCTCGGAAACGCCATTAGCCATGCGGCTGACGCAGCTACCACCCCCACGCTGAGTGATGATGTCACTTCCGCCCACATCATGGCCACTCCCACAGCCACTTCCGGCCCTCACATCATCGCTGATGCCACATGCTCAGTGACCTCCACCACCCCTACTGCCATGATCACCACCACTTCCACCCCCACCAGCGCCACTCACCTGCATTCTGCTGACATGCCCCCCATAGACCCCACTGTCACTATCCCCACCCCCCCAGAACCCCGAGAGCAACATTACCCCTGCTCATGCCTCCACCCCCATTCCCCCCACCATCACACCCACTCCAGGTACTGGCTCCGACCCCACTCCCAGCTCCACACCCACACCAGATCCCAGATCCCAGCTCCCGGCCCTGCCGGGTTTTCACCATCCCTCCAGACCTCCCACTCACTGAGGACGAACGATCAGTCCTCAGCAAAGGACTCACCTTCATCCCCCTCCATCCACGCATCAATGAATTTAATACACGACGTGACATCGAACAATTCTTCCCTCGCCTCCGCCTCCGAGCTTACTTTCACAATCAGGATTCCCGCCCACCTTCTGAGGACCCCTTCGCCCACCTCCAACACACTGCATCCACCTGGACACCCCGCGCTGGCCTATTACCTGCCCTCGACCTCTTCATTTCCAACTGCCGCCGGGACATTAACCGCCTCAACCTGTCGTCCCCCCTCCCCCACTCCAACCTCTCACCCTCACAACGCACAGCCCTCCAATCCCTCTGCTCCAATCCCAACCTCACCATCAAGCCAGCGGATAAAGGGGGCGCAGTGGTAGTCTGGCACACTGACCTCTACACCGCTGAAGCCAAACGCCAACTCGAGGACACCTCTTCCTACTGCTCCCTCGACCATGACCCCATCCCCCATCACCAAACCATCATCTCCCAGACCATACAGAACCTCACCACCTCAGGAGATCTCCCACCCACAGCTTCCAACTTCATAGTCCGGGAAGCCCGCACTGCCCGGTTCTACCTCCTTCCCAAGATCCACAATCCTGACCACCCTGGCCGACCCATTGTCTCAGCATGCTCCTGCCCCACTGAACTCCTCTCTACCTACCTTGACACTGTCCTATCCCCCCTAGTCCAGGAACTCCCCACATACGTTCGAGACACCACCCACACCCTCCACCTCCTCCAAGATTCCGTTTCCCTGGCCCCCAACGCCTTATCTTCACCATGGATATCCAATCCCTCTACACCATGACCAGGGCCTCCAAGCCCTCCGTTTTTTCCTCTCCAGACGTCCCCAACAGTACCCTTCCACTGACACTCTCATTCGTTTGGCCGAACTGGTCCTCACCCTTAACAATTTCTCCTTTGAATCCTCCCACTTCCTCCAGACCAAAGGTGTAGCCATGGGCACATGTATGGGCCCCAGCTATGCCTGTCTCTTTGTTGGCTATGTAGAACAGTTGATCTTCCGTAATTACACCGGCACCACTCCCCACCTCTTCCTCCGCTACATTGATGACTGCATTGGCGCCACCTCGTGCTCCCGTGAGGAGGTTGAGCAATTCATCAACTTCACCAACACATTCCACCCTGACCTTAAATTTACCTGGACTATCTCTGACACCTCACTCCCCTTCCTGGACCTCTCCATCTCCATTAGTGACGACCGACTTGACACTGACATTTTTTACAAACCCACTGACTCCCATAGCTACCTGGATTACACCTCTTCCCACCCTATCTCTTGCAAAAATGCCATCCCGTATTCCCAATTTCTCCGCCTCCGCCGTATCTGCTCCCAGGAGGACCAGTTCCACCACAGAACACACCAGATGGCCTCCTTTAGAGACCGCAATTTCCCTTCCCACGTGGTTAAAGATGCCCTCCAACGCATCTCGTCCACGTCCCGCACCTCCGCCCTCAGACCCCACCCCTCCAACCGTAACAAGGACAGAACGCCCCTGGTGCTCACCTTCCACCCTACAAACCTTCGCATCAACCAAATCATCCGCCGACATTTCCGCCACCTCCAAAAAGACCCCACCACCAGGGATATATTTCCCTCCCCACCCCTTTCCGCCTTCCGCAAAGACCGTTCCCTCCGTGACTACCTGGTCAGGTCCACACCCCCCTACGACCCACCCTCCCATTCTGGCACTTTCCCCTGCCACCGCAGGAACTGTAAAACTTGTGCCCACACCTCCTCCCTCACCTCTATCCAAGGCCCTAAATGAGTCTTCCACATCCATCAAAGTTTCACCTGCACATCCACCAATATCATTTATTGTATCCGTTGTTCCCGATGTGGTCTCCTCTACATTGGGGAGACTGGGCGCCTCCTAGCAGAGCGCTTTAGGGAACATCTCCGAGACACCCGCACCAATCAACCAAACCGCCCCGTGGCCCAACATTTCAACTCCCCCTCCCACTCTGCCGAGGACATGGAGGTCCTGGGCCTCCTTCACCGCCGCTCCCTCACCACCAGACACCTGGAGGAAGAACGCCTCATCTTCCGCCTCGGAACACTTCAACCCCAGGGCATCAATGTGGACTTCAACAGCTTCCTCATTTCCCCTTCCCCCACCTCATCCTAGTTTCAAACTTGCAGCTCAGTTACTGTCTCCTTGACTTGTCCGACCTGCCTATCTTCTTTTCCACCTATTCACTCCACCCTCTCCTCCTTGACCTATCACCTTCATCTCCTCCCCCACTCACCCATTGTACTCTATGCTACTCTCTCCCCACCCCCACCCTCCTCTAGCTTATCTCTCCATGCTTCAGGCTCACTGCCTTTATTCCTGATGAAGGGCTTTTGCCCGAAACGTTGATTTCGCTGCTCGTTGGATGCTGCCTGAACTGCTGTGCTCTTCCAGCACCACTAATCCAGTATTCCCCAGAACATCAGCTGAGTTTCTGGATTAATAGTTGAACAGTAACATCACGAGGCCTTTGCCTCTCCATTAATTCATTTACACTATGTTTAAGTTATATCAAGGACAACAAGCTACATTTATAGGGAGCAACACGAGCCAATTTTCAACTATTGCTCTGTTGCATTTTAAGCACTGAAAGCAACACATTTGTCTGCCTATCCAATGTATTTAGCTGTGCTCATCACAATGCGTTGCACAGAATAGAATTGTAAAGCTTTGAAAAGCTATGAAAATGTGCAAACCTAAAAGGCTTTGAAGATAATCATGTCTACAAAAGGACCTAAACCATTGAACTGTGATTAAAACATCTTTGTGCCTTTCCTCTCCTGAATGAACCTGCATCTAGAAAAATAATTCATTTTTAAAAGTAGAAATCAATGCAATTTTAAATATTCTAATGACACAATTTTATGAGTTTCCTTGGATTGTCCGAAGTCAAAAAAGCAAGGCTTGGTGTTATTTTCAGAAATAAATTTAAGGCTTGCAGCCCATAATGTAGCAAAAATAACAGTAAGATATAAATGGTGTAAAAGCTCTGCTTACCACGCCTGGGAAGATTTTTTCGAGTTTCTCTACAGCAGCCAATGCTTTAGGTTTCCCACCATCAAAGCAATCTTCAAACTCATACAACGACTGCCGCACTGGGTTAGAATAGGACACTTTTGCATTGTCTACAAAAGTGATCTGCCTTACACCCCAGCCCTAAAGAGAATAGATAATAAACTATTTCAGAAGGAAGACAGTCTAATCATGAAATTAGTTATGTAAAGCACTAGTGCATTTAATGCACTAATGTCACATGGATGACAGTGGTTCATGAAGTCAGCTCAGCACTCCCTTATCCTGGGCAACTGGAATAGACAATAAATGCTCTCCTTACCAATGAAACACTCACCCCAGAGGTGAGCAATGGAGACAGTTAATGACAGTAATCAGAAACTCAAGACGTTGACTAATTCTCTCCTAAAGATTCTCTGCTTTTTTCAACACTTGCATTAAATTAAACAAATGCAAAAGAATTAGAAGGACATAGAAAACCTTTTGTTTTCAATTCAATAAGTTATGTTCTGGAGTGCACCGGTGATAGGACCAGGGTTAATAACAACATTCAAAGGCATTTGGATCTATCTCTACAGATGAAGTAAACTGTGGAGGAATGGGGAAAGGGCAGAGAAGCAAGTCTAATTGCATATCTCTTCCAAATAGTCAGCACCTTAATAATGGGCTTTGTGGCTTTTTTCAACGAGATTCAATGACATTTTTTTTAAAGCAAGTTTTTATTTAAGCCTAACCTCATCAACATGTTGGAGTTGCATGGAATAAATATCATACTCACACTTAAAACTCAAACATGCATATAGTTGATGAAAAATAATTATTTTAAAATAAGGATGCTCAGCCCAGCAGGGATGACAAATGAAATGGCTTAAATCATATCCCACCGGTATTAATTATAGATTATACAACAGCTAACAGAAGATAAATGTGCACTTTTAATTAATTGACACTCTTAGAATTTTGACAGTACTTTATAAACTGCTAAACAGATTGATACATGCTGCCAAGCATACTCAAGATTTACATCTTGATGGCGCATGGAGGTTGCAGTACATAAATCACTTTAGGTTTTCTCTCATAGGAATTTTGTAGTATGAAACAAAATTATAATTTTAAAATAGTTTAATCACAGAAATCCTGATCTGACTGCAACAGGATACAAGTTTATCTTGGGTGGTGGCACAAAATGAGAGGTACCGGATTAACCAAAAAGCAAACAGACAATAAACGCAGTTTGTGATGAAAATCATCTTTAAAAAAATGTAATAGTAAAACATTAGCAAATAGTAAAACTCTTACCATTAGAGTCCGTGCTACATTGCAGCCCAGTGTACCAGCTCCAAGCAGCAAGCACCGAGTAGCCATAACATTTTCCAGACCAAGGGTTGGGACCAGACGCCAACGCATTAATTTAAGATTGAGATCAACTGATGATTCAGCCAGTCTTCAATAGAATAGAAAATCGATAATATATCTGAGTTCAGAAAAATATCTTCCTGAAACAATATGATCTGCTTCTTATTTACAGATATCCAGGGTTAATTTAAAAGCATATTTTTGCAATGTTGTTTACAAAAAAAACATGCACACCGAGAATTTCTCAAATGGTAATTATCAGCTTAAAATAAAGCTTAGCTGATTTAAAAGCTTCAATACTCAATATTAGACTCACTGCATGTATGCAATTTAATGGAAATGTCACATTTAAAACAATGTCTACAGATCTTGGAAGGGGCATCCATAATATGCAGGGTGATAAAGATGCCTCTGATCGAAAACTGTTCACTTTACTGTGACAGTTTACTTGGAAATTTTTTTTTGATTATGTAACACATATCAGATTGACTAATCATTAGGTATATGCTTAGGTATGTCACTGCAACTCTCTCCACGTATACGGGGATCCAAAGGGATTAATGCTGAAGGCTGCAACAATTTCATGAGTGATTTGGGTTAAGGAACAGGATACATAGTAGCCAAACCTGTTGACAATACTACGATGGGAAAGAAATAAGCTGTGGATGAACTCAAAGAGTATGCAATGGAAAAATGCAGGTAAATGAATGGGTGAAAAATGGCAGATGAAGTATAATATGGGAAAATGAGAGGTTGTTCTCTCTGGAAAGAATAGAAATGTTGAATATATTGCAAATGAAAAAATACTGCAGAATGCTGTAGTACAGAGGCATCGGAGTGCCTGTGTACATGAATCTTAAAATGTTAGATTTTGGTTGCAGCAAGTATTTTGGAAAATAAATGTAATATTGGCATTTGTTGGAAGGGGAACAGAATATACAACTAGCAAACCCTTGCTACTACTGCAGAGGGCATTGGTGAGACTGCATTGAGAACACCATGTACAGATTTGGACTCCTTATTCAAGGAAGGATGGACTCACATTAGAGGCAGTCTAAAGATGATTTACAAGGCTGATTCTACAGACAAAATATTTGCTTTATGAGATAAGGTTGAGAAGTTTGTGCTCTTATTGAAGTTTAGAAGAGTATGACATGACTTTAATGAAACATTAAAGATTCTGACCAATTTTTGACCTTTTAGAAAGAGTTAAGAACTGCTGGAGTCAGGCGGGAAATTGAAGGTTGGATGATGTGCTGTTGGACATCAAGGTGATCCACAATGAAAACATTTGCAGCAAGTGTTTGCAGATCAAGGGACTTCAGACATGAGTTGTGGACCTGGAGCCTGAGCTGCAGACATTGTGCCACATCAGGGAGGGAGGAAGTTACCTCGACGTTTGCTCCAGAAGGTAGCCACACCCTGCAGATTGGGCAATCTTAACTAGGTCTGCAATTAAGGACAGGAGAGCATGGTTATAGATCAGGTAGAAATGGCTCAAGAAGCCTCAGTCCCTTGCAATCCATCTACAGGAGAACAAAGACTATAGAGAGGATGAGTGAATTGACCACAACACCATAATACAAGGAGCCATTCAAGTTGGGGAGGAAATCGGAATGTATCCTTGAACAAGACAGCAAAATTAGGGGGAAGAGATAATATTCTCTGCAGAGGTAAGTGCAAGTGCTGAAAGCTGTGCTGCCAAGGTTAAGGCCATTTCCTTGGGACTGCACTAGAACATGGAAGGGCAGGGAAGGAGAGAGATCCAATTGTTGTCATCCAGGTTGGTAGCAACAACATTAATAAGAGTGGAAAGGAGGCTATGCTGCAAGATTTTCAACAGTTGGGAAGTAAAAGAAAATATAAGGTGATAGTTTCAGGATAACTGCCTGTGTCACAGATGGAGTATAAATAAATTCAAGGAGTTAAATGTGTGACTGAAAGATTGATGTGCGAGGAATGGGTTTCATGTTTTGTTTTAAAACATGCATTAATTGGACGTGGGTATTGCTGGCTCGACTAGCATTTATTGCCCATCCCTAGTTGCCCTCAAGGTGGTGGTAGTGAGCTGCCTTTTTAACGACTGCAGCCCATGGACTGTGCATAGAGTCACATTGCTGTTAGGGAAGGCATTCCAGGAGTTTGACACAGCAACACTTAAGAAATGACAATTATTTCCATGTGGGGCTTGCAGGGGAACTTGGAGACTTGGTGTTTGCACGTATCTGTTGCCCTTGTTCACCTAGATGGAAGTAGCTGCAAGTTTGCAAGAAACTGTCTAAGGAGACTTGTGAAGTTATACAGTGCACCTTGCAGGTGGCATACAATACTACAGTTGGAGTTTAGAAGAATGAAACAAATAAGTTTCTTAGAGGGCTTGATGGGAAGATGCGGAGACAGTGCTGCTCTTGTGAGACAGTCTAGGACTAGAGGGTATAATTGCAGAATAAGGAATAGCCCTTTTAAGAGAAGGAGAATCGTTATTTCTCTCAGAAGGGACTGAATCTGTGGAATGATTTATTGTAGAGGGCTGGCGAGTCTGGGTCATTAGTACATAGGCAGGAGGCTGGAAGATCAACGCAAACCAGGCAGCATCAGGAGGTGGAGAAGTCGACATTTCAGGTGTAACCCTTCTTCAGGACTGGGGTTGGTAGGTAACCTGAAGAAGGGTTACACCCGAAATGTCGACTCCTGATTGAAGTTTAGAAGAATATGACATGACTTTAATGAAACATTAAAGATTCTGACCAATTTTTGACCTTTTAGAAAGAGTTAAGGACTGCTGGAGTCGGGTGGGAAATTGAAAGTTGGATGAGGTGCTGTTGGACATCAAGGTGATCCACAATGAAAACATTTGCAGCAAGTGTTTGCAGATCAAGGGACTTCAGACATGCTGCCTGGTTTGCGTTGATCTTCCAGCCTTCTGCCTGTCTACTTTGGATTCCAGCACCTGCAGTGTTTTTCTTTCTAACCGAGTCTGGGTCATTGAGCATATTTACAGTCGAGAGACAGATTTCTAACCAGTAAGGGAATCAAGGGTTGTGGGGAAAAGGTAGCAAAGTGGAGTTAAAGGCTACCAGATCAGCCAAAATGAGCCAAATGGTCAATTGCTGTTCCTATGTCTGAGGGAGTTCAGGTTACAATCAGGTCAGCCATGATCTTTGTGAATAGGAGAGTAGGATCAAGAATCCAAATGGCCTACTTCACATGATTTACTGCAGACTTTCTAACATGTCTGAGTAGTTTATATGAGGATTCCTGATTCATATCCAAGCCTGGATAAGAGATGCTAATTTACCTCTTTGGATCCATACATTCACTAAGATTAACCATCCTCGGACCCAGGCTTCCTTTCTGATTTTTCTCCCAACCAACACATTTCGGACAATCTGTAAATTCATTGTAAGTAGGTTAGGGTTGCCCAACTTTGAAACTTCGAAATTAAAAAACACAATGGTGAAAATTTACAAGAAATCATTTAAAGAAAGAAATAAACTTAACATTTTGAGGAATCATTGCTTAAATTGCTAAGAAGTGGCCCCATCTGAGCCCCAAACTCAGTCTTTCAGATGATCAATCTGTTCATTTTCTGTTTTTTACTTCAGCATTCCACTATTTTTTCTTTATAAACAGGTTTGGCTTTTCTCCTGACAGCATTACAGTTTTTTAAAACTGATCTTGGCAGGGTGGCACGGTGGCTCAGTGGTTAGCACTGCTGCCTCACAGCACTAGGAACCCAGGTTCAATTCCTGCCTTGGGCAACTGCCTGTGGGGAGTTTGCACATTCTCCCAGTGTCTGTGTGGATTTCCTCCGGGTGCTCCGGTTTCCTCCTACAGTCACAAAGATGTGCAGGTTAGGTGAACTGGCCATGTTAAATTGCCCGTAGGTTAAGTGCATTAGTCAGAGAGAAATGTAGGGGAATGGGTCTGCATGGGTTGCTCTTCGGAGGGTCGGTGTGGACGGGTTGGGCTGAAGGGCCTGTTTCCACACTGTAGGGAATCTAATCTAAAACAATGTCTAAATGTTTAACAGTTTCCAAATTTATAAAGGTGTATAACTGCTGAATTTCATTCTAGTATAACTCTTGTGGCTGAAACACTAGGAAGTGCTTTAATGCACTAAGCATCCTTAGTTACACAACATTCTTACCTTTCAATCTTCCCAATACATGGCAAAGGTTCCAGAAGTATGTATTTTCACCTATTCTGAGCTCAGTGATTTTATCATTGAGTATTATACCCACAATTGCCTTGTTGTGTTAATCAGCTTGTCTATGAATTTGACTATTAGCCCCAGTCACTCTGCACACTGGGACGCGATGGCATTTTTTTTGTTTCCATAAAATGAACATGATCGATAAGCCATGTAATATTCAGGAATATCGATGCAACAATTTAAGGGTGTCCTGAATTTGCTATCCATTTGTATTTCCAATAAGTGTGCAGCTATTAAGTCACAGGCGATTCAACTATTTTATCACGCGGCAGAGAGAAAGGAGTGATCAGTAACACAATGTCACCACCTACTTCCATGAATAGTGTATCAAGAAATCTTTAATGGTACTGAGAACACAGCAGAAACTTTTAACACTCTTTTCACTTCATTGGCCGGGAGTTTGTAGCCAGATGTGAATCAAGGGCACTCAATGATGACCTTGAAGAAAGCAATCTTCTAGAGGATGGTTTTCCCTTCTCCCAATACTGATTCCAATCTGGCACCCAGTCAAAAGTATGTCTTTGTATGCAGCAGCAATGATCTCAATGGGCTGGTAGACAACCAATCGTCTTGCAGTCGTCATATTCAACAAACCAAGATGTTAAAAGCAGTTCCTATCCTTCACTTTTAGTTTAAAATCTCTGATAATCTACTAAGAATCATTTATTTAACTAAAGTAATCTTCGCAAAATAAGATCTCTCTTAAATGGGCCAGTGAGTTTGTTTAGTAATAATTCTGAAGCACTTAAAAATCCACTTACATTTGTTCTACCAGGTTTAACATTTCAAGGTATATCAAAAGGTGGGACCTAAACAGAGTGGAAGTAGGAGCTCTCTTTGATTCATGACTTCTCTTTCAACCCTGTTCATAGTGAATTTTGATACCACTATCGCAATAATACTCCAATAACCATATACGCTTATGAACTCATTCAACTCTTCTCAGCAGTCCTGATCTTTAATTACCTGTGACTGACGCTGTCTGTGGAAGTTTTACTTCAAAGATGATGCTGTGCTGGGTGTCCCTGACTCCTTGCATAGTTCGGTCTCTGAAACAGAGAACTTCAAGTGTGTCCAGAAAGCTGCCCCTGTCATCCCAAAGAAATGTAATTACTGAATTATTCCCGAAAAGAAATAAGATTTTCATTTACATACTATATTTCATGACCTCACAATGTCCAAAGTACTTTACAGACAAGATATAGTAAATGTTGTAGTGCAAGAATCACAGCAGTCAACTCACACCACTCAAACAACAATATGATAATGAGCAGACGATGGTTTGGTTGAATTTTAAATGTTGGTACAGAGGCTGGGGAAAGCTTCTTTGTGCGCCGTCATAATAACACCATGTGATCTTTTACACTTACCTGTAAATACAGATGAAACTGTAGCTTATCGTCACACCTGAAAAATGGCACTGTCCAACAGTACAGCTCTCCCTCAAAACTTCATTAAAGCGGCAGCTATATTGTATGTTTTAAGGTTGATGATGGGACTTGAAGCCTCAGCATTCATACAGAGACACCAAAGTGCTGTCACTGAGCTGCGGCTAACACTCAACATTCGAAAGTAATGAGAAAGGCCCAACGTTAACACCTTTTGGAACTTAAGGTGTCAAGATTAGTGACAAGTTAACTGAAAGTAATGACCGTAGAGTGTGCAGGGTTGTCACAATTATCAGAATTTTTTTAAAATGCAAGATGTTTTATATTAGTGCATCAGTAACATCAGAAAAGAATCTTGCATCTAAAATCATAAAAAAGAAATAATAGTTCTTTATTATGAGGGAAGCAAGTTATTTTCAAACAGCAATTAGGCATTTTTTTATTATCAACACTGCTAATAAAACCCTTACGACTGTGAAAAGTAATGAGGCAGCAAGCAAAGCTCTCTCTCTGGATTTGAGGCGGCAGCAGCAAATTAGCAAGTAAAATTAAATGCTAGATTCTGAACCAAACAGAAAATGTTGCAGAAATTCAGCAGGTCTGGAAGTATCTGATGAAAGAGAAACCGCGTTAACATTTCAAACCCAGTAAGACTCTTCTTCTAAACTCTGTTCTGAATCCCAGTTCTGAAGAGTCGTCATACTGGTGAAACAATAATGCTGTTATTCTCTCTCCAGAGAGCTAGATTAGCAATGGACACAATATAAGGAAGCAATGCAGAGTGGGGAGGGGAAAGATGGCAGGGAGAACTACTCACTGATTGTCACAAAATAAACTAAATGATGTATTTTTCACAGACATGATGAGTAAAATTTGACAATTGCTACAGAACAATTCATACCAGCTAAGCCATATGAATTAGCTTGACAATATTATCCATTTCACATCAAATTAACAATTGCCTTTTATTTTGTATATTACCTTCTAAATGTTGGTTTGTTTTCCTTTAATTAACAACACTTTTCCTGAAAAAAATCCTTTCCAAAACACACATTAGAAAAGGACAATATAAATGATAAAATAATTACTGTACCAGTTGTAGGCTACAAGCATCAGGAAGTTTCTCAAAGGCCATCCGGGATACTGGATTAATGTACAAGGATCATAGACACCAATTGTAACCTACAGAAAAAAAACATTTAACAGGAAGTAGCTGCCAAAGCATTCATAAGAAATAAAAATGGTAACAGTAACAGTTTAAAGTAGTTTGTTACAAGTTGGTACTTTAAAATTCAAAATGTTCCCATGGATACTGAGGAAATCATCTTTATTAGTCTTCATAATAATGCCACAGCATCTTTTACATTAACCTGTAAAACTCGTTTATTGTCGCAGCTGAAAAATAGCACTGTCCGACAATGCAACTCTCCCTCAAAATTTCACTAAAGCGGCAGCTATATTTTATGTTTTAAGTCTTGATGATGGGACTTGAAGCCACAGCATTCATACCTAGAGACCAAAGTGCTGTCACTGAACTGCGGCTAACATTCAACATTCAAAAATAATGAGAAAGGCCCATCATTATCCCCTTTTGGAACGTAAGGTGTCAAGATGAGTGACAAGTTAACTGAAAGTAACAACCGTGTAAGAGTGCAGGGCATTCACAATTTTCAGAATTAAAAAAATACATGCTGCTATTACGTTTATAAGATAATTGGATATTTTATTAAATTCAAATTATTTTTTTAAATTGCTAAATAATGTACTCTTGGCAGCCCACAAGCCTACCCTGAATTCAGTATTTTTTAAGCTGATTGTGCTCACTTTAAACACTTGCAAATCTGAAATCTTTGGTAAAAAGTTAAATAGTTTAGCACATGCATATGTTATACAAATAGAGGGTGATTTTCATATTTGCCAATGTACAATCAGTGAACTTTGTTTGGAGGAGCAAGACGGTGGTGGTCACTCTCCTTTGCAAAGTGTTGAGTACTGGCTGAGAATTTGAATGGAACAATAAGTACAAGAACTTCCTGAACTGCACAACTTAAGGAATAACTATTCAATGATATATTGCTATATGTACAAGGTTAAAAATCACACAACACCAGGTTATAGTCCAACAGGTTTAATTGGAAGCACACTAGTTTTCAGAGCGCCACTCCTTCATCAGGAGATAGTGGAGGACTCAATCCTTACACACAGAATTTATAGCAAAAATTTACAGTGTGATGTAACTGAAATTATACATTGAAAAATTGATTGTCTGTTAAAATACAGTGATGGTCTCACTTCTTTCATGTATAAATCACAAAACCTTTTTTATAAAAAAGTTGCATTCTCGGGTTAGCTGTTAACAATGGTGATAGCTAGACAATATGTTGAAGGTGCTGGCCCCCTGTGTTCTCTGTCTATGCCATGATGTTTAGATTGATTTTAATCTGAAAAGTGAGATAACGGGGTTTTACATAAATTCATGCAGTTTTTGAGCTCAGAGTTCCACATGAATGCATGCAGTTTTTGAGCAAAGTACAATGTAACCCTGAAAGTACAAATTCACCCCACAAAATATCTGCGTGCATGTGGGTCTTTGTCTGTGTGTATGTGTGTGTGTGTGTGTTTGTCTGTCTGTCTGGGTTGGGAGTGTGAGAAAGTGTGTGTATGTGTAGTGAGTGCAGAGTGTCTTAAGTCTGTGAGGGGGTGCATGTGAGAGTGTGGGAGTGTGTGTCTCTGTAAGGGTGTGTGTGGGTGTCTGTATACACACATACACATGGACACACATACATGCACACTGACACCAACACTGTTGGAATATAACCTGATGTTGTGTGATTTTTAACTTTGTACACCCCAGTCCAACACTGGCATCTCCAAATCATTGCTACATGTATGCAGTGTTATTTACAGTAGAACAAGTTGAACTTGCTCAGACAGGCACCTCTATGACAGATCAAGTGATTGCATCACTGCAGAGGGTATCTACTTGACAGATGAATGATTTCAGCAAGAAAAGGTTGAATGCCATTTACAAAGTCACACAGAGTCACACCCAGTACGAACAAGCTGCTCAGAAAACTCAAAACCATCTTCAGTCACCCAATCATTTCTCCACTATACATCTAATCCTTGGATGTAAATTTGTACCTTGGTCTGACCTTTGAAAAATTCATTCCAGTTTCTCAAAGAGGCCAACGAAACAGAATCTTCCTTGTACTTGACCAGAAAATAGGGAACTGCTGTAACTTCCTCCTTTTGACAAAGTTCATTATAAGCATCTTGCAATGCCTGGATCTGTTCAGATAACAGCATAAAAGAAATCAGCAAACCAATACATGCAGTTTTACTTCAGACTTTACATTGATAGAATTTGGAAGACAGCACCACAGGGGCCCCTCTGGCCAGGGTAATGGAGTACTGTCATCAGCTGCTTTATCAATGGCCTTCCTTCCTTTCAAACAGCTGAAAATGGGATGGCTCGATAAATACTACAGAATGTTCAGGTACATTTACAGTTAAATGTATTTCTATGCTTTCATACAGTGGAAACTGGTTAGTGTCAGGCTTTAGCTGGTAAATGGAAAACAGCTCACAGAATTAGAGAACGATTACAGCACAGGAGGAAGCCAGTCACCAAGTCATGTCTGTACCAAATCTGTGCAACTCAGCTGATCTTAATTTCTGCCCTTTTCCTGTAGCTCCGCAAATTTCCTCTCTTCAGGTACACATGCAGTTTCAATTCGGACAAGACAGATGTGAGGCAATGACCGCGTCCAACAAGAGATAATCTAATCCCCTCTCCATGAAATTCAACAACATTACCATCATTGAATCCCACACTATCAAAACCCGGGACATCACCAATGACCAGAAATAAAACTGGCCTAGCCATGTAGCAATTGTGGCTACAACAACAGGTAAAAGGTTGAGAATTCCTACCAGGAATAATTTATCTCCTGACCTACAAAGCCCGCTGAGGACCTACAATGCATGAGTCAGGAATTAGGGTGTCACAGAATGCTGTCCCCTGTGGCTGAATGAGTGCAGTTCCAACAAAACACAAGGAACTCAACACCATCCAGAAAAAAGCAATTGCCGCTCCACTGACCACTTCAAACATTCACTCTCTCTACCATCAGTGCAATAGCAGAAGAGTGGAGATCTACAAGATGTGCTGCAGCAAATACCTACCACCGAGAAGAACATAGCGGATGCATTACAATATTTAAACTCTCCTGCAAAGCACGCACTTTAATGTGGAAATACATTACCATTTCTTCATTAATGCTGGATTAAAATATGGGGGTACTAATCCTCAGATGGGCTAAAACAATTTGAGAAGATTGCTCACTAGCAACTCCTTGAGGATAAGGAAGGACAACAAATGCTGACCTTGCCTGTGACACCCATCACATGAATAAAAATTCAAACTGAATTTTTACCTCGGGGAGCAACTGAAGATTCAAGCCCAATTTTAAGCCATTACATTAGCACTAGTAGTAAAATGTCGTACCGGAAAAACACAGCAGGCCAGGCAGCATCCGAGGAGCAGGGGGATTGACATTTTGGGCATAAGCCCTTCTTCAGGAAGAAGAGGGGCTTATGCCCGAAACGTCGATTCTCCTGCTCCTTGGATGCTGCTTGGCCTGCTGTGTTTTTCCAGCATGACATTTTTCAACTCTGGTACTCCAGCATCTGCAGTCCTCACTTTCTCCCGCTAGTAGTAAAAACCCACTTCCAAGCATAATTCCACAAATGGGAGGATAGACAGCAGGGATCTTGCTCACTTGATAGTTCACAATGTACATCCAGTAATTAGCCAAACAACACAAACCGTACAGGTCTGTGTGTTCAGTTTCAAATCCATGCCAGCTGAGCTTATTAAAATCTAGATGTTAGACCTGGAGATATGAGACAGGACAAAGTTCTCACTTTGAGCACTATTCAATTACCTCACAAAAGCTGCAAGTTTCAGATGCTGAGAAGAAAGTATTGAACCCCTGACCTTTTTTCTCTAACCCATCAATCCTGCCAAGGTTCCATCCACCTTCCAGTAGATCCTCCAGCCTCTGCACCCCTCTTGGAGCCCTCCCCTTCATGCACAGTCACTCCCATCCCTTCCCCAATTTCTGCATTACTCTCCACCTGGTTCATCACCTTCCTCGTTCCTTCCCACTTGCTTGCCTCTCATGTTCCCCTTTCCCCCGACCCCTAAGCTTCACTTTCACCACCCACAATCTCAGTCTCTTAGCTTCCCTACCTGCAGTCTCCCCACTCTCCACCAGCTCCTTTCTCAATGCCCTTGTTTTCCCTTAGTTCGGCGTTTACCTACTAAATACTTCTGTTTTCTGTCTCCTGTATTTGAGTTCCTCCTGTCTCTACACCTTTCCCTATTTCTTCACCTTTACCTACTTGCCAGCAGGTGCTGTTAAGTCATTACATCACATTCAGAAATACACATTTTAAAAAATTCACTCATGGCATGTAGATCTCGCCAGCTGGACAACACTTATTGCTCATCCCTGGTTATCCTTGATAGGATGGGGATGAGCTGCCTTCTTGAATCACTGCAGTCCATGTGCTTAGGTTGACCCACAATGTCATTAGGGAGGGAATTGCAGGATTTGACCCAGCAATAGTGAAGAAACGGTGATATGTTCCCAAGTCAGGATGGTGAGTCTTGGAGGGGAACCTTCAAATGATAGCATTCCCATGTATCTGCTGCCTTTATCTTTCTAGATGACAGCAGTTATGGGTTTGGAACGTACTGTCTAAGGAGTATCCTTTAAGTGGTACACACTGCTCTTAGGAAGTATTGGTGATGTAGGAAGTGGATGTTTGCAGATGTGGTGCCAATCAAACAGGTTGCTTTGTTCTGGATGGTGTCAAGTTCCTTCAATGTTCTTGGAGCTGCACAGATCGAGACAAGTGGGGAGTATTCCATCAAGCTCCTCACTTGTGCCTAACAGATGATTGCATAGGCTTTCAGGAGTCAGGAGGCAAATTATTCACTGTAGTATTCCTAGCCTTTGAGCTGGTCTTGTAGCTAAAGTAACTTTAGAGCTAGAATTTCTGGTCAATGGTAACCTCCAGGATGCTGATCATGTGGGATTTAGTAGTAGTTATGCCGCTGAATTTCAACGGGTGATGGTTAGACTCTCTCTTGTTGGAAATGGTCATTTGTGACTCACATGTTACTTATCACTTTTCGGCTCTTGCCTGGATATTTTCTAGACCTTGCTGGCTTTGGATGTGGACTGCTTCAGCATTTGAGTCATTCTGCAATACTCTGACCTTCTGGTGGACGGAAGGTCATTGATAAAGCAGCTGAAGATTGTTTGACCTCGGACAATACTCTGAGGAACACCTACAGTGATGTTCTGAAGCTGAGATGATTGATCTCCAACAACCAGAATCATCATCTTATTTGCCAGTGATGAGTCCAACTAACAGAGAGCTTTCCCAGTGATTTCTGTTTTGCTAGGGCTTCTTGAAGACACACTCAAATCAAATGCAACCTTGATGTCAAAAGCAGTAACTCTCACCTCACCTCTGGATTTCAGCTCTTTCACCCATATTTGAACCAAGATTTTAATGAGGTCAGGAGCTGAGCGGCCTTGGCAGAAGCCAAATTGGGTGTCACTGAGCAGGTTGTTGCTGATCTAGTGCTGCTGATAGCACTGTTGACGACACTTTCAATTACTTTACTGATGATCAACAGTAGACTGATGGAGTGGTAACTGGCCAGTTTGGATTTGTACTGCTTTCTGTACAGGGCATACGTTGGCAATTTTCTACACTGTCAGGTTAGTATCAATATTGCAGTTTTACTGATAGAGCTTGGCTAGGGGAGTGGCAAGTTCTGAAGCACAGGTATTCAGTACTTTTGCTGGAAAGTTGTCAGGGCCCATACCCTTTGCAGTATCCAACCATTTCTTGATGTCACATGTAGTGAATCAAATGGCTGAAGATTAGCACCAGCAATGCTAAAGTATCTCTGAAGGAGGCTAAATACAGATGTTAAGGTGAAAATATTCACCAGCAATGATATAAAAGCATTAGCTGAGTGGGGAAGAGAAGAAAGCTGATAAGAATCTTTCAGTAAAAGCCTGTCAATATAAGTAGCTATTTTTATCTATCAAATATTTATAGCACAGCAAAGCGATTTCGTAAACTAGTCACCTCTCAGGTTCACCAATTTCAAAGAGTGAAAGCAAGAAGTCATTTCATAAAATAATAAAATTATATCAACTTTATTCAAGACTTTTGAGTAATATTTTCAAAATGTATAACGTACCCACAGGTAAGGCTGAATTTTATTAAAATGAATTAAGACAAACTCAAAATATGTTGCCAGTGTCTGACTTTGAGGCAGAAGCATTATTAAAATTTGAAAAGTGTTTGATGAAGAAGGAAAAGATTCACATTGTGGCTTCCCTTCTTAAATACCTGACAGGTGGAGAACTTTTCCGCCAAGCTGGCTGGTTGCTGCGATATGGTTATCCCCTCAGTGAAGCACAATGCTGGAAATGCAAACCAGTAGTAGAAATGATACTTTTTTAAATCCTGTAAAAGACAGTTTCAATGAAACAAATGCGTCAAGATTAATAGTATTAAAAATTAACAGCAGTTTTAAACATGTAAAGTATTTCTCAATCTCACACAAACATCTAATCAACATGAACCGAGCCGGGTACTTTGTTTATGGTGTGAGGAAGCAAAATGAAAGAGGTGAACTCATCAATTATGTGATGAGTGTGAAAAGAGCAATACCCTGCCTCACCATTTTCATATATGCATTCCCAGAAAAATTACTAGAATTGTCTTGCTTCCATAACAGAGGGTGTTAAAAATCAACTTTGAGTTTCAGAATGAATTTCTGTCATAACATGGGCAGAGATCAGCTAACTGCACACACTTCCAGATGATCCTCAGACCTTCCTAGTTTACATGGCTGAGAGACTCATGTCTACAACTTCCATTCCCCTCAAAAGAAATCAAAATTATGCTTCCAAAGCATAAGTTAACCATTGCGTAACCAGTGGTCATGTTTTCCTCGGATAGAAATGGATGAACAGAGATGAATATGATAGCCAATGGTATTTTCTCTGAGAGACTAGGTGGGTCTTGTTTATAATTAAGCTAAAGTCAGTGCAGATGCCCTCTCAGTTGCAACTAATGGCTTGACAGGAAATTGGGAAGGGTGGTAAAGGGAAAATTTTACAAGCATGTCAAAAGCTTAGCCAAAGTGTTGAATGTTTTGACTATGAGCTCTCTTATTTACAAAAGCTTTCAATATCGCAACAGGAGTGTGGTTTCCTAGTTTAAATTGTTATTTTGCAAGAAGTCATTATTCATCTATTTGTTTAGGACTAACTGAAAACATTAAGTTTTAGTTATTATATTTTAATAGAAAATTTTCAAGGTAATTAACCATTGAGGCAAAGTAGAAGCTTCACAGTTGGCAATTTACTCTGCATCATAAAATGCTCAATCTATTTAAATGACTATCGTTAAATCTTTGTCCCTTGTTAATCTGTTTTACAAGTACATATCATTCCCATCTAAATTTAAATAATTCAGAAGCTACTACCATCTCAACCACATGCAAGATAAAAATAATTCCAAAAATGTTGGCAAGAAGTATTCAAATAATAATAGTCCTGGGATTAAAATACTTAAATTATGTTCCGTTTCAAATCTGAGCTCTGAAAATAGAAAACTTTTTGAGGGAGAATTCAAAGGTAGCAGACTGGGGGGAGCTCAGGAGATTGAGAGCAAACTGAGTACTGCATTTGTAGAAGTCTTAAAAATAAATATAGGAAATGTCAAATTGAATAAAGTGAAGTACAGGAAAGAAGCAAAACTTAAGTCCAACTGAGCAAAGGTGGACTTTCTGGAAGAACCCAACTGAAAAAAACTTCAAAGGAAGTAAGGCCTGTTTACATTTCAGTTTAAATAGTTCTTCAACAAATTCTATATCTCTCATCTGTTAAGAAACGTTAATTGCTGATGAATAACATGGTTGGTGGAAAAATCACAAAGAATGTTGTTTAGTTCTGGTTTCAAATATGCTTTGGACAATTTGACAGCTTGTTTTCATGGAAGTTGATCATCTGCAATGCTAGTTTTCCCAACTGTTTATTAAAAGTTAGATAATTAAACAAATCAGCAGTTAACTATGTACTTCATGATTATTTGAGTTATTTCAAAATTTGACAAAAAACTATGGTGCTATTGACAGAAAGGTGAGATTTTAACTCACTTTTAACTATTTGCAGAGATGAAATAAGGTCAATGTGTGCAACATCAAATAAGTTTGATTATTGTAACTGTATAGATACGTAGATAGACTAAGGAGATGTTCTTGCTTTCATCTTGATCACAGGTCTCAGTTCTGATTTAGAGGGAGATAATCAAGTCGACTCCAAGATCAGAATACAATTTCAGCTGACACTACAGTGCCATGCTCTGACAGCATTACAAATATGAGAGATTGCCCTTTAGATAAACAAAGAACCTATCTAGTCTACTGGTTCAGGCTAACATTGAAGATCACATACAATGATTTGAAAAACATCAGATATCACCACCAAGATAAATGTGCACCATTCACATGCCAGGTGAAAGTGAGAACTGCTGATGCTGGAGATTAGAGTCAAGAGTGTGGTGCTGGAAAAGCACAGCAGGTTAGGCAGCATCAGAGGAGCAGGAGAATCGATGTTCCGGGCAAAAGCCCCACATCAGCCATTCACATGCCAATTGAGTTCTAGCACCACACCCCTGAGATACAAGGTCATGGGTTCAAACCCAACTCCTAAGACTTGAGCAAACAATCTCGACTTAGATCATCTCAGCACAATACCAAGTATGTATTTAATTTTCAGAAGTGCACTTTGAAATACCATATCGTCTGTCTGTGCACATGGATGTAAGAAACACCCACGCCAGTACTTGAAGAGCAGGATTTCTTTAGGGCTCCAGTGAATATTCTTTTATCAATCCAAAACTCAAATCAGACACATTGGTTAATTGATGTTTATGGGACATTAGCTGGTGTATTTGTCTACCTGACAACAGTGACTACAGGTCAAAAGCAATTAATTGGCTGTGAAACATTTTGTGATTCCTTGGGACCATGAAAGGAATGCATGCTACTTCTGCCTGACAGTGTCTATGTAAACATTCTTTTTACTGCTAAACATAAATGAACTGCTCATATAACACATTGCTAAAGAGATCTTTGATACTGCCCTAAAAATGTAGTTGCATATCAAAATTTTTTTTTTTTTATACGTGAGAGTTGGTCTGATAAGATAAGCAACTGAATAAATGCATCTCTACAAAATTACAACAGTTACGTGTAACATTGTATAAGGAAATTGATCCTGAATTATGAATAATAGGAATTAATTAATCATGTCTTAGAACAGAAAACAGATTTAAAACTTACTTATGGTTTCTGCTAACATATTTTCATAGTCTTCTATGAAATGACAATGTATTATATTGTGTTTTTTTTAAAATAAAAAGATACTTACTGCAAAAGTCAACAAAAGAAACGTGTTCAACAAAGAAGGATCTTCAATTGCTCTGCCAGATTTTATAGCATCCCAAATCTGCAAGAGATAATGTGACATGAAGCAGGACAAACATTGATTGGAGAATAGTTCTCAACCAAAGATGTACTACATGGAGTTCAATTTGATGAATTCTCAGCACACAAACACATGGCTGATAAGCTAAATAGACCATTTCAAGATTACATGATTTAAATTATAGGTGAAAATATTTCACAGTGTCCAGTTTCAAATATATGCATAGAGAAGGAAAGGGCGAAGCATAATTTCACTCCCGCTGCTCTTTTACATACTGTGCCTAGTAACTAGGAGTCAAAAAGTCATAGTCATAGAGATGTACAGCACGGAAACAGATATGGTGCTGGAAAAGCACAGCAGTTCAGGCAGCATCCAAGGAGCAGGAAAGTTGATGCTTTGGGCATAAGCTCTTCATCATAAGGAACTCATGATGAAGGGCTTATACCCAAAATGTCGATTTCCCTGCTCCTCAGATGCTCCATGACCTGCTGTGCTTTTCCAGCACCACACATTTTGACTCTGATTCTAAAACGTCTGCAGTCCTCACTTTCTCAGAGTAACTAGCTTGGTTTATCTTTGGTACTCTGTAGTAGTTTACACTGCTACTATAAGAGAATCACTTAAAACAAAAACATTAATTCTGATCATATTAAATTCATGTTGGAGTTACAGCACTGATTTGTGGTCTCTCGTAAATGTACAAGTAACCAAAGTTTGTGAAAAGGGCAATTGAGTTAACATAGTTTCTAAATATTTAATTATCAATGCAAATTTGGCAAATCTGAATTCACAACAGGCTATCAATTCACAATCTGGTATCACACAAGACATCATCTGCTCTCGCTACATTCTAAGTATGGGTAAACAATCACAACCATAATTTTTGTCATTCAGGGCAGATGCTCACCTCTTGTTTTTGTAGAACAGCTTATCCAAACCATGTAAGGTAAATGGCAGGATGACTTGACAGGGTAGATACAGAGGGGCTGTTTCCTCTTGTCGGAGAGTCTCAGATCAGAGGGAATAACCTCAGAATCACGGGTTGCACATTTAAGGCAGAGATGAGAAACAATTCCTTCTCACAGAGGGGAGTAAATCAGTGGCCCACATTAGGCGAGGTCTGTCTTCACTAAAGTAGCCTAATGGCACTTGTAGTCAAGGCTCACAAACAGCACGGTGACAAGTAAATAAATTAAATTTCTAAAAATCTGACCAACACCCCTTACATTTATACATCTTAAAAACACAAACACCTGACCAATGAAGAAAGAATGTTCTCTTTTGAAACTCACCTCCTTTCCTACTTGCTCCAGCAAAGCCTTTTTATCAGTGGATTTAAATGACTGGAAGGTGTTGGTATTATACAGAGTGCCGAAAGCAGGGCAACACCGAGGTGGGGTCACAGCGTTCCTAGTGAACATGCAAAATTATTTTCTTCCACCAGTAAGAAGAATATTGATAGCACTTCACTTGCTCCAGATGCATGATATTTAGCCTGAATTCAACTATACTTCTGAAGGTCCTTTAATTATAGACCGAAGAGACTCATTAGGTCATTGAACAATGTTGATTATCTTAATGACTGACAATAAAATGGAGCTTGAAAGAGTTTCCTGGTAGACAATGTTTTGCTGCAAGTGATAATTGACAAATGGGCTTTTGCCTGAAACGTCAATTTCCCTGCTCCTCGGATGCTACCTGACCGGCTGTGCTTTTCCAGCACTACTCTAATGTAGAAAATGATATTATTGCTACAAGTACATTTCAACTAATGCACTGATTTGACAGTGTTTACTCATGAAATACACAAAGTTCAATGCAGACTTGACAGGGTAGATACAGAGGGGCTGTTTCCCCTTGTAGGAGAGTCTCAGACCAGAGGGAATAACCTCAGAATCACGGGTTGCACATTTAAGGCAGAGATGAGAAACAATTCCTTCTAACCGAGGGGAGTAAATCAGTGGCCCACATTAGGCATAGAGGTGAGGTCTGTCTTCATTAAAATAGCCTAATGGCACTTGTAGTCAAGGCTCACAAACAGCACGGTGACAAACGACTGTTGGAGGGCGTCTAAAAATATATCTAGCAGCTTTATAAAAAAGAGAAGTTTGTGGCTTCTGCCATAAATAAAGTGGCTAGGATCTCAGTTGCAGTTCTTTCAATGTGTCCAAATTGATTCTAAAGTCATGGTGATACAGTAGACGAACAGCTCCATCCTGCTTTGTATTTCATTGAAATGGCAGCAGGTTCAAAATCAGAACAAAACCCTCACAATCAGCAGAACCGTATTAACAACTGAACTGAGAACTATAAAAAAGACTGGTTTCATGTGAAAATTAAGTTCCTGAACTAACAAACAATTGGTCGAGGATTTATTTAGAGCCAAGTCGTGGCACAGAAAATAATGCTTTCCCTGCTGAATCCTCAAAGCACTAAAAGGCATCCAACCAACAGACCACAAAATATTGAAGTTTGCTATTTTAACATTAAATTCTGCTAACAGCAAGCTTCTGGAACAAAGGTTTGGCATCTGAAGTTTCCACCATAGTCCTATTAATCAGATCTTAATTTAAAAATTTGATTTAAATTGCAATGATATTAATTGTATGGAAATAGATTTATACCAATTTGATGTTTTCAATCCATTTCTAGTGGAAAGATTGGTTTTCTATTTTGCTGCTTTCACGTGTTTCTACTGCAGGATGACATAAACAAGGAGCAACGGCATATGCAGACTTTTTTCTTCCAAATTCATACACACAGTCTTCAGCAATGACATTCATCCTAGCAATTATAAAAATTAATGACCAGGCAACCAGGTTATCCTATCCAAGTCTAGACTCCAAAATGTGCAGTTATTAATTGCAGTGGGAGTTGTGGTAACAGTAACATATAAAATCCCCACCAGTTTGGATTGCTAACTCTCATGGGAAGAGTAGACAGTCACTGACACTACAGACCTGCTGTCTATGTTACTTTCATCGAAAGAAGCCACCCTGCAGCATAATGGGGCTACTGATGTATAATCAACATGGAAAAGTGCGTCCATTTTCAACATTAATTTAAACCTATACTGAACATAAATATAGAAAACTTCACAGATAACACATGACTTTCAGTGCACAATAAAAATGTTTTAACCATCACATGCATAATCCCTTTGACACCTTGATCACTCCAGTTATTTGTGTATTTCAGTTCAGAACTCCCTAAAATATAAAATGTAACAATAAAGTCTATCCTTAAACCTCAAGCTCGAACAATCAAAACTCAATGTTATGAAGTGGCCAGAAACTCTTTGATTAACAAATAACGAATACGGTTAGTTTGAATGAAGTTTAAAAAGGGCTGGTGACTGGGCAGAGCTGGGCTCTCGATCTAAAATTTCAGCAAAGTTTTAGCATAGAAATCTCGGTGTAGGGATGTCTGCAGTTAACAAATATTTAGATCTACCTATTTTAAATAAAGATTTTAAAAAAAAATGATATTTCAAAACATCAATAATCTATCTGGAAAGATGAAGTTTTTGATTTTATTCAGTGGATACACACGTGACAATCTATTTCCTTTACACATTTACCCATCAATTAACAAATGTCAGTGAGAATACAAGATTTATAGTGATGTGGCAGTACAAACTAAGTTATGCTTATAAAATGAGGAAAGGCTGCTGCATAAATTTATTTGCAACAACATCTTTAAAATTCATGACGTGGAGGAGCTGGTGTTGGACTGGGATGGACAAAGTTAAAAATCAGACAACACCAGATTATAGCCATTCAGGTGTATTTGGAAGCACAGCTACCTGATGAAGGAGCAGAGCTTCGAAAGGTAGTGCTTCCAAATAAGCCTGTTGGACGATCACCTGGTGTTGTCTGATTTTTAACTTTTAAAAAAATGCTCAGGGTTTCACTATCAAGGGCATTCCCATGTAGGTGAAGAACAAGTATTGCTATTTCTCAGATAGCAATAACTTTAGAAACAATTAAACTCACACCTACTCATACACAACTTAAAGCAACTAAGCTGCACCACAGTGAGCAAAGATGAAACAAGGCGCTTTAACACTCCATCGAATGACCCCACAATTACTCACACATCAAATGCACTGAACTCCAAAGTTAGTCGAGTTGGCAGTCCAGCAGGGTCACCTTTCGAATAAAAAAATACATTTTATTTTGCTGCATGTTTTAAAATAAGTTTTATTTTAGTATAAAGCCAGTAATAATGCATGATGAGGAGAGGGGGTGGCCTTTGCAAATTAAACCCAGGACAGTGCTTTTTCCCCTCCCAGATGCTGGTACCGTTATAGTAATAGCCCCTGATGTTCCGGGGGCTCTCGTCCAGTCTGTAATCGTTCAGTTTCCTCTGAGTGAGGTCATGCCAGAAACCGGCGTCCAAAGCGCTGCTGAAAGGAGCAAACTGCAGCAGCAAGCGGCCGGGGCCAGTGCTATCCATCGCTAAACACTTCCGCCTTGACCCAGCGGCCGCCAGGCGCGCGGTTAGTACGTCACGCCGTCCGGCACGGCCTGATGGCATCATCATCATCATCATCATAGCCACACCCCCTTACCTCGCGCCCCGGGGGCGGGTCCAATTGAAGGGTTGAACGTCCATATCAGACTCTTCCAACTCTTCACTGAGACTGGGCAGGGTAACTACAGCAAAACATACAACCCTTTTTGCTGCACTCCGAATGACTCTTGAGTGCAGCAATTGACATTACGCGGAAGAAGGTGGCATGGTGGCTCAGTGGTTAGCACAGCTGCCTCACAGCACCAGGGACCCGGGTTCAATCCCTACATTGGGTGACTGTGTCAAGTTTGCAGAGTATCCCCGTGTCGGTGTCCTGGTTTCCTCCCATGATCCAAAGATGTCCAGGTTAGGTGAATTGGCTATGCTAAATTGCCCGTAGCGTTAGGTGCATTAGTCAGGGGTAAATGTAGGGGAATGGGTCTGTGTGGGGTTACTCTTTGGAGGGTCTATATGGACCTGTTAGGATGGCTCAGTGGTTAGCACTGCTGCCTCTCAGTGCAAGGGTCCCAGGTTCAATTCGAGCCTTGGGTGACTGTCTGTGTGAAGTTTGCACATTCTCTCTGTGTCTGTGTGGGTTTCCTCTGGGTGCTCTGGTTTCCAACCATAATCCAAAGATGTGCAGGTCAGGTGAATGCTAAATTGCCCATAGTGTTAGATGCATTAGCCAGAGGGAAAGGAGTCTGGGTGGGTTACTCTTCAGAGGGTCGATATGGACATGTTGAGCCGAAGGGTCTTTTTTTACACTGTAGGATATCTAGTCCAACAGGTTTATTTGGAAGTGTAAGCTTTCTGAGCGCTGTTCCTTCATCAGGTAGCTAGTGGGGCAGGATCATAGGATACAGAATTTATAGAAAAAGATCAAAGTATCATACTACTGATGCAATACATTGAACAAACGTAGATTGCTGTTAAATCTAACTACTTAGAATGGGGTTGCAGGTTTCAATTCATTAATATGTAAATCCCAGGTCTTCTTTCAAGTCACATTCCCAAGATAACTTAAGGTTTGATCTTTTACTATAAATTCTGTGTTCTATGATCCTGCCCCACTAGCTAGCTGATGAAGGAGCAGTGCTCCAAAAGTTTGTACTTCCAAAACAAACCTGTTGGACTATAACTTGGTGTTGTATGATTTTTAACTTTGTCCACACACCAGTCCAACACTGGCACCTCCATATTACGTGGAAGGGCAGCCATTCTAAACTCACTGGGAGTCATACATATTTACAAACCGCACCTCAACAAAAGGTGCTTTTTATAGGAGTATGTGATAAAACAAAGCTTGTTACTGAGCCACAGAAAGAGGCCCGAGGTCAGACAATAAAAAAATTTTGTAAACAGGACTCTCAGGACTCTGAGCATCTTAAGAAGAAAACAAGTTACAGAGGTGGAGAGCTGGAAGGACAGAATTTCAGAGCTTTAGTCTAGGCCACTGAAAGTATGTCTATCAATGGTGAAGAAGTTATAATTGTGAATGCATAACAGACCAGAATTAGACAAGCACAGTAAAACAGAAGACTGCAGATGTTGGAAAATCTCAAACAAGAAGAGTGCTGGAGAAACTCAGTAGGTCTGGCAGCATGTGAACAGACAGAAACGCACAGTAAAATCCCATGAGTTTTGAGGCTTGTGTGATGTCTCTCAGCTGGTGTATAGTATACTTTTAAGAGAAATAAAAACAGTTCTGAAGAAGTCATATCAAACTCTAAATGTTAACTCCATTTCTGTCTCTTCAGATGCTGCCAGACCTGCTGAGTTTCTCTAGCACTCTTCTTGTTTGAGATTTTCCAACATCTGCAGTCTTCTGTTTTTATTATACCTTTAAGAGTCACACACAATATCACTGCCATCTGCAGCATGTGACCTGATGCTACAAAAGTTCTGGACTCCATCTTAGCTTGTGACTGTAATATGTGTATATATTAGGAGCTGGAATAAACATCAAATGAGTTATTCAGAACTATTCGACCCATATTGAGTTCTTATATTAAAAGAGTTTATGCAAATCTTGCACCATCTGGTACAAATAACTGGAGAAAACCTTGGACAAAAAAATTAGCCCAACTGGTTGACTGTCATTAAAAAAAACTTGTTGCTTAATGTCCTTCGGAAAAGGAAATCTGTCATCTTTTCCTAGGTTGGCTTACATGTGACTCCAAAATACAATAATATGCTTGACTCTAAACTGCAATTAGGAATGGGCAATAAATACTGACCTAATTTTTAGTTATAAAGAGTTCTCAATTTTGTTTTGATAAATAAATATTTGATAATACATAAAAATTATTGCAAAAGCAGACCTTAAATTGAAGCCATAGTGGAAAGAAACTTGGAACCTCTCTGAAACTGCTCTCTCTCTTCAACATCATTGTACTTTCTATAGTTATAAGTGAAGCTATACCTTTCACTCCATTACCCAACAACAAGTCAACTGTGTTCAAACATAATGTCTTAGCAACTCCTATTTCTACTTTTTCTTGACAAGAAGTCACACTTGTATTGTGTTTTTTATGATAGATTATCATGTTGTCAAGATAAAAACATTTACCTTGTCAGGTTTGGTGCTTAATAGATTGCTAATTAAAAGTTATTGTACTGAACATTTGGTAGAGCTCTCAAAAAGACTCCAAGAACTGTGTATTTTTTGATCATTCTAATGTTACTATAAGATAATTTTAAAATATTACCAGTATATCTTCGAATATTACATATTGCCTTATTTAATATATTGCAATTCTTTGTAAGAGGATTGAATTTAATGGTCATAAAGCTATTTTACACCAAGTTGCATTTAATATTATGAAATTGATACATAGTTACTGTCACCTTTTTCCCCTGAATGAATAACAGTCCAATAAGAAAGGTCTTAGATAATAGGCTTTTCTTTATTTAGGAATGGGGCAAAATAATGATATTGTCAATTCTAAACTGGATTGCATCACAAAAAGAGAAGTGCACTGATTTCAAGGCAGTAGTTTAACATAGGCACAATTCCAGTCAGTCCTGTCACTAGATACAGAGATTGTGGGTTAGTTGGTTCCCAGTACAACATCCTCTAAACAATTGGTGCTAATTTATCCTGTGGCACATCACCGGTTCCTTGGCCAAATAGCTGCTTACCAATTCAATTATTCTGCTTGACTTATTAATATGACATAATATATCAAAATGACATAATAAATGCATTAATTAACTAACATAAATGGCTTAATTTCCAAATATGTATGCAAAGACTCTCTTAGAATAACAATATCATACATTAGGGTGTGGTGTTGGGGCTAGGGTTGAACTGTGGATTATTCATACTTTCCCTGCCCATAACACATTTATAAGAAAGTTTAAAACCTCACTGTATGAATAAAGTGAAGACAAGTACAGGGAATTAATTTTCTTGCTTTTCTTGCCAATTTGGCCATGCTGTAATGTTCTAAGTCATTAATCGAAAATAATCTTCAGATGTAAACAATAGTAGCTCTCGTTTTTTTCTGCTATATGTTTCTATGAACTTGGCAGAATTATTCAGGCTACAATGTTTGAAAAATCTGCCAAGTTTTGAAAGTTCTGTTGAAACATAAATTGAATTGAGATAAAAGAGTGAAATATACAGTAAAGAAAAGCAACATAGCTGTTATCCTTGAGGCAGTGTAGTTGTCGAGTTCTCTAATCCACAGTTCAATAGAATATTGTTTTCATTCCAAACCTTTCCCATATAATGCCTAACAGATCTCAATTATTATTGTTGAAAAAAAAGAGACAATCCACCCTGATGAAACGCATGTTGAAAATCTTCCACAATATATCTCTTTTTTGAGCAATGCTTAATCTCTATACGGTCAAGTATGATTATAACTTAATTTGTGAGAAAATTCTAAAATAGATCATGTCTAATCATCATAACTGCCTGCACAACACTCCATTTGTAGTTGTAAGGTGAAAAAATGAATCTAAAAAAAAGACAAAAATAATCTCAGAAATTGTTCCCCATTGTCCAAAAGTGAAGGACATCACATTGGTCATAAGCTATGTATTGAAAAATCCTACTTAACTTTTGTACGCACTGCTGTATGTTACAGCAAAGAATGCATCCAGTTCCTTTCAGATTTCAAATCATACTTGGCTCTTAAGACAGGAGCTTATTCCAAGTGTTGTCAACTATCTGTATAAAAAGAAAATCTTATGCCATCTCGCCTAATCCAGGCTTGCAAATCTTATATGCATCGTTTCTCTGTGTGTTTCCTCAGAAGTTATAGAGAATCTTTGTGGAAAGTCTGGAAAGTTTATTAAAGAAGCAAATGTAAAATGAAGACAATTTTTTTGAAGAAAGGTTATTAATCCTTTCTGCTACATGATGAATGAGTTTTGACTCTAAAATTACATTAAATGTAAATATAGGATAAAGAACAGTACAGCACAGTACAATCCCTTTGGCTCTTGATGTTGTGCTGACCTTTTATCCTACTCTAAGATCAAACAAACCTACATACCCTTCATTTTAGTATCATCCATGTGCTTATCCAAGAGTCACTTACATGACCCTAATATAGGGACATCTTATGCAAATTGAAAATTAACCCATTGGACTATAAACTTTTATCCAACCCAGTCCAACACTGGCACCTCCACATCAGAGAAATTAATAGGAAAAGAGATTAGCAAAGTACAACATTACATTAACAGAGAAAAAGCGGTTGATCAGAAGAGGTATACATATTGCTGTGGAAGTTACTGGAAAGGTCACTGCTTACAGTAGCATAGCAAGGATATTCTGCTCTCAATAACATACAATAAATATAAAACCAGGATAATATCAATGGACTAACTTTGCAGTGACAATGCAGAGAGGAACTTTGCCTGTCAGAAGCACATCTCCTCAGTAGTTTTCCATTATTTTAATGAATACTGAATGTGCTGACAACACTCAGAAGTATAAGACTTTAGAAGTCTAATTTATGGGAAAAGGTTGCTAAACCTAGTTATACTTGTGAGAAAAGCAATCTAAAACCAAAATGCACATTGAGTAAGGGTTCAAAGACTTGGTGGTATGCATTTAAATATTTAATGCAGATCATGAAATTTGAGAAATCAACAGAAATATAGAACAATTACAAGGCAGATTACCCAATGGATTTGAGTGACAATGAAATTTTTTTTTGAGAATTATCAATTGAGGGAATGCAGTGAGGAGTTGATTTGAGATCAATTAAAATGGGTCAAGTTCACTGAAACAATTTTTTTTACCAATTTCTAAACTTTATGTTCCAAAGAAAGGTCTTTATTATTGGTAAAAAGAAAAAATAATTGAAAGCTATACATTTAATAAGTAGCAAGATTTTAATAAAAGTCCCACTTCAGTTAAAGACAACTAAAATGCACTTATTTTTCAGCACTTTTTAGAACTTAACTACAAACAGGCTTGTAACCTATGTTTATGGACTACTTTATAAATGCTATAGAGTGCACAGAACACAATTCTCTAACAATGGTGGAACTATGATTTTTGTATTCATCTTGTATTGGTCTACAAGCCTTCTTCAACTCTATGATATAGAGAAAACATTTTTATTTAGTGAATATTTACCAATCCTTCACATTGATACTGAAAATTCCCGTCAGTAATATTTATATTTTATGGTTACAGTCACAATATGAATTAATTTTGAAGGTTAACCAAATGGCACCCTGAGTATGTTTCACACACTGTATAGTTTTAAAAGGTACTTGTTTCACCTCCATTGATGAATTGTTGAAAAGGTTACATTATTTTCATGTATTTCTAACCAATAAAACTACTTTATTTTTGGAATTTCTACATCAATATGATGTTTATAAAGTGAACTGACATTTTTCAATGTTGTAGGTTTTCATGGTTACAAAAATGGCAGGTTTTCTTCCAAAGCAATATTTGGATTACATCTAATGATCTACAAACTATTAATTAAGTTTGAATATGAAGAATGGTTTTGAAAGTTCTCTTAAAGCTCTTGTTACACAGAGGGTAGATGAATGGGTTAAGTGTTGAATTAATGTAACCCAACCATATTGTGAACATATGTATATTGTGATTGATACAATTATCACAGAAAGCCATGACTGTAAAGATCACAAAGTAGGGGATCCAGCACACCATGAACCCTGTCATTATAAAACCCAATTGTTTGACAGCTTTTTTTTGTTTTACAATGAGAACCTGTTGCATGTACTGCACAGACCGTGAGAAAAACTTTTGCCATGGTAGTTTCAATTGATTAGTACCATCACTTCTTATAGTTTCTTCTGATTCATTATCCCAAGATGTTGATTCTGGATGTGGACAAGACAGGGAAGCAATCTGGAGCAGCATCGTATTGAATGTTTGTGAATCAGAGATATCTGATAGTTCATTTTTTTCATCAACTGAATCATCTACAATCTTCTTATGTTCTTTTGTCATCACACTTGTTTGTTGAGTCTTACTGCTTTTTTGACTGGACCGACCACATACAGGAAAGCACTTTAGTTTAGCTGTTGCAGCAGGACTATCCACAGTTAAATTTTCCCTCAAGTTCACAGTATAATTTGATTTGTAGTTCAGTTCCATGTTCTGATTTTGTGATTTATTGTCTCTCAGTGACTTATGGTAAAATCTTGTTGAAATTTGTTGCGCCGATGCTGAAATTGAAAAGTCACCAATGTCTTGGTTATTTTCAGTATCAAGCATTTTGATTTGTTTTAAGTCAGAACAGTTAAGGCTACACTGTGAAACTTTGCTTGAATCTTTGACTCCTGCATCTGTGCATTCTTGAGAGTTTTCACCTTGCTGGTTCAGATATATTTCATGTTTGTGCCAGGCTAGTTTCATATTCTCTTTGAACTTTTTTCTCTCTATGGTTGAGAAGATATCACCCCCTAGAAGATCTTGTTGCTGGCAGTGTTTTTTTACAACCATGTAGATTTTTGAATAATACCACAACATCAGTAAAAATGGGCCATAAAAGTTCAGAACTGCAGTAAGAATTTTGAACCAGGTAACATAACGAAATTCAGTGTCACATGTATTGTTTGTAACAGTCCTGATACCTCCATTTGCAAAGATGTGCCATGCTAAGATGGGGATGATCCAAGTCAGTGAAAGAAGCCAGGCTCCTGCAATCATCGCTGCTGCTTTGGTTTTGGTTCGATCCTTCAGATATCGCAAGGGTTGCTGAACTGAGCGGTAACGATCCACACATAGGATAAAAAGACTAAATATTGAAGCTGTGCTAGCCATATAATCCATAGAAAGCCAAAACTGGCAAATCACTCTTCCTAGTTTCCATTTATTTTCTAATATGTAAACAATATTAAGGGGCATGACTACCAAGCCAACGATGAGATCTGCGGCAGACAGACTAACTATGTACATGTTTGCAACAGTATGCAATTTTCTCTCACTTTTTACTGCATATAACACCAAAACATTCATAATGACAGTGAGTAAAGATAAAAAGGCTAAGACCAGGCCGAGTAAAATTTTCTTGGCAGGAAGCTGGTGGTGAAAATCTTCTATTGTGTAATTGCTTGTTATAAACACTGTATAGTTTGTGATATGTATAATTGAGCTTGCAGTAATATTCATCATGGACAAGGAGGACTGGGTTCCACAGCCTGTGTACATATATTTGTCTGAGCCGAGACTCCTGATCGATATGTTAAAGAATGTGCCTGAAAAACAAAAGTCTGTGAGTCAATACTTAGCATATTCAACAATGACCAAAATTAAAGCACTTAGCTTATGAATTATGTAACTGGTTACACTGGGTTGAATTTTCCAAAGTTTGTCACCTTCTCTCTTGGAGGGTTTCTCTCTGTGTGCTCGCCTTAAGCATAAATCATGCCGCCAATCTCATGCTATGTTGCATGCAACAGCAGCAGAAATGCTCCCTGGTACCAGGACCTTCTAGCATTGATGAGCCTGTGTCATATTTAAAGTAAAGCTGCATACCACTTCAAAAGCTAGAAGTCACGCATTGCCCTTCACATTCCTGTGTGTGAGTATCTCTGATTGAGATGACAGAGATTAGCACCCTGGTACACAAACAGAGATAAGAAGGTCTTAGAAGGCAAGGTGATGGTGAGGAAGGCTGTCCTCTTTCCTCAGAACTGCCACAGCAAGCCATGTCTTATATGAAGTTGCCATGTAGGTCAGGGCCATTTCCACAGTCAGGAGAAACACCCAGCAGTGCCAGAAGAAGATCAATGATATTCTGTGCTCTGGAAAGGTAAATCCCTTTGCTCTCTCATGCTCATTCTAACTCCTGCTCCACCTACCTCCAAAGCTTATGGTCTCCCACTGCCATTGCTTTATTTCCACATCTTCCCATAAACACCCTATTTCCCCCAAATTACCAATCTTTGCTGCCAGTTTTGCCTCCTACTCCATCACTGGGAACACCTCACCATTTTCCCCCCCACACTACACCACTACCAAAATCTACACCAGCTATTTTCATTTCACTCAATACCTGTGCTTGTCTCATTCAGGAAAAAAAAAGGTCCACAACAGTCCAAACAATGTCAAGACATGTGGTGAGATGGCAGGCACTGGTCCACTGACCACATATGAGGGATGAATCTTTACATTGGTAGGAGAGAATAGAAACTGCTCATGTGTTGAAGCTGAGACATCCACAACCAGCAATAAAGTAAGGTTCCTTGTGATGTGCTTCACAGCTCATCCATAGTGAACATATTCTTAATATACTCAAACTACGACCCTTAAAGTGTCACTCATCCCCTCTCTTGTCTTCTGCAACTACAAGTGTCTTTGAAGGAACATGTTGGTAGAAGATGCCAGCTCCTCTGGCCACTAATCTCTCCTCCAACTCTAAAGGAAGAAGCCATAGATCCCACAGAGGAACAAGAAAGACTGTCACCTGCACTCTCCACCAACTCAAATACTGACATACTGACACCCTAGATGGTGCGTTAGCTATATTAGACTCTGGAACACATTCTGCTGAGCACATCACTGACTTGTTTATGCATTGGGCTGAGAAGAAACACCCCAGGTCACTAGGGCTCGAAAGGCAGTCAGAAAATAGGCACTTGCTTAGCCTCAGACAGGAGAGGACCTCCTGATGTTGACAATTATTAACTTTGTGCAAATGCACAAGCAGTCACAGGCACAGCAGACAGGTTTTTTGGACACACTCAGGACATTGGATCAAAAGGTTGGTGATGTCCAACAATGTCATCTGTACCACACTGGGTCTGGTATGTAAATGCCCTTGGGGTTGTTCACCCAAAACTCAAAGGCCAACAGGATCCACTAAGTCCCTCCACCCTGGGACAACCCCCAACAAGAGGGAAAGGGAGAAGGAAATGGTCTGAAGGTACACAGGTGACACCTGAGGAATGAAGCCAGAGAAACTCCCCTTCTTTAGTGCTGCACAGAGTCACAGAGTCATAACGCCAGAGAGATGTACACCAAGGAAACAGACCATTCGGTCCAACTTGTCTATGCTAATCAGATATCCTAAATTAATATAGTCCTATTTGCCAGCATTGGACCCATATCCCTCTAAACCTTTCCTATTCATGTACCTATCCAAATGCTTTTTAATGTTGTAATTCTACCAGATTCCACAACGTTGTTGTTAGAGTCCTGTCTAAACGAGTGTTACTTCCTCCCGAGCATCCATTACAGCACAAAATCTTGTCATGTTTGAATGGGGGAGCATCAGATATGAAACCTTGCAACAATGTTTGTAACGTAAACTTTAATTGCACAAAAGAATAAAAGAAAAGTGAAGGTGGGTACTGCAGATGCTGGAGAGTAGAGTCAAGGTTAGAGTGGTGCTGGAAAAGCACAGCAGGTCAGGCAGCATCCAAGGAGCAGGACAATCGACATTTTGGGCAAAAGCCCTTCATCGGTCATCCTTGATGAAGGGCTTTTGCCCGATTTTCCTGCTCCTCGGATGCTGCTTGACTTACTGCGCTTTTCCAGCACCACTCTAACCTTGGCAAAAAAAAACAGAACAACTCAGAAATCTACATTTGTATTTGGCAATAAAATGGGAATTGTTGCTTTTCCAGTCTCTATACATTTATGGTGAGTGAATGGTGACTTCAACCTAGTTACATTGGAGGTGGGCGTCAAAGAAATCTGGTTTGGCTTGTTGCATCCAACATTTCTGTGCTCTATGATGGTGAAGGTGGTATTCTCCTGTTCTTCTTCCTTGGAACAATACTACCACTTTTGCTGCACCTCATCATTGGCTCTGGAACAGCATGCAAAGACTATGCAGCTTACTCTCTACTTCAAGGTAACCCCAGGACTGTCCAAGCAGAGGATACTACCTTGAGGAGACCTGGTCTGGTCCTTAATAGCACGCAGAAAAATGGGTTGCATTGTATCTATTCTCAGCCTCAATCAGGATTTTGTGTACTGGAGTCATCAGCAATGCTTGGAGAGTGTAGTCCTTGTGACCTGCCAGCCACCCTTATAAGAAATCCACCCCCTGACATAAAGCAGGAACATGAGACATGACATACTTCCAAGTACTGTAAACTACATATATTAATACAAAGCATCCTGTTCTTTGCAGACAGGAAGAACATGTACATTAATGGTGTCTGTTCCAGTTGAACAAAATAGTTGACAATCATTCACTGGATTATTTCTTAGGTCAATCAGGGTCAACCAGCCTGGTAAAAAAAAATTAACAAAACCTAACTGTCAATTGTCAATCGTCAATCAGCATTAATGGGTACATTCTCCACAGCAAAACTTTATCAACCAGAGTCCACTGGACAACCACGGTATAAATGCTGGATTTTCCCTTTGAATTTGTGTTACTATAAATTGTCATGACCCACTTAGATAGCATGCTGGAAATCAAGGTCTGCTATTCCCAAAGTCATCATAAAAGTTAATCATTTTGAAGTAAGTATATAATATTGCCAAATTTACCCGATTTTCTGATCTAGGTTGATGGAAAGCACTGATCAAATTTCTGTACTTAATAAGAGTTACTATTTATTATAAATAATTTGACTGTAATTACATGCAAATAATTATAAACCATTGGTTTATTACACTACAAATTAAAACAATAATGCTCTTTCAACATCCCCTTACACAAAAATCACACAATGTGAAGAAAAAATTGGAAGGTAATTCAATGGTTCCTGTTCACAGGTGCTGAGAAGATCCTTGTGATTCTTCTACTGGTCTGAACATTGCTTTTCAGTTATCTTTATCCAGATGCTTCCACTGGTGTGAAGAGACACAAGGTGTTGGTTGACTCATAAAAGATCTCTGACTTACTAGTAAAAGTCACAGCTGACAACAACCGTTAAAAGAAAGTTTACTTATTCTCTTAATTTTAAAACAGGTTTTGACTGCAGAGAATAGAGACACAGCTCCTGTGCTGGTGAAGATCAACATATCTTGTGCTATTTGTTCCCAGCCCCAAGCTGTTCAGTTAGCTGAAAACCAATCTCACAAAAGGTTTTTGTGATTGATAACTGGTCACTAGTCCATTGACCAAAGAATTTGTTTTGCCACCAAGACACATCTGTACGCAGAATGTCTTGGCTGTAATTTGTCTGCAACTGTGTCAATTATTGCTCCTTCAAACAATAATTTACATGATACTTGCCATGTGTGTCAGGTTATATGCTTTTCAAAATGCTATTTTTGAAACACTGGTTTTAAAATAGTTCTTTCTCGTTTCAGTCTATGATTTGAAAATAAAATGACAAAAAGATAGTCTTTAGAAAATGTTCTGATGAATCGTTTCAACATCATGTGTCTTTATTTAGCAATAAGCAACAAGGGGTGAACTTTACCAGAAATTGGCAGTGTATTTTTATTGAGTTTCAGAGGGTTTCTCTTTGTGAGGCTAGTGAGTTTTCTTCCATTATCATCTCAAACCTGTTTTCTTTAACAATGTACCACGTTCCTGTGGCACCCTCTTGTTCAACGCTAGTCTGCTTTTCCCACTTGCCATAACTAAAAATACTCACCACTGCTGGGATATCCTGGGAACCTTGGCATCAAAACTATATTTAAAAGGCTGCTGTGAATCCAGGTTAAGTGTTGGCAGTCTAGAGCTGCCCTGCATTGGTTTGTAACATTTGTCCCAGAGAAGGGGAAATTGGTGCATCACTTGGAGGATAAGGACCTGCAGATCTTGGTACATATGTTGTGCAGAGGAGGGTTGTTCTCTTCCCCCAGAACTAGGGAAGAGGCCACCAGACCCTACCAACCTCGTTCGCGATTGTCACCCAGGACAGTGATGTCTTGGTATTAGGGTCACCGAACATTTTGAGCAGAAGGAACGGAGGGTTCACAGGCACAAATATTGGAATGTAGCTGAACAGGTTGATACATTTGTTTAAAAATTGTACAGTGTCCCTGTTTGCATAGGGAAAATGTTTGCATAGTACTTCATCCTGTTTTCTATCATAGGATTAATCAGGTGATCTTTCAAGATTTTTCTGCAGCAACAATTGCCTGCAAATACCTGCTTTAATATTTAAAATGTCTAAAAATTATAGCAAGAGGAGATCATTTGGCTTATTGTGTATGTGCTACCTTTCTTCTGTATCAAAGCTATCTCATCATTGTGATTAAATCCCTACCTGGGTACAATCTTTCTCCAGCACCTGTCCTCCAAACACCATATCTTCTGACAATTGTTTCTTGTGCTAACCGTTCAGAAATAAAAGCCTGGTTCTCCTGGTTCATGATGCACCTTGTTTCTTCAGATGTTGCTTTCTTTTAAAAAATCTAATCATACCTCTTTCAAAATCTGTTCAGCTGAAGCATTAAAATAAATTCAAGGTACAGTTCTTGATCATTTCTTCATGATGATGATGATCAGCTGGTAAAAGTTTCTAATTGCCTTAGTGTATTACATTGAGTCACAATTTTATATACTTGAGAATGCAAACTTTGCAACAAACTTAGTGTGAAAATGCTCCTTGTTTCAGAAAAGATACAGCAGGCGTTTTATCCTGATGATTAATGTAAGCTGCACCCTACCCAATAATTCGGGATCTTAACACAGTGGACAAATTGGGGAAAAGTGCATTTGCCCAGCATAAAAGGCCTTAATCATTTAACCCTAAAACACACCCAGAGAAAAGAAGAAGAGTTATCTTACCGAAGTCATTAAGTTTGGAGCTTCTTCCACAAGTCATCAAACCTGAAGTACGGCATTGAATACTAACTTCATTGGTATTTCACATGTGAAAAATACACATGCTGAATAAAATAACCTTGACTAAACTGTTCTGGAGAAATCTCTTTGGTGCTAGAACTGTATCTGCAGCATAAATCATTTTGGAATTTTATTTTTTAGCTCCTTATTTGCTACAGGTTATACTACTTAGAAGAAGTGAAGTCAAAATGTGCACCCAGGGTATGACTGAGCTACATGAGTAAGAGTCAGGTAATTTTGAATTTTAATTGTAATTTAGCACTTGGAATTCAGACGTTAGATAGAATCTCAGCATAGGTTAACTTCAGATTTTAGAGTTTTAGTTTACATTTCTACCAATCATGTATTATGAATGCAAGACATTTGTCTCTATTCGATAGGGCAAGAGTTAAATTAAGACTGCTTACATTTGTAATATGTTTGAACTGTTGTTATAAACAAGGGAGATTTCTCTATTGCTCAATAACATTTTGAACTTCAGTCTATAGTGGGCTGCAAACGGTCTGTGGGTGGTTGTTTATATGTATGGTGCTTCAAGATTTGAAATACTACCATAGTAAACAATCATTTAAAATTGCACTGATTCGTGACTGCAGGCAGATTTCATTAAATGCGATTAAAGGTCAGGGTTACCTAGACATTTTGCTGTAACCAGACTTTTATTGGGTGTAGTAATAAGTATATTTCTGAATCAAGAAAAATGGAAAAAAGTTTTTTAAAATTACATCATGTATCTTTTTAGAATATGAAAATTGACTGCAATTTTTCCACGATCAGAACTATTTTTAGATGTCAATTTTAAAAATTCACAATTCAGCATTAAAATGTTTGTCAGATGAAATTTATTTAAAATGGGGCTAGATATTGAGAAGGAACTCTGTTACTTTAAATAAATAGAGAAAGTGGAAAATTATGTTCTTTACATTTTTGGTAATAATAATTCAGGTCTATTCATATTAAGGATCCAGCTGTTACTTCTCAACATTCAAAAGAATCTACATAAATTAGTGTGAGAGCAATTGCATTCATCTGGTTACAGAGAGCTAGGTGTTATAAGTACAAAAAAATTAACTTTATTAATGCATAATTCGTTACAACCAAATATGAGACTGAAACTCAGCTGACTTGTCAGAACAATGATTGTTGCTCATTGTGTTAAGAGCTATAAGAACAGCTGAGAAACATTTAAAATGAAAATGAAAATTCAGAATAACATCAGCAGCACAGTTTAGTTTCGAAGTTGAGTGGGATCTGGATATTATACAGACAGCCTGATCACAATAGTACAGACATATCTCATTACTCTGCTTTATCCAAAAGCCCCACTCCAGACACGAGTGCATAATCCTGGCTGACACTTTAATACAAGATTGAGGAAAGCCATCTTTTAGAACATATGTTAGATCATAACGTTAAACATCTGGTTAAAAAAGGTAGAGGCAAAATATCCCAAAACTGTTCTTAGTGTCTTGCCAGCATTTATCACTCAACGATCACCAATGACCCCAGCCATTTCCCTAACTGTCATTTGTGGTAATATAGCTGTATTTGATTGTTTTCTAAGTTCATTCATATGATGTGGGCATTGCTGGCTTTGACCGACATTTATTGCCCATCCCAAAATACTTTTGAGAAGCTGCAAGTGACCTGTCTACTTGAACGGCCACAGTCCATTCAGGTTAGGTAGATGCATAATGCTTTAGGGACAGTGTGTCAGGGAGTTGACCCAGCAACAGTGAAGGTACGGCGACATACTTCAAAATCAGAATGGTGAGTGGCTTGGAAGGGATCTTGCGGGTGGTGGTGTTCCCATGTATCTACCATCCACATCCCTCCAGTTGGTAATTGTAGGAGGTTTGGAAGGTGCTGTCTAAGCAGCCTTAGTGAATGTTTGCAATGCATCTTGTAGGTGGTACACAATGCTGCTATACAGTATCAGCAGTGCAGGGAATGAATGTTTGTGGATATTGTGCCAACATGCAGGCTGCTTTGTCCTGGATAGTGTCAAACTTCTCAAATATAGTTGGAGCTGCGGTCATCCAGGCAAAAGATTATTCCATCACACTCCTGATTGTGTCTTGTACAGGGTGAATAGGCTTTGGAGGTCAGGAAGTTAGTTCCTCACTGCAGGATTCCTAGCATCCAACCTACTCTTCCACCCACACTGTATAGCTGGTCCAGTTCAGTTTATGGTCAATGGTAACTCCCAGGATGATGATAGTGGGAAATACAGTGATGGTAATGCCATTAAACGTCAAAGGATGACAGTTACATTCTCCCTTATTAGAAAAGTTAACATTTGAGGGGCTTGAATTTGTCAACCCAAGTCTGGTCTTGCTGCATTCAGACATGGACTACTTCAGTATCTGAGCAATCATGAACAATGCTGAGCATTGTGCACTCTCCAGCAATTATCCCAACTTCTGACCTTATGATAGGTTATGGATGAAGCAGCTAAAGGTGACTTGGCCTAGGACACCATTTGAGGAACTGAAATTATAGCAAGATTGGTGTTTTGGGCAGACAGTATGCATGGATTGCTGCTGCAGATGCTGAGATAAAGCTGAGAGAAACTGCTACATTGGAACATAAATAACATGTAAGGCACAATGCTGACATGGGATCACATTTTAGGCAGCTGGTGGGGAAGTGGAGTTGCTACAGAAGATGAGCCATGACTGTACTGGGTTGAAAAAAACACCATGGTCTCTTGCTGTTGTTTCTGTGCTCTAATGAAGTGTATATTTGCCAACTAAACAACAGTAGCTGATCTTAGGGCACACTGAATGGAAGGCACTATGAAAATGTACTTTCTTTTTTTTCCATGAGCATTATGGAATGTTTGTCACTGAAACAATTTGGGTCAACTTGGATCCTCTTTGATCCAAGAAAGTACAAATGTAATTACAAGTGGAATTTGAAATAAGTGCCTTTAAGTAATATAGTGCAGAAAACCAGGCTGCTAAAGTCACTCAGTCATATTTATATCAAAATTTTGAAAACAAAAACAGGAAATGTCAGCTTTAAACAAATTGAGAGATTTTCGTTGGGGTGGTTAAAGGCAAAATGTTTAAAGTACATGACTGAAGTATTAAACATTTAACATTGTGTTGACTGTCATAAAACCACAAAAACTAAGTATTGCTCATACAAACTGGGTGAAGCATTTTTGCACTTTGGAAGCTTAGGATTTAAATCTTTCATTAGACTTTTAACCAGTGACTAGATTTTGGCTGCATTCTAAGATGGTATCAAAACTGAACACATGAGATGCCTTTGCTGCCTTGATGTTAAACACACCTAGGTGGATCAGAGAGGGGAGAATTGGATCAGGAAGACTCTAACTAGTTAATGAATTTGCTTGATTTTCATTTCATTAATTCAAGTTTTTCCATGTTCATTCCTGCTTGATCTTACCTAAAATGCTCACATATAGACATTGCTGATTATTTATTTAAGTGATGAAAATGTATCCCTTGATTTCATAAACTGAAATGAATTAATTCTCAGTAGAGATATTCTTTAAACTTGAGTGAAGATTAAAACCACTTATTTTAAAAAATATCTTTCTTGAACTTCAAATGCCGTTCTATCAAACAACAATTTAATGTTTATCTTGCTAGAGTTTTATTTGTGTGTTAACACTATTGCTTACTAATGTGGGTATTGCCTGATGCAAGAAATTTTACCTGATGTGTCAATGTTTTTGTTCTCCTTCTCCACCCTGTTTGGTGCATGATTACGTCCCGTACACTTGCCAGAACTGGCTTCCCTTCTGTTGCCAACCTACAGCAGGCACCACTGCAGAAGTACAATAGAGTCATAGAGATGTACACCATGGAAACAGACCTTTCAGTCCAACTTGTCTATGCTGATCAGATATCCTAAATTAATCTAGTCCCATTTGCCAGCACTTGGCCCATATCCCTCTAAACCCTTCCTACTCATACACCAATCCAGATGCCTTTGAATATTGTAATTATACCAGCTTCCACCACTTCCTCTGGCAACTCATTCTATATAGGCACCACCCTCTGCTTGAAAAAGTTGCCTTTTAAATCTTTCCACTTTCACCCTAAACCTATGCCCTCTGGTTCTGGACTCTCCCAGCCCAGATAAAAGACCTTGGTCTATTTACGCTATCCATGCCCCTCATGATTTTACCAGTGGTGCCTTCACCAAAACCTCTAAATCTAGTGGCAAGACAGTACGAAACTATAGCATTCAAAATCACGCAACAGCAGATTATAGTCCAACAGGTTTGTTTGTAAGCACTAGCTTTCGGAGTGCTGCTCCTTCATTAGCACAACCACCTAGTGCTTCCAAATAAGCCTGTTGGGCTATAACCTGGTGTTGTGTGATTTTTAACTTTACTCACTCCAGTCCAACACCGGCATCTCCAAATCAAAACTACAGCATCATCTCCCCAAATTAAGGTGCCCAGCATTAAGATACTAATCAATCAACACCAACTGCACTGCATAGTACCCGTCTTTTGGATTCCTGATTGCATTCTCCCAGCTCAGAACTCAGTCACATGCCAGAAGGACAGTGGAATACTTTCGGAATGTCCTCAGAATATTCCTGATGAAATTGTACATCTCCATGTTGCACAGAAGTTCCTGGTTTGTGACTGACCAAAATGAAGAAGGTTCACTTGGAAAGGCAGCAAATGCATAGAGTCACAGAGGTCTTCAGCACAGAAAAAAAGTGCTTTGGCCCATCAGTCTACGCAGGTCAAAAACAACCACATACATATTCAAATCCCATTTTGTAGCACTTGGCCTTATGTGCCTTGACTTCTTAAATGTCATGAGTGTTTCTGCCTCTAACAGCCTTTCAGGCAGAGTTCTAGATTCCTACATTCTGGGTGAAAAATCTTTTCCTAATATCCCCTCTATACTTCCTGTCCTTACTTTAAATCTATGCCCTATGGTTATTGATACCTCTACCATGGGGAAAGGTTTCTTCCTATTTACCCTATCTTATACCCCTTATTATTTCAAATATCTCAATAATGACTCTATCAACCTCCTCTGCTCCAAGGAAAAGAATCCTGGTCTATCCAAATTCTCTTCATAACTAAACCTCTCACGCCTGGGCAACATCCTGGGAAATCTCCTCTGCTCCCTTTCCAATGTAATAACATTCCTCCTATAATGTGGATTCCAGACACTGCACACAATACTTTAGCTGTGTAATAACTATCATTTTATACAGTTCAGCATAACCTCCCTGTTCTTAAAACTCTTTGCCTCAGCTAAGAAAGGCAATACCCTATGTACCTTCTGAAACACGTTATCTACCTGAATTGTGAACTTTGGGGAATTGGTGGGCAAGCGCATTGAGGTCCCTCTGATCCTTGGTGCTTCTGAGGGTCTGACCATTCATTATGTATTCCCTAGCCTTGTTTTTTTAAAATAGTCAATTGTGCACACACATAAGCTAAGTCAAACAGAATGCACAAACTTCATCTAACTACGACTAACTCAGCTAGTCAACTCATCACTGCCTTGCATGTGGCAGCCTGCAGATCACACGTTGGGCTTTTCAGCCATCTCAGAGCCCACCAGAATGGATCAAAGCATGTTTTCCACAATGCTGAGTACGACCTAAGAGGGAGTGGTAATAAGCAATTGACAAGAAGATGATGAACAAAGGTGCATGTGGTCTACTTCATAACCGCATTTAGGGCTCACTTACCACTCATTATGTAATTTCTCCATTTTGAGTATAATGGTCCTTGATCCCGGATTGACATGGATTCACTCTCTTCCCACTATGTGATCTGCTTGTATTGCTCACAAGACAAAACCTTTCACTGTGCCTCAGTACACCTGACAATAAATTCAATTCAATTCAATTCAATTCCCAGACTTGTGTCTTTGAGCGATTTCACTACGGACATGTCTGACTTCTTATTCTATTCCTTATTCTTTAGCCTGGACAGAAATATTAAAACAGTCGTCTTGTAATTCATTCCCGAATTCTCCAACACTCTTCATGTGTCCTTCAATGGCACGTGGCATCATTGGCCTGAAATATAAAGCTTCTTTCTGTGCTCCTGAACAGAAGTTGGAGATTAATTTTCTCAAGCTTATTTCAACATTGAGTTAAAATATGGCTGACTGGTGCCTTAGCAACAGTAAACAGCAGTGATTCAATAAATAAATAAAAAGTTGCATATCATGTTGTTCCTTCCAGCTACAGACTGGAAAATAAAGATTGCAAGCATTGTAATTGATAAACTCAATTGAATTTCAACATAACCACTTCAAAAATACTGATAAGACCCCGATAAAATATTCATCTTCCAGCTGATGCCATAATAGTGGAAGACCATCTCCAAAACACAAGAAAAAGTCTGGGAAATTTTGCTACCACAAACAGTGGGTCTAACTGGAAGCTGCCAGAATTGCAGAATGCGATCCCCCTGAAAGCAATTGCACAAACTCTGAAACCTCATCTGTTGATTTATTCAGTCACAGTAACCCATGGACTTACTTCTGGCCAAATCAAAGTACCTTATCTTTTTTTTTCATCTAATGATTATAAATCACCTATGTCCCAGGTGCAATCAGTGACAGAAATAGAAAATATTTGAAAGCACATTCTACGGAGTGACGAATCCACATTATAATTTGGATGAAATAATTATCTATCATTTACTAAAATTGCGAGTAAAACAATTTATAATTTAAAACAAATTGAAACCTTCTATATTGGACTGTAAAGCCAAGTGCAGGAACTTAGAGAAGGACATGCCCTCCACTCATTTCTCCATGCCTTGTGACCTTGAGCTGCGATCCTCAGTTGCTTGTTTGAGCCTCACACTTTCATATACAAGTTGTCTAGCATCATTCTCTTTTTAGATCTTTGTGTACATCTCTGTAATATGTCTTCAATCGCCTTTTCAACTACTCATACCTTACAGTAATAATTTAATGTATTATTCAAATGCTGTTATATCTATCAGTGGGGCAGCAATAAAAACTTTTCAATTGTAAATGCCACATTAGATTTAGTTACCTAACTACAGTTACTCTCTATCATATGTTAAGAGTTAATGTCAACTAAAACTGGCCGAGTGGACATGACACTGAGAGTTACTGGGTGCTGCAGATTTTAAGTCAGCTGCAGTTTATTTAGATATTAAAGTTTAACATTAAATTTTATAGACTTTGGTCCAATGGATCTTATGGATTTGTCCCCCACCTCTCCTTGCCTGGTAATTGTTCTCTGCTGGCACTCAGTGCCAAAGAGACAATTAGATGTCACACAAAAAGCTAATCTTTCTGCTTGCCTAGCTACTTAATACATGTCTTATTGCGCTTTGATCCAACAACATCTAATTCATAATCCATTCCCTGAATTTTATACTTATTTATTTACTTAAAAAACTCCAATTTTTGGGATCATCAATTTTGGCTGCACAGATTTTTAGTTACACCAATCCAAAATTAATGCCTCTGCCTTGCATTCTCCTCTCTAATTGTCTATCTTTCAGTTTCAAATATTTATCCAATTTTCAACTACAAGATGTAATGCCTCTACCTTAAATTATTCTTCAACCCATAACTAAGTTCAGAATTTTACACTAACCTCTCTCCAAACTTTAAGTGAATGATCTTCTGGTGTGGGCATTTAGAGTAAAGAAAATATTATTTCCCTACTCATTCTGCAAAATTCTCAACACTTTTAAATTAAACACAATTAAATGTCATCTTAGCTTTAAGTGCTCCTTGGAAACAGTCCCAGTACCTCAAGATTTTCTTCATGATTACAATTTCACGTTCCTGCTGAGAGAATCTACATTACATACCCTTTATGGCTTCAATTTTCTTTTTTTGATGGGGTTCATATAACTACACATTAGTCTATACGTTTATCTGATTTATTTATGTACACAATTGCAGGCATGGCTTTTATTTTCATTCTTGGGATATGGGTGGCACTATCATTCATTGCCTATCCCTAGTTGAATGTGAGAAGATGGTAACGAGCTTTCATCTTGAACTAGTGCAGTCCAACTAGAGAAGATACTCCCCAACTGCCATCAGGTGGGGAGTTCCATAAATTAGACAGTATGGAAACAGCAGACTCGTTTAATGAATACTTTGCTTTAATTTGAACAGTTAAGTGTGAGGATAAAATAATATAGCAACAAAGGAAGCTAAAAATCCATCAAAATAGGGACAAAACACTTTTCACTGCATCTTTTCAGATATATGTAAATAACTCCAACTCAATAAAATGTAACTTTTCAACATAAATGAAAAAAAACGTCATTTAACATCTCAAATTTCTGATTTTCTTCCCTATGTATTATTAAAAGGAATAGGAAAGAGAAATTTGCTAATCTAAACTGTTTAGTTTGTGGAATTGCACCTTACATTTGAAATTTGTAAATGTCACTGGATTATTTAAGAAATGTTAGAGGAAGAAACTGGGCAACTGCAGATTCATCAGTTGTGGTGAAGTTGCCTAATCTATCAGAGACAATTGAACAGTTGGGTAAGTATGAACTAGCACATAAGAAATTGTAGAATTTATAAATATTTGGTTACGTCTGACTTACATAGATTGTGCTGTGTTCAATTGTTGAAGTGAGATTTTAAAGAGTGTGAGTCCCATGTTCAGTAACACAAATTGATCTTTATTCAGAGCTCCTTTTCCACATGTGTGGGAGATACCAGAGACAACTCCTAATCTGTTTTTCACATGGGGCCCAGGTGCCCTCTTAATTACAGCTCAGATCGAAGATGAGGTCTTCAGGATACTCTAACTCTCCCAATAAACTCCCAGGTTTTTTGTATCCTTCAAGATCCAATAAATTACATGCAACAATGTCATTGTTCCATCCCCCAAATATACTCATTCAATCCTGCAAACACCTGATCAATGATGGACACTCCTATGGACAACCCCAGGTTTGCCCATGATCTCATGATGTTTACCTTACATTTTTATCACTAGTCCTTGAGATCTTGCAATGCATCTCATTAATATATATTCCAATCCTTGCAGTTATTGCAAGAGATACAAAAATATGTTAATTCCTACTAATTGCTATCAAATTCATAATGTCAGTTTTAATATAATGTTAGCTATGTATAAAGTTATACGGTTAAACCCAATGTTAAAATTCTTTAGCTAAGAAGTTGTGAGCAGATTCTTTCTCACCTGACCTTAGAATATCAAACACTGCCCCCCATCTTGTAATTGCATTTATAACTCCTTCCATGCATATTTTGTGTCAAAGTGTGTTTTAAACAGGAGATTGCTTCTAAGATAAAATTTATATCTCCACTCTAAATATTTCTACCCTAACTATTTTACTTAATAAAACAACATCTATTCAAATTCCATTATAAAGACTGAAGCACAACCACTTTCCCCGCTCAAGAATCTTGTCTGAATTCCTAAGGTTTTACAAAATATCTCAGTCCTTGATCCTTGGATGAATTAATTTGAATTCTCAGAACCTAGGTTTGCTTATTTAGGTTCTGAACCTGCCATTGTTTATTTTCTCAAAATCAAGCTGGCGCCCCTGTATATCTGCTTCCCATTGGTCATTCAATCCCTATTGCCAATGGGATGGAGCTCCCCCCTCAATCTATAGCCTTTTGTTTTAAAAGGAATTCAATGAAACGTCTTAACTTTTGGTGTAGATTGCATTTTTAAAAAATTCTCCATATTCAATTACCTAAAAAACATTTCTGTTATTGTCAGATCATACTTCTAATTCCTGATAAACTACCAACTTTGGGCTGTCTGTTCCCAAACATCTCATATCAGACTGCCTCTTACAGAAATCTGCCGCTATGAGTTTGGTACAATACTTCCTGCACTTTAATTTGTAAGATTCTTTGTTTTATTTGTTACCTTGGTTTATTTTATTCTCAAAGCCACCATTGTTCTAACTTAAGATCTCATTTTAATGCTGGACTAAAGTTATTTATGTTACTGCAACTAAAGTTTTGCTGTCACTTTTAATCGCGAGTGTGGTGCTGGAAAAGCACAGCAGGTCAGGCAGGAACCATGCAGCAGGAGAATTGACACTTCAGGCATAAGTCCTTCCTCAGGATGCTGCCTGACCCGCTGTGCTTTTCCAGCATCACAGTCTCAACTCTGATTTCCAGCATCTGTAGTCCTCACTTCCTCCTCTGCCATTTTTATGCCAACAAAAATATTCATGGCGAGCATTTGTTTGCCACCGTTGGCTATGGGCTGTCCCAACATCAATATTCTCGATGCTTATTCACTTCATGCTCATCCTCACCCAGTTATGAGGGAATGAGGTGAATTAATTAGTATCTTCTTCTCATGCATTGACAATTTGGGTTTTTACTGGATTGTATACTTCAGGCACAAATAAAGCCATTTGATGTGTTTCAATTCTTGTGCTCTCCCTTTGCTGATGAGAACAATTAGTCCATCACCGTCACAACTTCCCCTGATTGACAGACAGAAGCCTTTTAAAAGTTATTACCCCATCAAATTCATATTCATTAACCAAGTGTTCTACAAACAAAATTCTTTGAGTAAGGTTTTCCTCTGTCTATAGTCTATTAAGTCAGTGTTTGGGTGGTCGCAGCAAAACATTTTAGGAAAGGTTAAATCCTGTGTTATGGATAGAAATATATTCACACCACTGGTGTTACAAGTTTTCTGTTATTTTGTTGCAAGTAGGATCAAGCCATTTAAGGAAATGTTTAAACATGATTGGTGAAATAATTCTTTAGAGTCCAGTATCCCATCAGCAAGTCATTTATGCATGTTAGTACTTAACACTGGTGTCGCTTCCTCAGGCACAGCTTTCTCAGTGAACAGAACCTCTCAGACTCCTGTTTATATCTGTCAGCCAGAGTTCCCTCATTGTGGCTGTTAACCGGGTCCAAGCAGGGAACTCATATTCTATGACGTCCACCTGGCTGACCTTGTTACATTCATTACAATTGGCAAATGCAGTCTTTTACAGTATTAACTCTTTTGTCTCCACAGATGCTGCCAGACCTGCTGAGTTTTCCCAGCTATTTCTGTTTTTATTGCAGGGTTTTACTTTGTTACTTAGTGAATTCCACAAGTACACACTATTTATAAAAATACAACAGTCTAGCTTTTGATCCTAGCAGTGAAAGAATATCTTTCAGCATTCACCTCTCATACAGATTGTTAGTGAATCTTTATAGACTTGTAAATGAAGAACCCCATCATTTACCAGTTGATCCTATGTGGGATCCTTTGCAATGATTCTGTGGTATCTCTGAGCATGATAAGCAGAAACTAATTTCTTTAACCAATCAGATTTAAGGATTCTCACAAACGGCAAACTGTAAACCAGGAAGTAAAAATCAAGAAGTATAAATTATATTTAAATAACTGAACAGGAAGAAAAGTCAATATCAGGATCTACAGACTCAGTTGAAGAACATTAGAGAAAAACGAAAACAAGGCACAAAACAATTGTTCTTCTGAAACAATGGAGCTTCTTATTAACAAATGAAATTCTCATTGCTAGATATGTTGTTCATCATTGTCACTTAATACATTGTGAAATTATTCATAGAGTCCGTACAGTTTCAAAGCAGGCCATTCAGCCCATCAAGTCCATACTGCCCCTCTGACGATCATCCCAACTAGACCCACACTATCCCCGAAACCCTGCATCTTCGATGGCTAATCTATTGAACCTACATATCCGTGGATACTATGGGAAATTTAGCATGGCCAATCCACATAACCTGCACATCTTTGGCCTGTGGGAGGAAACCCGAGCACCCAGAGGAAACCCATGCAGACACAGGGAGAACGTGCAAACTCCACACAGTCACCCAAAGCTGGAATTGAACCCACGTCCTTGGTGCTGTAAGGCAACAGTGCTAACCACTCAGCCATCGTGTTGCCCATGGCATTCTTAATGCATGTGTCTTAACTTGCATTTTCTTTAAGTGCAAAACTAGTTGAGAGGGGAAACCCTAAATTCATGCTAAAATATGAATTTCAGTGTAAGGACCATAGCAGTTCATGTTGTGGAGGAGCATGTTTTGGCCAAAACTACTTCTAAATTTCTGATTTTTAGTTGTGCATATACAGGTGCTCAAAGTTATTACATTAAAGCTACATTGAGTATTGTTAGTTTCACTGTAATTATTACTGCAAAGCCTGACAAATATTTAACCTTGTTATTTCAAGTTTATGCATGGGGAAAAAAAACAGAATTGGATGTATGTTATGGACCATGCCAGACCACTCAAAACATTCTTAAGCAGGCAGCCCCAGACCATAACACTAATTTGTTTCGGTAAGTGTACAGTGAACATTACCCGGAATAAGTTAGCTAGGTTGACTACTAGATTTTAAAACAGAAAAATTTATTCACAAAATTATACAATTAAACCACAAAGATCAGAATAACAAAACTCAGTCTACCCAAACTAGACTTAACTATGCTGTACCAAATATACACAACAGTCCCAATGAGCAAACTCCCTTTAAAAACCAGTATAAATGGAACACAGGTTGAAGTTTAAGGGCAGAAAGAGAGAGGGAGAGATAGTTTCCACACAGCTCCCTGTTGAACTCCTCACCAGTACAAGACTGAACTAAACTGCTCAGCTAGAGAGGTGACCATTCCCCTTTCATCATACAGGTCACTTCTAAAACATGACCACTTTGGCGTGAAGTCTCATTTGTTTACATATAAACAAAAGGCCTCTCAAATTCCTCTTCATCTCTGTACCAAACCAGACTGATAGGAGCTTGCCCTGGTTTATTGCCCCTCTGATAAAAATCAAGGACAGAGCATCCTTGAGCCAAGGAACAGCTTTTAGAGGAAAAAAAAAGGGACTAGCTTTGTGACACCTTACCCCTTAAAAAAATGAACCATCAATACCAAAAGATGGCTTAATTTTTAACCCTTCAAAACCCAGCTAGTAGTCTAAACACACACATACACTATACTAACTATAAAACACGCTCAACCACATGCAAATTCAGGCCGCAGTACACCCAGCACCGAACACCTCCGTATCTCATTCGAGTCTCGATAACACGTCGGCAATCACGTTTTCTCGACCTGCCCCATGCACAATTATCAAATTGAATGGCTGCAACAACAAGCTCCATCTAAACAATGTGGCATTTTTGTCCTTAAAATTTTTCCACAAATGTCAGTGGGTTATGACCAGTGTATACGACTGTCTCAGATGTATTGCTGGTAATATAAACACTGAAATGTTGTAATGCCAACACCAAGCTGAAAGAGTCTCTTTCTCCACCATTGAATATTTCTGTTCATGAATGTTCAACTTCCTGGTAAAATACCTACTGGGTCTTTCTATCCCTTTGGCATCCTCCTGCAGGAGCACCGCACTGACACCCACATCACTGGTATCAATAGCCACCTTGAAAGGCTTTGTATAATCCAGTGTGTCTAACACTGGGGCAGTGGTTAAGACAGGTTTTTTAGGCTGTCAAATGCCTTTTGACAGTCCACTGTCCACTGAAACATCTTGCCCTTTTTTAACAATTCAGTGAGTGGAGCAACCACACTGCTAAGGTTCGGTACAAACTTTTGGTAAAATCCACTCAACCCTTGGAACCATAGTACTGATTTTATCGTCGAGAAATTTCCCAATTACTTTCATTTTTGCATCTCACGGAGCCATTTCTCAGTATCCGATAACATGGCCCAGGAAGGTGACTTGGGCTTTGGCAAATTCACTTTTAGCCAGGTTTATCACCAAGTCTGCCTTCCGGAGTCAATCAATCAAGTCCGATAAATGTTGTAAATGTTCCCTCCATGAGTGACTAAAAATCACCAGGTCATGAATGTATACCACACAGTTGGGTAATCCGGCAACGATCTCATTAGTCAGTCTCTGAAATGTGGCTGGAGCATTTTTCATACCAAATGGCATGACTTTGAATTGATAAAGTCCATTTGGCATTACGAAAGCTGAAACTGCCCTTGCTCTCTCTGACAGGGATATTTGCCAGTAGCCTCTGAGCAAGTCCAACTTCAAAATGTAAGTTGCTTGTCCCATTTTTTCGATACAGTCCTCCAACCATGGAATTGGACATGCATCAGTTTTTGTAACGGCGTTAACTTTGCAATAGGCCACACATACCCGTTGGGTACCATCTGGCTTTGGCACCATGACTATGGGTGAGCTCCAGTCACTGTAACTCACTTCGATTACGCCATCTTGAAGCATGCGCTCTATCCTCTTCTGAAATTGTGCCAACTTTAGGAGTGTTAGGCTGATAGGATGCTGCTTAATTGGAACAGCATCTCCTATATCTACATCATGCACAATTAGATTAGTAATTCCCAGTTTATTTTTGCATATCTTCCCATGTGATAGTAATAACTCTTTTGATTAGATTACTTACAGTGTGGAAACAGGCCCTTCGGCCCAAGTCCACACCGACCCTCCGAAGAGCAACCCACCCAGACCCATTCACCTACATTTACCCCTTCACCTAACACTACGGGCAATTTAGCATGGCCAATTCACCTTACCTGCACATCTTTGGTCTGAAGGAGGAAACCGGAGCACTCGGAGGAAACCCATGCAGACACGGGGAGAATGTGCAAACTCCACACAGACAGTTGCCTGAGGCCTCAGGTCATTTCAATTTTCTTGTGGAAGGTAACTCAATAATTTATCCCAATTTTTGACAACTTCCTCATTGTCCAATTTAATTTGAGGAATGTCCAATTCAGAATCTTCTGAACTTGGTCCTTCCTTCTGTGCTGTAATCATGAACACATTCTTCTCTTGCTTTCCTTCCCTATCAAAATACCTTTTGAGCACATTCACATAACACACTGAGATTTCTTCCTGTCTGGAGTCCTTATCAAGTAGTTCTCCTCACTCAATTTTTTCCTCACTTTGATACAGTCCACTGAACCCTGCTTTTAAAGGCTCACCTATTAGTGGAAGTAACACCAATACCTTATCCCCAATTGCAAAATTGCAAATTTTTAATTTCTTATCTGCTTCCTGTTTCATTGTATGCTGTGATACTTTTAAACGTTATATAGCCACCTTTCCAGCTCTATTTAGTTGCTCCCTAAAATTTGACACATATTCTAAATGGGTGGCCTCTGAATTCTGATTTACTAATTTCTCCTTAATCAATTTTAATGGTCCTCTTTCTTCATGCCCAAAAATTAATTCAAATGGACTGAATTTGGTCAATTCATCTGGTGCATCTCTGACCACAAAAAGTACAAACAGAACTCGCTTACCCCAATCATCTGGATAATCCTGACCATAAGCTCTTAACATGGTCTTTAGTGTTTGATGCCACCATTCTGTGGCATCACCACCTGTGATTCTGGATGGTAGGCAGTACATTTGAATTGCTTTATTCCCAAGTTATCCATAACTTCCTTGAATAGCTTGGATGTGAAGTTTGATCCTTGATCTGACTGCATCTCTATTGACAGTCCATATCTGGTAAAAAAATTAAGTATCTGATAAAAACACTTTTAGCTGTAATGTTGCATAATGGGATTGCCTCTGGAAATCTAGTTGACATATCCATTATTGTTAATAAATATCTATTCCCACTTTTTGTTTGAGGTAGGGGACCTATGCAATCAAGACTCTTGTGAAAGGTTCCTCAAATGCTGGAATAGATACTAAAGGTGGAGGTTTTATTACTGCTTGTGGTTTTCTGATTAGCTGACATGTATGACATGTCAGGCAAAAATCAATAACGTCCTTGCATTGTTCAGGCCAGTAAAAATGTCTTTGTATTTTAGCCTGTGTTTTCCTCACCCCTAAATGAACTCCAAGTGGTAGCTCATGCACCCCTTGCAGCACCTCCTTTCTATAGCCTATTAGCAAAACAATTTGATGAATCTCTGCCTATTTCTCTCTGCTTGAATATATGATGGTCTCCATTTCCTCTTTAAGACATCATTTGTTAAGAAATAACACACAGGGATGCATTCGCTTTCTTTCTCTGTAAATGCCTTTTGATATAACAGTTTTAACTCCTCATCTTTCTGCTGTAATTCAATCAGCCTAGCAGTTGCCTGCATCTCCACTGGTTTTTCAACCAGAGTAGGCAGCACATCTAATGGCGAATCAGCTATATTATTTGCAAGGACAAACTGTATTCCTGGAACATAAATTCTCTACTCTTCTCTGGATTCTAGCTTTACTTTACATAATGGAGCACTTTTCTCACCATGAATTCCTGTTACCAGTACCTTTTCTGGCAATAGTCCCTCAGGAGCACATATCTCCTCATCCTTCAGCATCACAGACTGAGAGGATCCTGTTTCCCTTAATACTGTAACCTCCTTACCTACCAGTCCTGGCCTATGTGAATAAACTTTACCCTTTCAGGTATATTTTTAAGCAGATCTGGCAGTTCCTCCTCAATCAACCTCTGATCATCTTGTACACTCTGAGGCAGCTGTCTACCTTCTGTTGTACGTTTTGTTAATAGTCCAACTATCCTTCCAGGCTTATCCAGTTTTCCTACATCTGGCTTTCTCCTAGCCCACCAACACTGTGATTTTGTATGGCCTGCTTTATTTCAATGCAAACACCGGAGCTTTTTAACTTCTTTGTCCACCTCAAAGGTTTCTTTTTTACCCTGTGGTAAGTTTTCCTTATGATCTTCACTGAGATCTACCTTTCCCTTTCCAAGTGAAGAATTCTCTTTGCCCCAGTTTCTATCCCTCATGGACGGAAATTGATTCTGGAAGCCAAACTGAGTTTTATGGACCAGCTCATAACCATCAGCCACTTCAGCTGCTAATCTTGCTGTTTTAACTCTCTGCTCTTCCACATGAGTTTGCACTACTTCCTCACTGAGTCTAACCTCAGCCTTTATCTCCAGCCTTTTCAGCCGACTTTCCTTTTTAAGTGACAGTTTTTGAAGTTCAAAAGCTCTCTCTTTTTCTTTCTCTGCTCTCTTGTTTTTCCCTCTGTTCTGCTTTTAATGATAACTCAAACTGTTTCATTTCTGCTGCCCTTTCCTTGTCTTTTGCCTCTAATTCAAGTTGCTTCATTTGCAATTGAATTCTTGCCATCTCTGTAGATTCTGATGGTTTCTCCAGCAAGTTTAAATGCTGAACTACTACTGCAATTATCTCTCGTTTCCTCACAGAAGCAGACAGTTCCAATTCCAGCTTCTCTGTTAATTCTTGCAGCTTGGTCTTACTCACTTTTGGCAAAAAACTTTCAAAGTCACCGCATCCACATCCAGAAAACTTTTGGTGACTGAAAGAACCATTCCTATCCCAAGCTTTGTCTACCCAACCAAACCAATATTCTAAATAAAGGCACTAACACCTACCACTCGCTGTTTAAAATCCCGTAAAGATCCCCCAGTCTGTTGTGGACTGGGCCAGACCACGCAAAACATTCTTAAGCAGGCAGCCCCCGACCATAACTTTGCAATTTGTTTCAGGAAGCGTACAGTGAACATTACCCAGAGTAAGTTAGCTAGGTTGACTACTAGATTTTAAAACAAAACTTTATTCACAAAATTACACAATGAAACCACAAAGAACAGAATAGAGAACCCCTACAGAACTCAGTCTATCCAAATGACTTAATTAAGCTGCTCTGAATACACACAACAGTTCCCAATAACCAAGCCCCCTTTAAAAACCAGTATAAATGGAACAAGTGCTTACAGTTTGAAGTTGAAGGGCAGAAAGAGAGAGAGATCATTTTCACACAGCTCACTGTTGAACTCTTCACCAGTTCAAGGCTGAACTAAACTGCTCAGCTAGAGAGCTGACCACTCACCTTTCTTTACACAGGTCACATCTGAAACATGACCACTTTGGCCTGAAGTCTCATCTGTTTACATATAAACAAAAGGTCACTGAAATTCCTTTTCATCTCTGTACCAAACCAGACTGATTGGAGCCTGGCCTGGTTTATTATCCCTCTGAAAAAAAAATCAAGGACAGAGTCTCCTTGAGCCAAGGAACAGCTTTTAGGAAAAAAAAGGTCTAGTTTTGTGACAAGTAGACAAACATATAATATAAAAAGATATAGCTTGAGTGACCTGTTCCTTCCATTTTTAGTAGTACTATTCAGCCCAACACATCACTTGGTCTGATTAACTACAAATATTGATTTATTGCTCCCCATCTCTCATCCCTGCCACCTAACACACACACACACACGTTTACATTTAGGTCAGTAATAGAAGCAATTTCATAGTAAAATCTAGAAGCGACAAAAATACAAGCATACTACATCTCCACTTTTCTTTTAAACAGTTGTTTGGTTGTACAAACTTTGAGTATTTAAGAAAAAAGGCACATGTTGTTGAAGATGTTCATACCCGTCATCTGTCAATTTACAATATAAAGGTGAACAACATTATTATACTGTATGAGAAGAGTGTGCTGACTATTTAGCAAGTAGACTTAGATAGGTAGTAACCTTGCTGTGGAGAATGCCAGTTTTTTTAACAATTGGTAGTTAACTGTTGGTTTTTGTTAAAATTTAACTCTAATTGGTTAAGGCATTCCTGTGAGGAATGAACCACAGAGTGGCTGTTGCATGTTTTGTTCATTTGAAACAGGCACAGTGCATGTACACGCTTTTCTGTCTGCAAAGGACAGAGTCCTATATATTAATATATCTAGCTTTCAGTATTCGCAAGTGCAACATGCAGTTAGTCATTATCTAATCGGTGCATTCTTGGTGGTAACGTGGTTACCAATCAGAGTCCACTGGCCAACCAGCCAGTGCACTCTTCCCATGTGGTTAAAAACTGTTGTTCCCCTTTACATTGGCATTCTTGTGAATTGTCCTGATGAGTGTAAGATAAAATGTTTCAACAACATTTGCTCTTTTTGTTCCAGCAAAACTGAAGCATTTTTTAACTTGTTGAAATGCTTGGATGCTCTTAAATTGAACCCAGTACCATGTTTGCCACAGGTAGCTTTTAAAACTTGGTTTTTAGACAATAGGTAATCTAAAAAATGTAAAATTGGCATCGTCCTACTTTCTCATTAGAGAGAGAGATATACTTTGACATGAATCCTGTGAGAAGAGCACATATGCTAGGTATTCTACACAGAGTAATTCATGGCCTGCCTCTTCAAATCTTCTTCATAATGTACAAGGTACTAATCAGGAAAATGCTGGTAAACTTCCACCTGGTTGGATACATGCAGCTCTAACAACACAATAGCACAAAGATATCCAGAACAAAATCACCCACTTGATTGCCAACCATCCACCACATTGAACAATTACTTCAATATCAGTGCATCATGACTGAACTGTGAGCTTCTACAAAATGCACTGTCGCAATTCACTAAGGGTTCTGCAACTACGAATTTCAAACCTTCAACTCCTGCCAGCTGGAAGACAAAAGTACATGGAAACATTTGCAACTTCACTACCAAATCACACACTATCTTGATTTAAAAATGCATCACTGTTTCTTCATTGTACTAGGATCAAAACCCAGAAGTCCCTCCTGAACAGCAACATAGTTCAAGATGGCTGCTCATTATCACCTTTTTAAAGGGCAATTAAGAATGGTGTTTAAACGCTTGCTTTGTCCACATCCCATGAGTGAATAAGAAGAGGCAAAAAATAAGAAGTGTCCTCTGTTCTATTACACTGTAATATGTATAGATAATAAACATTGTTTATTTTGTAAAGAAAATAAGCAAAAGAAATCCAGTCATTGTTTACTGTTATAGTTACAGAAGATTTGTAGCTTCTCTGCTCTTTCAACAAAAGTTGAAAAGCCTAAATATCTGTCCCGAGAGAAATCTGTCATCTGAGCATAAGTCAATTACATTATGGCTGCAAAAAGGACGCTTGAGCACTTCTCTACTGAGGTAGAATGGGCTGAGACTAGAAACAGGAAAGGAGAGATTACCCTGGGAGTTTTCTATAGGCTTCCAAATAGTTCCAGAGATGTTGAGGATAGGATAGCAAAGATGATCTTCAAAAGAAGTGAGAGTGACAGGGTAGTTATTATGGAGGACTTTAACTTTCCAAATATTGACGGGAATACTATAGTTCAAGTACTTTAGATGGGTCAGTTTTTGTCCAATGTATGCAGGAGGGTTTCATGACACATATGTAGACAGGCCAACATGGGGTGAGGTCACATTAGATTTGGTACTGAGTAATGAACCCAGCCAGGTGTTAGATTTGGAGGTAGCTGAGCACTTTATTTTATGAAGTGATAAATTGTGATAGTGACCACAATTCAGTTATGTTTACTTTAGTGATGGAAAGGGATAGGTAATATACTGCAGGGCAGGCATTATAGCTGGGGGAAAGGCAATTGCGATGTGATTAGGCAAGATTTAGGATGCAAAGGATGGGGAAGGAAACTGCAGGGAATGGGCACACTTGAAATCTGGAGTTTATTCAAGGACCAGCTACTGCAGGTCCTTGATAAGTATTTACTGGTCAGGCAGGGAAGAAGTGGTCGAGCTCAGGAGCTGTGGGTTTTTTAAGGAAGTTGAATTTCTCTTCAAGAAGAAGAAGAAAGCTTATGTTAGGATGAGATGTGATGGCTCAGTTGGGTAGTTTGAGAGTTACAGGTTGGCCAGGAAAGACCTAAAGAGAGATCTAACAAGAGCCAGGAGGGGACATGAGAAATCATTGGCGGATAGGATCAAGGAAAACCCTAAGGCTTTCTATAGCTACATCAGGAATAAAAGAATGATGAGACTAAGATTAGGGCCAATCAAGCATCGTAGTGGGAAATTGTGTGTGGAGTCAGAGGAGATGGGAAAGCACTAAATGAATACTTTTCATCAGTATTCATGTGGAAAAGGATAATGTGGTCGAGGAGAACACTGAGATACAGGCTGCTAGACTAGATAGGATTGAGGTACTTAAGGAGGAGATGTTAGATAACTTGGTAAGTCTCCTGGGCTGGATGGGATTTATCCTAGGATTCTCTGGGAAGTCAGGGAAGTGATTGCCAAGCCTGTGGTTTTGATCTTTATGTCATCTTTGTCTACAGGAATAGTACAAGAGTGGAGGATAGCAAATGTTGTTCCATTGTTCAAGAAGGGGAGTAGAGACAACCCTGGAAATTATAGACCAGTGAGTCTTACTTTGGTTATGGGTAAAGTATTGGAAAGGGTTATCAGAGATAGGATTAATAATCATCTAGAGAGGAATAAGTTGATTAGGGATAGAGAAAACTATTTTGTAAATAGTCTCACAAAACTTATTGAGTTCTTTGAGAAGGTGACCAAACAGGTGGATGAGAGTAAAGGGGTTGATGTGGTGTATATGGATTTCAGTAAAGCATTTGATAAGGTTCCCCATGGTAGGCTACTGCACAAAATACAGAGGCCTGGGATTGAGGCTGAGTTAGCAGTTTGGATCGGAAATTGGCTAGCTGAAAGAAAGTGGACGTTGGTGGGAAGTATTCATCCTGGAGTTCAGTTATTAGTGGGGTACTGTAAGGATCTGTTTTGGGTCCACTGTTGTTTGTCATTTATATAAATGACCTGGGTGAGGGCATAGAAGGATGGGTCAGTAAATTTGCTGATGACACTAAGGTCAATGGAGTTGTAGATAGTGATGAAGAATATTGTGAGTTACAGAGAGACATTGATACACTGCAGAGCTGGGCTGAGAGGTGGCAAATGGAGTTTAATGTGGAAAAGTGTGAGGTGATTCACTTTGGAAGGAGTACAGGAATGCAGAGTACTGGGCTAAATGGTAAGATTCTTGGTAGTGTAGATGAGCAGAGAGATCTTGGTGTCCAGGTACATAGATCCTTGAAAGCTGCCACCCAGGTTGATAGGGTTGTAAAGAAGGCATACGATTTGGTTGCTTTTACTGGTAGAGGGATTGGGTTTCAGAACCATGAGTTCATGCTGCAGCTGTACAAAACTCTGGTGCGGCCACTCTGGGAGTATTGCATACAGTTCTGGGCAGTGCATTATAGGAAGGATGTGGAAGCTTTGGAAAGGGTTCAGAGGAGATTTACTAGGATGTTGCTTGGCATGGAGGGAAGGCCTTACGAGGAAAAGCTGAAGGACTTGAGGCTGTTTCATTTTAGAGAAGAAGTTTGAGAGCTGACTTAATTGAGACATAAGATAACCAGAGGGTCAGCTGGGTTGGACAGTGAAAGCCTTTTTCCTTAGATGGCAATGGCTAGCATGAGGGGACATAGCTTTAAATTGAGGGTTGATAGGTCAGATGTCAGAGGTAGTTTCTTTACTCAGACTAGTAGGGGCATCGAACACATTGCCTGCAACAGTAGTAGACTCGCCAACTCTAAGGGCATTTAAATGGTCATTGGATAGGCATATGAACGAGAATGGAATAGAGTAGGTTAGATGGGCCTCAGATTGTTTTTACAGGTCGGTGCAACATCAAGGGCCGTAGGGCCTTTACTAAGCTGTAATGTTCTCTGTTCTATGTTCTACATGGCCTGAAAAATCATGGAAATTTGAGTACTAGTAAGTTCAAAGCATTATCAAATGGACTCCTTCTGTTCTGTTAACATCTTACATAATAGTGCCACTCACCCATCTTCTCCTCATAGCCCTGCACGTTAAACTATTTTGAATAATAATCCATTCTCTCATGAATCATTTGATTGAACCTACCTCCACCATACTCTCAGACAGTGAATTTCAGATCCTAACCACTCACACCAAAATAAAGAAAATTCATGTTACCATTGTTTTATTTCCCAATTATTTTAAGTCTGTGACCTTCAGTTCTTGATCTTTCCAACAGCAGGAATATCTTCTCCCAAGTTACTCTGTCAAAACCCTTCTTCACTTTTGACTACCTTTATCAACTCTTCTCTCAAACATCTCTTCTCCAAAGAAACCTCTCAACCTATCTACCTCACTAAAGTTCCTCATTTCTGGAACTATTTTTGAAAATTGTTTCTGCATACTCATATCCTGGTACAGGCAGTCAGACCACATGCTGAGCAGTGCTATTTGAAATTCTTTACCAGACTATAATGTCAATCCTTTAACTTTGTTCAAGCTACCTTATTTCTAACTTAATTTTTAGACAGTCAGTAATGTGTGTACTTTTCCTTTTATTCGTCTTTTGTATCCAAGATTTGTACCTAGGTACTTGTACCTAAGATGGTGTTATTAGAAGACAGCCACTGTAAAAACTTTTCACTATACTCTTTTCTTTCTGTCTTGGAGTACATGCGACAATAGAGGATATTCTATTCTATTCTATTCTTTCCTAAAGGATAACACTGAGAGTGCGACCTAATACACCAGTTGAGGCACAATCAGTGTTTTACACCCGTGTTTTAACATAAACCTCCCTGATTTGTATTCTATGACCCTAATAATGAAACCAAGAATTCCACATGTGTTAGTGACTTATGCATATAATGACCAAGCTTCCTCTGACCCTGCACCCCCTTTAGATTAGTGCCCATGTCACTTCATGTCCTTCCTATTAAAATGAACCAGTGCACTACTCTCTGCATTAAATTGCATTCACTACTTGTCTGTCCATTCCACCAACTTATCTATCTCTTCACAAAATTCTGTCCTCCTCTCAGTACCCGATATTCCCCAGTTTCGTATTGTCTGCACATTTTAAAATTGTGTCTTGTACATCAGGGGTTGGTTGTTAATATACATCAGAAAGAGCACAGATTCTCACTCTGCTATATACCTTATTCCAGTTTGCAAAACCACCGTTGACCACTTTCCATTTGCTGCCACTCAGCCAACTTGGTATCCCTGTTGCTACGGTCCCTTTTGTTCCATGAAGTAGACACACAAGATACTGATTCCCATTCCTGGTTTTAGGTGGTCCCTGTTAAACAGTTCTTCAAAAGTTGGTAACCAAATTAAAGGAAGAAGTCTGAAGAAGCTGGGTTAATTTTCTCTCTCCACAGTTGCTCCCAGAACTGCTGAGTTACTCATCACTTTCTGTGTTGGCTCAATTTATAGTCTGCACTTAGAAAGAAAATTCAAGTCCATTTACACTTGTGCGAAAGAGAAACATAATAAATCAAAGATGCCCAATTTTTCAAATGCCAAAAAATAGAAGGAAAGGTTAACAAAATGAATTGTGTGTAGTAACAAAAATGTGAAAAAATTAAATTGTCGACTGAAATCTGCTCAAGTGGAAGGTCACCAGAGGACGCATTTAGAACCAATTGCCTCACCCAACAACAGTATTGCTTTGACACATCTCAACTCATCTTTCCCAGTATCACTCATTACTCGTTTGGCCGTAGTTTATTTTCTAAATGCTAATTAGCTTCGAGATTCTCATTAGCTGTACTTATTTCACTTCTTCATTAACAATCTGTGAAATACAACCGAAATGTATCATTTTGTTAAACCAATCCAGATATGGTACTTTTCACGGTACGTATGGCTTTATTGGAAAGGGTACCGTTTCTGTTTATTCTCATCCAAATTTGTTTCTGTTTCTTAAACAGCCCCACTTTACAATGTCACGTTAGCATGTTAGCTAATAAAAAAAATACGTTGAGAAAAATCCAGTTTTTTTCGGTCTATGGAAATGGCTCTGTCTGAATTTCGGCCAAACTTTTATTATTGCAATTGTTATTCGGTACTTTACACAAGGGATGTGGTTCCATTTGAAAACCATACAATTCGTAAATTATGTACATGCAATGTTATTCGCTGTGTAATCAGTAATTCAGTTTATTGTGTGCACTAGTTTGGTTCTGCAATCCACTTGTTAGTGCATAACAATACATGGTAAACCACGTACCTTTTAAACAACCGGTTTAAAGGTTCTTTCGATGTGTCTGCAGATTAAACTAAACTCGACCAAATATTCCTTTTCACTTTTAGAAGACTTCCCTTCACAAACGCGTCCCATCCATACAACAAATTTCTACTCAAAGACAAAACAATATTTACCGTATTTCCTTTTGTCGTAAGTCCTCGAAAAGAAAACTGGAACAAGGCTTGGGAACCAGAGCACTGCGTCGTTTCCCGTTCCCCATATAAATGAAATTAAGTCTCATTAAAGCCAACGTGAAAGACTGCGCTTAATCTCTATAACAATGCTTAGATTTTAATATTTTACTGAGTCACTAAAGTTTGGTTTGGATAGTAATCCGAAACTGAGCAATAGTCATTGTGGAGGTGGGGGATGAATGATTGCTTACAATCCAAGCAGTCCTCACAATACCCAATGCATATTTACAAAGTGCCTTTATGAAAATGTGTACATTGCATTAAATTAAATGAATCCAATTATTTGCTCTGACAACTAAAGCTTCAGAGTTAACAGGAAATTGCCGGACCCATCATTATCTACAAAACCCCAAAAGAACTGCAGATGCTGGAAATCAGAAACAAAAACAGAAATTGCTGGAAAAGCTCAGCAGGTCTGGGTATCTGCAGTGCTTTTGGGTTTTTGTAGATAATGATGGATCAGGCGATTTCCTGTTAACTCCCAAAGCTTTTGTTATCAGAGCTAACATTGAAATCAGAGATAACATTTCCAATGATCCTTCCTCAAAACAATGTATGTTTTTGTTCCATCATTATTTACGTGTGATTATTCCCATCAATCCAACATTGTTTGAAAAAACTTGAAATATAAAAGCCATCTTGATGGACAGTTGTAGGCTGATGGTGTTTATGGAAGAAAATAAACTTGGAAAAATCAGATGTAGAAAATCTACCAACAGATGAATTGAAGAGGAAAGAAACTTACTTATTTAATTTTCCAGGGAACAGCTCACATCTAACTACCAAATAATCCTTCATGTTAGACTTCATCATGCATTATTTACATGCTACCTTGAACACTCTAACTAACAATGGAGGTGGACTGGTTGGGCTTAATGTTTTATTTCTGGTGCTATAAAAAATTTTGTTTTTTTTTAAGGGAGGAAATATGCCACCTTTACATGGCTGGGCTTCATGAGATTCCATACCTACAGCAATACAGTTGAGAAGTTTGCAAGGTATAGGAGCAGAATTAGGCCATTTGGCCCATTGGGTCGGCTCTCCATTCAATCATGGCTGATTTGCTCCTCACCCCATTTTCCTGCCTTTCTCCCCATAACCTTTCAACCCATCATCAATTAAGACAGATGAACTCAGGGCATGATTAAGAACATGGGACGGGGATATCATAGTAATTACAGAAATGTGGCTCAGGGATGGACAGAACTGGCAGCTTAATGTTCCAGGATACAAATGCTACAGGAAGGACAGAAAGGGAGGCAAGAGAGGAGGGGGAGTGGCGTTTTTGATAAAGAATAGCATTACAGCTGTGCTGAGGGAGGATATTCCTGGAAATACACTCAGGAAAGTTATTTGGGTGGAACTGAGAAATAAGAAAGGGATGATCACCTTATTCGGATTGTATTATAGATCCCCTAATAAACAGAAGGCAATTGAGAAACAAACTTGTAAGGAGATCTCAGTTATCTGTAAAAATAATAGGGTGGTTATGGTCAGGGATTTTAACTTTCCAAACATAGACTGGGACTGTCATAGTGTTGAGGGTTTAGATGGAGAGGAATTTGTTAAGTGAGTACAAGAAAGTTTTGATTCAGTATGTGGATGTACGTACTAGAGAAGGTGCAAAACTTGACCTATTCTTGGGAAATAAGGCAGAGGTGTCAGTGGGGGAGCACTTTGGGGCCAGCGACCATAATTCTATTCATTTTAAAATAGTGATGGAAAAGGATAGACCACATCTAAAAATTGAAGTTCTGAATTGGAGGAAGGCCAATTTTGATGGAATTAGGCAAGAACTTTCAAAAGCTGATTGGGGGCAGATGTTTGCAGGTAAAGGGACAGCTGGAAAATAGTAAGCCTTCAGAAATGAGATAACGAGAGTTCAGAGAAAGTATATTCCTGTCAGGGTGAAAGGAAAAGCTATTAGGTATAGGGAATGCTGGATGACTAAAGAAATTGAAGGTTTGGTTAAGAAAAAGAAGGAAGCATATGTCAGGTATAGACAGGAGAGATTGAGTGAATCCTTAAAAAAGTAAAAAGGCTGTTTGAGTATACTTAAGAGAGAAGTCAGGAGGGCAAAAAGGGGACATGAGATAGCTTTGGCAAATAGAGTTAAGGAGAATCCAAAGGGTTTTTACAAATACATTAAGGACAAAAGGGTAACTAGGGAGAGAATAGGACCCCTCAAAGATCAGCAAGGTGGCCTTTGTGTGGAGCCACAGAAAATGGGGGCAGATAATAAATTAGTATTTTGCATCAAGATCCCAAATAAATTAGTATTAACTGTGGAAAAGGACATGGAAGATATGGAATGTAGGGAAATAGATGGTGACATCTTGCAAAATGTCCTTATTACAGAGGAGGAAGTGTTGGATGTCTCGAAATGCATAAAAGTGGATAAATCTCCAGGACGTGATCAGGTGTACCCTAGAACTCTGTGGGAAGCTAGGGAAGTAATTGCTGGGCCTCTTACTGAGATATTTGAGTCATTGATAGTCATAGGTGAGGTGCCGGAAGACTGGAGGTTGGCTAACATGGTGCCACAGTTCGAGAAAGGAGGCAAGGACAAACCAGGGAACTATAGACCAATGAGCCTGATGCCGATGGTGGGCAAGCTGTTGGAGGGAATGCTGAAGGACAGGATATACATGTATTTAGAAAAGCAAGTACTGATTTATGCATGGGAAATCATGTATCACAAACATGATTGAGGTTTTTGAAAAAGTAACAAAGAGCATTGATGAGGGCAGAGTGGTAGATGTGATCTATATGGACTTCAGTAAGACATTCAACAAGGTTCCCCATGGGAGACTGGTGAGCAAGGTTAGATCTCATGGAATACAGGGAGAACTCACCACTTGGATACAGAACTGGCTCAAAAGGTAGAAGACAGAGGGTGGTGGTGGAAGGTTGTTTTTCAGACTGGAGGCCTGTGACCTCGGTGCTGGTCCTCTATCTTTCATCATTTATATAAATGATTTGGATGTGAGCATAAGAGGTATAGTTAGTAAGTTTGCTGATGACACCAAAATTGGAGGTGTAGTGGACAGCAAAGAAGGTTACCTCAGATTACATTGGGATCTTGATCAGATGGGCCAATGGGCTGAGAAGTGGCAGATGGAGTTTAGTTTAGATAAATGTGAGGTGCTGCATTTTGGGAAAGCAAATCTTAGCGGGACTTATCCACTTAATGGTAAGGTCCAAGGGAATGTTGCTGAACAAAGAGACCTTGGAGTGCAGGTTCATAGATCCTTGAAAGTGGAGTCGCAGGTAGATAGAATAGTGAAGAAGGCATTTGGTATGCTTTCCATTATTGGGGTCAGAGTATTGAGTACAGGAGTTGAGAGGTCACGTTGCAGCTGTACAGGATATTGGTTAGGCTGCTGTTGGAATATTGTGTGCAATTCTGGTCTCCTTCCTATTGGAAAGATGTTGTGAAACTTGAAAGGGTTCAGAAAAGATTTACAAGGATGTTGCCAGGGTTGGAGTATTTGAGCTATGTGGAGAGGTTGAATAGGCTGGGGTTGGTTTCCCTGGAGCGTCGGAGGCTGGCGTGTGACGTTGTCGAGGTTTATAAAATCATGAGGGGCATGGATAGGATAAATAGACAGTCTTTTCCCTGGGATGGGGGGAGTCCACAACTAGAGGGCATAGAGGGGAAAGATATAAAAGAGATCTAAGGGGCAACCTTTTCACACAGAGGGTGGTATGTGTATGGAATGATTTGGCAGAGGAAGTGGTGGAGGCTTGTACAATTGCAACATTTAAGAGGCATCTGGATGGGTATATGAATAGGAAGGGTTTGAAGGGAAATGGGCCGGGTGCTGGCAGGTGGGACTAGATTGAGTTGGGATACCTGGTCGGCATGGACGGGTTGGACCAAAGGGTCTGTTTTTTTGCTGTACATCTCTATGACTCTAATTAAAAATCTGTCTAACTCCTCCTTAAATTTACTCACTGTCACAACATCCACCGCACTTTGGGAAAGCTAATTCCACAGATTCGCAACCCTTTGGGAGAAGTAGTTTCTCCTCAACCCTGTTTTAATTTGCCAACCCTTATCCTAAGACGATGACCTCTCATCCTAGAAAGCCCAACAAGAGAAAGCATCCACTATGTCTATTTTATCCACGCCTTTTATCATCTTGAATCCCTCAATTTGATCTCCCTTCATTCTTCTAAACTCCAGAGAGTATAGGCCCAAACTGTTGGATTTCTCCTCATTCGATAAACCTCTCTGGATCTCTGGAATTAATCTAGTGAACCTCTTCTGAACTGCCTCCAATGCCACTACATCTTTCCTCAAATATGGGGACCAAAACTGTGCATAATACTCCAGGTATTGTCTCACCAATGCCTTGTATAGTCGCAACACTACTTCCTTATCTTTGTATTCCATTCTTTTGGTTATTAAAGCCAAAATTCCATTAACTTTATTATCTGTTGTGCCCAAACGCTAGTTTTCTATGACTCATGAATGAGGATACCCAGATCCCTCTGTACCGGAGCACCCCAAAGTCTCTCCCCATTTAAATAATAAGCCACCTTCCCATTTTTCTGACCAAAATACATGACCTCACTGATATCCATGTTAAACTACATCTGCCACATTTTGACCCACTCCCCTAACCTATCTATATCCATTTGTAAAGTTCTTATTTCCTCATTGCAGTTTACCGGATGCCTATTTTTGTGTCATCCACAAATTTAGCTGTACAGAATTCTGTACCTGTATCCAAGTTGTTAATGTAGATTGTAAATAGCTGGGGCCCCAAGGACTGAACTCTGTGGTGCCCCACTAGTTACTCCTGACATCCAGAAAAAAGACCATTTATCACGACTCTCTGTCTTCTGTCCATCAGCCAGTTATCTATCCAAGCTAATAAATTACCCCTAATCCCACATGATCCAACATTGTGAATTAACCTTGTGTGGCACCTTATCAAACACCTTCTGAAAGTCCAGATATATTACATCTACTGGATCTCCATTATCAACTTTGCTTGTTAAATCTTCGATGGAATCTAGCAAATTAGTCAAACATGATTTTCCCTTCATAAAACCATGCTAACTCTGATCGATAGCATTCTGATTTTCCAAATGCCCTGATATTGCTTTCTTGATAATTGATTCTAGCACATTCCCAACAACAGATGTTAAACTAACTGGTCTGTAATTTCCCACATATTGCCTCCTTCCCTTTTTGGCGTTACATTAGCAATTTTCCAATCCACTATAAATTTTCCCGTGTCTAGGGAATTTTGGGATATTGTAACTAATGGATCCATTATCTCCGCTGCCATTTCTTTTAATGCCCTAGGATGCAGGCCATCAGGCTCAGGGGACTTGTCTGCCCTCAATCCTAATAGTTTGCTGAGTACCTCTTCTCTATCGATGTTGATTGTTCTAAGTTCTACCCTTTCTACTGCCTCTGACTTGCCCGTTCCAATAAGAATTGACCTCAACCGGAAAACTGAGGCAAAGTATCGATTTAGCATTTGTGCCATTTCAGTGTTCCCCACTATTAACTCTCCAGTTTCATCTTCCAAGAGACCAATATTCACCTTAAATGATCTTTTTTCCTTTTATATACCTATAGAAACTTAACTGTTCTCCAAAATAGCATAGTTATGCTACCATGAGTCTGCAGGCATATGGGAATACCACCACCTCCATGTTTTTCTCCAAGTCACAGACCAGCTTTGAAACATAATTCCATTTTTCCATTTTTTTCTGGGTCAAAATTGGAGAAGAACTGTCTGACTTAACAGCACTTTGGGAGTACAGGTCCTCATGGAGTCAGGCAGTTCAAGGTGGCTCATTCTCACCTTTGGAACAGCAATTTTTAACATCCACTTATGGGATGTAGGCATCACTGACTAGACCAGCATTTATTGTTCATCTCTATTGAGAATCAACCACATTGCAAAGTCATATGTTGACCAAACCAGGTCAGAACAGATTCCCTTCCCTAAAATACTTTAGTGAACAGGATGGGATTTTGTAACAATGGTTTTATGGTTGACCTTAGTCAACCTTATTATTCTAGATTTATTTTATTGAATTGAAATTTCTATCATGGTGAGATTCGAAGCTAAGTCTCCAGTACATTAAACCTAGGTTCTGGATTGGTTGAATCTCTTAATTAGACATGACCAGCTTGTCAGCAATGTTTACATTTAAGAATGAAAACATAATAATTGTTTAGCATGTAAAAGAAATGATGCTTTGGCAACTTCATCAAGAAATAATTTCCAGATGAACTCTGAGGACATCCAGCTTGAACTCATTCCTACCTCATGGACCTTACGTTTTCTGATTGCTTGTCAAAATATCAGGTTTCGTTTAAATAGAAATTTCCTTCAACTAAAAATTGGCACAACTAAAGTCATGATCTTCAGTCACCATGGCAAACTCTGTCCCATAACCACTGACTCCCTGCCGTTCTCTGGATGTTCACAATCTTGGTTTCATATTTAATCACAGGATATGTCATTACTGAAACCAAGTATTTCTAACTCTGTAATCTTACTCAACACTGCCCCTGCTGATTTGCTGCTGAAATTCTAAGACTAGACTACTCCAACATGCTTCTGTCCTGAGTCCCATATTCTATCTGCCATGAACTGAAGTAATTAGGCTCCTAACTCACAACAAGTCTAATGCATCATTCACCCTGAGCCCACAAATCTATACTGATTTTTTCATTAAACAAGACATTAATTTAAAATTCTCATACTCATTCTCAAATACCTCCTTGGTCATGTCTTTCTCTAACTCAATAATCTTGTTCAGAATAGAACACTTTGAAGTATCAAGACTTCTTTTAATTCTAACCTCTTGTCCATCCTGATTTTTATGTTCATCTACTAATGGGGATGTCTTGAGTTATCAGGGGCCTAAGTTATGGAACTTCCTCCTTAAATTTCTCTACCTCTGTATGATGCCACTGAAAACCATCTTTTTGACTGAGTATTTGGTTCTAAAATCTAATATCACCACATGTAGGATTGTGCCAACATCTTCTTTACATTATTCATGCGGACATTTTTTTTTACATTATAGGTATTATATAAACTCAGATTGTTGTTCTGGTTGTTGAAGCTTTATTCATATATAAAAACCATGAGAGCAGAAAGGCTTGAGAACCAGTGAGAAGACGAGCAAGACCTCCATGTGAAATATAAGCATTGACGTAGACTAATGGGGCTAAATTGTAAATTCTGGGTCCATAGTTTATCACAACCACACTGGGCATGTCCTCAGAGTGAATTGTGAACACTTAACATGTAAAAGCACATTTACAGCATTTTTTTTACTTTCACGTGTTTCAAACACCAGTAACTAAGTTTCAATCACCAACAAGGTTAAGATTTGTTTATTGCAAAACTACTACTGCAGCTATTGTTCAGGTAAAATTGATATGATTATTAATACATAAAAAAAGATTAAAAGTTAGTAAGTCCGAATTCTTACAGCTGGCTTCTGTAGTCAGATCACCAGAGGTTGCTCCTGCAGGTGGATTAAGTAGAACAGGTATTTGGAGTGAGTGAAGTCTCCTTTACTATGCTTTTATGGAATTGAAGGTTGGGGATTTTGGAAGCCAGTAGCAGAACATCAGACCTAACTTCCTCTGATTCCCTCTGTTGAGAAACAATGATTGCTTTGAAATGTTTCTGTCATGATCTGAGCACAAAATAGGTTTTGCAATCAGTCTTTAGAAAAACCGAAATGGCTGCTGTTAATTTCACACATGAGTCATGGTTCCACATGCAAAGGAGTTAATTATATTGAGGTCTGTTTACTTCTGTATTCTTGTGTTGTGTCTGATGGTTTGTGTATCAGAATAAGTGTAAAAGACACAACATGTTAGCATACCATTAGGAGGCAGGCTCATGATATCATTACTGTATCATAACATGTGACCTGTGGTTAAAAAGGTAGCAGATTCCATATTAAAACAGGTCACATGAAGCAAAATGCACTAATGGAAACTTGCTATTTTTTGTATTCAAATAGTGTAATGTCAGCATAGACACTGAAATGCCTGTAATTGGTTCCACTCCTACTGCAAAAATATATACAGCTCGGGTTTGTTGAACATAGGACACCTCATCTGAAAAGACAGGAAAGAAGGAATGGAACCTCCTTTGAGGAGTATCCTGTGCCAATCCCCCATAGTGTTACCCTTCCACTCCTCGACCTTTATGACTCTCTATATCTTCCTGTCCTTCCTACACTCCCTGATCTCTCCCTGGACCAGTTGTGGCTGATGGTTTCTTTTGAAGATATCAGAACTGATTTAGAGTTTGCACTTTTAAGGATGCATAGTTTCCGGTGAGATGTGTTTTTAAATCAAAACTTTGATGAGGGATCTTTCAGGGAAAGGGAGAGAGACAAAGATGTTACTCATGTGGCTGTTGACATCTGTTCAAAACTCCAGTAGCTTTATCACACCCAGAAATAGGCCAGGTGTCTTTTCTCTGAAAGCTTTGTCTTTGTTGTGGTTCTGTTCGCCGAGCTGGGAATATGTGTTGCAGACGTTTCGTCCCCTGTCTAGGTGACATCCTCAGTGCTTGGGAGCCTCCTGTGAAGTGCTTCTATAATGTTTCCTCCGGCATTTATAGGGATTTGTATCTGCCGCTTCCGGATGTCAGTTCCAGCTGTCCGCTGCAGTGGCTGGTATATTGGTTCCAGGTCGATGTGCTTATTGATTGAATCTGTGGATGAGTGCCATGCCTGTAGGAATTCCCTGGCTGTTCTGTTTGGCTTGTCCTATTACAGTAGTGTTGTCCCAGTCGAACTCATGTTGCTTGTCATCTGTGTGGGTGGCTACTAAGGATAACTGGTCGTGTCGTTTTGTGGCTAGTTGGTGTTCATGGATGTGGATCATTAGCTGTCTTCCTGTTTGTCCTAAGTAGTGTTTTGTGCAGCCCTTGCATGGGATTTTGTACATTACATTGGTTTTGCTCATGCTGGGTATTGGGTCCTTCGTTCTGGTGAGTTGTTGTCTGAGTGTGGCTGTTGGTTTGTGTGCTGTTATGAGTCCTAGTGGTCGCAGTAGTCTGGCTGTCAGTTCGGAAATGCTCTTGATGTATGGTTGTGTGGCTAGTCCTTTGGGTTGCTGCATGTCGTTGTCTCTCCCTTGGGCATCTGTTGATGAAATTGCACGGGTATCGGTTTTTGGCGAATACATTGTATAGGTGTTCCTCTTCCTCTTTTTGCAGTTCTGGTGTACTGCAGTGTGTTGTGGCCCTTTTGAATAGTGTCTTTATGCAACTTCTTTTGTGTGTGTTGAAGTAGTTGCTTTTGTAGTTCAGGACTTGGTCTGTGTGTGTGGCTTTCCTGTATACCTTTGTGGTGAATTCTCCATTTGGTGTTCTCTGTACCATCACGTCTAGGAATGGGAGTTGGTTGTCCTTTTCTTCCTCTCTAGTGAATCGGATTCCTGGGAGGGTGGCATTGATGATCCGGTGTGTGTTCTCTATTTCTGTGTTTTTAATGATTACAAAGGTGTCATCCACATATCTGACCCAGAGTTTGGGTTGAATTTGCCACTCAGCCACTCTCAGGCAACAACTCACCAGGACAAAGGACCCGATATCCAGCATGAGCAAAACCAATGTAGTGTACAAAATCCCATGCAAGGACTGCTCAAAACACTATATAGGACAAACAGGAAGACAGCTAATGATCCGCATCCATGAACACCAACTAGCCACGAAACGACACGACCAGCTATCCTTAGTAGCTACACACACAGATGACAAGCAACATGAGTTCGACTGGGACAACACTACTATTATAGGACAAGCCAAACAGAGAACAGCCAGGGAATTCCTACAGGCATGGCATTCATCCACAGATTCAAACAATAAGCACATCGACCTGGACCCAATATACTGGCCACTGCAGCGGACAGCTGGAACTGACAACCAGAAGCGGCAGATACAAATCCCTACAAATGCCGGAGGAAACATCACAGAAGCGCTTCACAGGAGGCTCCCAAGCACTGAGGATGTCACCTAGACAGGGGACGAAACGCCTGCAACACAAATTCCCAGCTCGGCGAACAGAACCACAACAACGAGCATCCGAGCTACAAATCTTCTTACAAACTGTAAATTAAATATTTTAGATAACACCTCTTCATAACAATTTGCATTTATATAATTAATTTTTATGACCACAGGGCATTGCAAGATATTTTACAGTTAATAAATTACATTTCAATTGTAGCCCCTGTTGTGATATTGGAAATGTGATGGCCAATTTACATGCAAAAATGTTCTGCAAAGGCAGTGTGATAATGGCACGGTCATCTGTTTTTGTGATGTTTGTTGAAGCAAAAATATTGGACACTACAACAAGGAGAATTCCATTCCCTTGTTCAAAACAATACCAAAGAATCTTTAACTTGCATCTGAAAGCGAAGATGCATCCTTGGTTTACCATCTTGTTTGAAAGTTGTAAACGTATTCAATAAGTGGAATTCATCTGATGAAATATTTTGATTATTTCTCTGAAACCAGTGAAGTAATGATGTACAAATATTTCAATCAGTTTTACTTGAGATCCAAAGATTAATTTCACTGAAAACTGAACTGAAATTAATAAGATACCATAAAAATAATTTTTCAATTTCAGACAAACTTCACATAATCTTTTGAGATTTAAAATGTTCATTTGTGTATACAAAGATGGTATGATTTTTTAATTATATGAAGTCTGAGAAAAACTTAAGGCTTCGACAATTGATTTTATGAAGGATTTGCATTGTCTGATTTATTCTTCATGAATTCTTCTTCACTGATTTTGCCAAAAATAATTTGAGCTAGATCATTTTTGAATTAAATTGTAAATGAATCTTTTTGTGATTCAACTAATTTAATCCTTTATGAAGTATTATCTTCAATGGTAACTATGGTGATTTTAATAATACATTGAAGTACAGTGCATTTTGTTCATGATTAATGCATTGGAGAAAAGTCACAATGAATAATTGTTGATGGGGAATATTACATGAATATTGTCAAATTCAGAATGCTCTCGGAATCCTTTTTCCTGCTCCTCAACCTGTGTGTAATGATTATGCCTATTCTCACTAATCGTTTGGAGAGTATTGATATTGTGACCTTGGCCACCATTTATTTCACTCCAGTATTTTCCTTTCCTTTCTAAATTATCGTGTGTATTCAATGTTTGTTTGATTGTTGCAGACATTTGTGCTATTCTAGTTTATTCACCAGATGTCACTTAATCTTTTTGGGAAATTAGTTCTCAATGATTTAAAAACCACCCATAATTTGGTATATTTAAAGTAAAAATAAGGTCATTAAAACAACTGTTGAAGTAGCTTTGAACAATTGTTCAGTCATAGAAACTCAGGGCAGGCTATTCTTCCCCACAAGCCTTTCGTTCCATTCAATTAAATCATGACTAATCTTTGGCTCAGTTTTGTAATTTTTAATGCAGTTATTTAACAAAAAATTACCAATCCCAGTTTTGAAATTTTCAATTGGCCTGGCCTCAGTGACCTACTTGAGGAGAGAGTTCCAGATTTGCATTGTCCGTTGTATGAAGGAGTGTTTTTGATAACACTTTTGAATGGCCTAGCTTGAATTTTAAAGTTATCCCCATCCCTCATTTTGTTCTAGAGAACCGTACCAGAGGAACGGTACGGTGGGCGGCACGGTGGCACAGTGGTTCGCACTGCTGCCTCACAGCGCCAGAGATCCGGGTTCAATTCCCGCCTCAGGCGACTAACTGTGTGGAGTTTGCACGTTCTCCCAGTGTCTGCGTGGGTTTCCTCCGGGTGCTCCGGTTTCCTCCCACAGTCCAAAGATGTGCAGGTCAGGTGAATTGGCCATGCTAAATTGCCTGTAGTGTTACGTAAGGGGTAAATGTAGGGGTATGGGTGGGTTGCGCTTCGGCGGGGCAGTGTGGACTTGTTGGGCCAAAGGACCTGTTTCCACACTAAGTAATCTAATCTAATCTAATGAAATAGTTCCCTGCCAGATTAGCTGTCAAAACCTTTCATCATCTGAAACATCTCAATTTACAAATCCCTTAATTTTTCTGTACTTAGTCCAATAAAAGTAGAGTTTGATGCAACCGTTGTTTATTTCTGCTATAGGATTTGTTTTTGCCTCCTTTTATTTTTCCATTTTTGTCACTGTTCCCTGCATTTTTGATGTGGAGGTGCTGGTGTTGGACTACAGTGAACAAAGTCAGAAGCCACACAGCACCAGGTTATAGTTAGAAGTGCACCCTCCACTTCACATGACAAATCACAGTGCTCCAAAAACCTTGTGATTTCAAATAAACCTGTTGAACTATAAACAGGTGTTGTGCAACTTCTGTCTTTCCTGCATTTTTATTACTGCTGGACATTTACTGGCCTTGTCTGTTCAAGCGATGTGGATTTAAGAACTACAAGCTTATCAGCTTAAAATAGCAGGCTTGTAGTTCAGGTTTCTGGCTCTGGATGGTGTTAATGCCAAACAACAATGTATCAATTTGGAGAAAGAAAATGATGAAACCTACCAAGGTCTGGATAGAAGTGAACCTTTTTAGTGCAGAGACCACTTTTCTATTGTTTTTGTTATTGCATTTTATTTTACAAGAGCTGTGAACCTATACTGTGAGAACCATTTCATTGCTGTTGCTTTAATTGTGTTAAATGAAAACAGCAAGTTGTCAAGTGTTTTTGAAGTAAAAAACAGAATGCTCATTGTGAGCCTTTCATTTTGCTTGTATTTCAGTCATTTTCCTTTTAAGAAAGGTATTGTTAGAAACTTCTTATTACTTGAAAGAACTTTAGTTTTTAATCAGGGAAAAATTAACTGCCTTTTGGCTCATACCTGATTTACAAATCAGTATGGGCTGTCAGTACTCATAGAACCTGATGCTGTTGTTTGTCCAAATTCTTTCATGTCTAGGACTGTTGTCAAGTTGATTTTTAATTAGGTTTCCAAATATTTACCATCAAGATCTTGGACTTTTTTTTAATGGATGGTAACTACTGCTAACTGTGAGGTGGGCTGTCTCAGGCAGAAGCTGTGATGTTTTTATTTAATCTCATACGATAAGAAACTAGATGGGTAATATGTATTAACTGATCTAGCAGACAATTATTATAGCTAGCTATTAAATTCAATTTATACATTCATAGGCACAAATGTTTGGGCTAGTACTAAACTATTTGGTTACAGAAGGAAAATATGCTTTTAGTGGTGTGCCATTCTTCTAGTGATCTTAAATAAGATGACATCTGAGACTTTTATACCCTCAGGCCATATGCCACGATAGTGATGATATTGTGAGCATGTCTTTTAAAGCGTGAGGGTTGGTTAGCTCAGTTGGCTGGGCAGCTGATCTCTGATGCAAAGTAACACCAACAGCATGAGTTGAATTCCTGAACTGGCAGAGGTCCTACCTCCTCAACTTTGCCCCTCACCCGAGTCATGGTGACCTTTCATTAAACCACCACCAGTCATCTTTATCTAATGAGAAAGCAGCCCTATGAATTTCAGGGAAGGTGGCAACTTTACCTCACAAAGGTGTACAGACTTACTGTCTGTGAAACATATCACAAAATGGGTAACACAGGCACATGAACACACAAGCTGAGGCCAGGTTGCTAGTCAAACATTTCTACAGAGGTGGAAGTACGCAGTCTTAGTGATAGGGCAGACAAACGATACTAATCTCAGGGTTAAACACAACAGTCATGATTTGAACAGTGTGGTTTGACTTTGACAGTTACTAGAGAGAGAAAGAGAGAGAGAGAGAGAGAGAGAGAGAGAGAGAGAGATAGCAAGAGAGAGAGAGACATACAGATAGATGGACTCGGTGGCCAGAAAATAAAGTTTAATGCGGGGACTGAAGACAATGGCTTTGGTCTTCCTAATATTTCATGCAGGAAATATCGTCCCATTAGATATGGATGGTAGACAAGCAGTAGGAAAAATCAGAAGTAGCAGGAGGGTCAAAAGAGAGAAAGTAGTGATGTAGAGAAGTACATCACCAGCATATCGATGGAACCTGACATGTTTTCAGATCAAGTTCCTGAGGAACAGCCTGAGATAAGAAAGAAAAAAGGAGCCAAAGATGGATCCTGTGAGAATGTAACTGGTAACTTGTAGGAGTTGGAAGAGAAGTGAAACCAGTTGGATGATGGAGTAGAGACATTGGAGAAAGATGGTGTGTTCAAATGGTAAAAAAGGATGAGGAGGGATAGTTTACCATATTCATTTAAATAGAATGTAATATGATTAATAAAGTCTGTTTCAGTATCAGTTGTAATGACTCACATATATACTTTCAAAGAAGGCCACAGATTTGGGAGGCAAAATTGCTTTCAAGGTGTTTGGAGAGGAAAGGAATGTTGGAAATATAGCTGTAATTTTTAAGGACAAAGGACTGAAGTGCTTTCTTTAGAAGAAGTGAAATGAGAGCAAATTAAAGGAGAGAGGGACCGTACCGAAGGAGGAGAAACCAGTAACAACATCAGCTAACATGGGATGGAGTTTGGTCAGTCCACTGTTTTGTGCAAATAGTATTGCTCAATGTTCATATGTTCATAATGTTTGGGGTTAATGACACCTCCTTTAACTGCAGTTCATTTCCATTTGATGCTAGGTCCATTTTTCCTTGAGATATCTGCCTGACAATTACCACTGCCTCTGCCAGGGAATGTTGTGGTGCTAGAACTCTGAATGTAATGGATTGATCTTACTTCAAGTGCTAGTGTACCTATTAGGTGGCCACAGTTTTCCTGTTTCAGGCAAGTCTTTAGATATACTAATCTGTTAGAAACGAAAATCGCTTCTTAATAATCGCTCTAGACAAATTCAGGAAAACAAAGTTTTATTAGCAAGTCTGCAGAGTCGGGCAGCCTTCTGAGTAAAAGGCGCGCTGAGGCTTACAAAGTTTCTCATTATATACAGTACAAATCCCTCCCCTCCTTGGCTCTAACAAGCCATGAGGTTCACATTCTTAAAAACATCATTATTCTTCGATTTACACCCTTATCACAAAGTCTGCAACAAATGCCTCCAGACCCTCCCCTTCCTGGCTCTAACGAGCCATGAGGTTCACATTCTTAAAAACATCATTATTCTTTGATTTGCACCCTTATCACAAAGTCTTCAGAGTCTCCAAAGTTGTTTCTCTCACCCTGCAGTATTATCAGTCAAGGACTCATTCTTCCCTGCCTGTGTTAATGGTTTCATCAATCAAGGGCCTGTTTGTTTTTACTCTGCTCACAAATTGTCAGCATTCTGCACAATTTAAACTATTCTACTTTTGAGTATACAAAATGTTTTAGAAAAGAAACAAAAGTTTTGTCTTTTATTATAGATCAGTCTGTGGTCCAGGCACATCTTAAAGTTTAAACCGAAATTACCTCTCACAATTCCACCCTTTTCTTTCTTTAAGATGTGCCTGACCAAGATAGCCCCCCCTCCTCAAGGGCCCGGGAAATCCTTGGTCTTTCGCAGCAACATCACTTTAAGTTCAGGCGTCCCATGTTGTGGAACCACCACTGCCTGGAGTCGGGAAATATTTTTCTGAATTAAAAACTGAATACAGGGAGTTAGGCAGGGTAATACGAGAAGAAGAATCATGCCCCCCCCAACCACCAGCAACGCCGTGCGCCACCAGCTACCACCTAGGAGACCATCCCACCATCCGATGCCACTAAGAGGACGCCAAGATTGTACTGGCACATGGGCCAATTTCCGAATTTCATCGGAAATTTTCAAAACCGCTTTACCATTATCGTCAATTTCTAGGCAGCAGTTAGTCAGGTTAAACTTTCCGCACACGCCCCCCTCCGAGGCCAACAGATAATCCAAGGCAAGACGGTTTTGATATATAGCAGCCCTCATCTGATCCTGCTGCTTAGCCAGCAGCTCCAGGGCCAGGGCAGTCCGGTTAGTAATAACCTCTACGACTGCTTGGAGCCTGATAATTCGATTTAACATATAGATAGGAGTACGATATCCCCATGATCCGTCCTGTGCCCATGTAGCTGGCCCGTAGTATTCAATAATCCGGGCCGGTGGCCACTCATCCCCCCAATCACTGACTTGGATATCCCTTGGTGACCTACGGAGGGAGTCAAAGAGTTTAATCCCCAAATCATCGCCTTCCTCCCGGGGTAATAGGAAGAACGCAGGTCGTATTAGACCCAGGAAGCATACCCCAGCCCATCCCATGGGCAGTTTGGAGTATGCCCGATTACCGCATATCCAAAATAGGCCATCTGGAGCAGGCCCTCCCTGCCTCACAACGTCATCCCACAGCTCCTTTACCCCGGGGACGCCCTCATAAGGACCAGGACCACTGCAATCCAGTATTCGGACTCCTGACCCAGAGTCTGGACAGGAGTATCCCAGCATCGATTCCCCCGACAACCACCATTCCAGACTCTCATCATGCCATCGGAAGAATCAGAACCTAGTTCGTCAGAGGAGGAATCAGTACGTAATGGAACGCAATTTTTATGACCTCGGTTTGCAATGTACCAAGTAATATCCTCAGGCCACCATACTCGCGTGGTTGCATCCAACATATTCTGACAGGGACTAATCCCTACCTCCACGGTCCCCTTGCCTTCAATACAGAACTGGCCCTCAGGGCTGTTTGTCAGTCTCCACCCCTGGCTTTTTCTGTCGTTGACATGAGTCCAAGTGGTTTGCTGCAATTCCCATATGTCTAAGCTGTGACCAGTCCATGGCCATTGTTCTGACATATGCGGCCCCCCACAAACCCAGCAATTGCTAACATTTAAAACAGTGGCTATCCTAGAGGTAAGATCAATAAACAGGTTTTGTGTTACATCAGGGAGTTCAATTTTTCCTTCTACCTCTTCGTATACGGATGGCACTTTAGGGAACACGACCGTTCCCTAACGGTCTTGCTCCTTCCCCAACCCCCGATCAGTGATCTGTATCTTGGTCTCCTTGACTCTGTCAACCTGCTCCCTGAGCAACACGGAGGATAGGTCCCACCTCCCAGTTTTGCTAATAGACACCCAGCGGTCATTTATAGGGCATCCACGGATTTTGCCACCGTATCCTTTATTATATACCTGATAATAGGGTCTCCCATCCTCCCAACATTCGTGTCGTGCACTCACATCGTAACACCAATCGTCCACATAGGAATGGGACACAATGTTCCCGAGTAGATTCAAATCCCAAGTCTTACTATAGTTCGACATTTGTCACATCTTCCCTCACCCTCCCCCACATACAGGAGTAAACTGATCAATATCCCCACCAATACAGTCCAAGTAGAGTTCATTATTGCTGTCTTTTCAGTTTTACCACCAACGGCTTGTCCCCTTGCTCGCATTTCCAAGTGCTTTCTCCTTCAGGCGGAACAGGCCCCTTTATCCTCGATGCGTGGACCCACCCTTTCTCTTTCGTCCGAACAGCTGCTTCAGTTGTTAACAGAACCAGGAACGGTCCTTCCCACCGCGGCTGGAGCTTTTCGGCCTTCCAGGTCTTAACAAGTACCCAGTCTCCGGGCTCCACCTTATGCAAGAGGAAGTCGAGCGGCGGAGTGTGAGCCAGGAGACCTTTCCTCCGGAGTTCTCTTGGGCAAATTTGACCTCAGTGGGATCCCTCCTGCGCCACGTGGTGTACCACAGATTGAGGTCACCTTTGATATTGACGCAAATGGCATCTTGAATGTCTCTGCTGTGGACAAGAGCACTGGCAAAGAGAGCAAAATCACCATCACCAATAACAAGGGCAGGTTGAGTAAGGAGGAGATCGAGAGGATAGTGCAGGAAGCGGAGAGGTACAAAGGTCAGGATGATATGCAGCGTGAGAAAATTACAGCCAAGAATTCCCTGGAGTCGTACGCATTTAACATGAAGAGTTCAGTGGAGGAAGAGAAAACGAAAGGCAAGATCAGTGAGGAAGATAAGAACAAAGTCATCGAAACGTGTAACCAGGCCATCTCCTGGCTGGAGGCAAACCAAACAGCAGAGAAGGAGGACTTTGAGCAGCAGTTGAAAGATTTGAAAAAAAAAAATATGCAAGCCCATCATTGCCAAACTTTACCAGGGAGGTATGCCCGAAGGGCCATTCTCAGAACAAGTCAGAAAGGACCCTTCTGGTGGACCAACAATTGAAGAGGTTGATTGTAACTTTAACTCTCTTCAAAGTAATATCATTTTCAGTTGGTCTCTCTTCTCCACCATTCCATCCCCCCACCTCCCTGAAATTGCAACAGTCCTTTAGAATTTCTCGGGGCTTCTGTAAACCCAGTTGATTTGGACATTTGCACAGTTAGGTAAATGATGGCCTACATTTCTGAAGTTTGGGTGTTTGAATGGTAGCAATTAAACGTGTCAATGGTGAATTTTTCTGCAAACTGTTTCCTGTATGTTTTATACATTGAGTAGTTTACACCCTTTTAGCTGCTAATGGAGTTCTTTCTCAGTTTTCTGCACACTACAAGAATGCACCGTATGATTCAGAAATTCAGTCAGTTGTCACTAATCCTGAGAAGTTATTGTTTAGACAGGTTATACTTACAGTTAAGCAAGCCAGCTATTCTTTCTGTCATGTAGTTGGAACAGTGTTCCCTTATAATAAATAGTATACAACAGAGATTCTATTTTCATACAGACCACAAGAAGGTGGTATTATAACAATTGGCAGCCTTTGCAGACTTAATTTGTATGCAATTATTGGGGAAAGTAATCACAATTAAATATCTTTGGTGGAAAATGCATAACATCCGAGCAGTGGCTATCAATAATACAATTTCTCTCCGTGCACAACCAATTTTCAGATGATGTCCTTTGTGTTCTCCAAAAGCTTGTTTAACCATTTGAATCATTAAGTGGATAGGACCAATTTTCATGCATTGTGTGTCTGTTGCTGTCATAAATGTTTTTTTGTTTGCAGCAAAATTTAAGTTTTTTTTTGATACCTTCCAGACATTGATTCTCTCACAATCTTTTCCATTTTTATGACTTTTCTTTCAACTCTGTCTGTTTTTTTTTTCCTTGGTTAATCATTCTTTGATATTCCCTTCCTGGAATCATTTTTCCTCACTGAGGAAACTGGGAGTCATGAACTATTTTCATAAAAGTGTGCAGTTGTTCATTAGTTGTCTTTTCTATTAAACTTCTTTCTGAGTCCACTCCAGTTAACTCTGCACAATGCCTACCTTCTTCGAGTTTATAGCACAGTTGTTTTCAACCCAAGTTTCTTACTCTTAACATGAATGCTAACTTCTATCATATTATGGTCACTGTAACCTTTAGAGTTTATTTTTACTTTGTGATCACGTATTAAACCTTCCTCAGTATATATTATCAGACGCAAAATAGCTTGATTCCCATTTGGATGTAGAACATATGATTCTAGAAAAGTGTCCTTCTGACTTCCTTAGGCAACTTTATTTTCCCAATCTACATGAAAATTAAAATCACCAGTGATAAATATACTGCCTGTTTTTTACACACCTTATTTTCTCCCTGAACTATTCTGTCCCAAAGAAAGCTATTGTTGATGGGTCTGTGGACAACTCCCAGCAGCATCTTTACCCATTATTTTTATAAGCTCCCACTTATATGGATTTTACAACATATGTTTCCAAGATCATTTCCTGCTACTTATACTTATTCTATCTACAAATAACAAAACATACCCCAGCCCATCCCTTAATCGCCTTAGATCCCTTATTTCCCATTTCCGAGGACTTCATATTTCTCCCGTGATAATCTATCACAATGTAGCCAATTCCCGGACCTTCAGTCCCGTGATCGCCCAGGTTCCTTTGCAGGCACCCCCGGTCTTTGGATTCCTGTGTCCTACGTCTCTGTGACACAGATCACAGGCACCCCGTAGGTACACGTTCCTCCGCAAACACGGTCTCTGCAAAATCCCTCACAGGCCAGCCCCGGTCTCTAGATACCTGAGTCCTACGTCTCTGTAGAAAAATCCACAGGCACCCCGTAGGTCCCCAGGCGTCCGGAAACACGGTCCCCGCAAGTTTTTCTTACCTGGGTTCGGTGCACCGAAATTACTCGATCGTTAACCGTCCCCACTGCCTCGGCCACACCCCTCCTTTGTTTTCCTGAGCCTCCCGGATATCACTCGCTCAAGCCGCGCGGGGCGACAAGCAAGGAATCAGGGACTGCTGAAATCAGCAGGGTGCACCTTCTCCGATGTCCTTCCTCAGCTCCCCCCGCGGCCGGAGTGTTGATCCCGGACGACGAGCCCCCAAGTTGTTAGAAACGAAAATCGCTTCTTAATAATCGCTCTAGACAAATTCAGGAAAACAAAGTTTTATTAGCAAGTCTGCAGAGTCGGGCAGCCTTCTGAGTAAAAGGCGCGCTGAGGCTTACAAAGTTTCTCATTATATACAGTACAAATCCCTCCCCTCCTTGGCTCTAACAAGCCATGAGGTTCACATTCTTAAAAACATCATTATTCTTCGATTTACACCCTTATCACAAAGTCTGCAACAAATGCCTCCAGACCCTCCCCTTCCTGGCTCTAACGAGCCATGAGGTTCACATTCTTAAAAACATCATTATTCTTTGATTTGCACCCTTATCACAAAGTCTTCAGAGTCTCCAAAGTTGTTTCTCTCACCCTGCAGTATTATCAGTCAAGGACTCATTCTTCCCTGCCTGTGTTAATGGTTTCATCAATCAAGGGCCTGTTTGTTTTTACTCTGCTCACAAATTGTCAGCATTCTGCACAATTTAAACTATTCTACTTTTGAGTATACAAAATGTTTTAGAAAAGAAACAAAAGTTTTGTCTTTTATTATAGATCAGTCTGTGGTCCAGGCACATCTTAAAGTTTAAACCGAAATTACCTCTCACATAATCATAATGTACATTTATCAGACAATCGTTACTCTGGCAGGAATATTATCATTGATAAATTAAAAATTACATTTGTTTGTTGTTTTAGGAGACTTTAGAAAATAACTTTAGAACTGAAACTGGACCTTTAGGTAGGAAACAGTCAAGCCACTAATGATTGCAATGACACATCTCTGGGGCAGGTGGGACTTGAATCCAGATCTTCCAGCACAGACTTAGAGACACTATCACTGTCACAACATCCCTAAGTACAGTACGAAATAAAACTTAAAACCATTAAAGTATTACCATCCAAACTGCTGTCAACAGGCTACATGGTCTAGGTTTTTTGGCATCTGCGACATTTTGATTGCACCCAAGTTGAACCTTAGCAATATGAACCTTTGGATCGAATTACATTGGATTAATTAACTGAAGTAACTTAATTATTCTTATACATTTCATGTTAATTGTTTTGCCCATTTTAAATTTTCTGAGGCTACAGGCCTGGAACTGACTCATCTTGCTGATATTGCTTAATTAGGATAAAGATTGAATCTCTTTACACTGTAGCTGAAGATATAAGCACATTAATTAAAATACAATTTAAACCTTATATATGTATCAATTTGAGCAGGCATGTGGCCACGCAGAAAGAATTCATCAGGCTTCACATCCCCTCTGCAGTCAAATTTTACTTTACTATATTATTTGTTCTCTGAATAGACCAGTTTCACTTACTAATCTTTAAGATTGTTATACTTCTCTAAGAGTCTGCACATATTGTGGGATGGTGATCCTTGAGGAAGAAATCTCATTACATTCTTGGCAATGTAATGACAGTGAAACACAGGAGGCCCATTTTGATGTGAAGAAGGTTAATCAGATTTTAAATTGATGCTGTGAATTGTGTCTGAAAGAGTTGGCATGGAAAATCATGTGAATAACTACCCGGTGAAAGCAATAAAAATAAATTAGAATCTCTTGCTAATGAATAATGCGAACACTGATGACTGTTGCAAAATATTTCCATGGTAACTTGTGCCTGCATTAATTTTTGTTGGGTCGTTAGTTTGTATAGCAGGGCATCTAGCAGCATCTGTTGTACTTAGACTGACCTTACACATTTAGACTCTTAATTGTTTTTAATGTGGGGTTATGACCAAGACTGAAGGAGTGCTCTGTTGCGTCAGTCCCACTACTCCACAGCTACCAAACTGGTCAGTTAAATATCTTATCTACATTAAGTTCTAAACAAAAAAAAATCTACCAATTAGGCTTCTTAATGAACACTCATTAAATAAAGATGCAAGCAATATAGAAATATAAATGCTTATCTCTCTAAATATTTCCAAAACACACACACACACAACATGTAAAGAGGCAAAAAAGCAAATACCTCATTTGATTAAAAACCATTTTGGTCAATCTGATTTGGTCTTTCGAGACAAAAAGGATAAAGTGTAAATTGTTCTGAACTCTTGCTCTGATTTTCTGGCTTGTGTGGACAAGCCATTCATGATACTTTGTTGTCTCTGGAATGTTTCAGACACAAATTGCTCAGGAATTATAACATTGTGAAGTCCCTCCAATCACTGTCAGAATGTGACAATACTTTGCCTTTAAGAGGTCTATTCTGTCCTGTTTCTCTTGCAGAGTGGTGTTGTCACAATGGTATTGAAATGTCTCCTTCATTCAGCTTTATAAGTAAGCAACTTTGAGTTCTCAATATAAACTGAAAGAACTGTGGTTGTTGTAAATCAGAAACAAAAACAGAAATTGCGGGAAAAGCTCAGCAGTTCTGGCAGCATCTGTGGAGAGAAATCAGAGTTAATGTTTTGGGTTGAGTGACCCTCAGAACTCAAAACTGAGTTCTGAGGAAGGGTCACTCAAACTGAAATGCTAACTTTGATTTCTCTCCACACATGCAGCCAGACCTGCTGAGATTTTCCAGCAATTTCTGAGCTTTGAGTCTTCCCTATGTGATTTTTCAAAAAGTAAGACAAAAGAATCATGAATAGATGGAGTCAGGCACACGCAAACTAAAAGGAACTTGGTTTTGCTTTCAGTGAGTTGATGGGTTTTCTGGCTGCTAGAGCTAAATGCTCTGCTGCCCGAGTGAAGTGACAGCACGTTAGAAAAATAATTGTTTTGCTGAATTGCCTTTGCCAAGGGTGTACTCATAAAATGTTGCTGATATTGTAACAGGAAACGATGAGTGGTTAAAGAACACATTATCTTGTTAAGTACTGCAATAGAGGCAAGTCATGCCAATTCTTCTTTTTGTTTTATTTTAACTGTACTGTAAGAATAAAGTGTATTTTGATGAAAGCTTAGTGGTGCAACAATTAAATCATATCTGGAATACAGTGCCTTACACTTACCTTTTAAAAAAATATAAAAGGCAGAATCTAGACTACCTACATAATATACTTTGGGGGGTCTGATCTGATCCATAACAAGAAGACCAAAAAGACTTTCCCCTAAACTCATGGAAATAGTGTCATAGTATAGATGCTGGACTAGTAATCCAGAGCCAGGTGTTGTACTGGAGACCAGGGTTTGAACCCACATAGCACATTTTGGATTCAATTTTAAAAATTGGGAATTAACAGGCTAATAATGACAATGAGACCATTGTTGCTTTTTGTAAAAACCCATCTGGTGCAGGAAGGAAGGAAATCTGCCATGCTTACCTGTTCTGGACTAAATGAAACTCCAGACACACAGCAATGTGGTTGGCTGTTAACTGCCCTCTGAAATGGCCTGACATGCCACTCAATTGCAGCAAATAGCTAAAAATATGTCCCAAAGAAATGAAACAGGGTGGACCACTTGATATCAGTCTAACTACTGGAAATGACAGCCCTGTCAACCCTGAAAAATCTTCCTTTCCAACAGCTGAGGTTAATTCAAGCAATAGCATGACATTGTAAGGTTTTATTCTGTAAGTGTGGCTGTGTCCATGACTTCACCATTGCCATCCTTTGGTTTGTCCAGTATGTTAGCAATGCAGGACCAGAAGAGGAAGTGGTACAATGGAATACACATGGCCAGGGAATTGTCCTGGCAGTCTTCAACTTTGAATCTGGGTCTATGCAGTGTCATGCCATCAGAACAAAGAAACCTCCTGCTTATTACCACCTGTTTGCCCCACCCTTCCCACCTTCAATTTATCCCTCAATCTTGTGTTTATAACATGACCACAGTGTTACATTTGAATAGATCGAACAAAAAGCTGGGCATCCATAAGATGTTCTAGGTCATCAGAATAGTGTTCAAACACCATCCACAACTTCATGGCCAGGATATTCTCTCATTGTAATCAAAGGATCAACCCTGGTTCAATGAAGGCTGCAGAAGGACATGATAAGATCAGCACCATATAGTTAAAAATGAGATGTCTGACTGGTGAAGTGATAATATGGGACTACTTGCATGTCAAACCGCACAAGCAGCAAGTAGTAGACAGAGCTAAATGATCCCATAACCTATTGATCAGATCTAAGTTCTGCAGTGCTGCCACATCCAGTTTGTGAATGGTAATGGACAATCAAACAACTCACGAGAGGAGGACACTTCATAAATAACCCTATCCTCGGTGATGGGAGGAAGGGCTAGCAAATTAGTGCAAAAATTAACACGGAAGCATTTGTAACAAATTTCATCTAGAAATGTCAAGTGGAAGATCTGTCTCAGCCTCCTCGACAGATCCCCAGCATCATAGATTCACTCCATGTGATACCATAGAATCCTTACAGAGTGGAAATAGATCATTTTGGCCCAACAAGTCCACACCAACCCTCCAAAGAGGATCCCACCCAGACCCATTCCCCTATCCTACAACCCTACACTTCCCATAACTAACACTCCTAACCTACACATCCCTGGACACTAAGGGCAATTTATCACAGCCAAGTCACCTAACTTGCATACCTTTGGACTGTGGTAGAAACCAGAGCACCCAGAGGAAACCCACGCAGACACATGGAGATTGTGCAAACGCGATACAGACAGTCACCTGAGGCTGGAATCGAACCTGGGTCCCTGGTGCTGTAAGGCAGCAGTGCTAACCACTGAGCCATTGCATTACCTGTGATAGCAAGATTTACTGGACACTGCAAAGACTGCGGGTCCTGGTAATACTTTGGCAATACTACTGAAGCCTTGTGCTCCAGAACTTGCCAACTCCTAGCCAAGCTGTTCCATTTCAGCAGTGCTACCTTCCTTGCAATGTGAAAATTGCCCAAGTATATTCTGTATATAAAAACAAATCCAACCCAAGCCCATCAGTCTAATCCTAATCATCAGGATGGAGTTGGAAGTATTGATCAATAGTGCTAACGAGCAGCAAACTGGAAGTTTGCGGTCATTTTTATGATCTGTAACTTCAATAAGCCACTGTGTTCCAACACCAACATTTCTGTCATAGTGTGCTGCAGTGTTTCAGCTAGCCTCAGCACAAGCTGGAAGAACAACATCTCGTTTTCCACTTGGGGACCCTACAGCATCTAAGATTCAACACTCGACACAATAACGTTCGAGCCTGATTCCTTTCATGTTTTACACCCACACCATTTCACCAAACCCAGTCTTGTTATGCAGTGGGTTGCTTTTAGCACAGCCAACCCATTTTCATCTACTCTCCGGCCTATTTCATGCTTTGCTTTCCACATAGGTTGCCCATTCTCTGCTCTCATTATCACATTTATTCAGCTTCTCTTCTGTCCTGGTCTGCCATCCATAATCCTCTTGTTTACCTGTCTCTTCCATATATCTTTCTTTCTGAGCTCCATCTCACGTACCCCTCACATAAATCCTTTAAGAAATATTAAATATGAAGCCTCTTCATAACATGGCAAGTCAGTGAAAACAAGCCAATAATGTCCTAATGACGGAAGACAGGCATCTTGGTCCTGAGCACACATCTCAATAAATCAGATTGAAGAATTATCAAATTAACAGCAGGATGATAAAGAAGGAAGTTTAAATTCGTGTGGCTGAATTAACTATCAATTGAGTTACCTAAAGAGAGGGAAAGAAAGAATGATTTCATCGTTCAAAGAGTGATGCCATGATTTGTTCCTAACACCTATAATATGCATTATAATTTTAGATGCATCATGTTGGGGATGTTCAAGATTTTACTGAATTGAAGAAATAGTTGCAATTAAAAGCAAGAAAGGTGCAGACTGCAGAATGGCTATTTACAGAATACTTTTGGCACAATACAATGCACCCTCTTGTGGCAGGACCTTGCACAATCAAGTGGAGCTGCTCAAAAGAAAAAGTATGTAGCTGTTAATCAGCAACCACATTATATTAGTTTAGGCTCTGCATTGATTATTATTTTGCATTGTTGTCTTTATTCTTGATATTTTATCTCACGATCTCTACTGTGAGAGACATGGAAGGTGATTTCACCTTTCGTGTGGGCTGGCTGATAGAACATGCTGAATATTCCCATTCTGCAATGGATAACAGAACACTGCAATTGTAAATATAGACCTCATTTGAATTTGACTGACAAACTGTAGATACCAAACAAGCAGGCAGCTAAGTGCATTGGGTGGGGCCATGCAACCTGGGAGGAAAGGGATTAAGGTAATGCAAGTGGGTTACTGCATAAGATGAACAGTAGCACATAATAGTTTTGTGGATATAGATTTTTTTTTACACCTGGCTTCAAGATTGAGCGATTGGTTATTAGTTCCTCAGCTGCTTCCTGGCTAGAACACCAGTTTACCTGGCCGGATCACTCACATTAAAAACTTTGTCTATGCGCCCTCTGCAATTGCAATCATGATTACATTGTTTGGACTTCGGTAAGAGAGCTACTCCGAGGTGATTAGTTGCCCTTTGATAGTCCGCTCTGAATGATGTAAAGGCACAATCATCGGGATTAAAGCTACCTGCTCCTTTTTCTGCTCTTGCTATTCTATCAATGTTGTTTCTTCGCATGTTAATTAATTGGCTGAAATGGAACACCAGGCACCTGATAATTCTTGTCCAAATTGTTGGACAAACCTTGCCACCTGCTGAGCCATGAAAACCAAATCCCATCAGAGGCTACATTTCACCGTCATGGAAAATGCTCATGTATCACAAGAAACAAATCAGAATTTGGAAACAGTTTTACATTTCTGGCATAAACTTTTGCTTGACTTATCAATGAAGATTCACACCTCAGCTGTTAAAGTATTTTCTTTCTCAAATTTCATTGTTTCAGTTATCAATCTACTATTCACTTTCAGCTTTCTCTGTGGCTATGGGATTGTGTTTCCCTTTAACTATCATCCATTTATTAAGGAAGTATCTCTCTTTTCCTTAGGCCCCAAAATTTGCACATTTAAATTACAATGAATTTGTTTTTCCATTCATTTAAATGTACAGGGCATCTTGAACTGCTTTTCCTGAGAATAACTTTCCCTCAGTCTGCTGACAGATCAGTGCTGTGACAATCTGTGTGATTTTTAGCTACAGGGCTTGTGATCAGTACAAAGCTATTGCAGTTATTACAATCTCAGCTGGCTGCCAAAGATAAGTTACATGTCTATGCTAAGGAAATAATAATGTAGTTTTGATTATTCAAGAGAATCTATCTTAGCTGTGAGGCATAATTATAGAGGTCTGGTGTACATCAGTGCTGAAAATGCATGTAGCTGCTTGTGTATTAACTATCACATTTATAATGGGCAATCATATGCTGATTTCTTTAAATGACCTAAATTTTAAATAATCTTTGAATTATTTGCAACCCTATCGTGTCTGCCAATCCACCATATTTGGACTCAAACATGACCAATGGCTCTTGCATTAAGGTGTGGAAGGGCTTGGTTCCTGTGGAACCGTGCATAGCGAGGAGATTGATGTCTTCTGGGAGAGAGGAGAAAATTAATTTGGTGTCACCATCTGGGAAGCATGTTAGCACTTTTGATCCATAATATGTGCAACATAATCTTGAATTCAGTTGAGTAAACCTAATTTGGAGGAAGCATTTACTCCAAACACTATCTTTTAACAGCAAAATACAGCCAAATGGACAGTCTCAAAATATATTTATTGCTGTCACTAGAGACCAAGAATTTGGTCCCCTCGCGTAATGGTCCAAATCTTTCAATGCCAGTGAATGCTGAGACCTTGCTGTTGTTCTATGATGGTTGAGCCTAAACAATTCTTAGCTCATTCCTTTTCCCTTTCCAGTCAAAACATTCCCAGAACTGACTTATTTGGTGAGGGGTGAATTGGATATCCTTCCTGTTGCTTCTGAAAATGTTAATGTTGATGTTTCATTATGCTCCACCTAACCCCATGATTTAACAGAGTTTTTGGGTCAGAAAGAAGCAGAGAAGGTCCCAATCAAGTCAGATGTGCCAACCTTAGTAACTGATAGTCTCTGTATTTATGCCTAAATATGATTTGGAGATGCCAGTGTTGGACTGGGGTGTACAAAGTTAAAAATCACATAACACCAGGTTATAGTCCAACAGGTTTAATTGGAAGCACACTAGCTTTCAGAGCGTCGCTCCTTCATCAGGTGATAGTGGAGGACTTAATCCTAACACAGAATTTATAGCAAAAATTTACGGTGTGGTGTAATGGAAATTATACATTGAAAAATTGATTCTATAATTCAATGTATAATTTCAGTTACATTACACTGTAAATTTTTGCTATAAATTCTGTTAGGATTGAGCCCTCCACTACCACCCGATGAAGGAGTGTCGCTCCGAAAGCTAGTGTGCTTCCAATTAAACCTGTTGGACTATAACCTGGTGTTGTGTGGTTTTAATCTTCATGCCTAAATAGTTAATTTGGCTTATACCTTTTGCTATCATGCAGTAAACTGTATCCTGTTGTGTAACACAGGTGCAGCTTTTCATTAAGACTCAATAGTGGTTTATTCTCTACCTTTGCTAATTAAATTAGTACTGGGACTCAGTAAAGGAAAGGAGAGTGCATTAGAAGCCCTTAGAGACTGATGGGTACTGCAGAGACTGGTGCATCATCACCCTTGATTATATTATTTTAAATAAGTTTCTGTTCTAGTTTCGTAAGCTTTCAATACTTTTTTTGTCATGAGTGCACTAACAGGGGCTAATTAACCTGAATTAGTGTTTTGTTTTCAAAGAATATAAAAAGTTATAGGAAGGAAATTATTAAGCTGGAGAGAGTTCAGTAGAGATTTACCAGGATCTTGCCAGGTACAGAGGTTTGAGTTATAAAGAAAGGTTGGAACTTTCTTCATTGGAGTGTAGGAGGTTGAGAAGCAGCCTGATAGAAGTTTAGAAAATAACAATGGGAATAGATAGAGTTAATGGCAGTTGTCTTTTCCCAAGATGAGGGCTTTCAAGACAAGGGGCACATTTGTAAAGGGAGAAGAGAGAGATTTAAAAAAAGACATGAGCAATAATGTATTTAATACAGAGGGTGGTTTGTGTGTGGAATGAACCTCCAGAGGAAGGTGGCGGATGTGGGTTAAATTACAAATGTTTTAAAAGACATTTGGATAAGTTCATGAAAAGGTTTGGAGAGATATAGGCTGGGAGCAGGCAGGTGGGATGAGTTTTGTTTGGGATCATGTTTAGCATAGGACCGAAGGGTTGGTTTCTATGCTGTATGACTCCATAAGAGGAGAAATTGTGGTAGGACACTGTCAACCACTGTGGTTTGGATACTGTAACATATAATACTTCTCCAAAACCAAGTGAGGCAAATCTTGCAGTCACCTTTGAAACTTCACAAACTAGGTCGCTTCAATCTGAATGAGGTTTCACCTGCATTTTTGCTGGTGACTGACAAGGTCAGCATGTTCTCTGCTTAAGGCGAAGGACCAGCTGTCTCTCTGTCTTAATACTAGATTTCTTTTCTCTCTCAGATCTTTTCAGACTAAGTTTTTCTGTCAGATTCCATAATATCTGAGAATCTCTGCAGTGTAGAAGCAGGCCATTTGTCCTATTGAATCCAAACTGACTCGCTGAAGAGCATCCCACCCAGACCCACCCCCACCCCCACCCCCACCCCCCTACTCTATTCCTGTAACACTACATTTTCCATGGCAAATCCACCTAAACTGCAGTTCTTTGGACTGTGGGAAGTAACTGGAGCACCCAGAGGCAACCCATGCAGACACAAGGAGAGTGCACAAATGCCATCCAGACAGTCACGCAAGGGTGGAATCAAACCCTGGTCCCTGGCACTGTGAGGCAGCAGTAGTAACCATTGAGCCACCATGCTGTTATATTAAGTTAAAAGAAATTTAATAACTCAACTGTAGGGTATACTATTGACTCTTTCCATCTCAAGCTCACTTTTATGAATCACTTGGGTCTTGTTTCTTGGTAGAAATGCTAACTGGCTATCTTTTAGACACCTGGCCCCATCCTATCTTGAAATTAATTAGCTTAAAGTGTAATTATTTGCAAAACATGACATTGCTAATATCTCTGTGGTAGTAGTTCCTTTACCTGTATAGCTGCCTCATGCCCTTGTTTATTGGTATGAAGGTCTTGCATCCTCTTCTCAGTATGATGGCCTACCTCCGCTTTAACAACTAGGCCAAGCAACCTTGCTGTCAATTCAAATTCAGCATTGGCTAATTCACCCTTTATTCCTCCATTTTACCCTTAATTAAAGGAACACCTTCAAAACAACAATCTTATTAACTTTATATTTGTATCAATTTGTAGTGATTGGAACCAGGTTGACCTTGTTGACTACAAGATTGTTGATTGGCCCAGGTTAACAAATCCAATCAGGAAAGACCTGGCTGACCAATATAACCCAGAGATGATGTAGCTAGTTAGCTTTAGAGTACTGATGATAAAGCTAAGGTTAATAGCCACCTTACTCCAAACTTGTGGCTGGGTTGCAATACAGTATGGGTTCATTTCCCACACCAGCTGAGGTTACTATGAAGGTCCTGCCTGCTCAACTCCTTGCTCTTGCCTGAAGTGTGGTGACCCTTTGATTAAAAGGCCCAGATTTAAGTCCCAGCTGCTCCAGAGGCATGTAATAGCATCACTGAACAGATTGATTAGGGAAAATAGGTATAAGCAGAAGATTAGAACCTTCTTAGTACGGGTGACTGACTCTGAGCTGGCTTGCTACAGATAGTGTATGAGTAAATAAAGGATGACTTGGTGATAGGATACCAGCCTCTGTATAGTTATTTCACAATTCAAACAATAATGACCAGCCAATTGAAGGTTTAATGTCAGTTGGCTATCTTTGGAATGAATGCCCTCCATTTTCTCAGATGCTATGATGCCACTAGACTGTCAGCCATGGTAGTAGTCTTACTTCATCATGAGATTTTGGGTTCAAATTTCCACACCAGAGACTGCAGCACACTCATCTAATGTGATCTGACCAGTGCTGCATTAATGGGGGCAAAATATTCCACTGCAATTTATCCCCAATGACCTGGCTAATACATCTCTCAATTAACATCACAACACAAATTAACTGGTCATCACTGAATTGCCATGGTTCAGGAGGTTGTCCTTTGGATCATTACACCTATATTGGCTCTCTGAGCATTGTAACTCAGTGCTGCTCTGCATTTTCTCTGTAATCCTGTTCAGACAGTAATCCAGAGGAAGGCACAAAAGGGAGGTATCTCTGATGGTCACAGGTGACCACACTCTGAAGAGAGGTAACCCTCACATCCTTTGACCCTTGCCCTCAGATTAGCAGACTAGTCATTTCCCTGCTGGCTTTCCTTGTGTAATGGTGTGGAAATGGAAACAAACCCATAAGTGACCTTAATTGGCAGCTTAAGGGCCCCAGTAGCATTATATGACTAAGGGTAGGAGTGCTGCCTAATGGCTTATTTAAGCACCAAAATATAAGGATCAGACAGGGGGTGTGAAGGAGGGTGGTGGTGAGCTACCAGTTTATTTTATATGGCATCCCCATTTCTGAAATGCAGGTGGGGCCTGTAAATTTGACCCTAAAGTGTATTCTGACTGGTATCATTTTGAAAGTGGGTTGGAAAGAGAGTGCAATTTCAGAGGGTCCTGAGGATCGATAGTCACAAACTCTTGACGATGGTGGAAACTGGTTAGAACAGTTGGAATATTTAGTTTTTGCAAGTAAGGATACTGATTATAAAAGTGAGCAAGTTATGTTAAACTCTGACAAAACATTGACTATCCCTCATCAGGAATACTGAGTATATTACTGGGTATTACACCTTTGCAAGAATTTGAAGGCATTGGAGATGCTGTAAAGGATGTTTCCACAGGCATGAGATTATGTACAAAAATTAGAGAAACTGGGATCGATTTCAGATGGGAGTTTGATTAGATTAGATTAGATTAGATTACTTACAGTGTGGAAACAGGCCCTTCAGCCCAACAAGTCCACACTGCCGTGCCGAAGCGCAAACCACCCATACCCCTACATCTACCCCTTACCTAACACTACGGGCAATTTAGCATAGCCAATTCACCTGACCTGCACATCTTTAGACTGTGGGAGGAAACCGGAGCACCCGGAGGAAACCCACGCAGACATGGGGAGAACGTGCAAACTCCACACAGTTGCCTGAGGCGGGAAATGAACCCAGGTCTCTGGCGCTGTGAGGCAGCAGTGCTAACCACTGTGCCACCGTGCCACCCACCATTTCCTTATAACTGAGAAAGTTGGGGGGCGGGGAGAGGTATTAAAGAATTACGAGTAGGTTAGGTAGAGTGAGTACGATACAATCTAAGTTTTGAAGGAAACCCCACAGTGCTATTAGGAAATGAGGTCTGAGATTTTAACTGAGTGACGATGAAAGAACAGTGAGAGACAGAGGTCATGGGAAAGGAACCAGAGGGAAAATCGGGAGAAATGTTCAAACAACCCTCTGTGATTGAAAATTATATAAGCCATTCCAATGTTTGGTATGGCTCATAGAGTTGTGGGACTTGATTACTAGTGCACTCCTGCCACTAGTCATAACACATTAAAATAACAAAGGATGAAAATGAAACAGGTGGGGAAATAAAAGTAACAGCAAATTGCAATAAAGTTTAACAATTTTTGTTAATAATTTAAATGTGCATTGTTAAATTGTGTGCCATAAATGTGAGTGCTGAGAGGCTTCATTACTGTGAGTTATTGATTCTTCAAATATCAATGTATGAATATTCAAGGAAAAAGCTATGTAGAAAACATATAGTTGGAGATAGTCAAGCATAATTTGTATTTGACGTGGTTGACAATTTACTTTCTGCTGACAGGTTTGACACAACACCGTGCCTTCACATTCAGATATAGCAGCAACTTCTTGGAGTCTGATCCATAAGTGTTCAGGTGAGACTCATGTAAAATCAACTTTGATGAACTGATCATTATTTCCACATTGCTAATAATCATTTTCCAGTTAGGTTCTGTTCTCTCAACTGTTAAATAGCCAATATTCTGGGGAAATGCTTCAAATAAACTCTGCTCTCCTTAATACACATATAATTTATGTTAATGACTAAGTTAATTGCTATTAACTTAGTCATTCAAAATGGCAATGTATTGTCCATTGAGTTCTTCATGCTTTGAGTCCCAATGTCTAATGATGAGACAGAGCAATATTAACAAAGGAAAGATAAGGAAGTAATTCCTGCAGTCCAGATCCCTCTATCTCATAGGGCATCCTGTCCCATGTGTTCAAAGATCTGAGGCTTGAGAATCAGCCCATTCAACCACATGAAGATCCATGATGGAATCTCACAATCCTGAATAGATGTCATTACTGATTTGAACAACAACTGGTGATGGTGACATAGAACATTACATGAGGAGAATATATCTCTCAATCTGTGTAACTGCAAAACTCTTAGACTGACATTTCTCAGATCACTGTAGATATTATTATGTTCAATTTACTGCAGGTTAAATTAAATCTAATTAAACTATGTACAATAGATGTTACTTAGCAAAAGAATTTTGGAAAGGAAATATTGAAATGACAGTAATTTGAATTTTAAGTGACAATTTTATTTCTTCACTTTCTATTCAATGTCATCTTGATAAGAGGAGTGCAATAATGCACATTGGAAACATGGATAGAAATCTTCCACTCAGAATCAAGAGCTTTCTTTCCAACTTTGATCAGACAAAAAAAAAAATTAGACCCCTGCCTTCCTCCGATTTTTTTTCAGGTCAATCATCCTATGAAAGATCCTACAGAACTCATTCTGCCCAGAAAACCTCAGAGATATCAGCAAAGGTAATCTGCTTAGAAACCATGCCTTTGTTTCACTGCATTAACGGCTCATCATTCACAAATGGACTGAAAGGCTTTGAGGTATCTAAACAGCTTTCCATTGAATTTGTGAATGTGTGTGAGTGAATGCACACGTGTGACTGGGTAAGTGTAGAGGTGAAAGCGTAAGTGGGTAGGCTAGATGAGGTAAGTGGATAAGAGGATAGTGTGTGTAAGGTAAGTAGGTAGGGTGGCAATGATAGGGAGACAGGTAGCAGCTGGGCAGGTTGGTATATGACTGAGATAGGTAGTCGAAGTAGGCCAGGAGGACTTAGTTGCCAGGTCAGGTTAGGTCAAGAAAGAGGTGGGGGACAAGCAGCATTTTGGTGAGGACTCAGATTGGGCGGCATGGGAGGTGAAATAAGGGGGTCAGTTATTTAGTTCAGCGGGGCTAGGTTTTTTCCATCTAACATGCTAACTATTGAGAGAAGTATGTTGAAACTCTCCTGCAAGGTTTCTCAGAAGGCGCTGAGGAATTCCTCGTGCTAAGTTTTATCAACTTGAACAATTCCATCAGTTTGTGTACTGTGATCTCCATGGGGTCCTGACATGTCTCCAGCCAAATGCCACATGTCAAGTTTCCAATTATCTGGTGACTGAAACTCTGGGCCCCAATAATTTAAAACTGTCATCATGGAGTTCCAGTAGGAATGGAATTGACTTGTTTGAAAAATAAGTGGTGCTTTTATTTAGTTATAATATGCAACTGTAAAGTAGACATTGTAGACTTACTATTTCACCTGACTTAATAAGGAAGCTATGTTATACTATGCTCCACATAAAATAATTCTTCCCTTGGAGCCAGTCAGCAAAAGGTTCACTAGTGGTTCTGGAATGAGGAAGATATTTCATAATGAGAGGCTGAGTAAATCTCTATACTACCCAGAGTTTAGAAGAGTGAGAGCTGTCATCATTGCAACATAGAAGACTCTGAAGTAATTGGATAAGGTACACAGCATTGCTTCCCCTCAGAGGTTTGTACGTTATACATAATTGAGTATATTCAAGGCAGGGTCAGATAGATTGTTAATCTCTCAGAAATATCAAAGGGTATGACAATCCCATAGGAAATAGAGTTCAAGCAGAAGACAGGCCATGGTTATGTTGAGTGGCCAGGGAGGTTTCAGTGACTGTAACATTTATTTCATGTGCTTATGTTTGACGAACAGCCTATTGTCCCATTTTATTATGGTGAAATAGATGATTTATATTTATTTTAATATTGTTTTTGGAGTATGGTCTTTAAAATAGTAACATATGTCAAAGGTTTTAAAAAAAAACTCGGTTATACATTCTCGATCATTCTGGAATAGTGCCCTAATACATTCTGTGTTAGAGAGCAGGCAACTCCTAGAGTGTCAATGGAAAGCTGGTTTTAGTGTGGTGGTTTATGATAGGTTGAGTAACATTGAAGGTCATTAGCTTATATTTGTTTTAGGATATTCAACAAATGGTTTTGGCTAAGGAAACTTCAATTTAAAGTTTTTAAGGACTTACGGAGGAGACTTGATGAGGGCCAAACCATGTATAGTTCCACTCCTAGAAAGGAATATAGAACAATTCAGGGAAGGCAGCTACTTAAGTAGAAAAGTTTTAGTTTGTGCAATTGCCAGACCAGGAGTGTTTGGTTAGTGTGCTACATGTTATTAGAAGCTGAGAAAATCTAAGCTGTTAATGTTGTAAGAAGATATCACAGTTCATTTCACAGAAACTGGGGAGGATCAGTTAAGTCAAATTTAAAGATTTATTCAAGGTTTAATTTCTCTGGATTTGAATTGTGGTAAAAGTAGTGGCATTGAGGAATGGTTGAAACTTTGTTTAACTTTGTGTTTTAATATTTTTCTGTATTCTATTTCTTATTAGCTTTACTTTTTTTAATTTTGTGTAATAAACAATTGTTGTTAGTGAAGCTCTGCAGCCTTGTGTGACTATATTTTATGAGGTGGCCTTCACTGAAGCAAAGGAAACAAAGGATGTATCAAGCTAATTTCATTCTAGGGTCTGATCTATCTAGTAGCATTATCAACTTGGATGACAGCACAATTAATTTCTCTCACCAGCTTATTCTGCACCTAAATACAATTTCTGTCTTTGCCATGATCCTTCCGAATGCCAATATTTAAAACAGGACTTCCTAAAGTGGGGTCAGGACCCCAATTTGAGCTTGCAATCTCTAAAGTAGCAATGGCTCTGATGGAACTCTGACTGTATTATAATAGTTGCTTTAAGAGACAGGCAGCCACTTCGGCAGCACCCCCTTCACACATCCTAGACATTACTCTGTCTCCCTCCCCCACCCTTTGCAGTTTGCAATTAGGGATATAATAATTACCAAGCCTCAATGTGGGGTCATCATGAGAAAAAGGTATGAAGTACAGTGCCAAAGTCCTAACTATCTCCTGCACCGATCGAAACCCGAGGTAGTCGATAAACTTTCTTGTCGTACAAAGGTTCTCTGTCTGCACCCAACTCTATTGAAACAAACAACCACTCTGGGTCAAACAGTAAGTTAAATTCTCATAGGCAGAATGAAAATATGATTAAATTTGCCCCCACATGTATGTGAGTGTGAAAATTACATTGTTATCAAAATAATTACTCCTGCTGAATAGTAACAGGTTAGTAAAGATGGGATTTTAGCAGGTTGGAAAGTGGGTGCATACAACAAAAAGCAACAGGGTTATAAATTCAAATCTGGCAGATAGTTCCTTTGTTTTCTTTCCACTTCCTGCATGTACTTTTTTCTCTATGATTTTGTGGTGATTTTAATTTACTTCTGTTTCATTTTAATTTCTTTTTTTCCTTTTTGAAATATTACCAAATTCTTCTTTATTTCTCTAAAAGTATAAGATTGAAACCAAAAACAAATGCATGCTGCCCCCAGGGTAAACATAAACCGTGACACTGGTTAATGAGGGGTAAATATTCTTGATTCCAAGATGATATATTTAAGCATTGTGATGAGTGTAGGCCACAGTGGGCCCAGCTGGAGAAAGTGTAGTACTTGCAAAGCAATTATTACAATTCCGAAACAAATTTGGCCTGGGAGCTCTACATGGTGATTCACCAATGGCGTGACCATTTGACAAAACATATAGGGATCTCAATCAATCCTTTACTATAATACTTGCATTCAGTGATGACATTTAAGTTAAACAGTGACAATTACAAATATGACCGAAGCAAAGCTCAGTGTAGTAGGAATAACATACTGTACCCTGAAAATTCTCAAGTCTGTTCAAAAACAAGCACCATGCACTAGTACATACTACTGCAAGAACTGTGCATGAAAGGAGCACAATGACATTACTGTGTTCTTGAATCTGAATGTGAAAATAACTGCAATATATTCTATGCCATTATGTAACTGGCATTTTAACTGATAGGAGTTTTCTTTGAAGATTATGTCCGTAGTCCTAATTAGATTCTGCTGGAAATCGATTAATTTACAATGGAAATACTATTACCCTAATCAAAATTTCAAAGAAGCCCTTTATTACCTCTTGATTAAAACTTAATTTAATGAATTTTTATGTAATCATTTCTTGTATTAATGTAGATCTTAAGTTACATTTCACTTTGATATTCACAGTTACACACACAAAAGGAAGGTGCACTATGTGATTATTGTTCTGAATGAAGAAATAATTAGCAAAACAAATTGCAAAATGCAGATATTGACAATTTCCGTTATATCCAGCATTTAAATTCCACAAAATGAATACTGCCTCATAAAGGCCATTGTTTTGTTTTCATAATTCGTAAGTATTAAGGGCTATTAGGAAATGGGTCAAAAATTTGTAAAATGTAGATTGTTTATTGACATATTGTTTGTAAAATAAATCATTTAGTTTGCTTACTAAATTATTACCTCATTAGATTATTCATCACTTCTATTTCTAGAAAGAATAAGGAATACACCATCCATTAAATCAGTACATGTGAGATTACAAATCCTCCTCAAACGACAAAGGGGTTTTCATTATTAAAATCACTGGATAATCATAGAATCCCTACAGTGTGGAGGAAGGCTACTTGGTCCATCGAGTCCATACTGACTCTCTAAAGAGCATCCTAACCACCCCCCCCCCGCCCCTCCCCACACGCATCCTATTTCTGTAACCCTGCATTTCACTTGGCTAATCCATCTAGCCTGCACATTCCTTGACACTATGGGCAATTTAGCATGGCCAATCCACCACTACTCTAAATATTGCCCATAAGGGATTACTTGAGGGTCCAGTAATATAGAACCTTAGAAAATAACTCATAAAGGTGTGACTTTGTAATAAACGCATCCATAAATGTCCAGCTGAGCAGCCTTTGTTGGCAAATAATGCTAATAGTTCGGTGATCCTTTGGTCAAATTTCACTTTGTAGCTCAAATTTATTTATTTATAGAGGCTAATATTTTACTGTTATGCTTTGATCTCTGCACTTTGTTGGCATGAGAAAATAAGGCTATTAATAATTGTTAGATTGATAATATGTAGAATCAAGCAGTACATAGAAAGTCTAGAGGTGAATTGGAAATAGGAGCAAGAAGGGAAAGTCAGAGTGTAAGATTAGCAGGCAATATTAAAGTCAGCACCAAAATATTTTAGAAGCACATCAAATAGACAATACTAGTTGAGGCAAGGTTAGAACTCAATAAGAACCACAAAGAAAATCTTTGGCTTAATTAATTTAATTAACTAAAGGCTTAATTGAGGGATGCACGAGAATTCCTAGAAGCATGGCATTCCAACTGGAACTCTATCAGCAAACACATCGAGTTAGACCCCTTCTACCATCCCCTGAGAAAAAACAGGAAATGACATCACCACAGGAAATGACATAACCAACCCAAAGAAGCCCAAACATATAAATAGAAAACAGGAATCATGTACATTGCTTCGCTGAGGCCCACAGAAGATGTTACCTAGTAGGGTTACAAAACATCTGAAAATGAACCTCCCAGCTCAGCGAGCAAACCTACATCCAGAACCTCAACCTGAACTACAAATCTTCTCAAAACTCACTGAGGGACCAAAAAGTTATTTGCATTTATCTTCACAAGGGAAGATGATTGGTGCCAACATCACCATTAAAAGAGGAGGCAGAGCAATTATAACTGATAAAAGCAGATAAAATGGAGGCACTTAACTTCTCTATTTTAAATGCTGCCAATCTTTTATCAGGTCCAGACAGGTACATTGCTGAGGGAAGGATACTTGGAAATTATAGAAGTTCTGGTCATAGACCTTTGGATATGAGATCAATGTCAGTGAAATGAAAGGTTATACATGGGAAGAGGGATAAGCATGTTGTCTACAGGCCACTCAAGATTGTGTTTGCTCTCCTTAGAACAGAGAGCTAAAAAAGCTGGAGTTAACAGAGTTGTTCAAAATGTTCTCAGAATAAATAGAATAAACAGTTTATGTTAATAATTGGGTGTATAGCCAGAGGTGCAAATTTAAAATAATTAGCAAATAAATTAGAGGGAAGATGTTGAGAATTGTTTCAATGTAATTGGTTAATATCTGGAATTTCCTGCCTATTGAATGCAGATTCAGTAGTGTTTTTAAAAAAAGAATTGGATGGATGTGTGAAGAGGTAAAATATGTGTGACTGGAAGGAAAAAAATGGTAGCAAGAGTAATTGAATACATCAGATAATGTTTGTGGGGAAAGAGCAGTGCTCTGAAAGCATGTACTTTGAAATAAACCTATTGGACAATGACCTGGTGTTGTGTGATTTTTAACTTTGAGTGTTGCAATCACTGGGGTTGAGTGTTGGGGTGTCTACTAAAGTTTACTATAATCCTTCCTTCACTGGTCAATATATGCTACAGAATTCCTACAGTTATATGCAGTCTAAGATTAGCTTGAGTGGCAACTTTGTAAATAGGGCCGAAGCCATTTGCTCCCTGTGCAAGTTAGATATTGAGATAGTGTGCATCAAAGTGTGACGTAATGTCTATCCTGATCACTTTTCACTGTACAGTCCATCATACAAACTCAATGATAGGTCTAAGATCATTACCTCCAGTCCTAAAAAGTGACAGTCTACCTCAGTTTATCTTGATAGTGTCTCAAAGTTTGAAAAGCAGGTAAACCTAAATGTTTCACTGCTACTACGCATTAACAACACAAGTGCATTTTGCTACTAACAGGTGCTGCCTTCAAGTCAAAAAGATGCTTTGCCTATAACATAAATGTTGTAAATGGATTTCAGTGTGGTATGTGAGAGGTATGAAGGCTGAACATCTTAAGGATGGGTGGATTAAATCAAACAGAATGTCCTTTCAGCTCTGCTCAACAGGCAAGGTATGAACTGTATCAAGGGTCAAGGGTGTGGAGCAGGTCAGGCAGCATCCAAGGAGCAGGAGATTCAATGTTTTAAGTATAAGCCCTTCATCAGGGATGAACTGTATCAAACCAATCATGTTTTCAAAACTTAAAACATAGTAACCAACATTAAACATGATCCTGCATTTGACAATATTTGCTAAACAGTCCTGAGTGTTCTAGAAATTATGTTGACAACCAATTTAAGATTTCAGTCAGGCTGCAATGAGCCACACAAGTATATTGGTTGTTTATTATTTTAAAACATGAGGCCTGTTCTTTGCAGACAGAAAGAACATGAACACTTATTGTAAATGTCTCAAGTTAAGAAACTAGGTGATAGTCATTCTCTGGTTCATTTCTTAGGCATTACCTTTATCAATCAGTTAACCTTTCTGGTTTAAATTTAAACAAAGTTTGGCAGTTAACTGTCAATCATGGTCTAACTGACATTTGTTAGATGGGAATGCATCTACCAAATCAGAGTTGACCTGCTAATCAATATGCAATCTTTTATAATATAAAATAATGTTTGCCTTTACATTTGTATTCTTGGTGAATGTCCTAATCAGTGCACAATGAAAAGCTTTTGACAACATTTATATTTTTAGCATTATTTTATTTTACCTCAGAGAAAACATTATTTTTTATATAAGGGAATCAAGACAATTGTTTTCTCTGAGGTCTGTCCACCAATGATGGTGATGGCAAGTTCTGGCAACAAACCTACTCCAAGTGAGACAAAAGCAAACCAGAAAGTACATGTGCAATTAAGTAAGTGAATGCAAATGTTCTAGTGTAGCTCTCCAACCACGAGGAAATGAAAGACTACCTTATTTTTTATTTCTCCAAGTTTTATTGAATGGGCATTTGTCTATAGAGAGACCCTCAAAGGTACAAGCACTCTAAATGTAAGCAAATTCTCCAAATTCATCAGAGGAGCACTGGCTGTTTGAGAATTGTACTTGAGAAACGATCTTTCCCATTTGTTTACAAATGTGTGAGAGAATGATAGGAAACAAATCTCAACAGCGTTTCAACATTAAGTAGGCATGACAAATGCAGAATATATTTTCATGCATACAACACCTCCTCAAAAATGCTTATCTATTAACAAACATCTGTTTGAAAATTAAGTGAAGAAATGGAAGCCAGCCTCAGTCAATCCATGAATTATAATGACGTTAGAATTACTCAGGAATTGTTTCTGTACCAGAGACTGTTGTGAATGAGCAGGAAAGGAATTAATCGATTGGGTTACAAAATATTGAGACTGACCGTTCCTGTATTTTAATAAAAATTTAATCAATAGCTATTTCTCTGCATTTACATAGAACAGGTGCTGGCTCTCACTTTGTGTTAGCTTCTCAACATGTAATTTGTGATCTAATTTATTTCCTTGCCCGTGGTTAAATGGAGAGTTGGTGCACTATTAACGAGTTTCTGAGCACGGTTGGATGCAGTATACAGCTGTGGTAAAACCATTTCATTTTCAAGGCATAACTTAGCAACAGAATGTCCGTAGATCAAATGCAACATTCCAGTAACTCTCCTTAAAGTAATTTTATGCAAAACTCTCTTTCCTTCATCCTGCCAAAGTCTCACATTTGAAATTCTAATTCTTGCAGCCTTATCCTTTGAAAATACTTTAACTGTCTATGGCTGCAATTTCCCTAGATTCTCTAATTGTCTGACTCCAGTTTCTGACACATTACCACTCCTTTCACCTAAACATTGGCAGCCATGCCTTCAGTCTTTTCAGCACCTTACTTTGATATGTCCTCTCTAAACTCTCAAAATTGTCACTCAATTGTTCTTTAAAACTAATCTACTTGGCCTTGCTTTAGCTCCCCGTTATAGTTTCTTTTCCTTTAGATTGATGGTCATACCTTTCCTCTCTGAAGCACCTTGCTACATTAAAAAAATTGTTTCCTTATTTATTTCTCCATTCTTACAGCTTGGAAAGCAGTAATTTGCATAATGATTACCTCACGGAGAAACACAGAAGTTGACAAAGAATTTACTTCATATGACCTGTGCAAAAGTCCTGAAGGGGCTTACTGACTGAAATATTATGGCGCAGCAATCATGTTCTTCTGAACACTTGCTTGAAGAACTTGTGGTTTTCATTGTTTATTTTTCTATTGAGTTAGTAACTTATTAGTCAATGACCCAATCTCTCTCACCTGCACTCTTGAATTCCCACTTTTTATTAATTTGTGCATCGTCCTCCCTTCTCCTGAAGATGAACCCTCCTTGCTGCAATACAATTTCAGTTCCACAAGCTGACTCCTGCAATACTGCCATTATCCATGTGAATTCTTTCGTCGTATGTTAGGATGGATTAGTCAAAAATGGAAAGTATTGCAGTCATGTTTGATTCTGTTCTTGCCCATCATTTAAGTACACAACCACCAAGAATCACTGGATGATAATTGGACTGTCTATACAGAGGTGTGATTTTCTGAGAGACCGCCAAGTAATAGGTTGATTCTGGTTTTGCTGACCATGTAAGGTTATCTGTCAGGGCTGTGAGGCGGACAGCTCAATGACAAGGCCCTTAGCATTAGATGGATGGTGACTCCAACCAGAGAGGAGGGGGCTGCTGAGGAAGCCAGCAGAGTATGACAAAATGGAACTGCTCTTAGATAGTTATGAAACATTTTAAAAATGAAGATTCGGGTTGCTGGAGCCTACAGTGTTTAGGGAAGGCCCTCTATAGAAATGGGTAAGACTCTAGCAGGGCCATTATTGTCTGGTAGCTTTGATATTGGATGTTTGAGAGGAGATGCCAATGACCCTCTGACCTGCCATCAAATATCTGCCTGCTCTGAGCTTAGGGGACCTGGGCTGAGTCGGGTATGTTCTGTTGGGGATAAAGTCCCTGGATTGAAGCCTTAATTGGATCAACAGGCTTCCTACCTTTTTGGAGGAGTCTGTTGGTTTAGAACAATACAGCATAGAACAGGCCCTTTGGCCCACGATGTTGTGCCGAACTTCTAACCTAGATTAAGCACCCATCCATGTACCTATCCAAATGCCGCTTAAAGGTCGCCAATGATTCTGACTCTACCACTCCCACGGGCAGCGCATTCCATGCCCCCACCACTCTCTGGGTAAAGAACCCACCCCTGACATCTCCCCTATACCTTCCACCCTTCACCTTAAATTTATGTCCCCTTGTAACACTCTGTTGTACCCGGGGAAAAAGTTTCTGACTGTCTACTCTATCTATTCCTCTGATCATCTTATAAACCTCTATCAAGTCACCCCTCATCCTTCGCCGTTCCAACGAGAAAAGGCCGAGAACTCTCAACCTATCCTCGTACGACCTACTCTCCATTCCAGGCAACATCCTGGTAAATCTTCTCTGCACCCTCTCCAAAACTTCCACATCTTTCCTAAAGTGAGGCGACCAGAACTGCACACAGTACTCCAACTGTGGCCTAACCAAAGTCCTGTACAGCTGCAACATCACTTCACGACTCTTGAATTCAATCCCTCTGCTAACGAGCGATAATACTCCATAGGCCTTCTTACAAACTCTATCCACCTGAGTGGCAACCTTCAAAGATCTATGTACATAGACCCCAAGATCCCTCTGTTCCTCCACCTGACTAAGAACCCTACCATTAACCCTGTATTCCGCATTCTTATTTGTTCTTCCAAAATGGACAACCTCACACTTGGCAGGGTTGAACTCCATCTGCCACTCCTCAGCCCAGCTCTGCATCATATCTAAGTCCCTCTGCAGCCGACAACAGCCCTCTTCACTGTCCACAACTCCACCTATCTTCGTATCATCTGCAAATTTACTGACCCACCCTTCGACTCCCTCTTCCAAGTCATTAATAAAAATTACAAACAGCAGAGGACCCAGAACTGAACCCTGCGGAACTCCACTTGTAACTGGGCTCCAGGCTGAATATTTACCATCTACCACCACTCTCTGCCTTCGACCGGTTAGCCAGTTTTCTATCCAATTGGCCAAATTTCCCTCTATCCCATGCCTCCTGACTTTCCGCATAAGCCTACCATGGGGAACCTTATCAAATGCCTTACTAAAATCCATGTACACTACATCCACTGCTCTACCCTCATCCACATGCTTGGTCACCTCCTCGAAGAATTCAATAAGACTTGTAAGGCAAGACCTACCCTTCACAAATCCGTGCTGGCTGTCCCTAATCAAGCAGTGTCTTTCCAGATACTCGTAAATCCTATCCCTCAGTACCCTTTCCATTACTTTGCCTACCACAGAAGTAAGACTAACTGGCCTGTAATTCCCGGGGTTATCCCTATTCCCTTTTTTGAACAGGGGCACAACATTCGCTACTCTCCAGTCCCCTGGTACCACCCCCGTTGCCAGTGAAGACGAGAAGATCGTTGCCAACAGTACTGCAATTTCCTCTCTTGCTTCCCACATAATCCTAGGATATATCCCGTCAGGCCCGGGGGACTTGTCTATCCTCAAGTTGTTCAAAATGTCCAACACATCTTCCTTCCTAACAGGTATCTCTTCTAGCTTAACAGTCCGTTTCACACTCTCCTCTTCAACAATACGGTCCCTCTCGTTCGTAAATACTGAAGAGAAGTACTTGTTCAAGACCTCTCCTATCTCTTCCGACTCAATACACAGTCTCCCACTACTGTCCTTGATTGGACCGACCCTCGTTCTCGTCATTCTCAGGTTTCTCACATACGCATAGAATGCCTTGGGGTTATCCTTGATCCTATCCACCAAGGATTTTTCATGCCCTCTCTTAGCTCTCCTAATCCCTTTCTTCAGGTCCCTTCTGGCTATCCTGTATCCCTCCACTGCTCTGTCTGAACCCTGTTTCCTCAACCTTATGTAAGCCTCCTTCTTCCTCTTTACTAGACATTCAACCTCCCTCGTCAACCAAGGCTCCCTCACACGACCATTTCTTTCCTGCCTGATAGGTACATACATATCAAGGACACGTCGTATCTGCTCCTTGAAAAAGTTCCACATTTCCACCACATCCTTCCCTGACAGCCTATGCTCCCAACGTATGCTCCTCAAATCCTGTCTTACAGCATTGTAATTTCCCTTCCCCCAATTGTAAAATCTACCTTGTTGTGCGCACCTATCTCTCTCCATAACCAAGGTGAAAGTCACAGAATTGTGGTCACCATCACCAAAATGTTAACCCACTAACAAGCCCACCACTTGTCCTGGTTCATTACCGAGTACCAAATCCAATATGGCCTCCCCTCTGGTTGGACACTGTACATACTGCGTTAGAAAAGCTTCCTGGACACACTGCACAAACACCGCCCCATCCAATCTACTTGATCTAAAGAGCTTCCAATCAATATTTGGGAAGTTGAAGTCGCCCATGACTACGACCCTGTGGCTTCTGCACCTTTCCAAAATCTGTTTCCCAATCTGTTTCTCCACATCTCTGCTGCTATTGGGGGGCCTATAATAAACACCCAACAAGGTGACTGCACCTTTCCTATTTCTGACTTCAGCCCATACTACCTCCAGAGGCAGATCCCCCTCAAACTTCCTTTCTGCAGCCGTTATACCATTTCTAATTAGCAATGCCACCCCCCCCCCCTCCTTTTTTATCACCCTCCCTAATCTTACTGAAACATCTGTAACCAGGAACCTCCAACAGCCATTCCTGTCCCTCATCTATCCATGTTTCCGTGATGGCCACAACATCGTAGTCCCAGGTACCGATCCACGCCTTAAGTTCACCCACCTTATTTCTGATAGTCCTTGCGTTGAAGTATACACACTGGAGCCCATCTCTGTGTCCGCAAGTAGTCCCTGTCAGTGCTACCTTCTCCACAGCCTCCCTACAGTCTTGGGCATCCTGACACACAGCTAGCTTACTTGTGGACTACAAGTCCGGATCCCATCCCCCTGCCAAATTAGTTTAAACCCCCCCGAAGAGTGCTAGCAAACATACCCCCCAGGATATTGGTGCCCTTCTGGTTCAGGTGCAACCCGTCCTGTTTATACAGGTCCCACCTTCCCCAGAATGCAGTCCAATTGTCCACATATCTGAAGCCCTCCCTCCTACACCATCCTTGCAGCCACGTGTTCAACTGCACTCTCTCCCTGTTCTTTGCCTCACTGTCACGTGGCACTGGCAACAACCCAGAGATGACGACTCTGTCTGTCCTAGCTTTTAGCTTCCAGCCTAACTCCTTGAGCTCTTGAATGACCTCCCCACCCCTCTTCCTACCTATGTCGTTGGTGCCAATGTGTACCACGACTTCTGGCTGCACACCCTCCCCCTTAAGGATTCTGAAGACACGGTCCGAGACGTCTCGGACCCTAGCACCCGGGAGGCAACAAACCATCCGAGAGTCTCGCCCATGTCCACAAAACCGCCTGTCCGTCCCTCTAACTAGAGAGTCCCCTATAACTAGCGCTCTCCTCCTCTCCCTCTTTCCCTTCTGAGTCTCAGAGCCACAGACCCCTTCACTGCAGCTTACACCTGCAAGGCTGTCCCCCCCAACAGTTTCCAAAGCTGTATACTTATTTTTTAGGGGAACGACCACAGGGGAACCCTGCACTGCCTGCTTCTTCCCCTTCCCACCTCTAACTGTTACCCAGCTACCTCTGTTCTCCGGCGTAACTATGTCCCTGTAGCTTCTATCGATCACCCTCTCAGCCTCTCGAATAATCCTCAGTTCATCCAGCTCCAGTTCCAGTTCCCTAACTCGTTCGGTGAGGATCAGGATCTGACTGCATTTCCTGCAGTTTACTTGGCAGCCCCCTCCTATTCCAGAGACAATAGGTATTATGCTCATGGAAACAAAAGCTGGTCAAAGACATATATGAATTCATTGACACATAGCAATAAAACAAATGGAAGGCAAAAGCTGAGACCAAAAGGCAACCCAACTGTTAAACCAATATTTCAGAATGTTAACAAAAGCAAAACATTAAGGAGATTGAATATTTAGAATAAAGCAAAAATACATAAAACTGGTTGGGTGGAAATATTAAGTTGTATCTTATGTTGATGGTATAGTTGAAGTGAAGAAGGTTATGTAAGGTTATAAAGAGATTTTGATCATTTGTGCCAATTGACTGAGGAGTGACAGATAGAGTTTAATTTGGATAAATGTGAGGAATTGCATTTTGGTAAAACAAACAAGGGCAGGACTTGTACATTTAATGGTAGGGCCCTGGGTAGTGTTGTAGAACAGAGACCTAGAGGTTCCGATACATAGTATTTTTTTCAAAATTTGCTTCACTGGTAGACAGGGTGGTTAAGATGGCATTTGGCATACTTGCCTTCATTGCTCAGAACATTGAGTATAGGAGTAGGAATGTGATGGTGAGGTTATACAGGACATTGGTGAGGCCACTTTTAGAGTTCTGGTTCGCCCTTCTATCAGAAGCATATCATTAAATTGAAGAGGGTTCAGAAAAGATTTACCTGGACCTTGCTGGGACTGGAGGTTTTGAGTTAAAAGGAGAGGCTCGATGGGCTGGGACTTGTTTCACTTGAGCATAGGAGGTTGCGGGGTGACCTTATAGAGGTTAATAAAATCATGAGGGGCACGGATAGGGTAAATAGACAAAGTTTTTTCCCTGGGGTGGGGGAGTCCAGAACTAAAGGGCATAGGTTTAGGGTGAGAGGAGAAAGGTTTAAAAGGGATCTGAGAGGCAACTTTTTCAGGCAGAGGGTGATTTGTATGTTGGAAGTGATAGATGCAGGTACAGTGACAACATTGGATGGGTAGAAAAGGTTCAAAGGAATATGGACCAAACACAGGCAAGTGGGACTAGCTTAGTTTGGGAAAGTTGGTTGGCATGGACAAGTTGGACTGAAAGGTCTGTTTTGGTGTTGTGTGACTCTGACTCTATGACTCTGTTTTTTTGTGGCTAAGTCAGAATTGCTTTGAGTTTGTTGAGGGCTTTTCGCCATGAGGTCTAATGACATTACTTATCATATCTGTTCAAACTTGCCTCATTTACTACCTACCCAATTCCTACAGTATCCCTCACGTCCAATTCCATCCCCATCTTACCCATAATATTCCTGCAACAAGTTGCTACTCACCAGATAGCCACCAGAATTCCAGCATCCCTGGCTGCTGTGCTGCCAGGTGAGCATTGGCAATCCGAAGCTAATCCGCTTGGTGACAGGCACAGGGCAATGATGTTAGAGAAGGTGTAGATGGGGGCCATGATTTCCCTATCTGTGACCAGGAGATCTTGGAGGAGGGAGTGGTGCAAATGAGAGTTGTCCGCTTCTCAGAAAGCTGGCAGAGGAGGTCACGGTGCCAGACCCTGGCAGCCTGGTTCGAGGTCTCCAGCCTGGTCAGTGTGGAGGAACAACCAGAAATATCAAAGGCCTTCTCCACTCTGTCAGGCTGAGTGATGCATGCCCTGCCACCTCTCCCTCACTCTGTCTCTGCTACTGCACCTTCCTCCCACCAAGGCCCAAGCTCTGAGACTGTGACAATTCCCTGTAACATCTTCCCTCACTTTCAAAATTTTTCACCCATCCCACACCTGCCACCTCCCCCCCCCCCCCCCCCCCCCACACCACCCCCACCCCACCCCCCCACCACCACCACTCAGGTAAATCTCCCGCACCGCTAACCACAACCGGCCCTGCTCCTCACTGTCTTGGGACCCCTTTCCACCACTCTGCACCAGTACTAACAGCCATGCCATCTACTTCCAGTTCACTCAGACCCTCTGCTTCTCTCATTCCAGGAGAATACAGCCCACAATAAGACAGAAACAGCCTGACAGAGGCCTGACTTCAGATTCATCACCTCCTAAGAGGAGAGAATCCTGCCCCCTGCATGAGAAGATGAGGAGTGCTGCTGTGGGGATGCCAACTGAGAAAGTATCATTGCTCATCATTCTTCATTCCAATGTACATCTCACATTAACCTCCCCCCCCTACCCAGCTGTTAGTGTCACTCATTGTATACCTGCTTCTAACCACTATCCGCAATGTCTTCTCTCTCTCTCTCTCATGTTTTGCAGGTACCAATGAGATGTCCACAGCCTCTGTGGAGAAATGACCAGTTCCACAAGAGGTCAGCTCCTCAAACTCTGAAGAAGAGAGTACTGACACCTCAGAGAAGACACTGACAAGATTGCTTCATGTACCTTGATTCTCCATCACCCCCTTCCCCCCCTGCCCTTAAATACTGACGCCTAGTTGGGAACATCTGGAAATCTGGGGCAGAGGCCGGAGAGTAGCTCGCAGTGACAACTCCACAGCTCACTGAGGAAGAAACTCAGGTGCCAGAGACAAGGCACCTGCTCAGCTCCAGTCAGAAGAGGATCCTGTGATGGTCAGACTCGGAGACTTCCTCCACAGGTACATAGCAACAGGAGTGGATATTTCAACCTGTAGACAAGGTGTGCCTGTGATTGGTGCCTAGTGATCATGCTCTGTGATGCTATTTGGTCTTCAACGGCATTGAATTCCCTCACAGACAATATAGAGTCATAGAGATGTACAGCATGGAAACAGACCCTTTGGTCTGCTGACCAGATATCTCAACCCAGTCTAGTCCCACCTACCAACACCCGACCTATATCCCTCCAAACCCTTCCTATTCATATACCCATCCAAATGTCTTTTAAGTGTTGCAATTGTACCAGCCTCCACCACTTCCTCTGGCAGCTCATTCCATACACGTACCACCCTCTGCGTGAAAAGGTTGCCCCTTAGGCATGTCAAGGATTCCTAATGTCTAGCTGTTTGGTGTGCTTGGTAAGATAGGAAGTTGAGTGTGCTGTTAATAAGGCACTTAGCAAGCAATAACTTCTCCTAATTGACAATCCATCTCACTGTTTGTCAAATGAGTGAAAAATAAGAGATTTGCTGCTGATGTCAAGATAGTCCATACTGGACTTCACACCTGAACATTCTGCCACAGACCCTCCCATAGCCACCTTGTTCAAATCCTGATAAGATTCTATCCATTCACTCCATTTCTGTCTCCTCAGGTACTACCAGACCTTTTGGGAATGTCCAGCATTTTCATAGAATTTGTCTGGATACAAATTTAATGGAAAAGGGGATTTTAACCATACAAATTCAAACTGTGCAAATGGTTTAATTGATGGTTTCACTACCTCTGGAGACCTATTAGTGCAAAACGCCCCGACAACCTCAGTATATGAGAAGTTAATTGTGCAATCCATCTCTCTGGGCAGGTGTAATGCTAAAGTGCTGCCCAATTTCTTTTCATGGTGCTGCTGTTGAAATCTGTACTTCTAGCAGGGAGGACACAAACATTTCCATGTAAATAACATGAAATTTTCAATCAAATGGGGAATTAATTAGACACAGAACAATCAAAACCAGACAGACTAAATTAAGCTGACAATGAAGCTGGGTCTTGGTATGTATGTGTTCCAGCTCGGGCCTGAAGTGAAGTCAGCATGATAACTTAAGGCTGTCTGTTGATTTGGTTATGCCCTGTGTGATGATGCTGCCCCTTTAACAAGGTTATTTTGGTGTTTTCAAGAGGGGTTGTAAAGGCAGAGGTGCTGATATGTCTGGAATGGCTACTTTAAATGATGGCAGCGGAGTGGTCAATTCTCCCATTTTAGGTTTTTTCTAGTTAGGGTTGTTTTAGCAGGCAATCAGAAACTACTGGTAGCAGAGAGGCTGCTACAGTGAAAAGAGATTCCATGCTTCAACCAATGTTTCTTGCCTGCACTTTCTCTTTGAAACCTCTCCTGCTTGTAAGAACCTGTTTCAATTTACCTTTCGCCAAGGGCATGATCCAGGGATTGGAACAGCTCCTTCATTCAGTTGCGGTATTGAGTCAGTTGGGTTTTCAAATACTTCAGTTATTGTAAATTCTGTTTTCTTTCATTCGTGTTTCAACCTTAGTGTGTAAATAAATCCTGTTTTGCTTAAAGCTGAGTGCTTTGACCAGCTGCATCATTCCTGGAATATCTACTTTACATCTGTCTTTAAAATAAGAAAAGTTAGGGGCTAAAGTGTTCTTAAAGTGTTTGGTGGGGCTGGCCTGGTCCATAACACCCAGGAACTATAACAACACAGTTCATAGCTTAATACACCAGCCAATACTGTGCTGTCCTATACTGTTTAAACCTAGCCTACACATCTATAAGGGTTATGAGATTTCAATAAGTGTTAGCACTTTTGCAGAAAGTGAAACTGACCTGGGAAGCAATGAAGAATGGGCATATTAACTCATGAGGGCACTGCTCATGAAACATTCACTGGAAATATTCTTTCTGGTTGAGGATTGTCCTGGGGGTTCCTTCTCGAGGAATTTTAAAGCTTTGACTCTTCTCTTCTACTGACTGTGTGAATGGGTGGGTGACTTATAGCTGAGTCTGGAGATCTGATACCTCTGCTGACCATGTAGCATAACTCGTCAAATCCAATCCTCCCCATTGCCTCCTATGTCAGCTCAGACAGCCATATTGTCTTTAAGTGTAGGAAATTACAGGTACTGCTTGGTCTAGTGCGAAAGGGAGTTAATAAGAAACTATTTACTGCAAGTTCGCAAGTTGTTGCAGGTTGTGTTGATACAATGGATAACTGTTACAGTGACTTTAAAGAAAACCAGCTGTTCAGTCCCACTCCTTTGAGATGTTAAGGTGTCCCATGGACACATCATATGGGGCGGTGCTTTGGCACTCCTTGGTGTTAACCCTTTCAGACCCATATACAATAAGATTTGGCTTGACAGATCTGCACTGGAGATGTTGAAGGAGCTGAAAAGTAGGAGAGGCATCAGACAACTGCAGGCACCAGGAGGCCCCACAGACACTCTCAGCGACAGTGGGAGCAGGGACATTATGGACGTCAATGCTAGGAATCGAAACCTAGAGGCTGTGCTCCACGAAGTTCAATGATTTCATATGTGCGGTCAATGTCAATGAATTCACCTTCAAATGTTATATCCCACCAAGTGCCCCACTACTCAAAATTCATCACATCCAATCCTCTACATACCAGTCATAAGTCTCAAAATATTGCTGATGCCAACTGACCAATTTCTCACACCCGCTTCAAATAGATGTTTGTACACGAGCAAATGTAATGGGACCACCTGTGGATGGGCAAATGTGCCAGCGAGTCCTTACCCCCAGGGAGGAGAGAAAGCGCTGGCCATAATTAGACTATCCTTTACAGACATTATGACTGCTGTGTAGTTGGAACCACCCAAAGATGATAGTATTCTCACAGCTATTTCTCCTTCTCACATTCCACTTACTCCTAATCCACCAATCAGCTCACCACTGCCTTTTCAAGGGCAGCAAGGGATGACCAATGGATTCTGTGGATGCTCATGTCCCATGAATAAATAAAAAAAAATATTTTAGGCTCACTTGCTGCATCAGCTCCTTGTTTCCCCCAACTCTTGTCCTTTCTTAAAAAAAAATCAGATCGCCAGAATTGCAGTGTGCTCAATCAGTGGAGGAAGAGTAAAGGAAAGTGGATAGCGGAGAGCTCGGATCTGCATATGGTGAGACATGAGGCACTATGTTCTGCAGCTTGGGCAGGTGCCAATGTGCCAGAGGGTCACACACCGGTTCTGCTGCAGAGGATCAGATAAGGACAATAATGGGCGACTCTACTTTAAAATGCTGGAGTGTGTACAGACCAAAATGTGTGATACAAGTATACCAGGGCATGGATAGGGTCAATAGGAAACAATTGTTCCCCTTAGTTGAAGGGTCAATAACAAGGGAGTCATAATTTTAAAGAGAAAAGCAGGAGGTTTAGAGGAGATTTGAGGAAAAATGTTCTCACCCAGAGGATGCTGAGGGCCTGGAATGCATTGCCTCGAAGGATAGTTGAGGCAGGAACTCTCACAACATTTAAAAAGTCTTTGGATGAGCACTCGAAATGTCATAACATTTAAGACTATGGGCCTCGTGTGGGAAAGTGGGACTGGTGTAGGTCGTATATTTTTGGGAGTATAGATTTGATGGGCTGAAATGTTCTATGAAAGCCTAATATTCTATAAGGTGGGAAGGAAATGAATTTTGTTTCCAACTCAGTGTGCTGATCACTGTGCTCTATGTGACACTTGGCTTAAACTTTGTCCAGCCATTAGAAGGAAATACATTCAGTTAAACCTATTCAGGTAAACCTATTCCTTCACCAGATATTACACGTCACTGAGTGTGTGCACATCAATGATGTGAAATTCAACAAGAGACATGCAAATACACCGAATGGTCAGAAGCCCAAATTGCAAAATTGAAAGTGACCTATACATTGGGTATCATATCAGTTCTCCAATTCACCTATGACTTTACATCAAGGACTGCTAGGTGTCTGCTAAAAACAACTGGTTCTCCTTTGATTGTAATGCTTGTTATATGCACATTTCTTTGTGCATGACCTGGTATATTGTATTTGCGTTTAAATGGTTGTCTTCCTCTGTTTGTGGATACTGTAGGCTGTAATGTATTCACTGTTAACCTTGACTGTCTTTGCTATGAGCTATGTCATTGTCTCTGTGGCAACAAAAGACAGTCACAGTGACTGCAAATCAGAGTGTCATGGGGCGCTGATTTTCTTTGGTGTTATTCTGCCACCTGGTGGTGCCAGATTTTATCAGCAGTGGTCCAGATCTAAATAAATTGTGAGAAGTAATTATTTTCTTGGCAAAATTATTTTCGTGGAAAAGACTCTGTAAAATAGGAAAGTTAATTCTTATTCCACAATTTAAAATAGCAGATTTTGATAAAGCATAGATGTTCACTCTTTTAGTACTATATCAAAGATCATCCTAGTTTGGCACACTCTGGCAAGGAAAACTGGAGGAATTAGCATAAATCATGCTCTACATAGCATTTTGCATAGATGGGTATGGATTGGTAGAATAATTGTTTTCTCCATGATTGCCTGAACTGATTTTTTTTGATCGATCAGAGTATTGCAAGAGACAATACAAAATCTAGGAGGAAAAATCAGAGATGACCAATGCAAGTGCAAATTAACTGTCGTGCATGGATTATAATGGTTTAATACGATATGATGAAAAGTACATTTTTGAAAGCTGGAATGAACATCAGAGCTCAATGACTAAAATATGAGTAATCCGAATACAAAATAGGTTTCTAGTTCATGGAGAATACAATTGAGCGATGCTCTTCTTCAGTTGCTGAAACAAAATAATAGTAAGTTTATTGCAAGAACATAAGCAATGTGAAACAGAACATTCGGCTAGTGTGCAAACTAATTGATATGCATGCTAGTAATAAAATATGTTGTTGCATTTGAATACAATCTTTTTTATGGCTCCCTTGGGAATTTTTTTAATATAGAGTTATAGAATTTGTATTACAATTGAAAATGATGAATGTTTGTTTTGTTACAATAAAAAGAAATATCTCTATGTAACCCTTTCATTGCCTGTGTGTGTCATGAATTGGTAGCTCTCTTGCCTCTGATTCTTGCTATCCAGCACTCAGATATGAGATTGAAGACCAGCTCTCCAGGTGTAGTACTGAGGGAGTGCTACATTTTCAGTGTTGCCATCTTTTAGGTGAGATTTTAAAGCCAGGCCCATCTGTCCTCTCAGACCCTCTCAAAAAAACACCCCATGGCACTGGATTGAAGGAGAGAAAATAGGAACAGAAGAAATAGGAGCAGGAATAGCCCTGTCGAGCCTGCTCTGCCATTGAATAAGATCGTGGCTAATCTTTTTGTGGACTCAGCTCCACTCACCCGCCTGCTCACCGTAACCCTTGGTTCCTTTGCTGTTCAAAAATCTATCTTTGCCTTAAAAACATTCAACAAGGTTGCCTCAACTGCTTCACTGGACAGACAATTCCACAGATTCACAACCCTTTGGGTGAAGAAGTTCTTCCTCAACTCAGCCTTAAACTCAGTCAAGAAAGCCTTTGCTGAGGACTGATCATTTGTCCTCCGTGAGGGGGATGGTGAAAACTCAGCAGGGCTAGGAGCTAGGACCTGATGTAGGGTTGGAGCTGGGAGTGGGGGTGGGGGTGGTTTTTAACGGAGGTTGTTGAAGGTAAGGCCTTTGCTGAGGACTGATCATTCATCCTCAGTGAGGGGGAGGCAGCCATGTGCCACCACCTAATCTCTCTACAGTCAGCCCTGTCTCAGCTGAGGGCCACACTCTCTCAGAACTGCAAAAGGACCTCTGCTGTTTTACAGCCTCAGAAGAATTCACACACTGAACAAAAGCTTTTTTTGAACACCATTTTGGACATCAAAATGGTAAGTACAACAAACTTTCATGTACCCACCTCAATAGTCGGGATGCCTCGACCATTCCAGAAGCTTCCCCCAGCCTCCACAACTGCTTGGCCGCCATCAGGCATGTGGCCGCTCCAGCCAACACCACCGCAGTGAACGATGGTGTCACTTCCGTCCTCACCGCCCGACAGCCTGCAGTGACCATGCCATCTCCGTGACCACCAGCCAGACAACCACCTTGGCGACCACTACAACATCTGTTGCCGCCGAAACCAATGCGAGGCCTAACTGGAACATCACTTCCGCCCCTTTGTTGCCAACGTCACAGCAAGTCTACTTCCACCAACATCACCTACGCCAAGCGTTCCACCACATCCGCCTCTGTAGCTACTGCCATTGCAACCATTTCCACCCACACTGATGCCACTCACCTGAACACCATCTAGAGAATTGCTCATGACCTGCCCCCCCCCCCCCATTCACGGATCCCACAGTCACCACCTCCAACCCCCATCACCCTGGGTGAGTGTCCTTTCTGTAAATGACATCACTCCTGGTCCCTCTGCTACCACTCCCACTCCAGTGACAGTCTCCACCCCCACTCTCAGCTCCAGCCTTACACCAAGTCATAGCTCTCAGCCCTGCTGAGTCTTCGCCATCCCCCCAGACCTCCCCTTCACTGAGGATGAACGATAAGTCCTCAGCAAAGGCCTTACCTTCATTCCCCTCCTCTCCCGGATCATTGAATTCAACGCGCATTATGACATCAAACACTTCTTCTGCCACCTCCGCCTCCGGGCTGACTTTTTCCACCAAGACTCCAGCCCACCTTCTGAGGACCCCTTCTCCTGTGCCGATCTGTTACCCGCCCTTGATCTCTTTATTTCCAATTGCCGCTGGAACATTGAAGCTTCAACCTGTCCACCCACTCCCCCACCCACTCCAACCTCTCACTCTTGCAACGGGCAGCCCTCCACTCCTTCTGCTACAACCTCCACCTCACCATCAAACCCACAGACAAGGTTGGGGGTGGGGGCCGCATTGGTAGTTTGTTGCACTGACCTCTACACCACTGAAGCCAAGTGCCAACTTGAAGACACCTCCTCCTACTGCCCCCTCAACTACGACGTCACCTCCCATCACCAAACCATCATCTCCCAGACTGTACACAATCTCATCACCTCAAGGGATCTCCCACCCGTAGCTTATAACCTCATAGTTTGGGAACTCAGCACCTCCTGGTTCTACCTCCCACCCAAGTTCCACAAGCCTGACTACACTGGCCAACTTATTGTCTCGGCCTGCTCCTGCCCCACCAAACACATTTCCACATACCTTGATACTGTCCTATCCCCCCGGTCCAGAAACTCCTCACATACGTTCGGGACACCATCCGCGCTCTCCACCTCCTGCAAAACTTTTGTTTCCCTGGTCCCCAAAGCCTCATCTTCACCATGGACATCCACTTCCTATATACCTCCATCCGCCATGATGAGGGCCTCCCAGCCCACCATTTATTCCTCTCCTGACATCCCCACCAGTATCCTTCCACTGAACGGGTCCTCATCCTCAACAATTTCTCCTTCCAATCCTCCCACTTCCTATTCTTCCTATTGACACCTGGATGGGCCCAGGCTATGCCTGTCTCTGTGGAAAGGTCCATCTTCCGCAGTTACACTGGCACCATTCCCCACCTATTCCTCCACTACGTTGATGACTGTATCGGTGCCACCTCATGCTTCCACGAGGAAGTTGAACAGTTCATCAACTTCACCACCAACACATTCCATCCCGACCTTATGTTCACCTGGACCACCCCAGCCACCACCCTTCCCTTCCTGGACTTCTCCATCTCCATCAACAGTGACCGACTCACCACTGACATCTTCTACAAACCCACCACCCAGACTACACCTCCTCCCACCCTGCATCCTGCAAAAACACTATCCCTTATTCCAGTTCCTCTGCCTCCACCTCATCTGCTCTTAGGAGGACCAATTCCACCACAGAACACACCAGATGGCCTCTTTCTTTAGAGACTGCAATTTTCCCTCCCCATGATGCCCTCTAGCGCATATCATCCACTTCCTGCAGCTCTGCCCTCTAACCCCATCCCTTAAGGATAGAAGCCCTTTGCACCTTGCACCCCACCAACCTCCACATACATCGCATCATCCTCTGCCATTTCCACTACCTACAAATGGATCTCAATACCAGAGATATATTTCCCTCCCCACCCCATCCACTTTCCGTAAAGACCATTCCCTCCGCGACTCCCTTGGCAGGTTCGTGAACCCCACCAATCTACCCTCCCCTCCTGGCACCTTCCCCTGCCACCACAGGAAGTGCAGAACTTGTGCTCACCCTCACCTCAGTCCAAGGCCCCAAAGGTAGCCTTCCACATTCACCAGAGATTTACCTGCACTTCCACACGCATCATTTACTGTATCCATTGCTCCTGATGCAGTCTCCTCTACATTAGGGAGATAGGATGCCTACTTGCAAAGCGCTTCAGAGAACATCTCCAGGACACCTGCACTAACCAACTCTCCCTCCCACTCCGCCAAAGACATGCAGGTCCTGGGCTGCCTCCACCGCCACTCCCTAACTACCCGACGCCTAGAGGAAGAATGCCTCTTGTTAGGCCTTGGGACCCTCCAACCCCACAGCATCAGTGTGGATTTCCCCAGTTTCCTCATTTCCCCTCCCCCCACCTTATCCCAGTTCCAACCTTCCAACTCACCACCACCCTCATGACCTGTCCATCTTCCTTCCCACCTATCTGCTCCACCCTCCCCTCTGACCTATCACCTTCACCTCCACCTCCATCCACCTGTCGCACCCTCAGCTACCTTCCTCCCCAACCCCACCGCCCCCCTCCCATTTATCTCTCCACCCCTTGGATCACAGCCTTACTCCTAATGAAGGGCATTTGCCCGATTAGTCGATTCTCCTGCTCCTCAGATGCTGCTGAGCTGTTGTGCTTTTCCAGCACCACGCTCTCGACCATAAACTCAGTTAAGTCTACTCCCCCTTATTTTACGATTTGCCTCCTTGTTCTAGTTTCACCTGCTTCTATCTTATCTATTCCCTTCATAATTTTATATGTTTCGATAAGATCCCCCTCATTCTTCTAAATTCCAATCAGTGTAGTTAAAGTTTATTTAATCTCTCCTCATAAACCAAACTCTCAACTCCGGAATCAACCTAGTGAACCTCCTCTGCACCCCCTCCAGTGCCAGTACATCTTTGGGCATTCTTCCTATTGTTCTGATTAATATTTATCCCTCCAGTAATATTACAAAAAACAGATTATCTAGTCATTATCACATTGCTGTTTGTGGGAGCTTGCAATGACTCAATTAGCCGCCACATTTCCGATATCTGCATGGGGCTACACTTCACAAGTGTCTAATTGGCTGTAAAATACTTTGGGATACCCAATGATCATCATTAAGATATGTCTTTCTTTCTTACATAATGGAAAGTATTGTGCCGTTTAAAGGGGCTCTTGAGATTTGATTAATGAGCAAGACAAGAAATTTCGCCCTTCTCCATTGTGAGTTTGGTAGTGGGGGTACTTAATCTGGCAAGACGGTAACAGGTGTGGATTCTGCAACCTTTCCTGCTCAAACTGAATGAAGAAAGCCCCCTGGGCAGCCTTCTTGGCTCCTGTCAATTGTGTCCCCTAATTAATGCCAGGTTAGATGCCATAGGCCTTGAGATGAACCCTGTAGCAGGTGGACAATTTGCCACATGCTTCTGGTTGAGGTCTCTCATTCAAAGGCAATCAATTGCTGACCAAGGAAGATGAGAGGAGGGTTTGCTTAGAGCCAGCATTGACACATCTTTTTTTTTATATAATATATTTTTATTAAGAAAAAATAGATTTTTAAATATTGCAACAAATACAAAACAATGCAATTCAAAACAGTACAAAAATAGTACAAAACTAAACCCAAATAATAAAAAAAATTCCCCAACCCACCCTCCTATACGAATATATAAATATTATATAGAGAAGTATAAAATTTTTAAAAAACCTAAACTAGCTATTTAACTAACTAAATAAATACCTAACAACAAACAAATAAATAGTAATAACTCTGCCCAGCCAAACAAAGCCCTCATACATTCACAGTTCCTCCTCCCTGGATATTGGACTCATGAAACACAATCGTTACAGCTATATAAAAGCCCTTGACACATCTAAGCATCATTGACACAACTCCCTGCCATCCTGCAACAATTCTAAATCCTGGGGTCTGCAGTACCGGCAACAGCCACTGCTTCCCTGGTGGTGCTGATGGTCAGTAAAGTTACAGGCTTCTGATTGGCTAGCAGTTTTCAGCAGACAGGATTCCAAGATGAAGGCTTGTCACTGGTCTATCAAGTGCTTGGCTTGGACAAAGTGCACTGGGACATTCCTGAACAGAGCTCCCATTGATGTTCCAGCCAGCAGCCAATATGCCTGTTGTCTCCACAAGATCCCAGCCTCAAGGTTTATAATAATGAGAATCTTGTAAGCCTTCCTGTATAACTAGCTGATATGAAAGACAAGGCAAGTAAAGGAAATACAGGTGATCAGAATATAGTAGCTACACTAAAAGAACTCTTTGTTTCATATGTCACTAATGGGTACTTGGACAAGTTCCTGTACACAGTTATATGGCCAGAAGCCAGCAGGATTTTATCCAAGCAATGCTCAATCATTAACTGCAACATTTACCAGCTCACTGGATTCCTTCCAGGACTAGTGGATCCATGTATTAATTTTGTTGTTTTTAGTTACAACTAATAGTTTCCATTCTTTGTTTCTTGGTGGACAAATGACGACACCTCTGTAAGAGAAGGCATTCATTACAAGTAGGTGGATTTGCACACGATAATATTCCAAATCACTTTACTTAAAATAGGACCCAATTGTATGATAGGATCTCTCTTAGTTTGTCCACACTTGGCTCTGACCAAGTCATCCTCAATTTCTGGATGTATTTAAAAATGTAAGGAGATGGAAGGAAAAACAACAAGTTTTTTTATTAGGCTAACTAGCTTAATAGAACATAGAACATAGAACATTACAGCGCAGTACAGGCCCTTCATCTCTCGATGTTGTGCTGACCTGTCATACAAATCTGAAGCCCATCTAATCTACACTATTCCATGTATGTCCATATGCTTGTCCAATGACGACTTAAATGTACTTAAAGTTGGCGAACCTGCTATCGTTGCAGGCAAAGCATTCCATACCCGTACTACTCTCTGAGTAAAGAAACTACCTCTGCCATCTGTCCTATATCTATCACCCCTCAATTGAAAGCTATGCCCCCTCGTGCTTCCATCACCATCCTTGGAAAAAGGCTCCCCCTGTCCACCCTAACTAACCCTCTGATTAACTTATATTCTCTATTAAGTCACCTCTCAATCTTCTTCTTTCCAACAAAAACAGCCTCAAGTCCCTCAGCCTTTCCTCATAAGACCTTCCCTCCATACCAGGCAACATTCTAGTAAATCTCCTCTGCACCCTTTCCAAAGCTTCCACATCCTTCTTCTAATGCGGTGACCAGAACTATACAAAATACTCCAAGTGCGGCCGCACCAGTTTTGTACAGCTGAAGCATAACCTCATGGTTCTGGAACTCAATCCCTCTATTAATAAAAGCTAAAACACTGTATGCTTTCTTAACAACCCTGTCAACCTGGGTGGCAACTTTCAAGGATCTGTGTACCTGGACACTGAGATCTCTCTGCTCATCTACATTACCAAGAATCTTACCATTAGCCCAGTACTTTGCATTCCGGTTACTCCAACCAAAGTGAATCACCTCACACTTGTCTGCATTAAACTCCATTTGCCACCTCTCAACCCAGCTCTGCAGCTTATTTATGTCTCTCTGTAACCTACAACATCCTTCGTCACTATCCACAACTCCACCGACCTTAGTGTCATCTGCAAATTTACTAACCTACCCTTCTACACCCTCATCCAGGTCATTTATAAAAATGACGAACAGCAGTAGACCCAATACCGACCCTTGCGGTACACCACTAGTAACTGGACTCCAAGATGAACATTTCCCATCAACCACTACCCTCTGTCTTCTTTCAGCAAGCCAATTACTGATCCAAACTGCTATATCTCTCACAATCCCATTCCTCTGCATTTTGTACAATAGCCTACTGTGGGGAACCTTATCGAACACCTTGCTGAAATCCATATACACCATATCAACCAGTTTACTGTCATCTACCTGTTTGGTCATCTTCTCAAAGAACTCAATAAGGTTTGTGAGGCACGACCTACCCTCCACAAAACTGTGCTGACTATCCCTAATCAAATTATTCTTTTCTAGATGATTATAAATCCTATCTCTTATAACCTTTTCCAATACTTTACCAACAAATGAAGTAAGGCTCACTGGTCTATAATTACCCGGGTTGTCTCTACGCCCCTTCTTGAACAGGGGAACCAGATTTGCTATCCTCCAGTCTTCTGGCACTATTCCTGTAGACAATGACAATTTAAAGATCAATGCCAAAGGCTCAGCAATCTCCTCCCTGGCTTCCCAAAGGATCCTAGGAAAAATCCCATCTGGCCCAGGGGACTTATCTATTTTCACACTGTGCAGGATTTCTAATACATCTTCTTTGTGAACCTCAATCCCACCTAGTCTAGTAACCTGTATGTCAGTATTTTCCTCGACAACATTGTCGTTTTCTAGAGTGAATATTGTCGAAAAATATTCATTTAGTGCTTTGCCTATCTCCTCTGACTCCACACACAACTTCCCACTACTATCCTTGATTGGCCCTAATCTTACTCTCGTAATTCTTTTATTCCTTAAATACCTTGGGGTTTACCCTGATCCTATCCGCCAACAACTTCTCATGTCTCCTCCTGGCTCGTCTGAGCTCTCTCTTTAGGTTTTTCCTGGCTACCTTGTAACCCTCAAGCGCCCTAACTGAGCCTTCACATCTCATCCTAACATAAGCCTTCTTCTTCCTCTTGACCATAGATTCTGCTTCCTTCGTAAATCACGGCTCCCGCCCTCTACAGTTTCTTCCCTGCCTGACAGGTACATAGTTATCTAGGACACACAGGAGCTTTTCCTTGAATAAGCTCCACATTTTTAATGTGCCTATCCCCTGCAGTTTCCTTCCCCATCCTATGCTTCCTAAATCTTGCCTAATCGCATCGTAATTGCCTTCCCCCCAGCTGTAACTCTTGCCCAGGGGTATACACCTATCCCTTTCTATCACTAAAGTAAACATAACAGAATTGTGATCGCTATCACCAAAGTGCTCACCTACTTCCAAGTCTAACACCTGACCGGGCTCACTACCCAGTACCAAATCTAATGTGGCTTCACCCCTTGTTGGCCTGTCTACATACTGTGTCAGGAAGCCCTCCTGCACTGGACAAAAACTGACCCATCTATAGTACTCATACTATAGTGTTCCCAGTCAACATTTGGAAAGTTGAAGTCCCGCATGACAACTACCCTGTCTCTCTTACACCTATTGAGAATCATCTTTGCTATCCTTTCCTCTACATCTCTGGAACTATTTGGAGACCTATAGAAACCTCTCCTTTCCTGTTTCTAACCTCAGCCCATACTACCTCAGTTGATGAGTCCCCAAATATCCTTTCTGCAACTGCAATACTGTCCTTGACCAACAATGCCACACCTCCCCCTCTTTTACCATCGTTGTTCTTAATGTTTGTTATTGAAACAATGGTAGAGTATATTATAAAGGATGCAATAGCAGAGCATTTTGAAATACATAATACGATAAAGCAGAGTCAGCAGGGCTTCAAGACGGGGAAATCATGTCTGACTTAATTTATTAGAATTTCTAAAGGGTGTAACAAGTAGAATAGACAAAGGAGAAGCAGAGGATGTGATATATTTAGATATTTCAGAAGGCGTTTGATAAGTTACCGTACATCAGGCAAAATAATAAGACAAGAGGATTCGCGAACTAATAAAAATCAGAGTTGGACTAAGGGTTATTTTTTAGGATGGTAGCCTGTAACTAGTGGTATGTCACAGCTGGGATCAAATCTGGGACCATAATTATTTCCAATATACATAAATGACCTAGAGGAGGAAAATGAATGCACTGTAGTAAAGTTTGCAGATGATACAAGACTAGGTGGGTAGAAAGTGGTTAGGATGACACAAAGAACCTGCAGAGGAATATCAACAAGTTAAGTGAGTGGGGAAATGAGGATGGAATATAATCTCGAAAAATGTGAGGCTTTGATCTTCAGCAGGAAAAATGGAGGTGTTCAAAGAGGGATTTGGGAGTACTAGCCCGTGAACCACAAAGCCATCATCCAAGTTTAACAGGGAAAGTAAATGGAAATGTGACCTTTGTTTCAAAGTTAGTGTAGGGAGGTTTTCTAAAACTGTACAATGCATTAGTCAGATCATAGGCTGATATCAGGAACAAAGGGACTGTCTTATGAAGAGAAGTTGAGAAGGTTGGGCTTGTACTCATTGGAATTTAAACGAATGTGATGCAACCTTACTGCAATATACAAGATTCGTAGGGGACTTAGCAGGTATATGGGGAAAGGATGTTACCCCTCATGACAGCATCTAGGACCAGAGGGCACAATTTCAGAATAAGGGCGTGCACATTTAAAACACAGATGTTGGGAAATTCCTTCTCTTGAAGGATAGTGCATTTGTGGCATTTTCTATCACAGAGGACTCTCAAGGTTGCGTTGTTCAATATATTCAAGTTTGAGGTGGACAGGTTTTTAATCATTAAGGGAATCAAGGGTTATGGATGAAAAGCAAGAATGTGGAACTGAGGATCATCAGATCAGCCATGATCTCACTAAATGGCAGATCTGAATGGTCTACTTCTGCTCCCATGTCTCATGGTCTTATGGTCTTAGCTGTTCTTCCATACTTGGATCTTTTGGATTTGTATTCTGACATTAGTCTTGATCATCAATTGCAATATTTACAAACAAACTTGGTGTTTGTAGCAATATCTTGATTTCTGCAAATTTGTCTTTTTGATTTAATTTGGTTATTTCATTTCCTTGCGTTGGCTTTGGGTGATCAGCTTTTCATCAGCTTTCAGCAGTGTTGCTGGTTTGGAGAATCAATTGCAGGATAATTTTACCTTCTTCCAATTGTAGGAGCAATTACAACGGGGGCAATGTTTGTTTGCAATAGGTTATTCTTTAGGATATTTTGTACTGCAGCTACTGATTTGACATTAGTATCTGCTCAGAGCAATGTAGAGTTCACAACCCAAGTTATCCCACTTGGTTTGCACCATACACTGGCATGGAGAAACAGTGCTCTGTGGTTGCTCATTTAGTTATACATTCAGTACTCAGATGCCAGCTCAGTGTAAATCCTTAAAGACAATCAGTTCAGCTTGAGCTATAGGGAGAGACTGAATAGGCTGGGGCTATTTTCCCTGGAGCATTGGAGGCTAAGGGGTGACCTTATAGAAGTTTATAAAATCATGACGGACATGGATAGGGTATAGGCAATGTTTTTTTCCCTGATGTGGGGGAGTCCAGAACTAGAGGGCATAGGTTTAGGGTGAGAGGGGAAAGATTATAAAAGAGACCTAAGGGGCAACCTTTTCACTCACAGGACAGTGTGTGTATGGAATGAACTGCCAGAGGAAGTGGTGGAGGCTGACACAATTACAACAGCTAAAAGGCACCTGGATGGGTATACGAATAGGAAGGGTTTAGAGGGATATGGATCAAGTACTGGGATTAGATTAATTTAGGATATCTGGTTGGCGTGGATGAGTTAGACCGAATGGTCTGTTTCCGTGCTGCACATCTCTGTGACTCTAATTTCAAGAGTTTGTTTTAATCCTTTAATGGGATGTGAGTGCTACTTGGAGGCCAGAGTTTTGTCCCTAATTGTCCTTTGAATAACTGGCTTTACATGCCACTTTTGAGGTAGTAGAGAATCAACCACATCGCTGCTGAGTCACATCCAATATGCGAGCAGGAATAAATCATTCAGAGCTGTGTAGCTTGTTCTACAGTTCAATAAGATCATGCTTGATTTGATTTTGGCCTGAACTATGCATTCCCACATAACCCACAAACCTTTGCTTCCCTTGTCCATCAGCAATCTGGCTACCTCTGCCTGAGAATATTCAATGACCATGCTCTACTGCTGACTCGGGAAGGAAGTTCCAAAGACTCATGGCCCTGTGACAGAAAAATAAAATTCTCCTCCTTTCTTCTTAATGGAAAAAGTCACATAAAGGTCAGATAAAGTGTGGACAACAGATTTCTTTTTATTTAGGGCTGTTAATAAATAGGTGGATGTTCACAATAATCATTAATAGATATGTCATGTTCTGAGGAGAGCTTTAAACTTGTTAATTGAAATAAAATTCTGTTGGCAGCCATGATAAGATTTGAATTCATGTACGCATAGCCTAGATCTCTGCACCAATGACCTTGCCACTATGCCACCATCTCCCTGCAGTAGGTATTAATCTAGGCTCACAATCATTGGGCATCCCATATGTGAGCCTATGTCTTTTACGATCAAAAGTGTACTTATAATGCCATATCTAATAAAATACTAATTTAATAAGATTATAACATGGACCCTTCGTTGTGAATTCTGTATGGATGGACAGTGCTAAAGAGGTCCAGGAATATAATTAATATGGTTAATTGACTTATTAATGATCCCAGAGAAGCCCCACAATGGCATGTAGGATCCTAAGCATCACACCCCTATTACTGCTTCCTTTCAATACTTATAGGTCATCTGGGACCCTTTGACATACTCAGCCAACAGTCTAGCTGCCAATTTAATGCTATCAGTACTGCTCAACATAGGAGTTAAACCTGATTAAATATAATAGAGTCTAGGAATTAAACTTATATTGTCATCACCCCACGAGCCAGGTCAAGCTCAAAGCTTGCTTCTCTGGCCTCATCTCGTGTGGTTGGGACACTCCAACCACATGGGATAAATGTTGATTTTACCAGTTTCCTCATCTCCCCTACCCCCACTTTATCCCAGATCCAACTCTCCAATTCAGCACCGCCCTCTTGAACTGTCCTACCTGTCCATCTTCCTTGCCACCTATCTGCTCTATCTTCCTCTCCAGCCTATCACCTTCAACCCCCACCTTCATCTACCTATCGCATTCCCAGCTACCTTCTCCCCAGCCCCACCCCCCTCCTATTTATCTCTCAGCTCCCTTGATCCTCCCCCAACATTCCTGATGAAGAGCTTATGTTCGAAACATTGATCTCCTGCTTCTCGGATGCTGCCTGACCTGCTGTGCTTTTCGACACTCTTTGGCCTTATGTTCATCAGTCAGTCTGAATTAAAATTGATGCTTATCATGGAATGGTTTCCTCACAAAAATTGCCATTCAGTTTACTGTATCCATTTCTGGAAAGACAAATCTAGTAGTTTTACCCCCTGCTCTTTCCCATAGCAAGCAATTTCATTTTCTCTTCAGGTGATTATCCAGTTCCCCTTTCAAAGCCACAGTTGAGTCTACCTCTTCCATACTTCTAATTTGGCCATCCCAGACTCCAGCATCTGCTACCTAATAGAAAGCTCCACATCACCTCTGCTTCTTTTGGTAATCACTTTAAATCAATATCCTTTGGTTAACACGACCTCAGCCAGTGACCATTTCTCACTAACTTTGTGACGCGACCCTGATTTTATTATCTCGATCAGATTTTTCCACATCCCATTCTTTGACATAAAAGTGGCAACATAATAGTACAACTGAGATTTTTGCAGAGGAAATAAAAAAACATGAATAGCTATTTCTGAAGGAATTATTCATGACTTCAAAGAGAAAAATATCCTAGATTAAATGCTCATCAGCCAGAAATTTGTATTGGAGAGACCTGCTCATCTTTAGAATTTGTCTTGGAAAGGATATATAATTGTATTATTTCAGAGCAAGAGAAACTGAGGCACAGCTGTCCAAGATTTGGGTTTCATCTAGCTGCTAATAAAAGGAAACCTTGCTGTCAAATGCAACCGTTAAATCCACGATATCAGGTAAACAGTTTGGAGGAGATGAAATTAATCTTCAGATAGAAAGAAAAGGGCACTAAAATCTATATAACAACACTGAAGAAATAAACCTATTGTAATGACCTTTAATATCCATCTCTATTTTGTTCACTGGAGATCAAAGAAAAAAATCCATTAATTACTTCCCTCAGAAGAGATGATGGTTCACTGCTTATATTAACAGCATTCAAATACAAGGCATAATTCAAAGATGGACAAATTTAATTATTGTGCAGCCAACATCATTTTCCAGATCATTGATCAATCTGCCAAAATGATCATTCAACTTCCATAAACTGCTTTAAGAAGAGCAGGATTAAGTGTATTTTCGTTTATCAAATATAAATCTGCACATATTTGTATAACATCAGATTTTGTGTAATTTTGTACAATTTCTTTTTTTCTCTATTTTCTCTGTCATGGGAGACCCACTTATTTGTGTGCACTTTTTTTACGTAAGTAATAAGTTTTAACTGTTATCAGTCATACACAGATTTCAAACTGCCAAAACTAATTAAAGAAGAGATTTGGAGGCAGAATTTTGTTGTCATTCAAGAACTAGCAGAGATCCTCACCTTTTTCAATACTATGATATCCAAGCATAGTTTCTAATGTTCCAGGAGATAATGTAAGCATTGCTGCATCAGGTTAAACTTCCTGTCGAAGGCAATTTCACACCAAACCCTTCCTTTCTTTAAGGTGCTTTCATCGGAAAACCTGGAAAACCTCATATTTCTTTTTAATAACTTTTTTCTGTCATAGGTTTCATATTAAAGTTAGCTCTTGGTGTGATCTAAGACAGCTAGTTACAATTTCTGAAATAAACTGAGTCTCAAAGGACAGAGGTCAGACATCAAATTGGTTTTGCAATGGAAAAATACCTTGTGCGAAAATTGTATTAGAGAACTTGTAGTAACTTCAGTATTTCAACATTGCACACAATTAGCAAATGTGAAACAATGCAACATTTATTTGACTGTAAGTAACAATTTTTGGTTTGCTTGTTTTAAAAATTCAAAGTAAATTTGTATGTTTTAGTTTTCACTAATTGAAACCCAATACTGTCATTATTTGATGTATGCAATGTATTGTTGTAGATAGAAACTTATGCTGCCAATTAACAAAGAGGTTTCACAAATGGGATCTAGAATTATGTGGAGTGTTTTGGTGTGTGTTACAAAGTTAAAAACAGCCAATACATGTGAGAGTAAAGTGTGAGAAATGGGTTGTGTATTTCAAAACGTGGAATATAAGATTACTGTGGACTTAAGGAATAGCTTGATAGTGACAGTGAATATAAGGGAGACAATGGCCTAGTGGTAGTATCACTAGACTATTAATCCAGAAATTCAGCAAATGTTCTGGGCTCATGGGTTCAAATCCCAGAATTTGACTTCAATAACAAAGCTGGAATTAAATGTCTAATGCTGGCAATGAAACCATTGTTGATTGTTAGGCGGAAAAAAACCCATCTGGTTCATTAATGTCCTTCAGGGAAGGAATTCTGTCATCCTTACCTGGTCTGGCCTACATGTGACTCCATACGCATGGCAATGTAGTTGACACTTAACAGCCCTTTGGGCACTAAATACTGGCTTAGACAAAGACACACACACTCCATGACTGAACAAATAAAAGTTCTTGTTTATTTTATCATAGGATGCTGATTGGACCAACAATTATTGCTCATCCCTTATTAATCTGAGAGCCATTAAAAGTCAAGCACATGTGTTACAACATGGGGTAAACCCCCCCACTAATTTAAACCTGCAACACAGAAATGATTTAACCCGTGCTGTAATCTGTTAAAATTCAAGAGACAAAGAACTATTCCCAAAAGTCACCATTTAAAGTAAAAAGTAACAACTTTATTTTTTTAAAGTCTAACAGAGAATATTAACTAGCAACTATCCACAACTCCTTTCTCTAACCTATCTTTTACTTCCTCTTCTACAATACTGGTCCGATAAAACCCCCAATTAAGATTTATCAAAAAATTCAAATTTCAAAACCAGCCAGCTGTTGAATCTTCTCTTTTTATCTTCCTCTGCCTTCATCTTCTTAGGGATTTCTATTTCACAGGTCTTTGATAGATAAAGGTACCTTTAAGAGAGCTATTTGTTAGGCAGTCTGTACATGCTGGTGGCTTGGCAGTTCTCCCCCAACTGTTCAGTTTTTTTTGGTTTTATACCACAAAGCATTGGATTGTTTCATTGGTGTTAATAATGTCAAAATACTAAATTCAAACTTGATTGGTATTTGATATTTTGGGGCTGAAAAATGTATTGCTGGAAAATCGCAGTAGGTCAGAAGGGTTTATGCCTGAAACGTCGATTCTCCTGCTCCTTGGATGCTGCCTGACCAGCAGGAGCAGGAGCTGGAGCAGGAGAATCGACGTTTCGGGCATAAGCCCTTCTGACCTGCTGCGCTTTTCCAGCAACACATTTTTCAGCTCTGATCTCCAGCATCTGCAGTCCTCACTTTCTCCTAGTTTGGTATTTTGGGGCCTAATTTAAACTGATTGGATGAGTTTGAATATTTTTGGCTCATAGTAACCCAGTTACTGCTAGCTGCTGGACTAAATGTTACATTGTAAATTCTCCAGCACTCTGTGTGCTTGATAAATCCTTTAACTCTCTTAAAGTACAGTACCTCTTACACCTTCACAACACATGAGTGCTATGTCTTGAGTCGTGGTGGGCCAAATGGGTAAAGCTTGTTTCCCTAAAGGACATTAGTGAACCGAATGCATGTATATATGCTACCCATGGTTCAACTAATGAAGCACTGGCCTCTGAATCAGAGTATTGAGTTTTCAAGTCCCATTTCACACTTAAGCTTAGTAATCAAGGCTGACTGCCTCGTGCGGTATTGACGGAATGCTACACTGTTAGAGATGTTGACTTTTGCAGGAAATGTTAAACTGAGGCTCCATCTGCTCTCTCAGATGGATATAAAGGATTTCATGGTGTTGTTATGAACAGTACAGAAGCTAACACAAGTGCTCAGGTCAATATTTATCCTTTAGTAAACATGACAAAGGGAAATTATCTGATCATTGTCACATTGTTGTGTGCAAGCATGTCCCCCGTGTGAAATATCTGCCACATTCCATACACTACCACAATGGATACACTTCAAACATATTTCATTAGCCAGAAATCACTTTGGGATGTTCTGTGAATGTGAAAGGCCCAAAATGAATACAACTCTTTATTTTTGTTAGAATAAAATAGAGTAGAAATTTCTGGTTTAAATAGAGTGTATTTTGCATTAACTATGTTTTTGCTGCAAGAAATTCATAAAAGTGAATAAACAATTCACTTCCAAAATGTATAAAACCACATTTCCTTATAACTTAAAATGTAATGACTATTTCATGAGCTTCATTTGGATATTTTAATGTAAGCCAATGTGTGTTATGAATAGAATTAAAATATTATTTCATACTAGCAAGAAACTGAAAGGTCAAAGCCAAGAATAGACGTCTCTTGGTCTTGTGTTTGCTTCAGGGAACTCTCCAAGTATTTGTAGCCAGCTTTGTCGCTACTCTGTATTTCTTGCATTTCCATTGACATTATTTAATATGTTTGAGGTTTGTCGGTGCTCTGAATCACATTAGCCTTCAGCAGTATCTGTAAACTCTAGTTAGTTGCTGTCCTTGATAGACTTGTCATTTGAATAAGTATTAATGTGTATCTTTGCTGTGCTGGTGAAGTATACCAGGAATTAAGTGTTAATTAACATTGCCATGCAAAAGCACCGAATACAAAATGATCCTCAGCCTAAGTAGACCAATCTTTTATAAAGAGCATGATTGTCTGAAGCTCTTTTGCACAGATAAATCGAATACAAAGTTTTATTGATGCAAATCATTCCAGAGTGCAGATTGATCTATAAATAAAGCATTTGGTTTATATCATAGGAGCTTGGGGCTAATGTTATGCTCAGTTAACTCCCTGGATAAGATTTGTTCGTTCATATATTGCCCCGTTACATTACTCTTGCTGTGGCAAGTGAAGTGCATAAAATAAAGTGCTGGTATCCTCTGACAGGCTAAGGTTTCTCTGTTCATGTTTGCATGTAAAAAATGCTTCCAGGGTATATCTATGCCTGTGTTGTGCTTTTCTGATCTGCAGACTTGGCGGGGAGGGGGGGGGGGGGGGGTGGTGCGGTTGGGGGAAGGGGGAGGCGTTGAAGGTGTGTGTTATTTTTATAGGAATGTGACATGCCTTCCAGACCTCTGGCAATGTGAGTGTAAACTGAATGCCAGGAGGTGGATCAGAACAATCCATAGTGATTTGTCTTTTAGTGTTCTCTGCTTTAAGGCCTCATTTGTGCCTTTCTCCCTCTATTCTGTGCCTCACCCAGCTCCCATGTGTCAACTCACTCATGAAAGGGTCCATAGATTAACCATTCCTGTTTCTTATGTAAGACTGATACATTTATCTAAAAGCCTTCAAAGTGAATTCATAAAGGGAACTGTTTTCCTTCTTACTGTTTGTGACACTACATACACAAGATACAATGAAGAATGAAACCTAACATATAGTCAGGAGAGAAAATGGGTCCTTTCAGCCAAGGGCACTTTCAAGCACTGACATATCAACAGGCTGCAGGAACAATGGAAATGCCAAACTCCACGTAGTAAGTGGTGCTCCTCTAATAGTAGAAACAATTAAGGTGCCTGCAGCTGAGCTGGAGATGGATAGAAACCTAAGCCACAATGATAACTTGCAATTACATGAGGCCAGGAAAGAACATTTACAAATGATATAAACAAAAGAGCTGCAAATTTGGATAACTCCGAGCACAGATATCTAGTTTTTCTCCTCATTATTTTAAGGTGAAGTATGTATTATACTGGCTTCATGGTGATATTTTTAACATAAAAGGTATTTGGAATAATAATGTGAACTTAATAAAATGTATACCACCTAGTCAGCAAAATTAAAAAAAATACTCTGTAAGGTGATTGGCCGAGCATTAATTCTTGATCGGGGAAGGTTTGACTAAGTACAGAATGGCCGTGGGCACTACCCTTCAGGACAGCAGTGAGAGAGTAAGGGAGTTGCAGCTTTAATGGCTTTGGAATTATAATCGGTGATGGCACAGGAAGTCATGAACTGATTGGTTGGTGAGTAACTGCTGTTAGGGATTGTGTAAAATTGGTATTAAAATAGCTTTATTTAACTTTGATTTATTTAAATTAAATTTATTTCACTTATGTTAAAGTTAAGTCATGCCAGGGCAGCTCTGTCAGATGGATTGCAGGAAAAGCTCAGCAGGTCTGGCAGCATCTGTGGAGAGAAATCAGAGTTAACATCTCAAGTCCAATGTGATTCTTCTTTAGAACAAGCTGTTGAATGTTTTTGCAAATAGAAAGTGGCTTCCTATAAACCTGCTCTTTATTGCATATATTAAGGATCTGTATGTAAATGTAGGAGGAATCGTTGGCAAATTACAAATACAAAAGAAATGGCTGTGTAATGAAGGTGAGAGGTACTGTTCCAGAATGACATCAATGGCTTGGTTGAGTGGGTGGAAAAGTGACAACTGAAATTCAGTCTGGGGAATTGTCTGGTAATAATTCTGAGGGGAGGGGTGGTGGGCAAACAAAGTGAAGGAATACATAATGAATGGCAGCTTATTGATGGAAGTAGATGAAGTGAGAGACCTTGGATTGCATGTCCATGTGTCCTTGAAGGTGGTTGGCAGGAAGATACGGTGGTAAGAAAACACATAGAATGCTTTCAAGTATTGGGCAAGGATGTAATACTGGAACTGTCCAAGTCCATGTATTAGTCAGAGGTGGAATGTTTTGTACTGTTCTGGCCACTGCATGAAAGGAGAACATAATTTCTCTGCAGAGGGTACATGGGTGATCTACAAGGATGTTGCCAAGGCTTTAACATTGCATCTATGAGGTAAGGTTGGATAGACAAATGGTGTTTATCTTAGAACAGAGGTGACTGAGGGGTGAATTAATTAAGGTGGATATAATTGAGGTAGAGTGGACAGGAAGTACTTGTTTCCCTTAGTGGAGAGGACAATTACCAGAGGGCAGAGACTAGAGATGATTGGCCACAGTATAAGAAGGAACAAAAGGAAAGCCCTCTTCATCATGGTGGTGGGTGTCTGGAAGATGCTGCCCTGGCTTAGTGTTGGGGGTAGAAACCCTTGACTCAGTTTGAAGTTTCTTGGTGTATCACCTGAAGGTCTGTAAACTGCAAGGCTACGGACTGGTGCTGGGAGATGGGATTAGGTCCTTTTTTCTGGCCAGTGTTGACATGAAGAGCGAATGATTTCAATTTGTGCTGTAAATTTTCTATGATTCTACAAAGAAGGTAATTAATTGGAGACTAGGAGATAGTGAGGTCTGCATATGCTGGAGATCAGAGTTAAGAGTGTGTTGCTGAAAAAGCACAACAGGTCAGGCAGCATCCAAGGAGCAGGAAAATCGACGTTTTGGGCTGGAGCCCTTCATCACTAATTGGAGACTACTTTCAAAGGGCTAGCAAAGGCATTATCGGGTGAATTGCCTCTTCCTATTTGTATGAGTATATGAAACTTTTCATCAAATAACCCAACTTTAATACATTACTCATTTAGCAGTATTATATATTAAACAGTCACAGTGCTTAGTATTAATTATGAAACAGTGAAAAAAAGTGAACTCATTAAGCAAATGCCTTAAATCATCCGCACTGAATTACTGTTGAGAATAATAACACAATACGTTGCCAATTGTTAGTCGCTAAGTAATTCAAAAGTCAATTAAAATTCTTTGCAATCACTGCAAGACTGCAATTTCTGCCACAATTGCAAAGTAAACTTAATTGTATTGTATTTGTCTAATGTTGTATTTAAAAAAATTTTCCTCAAATCATTTAAATGATTTGGAAAACATTCTGAGTAATTTAAATTGACCTGTTGTGACCAATCTCTAGGGCAAGTGGAACTCAAATGCTAAGCTTCTGGCACAGAGCCAGGAACACGACGGCAAGAAGCCTTTTTATGAGATATTTTATAAACAAACAATGAGTTTTCCATACGTGTTAAGACTAGTTTAATAAACTTTAAACAACTGTATATACATCTTATATTCGTAATCAATTGCATCTCCCTTCCTATCTCATTCCCTATTTTAAATTCCTCACTGCAACAAATGGGAAGTCAACGATTTAAAGCAGTGATGAAAGCTTAAAAAATACACAGAAGCAAACCAATCAAATTATTCCAAACTATTTTGACCACTATCTTTTTCTCAATAGCTCCATTTTTAAAAAAAAGTCTGTGGTTGAATCGTAGATCTTATTTTTAACCACACTCCCATAATTCCCTTGCTAAATTCTGCAACATGTTGAGGAATATGTTTGCCTGAGCAAAATCTCCATTTCGCCAATAGAGTTCTTCTGGTAATGTGGAGAAATTACACTTGCAATTAAATGGTTTCCCTAGAGTTTTGAAAGATGAAATAATCTGACATTTTAAAGGGTGAATATAAAATGATTCAGATGGCCAAAATTCATTACTGAGTCCACCTAACTCTCTTACCACCGATTAATCTTAAATTTCCATTGAGTTACAGCTTTCAACCAAATGTAATGTACTATAAATATGCCTTTACTCAAGATTCTTTGTCAGTGCTGTCTGTTGATGAGGCACTGGCTGAAAGATAAGCAAGTTTTGAGGAATGCCAATGGAAACAAGCCTGGTAACTATGAAGTTTTATCAGTGATTTTTTTCTGAAAAGCTTGTTGTGAAACCTCGCAGTATTGATTATTCAATAGTACAGTGGTTACTTGTTGACTACAATCAGTCACTTTTTATCATTTTCAGTGCGACAATTTCCAGTAAGAAAGAAGCTAAATAATAGACACTTTAGAAAATAAACAGTTCCATAAGTTTGCGCAGGATTGATTCAGAATGCAAATATACGTTTGTATGTTTTTAAGTAACTTGAATTGGATTGGAAAATGGAAGACCAAGAAGCCAAAAGCATCAAGGTTCCAAAAAAAGGAAGTAGAAAGTGAAAAATGTTGGATGTTGAAATCCATTAACAGTACTGGGTAGCAGCTTCAAAGTTTAACAGAACAGTTATTAAAGCTGACCTCAGCTTATGAAAGACTACTATGTTGATGAAAATGATCAACGATACTTTACATTAGTTTATATTTCCACAAGCATTACCTCCTGTGCTTTTGTGGAAGGTCAGTAGAGTCCAGCCTGGAGACACCTGCATCAGAAGGTGGTGTTTCCCATTGTCAACCTGCCAGCCGGTATCTTTTGGCACAGAATTCAAAGTTTAGTTGAGGCAATTGATCCTATTTGGCAAAGGAAGGGTTAACAATCATTTGTGTCATTTTCTTAATTGCTCTCAATCAAACGAGGAAATGAAATACAAATAGATTAGGGCCCTGACAGAAAATCACCAATCAATGCACAGCTTTTATGCTTTCCTTGAGCCAGCAAATGAAATTAAACATGCAGTTTTGTTTTTATGTTTAAAAAACAGATGGAAATATTTTGTGGATGGTCTTAGTTCTGCACCTTTATGTTGGATTAACAATAGGATGTAAGAGCTGCATAAAAACTCCTAACTCAGGAAATTTAATTCTAAAAATCCTAAGGCAGACTTCATAACCTACTCAGATGAACAAACCATAGCCAGAAGCTGTGACTGTTGCTATGGTTACAGCTGGAACTATTTTTATAGCATACAACTGATGTTTAAAGTCAGCTGTATATTTATATTAGGCTCTAATACGCTCACAAAATCAAAATAGTCCATTGTTACACAATGTTTAAAATGCAAATTTGTTACATTTTATCCGTTTCATGAAAGCAATATTTGTACAGATTGAACAGGATTGAGATTGGCTTTATCAAGTGAGGTGTGGAGGTTGGGACTGAGGAATGAAGTGATCATATCAAGTGTCATGTAAGGCCTGAATTTCAGTAGAAGTGGAGTCAGTTTCCTGTTACATAGCAACCAAAAAAACCAATACTCAGGAACCATAGTGGTGTCAGACTAGAAGATATGATCTTCCATTTAAAGATGTGATGGATTTATCACATCATAACTCCACCTTGACAGACAAAGTACTATTCTTCCTAACTCCGCAAACATACAAAATATAAAATGTAATGAGCTATCCTTATAGAAAAGCTGTATAATGTCTAAACCTTCCAGTTACCACATCCCGTTCATAGCTCGATGTTGCTTATATCCCATCCTACACCCACATCACTACCCCATTATATATTTTCCAAGCTGATCTAAATTAGCTCCTAGTTCTTCAACAGTGCTAGTGCAAAAACACTTGAAATTATGCTTCATTCTTTTTGTGCCTTTACCCCTGTTTAATGTAGTAATTTTTTATAACTCTTCTGAAGTCTCTGGCCTCTTGTGATTTATGCTCTGATTTATTGCCATTATTCTTCATTTTCCTAGTTGCACTGGTTTGGACCTAATACTATTAGTGTGAAGCACAGCATGCTGGGATTGCTGACTAAATTTGTAGTAGCATGTTGGGATATTTGACTAATAATTACTAAAGAGCTGACCAGTATTACTTTGCAGGCGCAGGCAAGATAAGCTTTTTATGCTTATCTTGCGAGCAGGCTCCTGTCTACTGGACCGGGCAAATGGCCACTGCCCGGGCACTGGAGAAGGACACTGAACAAAGTTAAGTGACTTAGACTACAGTATTTGATGATCTGTCACGAGACAGTGTCAGAGTGTCTGTTCTGTGGCATCTGAGTTGAGCTCAGATGGACACAGTGGTATCCTTGCTTGAGCACCTAGCCTGAGCTGTAGTTAACAGATCCCCCATGTGAAAGCCAGGAATCTAAAATAGGAGAGGAGGCTGAAAAAAGGATACCTGTGATGTGATACTTAGCGATCATTGTGATTGTTGTGAACCTGCCAAGGAAACGGTAAAGTGGGATGTGGGGATTTGATCACTCCCCATTTAGTTATCACCGGACTCTAATCGGGATGACCCCAAGTGAGACGTGGCCAGGGAAAGCATAAATAGAAGGTGGCCGGTGGGTTACATGCAGTCGGGAGATCATGGAGATCCCCGAGGTAGATGCGACCGGTGGGAAAACACGAATAGAACGTGGCCAGTGGGTTAAACGCAGTCGAGAGATCAATGGAGATCGTTTCTATAAACCTATCATTTATTATGGCAGGACAGGAAGATCAAAGGGACCCCCGGGGTCTCTGATTAACCAGTATATGACAGACAGTCATTCATTATTAAACAGATGAAAACAGGGGGGACCCATTCCACGGCCCTGGATGAACTATGAAATTGGCTCTTAGGACCAAGGAAACTGGGCCAGCATCAATTGGCCAGCCTTATAGGTCAAACCTCAGAATCCACAAAGAGGTGGACAGAGGAGAAAAGAATCTTAGAATCATGAGTTAGGGAAATAAGGGTTAAAGGTGTGTGTGTGCGTGTTGTCAAAACAATGGGGAATGACCCCATCTCTCATGAGGCGCACCCTCAGAAGGGAACACCTTTACCATTCATGTGTGTTTATTAGGGGCCTGATTCCAAAACAAAACTTTGTCAACAAATGGGTGAAATGGACACAAAGAAGTGAGAAGCCATTTCCACCTGATGTCACCTTCAATTGTGATCGCATAAAACAATTGACAGAAATTTTGAGAAAATTAAAAAGGGAAGGGAAACAGAGGGAGTGAGAAAGAGAGACACTAGCTCTTGCTGTTGCAGGGAGAAAGAGAGAGAGAGAGACATCAGCGTCTGGTGCTCTGTATTAATCTTAGTGTTAACTCGTTGTGGAGAAAGTGAGGACTGCAGATGCTGGAGATCAGAGTTGAGAGTGTGGTGCTGGAAAAGCACAGCAGCTCAGGCAGCATCTGAGCAGCAGGAAAATCGACGGTTCGGGCATAAGCCTTTCATCAGAAATTAGGCTTGTGGGCCGGGGCCCTAAGAGAAAAATGGGGAGGGGTGGGGCTGGGGGAAGGTAGCTGGGAATGCGATAGGTAGGTGAAGGTGGGGATTAAAGAGATAGGTTGGAGAGGAAGGCAGAGCGGATAGGTGGGAAGGAAAATGGACAGGTCAAGAGGGCGATGTTGAGTAGGAGGCTTGCGACTGGGGTAAGGTGGGGGGAGGAGAAAAGAGGAAACTGGTGAAATCCACATTGATCCTGTGTTGTTGCAGCATCCCAAGGTGGAAGATAAGGCTTTCTTCCTCCAGGTGTCAGTGGTTAGGATTTGGCGGTAGATGAGGCCTAGGATCTGCCTGTCCTTGGTGGAGTGGGAGGGAGAGTTAAAATGTTCAGCCATGGAGCGGTGGGGTTGGTTGGTGCAGGTGTCACAGATGTTCTCTGAAATGATCCGCAAGTTGGCACCCTGTCTCTCCGATGCAGAGGAGACCACATCGAGTGCAAGGGATACAGTAGATGACATGTGTGGAAGTACAGGTAAATTTCTGACAGAGGTGGAAGGATTCTTTGGGGCATTGGACGAGGTAAGGAGGGATGTTTGGGCACAGGTTTTGCACTTCCTGCGGTGGCAGAGGAAGGGGCTGGGAGTGGGGTGGGGTGGGGGTGGGGGGAGGTGGACTGGTTGGGCCTTGGATCTGACAAGGGAGTCGCAGAGGGAATGGGGTGGGGCAGGAGCTAGCTGAGACATTGGGTTGACCAGGGCAGTCAGGTTTGTGGATCTTGGGTGAGAATCGGGTAGTGCGGGGAAATGTGTAACTGTGAACCATTCTATGATTGGAGGTATAAATGTGTTGTTAATCTCTGTAATCAGGGAGTCAGCATAGCCGAGACCTGTGTTTAGGGTGACCGTGATGCTCCCAAAAGCTTTCGTCAAATAAACCTGCGTCCGATTCACTGCTAAGTCATTTTGGTATTACTTTACCTACAACAAATGTTATTAACAAGACTAGTAAACATGTGATCCATCCATATCATTTCAATTTTCAAATTGAAATGTTGAAAAATGTTGGTCCAGAAAATTCTAATTTTGGCCTGTCTTTAAAAATCAGCATAATATGTTTAATTTGTTTATTAGGGTAGATCTAAAGACAAACACTATATCTTTCAGAGAAGATTCATTGGAATGATTCCAGAGGTGGTGGTTCTGTCTTATGAAAAGAGATTCAGCAATTTAGGACTATACTCTCTTGAATTCAGAAGAATGAGAGGTATATAAAATGAGGTATATAAAATATTAAAGTAGATGCACAGAGGATGCAATCTCGAATGAGACGTCATAGTTTTAGGATAAAGGGAAGCAGATTTAAAACAAAGATAAAGAGGAATTACTTCTCTCAAAGGGTTGTGAATCTATGCAATTCCCCATGGTAGATGCTGGAACATTGAGTAAGTTTAAGGAGGAGGTAGACAGATTTTTAATTTGAAATGGGATGAAGAATTATGGAGAGTGGGCAAGAAAGTGAGATGAGATCAGCCATAATCATGTTGAATGTTGGAGCAGGCCCGAGAGGCTGAATTGTCTACTCCCGCTCTTAGTTTTCTTTTATCCAGGTGTATTGCTTTAATGTTGAACCTGTCAAGAGCAAACCTAAAATAAAATTACATTGACTTTTTAAATTCCTCTTATTAAAGTACTTTCTCCCACCTCTTAGTACCAGCTAAGAGGAATGGCATTTCACGAAAAAATATTATGTTGGTGATCCAGAAAACTTGAAGACAAATAAATAGAAAATTTGGGAAAATAAAGAACAAAGATACATTACATTACAGATATACATTGTAAAAGTATGTTAGGAAAATAAGAAATAAAGCTAAAGAGGTAGACATTACAATCTTTCTATAAAGGCTTCCATGTGGTTCGACTGGGCCCCAACGGTCCCAGCCAGTAGCCAGGCCTGCTGTCTGCCATTCTGGCTCTGCCATGGGCCGCTAGCCATCCCCTCCTCACTCTGGGTTCCTTTGCTGGCCTTGCCTGCCTCAGGACCGCTGGCAGAAGAAATAAAAGACCACAAGAGGGAGACAAAAAAGGAGTAAGAAAAGAAATGGAATGGATGGAGTGGACAAGCTCTGGCTGGAATGTCCCACTCCACTGCCATCTTGGATGCTGCTGGGTGACAGACAGACAGCCAGTGGTGCCCACATTGCCAGAGTGAGTGAAAAAGAAATGTATGCCAATAACCTAAGGTCAGAATCCAGACAGAAGACAGTCGACACATCTATGACATAACAGCTAAAATGGTGCCTGTCTCGAACCACTAATATCTCCAATCTAAACATATATTATGGAATATGTTATCACTTGGAATTGTTGGAATTGTTGGGATTAGGATCTCAGAATGTTTAAGGGTTGCTGCTAATGCAGTTTTCACTGTAATGATGGTTACTATTTGTTCATAGATAGCAGATTATGAAGGAGGAAGTGGACAGAAAATTAATGTCCCACTTCTGGTAGACTGGGAAGTGGGTGGAAATACAATATAATCATTAGGAAGGTGTGAGGTGGAGACCTAGTTTTTTTTTCTTTTTCTTTTTTTTTCTTTTTTTTCCCCCACACTACCGCCTAACTGCGGTAGTGCTTATTTTTCCCCAGCACCCATGGTGTGTGTGTGCAGGTGTGAAACACAGTGAAAGACACAAAGTGCACCAATCTTTATTCAATTTCCACCACCAGGAAGATATGAAAAAACACCCGAGTGGCCAGTGACAAGCACTGCCCTTCACATCAAAGGGCAATGCTGTGTGATCAAAACAGTGAAGGGGAGGGTAGGGACTAAATCAAAATAGAGTTGGACGGGGAAATAATACACTCCACTCCCTGCGGTGCCCACCTCTCCCTGAACGACTCCAGGGTGTTGGTGGACACCGCGTGCTCCTTCTCCAAGGACACCTGGGCTCTAACGTAACCCCGGAAGAGGGGCAGGCAGTCGGCCCTAACGACCCCCTCCATGGCCCGCTGCCTGGACCTGTTGATGGCCAGTTTGGCCAGGCCCAGGAGCAGACCCACGAGGAGGTCTTCGGACCTGCCCTCCCTCCTCCGTACCGGGTGCCCGAAGATCAGGAGCGTGGGACTGAAGTGCAGCCAAAAGCAGAGGAGAAGGTTTTTAAGAAATTCAAAAAGGGAGTGCAAACGCCCACACCCAATATATACATGGTCCACGGACTCCACAGCGCCACAGAACAAGCAGTTGGGCTGGGAGTCCGTGAACCACCGCAATCTGCGGTTGCAGGGGACTGCTGCGTGCAGCACCCTCCACCCCAGATCCCCGAGAGAAAGGGGGAGGACTCCCGCGTAGAGAGCCCTCCACTGGGGAGGTGGAGAGCTAGTTTACATGCCAACTAAGTCAGGGATTGGAAGGCCAAATTCAGCCCTTCTGTTCCTCAGCCAATTGAAGCCCATGATTAATTAGAGACCATTTAGGGTATTATTGTTTTACGGGGAGAAGCAATGCCACATGGGTAATTTGCCAGCTGATATTCTTGGATCTTGGGTGGTTCTCCCTTATCGAATACTTAGTACTTCATGGGTCCCAACTACTGGCAAGGAATGCCCTGCTGAGATCCACTCTATATGTCCCCTCCCTCCTACTCCTCCCAAAGAATGATGTCACCTTGGTCACATTCCTTGCCAGGGCCTGCCTGTGCTCACCTATCCTTGAGATCTCCTTTATAGCTGGTCCCAGAAGTGACCACTGCTCGTGGTGGCAAAACGTTGCAGGCTCTGTGATTAGCTGGCAGCTATTGAAGGTAGAATTTTCAGCTGTGAAAGCCCAGCAACTCTGAGACTGGCCACCCCATTGTCATTTAAATTAGACTGGGCTCCTGAAAATGGCTACGGTGAATTGTAAGCCCGTCTAGTGTGTGTGTGTGTGTGTGTGTGTGTGTGTGTGTGTGTGTGTGTGTGTGTGTGTGTATGTTTATTCATTAATCTGTGCTCTACCTAAAGGCAGAGCTTTGGCTCATTATCTGCTTCATCCTGAGCTGTTTTCTTGGCATTTTTTCTGAGTGGTGGTTTGCCATTGTCTTTCCCTCTCTGGAGCAGTGTAAAAAGACAATTCTCAATCCTACATCACCCAGAACAGCAACTGATCCTGCATTGTTGGTGCTACTCGAAAGCAGACACATGCCAGCTCACCAACCAACTTGTCCCATATAATGTTGGCATCCTAGTTAGTAACATTAACGTCGATTCTTTTTTGTTTACTTTATATTACAGTTGTATGTTACTGGTATTCTAATTGTGTAACCAACACAGAATACAGACTGTTTTGCTTAATAGTCAGGTGAAACATTGTTTACTCAATCGTCATTGACAGTTTCTCTCTAATTGTTCAGTAGATCCAGATTGCAAGCAGTTTAATGGGAAACAAAGTATGGATATAACGTAGAATTTTCTATCACACCAGATATATGAATTGTAAATTTTATTCTCAGTTGCCTTCATTTTTGGATCATCACTTTTTTTTTAATCTCCCTGATTTCCATTGCACAGAGTTGCATTTCCTAGTTCAGCTGAAATCAGTTCAACTGATTCTTTTTTTGAGAAAAAGGAAATGTGATGGCTTTTGAAGTATATGCAAATTTCACTAAGCCTGAAGAACTGATTCAATGCAATTGGCCTCCCAGGATTTATGGTAAATGAGACCCAGCTTTCACTTGTTTTTCTACTTGTAATTTTGCATAAATTTCTCTCTCTCTCTCTCAAGCTACTTTTGTACTGGCATTTATTCACTTTCGATTCAGGAGGCCAACATCGGTGAGCTGTTGACAACATTAAATCTGTTTCTGTTCCCGAGCGCACAGGATTGTTTTGTCGGGGTCTCTAGCTGCTTGAATAACAGAGTTGGATTTGATAACGTAAACATAGGTTCATAGATGGTAATTCGCTGGAAGCTGAGCAAAATGAGTAGTAATTTAAATCAGGCTTTCTGGGAATTTCATGTGTCTGTCAAGTCAAAGGATGAGAATGATGAGAACGCCAACTTTGCATTAATCTCCCTCTTGTAATCTGCTAAACACTTGCAGTTGTCACAGAGGGAAAGTCGAGAAGTAAGAATGTGGACGATGGTTGAATGAATGATTTGAGTAAAGAGGCCTTTGTAAGTAGCAAGAGGAATAACTAAGTGAGGGAGATTAGGGAGGGAGTTCCAGATTATTGATTCAAGGTGGTTGTGGCCAGAGCAAAGTTGGGTGGAATGGAATGTATAAGTGGCCAGAATTGAAATTCTGAGGGGCATAAACTGCAATATTAAAAATTGAAGAGATTATAAAGGAGAGTGAAGTGAGGGAATTGTAGGGAATATAAGGATCTTAAACACTTCTCAGGAATGGAGAGGTAGTTGTGATTGAGATCTGGATTGAGTTTCATGGGCATACCATGGCAGGTTTTGAGTGGAAAATACATCTCCTGGGAGCAAATCTGTCACCTCTGGGATGACTGACTCAGGCAATGATTGGTCAGAGAGGATGACAGGTGGCAACAGCCTTGTGCGCATTCTGGTATGGACCTGATTTGAGATATTCTACCAGGAGGGTCTGAAAAGTCTGTCCTTGGCTCTTTCTCCAGTTATGCATTTGTTTTGTTGCCTCTTGTCAACATTATTGATAATTGTGGGATCGGATTCCAAGTGCATGATAATGATACTAAATTCAAAATCTCTCTCGTCAATCGCACCACTGCCAGCAGCAATGTTATAGGGTGGCTCAGTGGTTCGTACTACTGTCTCACAGTGCCAGGGACCTGGGTTCAATTCCAGGCTTGGGTGACAGTCTGTGTGGAGTTTGTACCTTCTCCCCATGTCCAAACATGTGCAGGTTAGTTGGATTGACCATGCTGAATTGCCAATAGCATTGAAGGATTTGCATGCAAATGGATTATCCATGGGAAATGTGGGGTTGCGGGGATAAGGCAGGGGAACTGAGTGGGATGTTTTTCAGAGGGTCAGTGGGCTGAATGGCCTGCTTCCCTCCACAGTGTAGGGAATTCTATGATTGTATAAGCCTTAAGTCCAAAAACAACAGTGTATATTGGGATCCTATCTGAAGTAGGTATCGGGCTAGAAATCCATTAATGCCCATTTGTGGGGATGTGACCCATATCCATTCCTGCAGAGGATTCCACTTTGTAAGATACTTCTGTCTCTTGCATCTAAACATATGAATAAGGAACAAGAGTAGGCCACTTAGTCCTTCAAACTTGCTCTGCCATTCATTAAGGTCATCATCCGATTTTAACTCCAACCCTATCAGGGATATGCAGAAAAGTAATCTTTTATACCCTTGGTAATGAAGAATCTATCTATCTCTGTTTTCAAAACATTTAAAGATTCTGCATCCTTTTGAGATAGGAAATTTCAAAAACTCACACCTCACTTCTATCTTTAATGGACAGTACCTTATTTTTAAACTATGACCCCTAAATCTAGATTCTCCCAAAAGAGGAAGCATCTTTTCAATATTGACCTGGTGAAGAGCCTAAAGAATCTTTTGTTTTAATTCAGTAACTCTGACTCTCTTGAACTCCAGAGGATCCAATTCTGGCCTATCTAGCCAATCTTCATAAGGCAACTTCTCATTCCAGGTATCAGTGTTGAGAGTGTGTTGCTGGGAAAGCACAGCAGGTCAGGCAGCATCTGAAGAGCAAGAGAATCGATGTTTTGAGCATAAGCCCTTCATCACGAATGAGGCTTGTGGGCTGGGGCTGAAAGATAAATGGGAGGAAGATGGGGTTGGGGGACAAGGTAGCTGAGAAAGCGATAGGTGAATGAAGGTGAGGGAGAAGGTGATAAGTCAGAGGGGGGAGTGATGGTCAGGTCCGAAGGGAGTTGGAGGCTTGGGACTGTGATAATGTGGAGGAAGAATGCCTCATATTCTGCCTTGGGATCCTGCAACCATATGGGATAAATGTGGATTTCAAAGCTTCCTCATTTCCCCTCCCCCCCACATTATCCCACATTCCTGTTGAAGGGCTTATGCCCGAAACATCAATTCTCCTGCTCCTCGGATGCTGCCTGACCTGCTGTGCTTTCCCAGCACCACACTCTCAACTCTGATCTCCAGCATCTGCAGTCCTCACTTTCTCCATTCCTGGTATCAGTCTAGTAAATCTTCTCTGAACTTATTCTGTAATTGTGATGATCTGCACTGTACACAGTATTCTAGATGTGGTCTCACCAGTGCCCTTTATAACAGATACATAATCTTCCTACTGTTACATTCAATTCCCCTCACAACAAAACAGCTTTGTATTAGCTTTCCTGATTATTTGTTATACCTGCAAACTAACCTTCTATGACTCATACACTAGCACACCCAATTCTCTCTGCATCTTAAAACTCTGTAACCGATATGCTTCTTTTTAATTCTTTCTGCCAAGATGGACAAATTCATATTTTTCCAAATTGTACTCGCTTTACAGATTTTTGCTCATTCACTTAATCTATCTATATCCCTTTGTAGGCTCCTTGTGACCTCTTCACAACTCACTTTCTTACTTGTCTTTGTGTTATCAGCAAACTTAGCTACCATACCTTCTGTACTTTAATCTAAACCATTTCTATAAATTGTAGAGTTGAAACCCCAGCTTCAAACCCAGTGGCACAACACTCATGACATCCTGTGCCTGAAGAAGATTAGCTTATTCTGGCTTTCTGCTTCCTGCCAGCCAGCCAATCTTCAATCCCAGTCATAATGTTAACTGCTACACCATGAACTTTTGTTTTTCATAATAACATTTGTGGTGGCATCTTATCAATTCCCTTCTGGAAATCTAAGGACAATAAATCCTTTGGTTTCCCCTTTATCTACAGCACGAGTTATTTCTTCAAAGAACTGCAATGATTTCCCTTTGGGAAAACCATGTTAGCTCTGCCTGATTGCCTTAAGCTTATCCAAGTTGTTATAATGTTTGGAATAATAGCTTCTAATAGTTTCCCTATGACAGATGTTAAGCTAACTGGCTTGTAGTTTCCTGTTTTCTGCCCCCTCCCTTTTTAGACAATGGAGTTACCATTAGTTATTTTTCAAACTAAAGGAATCTAATGAGTTTTTGGAAAATTTAAACCAATGCATCAACTATCTCACTAGCTATTTCACTAGCTCTTTGCGTCAAAGTTTGTAGCATTAGTGAGTTGTGCCTTTGCTACTGCAGATCTAAGTATTAGCAAGGAATGGAGCTGTGTGTGTGGGTATCACATGGTGCTGTCAGTCTGTTCCTTTGAAGGACAGTCTGCCCCCTTTCCATAGCACTTAGTGGAAATCTGCCAATGCTTACTGTCTGTACTGAATCTGGACTTCACAAATATGGCATCGGTGAGAAAAGAGAAGGCTACCCGGTTCGTGTAGGTGTCACTGAAAGCTTTTGTAGTGGAAGACAGCTCAAACTCTGTGGGAGATCACAAGGCAATCAAAGCAAAGCATCTGAAGATAATGGAAGCAGGTGGCCAGGGAGGGCATAGTTTGGATTCTGACCCTGAGGACTTGGGGCACTACTGCCACAAGTCTAATGACTTCATGCAGATGGTCAAAGTCAGTGAATGCATGTTCGAAGGGCATCATGTACTCAATGAAGCCACTGCACTGTTCAATGTATTAATGTCAGTGAACCATTCCATCACTCACTAATCAGCTTCCCTAGCAACCAGGACTCAGACCAATCAATCAGATACTCAGCTCATCCTCATACACCATCCATTGATTCTTGTGTCATGCTGAGTTCCCATTGATTCGGCAACCCCACAAATGTTCAGCTGTGCCGACATCTCACCCAAATATAGTGTAACACAGGTGATCACATTCTTCTTTCTCTCTTGTAGTCCACTGATTCTGCATTATTCCCACTGGTCATGGGCCACCTTGTCTTACAAGAGAGAAAGAAGAATGTCTATCTGGAAGAGATTGTTTTCCTTTTTAGCTTTGACAAAGGGTCAGTTAGACTTGAAACGTCAGCTCTTTTCTCTCCTTACAGATGCTGCCAGACCTGCTGAGATTTTTCAGCTTTTTCTCTTTCGGTTTCAGATTCCAGCATCCGCAGTAATTTGCTTTTATTGATTGTTTTCAATTTGGGAGAGCCATCTACGATAGATCACACACCATCTGGTGACACTGAAAACATTGAGAATGGTAGTAGGCAGTTCTACCTTATACTCTGCCTTAGCTCCCACCTCACTCTCAGCATTCTTTCTAACATGATATACAAAGCTTTGGTGCAGAAACCTAACAACCTGCACAGACTGCAGGAAGAGGTGTAAATGAGAAATCCACAGTAGTGTTGAAGGGGTCCTATTTACTGAAGTAACACACAGAGCCACAAATATTGATATACCTTAGAGGCTGTTGTAGAATTGGGAGCTTCAGTAGTGAGTCCCCAGTAGTGAGGCAGGAGTGGAAACAAGGCTGGGAAAAAGGATGGTTGATCTGACACTACAGTAAGGATCAAGACAAATTCTGTTATAGAGGATTCAGATGATGGTTTCAGTGGAGCAGCATGCAGAAGAAAACTGTGTTATTACCTTTCTTTCTGGGGATTTATTCCTACTTTCTACCTTGCCCTGAAGATGTTGAGACTGGTAGGAAACAGTTTTATAATCAATAGTATACTTCTACTATCTCATCCATTCACCAAGTAAGGGTTAGACAGCGTCAACTGGCTGTTCAACCACCAAGTTACCACAGCAACTAGGAATTGGAGGGTGAGCGGTGTGCAGGGGCGAGTGGGACATGAACAAGGATAAGGTTATTGCTAATCTAGGATGATGGCAGAGGGAGTAAGTGTGATCATGTGATTGTACCTAGAATAATACCCATCCGTATTATTCTCTTGGCTCATTTTGAATTGTATGCAAAGTTTTTTTAAGATATTAGGAGAAAGGTATAGAGGGGACATCAGAGGTGGGTTCTTTACGCAGAGAGTTGTGAATGCATGGAATGCGTTGCCGGTGGAGGTGGTGCAAGCAGAGTGATTAGGGACATTTAAGTGACTGCTGGACATGCACATGGATAGCAGTGAATTGAGGAGTGAGCAGGTTAAGTTATTTTATTTTACATTAGGATTGATTCTTGGCACAACATTATTGGCCAATGGGCCTGTTTTGTGCTGTACTTTTCTATGTTCTATGTTCTTGAAATGCCAACAACACTAGAGAGAACTGGCTTAACTTCAGCCACAGTCACTTAGAACATTCTGCTTCTAAATGCTCTTTTATATTTTGCAATAAGTTACTGTTTTGCTAATGACATATGACAGTCCTTTTTGTCGAATGTCAAGGCTGTTCATGCACTGAACTGAAATATTCCTTTATGCCAGAGTACCAGTGAAGCCCCTTTTCATTTTTGTTGTTACTAAGTTTGAATCATTGTGCAATCCAAGATCTGTGTACAATATCTGTTTTTGTCTACCCAAAATATTTAGTTGTGTACCATATAAGTACATAGGGCTACATTTAGCAACATTTTAAAGGCAAACATTTAAAAGACGTTGATCTATGAAAATGGTGGCTCTGCCCTAGTTTCCCAGCCAGATGCCTAAGTCTCCAAAGTGACAGGTAGAAAATATCTGCTTAATACAAACTGCCAATTGCCTCCAAGTCAAAATGATAACTGTCCAGGGTCAATGACTAAATGGTCCTCCTGGCTCTAAGGCAAATCACAATCTGCTTTGGATCACTTTAACACCTTCACATCCCAATATCCTGATCAGCTCCTGTTCAGTTGCCTAAACAACCCACAGCCAAGTTGTCCAATAGCTCAATCACCCAGTTGCATCCACTCCTCACCCTAACCCTGGTTTACCAACCTTCTCCTAGTTTGTGTCCCCTCTGCCCCCATTACCTTCAAATTCCCAGTTGCTTTATTTGTGATAAAGTCATAATGGAAGAACCAACTGAAACCATTAGTGGTGAATGGGTGAAAGAATTCAGTTGTGCTATTATCTATATAACTGATTCCTAGCAGAATAAATACAGTACCTTCAGGGAAGGACGGGAAATAGGAATAAATCTGAAGAAAATAAAACAGTAAATGAAACACATCCTAGTTTTAAACCAGTGAAAGTTTAATTATCTCTTTACAAAAACATTAACATAATCAGATACAGAATTACTCTATTCCTTTTTCCAGAGCTAAACCATATCTAATTATAGCATACTGTGTAACTTCTGTAGCTTTCACAGTATGAACAATAGATGTTATTTTAGAGCTACTGTCAGCCACGACATAAGCTCGTTATGTAGTGTGGTAGAAATTGGTCTTAATTGTAAGAAAGAAAAATAATCTATGAGACAAAAGACTTAATTTGGCTTGAGTGCCAGCTATTTTTGTCTGAAAATACTGCTTGACCTATTTGTTTCATCTCTCACTATGCTGAGAAGATGTGCCACATAAGAGCTTGAATCTAAGGGCAGAGAAAACTATTTGTCAATGTTTTATTGACAGATGGAGACAAATTAAATGAATGTCAGATTTGTAGCGTATGCTGCTAAATGCATATTTTCTCTAAACCTCTTGCCACTTCACAATTTTGTAAAGTTTGATGACCTTGCATTCAAAGTAAATTGGCTTTGACTGATGACATAATCAACAATTCAACAGCGTGCTTATGTTTTTCCTACCAGCTGACAATTAATCCAGTCAGTCAACCATTTTAAATAAAGACAGTGACAGTTTCAGAATGTATCAGAGCTGCCAATTTAGTGTGTTGCCTTACCAGAGGACATTTGCTGCACTTTAACTTTGCTATGTACTAAATGTTCGAGGAGAAAGTGAGGACTGCAGATGCTGGAGATCAGAGCTGAAAATGTGTTGCTGGAAAAGCGCAGCAGGTCAGGCAGCATCCAAGGAGCAGGAGAATCGACGTTTCGGGCATGAGCCCTTCTTCAGGAATGAGGGCTGAAGAAGGGCTCATGCCGGTAAAGTATCATTCAGTATGCCCATCTCTGAGAAATACTGTTATTTGTGCCAGAGACTCCCATGCAGGAGGTCCAAATGTCAGCTGCATACTCCATGTCTAAGATGGTGACTTGATATCATGTCTGAATGCTACATGAAGTATTGCCCCTCAAAGATGCATTCTGACACACTCAAAGGAACCTGTGACACAGCTATTTTCTTCAGCTCTCCTTCAAAAAAGAAGAAAAGAAGAAGAATAAAACACCTGGTCTCTCAGTGGCTCATGGTGGGTCCTGGGCTGGTCTCCCGGCAGCTCATGGCAGATCCTGGGCTGGTCTCCCAGCAGCTCATGGCAGATCCTGGGCTGGTCTCCCGGCAGCTCATGGCAGATCCTGAGCTGGTCTCCCAGCAGCTCATGGCAGATCCTGGGCTGGTCTCCCAGCAACTCATGGCAGATTCTGGCCTGGTCTCCTGGCAGATCATGGTGGGTCCTGGGGTAGTCTCCCGGCAGATCATGGTGGGTCTTGGGCTGGTCTCCTGGCAGATCATGGTGGGTCCTGGGGTAGTCTCCCGACAGATCATGGTGGGTCTTGGGCTGGTCTCCTGGCAGATCATGGTGGGTCCCGGGCTAGTCTCCTGGCAGATCATAGTGGGTCCCGGGCTAGTATCCTGGCAGATCATGGTGGGTCCCGGGCTAGTCTCCTGGCAGATCATAGTGGGTTCCAGGCTGGTCTCCCAGCAGATCATGTTAGGTCCTGGGTTAGTCTCCTGGCAGATCATGGTGGGTCCTGGGCTGGTCTCCCAGCAGATCATGGTGGGTCCCGGGCTAGTCTCCCAGCAGATCATGGTGGGTCCCGGGCTAGTATCCAGCAGATCATGGTGGGTCCCGGGCTGGTCTCCCAGCAGCTCGGCAGATCATGGTGGGTCCTGAGCAAGTCTCCCGGTAGATCATGGTGGGTCTTGGACTAGTCCAACGGTAGATCATGGTGGGTCCTGTGCTAATCTCCCGGCAGATCATGGTGGGTTCCTGGCTGGTCTCCCGGTACATTATGGTGGGTCTTGGGCTGGTCTCCCGGCAGATCATGGTGGGTCTTGGGCTAGTCTCCTGGCAGATCATGGTCGGTCCCGAGCTAGTCTCCTGGCAGATCATGATGGGTCCTGGGCTAGTCTCCTGGCAGATCATGGTGGGTCCTGGGCTGGTCTCCTGGCAGATCATGGTGGGTCCTGGGTTGGTCTCCCGGCAGAATCATGGTGGGTCCCACGCCCAGGACCCACCATGATCTGCCGGGAGACTTGCTCAGGACCCACCATGATCTGCCGGGAGACCAGCCAGGAATGCACCATGATCTGCCAGGAGACTAGCACAGGGCCCACCATGATCTGCTTGGAGACTAGTCCAGGACCCACCATGAGCTACTGGGAGACCAGCCCAGGACCCACCATGATCTGCCAGGAGACTAGCCCGGGACCCACAATAATCTGGCGGGAGACCAGCCCAAAACCCACCATGATCTGCCCGGCGACTAGCCCAGGACCCACCATGATCTGCCAGGAGACCAGCCCAGAATCTGCCATGATCTGCCGGGAGACCATTCCAGGATCTGCTATGAGCTGCTGGGAGACCAGCCCAGGATCTGCCATGAGCTGCCGGGAGACCAGTCCAGGATCTGCCCGGGACCCACCATGATCTGCAGAGAGACTAGCCCGGGACTAGTCCAGTCCCAACACACTGAGCACAATTCTTCAGTGAAACTGTCAGCTGGGAAACCCTCAATCAGTGAAACTGAGGAGCTGTATCCCATATTGAGGGACTGCTGCTAACAGCATTTCTTCTGAATATCTTTTTCACGCAGAGGGGGCTAGTCTCCTGGCAGATCATGGTGGGTCCTGGGCTGATCTCCCAGCAGCTCATGGCAAATCCTGGACTGGTCTCCCGTCAGCTCATGGCAGATTCTGGGCTAGTCGCCTGGCAGATCATGGTGGGTCCTGGGCTGTTCTCCCAGCAGCTCATGGCAGATCCTGGACTGGTCTCCCGTCAGCTCATGGCAGATTCTGGGCTAGTCGCCTGGCAGATCATGGTGGGTTCCGGGCTGGTCACCCTGTAGATCATGGTGGGCTTTGGGCTAGTCTCCCGCCAAATTATGGTAGGTCCCGGGCTAGTCTCCTGGGAGATCATGGTGAGTCATGGGCTAGTATCCTGGCAGATCATGGTGGGTCCTGGGCTGGTCTCCCGGCAGCTCATGGTGGGTCCCGGGCTAGTCTCCAAGCAGATCATGGTGGCCCCTGTGCTAGTCTCCCGGCAGATCATGGTGGATTCCTGGCTGGTCTCCTAGCAGATCATGGTGGGTCCTGGGCTGGTCTCCCGGCAGATCATGGTGAGTCCTGTGCTAGTCTCCCGGCAGATCATGATGGGTCCTGGGCTGGTCCCCCGGCAGAATCATGGTGGGTCCCAGGCTAGTCTCCTGGCAGATCATGGTGGATCCCGGGCTAGTCTCCTGGCAGATCATGGTGGGTCCCAGGCTAGTCTCCTGGCAGATCATGGTGGGTCCCGGGTTGATCTCCCAGCATATCATGGTGGGTCCCGGGGCTGGTCTCCTGGCAGATCATGATGGGTCCCGGGCAGATCCTGGACTGGTCTCCCGGCTGCTCATGGCAGATCCTGGGCTGGTCTCCCAGCAGCTCATGGCAGATCCTGGGATGGTCTCCCAGCAGCTCATGGCAGATTCTGGGCTGGTCTCCCAGCAGCTCATGGCAGATCCTGGACTGGTCTCCTGGCAGATCATGGTGGGTCCTGGGCTGATCTCCCGGCAACTCATGGCAGATTCTGGGCTGGCCTCCCGGCAGATCATGGTGGGTCCCGGGCTGGTCTCCCGGCAGATCATGGTTGGTCTTGGGCTAGTATCCCTGCAGATCATGGTGGGTCCTGGGCTGGTCTCCCAGCAGATCATGGTGGGTGCTGGGCTAGTCTCCCGGCTGATCATGGTGGGTCCTGGGCTAGTCTCCCGGCAGATCATGGCAGATTCTGGCTGGTCTCCTGGCAGATCATGGCAGATCCTGGGCTGGTCTCCCAGCAGCTCATGGCAGATCCTGGGCTGGTCTCCCAGCAGCTCATGGCTGATCCTGGGCTGGTATCCCAGGAGCTCATGGCAGATCCTGGGCTGATCTCCCGGCAGCTCATGGCAGATTCTGGACTGGTCTCCTGGCAGAACATGCTGGGTCCTGGGCTGGTCTCCCGGCAACTCATGGCAGATTCTGGGCTGGCCTCCCGGCAGATTTGGTTGGTTCGAGGCTGGTCCTTCGGCAGATCATGGTGGGTCCCGGGCTGGTCTCCCGGCAGATCATGGTTGGTCTTGGGCTAGTATCCCTGCAGATCATGGTGGGTCCTGGGCAGGTCTTCCGGCAGATCATGGTGGGTCTTGGGCTAGTCTCCCAGCAGATCATGGTGGGTCCTGGGCTGGACCCCCGGCACATAGTGGTGGGTCCTGTGCTAGTCTCCCGGCAGATCATGGTGTGTTCCAGGCTGGTCTCCTGGTAGAGTATGGTGGGTCTTGGACTAGTCTCCCGGCAGATCATGGTGGGTCCTGTGCTAGTCTCCTGGCAGATCATGGTGGGTTCCTGGCTGGTCTCCTGGTAGATCACGGTGGGTCTTGGGCTAGTCTCCCGGCAGATCATGGTAGGTCCTGAGCTGGTCTCCCGGCAGATCATGGTGGGTCCTGGGCTAATCTCCTGGCAGATCATGGAGGGTCCCGGGCTGGTCTCCCAGCAGATCATGGTGGGTCCCGGACTGGTCTCACAGCAGATCATGGTGGGTTGCGGTCTAGTCTCCCAGCAGTTCATGGTGGGTCCCGGCTTGTCTCTCGGCAGATCCTGGTGGGTTCTGGCCAGATCCTGGGTGGGTCTCCTGGCAGCTCATGGCAGATCCTGGGCTGGTCACCAAGCAGATCATGGTGGGTCCCAGGCTATTCCCCTGGCAGATCATGGTGGGTCCTGGGTTGATCTCCCAGCAAATCATGGTGGGTCCCGGGGTTGGTCTCCCGGCAGATCATGGTGGGTCCCGGGTTGATCTCCCAGCAGCTCATGGGTCCCGGGCTAGTCTCCCGGCAGATCATGATGGGTCCCGGGCAGATCCTGGATTGATCTCCCGGCAGCTCATGGCAGATCCTGGGCTGGTCTCCCGGCAGATCATGGTGGGTTGCGGTCTGGTCTCCCAGCAGTTCATGGTGGGTCCCGGCTTGTCTCTCGGCAGATCCTGGTGGGTCCCGGGCTAGTCTCCCTGCAGCTCATGGTGGGTCCCGGGCAGATCCTGGACTGGTCTCCCGGCTGCTCATGGCAGATCCTGGGCTGATCTCCCAGTAGCTCAGGGAAGATCCTGGACTGGTCTCCCGGCTGCTCATGGCAGATCCTGGGCTGATCTCCCAGTAGTTCAGGGCAGATCCTGGACTGGTCTCCCGGCAGATCATGGCAGATTCTGGGCTGGTCACCCTGTAGATCATGGTGGGTTTTGGGCTAGTCTCCCGCCAGATTATGGTGGGTCCCAGGCTAGTCTCCTGGGAGATCATGATGAATCCCGGGCTAGTCTCCTGGCAGATCATGGTGGGTCCTGGGCTGGTCTCCCGGCAGATCATGGTGGATTCCTGGCTGGTCTCCTGGCAGATCATGGTGGGTCCTGAGCAAGTCTCCCGGCAGATCATGGTGGATTCCTGGCTGGTCTCCTGGCAGATCATGGTGGGTCCTGGGCTGGTCTCCCGGCAGATCATGGTGGGTCCTGGGCTGGTCTCCCGGCAGATCATGGTGAGTCCTGTGCTAGTCTCCCGGCAGATCATGGTGTGTTCCGGGCTGATCTCCCGGCAGATCATGGTGGGTCCTGTGCTAATCTCCCAGCAGATCATGGTGGGTTCCTGGCTGGTCTCCCGGTACATCATGGTGGGTCTTGGGCTGGTCTCCCGGCAGATCATGGTGGGTCTTGGGCTAGTCTCCTGGCAGATCATGGTGGGTCCTGGGCTGGTCTCCCGGCAGATCATGGTCGGTCCCGAGCTAGTCTCCTGGCAGATCATGGTGGGTCCTGGGCTCGTCTCCTGGCAGATCATGGTGGGTCCTGGGTTGGTCTCCCAGCAGAATCATGGTGGGTCCCAGGGTAGTCTCCTGGCCGATCATGGTGGGCCCCGGGCTAGTCTCCTGGCAGATCATGGTGGGTCCTGGGCTGATCTCCCAGCAGCTCATGGCAGATCCTGGACTGGTCTCCCGTCAGCTCATGGCAGATTCTGGGCTGGTCTCCTGGCAGATCATGGTGGGTCCTGGGCTAGTTGCCGGGCAGATCTTGTTGGTTTCCTTGCTCGTCTCCCGGTAGATCATGATGCATCTTGTGCTAGTCTACTGGCAGATCATGGTGAGTCCTGGGCTGGTCTCCCGGCAGATCATGGTGGGTCCTGTGCTTGTCTCCCGGCAGATCATGGTGGGTCCCGGGCTAATCTCCTGGCAGATCATGGTGGGTCCTGGGCTGGTCTCCCAGCAGATCATGGTGGGTCCCGGGCTGGTCTCCTGGCAGATCATGGTGGGTTGCGGTCTGGTCTCCCAGCAGTTCATGGTGGGTCCCGGCTAGTCTCCCGGCAGATCCTGGTGGGTTCTGGCCAGATCCTGGGCGGGTCTCCTGGCAGCTCATGGCAGATCCTGGGCTGGTCCTCCGGCAGATCATGGTGGGTCCCAGGCTAGTCTCCTGGCAGATCATGGTGGGTCCCGGGTTGATCCTGGACTGGTCTCCCGGCTGCTCATGGCAGATCCTGGGCTGGTCTCCCAGCAGCTCATGGCAGATCCTGGGCTGGTCTCCCAGCAGCTCATGGCAGATTCTGGGCTGGTCTCCCAGCAGCTCATGGCAGATCCTGGGCTGGTCTCCCAGGAGCTCATGGCAGATTCTGGACTGGTCTCCTGGCAGATCATGGTGGGTCCTGGGCTGATCTCCCGGCAACTCATGGCAGATTCTGGGCTGGCCTCCCGGCAGATCTTGGTGGGTTCTGGGCTGGTCTCCCAGCAGATCATGGTGGGTCCCGGGCTGGTCTCCCGGCAGATCATGGTTGGTCTTGGGCTAGCATCCCTGCAGATCATGGTGGGTCCTGGGCTGGTCTCCCAGCAGATCATGGTGAGTGCTGGGCTAGTCTCCCGGCTGATCATGGTGGGTCCTGGGCTAGTCTCCCGGCAGATCATGGCAGATTCTGGACTGGTCTCCTGGCAGATCATGGCAGATCCTGGGCTGGTCTCCCAGCAGCTCATGGCAGATCCTGGGCTGGTCTCCCAGCAGCTCATGGCTGATCCTGGGCTGGTATCCCAGGAGCTCATGGCAGATCCTGGGCTGGTCTCCCGGCAGCTCATGGCAGATTCTGGACTGGTCTCCTGGCAAAACATGGTAGGTCCTGGGCTGGTCTCCCGGCAACTCATGGCAGATTCTGGGCTGGCCTCCCGGCAGATTTGGTTGGTTCGAGGCTGGTCCTTCGGCAGATCATGGTGGGTCCCGGGCTGGTCTCCCGGCAGATCATGGTTGGTCTTGGGCTAGTATCCCTGCAGATCATGGTGGGTCCTGGGCAGGTCTTCCAGCAGATCATGGTGGGTCCTTGGCTGGTCTCCCGGCAGATCATGGTGGGTCCTTGGCTGGTCTCCCGGCAGATCATGGTGGGTCTTGGGCTAGTATCCCTGAAGATCATGGTGGGTCCTGGGCTGGTCTCCCGGCAGATCATGGTGGGTTCTGGGCTAGTCTCCCGGCAGATCATGGCAGATTCTGGTCTGGTCTCCCGGCAGATCATGGAGGTCCTGGGCTAGTCTCCCAGCAGATCATTTTGGGGTCCGGGGCTGCTCTCCCGGCAGTTCATCATGGGTCTTGGGCTAGTCTCCCAGCAGATCATGGCAGATTCTGGGCTGGTCTCCCGGCACATAGTGGTGGGTCCTGTGCTAGTCTCTCGGCAGATCATGGTGTGTTCCGGGCTGGCCTCCTGGTAGAGCATGGTGGGTCTTGGAATAGTCTCCCGGCAGATCATGGTGGGTTCCTGGCTGGTCTCCTGGTAGATCACGGTGGGTCTTGGGCTAGTCTCCCGGCAGATCATGGTAGGTCCTGAGCTGGTCTCCCGGCAGATCATGGTGGGTCCTGGGCTAGTCTCCCGGCAGATCATGGTGGGTCCCGGGCTAATCTCCTGGCAGATCATGGAGGGTCCCGGGCTGGTCTCCCAGCAGATCATGGTGGGTCCTGGACTGGTCTCACAGCAGATCATGGTGGGTTGCGGTCTAGTCTCCCAGCAGTTCATGGTGGGTCCCGGCTAGTCTCTCGGCAGATCCTGGTGGGTTCTGGCCAGATCCTGGGTGTGTCTCCTGGCAGCTCATGGCAGATCCTGGGCTGGTCTCCCGGCAGATCATGGTGGGTCCCAGGCTATTCCCCTGGCAGATCATGGTGGGTGCTGGGTTGATCTCCCAGCAAATCATGGTGGGTCCCGGGGTTGGTCTCCCGGCAGATCATGGTGGGTCCCGGGCTGATCTCCCAGCAGCTCATGGGTCCCGGGCTAGTCTCCCGGCAGATCATGATGTGTCCCGGGCAGATCCTGGATTGATCTCCCGGCAGCTCATGGCAGATCCTGGGCTGGTCTCCCGGCAGATCATGGTGGGTTGCGGTCTGGTCTCCCAGCAGTTCATGGTGGGTCCCGGCTTGTCTCTCGGCAGATCCTGGTGGGTTCTGGCCAGATCCTGGGCGGGTCTCCTGGCAGCTCATGGCAGATCCTGGGCTGGTCTCCCGGCAGATCATGGTGGGTCCCAGGCTAGTCTCCTGGCAGATCATGGTGGGTCCCGGGCTGGTCTCCCAGCAGCTCATGGTGGGTCCCGGGCTAGTCTCCCTGCAGCTCATGGTGGGTCCCGGGCAGATCCTGGACTGGTCTCCCGGCTGCTCATGGCAGATCCTGGGCTGATCTCCCAGTAGCTCAGGGCAGATCCTGGACTGGTCTCCCGGCAGATCATGGTAGATTCTGGGCTGGTCTCCCGGCAGATCATGGTGGGTCCTGGGCTAGTCGCCGGGCAGAGAATGGTGGGTTCTGGGCTGGTCACCCTGTAGATCATGGTGGGTTTTGGGCTAGTCTCCCGCCAGATTATGGTGGGTCCCAGGCTAGTCTCCTGGGAGATCATGATGAATCCCGGGCTAGTCTCCTGGCAGATCATGGTGGGTCCTGGGCTGGTCTCCCGGCAGATCATGGTGGGCCCCGGGCTAGTCTCCAAGCAGATCATGGTGGGCCCTGTGCTAGTCTCCCGGCAGATCATGGTGGATTCCTGGCTGGTCTCCTGGCAGATCATGGTGGCTCCTAAGCAAGTCTCCCGGCAGATCATGGTTGGTCCTGGGCTGGTCTCCCGGCAGATCATGGTGAGTCCTGTGCTAGTCTCCTGGCAGAACATGGTGTGTTCCGGGTGGATCTCCCGGTAGATCATGGTGGGTCGTGTGCTAATATCCTGGCAGATCATGGTGGGTTCCTGGCTGGTCTCCCGGTACATCATGGTGGGTCTTGGGCTGGTCTCCCGGCAGATCATGGTTGGTCTTGGGCTAGTATCCCTGCAGATCATGGTGGGTCCTGGGCAGGTCTTCCAGCAGATCATGGTGGGTCCTTGGCTGGTCTCCCGGCAGATCATGGTGGGTCCTTGGCTGGTCTCCCGGCAGATCATGGTGGGTCCTGGGCTGGTCTCCCGGCACATAGTGGTGGGTCCTGTGCTAGTCTCTCGGCAGATCATGGTGTGTTCCGGTCTGGTCTCCCGGCAGATCATGGTGGGTCTTGGGCTAGTATCCCTGAAGATCATGGTGGGTCCTGGGCTGGTCTCCCGGCAGATCATGGTGGGTTCTGGGCTAGTCTCCCGGCAGATCATGGCAGATTCTGGTCTGGTCTCCCGGCAGATCATGGAGGTCCTGGGCTAGTCTCCCAGCAGATCATTTTGGGGTCCGGGGCTGCTCTCCCGGCAGTTCATCATGGGTCTTGGGCTAGTCTCCCAGCAGATCATGGCAGATTCTGGGCTGGTCTCCCGGCACATAGTGGTGGGTCCTGTGCTAGTCTCTCGGCAGATCATGGTGTGTTCCGGGCTGGCCTCCTGGTAGAGCATGGTGGGTCTTGGAATAGTCTCCCGGCAGATCATGGTGGGTTCCTGGCTGGTCTCCTGGTAGATCACGGTGGGTCTTGGGCTAGTCTCCCGGCAGATCATGGTAGGTCCTGAGCTGGTCTCCCGGCAGATCATGGTGGGTCCTGGGCTAGTCTCCCGGCAGATCATGGTGGGTCCCGGGCTAATCTCCTGGCAGATCATGGAGGGTCCCGGGCTGGTCTCCCAGCAGATCATGGTGGGTCCTGGACTGGTCTCACAGCAGATCATGGTGGGTTGCGGTCTAGTCTCCCAGCAGTTCATGGTGGGTCCCGGCTAGTCTCTCGGCAGATCCTGGTGGGTTCTGGCCAGATCCTGGGTGTGTCTCCTGGCAGCTCATGGCAGATCCTGGGCTGGTCTCCCGGCAGATCATGGTGGGTCCCAGGCTATTCCCCTGGCAGATCATGGTGGGTGCTGGGTTGATCTCCCAGCAAATCATGGTGGGTCCCGGGGTTGGTCTCCCGGCAGATCATGGTGGGTCCCGGGCTGATCTCCCAGCAGCTCATGGGTCCCGGGCTAGTCTCCCGGCAGATCATGATGTGTCCCGGGCAGATCCTGGATTGATCTCCCGGCAGCTCATGGCAGATCCTGGGCTGGTCTCCCGGCAGATCATGGTGGGTTGCGGTCTGGTCTCCCAGCAGTTCATGGTGGGTCCCGGCTTGTCTCTCGGCAGATCCTGGTGGGTTCTGGCCAGATCCTGGGCGGGTCTCCTGGCAGCTCATGGCAGATCCTGGGCTGGTCTCCCGGCAGATCATGGTGGGTCCCAGGCTAGTCTCCTGGCAGATCATGGTGGGTCCCGGGCTGGTCTCCCAGCAGCTCATGGTGGGTCCCGGGCTAGTCTCCCTGCAGCTCATGGTGGGTCCCGGGCAGATCCTGGACTGGTCTCCCGGCTGCTCATGGCAGATCCTGGGCTGATCTCCCAGTAGCTCAGGGCAGATCCTGGACTGGTCTCCCGGCAGATCATGGTAGATTCTGGGCTGGTCTCCCGGCAGATCATGGTGGGTCCTGGGCTAGTCGCCGGGCAGAGAATGGTGGGTTCTGGGCTGGTCACCCTGTAGATCATGGTGGGTTTTGGGCTAGTCTCCCGCCAGATTATGGTGGGTCCCAGGCTAGTCTCCTGGGAGATCATGATGAATCCCGGGCTAGTCTCCTGGCAGATCATGGTGGGTCCTGGGCTGGTCTCCCGGCAGATCATGGTGGGCCCCGGGCTAGTCTCCAAGCAGATCATGGTGGGCCCTGTGCTAGTCTCCCGGCAGATCATGGTGGATTCCTGGCTGGTCTCCTGGCAGATCATGGTGGCTCCTAAGCAAGTCTCCCGGCAGATCATGGTTGGTCCTGGGCTGGTCTCCCGGCAGATCATGGTGAGTCCTGTGCTAGTCTCCTGGCAGAACATGGTGTGTTCCGGGTGGATCTCCCGGTAGATCATGGTGGGTCGTGTGCTAATATCCTGGCAGATCATGGTGGGTTCCTGGCTGGTCTCCCGGTACATCATGGTGGGTCTTGGGCTGGTCTCCCGGCAGATCATGGTGAGTCTTGGGCTAGTCTCCTGGCAGATCATGGTAGGTCCTGAGCTGGTCTCCCAGCAGATCATGGTGGGTCCCGGGCTAGTCCCCTGGCAGATCATGGTGGGTCCCAGGCTAATCTCCTGGCAGATCATGGTGGGTTGCGGTCTGGTCTCCCAGCAGTTCATGGTGGGTTCCAGCTAGTCTACTGGACTGGTCTCCCGTCAACCCATTTCAGATTCTGGGCTGGTCTCCCGGCAGATCATGGTGGGTCCTGGCATAGTCGCCGGGCAGATCATGGTGGGTTCCGGGCTCGTCTCCCCGTAGATCATGGTGCGTCTTGTGCTAGTCTCCCAGCAGATCATGGTGGGTCCTGTGCTTGTCTCCTGGCAGATCACGGTGGGTCCCATGCTGATCTCCCAGCAGCTCATGGTGGGTCCCGGCTAGTGTCCTGGCAGTTCATGGTGGGTCCCGGGTTGGTCTCCCAGTAAATCATGGTGGGTCCCGGGGCTGGTCTCCCGGCAGATCATGGTGGGTCCTGGGCTGGTCTCCTGGCAGATCATGGTGGGTCCTGGGCGGATCCTGGGAGGGTCTCCTGGCAGCTCATGGCAGATCCTGGGCTGGTCACCCGGCAGATCATGGTGGGTCCCAGGCTAGTCTCCTGGCAGATCATGGTGGGTCCCGGGTTGATCTCCCAGCAAATCATGGTGGGTCCCAGGGCTGGTCTCCCAGCAGATCATGGTGGGTCCCGGGCTGATCTCCTGGCAGATCATGGTGGGTCCCGGGCAGATCCTGGACTGATCTCCCGGCAGCTCATGGCAGATCCTGGGCTGGTCTCCCAGCAGCTCATTGCAGATTGTGGGTTGGCTTCCCGGCAGAGCTTGCTGGGTTCTGGTCTGGTCTCCCGGCAGATCATGGTGGGTCTTGGGCTAGTATCCCTGAAGATCATGGTGGGTCCTGGGCTGGTCTCCCGGCAGATCATGGTGGGTCCTGGGCTAGTCGTCGAGCAGATCATGGTGGGTCCTGGGCTGGTCTCCAGGCAGATCATGGTGGGTTCTGGGCTAGTCTCCCGGCAGATCATGGCAGATTCTGGTCTGGTCTCCCGGCAGATCATGGAGGTCCTGGGCTAGTCTCCCAGCAGATCATTTTGGGGTCCGGGGCTGCTCTCCCGGCAGTTCATCATGGGTCTTGGGCTAGTCTCCCAGCAGATCATGGTGGGTCCTGGGCTGGTCTCCCGGCACATAGTGGTGGGTCCTGTGCTAGTCTCTCGGCAGATCATGGTGTGTTCCGGGCTGGCCTCCTGGTAGAGCATGGTGGGTCTTGGACTAGTCTCCCGCCAGATCATGGTGGGTCCTGTGCTAGTCTCCTGGCAGTTCATTGTGGGTTCCTGGCTGGTCTCCCGGTACATCATGGTTGGTCCTGAGCTGGTCTCCCAGCAGATCATGGTGTGTCCCGGGCTAGTCCCCTGGCAGATCATGGTGGGTCCCGGGCTAGTCCCCTGGCAGATCATGGTGGGTCCCGGGCTAATCTCCTGGCAGATCATGGTGGGTTACGGTCTGGTCTCCCAGCAGTTCATGGTGGGTCCCAGCTAGTCTCCTGGACTGGTCTCCCGTCAACTCATTTCAGATTCTGGGCTGGTCTCCCGGCAGATCATGGCTGATTCTGGGCTGGTCTCCCGGCAGATCATGGTGGGTCCTGTGTTAGTCTCCTGGCAGATCATGGTGGGTTCCGGGCTGGTCTCCCGGTAGATCATGGTGCGTCTTGTGCTAGTCTCCCAGCAGATCACGGTGGGTCACAGGCTGATCTCCCAGCAGCTCATGGTGGGTCCCGGCTAGTCTCCCGGCAGATCCTGGTGGGTTCTGGCCAGATCCTGGGTGGGTCACCTGGCAGCTCATGGCAGATCCTGGGCTGGTCACCCGGCAGATCATGGTGGGTCCCAGGCTAGTCTCCCAGCAGATCATGGTGGGTCCCGGGCAGATCCTGGACTGATCTCCCAGCAGCTCATGGCAGATCCTAGGCTGGTCTCCCGGCAGCTCATTGCAGATTGTGGGCTGGCTTCCCGGCAGATCTTGCTGGGTTCTGGGCTGGTCTCCCGGCAGATCATGGCAGATTCTGGGCTGGTCTCCCGGCAGATCATGGTGGGTCCTGGGCTGGTCTCCCGGCAGATCACGGCAGATTCTGGGCTGGTCTCCCGGCAGATCATGGCAGATTCTGGGCTGGTCTCCCGGCAGATCATGGTGGGTCCTGGGCTGGTCGCCAGGCAGATCATGATGGGTTCCGGGCTGGTCACCCGGTAGATCATGGTGGGTCTTGGGCTAGTCTCGCGGCAGATCATGGCAGATTCTGGGCTGGTCTCCGGGCAGATCATGGTGGGTTCTGGGCTGGTCTCCGGGCAGATCATGGTGGGTTCTGGGCTGGTCTCCGGGCAGATCATGGTGGGTTCTGGGCTAGTCTCGCGGGCAGATCATGGTGGGTTCTGGGCTAGTCTCGCGGCAGATCATGGCAGATTCTGGGCTGGTCTCCCGGCACATAGTGGTGGGTCCTGTGCTAGTCTCCCGGCAGATCATGGTGTGTTCCGGGCTGGTATCCTGATAGATCATGGTGGGTTCTGGTCTAGTCTCCCGGCAGATCATGGTAGGTCCTGAGCTGGTCTCCCGGCAGATCATGGTGGGTCCTGGTCTGGTCTCCCGGCAGATCATGGTGGGTCCCGGGCTAATCTCCTGGCAGATCATGGAGGGTCCCGGGCTGGTCTCCCAGCAGATCATGGTGGGTCCCGGACTGGTCTCACAGCAGATCATGGTGGGTTGCGGTCTAGTCTCCCAGCAGTTCATGGTGGGTCCCGGCTAGTCTCTCGGCAGATCCTGGTGGGTTCTGGCCAGATCCTGGGTGTGTCTCCTGGCAGCTCATGGCAGATCCTGGGCTGGTCTCCCGGCAGATCATGGTGGGTCCCAGGCTATTCCCCTGGCAGGTCATGGTGGGTGCTGGGTTGATCTCCCAGCAAATCATGGTGGGTCCCGGGGTTGGTCTCCCGGCAGATCATGGTGGGTCCCGGGCTGATCTCCCAGCAGCTCATGGGTCCCGGGCTAGTCTCCCGGCAGATCATGATGTGTCCCGGGCAGATCCTGGATTGATCTCCCGGCAGCTCATGGCAGATCCTGGGCTGGTCTCCCGGCAGATCATGGTGGGTTGCGGTCTGGTCTCCCAGCAGTTCATGGTGGGTCCCGGCTTGTCTCTCGGCAGATCCTGGTGGGTTCTGGCCAGATCCTGGGCGGGTCTCCTGGCAGCTCATGGCAGATCCTGGGCTGGTCTCCCGGCAGATCATGGTGGGTCCCAGGCTAGTCTCCTGGCAGATCATGGTGGGTCCCGGGCTGGTCTCCCAGCAGCTCATGGTGGGTCCCGGGCTAGTCTCCCTGCAGCTCATGGTGGGTCCCGGGCAGATCCTGGACTGGTCTCCCGGCTGCTCATGGCAGATCCTGGGCTGATCTCCCAGTAGCTCAGGGCAGATCCTGGACTGGTCTCCCGGCAGATCATGGTAGATTCTGGGCTGGTCTCCCGGCAGATCATGGTGGGTCCTGGGCTAGTCGCCGGGCAGAGAATGGTGGGTTCTGGGCTGGTCACCCTGTAGATCATGGTGGGTTTTGGGCTAGTCTCCCGCCAGATTATGGTGGGTCCCAGGCTAGTCTCCTGGGAGATCATGATGAATCCCGGGCTAGTCTCCTGGCAGATCATGGTGGGTCCTGGGCTGGTCTCCCGGCAGATCATGGTGGGCCCCGGGCTAGTCTCCAAGCAGATCATGGTGGGCCCTGTGCTAGTCTCCCGGCAGATCATGGTGGATTCCTGGCTGGTCTCCTGGCAGATCATGGTGGCTCCTAAGCAAGTCTCCCGGCAGATCATGGTTGGTCCTGGGCTGGTCTCCCGGCAGATCATGGTGAGTCCTGTGCTAGTCTCCTGGCAGAACATGGTGTGTTCCGGGTGGATCTCCCGGTAGATCATGGTGGGTCGTGTGCTAATATCCTGGCAGATCATGGTGGGTTCCTGGCTGGTCTCCCGGTACATCATGGTGGGTCTTGGGCTGGTCTCCCGGCAGATCATGGTGAGTCTTGGGCTAGTCTCCTGGCAGATCATGGTAGGTCCTGAGCTGGTCTCCCAGCAGATCATGGTGGGTCCCGGGCTAGTCCCCTGGCAGATCATGGTGGGTCCCAGGCTAATCTCCTGGCAGATCATGGTGGGTTGCGGTCTGGTCTCCCAGCAGTTCATGGTGGGTTCCAGCTAGTCTACTGGACTGGTCTCCCGTCAACCCATTTCAGATTCTGGGCTGGTCTCCCGGCAGATCATGGTGGGTCCTGGCATAGTCGCCGGGCAGATCATGGTGGGTTCCGGGCTCGTCTCCCCGTAGATCATGGTGCGTCTTGTGCTAGTCTCCCAGCAGATCATGGTGGGTCCTGTGCTTGTCTCCTGGCAGATCACGGTGGGTCCCATGCTGATCTCCCAGCAGCTCATGGTGGGTCCCGGCTAGTGTCCTGGCAGTTCATGGTGGGTCCCGGGTTGGTCTCCCAGTAAATCATGGTGGGTCCCGGGGCTGGTCTCCCGGCAGATCATGGTGGGTCCTGGGCTGGTCTCCTGGCAGATCATGGTGGGTCCTGGGCGGATCCTGGGAGGGTCTCCTGGCAGCTCATGGCAGATCCTGGGCTGGTCACCCGGCAGATCATGGTGGGTCCCAGGCTAGTCTCCTGGCAGATCATGGTGGGTCCCGGGTTGATCTCCCAGCAAATCATGGTGGGTCCCAGGGCTGGTCTCCCAGCAGATCATGGTGGGTCCCGGGCTGATCTCCTGGCAGATCATGGTGGGTCCCGGGCAGATCCTGGACTGATCTCCCGGCAGTTCATGGCAGATCCTGGGCTGGTCTCCCAGCAGCTCATTGCAGATTGTGGGTTGGCTTCCCGGCAGAGCTTGCTGGGTTCTGGTCTGGTCTCCCGGCAGATCATGGTGGGTCTTGGGCTAGTATCCCTGAAGATCATGGTGGGTCCTGGGCTGGTCTCCCGGCAGATCATGGTGGGTCCTGGGCTAGTCGTCGAGCAGATCATGGTGGGTCCTGGGCTGGTCTCCAGGCAGATCATGGTGGGTTCTGGGCTAGTCTCCCGGCAGATCATGGCAGATTCTGGTCTGGTCTCCCGGCAGATCATGGAGGTCCTGGGCTAGTCTCCCAGCAGATCATTTTGGGGTCCGGGGCTGCTCTCCCGGCAGTTCATCATGGGTCTTGGGCTAGTCTCCCAGCAGATCATGGTGGGTCCTGGGCTGGTCTCCCGGCACATAGTGGTGGGTCCTGTGCTAGTCTCTCGGCAGATCATGGTGTGTTCCGGGCTGGCCTCCTGGTAGAGCATGGTGGGTCTTGGACTAGTCTCCCGCCAGATCATGGTGGGTCCTGTGCTAGTCTCCTGGCAGTTCATTGTGGGTTCCTGGCTGGTCTCCCGGTACATCATGGTTGGTCCTGAGCTGGTCTCCCAGCAGATCATGGTGTGTCCCGGGCTAGTCCCCTGGCAGATCATGGTGGGTCCCGGGCTAGTCCCCTGGCAGATCATGGTGGGTCCCGGGCTAATCTCCTGGCAGATCATGGTGGGTTACGGTCTTGTCTCCCAGCAGTTCATGGTGGGTCCCAGCTAGTCTCCTGGACTGGTCTCCCGTCAACTCATTTCAGATTCTGGGCTGGTCTCCCGGCAGATCATGGCTGATTCTGGGCTGGTCTCCCGGCAGATCATGGTGGGTCCTGTGTTAGTCTCCTGGCAGATCATGGTGGGTTCCGGGCTGGTCTCCCGGTAGATCATGGTGCGTCTTGTGCTAGTCTCCCAGCAGATCACGGTGGGTCACAGGCTGATCTCCCAGCAGCTCATGGTGGGTCCCGGCTAGTCTCCCGGCAGATCCTGGTGGGTTCTGGCCAGATCCTGGGTGGGTCACCTGGCAGCTCATGGCAGATCCTGGGCTGGTCACCCGGCAGATCATGGTGGGTCCCAGGCTAGTCTCCCAGCAGATCATGGTGGGTCCCGGGCAGATCCTGGACTGATCTCCCAGCAGCTCATGGCAGATCCTAGGCTGGTCTCCCGGCAGCTCATTGCAGATTGTGGGCTGGCTTCCCGGCAGATCTTGCTGGGTTCTGGGCTGGTCTCCCGGCAGATCATGGCAGATTCTGGGCTGGTCTCCCGGCAGATCATGGTGGGTCCTGGGCTGGTCTCCCGGCAGATCACGGCAGATTCTGGGCTGGTCTCCCGGCAGATCATGGCAGATTCTGGGCTGGTCTCCCGGCAGATCATGGTGGGTCCTGGGCTGGTCGCCAGGCAGATCATGATGGGTTCCGGGCTGGTCACCCGGTAGATCATGGTGGGTCTTGGGCTAGTCTCGCGGCAGATCATGGCAGATTCTGGGCTGGTCTCCGGGCAGATCATGGTGGGTTCTGGGCTGGTCTCCGGGCAGATCATGGTGGGTTCTGGGCTGGTCTCCGGGCAGATCATGGTGGGTTCTGGGCTAGTCTCGCGGGCAGATCATGGTGGGTTCTGGGCTAGTCTCGCGGCAGATCATGGCAGATTCTGGGCTGGTCTCCCGGCACATAGTGGTGGGTCCTGTGCTAGTCTCCCGGCAGATCATGGTGTGTTCCGGGCTGGTATCCTGATAGATCATGGTGGGTCTTGGGCTAGTCTCCCGGCAGATCAAGGTGGGTCCTGGGCTAGTCGTCGAGCAGATCATGGCAGATTCTGGTCTGGTCTCCCGGCAGATCATGGAGGTCCTGGGCTAGTCTCCCAGCAGATCATTTTGGGGTCCCGGGCTGGTCTCCCGGCAGATCATCGTGGGTCTTGGGCTAGTCTCCCAGCAGATCATGGTGGGTCCTGGGATGGTCTCCCGGCACATAGTGGTGGGTCCTGTGCTAGTCTCTCGGCAGATCATGGTGTGTTCCGGGCTGGTCTCCTGGTAGAGCATGGTGGGTCTTGGACTAGTCTCCCGCCAGATCATGGTGGGTCCTGTGCTAGTCTCCTGGCAGTTCATGGTGGGTTCCTGGCTGGTCTCCCGGTACATCATGGTTGGTCCTGAGCTGGTCTCCCAGCAGATCATGGTGTGTCCCGGGCTAGTCCCCTGGCAGATCATGGTGGGTCCCGGGCTAATCTCCTGGCAGATCATGGTGGGTTACGGTCTGGTCTCCCAGCAGTTCATGGTGGGTCCCAGCTAGTCTCCTGGACTGGTCTCCCGTCAACTCATTTCAGATTCTGGGCTGGTCTCCCGGCAGATTCTGGGCTGGTCTCCCGGTAGATCATGGTGGGTCCTGGCATAGTCGCCGGGCAGATCATGGTGGGTTCCGGGCTGGTCTCCCTGTAGATAATGGTGCGTCTTGTGCTAGTCTCCCAGAAGATCACAGTGGGTCCCAGGCTGATCTCCCAGCAGCTCATGGTGGGTCCCGGCTAGTCTCCCGGCAGATCATGGTGGTTCCCGGCTCGTCTCCCGGCAGATCCAGGTGGGTTCTGGCCAGATCCTGGGCGGGTCACCTGGCAGCTCATGGCAGATCCTGGGTTGGTCACCCGGCAGATCATGGTGGGTCCCAGGCTAGTCTCCTGGCAGATCATGGTGGGTCCCAGGTTGATCTCCCAGCAAATCATGGTGGGTCCTGGGGCTGGTCTCCCGGCAGATCATGGTGGGTCCCGGGCTGATCTCCCAGCAGCTCATGGTGGGTCCCGGGCTAGTCTCCCGGCAGATCATGGTGGGTCCCGGGCAGATCATGGACTGATCTCCCGGCAGCTCATGGCAGATCCTGGGCTGGTCTCCCGGCAGCTCATTGCAGATTGTGGTCTGGCTTCCCGGCAGAGCTTGCTGGGTTCTGGTCTGGTCTCCCGGCAGATCATGGTGGGTCCCGGGATGGTCTCCCGGCAGATCATGGTGGGTCTTGGGCTAGTCTCCTGGCAGATCATGGTGGGTCCCGGGCTGGTCTCCCGGCAGATCATGGTGGGTCCTGGGCTAGTCTCTCGGCAGATCATGGTGGGTCCTGGGCTGGTCTCCCAGTAGTTCATGGTGGGTTCCGAGCTAGTCTCCCAGCAGATCATGGTGGGTCCCGGGCTAATCTCCTGACAGATCATGGTGTGTCCTCGGCTGGTCTCCCGGCAGATCATGGTGGCTCCTGGGCAAGTCACATGGCAGATCATGGTGGGTCCTGGGCTGGTGTCCCAGCAGCTCATGGCAGATCCGAGACTGGTCTCCCGTGAGTTCATGGCAGATTCTGGGTTGGTCTCCCGGCAGATCATGGCAGATTCTGGGCTGGTCGCCCAGCAGATCATGTTGGGTCCTGGGCTAGTCGCCAGGCAGATCATGGTGGGTCCCGGGCTGGTCTCCCGGCTGATCATGGTGGGTCCTTGGCTGGTCTCCCGGCTGATCATGGTGGGTCCTTGGCTGGTCTCCCGGCAGATCATGGTGGGTCCTGGGCTAGTCTCCCAGCAGATCATTTTGGGGTCCGGGCTGGTCTCCAGGCAGATCATCGTGGGTCTTGGGCTAGTCTCCTGGCAGATCATGGTGGGTCCTGGGCTGGTCTCCCAGCAATTCATGACAGATTCTGGACTGGTCTCCCATCAGCTCATTTCAGATTCTGGGCTGGTCTCCCGGCAGATCATGGTGGGTCCTGGCGTAGTCGCCGGGCAGATCATGGTGGGTTCCGGGCTGGTCTCCCGGTAGATCATGGTGCGTCTTGTGCTAGTCTCCCAGCAGATCATGGTGGGTCCTGTGCTAGTCTCCTGGCAGATCACAGTGGGTCCCAGGCTGATCTCCCAGCAGCTCATGGTGGGTCCCGGGCAGATCCTGGGCTGGTCTCCCGGCAGCTCATGGCAGTTCCTGGGCTGGTCTCCCGGCAGATCATGGTGGGTTCTGGGCTGGTCTGGCAGATCATGGTGGGTCCTGGGCTGGTCTCCCGTTAGATGATGGTGAGTCTTGGGCTAGTCTCCCAGCAGTTCATGTTGGGTCCTGGGCTGGTGTCCCGGCAGATGATGATGGGTCCTGTGCTAGTCTCCCGGCAGATCATGGTGGGTCTTGGGCTAGTCTTCCGGCAGATCATGGTGGGTCCTGGGCTGGTGTCCCGGCAGATTCTGGTGTCTCCTGTTCTAGTCTCCTGGCAGATCATGGTGGGTCCCGGTCTCGTTTCCTGACAGATCATGGTGGGTCCTGTGCTAGTCTCCTGGCAGATCATGGTGTGTCCCGGGCTGGTCTCCCGGCAGATCATGGTGGGTCCTGGGCTAGTCTCTCGGCAGATCATGGTGGGTCCTGGGCTGGTCTCTTGGTAGTTCATGGTGGGTTCCGGGCTAGTCTCCCAGCAGATCGTGATGGGTCCCAGGCTAATCTCCTGGCAGATCATGGTGGGTCCCGGGCTGGTCTCCCAGCAGAACATGGTGGGTCCTGGGCTAGTCTCCTGGCAGTTCATGGTGGTCCTGGGCTGGTCTCCCAGCAGCTCATGGTGGATCCTGGGCTAATCTCCCGGCAGATCATGGTGGTTCCTGGGCTGGTCTCGCGGCAAGTCATGGCAGATCCTGGGCTGGTCTCCCGGTAGATCATGGTGGGTCCCGGGCTAGTCTCCTGGCAGTTCATGGTGGGTACCGGGCTGGTCTCCCAGCAGCTCATGGTGGGTCCCGGGCTGGTCTCCTGGCAGATCATGGTGGGTCCTGGGCTAATCTCCCAGCAGAGCATGGTGGTTCCTGGGCTGGTCTCCCGGCAGGTCATGGCAGATCCTGGGCTGGTCTCCCGGTAGATCATGGTGGGTCCTGGGCTAGTCTCCTGGCAGATCATGGTGGGTCCCGGGCTGGTCTCCCAGCAGCTCATGGTGGGTCGCGGGCTATTCTCCCTGCAGTTCATGGTGGATCCCGGGCAGATCCTGGGCTGGTCTCCCGGCAGCTCATGGCAGATCCTGGGCTAGTCTCCCGACAACTCATGGCAGATCCTGGGCTGGTCTCCCGGCAGATAATGGTGTGTCCTGGGGGTCTCCCGGCAGATCATGGTGGGTCCTGGGTTGGTCTCCTGGCTATCGTGGTGGGTCCCAGGCTGGTCTCCCAGCAAATCATAGCGGGTTCCGGTCTAGTCTCCCGGCAGTTCATGGTAGGTCCCGGGCAGATCCTGGGCTGGTCTCCTGGCAACTCTTGGCAGGGCCTGGGCTGGTCTCCCGGCCGATCATGGTGGGTCCTCGGTTGATCTCCCAGTAGATCGTGGTGTGTCCTGGGCTGGTCTCCTGGTAGCTTATGGCAATGTTTTGGCTCTATGTGTGATTGGATCGTGTGCTGGCATGTTCCCAAGGCATCGGAGGAGATCAAGAGGCAGCAGTAACAGTAATATGCAGCAGCATCCAGGACAAAGAGCTGAGGTCTCTCCAGGGAATAAGATTAACAGAGGATTGATCAATGACTGCTGAATTTTTAACTTATTCCTTTATTTTCCGAGTTTAAACAATGAAAGACTTTAATGTAAAATATTACCTATTTCCTTACTATTCTACTATTCTTTGTTAACTCTTTAACTCTCATTTCTCTTACTACTTTGTATCTTAATTTTTTTGTACCTAGGTAACTTGACACCTAGGATGGCACCGTTTGTGGTAACATTATACACTTTTCACTATACTCCTGTACTTCTGTGCTTGAATACATGTGACAATAAAGTCTAAAATCTAAATAACTAACAACATCAGCATTGGAAAAAAAAAATGGCAAAAGACTGAATTAGAGGCTCTTTATCTAAATGCACAGAATATTTGAAATTAGACAGATGAATTGATTGCCCAAATAATAATGAATGAATATAATCTGATGGTCATTTCAGTGATATGTTTGCAAAGTAACAATGACTGGAGCCCAACTAGTAAAGGATAGTTGGTATTTTGGAAGGAAATGATAAAAGGAGAATAAGATGGGGTAGTTCTATTCACCAAAAATTGGTTCGGTGCAGTAATGAGAAATCATCTTGGCTCAAGATGTCAAAATTTGTGTCAGGCTAAGAAACAGCATTAGGAATGAGTTGTTGATGGGTATAGTTTATAAGCCCCTCCTAATAACAGCCACATTGAGTGACTGACTATAAATCAGGAAATAATAGAGGCTTATACGAAGGTTATTGCAATTATCATGTGAAATTTAATGTTCATAAATGAATCTTCATGTAGGTAAGATATACCAAAATTGGCAAACCTAGTGGTTAAGATTATAAAATATGTTTGGGACAATTTCCTAAGACAAAATATTCTTGAACCATTCAGGGAACAGGCTATTTCAGACACAGTAATGTTTAATTGGATAGGATTAATTAATATGCTCCTAATAAAGGATCCCTAAGTAAAAGTGATGACAACATATTTACAATTAGTTTGAATGTGAGATATATGGATCTAAAACTAGAGTTCTTAGTATGTAAGGCTGTGCAACCCAAGACAGGTAGATTGTATCAAATGCCATATACTTTTGGCAGTTAACAACAAGTATTGTACTGACTATGTCTAACTAGCCCACGCTTGCAAAACTCGAAACACATACAATTCAATATTAGCATTCAGTATTAGCTGTGATTCTGCAATTGTACAACATTTTCAAAATACTCCTGAACATACAAAAAATTACACAGACAGGAATGCTGGATGACTAAAGAAATTGAGGGTTTGGTTAAGAAAAAGAAGGAAGCATGTGCAAGGTATAGACAGGATAGATCGAGTGAATCCTTAGAAGGGTACAAAGGCAGTAGAAGTATACTTAAGAGGGAAATCAGGAGGGCAAAAAGGGGACATAAGATAGCTTTGGCAAATAGAATTAAGGAGAATCCAAAGGGTTTTTACATTAACGACAAAAGGGTAACTAGGGAGAGAATAAGGCCCCTCAAAAATCAACAAGGCGGCCTTTGTGTGGAGCTGCAGAAAATGGGGGAGATACTAAATGAGTATTTTGCGTCATTTACTCTCTATTTACTGTGGAAAAGGATATGGAAGATATAGACTGTAGGGAAATAGATGGTGACACCTTGCAAAATGTCCAGGTTACAGAGGAGGAAGTGCTGGATATCTTGAAATGCATTAAGGTTGATAAATCCCCAGGATCTGATCAGGTGTACCCGAGAACTCTGTGGGAAGCTAGAGAAGTGATTGCTGAGCCTCTTGCTGAGATATTTGTATCATCGATAATCACAGGTGAGGTGCTGGAAGACTGGAGGCTGGCAAATGTGGTGCCACTGTTTAAGAAGGGTGGTAAGGACAAGCCAGGGAACTATAGACCAGTGAGCCTGACGTCAGTGGCGGACATGTTGTTGGAGGGAATCCTGAGGGACAGGATGTACATGTATTTGGAAAGGCAAGGACTGATTAGGGATAGTCAACATGGCTTTGTGCATGGGAAATCATGTCTCACAAATTTGATTGAGTTTTTTGAAGAAGTAACAAAGAAGATTGATGAGGGCAGAGCAGTAGATGTGATCTATATGGACTTCAGTAAGGCGTTCAACAAGGTTCCCCATGGGAGACTGGTTAGCAAGGTTAGATCTCACGGAATACAGGGAGAACTAGCCATTTGGATACAGAACTGGCTCAAAGGTAGAAGACAGAGGGTGGTGGTGGAGGGTTGTTTTTCAGACTGGAGGCCTGTGACCAGTGGAGTGCCACAAGGATCGGTGCTGGGCCCTCTACTTTTTGTCATTTACATAAATGATTTGGATGCGAGCATAAGAGGTACAGTTAGTACATTTGCCAAAATTGGAGGTGTAGTGGATAGCGACAAAGGTTACCTCAAATTACAACAGGATCTTGACCAGATGGGCCAACGGGCTGACAAATGGCAGATGGAGTTTAATTTGGATAAATGAGAGGTGCTGCATTTTGGGAAAGCAAATCTTAGCAGGACTTATACATTTAATGGTAAGGTCCTAGGGAGTGTTGCTGAACAAAGAGACCTTGGAGTGCGGGTTCATAGCTCCTTGAAAGTGGAGTTGCAGGTAGATAGGATAGTGAAGGTGGTGTTTGGTATGCTTTCCTTTATTGGTCAGAGTATTGAGTACAGGAGTTGGGAGGTCATGTTGCGGCTGTACAGGACATTGGTTCGGCCACTGTTGGAATATTGTGTGCAATTCTGGCCTCCTTCTTATCAGAAAAATTTTGTGAAACTTGAAAGGATTCAGAAAAGATTTACAAGGATGTTGCCAGGGTTGGAGGATTTGAGCTATAGGTAGAGGCTGAACAGGCTGGGACTGTTTTCCCTGGAGCATCTGAGGCTGAGGGGTGACCTAAAAGAGGTTTACAAAATTGTGAGGGGCTTGGATAGGATAAATAGGCAATGTCTTTTCTCTGGAATGGGGGAGTCCAGAAGTGGAGGGCATAGGTTTAGGGTGAGAGGGGAAAGATATAAAAGAGACCAAAGGGGCAACATTTTCACACAGAGGGTGGTACGTGTATGGAATGAGTTGCCAGAGGAAGTGATGGAGGCTCGTACATTTGCAACATTTAAGAGGCATTTGGATGGGTATATGAATAGGAAGGCTTTGGAGGGATATGGTCCGGGTGCTAGCAGGTGGGACGAGATTGGGTTGGGATTTCCGGTCAGCGTGGACGGGTTGGACTGAAGGGTCTGTTTCCATGCTGTACATATCTATGACTCTATGACTATAAGTCATGTGGAGCACTGTATGCTGCAAGTTACATATATGAATGTAGATCTCCATTCTTTACACACAGAAAGAACATGCACAGACACAACTCAATGAAATAGGAACCAGCTTTTATCTGGTTCATTTCTCAGAACAATGCCCTGACAAATCAGAGTCAACTTTCAAATATTTAGAACAAAAGACCCTACAAGAAAAATGGATTGTCTAAGGCTAAGTATGTAAGTTAAGGATGGTATTGGATTGAAAGAAATAATATACAAAAGTACAAAGATTCATGGTAGACCAAATGACTTGCCAAAATTTTAGAAACCAGAAAAGAATAACTAAAATATAATAAAAAATGAGAAATCAGAGAAAGGGGCATGACAGAAAGTTAGCAAAAAATATAAAACAGAAAATAGAAGCATTGTTAATTCAAAAGAAAAGGTCCTTTAGTGGGTGAGATTAGAGAATTAATATTCAGAAATGAAGAAATGGCAGATGCTTTGAATTTTATACCTGTCTTCATAACCGAAGACATGAAATGCACCCCAAGAATAGCTGAAAATGAAGAAGCAAAGGGGAGGAAGAAATTTAGAAAAAACACAATCACTAAAGGAAAAGGACCACTAATATGAATGGCGTTTGAGATTGACCAGTCCCCTGGCCCTGTTGGCCTTATTATTCTGATCTTTAAAGAAGTGGCTACAGTCATAATAGAACTTACCATTAAGTGTAATAATCCTGCTAAGATTTGCTTTCCCAAAATGCAGCACCTCGCATTTATCCGAATTGTAATCTTCTAAAATTTCCTACATTTTAGAAATGTTCCATTAGTTTGGCAAGCAGTAAATGCAACAGTACTATTGAAGAAAAGAGGAAGAAGGAGAACAGGAAATTATAGGCCAATTAGCTTAACATCTGTCATTGGGAAAATGGCAAAACCCATTAGTTGTACATAGGTACATTAGCAGGTAGTAGCAAAAACCTGGAAAATCATAATACAATTAGCAAAGGTCAACATGGTTTTGTGAAAGGGATATTGTATTTCACAAATTTTGAGGGTGTAACATCTACTGGTTCCCAGTGGTTTGTCGTAGAGTCATAGCATTTGAATTTCAAGAAGGCATTTAGCAAGATGTCACATAAATGGTTACTGCAGAAGTTAAGAGATCATGGCATTTAGGATGATGTAAGCATAGACAGAAAATTAGCTAACTAACAGATAAATTTACTGAATTGCTTAAAGGAAAGTGGATTAAGGGAATATAACAGTGTAAAATAGACAACATTAAGAATCTCATGGATTACAATAAATTAAAATTGAGAATATACAAACATTTCAATTTTGTTGGAAAAAATTATCTATCAGTAATAAATCACAGTAATTTCAAGTTGATCTACCTTCCCTGCCTCACCTGGCTTCTATATAAAGATTACGAGCTTAGTGCTTTTTGATGCTGTCGCTTTTAATTACCATGTTACTATGACTACAGCTTTACTCTGTGTTATTAGTGCACAAAAACAGTTTCTCCATTGTTAACTCTTTTCATTCCTTGTTAACTATCTGCTTTGTTGATTCCAAAATTTAAAACCATTTTCTAATGAACAAGATAGCCAAGCCATAGACAAGCCAGATGGCTGGTTCTGATTTTGTATAATTCATTTGACTCGAGCTTAAGGATGGCTAACAACTGGCAAAAACAGAAGTGAAAGAGATTATCTGCATATTTATTTCATTGTCACTTTTCTGATTTTGAATTGTTTGTGGCCATTAGTGAGCCAAGCTCTTGAAAGATTTGGTTAATATTTTAAACCAACTAGACTGAGTAAGGATAATGAGTCAAAACAGATTTCACAGCATGTAAATCCTGTATTCTTAACAATTAAAGTTGACACTGAACGATTATGTGGTATCCTTCTTTTTCTGTTATTTGTGTTTTCTGCACATTCTCCTTTTTAATTCCAAAAAGCTAAGCAGGGAGTATAGAACCATTGCCTAGTCTTTACTTTGTTACGACTAATGGAGGAGGGGTTGCCCTCTCTCTGCCCTTACTTCATTTGACCACAACAGGTTCTTCTGTGTTTGAAAATGATATACTTGCCAATTCAGTGAATACTTAATGGCTTCCACATCTTGATCATAAAAGAACCAATGAAAGGTTTTTTATGAGTTGGACAAAGAAAGAAGTTAACTTTATTCTTCTGAAACTAATCTAAGTTAAATAATAAACTGCACATACACTGTTATAACTCTCTATTGGGGGTTATATTAAATATTAAAATGTGAAGGTTTGGTTACAGTTTGAAAAGAGTAATCTTTCAGTCTGTTTTTAAGCACCGTAGATATAATTTGAAACAATGAAATGGCTCACTAATGTCCTTCAGGGAAGGAAATTGCCATCCTGACTTGCATGTGACTCCAGGACCACAGCAATGTTGTTAACTCCCAACTGCCCTTTGAAATGGCTTAGCAAGCCACTCAGTTGTATCACTCACTATGAAGTCTCAATGCAGAAATGAAAACAGACAGTCCAGCTGACATCGACCCAGGCCCTGGAAAAGATAATGACAGAAACAGCCCTGTTGACCGTGCAAAATCTGGGGTGTAGTGCCAAAACAGGGAGAGTTATTTCACAGAACAGACAAACAACAGCTTGACATAGTCATACTCATGGAATCATATTTGACAGACAATATCCCAGATACTACCATCATCGTTCCTTGATATGTCCTGTCCCACCAGCAGGACAGATTCAGCAGAGGTGGCAGCACAGTGGTATCAGTCAGTGCAGAGTTTCCCTGGGAGTCCTCAACATTTACTCTGGACCCCATGAAGTCTGATAGTTTGACATTAAACGTAGGCAAAGAAACCTCTAATTAATGGTGACATACCATCCTCCCTTGACTGATGGGCCAGCACTGTTCCATCTTAAACAGAACAGGAGGAAGCACTGACAAGTGTGCAAAATGTCCTCTGGATTTCATTGTCCACTATCAAGAGTGGCTCTGCTGCAGCACAACTGATTGAGCTGGTTGGGTTCTAAAGAGCATAGCTGCTAGACTGGGTCTGCAGGAAGGGGTGAGGAAACCAACAAGAGGGAAAAACATACTTGGCCTCACCTTTACCAATCTGCTGCTGTGGATACATCTAACCATGACAGTATCAGTAAGAGTGACCTCCACACAGTCCTTTTGGAGATAAAGTCCCACCTTCACATTGAGAATAATCTCCTTTGTGTTGCGTGGCACTATCACTGAGCTAAATGGAACAGACTTCGAACAGACCTGGCAACTCAAGACTGGGCATCCATGAGGCGCTATGGGCCATCAATAGCAGCAGAAGTATACTCCAGCACAATCTGTAACCTTATGGCCTGGCATATCCCCCACTCAACCATTACCATCAAGCCAGGGGATCAACCCTGATTCAATGGAGAGTGCAGAAGGGCATGTCTGGAGCAGCACCAGGCATATCTAAAAATTAGGTGTTAACCTGGTGAAGCTACCAAACAGGACTACTTGCATGTCAATCAGTATAAACAACATATGTGAGTGTACAACCAACCTAAGCTTTGCAGTACTGCCACAACCAGTTGTGCATGGTGATGGACAATTAAGCAACTCACTGGAAGAGGAGGCTCTACAAATATCCCCATCCTCAATGAGTGCAAAAGGTAAGCTTGAAGGTTTCATAGCAATCTTCAGCCAGTGGTGCTGAGTGAATGATCCATCTTGGCCTCCTCCAGTGGTCCCCAGTATTACAGATACAAGCCTTTAGCCAGTTTGATTCACTCCACATAATATCAAGAAACAGTTGGAAACACTGGATACTGCAAAGGTTATGGGCCTGACAACTTTCCAGCAATAGTACTGAAGATTTGTGCTCCCGAACTTGCCACTCCCCTAGCCAAGCTCTTCCACTACAGTTACAACACTGACATCTACCGGACAATGTGGAAAATTGCCCAGGTATATCCTGTACACAAAAAAAGCAGGATAAATCCAACTAAACCAATTACTGCCTCATCAATCTACTCTCATTCATCAGTAAAGTGATGGAAGGTATCACCAACAATGCTATCAAGCAGTACCTGTTCAGCTTTAGCCCCTTCAGTTTGGGTTCTGCCAGGGCTACTCAGCTCCTAATCTCATTATAGCCTTGGTTCAAACATGGACAAAAGAGCGTGAGGTGAGAGTGACAATCCTTGATCTCAAGGCTGCGTTTAATGAAGTGTGGCGTCAAGGAGCCGTAGCAAAACTGGAATCAATGGATATTGGGGAAAAACTCTCTGCTAGCACTTAGGGGGATGACTGTGGCTGTTGGAGGTCAGTTATCTTTACTCCAGGACATTTCTGCAGGAGTTCCTCAGGGTAGCGCAACCATCTTCAGTGGCTTCATCGATAACCTTCCTTCTATCATAAGGACAGAATTGGGGATGTTCACTGATGACTGCACAATGTTCAGCACTATTCATGACTTCTCAGACAATGAAGCAGTCCGTGTTCAAATGCAACAAGATCTGGACAATATCCAGGCTTGGGCTGACAAATGACAAGTAACATTTGCGCCACAGAAATGTTAGGCAATGACTATCTCCAATAAGTGACAATCTAACCACCACCCCTTGAAATTCAGTTGTGTTACCATCATTGAATCCTCCACTATCAACATTCTTGGGGTTATCATTGATCAGAAAGACAATTGGACTCACCACATAAACACAGTTCCTACAAGAGCAGGTCAAAGGCTAGGAATACTGCAGGAAGTAACTCACCTCCAGATCCCCCAAAGCCTGTCCACCATCTACAAGGCTCAACTCAGGAGTGAGATGGAATACTCCCCACTTGCCTGAATGGGTGCAGCCCCAACAACACACAAGAAACTTGATGCCATCCAGGATAAAAAAGCCTACTTGATTGGCACCACATCCACAAACATCCAATTCCTCCGTCACCAATGCTCAGTAGCAGCTGTGTACTAAGTACAAGAATCAATGCAGAAATTCACCAAACATCTTCCATACTCACACCCACCTCCATCTAGAATGAAATGGGTAACAGATATATGGGAACACCATCACCTGCAAGTTCCCTCCAAACTACTCACCATTCTCACTTGGAAATATATCACTGTTCCTTCACTGTCCCGAGGTCAAAGTCATGGAATTGCCTCCCGAAGAACATTGTGGATCAACCCACAGCATGTGGACTGCAACAGTTCAAGATAGACCACCTTCCCAAGGGCAACTAGGGACAGGCAATAATAATACAATACATGTTCGTGATGCCCACATCCCCACAATGAATAAAAAAATTGCTTGAACTTGTGACCCAGCTAAGAAACGTCTTTGTACAGGAAAGCCATATGGTTGCTGTGGAGATAATTGCTTGAGAGTGGAGTTGTGTTCTGAACAAAAGCTGGTTTTATCTTTATCTGCCTATTAAAGTATATTTTAAAAAATAAAGGCTGAAACTGGAGGAGGCTGAAAAAGCACAACCTGTTATGTCTAAACAAATGAATCAGTTCTGTTTATGTAGAGGAAGAAAAAGATAGTTCTGGAGAGCTGGTTAGGATCAAGTAATTCTGTAGAGTATTCTCGCAGTCTAGCTACAAAATCAATGCTAAGGGAATGTCTGCGTGTTTGGTGAGTCAAGACATGTGAAGATCAATGATATCCATATTAGTCTATGAGGTGTTAATGATGGGAGTACCATACACTCAAACTTTGCGCAGTCAAGCCATAAAGGAACTGACTTCGAGAGTATGATTGTTTGTTGGAAAGATCCCCATCATCTGCAGCAGGAAAAAGTTTTGCATGCTTTTCATGCATTTGGACAGTTTTTCCCCTTCTCTCTCGCAACTTCTGAACACCTTTGAGGATACAGAACCTCTTGATACTCCTCTTGGCTGTTTCCCACCAGTCTGCTGGAGACTTAAAGAGGGCCTTCGTAGTTCTCTAATCAGTGTGATTCTTTTTGAACTTCTCAATGTTTTCTGCAGCCAACAGTTCCACATTGAGCTTCCACGTTTCCTTGCCAACCCCACTGGCCATCCTGTCAGTGACAGCTGGCCAGCAGGAGGAAGTGGTCAGAGAAGGTGCCAATGGATCTGACCGAGAATGTACGGGACACAAATCGGAAATCTATCCTTGATCGGATTGACCTGTCTGGCTGCGTCCCAGTAAATCTACGCTGTGCTCTATCTGCAGGCATGCTGAAGACATCATGCAGCTTGGCAACTAACTGTTTCCATCAGGAATCTGGAAGTGGAGTCTAGTTCACTGTCAGCCCCTCTATGAAACATTGATGATGCAGTTGAAGTCTTCAGCCAAAATGACCATCCTGGATGTTGCCAGCAGCACTGAGAGCTCCTGAAGGGAAACTAGCCACTCGTTCTTTATCACCAGGTCATTTCTGTACAGAACATCTTCGACAATGAGGTGCCCACTCACCACCTCCTTAACATTGGAGATGGTGAAGTTGCCCTCCTTCCAGGCCAGAGGAGTGGTTATCGCTTCCTCCTGAACAAATTGAAGCCTACAAGCTCAACCATCTCCTGTATTTGTTGAAGTGTGGGTATCCTGCACTCCTGCAGAACCAGGAGGCTCTCTTTGACATTGGTCAGGTAAGCCAGCATGGAACACATTGCGTCTTAGAGTTGACGCTACACATGAAAATGCTGACAATTGTAAAACCCAATTTGAGAGGTTACAGAATTACCCGTAGACCCAATGTCTGTTCACCTGTGGTCTTGTCATTGGAGAACCCCCCATACATCCCTGTGGTGTGGGTGATTTCCGCACTGAGGTAGCTGTCCTGTTCCTCCCTGGGGGTGTTGCCTGATCTGGTGTCGTTGGGATGAGAACGAAGCCAGGAAGGTCCAGTTCTGAGTCCGACATAGGGACTGCCATGCTCTGCTCCTTATTTGGAGAATTGCTGGTCCTGTTAGTCTGGAACTATGGTGCGCTAGGTACCCATTGACTCCTGACAGCTGGAGGTTGGGCTTCACCAGGCTCCTTGCGACATCTGATGTTTCTGGGTTGGGGTGTGCTCCTCTCCTTCTCCCCTGTGGCACTGTACCATTGCTCCATACGTCAACATCATCAGAGAAGCTGCTGGTGTGTCCATCATGCAGCTGTCTCTTTCCATTCCAATTTGGGGAGTGGCTTTGTTAGAGAAAAAGATGATGGCTAAATTGCTCCACAATCTTTCTCTCAGTTCTAGTTCAGCATGGGGTAACTGTTTCTCTGAAAGTAACAGATAAGTGCCATATTGAAAGGGATGGTGGCATAGTTATCCTAAGCAAACATGTTTTAAGTAAAGGGCTTACTGGAGTTTTGTATGTAAGCAATAGGCATTTACGAAAACAACTCTGGCACAAAAACAACTTTGCAACATGCTAATATTGAACATTAGAGTTGTCTACAGGTAATAAATGCTAAATACTTACAAATTCCTTTCATTTCAAATTGAGTGTTTATGCAAAAAGTGAGTTATACACAATAGTCCAAGGGTATGGCATGGTGGGTGGCATTGTGGCACAGTGGTTAGCACTGCTGCCTCACAGCACCAGAGACTCAGGTTCAATTCCCGCTTCAGGCGAGTCTCTGTGTGGAGTTTGCACATTGTCTGCGTGAGTTTCCTCCCACAATCCAAAAATGTGCAGGTTATGTGAATTGCCCGTAGTGTTACGTGAAGGGGTAAATGTAGGGGGGGTGGGTTGCGGGTCGGTGTGGACTTGTTGGGCTGAAGAGCCTGTTTCCACACTGTAAGTAATCTAATCTAATGTATTTTGTAATTTTGTTTGGCTAGGCTGTGTGCTTGTTTGCTATGATTGTGTCAAGGGGGCTTTCCTTCCACAACGATGACCTAGCTGTTGTGGATGTTATTTATTACCGAATTTTATAAAGTTGCTGTGAAGTCACCTCTGTGTGGAGGCACCTCAGTCTCTCTCTCATTGCATCAGTAGGATTAAGCTTCTTCTGGTGTTGAAAGGCCTCATGTTGGCCCTAGTGCTTTGGAAGCTGAACTGCCACCTTTATCTGAGTACAGGCATGTTCTCTTTTAATTGATTAATTCAGGAAAATTTGCTGTTGGGTGCCTATAACAGTGTTGAGTCAGTTCCTGCATTTGATGTCAGACTCAGGTTCTTGACTGAAATTCAAGATTTTTCCATGTTTCTGCCTATAATTGGATCAGCATGTGCTTATCTACAGGTGATTGGGCACAGTTTATTTCAGGACACATAGAAATCAAGAACGAGGCCATGTGTCATTAAGGAGGTATCATCCAGCAGAGAGCATCTGTCCTTTGCTGTTTTGCTACTGCCTAACCCAGATTCATGTCAGAAAACTGGCTGTAGAATACGACAGCAATCCTTAATCCATTAATCTTTGCCACTTTCTGTGAAAATGCAAAATTCCTTGTTCATGATGAACATACTGAAAGTATTAGCGATAATGTCTAATGTCTTGTTTTATGTAATGAATAACCACAACTCATCTTCTTACTTAAGATGTGAGCAATTCATTCATTTCAACTGAGTTTTGTGTTTGGCTGCAGATATCTGGTTCTAGACATTACATTTATCACATATCAGTGCTCTATCACCTATTCCAGCAGTTCATGGGTGTATTTTATAAAGCTTCACAGATTTTGAGACCTTGAAGAAATGAAAAAAATCACAGTAATATATTGCATTTTCTAGAATAGATTGAATCCTTGCTCCCTGGAGGCACCTTTCTTCCTCCTCTCAGCTTAGATCTCCAAGTGCCCTGAAAAGCTTTGGCATCAAAGAATCATCAAATAGCAACAAGGAAAATTTCAGGGATAAGACATTATTGAGCTTAATTGTCAGTCCCATAAAAAACGAGTGTGATATTATAAATGTCAGAACGTTAATAACTGTTCACGGATTGAAAGAATCAACAAAGGTAAACTGTTACACAGAGAAAGAAGCAGGAATGACTCTGCCTGGAATTAACTATTAAAGACAATAACAAACTTATACAGGTATTGAAAGCAATTAGCCATCTCTGAGAAAAGGAGTTGAAGCTATACAGACAAAACTGGTTGATAACTGACTGCTTTATTGCCACAAGAGCAACTGATTGCCCTACAGAAGGAGTTAATCATTGGAAAGCTGTGTCTTCAAATGGACAGTTAAGGTCAAATGTAACAAGGAACAAGGATACTGCTTCTGATAAGAAGGCAAGATGCAGATTTACTATATTGTGGATGAAAGCATCTCCACACACATCATTTATTGCATCTGCTGCACCCGATGTGGCCTCCTCTATATTGGGGAGACAGGCCGCCTACTTGCGGAACATTTCAGAGAACACCTCTTGGACACCCGGACCAACCAACCAAGATAAAAGGTAGGGAGGAGGGACTTGAGGGAGGGGCGTTGGAGATGCAATAGGTGGAAGGAGGTCAAGGTGAGGGTGATAGGCCGAAGTGGGGTGGGGGCGGAGAGGTCAGGAAGAAGATTGCACCCCGTGGCTCAACACTTCAACTCCCCCTCCCACTCCACCAAGGACATGCAGGTCCTTGGACTCCTCCATTGCCAGACCATAGCAACATGACGGTTGGAGGAAGAGCGCCTCATCTTCCGCCTAGGAACCCTCCAACCGCAAGGGATGAACTCAGACTTCTCCAGTTTCCTCATTTCCCCTTCCCCCAGCTTGTCTCAGTCCCAACCCTTGAACTCAGCACTGCCTTCCTAACCTGCAATCTTCTTCCTGACCTCTCCGCCCCCACCCCACTTCGGCCTATCACCCTCACCTTGACCTCCTTCCACCTATTGCGTCTCCAACGCCCCTCCCTCAAGTCCCTCCTCCCTACCTTTTATCTTAGCCTGCTGGACACACTTTCCTCATTCCTGAAGAAGGGCTTATGCCCGAAACGTCGATTCTCCTGTTCCTTGGATGCTGCCTGACCTGCTGCGCTTTTCCAGCAACACATTTTTGCGAAAAAAAAATCCCTCATGTAAAGTGCACTGTGGTTCGATGGATAAATATCTTTGGGCCACCCTAAGGTATTCATCTTACCAGAAGGATATTTCACCTTGAGGAAAATTTGACTCAAACAATCATGCAGTTGTGGGATGTTTGATGTTTGATGTTACGACAAAATCTATGTTCTCCCCAAAAGGCCAGAACTGACTGCTCATAGCTAATTTTCTTTGCTGAATAACAGTAAGTTCCTTTCAAATGTGAATGTTCCTCCAGGTATAACAGAGTGTATATATATATTTAAAACAGGATGTGAATTTAAATGCTGCAGAGGTCAGAACATATTAATAAAAATGCAATTCAGTTCATGAAATGCAGATAATTTAAAAATACATTACAGCCATTGTAAAACATGCATCAAAATGTCTCTTTAGATGTCTCTTTGATTCTTAGTATTTAATTCCAATGATGGGTGCCTAGCATGTCTGAGAGAAACTGATATAGGTAGCACGACTCAAAATGAAGCCTTCAATGTAGGCTTCATACCAGCCTAAAAAAACTTGCGCAATACATAGAAATTACAGCTGGCCATTTGACCAATAGATTTATGCTATTGTTACTCTTGATATTAACAATGCAAATTCTAGTCAGGTATAATATTGAGGCATCTCAGATGGAACATGCTGTGTGGAAAAATGTTGAGCTTGTTACAGTTTCCATTTAAAATGTATTTAATGTGAATCTACAGATTATATAAATTGAATATATTTTGGCAAATAAAAGATATTTATTCTCCACACATATCTCTCATCTTCTTTCTTCATTTAATACCATTAACATGTCCTTCTATTCCTTTTCCCCTCATGTAATTAATACTCCTTGAAAGTATCTGTGTTACTTGCCTCAGTCACTCAATGTGGTAACAGTTTCCACATTCTAACCAGTCTCTGTGTGAAAGGAAGTCTCTCCAGAGTTCTTAAGCGAATTATTATTAATTATTTTATATTCCTAACCTAGTTTTAGATTTGGAGTCGAAAATTCAGGCTGAATTTTCCCACTATAGTTTGCTATTTCCTGGATGATGGGATCATTTTTGAGTTGAAAACCCATTCACCACAAGAACAGTACAATCTTCTGGGAGTCTTCTGATCAAGAGGGCATCTCCTGGATCACAGGAGAATTAGCTAGCTCAGGAAGATGGAGGACCTTTCAAAGCATAGCATTTCAAATGCAGCTGGAAGCCTTCACTGTGTCTGCTAAAGTTAATAGGATGAGTGAGGGCAAGGTGAAGTAGAGATGCGATAGACAGGGGAAAGTGATGACACTTCTTCATCACCTGACTAACTATGTCATCAGTTTCCAGGAAATTATCATGCATTCACAAGCTTTTCCCTGCAGACAACCTCGGACTTTCTGATTTGCACTATTAAAGTATAGACTTTCTGATTTGCACCATTAAAGGTTACATGTTTTCTCATGGTGTTCCTATCTCCTGTGGTGACTGTTCCTCCTGTGAATTGATGAGCTGTAAGAATTCCAGGTACAGACGGCAACATTTCACTGCTCATGTTAAATGCCATAACATTGCTTCTATCACAACCTCAGCTGGCTTCTCTCTGTTTCCAAGTGAGTTGCCATCAGGGAGAGACACCTTGTCCAGAGGAATAGGAGAAAGCAAGAATATGTTAGCATCCATATTCAATGGGGTTTTTTTCTGAGTTTCCTTACTTCTCATGCCACCTGCAGCCTTCAAATCGAACTCCAACGGCCTGATAAAAGATCCTCCCACCCCATCCCCATCTGCTCTAAATGAATTGAACAGTTCCGGAATCCTTATGATCGATAATGCAAACTGAAATACTTATTTAAGCAATTAAATGGATCATGTAGGATGATGCAAGTTTCTAAAAAAAATTATTTGCCTCTATTGCTGACTCTTAATGATAACAATGAGTCAAGATTGTGCATTGCAAGGAAGGGTCACTGGACCTGAAACATCAACACTAATTTCTCTCCACAGATGCTGCCAGATCTGTTGCATTTTTTCAACAATCTCTGTTTTTATTTCTGATTTTCAGCATCTGCAGTTTTTTTCAGTTTTGATTGTGTGCTTTTAACCTGTTTCCAATTATCCAACGTTTGAATATAGCCTTCTTTAGTCAGTGAAATTTAGCAACTCTCGGTCTATAGATTGCTACGGCGGCACAATAATAGCAGTTCATGCTTGAACCCTGAGATTTCATTCATTCTGATGGCACTTTGCTGCAGGCCTTTGGAGGTTTGTTCGAGAAATCTCAAGTACCATTATGACTGATGTGCTGCTTCAGTCAGAACCTAATCTGGACAGAGGACACTGTGATTCTGTCACCAAACATCGTGCACTGAAAGGTATTATAAACAGAATAAACATGAGTGAGACATGCTTTTAAATGTGAAAAATGTGCTTTTTTCTTCTTGGTAAGGACATTGAAATAAGAACAAGTATTACCTGAAGCAGTGGCTTGCTTGGAAGTTCTTTTGCATGATGTGACACTGGGACAATGTAAAGTGGCAATTCAGAATTAGACTTGCAAGACTTGCATATTTCGCTCCTACTTCGTTGAACCTGGAAATCTTTACACAACTTTAAATAAAACATAGAAAGGAACCTTCACATTAATTGATCTTGTATTTCCCCGGAATGTTCAGCAAACATGCCAAGTGTACAGCCTCTCAGTTTTCTTTTCTATATCACAAAAGTATGGGAGATGATTTGTCCTCTTCCAGGGCAATTTACCAAAAGTTACAATTATTTAATGCTTAAATATGCATTGACTTTCAATGTTAAAATTTTTGCTTGTGGTAGTTCCTATAATAAATGATAATAAATTCCAATAGGTTTGTAAATTATAGTAGTTGCATACTTGGCAGATTATTTCTGAAAGATTCCTGCCTTAGAATTTTTCTGACATTTAATTATATTGAGCTTCAAGTGTTGAATTCATATGTTGAAATGGAGGTTTCATGAGCAGAGTTGAGTATGCCCCTACATATGATTGTTGTATCATTTTAACAGGGATAATCACAAAGCATTAATGCTTTGATAAATAACTTCAGACAGAACCTTCTCAATATATTTTAATCCACATCTATGCTTATATTATACCAAACAGAATTTGGAGAGCAAGAATTTAAATACTGTTGGTTGCTATTTGATATCTTATTTGTGTATTATTGGAGAAATAAGGGACTAAAATATGTTCATTCAATCTATTTATGGTATTAATTCCTGACCCGCAATCACAATCTTTTCTAGCTGTCCTAATATGCCTACACATGCAGTACAAGTATTTCTCACTTTTAGATTCAATTAATTGCATTTTATTGGTAAAGTGGACACTTTGTTTGCTTTAAATTTTCTAAATAGAAATGAGTACATGTAATTTATCTCATTCACAAGCCAACTGTGACCTTCTTACAAAGTGCCTGGGCCCCTGCTGGCAGTATTCAATTTAAATGACCCTAACCTGACCCTGAAAACACTGACTAAGTCAGAAGAAGAGGTCATCAGTACCCACTGTGCTGCACTTATGCTGGTGGAACATAGCCAAAAATGTTTGGCCCCTTTTCTTCAATTCTAAATTGAGTCGTTGCCCAAAATTATGCTTCTATTTTCAAAAAAACATCCTCGCTGCATTGTTCACAGTACACAGTAGTATCCTTATATTTTGTTCATTGATTGTATCCATTTTAACGAGTTCTCTTGCCACTATCCATTAATTGGTCATGATGAATAGATCAAAAGGAAACCCATGTTCCTCAGATGTGAAACACTTGGCCTCATTGATCAGAGATCTTGTTCTTTTAGAATTAGAATTCTTAGGATTCCTTAAGCAGTTAGGCATATTCTATGAGCTTGTTTACAGCTGACATAGTGAATCATCTTGGGCCATTTTGTTGTAGGATTCTTGTTGAAACTCATACAATTTCTACTTGGCTTATGTAACAAATTATAGGCTATGGCATATTTCAGAATATATATTTACTAATGTTGCCGAATACAGAAATCAGTCTCTCCCCTTGCCAGTTTCCATGTCTCTTCTGATTTAGTTCCAAAGATGTTGACTATTTGCCGAGATACAGTTTCCCGTAGGCAACATTTGTCCTTTAATGACTCAGTACAGTAGTTATTGTTCACTTATGAGCCTGGAGAATGAATGCTGTTAGGCTATCTGTAGCGTGGGTATATCACATTTGAGTCTAAACCTAGCCCTGGAGCTGCTGCCTTCTCAGAGGATATTTGCATGCTTTCAAGTCCATGCTATCAGAACCTCATAAGTTGTTGATGCCTCCACAGTTGCTGTGTTGTTGAAACTGGTAGATAATATAGGAGCACAATGCCATATGTCCTTTAGTAAATATAGAAGCTCATCATAAACTGCCAGCATTATTCATTTGCAAGCTGAACTACCTGGAGTTTGGCTCGTGCCTGCACAACTGCTGTTATCCTCCCTTGAAATTTTGTCCCTTCTGTAGGTGAACATTGCTGTAATGCGTGGATATTGGAACTGTGATGGAGTAGTAGGTGAGCTGATTCATGTATGTTTTATGGATACCTGCCATTTTCTTTCTGTGTTATTCCTGTAATTATAGAAAGAAAGACAACCACAGAAGCAAAGAACTTAGGGAATACTCATCCATGAAATCATCTCTTCCGTTTACCATTGAACGTTATCTGACTTCAGAAATACTGAGATTAGGAAGGTGGGAACAACAAACATTTGATATAGACTGGACTATCTCTTGCCAACTCTTCTAAATATTATTCTTGTAGCTTTATGACATAAGAGGTAAAAGAGAAATACATGGAAAATATCAGAACTGTCAGGTTATACTTATTAGGAAAGGCAGATCAAACTGGGCCTCTTTTTGCTACAGTCAAAGTAGCTTGATATAATGTCTCTACATGTATGATAGGATTTGATAGGGTGGATGAAGAGTGGCTGTTTCTACAAGGGGTCATATATAGGGAACAGTCACTAATAAGTTCTGTAAGGAATTCAGCATGACTTTGACTTTGTCCAGTGAATTGACAGAATATGGAACTCGCTACTGCATGGAATAATTTTGGTAAATAGCACAGAGCGGCATTTAAGGGAATTGAGATAAAAATGTAAGGGACAAAAATTATGAGGATTTGTTAATAGGGTTACATAATGTATAATGGGTGAAGGTACAAGTGGATCATAAGCACTGTCATGAATCAATTGACAACAGTTGCCGGTTCTTGTGCTATAAATTTTATAGACGGTATAAACTCATGTAAAAGTCAAGTTTTTGAGACCAATTTTTTGGGGCAAAATGTAGTGGATCAAGTTACTTTTGAGGGGATTGAATTCCACACCCAGTCTTTGAAACTGCTGATAACCGACGCTGGTTGCTGGCCGTGGTCCTGAATTCAGCAGGGACTGACTATCCCAAGCTATTCTGGTGTCCGTGACGTTCAAATAAGAATGGAGCAATCGTGATAAAGAACTAGTAGAGTGTTCACCAATCCATCTCCTAAACTAGCCCAAGTATATGAAAAAAGAAGGATGGCTGAACCAAAAATTGGAGGTTGACTCTGACATTAGATCAAATATTATTTGAGTACATTCAATAATTATGCATAACTTTGATGGCAGATGATCCTTCTCCGGCTGTAATGACCCGTCTTCTGCTGAAAAACATCTTGCCTCTATTTAATCACTTTTATGACTGACCGATATCCAAGTCTTGTTTTTTTTTCACTTTACTCTTTCAAATGATGTTTTCCAAACTAGTTGCACTAGTCTTCTTGAAGAATGTACTTTTCAGTTCAATGCTTAACAGCAGTCTTTTTCTTAATTTCTTATGAATGCATTTTCACTGCCTGATTATCAGATCTTGTGTGTCTTGCTCCCCAGGTTCATTATACAGGAATGGGGTGAGAAAGTCCAGAACCATCTCTCCTCTGTGGAAATGTAGGGATTTAATTACCAACTTAAACTGACTAACTATTGCTGTGTTTGATTTCCTGATACCCCAGTTAACAACCCTCCCTGCAGGTGGACAGTCATACAGTTTCAGGATGGAAACAATATTATCGAGGATAAGTGGCCAGATGAGAATTCCTCCAAAATATTTGATGTTCACAGTAATGTGGTAAATAGCATTTCAGTAGCAGTTTCTAATCTCTAGTTGCCAATTGAAAATCTTCTTACAGAGTAGGAAGAATTTGATAGCTTGCAGAAATGTGGTCATTTTCTTTTTTTTTCAGCAGAGCAGATGTTCCTATATTCTTTCAAGGGTATTCTGTTATTTTCTGATCAGAAAAGATTAAGACTTTTAACATTGAGGGAAGAAGGGCAGGTTTTAGGAAGGCTTTAACATTTTCATCAATACACACATGACTTTCTCATATGGTAGAATGGCTTTGAGCAAAGATAAAATGGAGCTGCAATTGGAAGCAGCTTAGTACACCTACTCTGCTGCTGCTAAACCATCCATATGTTATAGTTATTATTCAGGCACCATGAAGTTTAGATTGTTGACCAGAAATGCTTACTTTGTAAATCTTTCATAGCATTAAGGCACTTAATTTTGTAAAATTCTAGCATAACTGAAGCATAGAACATCAGTTTCAAATTATGTTGTCAGATAATGCAAATTGCAGCGCTTTGCATAATCTTTCGACATTATTAACATAACAAAATGTAATTAGTCATTGCTTTTTTTAACTGTATCATTGCATTTGTATGCTTTCTGCACTGCAGTTTTGGTATTTAGTTCCAATTTCTCTAATCAGTTTCACATTCACTGATATCAGCAGAGACCTGCCCATAATTTGGCACATTTCCACGACATTGACAATGTAACTCCAATTTGTGAAAATTAGTCATCTCCACTGCAAGTGGAAAGTAACTGCAAGTGTTTTACAATGCAATGTTGGCACAGTACAAAAGCACACAGATGTCTACAGTGCTGCTCCTCAATGGAATGACATATTTATACAGGTTATTTACATTGCTCCACCCCTACCCAGATGGGCATCAGTCTTTAGTGTTCAGAATCATTTCTCAAAGTACTTCTGCATTGCTCATGAATTGAAAAAGAAAAATTAGATTCCCAATATTTAACAATAGTTAGAAAGCCTTAAAAAAACATTGTATTATCCCAATACGAATTCAAGTAATGCACCAGCAGAGATGTCTGCCACTTTGGGCATTCCTTCATTACATCATTACACATTTCAAAAGTATTGATTTCTGTAAAATGCTATAGGACATCCCTTGGTCATGAATGGTGTTATATGGATACATATTCTTTATTCCTTTAAGGATGTTTCCTTGCTCAGTATCTCCAAACACTGACTCCAGGTAACCATAGAAACAAAGAACGGTTATAACACAGAAAGAAGCTCTTTAGCCCATTATATTCATTTCATTCATCCCCTTGTATCTGTGCCAAGTGAATAAACTAACCATCCATTCTAATCCCATTTGCCAATATTTTGTCTATAGCTTTGCAGGTTATAGTGCTTTAGGTTCAGATCCAGATTCCTTTTTATTGAGTTGAGGGTTTCTTCCTCAACCACTAAACTGGACAGTGAATTCCAAATATCCACCATGCTCTGAGTGAAAAAGGTTTCTCCTTGTGTCTCTTTCAATCATCCCATCAATCATCTTAATCTGTGCCCCTAACAACTGATCTCTTTGCTGGGGGAAATGTTTCTTCCTTGTCTACTCTATCCAGGCTCCTCATTACATTTTTCACCTCAACTAAGTCACCCCTCACTTTCCTCTGTTCTCAGGAAGAACACACAAGCATACCCAACCTGGTTCCATAGCTGCAGTTTTCAAACCCAGAAAACACTCTTGTAAATCTCCCTGTACTCTTTCTAAAGCAATCATATCCTTCCTGTAATGTAATGATGCAAACTGTATAAAAGCCTCTTGGTCTGGGCTAACAGGTTTTCTATATAGTAGCAGCATTACATCTCTGGTTTTGTATTCAGTGTTTTGCCCAATGAAGTAAGGTATCCTGGATGCCTTCTTTACCATCTAATCATTGTGTCCTTCCACCTTCAGAGATAAATGGACAGGCACTCCAAGGTCTTGCATTCCATCTATTCCTTTAAATATGCTTCTCTTTATTGTGTGTTCTGATATGATATTTTTGATTGCCCTCCCAAATACATAACCACACACTTATAGAGTCATAGAGGTGTTTTCCTGATTGATTTCCATTTAGCACTTTTCCACTGAGTCAACTAAACCATTGATATAATTTTGTATTCAGCAATCATCTTCTTCACGGTGAACTACATGACCAACTTTTGCGTGGTCTCCAAACATCCTAATCATGCTTCCTAAGTCTAAATGATCAATTTATATCACAAACAGCAAGGGACCAAGAATGAGCCCTAACACCACTAGAAAATGCTTTCCTTTCACAAAATTATCTATTGACTAGTACCCTTTGTTTCCTGTTACTTAGCCAGTTTTGAATCCAACCCACCATATTCCTTGCATCCCGCCAGCCTTAAATTTTCTCACCTGTTCAATTAAGTTAGTAAGAAATGACCTTGATGAAACAATGCTGAATATTGCTGATTAATCCATGAGTAGCAGTACATCCTATCTCTCAGTATCACGTCTAATAAGCTGTGCACCACCAAGGTCAGAACTGACTATTCTATAATGAATTGGCTTATCCCTCACATTGTTTTTTGAATAATCCAATGCCCGCAGAATTTACTGCAGAATACTTTTATCTAATAAAAATTATAAAATGCTCCCCAGTACATATATTATTTCCATCCTGGCTTCCTTTAACAGCTTGGGATACAATTCATCCAGTCCAGGTGATTTATCATTCTTCAAACCCTTAAGTCCTTCCATTACTTTCCTTAACATTATGTTTTTTTTTATCTGACATTTCTCCTTCTCGCTCCTTAACTAGAATGGTTATGTCATCCTTCAGGACATTGAGAAAGAAGTCATTAAATACTCTGCCCATAACTTGTGCATAGATGCAGAAGTATCAGGTAACTCTCTGACAGGTCCTACCCCTCTCTGAGACAAAATATATTTGGCCTTTCCTTGATTTTAGCAGCCGATTGTTTTTTAAAATTACCTTTTTTTAGATTAGATTCCCTACAGTGTGGGAACAGGCCCTTGGGCCCAAGAAGTCCACACCAACCCTCCGAAGAGCAACCCACCCAGACTACATTTACCTCTGACAAATGCACCTAACACTATGGGCAATTTAGCATGGCCAATTCACCTGACCTGCACATCTTTGGACTATGGGAGGAAACTGGGGCACCCGGAAGAAACCCACGCAGACACGGGGACAATATGCAAACTCCACACAGACAGTTGCCTGAGGCAGAAATTGAACCTGGGTCCCTGGTGCTGAGAGGCAGTGGTGCTGACCACTGAGCCACCGTGCCACCCTATATATCTTGTCACTTTTCTAATATCCTCTTTCATTCACCCCTGTACTTCCTGTACTTCTCTTATCTTTCTAAATTTTCACTTTTTGGAGGTTGTCATAAACTGCATTTTTTCTGCTTTTTCTTACTCTGATTGCTTCTGGATAACCAGGAGACCTAGATTTGACAATGCCATCCTTTTTCTTTGGAACGTATCTACACTGTGCCTCCTATTGATTCAACATTGATTTTCCTTCAACTAACTGTATCTAGTCCTCTTTTGTTGGATCAGCTTTGTAAATTTTGTCTTCCACAATTTAGAACTTCTTATTTCCTGTTCTGTCTTTGTCCTTTTTTATAATGATACTGAATCTATCTAATTTACGATCACTATCTCTAAATTGATCACCCAGATCTTCCACAAGGCAGCACTGCCAAAGACCTCTATTTATGCTTCTTGAAAACAACTGACTAAAGTTTCAAAGAAACTGTGTTGCTAAGCACGAACTGACTATAGCTTCTCCCAGAGCTTGTATACCCCTCATTTAAGGCTGAAACATCCATTCACTTAAAGTTCCTGAACAACTGTATGACTTTACTTGCTATACTCCTTGCATTCACATAAAAAGTTTTCAACACTTCCAAATTCCTCTGTTATTCACATTTTAACCTTTGTTTCCTCTGTTTTATTTCCTGTTCTGTCTTTGACCTTTTCTATAATGGTGCTGAATTTATCTCTCCATTATGATCACTATCTGTAAACTGATCATTCAGTGCTTCTTTTCTTTCACATGCCCAGCTGTATTTCCTAAATCTAGATCTAGAATTGTGCTTTTTCTCTCATTGAGCTTATTATGTTCTCTGGAAGGTAGTTCAATAATTTTAAGCCCTCTGTGTCTTTTCCACTGTTTGTATCCCAATTGATGTTTAGGTGGTTGAAATCAGAAGAATTATTATCATATTGTTTTTATATTCAGAAATTTGCCTGCATCTATGTTCCTATAACTCTCTACACTGTGTTGTTATCAATAGTACACATCTGGCAGTGTGGCTGGCCTTCTTTTGTTTCTGAGCACAAACCATGCATCTTCATATGATGCTTCATTCATCCTCATAGATGTAATTGATTCCTTCACCACTAGTGCTACGCCTCAACTGTTTTGATGTCCTTCTCTATCCTGCCTTGTAAATCTATGTGTTGGATATTGAGCTGTTTGCCTTGCCTGTCTATTTATGCCACCACCAAACTCTCATTTACACTCTGTACAACTAAAGCAGCATTCAGTGTCCACAAGGCAGCACTATGGAAAACCTCTATTTATGCTACTTAAAAACAATTGACAAAAGTTTCAAAGAAACTATGTTACTAGGCACTAAATGACTATATCTTCTCCCGGAGAGTGTATACCCCCGATTTAAGGCTGAAACATCCATTCACTTAAAGTTCCTGAACAGCCGACTGACTTTAGTTGCTATACTTCTTGCATTTACATTAAAAACTTTTCAATACTTCCAAATTCTTCTGTTATACACATTTTAACATTTGTTTCCTCTGTTTTTCAGAGTTGTTTGCTAAGTTTCTGTCCCTTTTTTCCATACTTTGAATTTGCCCATCACCCTGCCAATCTAATTAAAACCTTCCCAATTGTAATAGCAAATCTCCCTGTAGTGATATTTATCCCCAACCTGTTCTGGTATAGATTATCTGATTTGTACAGGTCCCATCTTCTTCAGAACTGATCTGAATGCATCAAAAGTCTGTTGTCCATCCTCCCTCACCCGCTTTCCTGCCATGTGTTTGATTATTCAATTCTACTTTTTCTATGCTCACTTGCACCTAAGACTGAGTGTAATCCTAAGAGTACTGCTTTCTATTTGATGAAATTGGCTCTTACGATCTTGTCCCTATTCCTACTTGAGTCATATGGCTATGACCGCTAGCAATCAACATTAATTCTGATTTCTCTCCTCAGATGCTGCCAGATCTGCTGAGATTTTCCAACAATTTCTGATTTTGTTTCATTCTAAAGAATGTCTTGCAGCATCCCATAACATCCTTTATCCTGTCACTATAGAGACAGTGTAGAAAAGCATGTCTGATCTCTGATTCTAGAATGCCCTTTCTCCAATCCTCTTCCCCTCTTACCCCTGCCTCTGCATTTCCTGTCCCCACTGCACAGCTGAGTTGCCTGCAGACTCAGGGGACCCCTAGTGTTCTTAGATGGTCTGACAGTCATGCATTCCCTCTGTATCCGTCAATGCTATCTCTTTGTGGTGTGATCACTTCCCTAAACATACTACCCACATGCTTCCCTGCTTTGTAACTCCAGCCACTGTTCAAGTTTCAAAGTGCAGAGGTCAAGCTTGTACAGACACTTCTTGTAGATCCACCTGTCTCAGACATATGGTGTGCCAACATCTTCACACATACCAAAGGATGTATGGTCTACTTGACTGAGCTGACCTGCCATTCTATAACATTAAAACTACTTATGACAATGAGAATAGTTGAGTAAGTTATCAGTATTCATCAATCAGCTTCTTCTTTGTAATGAAGTAACAGCCATCTTAAAGGAGGCTGAAAATGAAATTAGAAGAAATAAGTACCTCCTTCTTCCACCTCACCAAACTCCCTCTACCTCACCAAACTCTCATTTTACATTCTGTACCACCGAAGCAGCAGTTAGTGCAGACCAGTCAGAATTGAGGAAAGCATCAATTTTATGTTTCTTGAAAACAAATGACTCAAGTTTCAAAGAAACAGCTTTGCTTGGTACTGACTGACTTTTCCCAAAGCTAATAAATCACTGACTTAAGGCTGAAACTTCTCTTCATGTGAAATTCCTAAAAGGCTGGAAAGCTTGAAATGAACTAATGTAATATCCCATGCAAACTCTCTGAAACTCCCTCCGCAGAGATAGACTTTAGCTCATGTTGCAATGTGTACCATATTGTTGCGAGTACCAAATTTCTCATTCTACAAAAGGCTTTTTTATGGAAGGCAGGCCGAATCCACTGGAGGAGGATTTGTCACCATTCAGGAAGTCTCACAGTTTGAGGAAAAGGCTATCAAACTGCAAGGCAGGTACTTGACAAAGGTAACCCTAGAAGGGGATACAGTTGACTAATTCCAACTGAGAATCTACAGTCTCATCTTTTTCATGTTCTAAACTTACATTAATCATTGTCAAAATTGATGACATTCCTTTATAGGATAGGTAACAGATTAAACTTTAAACATTTTTGGACTTGGTTTAAAGCCTGTCACTTTTTATGTGTTCTCAGGACACCACAGCAAGCAGATTCCTTAGAACGTTCAAGAAGTAGATTCTGAGACAAATCATCAATTCAAAAACTCTGTGTGCAGCAACCCAGCTAGATAATAGACATGGAGGAAAGATGTATAGGAGTACGAAGAGAACATGAAAGTAGACTCAGTGACTATAATAATGCGAGCCTCTCTGGAGGCTCCATAGCAAAGGCTGTGGACTGAGAACTCAGAAGACTTCATTTTAAATGAAAAATTATTTCCTAAACATAAAGCCGTTCAGCAGAAGCCCAGCGCATGTTTGGTGAGGCATATTTTATCATGTTTCTCCCACCAGGGCTCTGCAAATTTACTGTGATGTTGGAGTCGCTTTGGCAGCTTATGAAATCATTCTGCATTTGAAGAGTAAGCAAAATCACAAAGCATGTCCACCTTCCCCCAGTCAAAGGAGGAAAAGATTTCAAAGGACATTTACACTTTCTAAGGAAAGGTATTAATTACAGTCTGTTGGATTGTTTACATTTTCAATTCACCCCTAACCACTATGTCCCAGGAATCCATAGTGTTTATTTTGAACATCCGCCATTGCTAAGGTAGGGATGATAAAAAATGCATCATATCCAGTGCTCCCTGGCTGAAACTTCCAAAGCAACAATAACTCATGGAAGCTGGTGGGATGGATCCTTCTGTCAATAGCTTGCAATCGTTCACCCCAAATCCACTTGTAACTGCGCTGCAGGAACCTTGGGCTAAAATTTGTTTCATTAATAGGTTCAAAAGCTTTAGTTAACGTGCACCTTACATTTGGAATCTGCTTCAAAAAACATCTTTATTGCCTCATGAATAAAAAGTAATGAATAAAAAGTAATCAATTTACACATCATATTTGAATGCTAGGCATCCATGAGATAGTTTGACTTGCAAATATTGGAATACGCCTGAAGAAAATATTAAATGTGTGACCTGAATCAGAACCAGCAGGACCTATGAAAAGATAAAGCTCCTCTCTTATTGCAATATTCTGGTCTGAACACATTAAATCTATCAGAATTCCTGCTTTTATCATAATTATGTTGTGTATGTTTATGTGGGATAACTGCAAAGAAGCATTCAGCGTGTCAGTGGATAATCCGAGGTTTCTGCTGCTAAGTGGCTCCTCTAGAAGCAATGCATGAAAGCATCCCCAGGCAATAATTTTAATCGAAGTAACCTACAGACCATAACACAGGATACTACACTGTGATGCAAAGCACTAATCATGTTCAATGTACACATTAATTGAGACAAAATGAGCTCATAAATAGTCTTTTATGGTAAAGACTGGATAAGTAGATAAAATAGTTGCTGTATTTCAAATATAGATTACAGTGTTACCTTGTGGCATATGAAGAAATCTATTAGCAATTTGGATCTCAGGGTATGTTAGTGCAATTGAAACGATCAAAATGATACAAAGTGATACTTGGATAGATAAAGTACATGATGATAAACTCAGCTGGGAGAATTAAATCCGAAAAACTGGGTAGCTTTGGTTCAGATTAGAGATACAGACAGTGTGTTGAGTAGCAGGACTTTTTCTTCCCCCAGGAACAGCAGTGGAGATTACAACACTTGGACTGTGCTATGCTGATCAGAGGTTGCCACCTGGATTAGAGCACCCTCAGCTCTCTGGAGGAATGGAGGAAGAATGTCAATGACCATTTACACTCCTCCAGTATAAGTACTATCATCTTCTCTTTGATTCCTCACACTCACTCTATCTCTGCTATTGAGCACCCCCTCATGCTCTACCACTCTCACTATTAGCTGCAACTTCTTCCCCACTCACTGTCGCCCAACCCAACCTCTGACACCACCAACGTTGCTTGTTGTCTATTCTGCCAACTCACTTGCTCAGGGCACCTCCTGACTTTTGCATCAAAAGTAATAACAATGCCACCCACTTCCAGCTCCCTTATTTCCTCCCCCCCCCACCCCCAACTCTCTCTCTCTCCCCATGAGTAAGATTTAGGTAGAAAGAATAAAGTCAGTTAGTGACCTGCCTGACATTCAGCTTCTCAACCCTTATGTGGAGAGGATCTTGTCCTGAGTGGCTGACTGACTATTTCCAAGCACTTGAACTATTATCGGAAACTGCTCTTGACTTACTGTGCCAGGAGCCCCTGAGTGAAAGCTTTCTCCCTTGACTTGACTGAGGCCAGCTGAAAACCATGACAACTTCCCTCTTTTGTGCCTGCACTAAATGATGAGGAAAGGTAGAAGTAATGTGAGTCTAGTATCTCTGGCTGAGGGGGCCAAGTGTAAGAAAGTCAAAACAATGCAAGACAGGGATACTGTGAGCATCCAGTTAGGCTCAGAGTTAGTGATATTACGTGAAGGGCCTGGAGATACAGCATGGTCCAGTCCATGAGCTGGGTGTTTGACCCTAAGTGGTCTGTATCCTTGCTGCAGCTTTACAATGAAATCCCCAGTGCATTTGGAGGTGCAGCATTAAAGTGCTGAAGAACTTTGTTCACAGTTCATAGGTGAGCCATGAGGGTTCCTAGATGCTGGGGCATTATCAGATGTCAATGTTCGTGGACATGGAGTGCTGGTGGCATGGAGCATGCCCTATGATGTTGGCACCCAATGCCAACATGGAGATGCTTCTGATATCAATCAGCCTCACCAACACATCGTCCAATTTTGCCACAAATCACTATGACATCATCATAGCGGCTGGGGCTTAAAACAATCCTCAGGGTTAGCCCTTTCAGACTCATATATGGTTAGAAGGGTGCACTGCATGACCAGTTGGGAATGTATCTTGAAACCTCCCCCTCCCCCATCTCCATTATTTTAACTATTCGTCTAGGAAGATAGGTTTCATCAAAAAAACATAATAGAGAACTTCCATCATTTTGCATGAACAGTGGGTCCAATCATAAACTGCCAATCATCAGAAGTAATCAAAATATTTAAACAATTCTGGGGTAGAATTTAATGTTCCCATTGGAGTCAGGCTCGGAGTTGGGGTGTCCATATAACGAGTTGGGAAGAGGCACAATGGCAACCTTATCTCCTTCCTGACCTCCCCTAGTTAAGTTTGATATGAGAAGGGTCTCAAAGTTAGCCTTCCCTCTCCCAGAGACCATCTACCCAGCCTGATTACTGGCAGGGTTTAAGCCATCTGGGCAAGCTATCAGCTTTGACTGCAGCCTAGTCAAATGAGGATTGTGGGCAAGTGTTCCCTCCACATGCAACTTGAGCCCAATGGAGGCACCTGCCAGTCACAAGTGAAGGACTGACATTTCCAGGACTCTAACTGGCCTTAGCTGCATTCATCTTCATCCAAGGGCTCTAGTATTAACAGTATCCCTATGATAGACTGCTGAACATCAGAAATAAACTATCAAAGTATTTGAACAAACAGAGTGTGGAATTTAATGCTCACCTCGGAGCAAAGTTGGAAGGCAGGATGGTCATACAATGGGCAAGAAGCTGGAGGGTAGAGCATACCTTGCCAGCTCATAGAGTTGTGTAGCACAGAAACAGACCCTTCGGTCCAACCTGTCCTATTTGCCAGTATTTGGCCCATGTCCCTCCAAACCCTTGCTATTTATGCAACTGTCCAGATACCTTTTAAATGCCATTCAAATCCCCCCTCCTCAAAGATGGCATGATTGGGAATCATTGAGATTATTGAGAGTACCTCAGCAGTATAACATTCCTAGTGGCAATAAGTGAACAAATTATTTTTGACCAAAGCAATGAGAAGTTATTGAGAAGCATTACTGAAAGCAAGATAAATAATACATAAAACAACTTCATCAGTTGAGGTCATTTGTACATTAAACAGTGAACTGAAAGTATATTTAGCAAATTTGCTGTGAAGATGATTTTTATGAGATTGAAATAAACCTTACAGGCAATATAGTAGCACAATATGATTAAGCAGAATGAGTTACAATGACAAATACTATTTAACTCAGTGAACAATACTTACTCCATTAAGTACTTTTTAAAACAATATTGAGGACATTTGGCTTTAAAACGGAATATTTTGATAAAGCATCATTTAATGCCCACCTTTTAAAGGTGAAATATATTTAATTTTTCTTCAGAAACTACCTTTGTTTCTGATAAGATGCATTAATATATTTATTTTGGTTTGCAAGCTTTTAAATGGAACATTAATTCCAGATGTTCGATTGCCAGTTAATTCCATATGAAATGGGTCGGGTTTCTCTTCCTTCATTTCTCAATTCCCATGTATATTTCTGTCTGATAAACTGCCACAATCAAGCATAACATAAAAAAAACCAAGCCATGCTGAGAAAGCTACCAGAGGACCAGCTTTGCAGTTAATGGGGAAATAAGTCACTGAAGGAGAAAGCTGGAAATGATGGCACCACTGTTAGAAAAAAAAATCAGGGGAATTAAACATTTGAAATATTTAATCTTATCCCATGATTGATTGGCCAACAGGAAAAAAGTATCAACATTAATTTTAACAGCATTTGCAGAGAGAGAGAGAGAAGCAATCATCAAACTAAATAGGTTAAGACTGAAGCCGTTGTTTCTGTGTCTGCCACAAATTCTGTTCCCTGTTCACTGTTTCTGACCCTGGTGACAGCCTGAAGCTGAGCAATCTTATTTATGTTCCACCGCTATGGGGGGAAGGGGCTCGTAAAATCCAGCAAAGCCCAGCTACCCATTTCTTATCTCTTCCATCCTGTCTGAAATTTTATGTGGGACGCGGGAGACATTGAGTGGACCACTGAAGCCCTTAAGCGGCTATTGATTGGTGACTTACTTGTCTACTTCTGCTCCTGCTACTATTTTATCAAAGACAGCAGGGTCTGAACTGATTGTCTCGATGTTTTAGTTATGTGGGCTGGTATCAAGCAGGAGAGGGCCCTCTGACAGCCTGTCTCAGTGTATTCGACCCCTCCCCCCACGACTTATGTTGATGTTCAGGGATCTCCACTGGGGACTCTTGTAGTGCCAGCAGTGGCCACTAGAAGAGGTGTGTGCAACTGAGAGTAACCAAAGCTAAAGTCACCATAGTCCCATATTTTTCCTCTCTCATTAGAAAGAGAGAGAGAGAGACAACTGGTGGTGCTTTAACCCGAGGATCACCATGCCTCAAGTGAGAAGCAAGGTTGAGAAGTGGGACCTTCATGACAGTACAGCCATTGACCCATACTGTTGGCATCATTCTACATTACAGACCAACCAACTGAGATAACTGACTCCTTGAGAGTAAAGAGCTGTTTGGCCATGTGATTAGACAATAGACAATAGGTGCAGGAGTAGGCCATTCTGCCCTTCGAGCCTGCACCACCATTCATTATGATCATGGCTGATCATCCTCAATCAGTATCCTGTTCCTACCTTCTCTCCATAACCCTTGATTCCACTATCCTTAAGAGCTCTATCCAACTCTTTCTTAAATGAATCCAGAGACTGGGCCTCCACTACCCTCTGGGGCAGAGCATTCCACACACCCACCACTCTCTGGGTGAAGAAGTTTCTCCTCATCTCTGTCCTAAATGGTCTACCCCATATTTTTAAGTTGTGTCCTCTGGTTCGGCACTCACCCATCAGCAGAAACATGCTTCCTGCCTCCAGAGTGTCTAATCCTTTAATAATCTTATATGTCTCAATCAGATCCCCTCCCAGTCTTCTAAACCCAACGGTATACAAGCCCAGTCGCTTCAGTCTTTCAGTGTAAAGTAGTCCCGCCATTCCAGGAATTGACCTCGTGAACCTATGCTGCACTCCCTCAATAGCCAGAATGTCTTTCCTCAAATTTGGAGACCAGAACTGCACACAATACTCCAGGTATGGTCTCACCAGGGCCCTGTACAGCTGCAGAAGAACCTCTTTGCTTCTATACTCAATCCCTCTTGTTATGAAGGCCAGCATGCTATTAGCCTTCTTCACTACTTGCTGTTCCTGCATGCTTACCTTCATTGACTGATGTACATGAACACCCAGATCTCTCTGTACTGCCCCTTTACCTAAATTAATTCCATTGAGGTAGTAATCTGCCTTCCTGTTCTTGCCACCAAAGTGGATAACCATATATTTAACCACATTAAACTGCATCTGCCATGCATCTGACCACTCACCTAACCTGTCCAGGTCACCCTGTAGTCTCCTAACATCCTCCTTACATTTCACCCTGCCACCCAGCTTAGTATCATCAGCAAATTTGCTAATGTTATTACTAATACCATCTTCTATATCATTAATATATATTGTAAAAAGCTACGGTCCCAGCACTGATCCCTGCAGTACCCCACTGGTCACCGCCTGCCATTCCGAAAGGGAACCGTTTATCACTACTCTTTGTTTCCTGTCAGCCAACCAACTTTCAATCCAAGTTAGTACTTTGCCCCCAATACCATGCGCCCTAATTTTGCTCACTAACCTCCTATGTGGGACTTTATCAAAAGCTTTCTGAAAGTCCAGGTACACTACATCTACTGGATCTCCCTCGTCCATCTTCAGAGTTACACCCTCAAAAAATTCCAGAAGATTAGTCAAGCATGATATCCCCTTCATAAATCCATGCTAACTCTGACCTATTCTGTTACTACTATCCAAATGTGTCGTAATTTCATCCTTTATAATAGACTCCAGCATTTTTCCCACCACTGGAGTCAGACTAACTGGTCTATAATTTCCTGCTTTCTCTCTCGCTTCTTTCTTAAAAAGTGGTACAACATTAGTCACCCTCCAATCCGCAGGAACTGATCCCGAATCTATCAAACTCTGGAAAATAATCACCAACACATCCATGATTTCTCGAGCCACCTCCTTCAGTAACCTGGGATGTAGACCATCAGGCCCTGGGGACTTATCAACCTTCAGACCTAACAATCTCTCCAACACCAATTCCTGGCAAATATAAATTTCCTTAAGTTCAGGTCCTTCAGCCACTGTTACCTCTGAGAGATTGCTTGTGTCTTCCCCAGTGAACACAGATCTGAAGTACAAATTCAATTCTTCTGCCATTTCTTTGTTCCCCATAATATATTCCCCTGTTTATGTCTTCAATGGTGCAATACCTCAGCAGGGATGACAGTGGAGGAACAATGGCAGATATTTTAGACTTAACCATTTTTTTGCCTTTCACATGGCTAAAAAAGCCTTTACTATCCTCCTTTATATTTTTGGCCAGTTTACTTTTGTACCTCATTTTTTCGAGGAGAAAGTGAGGACTACAGATGCTGGAGATCAGAGCTGAAAATTTGTTGCTGGAAAAGCGCAGCAGGTCAGGCAACATCCAAGGAACTGGAGAATCGACGTTTTGGGCATAAACCCTTCTTCACTTGACACTTTCCTCATTCCTGAAGAAGGGCTTATGTCCGAAACGTCAATTCTCCTGTTCGTTGGATGTTGCCTGACCTGCTGCGCTTTTCCAGCAACACATTTTCAGCTACCTCATTTTTTTCTCTGCATATTTCCTTCTTAGTAATCCTCTGTTGTTTTAAAAAAGCTTCTCAGTCCTCTGTTTTCCCACTTATCTTTGCTATGTTATACTTTTTCTCTTTTAACTTTATATGTTTCTTAACTTCCCTCGTCAGCCACGGCCACCCATGCCTCCTTCTAGGATCTTTCTTCCTTTTTGGAATGAACTGATCCTGCAACATCTGCATTATACATAGAAATATCTGCCATTGTTCCTCCACTGTCATCCCTGCTGAGGTATTGCACCATTGAATTTTGGCCAGCTCCTCCCTCATAGCTCCATAGTTCCCTTTATTCAACAGAAATATTGTCACTTCCGATTGTACCCTCTCCCTCTCAAATTGCAGATTGAAGCTTATTGTATTATGGTCACTACTTCCCAATGGCTCCTTCACTTCGAGGTCCCTGATCAATTCTGATTCATTGCACAATACCAGATCCAGAATTGCCTTTTCCCTGGTAGGCTCCAGCACCAGCTGTTCTAAGAATCCATCTCGGAGGCACTCCTCGAAGTCTCTTTCTTGAGGTCCAATACCATCCTGATTCTCCCAGTCTACCTGCATGTTGAAATCCCCCATAACAACTGTAGTAACATCTTTGCAACAGGCCAATTTCACCTCCTGATTCAACTTACATCCGACATCCAGACTACTGTTTGGGGGCCTGGTAGATAACTCCCAAGAGGGTCTTTTTACCCTTAGAATTTCTCAGCTCTATCCATACTGACTCTACATCCCCTGATTCTAGGTCTCCCCACACAAGGGACTGAATATCATCCCTTACCAACAAGGCCACACCACCCCCTCTTCCCGTCAGTCTGTCCTTCCGATAGCACGTGTAGCCTTGAATATTCATTTCCCAGGCTCTGTCCACTTGAAGCCACGTCTTAGTTATCCCCACAATATCGTATCTGTCAATTTCCAAAATAGCCTCAAGCTCATCCATCTTATTTCTAATGCTTCGTGCATTCATATATAGTATTTTTAATTTGTTACTGCCCTCACCCTTCCCATCAACTCCTATTTCACTCAACCTAACAGCACACCCACTCAAATAACAATCACTTACCTTCCCGACTGGCTTTGTGCTCCAACTTCACTTCCGCCCAGCACCCGCCGTTCTCTGCTGCTAAAAAAGCCCTGAAGAGTAGAAATCCCACCTCCCACCTCATGATTTTAGGTATGGAGTGTGGCTGCAGGGACAACCCTATGGAATCCAATCCTTGATGTGCTGTTTGATCTCAGATAGGTTTCATGGACTGCAATATCGCTCAACTCCAGTCCTACCTCAGTTCATCTGCTTCTGAAAGTCATCCGTGCCTTCTTATATTGATGTGAAGGTGCCGGTGTTGGACTGGGGAAGACAATAACCTGGTGTTGTGTGATTTTTAACTTTTCTTATATTGAGACTTGATTATTTGACTGCCTGAATCATTTCCTGGCTGGCCTCCTACTGTAGTGATTTCAAAACAGCCACTTTTGAATTGTTGGTTTGTTTATTATAGATTTTGCTCAAGCATGTATTTGGGCACAGATTTTACTTATTTGGCCTGGATACCCTCTCCACCAGCACTAAGGTTTCAGCACCATTTATAATTCTCAGATTTACACAGGGCCCCCTTCTCATTTCAATCTCAGCCACGGGTCCTCTGGTTGCTATAGCTACTCAGGCTTAGGTTTTCCATCCATGAAGCAATAGTTACAACTTACACTTCTATCTAGGTCCCCATAGGAATGGAAACTTATCCCGTCTTTTCTACAACATCGGATAGATTTACCATCACAGTCTGAAGAAGCTCTCAGAGCTACTTTTATCTATTTTAAACTGTTAGAGTGTATTTAAATATCAATCTTTATCACTTGTCTCATTTGACCTTTCAAATTCCACCCAATGAAATCTTGTGTCCTTCCAAGACTCTGCTGCCCATATCTGAATTCACTCCAAATCACTTCCATCCAATGTGCTTGCTAACCTTCAGTTACTCCCAACTGACAACATCTCAAAAGAAAATACATATCCTTTTTTGAAATCTCTGTACACCCCTGTCCTTCCTTATCTGTGTTGCATCCTCCAGCATTACAAGTCTCTGAAATCTGAACTCTCTGCCTGGTATTCCCCCCCCCCCCCCGATTCTTATACATCCTGGTTTTAATTGCTTCAAAACTGGAGGCTGTGTCTTCAGAAACACAAACAGAAATTACTGGAAAAGCTCAGTAGGCCTGGCAGCCATCTGTGCAGAGAAATCAGAGTTCACATTTCGGGTCAAGTTAATTTTGATTTCTCTCACAGATGCTGCCAAACCTGCTGATCTCTTCCAGCAATTTCTGTTTGTGTTTCTGATTTACAGCATCCACCGTTCTTTCAGCTGTGTCTTTAGTTGCTTTGGCCCTAAACTCTGGAATTCATTCTTTGAACCTCTTAGCAATTGAAGATGCCTCTTAAAAGCTACATCATCAATCAAGATTTTGGTCATGTCCTAATTTCGCCTTCAGTGGCTTAATGTCAACAATGTTTTTAATGACATCACTCCCAAAAAGCTCCTTGGGAAGTTTTATTCTGTTAAATGAGCTATACAAATGTAAATTATTATCACAGGAACTGTGATAAATACTAATATTAATTAAGATTAATTTGTGGCAGGGACCAAAGACAACCACTTCAATCTCCCTAATATTTAGATATCTGCCATAATATACCAGTCATGTCTAATCCCACAGTGCAGCATTTCCTTAGGCCTAATAGAAACTCAACGACATTAGTTTCCTTCAAGGTGTGAATAGTTGTATGGTATTATGTCTCACAGCAGATAGGTGATGCACCTTTAAGGGATATACTCATGACTTCATTATAATACCAATAGAGATGTGACCTAAAGGCATAAAGATCTCAGGCTCCATCTGACTGACCTCTGTCCTCCTGCAGCATGACACACTGAGGGAAGCACGTTCAAATTGCTTACATTTAGCTCAAAACCTCTGTGATTGCTGTGTACATATGTAAATATACCAAACTATAATAAACATTCATTGAATTCTCTGCATTATGTCACTTATATTTCATATTTATGTTAAAGGAGCCAGCTTAAGTATCATATCACATTGTGATAGGTGTAGGTCATCAGCTAACACATATGACTATCACCACAAGCTCTTCCCTAGTTCACCAAATATGGAAGAGAAGCTATTCAAGTCAATGGCTGAACAAGTTAAAAAGTTATTTACTCAGTGAAATGACAATGATGGAACTATGATCCAGGTATAGTCTAACTCAATATCTCATATGAAAGCACAATTTAACAGTTTGGGATAGCAGCCAAAATTGTGCAGCTATGGTTGAGGACATCCGTTTTGTGCAGAGATCTCAGGAGAGTCTGTGTAGGCACCTTCAGTCACCACTCACATTTAAACTAACTGTGAACAGTGTATTACCATTGAGTTTTCTTTCTGACCCTGGGAGTTACAGGCAAAAGTTTTTCCAGAAGTCCCCCTTGTTTTACTGAAAAGAAATCCAGGCAGTATTCAAGTGATAGCTGGCTGAAACATGAAAGTAAATAAACATCCACTTGCTTCCTAAATCTGTTCTACCTACTGAGTCACCTATGAAGACAAACTCTGAATATTCAACTACAGAAAACATTCAGCTGCAGAACACAACTCTTGAACTTTATCTCTTCAAGAATTGAACTGTATAATTTTTATAAGGTTCTTTAATCATTATCTGCATTTCATCCTTGTATGCATTTAGTTTGCAATAGTATAGATCAGAAAGGCGGCCTTTGTGTGGAGCCGCAGAAAATGGGGGGGATACTAAATTAATATTTTACATCAGTGCTAACTGTGGAAAAGGATATGGAAGATATAGGTAAAACAAATGACTGCAGATGCTGGAAATCAGATTCTGGATTAGTGGTGCTGGAAGAGCACAGCAGTTCAGGCAGCATCCTGCCTGAACTGCTGTGCTCTTCCAGCACCACTAATCCAGAATATGGAAGATATAGACTGTACGAAAATAGATGGTGACATCTTGCAAAATTTCCAGATTACAGAGGAGGAAGTGCTGGATGTCTTGAAACAGTTAAGGTGGATAAATCCCTAGGACCTGATCAGGTGTATCCAAGAACTCTGTGGGAAGCTAGAGAAATGATTGCTCGGCCTCTTGCTGAGATATTTGTATCATCGATAGTCACAGGTGAGGTGCCAGGAGACTGGAGGTTGGCTAACGTGGTGTCGCAGTTTAAGAAGGACAGTAAAGACAAACCAGGGAACTATAGACCGGTAAGCCTGACCTCGGTTGCGGGCAAATTGTTGGAGGGAATCCTGAGGGACAGGATGTACATGTATTTGGAAAGGCAAGGACTGATTAGGGATAGTCAACATGGCTTTGTGCGTGGGAAATCATGTCTCACAAACTTAATTGAGTTTTTTGAAGAAGTAAGAAAGACGATTGATGAAGGCAGAGCAGTAGATGTGATCTATATGGACTTCAGTAAGGCGTTCAACAAGGTTCCCCATGGGAGACTGATTAGAAAGGTTAGATCTCATGGAATAAAGGGATAACTGGCCATTTGGATACAGAACTGGCTCAAAGGTAGAAGACAGAGGGTGGTGATGGAGGGTTGTTTTTCAGACTGGAGGCCTGTGACCAGTGGAGTGCCACAAGGATCGGTGCTGGGCCCTCTACTTTTTGTCATTTACATAAATGATTTAGATGTGAGCATAAGAGGTACAGTTAGTAAGTTTGCAGATGACACCAAAATTGGAGATTAGTGGACGGCGAAGAGGGTTACCTCAGATTACAACAGGATCTGGACCAGATGGGCCAATGGAATGCGAAGTGGCAGATGGAGTTTAATTTAGATAAATGCGAGGTGCTGCGTTTTGGGAAAGCAAATCTTAGCAGGACTTATACATTTAATGGTAAGGTCCTAGGGAGTGTTGCTGAACAAAGAGACCTTGGAGTGCAGGTTCATAGCTCCTGGAAAGTGGAGTCGCAGATAGATATGATAGTGAAGAAGGTGTTTGGTATGCTTTCCTTTATTGGTCAGAGTATTGAGTACAGGAGTTGGGAGGTCATGTTGCGGCTGTACAGGACATTGGTTAGGCCACTGTTGGAATATTCTGGTCTCCTTCCTATCAGAAAGATGTTGTGAAACTTGAAAGGGTTCAGAAAAGATTAGATGGATGTTGCCAGGGTTGGAGGATTTGAGCTATACAGAGAGGCTGAACAGGCTGGGGCTGTTTTCCCTGGAGCGTCGGAGTCTGAGGGGTGACCTTATAGAGGTTTATAAACTTATGAAGGGCATGGGTAGGGTAAATAGGCAATGTCTTTTCCCTGGGATTGGGGAGTCCAGAACTAGAGGGCATAGGTTTAGGGTGAGAGGGGAAAGATATAAAAGAGACCTAAGGGGCAGCCTTTTCACGCAGAGGGTGGTACTTGAATGGAATGAGCTGCCAGAGGGTGTGGTGGAGGCTGGTACAATTGCAACATTTAAGAGGCATTTGGATGGGTATATGAATAGGAAGGCTTTGGAGGGATATGGGCCAGGTGCTGGCAGGTGGGACGAGATTGGGTTTGGATATCTGGTTGGCATGGACGGGTTGGACCGAAGGGTCTGTTTCCAAGCTGTACATCTCTATGACTCTATGACTAAATTTTACTTAAGTGACTTATAGTAGCATTTTGTAATAAACCAGCCTTTATCTTATTAAGATTAAAGTTTTGGTGTTCGCTATTTTTTTTCAAATTGCATCACCCACAAACTAAAAGAGTCCTGCTTGCATGCACACACGTGAGCCCACAGACCATTTTGAGTAAAATGCCTTGTATTTTTGATTGTTACAGACTACTAACTGTTATGACATGGTAGACATTGTGTGAATGATTTAGAAGTTGCTCAGGCACTCTGGTTGAACAATCTGTCTCCAGAATACCACGGTGCTGGCACTACAGAAGTGTAAAACATCAAAAACTCCAGACAGACTAATTCTATTGACTTGTGCTTATGCAGCAAAGCCAAAGGCTTGTTAAGGTGATGGCATCTGTGTGCACCAGGCTTTTCATGACATCAGTTCGCTGACTGGCACCTAATCTGCTGTTTTGGATCTCAGACATCCTGTTGATAACTACTCTCAAACATCCACAGAGGAACACGTGCACATCTGTACAATGGACTGCTTCCTCCCATGCTCCACCCCTCCTACCTAGTGCTAACTAAAAGCAGCAGCATGAGGTATTTGTGAGGCTGGCAGTGTGGATGGATGAGGGTGACGTGCAGTGTCTGAGTGTTAAGAGCTGGGTCTTGACAGCTATGGACAGCTGCTGGGTGAGTGTTATCGGTATGGCACATTGTGCAATGTGAGACTTTGGTTGTGTGGACTAGCACCTTCTCGCCCTCCCCTTTCAGAATACTGTATGCCTGCTCAGAGACATCATTGACCCTAGCACCATCCTGAAGACCTGCTTGCTGCCACAGAAATGCCTATCTGTGCCCCTTCCCCTATCGCTCCTTATCGCCTACACTTTGACCCTCTCTGCTGAACAACAGAGCCAATTGTGCTGCTAATGATCTGGCTGCTGCTGTTGCTTTCCCCTGAGAGGCCATTCCTTCCCAACAGTATCAAATACAGTATTCCTGTTTGAGAGGGGAATGGCCACAGGGGACTCCTGCAGTACGTGCCCATGCTAACTCATCTTCCTGGTGGTCACCCAACTCTTCTCTGCCTATGGAACTTATACTGTGGTGTGACCAGCTTGCTAAATGTATTGTCCATGACATTCTCAGCTTTGTGGATGAACCATTGGGAGTCCATCCACAGCTCCAGGCACTCCATGTGGCGCATCAGGAGCTGCAGCTGAACACACTTCCCGCATACGGAGTCATCATGGATACTAGAAGTGCTCCTGATTTCCCACATATTGCAGGAAGAATATTCTATGGGGCCAGGTTCTCCAGCCATTTGAGAAGCTTATTGACTAAATCAACTACAGACACTAATCCAGGAACTAACTATACAACCTCATGTACTAGTTCATAGACTCCAGTCTCTCACTCCTGTACTCTACTCCCAACAGACCACAACTCCAAAAAGGAAATACTATATCAGTCTCCAGGCACAACTCACTCAGTCTGCAAACTTAGTTCGTAAACAGCCAAGCCTAAGTCACTGGGTGAATTACAATGTCACATCTGGAGCTCTGTCCCTAGATTCAGCTCCACGTTTACTCTGACTAACCCTGCTCCTCAGGTATTTATCCTGCTGTTCACCCCCCCAGATTCACTCTGACTAACCCCACTCCTCAGTTATTTATCCTGCTGTTCACCCCCCAGATTCACTCTGACTAACCCCACTCCTCAGTTATTTGTCCTGCTGTCTACCTCCAGGGTCACTCTGACTGACCCACTCCTCAGGTATTTATCCTGCTATTCACCCCCAGGCTCACTCTCCTTCCCTCTGTTGCTGCTGCTCTCGCTGCTCAGACTGATCTTGTAGGGATCGACATCACTGCTCATTTACAATCAGTCCAGCTGCCCTTTAAAGGGGCAGACTGCCTTTAAGAGGGAGAAGTGAAGTGCACACTCCTAGCCACACACAATGCTCTGTCTAGTCAGCAGCACACCACAATCAGCTGAATGCCAAAGTCATGAAAATTAAGAGGCACGGTAAAGGTTGAATGTTGCCTGCTTTAACTTGGATGGCCATAAGCTGTTTGTTAGTCTAGACATCTAGGTACTTTCCTTTGGAATCAGATTCAAATCTGCCAATGCAGATGGTGGAATTTGAATTCATGAAAAATTTGGGATTACGAGTCTTAACAATTTAATTTGATTTGATTTATTATTGTCACATGTACCTAGATACAGTGAAATGGTTTGTTTTGTGTGCAGTACAGGCAGATCATAACATACAAAGATCATAGAGTGACTGACCAGTGCAAGGATTTCAAAGTTATAGCTGCAAAGAAGGTTCACAAAAAGCCAAGATCCATATTAGACTTGAAATTTGAAAGGTCCATTCAGCAGTCTAATAACAGCATAGAAGCAGCTGTTCTCGAACCTATTGATGCATGTGTTTAAGCTCTTGTATCTTCTGCCTGATGGAAGAGGTTATAACCAAGCTGGAAGGGGTCTTGATAATGTTGCCTGCCTTTCTGAGGCATCAAGAAATGTAGCTGAAGTCAATGGATGGAAGGTTGGTTTGTGTGAAGGACTGGGCTGTGTTCACAACTCTCTGTAGTTTCTTATGGTCCTGGGAAGAGCAGACGCACTACCAAGCTATGATGCATCCGGAGAGAATGCTTTCTGTGGTCCTTCTGTAAAAGTTGACCATGAAACCATTGCCAATTGTTGGAAGAACCCTTTTGATTCACTAATTGCCTTTAGGAAAGGAAATCTGCCATCCTTACCTGATCTGGCTTACCTGTGACTCCAGACCCTTCATAATGTAGTTGACTTTTAACTGCCCCCTGAGCAATTAGGGATAGACAGTAAGTACTAGCCTGGCCAGCAAAGTCCATACTCCATGAATGAATAAAAATAATGCTACATTCCCATTCTCTCTCCATACCCCTTGATACCTTTAATATCTAAAAAGTTATCAATCGCTTTATTTTACATACTTAGTGCTGAAAATGTGTTGCTGGAAAAGCACAGCAGATTAGGCAGCATCCAAGGAACAGGAGAATCGACGTTTCGGGCATAAGCCCTTCTTCAGGAAGGGCTTTTCTTTACATACTTAGTGACCTGGCTACCATAGCCACTATCATAGTGAATTCCACAGGTCAACTATACACTAAGTGATGAAATGTATCCTCATCGTAGCTTTAAACAATCTACCCTTTATTCTGAGACTGGGACCTCTGGTTCTAGACTCTTGAACCAGATGAACTATCTTCCCTGCAACTAGTCTGTCTAGCCCTTTTGGAATTTTATGTATTTCAATCAGATACTCTCTCATTCTTCTCAACTCGAGTGAATATCGGTACAGTTGAAGCAACGTCTCTTGGTATGAGCTCAGTGAACCTCAGATGCAATCGCTACTTTCCAACAATGATCAGCCCAGATGTTTTTCAACAAAGCCTGCATGATCCTCTGCAAACAGGTCCTTGAACAAACCTCATTCACTTCAGTGCCATGTTTCTGAGATCTCAATTTCTTTGTAGTAAATTCTCCGAAACTTTCTTGGCTGTTCTAGATGAACTTGGTTGAGCTTGCTTTGTGAAGAGATTACTGGAAGGACATACTCTTATTTCAACAATATGGGAGCCCCAATCAAGCTTAGCTTTCAACCAAATGAAAACTCACAACCCATAATTTCAGTCCAGGATAAGAGAATTAGTTTAGATTTTAATAATGTATTTTATATGCATACCTCTTAAAAAAACAACCCAAATCCCAAGATACCTTAAGTCTGGCATTAGAGTTTGAGCTCCTGTGCTTTCTATTCTCTCCCAAGGGCATTCAACAACAATTGACTTTACATTTTCTCTCTCCCTCTCCCTCTCTCTCGCACTCTCTCTCTCTCACACACTCTCTCTCTCTCTCTCTCTCACACACACACACACACACACACACACACACACACACACACACACACACATAACAACCTATAGCTTTGCCTCAGGATTCTCTGTTGATTCTTGTTCAGTGTAGCCTTTGGTAGCTTGCCTAGTTGAAATCTAGTTCATGGACAAAATGATTAATGTGTGTTTGATATGGCCCACCTTGGTTCTTTTGTCCCTTTGTATTCAAAGCACAATAAAGCAAATTAATCTAAATCATTCTGAACTGATTCCCAGTGTCTATGAAGAAAAAAAGACACAATCATTTCCGTCAGCCTCTATTAATTAAAAATCTTAATGTGTAAAGAGCAAATTCTTTCCCACAGAATTTTCATTCACTTGCCAATTTCTGCCAATGAGCTGTGTGCTGAATTTATTTGAATGGGAACTCATTAGTTTAAATCGATTGTAGAATATGTAGTAAGTGAGCCTTAATGTGAAAAGTACAAACAGGAAATAAATTGAGTTATTAAAGTAACATTGTCAAAAGGACATTTCATATACTTTCATCTCTGATGTGTATTTAGTCCTACAGTAGTTAACTTACAATTACTAGTGATCAGCTGGATTAAAGCCAGCACTGGCAACTGTTCTCCCTTGAAGATAATTAACCATCGTGACAAAGTTGGAGGGGGAACTTTTCTTTCTCTCTGACAAAGAACACAAGAATGCCTGCTGTTCTCCATAATTAATGACCAACTAATGAAACTGAATTCTCAGCAACAGCATATTGCTGTGGGCTAGTAATCATGGTCAATATAGCAAGCATTCTGTTCTTTGTCATTAAAAAGACATTATTGGACAATAGACACAGAAGTCACAAACCTTCTAAAAGCAGAAAAAAACTGGGGGTCTGTATTGACATTTGCACTTCTGCAACTCAGTTACATTTCCAAACAGTGATCTGGCTGCTGTGGCGCAGTCTAAAGTTCAGTTCACTCTGTTTAAGCACCGGGCAGTCAATGGCAATATTTCAGTTGAAAAAGCCTTGTAGGGTAGGGCATCTTCTTTAACTGATGCATTTGACTGTTCAAATTATTATTCTGAAATCTGATGATTGATCAGCAGAAAGCTTATGTAGTATGTTCAAAGTATTGTGCAAATTAAATAAATGTGTAATACCTCGACAGCGCTGAAAATTGAAAACAAAAACCTCCCAAAAACCTTCTCATTCTGGAACTTGAAAAGGATTTCACCACTGTGGTGTTGGGGCTGTTAACCTGGTCCAATCAGGGATCCCTGGCTGACCAGAGTGTCAGACATCCTGTTCACTCTGAGAGCTGGCTCTGAGGGAGTTGGATCAGTGTCAAGGACTCTCCACGTGTGAATGAAGGGTGACTTGGTGACAGTATACATCACAAAGTATATCTTTCTTATTGTACCTCCCAGGGGAAGCATTCCCTTGCCAGGCCACTTAACTACATGACCCCCCAAGTGCAATCCTGCAGTTTATAGTGCAATGAGTGTTTATATCCTTCCTCCAAATGTCATTTGTGTGTAAGACAGCAATTACCTGCTCTTCTTTCAGATTTTGGTACTGCTTATGATGCAGTCTCGTCTCTTTGGAGACCAAATTCAGATTAACCATGTTGCAAGTTTTACTCATCTCTTTCGATTTCCCTTCCACTGTGATAGGTCACTTCCTATTTGACCACTTACATTGTTCCATCCAAGCTCAATATTACATTAAAGTTAGCTCTGCTTTCTCTCATAGGTGCTGCCAGACCTGCTGAGGTTTTCCAATAATTACTGTTGTTGTTTAGGCTGTTGGCTTTGGAGGTTTGGTGGGGTGACCCCCAGGACGTTTGTGTCTCAATGGCCCAGATGTGCTGAGGATCTCCCAGCCAGAGGCAGCTTGACCCTCCTTGGCATGAACTATTAAGTGTCAAAAGGGGACAGGCAGTGTGGATATAGAAGACCTGGCCACCTCTGCAATGTTCTGAGTGGAGAGTGTCAATACATTAGTTTCCCAACCCCTCTGTTGCCATGCACTTGGTCCAGGGAACTAATGGCTTGTATACCTGTGTCAGCATTCCCTGAGGGTGATGGTCTGGTTTTCCATGACAGTCATCAATCGGTCCATGGAGACAGTCAGACGATCATTTAATTCGTTCTAGGCAAGGAGGATCATTGAGTCCCATATTCCTGTCTGCTACTGCTCCACCCCGTACATTTGGATAAGGTCCATGATTGCCAACACCATAAGGTCCTCTCCAACCTGAGGCTGAGCAGGTGCTTGATCTCCAGGAGCCCTTCAAGTGCTACTTGCCTGGACTGGTCGCTTCCTCCGACAGCTATGGATCTCTAGTAATGTGGTTCTCACCAGATTATGTACCTACCCGATCTGTGGCTACCTCCCCCAAGTTGTCAGTATCTGGCCTAGTAGAGGGGTGTATGAGGCAGGTTTGCTGATGTTCCCTTTGTGGCTCCTGTCCTCAGATGTTGAGGAGGGCTCTTCAGGTGGAGCTGAGACTTTCTCCATAGAGATCATCAGCAGGCTAGAGGAAACTGCAAGACCAAAGTTGTCGCAGCCAGTGGTGCACAAGGATTGAGAATGACAGCATGTTAATGTGATAGTTGCAGTGAAATGAAGTGTGGAACTTACTCATTTGGCAGGACATGGCTGCTTCAGCATTCTCACAAGAGTGGTCCCAGTCTTTTCCTGTGAGGCCAGGACACTCTCCTTATAGGGGGTGAGGACACAAATGTTGGGCACCCCTCCTTCTTGGATGGGCTCCCTCTGCCTGTAACAGGTTTTATTTTCTGGTAATGAGCAAAAGGGGGTGAAATGAGTGAGATCACAATAGGTGGCATGGCTGTTAGTGCTGGTGCATGTGGGGGAAAGGTGGCGAGCAGTACTGAAGGATCAAGGAAGCAGCACGATGGCATGTAGAGTCAGTGGTGTTTGAGGTTATGGGGTTGGATGGGAAACGAGAGTGAATAAGGGAAGATGTTGCATGCAATAGTCACAGCAGTGAGTGAAAAGTGACAGGGGAAGGGTGTGGCACTTACCCTGGGAGAATGCAGGAGGTCATTAACTTTCTTTTTAACATTGCTAGCTCTTCCTCTGTACCCTGGAGACACCATTGGCGTGTGTAACGACTTCAGACCAGGCTGGCAGGATCCGGTGATGAGATCTCCTGTGCCAGTCCTGTGTACCATCCTGTTCATCAGGACCTCCAGGTCCATGTAGAGAATTGTGGTGCCATCTTCACCTTCTCCAAAATGTTCAGATTCCGTACTTGACCGAGCATGGCAGCTTCGGAATGCCAGTGTCCATCTGGGTGTACAGCAGGCATTTAAAAATGGTGTAGGCACAATGATTACCAATGTTTAACTGGACAGCCAGAGTGGTGAGCTGTACCTGGAACAGTGTGTGGTAAGATGAAAATTTTGCAAGATAGGGTGAGAAAATTTGCTACATCTTGCAGCCAAATGTTCCATAAGACTCAATGCAACGCGGACTGAGAAAAGAAGAATGTAAGATTCAGTTGTACATCACTTCTCATGTTATGTTTGACCTGATTTGGCAGCTGGATACTAAATACAGCCACTAAAGTGCAAGCAATTAATTGGGTGGTGATGGCTTCATGGTATTATTGCTGGACTGATAATCTTGAGATCCATCTAATGTTCTGCTGATACAGGTTTGAATCCCATTTCGGCAGATAGGGGAATTTAAATTCAATAAGAGCCTGGAATTAAGAGTCTAATCATGATCAGTTGTTGATTGTTGGAAAAACCCATCTGGTTCAGTCATGTCCTTTTGGGAAGGAAACTGCCATCCTTACCCGGTTTGGCCTCCACATGACTCCAGACCCACAGCAATGTTGCTGACTCTTAACTGCCATCTAGGCAATTAGGGGTGAGCAATAAATGCTGGCCTAAACAGCAATACTCACATCCTGTGAATGAATAAAAAGCTAAATCAAATTATGGTTGTTCTTATGTTTCTTATGTTTTAGTGAACAGAAAATTCCTTCCTGTTGCTTTTAAATTGTCAACCACTATAAAACATAACAATTACTTCAAAGGCTTACGCCACCTCAATAATGGCAACTGTTTGAATGCAGATTTACATAACTAGCCAACATTATGATTTTTGATCAGGTTTGTCAGAGTAAATTTAGTCTGGTCAACAATGACCTACTCTGCCAAGAATGCTAATTTGAGAGCTTTGCTTGAACAACCAATGAGAAGAATAAATAGTATAAATAAAGGCATTGTTGGGAGGATAAGAAATCATCATGCAGTTCCAATGTTAGAATATTCATACAAAAATAATTAAAAGCTTAAATAAGCATTTCATTGCAGGGAATGGAACATGATTTGGACTGTTTCTGGGAAGTAATTGTGAAGTTTCTTCCATCAATTACAAAAAAAAACCTCAGTCCCAAAAAAACTGGAGAGTCTACTTAGTGTAACCCAATATATTGCAAAGTGTGGTCAGCTGCTAATGTCAATGACCTTTTTCACTGCATTGTGAGGCTGAAGTCTGTGTCCATCAATGTACTAAAACAGTCTGCATACTTTAGTTGTTATTTTGAAATAGACCCACACAAATATGGGTGGTGCATGGTCAAAACAAGGTGCTAAATAACTAAGTGGTAGTTTCTCAAGAACATTAACACTATGAAAGCAACATTTCAATTCCAGATGTTGATGACTAAATGTATTATTCCATTTTAATTTGATGATCAGAAACTATTTCTGGTTAAATTAGCATCTAAGATGTTGTTAAACTCAACATTTAGGTTAATTATTCATCATTTGCAAATTTTTCTTTGATCTGATGAAGGAAATGGGCTGTACAACGTGTTATGGACCAGGCCAGACTTCCTCAAAACATTTCAAGAAGGTAGCCCTGCCTGATATTAACTTTTCTATTTTATCCAGGACCGATGCATCTGGCCCACCCACTCAGTTTAAAAAAAAACATAATTTATTTACAGACTACTGAATGAAGCACGAACAAAAGAGAACAAAATATAGATTAACTTAACCTATCTGCAAACCCAACCAACTCTATCGCAATTTAATGACACTGTTCCAAATACTTCCAACATCGCATAATACACCCCTTGGCAAAAAAAAGTAAAGTTAAACACAGGTTCTTACAGGAGAGATGTCAGCGAGAAAGAGGCTCAGCCATGAACTGCTTCTTTAGGTCCCCAGTAACTTCTCTGGGTTCTCAGAGCTGCAAACAAAACAGCTTGCTAAAGCCAAACCAAACTCTGAACAGGAGAATTGGCCACTCCCTTTTCAAAAAACACTTAAAAGCTTTCCCAAGTAGATATATCCAGACATATTGGAACCTCTGCCTTTAGGACCCCTTTAAAAAACAAAACCGAGGGCAACATAATCTTTTTAAAGGGGCAGCATTGTTACAAACCTTTCAGTAATCACTGAAAGGTTTTAAATTAATTTAGCTCTATGTCTCAAAACAAAAGAATCTCTACGGGATGCCCTAACCACAAGGAATATAAGCATCATGTCTCCACTTCCTTAGTTAAGTAAGCCAGTTTGACTGTTTATAGACCATAGAGTAGTACAGCACAGGAACAGGCCCTTCAGCCCATCATGTCAGTGGCGACCATGATGCCATTCTAAATTAATCCTATCTGCCTCCTAATGGTCCCATATACCTCTATTACCTGCCTCTTCACATCTTCGCTAGGGCATCCTGTCTTGACTGAGTCTCGAAGGGTGCTATTTTAGAGGTAACTCATGTCCCACATTAAAATCATGAATATCTAGAATTGTTTTCCTTGACCTAATTGTACAAATTAATTGATTATTGTGTAATAATTTTCATAAGTCACCTCAACAGTTTTCTGGAATATAAAACATGATACTATTTAACCTTTTACGCACTTCCATTTATCTAAACTAGTAGCTGGAAGCTTTAAATTTTTGATTAATGATTCATTCTCCAAATGTCCTGACATTTCTATTTCACTCTCTATTTCTTTCAATATCATACGTATACTTTTCCCCTCAATATTGTCGCTTTCATGATATCTTTCGGTCATGTTAACATTGTGACAATACTATTGCTTTAAGAGATACACAGCAGCTTCAAAACCTCAACAACTAGTGAAAGAGAAACTGAAATCCTGGTTCTGTGGGAGCCTGACTCCACCCATTCAGGCTGCTTCTATTGTTCCAACTTTAAAAAAAACCCGAGGCCTCACAAGCTGCTTACTTTGTTGGCTTAGAACAGACTGCTTGGTGTCTCTGTGTCAACCTCTCTTCATAAAGAAAACCAGGACAAAATATACCCCTCAAAGGCATAGTATCGTCAAAACATGACACATTCACTGATTCTCCCTTCTATCTGGAGAACTCCTTACTTAATTCATGTCTTGTGTTTCTTTCTTGATTTGATGAAGTCCAGTGAATTTTGATTTCAGTAGTTTTCCAGAAACAGGTAAATCTGGACATTTTTAACCTGCTCTAGTGTTCATTGTTTGTTGAGCCTCCTTCAAAAGCACTTTAGCTAGCACACATGCTTTGATCAGTGTCTCTCTAAAATTTGAAACTTTGGCTGGAAACATTGTCCCTAAGCTTTGACTTTTTAGATGTCTAAATACTTTGAGCATGTCCAAATGCTCAATCACTCTGTTTCACTAATACATTTTAGTATCTACACCATAGTCAGTTGTTAAGCTGACATCTGTGTATTGGCCATACAATTCATCCTTAAATGCTGATCATAATGTTTACTGTTATCTTCAATATGTATTGCAACATTTTTTTCATGATTTATCTGATGTACTGTGTTGCTTGTAGCTTGATATTGTCTCTTAGCTCCATTTTAATTAGTTTTGCTTTATTAGTCAATATTTAAACCCAAAATCATTCTAGAACTGAGTCATTTGGTAGTACAGTATGGGACATGAGTTTTTTTTGTCAAAGTTTTCATATTGCACTCAGTGTGTTGATTGGTTGGTAATTTAGGTCTATCAGATAGGATTGCATTGTGGTGTACTTACGGGACTGGACGCTACACATATTAACACACAGAGCCTTGTTATTTACAGACAGAGATATATGTGAACTGCATCTGTTTGAACTCGACAAGCTAGGTGGCATTTGCTTATTTATTTTGCAGGGCATTGCCCTGATTGATCAGAGTGAACTTGCCTGATTTGAATTATAAACAAGGTCTGGCAGTAAAAAGGCCACCTTTCATTACCTGCTAAATTCTCTACTTCAAAACCTTTGCTGCTTGCCAACTAATCAACACTGTTGTGTCAAACAGTATAAATGTTGGTTTTCCACTTTATTGGTATTCTTCAAAATTTTCCCGATGGGAAACATTTAACCAAAAAAAGAAAATAAAGAAGATAACTTTCACAAAACATGTCTATTTTTTTCAGCAACACTCACATCCCAGAAAAACTATCCCTTGTATTTTTTAGAAAATCATTCCCTGCAAATGTGAAAATTTAAATAGGTTACAAGTACATTGTTTCTGTTGTTTGCTGTTGTGGCTCTTTGAATTTACAACTCAATCTATCACCTACTGTCAAGATGCCAGTAAACAACACCACTAGAGTCTTTTACCCTTAGCTATGTCTGAGTTCTGTCCATGTTGTTTCTGTTGTTGCTGTTTGCTACTGTTCCTTAAATCCTTTCTCTCCATCATTGTAATGACATCTTTCATCAATATTCCCATTGTCCCCCTTTCCCAATTACTCGGGCTTTTCGAGAGACCTTTGCAACCTCAAACATTTAATTCTCAAACATATCCTGCCTGTAGCCAAATTTGCAATGGCCACTACTTGATATCCTTTCAGCTGAATCCTAACTCATTTGTTTTATTTCTTGTGTTGTGTGCATTCTTGAACACATGCAGCAGCAGAACACAGGTCATGTCTACTAAGCACTCAGCTGGGGTTTGAGGAGAACAAAGAAAAAGTCAATAGTGTTATTAAGGTCAGATGATTCATACTTCAATTTGATGGATGCCATCATACAGCTAGTCTACTCACAGCATGGGGACAAAGCAATACTATACAGCCGGTAGATTATTCCAATAGCGACATTACTCAGTGAAGAGAGTGAGGAAACCCATTCTTTTACCATTAATTAGAAAGTAATACATCTAGAAAATTAAGAAATATGTACATTGTGAGAGAGATCAGTCGAAGCAAAGATTTAGTGTTATTCTGAAACTTAGTATTTAAATACATCGATAATTTCATATTGATATGCGATTGCCTGTGTAGAAAATCTAGTAATGGGAAACATCAGCAATTATTAATTTATACAATCGTAAAATATGTTCAAATTAATTAAAAGTATTTATTGGCTTCAAAGCCAGTGCAGTCTCATAGCATTAGGTCAAACATGAGCAAGGAAACTTCCTAGTAATTACCATACAGCAACATCCCCTCCCCCCCACCTTCAGCTGATGAATCCTCCACACTACTTGAAAGAAGCACTGCGAATGGCATGAGCGGAGAATATACTCTGGCAAACAGAATTTAAAGTCCATCAACAAGAGTGTTACAGCAGCACCACTACTGAACGAGCTAGCTGAGTTCTAAATAAATTAGCCCCTAGACTAGATATGTGGCAGATGGACAAGGAAGTAACAAGAGGAAAAAATAGCCTTGACTTCACCCTCCGCAATCTGCCTGCCACAGGTGCATTTGTTCATGACAGTATTAGGAAGAGTAACCACAGCACAGTCTTTGTGGAGAAGAACTCCCAGCTTCCATCATGTCATGTGGCACTATTGTTATGTTAAATAGGATAGACTTTAAAATGGATATCACAACTAAGAGGTGCTACAGCTAAAAACAGTGGCAACAAAATTGTACTTGAACACAGTCTGTGATCTCATATACACTTCTCTATCATTACAATCAAACTTGGAGATCACACGGGTTCAATGAAGTGTGCTGGGGGACATGTGATGAACAGCATCAGGCATACCTAACAATGAGTGGTGAACCTGGTGAAGGAACAACACGGGACTACTTACATCCCAGATATAAACAAGGAGCAGCTGAAACCATTGGAAAATGTAAACACTATGAGACATGACAACATTCAGGCAAAAGTATTGAAAACTTGTGCTCCAGAACTATCAGTGCCACTAGTCAACATGTTCCAGTATAGCTACAACATTGGCATCTACCAACAACATGCAAAATTGTCCAGGTATGTCCTGTCCAAAAAAGGCAGGGCAAATCTAACCCAACCAATTTCTACCCTATCAGTCTACTCTTGATCATCAGTAGAGTGATAGAAGGGGTCCTCATGAGTGCTATCAAGTAACACTTGCTTAGCAATAACCTCATAGTCATAGAGGTGTACAGCAGGATACAGGCCCTTTGGTCCAACTCATTCCTGTGACCAGATATCCAAAATTAATTTAGACCTATTTGCCAGCACTTGGTCCAGTTCACTCTAAACCCTTCCTATTCACATACCCATCCAGATGCCTTTTCAATGTTGTAACTGTACCAACCTCCACCTTTCCTCTAGCAGTTTATTCCATACACACACCACTCTCTGTGTGAAAAGGAGTCTCCCAGATCCCTTTTAAATCTTTCCTCTCTCACCTTAATCCTATGTCATCTAGTTTTGGACTTCTCTATCCTGAAGAAAAGAGTTGAAAAGTGTTGCGCTGGAAAAGCACAGCAGGTCAGGCAGTGTCTGAGGAGCAGAAGAATCAATGTTTCGGGTCTTTACTCCTCTCACAGGATGTGGGAGGTAAGGGTCACCACTGGTGTCCCTGCTGACTTCACCTGTAAGACATGCTCCCAAATCCAGCTCCTCACAGCCGCATTAAGGAACCAGAGCTGGAGTTGGGTGAACTTCAGATCATTCGGGAGGCTGAGGGGGTGATGGAGAAGAGATATGGAATGGCAGTCACACCCAAGTCACAGGACAAATGTCGCTGCATGACTGTCAGGTGAGGGTAAGGGAATTGGCAGACAGTGCAGGGATCTCCTTTGGCTGTTCCCTCAATAACAAGTATACCATTTTGGATACTATTGGGGTGACAAACTACCCAGGGGAAAGCCACAATGGCCAGGTCTCTCCCACTGAGCCTGACTCTGAGGCTCAGAAGGGAAGGGGAAGCATAGGAGAGCAATAGTAATTGGAAAGTCAATTGTGAGAGAAACAGGCAGGAGATTCTGTGGTCATAAGTGATCTTTTTTTGATCTTTGAGGGGCCTTATTCTCTCCCTAGTTACCCTTTTGTCCTTAATGTATTCATAAAAACCCTTTGGATTCTCCTTAATTTTATTTGCCAAAGCTATCTCATGTCCCCTTTTTTTGCCACCTTGATTTCCCTCTTAAGTATACTCCTACTGCCTTTATACTCTTCTAAGGATTCACTCGATCTATCCTGTCTATACCTTACATATGCTTTCTTCTTTTTCTTAACCAAACCCTCAATTTCTTTAGTCATCCAGCGTTCCCTAAACCTACCAGTCTTTCCTTTCACCCGAACAGGAATATACTTTCTCTGGATTCTCATTATCTCATTCCTGAAGGCTTCCCATTTTCCAGCCGTCCCTTTACCTGCAAACATCTGCCCTCAATCAGCTTTTGAAAGTTCTTGCCTAATACCGTCAAAATTGGCCTTTCTCCAATTTAGAACTTCAACTTTTAGATGTGGTCTATCCTTTTCCATCACTATTTTAAATCTAATGGAATTATAGTTGCTGGCCCCAATGGGATCCCCCACTGACACCTCAGTCACCTGCTTTGCCTTATTTCCCAAGAGTAGGTTTTGCACCTTCTCTCGTAGGTACATCCACATACTGAATCAGAAAACTTTCTTGTACACACTTAACAAATTCCTCTCCATCTAAACCCTTATCACTATGGCAGTCCCAGTCTATGTTTAGAAAATTAAAATTCCCTACCACAACCACCCTATTATTCTTACAAATAGCTGAGATCTCCTTACAAGTTTGTTTCTCAATTTCCCTCTGACTATTAGGGGGTCTATAATACAATCCCAATAAGGTGATCATCCCTTTCTTATTTCTCAGTTCCTCCCAAATAACTTCCCTGGATGTATTTCCAGCAATATCCTCCCTCAGTACAGTGGTAATGCTATCCCTTATCAAATACGCCACTCCCCCTCCTCTCTTGCCTCCCTTTCTGTCCTCCATTTGTATCCTGAAACATTAAGCTGCCAGTCCTGCCCATTCCTGAGCCATGTTTCTGTAATTGCTATGATATCCCAGTCCCATGTTGCTAACCATGCCCTGAGTTCATCTGCCTTCCCTATTAGGCCCCTTGCATTGAAATAAATGCAGTTTAATTTATTAGTCCTACCTTTCCTATCGGAAAGATGTTGTGAAACTTGAAAGGGTTCAGAAAAGATTTACAAGGATGTTGCCAGGGTTGGAGGATTTGAGCTATAGGAAGAGGCTGAACAGGCTGGGGCTGTTTTCCTTGGAGCATCGTAGGTTGAGGGGTGACCTTATAGAAGTTTACAAATTCATAAGGCATGGATAGGATAAATAGACAAAGTCTTTTCCCTGGGGTCGGGGAGTCCAGAATTAGAGGGCATAGGTTTAGGGTGAGAGGGGCAAGATATAAAAGAGACCTAAGGGGCAACCTTTTTACACAAAAAGTTGTATGTGTATAGAATAAGCTGCCAGAGGAAGTGATGGAGGCTGGTACAATTGCAACATTTAAGGAAACATTTGGATGGGTATATGAATAGGAAGGGTTTGGGGGGATATGAGCTGGGTGCTGGCAGGTGGGTCTAGATTGTGTTGGGATATCTGGTTGGCGTGGACGGGTTGGACCAAAAGGTCCATGCTGTACATCTCTAAAGGCAAGGACTGATTCGGGATAGTCAACATAGCTTTGTGTGTGGGAAATCATATCTCACAAACTTGATTGAGTTTTTTGAAGAAGTAACAAAGAAGATTGATGAGGGCAGAGCAGTAGATGTGACTTCAGTAAGCGTTCGACAAGGTTCCCCATGGGAGACTGATTAGCAAGGTTAGATCTCATGGAATAAAGGGAGAACTAGCCATTTGGATACAGAACTGGCTCAAAGGTAGAAGACGGTGGTGGAGGGCTGTTTTTCAGACTGGAGGCCTGTGACCAGTGGAGTGCCACAAGGATCGGTGCTGGGCCCTATACTTTTTGTCATTTACATAAATGATTTGGATGTGAGCATAAGTGGTACAGTTAGTAAGTTTACAGATGACACCAAAATTGGAGGTGTAGTGGATAGCGAAGAGGGTTACCTCAGATTACAACAGGATCTGGACCAGATGGGCCAATGGGCTGACAAATGGCAGATGGAGTTTAATTCAGGTAAATGAGAGGTGCTGCATTTTAGGAAAGCAAATCTTAGCAGGACTTATACACTTAATGGTAAGGTCCTAGGGAGTGTTGCTGAACAAAGGGACCTTGGAATGCAGGTTCATAGCTCCTTGAAAGTGGAGTCGCAGGTAGATATGATAGTGAAGAAGGTGTTTGGTATGCTTTCCTTTATTGGTCAGAATATTGAGTACAGGAGTTGGGAGGTCATGTTGCAGCTGTACAAGACATTGGTTAGGCCACTGTTGGAATATTGCGTGCAGTTCTGGGCTCTTTCCAATTGGAAAGATGTTGTGAAACTTGAAAGGGCTCAGAAAAGATTTATAAGGATGTTGCCAGGGTTGGAGGATTTGAGCTATAGGGAGAGGCTGAACAGGCTGGGGCTGTTTTCCCTGAAGTGTCGGAGGCTGAGGGGTGACCTTATAGAGGTTTACAAAATTATGAGGGGCATGGATAGGATAAATAGGCAAAGTCTTTTCCCTGGGGTCAGGGAGTCCAGAAGTGGAGGGCATAGGTTTAGGGTGAGAGGGAAGATATAAAAGAGACCTAAGGGGCAATGTTTTCATTCAGAGAGTGGTACGTGAATTGAATGAGCTGCCACAGGAAGTGGTGGAGGCTGGTACAATTGCAACATTTAAGAGGCATTTGGATGGGTATATGAATAGGAAGGTTTTGGAGGGATATGGGCTGGGTGCTGGCAGGTGGGACGAGATTGGGTTGGGATATCTGGTTGGCATGGACGGGTTTGACCGAAGAGTCTGTTTCCATGCTAAACATCTCTATAACTCTATGACTAAGTTTTACTTAAGTGACTTATAGTAGCATTTTGTAATAAACCAGCCTTTATCTTATTAAGATTGAAGTTTTGGTGCCAGCTATTTTTTTTCAAATTGAATCACCCACAAACTAAAAGAGTCCTGCTTGCATGCGCACACGTGAGCCCACAGACCAGCTTGAGTAAAATGCTTTGTACTTTTGATTGTTACAGACTACTAACTGTTATGATATGGTAGACATGGTCTGTTTCCATGCTCTAGATCCCTATGACTCTATGACTCTATGTGAGACTCCTGGATGGTATGTGGCTAGGAGTCTAAGGATTCTTAAGGGGAAGGGAGCGCTGCAAGAAGTTTTGGTACAATCAGTAATAATGACATATTGATTGTCATGAGAAGGACTTGAAAAGAGAATACAGAGGAACCTCGATTATCCAAATATCAATTATCCGAAAATCGGATTATCTGAAGGAGATCCCAAGATCCCGACAGAAACATTACATCAAAGACGTGTGTCCAACACTGATCACATCTTTTGTTTATAGTAATTAAAAGTGCTGTCAGGAACAATCCTGGACTGATGGGAGCGCAGGTACCATTTCTAAATGACTGACCTCCCACCTCCTCTCTCTCTCTCTCACCACACTTTCCCTGACGTTCTACACAAAGGTGTACCCTAAACCCCACTTCCCCAGATAATCTGTGTTCGTGTGTGTGTGTGTGTGTGCGTGCGCGCGCTATATGGAGACTTACCCCACAAAAGGCAGCAGCAGCAGCAGTCTTTAGATTAGATTAGATTACTTACAATGTGGAAACAGGCCCTTCGGCCCAACAAGTCCACACTGACCCGCCGAAGCGTAACCCACCCAGACCCATTCTCCTACATTTACCCCTTCACCTAACACTACGGGCAATTTAGCATGGCCAATTCACCTAACCTTGTTGTGGGTGTCCAGTCTGGCTGCCCTGGAGAGGGGACAGGGGCATGCGGGGGTTGGGGGCAGGTGGGGGCAGTGTTGGTCAGGATTGGGGGTGGACGGGGGGACAGTGTTGGATGGGTGTGCGGACGGGGTGTTGGAGGGTGGATGGGAAGCAGTGACGGACGGGGCGGGGGGCGGTGTTTGACGAGGGGGCAGGCGGGAATGGTGTTGGATGGCGCGCGCTGTGCTGCTGCCTTATCTCCTGAACAGGGAAAGACTTAATAGAAAACCCCGAACCCCAGAGGAAAGGCATTGAATCGATTAACTGAATAATCAATTTTACGAATGAAATAGTGCCCGCCCATCTCGTTCGGATAATCGAGATTCCCCTGTATAGGGAGTTAGGTTGGAAGCTAGAAGGTAGGATGAGCAGAGTAGTAATCTCAGGATTGCCACTGGTGCCACGGGCTAGTGAGGGTAGGAAAAGGGAGCGAGTGCTGATGAACACGTGGCTGCGGGGCTGGTGTAGAAGGGAGGGCTTTAGTTTTGTGGATCATTGGGATACCTTCTGGGGACAGGTTGCACCTGAATTGGAAGAGCACCAATATCCTGAGTGGGAGATTTGCGAGAGCTCTTCGGAAGGGTTTAAACTAGATTGGTAGGGGTTGGGAAACTGAGTAGGTAGTGAACAGTCAAATACAGTGTGTAGAGAGTCTGTGAGGAGGATAAGCACTTGATAGGGCAAAGTTGCAGTCAGTGTGATGGGTTGAAGTGTGTCTATTTTAATGAAAGACATAACTGGAATAAGGGTGACGAACTCAGAGCATGGCTCAGCACTTGGAGCTATGGTGTTGTGGCCACTATGGAGACTTGGACATCACAGGGGCAGGAATAGTTATTGAATGTTCCAGGGTTTAGATGTTTCAAAAAGAAGTGGGAAGGGGTATGTGAAAGAGGTGGAGGAGTGGCATTGCTCAGCTGCAGAAAGGGAGGTCATCGAGGAAGTTGTCGACAGAGTCAGTATGGCTGGAAGTCAGGAGCAGGCATTTCGGGAGTTCGCTGCAGGCCCCCAAATAGCAACAGAGACATGGAGCAGCAGATTGGGACCAGATTTTGGAAAGGTGCAGAAGTAACAAGGTTGTTGTCACGGGTGACTTTAACTTCCCTAACATTGATTGGAACCTCATTACTTCAAATACTTTGGATGGAGCAGTTTTTGTCAGGTGTGTAAGGGAGGTTTCCTGACACAATATGCAGATAGGCTGGCTAGAGAGGAGGCCATATTGGATTTGGATTTGGTGCTTGGCAACAAAACATGCCAGGTGTCAAATCTCTCGGTGGGAGAGTATTTTGGTAATAGTGATCACAGCTCCTTGACCTTTACTATACTCATGGAGAGGGATAGGAGCAGCCGGTATGGGAAAGTATTTAACTGGGGGAGGGCGAATTACAATGCTATTAAGCAGGAACAGGGGAACCAAAATTGGGAACAGACGTTCTCAGGGAAATGCACAACAGAAAAATGGGGGTTGTTTAGGAAGCAATTGCTGGTAGTGTTGGAACATCTAGTCAAGAGGATGAAGGAAGCTTACTTAAGGCTGAGAAGGCAAGGATCAGACAGAGCTCTAGAGGGTTACAAGTTAGCCAGGAGAAAACTGAAGAATGGACTTAGAGAGCCAGAAGGGGGCATGATAAAGCTTTAGTGGGTAGGATTAAGGAAAACCTAAGGTATTCTATGCTTATTTGAGGAACAAGAGGGTGGCCAGAGTGAGGGTCGGGCTGATCAAGGATAGTGGAAGGAACTTGCGGAGGAGGTAGGGGAGGTTCATGAACACTTTGCTTCAGTATTCATTATTGACAGGGACCTTGATGTTTCTGAGGATAGTGTGAAGCAGACTAACATGCTCGAATAGGTTGATGTTAGGAAGGAGGATGTGCTTAAATTTTGAAAAGCATAAGGCTTGATAAATCCCCTAGGCCAGATGGGATATACCCTAAGTTACTGCAGGAAGCAAGCGAAGAGATTGCTGCACCTTTAGCGATGATCTTTGCATCCTCACTGTCCACTGGAGTAGTGTCAGATGATTTGGGGAGTGGAGGGGTCAAATGCTATTCCCTTGTTCAAGAAAGAGAATAGGAATAATCCTGGGAATTACAGACCAGTCAGTCTTACGTCTGTGGTGGGCAAAGTATTGGAGAGGGTTCTGAGGGACAGGATTTATGATTACTTGGAAAACCATAGTTTGATTAGAGATAGTCAGCATAGTTTTGTGAGGAGCAGGTCATGCCTCGCATGACTTGCTGAATCCTTTGAGGATATGACAAAACGCGTTGATGAAGATGGAGCAGTGGATGTGGCATATATGGATTTTAGTAAGGCAATTGATAAGGTTCCCCATAGTAGGCTCATTCAGAAAGTAAGGAGGCATGGGATTCAAAGAAATCTGGCTAGCTGGATACAGAATTGGCTGGCCCATAGATGACAGGGAGTGGTTGTAGATGGTAAGTATTCATTGACCCAGTGGTGTTCCGCATGGATCAGTTCTGGGAACTCTGGCTTTTTGTGATTTTTATAAATGACTTGGATGAGGAAGTGGAGGATGGGTTGGTTAGATGCCGATGACACTAAGGTTGCTGGAGTTGTGGATAGTGTGCAGGGCTGTTGTTGGTTGCAATGGGAAATTGACAGAATGCAGAGTGGCTGAGAAATGGCAAATGAAGTTCAATCTGGAAAAGTGAAAAGTGATTCACTTTGGAAGGTTGAATGTGAATGCAGAGTACAGGATTAAGGCAGGATTCTTGGCAGTGTGGAGGAACAGAGGGATCTTAGGGTCGATGTCCATAGATCCCTCAAAGTTGCCAACCAAGTTGATAGGGTTGTTAAGAAGGCGTATTATGTGTTGGCTTTCATCAGCAGGGGAATTGAGTTTAAGAGCCACGAGGTTATGCTGTAGCTCTATAGAGCCCTGGTTAGAGCACACTTGGAATAACATGTTCAGTTCTGATCACCTTATTATAGGAAAGATGTGGAAGCTTTAGAGAGGGTGCATAGGAGATTTACCAGGATGCTGCCTGGACTGGAGGGCATGTCTTATGAAGAAAGGTTGAGGGAGCAAGGGCTTTTCTCATTGGAGTGAAGAAAGATGAGAGGTGACTTGATAGACGTGTGCAAGATTTTAAAGCATAGATGGAGGAGATAGCCAGAGACTTTTTCCCTGGGCAGAAATGGCTATCACAAGCCATTATTATCAAGGTAACTGGAGGATGGTTTAGGGGAGATGTCAGAGGTAGGTTCTTTACATAGAGAGTAGTGGGTGAGCTGAATGCAATGCCAGCAGTGATGATAGAGTCAGATACATTAGGGACATTTATGCAACTCTTGGATACACGCATGGAAGATAATACAATGAAGAGTATGTAGGTTAGTCTGAAATTAGAGTAGGATAAAAGGCCAGCATAACATTGAGGACCAAAGGGTCTATATGTTCTATGTTCTATATTCTATGTTCTTTTCCAGTGCCACATTTTTCAACTCTGATCTGACGCATCTGCAGTCCTCATTTTCTCCCGCGAAAAAGACCTTGATTGTTCACCCTATCCATGCTTGTCATGATCTTATAAATTTCTATAAGATCACCCTTCAGCTTTCAAAGCTCCAGGGACAATGGGAGATGATCTCAACTATTCATGGGACCTTTCTCTCACTGAATCCCACAGATGCTATGTTAAGCTTATGACATCAACGGATCTTTTTGGTGTTATTTATTTCTGCCAATTTTTAATTTTATTTGAAATTTTTACATATATTTGAAGCTAGGCTGGTTTATTACACTTCATGAAAGGTTTAATACCTTTTATTTAGTTCAAATTTCTAAACAATCTTGTGACTCAAATGCTTTGGCTTCAATTTCATAGTACAATGAATCCAAAATTGACCATGGAACAGATATGAAAACCCCATTCTAATAACTATTTAGTACAAATATTTTAAACATAATTTTGCCCGAGGGAAAGGAGAATTTTCTTTTTTAACAAGACAGAATATTTTACGCTACAATGTAATAACTCCTTTCAGACAAGGGTCAATAGAAGCATTCATTATAAGAGTCTAGAAATATGTGGCAAATTTAATGGTTCATAGAATTATACAGAATATGCAAGACAGACACAAGGAAATTGCTGCAACAAATCTGTGCTGGTGTTTATATTCTGTATGAGTTTTTTTTTCTCTTCCATCTGCTTCATCTCAACCTTCCAATGTATCTTTCTATCATGTTTTCCCTCAGGGTTGTGGCTAATTTCTTTGAGCAATGTAGAATTCTGTCCTTTTCTGAAATGAAGACATCTTGTTTAAAAAGCAGTTTATTGAGCACTTCATACATATCAGAAACCGTTATGGTCAATTTGCAGAAATCCACATAATCTGGTATACAGAAGCTTTTAGAGTTGAATAGATACATGTAAGAATGCCATGGGAGAACCAGGGTTCTTTTAACAACTCCCTATTTGCTTTGAAGAACTTGATGATCAGATTTTCCTTGCCTCAAAATACAAACTGAGCAAGTTAGATTTTAACTTTTACATGGATGGCCAGGGAAGCAACCCAGTTGGCTGTTCGACAGGACTGACTAAAGGCCTGGTTCTGTTTGAGGTCTAGGTCTTTCAGAATCAGATCATTGAGTACTGGCAGAAATCCATACATTCCAGCACAATCTAATAGTCCCATAGCACTACAGTTTTAGCCACTACTGGATAACTTGCAGGCCAAAAGAAGGTTAGTGCATTGGGGGTTGATCTTCAGGGAAGTGGAAGAGCCAGTGTTAGATTTATGGTGACCAAAGGAATACTTCAACTCTTTTCAGCCTTATAAAGGTATGTTCAAATATACCTGTCAAGAACTCTTGATCTAGTGATGTACAGAGTAGATCAACAACAGGGGATTATAGTTTAGAACCTGTTTCTGGGGGACAGTGGCGGTGGGTTGCTCAGATTAGATTAGATTACATTACAGTGTGGAAACAGGCCCTTCGGCCCAACAAGTCCACACCGACCCGCCGAAGTGCAACCCACCCATACCCCTACATTTACCCCTTACCTAACACTATGGGCAATTTAGCATGGCCAATTCACCTGACCTGCACATCTTTGGACTGTGGGAGGAAACCGGAACACCCGGAGGAAACCCACGCAGACACAGGAAGAATGTGCAAACTCCACACAGTCAGTCGCCTGAGGCAGCTTAACCCCCTGAATCTTTCAGGATGGTAGAATGGCCCATCACAGTGGAAATGAGATGGAAATTCATATCTGCACCATTTCTCTGGTGCCAATTTTTTCTGCTGAGCTTGACGCCTCATATGCTACTCCTGAATCTCTAAGGTAGAGAAAATTTTCTGATCCGAGCTAAACTAGTATCCAACATTGTCTAGTTCTCTCATTACATAAAGATTACAGCACATAATCACAGTATATTGACATTGTGTTGTCGAATTAATTTATTAGGTGATGTGTTTGAAACTCTCTAAATATCTTTCTTCCTAGCTGAGATTTTCAGAATCAGATCAAATTCCAAAGACTGTGTGTACCATCCATAAAGCTCATCAATGCAGAAACATACTTCTCTATTAAGATTTATGAAACAGGATTTGAAATGCCTCTTTTTTACTTCTCAACTTAAAAATATTTGTAAATAACTGGTTGTACAAAACCATTCATAAGTAAACAAATGAAGAAAAGTCACATTGATTTGTGTGATTACATTGAATTATCTGCTTCATAATAGGTACACTACAATGCATTGGAATAACCACAGGACCATCACATTTAAATCAAAGCTATAATACACATTTAACTTGAAAGTACCATATAAGGTCATAATTTAGACCCATTAACAATTCAGATTATGTGCAACATACTACAAGCTAATGTTAACACCAGTTGATAGGAATTATGTTCATGGTTAAAAAGTCTATTTGAGGTAAAGAGGGTAAAGGTTGGAATATAAGAAATACATCTGTAAAATGAGACAAAGTAAATTTGTCATTCATGTGATTATAATTACATTCTTATCAATAACAGCCCACACAACAAAAAGTATTTCTCCATTAACTAATTAACACAACCAGAGTATGTTTTTTTTTGTACAGACTTTGCCTTGGATTTTCCATTGGGAGTTTGGCATGAGGCATATTGGAGATTGTCAATTCCACCGTATCCCAGGATGAGTTTGCTCAGGTGATCAATCACCTTTTAGCTCGTTATGTATGTGTGCGAGTTGATGCATGAGGACGACAGTGAACCATATGGGATAGGGGTGAGGGTTGTGAAGAGGTTCTCATCCCTGCTAGGATTTTCTGGGATTGAAGATTCTGAAACTATATTAAAGATCACCTGGACAGGCCGACACTTACTGCAAGCACCAGAAGAACTTACGTTGATCATCTCAACCTTGGGATTGTCTCCAACAAGAAAAAGATTTGCATTGAGGTTCAATCGTGCCTTGCTAGAGGTTGTGTTGTAAGCCATTCAAGAAATATCAGAAGAGATCCTCCCAACAGATGGTATTGTTTGATGGAGAATTGGAAATTAGTGAGGACCTTGATGAATTCTTTTAATTTTGCTTCTCTATGAGATCAAATAGCACAAGGCTGAAAATGTGTTGCTGGAAAAGCGCAGCAGATCAGGCAGCATCCAAGGAGCAGGAGAATCGATGTTTCAGGCATTAGTCCTTCTTCAGGAATGAGGAAAGTGTGTCCAGCAGGCTAAGATAAAAGGTAGGGAGGAGGGACTTGGGGGAGGGTTGTTGGAAATGCAATAGGTGGAAGGAGGTTAAGGTGAGGGTGATAGGCCGGAGTGGGGGTGGGGACGGAGAGGTCAGGAAGAAGATTGCAGGTTAGGAAGGTGGTGCTGAGTTAGAGGGTTGGGACTGAGACAAGCTGGGGGGAGGGGAAATGAGGAAACTGGAGAAATCTGAGTTCATCCCTTGTGGTAGGAGGGTTCCTAGGCAGAAGATGAGGCGCTCTTCCTCCAGCCGTCGTGTTGCTATGGTCTGGCGATGGAGGAGTCCAAGGACCTGCATGTCCTTGGTGGAGTGGGAGGGGGAGTTGAAGTGTTGAGACACGGGGTGGTTGGGTTGGTTGGTCCGGGTGTCCAGAGGTGTTCTCTGAAACGTTCCGCAAGTAGGCGGCCTGTCTCCCCAATATAGAGGAGGCCTCCTCTATATTGGGGAGATAGGCCGCCTACTTGCGTCGACTCTCCTGCTCCTTGAATGCTGCCTGACCTGCTGCGCTTTTCCAGCAAGACATTTTCAGCTCTGATCTCCAGCATCTGCGGTCCTCACTTTCTCCTTCCAAATAGCACAAAGGCCAACACAAGTGCAGAAGCTTGGCTATGACGTGACTAAATTAGTGATAGTGAAACAGTAACCACCCAAAACTGAAAAATAGCCACTGATCTTCAAAAAGGTAGCTCTTAAGCAGGGTTTCCTATTACTCAAATGTTAAAATTACCACATTCAATCTTTTTTTCCACAGACTTGTGGTGGTAAATATGTTTGATATTGTCAGGAAGTTCAAGTCTCAAGAGAAACCCTAAAATATACTATGGACGTATGACAGGTAGCCTCCAAAACCTATTTAGATATTTTCAAAGCAGATTATGAAGCTTTCCCTGAAATCATACCATTATTATCCAATATTTTAAGAATATTTGAGCTTTATAGTGAGCAAATTTTGAATACATAACTCAGCAACTGTAAGGAACTCCAAAATCAGTGAATTATTCAACTTCCTTATGCTTTTTTTCAAATAATAGACGACCATATTCATCTTCAATCACTGGATTGACAACATCCTCTGGAATATGAAATACCCATGGAGCTACCTCGAACTCTTGTTTGGTGAGAAGGTCATTACCTAGGAGGGAAAAGGAGTAAGTCACCCAAAATTGTTTTTGTTGACAGAAATTTTACAGTTGCTTTACTATAACAGGAAGAGTCTGCATGCAGCACCAATGTCAATGCGAGATTGGATTCAGTATTTTTTTTCTGGAATTGCAAGGGAACTTAAATGTGATTAGCTACTTTGTGAGCTGAGCTGATGGAACCATGGGAAATAAACAACTGAAAATGGATTATCTAAGCACTAAGGGTGTGCGAAATAATACATTTTTTTCTAATCTGGGAAATATTAAAATATATTGGTATATTCAATGGTAACATATATTGGTTGGTCATAAAGACTGGATGGAGTCCATAGAAGGCAAATTACAGAATATTTGGAAGAAGTCTGTCATGTACATAGACCTTTTTATGCTTTTATAATTTTTAATTCAAAATATGGTCAGCACACATGTAGAGTTAACTAACTGACAATACATAACAAATTACTTTTCATGCGAAAGAATGCAAATAACATTTAGAGAAAATCATATCTGTTTCTGAACATGGCAGTTTGGAATCTGATATTGTCATTACTTTAGCAATAGGTCTCATTTCAAATGGCTATTACCTTAAGGTTTGATATGACCCCTAAATTACAAGCATTTAGTTGCTTGATATTTCTTGTGTGAAAATGTCAACTTAATCACTACCTTCAAAATTTTCCTCAGCTTAGTGATTGCAAATGTGTGTTTACTCAACATTGTTAGGAAGCTCAGATGAAGTGAGATATCTGCATGAAATTTTAAGAGGTAAATTTGTATCCATATTTTTGGATCGAAGCTGCCTACTTTCAAATTTCATGCTCATTATCCTAGGAGAATTCATTTCAAAGAAATAGGATGGTATGTATTTGAGAAGACCTTTCTTTCATTACATCTCAAATTTGAATTCCAATATGATGGTAAACCACATTAGGTTATGTGCTGAAATTCTCCAGTACTGGCAGGCAATGAGTTACGCTTTTTGAAAAACAGTGCAAATGGGCAAAGTAAATCAGGAGTTACTGTGGAAAACAAAGAGATCTCCCCCAGCATGTCAGTGTCACAATGTTTATTTTTCAACAGCTCAAATTACATGTATACTTAAAAACAACTGAACAGAATACTCCCTCTGGGTACATCACTTTCACGTTGCTTGTAGATATCTATCTAATGAAAATAAAATCCTATGGATTGTTTCACAAACATTGGTTCTACATAGAGTCGTCCAGTTTACAAGTAGTCACAATGCGGTGACACAGACTATTTTCTCACTGGTATGAGTTTTTGTAAAATATATTTTAAATGGGTTATAGTCCATGTTGATTATTTCTACTGCTCTAATATTAAAGATTTTCACTTGTAGTTTTGTGGGGCACATCACAATGTATGATTTTGACTACGATTGCTCAAATAATTAAAATGGAACATTTGTTTACCATCAATATCAGCAGTGTGGAATGGTTGGATGGCATCGTTTTCATTTGTTTCTGTGATGTTTGATAGTTCATTGAGGCTGATTGATCCATCTTTGTTCACATCATATGTTACAAATTCACTTGGTATCTCTGTGGGATACATATAAAGTGTGGACTTGTAAAACAACAGTGTTTTTACTCGAACCACTAGTGTGGACAATTACAGTTGACTGTAAAGAAACTGATACATTTCTTTCTTTAAAGGATGACATTGTGCAATAAGAAACACCACAAGAATGAAAGTTACAGAAAGTGAAACTGAAGTCCATTGGCCCTCTCAAATGGATGTAAAATATCCTCTGGCAGTATGTGAAGAACAAGGGACTTCCCTGCCTAATAGCTATTCCTGACCAATGCCACTAAAATTGGATAATCTGGTCATTTAGCTCATGGTCATTTGTGCAAGCTCATGGTGTGAAATACAGCTACTGTGTTCTGTTCTACCTCCAAAGTATTTTGTTGGCTACAAAACCTTGTGGGACATCCTGAAGAGGTGAAAGACTCTTAGTGAATGTAAACTGTTTCTAAATTATGCAGGTAAAATGAGCTCAATAACTCAATTCAACAATTCAAGCAATATTTCAATATATGCAAGTATTTGATATGTCCAAAAATATGTTTAGTCATTATTTCCACATTTATGGCTTCAATTTCTCTTGTACTCTTTCTATAAACTAATCTGAAAGTTGACATTCTCCCAGATGCAGAGATGTGTATCCATCAAAGAAGGTTACTATGCAGGTACAGCAAGGAATCAGGGAACATAATAGAACATTATGGTTTATTATTAGGGAAACTGAATACAATAGTGGGGAGGTTATGCTTCAGTTATACACGGTATTGGTGAGACTGCATTCCAGAGTACAGTGTGCAGTAGCAGGTCACTATATTTATGGAGGGATGTTTATGCATTGTAATTAATTCAAAGAAAGTTTACTAGATTCATTTTGAAATGGGTAGATTGCCTCAAGAGGAAAAGTTGGACAGGCTAGGCCTGTATCCTTTAGCATTTAGAAGACTCAGAGGCGACTTAATTAAAAAAATATAAGGTATTGTTAAGGGACCTGAGGGGACTTGAGTGGGTGGATGTTAAAATGATTTTCCTTTTGTGGAAAAATCTCAAACTAGGGATCATAGTTTAATAATAATGGGCACCCATTTAAAAAAGAGATGATGAAATTTATTTTCTGTGAGGGTTGAGAGCCTTTGGAGTTCCCTTCCTCAAAAGGCAGTATATGGAAAATCTTTCAATATTTTTTAAGGCAGAGGTAGATGAATTCTTGATCACCAAGGAGATGAAAGATTATTGGGTGTTTGCAAGAATGTAGAGTTGAGAGTAAAGTTTGATCAGCCATGATTCTATTGGATGGTGGAGCAGTCTCAAAGGGCTGAATGGCCTACAATTGTTCCATGTTCATATGTTTGTAGAATAATATAAAGTGAACACTAGACTAGACCTGCAAGAAAGTGTAAATAACTTTCTCCATCCAAACAAATCTCCTCAGATTTCAGATTAAAACATAAGGATGACACCTGTCTCTGTACTACGGACAATTTAGCATGGCCAATTCACCTACGCTGCACATCTTTGGATTGTGGGAAGAAACAGGAACACCTGGAGGAAACCCGTATAGACACGGGCAGAATGTAAAGATACCACACAGACAGGTGCCCAAGGTTGGAATTGAACCTGGGTCCTTAGCACTGTGAGGCAACAGTGCTAGCCACTGAGCCACCGTGTGGCTCCATTGTTAGCACGTTAAAGAAATGCAAAGAAAGAATTCTGATTATTTAATGTAAATGTTGATCCATATTTCCTCAGTAAGCTAGTCATTATCAGATGCAATTGGTCATAATCAGATTTGATCTTGCATCTAGTTTAGGATGATCCTCTTTTATGGAATGGGTGAAAATTTCAGAAACTCTACCTTAAATTGTAGATTCCATGTGAGGATAGATTGAATTATCTAACAATAAAGAATGTAGGTCACCTTTGCTGATAACGACAATTTAAGAAAATGTCTTATTCATCCTTTCCTATTTATGTTATTAGTTCTCATTTATTTTTCTACGATTTTCTTCTTTTCTCTGTTATCTTTATATATCTATTTCATTTTAATAATAATTATTCTATACTTAATACATTATGTAATTAGAAAAGGATTGTGGAGATGGTCAATCCTTGCTGTATTCTATATGACAACACTCTGACCAGACTCTACCTATCTGCTCTCAGTTTTTCATCTAAGATTGCCAGTTAACAGTTCTTGCTGCATCTCCATACCAACCGTCCGATCAATCAGCATCTTCTGTTGTATTAATCAGTATTTGGTTTTCAAATTTGGTTTCTTGCACCTCAGTCCTAATGAGCGTTAGATAAAAACGTCAACTTCATGCCTCATTTTATCAGTATTCTGTACCATCAAGCAATTATTCATATAATCACTTTTACACTCACTTTGTTGATTCCTGCTTATTCCTAACTACCCATCTCTAACCTACCTCCTTATTGGCTCTATAATTTGTGTTTAAGAGTTCTTCTTCCTCACATGATGCTGTTTTCATTTGTGTATTTTTAAAAAAATTACTTCCTGCCCTGTAGTTCCTCAGTGTTGTTAATTCTATGTTGGTTTAATTACTGCTCTTGTCTATTTCCTATTGCCAATGTCATTCAGACACAGAGAATGTTGCTGGCAATGCAGTTTACTGCAGCTGTGCAAATAGGAAGCAATGGGCCAGCTGTGGAGATCAATGCCAGAACTGCATTTGGACCTACAATAAACTCAGTAGAATGAAGGGAACTGTGTGAGGCCAAGGCAAAGGTTTCCCTGTACACCAAGTAATGAGTGTCTGGGGACAGAGAATGAAGGAATTATGACTGTACCTCCAATCCACTTTTAAAGTTTTTTTTCTGTTTCTGTCAAAATTACATGAAAGGATGCTGTTCAACTCACTGAAGTTTTAAATTAACTTTGCATTATCTTCGGTGTTCTTTCATATATTTATATTCACATTTTGTCAGAACACATTTAAGCACTTGCTCAGAAAATATGGGTTCCCATTGCTCCCTTAAGAAAATGACATTTGCCACAATATCATCTTTTGGTTCAATTGCAGCTACGTTTTTGTTAGTGGTGCAGAATCTAACCAATACTTGGACTCACAAAATGGAGACACAGGTTTGGTGCAGTGATGGGCTGTTCCCTTTAAGGTGCAAGGACTAAAGAAAACAAGTTCAGAGGTCAGCCAGCCCTTCAGTAACATCCCCCCCCCATGACCACTTGTGTGTTAACAGGCTGTTTGTTTTGTTTGTAGAGAATAAACTCTACACTTTGCACTGGTGATTTGTTCTGCTCTCCTGAATAAGCTTTTCATGGATACTCTGGATTTGATTGCATGTTTCTCTGAGCACCTCAAAATTTGGATCAGCAGACATGTCTAATGCTGTATTCCTCTCAATGGGTGCGAAATGTGTTTCATAATTGTCTAATTACAAAGTGGCCCAGATAGTAAGGAAAATTGCAGCATATATTGTGCAGAGTTTTATTGTATCACATTGGGAGGTGGAAGGTTATGAGTTCAAATCTCACCTGCTCTAGTGGTGTACCAATGACATAGCTGTACGTGTTGAAGAAACTGTTTATTTTGTGTGGAAGTTGTAATTAAAATGAGCTGGAGATACCAGGGGAGTTATACATATTATCTGAACATCACCTGCTGTGTGATTAACACATATCTTACTCATCTAGAATCAGAGTGACCCTTTTACAGCTAATTGAAGTTTTATAATTTCCTTGTCCTTAGCTTTAAATGACACTTTACAATGTCTGACCTCCGTCGTATCTTTTAAATTTAAAACGAAAACAACTAAAGCTTCCAGATTTGAATTCCACTGCGCCCCCACATTATTGGCTTCCCTTTCCCAGGATGTGAAAACGAATGCACATTTTACCGACAATCTGAAAGACGCCAGGCTCCTGTGGGGACGGATGAAGTTCCTCTGGTAGGGGACTGAAGGTTTCTTCTGGCTCCTTAACGGGGAGAGGGCTGCAGTCGGCAAGAGCCGCCCAGAAGACGGAAACCAGCCAGAAAGGACGGAAATTCATTGCGAAATCTGTAAACATTATATATAAAAAAACGAAAGAGTGGAGCCTGAGACGTAACTTTTCTCTTTGGTCGGCCTGGCACATACCGACAAGAAGCAGTTAGAAGCAGTTCCTGCAATTCATTCCAGAAAGGTATAGTCAGTTACCCAATGAAAAGGCGAAATGACTTTATTTCTAATCAAAACACCGGGGCAGACAAATGAACAAGAGAGGTGGAAGTTAACGCGCTTCGGTTTTCAACTGCATTTAATGTATCTCGAAAGAGACGTTGACCCAAGTACACATTTTTATGAATCTTGCCAAACAATTCTCAAACGGGGACAACACAGAAGGAAGCTATTCATCGTGTCTGTGTAGCCTCTCTCAAAGCATGATTAAATGATCCTTTTCCTGCCCCTTTCCCGGTGTCCCTGCATTCTGTTCAAATAACTACTGCCTCTATCACCCATTCTGGGAGGACAGTCCTGGTCGTCAAACATCTTACTTTCTTCTGGGGCTCCTTTGTCCGTCAGTATTTTAAAACAACCAAGAATTCCTCTGGGAACCATGCCCTAGAAACACATGTGGTTACCCAGGGGTAGAACCAAAAGGGTCGTCATTTTACCCTTGAAGGGCTTTTGCCCGAAACATCGATTTTTCCTGCTCCTCGGATGCTGCCTGACCTGCTGTGTTTTTCCAGCACCACTCTAATCCAGACTCTGATTTCCAGCATCTGCAGACTTCACTTTTGCCTAGTTTACCCTCTAATCCCTTCCCACCCCCTTTCAAAACTGCATCTGAGGGCCCAGTTCAATAATGTTTAACAGCATCTCCAGCGCGGCCACTCTAAGTGCAATCATGCAACGGGCACCTCCTAACCGAAGAAACTGTGCTTTCCCCCCCAAGGCTTGTACAGGATGTACTCCCTAATTGTGAAGGCAGAGTTTACATACACATATATGTGTTTGTGTGTGTGTTGGATTAGTGCTAGAATTGCTGCTGACACTATGATCAGATTTTAACTTTCCACATGGCGGCTTGTTGCTCGGGCCCACAGATTGAACAGAGGTGGTGTTCCTCTCTGGGTGGATCCGGAGATACACTCTCTCTTTCCCTGCTCATAACAAAGACATCCCGAGTCGATGGCCAAACGAAGGGATGTGGAAATCACAGGGATTATCGTTAAAACGGTCTTTCCAATGAGCCCACAAATACGGAAAGGGGATTTTCCCCTCTTCTTACCAGCTGTCTCAAACTTTTTTTTTCGCGCGAGGTACCCAAATCTTCCAGCTCGCTGCCAACACAGTGTCCGGCGAGAAACGGACTGTTCTAACCGCAGAGGGGGGTTACGCTGAATAAGAAAGCAACTGGAAAGACCCAGATAGAGAGACCACAGTGTGTGCACTCACAGAATGACCCAGAAGCAAAGAAATACGAGCGGGAATTCCGCCTGGAGTGCAATCTCTGCTGTACCATCAGCTTTCTCCGTCAGCCTCCGTTTGAACTGCTTCCAAACCGCGGGATTGGAACCAGTTTAGCTTTTGCTTCGTTTCCTTAATGTGCGGCAGGGAACGCAAATATTTCCCTAGTTCAGCTCATCTGAGGGAAAGTTACCAACTTGATGAATTTTGAGCTGCATAATTTTTCATAGCAGGAGGGAAAGACCATTTGTTGACTGGGAGGGGGGGGGGGGGGGCAGGGTGGTTAAATAGCTGCCGCCACCAGCGAGCTACATGGTCCTGAGGTCATGTTGGATTTTTTTTTAACCCATAGAAGAGCCCCGAGCAGCTGCAGATTTCTGGCCTCGATTCTAATTCCAGCCCCCACCCTGTGCCCGATCCTTCAGTACAGGCTGAACAAAGGCGGGGGGGACAGTATTCACTCCAGGGTGAATGCACTCTTCATATGGTTTTAATTTAAAACTAATTCTTTGTCTCTATGGAAAGAGGGAATTAGTTCCTCTTGCAGGACGAGATTTTATGCCAATCATGCAAACAGCTGCTGGTGATAAAATATCTTAAACTTCCAAATAATTGGTAAGGTTATTACTATGCAAAGTTAAATATATTTTATATTCCATTCCTATGACTTCACCTATTTGAGTATGACCAGTGTTTGCAGCTTTTAAAATATCAATATTTTCACGCACTAAATCCTCAATTGGTCACTTTACACAATACTTAAAAATGAGAATCAACAATTTGTTTTATAATTATGTGACACTTTGTTTTGTCATGAAAACTGGGTATCCTCTAGTCTGATTATACCATCGTCCATTCAGCAAATTGTTTGATTTTCTTGAAAGTGTATGCTCTTTCTGTTTTGTAGCCAACACATTTCAACATTGTAGACAGCCTGAACCAAAGCAACTTGTTACATTGTTGGATATTAGGAAGTAAACCTGTAGCTCTACAAATAGCATCAATATTTTGAGAGCTGCAGGCAAGTTAAGTGGATATCTTGATCAGAAAGGTACAGTAATTAAACTTCAGCAGTCCTCATAATATAAGATGTTACATCGGTTAGGAAATGACAGGTGAATTTTCACTTTTAAGTAATGTAAAGTTGGGGATTTAATGTTACAAACAGCAGTCACATTCAAATAGTGGAGTGTGACTATGGTGCCAGTAATGGTCCTTCCCATGTTGGCACCAAGGCATTTAAAACATGCAGATGTGCTTCTACTCTTCCCAATAAATCCCTGCCCCTCTGTGTACCCCCTTTCACAACATCAAAGAGGGAAGTGTTGCGCAACGTATTTGGGCGATGTGGCAGTCAAACAATAAGTAAAGAAACAAAAGATTGAATTAGAAGAAATGTAACTGATTATACTCCCACAATTGTTTCCTGATGAAGGGCTTTTGCCTGAAACGTCAATTTTCCTGCTCCTTGGATGCTGCCTGACTTGCTGTGCTTTTCCAGTACCACTCTAATCTTGACTCGAATTTCCAGCATCTGCAGCACCCACGTCTGCCTATATTCCCACAAACTCTACTGCTGAAATCCTTATCTGTTCCAAATCCTATTTTGATTACCGTTGATCAATCTGTGGAGTGGTAAAACTTGAACACAGGTCTTTTAAACACTACCACAGTGCCACCAGACTTGCCCCAAGTCTTGTTTATACTTGTGGTCACCAAACAACTTTGATTCCAAGTTAGACAACACCTTTTTTTGAAAGTTCTACATCTTTGTTTTCAAATCCCTTTGTCTCCTCTCCCCCACATCCATCTCTGTAATCTCTTCCAGCCCCACAACGCACAGGCAATTGCACTCATCTAATTTTGGTTTCCTTAGCAACCTTAATTTTAATTGCTCAACAATTGATGACTATGGTAAAAACAATGACGGCAGATGCTGAAAACCAGATTCTGGATTAGTGGTGCTGGAAGAGCACAGCAGTTCAGGCAGCATCCAAGTAGTTTCGAAATTGACATTTCGGGCAAAAGCCCTTCATCAGGAATAAAGGCAGTGAGCCTGAAGCGTGGAGAGATAAGCTAGAGGAGGGTGGGGGTGGGGAGAAAGTAGCATAGAGTACAATAGGTGAGTGGGGGAGGGGATGAAGGTGATAGGTCAAGGAGGAGAGGGTGGAGTGGATAGATGGAAAAGGAGATAGGCAGGTAGGACAAGTCCGGACAAGTCATGGGGACAGTTACTGAGCTGGAAGTTTAGAACTAGGGTGAGGTGAGGGAAGGGGAAATGAGGAAACTGTTGAAGTCCACATTGATGCCCTGGGGTTGAAGTGTTCCGAGGCGGAAGATGAGGCGTTCTTCCTCCAGGCATCAGGTGGTGAGGGAGCGGCGGTGAAGGAGGCCCAGGACCTCCATGTCCTCGGCAGAGTGGGAGGGGGAGTTGAAATGTTGGGCCACGGGGCGGTGTGGTTGATTGGTGCGGGTGTCCCAGAGATGTTCCCTAAAGCGCTCTGCTAGGAGGCGCCCAGTCTCCCCAATGTAGAGGAGATCACATCGGGAGCAACGGATACAATAAATGATATTAGTGGATTGATGACTATGCCTTCTGTACTTAAGGTCAGAAGTCACAGGATGCCAGATTATAGTCCAACCGGTTTGTTTGAAATCACAAGCTTTTTGAGCGCTGCCCCTTCATTGGCTGAAGTGTGAAGGAGCGGTGCTCTAAAGCTTGTGATTTCAAATAAAGCTGTTGGACTATAACCAGGTGTCATGTGACCTCTGACCTTGTCCACCCCAGGCACTTCCACATCATGGCTAGCATTAACTCTGGAATAATCTATCTAACATCTCCATCTCCCTCTGTCTCTTTCTTCCTTCAAAATAATCCTCAAAACTTACCTTTTAATTTTCTGCTATTGACTTGTTTTATGTGTCTTGGTGCATAATTTTGCCTTATAATATTCCAGTGAAGCACCACAAAATGTTTTATTACAGGAAAGGTGCTATAAATTGTCATGACTGAATAGCTGCCAGTTATGCACCCTATGAATGTGGGTGTGAGACTTACTCCAGTGCTAAGTGTGAGGAAAATTATATGAGTGTAAAGTTGGAAGTATTTGGTACTCATCATATTGGGCTCCTTACTCATGCATGCAGCCAATGAACAGTATGGAAGCACTGATTGCCTGCAACAATCATGGAAATGCGCATGCTGCATAGGGTTGGAATCCTGTTTTAGATTAGATTAGATTACAGTGGAAACAGGCCCTTCGGCCCAACAAGTCCACACCGACCCACCAAAGAGCAACCCACCCAGACCCATTCCCCTACATTTACCCCTTCACCTAACACTACGGGCAATTTAGCATGGCCAATTCACCTAACCTGCACATTTTTTGGATTGTGTGTGGAAACTGGAGCACCCAGAGAAAACCCATGCAGACACGGGGAGAATGTGCAAACTACACACAGAGTCGCCTGAGGTGGGAATTGAACCCGGATCTCTGGCACTGTGAGGCTGCAGTGCTAACCACTGTGCCATAATGCCCAGTTATGATGCAATTAGGCAAGGTATAGGATGGGAAAAGAAACTGCAGGGGATAGGCGCAACTGAAACGTGGAGTTTGTTCAAGGAACAGTTACTGTGTGTCCTTGATAAGAATGTACCTATCAGGCAGGCAGGAAATGGTTGAGCGAGGGAACCATGCTTTACTAAAGAAGTTGAATCAATTGTCGCGAGGAAGTTCGAGGCTTATGTAAAGATGAGACACAAAGGCTCGGTTAGGACACTTGAGAGTTACAAGTTAGCTAAGCAGGACGGAAAGAGAGAGCTAAGAAGAGCCAGGAGGGGACATGAGATTTCTTTGGCAGGTAGAATCAAGGAAAATCCTAAAGCTTTCTTTTATTCCTGACATACCTATAGAATGACAAGACTGAGATCAGGGTCTGTCAAGGACAGTAGTGGGAAGTTGTGCATGGAGTCAGAAGCGATAGAGAGGTGCTAAATGAATATTTTACACAAGAAAAAGGCAATGTTGTCCAGGAGAATACTGAGATACAAGATATTAGACTAGACAGGATTAAGGTTCATAAGGAGGAGGTGTTAGTAATTCTGGAAAGTGTGAAAATAGATAAGACCCGTGGGCCAGATGGGATTTATCCTAGAATTCTCTGGGAAGCTAGGAGGGAGATTACAGAGCCTTTAGCTTCAATCTTTATGTTGTCATTGTCTACAGGAATAGTGCCATAAGACTGGAGGATAGCAAATGTTGTTTCCCTTGTTCAAAAGGATTAGTGACAACCCTGGTAATTATAGACCAGGGAGCCTTAATTTTATTGTGGGCAAAGTTTTGGAAAAGATTATAAGAGAAAAGATTTATAATCATCTAGAAATGAATAATTTTGTGAAGGGTCGGCCATGTCTTATTGTTGTTTGAGAAAATGACCAAACAGGTGGATGAGGGTAAAGTGGTTGATGTGGTGTATAATGATTTCAGTAAGGTGTTTGATAAGGCTCCCCCCTATCTGCTATTGCAGAAAATATGGAGGCATGGATCAGAAATTGTCGAGCTGAAAGAAGACAGAGGGTGATCCTTAATGGGAAATGTTCATCCTGGAGTTCAGTTACTAGTGGTGTAATGCAAGGATCTGTTTTGGGGCTAGTGCTGTTTGTCATTTTTCTAAATGACCTGGATGAGGGCTAGAAGAATGGGTTAGTAAATTTGCAGATGACACTAAAGTCTGTGGAGTTGTGGATTGTGTGGAAGGATATTGCAGATTACAAAGGGATATTGATAAGCTGTAGAGCTGGACTGAGAGGTGGCAAATGGCGTTTAATGCAGAGTAGTGTGAGGTGATTCACTTTGGAAGGAGTAACAGGAATACAGAATAGAATAGAGTAGAGTAGCTTATACTTGTCATTTCTACCATATACAACTGAGACAATAAAAATGAGACAGCATTCCTCCAGGACTGAGGGGGCTACGTGGACATCACAAACTACACAATCGTACATGGCATAAAGTGCATAAGAAGTGCAAAACAAGCAATTTAAAGTGTAAGAGAAGGATAATAAATAATAGATGATTTTCCAGCAGCAATTCAAAGTCGTGCCAAGAATTCCAGATCGGAAAGAGTCTGATTATACAGTGTTAAGGAGTCTGATGGCTTGGAGGAAGAAACTGTTGCACAGTCTGACAGTGAGAGACCAAATGTTCTGGTATCTTCTGCCAGAAGACAGGAGAGTGAAGAGTTTGAGTGAGGGCTGTGTGGGATCTTCCACAATGCTCTTTACCCTTTTGGATGCAGCATGTGGTGCAAATGTCTGTAATGGACGGAAGAGAAGTGAACATTAATGACACATCCCAGACCCTCTCCATTTTTGAGGTCTATTCAAGTTGACCTCTATAGCTTTAAGACCCAACTCTTTGGGACTGTATCTGCATTAATTTATTCAATACAATGCCAACTGCATAGTTTCACTAGTAACAAAAGTAGAAAATTGAGAACATTCAGCACAGGCAGCATCTGTGAGGAGAGAAATGGAGCTAAAATCTAACCAGAACTGCAATTTAGAGAACAAATAATGCTGGAGATCACAGGGGGTCAGGCAGCATCCATGGAGAAAGAGAAAGCTAACGTTTCAAGTCTAGATGACTCTTCAGAACCAAAGTGAAGTGTGGAGGGGGCAGGTTGGTGGGGGGAGGTTGATTGGAATGCTGCGGGAGAAAAGATCCTGATAGTTCAGATTAAGTGATCAGAATGTGAGAATGGCAGAACAATGGTGTGTCTAACTGCCAGACTGGAAAAATCAGGCAAGATTAGAGTGGTGCTGGAAAAGCACAGCATCTGAGGAGCAGGAAAATCGATGTTTTGGACCAAAGCCTTTCATCAGGAATGAGGAAAATCAGACAGTTCCACTGGGTTGGGGGAAGAGATTATAACAAGCAAACTGAAACAAAATGGCTTCACAATTTGAAGGTGTTGAACTCAATTCTGACCCCAGAAAGTTGTAAACTGCCTCGTTTGAAGATAAGATGTTGTGCCTCCAGTTTGCGCTGTGATATGCTGGAGCATTGCAGCATACCGAGGACAGACAAGTGTTAAAATGACCGATTACTGGAAGGTCAGGGTCATGATTGCACATGGATTGGAGGTGTTCTGCAAAGTGGTCACCCAGTCCGCATTTGGTTTTTCCAATGTAGATTGGTGCAGTGAAAATAATACACAAGGTTGGAGGAGGTACATGTGAAATGCTGCTTCACCTGGAAAGTCCATACAGGCCAATGAATGGTGAGCAGGGAGAAGGTGAAGGGTTAGGTATTACACTTTCTGAGTTACATGGGAAAGTGCCATGGGAAGGTGGGGGAGCTGGTGGTGGTGGTCAGGGAATGGGGTAGTGTGTCCTGTAGGGAACAGTCCCTGCAAAATACAGACGGAGGAGTGAAGGGAAGATGTGTTTAGTGGTGGGGTTCTGTTGGAGTTGTCTGAAATGGTGGAGAATGATCATTTGAATGCAGAGGCTGTTGGGGTGAAAAGTGAGGGCAATGGGGAACCGATCACGGCAAAGACGGAAGCATGGGTGATTTGTCGGATGTGGTTGAGAGTTCTGTCAACCACAGTGGGTGGGAAACCATGGTTATGGAAGAAGCAAGCCATGTCAGTAGTGCTGTTTTGGAAGGTGGCATCATCTGTACAGATGCGATGTAGGCAAAGGAATTGGGAGAATAGGATGGAGTCCTTGCAGGACGTGGGGTGTGACAAACTGTAGGGAAGGTAGCTATGGGAGTCAGTGGCTTTGTTGTGGATGGGAATAGACAGTTTATTCTGTCACAGCAAATCACAGCACAAAGTGAGGAGCAACATCTCATCGTCAAACTAGGCAGTTTACAACCTTCAGAGCTCAATGTTGAGTTCAATACCTTCAAATTGTGAATCCATTACTTCCCTTTCTTTTAGCTTTGCTTGTTGCATTTTCTGCGTTTCTCCCCTTTCTCCACTCCAGTGGGACTGTGTTTTTTTCCCCCCAGTCTGGCAGTCAGACACACCATTGTCCTGCCATTCTCGCATTCTGATTTGTTACTCTGCTCTCAAGATCCTTTCTCACGCAACCCTACAACCACACCCCTCCACACTTCACGTCAGCTCTGATGAAGAGTCATCTGGACTCAAAACATTAGCTTTCTTTCTCTTCATGGATGCTGCCTGACCTGCTGTGATTTCAGGCATTTTTTTTTTGTTTCCAGTTCAGATTCCAGCATTTGCAATACTTTGCTCCTGGAAGTTAGACTTAGTTTATAAGGAAAAACAGAGACAAACAAAAGGCTTGATGTGGTAGGATGAGAGAACAAAGAGGAATGTTTGTGATAAGGTGGAATGCAGGATTAATGAAATGCATACTGCTCTATGGAAAAACATGCTGATATGATAAACGAAGAAATCAAAAGATGGATCTAGGGGAAGTGTAAATGGTTATGTTCCCACCTTTTATCCTCTGAAAACTTGATGTAATTGAAAACTCTGCTGCCTGAGTTCCTAACTCTTCAGAATCACTGAATCATTATGGCACAGAAGGAGGCCATTCAGGCTATCATGCCTGCTCCAGTTCTATTACCTAATGCGAATCTCCTTCCTTCTCCCCATTTCCATTTCCACCCAAATTATCATCCAATGCCTTCTTGAATGCTTCAGTTGAACCTGCCTCTCTCACATTTCGAGCCAATACATTCCATGCCCTAACTATTTGCTGAGTGAAAAAACGTTTTCTTACATCACCCTTGCTTCATTTACACATCATTTTAAAACTATGTCCTCTTATGCTTGTTCCTTTTATGAGTGGGAGCATTTCCACATCGATCCAGCCCATCCATGTATTTGAAAATCTCTATCAAATCTCGCCTTAGGTTTCTGTCCAAAGAGGACAGTCCAAACGTCTTCAATCTATCCTCACAACTGAAGTTTCTCATTCCTATAAATCATTCTTGTGAACTGCTTCTGCATTTTAAGCATGCATTTCCATTTTTCTTATATGGTGGTGCCCACAGCTGTGCACCTCACTTACCTTTCACCTATGTGCTCACTTTTCTGTATTGTCTCCCAGATAGACAATGCCTCTGTTTTAAACTTTGTGTTCTTCATTCCAAATCCATGATCTTCCCCTCCCCATCTCTGAAACTCTCTCCAGCTTCGCAAATTCATTTTTTTTTTGAACAACCTCAATTTTCCTTACTCCATAATTAGTAGTCCTGCCTACAATTACCTTGGCTCTAATTCTGGAATAACCTTTCCGACTTCTTCATTTCTTCTTTCCTTTAAAATACTCATCAAAACCTAAATTTTTGATTTTGCCTTTCTGCTGTCAGATCACTTTATGTGGTTTGGTTCCTAATTTTGCTTCATTACATTCTTGGAAAATACCACGGAGCATGTTGTGCATCAAAGGGACTGTGTGAATAAATATAAATTTTCCAGACAGTATAGATATAAATCATTGTTGTTGATATTGTACAAAAGAGCCATGACTAAATGCTGCTGTCCAAGAAGGTGTAGAATTAGGCTTAGGTGTAGAATTCAGTTTTGTGGCAGGATTTCTAGAAGGTGCTCATTTTCAGCACAATGTAATTATAGATAGTGATTGGTAATGAACCAGTTTGGACCAACAAGCTATAAAAGCTATTCCACACATTGCATCAAACTAGGCAGGAAAATGAAACCACTTCTGCTGAAAGAGAAGTGAATCAGGGGAAAGTTTATCATTGCTTATGTGAGAAATGATTACCTTTTAAATACAGTAGTATAGAATTGAAGCTTTCTGTTAGAATTGAATATTTAGTTGGAGATTGTAGTTGAAAACCATCTGTACTATTAAACAAATAACGTTAAGGTGCTTGAATATAAGGTACTTGAATAACCAGGTTGAAAGTCAATGTAGTTCTGAGGAATTGATGTCTTCTTTGTGACTTTCTCAGGTGGATGTGAAATACCTCACAGTACTACTTCAAGGAATAATAGGGAAGTTATCGCCAGTGTTCTGATCAACAGTTGCCCCCTAATCAACTCAGAACCAGAATATTTGGACATTATTATGATATTGCACATGGGGAGCTTGCTATTTGGGATTGCCATGATTCCTACTTTTCAATTATGAACACACTTTAAAAATATTAATTAGGTAGACACACTTTCAGATGCCTGGCAGAAGTGTAGATGTTGTAAAAATGCCTATGTCTTTTCTTTAAAATATTTTGGGTTATACTATGGTGTGAAAAATACTATGCTTTGTAAGAAATGGCCAAGTATGAGATACTAGTTACAGAAGGCAATATCATAGTTTGGCAATAGTATACCAAGGAATCAGATTACAGACAGTCCCTGATTTACAAATGCTCGTACTTATGAACAAGATCCTATATTAATATTAAGTTTAAAGATCCAAATTCAGGTTTTCTTGTGAATGGTTATTTTATGTCATAATGTCTTCCAACTTGGATACAAATTGACTTCCAAATTGGATACAAATTGACTTCCAAATGTACTCCAGAATAGAATCCATTCATAGCCTGGGGACTGCCTGTATCAACTTAACTCCTCAGTTTTATTCTTTCTTTCAACTCAGTGGCGGTGACAGTAGTAGGAGCAATGATATTTTTAGTCAAAAAAAGCATGGACTCAACAGTGATAGTATAAACTTTTATTTATATAGTTTCAGTGTAAGAGAGGACATTTCATATATATGTCATGATTGTTCAAGTTGGTTGTGCACTAATCTATTTGGATAGAGGAAGAAGTTAGATCATTTGGATACAACTTTGTGTTATATTATTGAAACCTCTGATGGACATCAATATACAGTGAAGTCAAGTGCCTGTACATGCAAGACATACTGAGCATTGCAGTAGCTGCTTCTGCAAACAGTCGGCTTGGGTCACTGAATTTCAATAAGCTGCTTATCATCCTATGGATATGGTGTGATTGACTGATTTCAGACAACATTGAGACAAAACTATTTAACTGTAATAAATTGATTTGCTTTCAATTTTCTAGTGTTATAGATCTGTTAGGACAATCTACCTTGGATTTTGCTCTCCCTTATTTTGCCCATTCTTAATATGTGACTCTACAAGACCATAAGACATAGGAGTGGAAGTAAGGCCATTCGGCCCATCGAGTCCACTCTGCCATTCAATCATGGCTGATGGGCATTTCAACTCCACTTACCCGCATTCTCCCCGTAGCCCTTAATTCCTTGTGACATCAAGAACATACCTGCCTCAACTGCACTGAGCGGCAATGAATTCCACAGGCCCCCACTCTCTGGCTGAAGAAATGTCTCCGCATTTCTGTTCTGAATTTACCCCCTCTAATTCTGAGGCTGTGTCCACGGGTCCTAGTCTCCTCGCCTCACGGAAACAATTTCCTAGCGTCCACCCTTTCCAAGTCATGTATTATCTTGTAAGTTTCTATTAGATCTCCCCTTAATCTTCTAAACTCCAATGAATACAATCCCAGGATCCTCAGCCATTCCTCGTATGTTAGACCTACCATTCCAGGGATCATCCGTGTGAATCTCCGCTGGACATGCTCCAGTGCCAATATGTCTTTCCTGAGGTGTGGGGACCAAAACTGGACACAGTACTCCAAATGGGGCCTAACCAGAGTTTTATAAAGTCTCAGTAGCACAACGGTGCTTTTATATTCCAACCCTCTTGAGATAAATGACAACATTGCATTCACTTTCTTAATCACAGACTCAACCTGCATGTTTACCTTTAGAGAATCCTCGACTAGCACTCCCAGATCCCTTTGTACTTTGGCTTTACGAATTTTCTCACCGTTTAGAAAGTAGTCCATGCTTGTATTCTTTTTTCCAAAGTGTAAGACCTCGCATTTGCTCACATTGAATTCCATCAGACTCTATGTAGTGTGTAGCAACAGATTAATCATCAAGGAGGTGTATCAGACCTGACACTGATCTTGTTATCAATCATTATAAACCTGAGCTTTTTCAACAGCATTAATTAATCAAAATCAGGAGCAGATATGTTTCCTCCAGTTTGGTCTGAGTTCAGTGACTCTCATTGGATCATTGCTTCTAACAGTGCTACTACCACTGAATTGAGCGAATTTAATACAATTGAAGGACGAATCATAGATTGTATGGCTCAGCATGACACTTGGTGATACAATGTTCCTTGATAACAAAATCATTTAGATAGGAATAAATCATTAAATGTGGCTTTCAAGAAGGACTTTATCTTAATTTATGACACCAAAATAGGTAATGTAGTGGACAATGAAGAAGATTATTACAGACTACAATGGGACCTTGATTACATAGACCAATGGGCCAAGGAGGTGGACTTTAATTGAGGTAAATGTGGGGTGTTGCATTTGGTAAGGGAAACTATTGACCCAGGGGATAAGGTGCATTGTTCCTTTAAAATGGAGTCACATGTTGATAGGGTGGTGAAGAAGGTACCATTGCCTTCATTGTTCAGAACATTGAGTATGGGAGTTGCAACATCATGTTATGGCTGTACAGGATATTGATGAGGCCACTTTTAGAATACTGCGTACAATTCTGAATGCCCTTCCAGAGGAAGGATATTGTTAAACTTGAGAGTGTGTAGAAAATATTTACAAGGATGTTGCCAAGACTGGCAGGTTGGAGTTTTGGGAGAGGCTGAATATGTAAGATGCTTTTTTTCCCCAAAGGATCAGAAGCTGAGGGGTGACCTTACAGAGGTTTATAAAATCATGAGGGACGTGGGTAGAGTGAATAGCCAAGGTCTTTTTCCAAGGATGGGGCAGTCCAAAACTACAGGGAATTGGTGTAAGATAAGAGGGGAAGGATTTAAAAAGGACCTGAGGGGTAACGTATTCATACAGAGGGTGGTATGCATGGAAGACATTGCCAGAGGAAGTGATGCAGTCTGGTACAATTATAACATTTCAGAAGGCATCTGGATGGTTATATGATTTGGTAGGATTTAGAGGGATATGGGCCAAATGCTGACAAACGGGACTAGATCAGATTAGGATGTCTGATTGAGACGGACGAGTTGAACCACAGGGACTGTTTCCATGCTCTATGACTCTGTCACTCTATTTGCAAAGATTGTGCGTCTGGTGATAATTTATTGAAAATTTAACTTAAGCTTCTCACCTTGAGTTAGTTAAAATTCTTCAGGTGAGAGGCTTCTGACGTTTTTTCCGGTTGTGACAAATAAAATGAAAGTGCCAACTACAGCACGGATATGGTGTGAAGATTTGGAGATGTTGGACTGGGGTGTACAAAGTTAAAAATCACACAACACCAGGTTATAGTCTAGTGTGCTTCCAATTAAACCTGTTGGACTATAACCTGGTGTTTTGTGATTTTTAACATTGTGTGAAGACATTGACTGCAGAAAATGTTTTGCTTCATGTTTCAGCTTCATGTAAGGAAGCTAATCAGATTTTTAACATACATTTACTTCCATATAATTACAGTGTAAGATAAAGTTTTTATTTGCTTTCCAAAAATTGACAACATATGTATGACAATCATGCCCTGGTATCAATAACGCCATTTAGAACTTAACTACACCATTTAATATATACGTTGAAAACTGTACATTTGATCAATTTAACATTTATAAATCTACAAAACAATACTCTTTTTACTAGACTCATTATATATTGAATATATTTTATACAAATTAAATACATAGCTGACGTTTAAAGAGTAACACTTTAATAATTTGTTTGTGTTAAGAGTTATTGCAGTGTTAAGGTCTATGATGGAAGAATTATTATTTCTTTGACAAAACTACATTAAATAAGATGCAGACATTTACACTTAATTTTTACACACTTGCTATACAATAACATTTTGACAGATATAGTTGTAATAATTCCTTTAAAAGCAACCAGTGATTAATCAATGCACGTGTACTTTCTATGCTTTTACTTAGAATACATTGTACAATATACTAAATTTTCTTCCATGGTTCTGTTTCCCTGTCACATTTGCGTAGCTGCCATAGACACAAGCTGATGTCTGTCTCAAAGTAGAAAATTGTTGAAGCACTGCCTTGATCGACTGCTACATGATATTATGAAATCAATAGTCATTGACCACTCCCTGCATTATAAAGTACACTGTCAATGCCTGCTTCTGGATCTTCAAATGTAGCAATTTCAAAACACTTGTTGTGACTACTTACTCAATACTAGCTGAAATGAAAGATAATGCTGAAATTAATACAAAGTTTATACAAATATTTAAATATATTCAAATGCTTACCTAATTGAGATGTAATGGCTGCTTTTGACCAGGGGTGTTTGAAAGGAAAGAAAATGAGGATTTGGTGTACTTGGGTAATTCATTAGTCAAAGCTGAGTTACAATATTAATGCCTTGGTTTGAGCACCAAGTGCTAATTTGGTTAGAGATAGTTTAGCTTGGGAAAATGAATAAATGACACAAAACTAATATTTTCCAACATCTAATGAACAAAAATTTGGAGAAGCCAGGACAGTGATATAATGTGATACTGCATACTGCATTTCCCCCTCTATCATTCCCTCTACATGTGCAGCAACATCTTGTCCTTCTCCCAGACTACTTACATCTACATTTACATTCCCCATTTCGACCGACCTATCCTATAAAACTTTGATTCTTATGCCCATCTGTATTATCTGTGCTGTCAATTGTTATTGCAATAAATTAATGTTCTTTCTATGCATTCTTCAGCAAGAGACAATAAATGAACATAATTAAAGGTTTGGACTACCTTGGACACTAATTTAAATTATAAAATGCTATTAATAATATAGAGAAGAATTTATTTCCATTCCTTCTAGTATCAATATTTTGCTTTCTCTCACTGGAGAATAAAAGTGAATCCTCACATTGGCATCTGACAGTGTTACTTAGGTGGACCAGTAGGTGAAGACGAAAACATGGGGAAAGGGCTGAAAAAAGTGGATGTAAAGTGGACAGGGAATTCTTACAGTTTGTAGCATCCACTATCAAGAGTGTAAATGTTACAGGAAGAAAATCAAGTACTATTCTGGAAAATATGACAGGACCATTAAAGAGTAGATAAGAAAATTCTATAATTTTATTGCAAAACCATAATTCTGATTAATGGCCTTAATGCTATAAACTTGACAGACTGAATATGTTGACGTGTATAAAATAATCACGTCTATGTGGTCATAAAATCAAAGGGTCTTACAGCCCAGAAGGAAGCCATTTGGCCCACCATGTCTGTGCCAGCTCTTTGAAAAGAAAACTATAGTTTAAAAAAATGCTAACAGTCTGCCTCTATTGATGGTTCTCTGCCAAAATTACATTGTTATCAAAACCTGATCTGAAACATTTTTTGTTAAGCATTTTACTGATGTCCATCAACAAAGGTTTATAGCCTGTATAACTATTGATCATATTTGTGATAGGAGGTAGGTGCACAATAATGTAACTACAGTCCTTGGTCTCGATCAACCGGTGAAAGATTCATTTTCTGGGCAGTGTTAGTATCTTATATTTAATAAATAATCTACATATAGGCTTCATCGCTTGGAGTGTTGCCATGCTCTGGCTGGTCTGGTCCATTCTCCCGGCGTTTTGTGTCCTCAGTTGGTTGAGTCATAAGTCGAAGACGCTATGAATCAAAAAGATAAAAGTAAAACCCATTTAAAGGCTTGGTTTTGTGGACAATAATGGCTATTCTTCAAATATTAAACACTAATCTCACATCAAGAATGGGAGTTCTTTTGGACAAGCCTGGAGTCCTAGCTAACAAAAATGCAAAACTACTGTTTGTTCTGAGCAAACAATATCAATCTTATAATTAAATGATAAGAAACATTTGAATGGGATATCTTGAATGTGATGAAGCTCTCAACCTGTTTAACTGAAAATAAAATTAAAAACATATTTTCTAGTTGACATTTGCACTTCATCCAAGTGAAAAATGAAATGCTTAATTCACTTCAATAAACTTGATATTCTGAAGTGGTCTTTAATGATCATATAAAGGCAATTGAACCCAGGGAAATGCCGTCCTGTTGAGATAACTTTAAATTCAACTTTTCCTGTCCTGGGATACCTCCTCTTTCACTTTAGCTCAGATTGAAGGATCAACTGATAGGCAAGTGAATATGCAAGAAATACAGCAGAATTCACACCCTGTTTGCACCCACCCTTATATTTACATCAGCAAGTTATGTACAGTAAATGAATGGAGATCTAAAAGGCCAAATCTCTAAGATTGTGAAAGTGAATGACTGACTGTCCTGAAAATTTCCATACCAGGTAGGAGACTTGCTTATCATTAAAGATGTGCAACTACATTTTAAAACAAAAACATTGATATTTTCTTCTTTCACTGAAGAGGAGGATATGGTCAATACAGGTTACTTGGAGATTTCACAGGATCTAATGTTTAACAGATCTCCCTGGATCAAGGTTCACACAGGAATAAAGAAGCCAGCTTTATGTTTAAGTTTTATCAACAAAACAACTGCTGGAAAGATAAAATTCATAGATGTTTGCATAGAATTTATAACCCATTGAGTTTGGTTGGCACGGTGGCACAGTGGTTAGCATTGGTGCCTCACAGTGCCAGAGATCCTGGTTCAATTCCCGCCTCAGGCAACTGACTGTGTGGAGTTTGCACATTCTCCCCGTGTTTGCGTGGGTTTCCTCCGGATGCTCCGGTTTCCTCCCACAGTCCAAAAATGTGCAGGTTAGGTGAATTGGCCATGCTAAATTACTTGCAGTGTTAGGTGAAGGGGTAATTGTAGGAGAATGGGTCTGGGGGGTTGCGGGTCGGTGTGGACTTGTTGGGCCAAAGGGTCTGTTTCCACATTGTAACTAATCTAATTCTCAAAAAAAGCCCTATTCTGATCAGGCATTATTGTGTCTTTCTATCTCCTGTGATGCTTTGTATTTTCAGCATTTCCTGTTTATTTCAGAATTTCAGCATTTGCATTATTTTAATTTTGTACTTTTCAATTTGGATGCTGGAATCCTGGTTACTTTTCAGGAGTTATGTTCACAATAAAATGTATCAAAAGTAGCATATTAACTGTTTTCACATACCTGTTTTAAAGAGCCCTTTGAAGTGAGGAACAAATAACCCATATAGCCAGGAATCAACATCATGGATGATAAAGCCATAAACCAGCCCACACCTTGGCCCCACTTGGGAAAAACATAACTTCCCATCGTAAGTGGTGTCATTTCAATAGCACTGAAGAGAAATACACCCTGGGAATCAAAGAATTCCTGGATTCATATAGCATCTTATTTCATCATGCAAAAACATTACAAAGCACACAATGCATTTATTTGAATCATAGTTACTGCTATTAAATGAACACAGTTCAACAAAATCCTGAAGTAAAAATAGAGAGCATTTTCTAAATTACAACAGTGATAACATTTCTAAGGTCATTCACAGGGCATTACTGCTTTAATATATCTGAATAGTGTTATGTAAATGATAATGCACCTAACAGTAGTGTTGGGTAAATATGGGGCTGGATGGGTTACTCTTCAGAGGGTCAATGTGGACTTGTTAGGGCAAAGAACCTATTTCTGTACTGTAGGGAATCTAATCTAATCTAAACTCCCACAAACCCCAAGGTGATAATGACCAGATAAGCTGCTACTTGTGATTTGCACCAAGGGACAATTCACCTGCTCTTCTTGCCATGGAATCTTTAAATCCATGTGAACATGCAGGTGGGATCACGATACCACACTGGAATATAAACATGGGTTCAAACCCTGGACCCAACAAATTCCTTCAGATGACCATGACTGTGTATCTGCTCCTTTCCACTGGCCAGTCCCAGGCGCTGTGTGCAGCCTGTGTGCCTTCATGAAAACCACAGCATCCCCCTGAATAAGTGCTTGATGAGCTGTTTAGTCATGTTAATTGGCCTAAATAATCAATTGGCTATGATCTCAGGCTTGCCTCCTGAATCCTGGTGAAACTGACCGATGCTAGGATATGCGTCAGGAAACCTGCATGTCACTCAATGCCCATAGTTTCCCTCTGCCCTTCTCCATTCCTGCCCCAGCAGAACCTAACCCATTCCATTGTGTACGCTGCTCTCAAACTATTCCAGCAACTGAGGCTGTCCTGAAGACATTTGCAATTTGTGGCCACTGACCTTATGACTGACTTGTGAAGTAAGTTTTGTGATGATTGTAATGGAACACATGAGCAGTTTGTATTTACTAAAAATGAATAATTTTACATTAAGATAGCAAGCTTTGCCTTACCCCCACGATAATTGGAGTGAAAAATGACCAGCAGAGTTTCCACCACAGACAGGGTTTGTGGCCAACCATCTCCCCGATGTTGTCAAAGAATCTGTTCACGCCTGAAGAAAAAAAATGTTAATTTACTGATATTCAGATAGTAAATAAGCAAATACAGTGATATGAAGCACATTGATGTCCTTATAGAAACAAGCACACTCAACACTAGTTAATTTGAATGTAATAATTCAATAAGTAAATCTGTTAACTTATTGAATAAATAAAATGTTACTGCCCTCTGTGTAAAGGGTAGAATCAGTATGTGAATTAAAACTGTGAAAATGTTATAACAGGTATTCTGCACATGAATATGATATTGTGAGCATTTGTTTTCTCCAACAGTGCAGATTAATTAAGATGTGATCTGAAAACTAAGTAGGCACTCATATGCATGTTTCATAGCACACAATTTATTGCTGGGTATTTTTAAAGCAGTGTGGACAAATCAATATAGCTTAATGACATTCTGAGAACAGATGGGATTTGTAAACTGTGTAGTTTAAACAAACATATTTTTGTAGAGACTGTTTATCAAACTGGATGTCAGGTATATCCTTCACAAGTAGAAATAGGTTAATCTTTCATAGTTGACTATTTCTGAACAAGGTGCACTTGAAATGCATGTTTATGGTTAACTTGTGAATGAAACAAACTGCTTTTCAGTAACTAATAATGGACCATTTGATAATTATGGTACATTTTTTGGATTAATTATCCATTATTCTTTTCAAAGTTGCCCAAATTTATCACTCAGTTATTAATTTCAAAATTCTAGATTGACATGCTCAGCAGTTCCACTCTCTCAGGTCATCAGTAAGTGTCTATCTGCTGTAATTGATTATTGCTGGCTTCCTTTATATTGCCTTCCAATCTAACTGCTTCTCTCATAGAACAAAGACAAAACATGGACTTTTGTCTTATTTCACTGGTGAAAAGATAGCATGAGCACGGGTTATTTGTAATCTCCCACTGGGTCTGAATGGAATCTCAGTCGAAGTAAATCTTCTTTTCCAGCAAATCGTGAAACAAATAGGCTGAGGTGGAAATTAGTTTGTCAGATATTCTAGTCCTGATGACAAACTGTATATCAATATCATACCATACCTTTCCATTGCTTTTTATTCCAAATAAACATAGGGAAAGCCAAGAAAATACCAAAGATTGACTACAGTATTTGAAAACCAATTCGTTTCTAAGAATTTGTTCTTAGATAAACATTGAGAGTCAGAGAGTCACAGAGATGTACAGCACAGTAACTTCAGTCCAACTCATCCATGCTGACCAGATATCCTAACCTAATCTAGTCCCATTTGACAGCACTTGGCCTATATTCCTGTAAACCCTTCCAATTCATAAAACCATCCAGATGCCTTTTAACTGTTGTAATTGTAACAGCCCCCATGACTTCCTGTGGTAGCTCATTCTTTACACGCACCACACTCTGTGTGAAAAAGTTGCCTCTTAGGTCCCTTTTAAACTTTTCCCCTCTCACCCTAATCCTATGCCCTCTAGTTCTAGATTCCCTACCCCAGGGAAAAGACCTTGTCTATTTACCCTATCCATGCCGCTCATGGTTTTATAAACCTCTATAACGTCACCCCTCAGCCTCCGACTCTCCAGGGAAAACAGCCCCAGCCTATTCAGCCTCCCTGTGGCTCAAATCCTCCAACCCTGATAACATTCTTGTCAATCTTTTCTGAACCCATCCAAGTTTCACAACATCTTTCCGATAGGGGGGAGACCAGAATTGCATGTAATATTTCACAAGTGGCCTAACCAATGTCCTGTACAGGCACAAAGTGACCTCCCAACTCCTATACTCAATGTTGTGTCCAATAAAGGAAAGCATACTAAACACCCTTTTCACTATCCTAACTACTTGTGACTCTATTTTTAAGGAGCCACGAACCTGCACTCCAAGGTCTCTTTGTTCAGCAACACTCCCCTGGACCTTACCATTAAATATATATGTCCTGCTCTGATTTGCAGTTGCAAAATGCAGCACCTTACATTTATCCAAATTAAACTCCACCTGCCACCCCTCAGCCCATTAGCCCATCTGATCAAGATCCTGCTCTATTCTGAGGTAACCTTCTTCTCTGTCCACTACACCGCCAATTTTGGTGTCATCTGCAAACTACTAACTATACCTCCTATGTTCACATCCAAATCATTTATGTAAATGATGAGACGTATGGACCCAGCACCGATTGTTGTGGCACACCACTGGTCTCAGGCCTCCAGTCTGAAAAACAACTCTCCACCACCACCCTGTTTTCTACCTTCAAGCCAGATCTGTATCCAAATGGCTAGTTCTCCCTGTATTCCATGAGATCTAACCTTGCTAACCAGTTCACCATGAGGAACCTTGTCAAACGCCTTACTGAAGTCCCTATAGATCACATCTACTGCTCTCTCCTAATCAATCCTCTTTGTTATTTCTTCAAAAAAACACAAGTAAGTTCATGAGGCATGGTTTGCAAAAAAAAAGCATTGTTTCATTCAAATGAATTTCACATTTGTTTGGCAATCATTTTGAATGCTCCTCTCGGAGTTTGCAGCAAGCAGCAGAATTTTTTCCCATGAATGTTTTAAAGTAAGAAGGGTGAGCTGTTTAAGAACAATCTTGTCACACACTTGAAATTATAAGGGTGCAGACGATATATTGTGATATGATGCTATGCAATTAGTAAAAGTCACAATGGTCCTACTCTCCCATTAGTGAGTGATGACTGGTGGTGATTTAACCTGAGCGTCACCATGCCTCAATCAAGGAGAGAGATTGAGATGGAGTGTCCTTTGCGCTAACCTCAACTGGTGTAGAAGTTGCACCATGCTGTTTAGTGCTACTCTACATTGCCCAGCCAACTGAGCTAGACAGCGAATACTGAGTTGAAGACATTTCTCATGAGATTTTTGGCTGAAATATTTGATTCTCCATTGTTTCCTTAAGTGTCCTGCAATAAAAGTAGTGTTCTCATGTTGCTTGGCTGTTATCCCTGGTAAACAATCATGTTGACAATTTCTAGATTGTTACTGATTTGTTATCTTGATCCAAATTCAGAAATTTTCCTCAGTCAAAAACTCATCAGCCTTATATTTTCAGTTTTATTCCCAAGTATTAGAACTGGGCCACTAATCTCTTCAATTCTTTTTCATTTTTGTCTCTCCCAGTCTGTGAGATTTTCTGCAGGAGTATTTCTTTCTTCCAAATTCCAAACATAATTGGAACAGTTACAAGGTGGGACAGCACAGTGGCTCAATGGTTAGCACTGCTGCCTCACAGCACCAGGGTCCCAGTTTTGATTCCAGCCTCGGGCGACTGTGTGGAGTTTGCATGTTCTCTTTGGAGGGTCAGTGTGGACTTGTTGGGCTGAAGGGCCTGTTTCCAAACTGTAGGGAATCTAAAACAATTCTGTCCAATTGGCAGCTGAAATGCTGTTGTCTATTTTATATAGTTTCTTCAAACTTCCATGTTTTAGATGTCAGTTCCATTTTGGTTCTTTCTGTAAACCCATTTCTCTTCTGATTTTCAGTGGAAAATAGTCCCTCATTTTTCCCTTAACAATACAAGCAATGAAAAGGAAATTGCTTAAGTTTTACCATTAAAATAACTGAATATGTTATGCCATTAATAATGTGCAACTTGCTTTTCAACAATAAATTCTGATGAGACGTCATTGACCAGAAACACTGATTATGTTTCTCTCTCCATAGATGCTGCAGGAATGATTGAATATTACTGGCACGTTCTATTTCAATTTTGAAGATTGATTATCCTGATGGTTTGAAGCATGCCTTGTTCTCAGAGGGAGTTGAATAATAAAGGATGGGAAATTAGATTAGAGTCCATACAGTGTGGAAACAGGCCCATCAGCCCAACCAGTCCACACTGACCCTCCAAAGAGTAACCCACCCAGACCCATTTCCCTCTGACTAATGCACCTAACACTATAGGCAATTTAGCATGGCCAATTCAGCTGACCTGCATATCTTTGGACTGTGGGAGGAAACTGGAGCACCTGAAGGAAACCCACGCAGACATGGGGAGAATGTGCGAGCTCCACACGGACAGTTGCCCAAGGCTGGAATCGAACCTGGGACTCTGTTGCTGTGAGGCAACAGTGCTAGCCACCCCCAGTTAAAGTCCTGTTTAAAGTCTGCCTTGGTAAAAAGATTGCGATAAGGCTAAGTGTCCGCTGGAGTTTCCACTTCTTTTGTCATGGTTCTTACACCAAAATTAAAAGCCACCCTCTCCACAATGTATAAGCATAGCAGACAAAGCAATAAGAGCTGATTAACATTGAAATGTTCTTCGTCGCGAACAAATATCCTCAAATAAAGCATATAACTTGCCCTAAAAGATGAAATGTTTGCCTCAATTCACTTTTTGTATTTATGGCTACTACAGCTGCATAATAAAGATGGATATCACTAATAGATTTCCTCATCGACAATATAAGATAGCTGATAGCATCATACACACAAAAGCTGTATTAATTTGATGACAGCTGCAGATAATTTAATGGAAGCATTATATATTGGTGCCATTTCTATGACTATAATCCTAGAACTGCAATTATACTGAAGCTGCCATTATTAGAGTATTAGCTGCACAGTATGATGCTCTGTTAGTATCAGTTGAATCTGAATTACATTGTTTCTGGTCATATTAAGGTCAGATGCCATGCTGTGCTGCATTTTTCCTTGAACTTCTGTTCATTAAGCAATTTATTTCAATGGCCTTGAAACTATGTCACAGAATACCAGGGTACATTTTGTCTTGAATGTTTTTTCTCTATTCTTTTTGCAGTAACAACTTGTTTAACTGTAAGCATATTAATTTCTCCGCTCCTGTAAGAACACAGAAACCTAGAAGTCCACCCTAGAAGTCTGCTTTGTAATACAAATAGACTATGCCTAGTCTGCACCTCAACTTCATTTATCTGCCTTTGTTTCACTTCCACGACTATCTTTAATTAATAAATATCAATCAAATTTAATACTGAACATCTTCATTGACTCAGCATTCATTGCTTTTTGTGGTGTGAGCACCAGATTTGTCCAACCCTTTATTGGATAAAGTGTTTCCTGATTTCATTCCTGCACCCCCAGTACCTAGAAGAGGGATTAGTGGCAATGAATGTACCCATAAAATGTTGTTAGGCCAGCCACCAACATTATAAGAATTAGTAATTAATGTAAGACTGAGCTGACCAACACTGAAGCTTAGCAACAACTCAAAGCAGCATGAGTGAGCATTTACCCTCCAACTTTATCATTACTGTCAAGTAGCTTTTCCTCATATTTGTGCTATAGTAGCAAACTACCATGAACCCAGAGTCAGAACCTGACTATGCTCTGCAGTCAGGCTACAATGTTTTTCCTGATTTACGTTAAATAAGTAAAGCAGTTCAAACTGGAAAGTGCGCCTGAGACAAGCTTTGGAAATTGTCTCAGAGCTTGCTCCCATATGTTCACAGATGAGGCTGTCCTGACACTAGTATTGTTGCATACTTGGATCCCAATTGTATCAGTGTAAGTGATACTGTATCGTGGGAAATGCTCAAAGCAGAACGTCTGACATACATTCAAAAAGTTCAAAGCTGACTTTATAGAGGTTTACAAAATCATGAGGGGCATTGATAGGATGAATATACAAAGTCTTTTCCCTTGGTTGGGGAGTCCAGAACTAGAGGGCATAGGTTTAGGGTGAGAGGGGAAAAGTATAAAAGAAACCCAAGGGGCAACATTTTCACACAGAGGGTGGTACGTGTATGGAATGAGCTGCTAGAGGAAGTGGTGGAGGCTGGTACAATTGCAACATTTAAAAGGCATCTGGATGGGTATATAAATAGAGGAAGGGTTTGGAGGGATATGGGCCAGGTGCTGGCAGGTGGGACTAGATTGGGTTGGGATATTTGGTCGGCATGGACAGGGTGGACCAAAGGGTCTGTTTCTATGCTATACATATCTATGACTCTATGACTCTATCAGAATTTAAATAGTTACAAATGAAAAACATGTTTAGTTTTAGATCTGTACAGAAAACTATGCAAAATGAATGTAGATATTGTCCATTGTTGATAGTTCTGTATTCTCTGGAGTTTAGAAGAAAGAGAAGTGATCTAATTGTGACATACAAGATTATAAAGGAGTTTAACAGGGTAGACACTCCATGTCATAGAGTCATAGAAATGCAAATGGACCCTTCGGTCCAACTCATTCATACCTACATCCTAAATTAATCTAGTCCCATTTGTGAGTGTTTGGCCCATAACCTTCCAAACCCTTCCTATTTAAGTACCCATCCAGATATTTTTAAATGTTGTAATTGTACCAGCCTCATTCCATACATGCATCACCCTCTGCATGAAAAGGTTGCCTCTTAGATGCCTTTTAAATCCTCCCCTCTCACCTTAAACCTATGCCCTCTAGTTTTGAACTCCCCTAACCTGGGAAAAAAGTCTATTTAACCTATCCATGCCCTTCATAATTTTATAAACCTCTAGAAGGCTCCCCCCTCAGCCTCCAAAGGTCCCCGGCCTAATCAGCCTCTCCGTATAGCTCAAACTCTCAAACCCTGGCAACATCCTTGTAAGTCTTTTCTGCATCATTTCAAGTTTAACAACATCTTTCCTATGGCAGGGTGACCAGAATTGAACATAGTATTCCAAAGTGGCAACATGACCTTCCAACCCCTATACTTAATGCACTGACCAACAAAGGCAAGCGTACCAAATGCCTTCTTTATTACCCTGTGTTGCTGAGACTGCACCTTCATGGAGCTATAAATTTGCACCCCAAGGTCTCTTTGCTCAGCAACACTCCCCTGGGCCCTATCACAATTCCAGTCATAATTTGCCTTACCAAAATGTAACACCCCACACTTATTTAAACTAAACTTCACCTGCCGCTCCTCACCCATCAGCCCATTTGATCAAGGTCCCGTTGTGCTCTGAGATAACTTTCCTCACTGACGGCTACACCATCAATTTTGGTGTCATCTGCAAACTTACCATGCTCACATTCATGCAAACCATGCAAACTTACCATTCTTCCTATGGTCACATCCAACCCATTTATACAAATAACAAAAAGCAGTACTCCAGCAAAGATCCTTGCCTCCAGTCCGAAAAAGCACCCCTGCACCACCATTCTTTGTCTCCTACCTTCAAGCCAATTTTGTGTCTAAATGACTAGTTCTCTCTGGATTCCATGTGAGCTTAACTTGATAATTGGTCTACCATGTGTAACCTTGTTGAACGCCTTACTGAAGTTCATATTGACCACATCCACTGCTTTGCCTTCATCAACCCTCTTTGTCACTTCCTCAAAGCACCCAATCAAGTTAGTGAGACACGACTTCTCATGCACAAAGTCTTGATGACTATCCCAACCTCTCCTTACCTTTCCAAATACATGTAAATCCTATCCCTCAAAATCCCCTCCAACAACTTACCCATGATTGACGTCAGGTTCTCTGGTCTGTAGTTTCCTGTCTTTTCCTTACCACCTCTCTTAATTAATGGCACCACATTGGCCACTTTCCAGTCTTCCAGCATCTTACCCATGCCTATCGATGATACAAGTATCACAGCAAGGGGTCCAGCTTTCTCTTTTTAATCAGTTATAGGCCATGGTCTCTCATGAGTCCATGGGTATGTTTGACTTCTTCAGGGATCATTTGAAGGTATCCCTAAAGTGTTTCCATCAGCTTACTGGGAACCTTCTGCCATGGCTGAATTCCAAGTAGAGCAATTGCTTTGAGAGTTGATATCCAGTATACACTTAACATGTCCTGCCTGACGGAACTACTTTTGAGTGAGAAGGCATTAATGCTCGACAAGTTGGTTTGGGAAAGGATGACATTGTTGGACCATCTTTCCTGCTACCATATTTAAAGAATTTTGCGAAGGCTGCACTGATGATACTTCTCCTGTACTATAAGATGCCTGCTGTAGATTGTTCATATCTACAAAGAATTAAGTTGCCTTAGGTCCACTATTGCCTAGCAATCTATGAGCATAGTCATTCAGGAATTGCAGAGTTGACTCAAAAGTAGAAATGGAGTCCAAGACCCATCCTGAATGGTGAACATGCTTGATGAGCCATATAATTTTCTCCTGTCCCTATCCCTTGTGTTTTTGTTTATTTGTTGTCCTGAACTATAGTGAAGTTTTCAGAGTCATATTGGAGCATTGTTGGTATTTGTTTAGAATTTCTTTGAATCCTCATTTAATAATGCAGACCTGCCTCCTTGAAGAGTATGATTCACTCTGTCATCTTCTGGAAGATTACACAGAGGAGTGTCATACAGTCATAGAGGTTTACAGCTTAGTCCCAACTTGTCCATACTGCCCAGTTTTCACAATTAATCTAGTCCCATTTGTCTGTGCTTGGTCCATATCCCTCCATACCTATCCCAACCACGTACCTGTCCAAATGTTTCTTAAATGACAAAAGTATACATGCCTCCATCAATCTGAGACTTGAGTCAGTACTTCCAACACTTGGCAGACTTTATGTATCTAACAATTCTTTCATCAACTAACTTTCTCATCCATTCATTGGGAGAGTTGTTCCAACTTGCTGAGGTGAGATTAGCATCTCAGAAATTGTTTAAATCTGAGGATATTATCAAATATGATTCAAGTTATGAAGTTGAAGAACAATTAGCATTTGTTGTAAAATCCTTTGGGATATACTTTAGGGTCAGATTGTTTCTTTCTGCTGCACATTGGTGTTAATAGAATGCAGGGCTGAGATTTAATTCCATTGAGAAAAGGGCACATATGAATGAGGAGGCATTTTATTGGGCCAAAAGTTTGAAAGCGAATCAGCCAACATTTAATTTCACATTTATCTTCTTGGTCATGCACCTACATCTTTGGAAAGAGTGGAACCGATGAATAAAAGCTGAAAGATATGGGAGACCATCCCAGCCCTTGAGCAGCACGGACCTGGCAGCAGAATTGTACTCCAGCACATTCTTCAATCTCATGGGCCCAGTATTCTTCCACTCAACCACTACCATCAAGCCAGCGATCAACCCTGGTTCAATGGAGAGTACAGGAGGGCATGCTAGGAGTAGCACCAGGCATGTCTAAAAATGAGGTGTCAACGTGCTGAAGCCACCAAACTGGGCTACTTGCATGCCAAACAGCACAAGCAGCAAATGGTAGACAGAGCTAAGCAATCCCACAACCAACGGTTCAGATCTAAACTCTACAGTCCTATTACAATCAGTAGTGAATGGTGGTGGACAATTAAATAACTCAGTGGAGGAGGAGGTTCCACAAATATCCCCATCTTCAACACACTATCGTGAAAAAGATAAGGCTGCAATATTCACAGCAATCTTCAACCAGAAATGCCATGTGTTCCATCTCAGCCTCCTCCAGTGGCCCTCCAGCATCACAGATACCAGTCTTCAACGATTTTGCTTCATTTTATATGATATCAAGAAATAGTTGGAGGCACTAGATACTGCAAAGGTAATGGGCCCTGATATCATTTGGCAATAGTACTGAAGACTTATGCTCTCCAGAACTTGCTGCTCCACTAGCCAAGCTCTTCCAATACAGTTACAGCACTGGCACCTACCCAGCAATGTGGAAAATTGCCCATGTATGTCTTGTACACAAAAAAAAGGACAAATTTAACCCAGCCAGTTACCACCCCAACAGTCTACTCTTGATCATCAGGAGAGTGATTGAAGGTGTCATCAACAATGCTATCAAGCAGCATCTGTTCAGCAATAAACCCTTCAGTGATGCTCAGTTTGTGTTCTGCCAGGACCACTCAGCTCCTAACTTCATTACAGCCTTGGTTCAAACATGGACAAAAGACCTGAATTCCAGAGGTGAGATGTGAGTAACAGCCCTTGACACCAAGGCCGTATTTGACTGAGTGTAGCATCACGGAGCTCTAGCAAAACTGGAGTCAATGGGTATCAGGAGGCAAACTCTCCTCTGGTTGGAGTCGTATCTGGCACATAGAAAGATGGTTGTGGTCAGTAATTCCAGCTCCAGCACATCTCTGCAGGAGTTCCTCAGTGTAGTGTCCTAGGCCCTTCAGCTTCTTCATCAATAACCTTCCCTCCATCATAAGGTAAGTAGTGGGAATGTTCATTGATGATTGCTCAGTGTTCAGCAGTAATCGTGACTCCTCAAATACTAAAGGAGTCCATGTTCATATGCAACAAGATCTGGAAAATATCTAGACTTAGGCTGACAAGTGGCAAGTAATATTAATGCCTCACAAATGCCAGTCAATGACTATCGCCAATAAGTGACAATCTAACCACTGCCCCTTGCCCTCACTGAATCCCCCACTATCAATGTCTTTGGAGTTACCATTGACCAAACACTCAACTGGATTTGCCACATAAACTTAGTGGCTACAAGAGCATGTCAGAGACTAGGAATATTGTGACTTAACTCTCCAGAGCCTATCCATCATCTACAAGGAATTACTAAGGAATAGTCCCCAGCTGCCTAGATGGAGGCAGCTCCAACAACACTCAAGAACCTTCACACCATCCAGGACAAAGCAGTCCATCTGAGTTACACACATTCACAAACTTAGATTAGAATAGATTACCTACAGTGAGGAAACAGGCCATTTGGCTCAACAAGTCCTCACTGACCCTCTGAAGAGTACCCCACCCAGACCCATTCCCCTACATTTACCCCTTCACCTAACACCATGAGCGATTTAGCATGGCCAATTCACCTGACCTGCGCATCTTTGGATTGTGGGAGAAAACCTGAGCACCCGAAGGAAACCCACACAGACACAGGGAGAATGTACAAACTGCACAGAGACAGGCGCCTGAGGTGAGAACTGAACTCAGGTCCCTGGCACTGTGAGGCAACAGTGCTAACCACTTAGCCACCATAACACCCCAACTTCTACTCCCTCCATCATCAACGCTCAGTAACAACAGTGTTTACTTTCTCCAAGATGCTTTACAGAAATTCACAGAAGATTTTTAGACATTCCAACCCACGAGCACTTCCATAAAGTAAGACGGGACAGCAGATAAACGGAAACACCACCACCTGCAAAGTCCCCTCCAAACCACTCACTATCCTGATTTGAAAATATATTGCCGTTCCTTCACTGTTGCTGGGTCAAAATCAAGGAATTCCTCCCTAATGAACTGTGGGTCAACCCACAGCAGGTGGACTGCAGTGGTTCAAGAGAGCAGCTCACCACCACTTCTCAAGGGCAGCTCGGGATGGGCAATAAATGCTAGACAAAAGTGAGGATTGCAGATGCTGGAGATCAGGGTCCAGATTAGTGTGGTGCTGGAAAAGCACAGCAGGTCAGGCAGCATCCGAGGAACAGGAAAATTGACGTTTCGGGCAAAAGCTCTTCATCAGGAATAAATGCTGACCAGCCAGCAACACATGTAGGCCATGGGTAAATTTAAAAACATTTGGGGGGAATGCGGCAAGAATGAAAGATTAGATCCCTGACGTTGAGAAAGTAATGTCTGATCTGCTTAATCAGGTTCCAATGGTTTGGTCTAATCCCACTGGTAATTACTGAGGACCCTGTTTCATTGCATTTGCATTTCAATATTAACTAATTTTGCCTCGTTTATTTGCAGTACAAGATTCTCACATGAATCTAGATGATGCTAATTCCTGACTTAAAATTCTGAATGCTACCTGGAGCCTGAAGCCTGGAGCCTGGACTGGGAAGAAAGAAAGGACCTGGCGGTGGCAGGGGGTGGGGGGAGGTGGGGGGGAGTTGAATAGACAGGGCTAGGGAAATGATTAAGCCCACAAGTCACAACAGGCATAGTCTGATTTCTGTCCCACATGCTCGATCTCTCTCTCTGTCAATGTCTTCCCCCTGCCGAATCTTTAGAGGTGAAAACAATTAAAATCTTATATTTAAAAAATTATAACTAAAGTTCTAACCAAAAAGGTTGAAGACATGTCTCTGAAGGCAAAGACGTACATGCAGACACTTTTCAACAAATCTCAGTCTTCAGCACATGTGCAAGCACCTCCCTTGAGCATACTGCACATGCTCCATGGTGTTAGCAAATGCAGCCTCATTACAATCAAAGTCCATGGATCTCTGTTTTACCATTTTAGAGATTGGATAATCCTGTAAGCCTTGACCAGTCCAGGGTTTACAGGTAAGGTTGCCAGGGAGCTGTAAATAAAACAGTCAGAGCTCTGGACAATCCTCAGTTGGCGCTGTCCTCACAGGTCAGTTTGAGGCTTGGGCTATGGTCTGTCCTGGGGATTTGGATAGTAGACATCAAGGGGGATTATCAAAAGGCATACTGTGCTGGGGAAAATGGGTAACTCAAGTTTGAAGATTGGAGCAATTATGCTGGGATGCAGAAGGTGTAATGACTATGAAGGGAAGAGCTCCAAGATGGGATCTGTTAGAGTATGGAGTATATGGGGTATAGCATGAGGGAAGATTTTCACAAGTTACTGTCACCGTGGCGTCAATGAGGGAGTAATCGATTGCAGTATCGAGCTCGGGAATATGGGGATATTGATAATTAAATAAAATGGCTGGCTGGGAACAGGGGATGCCTCATAGCAGATGGGGATGGAAGAGACAGCAATACATGAGGTTAGGTGAAAGGTTGGGCAGAGCCTGGAACTTATTCTCACGAGTGCAACCTGAACACCATTTCAACTTCAACCAATCTGAATGATGGAATAAGGATGAAAAATGGCTGCCAGCACACTCACAGTTGGGGGAGGGTTGTTTGTTTTGTTAGATGGTCTGTTCCTTTGGATGATGATCGGCCCTTCAAATGTTATTGCATTAACCAGGCTTCCATAAACCTAATTAGAAATCTGCCATTAAAATTGTTCTGCACGTGGGGCTCATGCATTGACAACCTTGCTGTCATTTCCTTCACATGATCTAAGTTCAGTGCAGATGCAGGCAAAGCATACCCTGGGGCACCATTACAGAATGCTGTCATCTGCTGGAGCATCATTTGTGCTTTGAAGATTTGTGAGACCATCTCATCCCAGATCTGCACCAGGTATCCTGGCAGCTGCCATGATGCCAATATTCTTGATATCATTCAAATCCCTGATACATGTGAAGGGCTAAATGCCATCTAAGGATGTCCACAGGGATTCAAGGATTACCTTCTCCAAACATAACTGATGGTGCTTTTATGGAATCTGTTGGCCAAGACGGAGCACAGATCCCAGTGCAGCCCCATTTTCCATTAGGCCCATCATGGACACAGCTACTCAAGGAGATTTTGATGCTTGGATTAATCTGGAGGGACCTAAAATTCACTTGAATGAGCTTAGCATGCTGTGCTCTGAACAATTAGGGCAGGCAATCAGAAGATACGAGGAGCTGGCAGTGCTGCAGTGGTCTTCCAAGTTGTAAGATCAGGAGGTTATTCGTGAAGGACATTACTTTCATATGATACAGCAATGCAGCATCGGGTGCATCAAGCTAAACTTAATTAATACCCACTTCCAAAAGATCTGATTTGGGTGAAGGCATTTGTTACATGTGGATTTTTTTGTTGCAAGGGCATCAGACTCTATTTATGCACAAAAGCAAATGAAACTTCTCTGTTTGTTCTTTCTTCATCTTCCCTATTGTGCAATAAAAGTTACCTTTATTGACTTTTTGAATGCATTACAGCATTGGCCGCTCTCACATTTGAGAATGACAATATTATCTGTTCTGATGAAGATAATAAGTTCAGACTTATATGAAGAGTCTGCTTTACTCTGAATTAACTGGTCTTACAGCTAAAATTACAGTTGATCAGACCATGCTGCTTTTATGTGAATATATATTCACATTAACAGACACAAGATTCCATTTACAGTGCAATGCTAGCTGTGTGCAGTCAGAAAGTTTTGTTTTTCCTTAAACTCCCCACTCCATCCAGGGGCAGTTGGTTGAAAGGTATCTGCTCTGTACTGGAGCCTGTTGGCCATATGACCCCAGTGGTGTTTTAGCTACAGAGCACAGAAGTGCTGAGAGTGCTCTGCTCAGATGCAGGCCCACTCTGCTCAGCTATAAAATTCACAGGGTTGGGGAATACCATTTGGAGGTAAATGAGTTGGTACATTTGTATTGTCTTTTGAGGTGCTTCTCGTGGTGAGGGTAGGGGAAGCTATATGTGGTCACTGCTCTGTCTGAGTACCTGCTGACACCATGCTGACTCTTTGAGAGGAAGAGCTACCTGCAACAAGGTTGAGGTCCCTTGACCCCCTGTTGGCTTACTGCTGATGCTGAGCACCAATGACTGAAGCGATAGAGTGCAGGTTTGTTTGCATTTCCAGCAGCCACTGGGCATTCTGCTGGGCCTGGTTTTCCAATGCAGCTGCCAACGTCTCTGTGGAGACAGACAAGTGCGTGCACACTTGAGCCAGCATTGTTCTGATAATGTCAATGAACTCCTCTAAACTTTGATCCAGTTTACCAAGTCTGTCTTTCAAACATTTCTGCTGATCCTGTTACTGTCTATGCATTTTATGAAGCTATTAATGACAGACACGATGGGGTTATCTTCTGCCTATGGCTGATAAGGTGCCTGGTCTCCGGCAGCCCTCTGAGTGCCAGAGGTCTGGGGCATTTCTTCCTCAAATACCTGCAGAGATACATTAGTGTGCCATTCACCAGATTGTGAATACATGAATTGAAGGCAGAGATGTAAAATCAGTAAAACAGCCTTGGGTCAGGCTTTTAAGATAAGCCAAGATATGGAACAATACTACACCATAGTTTGACCAAAGTATAAACTGTTGCTTGACTGAGGAATGTTACCATTTATAATGGTAGCAAGATAGCAGAAAAAAGCACAAGTTTAATGAAGTTAAATTGCCAGGCCAACAATTGTACAGTTTATCGTATTTTGTAGTCTATCATTCCAAGTTAGATCTGTTGGTCTGAGATTTTTGATTAGTTACAGAATGTTCTTTCTTAATTACTCAGGTTTTTACCATTAGTTTTGATCTGGGTTTAGAGGATTGTGGATTGTGGATAATGCAAATTGTCCATATTCTTAAACAGGGAAAATCTTGAAAATACTCTTGCAGGACAATAGGCTATAATATCAATGAGTTCACCTTTCAGTGAAAATTCAGATTGCCAGGAGTCAGTCAGTAATCAATGTTTTGTTTTACATAACCTTTAAAATATCTGATATGTTGATTTTTTTTTCTAGTTGTCTGACATTGATAGTCTGTATTGGCATCAAGCTCATGGAGGTTATTTATGGCATCAATAGCAATGTATTGATCTGTTGATTTGTTTTAATGAATTGCAGTCAAACAACAGTTCTATTTCTAAGCCAAAAAGCATCATTGCCATGTTCCTGAAGAGAAGTCTGTTATACAGTGTTTAGAAATTTTATTCCTATCCAAATGAAAATCCTCACGTTGACAATTTTTTCCATTTTGTACCCTTTAACAAACCTGTTTATGCAAAAAATGAATGAAGTTATTGAGACATGGCTCATACATGCTAAAATGGACAAGACCAACTGTCAACTGTTAGTTAGACCAGAGATATGCAAAATTGTAGCTTTCCTGTCAATTTTTGAATTCCATTCCAAATTGATGTAATGATTGCTAATTTGGATCTCAAGTGAACGAGCAAGCATTTGTGTTAATAATTTAGGTGTAGATTACTTTGCATACTGAGCATATAAACAAGTATGTTTGAAAAAGATGAGTAAAATGTTTCAGAAAACAGATTTAATTGGATTTGTCTGCTAAAGGTTTGAAATTATTATAATCTAAGGGATTCCATAACTCTTCAAACAAATACAATTTCTTTGGAACACAACTTCTACATTGTTTCACCTAAGTAATGGAACTGTTGTAAAATTATGTAAAAATAGTACACTTTGGGAATTAAAGTCTAGGATTTTCTGACTAAATAGAATTAAATTGTACATATTCCATGTAATTCTTGCAAAACAAAGTCAGGAACCTGAATATTTAATATGTGGTTGGATGTTATTATTGATTTTGCACTGAAACAAACCCAATTACCTAGCTCAATTTTGATTCCTAAATTGTTTTAATAACCTTTTTCAGAGTATATTTGAGCAAGATCTTAAATAATGTGACCTAATATCAAGCTAGCTGGTATCAATTTTTTTTCCCCATTTTGGCCTATAAAGCTGCAATGCCGGGTGAAACAAATGATTGTGAATTCACGATCACTAAAGGAATAAAATGCTGGTATCTTTCAGCGCAGCTCAAATACTTTCAGCACAAATGGTTCACAGTATGAAAGCATATTTAAAAAATCATAATTCTTACCATAGCACCAGGAAATTGAGATGGTTTCAAAGAAAACAAGAAAGAGCAAAGACATTCCACTAGCAGAGTAGTAGTCAAAAAGCTTAAAGACATACAGGCCACCCTAGAGGGGAAAAAAATACATTGTTTATATAATTTTAATGTTTAAGTCCTTATGATACTGTGCATCTCTTTGTTGTGCACAGATGTTGCGGATTATATCTGGCATTCTAATTATATCATTTTATTGACCTTAAATATAAATGGTGGATTAACTATCCTAGCAATAGGTGTTTCATGGATAATTCTGATTAAAATAAACCTGTCACATATGCAAAACTTTACAACACACAAATAACATTGCTATATTGTATTTTGTACAATATATCTGATACATTTTAAAGATGCTTTGACGAAGTTTAGATATTTACCTCTGTGGTTGCAAACATATTCTGCAGATGCCTCCCCAGTATTTAAGCATAGACACCTGATTAACTCTATATGCTAACAATGATTAATAGTCACCAGTAATCTGATTGTTTACCTGTATTGTTTTCTATGGGACAAGCCCAAAGGAATTGTACTTCTAAATATTATTTTCAAACATTTTAATTTCTAAGTGAAGCAATTATGTACAGTCTTAATAATAAGTTACTCATTGAAAATGCTGTATAATAAATTTGCCAAGTCAGTTGTGACTAATTATACATACTTCTACAAATAGTTGCCATATAGTAATATGACAATTCTATACTAAATATATATTATATTATAATCAAAGTAACTCAATTCAAACATCAATACTAGCCTATTTGTCCTAAATGTAAGAAATCAAACATACTATTTTCTTGATGAAATTTAGTTTAGGCATTCAAAAATCAATTTTCTAAATGTTTTTTGCTACAATTAGAATCATAAATCAGTGTTTGGAAACAGTTAACTTGGAGTTAGAAAGAGAACAAACTAGGTACATTACAATGAGCAAAAATGAGGAAACGGATTGTCCTGTCATAAGTTCTGATCTATGTGATGAATCTCAGGTTATATTACAAATTGGAGTACAATGGATGACTAGTAAAGTTTTAAAATAAAGGTGCAAATAATAATGTTGTTCAAGAAGAGCAACTTGAATGAGAACATTTCAAAATTAAAAGAGGATTAAAGTGAATAAAGCCATGAAAAGACAAACAGAGCACTTGATTTTATATCCACAGGCACATAATCCAAAAGCAAACAAGTCATGTTAAGTTAGCGTTTATTGATGAGACCCATTTGGAGTACTGGGTAGAATTTTAGCCACCATTATAGGAAGGACTTAAAAGATATTGAAGAAATTCAAGGTTATTTTATTCGGGGTGCTTGTTAGACATATGAATAAATCTTGAGAATTTGGGGCTTTTCACAAAACTGAGAAGGTTGAGGGACCTGAGCAGGATGTTCAAAAATGTTAAGAGCTATAATACAGTAAATCTTAGTAACTGTTTCCATTGATCAGTGTATGGAAACAATAGATCATTTATGTTCTGTACATTCGAAAATGAAGCCTAAAGTATTTATTCACTGTTAGTTTCAAAATTCAGCTTCTGCTTTTGAATGCTTTATGTACAGATTTTTTTAATGCGAGATGTTGCTTAAAGCTTTCACTACACTACCTTTGGTTCTGAAATCTGAACACCATATCAAATTTTCACATATTATAACTAACTAATGTCTCTACATTGTCCAAGTCCGAATGCGAGCGTCAGAAGAAGAAATGTTATTCCATAAATACAGTGTGACTACATCTGTATAAATGGTATTGTTAATAACTGACTAGCTAAACACAGCCAATTTATGTGGTCTCAACTTATACCCATTAAGGATTGGGTTGAGAAAACATAAACACATTTTGTTTGACATCCTCAAGGGAAGGAAACTCTCATTGCTCATTCTGAACCAGGTAAAAGACAGTCTGATAATTCTCTAAACAATCCAGTTGCACATTTAAAATTAACCTAAATCTAAATTAACAAAAGTAACATTTATTAATCTTGACAATTAATTAATCTTTTATTAATATCACAATATTTAAATAAATGGCAATGACCATCTTATGATGTTTTTAATTTATATTATTACTGGGTAATTTCATGGGTTGTGTCTCAGCTCTTCACTTTATAGTAGTTAGAAATTTTTGAGACCCCTTGTCTTGTACATTTACAGACAGAAAAATTGCAGCAAGTCTCCCTGTTGTTTTGCAGGTCAATGGAACAGAACTCTAAGAATGTTATGCTATTTGATTAATTCATCAAGTGAAACTATTACTGTAGAAAGAGTAAAGTAGTATAGATTTGACAAAACAATTAGATCTACTTTCAGGATTTGTTATATTTCTATATTGTTTAAATTTGAAATGATCCATGCAAGACTTGCGGCAATATTGTTCATTGGAAACAACATGATATACTATTTTATAATGATACCAGGTAAAGTATTGCTACACTTTACCGGAACTGCCTCTTTAAAGTTGAACTGTAGTCACTAAGAGACATTGATTCAGTTAGAGATTAATTCTTATTTGTGAGGGAGGTGTGAAGATTGCCCTGATATTCATGGGTTGCTGGTAGCATGCTAGAGTGTTTTAATGGGGTTTGAAGTTCCACTAATTATACTGCTTCATGGCAATACAAAGGATACAATTGTATGGTGCATACTCTATTTCTCCATCAAATTTTCAGGTGGAGTCTTGCATATTTAATAGGAATCCAACTTTAAAGTAAAATTGACAGGAGGGGGCACTCATTGTCAAGTCAAAGGTATTCACAGAATATTAGTTTTAACCAACCCATGGTACACTTCCATGGCAGGTGGGATTTGAACCCAGACTTTTGACCTAGATATAGGAGCACTATCACTACAACACAAGAACCCCTTGGCTTCTACTAAGATTTTACCATCACCATATGGAGTACAGCAATAAACAAGGACACATAACCCAGTTACATTTTTAAGCTGCTATCCTATTGAATGGTTGAAATTAAAATTCACTCTATGATATAGAATAGATCAGAAATCTGTGAAAAATATAAATTTCATACATGAATGTTGCAGACTTGCTTTTTTTTTCAATTTCAGCTGAGCCACCATCGTAGTTGAAATCCACAGCAGCAAACACCATTACACTATTTGCTGTTCTTTCAGATAAAAATGATCTATACATAAAAATTTCATGTTTAAAGCCATTTCATTGAAATTATTGTAAATTACCTGGGTAATGTTGGAGAGTCCTATCAAATATGAAATAATACAGACCACCGCAATGAAAATCTCTCTTCTTCCACGTAACAATTTGGGAAACTCATCCACCAAAGCAGTTATAAAGCCTTCCACGGTGCAAAACTGAAAATGAATGAGTATTAGTGCTTCTTAATTAATTAATTTTGCTGTTAGACAGATTAAGCCCTTGTTTGGAATCAGCAGTAGCTTAGATATAAATATAAAATGTATTAACAAATATAAAATGAAAGACACCAACTTGGGTGTTCCTCTGTTATTAAGTCATTAATCATCATACCTTCCTGACAACATTCTTTTGGAAATTAGTTAGTAATCTAAAGGGAGTGCATTTTAGAAGGGGCAGAGTTCTGTCTAGATAGGATAATAAACAAAATTTTCTGGGGGAAATACTTCCTTAGTCTCACCTAACGTCTCTCTTTAGTTTCCCGAATGTTTCATTCTCATTTTTATTTACAATTTTTTTTTCTTCCATTGAGTTGCAGTGTGTTCTCCAAATAGGTTTGTGACCTTTAAACTCATTCTACCTTTAAAGTACATTTTCTTCTTGTTTAATTTTCGCCACCTTCTACACATCTTCATGACTACCCATGGTGACTCAGTGGTTAGCACTGCTGCCTGATAGCACCAGGAACCCAGGTTTGATTACATCCTTAGGTGACCATCTGTGTGGAGTTTGCACAATCTCCCCATGTCTGCATGGATTTCCTTCAGGTGCTTCTTTTCACAGTCTAAAAATGTGCAGGTTAGGTGGATTGACTATGCTAAATTGCCCGTTGTGTCGATAGGTTAGATGGATTAGCCATGGGGAATACAGGATTACAGGGGTAGGATTGGGGGTCAGCCTGGATAGGATGCTCTTCAAAGGGTCGGTGTGGACATGATGGGCTGATTTCCCTGCTTCCACATCGTAGGGATTCTATGATTCTACCTCTAACAACACCCTCCAAGCAAACTGGGCAAATCTGCAGGTCGGCCACACAGCAGTTATACAACAAGTGTGGAGAAAAGTACTGAAAAATAGGCTTATGTACTATAGGAAAATGAATTCCCTACTGTTATTTTCTGTCACTCTCTGAATTTTATAACTGGAAATGTTATCTGGTAATGATATTTGAGCTTTGATGATGAAAGGCGATTAACACAAACTCGAGATGGATTTGCTCCTCAGGTTCCTGGAAAAGAATCTCATCTTCACTCAACTTCTTCTGCTAGCACACCTGACTTTGGCAACTCATTGCATGAAAAGTGGCATATGTAAATTTCCATCTAACTCCTCCATAATGCACTGGGCATGCTGGTATACCAACCTACAGCTGAAAAATCAAAGTACAAGATTCAGCGAGAACAATATCGAACTGTCTTGTTAGAACAATGTGAAAAGGAAACAAACTCAGCTTGAATTTTTTTTTAATGTTTATTGTTCATTTATAAATAAATTCATTGATATGAAAATATAGAGACAAAACAGTTTTATTGTCTGCTTTGTAGCTGAATGTCTTGTGTGCTTTTCTACATGAATGCTGGCAAATGTTAAAAAAACTGCCTGTCTCAATCACTCTTGCTATTAAATGTTGACCACACCGCTGCATTTGCCATCTGCAAAGCCTGTCTCTTCTTACTTCAGATGGAACCTACCCAACCAATGTACCGAGCATGAATTTATTTAGACTATTTTTGCAGCACAGTTTTCAGTGGAAACTTGAATTGAGAACGGAACAATTCTTCACATTGGCATATTTAGACAGACCAGCTTGGACCAATGTTGACACACAAAACATGGATTTTGCTAAGAAATGCAATTTTTATTACAGCTCTTCATTCTAGAGATTGTAGCAAGAGCACAGCCAGGGGCTAATCAGTAGTGTTACCCTTAGCAACAGGAGGCTGTTCAGTGCTGATGTGTGGCTGAAGCAAAGCTAGGACATGTTTGTACCTGTCAGACCCAATCAGTAAAGGCATTCTTGGTGTTTATCCCCCTAAATCACACAGAATATTTCAAGCAAATGGTAGAATGCATCTCTGACTCAACCAAGCAGCTCTACATTTTAATCCTGTGTTATAATATTAAATACCTGTATAATCAACCTGATTTTCATTGTGTGTAAAGTGAAGTGCTTTTTATACTGTAAATCTAACAATTCAAATTTGTTCAAGTAACATGCTTTTAAATGTTTAACTGCTTGAACAAATGTTAAATGTTATTAGCAACAGCAGTTCAGAACATCATAGAACATGGAACATTACAGCGCAGTATAGGCCCTTTGGCCCTGGATGTTGTGCTGACCTGTGAAACCAATCTGAAGCCCATCTAACCTATACTATTCCATTTTCATCCATATGTTTATCCAATGACCATTTAAATGTCCTTAAGGTTGGTGAGTCTACTTCTGTTGCAGGCAGGGTGTCCCTCTACATTGTCTTATATCGATTACCCCTCAATTTAAATCCATGTCCCCTCATGCTAGCCATCACTATTTGAAGAAAATAGCTCTCACTGTCACCCCTATCTAACCCTCTGATTATCTTATGTCTCAATTATGTCACCTCTCAACCTTCTTCTCTCTAACAAAAACAGCCTCAAGTCCCTCAGCATTTCCTTCTTTCCACATCAGGCAACACCCTTGTAAATTTCCTCTGGATGTTTTCCAAAGCTTCCACATCCTTCCTATAATGCGGTGACCACAACTGTACTCCAATACTCCAAGTGCGACAACACCAGAGTTTTGTACAGCTGTAACATTACTTCATGGCTCCAAAACTCAATCCCACCACCAATAAAAGCTAACACACCATATGCCTTTTTAATAACCTTATCAACCTAGGTGGCAACTTTCAGGGATCTATGCATATGGACACCGAGATCTCATTGCTCATCCACACTACCAAGAATCTTACCATTAGCCTAGTACTCTTTATTCCTGTTGCTCCATCCAAAGTGAATCACTTCACTCTTTTTCACATTAAACTCCATTTGCCATCTCTCCGCCCAGCTCTGCAACATATCTACATCTCTCTGTAACCTACAACATCCTTTGGCACGATCCACAACTCCACTGACCTTACTGTCATCTGCAAGTTTGTTAACCCATCCTTCTATACACTCATCCACATCAATTGTGGACATGTATAAAGATTGTTGTTGAGCCAGTTCTATATATTCTTTCTGAAAATGTTAATAAACTGTAACTTTTTTAAGAAAAAGAGCCTGAAGTTTCCCGATTCAAAACTCTATTCAAAAATGAGCAATCAATAATTCTTATCACTGACCCAACAGATACAACAATTCTTAAAAAGGGCTAAAACTGAAACATACCTGGCTGTCAATCCCAAGCATCAGTAACATTGAAAAGAAAAGAATAGACCACAGTGGAGATATGGGTAATTGTGTCACTGCTTCAGGGTATGCTAAAAATGCCAGACCAGGACCTTTGAAAATAAAAGAACATGAAATAATATCTGCCTTACTTTCAACAGCAAACATATCTACATGATAAATATGTTCTAATATAATTTCTGTAAGCTAACATTTACTGTGGGCACACATTATTAAAATGAACTCAATGTTTTAGAAAGAACTAAATGAAAGAAATTGACTGCTCACAGGCCATGCATAGATTCATGATCAAGAATCAACCGATTAAAGTTCATAGGAGAAGGTGAGGACTGCAGATGCTGGAGAGTCAAAGTTGAAAAGTGTGATGCTGGAAAAGCACAGTAGGTCAGGCAGCATCCGAGGAGCTGAAGAATCAACGTTTCGGGCATAAACCCTTCATCAAGAATGTGGACGGGGAAGGAGGCTGAGAATAAGTGGAGGAATGGGGCTGGGAAGGAGGTAGCTAGGAAGGCAATAGGTGGATGCAGGTGAGGAGTAATAGATCAGTGGGGAGGGTGTCCTGGAGTGGTGAGAAGGGAGATGGATAAATAGGACAGGTCAAAAGGGCGGTGCCGAATAGGAGGGCTGCATCTGAGATGGGGTGGGGGGAGGGGAGATTGGAAACTGGTGAAGTCAATTAAAGTTCATGCCAAGAAGAGGAAAGTACCTTTAAACTGCAGAAAAAAAACTATAAAGCTTTACATCCCATATTATCCTCCAGTGGCTTCTTGGCTATTTTCTGTCTGATGTGATATATTTCAAATGATTGTTAGGGAATTCACAGGAAACCATGTACGATTACTGATTGGATATTGCACTTCATTGAAGCCTTCTTGAAGAAAACCATGACTCTGCACTTCGATTGGTTGCCATTCCATCTGAATTCCAAACATTAAGTTACATGTACTAAGCACACATTCACCCTGACAGATTTAATACATATTGGTGACCTAGTTGAAATAATAGCAATAACTGAAAAACTATTCGTTTCAGATTTGCAGCCGGAGACCTTTAAATCCTTCCAGGAGCATAGGAATAAAACATAATATCTGAAAATTTCAATTGCACCTCTTGTTTTTTTCGCTTGATCTTCTTGCTTGGTCATTAAGGGAGTGTTGTCCTTCATCCAACTTATTTTAAAAATCTGCCAAGTGGTATTTTTAGGTTTAGTCTCATTTACATGACAGCATGAATGCTGCTTGTTGCTCCTCTGAGGTACCTGTCAGTGTTGAATCTCCGCATGCTGTTTGACATGAAGAATTGTGTAGGAATAACGCATTTGGAATTTGTACTGCTCTGTGTTAGATTGGTGTTGCGTTTCGGTATAGCGACTTCATTCACTGCGACACCATGGCCTCTATTTTTAAAGTTGGACCTCACATCGGGATTGGCGATAAAGGTTGTACAAGTTAGGTTTTGCCTTCTGAATATCACTGGAGACTTCCAAGTCTTTGAGCCCACACTTGGATAAGGATTAGTGTCCCGGATTATCAGTGCGGTACACTCCGTGCTGATGAAGGTTGAGGAGTACGTGTTCTGAGACGCAGGCAGTTAGATCACCTCCAGTTTTTCCTGATTGACTAAAAGGCCAAATCACTTCACCAATATTTTGTGAAAATGGCCTCCAGCAAATTGTCTTCTGCGTGAGCAATATTAGCTCAGAAACTCTATCCTCTTCCGTGGCCCAATGACGATGAAACTCTTTCAGAGTGGATTTGATCCCTTTGGGCTAGTTCACATCTGCATAAACCGAGACTTGTCCTATTCTTTGAGTATTTATAAGATGAGGGATGGAAGAATGTTGAATACAGGCGGGCAATACTATTCCAACATCAGAAGCATATCATTTTATCACCGGATTTCAAAAGCCAGGTCATCCGAAACCGCTTTTGGAGGGGAGTAATAGGCAAATAAATCATAGCGTCTTGTCTACAACGACAAATATTCATGGATTGACGCCGAGGACATTACCCGCGTCTTTATTGCTCCAAGAAAGTCAAAGTGTGTCTAAATGTATGCACTGGAGGTTGGGTTAACCTGTGAAACAGCGTAAAGACGCTGTAACATACCTGAAGCAGCCACGTCCGCGATAGACTTCTTTGTCACATGTGCCATAAAGCCCACGATGGAGAAAATAACAAACCCAGCAAACATACTGGTGGTGGAATTTATGCAGCAGACCACAATCGCGTCCCTGAAATAAGGGAAGGAGAAAAAGAAACATTGATTTTGTCCCTAAAGGTTGTAACGACTAGAAACCACTAATGGACATGAATGGAGAGATGCCATGCTATAGTGGAAGTTGAGCTCCCGCTTGTGACTCGCCAAACTGATATGTCAGATCAGATGAAGCCATATCATACAGCAGGAGACTATATCACAACTGGGTTAGAAAGGGTCTTAGCATCTAGGGTCCCTGTGTGGATCCAAATAATTGGTCATGGCATTAATAAAGGCTGGGAAGCAAGTCAGCTGGAGTGACACGGTGGCTCAGAGGTTAGCACTGCTGCCTCACTGTGTCCAAGGACCCGGGTCTGTGTGGGTTTCCTCCGGGTGCTCCGGTTTCCTCCCACGGTCCAAAGATGTGCAGGTTAGGTGAATTGGCCATGCTAAATTGCCCATTGCGTTTAGGGATGTGTAGGTAAGGTAAATATAGGGTAGGGGGAATGGGTCTAGTGGGCTACTTTTCGGAGGGTCGGTGTGGACCTGTTGGGCCGAAGGGTCTGTTTCCACACTGTGGGGACTCTATGAAAGCTGTCTCCTGTGCGGGAGTTAGCTCTTGGTATTTTCTTAATTGTGAGGTAGTTAGAAATAAAAAAATTATCTTATAATTTCAAATTTCAAGCTGTTTTCTAATGGGTCTCCATCCCATTCAATTAAGTAGATTGGGGAGAGTAAGGCGTAGGTACATACCGCTCCCAATAATGCAGAGGCCAAATCCACCTCCAAGTGACTGAGGTCAGTTTGAAGTAAACATTATTACGAGTTACCGTCGCAAAAACATACTACACCGTTGTAAACCAGCGATGGATACGCATTGAACACTGATGTTAAAAGATTTAAATTTCTGAAAGCATCTGCTCAGCATAATCTAACTAGCTGTAATGAAGTGAGGCAGTCCTGTATTAATGGGGCAAGCAAAACATCGGGACTTAACTTCCACTGGATTTAACTTTGTTGACCTAAATTCCACCTCAGAGGCCATCCAGGATATTTACCAGAATGTTTCCTGAGCTGCAGAGTTTTCACTAGGAGAAGAAATTGGACGGGATAGGAGCTTTTTCGTTGGAAGCGGGAGCTGAAGGAAGATCAAACTGAACTGTGTGAAATCATGAGCGGTTTAGAGTCATAGAGATGTACAGCACGGAAATAGACCTTTTGGTCCAACTCGCCCATGCGGACCAGATATCCTACGCAAATCTAGTCTCATTTTCCAGCACTTGGCACATATCCCTCTGAACCCTTCCTATTCATATACCAACCCAGATGCCTTTTAAATGTTCCAATTGTCCCCACCTCCATCACTCCCTCTGGCAGCTCATTCCATACATACCTTCTGCAAACAGAGTTGCTCCTTAGGTCCGTTTTAAGCCTTTCCCTTCTCACTTAAACCTGTGCCCTCTAGTTTTGGACTCCCCTACCCTGGGGAAAAGACGTTGGCTAATTTGTCCTATCCATGCCTGTTGTGATTTTATAAACCTCTATGAGGTCACCCCTCAGCCTTCCATCCTCCAGAAAAATCAGCTCCAGCCTGATCAGCCACTGCCCAAACTCAAGTCCTCTAACCCTGGCAGCATCCTTCTATTTTTTTTTCTGAAACCTTTCAAGTTTTACATCATCTTTCCTACAGCAGGGAGACCAGAACTGAACACAAGATTCCAAACATGGCCTCACCAACGTCCTGTACAGCCGCAGCATGACCTCCCAACTCATATACTCAATGCATTGACCAATAAAGGCAAGCAGATCAAATGCTTTCTTCTCTACCCTGTCTACCTGTGACTCCACTTTCAGGGAACTATGAACATGCACTCCAAGGTCTCTTTCAGCGAAGGGGAAGGCCCTAGTTCCTTTGGTTCAGAAATGCAGAAATAAGAGATCATTGATTTAGATAAAAGGGAAGAGGTTTAGAGGGGAACGTTATCACTCTTTCAAATGAGGATAAGCAGAAAGCCTCATAACTATATATTAAAAAAATGTGAAAGTGCTCTAACCCTTAAGTGTAGGGGACTGGACGGGCGCTGGAAGGTGAGGGAGACTGAATAGTGATTTTTGTATTGGCGCGCACACAATGGGTGAAGGATTTCCTTCAGTGCTATAACGTTCTATCCTTCTGCGCTGTACAACATTGAAGCAATCTGGGCAACAATTTATGGGCCATTCCCCAAGGAAGATGTGGTTCAGCAGATATTGTGGTAAAATGTAGGGTCATGGGGAGAGGCACCCCTCCTGCGGAAGGTTCTGGTGAGGTGGGGAGGAGCAAGTACAAACAGTAACATTCATCCAAATATCACATGTTTACAAGAGCAAAAAAAGTCATGCGATTAGAGCTGGAGGGGCAGGTAGAAGCTCTTTGGTCGCTAACACGCAATTAATATTTTTAAAAGGAAAGCAAGTATTTCAGGAAAATGGGGAAAGTAAAAAGTGACAAGTTCTAATGGGAGGCTGATTTAAAGGGCTGTTGCTGGCACACTGGGCCGAATGGTCTCCTTCTTTGTGGCGTGACTCGGTCCACACCGGTTTACTGTATGAAAAATTATGCCTGTACATGTGCAATCTGTAACGATAAGAGGATTGGGGCAGCATTACCTGTAAACATTGTTGTGGAAGGTGTTGTAGCTTCCAAGAGCCACCAAAGAACCAAGACCCAGGCCATAAGAGAAAAATATCTGTGTGGCTGCATCCAACCAAACCTGAGAGAGAGAGATGTTCCAGGCAGTAAGTGATAACTATAGTACTTTCACTTCTCTCTTAATAAGAACCACGAGCATAAAGATAGGCGTTGACGTACCTCTGAGTCTGAAAGGCGGCTGAAATCGGGGGTTATATAAAACAAGATTCCTTCTCGAGCTCCAGGCAGCGTCACTCCGCGGAAAAACAAAATAAGCAGCATAACATAGGGATATATCGCTGAAAAATAAACTACCTGTGGAAAGACACCAGTCTTCAGGATTATGTAAAAGTTTATGTTTCTTTTAACACACTTCATCTACACCAGGATTTGATTCACACATCCTTCTATTACTGTTTTGTAAAGGGTTAGTCCTAAGATTCGTGCAAAATATGTCACAGAAGCGCACACACTAGCTGTCCCTGTGTTTGTTCTGGGGGCTCTGATACGCGTACAATTGCTTCAAATGTTGTCGTGAAGTCTTTATTACTTATTTCCCTGTTCATTTAAGCAGGACTCTTTCTGTGATGCCATTGGGAGAGCAGCGCTTAGGTTTAGGAGGAAGAGAAAAATTCGAGTTCTGCATAAGATATACATATTGCATCCATTAAAACTAACGGTGGCGATGAGTGGGGATCGGGGATCTCCATACGGTGTGATCGAGGATGCTTGGAATGTTTGGGGGTTCGAAAGCCTTACACTGCCACTTTTGGATACACCTGAAATTTGGTTTATACCCGCCTCAGAGAGATGGCTACCTTTGATAAAGTCCATGGAGCTTTCAGAGCAATAGGGAGACCACTGTTGTCCGTCGACGTCTTTTAATAAAATATCTACACTGGCTCGATGGGCCGCATAGCCGCCTTGGACACCCAACGTGTGTGCTACAGTGGTACTGTCCCTATCTCTGGGTCAGGAGTCCCGCTTGCTCCTGGGAAGTGTGATAACGCGTTCGAGCGGGTTGATTGACAATATCTGTATCTGGCCCGCTCTCTGCAGGCTCCAAGTGGTCAGCCAAAGGCGTGGAGGAAGCATTTAGGGTAAATGATTTCGTGTCTCAGCTGAGGAGCTAACGCCATCTGGTCGCAGTTAGTTTAATGCCGCAGGGCTCACTAACGACGCTGGAGAACCAATTTCTTTCAGTAAGGGATCACTTTACCTTTCCTGTCCAGCTGACGCCTTTCCAAATGCAAAAATACACTAGGACCCAAGCGATGGCCAGAGTTATTGCAAGAGGAGGTCTGATTTGTCCAGGCTGGTCCAGTCCTTCTGTTAACTGGTGCATGTTTCGTCTGTGAATATAGTTACGCGTTTCTCAATAGCATGTTTTATTCCTGACCGACTATTTCTGTAACAGTTAAGCTTAAATAGCAATATTAAGGCCAAAAAAAACAATCCAAACACGTGAAAGGCTATCTTACTCCCAGAATTCCACAATGGGGCTGGTGAGGTTGGTGGTATTGGTCATGCTGTAGTTTGAGAAACAGCTCTCTGTGTTCCAGGCGTTCCCACAGCTTTGCCAAGGAAGTTCCTGGTTAGAATAAAACACAGTGCAAATAGGTTACCTACAGTGCAGGGAAAAGGCCCTTCGGCCCAACAATTCCACAACGACCCTCCGAAGAGTAACCCACCAAGACCCATTTCCCTCTGACTAATGCACCTAACACTATGGGCAACTTAGCATGGCCAATTCACCTGGCCTGCACATCTTTGGACTGTGTACCAACTCCACTCAGGTAGTCGCCCGAGGCTGGAATCTAACGTGGGACCCTGGTGGTATGAGGCAGCAGTGCTGACCATCATGCTGGTTTCTCAGCAACCAGCCACTTGAATCTGGCATGGTGACTAACGATTCTTTGTTGTTTGTAACCTTTACTTTCTGGTTCATTCCAACCCACCTCCCCCACCCCCTCAGCTGTCAGTGGCTGTATTCTATCCTTTAGCACTGTCTTATGGGGCAGTGATAGTATCACTAACCCTGACTCCAAAGGCTCCAGCTTCAAGACCCACCGACATATTTCATACCATATTCGAGCAGGTTGATTTTAAACTGAATTCGCGGTGTTTGATTGCCGAGGGACTTTATGTCCGTGAAGGACAAGATAACAACCAAGAGAATTGAACTCGCCAATAAACAGAAACGACTTACTGATGTGAATGAATTATACAAGTAATATATGGCCCAAGCAATGATGACGACGTAGTAGATGTTGAGCCAAAAAGAGAGCACTGCAGCGGCCAGACCAACACCTGAAAGCACAAGAGATATGGCGAAATCCGACATGTTAAACAGAGCACATCTCAGCCAACAGGTTGTACCATAGTGTGGAGAAGCCTATTAAGAAAGGCGGCCGGGCCGGGGCAGGACAAGGGCTAGCAGTATGAAGTACCTGTTCACCGTGTTATTATTATCATCGGGAATAGCTTCTGGGAAATCCTAAGTGATTGTGGCTGACCTTTTTTTTTCAACTTGGAAACACAGTTAAACTATAGTGGTTTTAACGATTGGAATGTGTCACTGGGAAATGAACATTGGTGCCCAAGCTTTATAAAATAACTAAACCCAACAGAGTGGTTGGAAGCATTACTACCGCCGCCCTTCTGAGAGAAATTATTTCAACTGAGGTTGCAATACTGCTACCTGGAGAACACAGCTCGGAAACAGCGATGGCGTGTAGCTCTCAAAGGCAGCGCTGTGTTCTGTTGTTTTACACACTCACCAAGTGCTCACCCCGCGCTTGCAGACCGTACCTTTGAACATTGGCGCTAGTCTCCAGATGCCCAGTCCACCGACAGACGTGTATTGGCCCAACGAGCATTCCAGGAGGAAGATTGGCATCCCCGCAAAGATCAGGGTCAGGAAGTAAGGGATGAGAAAGGCTCCTTTGAAGGACAGTGAACGGGATTTTAGATACTGATAGAAAATAGGCGACCTTTCAAATAAAGATATGGCTAGATCTACATGCTTCAGACAATGAAAGGTTACACGGAAAGTAAAAGGGTTGGCCATACCAATGAGTACACAAATTGCCCCGTTACAATATGTGTAACTCTTTTTTTCCGATCTAAAACGATTGTATTGGATTATGTTTTTTTATATATATATATATACTTGAAATTGACTATTCAAATTCTACATATTAAAAATAATGCGGATCTGACAATATTCTATGGGTCATAAAGCTTTTGAGACAGTTGATATTTGAGGCAAAATTAACTTTCTTTCCTATAACTCAAATCCAGGAGCGATGAAGTATCGGTTTATTGAGAAGGCGTATAATGAAGTGAGTATATTTTCTTTACCTCCGCCGTTTTTCCCACAAAGATAAGGAAACCTCCACACGTTTCCCAGACCGATGGCATATCCAATGCAGGAGAGCAGGAAGTCAAACTTTCCTCCCCATTTCTCCCTCTCCGGGATTGTTCTGGTCTTCTGCACCTTCACCACCAGAGTCTTCGGCTTGTCGTTCGAGGTGGGCGCCTCATGGAGCTCGGTGGAAATCTGCCCGTCCGGCGTCTTCGAGCCGTCGGTCGTCATCCCTTTCAACTTGGGCGCCGAGCGTCGGGGAGTCGGTCGGAAATTTTCAGCACCGGACCACGTGGAAAGCAGCTTCGCGGTTCTGTCAGACCAGCTCAGGGAGAGAAAACAAATCAACTCCGATCCGAGAGGAGCCTGGAGGCAGGGGGAAGAGAGAGACGGCTCGGACTCGGTGGAAGCGAGCGGCCAGACTAAGCCAGAACCAAGAGAGGCTGCAACGAGATCAGGAAACACAAGGTCACGATAGAAACAGCCACGGGCGCGTGTTTTTCCACTCTGGTTTTGCTGGAACTGGGGCATATCACGTCATGTTAAGAGTTTCTCTGAAATCGATACCACTGCACAACCCCACCTCTAGCTTAATGGCATCTCACTTCAACACCGTTCCCCATCCAGGGCTGTATATTAAAGATAACGTGAAACTGACACCACCCCGTGTGTCGCCTCCACACGCCCACAAGTCTGTCCCTCACTGCCAGCTACACATTCCACAGTGCTCCTTCGCTCCGAGCCCTGTGTAAGCTCCTCGCAATTGACCTGTCGCTTCCTTAATCCTTGTGATCGTCTCCTGGACATTGTCACAAAGTGATCGTGGTCACATTTACGCAGAGCCCAGGTACAGCTGCATGGACTTGGGGAGCCTCGAACTCTTGACATTTCACCTGTCAATCTGCCTATTCCTGATATGGGTCAAAAATATCCCCTTGTCGCTTTGAATTGATCCATGGAAAAGATCGCCAGCAACCACCACCCCCCCCCCCCCCCCCCCCCACCCCCCAACCCCCCAAGCCCATCCCAGCCGCCGCTGGATTTTCTGGAGATGAAAACGCCTTAGAAATTCCCACAGAGTCCGGCACATTCTGACACATTCAAAGTTTTCTTACGGAATCCATCGGTATCACGACACAGCAGCACAATGTGGCACGGATTTTTTCAAACAAGTGCGATTTTTGTTGCATTTCAAGTTAGCTCAACTCAATTCAATTTAGCTTAATTGTCATATCTAGCTAACGGTTACTCCCCCCCCCCTCCCCCCATCCCCTCACCGCCAACCCCCTGTTTCTCTTTTTCACATCGATAAATATCTGGGGGTGTTGTAAGGTTCACTTACTGTTGCACAGCGCGGGCTGAGCCCGTGTTTACTGCTCCAAGTTGTTTGTCCCTTACTCCTGTCGAGGACCAAGTCTTTGTCGTTGCCGCTGGCTTTTTCTCCCCCCCAGTTTTGCGAGCCCCCTCCCCCCCACACCTCCTCCAAGCTCAGAGCATTCTCTGCCCAACAGTGTGTTGCTGTGAGTGTGTGCTGCTGCGAGTGTTCCGCTTTAGCTTCGCCGAGCGGAGGGAAGCGGAGGGGCAGGGAGCAAGGAGGGATGCGGCTCCCGCGCAACTCTCTCTGCTCCCTCCAGCGACAACGTAGCGTGCGGCGCCCAGCCTGCTGTCACTCTCATCTACAAAGCGTCAATGTCATCTCAAAGTCACATCCACTGAGAGAGCAGTGGGCTTCGCTTCACTGGCCCCTGCTCCCCACGCCCCCCTCCTAACCCACCCCCCACCCCCTTTTCTCTCCAGCCTTTACGCATTTTGCATGTTGTTATTGGTACTTGCTGACTACTTCAAAACATGCTATCACTGTGCAGAGGCCAAACACATGATGGGCTGGTCGGACCGCCAAGTGGGAAGTATTAGCATTTTTAATAGGGCGGCACTTTGTTTTGAAGATTGAATTCTGAACGCTTCCCCACATGCTCCTTCGGTAATACCAGCAGGATTTGCCTCCTAATAGCTGAAATATTGGAATGTATTTTCTCGACAGCGTCTCTGCTATTCAAAACACACCACTGGGATGAAGTGTTAAACGTGTTTGCTTAGCTCTTTGAGTTACATGAGCGAAAATGGACAACTAAACGCGAAAATGATGATATTCGTTCCGATTCACGTCCAATGTTCCGAACTCAAAACGGTATGAACGAGAGGAAATGGTTGGTGCGTGAGACTGGGCCCCATCTGAATGAAGAGATTAGATTACCTACAGTGTGGAAACAGGCCCTTCAGCTCAAACAGAGCCTCCGAAGAGTAACCCATCCAGACCCATTTCCCTAACACTATGGGCAATTCAGCATGGCCAATTCACCTGAGCTACACATCTTTGTGATTGTGGGAGGAAACTAGAACACTCCACACAGACAGTTGCCGAGTTTGGAATTGAACCTGAGACCCTGGTGTTGTAAGATAGTAGTGCTAACCACTGTGCCACTGTGCTGCCTCACGAGGTCATTTACTTTTTCTTCAGGGTAAGGAAAAATTTCGGTCAATGCAAGAAACCAAAACACCCATCAGTTACAAAGATGACGACCTAGAACGATTCTTATACACAAAATATATAACGTCAAGTTTTGTGTGAAAAGCCGTACGAATTCATTTCACCCACAATCCACAATTTCAGGGCAGAATTTGGAATCTTGGGGCAGGAGTAGATAAGAAGATGTAAGAGATAAACTGAAAGTAGTCTTGCCAATCTTCTTAACTTTTGCACGTCAGAGGAGAAAAGGCCCTGTCTACACAAAGTGTGGAACACATGCCTTTGCTTTCGATTTCCAGTAAACGGAGGAACCGCTCACGAGAGGAAAGGGGATGGATTCATCCAAATTGCTCACAAAATTGTCCCTTTAACCCAACCTTAATCATAACTACTTTAATTAAACGGGACACAACAATGGATTCATCCAAAATGCTCACAAAATTGTCCCTATAACCCAACCTTAATCATAACTACTTTAATTAAACTGGATTCAAGAAAGGCGATCAGTCGATTCGCCTAAATCCAGGAGCACACAAGGAAAAGGCATATACTTATCTAATCAAACCCATTGATATCTTCAAGCATGTGTCACACACAATATCGTATACACTTTTACTTATTAATATTCCATCTTAATGTAATTCAGGGGAATGATATGTGATTGACTCGTTTGAAATAAAGTCTCCCTCTCTCTCTCTATCATACATATCAATTAAGGTTCATAATGAAGATGACCGAGCTCTGGATAGAGATTGGAAAATGGGAACAAATGGCTTTAAATATTACGGGAGATGCATACTTCCATTCTAATAAACATTTGTAATCTAAAGAACTTTTAAGTTATCAACTCTCCCCTATTTCTTCCTCCACGTTGCAGGTTTTCAGTAAACAAGTACACGTCAATGAAACGACGTGGTCTTCTCAGGATAGATGTCGTGTCTTTAACTGGGAGGGGTTATAAGCCCCAGCCAGTCACCGCACTCACTTGTAATGCCGGCGTTGTATGTGAGATACTTCACCATGTTGTTTGGATGTAATGAAACCGGCAGCGAGACGGTAGCACCTCTTTACTGCGAGGTGACCCAGACCCTAATTCTTCGGATGCTGACTCCTGTCCCAGAGTTAGAAATAGACGTTGCGATGATTAAAACGTATATCAAAAGTTAGCTTTTCTCAAATGCACTAAACAGCAAACCACCTCATTCGGCAAGACGTCCAGACAATCTCTGTGTTTCTCAAATTTAATTCTGTTTTAAAATAACGGTTAGCCACGCGATTAATTTAGAGCTAGATTCTTCGGCCAATCTTTCCGCCAATGTCGGGTAGCGAATGATTTGCAGGAGTTCAGATTTCACTGATAGTCTGCTGCTGGGATAGCGGCTTGACGAGACCTTTCCCGCCGCTATACTCAGCTGTGACAATGCTATCAACACAATTTAGAACATTACTTTTCCTTTATCGGGGAGGAACCTTTGCATCCTCTGTAACTTGGTATTAAAATTGATTTCACTGATTAACCAGATGCGATACGGCATACAGACATCAGCGACCTGTCGTGAGCACACTAAGAGATTGTAAATATCAGCAGGTCTGGCAACATGTGTGGAGAGAGAAACAGAACTAACGTCTCAGGTCGATGACCTTTCCTCAGTTCTGAGGGTCAGGCCACTGAGTCTTGGCAGCATTCGCTATATTTTATTTCCATTTTCAGACATTTGTAGTATCTTGTTTTGTAGCTCAGTGTGGTGACGGTAATAGTGTGCTTTGGTGTGCTAAGACCCTTATGGTATTGTCAAATACCAGTTTTCTTTTAACCGAGGTGTTCATGAGCAATTCAAATCTTAGGTATCTCATGCAGAATGCTTGAGAGGTTCTATAATTTGAAGGGTTAGTTGAAACGTGTGAACAGATCATTAAGTACAGTAAGGTAAATGTAATTGATCCTTAGGTGGTGATTGCCCTATAGGGTCATTGATCCGATCTCTCATTAGAGAGGGAGAGAGTACTGGTGCCGTTTAAGCTGAGGGTCAGGCCGGGAGAGAGGTTGAGAATGAGAGCTTCTCATGGTAACATTTGTCCACCCTAGTCCAATACCAGCACCTCCATATCTTGGCTGATGTAAAAATTGAACCCATACTGCCGGCATTGCTCTGCGTGCAAACTAGCCAGCCTTCCAACTGAGTTAACGGACCTCCACTAAATGACTTACCGCAGATATAACACTGTCTAGTTGTATAGAAATAAAACACACCAACTCCTCGCACTTACTGGACTGTAATTATGGTTATACAGAGCTTTAAAAGTGGATTTTTATTTTTTCTTATGAAGAAGTATTGAGATAGAGGTGACATGTGGTCTGCTGAAAGCCAATAAAATAAACAGTTTTTAAAGCCTAAGTTTTTTTTCAAGTTAAAACAATAGAAGCAACCTGAATGGGTGGGGTCAAGCTCCTACAGAACCAGGATTTTTAGTTTTAGCTTGCTTCACTTGCTAGGATCTTGAGGCTGGATGTGGAAACACTTATTCCACTCTCTGTTACAGCTAAAACTGGGACTCTCTTCCTGCTGCTAGAATTATATGTGAGACAATCTATTTTACTGAATTTGCCTTTGTCAGGGTGTGTTTGTGGGATGTTACTATATTGGAATAATTTCTTAGTAGTAGTTAATATATATTTTATTTCGTTAAGAATGTCAATAGAGTTACAGTTAAGTCAATTCGTTTATTTTTATTTTGGCTGTATTTTAACTGTAGTGCAAAAGTAAGGTGTATTTTGTTTAAAGTCAAGTAGTTTGGCCAATCAAATTGCATCTGGAACACAAGGCCTTACACTTACCATTGAAATAAAAACAATTTGGGATCTCGGCTATCTTATTAATAAATGTTGAGGGGGGTTGGTCTGGTCAATAACAATAATACAAATGCCTGAAGTCTCTCAATAGGAACAGGACTCACACAGAACTGCAGAACTATTACTGCCCAGAAGGAGACCATTCAGCCCATCCTCTCTGCACCAGCCCTTCAAACAAGCAACAACATTCAGTGTCAATCTCATGCTTGCCCCATACCCTTGCCCACTATTTCTATCCAAATAATCATCGAACGCCCTTCTTGAATGCTTTCACTGAACCTTCTTCCGCTACATTTCCAAGCAGATCACCGCATACTCCAGCTATTCATAAAAGTTCCATTCGAGTTTAAGAGTTAAGTGTAGGATTAATGCTAAGGCAAGGATTCTGTTTCATTTTCTGATTTTGGGGGGAATAAGAACAATCTGCGCGGTTTACACGATAGTGCTTTGTCCAGCATCTGATGCCTAGTAATTGTGTATTTTGCTCATCTTAAACTTCTCCCTGCTGTGAGATTTTCTTTTCACCTACCCTCATTCAAAATCCACGGTGGAAAGAAAGCATTATTTTCTTTAAAAAGTGTAACGTTACTTCGTTGAAATCGTTTTCCCCTCCAAATGAATTGACATTCAATTCATTAGAAAACTAACCCGTTTTCCTAATTAGTATTTGTGATGACTATCTCTGATTTATTTTGTGGTGCAGGCAGACGGTATTTGATATTGGTCCAAAGTAGCCTGTTGGGATTTGACTGAATACATGACGGAAAACCTTTTAAACAACGTCGAACATCAGTTTCGGAGTGATAATCTCTGGCATTGTGTCTATGCATTGAGAACATATCCACCTTAGCGGGAAATTGGTGATAAGATAAAGCTTCTAACGTGAATTTCATGGCAGAATTTTTACAGATCTTAAATTATGATTGGGTGTGGACAGACTTAATCCAGTTGGCTAATTTCTGATATGTTAAATGTCGTTTCACATGATTCAGATCCTAATGTATTCCCAATGATTACCCTGACAATATTGTCAGCAGGTACCTCTCCGAGTTGAGGACTGCGTCTTAGTGCAGAAGGTTGATTAAAGAGTGAATTAAGAGTGGCTTCGAAAAAGATAAGCCCCAAATTGGCAACATATTCGAGGAGTGATTCCGAATGGGCACACACTGAACTAATTCACACACGACATTGCGCATTTTGCCGCTGGAATTGTGCAATGAACCTGTCACATCAACATTGCCATATTACCACTCGGAGACAGAACTCCGAATCAGACTGAGCGTTTTATGTAACATTCCGTGTTCAAACCCTGAAGGGCGGTCCAAGCTCAGGCTGAAGATTGCAGACATACACCTGAGCTGAATTTGAAATATTGACACAGAGGAGGAGAAGCCAAGAGAGAGAAATGGCAGACATGTATAAGTCTTGCTGTAGCAAATTAGAAAGAATGCAGGTATAGGAAATTTCACTTCTCTGCAAAGAAGTTATCTAATTGCAATTAGTTCCACTGCAATCGGAGGCTGTCCGTATGCTTGGATTTTGTCTGTCTTTACATTGCACAGAATATATTTGTCCTGAAATGCAAACATAGCTTTAATGATAAATGATGCTAATCAAGACAAAATCCACGTATCATTCGATAAATCCAAGCAAGTGAGGATAATAAGAACATAAGAACTTGGGGCAGGAGGAGGCAGTTCAGCCCCTCCAGCCCGCTTCACTATTCCAAAAGTTCAAGGCTAATCTCATCTTGGCCTCAACTCCATTTTCCTGCCTGCTCTCCATAACCTTTCAACCCATTACTCATTAAAACTCTGTATATTTCCACCTTTGAAGGAATTTCTCCTCATCTCTATTTTAAATCTGCAACTCCTTATTCTAAAATTGTGACCTCTCATTCTAGATTGCCCCACATGAGGAAATATCCTTTCTAAATCTGTTTTGCTAAATGGCCTTTTATATTCCTCTATTAGAGTTCACCTTTTTCTTCTAATGTCCAAACAATACTGGCTTATATTGGCTCAAATCTCTCTTCATAAGACAAACCCCATATCTCTCAGTTGATCAAGGAGCAATGTCCCAGTCCACTGGCACTTGGAGGGCTATAAGAGACCAGGCACCTGCTCAATCCCTGGAAGGTTAGGGCCTTGTGGTGTTAGCAATCAGAGATTTCATCCACAGAGATGAACAGTAGCCTGTAATTGGTATGTGGGATGCAATAGGCTTTATTGCTTAAAGGCTGTAGCAGTGCAATTTTCTATCTTCCTCCCTGGATAGGTTGGCAGTTGTCATAGAGAGCCAGGATCAGCCACTCTTAGGATCAGCTGGAGAGACGTATGCGCCTGCTGTCATGGCAATGGGGTGTGGAGAATCTGGCAAGCACTCCAGGTGCCCCTTCCTCATAAGAAGACAGGGTGGTGCCAGGATGCAAGCAGCCCTATCAGAAGTCCCCATTCAGGACATTCGCCTGGTGGCTGGGCCCTCCAACCTTGGAAATTCACCCAGAGGAGGGCCATTAGCCCCTGACAGAAAACCCTCTGCATTTCTAAGTCACCCAGACACAAAGTCCCCTGCTTTCACCTTACCAACCCTCCAGGACCAACACACTCCACTGCCAAGCAGATTCCTTCCATCCCAACTGCAGATTGGATGTGAATGCACTTTTGAAAAAAAAGGTGCCTTTCTGCCTGTCTAATACACCTGCAGTTTCCTGAACTTCATTGTTTGTAACCTCCAGTTCTTGGTCATTTAATTTACCATTCACATTCTGGTAGCCTCAGGTTATTAGATGGTTATCTTCTGGTCTTTCTCCATCATTGTAAAGGAAGTTTAAAGGCCTGCTTAATTTAAATGTTGCTCAGCAACAGAATTGATTTTCATGCTCCATGTGAGTCTGTCATTTGGATGGGAGATTGCATGCTTTTTACATGTGAGTAAAAGCATTGACATTGGGATGATTTGCATGTGGGAACATGGTCAAAATTTTCAGTTAGCCACAGCAAGAAATGTAACAGCAACATTTCTCAAGATATTTAGTTGAAATTGAGATGTTTTACTTAATTAACCCAGGGACTATTGAAATAATTTCATATAGTTTAACCTGGCAGTTTCATTTCTCTGTGTTTACCCCCTTCAGGGGATTAAATTCATTGAGGACATTCTTTGATGGCATAGAATCTATCTGATCTGTTGGTCCGAGAGGTCTCGGTGCGGTGAATGACCTTTTCATGTTCATTACTTTCTGATGGTATGCATAACATAGCCCAGTTGTCTATTGATTAATACAATCTGAGCATGGTAATTAGGCTTATTTAACTATTTACTATACACTTTGATGCAGGTTAATGCTTGTATTGATTTGCTCAAGGAAGTGAACATTCTGGACAACATGATCATTGTTTATTAACTTGTAGTATGAGGTTTATCAGAATCAAAAACAGCATCGCTGATTAAATTGGGCACTGAGTAGAATAATTCCATCATGCATCATATGTAATTGTCTAACTGATTGTACTCACATTAAAAAGAAACAGCTAATTTTAATAAATATGCACTTCTGACCTTCTCCTTGTTGATGATTATCATATCTTACTGCTACAGCCACTATGACATAAAAATAGGTCACACCAGTCATAGCTGGTGCACTCTCCATTTCTCTATTAATTGTTTCTGATCAGCTGATTCTTCTCATCTCTGTTGGCAACAACGGACCCTACCTAACAAGTCAGCCTCAGCTGAGAAAATATTAATACATTTCAGGAAGCAGTTTTCTCCCAGGTCCTCTCCTGCACTATTCAGTGTGGACCTTTTTGTGTTGTTCCAAAAATGTTTCCCTGTATTATGTCAAGCTTCAACTGTCAATCTTTGCCTCCTGAATCTGGCTTTGTAATGTCTCCATCAGGGCTTGGCTCTGTCTCTACTGCCAATTTCCCATGGATTTTGTGGAGTGTTTCATTGCAGCAGAGAATTCAAATGAGATTGTACATCATTAACATGTTGCTTGGCATGCTAAATGCATTAATAGTGTGAGTGTTGTGATTGGTCGGAGCAAAGCTAAGCTGAGAGCTTGTGCTGGATCATAGAGGAAAACACAGCTTTCTTGGAAAAATGCAAATACGCAACTCCTTTCATCTGTGTTCGTGCTATGACCGAAATTTATGTCAGGCTGGGTAATAGTTCAGCTTACTCTGTGGTTTCGCAAAAGCTATTATGCACTCTTTAATTTTGTCAAAAGTAATGTGTTTTTTAAAACAAAATACACAAAAGATACTAAATCTAAAGGTTTAAATTCTGAAGTTGATAAATGAAAGAACTAAAATGAATTCATGGCCATTGACCACTTTACTTCTGCCTTCCTGTAAAAGCAACTGTGGAGGCAAGTAAATGAATTTAAAACAAATTTAACAGAGAAAAAAAAGCACTGTGGTAGTTCAGCTTTGCTCTTTTTCTCCCTGGCATGAAGCAGGCACTGTAAGCATTCAAAGCGATTACTGTTTAGTTCTCAGCATTATTGTTGCTGTAAACACAATCTGTCAAATTGAAGATGCATGTAGCTATATATGAACACAGAAACAAAAACATTGCAATTATATAACTCTATATGGCATGTTTCAGATAGATTTCAAATCAATGAATAGACAGTGATTTATTTGAATACCATCACCTAATCTAATCAAGCACAGCCAGCATAGCTTTATGAAAGGAAAATTGTGCCTGACTAATTTGGTTTTTGGAGAAGTCTTAGCTGGAGTGGTTAGAAGGGAGCTAGTAGATGCATTATATTTGGACTTCAAGAAGGTGTTCAACAAAATTAACAAAAAGGAGAAAGTGAGAACTGCAGATGTTGGAGATCAGAGTCGAAAAGTGTGGCACTGGAAAAAACACAGCTGGTCAGGCAACATCTGAGGAGCAGGAGAGTCAATGTTTCAGCCACAAGCCCTTGATGAACAAAAGGTTAAGTCATAAGATAAAAGCCCATGGTGTTCGAGGTAGTAAATTGGCATGGATAGAGAAACTAAGGGGCCAGAACAGCAAATGGGGATAAATGGTTCATTTTTAGGTTGGCCACCTGCAACCATTAGGGCTTCACAGAAATCAGTGCTGGGACTACAATTATTTACAACATTTTTTTTTATTCATTTGTAGGACGTAGGTATACTGGCTGGCCAGCATTTATTGCTTGTCCCTAGTTGCCCTTGGAAAGTTAGTGGTGAGCTATCTTCTTGAGCCACTGCAGTTTATTTGCTGCGGTTTGACCCACAATGTGCTTAGGGAAAGAATTCCAGGATTTTGACCAATGACAGTGAAGGAATGGCAATCTATTTCCAAGTCAGGGTGGTGAGTGGCTTGGAGGGGAACTTGCAGATAGTTCCCATGTATACTGCCCTTGTCCTTTTACATGGAAGTGATCATGGGATTGAAAGGTATTGATGAAGGATCTTTGGTGAATTTCTGTAGAGCATTTTGTAGATAGTAAACCTTGCTGCTACTGAGCATCAGTGGTGGAGGGAGGAGATGGTTGTGAATGCAGTGCCAGTCAAGAGGGTTGTTTTGTTCTAGATGGTGTGAAGCTTCTTGATTGTTGCTGTACCCATCCAGGTAAGTGAGGAGTATTCCATCACACTCCTGACATGTGCCTTGTAGATGATGGTCAGGCTTTGGGGAGTCAGGAAGTAAGTTACTCACCACAGTATTCTTAGCCTCTGGACCTGCTCTTATAGCCACTGTGTTTATGTGACAAATCCAGTTGAGTTTCTGAAAGGTATTGCATCAGATCTTTGCAATTAACTTCATCTCATATTCCATTGACTTGGAATTGCAGTGAATAGAGAAGAAGTGATGCTGAGCACAAAGGAAGTTGCTCGAATGATCTAACGATCACGTTGGCATAATTTTCCCATTTCCAGATGGTAGTTTAAATATTACTAGCTATAGAATAAGTCAATCTCATCCTGATGAACACATAGTTGTGGGCTATGGTGGCAGGGTGATTTGCCAGGGATTGAGATAAAGGGTCACAGCTCTATATAATTTAAAATGTTACATACCACAGCATCCTGTGACATGGAGAGCAAGGACCATCATTCAAAAAGTCAGACTCAAAGATTTCCATACTAGATTAGCTGATGGCTGTGTGTAAAGGCAGTTGGATGATTGCACTAGGGAACTGTCCTCAATTAAACCAGCTCACTTGATTAATGAAGACAGACGTTGACCTGCCATGGTGGTGTGGCGTGGAGTTCTACTTCTCTAAAAGACACCTTGCATAGGTCCTTCTACAGCTGGGAGACTTCTCCACACTCTTTTGCAATGAGCTAGTGGTAACAGGGGTATGATTGCGATAGCCAAAGGTTTCCAGTCACAACCTATCACAGAGCTGGCTGTTCCAAATTAACTGTTCCACTTGTAATAAAGGTATGATTTGGTGTTTGTAGTTGTGTCTGAGTAGCTTTCTTCAGGATTAGCTTTGTTCATTTCACCAGGGGTATAGCCTAGGAAGGGTACCTTGAAACCAACCTGACTCACTCCAAACCCTCCTGGAAAACCACTCTCATCAGGATCACCCATTCAGGCTGAAACACAGACACACAGACACACAGACACACACACACACACACACACACAAAACCAAGAAAGGATCTTGGAATATCAGGTCATTATTGGATGGATGCAAGAGCAGTTGCATGGTCCTCTTGCAGAATGTGGGAGGTCAGGGTCACTACCAGCATCTCTGCTGACTTGACCTGCAAGAAGTGCACCCAACTGCAGCTTCTCACAGAACACTTTAGGCAGCTGGAGCTGGATGAAGTCTAGATCATTTGGGAGTTTGAGGGGAGGAGTTACAGGAAGGTAGCTGGGTGACCATCAGGAGAGGGAAAGAGAATAGGCAGTCAGTGCAGGGATCCCCTGTGGCCCTTCTCCTCAATAACCAATATACTATTTTGGATACTGTCAGCGGGGGGAGTCTATCAGTGGAAAGCCATAGAGGCAAGGCCTCTGACATTGAGTCTGGCCCTGTGGCTCAGAAGGGAAGAGGGCAGAAGAGAGCACTAGTAATAGGAGATTCATTGGTTGGAGCAACAGACAGGATATTCTGTGGACAAGAATGAGAATCCGAATGGTATGTTGTCTCCCAGGTGCCAACCTGTACAAGAGGGATGGGTTTCACCTGAACTTGAGGGGGACCAATATCCTCGCAGACAGGTTTGCCAGAGCTTTTGGGGAAGCTTTAAATTAGATTGGCAGGGGGTTGGGAACCAGACCGTCAGGTCAGAAGATATAACAGTTGGTGTAAAGGTCAATGCAAAGAGCAGAAACTGTGAGGTAGGGTAGGCTAAAGTGGCAAGAGAATGGGAGTCCGGGCAGAAGGCAGCAATGCAGAGACCAGAGGAAAAATCAGAAAAGAAAAAAGTAAAATTGGGTAACAGAATCATATACAAAAGAAAAGGTGATTGCTACATTCTAAAGGGACAATAAGTATAAAGGCACTTTATATGAATGCATGTAGTATTGGAAACAAAGACGATGAACTTGTTGTGCAAATCAGTACAAAGAGGTATGATGTAGTTGCCATTATAGAAACATGGTTGCAGGGTGGTGATGAGATTAATTAGGATGAGAATAGGGTAATAGTGAGAGATGGTATTGGATCTAAGGAGCAAAATGTTGAGTCCATTTGGGTGGAGATCAGGAATAGTAAGGGGAAGAAGTCACTGGTGGAAGTAGTCTGTAGGCCACCCATAATAATGCTACAGTCACACAGCAATCAATCAAGAAATATCTGATCCCTGAGCAGATAAAAGCCTAACCTGTCAAAACATTCCTCAAAACCACACCCACCCATTCCCAGTATCACTCTGGCCAACCTTCTGAATTGTTTCCAATAATTTTACTTCCTTCCTTAAATGAGGAAACCAAACTGTACACAGATGTCCTGTATAGGTGAAGCATAACCTCCCTATATTTTTATTCACTTCCCTTGTGATAAGCAATGATATTTTATTGATTTCGCTAATTTCTTTTACCTGTATACTGTATAATTTCTTCCAACTGTGTAATGTTTGCAATTCATGCACATGGAAAACTAGATCTCTCTGTATTGCAGTGCTCTGCAATCTCACAACTTAGACAATATGCTTAGTTAAAATTCTTTCTGCAAAAATGGGAAGTTTCATATTTTCCCATACAATAATCCATTTTCAAGATCTTTGCCCACTCAGTTAACCTTTCCAAATGGCTTTGCAAACTCCTTATGTCCTTTTCATGATTAACCTCCCACCTACCTTTGCATTGTCACAAATTTGACAAACTTCACTCAAGTCAGCAACTAAAATTGTAAAATGTGAAGGTTCCATCATTAATCCTTGTGGCACACCATTTTTTACATCTTTCAAACCAGAGGAAGAAAAAATATTCCTACTCTATTTCCTGTTAGCCGGTATATCTTCTATCTGTGCCAAATATTTCCTTTTACACTGTGAAACTTTATTTTCTGGAATAACCTTTGATGTGGCACCTTTGATGTTTCTAATGCTTTCCAGAAATCTGAGTACAGTATATATCACTTTTTCCACAGTTCATATCACTTCTTCAAATAAATTTGCTGTATATGATTTCCCTTTCACAAAAGCATGTTAACTTTGTCTGATTACCTTGAACTTCTAAGTCTCCTCTATAATGCCTTCAAATATCTTCCCTACAAAAGGTATAAAGCTACCTGACCATTAGTTTCCTGCTTCTGTCTCATCCCGTTTTGAACAAAGGAGTTACATTCTCTACATGCCAATCTAATGGAATCTTCCTCAGATCAAGAGAACTTTGGAAAATTAAAACTAATGTACTTACTATCTCACTTCCTATTTCTTTGAAACTCTTCAGATAATTTGTCAGTCAGCAGCTTCAACATCGTCTTCAACTGTCCTCTTTAAACAGTACCATCTCCCTGGTGATTGAAATTTTCTTCAGTTAATTCATTCCTTCCATTTCTTGATTTACAGCTATTTCTCACATGAGTGAAGACTAACATAAAATACCTGTTAGACTCATCTCTCATCACCTTATTTTCCATTATTAATCCCCCAGACCCACTTTCTATTAGCCCAATTTCACTTTGTTAAAACATGTATAGAAACTCTTAAAGTTTTATATTTTGACCTAACTTATTCTCTTACTCGAATATTTCCCTTCTTTTTAATCTTTGAATAATATTTACTTTGCTTCATATTCTGTCTGATCTATGGACCTGTCACATATATTTGCATAAATACATGCTTTTCTTTAAGTTTGAGATACAGACTTTATTTTCCTTAGTTGACCACTACTGGGGGTGGTCCTCCTCTTAGAATTGTTCTTTCTCATTGGAATATAGCCTTTTTGTCCACTTTGAAATATCCCTATAAGTGTTGGCCAGTGTACCTCCATTGACCTATTCCTTCTCCTAATTTGCCAGTTTACTTCAGCTAGCTCCGCTTGCTTATCCTCTCAATTTCCCTCATTCAATTGAAGACATTAGTATTGGATCCATTCCCTCCTCTCTCAAACTGGGTGTAAAATTCAAACTGTCATTGTTTTTGTTACTTACAGGCACCTTCATTATTAAGTCATTAATTCATCCAGTCTCATTACACAATACCAGCTCCAGTAAATCCTGCTCTTCGGTTGGCTCCAGAATGAACTGTTATAAGAAATTATCCTGAAAACGCTCTAAATTCCTCATTTGGACTGTTTTGCCCATCTCATTTTTATCTGTATATTGATTAAGAATACCCATAATTATTAGCTGAAAATGTGTTGCTGGAAAAGCGCAGCAGGTCAGGCAGCATCCAAGGAGCAGGAGAATCGACATTTCGGGCATGAGCCCTTCTTCAGGAATCCATAATTTACCCATAATTACCCATAATCTTTACCCATAATTTTTACCTTACCATTCTGACATGCTCTCAATATGTCTTTCTTTATAATCCATCCTATCATTGCACTGTTGTGAGGTCCTGTATGCTATTCCCACAAGTGACCTCTTACTATTATTATTTATTATCTTTATCTAAACTGCTTTGAAATTTTGATTTCCTGACCTTAGGTGATTCCCCTCTATCAAGCTAATATCATTATTCATTAACAGATCCACCTTCCACTTTTTCCTACCTTCTTATCTTTCCTAAATGTCATGTTTCCTTCAATTTTCAGTTCCTAATCTATATCATCTTGCTGCCACGTCTCTGTAATGGCTACCAGATCATGCTAATCGATTTCTATTTGTGCTTTCAATTCATTTGTTCAATAATTAAACATTCAGTTCTGACCTTATTAATTTTGTAACCACTAATCTTACCTTTTCATTCACTCTTAGATTTATAATCTCCCATCTTGCTGAAGTCTGTTTATCGTTTTACATCTCAATACTTTTCTCTCTTTGTTTGCCTCTACTCTTTGATTTACCAGATTTTCTTAACTTTGATCCCTTGCCCTCAGTATTTATTTTAAAATCCTCTCTACTTCCCTATTTAATCAGCACAGAGACCACCAGCACCAGTGTGGTTCAGGTTTAAACTGTCTCAATCATATAGTGCCTACTTACGCAATACAGCCCCATGAACCACTTTTCCCACACCAGCCTTTGACTTCATTTTTCTAATCTTATCTTTCCTGTGCCAATTTGCATGTGGCTCAGGGAATAATCCAGAGATTATTACCTTTGAGGATCTGCTTCTTAGTTTGAGGCCTAGCTCCTCATGGTGATTATGCAGAACCTCTCTCCTTGCATATATCACTGGTACCTACATGACAAAACAAATGGATCCACCCCCTCCCACTGTAAGATTTTCTCCATCCCTGAGCAGATGTCCTGAATCCTGGCACTGGCTGGAACACAGCCTCCTAGATTCTTGCTCTATGCTGCAGAGGACAGTACCAATTCCCCTTCATTATACTATTCTTCACTGCTACTATCTCCCGCTTTGTTCTCACCACTTGAAGACTTCTAGTACTGTATTGCCATGGTTGGTTATCTCACTGACACTTGAACACTCACTCTCATCCAAAAAAAGCCCCAGAAAGTTCTTCAAGCCTGTTAGACAATTGAAAAGGCCTTGGCTCCAGTGCTCCTGCCCTTTGGATTCACTTGCCTGCCTAATTTGCACACAGGCTCTCCTTTATTTGGCTGCTGATCAAATCAGAAGACCCTATCATAAAGACTGGATACAAAATATCCAGGCGACTGTACCCCTCCCTGAGGATTTGCAGTGTGTGTAGTTCAGCTTCTACCTCTTAAGTTCTAAACCAAAGGAATCTGAACGGTAGCCATTTACTGCAGATGTGTTTGCTTTGGAGCACACTTGCATCCAGGAGCTCCCACGTGCTGCAGTCTTGATACATCAACTGTTCTTCCATACCTAATGGGTGTCAATTAACTGGTTAAATATTTATTTCATTTTTTCCCTCTTTATTATACATCTTTACCCCAACATAATGCTCGTAAAATTTTAAACCTTATTAACATAGTAGACTATAACTATTTGTAAGGAGATTTCAGTTATCTGTAAGAATAAAAGGGTGGTTCAGAATTAGAATTAGAATCACGACTGTGTGGGAACAGGCCATTCAGCCCAACTGGTCCACAATGACTCTCCGAAGAGTAACCCACCAGATCCATTTCTCTTCCATATTATGCTATATTTACCCCTGACTAATGCACCTAACCTACACATCCCTGAACACGATGGGCAACTTAGCATGGCCAATTCACGTAACCTGCACATCTTTGGATTGTGGGAGGAAACCGGAGCACCCGGAGGAAACCAACGCAGATACAGGGAGAATGTGCAAACATCACACAGACAGGCACCTGAAGTTGGAATCAATTTGTTGGGAACAGTGTAGCAACAGCTGTACTTTCACTTTAAAAGAGTAGGGGAAAAGCTTTACTATTCATCTAATCCTAAACTATGCCTATTCTGGGGGTGTTGGATGGGGACAGCGTCAAGGAAGCTTTATTTTCAGTTCAGTTATGGTAGGGGATTTTAACTTTCCAAACGTAAACTTGGACTGCCATAGTTTTAAGGGTTTAGATGGAGAGGAATTTGTTAAGTGTGTACAAGAAAATGTCCTGATTCAGTATGTGGATGTAATGACTAGAGAATGTGCAAAACATGACCTAGTCTTGGGAAATGAGGCAGGGCAGGTGACTGAGATGTCAGTGGAGCACTTTGGGGCCAGCGAGAGTCATAGAGATGTACAGCATGGAAACAGACTCTTCAGTCCAACCTGTCCATGCCAACCAGAAATACCAACCCAATCTAGTCTCACCTGCCAGCACCCGGCCCATATCCTTCCAAACCCTTCCTATTCATATACCCGTCCAAATGCCTCTTAAATGTTGCAATTGTACCAGCCTCCACCACATCCTCTGGCAGCTCATTCCATACACGTACCACCCTCTGCGTGAAAAAGTTGCCCCTTAGGTCTCTTTTATATCTTTCCCCTCTCACCCTAAACCTATGCCCTCTAGTTCTGGACTCCTTGACCCCACAGAAAAGACTTTATCTATTTATCCTATCCATGCCCCTCATAATTTTGTAAACCCCTAGAAGGTCACCCTTTAGCCTCCAACGCTTCAGGGAAAAAAAACCCAGCCTATTCAACCTCTCATATAGCTCAAATCCTAAACCCTGGCAGCATCCTTGTAAATGCTTCCTGAACCCTTTCAAGTTTCACAACATCTTTCCGATAGGAAGCAGACCAGAATTGCACACAATATTCCAACAATGGCCTGACCAATATCCTGTACAGCTGCAACATGATCACCCAACTCCTGTACTCAATACTCTGACCAATAAAAGAAAGCATAACAATGCCTTCTTCACTATCCTATCTACCTGCGTCTTTGTTTTCAAGGAGCTATGAACCTGCATTCCAAGGTCTCTTTGTTCAGCAACACTCCCTAGGACCTTACCATTAAGTGCATAAGTCCTGCTAAGATTTGCTTTCCCAAAATGCAGCACCTTGCATTTATCTGAATTAAACTTCATCTGCCCCTTCTCATTCCATTGGCCCATCTGGTCAAGATTCTGTTGTAATTTGAGGTAACCTTCTTCGCTATCCACTATACCTCCAATTTTGGTGTCATCTGCAAACTTACTAACTGTATCTCTTATGTTCGCATCCAAATTATTTATGTAAATGACAAAAAGTAGAGGACCCAGCACAATCCTTATGGCACTCCACTGGTCACAGGCCTCCAGTCTGAAAAACAACCCTCCACCACCACCCTCTGTCTTCTACCTTTGAGCCAGTCCTGTATTCAAATGGCTAGTTCTCCCTATATTCCATGAGATCTAACCTTGCTGACCTGTGTCCCATGGGGAACCTTGTCGAACACCTTACTGAACTCCATACAGATCACATCTATCACTCTGCCCTCATCAATCCTCTTTGCTACTTCTTCAAAAAACTTAATCAAGTTTGTGAGACATGATTTCCTATGCACAAAGCCATGTTGACTATTCCTAATCAGTCCTTGCCTTTCCAAATATATGTACATCCTGTCCCTCAGGATTCCTTCCAACAACTTGCCCACACCGATGTCAGGCTCACCGGTCTATAGTTCCCTGGTTGTATTTACCACCCTCCTTAAACAGTGGCACCACGTTTGCCAACCTCCAGTCTTCCAGCACCTCATCTGTGACTATCGATGATACGGATATCTCAGCAAGAGGCCCAGCAATCACTTCTCTAGCTTCCCACAGAGGTCTAGGGTACACCTGATCAGGTTCTGGAGATTTATCCACCTTTAACCGTTTCAAGACATCCAGCACTTCCTCCTCTGTAATATGGACATTTTGCAAGGTGTCACCATCTACTTCCCTACATTTTATATCTTCCATATCCTTTTCCACAGTAAATACTAATGCAAAATATTTGCTTAGTATCTCCCCCATTTTCTGCGGTTCCACTCAAAGGGCACCTTGTTGATCTTTGTAGGGCCCTATTCTCTCCCTAGTTACCCTTTTGTCGTTAATGTATTTGTAAAAACCCTTTGGATTCTCCTTAATTGTATTTGCCAAAGCTATCTCATGTCCCCTTTTTGCCCTGCTGATTTCCCCCTTAAGTACACTCCTACTGCCTTTATACTCTTCTAAGGATTCACTCGATCTATCCTGTCTATACCTGACATATGCTTCCTTCTTTGTCTTAACCAAACCCTCAATTTCTTTAGTCATCCAGCATTCCCTGTACATACCATAATTCAGATTAGTTTTAAAATAGTGATGGAAAAGGATAGACCGGATCTAAAAGTTGAAGTTCTAAATTGGAGGAAGGCGAATTTTAATGGTGTTAAGCAAGAAATTTCAAAAGCTGATTGGGGGAAGATGTTCGCAGGTAAAGGGGCTGCTAGAAAATGGGAAGCCTTTAAAAATGAGATAACGAGAGTCCAGGGACAGCATATTCCTGTTTGGGTGAAAGGAAAGTCTGGTAGGTGTAGGGAAAGCTGGATAACTTGAGGTTTTGGTTCAGAACAAGAAGGAAGCATATATCAGGTATAGACAGGATAGATCAAATGAATCCTCAGAAGAGTATAAAAGCAATTAGGAATATACTTAAGCCAGAAATCAGGAGGACAAAAAGGGGACACGAGATAGCTTTGGCAAAAGGGGTTAAGGAGAATCCAAAGGAATTTTGTAAATATATTAAGGACAAAAGGATAACTGCAGAGAGAATAGGGCCCCTCAATGCTCAGCAAGGCAGCGATGTGCGGATCCATGGGAGATGGGGGTGGTACTAAACAGTGTATCAGCGTTTACTGTGGAAAAGGTCATGGAAGATATAGAATGTGGGGAAATAGATGGTGACATCTTGAAACAATTCCATAATACAGAGGAGGAGGTGCTAGATGTCTTGAAACGCATAAAATTCCCAAGTCCTGTATCATGTGTACCCTAGATCTCTGTGAGAAGCTAGGTAAGTGATTGCTGGGCCCATTGCTGAGATAGTTGTATCATCGATAATCACAGGTAAGGTGCCAGAAGACTGGAGGTTGGCTAACATGGTGTCACTATTTAAGAAAAATGGTAAGGAAAAGCCAGGGAACTATAGATCAGTGAGACTGACATCATTAGTGGGCAACTTGTTGGGGGGAATCCCGAGAGACAGGATGTACAAGTATTTGGAAAGGCAAGGACTGATTAGGGATAGTCATCATGGCTTTGTGCATGGGAAATCATGTCTCACAAACTTGATTGAGTATTTTGAAGAAGTAGCAAAGTGGATTGATGAGGACAGAGTGGTAGACATGATCTATATGGTCTTCAGCAAGGCATTTGACGTGGTTCCTCATGGTGGACTGGTGAGCAAGGTTAGATCTCATGGAATACAGGGAGAACTAGCCACTTGGATACAGAACTGGCTCAAAGGTAGAAGACAGAGGGTGGTGGAAGGTTGTTTTTTAGATTGGAGGCCTGTGACCAGTGGAGTGCCACAAGGATTGGTACTGGTATACTGCTTTTCAACATTTATATAAATGATTTTGATGTGAGTATAAGAGGTGTAGCCAGTAAGTTTGCTGATGACACCAAATTGGAGGTGTAATGGATAGCAAAAGTTACCTCACTGTACAATGGGATCTTGATCAGATGGTCCAAAGGGCTGAGGAGTGGCAGATGGAGTTTAATTTAAATAAATGTGAGGTGTTCCTTTTTGGAAAAGCAAATTAGAGCAGGACTTATACTCTTAATGGTAATGTCCAAAGAAGCGTTGCTGAACAAAGAGACCATGGAGTGCAGGTTCATAGTTCCTTGAAAGTAGACTTGCAGGTACATAGGACAGTGAAGAAGGTGTATGGTATGCTTTTGTTTATTAGTCAGTGTATTGAATAGAAGGGTTGGGAGGTCACGTTGTGGCTGTACAGGACATTGGTTAGGTCACTTTCGGTTATTGCATGCAATTCTGGTCTCCGTCCTATCAAAAGGAAGTTGTGAAATTTGAAAAGGTTCAGCAGATTTACAAGAATGTTGCCAGGTTTGGAGAATTTGTGTTACAGGGAGAGGCTGAACAGGCTGGGGTTGTTTTCCCTTGAACGTCGGAGGCTGAGGGGTGACCTTATAGATGTTTATTAAATCATGACGGACATGGATAGGATAAATAGACAAGGTCTATTCCCTGGCGCTGGGGGAGTCCAGAACTAGAGGGCATAGATTTAAGGGGAGAGGAAAACAATATAAAAGGGTCCTAAGGGGCAACATTTTCACACAGAGGATGGTGCAGGTAAGGAATGAGTTGCCAAAGGATTTGGTGAAGTCTGATACAATTACAGCATTTAAAAGGCTTCTGGATGGGTATACGAATAGGAAGGGTTTAGAGGGATCTGAGCCAAGTGCTGGCAAATGGTACTAGGTTAGGTTGAGATATCGGGTCAGCATGGACGAGTTGAACCAAAGGGTCTGTTTCCATGCTGTATAATGGGTAATCCAATTATACAGGGACGGAAAATATTTCTGGCTGTAACAGGCTGCTCCTTTTGTGAGGTATTTTACATTTTGGAGGTGATTTCTTTGAATTCCAGGAACAGCAATTACTGTTTTATATGCTGTTGCATTGTTTTGGTACTTTGGAGAAAAAATAATCAAAACAATGGCACTTTTAAAAGGGAGAGGGACAGACAAAAGCAGCACATGATCAGGTCAGTGCAGGAGAGAGGGAGAGAGAAGAGAGAGAGAGAAAGAAAGAAACTCACATTGCTAACTGATACAGCAGTGAATCTGCACAATTACTGCCTTTGCTGTTGATTTCATGTATCACTGGAGCCCGGAGTGTGTCTAGGAAAATTAACAAACAGTGAAATTCACAAGTGATTTTTGAGGAACCTGTTTGGGAGAGGTCACAGCACAGCAACAGCTAAATGAATAGTTTGAAGTAAAGCCTTGCTGTAATTTTATAATAGTGACTAGACTGGGTTCTTTCTTGATTATATGTTTTATTGAGGTATGTCTCTTGATTAATCTGAAAAATATAAGCCGTAAGTATTAAGTTAGTCTGGAGCAGTGTTTTGTAGAGGAGTAAAAGAGTGTTATTTTCTGGGTCTGTAGATTGAAAGAAGCAAAAATGGCCCTTAGTAGAGTGATATGCTCTTCTTGTCGGAGGTGGGCGTTTAAGGAGAGTTTATGTGTTACTGAGGATTATGTCTGCGTTGGCAAATGGTACTAGATTAGGTTGAGGTATCTGATCGGCATGGACCAAAGGGTCTGTTTCCATGCTGTATAATGGTTAATCCAAGATGGGAACGGAAAGAATTTCTGGCTGTAACAGGCTGCTCCTTTTGTGAGGTATTTTAGGTGTTGGAGGCGAATCCTATCGGATCAAATGGCTCGGTTTGGGTGACAGTTTGAGGCAATGAGGAATTTACAACAGCAAGCAGGTGTGATGGATGGCAGTTATAGAAAGGGTGAAAAGTCGCAGATACAGTAACATCGATGGATTAACTCCAGGAAAGGTAGGAGGGGTAGGCAGGTAGTGAAGGAGCCTCCTGTAGCTATCCTCATTTCAACAAGTAAACTGTTTTGGAAAATGTAGAGGGTCTTGGACTCTGAGGGAAGTGTTTCATGAACAGCCCAAGTTTCTGGTATTGAGACTGGCTCTAATGCAATGAGGGGTATGTTGGGTTCCAAGAGATTGATTGTGTTAGGATACTTTCTAGTCCGAGGCACAGACAGATATTTTTGTGGCCAACAGCGAAAAATCAGAAAGGTGTGTTGCTTCCCTGTCACCAGGATCAAGGATGTCTCAGAGAGTGTGCAGAATGCTCTCAAAGAGGGAGAGGGGTCAGCAGGAGGTCATTGTACACATTGGAACCAATGACATAGGAAGAGAAAAGGATGAGATTTGAAGGGAGAATACAGAGAGTTCGGCAGAAATTTAAAAAGGAGGTCCTCAAGAGTTGTAATATCTGGATTACTCCTGATGCTATGAGCTAGTGAGGGTAGGAATAGGAGTTTAGAGCAGATGAATGCATGGCTGAGGAGCTGGTGTATTGGAGAAGGATTCACATTGTTAGATCATTAGAATCTCTTTTGGGGTAGAATTGACCTGTACAAGAAGGACGGATTGCATCTAAATTGGAAGAGAGAGAGAGGTGGGACCCAGGGAGATAGTGAGGAAAGAAATCAATCTAAGACTGGTACAGTTGAGAACAGAAGTAAGTCAAACAGTCAGGGCGGGCAGGCAGGCACAAAACAGAGACCAAGGTAGGACTGATAAATTAAACTGTGTTTATTACAATGCAAGAGACATAACAGGGAAGGCAGATGAACTCAGGGCATGGTTAGGAACACGGGACTGGGATATCATAGCAATTGCAGAAATGTGGCTCAGGGATGGACAGGACTGGCAGCTTAATGTTCCAGAATACAAATGCTACAGGAAATACAGAAAGGGAGGCAAGAGAGGGGGGGGGGGGGGGGGGGGTGTGGCATTTTTGATAGGGGATAGCATTACAGCTGTGCTAAGGGAGGTTATTCCTGGAAATAAGAAAGGAATGATCACCTTATTGGGATTGTATTATAGACTCCCTAATAGTCAGAGGGAAATTGAGAAACAAATTTATAAGGAGATCTCAATTATCTGTGAGAATAATAGGGTGGTTTTGGTAAGAGATTTTAACTTTCCAAATATAGACAGGGACTGCCATAGAGTTAAGGGTTTAGATGGAGATAAATTTGTTAAGTGTGTACAAGAAAATTTTCTGACTCAGTACGTGGATGTACCTACTAGAGAAGATGCAAAACTTGACCTACTCTTGGGAAAAAAGGCAGGGGAGGTGTCAGTGGGGGAGCACTTTGGGGCCAGTGAACATAATTCTAGTAGTTTTAAAATAGTGATGGGAAAGGATAGACCAGATCTAAAAGTTGAAGTTATAAATTGGAGAAAGGCTAATTTGTACAGTATTAGGCAAAAACTTTCAAAAGCTGATTGGGGGAAAATGTTCACAGGTAAAGGGACGGCTGGAAAATGGGAAGCCTTCAAAAATGAGAGAACGAGAGTCCGGAGACAGTATATTCCTGTTAGGGTGAAAGGGAAGGCTGGTCGGTATAGGGAATGCTGGATAACTAGAGAAATTCAGTATTTGGTTAAGAAAAAGAAGGAAGCATATGTTAGATGTAGACGGGATAGGTCGGGTGAATCCTTAGAAGAGTATAAAGGCAGTAGGAGTATACATATGAGGCAACTCAGGAGGGAAAAAATGGGACATGAGATAGCTTTGGCAATAGGGTTAAGGAGAATCCAAAAGGTATTTACAAATATATTAAGGACAAAAGGGTGACTACGGAGAGAATTGGGCCCCTCAAAGATCAGAAAAGCAGCCTTTCTCTGGAGCCGTAGGAGATGGGGGAGATACTAAACAAGTATTTTGCATCAGTGTTTACCGTGGGAAAGGACATGGAAGATATAGAATGAAGATAAATAAATGGTGACATCTTGAAAAATTTCCATATTACAGAGGAAGAGGTGTCGGATTTCTTGAGACACATAGAAGTGGATAAATCTCCAGGACCTGATCAGGTGTACCCGAGGACACTGAGAAACTAGGGAAGTGATCGCTGGACCCCTTGCTGAGATATTTGTGTGATCGATAGTCACAGGTGAAGTGCCAGAAGACTGAAGGTTGGCTAACGTGGTGCCACTATTTAATGAAGGTGGTAAGGACAAGTCAGGGAACTATAGACTGGTGAGCCCAACATTGGTGGTGAGCAGGTTGTTGGAGGGAATCCTGAGGGACAGGATGTACATGTATTTGGAAAGGCAAGGACTAATTTGGGATAGTCATCATTGCTTTGTGCTTGGGAAATCATGTCTCATCAATTTGATTGCGCTTATTAAAGAAGAAATCATGACGGACATGGATAGGATAAATAGACAAGGTCTATTCTCTGGTGATGGGGGAGTCCAGAACTAGAGGGCATAGATTTAACATGAGATGAAAAGGATATGAAAGGGACCTCAGGAGCAACATTTTCACACAGAGGGTGGTTTATGAGCTGCCAGAGGAATTGGCGAAGTCTGGTACAATTACAGCATTTAAAAGGTATCTGGATGGGTATATGAATAGGAAAGATTTGGAGGGATAAGGGCCAAGTGCTGGCAAATGGGACTAGTTTGGGTTGGGATATCTGGTCAGCAGGACGAGTTTGTCTGAAGGGTCTGTTTCCACGCTGTACATCTCTATGACTCTATGACTCTCCTTGCCAGGTACTCACCAAATGCTGCAGTAAGGTAAGAACCAATTCCTCGTGAGTGGAACAGTACAAGAAGCAAAGCACCTCATTCACTGAATGTCTTACACATCAACCTAGCAGCACTCTGCTCCAAGTTGTTCCCGTGCTAATTTGCCCTGAAATGGGTCAATTAATGTGCTTTTTTCTTTGTCTTATGGTCTATATTAGCTCAGCCCAAGCTACAGGAAAACTAGTTAGACTGGTTTGCTTAATTAACTAACTTCAGATGCTCTTAAATAGTGAGCTTACATATCCCTGCTTAAATCTGAATGATATTTAGAATTAAATCAGGAAATTATAATTGAACCTTAAATGTGAAATCCAAACAAAAGTTATATCTCTTAAATGTAGACCAATAAGCACTCTACTCATCAAACTACCAGAACTCTGTTACAAGTCGCAGTCTTCCATAATGGACTCAAACTGTTTCTCCCTCCACAGATACTGCTCGACCTGCTGATTTTCTCCTGCATGAACTGCTTTTTTTTCAGATTTCCAGCATCCACATCATTTTGTTTTTGAAAAGATTTTCTGTTGAGCAAAACTGTGACACAGCGAATGAAAATTCGTGCAAATTATTATACAGTTCAGTAGAACTCATTAATTCGTTCGTACCAAACTTCAGGTTAAAGAGAAATAAAATGTAATTATAATTTTGAACATTGGCAAAACACTTATAGCCTTAAAATTAAGAATTGTGATATGAATGCTTATTGCAGCCAAATGACATTCCTCTATCTGCTGTTTTAATGAAGCATGAACTCACTCATTTTAAATTGCCTTTTTGAAGAAAGTAGTGGGCATATGCGGAGTGGCATACCAATAAGTTAAGCAATTTTATCTAAATAGCACATGCAGCTGTTTTTGAACTTGTAGGGTGGGGGAAGGGAAAGGGAAGAGGTGTTGGTAACTCCATATGAAGTGGAATGAAATATTAACATAATAATTATTTAAGGCAGAGATTGGGATTAATTGATTAATTATTTGACTGGTAGAGAGGATCTTTGTGGCATAGTGGTTGTGACCTTACCACTGAGCCAGGAGGCACAGGTTCAAGTTCCACCTGCTCCTGAGGTGTGTAGTACCATCTCTGTACAGATTGATGAGGAACTTATCTTTGACTGCTTAGATTAAAAAGGGGGAATTTATTGGACTGGTGTGTGCGAGGAGCTGTAAGATTGAGTAGTTAATAAACTCTCGCCATGAGGAAAGGTGCCTTGGTTTCTGTTTTACTGAATGGTTTGAATCTGAGTTGAACATGCCACGTACTGTGAAACTTTAAAATGTTTCCCCTGGATTCTGTTTGTTGGTCACATGAATGTCTGATCAATTTAGCAGAAACAAACTGTTGAACGATGATGCAAATTGCACCAGTTAATGCTTCCTGGCACACAGTTTACACAGCAGCAGCTGCTACCAGGAACCAAAGTCAGAGCCTTCAATTCACAATGGTTTTCCTTCAATTAAGCTTTACCCTGAGTTTTCACACTGAGAAGAAATGTCTTACAAAATAGACTGAAGGAATGCTGACTTAATCCGAGCCAATCTGGGGGAAATATTGCTGTTTAATTTGTCATTCTACACAATTATGCCTGGATTATAATGAGAGAGTAAAACCAATTAAATAGAAAATACAACACAAAAGGCCACTAAAATAAAGCTATGACCAAATTTAATGGGCTTCTTTTAAATATGTGGCATTACAAAAATATAAATGGTACATTTGAAACAAAATTTTCTGAAAATAAAGGCATGATACATTTATATAGGAATTATGTCATTATGGAATATTTGAAGCATGATCACTTTAAATTTCAAAATAACAGATGGTGAACAAATGAGGGGTGAAGCGACCTGTTAAATGATGGGAAAGACGTTTAATGTTAAAATTCCCATCTGGTTTACTTTTGTAGCTATGCTCTCCGCTGAGATTTAGCTGCGAAACCTGTCACATTCTTATGAACCTGAAACATAATTTGCAAAAACTCACCAAGTAATGCAGTGGGGAGTGCATAACTGTGCTGCTGAAAAAGAGAATGTCTCAGAGTTACATATTGGAGGGATATGGGCCAGGTGCTGGCAGTTGGGACTAGATTGGGTTGGGATATCTGGTCGGCATGGACGGGTTGGACCGAAGGGTCTGTTTCCATGCTGTAACATCTCTATGACTCTGTGACTCTATAACATATCAATTACGTTCCACATTGGAGTGGGGTGGAGTGGTGTGTTTTCACATGGTATTTTATACTTTGGTATTAATTTAATGTAAAAGCTGCTACAATTTATATTTATAAGACTTTTCCTGTTCAAATAATAATCAGTTTTGCTACTTAGTTGTTTATGAAAAAGTGTGTAAAGTCAAAGTTAGAGGACATATGACTCTCCAAGCAAGGCATGGCTAAAACAACTCTGCAACAAGTGGAAACACCACGAAGGACAGAATGTGCTGGAAATAGCAGGGGTAACCATTTTACTCTCCACAGATGTGGCCTGATTTGCTCAGTGTTATTAGCAGTTCCCTCTTTTCAGTCTCAGAGTCAAGTCTCACTCCAGGAATTCAGCCTTTAATCCTGCTTGACATCCTATTGTAGGTTCTGGTGAAAGATCAACAACTTGTAATGTCAATTCCACTTCTCTCCCAAAGATGGTTCCAGACGTGTTGAACGTTTCTAGAATCTTCTGTTTTATTTTGAATTTCCATCATCCACTGTGTTTTGCTTTTGAGTTATTGCGTACACCAATTCTGAAAACATTTATGGGGCAGTGACAGTGCAGCATAGGCATAGGTGCAGTACAGCTGCACTTTAACCTTGGTAGTTTGGCATTGATTTAGAAATATTCTAGTTTCCAGATGATGGTCTCATCAAATGTCTGCTTTGGATCAGCCACAATAACACTGCAATTTAGACCACTGTGCATTGGATCATTGTGCATTGTCATCCAATATTACCACTAAAGTGCTTCAACTGACATTTTCCCACACTGAATCTCACTGCACTACCAACTTGTCAATGGCCTTTTGGAGTTCCACACTGTCAACTCTTATAACTCTTCCAAGTTTCATGTTAATCTCAAAATTTGAAATTGTTTCCTGCATATTTAGATCTAGATCATTAATATATACCTGACAAAAAGCAAGGATCCCAATACTGATCCCTTGAGAACTCCACTGTAAGCCTTCCTTCAACCTGAAAATATCTATTAATCATTACTTTCGGTTTTCTATACTCAGCCAATATGTATCTATGTTGTTACTGTTCCTATTATACCACAACCTATAACTTTCTTCACAAGTCTGTTGTGTGAAATTGTATCAAATGCCTTCTGGAAATCCATGTATACCACATCAATAATATTACCTTCATCAACTCTTCGTTTACCTCTCCAAAAAGGTCCTACAAGTTAGTTAAATGTAATTTCCTGTTTAAAACTCCATGCTGACTCTTCCAAATCAACCCACTTCTTTTTTCATGTGACTACTAATTCTATCCTGAATGATTGTTTCTAGAAGCTTTCCTACTATCTTAATTAAACCTCACTGGTCTGTAATTGATAGGATATCTTTACAATGTTTCTGGACAAGACCATAATGTTTGTAGCTGTCCTATTTTCTGGCATGTCCTGAGACGAAGGAAGACTGAAAGATTATGGCCAATGTCCCCAAAGTTTTAACCCACCTTTTCTTGAAGTCCTTGGGTGCATCTCTCTCATCTGGTCTTGGTGTCTTATCAAACTAACAGTCTTTCCGGACTTCTTCCTTATTCATTTTTAACACTTCTAGAGACAGAGTTTGTTCCTGTGTCATCATGGCCTTGGCGGGGTAAAGTCATAGAGATATACAGCATGGAAACAGACCATGCTGACCAGATATCCTCAATTAATCTAGTCCCATTTGCCAGCATTTGACTCATGTACCGCTAAACCCTACCTATTCACATACACATCCAGATGCCTTTTAAATGTTGTAATTGTACTAGCTTTCACCACTTCCCCTGGTAGTTCATTCCATTCATGCACCACCCTCTCTGTGAAAAGGTTGCCTCTTAGGTCCCTTTTATATCTTTCCCTTTTCATCTTTTCACTCTCACCTTATCCTCCTCTTCTGTAAAGATAGATGCAAAGTATTAATTCAACACCTTATCTATGATTCCTATCTCCACGTTTAAATCATTTTTGGTCTCTAATCAGCTAGCCCTCCTTTTATCATTCTTTTACTACTTATATGCCTATAGAACTCTTTGGGATTCCCCTTGATGTACACTTCTGCTCCTGTGCATTGGTGATGAAGGGAGTGAATGTTGAAGGTATTGGATTGAGTACCAGTCAAGCGGGCCGCTTTGTCCTTGATGTTAAGATTTTTGAGTGCTATTGGACCACATGCATTCAGGAATATCCATACCTGTAATGTCATCAGTGTCTGGAAATGTATTGATTTCTGCCTGGAATCTGCTCAATGGCTAAGTTTCCACAGACCTCCAAAATACTCAGTGTTGAAGCAATTCCTCCTCATCTCAGTCCTAAATGACTTTTCCCTTATCCTGAAATGATATCCCTGGTTCTAGAGTCACCAGCCTGGGAAAATATCTTACCTCCAACCACAATGACATTAAGAACTTCATCAGTTGCAATGAGATCACTTTTCATTCTTCAAAACTCTAGTGAATACAAAGTTTCCTCAACCTGTCCTCATAAAAGCATTTTGTTATTCCAGGGATTACCTAAGAACCTAACCACAAAATAAATAAGTGAAAATGTTTGAAGGAAGAGTTTTCCTGTGTTCCCAGTTTACTCATATTCCACTGGCCCTTTGTTAAAGAATGTTCTATTGAGCCAGGATGTTTTACATTTAACACAGTGAGCCAATAAGCTCCTCTACATTTTATTATATTAAGCACAAGAAGGGTATGGGCTTCATTACTTCAATGTTTCTGCTGTAGAATGTGTGTTCAGGGCAAAATCTTAGTTGTGGTATCAAACAATTTCAAGTCAGCTGAACATTTAGCTTCCTGAAAAGGGCATTAAATCATAGATCACAACTGGATGTAAAAAGCAGAGATGTGCTTATTGGTGAGTAATGATTTGAGCAAGGGAATGATTCAGATTTCAGCATAATTGGGACATTTCAACTCAAAATCAGTCAGATTAGGTATTAATTTTAAACCCATGTCTGATACAACAACGCCACAATAGTTGACCTAATAAATCTTGCTGTTGTTATTGTAGAGCAATGCACTTATTCTAAACACGCTAATATTATCGCATTGCTGTTTTAGCTGAAGGCTCTCACAATGACGGATGTGGAGATGCTTCTATTTTGATTGACAAATAAATATACACAGATACTGAAACTTTAGTGTCAAAAGCTACTTTTAAAAAAAAATAAGGGAAAGATACAGTTAAAATGCTTTGTGAACCAAGCTATGGATTAACCCTGAAACAAAATAATCTTTCTCCCTCAGCAAGGCAAATGGTTACTATCAGCGGAGAATGCAAACTAAAACATCTCAAGTACACTTATGTTGTCTGATCAAAACTGCTGCATGGAGCATCAATACAGTACTGGCACTTTTATAAGGAAGAAATGAAAATGTAATGTGTGGAGTATGATGACAGATGACACCATGTATTGCAAGCCCCAGTAGGCATAGTGCTTAGATGCAGCAGGTTTGTGAAAAAAGGCGCATCTTCTGTCAGGCAGCATGGCCCACTGACTTTAGCATGCTACATGTTTAGGAATTTGAAGAAATGGCTACACAGTGACAATACTGAAAGATCTTTCAAAGAGTTTTGGAGGAAACTTGAAGCTAATTTAGAAACCTTACCTCAGACGACAATGGACCTAGAAATGCATTAGTAGTGTATTCAGTTTCATTTTAGAATAATTTTAATATCCAGTTTGCAACTTATTCTAGAATAAGTGAATGCTAGCAATAATTGGTCTGGCAGCAAAATTGTGAAACTCCCAATAAGTGAAAATGATTTCCATATTGGAGAAGGCACTATCCCATTTCATCTTTGACAGAACATACTATCATGAGAAAAATTTTTGAGATCCATAACAAGCATGGAATAATCAATTGCATAATGACAGTTCCTTTTGAACTATACATTTACCATGTAATGTTAGATTTATCCTGTTATCAATGCAATGTATAATAGCTAGAACAGGATGCTCAGAACTAACTGACTAAAACTATCTAGTATATTTCTTAAGAGCCTTCGTTTGAATAAAATAGTAACAGTAATATAAATCTTCTCATTAAAGAATAAAACATTAGGTAAGAAATAATTAAAATGCAAAGGTAGAAAACCGTTTTTCTCCATTATTGCAGTTGGGTTTAATGCTTCTAAATATGAAACTTAACAAAACAAAGTTAAGGGCCTTGCTGATCTTGTTTAAACCTTACCTGAAAAATGTCATGAAGGAGACTTGAAATTGCTCGTTCAGCAGCCAGTACAGAGGTCAGTCACAACACAGTGCAGGACAGTTTCGATTTCCCAAAAGGATGTAGGATTGACATGGGAAAAGATATGAGAAACCATTCACAAAGCACTTCAGTAATCTCTTGATTTCCCTTATAAATCAGTTTAATGTAATTAGTTAATCAGTTAATATAGGTTGGTGTGGACTCGTTGGGCCAAATGGCCTATTTCAACACTGTAGGGATTTATCATCTGCTTATTTAATATAATCAATCTGTCCCTGTTGCTTATTTTGTTGCATAAAGACAAAGCATTGCTTTTTTCCTGCAACACATTTCCAGCTATATTCAACAGAGAGGAGCAATTGCAGTAAAGAGCAAAGAATTTCTACATTAATGGATTTCCTAAGATACTGGACATATTGTCTGCAGTATGTCTTCCATGATCAAATGACTTCAGAGGAGTTCTCAGGCTGTTATGAAGCCACATCTCCAGTTATTTACAATGAAATCTCTCTAGGATATTTGGCAACATAGCTGATAACTAACATTTTGGAACTGACAATACGTTGACCAGTTTTTAAAATTCCAGCAAAAGAAAATCTAATTCTTTTTTTCTGTAAGAAAGGGGATCACTTTGAACAAAAGTATTTTACATATGAAAGCTCCCTTCTCTTGTAGCAAACCATTATTCTCACAAAATCAGGACTAGGATTTTTAGAATTCAGTTAAAAGTTACAGGTGTACGCAGAGTACTGCCCTGTTGCAAATGCATTACAATCAATGGTCCAGAAGAACGAAAGAAAAATATTGTGGATGCTAGAAATCTGAAATTAAAACAAAAGGTGCTAGAAATGCTTAGCAGAGGAGGGACATCTTGAAGCAAAAAACAGAATTATCTTTTCAGATCAATGTTTTTCATCAGAACTGGGAGATGTTTAAGCAAACGTAGAACTTGGATAAAGGAAGAAATAACTAATAGGCACAGAGAAGTTCTTACTAAAGGTCTAATCCAATTTTGTGCAAGGCTAAGAGGGTGATAGGACATATAGAGAAACTTTCTGAACCATTAATGAGCCTACATTGTAGGGACTGCACGCTGTTCGAGAAGTCAAATTGCTCCCATCTTCTAAGGGCAACCCTCACATCTCATGGAAGAATAAAAATACATTTAACTTTCAGATCTGCTCATGAAAGGGAAGGATATTAGGAAGTTTCAGGAGTAGGTGTGTCAATACTTCTTAACCAAGCTATTGCATTTTCATCTGACCTCCACATTTAACTATATCAATCAAGCAGTTATGATGACAACCCATAGGCACCTATGTCAGCTGCAATATTTAAAGTGACCCTCTGAGGGTCAGAATTGAATCACATGTTTTAATAGAGACAGCACCTGTACAGCTGGAAGCCCAGCATGGCAAGGCAGCACCATACTTCACTGATGCACCATTGAAGATGATGCTACAGACAGTGATGAATGTATGGAGATATTTCATTCCCTGCAGATGGGACAAAGAAGGCAGCTGCAGAAAAGAAGTGACAAGGCTGGAATTGGCCGGGATCAACAACAAGAATATGGTGTCTCTCTCTTTGATTTAGTGCGGAAGAGATTCAATGATCTGATCAGGGCAGGAAACGTGGTGTAAACAATTAAAAGCCCCATTGTCCTGCCTTCCTTACCAGTCTCCTACATCCCTCATGGACCAGCTTATCACAGCTCCTCTGTGTTGAGCACCTTCTCATATTCCCAGCTGCCCAGCAACCATTAACACATTCACATTTTATAGCAATATCACACAGGATTTCCCAGTGATCCTTTACAAATATTCTTTCAACCTATCAGAACACTTCATTCTAACATTCTTGCATCTCTTCTTCCTCTCCTTGTAGAAGAAAGCAGCTCAAAACACCTCGGAGGGGCTGGCTACCAGAAATGTCACTCAGGTCAGCTCCCCCCTAATGTTTGCAGAGGAGGAGGAGACAGTTGCTGCTACTCCTGCTGCTCCTCTTGTTCCTCATCTGAGGTCCAAGGTAGTGGTGTATTATCAATTCCCATCCTAATGTGAAAGCTGACAACTGGATAGGATGATTCACAACCAAAAAAAAACAATTCTAAAGTAATAGAAACCACAACCAAAGTATTGGACATCATCGTCATCAAAGCAGCAAAAGCACACTTTCAGAACAAGTCCTTATGCAAACCCAGTTTTCACTTATGCCAGGAAACAAATATCCCATTTTGTTGTCAGCCATTCCATAGCCCTATCAATGCCTGAAGCTTTATCGCCTTTTTTTTTTTATCCCCTAGCGAATTCAACAAAACCTATGAACACAGAAGTAAATTCAGAGTTCTGGGTTTAAAAAAATGCAAATGATTATTTAACCTATTTAAATGGCAGACAGGTGGAAATTGGCACATTCTCTGATGATTTTTTTCAAATCTTTGAAGTTGTCATTCATATAGAATGACAGCAACCTTGACAGCTTAAGAATTCCCCCATTGAGTGGTCTTTAAGCCTCTGAATGATGAGATGCAAATACATTATTGAAGCAAGATTAATACAATGAAGTTCCTCCTAACTTTAATGCCAAGGTGATTTGTAATCAATTAAAAATATTATAAAGCAACCTGCATTAAAAAAAAAGACAAAGCACTCCATAAATATAAACCTATAAGCAATTGTGAGATATTGGAATACAAAGAACTAAATGATTCATATTAAAATAATTTGTCCATTTTCATAACATGAGGGTTAGCTTACTTGTTTTAAATAGGCAAACCCTTCCATTCCATTAATTAGCAATTATTTAAATTCTTTCACAATCATATTTTGCACAATGATTTCTAGGTTATAATATTTTTTACTCTTAAGCATATAACATTAAGTAGTTTGTTCCTGGATTGCAAAATTTACTTGAAATTAAGAGAAAATTATAGCAAAATAATCAAACATTTAATTGCTTACAAATCCACAGACCAACAGACCATCTCTCCCTTTATGATGGTTTTCTGGTGCAAGGTAAATGGAAACAAACACAGTAAAATTTCTGAAGTGACTTACTGAGCTAGGACAGACACTGTATACAGTTTTCTGTTTCGATGTGAGAGTTCCTGTAACACCTCAAAGGTAACATCCTCGTGTTCAAATCCTGACACAGCCTCTCCCTTATTTATCTATGTAACCGCCTCCAGCCCTACAAAGACTGTAATCTTTGAATTCTTCCAATTCTGGCCTCTTGTATGTTGTTGATTTTTTTTGTGTTTCTTCACTAGCTGTCCAGGCCTAAGCTCTAGATTTCCCTGTTCATTTCACACAGATCTCTTAAATAAAACAAGAGTATATTCTCCATATCTGTCTCTCCTGAATAACTATGCAAGTTTCAGAAATTACAAACTTTTGTTGTAATCCATTGTTTTGTAAGTGTTCAAACTGAGAATGCTAATGGGCAGCAATCAATATTCTCCCATGTGGCATGTTTGAAGATGGGGGGGTATGTTTAATTGGGTTAATGATGAGGGAGTTGAAAAGTGTGGTGCTGAAAAAACACAGCAGGCCAGGCAGCATCTGAGGAGCAGGAGAATCGACGTTTCGGGCATAAGCCCTTCTTCAGGAATGAGGCTGGTGTGCCAAGTGGGCTGAGATAAAAGGTGGGGGGGGGGGGCAAAATTTAGGGGAGGGGTGCTGGGAATGCAATAGGTGGAAGGAGGTGAGGGTGAGGGTGAGGGTGATGGGGGTGGGGGCGGAGAGGTCGGGAAGAAGATTGCAGGTCAAGAGGGCGGTGCTGAATCCAGGGATTGCGACTGAGATAAGGTGGGGGGAGGGGAAATGAGGAAGCTGGAGAAATCTACATTCATCCCGTGTGGTTGGTGGGTTCCTAGGCGGAAGATGAGGCACTCTTCCTCCAGGCATCATGTGGCCAGGGTCTGGCGATGGAGGAGGCCAAGGATCTGCATGTCCTTGGCAGAGTGGGAGGGGGAGTTAAAGTGTTCAGCCACGGGGTGGTTGGGTTGGTTGGTCCGGGTGTCCCAGAGGTGTTCCCTGAAAGGTTCTACATTGGGAAAGCACCCGATGTGGTCTCCTCTACACTGGGGACACAGGCCGTCTACTTGTGGAACCTTTCAGGGAACACCTCTGGGACACCCGCACCAAACAACCCAACCACCCCATGGCTGAACACTATAACTCTTCCTCCCACTCTACCAAGGACATGTAGATTTCTCCAGCTTCCTCATTTCCCCTCCCCCCACCTTATCTCAGTCCCAACCCCCGGATTCAGCACCGCCCTCTTGATCCTCAATCTTCTTCCCGACCTCTCCGCCCCCACCCCCTCTCCGGCCTATCACCCTCACCCTCACCTCCTTCCACCTATCGTATTCCCAGTGCACCTCCCCTAAATTCCCTCCCTCTTACCTTTTATCTCAGCCTGCTTGGCACACCGGCCTCATTCCTAAAGAAGGGCTTATGCCCGAAACGTTGATTCTCCTGCTCCTCAGATGCTGCCTGGCCTGCTGTGTTTTTCCAGCACCACACTTTTCAACTCTGGTCTCCAGCATCTGCAGTCTTCACTTTCTCCTTAATGATGAGGAATGATGACACTGTTACCATATGGAGTCCCTCAACCAAAGCTCGTCAATACTTGATCAAGTGAGCTTGGATTGAGAAGGACAAAAACCACTTAGAACCAAGCCCTTCCCTTGTTGCTTCCTCCTTTACCTAAAAACTGCTCTACCATTCAATACGATCAAGAATGATCTTCTGTCTCAATGCCATTTTCCAACTTTTCATATCTCTTGATACCTTTAATAGCTAAAGAAAATCTAAAAATACTCTTCTTTCAATATAGTTAGTGACCCAGAATCTACAGCCTTGTGTAGTGACAGCAAGTTCCCCATATTGACCACTCTTAGAGTGAAAAAATGTTTCCTCATCTCAGTACTAAGTGCATCTAATTTGTATTTAACTTCACACTTATCCACATTGTACTGTATGTGTTTGCCCACACACTTAATTTGTGTTGATTATCCCATAGCCATGGTTCTAAACTCCCAGCCAGGAGAATCATCTTCCATGCATCTAGTCTGTCTAGTCCTGTTGAAATAATTTCAATCAGATTCCCACTCATTCCTCTAAGCTCCAGTGAGTATAGGCCCAGTTGAGCCAATGTCACCTCACAAACAATCTTGTTATGCCCACGATTGGTTTAGTGTAGCTCTGCTGCACTCTTTCTATGACGAGTATACATTCTCTTTGGTAGGTTGACCAAATGACGCATAATACTCCAGCTGTGGCCTTACCATGCCATATATACTTGCAGTAAGACATCTCTACTTTGGAACTCAAACCCTATTTCTGAACTCAATGAATGCCAACGTCCCATTTGTCTTCTTAAGTATTTTTTGTATCTGTCTGTTTATCTTCATTGATTGGTGAACAAGGACACCCAAATCTGTTTGAGCACCCATATTTCCCAGGATATCACCAGTTAAATAATACTCTGCCTCTCTGCTTTTCACACTGAAGTATTTAACTTCACATTTATCCACATTGTATTATATCTGTCATGTGTTTGCCCACACACTTAATTTTTGTTAATTATCCTGAAACCTCTTTGCATCCTCCTCACAACTCACAATCCTCCTAGTATTGAGTCATCAGCAAACGTGGAAATATTGCAGCTGATTCCCTCATCCAAGTCATTTATGTATAGCGAGTAGCTGGAGCATAGGTACTGATCCCTACAGTACACCACTAGCCACTATCTACCACTTGGAAATATACCCATATGTAGGTGGGTCCTGGATGGTACTCACTCAGCCTCTGATCTATCAATTAATTGTCAATCTATGCCAGTATATTAACCCCAATCCTGTGTGCTTTAACTTTACCAACTAACCTCTTACATGGGGTTATCAAAGGTTTTCTTGAAATCCAAGTACACCACATTCACTGATTCTTCTTTAACAATTCTATTATTTACATCTCACAAAACTCCTGCAAATTGATTAAGCATGACCTCCATCTCATTAGTGTACTCTGACTTTGTTTAATCCTGCTAATATTTTTCAAGTATTCAAGTTATCATTTCTTTTATAATAGATTCTAATATTTTTCCCACACTAATGTTAGGCTAATTCATCTGTAACTCTATTTTTCATCTCCCCCCTGTTTTTAGTCGTGGGGTTACATTTTCCATCTTCCAACCTATAGGGTTAAAAGTCACACAACCCCATGCTACAATCCAACAGATTTAATTGTAAGCATTAGCTTTCAGAGTGCTGCTTCTTCATGAGGTGGTGCATCTCCAAACCAATCTATAGGGACTGTTCTATCTAGAATTTTGGAAGATGATTCATCCATTTTGTCCATGACCACTTCTTTTAATACACTGAGATGTACATTGCCGGGCCATGAGAAGTTGTTAGCCTTTAACCCCATTAATATTTCTAGCAGCTTTCTATTTTAATAATGCTGATTTTCTACAATTCTTCCCTCTCGATGCCTTTTTGTTTGTAGGATCTTGTCCCTTTTTTTATCTATGTTGTTGGTGCCAATACATAGCTCATCACCCTCCCACTTCAGAATGTCCTGCAGCCTCTTTGAGACGTCCTTGACCCTGGCACCAGGATGACAAAATACCATCCTGGAGACTCTTTTATGGCTACAGAAATGTCTGTCAGTTCCCCTTATTTATGAATCCCCGACCGTTCTAACCTGACATTGTTCCTCCTCCTCTCTTGTGCAGAAAAGCCAACCATGGTGTCATGGAGCTGGCCCCCACTGCTATCACCCTACAGTAATCTCTCCTAACAGGAATTTCCACAGAATTCTCCTGCACTATCTGCCTTCCTTTATGCTGCCTAATGATCACCCATTCCTTTATTGCCTATTCAGTCTTTACCTGTGGTGTGACCACCTTGTTGCATGCACTATGCATGATGCCCCACAGTGAATCCACCTGCAGCTCCAGTTCTAAAATGCAGTTAGCTGGTAGCTACAACTGAACACTCTGCACATATAGTCACCAGGACTCTCCACATAGTGCAAGAGGAGCACATCACAGGTCTGAGCTTTATTGCCATTAATTCTCTTAGCTTAAGTTCATCAGTTACTACCTTTAAAGAATTATGTGAGGCATGATTCGGAGGTGGCGTTGTTGGACTGGGGTGGACAAAATTAAAAATCACACAACACCAGATTTAGTCCAACAGGTTTATTCAGAGGCATTAACTTTCAAGTGCTGCTTCTTCAACAGGTGGCAGCACTTTGAAAACTAGTCCTGCTGAATAAACTTGCTAGATTATAATCTGGTGTTGTGTGATTTTTAATTATGTTAGGGTTTTTTCCATTCTGATAACAATCCAAACTTCCTATCTTATTGTGTTTAATGTAATGGACCATTGAATTTTAACCAGTAGAGAATTACTTAGCTGAACCTATTGTAGATTTTTTTTTCATGTTGAACTATTTATATAAATTCTTTAGGAACTATCTCACCACGTTCACCACTCTCTATTCATACTGTTTAACATCGACTTCCTACCAGTCCACCTCACAGCAATGCTAACTACTGCAAATTCCTCAAAGTCTGCTTCTCAGTGATACTGACTCACTGCACATTGCTCCAGTGTGTCCTTCCTGTTACCCACCCAGGAAACCCCTCCAGCCACGGCACGCCCATGGCCTAGCTTGTTCCTTGATCCTGGGGCATGAGTGAGTATACTTCCCCCAGCAGCCACTGCCACCTTGGTGACACTGCTCATCATCAGAGCTCCCATCTTCTGATTGGCTCACAACTCTCATCAAGTGGGACCTCCTGGTTCTCACGTTCTGATTGGGCAGCATCGCAGGTCGGGCAGCATCCGAAGAGCAGGAGTATCAACGTTTCAGGCAAGTGCCCTTCATCAGGAATCCTGATGAAGGGGTCTTGACTGAAACATCGACCCTCCTGCTCCTTGGATGCTGCCTGACCTGCTGTACTATTCTAGCATCCCACTCTTGACTCTGATCTCCAGCATCTGCAGTCCTCACTTTCTCCTGGTTGGGCAGTATGTCCACTGATGGCCTGTTAATTACCTGACGAGCTTGTAGTTTAGTGGACCTTCCCCAAATGAAGCAAATCATGTCCCTTACCAGCTCCCTAGCCAGTAGCTGAAACCTTTGTTATCTCCATAGAATTGCCCTCAGAGTTTCAGAAAAATAACTTTCTTTTTCTTTGGAAATGCATGACATCTTGCCAACAAACAGCTCAAAGTATGCAAACTAGATTAGAAAATCTCTGTAAATTTGAATGCATCTTTAAAATATGTTAAATTGTACTGTATTTCTGTTGACCTACTTATATTAATAATATATTTTGTTTACATTTTTGTAATGTCTACTTGATAAATATAAAAAAAACTGAACCTCAAAATAACATTAGTATAACAACTGTGATTAGACTAGAAGATGTTAAAAGATGTGACTATAATCACAACTTTGTGTTGTAAAGTAGCAGATAATAGCATTTTAATGAGACTGTGATTGCAATAAATATCGGAAAACCTTTGGATATCATGCCGTGTTCGCACTTTGCCAACTGGAACTGATTCATAGAGATAGTCATCTGCAGGCTCATCAATGACCCAAAATAAATGTCCAGCTGGATGGAAGAATGTGAGTCTTCTCAATGTGCTGTGGCCTATAACACACGCATTCCACTGCTACATTTATCTATATGTTCTGCAAAGACAAAACCTGCATTTAATCCAGATTTTCTGTGGTCATCTTTCTGTGTTTTCAAACGTAAATCTGAAAAAGATTGTTTTGAGACATTAAGGTTTGACATTGCATTGCTGCATACTTTTCGAGCTAGATCTATCATCAGAGAAAGAATATTTTCCTCAATGATTCACATGTTTAAGCTGGCCTGTTGGAATCTCCTTCCTCTCCAACATGGGACTGGTTCTCTTCCACAATGTCAATCTCTCAGGTCAGGGTGGATTTTCTCCAGGTCTCCTTGAGTTGCTGCATGGTCTTCTGCCACAGATCTTGCTGTGAGTCCTCCCGGGGGGTGGCGCCCAGGTATGTGTTTTTATCCCGTTTCCCCAGACCTTCCTAAATACTCCATTGCCTTCGGCTAACGGAGTCATTAGTGGGGTTCATAGCATCTGATGGGGTCACGCCAACACCCCTGCTGGGGAAGTGTAAAGTACGTATCCTTAGGCACTGTCTGGAAGTCAAGGTGCCAGAAAGTCTGATTGCTACTTCCCCAACAGACAACTCTTGGGCTCGTCGTAACTGGATCCCCTGAACCTTGGCAATCTCTTTGACTTTGCTTTCTCTAGCCAATAGCTACTGGCTGTTGTTTAATTTAGGTTGGTCAATTTTCTGACAGGCCCAATTTCTCAAACTGTAGGTCATTTTAGAATGTTCAATTTTGGACCTGCATTCACTTGATCACAAAAGGAATTATCTAGAGGAAAATTCACTTTCAAAAGCATTTCCTTCAGAGTGTGCAATGATTCGGGATTCCTCAGGGTTCCTATGCACAATTTTCTCTATGTTGGAATAATGGCTGGCCAGCAGAAAATTCAGGCTGATGTATGCAATGCATGTGCAGAGCCTGATGAAAATGGAACAGACTAGAATAACCAGATAATGATTAACTAATTTCATTGTTGGCCACATATCCTGGATAACTTGGGTAATATGTAATTACAAATGATAGTGTGTGACTTTTTTTTAATGAAAAGTAAATATTTAGAAAAATGCACTTATACTTAGTTTACTGGCTGGATACCATAGTCATGAGATCTCTACATATGTTTAAATAACTTTACAATTTGTGTCAACCATGAGACATAGCAGCTTGAATTAACTCCTGTTAGCATCCGCATGCAATAGAAAGAAAATTTAAAGATCAGTGGCACTTTCTCTCAAGCCAGATTTGCGGATTTGGGAAGTTTACAACTTGGAAATGAAGATTTAGCCTGCAGGTTAATTCTTCAACAACATAGTAAGTGGTGAGAGTTTAATAATCCACCAATTTCCTGCACCATGCTCTTCAGGTGAGATTTATGTACAGATATACCATGCTTGCTGGCAAAAATAACCTTTCCCAGTGATTTTCTATTTTTTCTATCCCAAGTTTACACAGACTGATGCTACCAAAACAGCACTTGGCATTTACAATGGTTTCCCAATCTTTCATGAATGCAGTACTGTAACCTTCTGAGACAGTTTGCATTTCACTTTTTGAATTTGATTAACCTTACCAGCGTGTCAATCAGCTAACTATTCTTTTCATGAAATTCTCAGCACTTAGTCAAAACTTAATCCTGTAAAGTCCGAAAATATTTCAGCTGCCTCCTGTCTGACCATTTTCAACTACAATTGAATTTCAGGTTACAATCTGGGAGAATATAAACTGTAGAAATGTATTTCTACAGTTAATGAGAAAAGAAATTACAGCTATGGTGTGGAAAAGTCCTTGCTTCTTTTCTGTGTCTGAACAAAGACAGGTAAAACCAATAAAATATTATACACTCACTCAAACCTTGAAAAATTTGAGATTGAGGCCATAGTGCACTTCAGAACTTACCAGTTTTCAGAAATGTAATCAAACACGTTAATTCAAATTGAATGTCCATTCAGTTCAGAATACCTTCATCTAGTGCCTCAGAGGTCCAGGAATGCAACCGATATGATTGCAACACACTTTAGGTTAATGGTTATGTTTCTACTATTATTGATTCATTTCTCATACAGTCAATTCAGTGACTCTTCCATCTCTCCTCCACTTCCTTATATCAAGTAGAGCCTGTTAAAGTAACAAAAATGATCAATCGAGAAAAGAGATCAGTATTCAGACAACACCAATTTTTGTGCAGCTGGATTTGAGACACAGCCTATTCTACCTGGATACTAAAAATATATCATTCCTTGATACTCTTTCAGGCACTAATTCTCAGTGACACCATAATGATTTTAATAGATCAGCTTACAGCTAGCATTATTTATGGTGTAGAGAATGGAATAAATATGATTTATTTTTCCACAACATCTAATTATGAAAAGCTTGACTTTTGACCAGTGTTAAAATAAAGAAGTACAACAACAAGAATTTGTTTAACTAACCTTACCAATGCTGGGTTCTACTAACTATAGCCACAGAGTTTTGCAACTGGACACAGGTTCAAAAGAATATTGATTTGACGCCTTTTCCATTGACAATGGAACAAACACAAAGTTTAAAGCATGTCAATATTAATGAATGGTCATTTACTTGTCAGACATTTTTAAATAAACTCAACTATTACATTGCAGGAAAACAGGCTGGTGAACAAATAGTGTTTTTACTTTTGTGTTTACAAATGCCTATATAATCTCAGTATGTGTGTCAAGAGAGTAAAGTCATCTCTTTTAATAAACTTGGACATGCTTCACATTAAAGGAGCAATGCAGTCCAACAACAGAACTAACTTGTTACATGCATGCTGTGCCTTTCATCACAAGTTATAGGCTTTGCTCAAGCCGTGAAGAAGATATTCAAACTCTACATAAATCAGGCATTCGTGACCTTTATAATTCACCAAAATGCCAACTGACATTTTTCACCAGAGACTGCTTGGAAACATATGGCTTCATGCAAATTTATGGTTGTTGCTACCGTTACAGTCACTGTGTAAGGTGTGTCCCTGATGGGTGGAGTCTGCATGTCAGATGCTAACAAGTCCATCCTAACAGGGTTTTGTAAGGGAAAACAATGGCATATCTGGGAAGGCAATGGTGTATTGATAGTGGATTAGTAATTCAAAGATGTAGGTGATGCTCTGGGGACCCAGATTCTGATCCCACAACATCAGATGGTGGAATTCAATTCAACCAAAACTAAATGTGGAATTAAAATCTGATGATGGCCCTGAATTGTCATTTTATTTTAGAAAAATATCTGGTTAACAAATACCTTTGAGAGAAGGAAATCTGTTACCTTTGGCCTTCATGTGTATCTAACCCTACAGCAATGTGGTTTTCTCTGAAATGTATGATCAATCCACTTGGTTGTATGCAGCTGCTGAAAAGCCTCAGAGGAATTTAAACAGATGAATGAACCTAGGCACGAACAACTAAGATCTGTCAACTCTGCAGAGTATGCCTTGCTAATCAGTGAAGATACTGTGGCTAACCTTCACAATGGGGGTCAGGCACTGGGATTCAAGCAGGTACAGTCAGGTCAGCACTGCAGAAGTACTTGAAGTGGTACCTGAAGATGATTGAACTGTGCAAATGAGAAGAAGTATCACTGACCCTGCCATCTCCAGATAGGTTGATAATGGAAGTCAATGACTGTCATATTCCTTGCATAATCATTCAGATTGTGGTCTAAGAAATTTTGGGGTCTAGGAATGTGTCAAACTGTATGACATTGTTTGAAATCTTATCTGGCAGGAATGGTTGCTCTCAGTTATACCTGCTTTATTACTTGTCATTGACAAGCTTGGTGAAGGATCCAATAAGTCTTAAATTACAAGCAGGCTGACTTTTTTTTTCAAGGATGTATTGAGTAAAAATTAACTCATTCACATCAATCAGCACACTTAATGGAGTTTCAAGAAAACCTAATGAACCCTTTTCCATCTTCTGACACAAAGCAAAATCCTAAGGGGATTTAATTATTAGGAAGTTAGCAGCAGGTTTAATTTATTGTCTTAAATTTATAAATCATTATTTTGTTCAATTACATTTTGTATTAATTAATTCAACAAGACCAGCATATTTGGTTCTCAAATAAAAGCAACAATCATAAAATATCATCATGGATTTTTTTGTAATTGTATTACTGAATTTCTGAAACTCAATCAGATCCTGAACAAGAGATTTTTAATATATTTGAATGTGATAAAGCATGCAATTTTAAAAGGTGGTGCAAAGTTAGGGATACCTTGGCGATATTGTGGAAATAGTGTGGAAACAGGCCATTTGGCCCAACAAGTCCACACTGACCCTCCAAAGAATAACCCACCTAAACCCATTCCCCTACTCTCTTATTCTACATTTCCCCTAACTAATGCATCTAGCCTACACATCCCTGAACACTCTGGGCAATTTAGCATGGCCAACTCATCTAACCTGCACATCTTTGGATTGTGGGGGCAAACCACAGCACCTGGAGGAAACCCATCAGATACAGGGAGAATATGCAAACTCCACACAGACAGTCACCTGTGACTGGTATCAAACCCGGGTCCCTGGCACTGTGAGACAGCAGTGCTAAACACTGAGTCACCATGTATTTGAAGGTAGTAGGATATGTCAGCAAAAAACAATTCATAAAACATTTGAGGTTGTGAGCTTTGTAAATAGAGACATAGAGTACACAATCAAGAAGTGAAACTAAACACAAATAAGTATTAGCTTTCCCCAGCAGCGGAAATGTGACCAACTTTGGTCAGCTGATACTAAGAAGGACATGATGGTTTTGGAGAGAGTGCAGAAGAGATTTACAAAAATGTCTCAATAGTTGAACATTGTAGTGACTTGGATAAAGGAGACACGGTGAGCAGTTTCTTCTCAAAATACAGAAGACTAAGGAAAGATTTGATAGAATTTTACTGAAAGTCATGAAGGGTAGAATAAATCAAGAAAAAAGTGATTGCTAAAAGAACCAAAGGCAGCATGAAGAAAACTACTTTTATTCAACAAATGGAAAGGATCTTGTCTGAATAGGAAACTAGTTCAAGTATAATCTTCAAAGAGGATATCAGTTGAATACCAGAGTATAAAAAATTGTAGAATCATAGAGAAATGGCGAATGAGAGGGTTTAACTGTATTGCTGTTCAGAAGACATACTCAGGTTTGATGGGCAGAATGGCCCATTTGTAAATCAACCTGATATCTGATTTGTTGAGTGGTGACATTGCCTGGGGTTATAACATAATGCAGTACTTTGTTTTTCTTTTTTTTTTGAAAATTGAGGTATTTTCAGTTAAATTAATTTTGTGCCCTCCCCATGTCAAGCTTGATAGCAGGGATAGCATTTAAATGGGTGGAGGATGACATGTGGTGTCTGCCACCATACCACTTCAACCTCAATTATGCCCGTGGAACACTTTTCTGCCCCAATACCAACTAAGACCCGTAAGTGGAATAAAAGGGATACAGGCTAAATGTTAACAAATGAGACTAGATTTATTTAGGGTATCTGGTCGGCATGGACAAGTTGTAATGAATGGTTTGTTTTTGTGCTGTACATCTCTATGACTCTATAACTCTAAGTGGGCAATGAAGTCCGAAGGGCTGGCTATGGGACCATTTTAAAACTCCCATCCATGGCACTTAAACATGACAATGAAGTCCATTAGGTAACTGTGAGAGCTTGCAGGACCCAGTCAGATATTAAATGTAGGTAGGGTGTGGTGCTAGAAAACCACAACAGGTCAGGCGGCATCCAAGGAGCAGGAGAATTGATGTTTTGGGCATAAGCCGGAAATGTTGATTCTCCTGCTCCTTAGATGCTGCCTGACCTGCAGTGCTTTTCCAGCAACACACTCTCGACTCTGATCTCCAGCATCTGCAGTCCTCACTTTCTCCTAGTAAATATTAAATGTGGGCAACTTGACAGATCATACAGATATCATCAGGAAAGCTGAAGACTTTACTTTTATCTAAGTAATGTACTCCAAAAGGAATGGACAACATGCACGATATGCTGAAGTTGACACTGGAGTAAAGTGCATTTATTATTCCTTTATGTTTCGTAAGTGACATGAACTCAGGAAAATGATTACAATGGGTCTGACATCTATCTTTAATGCCAACATGGCTCCTTGGGATGGAGACCTGAAACCATTGACATCATTGATATGACAGAATCATTGGTTTATCAGAATGCACTGTCCTACAAATCAACATAATCCAGGAGATAACCAATAGACAATTGCAGGCTGCAACATCAAGGCTCTCCCTGATCCAACTAGCCTCTACCCCAACTCCAATCAGTAATCTTCTTGCAGACAAGAGTGAGAGATCACACCTTGAGTGAAACACAGCCCGAGCAAGTGAATTTGGAGGTAGCATGGGAATTCGGTATAGAGGGGAAGAGGCATTTTACATTTGCTTTTTTGGCTCATAATTTGTAAGGGTTGTTTTTAAACAGGATAAATTGAAGCACAGGATCAAGGGCCCAGCATAATACGGAGAGTGACACCACAGGAAAACTGTAAATTTATTCGTTGGTGATAGATGATAATTTTTCTATTATAGGTTACTTATAGATTGAAGATGAATAGGAGAAATAATTACAGATTCCAAACTAACTTAAAGACCAGTAGGACTTTGAAAGTAAACAAATAAAGGTCTAAGTAAATAAATTCGAGTTGACAACATCAGGTGATATGTTGTACTTGCAAGATGTGGGAGCCGGTGGATGCCATTGGGGTTCACAGTGACCACATCTGTACCAAGTTTGGTTACTTGAGGAACTCCGGCCCACAGTCGATGAGCTGGAGTCGGAGCTTTGAACCCTGTAACACATCAGGCAGGGGGAGAGTTACTTAGACTCTATGCTTCAGCAATCACTGGGGTCAGGGACAGTCCCAGACGACTGGAAAATGGATGATGTAACACCCTGATTAAGAAGGGATAATGATAATAATTCTCATTATTTAAGATGAGATTGCAGAGTACTTGGAAGTGAATTGTAAAATAGAGCTGAGTCAGCATGGCTTTGTCAAAGGGAAGTCATGCCTGACAAATCGATTAGAGTTCTTTGAGGAGATAATGAGCAAATTAGACAAAAGGGAGCCAGCAGATGTGATTTATTTGGATTTCCATAAAGCCTTGGACAAGGTGCCACAGTGGAAGCTACTAAATTAGATAAGAGTCCATGGTGTCAGAGGCAGGTTATTGCACGGATAGAGGATTAGCTGACTGACAGAAGGCAGAAAGTAGAGTGTAGGGATAAAGGAGTCTTTTTCAGGATGGCAGCCAGTGACTAGTGGAGTTGCATGGTGGTCAGTGTTGGGATCACAACTATTCATGTTGTATATTAACAATCTGGACAAAGGAACTTCGGTTTTTTTTTCGAAGTTTGCAGATGACAAAGATAGTTGAAACGATAGATCATGCTGAGGAATTGGGGAAGCTGCAGATGGCCTTGGAGAGTTTAGGAGAGTGGGTAAAGAGAGGTAGATGTGAGAATAAATGTGGGAAAGTGTGAGGTTACGCACTTTGGTAGGAAGAATAGAGGCATAAACTATTTTCTAATGGGAAAAGGGTTGGAAAATCTAAAGCTAAAGGGAAGTTAGGAGTTCTAGGTCAGGATTCTCTTAAGGTTAACATGCAGGTTCAGTTGACAGGAAGGCAAATGCAATGTTAGCATTCATTTTGAGAGGTCTAGAAAACAAATGTAATACTGAGGCTGTATAAGGCTCTGGTGAAAACACATTTGGAATATTGTGAGTAGTTTGGATCTCGTATCTAAGGAAGGATGTATTGGCTTTAGAAGGGGTCTAGTGGAGGTTTATAAGAAGAATCCCAACATCACGGGCTTGTCATATAAGGAGCAGTTTAGAACTTTGGATCTGTAATCTATTGGGTTTAGAGGGATGAGAGGGGATCTCACTGAAATTTTACAGAATACTGAGAGACCTGGACAGAGTAGACATGGAAGTAACACTTAGACCAGACCAGACAAGCTAAGAAGCATCCTTCCCTAATGGACATGAGAGAATTAGATGGATTTGGCCCCAACAATAGCTTCGTGGACAACATTAGTTAATTACATTTTTTTAAACTGAATTTTAACAAGTTCCACCATCTGCCACCGGGGAACATGAGCCCATGACTCCATAGCATTATCTGGATCTCTAGGTTGATAACCTAGTGACAATACTACTAGGCCATCACCTCCCTGCTTTAAGCAATTCTTTAAATAGTTTTAAACTTTAAATAGTTCTTAAATGAGCCAAAAGAGGAAATATTTTTCCTATGGTCCCCTTATCAAAAATTCAGAATCTTATTCATTGTAATCAAGTCACTCCTCACTCTTCCAGTGAAAGCAAGCCCGGCCTATCCTCATAAGCAAGCCTATTAATTCCAGGTATCAATCTAGTACAAGAAAACTCCTTTGAACTGCTACCAATGTATTTACATCCTTCATTACATAACGGGTCCAAACTGTATGCCAAGATGTTGGCTCACCAATGTCCAATTTAACTGAAGCATAACCTCCTCCTGTTCAAACCTTTCATAATAAAGGATAGGATTCCATTAGCCTTCTTGATTATGCATTGTACCCTTAAACTGATGTTTTATGACTCATGCATCAGAACATTGTAATCCCAAGACACTTTGGAATTCTGCAGTTATTCTCTGCTTAAATAATACTGTTTTTTTATTCTTTCAGCCAAAGTGAACAACTTCATTTTCCCTACATTATATTCCATCTCCCAGGTTTTAATCCAACCACACAACCCTTACATATCAATCTACAACTTCCTTATGTCTCTTCACAACATTCTTCCTTACCTTTCTTGGTATTGTCTGTGTATTTAATTATTATGTCTTGCTGCCCACATCTAAGTCATGGATATAAATTATGAAAAATTGAGGCTTCAGCACAGACCCCTGCGGGACTCTACTCATCACATCCTGCCAATCAGACAAGGACCTGTTTGTAGAGCTCTCCATTTTCTGCCCGCTAGCCAATTTTCTAACCATACTGATATGTTGCTGCCTACACCATGATCTTTTATCTTCCGAAATGGCCTTTGATGTGGCACCTTATTGAAAGCTTTCTGGAAAATCAAGGATAGTACATCTGAATAGTTCCCTCCACAACATATTTTACTCCTTCAAAGAACTCCAATAAATTGATTAAACAAGATTTCTCTTTGACGAAACTGTACTGACTCTTCCTGCTTACCTTGGGCTTTTCTAAGTGCTCTTTAATGATTGGTTCTGACATTTTCCCTCTGACAGATGGTTAGCTAAAACAAGTCTTATCGTTTCTTTCTTGAATATCTGCTGCCTGACAATCCAATGGATCCTTTCCTGATTCAAAGGAATCGTAGAAATTAACATCCACACATCTACTTCTTTACCAGTTTCCTCTTTTAAGACATTTGGATGAAAGCCATCTTGACCTGGAGACTTGTCAGTTCCATCAATTTATATAGCATCACTTACCTTCATGTTTGTAAATTCATTATGATCCTCTCTTTGATTCAGGAAAGGTTCCGTTGGATTGTAAATTTTGTGGGACGTTGGAAAATACTCACATGATGTTTTTAATAAGGAATATTTTGTCAATAAAATTGAGTTGAGATGCAAACTGATTCCATGTCCCTTTGACAACCGCACCAATAATAACAATTGGGTAAAGTGTCTTCTGTACATAAACTGGTCAAAATGTCCAAAGCACAGATTATATTCTGCACATGGAAACTCTGAAAGTCTTCATTTCATTTGGAGACTTTGGAATGTTCTGATTAAATAATAAAATCGGTCCTCTTGAAAAGTAATACCACAAAATACATTTTGAACTCGCCACATGAAAAAGAGCAGATCAGAGGTTAAGAATACTGTGGCAAATAACTCACCTCCTGTCATCCCAAAGCCCATTCACAAGGCACAAATCTGGAATGTGATGGAATAATCTTCACTTGCCTGGATGGGTACAGCTCCAACAACACTCAAGCAGCCAGTATCTGTTAAAAGGTAGATATACATTGGCTTTGGACATCAGTGAAATGTTTTCTATGGGGACTGGTAAAGATATAGAGGAAATGCATAATCCCAGATGCAGCTTTGGAGACTTTGATCCAGTATGTCTGTTGATCTGACAAGGAAAGTCTCGTTTATTCAGGGAGTTTGGGATGGAAGGGAGGGGTTGGACAGAAAGTCCACTTGGCAATACCTCCTCCACCACTGGAATTAAATCATCAAGAATTTCAATAGTGCGAGTTCAGCTTTCATGATATGGTTATTAAGCAGGAGAAGTTTATTAACCTGCCAGATTTGTCAAGGGACAAATTTTACTTCTCACATCTCTGCTCATAGTTGCAATGATGCTATTCACAATACCTCCACCCCTACTTCACTTCTTTATTCTAACAATCTTCACTCCACCTCTTTTTACACTCTGCAATTTCTCATCTTGCTTCTACTGTAGTCCTCATTCCCTGACATCTCACATTTTCCTACAGCATATGAGCTATTCTCCATGATGGGACCATTTCCAAATAATTTGACAAGGATTTCACGTAATATTTTGTTGCTTGCTGGTGCTGTGTGAGTCAAGCATGTGGCAGGAGGTGGAAGTTGCAAGTGGCTGAATCTGTCACTACATATACCCTATATCCCTCTAATAAAGAAAGTTGCACTGGCCATTATGGGCAGAAGATGAGGCATGACATTGGTGAGTGGACAGCACTGAAGGAGTTGCTGCATAAACATATTTTTCAACTGGAAAGCCACATTGCTCAACTGAATTTCAATGCATTTATGGTCCAACTTGATCTAATTATGTGGAATTAAATGGGGATAGAATTAAAAAGATGACTCACTATAAAGTATATATTGATCCAATCAATAAATCCTTCAAAGCTGAAAACACAACAATGGATTTTGTCTTAATTGCCTTTAAGTGATAATTGATACATTGTTTGCCCTTTATTGGGCCCTCCTGATTTTTTCTCTATTGAAGTCAAAATCTATCCTAATTCACTATCACAAGACAAAATATAGTTTACATAGTTGAATTATGGAATACACATTAACCTGGAAGTTTTAATTCTTTACTTGAACTAAGCCTATAGGTATCTGTCACTTGCATTACTGTAAAACATTGTAGATAACAATAGATTTATTTATTTTTACAGTGAAATCATCTACATAATATAAAGCTTTTAATACAATGATCGTAATAGCAACTTTGGGAGCAACCTGTACATCAATTTTTATTGTAAGGAAAGAAAGCCAGCGTTTCAAACTCCTGCATAACACAAATGCAACAGGATTTAATGAACAGGCAGCACTGGAATAATTGTCGGTGGATATCAATTTTCTTTTGCATTCTAAGAATTAATGAAGATGCCATTCACTGCTGCATGAGGACATGACTTAGTAGGTGGCATTCACAGAAGGTAGTGGTCTACTGGTGGACTGTTAATCCTGAGGTAATGTTCTGGGTACCCAGATCCAATCCTGTCATGGAAGATGGTGGAAATTGTATTCAATAAAAATCTGGAATTAAGAGTCTAAGACCCCATCTGGTTCACTAATTTCCTTCCTGCTTAGGGAAGGAAATTGCAATCCTCATCTGGTTTGGCCTACATGCGACTCCAGACCTGCAACAATGTGGTTCACTCTTAACTACCTCTTGGCACGGCAATAAATGCGGACCTAGCCAGTAACACCCTCATCCCATGAATAAATTTTAAAAATGGTTTGGTAACACTTATGACTTGAATATTTTCAACAATCATTCATTCAAAAAAAAGATTTAATTTAATAACTTGTTTGTACTGCACTCATACTGGGGAAAAGCTATTCTAGCACTGGACTTTGATTTGAACTATGATAATCATCAATAAGCCTGCTGGAGGGGTCATAATGGGACATTCAGGAGGGAAAGAGATTGATCTGAAGTGACATGTGCGATATATATTAAGTCCTTCCACCCTACTACACATACTAGAAATAACCAAAAGCCAACATTGATAAAATGAGACATGCATTTCTCTGAGAGACCCAAGGAAACAAAATTCCAATAAAGGTTGACAATCCGTATCTATTTAATTCATTGCAGCAAATACAATAAGAAACAGCATTTGCTAAAGAAAGTTAAAAATCACACAACACCAGGTTATAGTCCAACAGGTTTATTTGGAAGCACTAGCTTTCGGAGCGACGCTCCTTCATCAGGTGAATGTCCTGACAATCACCCGATGCAGGAGCAGCGTTCTGAAAGCTCATACTTCCAAATAAACCTGTTGGACTATAACCTGGTGTTGTGTGGTTTTTAACTTTGTACACCCCAGTCCCACACCGGCATCTCCAAATCATTGCTAAGGAAACTCATGCTTGACTTAATCTTCATCTAGGCGCCCAGTGATATAATCATCTGTTTTAAGAAGAAAGCAGCAATTATTTGAAATAGATTGCAACATTGTGGCCAATGACAGAAACCTAGAAAAGAACCTGAAGCAGGACATTGACTGTCAAAATGCAGTAATAACATATATCAGGAAGACTCTTAATTGATATTGATGGACTTTGAACCTCGGACCAGCCTTTTAAATCATCATCATGATTTTACCTTCAGATGTTGGTTAGAATACCTTCTTTTTAAAAGGTATCGGTAAGTTCCACCTTCTGACTTCTTTGCAGATAAAAGTAGAGAGCTTCACTGTGTAAAATGCCTGCAATTTCCCTTCAGCAACCCGAATCTCTGTAATATCTCAGGATCACCAATGGTGTAATTATGCTTTCCGGCATGATCTTTATTTTCAAGTAATTTGTTCGCATTTGCTATTAAGAAAAAGTGTTATTAATAGACAATACTTCAGGCTACCCATGCCTATCACATTCTTTTATAAGTCCATTTTATCAGATATACTGTGCTCAAATTGTTTCAGAAATTGACTTATCGATCAAATTGGTGCGTATATCAACAGGATAAAGAGCTACATGTTTAGTTTATGTTATCAATTCGGTCAGACCATTGCAGATTGTACAAATGTATTACTTCTGCCATCTCTCTTTATTATTGGCATTCAGTTTGGGTGCTGGTTAGCTCAGTTGGCTAAACAGCTGCATTATAATGCTTATGGGCTACCAACAGCATAGGTTCAATTCCTGCACTACCTGAGTTTACCATGAAGGATTCTCCTTCTCAACATCTCCCTTTGCCTGAGGTACAGTGACTCTCAGGTTAAACAACCAACACTTGTTTCTCTCTTTAATGAGTGAGCAGCCCTATGATCTGGTAGGACTATGGCAACTCTGTCACTTGTGGGATATGCTGACATCATTTTCCGCCTCTACTTTGCCTTTGTGATGGTGGTCCTGCCCTTCTGAAGAGCTGGAATCTATATCATGGATGCACTCTGCAATGCCAAAAAGTTCCAAGCATTTGACTCAATAATGATGAAAAAATTGTGATATTTACCCTTTGCACAATGGTGTGTGTTTTAAAGGAAAACTTGGAGGCTATGCTGTTTACGAGCACCCAATGCACTAGTCCATTTAGATGCTGGGGGCTGAGGGTATGGGAGATCTTTGGGAAGAGGACATTATCCTTTTTTATAAGGAACACTTATTTTCTGCTCTGTACTTCCCTCGTGGCATACAGCTGGGATAATAAAAAATCCTCATCTCATTCTCCTGTAAGTTGATTTTCAAAAACAATGTTATATTATATACTCTCACAATAGCAATACAGTACAGCTTCTTGTTACAACCCCTTCCCCCACCATGTTACATGGTCAGAAAATGCTGATAAACAAACCACATCATAAATTGCAATGACTGAAACAGGGAGGTACTCAATAGATTTACATAAGAGCATTTTTTTTTTCCTTATCCAGAGCAGAGTTATTATGGCTTGAATTTGCAAGGAATTGGCTACTACGAAGCAAAATTAATTTTTCACTCCCTGTTGAGAAAATATGATTTAGTATCCACTGAATAGACATGCCATGCTACACAATTTCTTTAGCTGTCCCTGAGAGGCAAAAGGATGCAATGGTACCCAACTTCTATGTTTGCTATGGTTTCTGCAAGTAACATTTAAAAAATGTAGTCACGCATAGCTGGATTACCAACCAGCTGAAGACGGCATGTAGTCATGGTTACAGTGACTCAAAGGCTGCCTCGAGTGTTTGCAAAGATAAGGCCAGTTTCTATCTGACCTTATCTCTGCTCCTGGTACAACACCACTGACAGAGGAAAATTGTATGTTCCACAGCAATACTGTTGATTTGTCTTTCTGTTAATCAGCATTGCCTGCCCAGAGCAATTCTATTAGTGCCTGATTAAAGGAGAAAGTCAAAAGCTGGCTACAATTTAGCTGTAAACTTTAGCTTTTGTCTATGCTGCTGTTATTGCGTGGATATAAATTCTACTCATGTCACTTCAATATATAGTGAAACTGGGTAGTTGTTAAAATAATGAAGAGTTTCACAATTATGTTTTGGAGTTGCTAGATTCAGTGCAATTTTATTCTACAGCTGAAACTTATAATTAGTTCCAATTGAGTTTAATTGTGCAAGGCTTATTACTTGCAATTTCTGCTCTGATGTGATCATGTTAAACAGGTTTCCAGATTTCCTTTATTTTTATAAGATGCTTTCCCCTTATCCCCCAAAACACAGACGCAGAAAATAAATAAATCCATTTAAAGCTTCACTAAAAACCTGCACATGTTAATATATGCAACTCAACAGTCTGGAATATACTGATATGTCGAAATAAAATGGAAGCAAGCAAATAAATCAGAATGACACACTTTTGAAAGAGAGCCTTGTTTTCCCAGGATTTCAAGCTTAAACATTACTCATGGGAATTGTAAATATCCCTTCTGTATTTTTTTTCATCACGTAGTTCAGCATTATATGTAGAGAATGGAAAGTGAATGTCACTTGTACAGATTAATCTGTTTGAACCATAACTCCTGTTCAAATCACCCCAAGCTTAATTTTGATCTGCAACTACATGTGTGATAGATTATTCTTTGTAATGCTGAATGTTATGATCTCATCTGATGTTATTACTCAACAAGTCAGATCACAGACTGAAATGAGGTGGGATAATCAATTTTTTGTTTTAAAGAGATGGTCTTTCATTGAAAGACATACACTCATTGCTCCAGATTTGGTTTTAACAATCAACACAATAAAAGAAATGAAAATAAAATCAACCAAATTATTTACATATATAAAAAAGGTTTAAAATGTAGAAACCCACACTAAAATATAATTCCATTAATCACAAAAGCAGTCCTTTACAGTATAAAGCTTAATTTAACTAAGACTTCAATTGCCAATCTTGAGAATGCAATAGCTTCTTCCTTGAGTCTTCATGCAACTGAGCTTAGATTTTCTCAGTTTCAAATTAGCCCTTCAGAGTCTTAACCAAACATTTCTGGTATGGAACTTTAAAACTAAACTTCATAGACAGAAAGATTCTATTTTGCCTGACAGAGGAGAAGCACCCTAAAAGCTTGTGATTTCAAATAAACCTGTGAACTAGAACCTGGTGTCATGCGACTTCTGACATTGTGGGTTTGAAAAATGCTGTCTAAGGAGCCTTGGTTAATTTTTTCAGTACAACTTGTAGATGATAAACTGTTGCTACTGAGCATCAGTGTTAGTGGAGGTTAGAGAACATTTATGGTTCTGGTGTGAATCAATTGAGCTGCTTTGTCTGGGATGGTATCAAAGTTCTTGAGTATTGTTGGAGCTGCACTCGTCCAGGCAAGTGGAAAGTATTCCAGTACACTCTTGATTTGTGCCTTGTAGATGTTGGGCAGGCTTTGGGAGTCAGGAGGTGAGATATTTGCTGCAGGATCCCTTGCCTTACCCTGTTCTTGTAGTCATAGTACTTATATGGCATAAATAAAAAAAGAATACTGAAAATCTGAAACAAAATCAGAAATTGCTGAAAAACCGTGGCCGGTCTGATAGCATCGGTGGAGAGAAAGCAGAGTTAACATTTCGGGTCCAGTGACCTTTCTTTAAACTTGTCCAGTTCAGGTTTTAGTCAACAGTAAACTCTAGGATGTTGTAGTGGGGGACTCAGGATGGATTCATACAGGGATCTAGGTGATGTGGGCTACAGTGAGAAATGCAACAAGGTGCACCTCAATGTCTCAGATCAACTCATTCTATTTTTGTATTCTTCTCATGAGAGGCATGGTGAGATTCTCACTGAACAGCAGTGAGTTGTCAATTGACAATGATTAATATTTGTTCAAATTGCCTCATTAATCTTGCAATCTTATCAAACTCACCTAACAAACTCAATGTCAAGCAAACCCAAAGTCCTTCAAATGACTTCCATGTTAGATACTAGGGACCAGCATCTCTAGACACCACCTGTGGGCACCAGTCACATGCATTTCATGTCCAAACATTGGCATCCAACATGTGCCAGCCTCGAATAACTCTCAATTCTATTCCTCAATGCTGCACCTTGGACTGCATCAACAACTATCATTGGAAAGCTGCTGCCGGGGCACTGTATGCTCAGAGACACACACCTAGTTTTTGGACTGGACCAGGCTGCATCTCTTGGCTTCTAGCTTGCTGTCATAGCACTCATTCACGCCAAGTCGACCTTGATGCCCAGAGCTTGGCTTTGCCTTGCTTTACGTATTTGCACTTTGCCTCCACAGCCAGAGATACCAAGCACATATTTTACTGTCTTATTGTGCCATTTAGTGCAGCTGCAAAGCCGGGAAGCTTATCATAGTTGTCAGCAGATCTCTGCCCACTCAGGTGATCCCAGCACAGTAAGTCAAGAGCAATCTTATTCATAGGCCCTCAGGGTGATCAGAACCAGGATTCTCTTTCTTCATAAGGGGGTCAGGAGTAGAATGCTAGCAGATCACCACTATCATGAATTTTCTTGCCCTATTCAGGGTTATTTTCCTCTTGGAATGAGAAGCAGAAAGGTGAAAAGAGTGGCACAACCATTATAGTTGGTCAGGGGTGAGGGAGCGGTGTGGTAGGTGGCCAAGGCAAGTGAGTAGGCAGCACAGAGGGCAAACAGAGTGACTGGTGTCATGGGTTGGGGGTCTGTGAGGATAAATGGGGAGGATTTTGCAGGTATTAGTGAGAAAGGTAGCACATGAACCTTTGTGGGAGGAGAGTACAGTAACAGAGACAATATGACTAGTAGAGAGAAGATGGTGGTTCTTATGCTGTTGGAGTGGAGAAGAACATTGACCATTTCTCTGTAGCTCTGGGAATTCCTGAAATGACTGAGACTGCTTTAACGTGAATGGTGACTTTGGAATAGCTTGACAAAATCTGATGTCTTAGCCCCCACTGCTGGTCCTGGAGGAAGAGGAAATCCCGAGTCAGAACCATCCTGTCCAGCAGTTACACCAGGTTCCCACTTGCACAGTGACCTGCCAATTTCCCCTTTTCTGCCATGTCTGAGGCGAGTGGTAGGAAGCATGCAGGGTAACTCCAGGCTGACAGAGCTTGTTTGTGTACTCAATGATCATTTCAAAATGTTGCCTGTTTCAGGGCTGCCAGTCAGTTCCAAGATACCGCTGGGTGGTGAGTTGTTCTGGGAACATTGCATGACTATGTGAGGCTGAAATCAGACATGATACACACCATATGGTTGGTAATGAAAGTTAAATAGATGAGTTTGGCAAGATTCAGTGAGCAAACTTCCATCCAGAAGGAGATGGGCAGCAGATACATGGAAATACCACCTGAACATTCCCGTCTAAGTCATTCACCATTCTGACTTGGAAACATATTGCTGCTTCTTCACTGTCGCTGGGTCAAAACCCTGAAATTCACCTCCTGAAGGGCATTGTGGATCAACCTACAGCACGGGATGGCAATAGCTCAAGAAGGGCAGTTGATCACCACCTTCTCAAGGAAAGCTAAGGACAAGCAGCAATACCCACGTCCCACAAGGGTTTAAAACAAGGATCTGGAAAGTGAGATTAGTGGAGGTAATGCAGCTCCAAATTAATGGGTGGAAACAGCTTCTTTTGTACTGTACGACATTATGACTCTCGAAACTGAACAGTAGCAACATCAGCAAATTTGGGACAAGCTGAACCTTCCAGCAGCTGTTGAACAATCTCTACTTGAAGAAGCCGAAGCAGAAGGTCCCCTCAGGATGTGGAGGTGGTAGAGGAGGCTCTGGATCTATTATCATCAATGTCAACTCCTCTTAATGAGTGAAGCACATTGTTGCCTGCAGACCGAGGATCCCCAAAGACATTTTTATAGAAATATGTCACCTGCATTCTGAAGGGTGGCCATCCCATCCTGGTGGCCTTCATGGTGATAGCTGCACTGAAATCTCATTCAACTGGCTGCTTCCAATGATCTACTGGTGACCTACGTGGGATCTCTCAACCCTCGAATGTATCAAGGCTGTTTTTGATGTATTTTGTACATTACCAGAATACACCATTTCATCCCATTTCCCTGTGACAAGGTCAGTGCTGTAGCCTGGTCAGTAACTGTGGCACCACAGCTGGCTTTCCCCATGGGCAAGCCCCCATAGGCTGTTTACACATCACATTGAGAAGGACATCTAATACAGCTGATTCATCATCATCACATCTTAAGAGTTCTGTGTCAGGTACACTAGAGCTTCCATGATGCCTATATCTTTGAGAATGCTTGTGATTCTGCTTCAAGCATGGATGCCCTACAAGGATGGCTGCTGAGAGAGAAGATTAACCCTCTGCAGCCATGATTGATGACTCCATTACATAAACTCTTGACTGACACTTGGTGTAGATATAATGCAACCCATTCTTCTATCAGGGCCACAACAGAGCAGACAATACGTCCCTGAAGATGAGGTTCCAGCGCTTGGATTGGTCTTGAAGGGGCCCTTGCAATACACTCCATTTGAAGTATGTTGCATAATCCTAGCATGCTGATGCAAAGAATTGATGTAATGGACACTGAAGAGATAGGAAGATGGCAGCATCCTGCTGAGGAGAAAGATAATGACATTGAACAGGAGGACCACTACCTCCATCATCAAGACGTTTTGTCCTTCGCCTCTGAGGAAAAAGACATAGATCACTCAGAGGATGTCCTGGCAAGGCTGCCTTGTGCACCTCCACCAGTTCAGATACTGAGATTGTGATGATTATTTTATATAAATTTGAGTCAAGAGCACCTTCTGTGAGTACGTCACTGCCATCTCTCTGCAGCTGGCTGGGGAAGAATTACTCCAGGTCACTAGCTATCAGAGGACTGTTAGGTAAATACAATGACTGCAGATGCTGGAAACCAGATTCTGGATTAGTGGTGCTGGAAGAGCACAGCAGTTCAGGCAGCATCCGAGGAGCAGTAAAATCGACATTTCAGGCAAAAGCCCTTCATCGGGAATACCAGGATATCATGAACTGCTGTGCTCTTCCAGCACCACTAATCCAGAATCAGAGGACTGTTGGAGACCGGGCACCTGCTCAGTCCTAGACAGGAGAGTTATCCTTGGTGTTTGCAATTAGGAACTTCATACAAATGCACAAACAGACACAGGAGTAGCAGGCACGTTTGTTGGAGGATCTGGCAAACAGACTCAAATGTTGGAGGACTCTACCAATGCTATTTGCACCATGTTGCCTCTGGCATGCAAGATTCTGGCTGCTCCATAATCACAGGGAAGACCTGCAGCTGTCCACTTAAGTGCCTGATTGGGCCTTCCTAAGGCAGGAGATATGATGCTTTCACCGGCTGTGCAGCCAGTGGGTAAGACTCTTTTTACCTGCATTGAATACTGAAAAAAGATACCTGCAGTGAATGATGCACTATTAACTTCATGAATAACAACAGTGACAAAAGGTAAAGTTTAAAACTAATATATTCTTTTAAAATTTGAACCAAACACTGCAGCAGTTTGTCAGCAATTTCTGCTGCAAAAATTTCTTTACCTTTTTTTATTTAACTATCATAACTAATAGAAATCTTCACCTAAGATTACATTACAGCATTTCCAGGAAGCAATAATGTAGAAAGTTTCTCAGTACTAAAGATATAAGGCGAGGCGTATTAATTGCTGACAGCATTGTGTAACTGAACAACAAAATTTGATAATGTGAAGATTGTAACTGTGAGCCTACTCCAAAAGGAGCTAATGGAACCAAAGAGCTTTTATGGCACTATGTGAAAAGCAAGCTCATGACTATCAGCTGTTTCATTTTGAATATTGCATAACATGATAAAATATTGTATAAATTTGTGCAGATGTCAATTGAGAACAAAAGACTAAAAATTGGCTTGCTATATTATCGCGGTTTTAATTATTTATCGAAATATAAAAACTTGAAAAGCTTCATGATGGTGAGTTTGTGAAATTTATTTTCACTTAGGGTACAAGAAAAGCCACAAGGTTCATGCATCATGTTTGTAATAACAACGATAGGTGTTTATAATTTATCTTGGGAGGCGTAACACGTGTCGTAACCTTCTCTCAGCTATTCGCAGCACATATTGGTAACTTAAATGAGGGAACGAAAAGCAATATCTCAAAGTTTGCAGATGACACAGTGTTGGGTGGGAGGGTGAGCTATGAGGAGGATTTAAATGTGCCTCAGAGAGATTTGGACAGGCTGATTGAGTAGGCTAATGCATGGCAGATGAAGTATAACATGGATAAATGTGAGGTTATCCACTTTGGTCACAAAAATAGGGAGGCAGATTATTAACCGAATGAGGATAGATTAGGGAGGGAGGGGGTACAATCAGCTGTTGAAAGTAAGCCAATGAATGCTATGCTGGTCTTCATGGTGAGATGATTCGAGTAAAAAACTGCAATTCTACAGGGTCTTGGTAAGACCATACCTGCAGTACTGTGTGCAGTTTTGATGTCTTTATCTGAAGAAGGATGTTGGGGCTATGAAGGGAATACAAGAAAGGTTGGCCAGACTGATTCCTGGGATGGCAGAACTGACATATGAAGGCAGACTAGAGAAACTAGAACTATATTTACCAAAGTTTAGAAGAATGAAGGGGGTGGGGTCTCATAGAAATGTATACATTTTAGAACAGGACGAGACAGAAAAATGCAGAATGTATTCCTGGTGACAAAGGAGTCCAGGAACCAAGGTCACATATTAAAGATACAGGGTAGGTCATTTAGATTGAGATGAGGAGACATTTCTTCACCCAGAATGTAGTGAGCCCATGAAGTTCTCTGGTATAAAAAGCAGCGGAGGCTGAAACATTGAATGTTTTCAGATGGAGTTAGACATTGTTCTTGGGGCTAACGGGATGAAAGAGTATGAGGAGAAAATGGAATAAGGTTGAATAATCAAGCCATGATCATATTGAAAGGTACAGAAGGCTCCAAAAGTCAAATGGCCTACTCCAGCTCCTATTTACTATGTCTCTATGTCCCTTTTCCTTTTCCTCGTGTCTGTGTCTCAGTCATGGATCAATTCGAGGCACTCTTACCTTTGGGACAGAGGATTTCCTGCTCTAGGAACTCGGTGTAACAGCCCAGAATGGAGCATCAATGCAGCACTGAGGAAACATTGCATTGTTGGACGTGCCATCTTTTGGATGAAACCGTAAACTGAGACTCCATCTTCCCCATCAGCTGGATATAAAACATTCCATGGTATTGTTTGAAAAAGATTACAGGAATTATTCCTGATATTCTCACCAATATTAATCCCTCATTGAACATTATAAAGACAGATTTTCTATTGTTTATCATGGCATTGCTGCTTGTGGGAATTAGTATCATGTTATTACATACGACCAATAACTGCAATTCAAAAGATTTTTCATTTGGTGTGAAGCATTTTGGGACATCCTGTAACTTTGAAAGAGTGATATAGTCAGCTGATAGGAATATTGGACAAGCCAGATCCCAAAGATGATCCCTAGCTTGATGATCATACTTTTAATTTATAAAATTTGTTTCCATGATGGTTAGTCACTGAAATATATTCATATGAGCCTGCAGATATTCTTTGACAAGGGAACGTAAGTTTTTTTTACAAAAAAAGAAAGAAAACAAAACAAATATAGAAGATATTTAGCAAAATTTTAACATGAGCATTAAAGAAAATTCTCAACATGCATTAAAACACTATCTGTTTTTGATACTGAATCCCAGAGAAATATCACTCAACTTTTCAAATCATTACTTAATTGACATATTCCTGTTTGATTCTCTTGGATTGCTGAGACTATTTTTATTTGACAATTTCTTTCTGAGTTTGATGGGCATGTACCTTTCGCACGTCTGCTGGCCTAAATATTTTCAGTTCTAACAACTTGAATATTTCAAGCCAAGCTTTTCTCACTCAGAAACTCCATATTAAAACTCTTCAGCTAGGATGATTGGTTCCCGTGAACAGACTTGATTCTCCTGCTAAAGCAATCTGTTCTACCTTTTGAACTGAACTCTGTTCTTCTGAACTGAAAGCTTGAATCTTGTGTCAAAACTAATCTAGTTGCATTAATGTGTTTACCTTACCTGTCATAAATGCAACAACATAATCATTTAATCCAGTAACACAACAGGTGCTCCCTTAGCACTTAATTGCAGCCACATGCTTTCTCAGAATTGATGCATGTTGGCCATTTTTAATGGATGATTTACTATCTACTTAAAAAAAACACAAAAGAACTAACCCACATATCTCAGAAGGGGGTAGTTGTAGATGGGGCAGTGACAGGGTGTAGTGAATCTATCGGCAAGGTTTTTCATGTGGTAAAACAAAAGGATCAGTTAAAGTGTGTCTGCTTTAACACAAGGAGTGTCAGAAATAAGAGTGATGAACTTAGAGCATGGCTCAGTACTTGGGACTATGATGTTGTGGCCATAACGGAGACATGGGTTCCACAGGGGCAAGAATGGTTGCTAAATGTTCCAGGGTTGAGAATGTTTAAAAAGAACAGGGTGGGTGGAAAAAAAGAGGAGGGGGTGTAGCATTGCTAATCAGAGAGTGCTTCACAGCTACAGAAATAAAAGTTGTTGAGGAAGGTTTGTCTACTGAGTCAGTATGGGTGGAAGTTAGGAACAGCAAGGGAACAGCCACATCATTGGGAGCTTTCTACAGACTCCCTAATAGCAGTAGGGAGATTGAAGAACTCATAGGAAGGCAGATTTCGGAAAAATGTAGATGTAGCAGGGTTGTTGTTATGGGTGACTTCAACTTTGCCAATATCGACTGGAACCTCCTTAGTGCAGATGGTTTGGATGGAGCTGTTTTTGTCGGGTGTGTTCAGGAGGGTTACCTTAATCAGTATGTAGACAGGCCAACAAGGGGAGAGGTCATTTTGGATTTGGTGCTCGGCAATGAGCCAGGACAGGTGTCAGATCCAGCGGTGGGAGAACACTTTGGTGATAGAAACTAAAACTGTCTCACATTTACCATAGCCTTGGAGAGGGAAAGGAGCAGTTACCAAGGGAAGATATTTAACTGGGGAAAAGGAAATTATGATGCTATCGTACAAGAGTTGGGAAGTACAGACTGGGAGCAATTGTTCCACAGAAAGGGCACAGCAGACATGTGTAGACTGTTTAAAGAGCAGTTGTTGTGAGTGATGCACAAATTTGTTCCTCTGAGACAGGTAAGAAGGGGTAAGATTAAGGACCCTTGGATGACAAGAAGAGAGGAGCTTCTCATCAAAAGGAAGAAGGCAGCTTACGTAAATTGGAAGAAACAAGGATCTAGCACAGCTTTAGAGGATTACAGGCTAGCTAGAAAGGAGCTCAGAAATGGACTGAGGAGAGTCAGGAAGGGGCACAAGAGAGGCTTGGTGGGGAGAACCCAAAGGCATTTTACTCATATGTGAGGAGTAAGAGAATGATCAGGGAGAAGGTAGAGCCGATCAGAGATAGTGTGTGGAGTCTGAGCACTTAGGGGAAGCCCTAAATGCGTATTTTGCTTCGGTTTTCACTAAGGAAAGGGACCTTGTTGTGAATGAGAACGTTGAGGAGCTGGGATACAGGCTTGAACAGATCAAAATTGATGAAGTTGATATGCTGGAAATTTTGGCAAATAATAAAATTCATAAGTCCCCAGGGCCAGGCCAGATTTATCCTGGGCTGCTCTGGGAAGCGAGAAAGGAGGTTGCTAAGCTGGTGGCGAAGATCTCTGCTTCCTCACTGTCCACGGGAGTCGTACCGGAGGATTGGAAGGAGGCGAATGTTGTTCTTCTTTTCAAAAAAGGTAATAGGCAATTACAGACCAGTCAGTCTTTCATCTGTTGTCAGCAAGGTTTTGGAAAGAATTCTGGGGGATAGGATTCATGACTATTTGGAAAAGCATAGCGTGATTAAAGGCAGTCCACATGGCTTTGTGAGGGGCAGGTCATGCCTAACTAATCTTATTGAGTTCTTAGAGGAGGTGACAAGACAGGTTGATGAAGGTCGAGCAGTGGATGTGCTGTGTATGGACTTCAGCAAGGCATTTGATAGGGTTCCCCGTGGTAGGCTCATTCATAAAGTCAGGAGGTATGTGATACAGGGAGATTTGGCTATCTGGGTTCAGAATTGGTTAGATGATAGAAGGCAGAGAGTGGTTGTAGATGGCAAGTATTCTGCCTGGAGGTCAGTGTTGAGTGGTGTCCTGCAGGGCTCTGTTCTTGGGCGTCTGCTCTTTGTAGTTTTTATAAATGACTTGGATGAGGAGGTTGAGGAGTGGGTTAGTAAATTTGCAGATGACACAAAGGTTAGAGGTGCTGTTGACAGTATCGAGGGCTATTGCAGGCTGCAGCGTGAAAAGACAGGTTGCAGAGCTGGGCTGAGAAATGACAGATGGAATTCAACCTGGATAAGTGCGAAGTGATGTATTTTGGAAGGTCGAATTTGAATAGTGAATATAGGATTAATGACATGGTTCTTGGCAGTGTGGAGGATCAGTGGAATCTTGGTGTTCAAGTCCAGAGGAAACTCGATTATCCGAATACCAATTATCCAAAAATCGGATTATCCAAAGGAGATTTCGATGTCCCGACAGAAACATTACATCAAAGACATGTTTCCAGCAGTGATTGCGTCTTTTGTTCATAGCGATTAAACGGGCGCCGTCTCCAAATGACTGACCTCCCACCCTCTCTCTCCCCACACTTTCCCTGGAGTTCTACAGAGGGGTGTACTCTAAACCCCCCTTCCCAGGAATAATCTCTCCACATTGTCCTGTGCTGGGCAAACATGGAACCTGTCAAAAAGTTGCAGTAAAAAGTTGTGTGTATGGGTGTGTGTGTGTATGTGTGGTTGTTGGTGTACAGTCTGGCTGCCCCAGAGAGAGGCCAGGGGTAGATGCGGGAGCAGTGGGAGGGTGTGTGTTGGGGGCAGGGTCTCATGTGCTTTGTTCTGGGGGCAGGGTTGAACCAGGTTTGGAGGCGGGGTTGGAGCGGGTTTGGGGAAGGGTTGGGGGGGGGGGGGTGAGGCCTCACGCACTGTGTGCTGCTGCAGTCTCTTGGACGAGGAGCAGACTTTAAAATTCTGAGCCCCAGAGGAAAGGCATTTAATCGATTTTCCAAATCATCGATTATCTGAACGAAATAGTGCCCGCCTATCACGTTCGGATAATCAAGTTTCCACTGTATGTCGATCCCTCAAAGTTGCCACCCCAAAGGACAGGGTTGTTAAGAAAGCATTTGGCTTTCATTAACAGGGGGATTGAGTTTAAGAGCTGCGAGGTTTTGCTACAGCTCTCCAAGTCCTGGTGAGATCACACTTGGAATATTGTGTCCAGTTCTTCTCGCCCTACTATAGGAAAGTTACAGAGATCTTGGAGAGGGTGGAAAGAAAGTTTACCGGGATGCTGCCTGGACTGGAGGGCTTGCCTTATGAAGAAAGGTTGACTAAGCTCGGACTTTTCTTTCTGGAGAGAAGAAGGAAGAGATGAGACCTGATTGAGGGTGTACAAGATAATGAGAGGATTGGATAAATTCAATAGCCAGAGACTTTTCCCCAGGGCAGGATTGACTGATATGCGGGGTCATAGGTTTAAGTTATTAGGAGGAAAGTATAGAGGAGATGTCAAGGGTAGGTTCTTTACGCAGAGAGTTGTGAATGCATGGAATGCATTGCCAGCTGTGGTGGTGGAAGCAGAATCCTTAGGGATATTTAAGCACCTGCTGGACGTGCATTAGTGAATTGAGGGGTGCGTAGGTTAGGTTATTTTATTTTACTTTAGGGTTAATCCTCGGCACAACATTGTTGGCTGAAGGGCCAGTTCTGTGCTGTTCTTTTCTATGTTCTTTGTTCTATCAGTTAAGATTAGAATGGTGCTGGAAATGCACAGCAGATTAGGCAGCATCCGAAGAGCAGGAAAATTGACTTTTCGGGCCTGAGTCCTTCATCAGGAATGAGGTTGGAAGCCTTGGGGGTGGAAAGATAAATGGGAAGGGGTGTGGCTGGGGAGAACATATCTAGGCGTGCAATAGGTGGTTGGAGGAAGGGGTAAAGGTGATAGGTCGGAGAGGAGAGTGGAGAGGATAGGTGGGAAGGAAGATTGACAGGTAGGACAGGTTATGAGCATGGTGCTGAGCTGTAAGTTCGGAACTGGGGTTACGTGGGGAGAGGGGAAATGAGGAAACTGGTGAAGTCCACATTGATGCCCTGGGGTTGAAGTATTGTGAGGCAGAAGATGACGCGTTCTTCCTCCAGGCGTCAGGTGGTGAGGGGGTGGCGGTGGAGGAATCTTGGTGTTCAAGTCCAGAGGAAACTCAATTATCTGAATACCAATTATCAAAAAATCGGATTATCCAAAGGAGATCTTGATGTCCCGATAGAAACATTACATCAAAGACATGTTTCCAGCAGTGATTGCGTCTTTTGTTCATAGCAATTAAACGGGTGCCGTCTCCAAATGACTGACCTCCCACCCTCTCTCTCCCCTCACTTTCCCTGGAGTTCTACAGAGGGGTGTACTCTAAACCCCCCTTCCCAGGAATAATCTCTCCACATTGTCCTGTACTGGGCAAACATGGAACCTGTCAAAACGTTGCAGTAAAAAGTGTGTGTGTGTGTGTGTGGTTGGTGTACAGTCTGGCTACCCCAGAGAGGGGCCGGGGGTGGACGTGGGGGTGTGTGTATTGGGGGCAGGGTCTCATGTGCTTTGTTCTGGGGGCTGGGGGCAGGGTTAAACCAGGTTTGGAGGCTGGGTTGGAGCGGGTTTGGGGCAGGGTTGGGGGGGAGTGGGGCCTCACGTACTGTGTGCTGCTGCAGTCTCTTGGACGAGTAGCAGACTTTAAAACTCTGAGCCCCAGAGGGAAGGCATTTAATTGATTATCCGAATGAAATAGTGCCCGCCTATCACATTTGTGGAAGTGCAGGTGAAACATTGATGGATGTGGAAGGGTCCTTTGGGGCCTTGGATGGAGGTGAGGGGGGAGGTGTGGACACAGGTTTTGCAATTCCTACGTGGCAGGGGAAGGTGCCAGGATGTTGGGGGGGCGTGGACCTCACCAGGTAGTCCCAGAGGAAACGGTCTTTGTGGAAAGCGGATAGGGGTGGGGAGGGAAAATATATCTCTGGTGGGGTCCGTTTGGAGGTGGCGGAAATGTCGGCGGATGATGCGGTTTATGCGGAGGTTGGTGGGGTGGAAGGTGAGGACCAGGGGGGTTCTGTCTTTGTTGCAGTTGGAGGGGTGGAGTTTGAGGGCAGAGGTGCGGGACATGGATGAGATGCATTGGAGGGCATCTTCAACCACATGGGAAGGGAAATTATGGTCTTTAATTCTGGTGTATTCTGTCGTGGAACTGGTCCCCTTGGGAGCAGATACGGTGGAGGTGGAGGAATTGGACACACTCATCTGTCTCTACTTTGAAATCCAAATCTTTCATCACAAAAAAGAGCTATGAATGTAAATCTCTCAATTTATTAATAGCCTGCTTATTATATGTTTTTGATATTCTGCATTTTGATATAGATGTCCAGCTTTATCAAATCACTTCCCTAGATTTCATACATGTATTCCAGTGATACAAAAACAATTATGAATGTTGGTGCTTTAGCATGATACCACGATTTCATCTCCGTGAAAGCAATGCCTTTGGAATGTTATATCACTCCTCTCTAAAAAGCAAGTTATACAATCTGAATAGCATCTATATTAACCTCAATTTACTCTATTGCTCAATAGACTGTGAGGTGAGGGAGTAATATTTCCCAGTGACAGTAAAAACCAAGAGGCAGACTAATCATATGCAAAAAGTGTGCCACATAATTGGCAATAGAAAGTATATTTGCAACACATATTTTCTTATTGCTTGCTGTAACTTTGAAATTATTCTTAACTCCTGGATGGGAAACAAAAGGAACTGATAAACTCCTTGTTTGGGAGCATCCATGGGAACTGTAGTTGATTTTAAAGGACATTAATCTTGCTTGAAAGCTGTCTACTGGAAAATGGCTGGAAGAGGAATGCAGCTAGCAGGCTTAAGACAGATTGAAATCAGAAGCTCATGTGGCTGGCTGCTGTAAGTTAATTGCGTGAGGTGTCAGACTGTCTAGCGGTGAAAAGGGGAGCAACGTGGGCAATAAGTCTTCCAGACACCCCCAAAAGGAACTTTTTAATTCACCTTACACAGACTCTGCTGCTTTCTGAAGATGCAAATGACATTACCGACCTATGGTAGAGGAGGTGGCAAATGGGAATCCTGTTGCAATGGTAAAGATAAATCGTTGCAGGGCTTCTTTAATTGCACCACTTCTCTATTCCAATTGCTGAGATTTGTTAATTCATTTGATAAGTAACAAATAGAGGTGTATAGGTTAGGTGGATTAGCCATGGGAAATGTAAGGATTCAGGAATAGGGTAGAGGGGTGGGTTTTGGTGGGATACTTTTCAGAAGGTCGATGTGGACTCAATGGGCTGAATGGCCTGCTTCCACACTGTAGGGATTCTATGATTCTATAATTTTCTTTGCTTGTGAACATACCTTCACAAGACAATTTAAATTACTGGGATTGTAGAAATTGTTTCAACCATTCTGACATGAAGCAACAGACTTCCTTCAGTTACAACTGATCCCCAAATGAAGATGCTGATGATACCAATATAGTTACAATGCCATTGATTGTGGAGAAGTGCCCAGTGCATTTTTCTCACAGTAGGTAAAACACAAAATGAGTAGAGTTTACTGAAAATAGGGGTTTAAAACAGGACTTGCTTTAAAAAGTTTAGGTAGTGGTGAATAAAATATTTTTTTTATTTCTTTTGACTTCAGAATATTTATTTGTTGCAATAGGTAAGCAGGGGAGTCAGTTCCACACTTTTTAACTTTTCCTTGGTCAGCTGTAACAAATTTTAAAAATATTCTTTTTAGCTATTGCATTTCAATTAAATATTAGTTAATTGAACAGGATGTTGGTTCGGCCACTGTTGGAATATTTCTTATAATTCTGGTCTCCTTCCTATCGGAAAAGATGTTGTGAAACGTGAAAGGGTTCAGAAAAGATTTACAAGGATGTTGCCAGGGTTGGATGATTTGAACTATAGGGAGAGGCTGAACAGGCTGGGGCTGTTTTCCCTGGAATGTCGGAGGCTGAGGGGTGACCTTATAGAGGTTTACAAAATTATAAGGAGTATGGATAGGATAAATAGACAAAGTCTTTGCCCTGGGGTGGGGGAGTCCAGAACTAGAGGGCATAGGTTTAGGGTGAGAAGGGAAAGATATAAAAGAGACCTAAGGGGCAACTTTTTCACACAGAGGGTGGTACGTGAATGGAATGAGCTGTCAGAGGAAGTGGTGGAGGCTGGTACAATTGCAACATTTAAAATGCATCTGGATGCGTGGGACTAGATTGGGTTGGGATATCTGGTCGGCATGGACGAGTTGGACCAAAGGGTCTGTTTCCATGCTGTACGTATCTATGACTTTATAATACATCAAAATGAAGGATGAAGATGTATTATTTAATACATCTAAATGCAAACAGAAACTGCTGGAAAAGCTCAGCAGGTCTGGCAGTATCTGTGGAGAGAAATCAGAGTTAACATATGGGGTTGTTGAGATTCATCCTTTGTTTTTTGTTTCTGAATTACAGCATTTACAGTTCTTTCAGTTTTTATTGAACTGGTTCTAAATTTTCTTGAGTGAAAGAAAGAGAAATTTTATTTCTTATTACCCCAAAGAATTAATACAAATGCAATATTAACACTCTCAAAAATACAAACTTTAAGCCTAAAAAGAAATGAGAAGTGGAAAAAGAACAGGAAAAAAGACCACACAGGTGTAGTTTAAAGTTCTTAGAGTCCTTGACTGAAACCTGAGTCCATGATTATTTGTACAATTCTCGGTTCAGAATAAATGGTTGCTTTCCCAAGTTATGTTTTCATCAAGCTTTTGAGAGATGATAAGGCCCAGGAAGAGAGAGGGAGAGCACAAATTCTAGCTGATATCACAAATTCATTTTTCCTTACATCTTGTGCTGCTGCAAACTAGCTGAAATAGGGTCCACTTGTGTAACTATGGAGTCTGTCTTCATTGTTTTGCTAAGCCAAATACCTCACAGCCAACCAAATTTTAATCTTCAAATATATGAAGTCATTACGTAAATATGAACTAATCAGGGTGTGGATTTCTTGATGCTGACTTGTCTGGTTTAACTGTCTTTGGATAAAATGGTAATTTCAATCCAGCCAGTTTAGTATATTCCATTTGGGTTCTTTGGACTTAACTCAGTCTGTGGTCAGGTGATCACGGCAGCCATTTTTGGTTAGTGTTTGTCTTTTTTTTAAAAATCACTTTAGTCCATCAAGGATTAAAAACAAATGATCAAATTTGAATATCAAAAGCCCCATGTCATTTTTGTAACAAATTTGATTAATTATAATTTGAAGACCAATTTGAATTCGCAGATAGATGGCAGTGTTAGCTTGTAAGAAATATCAAGCACCCATTCTGTGTTCAAAGATGCATTTTGACAGATTAACCACAATGTCAGATCCATCAGCACAGAAAAATGGTGAGAACTTCCAAAAGAATCAGAATCCCAACCAACCATTTGTCAGTCATATATAATTGATAAATCATCATCTGACTGAAATTTACATTGTAGATAGGATTAGGACAATGCTCACAGGAATAAAAGAAAACGTTAAATTTTGCCCTGAACATTTTCATAGTGAATCTAAAAGGTTATTAGAATACTCACTATTTCAGAATTCTTAATGGTGATGTAATATTAATGGCGTTTTCATGTTTCTTGGATGGATCTTATTTTTGCTTGTGGTTTTTTTTTTCCAGGTGCACAGGTTATTTTTGGAGTTGTCACAAATCAGACAGTGTAACAGGAATGTACTCACTTACAGAAGTATGAACTCAACAAAATAATGTGTAAACTCTATTATATTTCCATCACGGCTTATTTATAGTGGCTGTTGAATTTGAATACTCAGACTGTGATATCAATGATAATTGGTAAACAAAATGTACATATATATTACTGTTACTTTTAAAATATTTATTCATGGGATGTGGGCAACGCTGGATGGACTTGCATTTATTGCCCATCCCTAATAGCTGTTGAGGTGATTTTTGTGAACTGCCTTCTTGAACTGTTGCAGTTCATGTGGTGTAGGTACTACCATAGCAATGCAATGCTGTTAATGGAGGGAGCATCAGGATTTTGATCCAGCGACACTGAAAGAACACTGATGTGGTTCTAAGTCAGGATTGTCTGTGTCTTGGAAGGGATCTTGCAGGTTGTGGTATTCCCTTCCGTCCGCATAAAGGTGGATAAATCCCCAGGACCTGATCAAGTGTACCCGAGAACTCTGTGGGAAGCTAGGGAAGTGATTGCTGGGCCTCTTGCTGAGATATTTGTATCATCATTTGTAGCCACAGGTGAGGTGCCAGAAGACTGGAGGTTGGCTAACTTGATGCCACTATTTAAGAAAGGAGGTATGGAAAAGCCAGGGAACTATAGACCAGTGAGCCTGCCATCAGTGGTGGGTAAGTCATTGAAGGGATTCCTGAGGACAAGATTGACATGTATTTGGATTTGCATGTATTTGATTATAGATAGTCAACATGGCTTTGTGTGTGGGAAATCATGGCTCATGAACTTGATTGAGTTTTTTGAAGAAGTAACAAAGAGGATTGATGAGGGCAGAGTGGTGGAAGCGATCAGTAAGGCGTTTGACATGTAGATTGGTTAGCACGGTTAGATCAAATGGAATACAGGGAAGACTAGCTATTTCAAGAGCTAGTTGGCTCGAAAGTAGAAGACAGAGGGTGGTGGTGAAGGGTTGCTTTTCAGACTGGAGGCTTGTGAACAATGGTGTGCCACAAAGATCGGTGCTGGGTCCACTATCACTTATATAAATGGTTTGAATGTGAAAATAAGAGTAGAGAGTCATAGAGGAGAAAGTGAGGACTGCAGATGCTGGAGATCAGAGCTGAAAATGTGTTGCTGGAAAAGCGCAGCAGGTCAGGCAGCATCCAAGGAACAGGAAAATCGACGTTTCGGGCATCAGCCCTTCTTCAGGAATGAGGAAAGTGTGTCCAGCAGGCTAAGATAAAAGGTAGGGAGGAGGGACTTGGGGAGGGGTGTTGGGAATGCGATAGGTGGAGGGAGGTCAAGGTGAGGGTGATAGGCCGGAATGGGGTGGGGCGGAGAGGTCAGGAAGAAGATTGCAGGTTAGGAAGGCGGTGCTGAGTTCGAGGGATTTGACTGAGACAAGGTTGGGGGAGGGGAAATGAGGAAACTGGAGAAATCTGAGTTCATCCCTTGTGTTTGGAGGGTTCCTAGGCGGAAGATGAGGCATTCTTCCTCCAACCGTCGTGTTGCCATGGTCTGGCGATGGAGGAGTCCAAGGACCTGCATGTCCTTGGTGGAGTGGGAGGGGGAGTTGAAGTGTTGAGCCACGGGGTGGTTGGGTTGGTTGGTCCGGGTGTCCCAGAGGCGTCCTCTGAAACGTTCCGCAAGTAGGCGGCCTGTCTCCCCAATATAGAGGAGGCCACATCGGGTGCAGTGGATGCGATAGATGATGTGTGTGGAGGTGCAGGTGAATTTGTGGTGGATATGGAAGTGTCCCTTGGGGTCTTGGAGGGAGGTAAGGGGGGAGGTGTGGGCGCAAGTTTTGCATTTCTTGTGGTTGCAGGGGAAGGTGCCAGGAGTGGAGGTTGGGTTGGTGGGGGGTGTGGACCTGACGAGGGAGACACGGAGGGAGTGGTCTTTTTGGAACGATGATAGGGGAGGGGAGGGAAATATGTCCCTGGTGTTGGGGTCCGTTTGGAGGTGGCGGAAATGACGGTGGATGATACGCTGGACATGGAGGTTGGTGGGGTGGTAGGTGAGGACCAGTGGGGTTCTGTCCTGGTGGCGTTTGGAGGGGCGGGGCTCAAGGGCAGAGGAGCGGGAGGTGGAAGAGATGTGGTGGAGGGCATTGTCGACTACGTCTGGGGGGAATTTGTGGTCCTTGAAGAAGGAGGCCATCTGGGTTGTACGGTTTTGGAACTGGTCCTCCTGGGAGCAGATGCGGCGGAGACAAAGGAATTGGGAATATGGGATGGCATTTTTACAGGGGGCAGGGTGGGAGGAGGTGTAGTCTGGTAGCTGTGGGAGTCGGTTGGTTTATAGTAAATGTCCGTGTCGATTCGGTCACCCAAGATGGAAATGGAAAGGTTTAGGAAGGGGAGGGAGGAGTCTGAGATGGTCCAGGTGAATTTGAGGTCGGGGTGGAAGGTGTTGGTAAAGTGGATGAACTTTTCAACCTCCTCGTGGGAGCACGAGGCAGCGCCGATACAGTCATCGATGTAGCGGAGGAAAAGTTGGGGGGTGGTGCCAGTGTAGCTGCGGAAGATGGACTGTTCTACATATCCTACGAAGAGGCAGGCATAGCTGGGGCCCATGCAGGTACCCATGGCTACTCCTTTGGTTTGGAGGAAGTGGGAGGATTGGAAAGAGAAGTTGTTCAGGGTGAGGACTAGTTCAGTTAGTCGAAGGAGGGTGTCAATGGAAGGGTACTGGTTGGTACGGCGGGAAAGGAAGAAGCGGAGGGCTTTAAGTCCTTTGTGATGGGGGATGGAGCTGTACAGGGACTGGATGTCCATGGTGAAGATAAGGCGTTGGGGACCGGGGAAGCGAAAATCATGGAGGAGGTGGAGGGCGTGGGTGGTGTCCCGAACGTAGGTGGGGAGTTCTTGGACTAAGGGGGACAGGACCGTGTCGAGGTATGCAGAGATGAGTTCGGTGGGGCAGGAGCAGGCTGAGACAATGGGTCGGCCGGGGCAGTCAGGTTTGTGGATTTTGGACAGGAGGTAGAAACGGGCGGTGCGGGGTTGTGGGACTATGAGGTTGGAGGCGGTGGATGGGAGATCCCCTGAGGTGATGAGGTTCTGGATGGTCTGGGAGATGATGGTTTGGTGGTGGGAGGTGGGGTCATGGTCAAGAGTCATAGAGTCATGGAGATATACAGCACAGAAACAGACCCTTTGGCCCAACTTGGCCATGATGACCAGATATCCTAACCTAATCAAGTACCATTTGCCGGCACTTGGCCCATATCCCTCTAAGTTTGCAGATGACACCAAAATTGGAGGTGTAGTGGAAAGAGAGGAAGGTTACCTCAGAGTACAACAGGATCTTGATCAGATGGGCCAATGGGCTGGAAGTGGTAGATGGTGTTTAATTTAGATAAATGTGAGGTGCTGCATTTTGGAAAATCAAATCAGTAGAGGACTTATACACTAAATGGTGATGTTCTGGGGAGTGTTACCGAATAAAGAAACCTCTGAGTCCAGGTTCATAGTTCTTTGAAAGTGGAGTCGCAGGTAGATAGGATAGTGAAGAGGCATTTGGTCAATGCATTCCTTTGACCAAAATGCATTGAATATAGGAGTTGGGAGGTCATGTTACTGCTGTTCAGGACATTGGTTAGGCCACTTTTGAAATATAGCATGCATTTCTGGTCTCACTGCTATAGGACGGATGTTGTGAAACCTGAAATGGCTCAGAAAAGATTTACAAGGATGTTGCTGAAATTGGACAGTTTGAGCTACAGGGAGAGGCTGAATAGGCTGACATTATTTTCCCTGGAGCATTGGAAGCTGAGGGGCGACCTTATAGAGTATAATAAAATCATGAGGGGCATGGGTAGGGTGAATTGCCAAGGTCTTTTCTCCAGAGTGGGGGGAATCCAAAACTAGAGGGCATAGTTTTAAGATGAGATGGTGGTACATGTATGGAATGAACTGCCAGAGAAGTGGTGGAGGCTGGTACAATTGCAGCATTTAAAAGGAACCTGGATGGGTAAATGAATTGGAAGGGTTTAGAGGGCTATGGGTCAATTGCTGGAAAATGGGAATAGATTAAGTTAGGATATCTGGTCAGCATGGATGTGTTGAACCGAAAGGTCTGTTTCCATGCTGTACACCTCCGTGACTCTATGACTGTATGCTATCCTTATTCTGGTAGGCAAAACAGGTCACAGGCTTGGAAAATATTGTGTAAGGAACTTTGGTGAAGCTGTCCTAAAATATAATGCAAAGCTAATGGAGTTCTATCTATATAAAAGAAATGGTAAGACAACTAAGCAAGGTTCTTGTGACTCACCGTCGACATTCCTCCAGCACATATGCATTTTCCAGGGTAGCTCCAAATAGTCAGATGGAATTACATGTAGGGATTGAAAGTACAGCCCAAATGTGAATTGTACGTGGTATAAAAGCCTCATAATAATATTAACTTGTAGGAGAGGTAAGGCTCAATAACGAGTGCAACCCACATGAAAACTTGCCACCTAGTGTTAACACCAGCAAAAGGTAGCTATACCATATGGTTTGTGGTGAGTTCGATAAGATGACTCGCCGCAACCTTCTCAACAGAGCTAGGAATGGGGAACTAATGCTGTCCTCACCAGCAATGTCCATATCCCATGAATGAACTAAAGGGAAGCTCTTGCCCGGAAATGAAAAATTATTAGCTCAACATCTCATTACTTCAAGTTATGAATGGTTTTAGGAGATTTTAAAATGTCAAGCATTAAAATACTCCAGTTTTCTTCTTGCTATTCCTTAATCTAACCTTACTTCCGCTCTTCTACTGTCTCTGACTTGACGTGGAATTTATTTCACTCTCATTCTAACTCCTTTATTTCTCAATTCTTCAAAATTATTAATTGAGGAGATACATTATTTATCCCACTGTTCACCAAAGTCCTAGATGTTGCCTTCACTTAATCAGCTCACACTTGTAGCAACTCGTTTGTAGCAAAGGTTTTAAAAACTACATTTACACAAGTAAGTCTGACTAGAGATGTACAGCATGGAAACAGACCCTTCAGTCCAACCCGTCCATGCCAACCAGATATCTGACCCAATCTAGTCCCACCTGCCAGCACCCGGCCCATATCCCTCCAAACCCTTCCTATTCATATCCCCATCCAAATGCCTCTTAAATGTTGCAATTGTACCAGCCTCCACCACTTCCTCTGGCAGCTCATTTCCTACCTGTACCACCCTCTGTGTGAAAAAGTTGCCCCTTAGGTCTCTTTTATATCTATCCCCTCTCACCCTAAACCTATGCCCTCTAGTTCTGGACTCTCTGACCCCAGGGAAAAGACTTTGCCTATTTGCCCTATCCATGTCCCTCATAATTTTGTAAACCTCTATAAGGTCACCCCTCAGACTCTGACGCTCCAGGGAAAATAGCCCTAGCCTGTTCAGCTTCTCCCTATAGCTCAAATCCTCTGACCCTGGCAACATCCTTGTAAATCTTTTCTGAACCTTTCAAGTTTCACTACATCTTTCCGATAGGAAGGAGACCAGAATTGCATGCAATATTCCAACAGCGGCCTAACCAATGTCCTGTACAGCTGCAACATGACCTCCTGACTCCTGTACTCAATACTCTGACCAATAAAAGAAAGCAGATCAAACACCTTCTTCACTATCCTATCTATCTGTGATTCCACTTTCAAGGAGCTATGAACCTGCACTCCAAGGTCTGTTTGTTCAGCAACACTCCCTAGGACGTTACCATTAAATGTATAAGTCCTGCTAAGATTTGCTTTCCCAAAATACAGACTAGTGGAATACACTAAGAGATGCCCTGTTCCAATAAAATCTGGTCCTTTAAACTCTTCAAGCCACTAAACTGTCTATGTACAAAAGACTTTTGCAGGTAAAAAAAAATTTGGCATTTGACTGCTTTTTGTTGGAATCTGCAGCCAAGTCTATCTAAAGAATAATATATGAGTGTCAGTAGTGATTACCATAATTAACTAAGCTTTTCCACAGGACAATTATCAGCTTTCTTCTGACAGTTTGTAACTTCATTAGGAGCCACAGCTGCTGTCATCATTACACTGATTAGTTACACAAAATTATTTTGAAAAAGACAATTATCATCAGTCATTACCCATCAGCAACGCTGCAGGAGCGGAGAAAGTTGCCACATTTTCCACAATGAGAACATTTTTAAAACCTTGTTTTCAAACAAAATTGCACAAAGACTTATCAACTTCTAAAGGATCAGGCTAAAACTCATGTTAAATAGCATTTACTGCTGAATATTATAAATTAGTAGGACATATGGGGTATATAAGTTGTACTATCTGTACTTGCTTTTTTTGTTTCCAATTTACACTGAAACTGCACCAACATATTAGAGTTAACTTACTTCAAGTAGTCCATTGAAATGTATTTCTCCACTTGGGAAGGGATAAAGAAATACTGGCAGAAATCTGAAATAAAGACATATTGGCTGTGAAATTCAATTCATTGATGAGATACCAAGCAACATTTCCCCTCTCTTGGAGCTTAAACACACTTCCGATGCTAACTGCACTAGACGGCATATTGGCGGAGACGTCACTGTATTTGTAGCAAGCATCCATCAGAAGAATGTACAGTAGCTGATTGTGACAAACTGTCATTCTGATTCTCTGTTGCAAAAGAATGCTAGGATTCTCTATTCCAAAGAACTGAATACATTTAAAATCACTAAAGGAATGTGCTTGAAATCAGCTATTCTCAAAATCAACACAAAAATAAAAAAAATTAAACTACCAAACTGCCCAATTCTACTTAACTATCTAATTCAAGTTAAAATAATCTGCACAACAAATTTATTCCATTAGCAAATGAAAAACTGCTGTTTTACTTATAAATTATTTCTGATCAATGGCAAACAAAGTATTGCTAACTTCTAACTCTGTAACATATACTCTGCTGCTTTTTAAATCTCCGACATACATTGAAAGAGGCAAATAAAATACAAACATAATGGATAGCGAAGAAACAATGTCAGAGAAGCATGGTTCTGGCACCAGTCTGGATTCTGGGAGGCAATGTTTTTGTTTGTTTCCTTTAGATTCTTTCTGCTGCTTTCCTGATGAGATGAATAAGTGATGCATGGATTTTCAGTCTTTCATTCTTTGGTTGGCAATTCACCCTCTTCAGTGCTTTTGAAAGTGGCATTTCCCTTTTAAAAGTGGGGAATTGTAGAGAAATCAACTTACAAATGAAAGATGAGGGACAGCAGCTAGTTGCTAGAGATTTTCTTTTACTTCACGCACAGAAAAGAGAGATAGAGAGTTGGATGCTTTCTCTTTATAGGCTAGGTGTTTCTGTTGTATTGTTCACAAACAAGGCTGTAGCCTCCAGCTGGGAACCAGTCAAGAAGTTGTTACTATGCTGAGCCCTTTTGAGGACACCACAACAACTAATCCAATTGTAAAACCAATCAGAAGTATGTATAGGGTAGAATTGGCCTGAACACATCTAGGTGGTGCTGAGCTGTTTAGAATCCTCCTTCATTTCTCCAATAAAGCAACATTGTTTTTACAACTCACAATGTGCTCCTCGATTTTACCCTGCTTTCTTCTTGAAGTAGCATCTTTTCCCATTTTTAGTCTATAGTTAAAAAAAGGGTGGTTTATATTCTGGCAGGCCTGCCTGTGTACTAATCATTTCACTGGGTATTTCCATCAGTCGTTTTCCTTATGTGAGCCTATTGAATTCCTTATCCAATCCTTTATAGCAGAAATCATGTGTAATCTTGCACACTGGAGAGCTGACATCTGACTAATAGAGATGGTTTGAGGGTGAATGTTGAGGTTATGGCACATAGGGCATACTGTGATATCACAGTGCAGTTCATTGGACATTAGAAGATATACTAACTGACCTTGACACTCGTGTAACATCATTGAACACCTTGCAGTATTGTCTCTAGGTTCTTAGGGCTAAGCCTCTGGTATTGATCATCATTTCTGCTAAATCCCACTGCCTTTTCAAAGATTATCTGGAGGTCCTTTTCCTCTGTTTGGATAGGGTACATCTCTACCCCCTCCCTATCTGTTGAATCTAGGCCTACATTGACCTGCTGTGCTTTTCCAGTACCACACTCTCGACTCTGATCTCCAGCATCTGCAGTCCTCACTTTCTACTAATGGAAAATGTTTAGCAAGTGCAGGGTGTCTTTGGCTTGTGTTGGCACTCTCATGATTTTGCATACCTTAATGTTGCCTAGTACAACCATACAGAACATAGAACATAGAATGATACAGCGCAATACAGGACCTTCGGCCTTCGATGTTGTGCTGACCTGTGAAACTGATCTGAAGCCCATCTAACTGACACTATTCCATTATCGCCCATATATTTATCCAATGACTATTTAAATGCTGTTAAAGTTGGCGAGTCTACTACTGTTGCAGAAAGTGCATTCCACGCCCTTACTACTGTCTGAGTAAAGAACCTACATGTAACCTCTGTCCTATATCTATCACTCCTCAGTTTAAAGCTATGTTCTCTTGTGCTAGCCATCACCATATGAGGAAAAAGGCTCTCACTGTCCATCCTATCTAATCCTTTGATCATCTTGTATGTCTCTATTAAGTCATCTCTTAACCTTCTTCTCTCTTAGGAAAACAGCTACATGTCCCTCAGCCTTTCCTCATAAGACCTTCCCTCCATACCAGGCAACATCTTGGTTAAACTCCTCTGAACCCTTTCCAATGTTTCCACATCTTTCTATAATGCAGCAACTAGAACTGTACGCAATGCTCCAAGTGTTGTACGCAATACTCCAATACCAGAGTTTTGTACAGCTGGAACATGACCTCATGGCTCCAAAACGCACTCCCTCTACCAATAAAAGCTAACACACCGTACGCTGTCTTAATAACCCTATCAACCTGGGTGTCAACTTTCAGGGATCTATGCACATGGACACTATCAAGAATCTTACCATTTGCCCAGTACTCTGTATTCCTGTTACTCCTTCCAAAGTGAATCACCTCTCACTTTTCGGCATTAAACTCCATTTGCCACCTCTCAGCCCAGCTCTGCAGCTTATCTGTGTCCCTCTGTAATCTGCAACATCCTTCAGCACTGTCCACAACTCCACCAACTTTAGTGTCAGCCACAAATTTACTAACCCATCCTTCTAAGCCCTCTTCCAGGTCATTTACAAAAATGACAAACAGCAGTGGCTCCAAAACTGATCCTTGCGGTATAAATTCAGACAGCACAAAATTGCGTGATGCCTATACTATGAGCAGTGCAGATTAATGATGACTCATGACACCCATTCCCACTTTCAGGGGCTATTGAATTTTCCAAGCAAAATGCTGGAAACATGTTGGTAAGGCAGACTAATGGAGTTAGCATTTCAGGTACCACCCTTGGTTGGAAAGCTTCCAGACTTTTCCAGGGTTTTTAAAAATCAGAATCCAGATCCAGAAGAATTTCCCAAAAATGCATTAAAACTGTGCCCATTTAAGTTGCAATCTCAGGGCCATAACGTTTTCTACCTATGTTTGTCTTCATGAGTATTATGTCCACAATCATCCACTTCACCTACATACACATTTGTAACATTGTTGCTATACCATAGGTAAGGGCATTTGGAAATAACAAAACAAATGTGTGCTCAAGGTTCATGCACAGGAAGTTTCCTTGTGAAAGTAAAACAGAGTAGAAGATTTGGAGAGTTTTAGTGCAGCCAGAAAGGGGCATTTTCCTGTGTGGTTTTACTCAAGTCACTGGCATTCAAATACAGGCTTAAATGTAGCAAAGTGTCAATGTTGTCTCTTTATCAGCATCAAACACTTTAAACATTGCTTAAATTATTTCCCTATCCATCCCAATATCATATCAGGAAATACTCAATGTGCATATGCTAAAGGAAATCTAGGACTATCCATTCCCTCAAACACCAATCAATATGTATTGCATAAATGGAATTGACTGATGTATGAGTCCATGTTGATGCAGTACCCTCTATTTGGAAGCAGACCTCATTATTGACCTCTCATATCATCGATCACTCCTGATCTGATCAGTAATTTACCGATCATTCAATTCATTAGCTCGCTCTCTACACTAGTGATCTTTTGGTATTAGTCACTCTTTTTTCCCCTTTCTATTTTCTGACCTTACTAAAATCTTGTCTCACTTCAGTTTTTGATCTGATAATGGGCATAAAGTAGAATTGCTCATTTGTCCTTTCCCTTTCCGAATGTTCACTGGGCTGTTTTACATTAATACATTGCTCCACCTTTATTACCCATGGTGCTATGAACATATGAAAGAAGATACAGCAAGAAAAATCACATAAATTAAGTTCTGAATAAAGATTTGGAAAAAGATGCAAAACTGTTTTTTTGAGCTTTTTAAATGATGTTACAATTTGCCCTTTAACACTGATGAGGAATGGGTTGGCACTATGAGGTGGGACTGAGTAGGAACATAATTGCATCATCAGATATAAACTGTCTTATTCTCACATGTCCATCAACAATATTGAGATTTGAATTTTTGAGAGGACAAAGAGGATGTTCACATTAGCCAAACAGGCACTAAGTTGTATGGGGGTTAAAAAAAAACATGCTGAGTTGATAGAGGAGCATTGTTTCACTTGGAGGTTATAGGGACCAATTGGATAAGAGGTTAACATAATTGGCATTAATGGGGCATGGTGAATATAGGAGAGGATAAGGAGTGAGAACAAGATGACTGTTCTTTGCTTTGTTGTTTCTCTTACAAGTCCTGGAGCCAGCCTTCCATACACCCAACCTTTGCACCTGGTCAACCCTGTGGCTGTCTCTGCATTGTTCTCTGGGATGGTACACCTAACTCCCATTAATTCCCATGTCACAGAATGAAAGTGAGAATGTCTGGGAACTACTTCCGAAGTCTGATTTATGGATTTGGACTTTGATTTGATTTGAATTATTATTGTCATATGTGCAGAGATGCAGTGAAAAGTATTGCTTTGTGTGCTAACTGGACAAATTATAGTTTAAATATATATAGCAGGGTAATAGAACAGAACCTGAAAATGTATTGTTGGAAAAGCGCAGCAGGTCAGGCAGCATCCAAGGAGCAGGAGATTCGACGTTTCGGGCATGAGCCCTTCTTCAGGCTCCCCTATCAGCGTTCCGAAAAGGCCACTCCCTCCGTGACTCCCTCGTCAGGTCCACACCCTCCACCAACCCAACCTCCACTCCCGGCACCTTCCCCTGCAACCGCAAGAAATGCAAAACTTGCACCCACACCTCCCCCCTTACTTCCCTCCAAGGCCCCAAGGGATCCTTTCATATCCGCCACAAATTCACCTGCACCTCCACACACATCATTTACGGCATCTGCTGCACCCGATGTGGCCTCTTCTATATTGAGGAGACAGGCCGCCTACTTGCGGAACATTTCAGAGAACACCTCAGGGACACCTGGATCAACCAGCCCAACCACCCCGTGGCTCAATACTTCAACTCCCCCTCCCACTCCACCAAGGACATGCAGGAACTTGAACTCCTCCATCGCCAGGCCATAGCAACACGACGGCTGGAGGAAGAGCGCTTCATCTTCCACCTAGGAACCCTCCAACCACAAGGGATGAATGCAGATTTCTCCAGTTTCCTCATTTCCCCTCCCCCCAGCTTGTCTCAGTCCCAACCCTCAAACTCAGCACCGCCTTCCTAACCTGCAATCTTCTTCCTGACCTCTCCGCCCCCACCCCCACGCTGGCCTATCACCCTCACCTTAACCTCCTTCCACCTATTGCATTTCCAACACCCCTCCCCCAAGTCCCTCCTCCCTACCTTTTATCTTAGCCTGTTTGGCACACTTTCCTCATTCCTGAAGAAGGGATCATGCCCGAAACGTAGATTTTCCTGTTCCTTGGATGCTGCCTGACCTGCTGCGCTTTTCCAGCAACACATTTTCAGCTCTGATCTCCAGCATCTGCAGTCCTCATTTTCTCCTAATAGAACAGAAGGCAGATTATATTGTTAAAGCTACAAGTGCAGAGAAAGATCAACTCTAACATATGAGAGGTCCGTTCATAAGTCTGATGGCAGTGAGGACGAAGTTGTTCTTGAATTGGTTGGGACATGTTTTTAAACTTTTGTATCTTCTGCTCGATGAAAGAGGGTGGAAGAGAGTATAACTGGGGTGGGAGGGGTCTTTAATTATGTTGGCTGCTTTCCAGAGACAGCGAGAAGATGAAGACAATGGATAGAAGGCTGGTTTTCATGATGGACTGGGCTGTGTCCACAACTCTCTGTAATTTCTTGCAGTCTTGGGCAGATCAGTTCCCAGACCAAGCTGTGATACCACCAGATAGAATGCTTTCAATGGTGCATCTTTAAAGATTAGTAAAAATTATTATGGAAATGTTGAATTTCCTAAGCTGCTGAGGAAATAGAGGTGTTGGTGTCTCTCTTGACTGCAGTGTTGATGTGGTTGGACCAGGATAGATTGTTGGTAATATTTATTCCAAGAAACGTGAAGCTGTCTACCATCTCCACCTCAGCACCATTGGTACAGATAGGGGCCTGCCCTCCACTTCGCTTCCTGAAATCAATGACCAGCTCCTCATTTTGCAGATATTGAGGGAGAGATTGTTGTCTTTACACCATGCTACTAAGCTCTCTACCTCTCCCCTGTACTCTGTCCTGTTGCTTGAGATCCAACCCACTACAGGGATGTCATCATCAAACTTGTAAATGTGTGCTTCTGACTCAAGATTGAAAACTCAGGCCTGAATGCTTCTCCTGGGGGAGCAGGAAATAGGGCAGCTGCAACAATGACTACACCTATATATCTTTCTTAGGCTGGTAGAATTTTTGACTGGAAGCAGATGATTACAAAGCTTATCTGCTTTGTACCCATGTTCCCATGGATTTACATATGTTGCAAATTGCTCACATGAATAGATCTAATGAATGATGAATGTTTCCAATCAATGTGCACGTGTGGTGCATTACTAATTCTTCTCCCATTTAGTAATGAATAAACACAATCTTTTTGCTAATTTAAGGAACTGTGGTTAAATTGGTTTCTTTTTAGTTTATTTTGGTCTGGGAAGAAAAGATATCCACTAGAAAAGGGATTATCTTTATCCTAAACACACCCAATCCCTCTTCACCACCATTGGGCACCCACCACCTTCTCAGTCCCTGACTTACTCTAAACACTTAACCTGGCACCCTACCCAACTGAACTGCACACAAACCATAACCCTACCTTATACATAATTTCACAGGAGTTGTCAATATGTTTGACTGTGCCACTGGACAGTAAAACAAAAGGGGGAATGTGTTTGTCTTCACTGTAGATGTGTGGATTCCTGGACAGGTTTATAACATGAGGACCCATTGTAGGAATTTCCAGAGTAGAGAATATCTAAAGGAGAATGAATAATTTTTAATCCATTTTGCAACACTATTTTTTTGGCCATTAATGAACCAGCTAGGTTTTTATAGCAATCAATGGTAATTTCATGGTCACCATTACTAAAATTACATTTTATGTTTCATGTTTATTAATTGGATCTAAATTCAATCAACTGCTGTGGTGAGGTTTGAGTCTATGTCCCAAACCATTACTCAGGGCTACAAGTCCAGTCACATTACCATTACACCACCATTTAGCCATCTACGTTTAATGCAATCATGCAAAACATAAGAACATTTATTTTTCATTTTCAAGTTTTTATCTCAATGTTCACAATTTCTAATTTGCTTTTCACCTGCTTTTGAGTTGCTATGACGTACAAAGCAATGCCCCAGAGCTGAAAAGTGGGTTAAATCTGTAATACTCACAGACACAATGGGCCAAATGACCTGCTTCTATGACCTAAATCTTTCTATATTTTCACAGTTTCGTGACTTCCATCTAGCAGTACTGTATAAACTGTCTCAACAGTGAGATTGGTAAAACTTTAATGTTTTTATATTGTTTCAGTCAAATTATCAGTTGAACATTTTGAGAACAAAATTATTTCCTTAAGCATTATTGTTCAAAGAGCATGATCATGGATTGATTGGGAAATGTCTGTTTGATTTTAAAATTGAAGTGTTGAATTATTTGTAGTCAAGCAGCACTAACAATGAGGCAAAATTCCCTTTAGATTTCTTAAGCAGGACAATTGACAGAAACACTTTAATGTAATAACACCACTAATTTGACTGATTTTCAATACTTCAAGTTAAATGACAGCTTGTCTTGACGAAACAAATCAAGCAATAAATTCCTTAATTCATTATCCGATATAAAGAGTTAAAATAATACTGATACATTTGCTTGCTTGATTGGTCAGAAACAATATTGTGTTAGTTTAGCACCTTAATCATTTAATCTCCCAGACAGGGTTTCTATAACTTTCAAGATATTTCTGCATTCTGGCAGTTTGTTAAGGACAAAGTTTGTTTCTTGTAAGGAGCTTTTTGCAGCATCAAATGATGCTGAAACACATGTTTCGTATACAGATAGTTCTTTGACAACGTGATGGTTGCATTCTTGTCCAACCCTGCATTATAGAAAAATTGCTCTTTAGAAACAGTGCAGTCATGTTACAGCCAACATACAATTTGTAAATTTGCACTTTAGAAACAGTGTTCCCAATTCATCAATCAGGTTACAGTGAATTTGTGTTAACGAAACACGCATTATAGCAGAATGACTTGTAATGTAAATTGGGGTTGTTTGTAAACTATCTTTAACAAGTCCAATGGACTGCTCAACTATCTCCTCTAAAATGAGAATTAGCTTTCTTTCTGGGTGTAAAGTCCAAGCAAAATTATTTTACTAAACTGCAATAAGTTCATAGTATTCAATGAAATTGTTTTCCTTTTATTTTGAAACTAGAACTACATCTTTTGAATTCCCTATGTGTGCATGAACTTGGGCAATAAAAACTAGAGTTTAGCATGTTCCCTGCTTTTATAAGAAATATGCTCAATAATGTATTGTGAGTAATGCAATTGCCTATGCTTAAGTAAGTTTTGAGGGCACTAGCTGTCACTCATTATTGTTGTATCCTGAAACTTCTTGATTTGCCACCATTGTGGCATACCAACCAAGAATTTTCAAGTGAATGGCCTTTTTGTTTCTGCAAATACTTTGTAAGTACTACAAATGGAAGAATGATGAAAATCTAAGGGAACTTCACCACCTTCTCAATATAACCTAAGGAAAGGTATAGGAACAGGAATTTTCCATTCCAGTGCTCAAAAATGTGTTATTCATTCGATCATGGATCATGGCTAATGGATTTTCACTATTTTCTCATCTTTTCTCCATAACTCTTGTGCATTTACTTAACATAAATATCTTGATGGTCTTGAAACTTAACAGAATCGCCCCATCAGAAAAAAATTCGAACTGTGGAACTACCTCTACCAAAGTTATTAATATTTAATGGAATGCGTGTTTGATTTGTTCTAAAATTAGTCTTTAGTAAACTAAATGTGAATTTGATATTACAGAGATATAAGCATTGATTATCCAGTCCTGACACACTGTGAGCTTTGCATTTACACAGGCTCGGAACAGGTGGTCTAATTACGTACTCAGTGCGAACTCCCAGCATGGGCTCGCTCTCCCCACTGGGAACTTGCTCTTGCTGAGGGTCAGAAAATCCAGCTGCAGCTCATAAAGACAGCTAATTAAAGATGGCCTGATTTTCTTTCTTCAGCTCCAAGAGAGAACCATAGAACTGTTATAGTGCAGATGGAGGCCATTTATTCCATTGTTTCTGTACTAGCTCTCTGAATGAACATTATAGTTAAAGGCCATTCTCCTGTCATTGTCCAATACCTTGAATATTGTTACAGTAGAGGGGTAATTGTTTTGATTATCAAAAAAATGACACAGCATTCTCAAACTTTCTCTGTCACCGATTCTAATGGCGCTTTCCTTAATTTAAGTGTAAGAGTATGGAGCAAACACAGCTTAAATGTTCACTTCTTGCAAAGATTTGCATTCGCAGTTGCAGGCTTGATTTTCAGGTTATTTTAGATTTGTCAATATTTTCAGAGCTATTCCAGGAACTTTAAAGTTGAGGTTTAAACAGAACTGGGGTTAAAGGGCAATTCAAATGTGGCCTATGTGTGGCCTATGTGGCAAATGTGCCACTATGTGTGCTAGTGGAAGAAGGTGTACTAGTGAGTTGAGATGTTTCTATATGCCTGTGAGCTATGAGATACTCATGGGTAGTATCAAAATTTTAAGAGCTAGTGTGCAGTGGAGGTCACAGATGGTCACCCTGGTGTTGCAGGAAAAGGACTCCCTCACTCTTAATACTGGACACCAAGTCAACAAGCCAGTTAAAAAGAAAATCAAGACACAAGAGGGACTTCTTCACTCTAAGTGCTGCTTACAGAAAACCTATCAAAAGGAAACATTGATGTGATTCAATCTTGGATGGAAAATCAAATACTCGATTATCCGAATGTGACAGGCGGGCACTATCTTGTTCGGATAATCGATTATTTGGAAAATTGATTAAACGCCTTTCCTCTGGGGCTTGGAGTTTTAAAGTCTGTTCCTCATTCAGGAGACTGCAGCAGCACACAGCGCGCGAGGCTCCGCCCCCCCAACCCATTCCAACCCCGCCCCTAAACCCACTCCAACCCCCCCCCCCGTCCCCAGCACAAAGCGCGTGAGCCTCCGCCCCCAACACACCATCCCTCTCGTCCCCTCCCCAGCCCCTCTCTGGGGCAGCCGGACTGCACACCAACAACAAGACTGCTGGTGCTGCTGCTTTTAAGGGGTAAGTCTCCAAATAGCACACACACACACAGCGACAGCCACACATTCAACTTTTTACTGCAACTTTTTGATAGGTACCATGTTTGCCCAGTACAGGACAATGTTGGAGCGATTATTCCTGGGAAGGGGGTTTAGGGTACACCCCTCTGTAGAACTTCAGGGAACGTGTGGGGGGAGAGAGGGTGGGAGGTCAGTCATTTAGAGACGGTGCCTGTTTAATCACTGTAAAAACAAAAGATGCGATCACTGCTGGAAACACATCTTTGATGTAATGTTTCTATCGGACCTCAAGATCTCCTTCGGATAATTGGTATTCGGATAATTGAGTTTCCTCTACAATCTGGTTTGAGATCTTGATAGCGTCAGAAATATCAACACTGGCTGTTGAGGGTCTTAGACTCTGCTTTCCCAATCAGAACTAGAAACATTGTTTCTGACCCTGATCAGACAAAAATAAACACAACTTTTGATGAGTTCTCCTTACAAATTTCTCAGCTAGGAGTCTGTTGAAGCATTATAGACAAATCCAGAAATCCAAGAAAACAGGAGAGAAGAAAATCAGTGTGGAAACCATATCCCCTTCTTCAGCAGTAAGTACTGCATTCTGCGAAGTCATCATCATGCAACCACTTTGATAGTTACTGACAACAAATGAGTATGTGAACTAATTGTAGGGGTAGGACACCAGTTTGATTGGTGGTTACTGTGGCAAGTGGATGAAGGGTTAACTAACATGTTGAGTTGCCCTATCTGAAATATTATCTCAATAATTCTCTTCTCCTTGTAAGACAAAGCAACCGCAAACAGGAAGGTGTCAACCGAAAAAGAAGGATATACTTTCAATTTATTTTTCTCATGGGATTTGTGGACATTTTCCTTTTCATTTTGTGACTTCCACAGATTAGTGGAAAACTAAATTTTGAGCTTCGAAATTAGAATTCATAAAATCTAGTGTTGCTGTTTGAATTCTTGGTGAAACTTTGTCAGATTTCTTAGAGCCCAAAGAAAAGCTATTGAGATCGTGATAGATGTAAAAACCAGAAAGACTCATACAGATTCTGAGAGGAGAAGGTCAACCAGATCTTAAGAGAACAACAGAATCTACTACTGTCAAAGATAGTTGAGATGATTTTGAAGGATAGTCATGTTCTACATACGCTAAAAGTGTTTTCACTTTTAAAATCCTTTGCAATGATAGTGAGACCAGCATTATTATGCATTTCATTAATATTATAAAAAATGTTGTGGACATGGAAATGTATTAAGTGTTCCTTGCATGCCATTAAAAACCGAGGATTTTAATAATATTGGACAATTTACAGTCACAGTAGTTTGCTGAATTGGCCTTTTTGCTCTTACATTTCTTTTTTAATTATACACCTTCTGTGATATTTCAGGGGGTGAGGCTAAAGCTCAGCTACCAAAGTTAGGTATGATTTTTCTTTCAGAAAGCTTTGGTCAGACAGAATGTTTGGAATTTGAAAAGTGGATGTGGAGATCATTTGACACATATGCATAAGTCTTTTAAAAATAAAAGTTGTCCTACTTTGTTTTTTTCTTCTTCATTGTAATAAGCATTGAATCAATTCAACGTATAGAAAGTGATGGGCAAATAGTTGCTCACACCTTGATTTACTTATAACTTCTTCTCTACATTAAGACAGTGCCACAAGTAGGAAAAAGGGGCAGGTACCAAAACCACCCCAGCTGGAATTGAGATTGAATGCCATGCTGTTGACATCATTCTACTCGAAGCAGACATCTAGCCAAGTGAGCCAATCAACCCTGTACCTAGATATGGTAACCGTATTTTCCAATATAGAAGGCAAAGGAATTTAATAAGGTTAGTCAGAAAATTGCTTTCCATGTGATTCCCTTCTTTCTGCTTTGATAATGGCCAATTGTTTTCATCTATTCACAAATTTTAATGAACAAATCATTTTAAGTAAGCAATGTTTCACTATTAGCAGAAACTCCAAATGTATTACCCAATTTTGATCAGTATTATTCTATGTATTAAATCTTTCCAAGCATGGACTGAAAAGCTTAAGAATTATTTTTAATAAGTAAATTCAACTTATTGATTTTCAAAGCCGTCATGAAGACTTGGACATGTGAATTTAATTGGGGCAACAATACTGTACTTAGTTCCTCGGATTTCAAAGTATTATTACAGCAAGAATGGAGATGAATCATATGGATATTCTACACAAGAAAATGGCGTATTACTTGATCTCCTGCTATATTGTATCAGGAAAGGGACAGGACAGGCTAAGAACATGGAGGATGACACCTCAAATCAGATTTAATGCCTTGATTTTTGCTATGACTGAAAGTACCTCTGTTGTTGGATGAAGTCAGGAATCCCAAGTCCTGCCCCCAGACCCAGCATTTCTCCTTTTCATGGGTGTAATCGTAGTTTGTGCATGCATGGTTCCCAAAAGAACTTCTAGAACTCAGCCTTGGCTACTGAATGGTGCAGAGGATGATTAAAGGTCAATATTGGAGAGGCACGGCTCTCTTGGATTGTTTTAGGCAAGGATTTTCAAACTGTGGGCCATGATATGGGATTATAAGTTTTGGAGCTATAATGGTGGCCTGTCATGCCATTTAGGTCAATTGAGTAAAATAATGTTTTCAGAGAATCCTGTTGAATTTTGAAGCAGAGGTTATTTTGTATAATTTATTCTCACTTAACGTTGTGGAAGTGTTCTTCAAATTCGTGACTTCAAATGAATCAGGTTGCCATGAAAATCAATGTTAAAATGTGAAAATCAAGGTTCCTTCAGATATTTCTTGCAGGGAAAAAAAAGAGACAGTGTTAATGTTGAAATACCAGAGTGTTAGTATGCATTACTGTGTGCTTGTAGCTGAAATAACTCGCAAAATGAAATAAATTACTAAATATAAGAGGAACAGTGTATAATTAGGTGCTTCAGGACCTATCTCAGCAACAAACAACTTTTAGTTGAAATGTATTATTATGATCTCAGATGATGGCAATATCAGACAAATCAGATTTTGAGATGAAATCTGGCTTGATTGACCATGGGATTTTATTTTTAGACTTTGTTGACCATGGTGGTTGGTCACTGAGTATGTTTGCAAAAGGCTGCCAATGTACTTTTAAAGACCATCAAAGCTTAGTACACACAAAAGAAGGAAAAAACAAATTTACATTATACAAGAAAAAATATTAGAAATAAAGATTCTACCCTTTTATACTCAGCAACAACCTTACAGGTACTAAGACCTCAGTAAAAGGTCTCCCGGTTTTCACTGTATTGGGTGTAATTATGCATGTTTTTTTTCATTCTTTTGTATTCACTCAATACTATCTTTTTAAGTAAATATTCCTTTGTGTGATCCTTTAAAAAACTGCTAACAGCTCACTTATTTCTTAAAGTGGGTTCCTGAAACTCCTGTCCTGCAGCCTTCTGAGTTTGGAACTTTTCTCTTACTGACTTTTCAGCCAGTTATAAATTTTTTTTTAACAGTTCAAATTATTTTGAGTTACTTCACTAAGCTGTACTGCTGATGGTATAGACCTTTTCCTCTCTGAACACCCTGCTTTTTCTGAAAGAAACCTTCACTTTCTTCTCCACAGTTAACAATCTCAAATGGTACCTGACAGACCCTGCAAAAGATCCCTGATCCCCATCCACAAGGTGTCCTGGGACCGTATCCACAAATAGCTCAGTTTTCCAAAGAGGTACCCTAGCTTTCAAAAAGAAATTCACTGACAAAAAAAATTCTCCTATCTGGTATAATTTCTGCACTTCAAGTTCCAGATACCAGGGACTGCAAGGTTCAATTTCAGTGAAGGGAGCTGGTCATTTTTTGGTGAAGTGTCCAATTGTTCTCTTTATTCAGGATTTGCCTTCCTGAAAGAAAACAGCCCCTATCCCAATGTCACTTGTATTGTTATCCACTTCAAATCCTTGTTTAAAGTTTGGAGCTGGAAGTGCAGCCTTGCTTGTTAAAATAGCCTTCAGATTTTCAAAGGTAGTTTGGCATTTCCCAATCCATACTATGTTTCTTTCTGTTGTAGATCTATCAATGGCAAACTACTGGACAAATGTTTGGTCAAAACCTTTGGTAAAACCCATATATTTACAAGAAACTCATAATTTTATGTGAGTATAGTGAACTGTGCTACTGTTTCTGACTTTGTACCCCTGGGCAGTACCTAACCATGACCCACTATGTGTCCTAGATTGCCCTTTTGGGCCTCAGTGAACTGGCTGTTTGCAAGATTGACCACTGAGTCAGCTGACTGTAGTTTTCAAAAGTATTTTCTGGAAGAGGATTTCCAGTTTCACTGAGTGCTTTTCTCAAGTGCGACTGTACAGTAGAATGTTACATTGATACACTGCACATTTAGTTAAACTGGCACTATATGGTTCACCCATAATTGAAGTTGGCTGAGGCATTTTGGATTCCAAATGACATGACTCAACACTGGTATAACCAATCTGAAATTAAAAATGATAGAGATTTCTTTCACATGGGCAATCGGTGGTAATATTACTTTATTGTGTCAAAATGACACAGCCCTTGTTGTTTTTTTTTCCCAGGTCTGGAGTCTCAATCAGGCAATTCACTTGCCCAACTTTCTTGGCTAGTTTTTACCTGCCACTGAACTGGGCCTTCAAACTCTTATGTCTGAAGCTCTTGATTGAAATGATTGTTTTCATAAAGGCTAAGTTGAATAAGTTTTAATATGTTAATTTTTCTTTTGTTATTGATGGGAGTGTTTCTTCTAATACCATATGATCAATAGATACTGTCAACATGCCTCCTGAGGTTTATCCATGAACTCACTATGAGGTGAGTCGACATGGAGAGAGAAAGGCAAAGAATGATGGGAACAGATATGGGATGGCATTGGGGCTTTAAATAGTTATGGTAACGATTGGGGGAATTGGGTGCCAGAGGGGTGCATGTTGGCCTCTGGGGATGGATTGATTAATATAGGGTGGCAAAAAGGGGATGGAAGCTAATGGAGATAGGTAAATAGCAGAGAATTTCTAGGATGGTTTTGGAGAATGTGTGGGGTGAGGCAGCGTGTGCAGGAGAAATGTTTAATGTTTTTAATCTTCATTTTTAAACTTTGACCACAGGACTGGACCCCTGAGAGAAGCTTCCTGCTGAAGCTGCCTTGGCTTCCTGGCTTGTTTGGCCTGACTCGCTATTGAGGTCTCTGACCCCTCAACTGTAAAACTGGCAAGCAGGAAGCTACTTTGAAGAATTGTTTTCATAAATCCTGGATTGCCCGGCCTCTGTGCACAAACCCTGGGAGACAAAATAACTGGGGTCTAAGTCAGGCAGTATTGCTTGGGCATGCCGGAAGTACTGGTGGTGTCCCTGGACTAATCCAGAACCTCAGTCTAATGTTCTGTGACCAAGGGTTCAAATCCCACCCGAGCAGATGGTAAAACTTGATTTCAATTAATAAGCTGGATTTAAACGCTGGTATAATGCTCACCATATAGCCATAGCTAAATGTCATCAGACCAAAATCCAGATCACTGATGTTCTTCAGGCAAGTAAAGTTGTCATCCTTATCTGGTCTGATCAAAATGTGACTGCAGACATACTGTAATATGATTGATTCTTAAATGCTTGATGGGCAATGAGGAATTGTTAATCAATGCTGGCCCAGGCAGCAACACCTACATTCCATGAGCAAACAATAATAGACACGAGTGTCAGACAAATGGGCTTAACAAGGAAGCTGTATTTTAGAATACTTGGCAGAACAAAATAGATCTAATGTCATGGTATGCCTGCCATGTTTTTATGCAACTAATGTCATCGAAGATCACCCACTGCCCACAAATATTATGGGAAAAGGACATGCATAGAGAGGCTGTATAAAAATGGCAGTTGAAGCATGCATCAACAAATATTCATCTACAAATGCAACACCACTGGTCAACAACTATAATTCCACCAAATTGGTGGATCCATCCACAAAATCCAGTTACGCACACAACGTTACTGGACATGGTGATGGAAACCTCAGAGTAAATGATAATATCTAACATGCCAGCAGGTCTGAGAACTCCTGAATCCTTTTCAAGGAAGACACCTTTGAGATCCTCCCTACCAATTCAATCAATAATTCTCTACTACAGAAAACTGGGGGCTTATAGGTATCACTTACTATTTTGTTGATACTCATTGTGCTTGAGACTGCCTTCAAACCTAACAACAACGTGGTTCAGTTTATGTTCATCCGTATCAGGCTATCTCTAAATTCTGTGTGTTAGGACTGAGCCTTCCACTATCACCTGATGAAGGAGCGACTTTCCGAAAGCTAGTGTGCTTCCAATTAAACCTGTTGGACTATAATCTGGTGTTGTGTGATTTTTAACTTCTAACAATCATGCCTTTCTTCATGTCCATATATTCCCTGTTGTTTTAAAATATTCACAGAGGTCATAGAGATGTACAGCATAGAAGTGGACCCTTCAATCCAACTCGTCCACGCTGACCAGATATCCTAACCTAGTCTAGTCACATTTGCCAGCACATGGCCCATATCCCTCCAAACCCTTCCTATTCATATACCCATCCAGATGACTTTTAAATGTTGTAATTGTACCAGCCTCCACCACTTCCTCTGGCAGCTCATTCCATACACATACCACCCTCTGCATGAAAAAGTTGCCCCTTTGATCCCTTTTAATGCTTTCCCGTCTCACCCTAAACCTATGCCCTCTAGTTCTGGACTCCCCCATGCCAGGGAAAAGACCTTGTCCATTTATCCTACCATGTCCCTCATGATTTTATAAACCTCTATAAGGTCATCCCTCGGCCTCCGACACTCCAGGAAAAACAGCTCCAGCCTATTTAGCCTCTCCGTATAACTCAAATCCTCCGACCCTGGCAACATCATTGTAAATCTTTTCTGAACACTTTCAGGTTTCACAACATCCTTCCAATAGGAGGGAGATCAAAAGTTACAACTCCACAGCTACATTAACAAGCTTTTCATTATTTAAATTAGTTAAGTATCAGTTATCATGATTGCAGGCACATGGTGTCTTGTGGTGCAGGGGTAGTGTCCCTACCTCTGAGCCAGAAGACACGGGTTCAAGTCCCACCTGCTCCAGCAGGTTGATTAATAAGACCTATTGTACTTAGCTGACCTTTTTATTTAAGTATCTATTATTGTATTGGAAAGACCTTCTATTTGTAAGTGAATAATTGCCATAAAGTTGTTATCTACATTCATAACCGCAAATGTTTAGGACCCCCAATCATCCACTTTGAGTCAATTTTTAAAAATATTACTAAGCATAGATTAATTAGCTCTTAGCATTTAATTAAAAAACTGGTGAAGATATTACCATATTTTCAACTTGTAATGAAGGAGAGAAGGGAAAAAGTATTTGCTTGTTATTTGTAAATTCAATTCCGTCTCTAGTATTATGATTTGAATTTTTGGAGGCTGGAGAATGCAACATCTGTTTTTCCCAAATATTATTTTGCTTTGTGTCTTCCTTCGATGCACGTTTAATCTTATCTCACTGTAGCCAGCATCACTAACACCTCAGGCAAAGCACATTAGCAGAAAAAAAATGAGTGGCAACTACTGCTGGGTAATAACATTGCATGCCAACATCAGAGAAGCCTTAATGCTACCCAGTTGTGACAGCTTTGCCCACTAGCCTTTTGTGCACAGTCCTCAGACAGCCTACAAACCAAGGAAAATATAATTAATCATTTTATTATTGTGCTGATTATTTTGCAAATCCATTTCATTACACCCCCATTTGGCTTTTAAATTTAGCATCCTTCACAGTACAATGGTCAAGAATTGCATTAACATGGGCAGAATTGTCTTGTGGAGAGGGTGTATGTCCTCTTTTGTTTTGCACATGTCTTCACTAGTAATGATTTTGTAGACTACACAGGCAGCTTATGTTTTAAGATTGAAAATGGATAACCTCAATTTAAGGGGAGCATGATTATTTTAAGGAAGAAAATAATTATTCTAAGTGCTGGAATTCTGAAATAAAAACAGAATATGCTAGAAGTGCTCAGCAGGTCAGATCATCTGTGAACATGACAATTTGAATTTCATAAATATCACAACATATTTGTCAATCAATTTGACATTTTTTGAAAGGCTGTGTTGTATCTTTTATTATTTTTCAACCAGCTGTATTTTCTGTTAAAATTTCTCATTGCTCATTGTTATCATTATGCTGTGCAAATCTTTATCAACTGAAGAAAATGGCATTGCAAGAAAATGAGGTAAGATGGCATCCGACATTTTGTTTGCAATATGTCCAGCTTGAAAAATTAAAGTTTTCTTTTGCAGACAGGTCTCTTTACAGCAAAGTTGTATTTGAAAATAAACTGCATGTTTTGTGCCAGGTGAAATTTAATTTGACCATATATACTGAAAGTAGAATTGGTATGATCTCATTTAAGTCACTACAGCCATGGTTTAATGGTGTGTTATTGGTAGCTCTTCAAAATAGCTATCACTGGGGGGAGAATCTATGATTTGTGATGAGTCATTCTAAATGAGTTCCTTTAAAAACCTAATAATCAATCTCCTGTGGAATTTTATACAGAGCCACGATCAATAACAGTCCAGAGGATGAAACAGAGTTTGTGAATGGGGAGATAGCAAGATTGGACTTGAGGGAGGCTCGTAATTAAGGACCCAGACAAAACCACTTAAGAAAATAAGAGACTGAAAGAGTGAATCAAGCCAGAGTATATGGCTATAGGAGAGGGATGACAGAATAAGATTTGAGGACAGGGAGAAGAGAAATAATAAGCATGATAGAGAAGGGAATTAAAAAGGAGATGCAAAAGAGAAAAGTCAGGAAAAAAAAATCTATAATCGCTGACAGCAGGATTGTGAAACTGGCAATTTTAAGGATGCAATCCCATTACTTTTAATATAATTTCCTGGCATTCTTTTCCTTTGTTTTTCACTTCGCAAAGAGTTGAAGTCTGATTAGAACAAACAAATTGTGTTGAGATGCAAAACCCAAAGCTTTTCAGTGTTTTTGTATTTCAGGTCCCTTTCACACCCTTGATAAAAAAAAAAATCCATGGGTTACCCATTATACAACACAAGTTAATTAAATATACATTCATTATGATTTCCTTGCATAATGTGACACTTGTTGAACAATAATATTTGAAGATACCTTTGGGAAACATGAACACATTTCATGGTCAATGTTCATTGGGCTCAATGCTTTGATTTTTATTGCTGTAATTGTTGAAAATCCAACTTCTCGCACATAGCTGCTGTTAAATGGGATCAATACTGTCTGTGCGATTGAAAAAGCAGTGCTGTGTTCAACAGAACTTCTATACCCAACTATCTCCAGCGACATTTCATTGAACTTGGTTCTGAGGAAGCTGTCTGATGAAATATCAATGAGTCCTTCTAATAGCTTTGACAGGACAGAGGGTGGTGGTTTAGCTTCAACATTCTCATTAAAGTGGTTTTAAAATAGATTGTTCCTTCACAGGTTCTGTAAACTAAGCATCACTGCGTAAGAGGTTTCCTCCTGAGTTCTTGACGAGGTAGTGTTGAGTAGTTAATTTCCCTAGATCTTCTATATTGCTTACCACTACACATAAAATTCATCAAAAATATTGTATTTAAAATAAAACATATCAGAAATGCAAAGTTACTTGAGAAATGTGATTTAGTAGGCCAAACTGGGTTTGCATTCAAGCCGTAAATATACAGAATCAATATCTTGACCCTCAAATATTGGATTCCCTATGGTTGTCAACTCCATCTGAGACACCCTTGTCAAATTAGGTTCTTTTGTCAACCATCTAGGTTCATACAACAAGATAAACTGTTCTATCTGCAAATTAATCCCCGTAAAATTTCAGCTTTTGACAGAGAACTCAGATTTCAAAAAAGGATTCAGAGAAGCTCCACCTGCATGAATTTGATTGGCTTTGCATATAAATTGCTCCCATCTTATCCTTCTGCTTTTTCATTTGGATCATGGATCATTCAGATTTAATGTCTTGGACATTCTATAGTCCCTGAATATTCTGCTGATCCCATCCTTTCAAATTTCATTTTCAGCTTTGTTCACTTGAAAGCATTCTGTTTCTCACTACACTCTTTCCTTGTCAAATTGTGAAAAAATCAGAACTTTTTTATTAATCTTCTTGTTTCCCCACTCACTTTCTTCAATTCTTGCTTGCCTGGGTGTAGGTGTGTCCATTTATAAATTATTGCGACACAACTTCACTGGGGAAAACGTTGCTTCGCATTGTTTTTGGCAGATACCTTGAAGCCTTTCCTCAGACCACCAAGAGGTCATTGATCTCTGGGTTGAGAACGCCTGGTATAATTGAAGGAGATGGAGAAGAGAATGCATGCAATATATAAATGGGATTTAATCCATATATCAAACATGGAACTATATGTAATGAATTCAACCATGTATCTTAATGTAATCAACCTAATTCATAGAAATAGCAGTGGTATTAACCAGTAACATTACAAAAACCATTGGAAACATTTGCTCTTACATGGAACACATAATGAGCAAATACTTTTCATTGGCATTGGACTGTCTCTTTGAATTGTTCCACAACTGCGATCAATAATATCTTCCACAGCAGCTTTTGATTGTGCACTGCTCATGAATCTTTTTCAACCTACTATAACGATCAAAATGGAAAATAAAAATAATTGTAATAACAATTGACATAGTTTTGGTGAGTATTTCTTTTCTGAAAGAAATGTATCTAATCTTTCAGCCATAAGTCACTGTAGTAGGATAGTGTATGGCGGTAGCTGCATGTAAACTATCAACTAGAGCTGCCAAGTATCATGAGCAAGCAGTTATGTTAATTTACAAACATATGCCATTCAAAGATAACAGCTGGATATATTTATTTCATGGAATTTCAAATTGTATCAGACTTGTTGATCTCCAATTTCTTTCCTAATGTCGTGATGTGGAGGTGCTGGTGTTGAACTGGGGTGGACAAAGTCAGAATTCACACAACACCAGGCTATAGTCCAACAGATTTATTTGGAAATACAAGCTTTCGGAGTGCTGCTCCTTCATCAGGTAGCCACCTCATGAAGTAGCAGCACTCCAAAAGTTTGTACTTCCAAATAGACCTGTTGGACTATAAACTGGTGTGTGTTTCCTAATGTCAACAAGGAAATCATATTAGGCCAAGCCAGCTCAACTCTGTGAAACATTTAAATCAATGTCATTTGCTTACACTTGGCATATTGAATTGAATATTTTCTGACTCTGGAAATGATGAACTATGTGCCTAAGAGCTAAAATTGTGAAGTATTGAGGAAAGAAACACAATGTTCATTCAGTGTCGATTCACACGAGTAAGATTCAGGCTGGATATTCATGTTTGCAATGTAAGGCAGGAGTTGGAAGTTTCTTAGCTGAAAGTACCTGTCTTGGTGAAATATGTATTGACGGACTTAATTTTAATTCCTGGGATGAGGGGCTTGACTCTGGCAACAGTTTAGAAATGACCAGATGGGTAGCTGAGTGCTGAGTGGGGTTGTTGAAAGGTTTTCCTCCATGTTCCTTCCAGTTATTTTGTTCAACTTTAACCCCTCTAACCCCTTCTGTTCACATTCTCTCAATCTTCCACCCACTTCCTATGCACCACAGTCGCCAAATGATGCCAATGTACATTCATCCCATTGGTCCCTAAAACCCTCTATGCCCACTTATGCCCCTCAGCGGCCACCTTTGCCCTTACATTTTACATGACAATCTACTCAACACTTACCATGGGCTGACCTCAGCAGCCATGCTGAGGTGAAAGAAAATAAAGTTCTAAGTGTGTACTACCAATTTCACAATAGGAGAAAATTTCACATGTGTACTGATAACTCATATCAAAGAGAACTAATCCTTCAATAACCTATTGGAGATGCAAATAAAACTGAATTTATGGCACCAATCTAGTCCCCCAGTTAATTACTCAATTAGTAACACCATTATCATGATAACATTTAGAATCATTTCAACAGGTATCTATTAAAACTGAATGATTTTTTTTTTACTCACAGATCTACAAGCAGGTACCCATTTCAAAATTAGCAGGGCAGGGAATTTAGATGAGTTGACAGGTTCTATATACTTTATATATCCATCTTGAGCCCCTTGTGTCTCCTCCATGGAGCACACACTGCAGGTTGAGCTGTCTTCAAATGAAAATCTGGTCATGGGGCACTGGCAACAGTACTGGAATAGAAGGGAGTCCTTCTGGTGGGATAGGCTTCACTTGAACTATGCTGGAACCAGTGTCCAGGTGAACTGAATAACTAGGGCTGTAGAGAGGGCTTTAAATTGACAGGGAGGGTGGGGGTGGGTGGTGTGAGAGAGGGAGAATGTAGACTTACAAAGTAAATGTGTATGATAGCAAAATAGTACTGTTACTTGAAAAACAATACTCTGAATGGGACAGGAAGAGTACAGAGAATACAAACATTGAAAAAAAGCAGCAAATAGGGTGAAAGAGTAGGGATGTTTTGGGGGTGGTGTGGGGAATTGACAAAAAGGCAAATTTAATGGCTTTTTACCTGGAACAAATTAAAAGAATTCATGGCCCAAATTGAGGTCAATGTATCACCTTATAACCAGTAAGGTCACATGGTTACAAGGACACCAAAGCTGTGACTTTTTGAAAGGACAGACAGGAAGGGAAGGATGCTGGAATAGCTTTGTTAGTACTGGAGGAGTAAGTACAAGAGCAAGAAATGATCTTGGAATTGGTAGATATAAAATCCATATTAGTGGAGTCAAGAAATAATAAAACAAATAAGACATTGATAGGAGTAGTCTTTAGGCTCCTTAATAGTTGTTATGTGACAGGCCAGAGAATGAATCAGTTAATAATGAGCTATGTAACAAAAATAATATATTTAGTAGGTGACTTTAATATTCATGTAGATTGGAAATATCAAATTGAGAGCAGAGGTAGACACAAGGAAGAATTTATAGAGTGTATTCAGGACAATTTCCTAGAGTAACATGTTGTGAATCCAAGCAGGGTTCAGGTATTTTAAATCTAGTAACGTGCAATGAAAACAGTTTAATGATCTCATAGTAAAAGATCCTCTAGGGAACAGTAGCCATAACATTGCAGAATTCAATTGAAAGTGAGAAACTTATATCAGTTACAACCATACTAAACTTATATAAGAGTAATTACATAGGAAAGAAGGCAGAAATAACTAGATTTAACTAGGGAAGCAGAAAAGGTGGTCAAGGAACTAATTGTAGACTTTTAAGAAAATAGTGCATGATTCACAACAAAGATATATTCAAATGAAAATGAAGGACCCTAGAAAAGGGAAAAAAGGAACCATGGTTAACCATCAAAGTTAATGATCGTATTGAAATACTCCACAGAGGCCAGTATCCTGTCAGCAAGTTACCCTTTACTTACACATGGAGAATCCTTGAGACTGATCCAACTCTCTCAGAGCCAGCTCTTAGAGTGAACAGGATGTCTGAGACTCAAGTAGTTATCTGTCAGCCAGGGCTTGCTGATTGGACCAACAGCCCAAATCAGGAAACTCACATTCTATGAGGTCTACCTGGCTGACCTTGTTACAATCACCACAGTATCAAACTTAAAGAAATAAAACAAAACATGGCAAAGATTTGTGGTAAACCAGAGGGTAAGGAAGGTTTTAAAAACTAACAAAAGATAATCAACAAAGAAGTAAAGAGGGAGAAATATAAACTTTGACAATAAACTCATAAGTATGGTCAGTTCTTCTATAATGTGATGGTTGTGTTCTTATGCAACCCGCATTACAGAAAACACACTTAGAGTGCTTAAAGTGTTGGTGTTGTAATTGCATTACAGCCAACACTGGTTTTAAAAGTTTGCTCTGTAGAAGGAGTATCCCCAATTCATTAATCATGTTATAGTGAATTTGCGTTGATGAAATAGGCGTTAGAACAGAATGACCTGTAATGTAAAAAAGGATAGTAAGAGCTAATAGAGAAGGTGATGGCTGATAGTTGAAAACATGGGCTAATGGGTGATTTTGGCAAAGTAAACAACACATGGGATTCACAATTATATTTGTATGAATCTAAAGGTAACAGTGAAAAATCATTGTCTATTGCTTTACTTCACTTTCTATTGATTGAAAATTCTATTCGAGGTTCCTTTAATTGATAGTAAGTGCTTTGGTAAAAACGTATCCCAAGTAAATGTACTTTCTCATACATGAATGATCCATTATAACAAAATGCCTCTTTATCGACATTCGTATTAGCATCTGTATGTGTTTATTCTCTATAATAACATTGCCATTCCATTCTTCAGAGATTGCATTTTAGTTCTTTGTGTGGATTGTAATGAGAAAGATTCTTAACTTTTCAATTATCCTTCTCTGCCTTAATGTCAGGTTATCATCAACTTTGTTTCACATGCCATTTTATTTGCCACTTTCATAAATTAGACTGCTTCCTCTGGTCCTCCTTTGCATGCAGGGACAGGAAGGCAGTTCACAAATTGGATCAGTTTGTTTCACATGGCTGTTTATTTGTATTCAGTCATTTAGTGCCTACATGCATGTTCAAACATCTTTGCATAACCATGCATTTAACACTTTGCTCCCTGAGCCACACTTTAAAGTGCCACTGTACTTCTGCCTTGCCTAGCTGTGTAACACAGAAACACAGCCAGGCAGTCTGCTCCTATTTGTCAGCAGACATTAGTCAGAGGTTTTGATGTGTCAATCTATGTAATTACACTATTTCAATGTCACAGCAAATACACTGCATGTGCATTGGCCAAATTACAATGTCTCAACATCAAGTCCAGAGAGGCAGCTGAGTGTCAGGGGATCCTGAAACAGAGAGTCAAGGGCAGTGTTTTGGGCATGGTCAGTCACCTGCTTGGGGAAGTCAGAGTCAGGGGTCAGTCTCACTGCAGTTCAGGGATGAGCCATGGTCAGCCTTGAAGGTCCAGTGCGAACAGCTAGGGGATTTGTGCATTGTCAGTTGGGGAGCTTCACGGAAAGTGATCAAGGAGTTGGTCAGTCAGTCAGGACTATTTATCTGAGTCCGTTAGTTTAGCAGAACATAGTTAGTTTGGGAATTAGTGGAATCAATGTCATGAATGAGTATTAGAGGACACTGTTGCAGTGGGGATGGGGTGAAACTGCATTTGGTTTTGTAGAGAGCAGCCTGGGGAGTGGAGGGTTCACAGAAGGTGAAGGCAAGGGGAATCAGATACATAAGGTGAAGAGCCAGTAGTCAATATGATGGCAGATATAATAAGGTCCAAAAATGTCCTATCTCACAGTGTCAAGATGGCCTTTGTTGTTGCTCCATGTCCCATTGCACAGAAGACTATGTTAAGCGAACACTTGTAAAGGCTGTGAATGCTGACTGCTCTCATTACCTAGACCTGTTTTTGTTTGTTCTGTTCCCTGCATACAGTCACTATGAATGTGACTGATAGATTCAGCCAGAGCACTTGTGATCATTGCTGTTGCTATGGTACAATGATGACACAGAGAAAGGAACAGCAGCAAATAAGCCCAGGAACAGCAGCAACCTCCAACAGACGCTGAACAGCTTCAGCATGGAGAGGTCAGAGCTGTAGGATTCCTCGGAAACACCGAAGGGCCAGAGTCTTTTGTCCTCAGTGTCATTTCCTATGTATTGATGAGACATACTCTCAGCGCAGACTGAACGGGTCCCAGGAACAGTGATTGAACTCTGACCTGAAAGAGTGGGTGACCATCCTATCCAGTGATAACAATGTTGAATGTTTCTGCGACTCCACAGTGTCCCCAGATGCAAGGCATGATATACTGTGAACATGTCATATTGAGAGAGCCATATCAGAACTCAGCTGAGTTCATCAATCAAAAAGCATTCTATCCCATCAATGTGGAAGCGATCTATGATCACTGGTTCCATAGTTTTGAAGTTGGTGGCCATTTCTCCAGCTTTCTTCATTTCTCTATTCTGTAACTGAGGAATGTACTTAGGTATTGTGTACCTAAGATGGTGCCATGTGTTGGTGACATTGTTCCAACTGTCACTAATCCCCTAACTAAAGAAACTGTACCTAAGTACCTTTGTATCTAAGAAGACAGTATAGACTTATTGACTTTTCACTGTATGTGATTATAAAGCTAATTCAATTCAATTCAATTCAATTCAGCTGTCATAGTTCCTACACCCTTGAGAACCCTCTTATGCTGCTTGAGTGTTCAGATGCCTCACTGTGTTGGCAGTGAAAGGCAACTCCAGACTACCATCAGCGCACTTCGGGCTCTGATGAGCAGGAGAATCAGGTGAAGGAGCGCCGTGGGAGTGTGTTAGGTAGTTTAATAAGTTAAGTTTGGGATAATCATGCAAAAAAACTTACTCGACTTCATGGAGAAACAATCTCCAGGAAACTCTGTGAAAATGGTACTTTGTCAAAGTATGGTAAGATCCAGCCCGAAATCAATATTGAAATATTTGAAATGTATTTGCCTCTCAATACTGATGTTGTTGATCTCATCTGAAGCAGTGTTACATGTGGTACAACCATCTGCAGCATCACCTCCATTAGAACAGAGAAAATAGTGTGGATTCCTATTTCTTGACTGGTATGGGCAGCATGGTGGCACGGTTGCACAGCTGGTCAGGCACCTGGGTTCAATTCCCACCTCAGGTAACTGTCTGTGTGGAGTTTGCACATTCTCCCCGTGTCTGCGTGGGTTTCCTCCGGGTGCTCCGGTTTTCTCCCACAGTCCAAAAGAATGTGCAGGTTAGATGAATTGGCCATGCTAAGTTGCCCATAGTGTTAGGTGAAGGGTAAATGTGGGGGATTGGGTCTGGGTGGGTTGCTCTTCAGAGGGCACCACACTCTATCGCTCCTCGGTCTGTATGGGATGATGAATGGTTTTCTTCTTAGATCTCTGCAGTTCCCATGGTGAAGGTACACCTACAACAGTAGCAACATCATTTAAGTCACATCACTTTGTTACCCTGGATACATATTTACAATTCTGTCACTTTCCGGACACAGGTAATCTATTTTAGTTGCAATCAAGTGAAATCAATTTCTAAACTGTGTTTATCTGAGAATCATTAAATGTTCCTGTTTGATTAAAAAATATATAATCACACACCATGTAACTGTTTGTAATATAAAATTGGAGCTAATATTTCCATAAAATTTGGTATTTAAAGCCTCTGTGTAATGCGTCATTTTCGATATGTAGTATCTAGTACAAATACAAAAATCACATCAATCTATTTAATGTTTTTCTATTATTTATACCTCTAAGATATTTTATTTTGTTTTTTGCTGATTTATTCTTTTCCTGGATTACAGTTACAAACTATATAGCCACCTTGTGCATGGCAATTAGTCAGGCATATATCTCAACAGTGATTGCCAGAAAGCTGTTCCACTGTTGATGATCTCTCAGCCAAATGTGATCCTGTCTCACTTATTATCCAAAAATGTTCACTTCCAGTATGGCTTAGATTACTTACAGTGTGGAAACAGGCCCTTCGGCCCAACAAGTCCACACTGCTTGAGTCTGAGTAACAGCTTGTCTTTACTCCTGATCAGTTCATTCCAGAGTTATTGCTGAGTGAAATAGTTTGTTACGTTGATTTATTCAGTCCATGAACAGTTATTAAAATTCTAAAGTCTATAATATCACATGACATAGAACCTGTTAACCTGCTTCCAATGAACTGCTCACTAACTATTTTCACTGACCTTTAAACTAATCTATGTAACCTATTAAAATAGCTCAGTGTCCCATCATTGCTCCGAGGCAAAATCAAATTTTCAATTATCAAAACACCTTTTATCTTGAATGCTACATTAACTAACATCCATGTGAACATTACAAACACATAAAGACAAAGAAAATGATCTCCAAAACATTGATTTTTCTCCTTGGCTTGATGGCATTACTGTTGTTGGATAGTTGATCTGGGATGCTAGCGAGGCCACACCCAGAGTGTGTCTACAGTTTTGCTCTCTTTATTTGAGAAAGGATGTACTGGCACTGGAGGGGATAGAGAGGAGGTTGGTTTTGGAATTGAGTAAGATCTTGGATGATTTTCTCATGGCCTCAGTCCCACTTACACACCTCTCAACATAAGCCTTAATTCCACTACTGTTCAAAAACGTATCTATCTTAATTTTAAAAACATTCAATGAGAAAGCCTTGATTACTTCACTGGACATGGAATTTCACAGATTCACAACTCTCTGGTAAAGAAGTTCCTCCTCAGTTCAGTCCTAAATCTGCTCCCCCTAATTTTGAGGCTCTGCTCTTTTGTTCTAATTTCACTCCACCAATGGAAACATTCTCTCTACGTCTATTTTATCTATTCCTTTCATAATTTTATAAGTTTCTATAAGATCCCCCCTCATTCTTCTAGATTCCAATCAACATAGTCCCAGTCTACTCAATCTCTTCTCATAAGCCAACCCCCTCAACCTAGTGAACCTCCTCTGCACCCTCTCTAGTGCCAGTACATTCTTTCTCAAGTAAGGTGACCAAAACTGCATACAGTACTCTAGTTGTGGCCTCACCAGCGTCCTTTACTGCTGCAACATAACTCTCCTGCTTTTAAACTCAATCCCCTTAGTATTCCATCAGCCTTCTTAAATATCTGTTGCACCTGCAGACCAACCTTCTGTGATTCATGCACAAGGACACCCATGTCCCTCTGCACAGCAGCATGCTGTAACTTTTTATCATTCAAATAATAGTCCCTTTTGCTGTCATTCCTACTGAAATGGATGACATCACATTTATTAATATCGTACTCGATCTGCCAGAACTTTGCCCACTCACTTCAACTTTGAAAATTTTTACAGTCCTTTTCATAGTCCTCTGCACAGTTTGCTCTACTCTTTGCGAATGTGCAGCATTATTTGTGTTTCCCCACAAGTGCTAAATGGCTTTGTGCTAAGGCCCCTGTAGTGAAGGTTTGCTGAACAAAGGGCCTTGCTTTTTCTAAATCTGTTTAGCAAGAACAGCTCAGACGTTGCTACTTCAATGCCTGCCATCTGATAGATGGGATTGTTACAAGGAGCTTGTCAGTGACTCTCTGCATTTACTATTCTTTGATGTGTGCTGATGTGTCTTATTCAGGAAGATTGCTCCTTGTGGAGCAATGGAAGCCAGCAGTAGGTGAATTGAGTGCTCCGTGGGCAGGGTCTTGTATTGCTCTCCATCTTCCTAGGTTGGTATCATTAAGCATTATGATGGCTGGTCTTGGGCTAGACAAACTCCAGCCCTTCAGGGACATCCCTTGGGAGTTCAGGGATGCTTTTGACCTTCACAACCCTGGCAGGATGCTTTATTCCACGGAGCCATGCAGCCCTATCAAGTATCTACACAGGGTGCATCTCGTGGCTTTTAATTTCATTTCTTTGCTCACTCACTTTGCATTTACTTAGAGGCTGGCTGCCATTTTATAACTGTTAAGCCAGAGGACAAGACAGGTTAGCATTTGAGGAAGGTGAACTGGATGAGAGTGATTAAGTGGAGATACTGCATGTAATAATGAGGCTTGTTGTCTGAGTGATGGCAAGGATTGGGTGCAATGGCAAAATTAGAGTAAATGTGAGGTTACAGTGAGGAGATGCTGGCACTAAGCTCTGCAGAGCACAGAAAATCATTGGCCTCTTTGCTGCATTGCTGTGATTTCTGTTTAATCCTGGATACATCACTGGCCCCAGACTAATGTTTGATACTTTGGCCACCTCTGGTACTTTGCTTGGGTGGATGATGACCGTCCTCTTGGCCAACCATGGCCTACTCTAATGAGCAGGGTAACCACTTCCCTGTTTGGAGATGTATGGTTTCCTAAGAGGCCAATATCTGAGGTGGTTCCTGACTTGTTGTGTTTGAGATGGTGTGCAGTTGGGCTTTAAATATGGTGCCAGCCATTTGTATGCTGTACAGCAGCAGGAAATCACACCTCTGCAGCACCAGGGGTGATCAAGAGGGACACCAAACCTGCACAATTAATGAGGTGAGTGACAGAAAATAATTTGAGAAAAGTCACTGTGAACTAGGATGAAACACCTGCCATGAAAATCTCTGAAAATAACATTTAACCGAAAGTGGGAAATCCAGCCCTCAGAAAGTAGTGGAGGTGACTCCTAGCCAAAACCAGGTTTCAGAATTGCATTATAGAGTCATAAAGCACGGAAACAGGCCCTTCAGCCCAACTCGTCCATGCCAATCACGTTTCCCAAACTGAACTAGTCCCATTTTCCTGCATTTGGTCTGTATCCCTCTAAACATTTCCTATCTATGTACCTGTCCAAATGTCATCTAAAAGCTGCTGTGTTCACTTTCACTTTCCAGATCTGCTGCCCCCTGTGGGTCATGCAGCAGCATTACCTTTACAATCTCAGTGATCTTCAGGAAGAGTGAGTGGATTGTTGAAAAGGGGAATCTCAGGGTGCATTTTACTATACAGACACCCTTCAACACTTCCTTTGAATGGAGTGGTATCCTTACAAAGAGTAGATCAGGATCACAGTGGAAACATTGGAGAAAAATTGTAAATTTCCTAAGATTGGAGTTTAGAGGGAGAGCTTCACTGTCTTATTTTACCTGCTGGTCACTTATTCAGGAAAAATCTAGGCCTGTATCTATAAAGCAAGAAAATTAACTAACTCTTGTTTAAAACATTCTACTCAGGCAAATGCTTTGTTGGTCATAGTGATGAGCAATGAAATTCCCTCAAAAACAAATAAAATTAAACAGACATTACAGAACTGTAGTCAATGAAAGTTCACACAGCTCATGCTTGGATATTGCTCAAACGAGGTCAGTATTTCCATGTTACATTGAAACAATTATTGCAAAAAAGACTCTTCAATACTTTAAAGGCCAATACCGAATACATTCATCTTTAATGTTGGAAAGGAAAGAGTAGATGGTGATTTAAAAAGTGATAATCTATCATTTTTGTTTGGAAAAATCAGCCAGCAAAGGAGAATATATATGCTCTCTCAATACTTCATTGCCTGTAAAATATTTGAAAATCCAGTGATTGTGAAAGGTACAATCTTTTTTTTTTAAATGAATTCTCAAAAAACACATCTAATTTATATTTTACAAATTCAGAATTAAACATTACAAAGTATATATCTAGATGTGTGTTTTGGCATTTTATGAATATTTGGGGTACGCTTGATGTGACCATTCACTCAATATTAATCTGCAGGCACAGTACATAAAAACAACAACTATTGAAAGGTCCCCTTATATCAGGATCAATATACTTCGAACATTTTGGATAATGTGTAACATTCATTGATTATTTGCTAATGCATTGCATGTGGCAGCAATCTACAAGGAGTATGTTACACTAATAATATTAAATTTGCAATGTTCGCTGCTCCTCAGCTATGCTTCAAATGAAAGGCATAGATAAAATGCTATTGAGGATGGTGTCAGGAGCTAAATATACACTGAGCAGAAATTTATTCACTTTTCAGTTCAGAGTTGTTAAGTATTGAAAGACTAGCACTTAGTGCAGTGAATGGTAACTGATGATTGATCAGAAGCATTCAAAATGAAATCTTGGCTCTATAGGGAGTATGGCCTTGATATTAGAAGAACAGCAAGAAAAGGATTATTTGTGCAGATTTTGAAAAAAGTCTAAATGAAATGGCAGAGCAAACTCAATGAGATGATTTGCCTTTTCTTATTCCAGATCACTCAGCTACATTTTCCAGCCTGACATCGATCCATCACTTTGTTTCAGCATCTTTCTCCAATTTAAAATCGCTGCTATTCAAAGGGAGTCAAAAGTACCCGTGATCCATCCAACCCTTTTAATAATTGCTGCCATTTTTAATCTCCTTTTCCTCTATCTTTTATGTCACCTGCTTGTGTCTTAGTCTGTATGGCCACCTCTCCTTACCTCCCTCCTTGATATTCAATTTTCTCCAGTGTAATATCTGTACAAAATCAAAACTGCTCTAGCAACAAATACATCCCCAAATTAGGTCATCCAGCTCTAACTTTATTACTCTAGAATCCCTACCATGTAGGAAGAGTTCATTCAACCCATTGAATCTGCACCAACCCTCAGTAGAGGATCCTATCTAGACTCACCCCTGTAACCTTGCATGGGGCTTTTACCATGGTTAACCTACGCACACCTTTGGACTGTGGGAAGAAACCAGAACACCCAGAAGAAGCTCACACAGACATAGGGAGAACATGCAACTCCACACAGACAGTCACCCAAGACGTAATTGAACCCAGCTTCCTGGTACTGTGAGGCTGCAGTGCCCACCGCTGAGCCAGCATACCATCTCTCTGCTCCACTATCCAGTTGTCTAGCAATGCCATTTCTGCCTACTTCTACAAAACAAACCTTAGTCCAGTAGTGTTAAAAATATCTTTTCTTAAGGGTTTGCTAATACTAAATAAATTAGATGACACTAATCATTTATAACATTATCTATTCCAACAAAATTACCTTAATTCAAGAATCAGAAATGTGCACACTGTTTGTATCTATTATCTACTTAAAATCTTTGATTGAGATTGGCGATCATTGTTGGTCATCGATGGATTGAAAATTCATATCTCTTAATCTTCTCCCTCCTGATTCGGTATCTGTATTTCTTATTGGTGTTTACTAAAGATGTAGGAAGCTTTGTTTATATTACATAGTTACATAGGGAAGAATCTTTCCAGGCCCTAATAATATAAGCTATGGCCAGAAATTTGGGAGTATCTCGTTACAGATCATGCAAAGTCATTTGTAACACAAGGAGCAACAAACTGTATATTCCAACCAAGTTTCAGACACTGAGACAGGTTTTTTGCTATTGAGCATCAACAAACTATAGCTCATTATCACCTTATCTCGCCTCATTAATATGCAATCTCTTATTCTACCACTCACTGGGTGTCAAGAATTTCCAACATGTAAGTTAGAGATGGCACTTGGCAGCTTGAGCTCACCACTTGCTCCTCTGGAATTCTGTCTTGGCATCAGCAGCATTGTTGCAGGGCGCACTGCAGAGCAATGGCTACAGGCAGTCCATGTTCACAAATGCTTGTATCTGTATCTGGCATGTACCCCCACCTCTTTGTACCATCATGTCACAGTGGAGACTGTTGGCCTCAAGAGATTTCATTGAGTGATCCCTTTGGTCATTTGTGTCTGCAGGACCCAGATGAACTGAGTCTTTCCTGTCCAGAAGCAGGTGAACCCTCCTCATGTTCACCTCTCACAAGACTGAAGGGAGTGGGGGCACAGCAGGGTCCAAGTCAGCACTGGAGTATCCCAAGAGGAGAGGTCTTGGGGGCCTGAATGTGTTGCCTTCTTTGGTTGGGTGTGTATTGGTACTGCCATTGAGCCATACAGTCATAAAGATGTACAGCATGGATAAAGACCCTTCGGTCCAACTCATCCATGCTGATCAGATATCCCAACGCAATCTAGTCCCTCCTGCCAGCACCTGGCCCATATCCCTCCAAACCCTTCCTATTCATATACCTGTCCAGATGCCTTTTAAATGTTGCAATTCTACCAGCCTCCACCAGTTCCTCTGACAGCTCATTCTATACACGTACCAGATACCTGGGCGTGAGGTCAAACAAAGAAAATTGGATGAGTAGGCCATTCAGCTTAATTGAGTCAGCTCTGTCATTCAACATGATCATGGCTGATTATCCAACTCAGCTCCGTGTTCCTGCCTTCTCCCCACACTTGTGATCCCTCTAAAACTAATAACTATATCTAACTCCTTCATGAAAACATTCAATGCTTTAGCCTCAATTATTTTAATATGGCAAAGAATTCCATAGGCTCACTACTCTCCAGGTGATAACATTTGTTTTTGTATCAATCCTAAATGAGCTGCCCCATGTTTCTGGACCGCCTGGTCATCAGGTGCATCCTTTCTGCGTTTACCTGTTGATTTTGATAACTACAGCAATGGAGTGCAGACCCATGTGCTTATCCAGCAAACACTGAGACTGCTGGACCTGTTCTTCTATGGCAGACATCATCGTGCCTACAGAGGCAACTATACATTTGCACACCTGAGGCAAGAAGGGTTCCAAGTTAGTCCTAGAGTCTTTGCATCAGCTTCCCCAGTGCCCATGACAAAGCTGCTTGCTGCCCCTGTGTCTGCTTTTGCATTTTGATGGAGTTCCTGACTGCTGACACCAAGGGCTTCTCTCCTGCCTGGGGCTGAGCTGGTGCCTGGTCTCCTGCAGTCCTCCCAGTGCCGAGGATCTGGGGTATTTCTTCCTCAGCCAGCTGTGAACAGGTGGACATGAGATGCCTGCTCTGATCTAGAAAGCATCCTCACTGAAGTGTCAGCATCTGAGCTGGTGGAGAACAAAGAACAAAGAAAATTTACAGCCCAGGAACAGGCCCTTCAGCCTTCCAAGCCTGCGACGATCCAAGTGTACTGTCTAAACCTGTAAATCAATTCCTAAGCATCTGTATCCCTCTGCTCCCTACTTACTCATGCATTTGTCCAGACGCATCTTAATGAATTTACTGTGCTTGCATCTACCACCTCCACTGGCAAAGCATTCCAGATGCCCACCACCCTCTGTGGGAAGTGCTTGCCGTGTGTATCCCCCTTAAACTTTCCACCTCTCACCTTGAAAGCGTGACCTCTCGTTATTGAATCCTTCACCCTAGGAAAAAGCTTGTCTCTATCCACCCTGTCTATACCCTTCATGATTTTGTAAACCTCAATCAGGTCCCCCCATAATCTCCTTTTTTCTAGTGAAAATAAACCTAACCTACTCAACCTCTCTTCATAGCTAGCACTTTCCATACTAGGCAACATCCTGGTAAATCTTCTCTGCACCCTCTCCAAAGCGTCCACATCCTTTTGGTAATGTGGCGACCAGAACTGTACACAGTATTCTAAATGCAGCCGAACCAATGTCTTGTACAATTTTAACATGACTTGCCAGCTCTTATACTTAATTCCCTGTCCAATGAAGGCAAGCATACGATATGCCTTCTTGACCACTCTATCCACCTGTGCAGCAACCTTCAGGGTACAATAGAGCTGCACTCCCAGATCTCTCTGCCCATCAACGTTTCCCAAGGCTCTTCTGTTCATTGTGTAATTCGCTCTAGAATTAGACTTGCCTAAATGCATCACCTCACATTTGACTGGATTGAAAACCATCTGCCACTTTTCTGCCCAACTCTCCAGTCTATCTATATCTTCCTGTATTCTTTGACAGTCCCTTATGCTTTCTGCTACTCCATCACTCTTTGTGTCATCTGCAAACTTGCTGATCATAGCAAACTTGTGGGCACACAGAGAAGGGAGCCAGAAGGTAAGTGGAGACCAGTTTAAATTAACATTTTTCTTTTCGCAGTCTGTTTTTTTTTCAACTAGGAGCAGGAACCCGGAAGTCGTCAACAGAGGCTTCTGGGAAGGTAAGAAGTTTGAGTGGAAAAGGAACCCGAGACACTTCTCCCACCCTCCCTTCTCCTCTAACCTAAGAAAAGGACTCAGTTGGCTGAACAGGTAAGCTACTTAGTGTTCTTGTTTTGGAGACTTAAGTGTAGAGTTATGGCAGCGCAGGCAGTGGAATGTTCCTCCTGCAGGATGTTTGTGGTAGGGGTGACCACCGATGCTCCTGCCGACTTCACCTGCAGGAAGTGCAGCCAGCTCCAGCTCCTCACAGACCGCGTTAGGGAACTGGAGCTGGAGTTGGACGAACTGAGGATTAGTGATGGATAGAAGCTACAGGGACATCGTTACGCCAGAGAACAGAGGTAGCTGGGTAACAGTTAGAGGTGGCAAGGGGAGGAAGCAGGCAGTGCAGGGATCCCCTGTGGTTATTCCCCTCAACAATAAGTATACCGCTTAGGATACTGTTGGGGGGGAATGGCCTAGCAGGGGTAAGCTGCAGTGACCGTGTCTCTGGCACGAGGTCCGGCTCTGAGGCCCAGAAGGGAAAGGGGCAGCGGAGGAGAGTGCAAGTTATAGGAGACTCTACAGTTAGAGGGACAGACAGGTGGTTCTGTGGACATGGGCGAGACTCTCGGATGGATGGTTGCCTCTCGGGTGCCAGGGTCCGAGACGTCTCGGACCGTGTCTTCAGAATCCTTAAGGGGGAGGCTGTGCAGCCAGAAGTCGTGGTGCACATTGGCACCAATGACATAGGTAGAAAGAGGGGTGGGGAGGTCATTCAGGAGCTCAGGGAGTTAGGCTGGAAGCTAAAAGCTAGGACGGACAGAGTCGTCATCTCTGGGTTGTTGCCGGTGCCACGTGACAGTGAGGCGAGGAATAGGGAGAGAGTGCAGTTGAACACGTGGCTGCAAGGATGGTGTAGGAGGGAGGGCTTCAGATATTTGGACAATTGGACTGCATTCTGGGGAAGGTGGGACCTGTACAAGCAGGACGGGTTGCACCTGAACCAGAAGGGCACCAATATCCTGGGAGGTAGGTTTGCTAGCACTCTTCGGAGGGGTTTAAACTAATTTGGCAGGGGGATGGGATCCGGACGTGTAGTGAAGCAAGTAGGTTAGCTGTTTTTCAGGATGTCCAAGAATGTAGGGAGGCTGTGGAGAAGGTAGCACTGACAGGGAATACTTGCGGACACAGAGATGGGTTCAAATGTGTATCCTTCAACACAAGGAGTATCAGAAATAAGGTGGGTGAACTTAAGGCGTGGATCGGTACTTGGGACTACGATGTTGTGGCCATCACGGAAACGTGGATAGAAGAGGGACAGGAATGGTTGTTGGAGGTTCCTGGTTACAGATGTTTCAGTAAGTTAAGGGGGGGGTGGTAAAAAAGGAGGGGGGTGGCATTGCTAATTAGAAATGGCATAACGGCTGCAGAAAGGCAGTTCGAGGGGGATCTGCCTTTGGAGGTAGTATGGGCTGAAGTCAGAAATAGGAAAGGAGCAGTCACCTTGTTGGGTGTTTACTATAGGCCCCCCAATAGAAGCAGAGATGTGGAGAAACAGATTGGGATACAGATTTTGGAAAGGTGCAGAAGCCACGTGGTAGTAGTCATGGGCGATTTCAACTTCCCAAATATTGATTGGAAGCTCTTTAGATCAAGTAGATTGGATGGGGCGTTGTTTGTGCAGTGTGTCCAGGAAGCTTTTCTAACTCAGTATGTAGATTGTCCGACCAGAGGGGAGGCCATATTGGATTTGGTACTTGGTAACGAACCGGGACAAGTGATGGGCTTGTTAGTGGGTGTACATTTTGGTGATGGTGACAAGAATTCTGTGACTTTCGCCTTGGTTATGGAGAGAGATAGGTGCGTGCAACAGGGTAGGTTTTACAATTGGGGGAAGGGTAAATACGATGCTGCAAGATAGGATCTGAGGAGTATAAATTGGGAGCATAAGCTGTCAGGGAAGGATGTCGTTGAAATGTGGAACTTTTTCAAGGAACAGATATGACGTGTCCTTGATATGTATGTACCTGTCAGGCAAGAGAGAGATGGTCGTGTGAGGGAACCTTGGTTGACGAGGGAGGTTGAATGTCTTGTAAGAAGGAAAAAGGAGGCTTGCATAAGGTTGAGGAAACAAGGTTCAGACAGAGTGTTGGAGGGAAACAGGATAGCCAGGAGGGAGCTGAAGAAAGGGATTAAGCTAGCTAAGAGAGGGCATGAAAAATCTTTGGCGGGTAGGATCAAGGATAACCCTTTTATGCATATGTGAGAAACATGAGAATGACAAGAACGAGGGTAGGCCCGATCAAGGACAGTAGTGGGAGACTGTGTATTGAATCGGAAGAGATAGGAGAGGTCTTGAATGAATACTTTTCTTCAGTATTTACAAATGAGGGGGACCGTATTGTTGAAAAGGAGAGTATGAAATGGACAGGTAAGCTAGAGGAGATACTTGTTAGGAAGGAAGATGTGTTGGGCATTTTGAAAAACTTGAGGATAGACAAGTCCTCTGGGCCTGACGGGATATATCCTAGGATTATGTGGGAAGCAAGAGAGGAAATTGCAGAACCGTTGGCAATGATCTTTTCATCTTCACTGTCAATGGGGGTGGTGCCAGGGGACTGGAGAGTGGCGAATGTTGTGCCCCTGTTCAAAAAAGGGAATAGGGATAACCCTGGGAATTAAAGGCCAGTTAGTCTTACTTCGGTGGTAGGCAAAGTAATGGAAAGGATACTGAGGGATAGGATTTATGAGTATCTGGAAAGACACTGCTTGATTAGGGACAGCCAGCACAGATTTGTGAGGGGTAGGTCTTGCCTTACAAGTCTTATTGAATTCTTTGAGGAGGTGACCAAGCATGTGGATGAGGGTAGAGCAGTGGATGTAGTGTACATGGATGTTAGTAAGGCATTTGATAAGGTTCCCCATGGTAGGCTTATGCAGAAAGTCCGGAGGCATGGGATAGTGGAAAGTTTGGGCAGTTGGATAGAGAACTGGCTAACCGGCCAAAGTCAGAGTAGTGGTAGATGGTAAATATTCAGCCTGGAGCCCAGTTACAAGTGGAGTTCTGCAGGGATCAGTTCTGGGTCCTCTGCTGTTTGTAATTTTTATTAATGACTTGGAAGAGGGAGTCGAAGGGTGGGTCAGTAAATTTGCAGAAGATACGAAGATTGGTGGAGTTGTGGATAGTGAGGAGGGCTGTTGTCGGCTGCAAAGGGACTTAGATATGATGCAGAGCTGGGCTGAGGAGTGGCAGATGGAGTTCAACCCTGTCAAGTGTGAGGTTGTCCATTTTGGAAGGACAAATAAGAATGCGGAATACAGGGTTAACGGTAGGGTTCTTAGTAAGGTGGAGGAGCAGAGGGATCTTGGGGTCTATGTTCATAGATCTTTGAAAGTTGCCACTCAGGTGGATAGAGCTTGTAAGAAGGCCTATGGAGTACTAGCGTTCATTAGCAGAGGGATTGAATTCAAGAGTCGTGAGGTGATGTTGCAACTGTATAGGGCCTTGGTAAGGCCACATTTGGAGTACTGTGTGCAGTTCTGGTCGCCTCATTTTAGGAAAGATGTTGAAGCTTTGGAGAGGGTGCAGAGGAGATTTACCAGGGTGTTGCCTGGAATGGAGAATAGATCATACGAGGATAGGTTGAGAGTGCTAGGCCTTTTCTCATTGGAACGGCAAAGGATGAGGGGTGACTTGATAGAGGTTTATAAGATGATCAGGGGAGTAGATAGAGTAGACAGTCAGAGACTTTTTCCCTGGGTACAACAGAGTGTTACAAGGGGACATAAATTTAAGGTGAAGGGTGGAAGGTATAGGGGGGATGTCAGGGGTAGGTTCTTTACCCAGAGAGTGGTGGGGGCATGGAATGCGCTGCCTGTGGGAGTGGCAGAGTCAGAATCATTGGTGACCTTAAAGTGGCAATTGGATAGGTACATGGATAGGTGCTTAAGCTAGGACAAATGTTCGACACAACATCGTGGGCTGAAGGGCCTGTTCTGTGCTGTATTGTTCTATGTTCTATGTTCTATACCAACAGTGCCCTCTTCCAGATCATTTATGTATATTACAAATGATAGTGGCCCAAACACTGACCCCTGTGGAACACCACTGGTCACCTTTCTCCATCTCGAGAAACTCCCTTCATCTACTACGCTCTGTCTCCTGTTGCTTAGCCAGTTCTTTATCCACCTAGCTAGAACATCCTGCACACCATGTGACTTCACTTTCTCCATTAGTCTACCATGGGGAACCTTATCAAACCCCATTACTAAAGTCCATGTAAATGTCATCAACAGCCTTTCCTTCATCTATCAACTTGGTCACTTCCTCGAAGAACTCTATTAAGTTTGCAAGGCACAATCTCCCCCGTACAAAACCATGTTGCCTATCACTGATAAGCCCATTTTTTTCTCTCAGTACCCTCTCCACCACTGACGTCAGGCTCACTGGTCTGTAGTTACCCAGAATGTCCCTACTATTCTTCTTGTACAGGGGGACAACATGAGCAACCTTCCAGTCCTCCGGGACCTCACCTGTATTTAAGGATGCCACAAAGATGTCTGTCAGGGCCCCAGCTATTTCCTCTCTCGTCTCCCTCAGCAACCTGGGATAGATCCCATCCGCTCCTGGGCATTTATCCACCTTAATAATCTCTAGCCTACCCAACACATCTTGGATTAGTGGTGCTGGAAGAGCACAGCAGTTCAGGCAGCATCCAACGAGCAGCGAAATCAACGTTTCGGGCAAAAGCCCTTCATCAGGCTTCTGCCCGAAACGTTGATTTCGCTGCTCGTTGGATGCTGCCTGAACTGCTGTGCTCTTCCAGCACCACTAATCCAGTTTTTGATTTTCAGCATCTGCAGTCATTGTTTTTACCCAACACATCTTCCCTACTTATGTCTGTGGAGGGACCGCAGAAGGCAGTCTTGTTGGGGCTTTTCCTGAGGCATCCATTGCTCTTTTTCCTAGAGGTGAAGGAGGGGTTACCTTGTGGGGTAGACCTCTTTATGGTGGACACTGTGGAGAGTTCGCATTGGTTCCTGGAGGAAATCAATGAGAGAATGTTGTGGTGGGAAAGAAGATGGACTGTTGAAAACAACACTGATCCTTTGTGGTTGGAGGATCCCAAGGCGGAAGATGATTTCACCAGTTTCCTCATTTCCCCTCCCCCCCACTTTATCCCAGATCCAACCTTCCAGCTTGGCACCACCCACTGGACTGTCCCATCTGTCCATCTTCATTCCCACCTATCTGCTCCACTCTCTGTTCCAACCTATCACCACTGCCATCATCCCCCACTTCCATTCACCTCTCGCATTCCCTGCTTCTTTCCCCCCTAGCCTCACCCCCCTCCCGTTTATCTCTCAACCTCCTTGGGCAGCCATTCCCCGCCCCCCCCCCCCCCCACCTTGAAATGTCAACTCTCCTGTCCAGCTGTGATTTTCCACCTCCACTCTTGTGACTCTGATCTCCATCATCTGTAGTCCTCACTTTCTCCCAGCATTTGCAAGCACCGATATAGTCTCCAGCAACCCTCCACATGATCTAGTTGGCACTTTTGTACCTCTTATGGATAATTTTCTTCTGCAAGGAGACAAAGTGATGGATTGGTTGAGATGGAAATGTGTGGCATTGCTATTAATGCTGTGCAGGTAAGGGGAAAGTTGGTGAACTGTTTCGAGTGGGTAAATGGGCACTGCAGAGGCTGTGCAGGGGTAGTAATGTGGGAGGTTTGAGAGCAAGAGTGACTGAGGGAAGATTGTTGCACACAATAGTAAGAGTGGTACACATGAGAATTGGTCAGAGATAGAATGACTATCAGCTAACAGAGTGCAGAAGGCTTGTCTTGTGGCACTGCTGTGCAGACTGTAGGGATCACGCTGACATGGGTGAGGACTTCAGGCCAGACTGTCAAAGCTCTGGTGGGATGACTTTCACGAGTGGTTCTCTGGGAAGTTGATAATCCTCCTCTGTACTATCCAATCCACCAGGGCCTCCAAGTCCCTGTTTGCAGGGTGTAGCACCGATTGCTTTTTCTCGGCCATGACTGGGGAAAATGTCTGCAAATGAGCAGGGCAGCTCCAGATGTCCAGCATGTTACTAGGTGAGCAACTAATCCTTTATATATGGCACTGGAGTCAAGTATGTCAGTATGTCTTGGTTATCGTGGTAGAGCGAGCATTTCTGAGCACATCAGGTGGGAGAATAGGGCTGGCATCAGATGAAAGTGTTTCCAACGCAGTGTACTTGTTGTTAATGAGATGAGTTTGAGACGATAGACCATTTGTACACAGGAATTGGAAGACCAATTTAAAATTTGTGCAAAACAGCAAATTGTGGTGTAGTAAATACTGCCGAAGACTTCAAAAGAATTCAACAAATCATGAAAACACTTATAGAACAGTGTATAATTTGTAGTTGACAAGAAAAGAAACTAGGAGAATCTAGCACTGCTTAGATGAAAATAATCTAAGTAGAGTAGTAGAGCAACAAGATCTAGAAGTGTAGATGCAGTTACTAAAAGTAACAAGACAGTAAAAAGGACACAAAAAACAGACAGGACACTGAAGTTCATTTCTAGATGACTGGAATTGAGAAACATTGAAGTTATTGCTAACATAACTCAAACTTTGCACTGCACTTGGACTGAATTTTCAGGCCCCTTATCATCAGTTTGACTTGCAGAGGGACTGTGACATTGGATATCACGTCACTGAGACTTTGTCCCTTCCCCACTTGCCCTGACATATTCTGTCAACATTCTACCAGCAGGGAGGGAGGTGCAGATAGCCCGATTTTCTCTTGAACCAACTGAGGCCCTTCAATGGTCAATTGATCCTCTTGTTATTGCTGGAGTTTTACTGATGGTGCTGGAAGCTGATGTGAAGATTCAGTCTGCCAGGTTAGACCTAGCAGACTGGTGACTGGACATGGGGCTGCTTTCTGTTTTGGCACTTTGCACCATCCATGAGGCCCTTCATGAAGGTCATGTGTGATTTCCCCTGATTTCCCCTCCCTATCTACTCTGATGGCCCCAGCATCCTGTTTCCCTCAGCAGCACTTGGGAGCCTCTGGGCTTAAATCTCTGGATTTAAGTCCGGCTCCATCATAGTGGGTGGTATGGTGGCACAGTGGTTAGCACTGCTGCCTCACAGCGCCAGAGACCCGGGTTTAATTCCCGCCTCAAGCAACTGCGTGGAGTTTGCACATTCTCCCCTTGTTTGCTCCAGTTTACTCCCACAGTCCAAAATGTGCAGGTTTGGTAAATTGGCCATGCTAAATTATCTCTAGTGTTAGGTGAAGGGGTAAATATAGGGGGGTGGGTTGCACTTCGGCGGGTCGGTGTGGACTTGTTGGGCTGAAGGGCCTGTTTCCACACTAAGTAATCTAATCACTGCATGTCTGCTTCTGGTGACAGAAGTCCAATGTTTTTGGTGACACTGTTGGATCAAGACACCTGCTGGCTGTCTGATTGGTGGGAATTCCTTTGTCTATTCATTTCTTTTGTGGGATGTGGTCATCGTTGGCTGTGCTAGCATTTATTACCCATCCCTAGTTGACCTTGAGAAGATGGTTATGAGCTGCCTTCTTGAATTGCTGCAGTCCATCTGCTGTGGGTTGACCCTCAATGCCATTGGGGAGGGAATTCCAGGACTTTGACCCAGCAACAATGAAGGAACAGCGATATACTTCCAAGTTATGATGGTGAGTGGCTTGGAGGGGAACTTGGAGGTGGTATGTTTCCATACATCTCGTGTCCTTGACCTTCTAGATGGAAGTGGTTGTGGGTTTGGAAATTGCTGTCTGAGGATCTTTTGTGAATTTATGCAGTGCATTTTGTAGATAGCATGCACTTCTGCTACCGAGTGTCGGTGGGGGGAGGAAAAGAATGCTTGTGGATGTAGTGCCAATCAAGTGGTCTGCTTTGTCCTGAATGGTGTCAAGCTTTTTGAATGCTGTTGAGGCTGCGCATATCCTGTCAAGGAGAATATTCCATCACACTCCTAACTTGGGCCTTGTAGATGGTGGACAGGCTTTGGGGATCAGGAGGTGAGTTACTCGCTGCCATATTCCTAGCCTTTGACCGGTTTTTGTAGCCACTGAATTTATGTGGTGAGTCCAGTTGAGTTTCTGATCAATGATAACTTCCAGGATGTTGATAGTGGGATTGCAATGGGGGCAGAAGGTTCACCCCAAGCCAATTACTAATCTGATAGCTATTAAATAGTTGTAGTCAATCCAAACAAATGATGTGAACTCATCCATGAATTTTATGCTCTTATTTGTGATGAACTCCAAAACTATAACCCATTGATATAAGATAGTAACCAAAAATAACAATACGAAATGTCCTACCCAAACATTGTAAGCTTGCAGAACTCACCACCACAAGGAATAGATTAGATTCCCTACAGTTTGGGGGCAGGACCTCCGGCCCAACAAGTCCACACAGACATTCCAGAGAGTAACCCACCCATACTCATATCCCTCTGACGAATGCACCTAACACTATGGGCGATTTAGCATGGCCAATTTAGCTGACCTGCACATCTTTGGACTGTGGGAGGAAACCAGAGCACCTGGAGAAAACCCACACAGACACAGGGAGAATGTGCAAACTCCACATAGAAAGCCACCCAAAGCTGGAATTGAACCCAGGTCCCTGGCACTGTGAGGCAGCAGTGCTAATCACTGAGCCACCATGGTTGAGTTGAATAGCATAGATGTATGAAGGAGAATCTATAGAAATGCATAAAGGAGAAAGTTATGCCAATTAAGTTGAATGAAGAGGTAGAAGAATGCTTGTTTGGAGTATAGATCAGTCGGGTTAAGTGGTCATGCGTTAATTTTGTCATATTGAAATTTGCATTCACAGACTTCTAAGTCTCCAATGATTTAACAATATAAAATGTCAAATAAGTTGTTATGCACAAGTTTACCTGGAATGAAAATAAAACAAAGAAAAGTTCTGAAGAAGGATCACTGTTTTCTCTTCATAGATGCTGCCAGACAAGCTACGTTTTTCCAGCAATTTGATTTTTTGTTTACCTAGGATATCCAGCACTGAAACAAGCCTTTTGCCTCAATTCCTTAGTATAGAGTTTAGTTTCCACTTGGGACTCCTCTCATCTTATCTCATCTAAATCAACCATCATAATCACCTATTCCTTTGTCCCTCATACACTTGCCGAGTTTCTTCTTAAAAGCAACTATGCCGTTTCCTTAAACAGGTCCTTGTGGCAGTGATTTCCACGCTTTTATCACTCTTTGGAGAAAGATGTTCCGATTGAATTCCGAATTGGACTTCTTGGAGACTGTCTTCAATTGATGGCCCCTCGTTTTGTTCTTTATGGGCAAAGGAAGACATCCTCAAAGTTAACAGGCTCTGATGGAATGCTTCTTAATTATGGATGGATAAATGTGCAGTGGCTTTTTAAGCTGCATCAATCTGTCTTGTGTTAGAACACTAAGTGTACTGGTAGAAAGGGAATTCCATGTTGCTGACCCAGTGATAGTGAAGGAATAATGATATAGTTCCAAGTCAGAATGATGTGTGGCTTGGCGGGAAATTTGTCTGTGGCTGATGTCACCCTTGTGTGTGGTCCCCTTGTCCTTCTACATCTTTTGATTATTCACCAAAATGGTTGTAGTGTTCTCTTTGATGCCTATTTCCAGTTTTGTTGAGATGCTTCTTAAAAGCCAACTTTTTCACCAATTATTTGATGACGTCATGCAATTTTTTTTTCTTTGCCTTGGTTGTACCTCAGGTGATATTTGTGAATATTGTAGCTGCCATATAAATGCAAGTTGTTGTTGACATCTGAAGAAGTGTGCATCTTGCCTCTGAAGATGAAGAAGATGTGATTCATTGGTGCAATATTTCAGTTTAAAGTGCTGACCAGAATGTTTTGGAGTTAACTGTGGGGGAAAGAAGGAGATTTGAAGAATGGCAAGGAGCATGTCATGGAAGAAATGTTTAACGATTCTGATTGCTGCAACTGAAACAGCTGCATATCCAGGAAGTTGTTCCTTTTGAAAAAGGCCTCCCATCTTTGTAAATTACAAGAAATAGCTACAAAGTTCAATTTGGTCATTTTTTTGGCATTTATAATCTTTGTTTTCTAGCTGAAGCTGTGACATATTCAACATGTGATTAACAAGAGATTCCTGCTGTGAAAAATACAGAACTCACAGAGGGGAGAAAATAGTAATTGAATAGCATTGAAGTTTTCAGCTGGTGAATTTTCTTCTATCTCTGATATGTTCTGCAATCAAAGCTGTGTGAGTTACTGAGATAATCCCAGCATTACAGCATCTTGGTCTAATGGCTCTGATGAAACACTATTTCACATGGCATCATTGATTATACTTTCTATTTGCAATTTAGGAATTTTAAAAATAAAGTCTGTACATTACTGCTTCTCCTGGCTGCACAATTGATTGGATGAATATATGTCTATTCATATGGATTTTCTGCTTTTCCTCTGAAGGACCTTTGATCTGGTTGCCAGTTGCTTGAACCCTTAATCACTTTCACAACAGACTTGAGGTCCGTCCTTCTCTACTTCTACAAGAAAATAACCTTCAGCATGTTTCAGACACAGGCCCCACACATCTGATAAAGAGCTTTCAGCAATGCTGTTCAGATACCAAATGGGTGCACCCATACCTTAGATTAGATTGCTTACAGTGTGGAAACAGGCCCTTCGGCCCAACAAGTCCACACCAACCCGCCGAAGCGCACCCATTTCCCTACATTTACCCCTTCACCTAACACTACGTGCAATTTAGCATGGCCAATTCCCCTAACCTGCATGTTTTTGGACTCTGGAAGGAAACTGGAGCACCCGGAGGAAACCCACACAGACACGGGGAGAATGTGCAAGCTCCACACAGTCAGTCGCCTGAGGCGGGTATTGAACCTGGGTCTCTGGCGCTGTGAGGCAGCAGTGCTAACCACTGTGCCACCGTGCCGTCCTTATCTCTTATTTATTTGTTTGTGGAAACTTGTGTCGAACTGTTTACCCGAATCAAGACCATGTGAAGAAACTCAAAAGCAGCATGCGACCCATGTGCAAAGAGTTGAAATACACATGCATTCAGAGGGTGTGGTTTCCCCCTCATTTCATTTACCCCAGGATATTTTGGATTCCACTGAAAGATGGAGGACCATCTTCACTGGTAACACAGCAGGTCCAGTGTTACCAAGATAATAAACTGAGAGAGAATTTGCCTGATCTTTCGGTTCAATTTGCTATACTTATGGCTCAGAGATACAGAAGAAGTTGGTGATGGGCTTTGCGCTTGTGTATGACTGAGATTGGAGGAGTGCACTGTCCTTCTCTCGTTCAATTACTCCACTTGTCACATTATGTATTTAACTGTTTCACCAATCACTGAACTAACTAATTATATACTTTATTACTTTTAGAATACAAAACAAAAAAAATGACCAAATTTTGTTAAGAGGCAGCAAAATTATTGTAAAAACAAAACTTATTTGGCAGAGATGCACAGCTGACCAACACAAAGTCTTAAACACAAAATATAAATGCTAGCCATTCTAAATGACCTAATGCATGTACATACAGTAGTCACAGATAACTAAATGAATTTTTCTGCAGAGACCACCTTTAATAATAATTCAGCAAAATACTTTTTTAATTTTTGAAGTAAAACCAAACATAAAATGTTCCAGTTTGCTTTCATTTGTGGTATTCTGCTGCATGTAGAATGAACATTGAATATAGAACAGTACAGCACAGTACAGGCCCTTCAGCCCTCGATGTCGTGCCGGCCTTTTATTCTACTCTAAGATCAGACTAACCTACATACCCTTCATTGTACTATCTTCCATGCACCTATCCAAGAGTTGCTTAAATGTCCCCTAATATATCAGACTCTACTACCACTGCTGGAAGTGCATTCCATGCACCCACCACTCTCTCTGTAAAGAACCAATCTCTGACATCTCCCCAAACCTTTCTCCAATCACCTTAGAATTATGCCCTCTCATGATAGACATTGCTGCAATGGGAAAAAGTCTCTGGCTATCCACTCTATCTATGCCTCTCATCACGTTGTGCACCTCTATCAAGTCACCTCTCATCCTTCTTCACTCCAATGAGAAAAACCCTAGCTCCCTCAACTTTTCTTCAAAGGATATGCCCTTCAGTGCAGGCAGCATCCTGGTAAATCTCCTCTGCACCCTCTCTCAAGCTTCGACATCTTTCCTATAATGTATTGACCAAAATGGAATATAATATTCCAAGTGTGGTCTAACCAGGGTTCTCTAGAGCTGCAGCATAACTTCACGACACTTAAACTCAATTCCCCTGCTAATGAAAGCGAACACACCATACGGCTTCTTAACAACCCTATCAACCTGGGTGGCAACTTCGAGGGATCTATGGACATCGACCCCAAGATCCCTCTGTTCATCCACAGTGCCAAGAATCCTGCCTTTAACCCTGTATTCTGCATGCAAATTCAACTTTCAAATTGAATCACTTTACACTTTTCCAGGTTGAACTCATCTACCACATATCAACCCAGATCTGCATCCTGCCAATGTGCTGTTGCAACCTACAACAGACCTCCACAATATCCACAACTCCACCAACTTTGTGTCAATAGCAAACTTACTAACCCACCCTTTCACCTCCTCATCCAAGTCATTTACAAAAATCACAAAGAGCAGAGGTCCCAGAACTGATCCCTGTGGGACACCATTGGTCACCAAGCTCCAGGCTGAATACTTTCCATCTACCATCACCCTCTGTATTCTATGGGCCAGCCAATTCTGTAGGCAGACAGCCAGATTTCCCTGTATTCCATGCCTCCTTACTTTCTGAATGAGCCTACCATATGGAAGCATATCAAATGCCTTGCTAAAATCCATATACCCCATATCCACTGTTCTACCTTCATCAACATATTTTGTTACATCCTCAAAGAACTCAATAACGTTTATGAGGCATGCCCTGCCCCTCACAAAGCCATGCTGACTATCGCTAATCAAACTATGGTTTGCCAAGTAATCATAAATCCTGTCTCAATATCCTCTCCAATACTTTGTGCACCACTGTGGTTTGTGATTCCTAGGATTATCCTTACTCCATTCTTGATCAAGGGAATAGCATTTGCCAACCTCCAAACATCTGGCGCTACTCCAGTGGACAGTAAGGACGCAAAGATCACTGCCAAAGAGGAAGCAATCTCTTCCATCGCTTCCTGTAGCAACCTAAGGCATATCCTGTCTGGCCCGGGGATTTATCTATCCTTACATTTTTCAAAATTTTCAGCTCATCCTCCTTCTTAACATCAACATGTTCGAGCCTATCAGTCTGTTTCACGCTGTACTCAGAAATGTCAAGGTCCCTCTCAGTAGTGAATACTGAAGCAAAGTATGGAATCATTGTGCACAAGAGGTTGGCACCAGGATCTTTTCAGAAACTGTACATTCTGAAGGCATTGAGAAGAAGTCTTCAAGAAGCTTCTCAGGAGAGTTGCTGCGTCAGATCTTTGTGCTCAGAGTGGATTCTGTACAAGGTCTCACAAAAAATGAGCAATGTGGATTATTTATTAGAAAGCTGAGCAGCTACTGTTTTTCTAAACAATATTGAGAAAAATACTTAATTCTCCTAACAGCCATAAACCCAGACATGTGATGGAAAGCATCCTTTTCTGTGACCTTTCCAAGACAATCTTAGACCAGGCATTGCCACCATCTTTCAATTTTCGCAATGTTTGAACATGCATCTCAAATAAATCATGGAAGCACTTTCATAACCCTCCAGACATCTCAGTTAGGAGACTCAAAAGTCTGGCAGAAAGGCAAAGAAAGGTTGGACAGATCTGTTTTTCATTTACCCACCAAATTCTTAATACCTTTTGACTTTCAGTTCTCTTTGTTGTTAACCTCTGTGCCCTACAAATGTGTTTTTATTTCTGCCCTTCTTGCTTGGTGCCAGTTCCTACCAGGCTACCATGGCTTGTGTGTGATTGTAAACAGACCATGTTACTGACCTGGCTTACTGCATTAAACTGGAATGCAACCATTTCAAGTGCCAAATACTTTGGACACACTGTGCTCATTGAATGTTGGTAAAGAATAGACCCAGGCCATTACAGTGCTAAAAATTACTTTATGGATGCTTGGATTATTTAATTTAAAGTTATAGCTAGGAGGAAAAGAAATATAAATATTTTAAGTTTAACAAGAAATTGCTGTTTCATGGTTCATTTTCCTCTTTGCAATGAACCTAAACTATTTTGACAGACCTTCAGTGTTACACTATTAAAGAGCCAGTTAGCATAATTATCACACCAGGAACCGCTAGAATTTTCCATGTTAGTGTTTAGTTGCACAATCCTTGCTAAAATATTAGAAGCATGTTTTTGTCCTTATCTGTCTCTTGCAGGTTAATGCGAAAATAAGAAATCATTGAGTAATGCAGCATGGAAAAGACCTTTCGGCCCATTGTGGCTTCAAGCATCTAATTTATTCTAATCCCATTACCCAGCACTTGACCTGTGTCCTTGTATGCTGTGGCACTTTGAGGGTGTATCTAAATGCTTCTTTATTATCTTGAGGGTTCCTGCCTCTCCCACTGAATCCCAGATTTCCACCACCCCCGGGTAAAAAAGCAGTTCTTCAACTCGCCTATAAACCTCCTGCACTTTACCTTAAAACTGTACTCTGAGCTACCGCCCTCAACCCATTAATGAGCCCCTCTACTAAGAGGAAAAGGTTTTCTTATCTGCACGATCTGTATACATCACTAGAGCAGTGGAACTGGGGGTCTGGTCTGGCCTAAAGCCTTCAACGTGTCTTTTAGGCTCTGCAGTTGCTCAACACTGCATGAATTGAAGGAAAACCAATTACTTGGATTTGCAGGAAAACTATCCATTGACTTGAATCATTTCCAGCACAAAGGATGGTGACTGTAATTTATGGAGAACAGTCACCATAAACACAGGGCATCAAGTTAAGCACTTCTTAAGTACTTCTCCTGAGCTCAGTCATCTGCAGCTACCTTGTCAAAGATCTTCTCTCTGTCATAACAGCTAAAGTGGGCTGTAAATCTGCTCAACAAATGTTTCTGCGTTTGATGCTTTCATTTCACATCTATTGCATTTGCAGATTTTATTCCTTTGTTTTCAAAATCCCACATTTTCTTTCATTTCTGTCGTGTGGGTGTCATGCTGCCTTAGGCACATGGGAATAGGAATCCACCCGTGAGTCTGCTGTGCCTCTTAATTAGATCACGGCTGGCCTGTCCTTCAATTTCTTCTTTCTCTATTCTTTGATGTCTTTAACTAATACTAAAAACAAAATCGACCTCAGTTTTGGTCAATCGATTTGTCTTAAGACCTATAGATATTTAAGGGATAGAGTTTCAGAATTTTACTGGCGATTGTGTGAAAAGATGTTTCCTCATTTTGCACCCAAAAGCACTCCCTTTCATTTTGAAATTATAATCTCCTCCAACAAATAAGCTTTTCATACACATCCTATCAAATTCTTTTTGCACTTCAAACATTGTGGACAGTTCACCCCTTAATTTTGCATCCGAAAAGAAATAGAAGCTCAGTTTATGAAACCTATCCCCAGCCCTGGTGTCTTTCTGGCAAATCTACACTTTCTCCCTCAGCAGCCAATATGTCCTTTCTGAGATGCAGGGTGAAACTTAATCCCCTAAGTGAATCTTAGGGGTGGCACCATGGCTCAGTGGTTAGCACTGCTGCCTCACAGCACCAGGACCTGGGTTCCATTCCAGCCGCATGCAACTGTCTGTGTTGAGTTTGCATATTCTTCCTGTGTCTACATGGTTTTCCTCTGGGTGCTCCAGTTTCCTCCCACAGTCTAAAGGTGTGCAGGTTAGCTGGATTGCCCATAGTAATGAGGAATTAGTCATGGAAAATGCAAGGTTACAGGGATATGATAGGAGGGTGAGTCTGCGTGGGATGCTCTTTGGAGGGTCGTTATGAACTTGATGGGCCAAATGGCCTGCTTGAGATTCTATGACCTCCCCACACTGTGTCTAATTAGGTGGTAGCATGGTGAATACAGATCCCATCACCCTTCCATTTCCACCCCAGTGAAGTCTTCAGTGGGAAAGCCCATCCTGCTGTGAAATGAAGGCTTTAGGTGAGTAATTAATGCTGGTGTGAGGGCCTCATCCTGTACCCATTGGTATTAGTTCAATGGCAGGCATAGAGCTCACCTTGTGGCTAACACGATAAAATGGGCCAACAGCTCTTGATTGTTTCACCTTCTGCCTTCATGACCTTTGATTCTGGGAAAAGCCACCACTGAGCTTGAGCCATGTGCTTGAGTGGGGCTTAGTTCAAAAGAGATAGCAAGTAGATCTCACCAGCTGTCCAGCCAACCAGTGAGATCCTCGTTGTTTTCATAAATACCATTCACAGTATTCAAAACTAAACACAGTACTCTAAATGGGCCCTGATCACATCATCAGCATCCATATAGTTGAAGTATAATTAGTAATTTATTGTCACTTGTAGTTTTTACAAAAAAATAGTGAAAAGTGTTTAAGTTGCCATACTGCAGCACCATTTTTAATAACAAATTATATTTATATATTATAAAGGAGAAAAGTAATTAAGACAATGTCTATCTTTCCTTGCCCTCTGGAGCCCTGCAGACATTCAATTCATGGCTGCAGGGCTCCAGAGGGCAAGGAAATCTGACATCAAAACCATTACAAGCAAAGTCAGGCTGACACCGAAGCAAGGAGTCCCAGGCTGGACCCAACATAATGCCAAAGAAGCCATTGAAGCAGCCACAAGACATCTCAGGTCAGGCTGAACTCTCAGAAGATGCTGAAGAAGCCACAGTAAGGAATCCTGGGCCATTGAAATCCTGAACCAGGAACCATTCCCATTAGTTAAAAAAAAATCCCAGAAACCAGACAAGGAATTCACATTCTTTTGGGATAAACAGAAGGAAGAGATTGATTGATTGGTTTTTAAACAAAATGGACAAAGTGACTTGTAATTGTAATTGGCGTCTTTTTTATTCCGGCAGCCATGGAAATAAAAGCCAACATTTGATTAGTCTTTTTGATTGCTTTTTTATACTAATCTACTGTCTTCCAAGAATTTGTACATAGAATCCCAGACCTCTTTGTTCCTCTATATTTGCTGGTCTCTCATTATTTAGTGACTATTTTGAATTATCTTTCTTGGATCCATAATGGATGCTCCCACACTTGCCCACATTGAATTACATTCGTCACAGTTATGTCCATGCAAATTTCTCTTTGTAAATTTCTTTTTTCCTTTGTACAACTTACTGTGATTCTTACAACTGGATTTAATTGGATGTACTGGACACATAATACCTGATGTTTTCATTTAACTCATGAAAAATATAGTGAAAAATTGAGGACCCAGAACAGATCTCAGTGGAGCACCACTTGTTGTACCAGTCCTCAGTTGAAGGCATGCTGCACAAAATCAGTCCACTCTGAATCACTTAACAGTCAGGTAGTTCTCCCAATTTTTGTCTCCCATTGAATCAAATTAAATCTTAGCCATCCATATGATTTGCTACAAATACAATAGGTATGACTGAATTAGCCAAGTGCAAAGGCCTCTTAGTAACATAAAGCTGGAAAATTCAAAAGTAAAAGGATAACAAGATAAGCTCATAAGATATTGAGAAAAAAAGATAATTTGCTCTACAATATCTGTTATTGTAGCACACAACAGTACATAAATGGAGAAGTTGAAGCAAATGCTAAAATAACTTGACTTTTCAGTCACCTGCTAAATTGAAAAGCACAAGTTGATGTAGCAGAGATTGGAATTTTGTACCAAGTGTGCAGCAGGGAGGAAGTCATGCTGGTTTGATTACATCAATATTCATACTCCATTGCACGAACACAATAAGAGCAATGCTTTCATTTTCATTTAAAAGCTTTAGACAGTGATTAACAGTAACTTGTAACTCGTCATTTACATATAAATTGCAGATGCATGCGCAGGGCTTTGCATGAACAATGTGAGCTGCCTTAAAGTGAACAAAGAATGATCAGTTTACAAAAACAAATGAGTTTTATATTAATCCAATTTGCATTTTATGTATACGTTTATCAATAAAAATAGATTTGATACTCATCCAAGATCTCTTTGAGCAACCAGATGAATAATAGTACCGATGAAGGCCTTGTGGTAGATCACCTCTACTCTTTTTTTATTTGTTCTTGGGATGAGGACATTACTGACTAAGCCAGCATTTGGTTTCCATTTCTAACTGAGTGAAGAGTCAATCGCATTGCAGTAGTTCTTGAGTTCACACAGATATCCTTCCCTAAAGGCTATTAGTGAATCAGATGGGTTTTTATTACAATATGTATTGGTTACATGGTGGGCAAAGGCTAGCTTTACCTTGAATGTAAATTTTGCTATCTGACATAGTTGGATTCAGGCTTCTGGACGACTAGGCGAAAGTGAGTACTGCAGATACTGGAGATTAGAGTCAACAGTAGAGTAGTGCTGGAAAAGCACAGCAGGTCAGGCAACATTCAAGGAGCAGGAAAACCGACGTTTCGGGCAAAAGCCCTTCATCAGGAATCATTACTTCTGGATTACTAGTCCAGTGACGTTACCATGGCATCACTGCCTCCCCTAGTTAGAGATGGTACAAGCAGATGATGGTAAAAGAAGCTAAGATGGAAACATGCATGCACAATACACAGAAGATGAGCCACAGAAAGGTGGCTGAGGGTGTATTGCTGCAAGGGTCTTGTGAATTGTCTATCAAAGCTTTGACAAAGAGGTGGACAGATTCTGAAACATGATGTGAATCATTGTGGTTTTTTTAAACCAGTTTCACATTTCTTCTATTTTAGTTATAATAGAAAATGAAGAGAACTCCTGTGTGAGTTTCACCTTGGAACTATTCCAGATGAAGATGTGGCATCTGAAAATGCTGAACTTAATGGCTGAGTAATGGCCTCCACCATAGCCTGGAATGCTGGTCCAAATCATCTTGAGGTCCATTTCAGAAGGCCCGATGGAATTAAATGTAAGGCTATCAAATCCCTGCCATCAGGCCTTTGATTCCTTGAAAGCCCATCCTTAATAACTTCCAGTCAATCAGATGACCAGCTCTTGAGTCCCAGCTCTTGAGAACCAGTCAAACAGACCTTGACAGTTAGGGGCAAGAGGACATGATATGGCGGAGATGGGATAAATGTTGATAAGAGTTGTTCTGGAAGGCAGGATAACTCTTGTGATAGGAGCAGTCCCTGTCGCTGCAGAATGGTGGAAGGGGTTTCAGTAAGGCACAGGATGTCTGAACCACAGTGCCTGTGATGTGATTTCACTTTCTGTGAGGCATTTACCTAATTTGGCAAAGCTTATGTTATTCCTCAAAACATAAGAAACTAAATGTGGATATTATGGTGCTGTAGAATCCAACAGGAGTTTATTTCAACTAACTATTATACATAGAGAAATGGTATAAATAACATTAATAACATTAGATTACAACAGATTAGTATGCTTCCAGAAATGTGTCTTGCTTCAAGTGATCCTCAGAGTAGTATGGCCTGTACCCTCACGTTACCTGTTATGATGCAGTGATAAAATCATGAGCATGTCCTTTAAATGGATACTACTATGAGACATAACACATTACCGTTCCTTTCAAAAATTAACATGTGTCCCAAACTGATATACATGATTGTACATAGACATATTTTGTCAAGTGGACATTTATACAAAGAGGTGAAAGAGTTTATAAAATTATCATTTCAAACTTCCATGCAATGCTTTGGAGATTTGATAGCTCACCCTGATGTTGGGATAATCTGGACAAGTGCACATTGTTCTCTGTGGCATGTGACTGACAACTTAGTGTCTTGCTGCTAGTTGCTGTCACTTAACATCACTGCAAAATCATCATCATTATCAGAACATTCTTTGTTACTTTGTTCATGCATGATTGTTGTACCATAAATGTTTTGAACTGTCTTCAGTTCTTTTACAATGTAACTCTATGATTGAATATCTCCACAGAGACTGGTATCCCATCACCAAGTCACCCTGTATTTTCACGTGCATTTTACTTGACTTCCTCAGAGTCAGCTCTCAGAGTGAACAGAACCTCTGACACTCCTGTTTATATCAGGAAGCCAGGGCTCCCTGATTGGACCAGATTAACAATCTGATCCAGGAATCTCACGTTCTATGAGGTCCACCTGGCTGACCTTATTGCAATCACTACAGTGATTAGTAGTGTCTTTGTATGATGTGGGCTTGTTGCATATTCTAGGAACTTTGTCTGGTATCCAAGTATTGCATTTGGATTCCTAGCTTGCACTTTCAGTGTGCAGTTATGGTAGTTTTCAACCTATTTACTCATCATGCATCACTCATCATTCTGTCACTCAGAATCACAGGCAACAGTACATCCCTCCCATTGATGAGCTACACTCTCTTTGAACAGAATGGTAGTGAAACAATGTCACCTATCCCAAAAGCCTCAGCTGCACCTGTACCTCAGTCACCACACAGATGTTATATCAGCCATTCTTAAGGATGAACCCATGGAAAGCAATTGGCCCAGCTAGTGTCCCCAGCTATGCATTCAGATCCGGCATGGACCAGCTGGCGGGAGTATCGCAGACATTTTCAACCTCTTCTTACTATAAATTGCAGTCCCTACCTGCTTCAGGAAGACACCAATCAGCCCAGTACCAAAGGAAAATCATGCAGTGTGCCTCAATGACTATCACCCAGTGGCTCTGATATCCAGAATTATGAAGTACTTCGAAAGGTTGGTCATGGCCCATATCAACTCCAGCTTCCCAAATTGCCTCGGTCTCTTGCAATTCACCCACTGTTGCAACAAGTCCATGGCAGCCACCATCACTCTGGCCCTACACTCATCTCTGGAACATCTAGACAACAAGGATACCGAAGTCAGGCTCTTATTTTTTTGACTGCACTTCTGCCTTCAACATCATACTTGCAAACAAACTCATCTCCAAACTCCGGGGCCTATGTCTCTGCTTCCTCCATGTAACTGGATTCTTGACTTCCTGACCAACAGACCATAGTCAGTAAGGATAGGTTACAACACCTCCTCCAAGATAATCCTCACCGGCTGTATATTCTGTGTACACAAGGCTGCGTACTTTGTCCCCATTATACTCCTTATGCAAACACGACTGTGTGGCCAAATTCCATACCAACTCCATTTTCAAATTTACTGACGACACCATTGTTGTAGGTCAGATCTCAAACAACGAGACAGAATGCAGTCAGGAGACAGAGTGCTCAGTGGCGTGTAGTAAAGACAACAATCTCTCCATCTATGTCAGCGAAACAAAGGAGCTAGTCATTGACTTCAGGAAGCAAAGTGGACGGCACGTCCCTGTCAAAGGTGTTGAAGTGGAGTTGGTTGAGACTGTCAAGTTCCTGGGAGTGAAGATCATGAATAATCACTCCTGCTCCAACTGTGTTGATACTACAGACAAGAAAGCACAACAATGATTCTATTTCCTCAGGAAACTAAGGAAATTCAGCATTTCCATAAAGACGTTTATAAATTTTTAAAGATATAACACAGAAAGCATCCACCTGGATGCATCACAGCTGAAACTGCTCTGCCCCAGACCAGAAGAAACTACAGAGCGTTGTGAACACAGCCCAGTCCATCACACAAACCAGCCTCCCACCCATTGTCTTCATCCATACTTCCTGCTGCCTCTACCCCATAATTAAAGACTCTACCCCAGTTATACTCTCTTCCACCCTCTTCCATCAGGCAGAAAATACAAAAGTTTGAATACATGAACGATCAGCTTGAAGAACAGCTTCCTCTCCACTGTTACCTGACTTTTGAATGGACCTCTTTCATGTTCATGTTGATCTCTCTCTGCATTTTCTTGGCATTGTATTCTTACCATTGTATCCTGCAGTCTGTTCTGTTACCTTGATGTACTTGTACAGTGCAATCGGCCTGTAAAGCACATAAGACAACCCTTTTTCACTGTACCTCAGTACATATGACAGTTATAAATCAAATCAAATCAAATCAAACTTTCCTCTGTCTTTGAAAAAGAAATGTTCTGCATACCAGAAGGGTTACACAGTTGTTTGCTGAGTAAGGTCATTCACTTGCTTCCCACAAGCACGTTTTGTTGGGGATTGTAATTTCTTCCTCATTTTCAATGCAAAAATCTTGCTTTGGTTGTTTGATGCTTAATGATCATTAGTTTGGTGTACATTCCATATGTTCTTCTAGACTACGTGAACATAGATAGAGGAGTGACAAAGTGACATGTTTCATTCCTCAAGAGGGAGACATGTCGTCAAGTGGTTTGTCAGTGTGATTCGGACTTTTGTTAGATATTTTCTTTTCCAGGATGCTGAATAAGCTGAAAATCGTGCTCATTGGTTGAATATGGAGGTTTCCTCCACTGCTGGAGTTGAGGTATATGACACACCCATTGAATATCCTGATTCATTCCCAGGCCAGTTCAGAAATTCACCTGCTAGCCAATTTGCACATTCAATGCAAGTGGTCCTGATGTAACATGGATACAATGCATTGGTGTAATACTTATGTCATTTGAACTTATTTGCTCTTGACTATGACTTGCTTTGATTTACCAAGTATGTCTCGATACAGCCAAAATAAACAAATAGTTTTCTGATATTTCTTTAATACTGTCAAGCAATCCCTGGATAATGATCGTTTTCAAGTCTTGTAATTGCTCGTTATCGACAGTTGCTGATTGCAACCATTCACACTGCTGTGACCAAAGTGTAACTGAGCAACCTTAAGAAAGTTGCCAACTTTGCAATCTAGAGCATCAATGTGAAATTCAAATGGAAAATGTGCGGGTTGGTGTAACATGCTCAGAATGTAGGTTATCATTCTGATACCTGGCTTATTTCTCATTTCAAAGTCATATCCTTACATGTTTTGACTGATTTGTTTATATCATGTGTGGTGTATTCTGCCACAATGTGTGGTTTGAATCTCATGAATTATGACTGTATGGAGATCTGTACCAATTTTTCCACCAGTACTGGGCCATTAGTGTCTACCATTGGAAGATTTTGGGAAGCCAAGTTTAGCTTGTGTATTGGATTTGTGGTGTGATGCTGTGATGTCACTCTGCCAATGTATGGAACTGGTGAGCAGTTATATGTTGTGAGATGACCTCTAGTAGGCTCCACTGTGGATTGCTACTTACTGAAGTACATTTCTTTCAGGATTCACCATGTTCGTATGTTGACATTAGTTCCTGTTCTAATTTTAGCTTTTCAAGACATAAGATAACTGCAAGAATAACTATAAAAGCTTCAAGTTGTCCTGCGTCAACAACATGCTATTGTGGACTTAACAGTATGGAAAGCTTAGCTGTCTTCTGAAATTTGAGTTTTGCTTTGTTGATTCTGGACTTCATTGATGTCTTTGTATTTACGTATCTTTTCCATCTTGTCAGTGTTGAGGAGTGCACTCTCTTGTTAGTCAGTTGTGTTATGTTTTGTGATTTGGCTTGGAAATAGATTTCCTGCACATCCCTGCTTTACATATTGTGGAAATTACATATTGTAGATACTGTAGAAAGTTGGACAGCGTTTGAGTAGGTGAAACAAGTCACAGGTTTTTTTTACACCTTACTGACAGTAGCAATGGTGTTAGCTACACTTAAAGCATGTAATTATTGTTGGTCTGCTACAATGGCTTGATCAATGGTATGGCTTTTATCTTTGTTTGAAAAATCCTATTTAAATACTTTAATTGGTGTAGGAATGATGACAAACTCAGTAAACCTCACTTGTTATCTCAACTCTGGAAAAGTCATACTCATGCCCTTCTCTGTGACATCTCCTGCCGAACTGATCAACAGACTATTGGATTTGCTGTTTGTAGGGCATCAGTTGGAGCATGTTAATCCTAAATTAACTCTAACCTTCAGCTAAATTTTGAGAATATTCCATGTGGTTTCTGTATCTTTCTGATTGTCCACAGAAAGACAGGATGTGTCAACCCTGCAAACCTTGCTGGTGTCAGGCTATTTTTTGTAGAGCTTTCTTTTTCAAGAGCAACTATCATTTGGTCTGTAAAAGTGGAATTGCATACGTTGTGTGAAGAGTTGAAATTTAGTAGATGTGTCACTGGATGCCCATTCTATAATGAGGTTCATGCTATCCATGATACTGTCTTGAAAGCACTGTACTGTCCACTTTAAGATGTAAGTTCCTGTCTTTGTGTCATGTTATGAATCAAACCAAACCCTTTTCAAATATATTTATTAATTTAGTGAAACACTGTTTTGGTGTTGTTGAGCTGTATTTTCATTCATTCATGATCATGGAACTGCTTTTATAAAAAAAATCAGATCAGCAGGCTTAGTTCTTTCTCTTGTTTTGAATAGAGGGAGAGGTAGAGTCATCACAGTGTTTTAACATAGGTCTGTAGTCTTTAGTTTTTACTAAATCATTAAGCACAGCCTTTTTATTTTTAAGTAGAGACACTGAGGAATTTCTCATATTTTAATGGAACTTACATTTCGCACAAAAGGTAATTCGCTCTGTCTTCCTCAGAGTCAATATCTTATCTGTAGATCTGTATGGCAGTCTATACCCATGTTCATTGAAATTTAATAATATTCAGCACTATAGCTCATTGGTCCTCATAATGAGCTTTTTTAAAAAATATAAATAGCCAACATTGCTAACCATGATTTGATTTTGCCACAAGCATAGCTATTTTAGCTGTTTGCCAATATTTAAGTTAATCCTCATAATATAATGAAGAGGTCAATGATATGTGGTATTGAAGAATTTAACTGATGTTTACTGCAGCTATTTATTGGACACACATATTAGAGTGTATGATTTGGAGACACTGGTGTTAGACTGGAGTGTACAAAGTTAAAAATCACACAACACCAGGTTATAGTCCAACAGGCTGATGAAGGAGCAGTGCTCCGAAAGCTAGTGCTTCCAAATAAACCCTGTTGCTCTATAACCTGGTTTTGTGTGATTTTTAATATTAGATTGAAAGAGAACAATGTGCCTCCAGTGATTATTAAGGTGAAGTATTACACCTTTATACCCTCAGGTTGCATACTATGATGCAATGATGACACCAGGACCATTACTCTTAAAGATACACTCACCATGAAATATAAACCACACCCTATACATTCTCTTCTCTCCCTGTCATTCCATAGGGGGGCTGCCATGTTTTACTGTGCAACCTCTCCATCTCCCTGACTCATGTTAGCAGTGGTAGGATGAAGTCCTTAAATGTCCATTTCCTGACCACTTGGGGGCTTCATTTGGCCTCCAGAGAGAATGTTGTCCTTGACCATGCTCACCACCTCACCCCCATGTCATCCAGAATATGAAATCAAGCGGAAATTTGTCACCCACCTCTCTGCCTGATTCTACATTCTCCACCACAATCATGCCCCATCCTACTCCATCCACTCCCCACATCCTGTCCCCCATTCCCACAAGCCCTAGCTATGACTACCACCTCCAAGCACACCCCCAGAGAAATAAATTATTACAGTTTGCAGTAGATCAAAGTCCATTTATGGGCATTCTGGTGTTTTACAATGTGATCTGGATTTCATTCAAAACAAAACAAAATGTATCCTGTATGGTTTCATTTTTCCCTGGGATCAGGGAGTCTAGAACTAGAGGGCATAGGTTTAGGGTGAGAGGGGAAAGATATAAAAGAGACCTAAGGGGCAACTGTTTCACGCAGAGGGTGGTACGTGTAGGGAATGAGCTGCCAGAGGATGTGGTGGAGGCTGGTGCAATTGCAACATTTAAGTGGCATTTGAATGGGTATATGAATAGGAAGGGTTTGGAGGGATATAGACTGGGTGCTGGCAGGTGGGACTGGATTGGGTTGGGATATCTGGTCAGCGTGGACAGGTTGGATCGAAGGGTTGTTTCCATGCTGTATATCTCTATGACTCTAACTCTATTTGATGAGATCTGACTTTCAGTTAATTCAGAAGTAAAATTAAAATTGAATTTAACAAGACTGGGGAAGCCTTCCATCATTGGCTTTCGGAAAAACGGGATTGGGAAGGTATGAGTATTCTAGTCTCTTACCAATTCCAGTTCTGGTATGTTCCTTCTTGAAAAACTTCTATCTTGTGTTTGTTGACTGGTTCATTTCCTTTAACTTTAGTGCATCATTCTGTGAGACTATTGACAAGTTGAATCATGGTAACCAAACAAAGTCGTTTAGTAATCACGGGAATCACCCACTGCTCCAAACAACAACAGTCGTTTGAGCACTTGTCTTTGGAAGTTCAACAGTTGTGAAGAAAGAAGGTTGCATATTTTGTATAGGAAAGCTTTTCTTGCTTCTGAGAGGATTGTGAGTATTAGGGATTTGCTTCCTCAAAAGGAAGCTAATGCAGCATCTTTAAATAAGCATAAGACAGGGGTAAATAGATTATCAGGACTATGCAAGAATGTAGACTTATTGTGATAATCAGTTCAGCAATGATCTTCTTGAATGGCAGAGCAGGCTCGAAGGGCCAAGTGACCTTCTCTTGTTCCTTGTTCATGTGTTCATACCTTTGTAGCAGTGGCTGAGGGCTGTATTGGCCTAATGATGTCAATCTTGGCCTCCACGTAACTTTTTACATACTGTCCAAGAGCACTGAGGAGAATAGCATTCACCTTCTGAGAAAATCATTGTGCAAGCTATATTGCATTCGGGTGCACATTGAAATAGTCAAATTAAATTATATACTGTATATACTTGTGTAAAAGTCAAAATTTTTAGACTACTTTTTAAAGGGTAAATTTATGGAGCTGACTATTACACCAATACTACTTTTGAGGGGCTGAAATTCATGCTACAGTCCAAACTACTGTCTCATTAGCTGAAGCCCAATTGATCTCTAAACAAATAAAAAAACACAAAGAATTACAGTAGTTACAAGATAAAGACAATAGAAACAAAAATGAATTAGTAAACTTTCATTTATGCATACAAAAAATGAAGTAGAAATATAATACAGCTTTAAATTACAATTACATGTTACATGTTAAATTAATTATATCAATTTAACAGTTCTTTGAGGAGGTGACGAGACAGGTTGACGAAGGTCGAGCAGTGGATGTGGTATATATGGCTCATCAAGGCAATTGATAAGGTTCCCCATGGTAGACTCATTCATAAAGTCAGGAAGTATGGGATACAAGGAGATTTGGCTATCTGGATTCAGAACTGGCTGGCTGACAGAAGGCAGAGAGTGGTTGTAGATGGAAAGTATTCTGCCTGGATGTCAGTGTTGAGTGGGATCCCGCAGGGCTCTGTTATTAGGCCTCTGTTCTTTGTAGTTTTTATAAATAACTTAGATGAGGAGGTTGAGGGGTGGGTTAGTAAATTTGCAGATGACACAAGGTTGGAGGTGCCATCGATAGGCTGCAGCGCAACATAGACAGGATGCAGAGCTGGGATGAGAAATGACAGATGAAGTTCAACCTGGATAAATGCGAAGTGATGCATTTTGGAAGGTCGAACTCGAATGCTGAATATAGTATTAAAGACAGGATTCTTGGCAGTGTGGAGGAACAGAGGGATCTGGGTGTGCAAGTACATAGATCCTTCAAAGTTGCCACCCAAGTGGATAGGGTTGTTAAGAAAGCTTATGGTGTTTTGGCTTTCATTAACAGGGGGATCGAGTTTAAGAACCGCAAGGTTTTGCTGCAGCTCTACAAGTCCCTGGTGAGACCACACTTGGAATATTGTGTCCAGTTCTGGTCACCCTACCAGAAAGATACAGAGGCTTTGGAGAGGTTGCAAAGAAGGTTTACCAGGATGCTACCTGGGCTGGAGGGCTTGCCTTATGAAGAAAGGTTGAATAAGCTCGGACTTTTCTCTCTGGAGAGAAGGAGGAAGAGAGGAGACCTGATAGAGGTGTACAAAATAATGAGTGGAACAGATAGAGTCAATAGCCAGAGACTTTTTCTCAGGGCAGGATTGACTGGTATGAGGACCCATAGTTTGAAAATATTAGGAGGAAGGTATAAAGGAGACATCAGAGGTAGGTTCTTTACGCAGAGAGTTGTGAATGCATGGAATGCGTTGCCGGTTGTGGTGGTGGAAGCAGAGTCATTGGGGACATTTAAGTGACTGCTGGACATGCACATGGAGAGCCCTCATACTGTTTCCTTTCAGGCATGTTTTTCTCCATCATGCATCCAGGTATTCCACTTGGTTCTCATCATGTCCTTTAAATGGCTTATTGATACCAACATCTATTGGTTGCAAAACACTTGTAAGTTTGCCTGGAATTACAGCTACGTCAGCATTATGTGATCGGATGTTATCAACATTCTTCACTAGATGTGATCTAAACTGATCACAGACGAACAAACTCTTTTTCTTGCATAGTCCACGTGGTCGTAAATTCCAAGCATCCTTTATCCCTTTTCTACACCCACCTTCATCCATCCAGCCTTGTGGAAACAAATGCATGACAATTTATTTTGAAAATTTCTCCTTTGGCAAAGTTTTTTCTCTTTACAAGAGCCATTGGTTTTAACTTAGTGCCATAAGAAAGAACTAAAGTAAGCTGACGTTTCTCATGGTTACTGGTTTTCACCAGTACTGGTTATTTTTCTCCTTTTTTCATTCTCCAGTATGTTGAGAATAGTAGGCGTTTCATCCATGTTTCCAATGCATGATAACTGGTAGCCTTCTGCTGATTTCTGATTACAAATTGGTAAAACTATAATATCTTCTAGTTCAGCAGGCAGCTTTTGTGCAATCTTAATTCTCTGCCGAAGTACTGAATCATGCCTTCTCACAAATCTTGTGCACCATCCAGTACTTGCCTTAAAATCTAAAATTCCACCCGTCTTTGATTTGTTTTGTGGATTCGAATGGCTTCACGACGAACACATTTTCCATTTTGAGGGTTTCCAAAGACCCACTCAGCAGCTTCTTTTTCCAGTTGTGGGACCATTTGCTAGGTTTACCTCTGTTTATTAATTCAAATTCAGAAGTTTGAGTTAAGTTCAAATGGAAGTTGGTCAAATATTAGACACAAAGAATGGGAAAACAAAGGGTGGGAGTGTGGGGGCTTTGGTCTCTGGGTTAATGATTGGATTTGTCTTTGAAATAACTGGCACAAAATTGATGGACCATTTTGTGCTACTCAATTCCACTGAAATAGACTCAAAATGCTTTACGAATCATTTCCATATGTATATTTATTCACAAGATGTCAGCATTGCTGACTGGGCAAACATTTATAGAATTAAAAATCAATCACATTGCTGTTGGCAAATGAAGATGGCAGATTTCTTTCCTTGAAGGATGTTAGTACATCAATGGGGTTTCTGCAACAATTGACAATTGCTTCATGGTCACCACTAGATTCTTAATTCCAGATTTTTAAAAATTAAATTCAATAACCACCACTAGCCATGGCAGGATTCAAACCAGCATCCACAGAATATTAGCTGGGTTCCTGGAATTTAAAAAAAAGCCAGTGATAATGCCACTTGGCCATTGCTTCCCCAAATGTACTTGATTGAAGCTGTCAAAGGTTAAAAATAGTTGAGGCGGGGGGAACAGATAACAGATAAAAGATAAAGCATGCATGCTCATCTCATGGATGATGATGTGTCAGTTCTTTCTATACAATCCTTTCTGATACCCTCTGTGAAGATGATTTGCAAACAAAATGAAATATCACATGGGCAGGAAGCTTCCCAACCTCAGAGGGCTCTGGGCAAAGACTAGGGTTTACAAGAACACATTTCACAAGTTTCTGTTTGCCGATGACTGTCCTAACTGTTAGAACTGTTAACATGCAATGTAGCATGGGTTTGTTGTAGAGTCATAGAGATGGACAGCATGGAAACACACCCTTCAGTCCAACTCGTTCATGTTGACCAGATATCCTAAATAAATCTAGTCCCATTTGCCAGCACTTGGCCCATATCCCTCTCAACCCTTCATATTCAGAAACCCATTCAGATGCCTTTTACATGTTGCAATTGTATCGGCCTTCACCACTTCCTCTGGAAGCTCATTCCATACATGCTCCACTCTCTGTGTGAAAAGGTTGCCTCTTAGCTCCCTTTTAAAGTTTTACCTTCTCACCTTAAACCTATGCTGTCTAGTTTTAGACTCCCCCACCCCAGGGAAATGACCTTGTCTACTTACTCTATCCATGTCCCTCATGATTTTATAAACCTCTATAACGTCACTCCTCAGCCTCCGATGCTATAAGGAAAATAGTCCCAGCCTATTCTGCCTCTCCCTATAGCTCAAGCCTTCCAACCCTGGCCACATCCTTGTTGAGCTTTTCTGAGCCCTTTCAGGTTTCACAACATCCTTCCTGCAGCAACAAGACCAGAATTGGATGCAGTATCCCAAAAGTGGCCTAACCAATGTCCTGTACAGCTGCAACGTGACCTCCTAACTCTTCTACTCAATGAACTGACCAATAAAGGCAAACATACCGAACACCTTCTCCACTATCCTATTTACCTGCATGTTCACTTTAAAGGGACTATGAACCGATACTGAACGTTCTCTTTACTCAGCAACACTCCCCAGGACCTTACCATTAAGTGTATACGTCCTGCCCTGATTTGGCTTTCCAAAATGCAGCACCTCATATTTATCTAAATTAAACTCCATCTGCCACTCTTTGGCCAATTGGCTCATCTGATCAAAATCTCATTGTACTCTGAGGTAGCTTTCTTTGCTGTCCACTACACCTCCAAATTTGGTGTCATCTGCAAACTTACTAACCATACCTCTTATGTTCACATCCAAATCTTTTATATAAATGAAGAAAAGCAGTACCAATCTTTGTGGCACACCACTGTTCACAGGCTTCTTGTCTGAAAAGCAGCCCTCTATCACCACCCTCTGACTTCTACCTTTGAGCGAGTTCTGCATCAAAATGGCTAGTTCTCCCCATATTCTGTATGATCTAACAAGTCTACCATGAGGAACCTTGTCAAATGTATTACTGAAGTCCACATAGATCACGTCTACCGCTCTACCCTCATCAATTCTCTTCCTTACATCTTCAAAAAACTCAATCAAGCTGGTGAGATACGATTTTACATGCACAAAGCTATGTTGATTATCCCCAATCAGTCCTTGCCTTTCCAAATATGTGTAAATCCTGTTCCTCAGGATTCTCTCCATTAACATATTCACCACTGATGTCAGGTTCACCAGCCTATAGTTCCCTAGCTTTTCCTTACCACCTTTCTTAAATAGTGGCAACAATCTTCAGTCTTCCGGCACCTCACCTGTAGTTATCGATGATACAAATATTTCAGTAAGGAGCCCAGTAGTCACTTCCCTAGCTTCTCACAGAGTTCTTGGTTACACCTGATCAAGTCCCAGGAATTCATCCACCTTTATGAGCTTTAAGACATCCAGCACCTCCGCCTCTATAATATGGACATTTTTCAAGATGTCGTTATTTATTTCCCCACATTCTATATCTTCCATATCCTTCTCTACAGTAAACAATGACGCAAAATGCTCAGTTAGTATCTCCCCCATATCCTGCAGTTCCATACATAAACTGCCTTGCAGGACTTTAAGGGGCCCTATTGTCTCCATAGTTACCCCTTTGTCCTTAATGTATTTGTCGAATCCCTTTGGATTCTACTTAACCCTATTTGGAAAACTATGTCATATCCCCTTTTTACCCTCCTGATTTCCCTCTTAAGTATACTCCTACTACCTTTGTACTCTTTTAGGGATTCACTCGATCTCTGCTGTCTATACCTGACACATGCTTCCTTCTTTTGCTTGACCTCAATTTCTTTTATCATCCAGCACTTCCCGCACTTACCAGCCTCGCCTTTCACCTTAACATGACCATACTGTCTCTGAATTCTCATTGTTTCATTTTTGAAGGCTTCCTATTTATCAGCCATCCCTTTACCTGCAAACATCTGTCCCCAATCAACTTTTGAAAGTTCTTGCTTAACACCGTCAAAACTGGCCTTGGAAAATTAGAACTGCCCATCATAACCACCATATTATTTTTACAGATAGCTGAGATCTCCTTACAAATTTGTCACTTAATTTCCCAGGAAAGATATAAAAGGGGCAACGTTTTCATGCACTGGGTGATACGTGTATGGAATGAGATGCCAGAGGAAGTGGTGGAGGCTGGTACAATTACAACATTTAAAAGGCATCTGGATGGATACAAGAATAGGAAGAGTTTAGACTGATACGGGTCAAGTGCTGGCAAATCGGACGAGATTAATTTAGGATATCCGGTCACCATGAATGAGATGGACCGAAGGGTCTGTTTCCGTGCTGTATATCTCTATGACTCTATGACTCTATGACTATAGAGTCTATAATACAATCCCAATAAGGTGATCATCCTTTTTTCTTTCACAGTTTCACCCAAATAACTTCCCTGGACATGCCCCCACAAATATCCTCCCTAAATATAGCCGTAATGTTATGCCTAATCAAAAACGCCACTCCCTCGCCTCTCTTGCCGTCCTTTCTATCCTTCCTGTATCATATATACCCTGGAGCATTAAGCTGCCAGTCCTGTCCACCTCTGAGCCATGTTTCTGCAATTACTATGATATTGCAATCCCATTATTCCCATCCGTGACCTGAGTTCATCTGCATTCCCTGTTAGGCCTCTTGTATTGAAATAAATGCAGTTTAATTTATCAGTCCTACTTTGTTCTTTGCTTTGTTCCTGCTGCCCCTGACTAGTGACTTGCTCCTTTACCCAACTGTACAATTTTTCGATTAATGGCCTTCCTCACTGTCTCCACTACCACCACCACTTATTAGTTTAAATCCACCCGAGCAGCTCTAGCAAATCTCCTGCTATTAAATTAGTCCCCTTCCAGTTCAGGTGCAATCTTGTATAGGTCACTTTTACCCCAGAAGACATTCTAATGATCCAAAAATGTGAATCCTTCTTCGCTGCAGAGTTCCTTAGCCAAGCATTCAGCTGCTCTGTCCACCTATTCCTACCCTCGCTAGCTGGTTGCACGGGGAGTAATCCAGACATTACTACCCTCAAAGACTTCCTTTTTAAATTTCTGCCCAGCTCCTTACATTCTCTCCTCAGAATCTTGTCCTTTTCTTTTCCTATGTCATTAGTTCCAATGTGTCCAGCAGCCTCCTGCAGGTGCCTCTCCCGTTTGAGAATATTCTGCACTTCTCCAAGATTGCCTTGATCCTTGCACCCTGTTGCAATCGAATACTTGGAACCTGAGGTAATCTTGATCCCAAAAACCTTGCTGTCAGTGCTATATTCCCCTGCGAGTCCAGTATCCCCTACATTTTCCAAAACAGCGTACCTGTTTGAAATGGGGATAACCAAAGGAGACTCCTCCACGATGTGCCTCCCTCTCCTACCTTTCCTGACTACATGTTTAGTTTATCTTCATTCCTGCAACTGCCATCCTTCACACCCCATAGCTCCTGTAAATTTCTATTGCCTCAACTGCCACTCTAGCTGATCCATATGATCTGATAGGATTTGCAAACATAATCATCAGTAACATGGAAACTCTTCCTACTCTCCCATACCCAACAGGAGGAGCACATCACTCTACTAAAGGCCATCTTTGCACCTTAACAATCTACAGACCCAGAAAATAGCAGTCTTACTGCTTTAAAAACACTGCTCCAGGCTAACATAGTACCTGTGTTTCATACTTTTAAATTTAATCAAGAGCCAGATCTCAATAAAACATATAAACAAAAAGGAACCCACTCTACTCACTTTTGTAGATTTACAAAAAAAAGGCAAGGTTACACTTTAAAAAGCCACTTAGCTGCTCCCATGCTGTGAACTATCCCACACAGGTTTCTCCAAGGTCAGCTGTGAATTTCATTGTTTGTCAACTAATCTTAGATGACTGGACATCCAGAGATACTTGAAATCAAACAGCGAACATTGAGCTGTGCATCTTCACTGCTGGGTCAGACAGCAGTACAGGTTTATTCTCTGTTTAATTCACATCCCGTATGGTCACTGTTTTCATCTGTTGTTGTGATTTTTCTTCCTTAAAATTCTAGAGCAATGCAACAGCTGATAAAACAGTAATTACTGCTTGGAGAGTTCGAGGAAATCAGTTCCAACACTGAAAATATCTCAAAAAAGGAGCAGCTCTTGCTGTCATAGCATTTTCCCATCCTCCATTTTAATTACCCCGAATCCTCCTTCTCTGATGAGCGTAGAAACTATGGCCTTACAATCCGTATGAAGAAACTGAAGTAATGTATCATGCTGTGCTAGGGAAGTCCCATCTCCAGCCCACGATTTTAGCTTAACACTGAAACTCTGTTAACCTAAGTTCACTTATCACGACAGCAAAGTTTCTTGAACTGCTGTAGAAATGACAAGACACATTCAAAATTGCCAAGCAGGTGTAGCATTTGGCAGACTTTAAACATCATTTGGGATCAAAGAGGAATAAGTCTGCCTACAAACTGATAGGCAGATCACTGCCCTATGTGTGGGAGACTTCGACTGGGACACCATTGCTAAGCCAAGAAGCTCAATCGCATTTACTTGAATTGCCTTTCAAAGCTTCTAAAGATCAGATGGGAAGCCAAATGCCAGCCAGTGAGGAGTTCACTTGAGCTGACATGTCAAGCATCCACATACCATTGAGTGTGAAGTGTGCACTCACAGTGGTCAAAGGCAGCTGATATCAGAGGCAGAGAGAAAACACAAGAAAAGAAAATACAGAGCCAGCAATTTGTGTTCAAATCTCAATTGTACATGGTTTCCTATCCCATTTACATCAAAACCTTATGAATATAGGCCAGCCTTAATAGTCAGCTAAGTAATCACTGGAACCTACCAAACATCCAGGTGGTGGACAAGGTAATCTCCGTTTCAAAGGCTGACCAAGCCAAGATGCAAGTGCCACTTCTGTGTGAACTAGCATTATTACTATCCTTGCTGAAAATGTGTTGCTGGAAAAGCGCAGCAGGTCAGGCAGCATCCAAAGAACAGGAGAATGGACGTTCGGGCATAAGCCCTTCTTCAGGAATGAGGAAAGTGTGTCCAGCAGGCTAAGATAAAAGGTAGGGAGGAGGGACTTGGGGGAGGGGCGTTGGAAATGCGATAGGTGTAAGGAGGTTAAGGTGAGGGTGATAGGCCGGAGTGGGGTGGGGGCGGAGAGGTCAGGAAGGCGGTGCTGAGTTCGAGGGTTGGGACTGAGACAAGGTGGGGGGAGGGGAAATGAGGAAACTGGAGAAATCTGAGTTCATCCCTTGTGGTTGGAGGGTTCCTAGGCGGAAGATGAGGCGCTCTTCCTCCAACCGTCGTGTTGCTATGGTCTGGCGATGGAGAAGTCCAAGGACCTGCATGTCCTTGGTGGAGTGGGCGGGGGAATTGAAGTGTTGAGCTACGGGGTGGTTGAGTTGGTTGGTCCGGGTGTCCCAGAGGTGTTCTCTGAAACGTTCCGCAAGTAGGCGGCCTGTCTCCCCAATGTAGAGGAGGCCACATTGGGTGCAGTGGATGCAATAGATAATGTGTGTCAGGATGCAGGTGAATTTGTGGCGGATATGGAAATATCCCTTGGGGCCTTGGAGGGAAGTAAGGGGGGAGGTGTGGGCGCATGTTTTGCATTTCTTGCGGTTGCAGGGGAAGGTGCCGGGAGTGGAGGTTGGGTTGGTTGGGGGTATGAACCTGACGAGGGAGTCACGGAGGGACTGATCTTTTTGGAACGCTGATAGGGGAGGGAAGGGAAATATATCCCTGGTGGTGGGGTCCGTTTGGAGGTGGCGGAAATGGCGGCGGATGATATGCTGTACATGGAGGTTGGTGGGGTGGTAGGTGAGGACTAGTGGGGTTCTGTCCTGGTGGCGGTTGGAGGGGCGGGGCTCAAGGGCGGAGGAGAGGGAAGTGGAAGAGATGCGGTGGAGGGCATCGTCAACCACGTCTGGAGGGAAATTGCGGTCCTTGAAGAAGGAGGCCATTTGGGTTGTACGGTTTTGGAACTGGTCCTCCTGGGAGCAGATGCGGCGGAGACGAAGGAATTGGGAATATGGGATGGCGTTTTTACAGGGGGCAGGGTGGGAGGAGGTGTAGTCTAGGTAGCTGTGGGAGTTGATCGGTTTATTGTAAATGTCAGTATTGATTCGGTCACCCGAGATGGAAATGGAAAGGTTTAGGAAGGGGAGGGATGAGTCTGAGACGGTCCAGGTGAATTTGAGGTCGGAGTGGAAGGTGTTGGTAAAGTGGATGAACTGTTCAACCTCCTCAGGGGAGCACGAAGCAGCGCCGATACAGTCATCGATGTAGCAGAGGAAAAGGTGGGGGGTGGGGCCAGTGTAGCTGCGGAAGATGGACTGTTCTACATATCCTACGAAGAGGCAGGCATAGCTGGGGTCCATGCGGGTGCCCATGGCTACTCCTTTGGTTTGGAGGAAGTGGGAGGATTGGAAAGAGAAGTTGTTCAGGGTGAGGACCAGTTCAGTCAGTTGAAGGAGGGTGTCGGTGGAAGGGTACTGGTTGGTACGGCGGGAAAGGAAGAAGCGGAGGGCTTTGAGTCCTTTGTGATGGGGGATAGAGGTGTACAAGGACTGGATGTCCATGGTGAAGATAAGACGTTGGGGACCGGGGAAGCGAAAATCATGGAGGAGGTGGAGGGCGTGGGTGGTGTCCCGAATGTAGGTGGGGAGTTCTTGGACTAAGGGGGACAGGACCATGTCGAGGTATGCAGAGATGCGTTCGGTGGGGCAGGACCAGGCTGAGACAATGGATCGGCCGGGGCAGTCAGGTTTGTGGATTTTGGGCAGGAGGTAGAAACGGGCGGTGCGGTGTTGTGGGACTATGAGGTTGGAGGCGGTGGATGGGAGATCCCCTGAGGTGATGAGGTTATGGATGGTCTGGGAGATGATGGTTTGGTGGTGGGAGGTGGGGTCACGGTCAAGGGGGCAGTAGGAGGAGTGTCCACGAGCTGGCGTTTAGCCTCAGCGGTGTAAAGGTCGGTGCGCCAAACTACTACCACACCTCCCTTGTCTGCTGGTTTGATAGTGAAGTTGGGGTTGGAACGGAGGGAGTGGAGGGCTGCACGATCCGAGGGTGAGAGGTTGGAGTGGGTGAGAGGAGTTCCAAAACCGTACAACCCAAATGGCCTCCTTCTTCAAGGACTGCAATTTCCCCCCAGACGTGGTCGATGATGCCCTCCACCGCATCTCTTCCACTTCCCGCTCCTCCACCCTTGAGCCCCGCTCCTCCAACCGCCACCAGGACAGAACCCCACTGGGGTCCTCACCTACTACCCCACCAACCTCCATGTACAGCGTATCATCCGCCGTCATTTCCGCCACCTCCAAACGGACCCCACCACCAGGGATATATTTCCCTTCCCTCCCCTATCAGCGTTCCGAAAAGACCACTCCCTCCGTGACTCCCTCATCAGGTCCACACCACCCACCAACCCAACCTCCACTCCTGGCACCTTCCCCTGCAACCACAAGAAATGCAAAACTTGCGCCCACACCTCCCCCCTTACTTCCCTCCAAGGCTCCAAGGGATCCTCCATATCCACCACAAATTCACCTGCACCTCCACACATATCATTTATTGCATCCACTGCACCCGATGTGGCCTCCTCTACATTGGGGAGACAGGCCGCCTATTTGCGGAACGTTTCAGAGAACACCTCTGGGACACCCGGACCAACCAACCCAACTACCCCGTAGCTCAATACTTCAACTCCCCCACCCACTCCACCAAGGACATGCAAGTCCTTGGACTCCTCCATCGCCAGACCATAGCAACACGACGGTTGGAGGAAGAGCGCCTCATCTTCCGCCTAGGAACCCTCCAACCACAAGGGATGAACTCAGATTTCTCCAGTTTCCTCATTTCCCCTCCCCCCACCTTGTCTCAGTCCCAACCCTCGAACTCAGCACCGCCTTCCTAACCTGCAATCTTCTTCCTGACCTCTCCGCCCCCACCCCACTCCAGCCTATCACCCTCACCTTGACCTCCTTACACCTATCGCATTTCCAACGCCCCTCCCCCAAGTCCCTCCTCCCTACCTTTTATCTTAGCCTGCTGGACACACTTTCCTCATTCCTGAAGAAGGGCTTATGCCCGAAACGTTGATTCTCCTGTTCCTTGGATGCTGCCTGACCTGCTGCACTTTTCCAGCAACACATTTTCAGCTTAGATCTCCAGCATCTGCAGTCCTCATTTTCTCCTCCTTATTACTATCCTTATTTTGGTACTTTGGAACCTCAAAAACAATTGTACTGTTGACATTTCATTTCCAATTTAATCTGCTGCTCTGCTAACTCACAACTTTGGTGTTTTGAGCCTTACCTTTGATGTGTTGCTGTAGGCACTTTTCAGTCTCCACTCCACCATATTTCCCATGCTTTCAAACAATGTGCTACCTCGGAGTAGTGTGATTAGCACAGGGTGCAACCGTCCTGTACTTATTGATGCTTGTCAAGTAGATAGAATGCTGATTGACTCAATGGCCTTGAGATCTATGCCAGAAACTAAAACCGACCCCTGATCCAGAAATTTACTCTGGAACAATTTACAGTATTTGCAATTTGCATACATAATTAAATCAAGAGGTATATTTTATCTGAATACAATGCCATGTCATACCCATTTCAGAATAATCAAATGTGTTAGTGTCTGAGCTCTCAGTTCCTGTGCAATGGGAACTAAGTTTACAGTCAAATACAGCACTGTCTCCAGTACCTTGAGAAGGAAGTGATACAGAAGGAACCTCAATTATTCGAATGACACAGGCAGAGAGTATTTTGTTCAGATAATCGAATGTTCAAATAATCAGATGCTGGATAAGACAGTTTAGCCAAGCATCGGGACCTTGCGATTTTGTCTGGATAATCCAAAATTTGGATGATCGAATGCTGGATAATCGAGGTTCCTCTGTATATCACAAAGCAGCTGGAGAATTTTTACTGCTTCAGAAATTCCCTCTCAACCCTAATATGAAATTATGTGGGTGAATTTCCTCTTTTCAACAGAACTGTAATGTATAAACAGGACAAGAATGTTTGAGAGACAGGAATTAGGCAGAAGCTGCTCCCACTCATCTTTCTGTCTTTTCAATTATATCTCCCAGCCCGAGCACTCTCATGCTTTTTAGGTTTTCCTGCAATGTGCCGCAGTCCCCAGGCCACTCACTTCAATATATGCTAATCATGAACAACATTTCTGGATCTGCCAGCTTCCTGCTTTTCTATTTGCATTGCAAATAAGACAACATTGGACCGAGATTTATAAGGTACAGATGCTGTGAGCATCAACTGGTGCAGATTGAAATAAGGATTGCCTGAGTCTGGGGATTTTGGAGTTAAGAGTAATGATTTCTGTCACTTCCAGTGATTTTTCTTTGCATTATTTTGTCTAAACACTCTTGAAGCTACATACTTGATTGTGCTCTATCTGTTTATCGGTTGTAAAATATAAGCTTAAAGGACCACCACAAAGAGCAATTAATATGCATCCAATGTCCTGGAAATGCAGAGTATGCCATATCAGATCTGCTCCATAGGTATCAGAGCATTGGAACTATTCAGAAACTCATTACAAACGTAAAGATCCTATACTAGTCTCAGTAACCTTCCATGAAATTGGTGTGCCTGGATGTCTTTAGATGAGGGCATCAGGTACCTCAAGCAGTATATAGCAAAAACAGATAAATGAATTTGAGTCACAAATGGACCATGTTTTAAATAAGTAGCAGAATAGGGTCAAGGGACTGGATGATCTTACTTGATTCCTGTTCTTATGATCTCCAAAAATGAAAGTGCAACTGATGTCACACACGGTGCTTTATTTAGTCTCACTGAATATTCCGTCACTTCAATAAGAAGGGCTTCCATTCCAACAAAGCACAGATTTTAGGGAACAAATATTCCTGCTACTGTCAGTTGTTACAGTGCATTAATTGTTTGAAATGTAGTCCTCCTTGTATGCTTCAGGGAGAAAATCAGGTGATCTAATGGTGAGAATGACAAAGCTTGCACCAGTAAGAATAGTTCAAACAACAGCAGGAGTACTATAATCAAAAAACATATGAACAGGATTAGTCCATTAAGCCCCTTGAGCCTGTTCTGCCATTTAATGAGATCATGGCTGATCTGTGGCCCCATTCCATACGATGGGCCGTCCATAGCTCTTGCTACCTTTGCTTAATAAAAAAATCTAAAAATGAACTGATCAAGCATCCATTGCCATTTGTGGAAGAGAATCGCGCACACCTACCACCATTTACATATAAACGTGCTTCCTAACATCTCTCCTGAATGGTATGGACCTATTTCTTAGCCTATGCCCCTTAGTTCTAAAATCTCCAACCGATGGAAAAACTGTATCTTTACCTACCCTGTCTTTTTCTGTTAATATCTTGAAGACTTTTGTTGTGGGGACCATCACCAGACTTGGAGTCAGAATCGGGATCTGATGACAGAACCTATTGTACAAGGAAACCGGAGCTCCGCCGAGACAGACGTTCATTAGCATGGCTGTCAGCTGTGAGACTCCTCTCACTCTCGGAGCACGTCATGATATTTTATATAATTTGCAGTACAATAGTTCACGTATTGAGTGTTTGTTTAGAGTCATAGAGATGTACAGCATGGAAACAGACCCTTCGGTCCAACCTGTTCATGCCAACCAGATAGCCCAACCCAATCTAGTCCCATCTGCCAGCACCCAGCCCATATCCCTCCAAACCCTTCCTATAATTGGAGTTGTGTACAGACCTCCTAACAGTGGTCAGGACCAGGGACGCAACATGTACCGGGAAATAGAGAAGGCATGTCAGAAAGGCAAGGTTACATTGATCATGGGTGACTTCAATATGCAGGTGGACTGGGTAAATAATGTTGCTAGTGGATCTAAAGAAAGGGAATTCATGGAATGCTTACAGGATGGCTTTTTGGAACAGCTAGTCATGGAGCCCACAAGAGAGCAGGCTATTCTGGACCTAGTGCTTTGCAATGAACCAGACTCTATAAAAGATCTTAAAGTAAGGGAACCCTTAGGAAGTAGCGACCATAATATGGTAGAGTTCAGTCTGGAGTTTGAAAGGGAGAAGGCGAAATCTGATGTAATGGTGTTACAGTTGAATAAAGGTAATTATGAGGGCATGAGAGAGGAACTGACTAAAATAGACTGGAAGCAGAGGCTAACCGGGAAGACACTAGAGCAAAAATGGCAGGAGTTTGTAGGTATAATTGAGGACACTGTACAGAGGTTCATTCCCAAGAAAAGAAAGATTAACCGGGGAGGGATTAGACAACCTTGGCTGACAAAGGAAGTCAGGAAATGTATTAAAGAAAAAGAGAGATCCTATAAAGTGGCTAAGAACAGTGGGAAATCAGAAGATTGGGAAGGATACAAAAGCAAACAGAGGATAACAAAGAGTGTAATAAGAAATGAGAGGATCAAATATGAAGGTAGGCTAGCCAGTAATATTAGAAATAATAGTAAAAGTTTCTTTCAGTACATAAGAAACAAACGACAGGCAAAAGTAGACATTGGGCCACTTCAAACTGATGCAGGGAGCCTAGTGATGGGAGATAAGGAAATAGCAGGAGAACTTAACAAGTACTTTGCGTCAGTTTTCACAGTGGAAGACAGGAGTAATATCCCAAAAATTAAAGGGTGTCACCGGGCTGAGTTGAGTATGGTTGCCATTACGAAAGAGATAGTGCTAGAAAAGTTAAAAAGTCTTAAAATTGATAAATCTCCTGGCCCCGATGGGATACACCCTAGAGTTCTGAGAGAGGTTGCTGAGGAAATAGCAGAGGCATTGGTTGAGATCTTTCAAGAGTCACTGGAGTCAGGAAAGGTCCCGGACGATTGGAAGATGGCTGTAGTAACCCCCTTGTTCAAGAAAGGATCAAGGCAAAAGATGGAAAATTATAGACCAATCAGCTTAACCTCGGTTGTTGGTAAAATTCTAGAATCCATCATTAAGGATGAGGTTTCTAAATTCTTGGAAGAGCAGAGTCTGATTAGAACAAGTCAACATGGATTTAGTAAAGGGAGGTCATGCCTGACAAACCTGTTGGAATTTTTTGAAGAGGTAACAAGTAGGTTAGACCAGGGGAACCCAGTGGATGTGGTCTATCTGGACTTTCAAAAGGCCTTTGATAAGGTGCCACACGGGAGACTGCTGAGCAAGGTGAGGGCCCATGGTGTTCGAGGTGAGCTGCTGGGATGGATTGAGGATTGGCTATCTAACAGAAGGCAGAGAGTTGGGATAAAAGGTTCTTTTTCAGAATGGCAGCCGGTGACGAGCGGTGTCCCGCAGGGTTCGGTGCTGGGGCCACAGCTGTTCGCATTATATATTAATGATTTGGATGAGGGAACCGGGGGCATTCTAGCGAAGTTTGCCGATGATACAAAGTTAGGTAGACAGGCAGGTAGTACTGAGGAAGTGGGGAGGCTACAGAAGGATCTAGACAGGTTGGGAGAGTGGTCCAGGAAATGGCTGATGGAATTTAACGTGAGCAAGTGCGAGGTCTTGCACTTTGGCAAAAAGAATATAGGAATGAACTACTTTCTAAATGGTGAGAAACTTAATAAAGCCAAAGCACAAAGGGATCTGGGAGTGCTAGTCGAGGATTCTCTAAAGGTAAACATGCAGGTTGAGTCTGTGATTAAGAAAGCGAATGCAATGTTGTCTCTTATCTCAAGAGGGTTGGAATATAAAAGCAGAGATGTACTACTAAGACTTTATAAAGCTCTGGTTAGGCCCCATTTGGAGTACTGTGTCCAGTTTTGGTCCCCACACCTCAGGAAGGACATACTGGCACTGGAACGTGTCCAGCGGAGATTCACACGGATGATCCCTGGAATGACAGGTCTAGCATATGAGGAACGGCTGAGGATACTGGGGTTGTATTCGTTGGAGTTTAGAAGATTAAGGGGAGATCTAATAGAGACGTACAAAATAATACATGGCTTTGAAAAGGTGGATGCTAGAAAATTGTTTCTGTTAGGCGAGGAGACTAGGACCCGTGGACACAGCCTTAGAATTAGAGGGGGTCATTTCAGAACGGAAATGCGGAGACATTTCTTCAGCCAGAGAGTGGTGGGCCTGTGGAATTCATTGCCACGGAGTGCAGTGGAAGCCGGGACGCTAAATGTCTTCAAGGCCGAGATTGATAGGTTCTTGTTGTCTAGAGGAATTAAGGGCTACGGGGAGAACGCTGGCAAGTGGAGCTGAAATGCGCATCAGCCATGATTGAATGGCGGAGTGGACTCGATGGGCCGAATAGCCTTACTTCCACTCCTATGTCTTATGGTCTTATGGTCTTATGGTCTATTCATATACCCATCCAAATGGCTCTTAAATGTTGCAATTGTACCAGCCTCCACCACTTCCTCTGGCTGCTCATTCCATACATGTACCACCCTCTGTGTGATAAAGTTGCCCCTTAGGTCTCTTTTATATCTTTCCCCTCTCAGCCTAAACCTAGTTCTGGACTACCTGACCCCAGGGAAAAGACTTTGTCTATTTATCCTATCCATGCCCCTCATAATTTTGTAAATCTCTATAAGGTCACCCCTCAGCCTCAGACGCTCCAGGGAAAACAGCCCCAGCCTGTTCAGCATCTCCCTGTAGCTCAAATCCTCCAACTCCAGCAACATCCTTGTAAATCTTTTCTGAAACCTTTCAAGTTTCACAACATCTTTCCGATAGGAAGGAGACCAGAGTTGCATGACATATTGCAACAGTGGCCTAACCAATGTCCTGTACAGCTGTAACATGACCTCCCAACTCCTGTACTCAATACTCTGACTAATAAAGGAAAGCTTACCAAACACCTTCTTCACTATCCTATCTTCCTGCGACTCCACTTTCAAGGAGCTAGGAACCTGCACTCCAAAGTCTCTTTGTTCAGCAACAGTCCCTAGGACCTTACCATTAAGTGTATAAGTCCTGCTAAGATTTGCTTTCCCAAAATGCAGCACCTCGCATTTATCTGAATTAAACTCCATCTGCCACTTCTCATTCCATTGGCCCATCTGGTCCAGATCCTGTTGTAATCTGAGGTAACCCTCTTCGCTGTCCACTACACCTCCAATTTTGGTGTCATCTGCAAACTTACTAACTGTATCCCTCATGCTCGCATCCAAATTTCTGTAAATGACAAAAGGTAGGGGACCCAGCACCGATCCTTGTGGCACTCCACTGGACACAGGCCTCCAGGCTGAAAAACAACCCTCCAACACCACCCACCACACTACCTTTGAGCCAGTTCTGTATCCAAATGGAGGGGTGGAGGGTGATGGGACCCAGGGACATAGTGAGGAAAGAGATCAATCTGAGACGGGTACAGCTGAGAACAGAAGTGAGTCAAACAGTCAGGGCAGACAGGGACAAGGTAGGACTAATAAATTAAACTGCATTAATTTCAATGCAAGAGGCATAACATGGAAGGCAGATGAACTCTGGGCATGGTTAGGAACATGGGACTGGGATATCATAGCAATTACAGAAACATGGCTCAGGGATGGGCAGGACTGGCAGCTTAATGTTCTAGGATACAAATGCTACAGGAAGGATAGAAAGGAAGGCAAGAGAAGAGGGGGAGTGGCATTTTTGATAAGGGATAGCATTACAGCTGTGCTGAGGGAGGATATTCCCGGACATACATCCAGGGAAGTTATTTGGGTGGAACTGAGAAATAAGAAACGGATGATAACCTTATTGAGATTGTATTATAGACCCCCCCAATAATATGAGGGAAATTGAGGAACACACTTGTAAGGAGATCTCAACTATCTATAAGAATAATAGGGTAGTTATGGTAGAGGATTTTAACTTTCCAAACATTGACTGGGACTGTCATAGTGTTAAAGGTTTAGATGGAGAGGAATTTTTTAAGTGTGTACAAGACAGGTTTTCTGATTTAGTGTGTGGATGTACCTACTAGAAGGTGCGAAACTTGACCTACTCTTGGGAAATAAGGCAGGGCAGGTGACTGAGATGTCAGTGGGGGAGCACTTTGGGGCCAGCAACCATAATTCTATTCGTTTTAAAATAGTGATGGAAAAGGATAGACCAGATCTAAAAGTTGAAGTTCTAAATTGGAGAAAGCCAATTTTGACGGTATTAGGCAAGAACTTTCGAAAGCCGATTGGAGGCAGATGTTCACAGGTAAAGGGACAGCTGGAAAATGGGAAGCCTTCAGAAATGAGATACAAGAATTCAGAGAAAGTATATTCCTGTCAGGGTGAAAGGGAAGGCTGGTAGGTATAGGGGATGCTGGATGACTAAGGAAATTGAGGGTTTGGTGAAGAAAAAGAAGGAAACAATATGTCAAGTATAGACAGGAAAGTTCGAGTGAATCCTTAAAAGAGTATAAAGAAAGTAAGAGTATACTTAAGAGGGAAATCAGGAGGCCAAAACGGGGACATGAGATAGCTTTGGCAAATAAAATTAAGTAGAATCCAAAGGGTTTTTACAAATATATTAAGGACAAAAGGATAACTAGGGAGAGAATAGGGCCCCTCAAAGATCAGCACTGTGGAGCCACAGAAAATGAGGGAGATACTAAATGAATATTTTGCATCAGTATTTACTGTGGAAAAGGATATAAGATATAGACTGCAGGGAAATAGATGGTGACATCTTGCAAAATGTCCAGATTACAGAGGAGGAAATGCTGGATGTCTTGAAACGGTTAAAAGTGGATAAATCCCCAGGACCTGATCAGGTGTACCCAAGAACTCTGTGGGAAGCTAAAGAAGTGATTGCTGAGCCTCTTGCTGAGATATTTGTATCATCGATAGTCACAGGTGAGTTGCTGGAAGATTGGAGGTGGCAAACATGGTGCCACTGTTTAAGAAGAGCAGTAAAGACAAGCCAGGGAACTATAGACCAGTGAGCCTGACCTCGGTGGAGGGCACATTGTTGGAGGGAATCCTGTATTTGTACATGTATTTGGAAAAGTAAGAACTGATTCGGGATAGTCGACATGGCTTTGTGTGTGGGAAATCATGTCTCACAAACTTGATTGAGTTTTTTGAAGAAGTAACAAAGAAGATTGATGAGGGCAGAGCAGTAGATGTGATCTATATGGACTTCAGTAAGGCATTCAACAAGGTTCCCCATGGGAGACTGATTAGCAAGGTTAGATTTCATGGAATACAGGCAGAACTAGCCATTTGGATACAGAACTGGCTCAAAGGTAGAAGACCGAGGGTGGTGGTGGAGGGTTGTTTTTCAGACTGGAGGCCTGTGACCAGTGGAGTGCCACAAGGATTGGTGCTGGACCCTCTACTTTTTGTCAGTTACATAAATGATTTGGATGTGAGCATAAGAGGTACAGTTAGTAAGTTTGCAGGTGACACCAAAATTGGAGGTGTAGTGGATAGCAAAGAGGGTTACCTCAGATTACAACATGATCTGGACCAGATGGGCCAATAGGCTGAGAAGTGGCAGATGGAGTTTAATTCAGATAAATACGAAGTGCTGCATTTTGGGAAAGCAAATCTTAGCAGGACTTATACACTTAATGGTAAGGTCCTGGAGAGTGTTGCTGAACAAAGAGACCTTGGAGTGCAGGTTCCTAGCTCCTTGAAAGTGGAGCCGCAGGTAGACAGGATAGTGAAGAAGGTGTTTGGTATGCTTTCCTTTATTGGTCAGTGTATTGAGTACAGGAGTTGGGAGGTCATGTTGCGTCTGTACAGGACGTTGGTTAGGCCACTGTTGTAATATTGTGTGCAACTCTGGTCTCCTTCCTATCGGAAAGATGTTGTGAATCTTGAAAGGGTTCAGAAAATATTTACAAGGATGTTGCCAGGGTTGGAGGATCTGAGCTACAGGGAGAGGCTGAACAGGCTGGGGCTGTTTTCCCTAGAGCGTCAGAGGCTGAGGGGAGACCTTATAGAGGTTTACAAAATTATGAGGGTCATGGATAGGATAAATAGACAAAGTCTTTTCCCTGGGGTCGGGGAGTCCAGAACTAGGTTTAGGGTGAGAGGGGAAAGATATAAAAGAGACCTAAGAAGCAACCTTTTTATGCAGAGGGTGGTACGTGTATGGAATGAGCTGCCAGAGGATGTGGTGGAGGCTGGTACAATTGCACCATTTAAGAGGCATTTGGATGGGTATCTGAATAGGAAAGGTTTGGAGGGATATGGGCCAGATGCTGGCAGGTGGGACTAGATTGGGTTGGGATATCTGGCCAGCATGGACCGGTTGGACCGAAGAGTCTGTTTCCATGCTGTACATCTCTATGACTCTATGCACAGTTTCTATACCTTATGAGCTTGCTGAAAACTGTTGAAAATCCTGTTTCTTTATACATCAGAATTTTATGTCTACGTCGAAGTTTCATGTCACATAAAAGATCTCACGATGTGTTAATTCACAAATCATCTGAAACTGTCAATACACGTAAACTGTTGTAGATGCTTATTCCAAAACTATTTTTCTCAAATGAAGCTTCATGATGTAACTGCCATTTATTATCCTTCAAGACCATTTATAAAAAGTTAGTGCATGAGGCATACATGGTCAAGATTCCACTTTCAAAGCCATCCTGTTTATCTTGGGAAGTCTGTCGTTGTACAATATAAAGAAGCCTTGACTGTTAACTCTCAGTATGTCCAACGATCCTCCAGGATCTCTAACAGTCTAGCTTCCAAGCAGTTTTTCCCACATTGTATTGGTGCCTGCAAAGGAAAAGATTTCTCTCCTGCTGTAGCAAAGGAGAGTTGGCGACGAGAATTTCACAACTGGTAGTTGTTTCCTGTGCTCAGCTGATTAACCCCAAGCCTAAATATTGTTGTGATGTTTCTTTGAATTCCTGCCTTGAGGTGAAAAGCTATTAACTCTGGAGACAATTGGTCTCCAAAGCTGTAAAGTCAGCTCTAATAGAAACATCCTCACTCATTTCCCAATCCTTGTTATATCTACATATAAACCATACCACATCTTCACTAAATGCTATCACATCCCACCCAAATGAACTGCTACGTGACAACTAAAAAGCAAACAATGCAGGACTTATATTGGTTGGAGAAGCTATAACAGTGGAACATGAAACAGGAGATCTTTACCAGGATCCCTGGGCATATTTCAATCTGCCATCATCTACCATCTAAGTTAACCATGAGGTAAAGTCTCTGTTTATAGAGATAGTAGAGTGACAACATGGATCTTAAGTCACTATCCTTAGCTCTGGCATTGTGCCACCAACATTTTGTGGTAAGAACAGTATTACTCTTGATGAGATCCATCATCTTTCTTCTTGTATGAGATGAGGTGTTTAAAGTTGGGGATATGCCTGAAGTGATTTGTCCTTGTTCAGTTTTGTGTCTTCAGTTCTCCAGCATGGGAACAGAGTAAATGAAAGGAAGGATGGCAATTGAGAAATTGGTGACAAATGACATGGGAGACCTGAAAGTAAGAGATGTAGTGGTTTTCTACCAGATGAAGTGGAGGGAGGACCTTTTATAATGTGCCTGTATGTGATTTCCATGTGTGTAGCTGGATAAGGATTGCACAAACTGCTGAACTGTAACACATCACTAGACTACAGCACCTATTATGAAAATTTAGTTGTTAAAGTAATACTTCAATTGTGCTCAGGAGGTTAAGAAAATTGTGAGTGAGTTAATTTGCTTGCACCAATGAAATGCATTGTAACTGTCGTGAGTAAGAAGGCTAGCACTCAGCATCAGTGCCACCTACCTCACAGGTAAAACAGGGACCTTTTCCTGGGCTGTTTGTTGTTTTGGACATCAAGGAACCTCGTCTCCTTTAATTTAATTTTCTCAAGGAGATCTTGGACATGTGCATCAGGAAAACCTGCATCATCTATCCTGTCCTTTTTCGGTACTCAATCCATATGATCCTACTTATGACAAAGGAAAACAGATGAGAGTTGTAGCAAAAGGAGGCAAACAAATGAGCTAAACTCTGTTGCTCCCAGTAAGCTGTTGAACAATAACTGCTTAAAGATTGCTCTCCGATTTCAGTGCCCTCAAGCAGCACTTTACACAGGAAAGCCATCAACCTCTGGTTTCTTGACTTTTGTTCTCTTTTGAAATATTATTTGCAGCAATACATACGGTGACACCTTTCTCCAGGCTAGAGATCAATTCCACAAACAAAGTGAACAGCATTGAGGTAAATTGATAATTTTATTTATCTTTTAAAAATGATGAGTAAGCAGACAATAAAAATTTGTGCCACAAAACTCTCCAGTGTGTGAAACAACTTGGCACCAAACCTAATACTGAAAATTCTTTTAAAAAGGGATGATTGCTTTGCCTTACTATGTACCAAAACATCTTCACAGAAACTAAAAAGATCCAATTATTCCCCCCAACAATTTCTTGAAAATTTGTCTGAGAAAATAACAAATACCAGTAGGAAAGTTGAAATGTTTTTTAAAAATATCAGTAGTGGGTTATTCAATATCTATAGCAGACATTTACAAGCAGAGAACTTTAGTAATATATTTTGGACCTCACCAATCAATATGTATGCATAAGGGACTTTGGTTAGGGAAAATATACAAGTGACGAAAGTCGCATCTATAGACATATTGTAAATTTAAAAGCTTTTAAATAACAAATTCCATCAAAAATGATTCAGAAGTGACAACTGAAGTTGTATTTAATTTGCCTCCTTAACATCGGAGACTTTTGTTGTACCTACCAAATGAATATAGGTAGGAGGCTCAAAAATAATGACTCCACAAACATGCGGTATGACTTGGAATGGCCTTTTTCATACTCACAGATGAGCAAGAATGTCCAATAAACACTGTGCCTTCCATAATGAAAAAGAGTTCCAAGTAGAAAAGTTTTACAACACAGTATACATTGATTCCACACTAGAATTTCTACAAAACATTTACCAGTGTCACACTATTACATGAGCTCACTAATATCAAGTACTATATATAATCAGTTACTTATACAATCATTAAAAAGTCACTTTTTAAACAAGTATATAATGCTTAACTTTGAATTAACATGTTAATAATAAAGTTTGTGCAAAACAAGCAGGCCTCTATAATTAAGTGACATCATTTTGCTTTCTTGTATTTTTTTAAAAAAGAGACCAGGGAATTTGCTCAGAAGTGTGTCTCCTTCTCTGTGATGGCAGGAATACGTCCATCACCTTTCAGTTTACTCTCACAGTCATTAATTGTGCTGCAGCATGTCTCCATATTGAGTGATCCTACTCCTTTTCGTCGTAAGTCCAGACTGGGAGTTGTAAGCTTCTTAATTCTCTGTAATTGTAAAAAGAATTTTAAAAGAACACAATTCAGTGTTGGGGCTATTTATCTTTTTCTTTCCTTTTTGAAGGCGTGCACCTCTGTATGTCTATTATACCAGTTTAATGTAAGAGATTAGGCAAAAACAATTGATAGATTATTTATGAATTAACCCGAGTGAGCAGAAAGCAAGCTTCTAATCTGACATTTTGTTAAATTCTCATGTTTACTGGGAGCAGCCAGCCACATCACTCCTCCATTGTATATTGCTGGCATTTGTGAGAGGAATTGTGACACAGGCTAATGAGTTATTGCTGTGAAAAGGAACTTAGCTGTAGATACAATGCAGAGCTCAAGATACTGGGTACTCAGCAGAAGGAAGTGAGTTGCCTTGTGTGCAGTGAGCACATAAAAGTAAAAGAGAGAAATCAGAATTAACTAGAAAGTATACTGGAACCACAACTGATCTTAAATTCATTTAATTTCTGTGCACATGAGAATGCGAATTATTTCTCCTTCACTACTTTGGTGGTAACAAGGTCACTTCTAGCATCTATGCATGATATAGCTAACTTGAAAGTCGCACTTAATCATTTTGGAAGTTGGAGCAATTATATCAGAGGCGCTGGTAAAAAGGTATAAGGCTACAAATCGTATGTATGCCACCTCTAGGTGGTGCAAAGAGCTAGTATGCATAAAATGTCAAGTGGATATTGTATAATGCTTTTGACTGAGGTACATTAAACACTAGAAAAATCGACTAAAATGATTTTGTTGAAACAGCTCTCATATACACTCTATTTGCACCTCCTTGCACACAAAAATAATAAAATCCTACATTATGGGTTCCGTTCCTGGTCAGAACAGTTTGTTGATTTTTAAACCTTACAAATCAGAAACCACAATCTCTAAACTAAATTTGATCTGCTGAGAAAATTTTGCCTAGAAAACAAATGCTGGTTGGACTCAAATAAAAGTACTTCAAACTTCCACTTAGCCACATTTAAATTGTAACTGAGGTTTATTGCTGGTCATAATAGTTTTCACTGAACAATTGTGTGGAGGTGTTTCACAGACTTGGTGAAAATCAAGAGTTACTGGTACCATCTGCACATGTGTAAGCAGTGGTGGACATCTTTACCAGCCAACTTGGCATTTGCAATACACACTCCAAAGTTATATTATCTTCTTTTAAAGAAGAAAATGTCACAGAAATAGGGCTTGGAACAGCCAATGCAAGTAGTTGTGGAGCAAACAGGATAGTAAGTTGCTTTTTAGTTGGAACACAACTTACAACCTAGATTTTCAATACTCAGCACTAGGAGTTTTTGACTGTACATGTACAAGAATTTTCTCATCATATCTTAAGTACAAATCTCTCAGGATTTCACATATAGCAAGAATCACTGAAGTGATAGCAGAAGTTGATGCACCAAACTATCTGGTTGTTTATTTGACAAGAAGCAGACAATGTAATAGACTTGGTGGATTAAGAATAATAACGATAGTATTTACATATCCAATTATAATTACCTGTAGAAAAGTTCCTTCAGTGTTCCAAATTTTGAAGATAAGTCCTAGAGGTATACAAACCATGGAAGAAAGAGCTAGGGCCCATCCTAAAGCATAACCCCAGTCGGGATAGACGTATGTGTTGTTATATTTAAGTGGTTTATATCTCACAATGAAGAAAATGAAAATCGCCTGAAAGATAAAAGGGTCAGTAACATTTAAGATAAATATCTGCTTCAGATATTCTAATGTGCATTTTGTAAAACATCTTAAATTTCCTTCCCAAATATTTCACTCAGGATTCAATTATCCTGCAATACTGAAAACAAAACTGTTTTGCAGAAGTAACAATTTACTCTGGTTAATGTTTCAGGGTAGTGATCCTTCACAACGAAGAGTCGCCAACCCTACTTCTCTTTTGTTACATTCTCCTGCTAAGAATTTCCAGCATTTTGTGTTTAGTTTCACATTTCCAATTTTAGGGTTGCTCAAATCGAACTCTGGTGTTTGATTCTGACTCCACAGAGCAGCAGTCTTGGACACCCTTTCGGAAGGTTACTGCTCAAAGCTTCATCATTGTACCCCATGCAGCATGACTTCAGTCCAATGTCATTACAGGTGTGTGAAACAACTTTCTCTTACAACAACTTTAAAGAAGTGGGATGTTCAAAATTTACTATTCAAGGGGCCAACTAATATAGCTGGCTGGTTGGCAGTGACACAAGACTAAGGGTTCAATTCCTGTAGCAGCTGAGGTTACCGTGAAAGCCCCACTCTCTCAACCTCACCTGAAGGGTGTTAAACCACCATTTGTCTCTCTCAATAATCAAAGAATGGGACAATACTGATTTTATGTTTATGACATACACATTCTGTTAGTTGGATTTTCAGTAGTTACTTGGTTATTGTTGCTTATGAGTTGTATTCTTCACTTCCTGGCTTCATCCAATCGATTGTCCCCAGTTGGCTCATGAGTTGTGAACAGGAGACTGTGATAGGAAGATACACTGAATGTTGCCAGAGGCAGCCAATTAGGGAGCAATCACTGGGAGCCTTTTCAGGGAGAGCAGTCATGTTCTAATGTTGGAAGGTCCAGTCAGTGAACAAGACCTCCAACCATCTTTGCAATGAGACTAATGCCTGATCATCAGCAGAGGTGGCAGTGGTGTGATTCAGGGGGACGAGCAGCTGTCATGACAGCAGGGCAAAAATCAGAAGACATCTTGGTCTATACAAAGTAACTGCAACGGGAGACCTGCTACTCAGGGATACGTCCTTTCTGTCATCTACAACTGTCAAATAACTTTAAACCCTTAAATGCATTGTAGCTTAAATCACCTACTGCAAGACCAGCTTGAACACAGATTCTGATGTCAGATTTGTCTTTGCACTAGTATTCACAGCCTGTCTCGTTCTCTACTCCTTTTCAAAACATAAACTCAACCAACGTATATTTTTGTAATAAAAATAGTGTCAATCAAATTCATGCTCTGAAGAGATAAGTACATAATTCTACACATAAACACATGCATAAGTGAATACATTTAAGAACACAAAGGAAGCCAAGTGTACTTGATGCAAAGTAAACTGCAGATAGCAAGCTAGGTATTAAAGAAGAAATTAAAAACAAATACTACATAAATTATTACAAATAGAGGATGTAAAGTGCAATTATATTGTAAAATATGTAACACTGAGAACAACTTGAAGATGATTCTTTTTTAACAGTGTGCGAAATTAAAGCCTTTGTCAAGGGGTACAGCATCAGCTTAAGAACTTACTGAACATATACCAGGAGTGATGAAATTCCAGCACCATTTAATTAAAATGAATGGCCTGTACCCAATCATGTCTTCAATATTGTCATAGAATCTGTTACTTCCTGTGAACATAAGAAAGATTAAAATATCAAGTATCACACCGTACATAAGACAGGCGATCTTATTATCTGTACAATTTAGTATTTGTGCAATATTTGATAATACCTTTAATCTGAACTGTTAGAGTAATGTATTTTGTTAGACGAAAGTGAGGACTGCAGATGCTGGAGATCAGAGTCAAGATTAGAGTGGTGCTGGAAAAGTACAGCAGATCAGGCAGCATCCGAGAAGCAGGAAAATCGACGTTTGGGCAGGAGCCCTTCACCAGGAATCCAACTCCTCGGATGCTGCCTGACCTGCTGTGCTTTTCTAGCACCACCCTAATCTTGACTCTAATGTATTTGGTTAAGAAGTTTTCTTGCATATGTAGGAGTGGAACACTCTAGACATATTTTATTTCAAAAATTAAGATAAGTTATTCCATCAGTCTGTTCTAAAGAGCTCAGGAGACATTTTGTATTCAGGAAACTTGATATTTCCATAATTACTATGTATTAATAACACTGTCTGATTCTTTTTTCTTTCTGAAATTGGCTTCTAAATATGCTCACAGAGATACATGTCTGACATTGAAAAACTGCAGCAAGTCAAAGGTAAAAGTATTTAATATTTTCCCCTTGAAATACCACGTCTAAAAAAATCTTATCTTCACAGTGTCACTAGCTAGCTATAATTTACCAATGAGTTCATCATTCATAAGCTTTCCAAAGAGGCTCACAAAATAAAACAATAATTGTGTTTTACTGAGAGGCTACAGAGTGGCATTATGACTAAAATGGCCACCCCCACGTAAATGTCGATCTTCTTAGAGGAGATTTGCCACATAATAAAACACCCAGTAAGAATTTGACATTTTTGAAGCTAGAAAGACTGTCCACCTTCAAAACATAATGTTTCAGATTCTGTAACCATTGGTGGCACTTTCTGTTGACTTTAAAATAGCTTCCTGCAAAGATCTAGCAAATTGTTATGGCATATAATTAATTCTGGTGCTAGCTATAGGGGACCACTTAGTTGCAGCTTTATAATCAAGCAGGCTGAACAACTACATTGAAGAATTCGAACAGACAGCAAATCAGGAATAAAAAAGGAAGATTATCTAATAATTTTCCAGAAAACAAAATAAAGATTGGAAAGCAAGGATTAATGTGAAAATCCAAAGTTTCATAAAACTTACTTTTTTTTTTGATTACTTTAAATGTTCTGTAATTTTAACATGGAATAGGGAAATACGATGTCTCACAAATAGAAAATTATGTCTTCATGGTTGGAGAGGCTACTGAAAACTAAGAAGGACTTAGCACGCTGTAAAAACAACTGGTGGGACATGATAGAAAAAGGGGCAACCTTTACATGGGCTTTACGGCTAAAATAATAGTGACAATGTGGAAACTCACATCAGCTCATTAATTTCTAATTATTCCCAACAGCAAACATTTCAATAGCACGTACTTTGAATGAATACTGAGAGCAAAGTCTGTATTGAATGTAGTTGCAGCTGCAGACAGCAGAATTTACTATTAATTTCACAATAATGACAGTGAACAATGTCTATTTCACCATCATTATACAAATTCCCAGCCATTAATACAAAAGACTCGTGCTTCTTTGATGTACAAGAGTTTGAAAAATAGAGGCTGCTTTACAACAGCACCATCTACTGTCTCATTAGTATGGCAGCCTCCTTCATTCATTTGTAAACATCTTAAAACATGGAAACACAGAGACCGGGAGGAGAAGGCCTTTTGATCCTTCAAGCCTGCTCTGCCATTTAATATGATCATGGATGATCATCCAACTCGATAGCCTAGACTGACTTTCTTTTCAGGTTTAATAAAAATAAACAGTTATGTTGGAATTAGAACGATATATTGTTACATATTGTTACATGGGGTTGACTGGTGGAGCAGACTCGATGGGCCAAATGGCCTAATGTCTGCCCCTATGTCTTATGGTCTTATATATATAGCGATAGAAGTGGCATTGTACATTAGCTTTCAACACTAATTATTAATTACATAAATCTTCAGGACAACTTTACAATCTCCCACCAGTGGATTGGCAGGTGAGAGGCTGTAAAAACTTTCTTAGGTGACCTTTTAGCCATCTTGCTTCCCCCTTCCAACTTACTGCAATTTTAAAGGCCCAGTTTGCACCAGTTGAGATCTTCAAGTGACAATACACTGGTCACTGATGGAAGGGGATGTGTGCTTGGCCCCAGAAGCAAAAACCTTCATTGCTTGCCCTTTGTCAAGTCGGGTCATGTCACTCAAATCTGCACTTCCTGGGCCCATCTGCTCCCGTCTGCTTTCCTTCTTTGTTTCACATTTGCTTCTACTCTTTTGTTTTACTATATTTTCCTTTCCTTTTATTTTCTTCATTTCTGTGGCAGGTTGGTTGGCTGTATTAGTACGACAGTGAGAGCTGGTCTCATGTGGACTGGCGAGTGTGGCTTCTCTGGGTGATACGAGGCAACAGGAGTGGGGGCATTCTTCCAGTGATAGGAGACTGGCGGCAGTGAGGGTATTCTCCTGGTGATAGGAGACCGGTGGCAGTGAGAGTATTCTGGCGATAGGAGACTGGTGGCAGTGACGGTATTCTGGTGATAGGAGACCCGTGGCAGTGAGGGTATTCTCCTGATGATATGAGACCGGTGGCAGTGAGGGTGTTCTCCTGATGATATGAGACCCGTGGCAGTGAGGGTGTTCTCCTGGTGATAGGAGACCCGTGGCAGTGAGGGTATTCTCCTGGTGATAGGAGACCCGTGGCAGTGAGGGTGTTCTCCTGGTGATAGGAGACCCGTGGCAGTGAGGGTATTCTCCTGGTGATAGGAGACCCGTGGCAGTGAGGGTATTCTCCTGGTGATAGGAGACCCGTGGCAGTGAGGGTATTCTCCTGGTGATAGGAGACCGGTGGCAGTGAGAGTATTCTGGTGATAGGAGACTGGTGGCAGTGACGGTATTCTGGTGATAGGAGACCCGTGGCAGTGAGGGTATTCTCCTGATGATATGAGACCCGTGGCAGTGAGGGTGTTCTCCTGGTGATAGGAGACCCGTGGCAGTGAGGGTATTCTCCTGGTGATAGGAGACCCGTGGCAGTGAGGGTATTCTCCTGGTGATAGGAGACCCGTGGCAGTGAGGGTGTTCTCCTGGTGATAGGAGACCCGTGGCAGTGAGGGTATTCTCCTGGTGATAGGAGACCCGTGGCAGTGAGGGTATTCTCATGGTGACAGGAGACCCGTGGCAGTGAGGGTATTCTCCTGATGATAGGAGACCCGTGGCAGTGAGGGTATTCTGGCACTAGAAGACCAATGGCAGCGAGGGCATTCTCTCGCCTTTTGAGGCCAGTGGCAGCAGCAGTTCTCCTGATGTCAGGGCCAGCAGTACTCTGGCCCAGTGGTGAGGCGATTGTGGATTCAGTGATGTCAGCAAAGTAGGCCCAGCAGTGAAAAGATGGCACCCAAAATGGGACTACTCCTACGTTGAAGGGGTCGGCGCAGGTGGTGGTGGAGGTCTTCCTGAGGCTAGGTACCAGCATGGACTGGGTCAGAAAGACTGACATTCTGAAGTTTTCACTTGTTTATTTTTCTAATTTATTTCTATGGCCTGTAATATTGGACTATTTATTTCAGAAAAGTAAAATTTTATTCTGTTTCCTATCAACTGGACCTTAAGTATCTACACCTTAGGTATTTTTGTACCTAAGATAGTGATGTAATGTGGCGACTGTAAACTTGTCACTGCACTCATTTGAGTACATGTGATAATAAAGCTAATTCAATTCAATTTGTGGGTGCTCCTCCAATCCTGGTCTCTCCATCTTCCTCTCCCCACCACGCGTCACTTTCCCTTGCCATCTCCACTGAGAGATGTTGTGCCTGAGGCCTTAAGTTCAGAATCTGGGGACTGATTGTATCTGCAGTAGTGACCACCACTCCTGGTAGTATTTCTGGGACTACAGAACTGCCAACCAACCTGTGTGACCAACAGCTTTCTAAGGCAGGACTTGCTCCTGATTGATGAATGCGAATTTGATGTCCAGCGTTAGCCTGGGATTCTGCATTACTAGTTCAGTGACATCACTGCAATGCCACATCTCTTAAAAACATAAGGAATAGAAGCAAAAGTCGGTCATTCAGCCCCTCAAGCCTACCCTGTCATTCATAAGCTTATGGCTGATCTATCCCAGGCCTCAATTCCTGTTATGTGAACTCCTCACAATCTTCAGCTTCTTGATATTTCAAACATCTGGCTCCCTACTCCTTAAACGCTTTCAGTCTTCTGTCCCCCACAACACTCTGGGTAAAGAATTCCAATGATTTCTTCTCTGTACTCACCCTGACAAGTCCCCTCAGGATCTTGAAATAAGAGCAGCTCTAACTTTGATGAATAAAGGCCTAACTTGTTTAGCCATTTTTGATCAATCAACCTCTTCATCCCAGGATCAGCCTGGTGAATCTCTTTTGAATTGCCTGCAAGGTTAGCATATCCTTTCTTAAATAAAGGGTCCAAAACTCCAGCTGTGATCTCACCAACACCCTGTACCGTTGTACCAAGACTTCCCAATTTTAAAACTTCAAATGCCTAACTATAAAACAAAAAAATCTATTGCTTCCTTAATTACTTGCTTAACTGGCGAGGCAATTTGTTGTGATTTACAAAGACACGCAGATTATTCAATGATCATTCAATGTGTCCCCCTTCTCCTAACTCATTTATGGAACACCTTACTTTTCTCTTGGGTATGGTCAGACATAAATGCCAAATAGTATCATTTTTCAAGTCACTAGAATAATGCATGATATGAAGATGCTGGTGTTGGACTGAGGTGTACAAAGTTAAAAATCACACAACACCACGTTATAGTCCAACAGGTTTAATTGGAAGCACTAGCTTTCGGAGCACTGCTCCTTCATCAGGTGGTTACAATTGTGTACTCCACAACCGCCTGACGAAGGAGCAGCGTTCCAAAAGCTAGTGCTTCCAATTAAACCTATTAGAATAATGCAATGTTGTTGATGTTATAAATGTATGAATGACATGTGCACAAAGTGCAGTAGCTGATTAGTTTTATCTTAATCATCTCAGGTGTTAATTATTCAGGTTTTAAACATCAATGCAGTGGCAAAGACGCAACATAATGTTATTGACATACCATAGGCCCAGCCTATACAAATGCACTCGAAAATGGCCACAAAGAGAAGACACATGCCACTCGAAGCATATGCATCGAAGAGCTGAAAAATGTACATTCCTCCCTTCCAACAGAAAGAATAAAGTTTAGTATTTGATTTCATTGGAAGAACCTTACATGGTTTTGCTACTGTATATTGTTAATTACTCTACAGAAATTCTAAGATATGCCTGGAACTGTCTCACTAAAAATAACTTAAGTAGATTGTTATCCAAATGCTCATTACTTAAAACATTGGTAGTCAATATTAACAGATAAATATAAATCAATGAATAAATGTCAGTTCAAAACACCAATCTTATGTGGAATGAAACAAGTAACCAGCATCTGAGGAAATGTTCTCTTCCTTAACATCCTTATGATTTCATAATATCAGAGTTACTTCAATAAGAAAGAACTGAAAGGTCAGGTTGATTGTTGTTTTGGGTGGTTAGGTGTTGAGTGGGATGTTGGTCGGACTCTAAAGGATTCTAGTGGCCAGGCTTCACTTCAGTAAGAATCCCGAGTTGCCAGTGCATTTCAGTTCTTCACAGTTTCACAAGAAATTTTTTAAAATAATAACTTACCTGAGTATTCTTGCTGCAGCTCCCAGCAGTCCCTTTAAGGACCACTCCATGCTGACCTAGCAAGGGTTTGGACTGCCCACCCCCACAGTCCATTAGGATACTAAACTTGCATTGCGGTTGTCTGCATGCTATACTGGTGTGTGTACATCCATGAGATTCCCACCTGTTCTGGGTGGGGAGCTAGACACCAATTATCTGACTAGCTACAAAACTGTGATGGGGGAGAGGTTGTTAACTGTAGCTGCTGAGTAATTTCTATCCCACTGCTGACATGAACCCATTAGAAAATGGGGTGATAATGAGACCAAACTGGCTTCCTTTGTTTTCTCCTGTTACTTTCCTGTTAATGATGAGAAATGGGAAAGTAACAGATATAAATGGCCCCTTGTAATGCCATACACTGAATTTTAAGGCTGCCCATTTGAACTGGTTAGTTTAATTTCTAAACTGCTCCTATCCCGTGTCTTAAACGCTTAGCCACTCATGGAGGAAGCATACCCCTCCGTAGCTTCCAAATCTTATTGTGACCCTTGGAATAAGATGCAGCCCAAGAGATGGGCATCCAGTGTCATTGACAAAGTATTACCTTTTTTTTCCTGTGGTAGCCCTTCCAGGGAGAATCTATTTAAGAGGAGCAGAGTATAATGTATTCTGTAGTAGAAAAAGTAATTTCTTTAGAATAAGTGAATTTTTTTTGGATTCCTTAAAGAATAACTTAGAACATGATAAAACTAATTATAGCTTGCTCATGCAGCCTACTCCTCTTACTTGGAGGTAATTGAACAAATGTTTTAATTGTGAACTGTGAATCAGAATTAGACCATTTTCTTCTGAACAGTTCAATGGGAGTTTGATCAGTGAGATTATTTCCTGTATTATAAACCTATCATAACAAAATGTATTAGAAATGAACTTTGGATTCAAGTATAAGAGTCTCCAAGAATGAGTAAACAAAATTAAGTGGAATAGGCTACATTGCAACCAGGTTAGACTGTTTGTCTCCACTGGGACTTCAGTGCATAACACAGGATACAGGCAAGTACTTCTACATGACAAGGTCACTCAATAAGCTTAAAGGCCTCAAATTTGTGGGCCTGTTGCAAAATACTAAACAGCTTCCTAATCCTCCAATATGGGTGGCAGGAAGCACATCCTCATTATGAGCTAGTCTATGCATCCTTCATGCTGGTGGAGGTAAAATAATACTTGGTGATCAGGACCATACCTATTTGTATTCAAATATGGGAGCTTCAGACATGCTTGCAGCTTCCTCTGCAACATTAAGTTGGCCTGAATGGAGTTGATGCCATCCTGACTGCTGCTTTCAGGAATATCATCTGTGACCACAAGTTAACAAGGTGTTGAAAAATGTACTTACCTGAATGTGGAACCTGAAGATCCATATTCAAACATGCAATCCGCTGTTAGCTCCACACACCCCATACTCTCCTTCTCCATGATCACAACCCCTGTTGATACCCATCACTGCTCTCTTAATTCCTGATCTCTGCCACTAGCCACTCTTCCTGATCACTGCTGTGCAGCTCCCTCCAGCCACCAACATTCTCCTGACTGGATTTTCCAAATTCTCAACCTTAAACAATTGGATATTCCCCTGGCAGAATATCCCCTGTATTAATTCTGGAATTAATTACCTCCACCTGCACTATTCTCCAGTCCCCTTGAAGAACGCATCTGAGGGCTGTTGCTGGGCCTTGAGGTGCCTGTTTGTAAATTCCTCACGGATAGTAAACAGCCTATACTGTGTCCAGAGGTCAGCATTTCAACGAAATACAGGCTCAGTCAAATGAGTACCAGATTCTATATATCACATTCTAAATCAGGGACCTTTTAAAAGCTTCAAATTTCCTAACAGATATTTTCATAGTTGATAGCCATTTTGTGAAATGCTTTTTTCTCTACTGTACTGCCAAAGTAACTGTTTCGAAGACACCAATTTTGAATGTCCCATACCCAAATGGCAGTTAAATCATTATTTTACATCTTATGAAACACACTGAATAAAACATGTTAGTGAGATCACTCAGTTTGTGGAGACTGGAACTTGTAAATTGATTTTCAGGAACACCATCAGATTGACCCATCAGATTACAGAATGGGATTAACTCCACTGTTTTTCAAATGTAATTGAATCAATGTATACCCATTCAATTTTTGTCATATTGGTAGTTTGGTACTTTGAAAGGAAAGTGCAATTTGCTCTGTATTTTGTTATTTTTCTTTGCAATTATATTGATTATTCCAGCATGCATGCTTGTTTAAAGATCTTTTGTCCTCAACTCTTATAGCTGCTCCTTAGAACAGCCCCTTATCTGAAAAGATCCATTGATTTATCTTACATTTTTGTCTAGATTTTTGATCTTGGTCACAACATTCTGCTTTCATTGTTTCTCATTGCTTTTGTCTACTTCTCCTTCTAGTATTCTCTGCTATTACGTGAGGACTTGTTTCTGGATGAATCTGTGATGACTGCTGGCCAACTCTTTACTCCCCCTTGGCTAACAATGGATTGGTGCCTCTTTATCCTCTGTCTTCAACAAAGTTACAACTGTCTTAATCTTTGCCATGACCATACAGTTGGAAATCCCTTTTTGTGCATTTGCTTATATGTTGGATATGACCCCATTCCTTTTCTATCTCCATATTATCTTATCGCCATCTAATGTTCATGCCACTTTTGATATCACTACTTTCAAGAATTTTGTTCTCTCAAATCCACATTCTAAACTATTTCTACTTTGCTGCCATTTTGTTTGCTCACCTGCTCCATCCCTTGAATAAGCCTACATCTTTTGAGATTTTCTAGGTACTCATCAAAAGGCTGCTAAAATATCCAGTGCTGCCTTTTAATTTGCAATAGTGTCCTCCAGCCAAACCTGTCTCTCACTTCCATTCAAGCTCAACATTCATTCAGACTAATCACAAGAACCTCCTCTCTGCATTTTCACTTGGCCACACTTTCTATCATCAAAGGTATTGGCAGCATGGCAGTGTGGTCCCATTCACTAAAACATAATGGTGTCTCCTCCTAAATTCTCCCGGGACCTTCAACATCTTTGAGAACGTCACCTTGTTTATCTTTCTTGCTTCCCTTTTAAAATCGTTACTGTCTAATGTACCCTCCCATGCTCTACGCTAATTTTCAGACTAAGCTATTTTTTCAATCACCATCCTTGAAGTTAAAAATCACACAACACCAGGTTATAGTCCAACAGGTTTAATTGGAAGCACTAGCTTTCAGAGTGCCACTCCTTCATCAGGTGGTTGTGGAGGACACAATTGTAAGGCACAGAATTTATAGCAAAAATTTACAGTGTGATGTAACTGAAATTATGCATTGAAAAATACCTTGATTGTTGAGTCCTTCATCTGTTCGAATACCATTATAGTTTCACTCTATTTGTAAATGATTTGTTGGGTGTTCACCTTAACATATTCAGTCTTATATAAATCTACAAAGCTAAAACATGAACAAAAAGCTTCAGGTTAATTAGCTTACCTCTGTTACCATTATTAATCCAATCAAGTATGATGCAATTGTGATAATGCAAATCAGCTGTTCTCTTCTGTATCCGACACGGAATATCTTGGGATACATGTCTATTATAGCTGTTACCAGACTTTCCATACACACAAACTGCAATGAAAAGAGTGACAATACTGAAATGCATGGCAATATTGTGTATGAAAAAATTACTTAAACAGGGCATCAAACCAGTGAAATCCCAATGAACATTGTGGCTAATTGTATCACAACTCTTGAGCGTTTTATTCCTTGAGGTTAGAAGGATATAATCACCGTTCTGCATAAAATACTGAAGCGAGTCAAGAAGCATGGGAAATTATTTCTTTACTGGGGGAATCCAAAATGAGGAAGTAAAAGCCCAAAAGATAAAGTGGGATAACTAGATGGACAACTTTTGAGTGGGTTCAGTAAGTTAAAGGGGAAGAATTGGACATGACACAGGACGTCGAGATGAGCAAATGCATGAAATAGAAAGACCATTCAGAGATGCTGGAGAGAAGCCAGTGGTCTTGGAATAGGTACAACAGATTTCCTCAATAGATGGGAAATCAGCAGAGCAAGAACTCGAAAGCAACTTTGCATGAGTTGGTATAACAAAAATAAATGAATAAAACCAACTCAGCATTGCTTAATTAATTAATTTTTGAGAACAGCTCATTATGTGCTTTCAAAAAGGCATTCTTTAATTTCACAGTTACCTTAGCAATTTTGAAACAAAGCTGTCAGTGCAGTATATAATCATTAACATGAAATTGACATATTAATCACTCAGTAAACTCAGTCAGCAATTCATTAACTTGGCTCTTAATTTCAAGCAGCAATTTCTTCACTATTTATTACTTAAATTATTGATTAATTTCAGAGTAAATGCAAAAACCAAAGGAATAAACATGAGGTTGTCTCTAGAATGGAAGAACCATTATGAAACGGATATTGAAATGTAGATAAGGAAGCAAATTGACTGTCCAAAATCAACATGGAAAGGCAGATGAAATATGCCGAATAAATGCATAGAGTCACAGAAACAGACCCTTCGGTCCAACCCGCCCATGCCGACCAGATATCCCAACCCAATCTAGTCCCATCTGCCAACAACCTATCCGTATCCCTCAAAACCCTTCCTTTTCATATACCCATCCAGATGCCTTTTAAATGTTGCAATTGTACCAGTCTCCACCACTTCCTCTGGCAGCTCATTCCATACACATACCACCGTCTACATGAAAAAGTTGCCCCTTCAATCTCTTCAATCTCTGCCTCTTACCCTAAACCTATGCCCTCTAGTTCTAGACTCCCTCACCCCAGCGAAGAGACTGCATACAAGAGAAAATGCATATTTAAGAAGTGTTAAATTTGTTAAGAATAGAATAATTGAAGGCATGTAAAATATGAACTAATGGAAGATTATTATGGAAGACCTAATATGATTTATCTTTATCTCTGTATCTATTGCTAAATACTGCTGCTGCCAAATGCTAGGATACTGGATTGTATCCACCATATACACTGAGCTTGACCTGCATGCTTTGTCTCCTACCTTCAGACCTGTCTGATTCATATGACCCTAACAGGTGCTAGACTCCTGACAGCACAGTATCTCTCAGGGTCATGTAATATCCATTAAATCAAGCTGTAATCCTTAGTGAAGGCAGACTAATGTTAGCCTGGGAATATGGGAGGCATAATAGCAAGATAAACTGCCTAAAGCAGTGGATCTCACAGGTATCTCCAGTTTGTGACAAAGCTCTATGGGTTGCCTCAGATTGATTTATGAAGCCCTCTAGCACTGTCAGTGTATCAAATTACAATTAAAGTCACCACAGATTCAAACTTGAAAATCACAAAGATTCTTACAGACACACACACACAGCTAATGGAACTGTGCTTAGCTAATGGGAGTTCAAAGATGCTCTGAAGAAGAATCATACCAGACCTGAAATGTTAACTTAGTTTTCTCCACTGTTGCTGCCCGACCTGTTAACTTTCTCCAGCATTCTTTGTATTTGTTTCAGATTTCCAGTATCTGCAGATCAAAGTGGAACTATCTGATGTTCACTTATTGGTCATGTAACTTTAGTCGAAGTTATATTTGATGATTTTCTGATTTGGGTTGAAAGGCTGCCTGGCAACAGCTTTTGGAATTTTTAAGAGCAATTTGTCACAGACTTGAGAAAGTGGAATGGAACATCCTGTAAGCCTGGAAACAAAGACAAGTCTTTCTCGGTCTCCCTAAACCTCTGCAAGTGTGTAAAAGAAAAACCTAAACAATTTTGGAAAGGAAAAATTTAAAGCAAACAAAGACCTCCATCCATGGGTGACACTGTGACTCAGTGCTGGTGCCTCACAGCTTCAGGGAGCTGAATTTGATTCCACCCTCAGGTGACTGCTTGGAGTTTGCACATTCTGTGTGTGTATATGTGGGTTTCCTTCAGGTGCTCTGGTTTTCTTCCACAGTCTAAAGATGTGTTGGTTAGGTGGATTGGCCATGCTAAATTGCCTTTAGTGTCCAGGCATGTGCAGGCCTGGTGGATTAGCCATGGGAAATGTAAGGTTATAGGTCAGGAAGTGAGCCTGGGTGGGATGCTCTTCAGAGGGTCAATGTGGACTCGATGGGCCAACTGGCCTGCTTCCACACTGTGGGGAGTCTTTGATTCTGTCTGTCTGGCTACCAAACTGAAGATCTTCCATCATTCTATGATTGACAGCAATATGACATGATTGCCAAAAAAAACTATTAAAAACTAACTATAAAAAAGTCACCTCGTTCCACCCACGTTGTTTACATTTATATCTTTTTGTTCATGTTTTCTACCCATAATATTCCTGTAGACACTTGACTGTCCTCTTTGTAGTTGGATGTGTGCGCATTTGGGTTAAGAGGGGTTATAGTATAAGATTGTGTAGTGGTCATTCATAATTCATTTTGCCAATTGCAAAAGGATAAGTTTATTTCTAATAAATAAATTTTGTATTTTTTCATTTCTTGATGGAATCTGCTGTAAGTCTTTTTTTTCTGAAATGATGGGCAAAGTTAGGTAAACGACTCAACTTGGTGTTTCGATGGTCACTTATACGTTTGTGATAGATCATTGAATAGTGGGGCTTGATGCACTTTCCATCAAAGTGCACTCTTCTCATCAATGTCATCATGCTGTGTGTAGTTAAAGAGGTCCCTGCCCAACTAAATTCTGCCAGAATCGAGTGAGAATGATGTTTTCGTTCGAAAGCAGTCAAACTTGAGGAAAGAAAGACTGACTCCTCAGTGTTGTGCTCTAAGGAGCTTACCATGACCAACAGTATGTTTAATTCCCACATGCACCTGAGGACTGCTAAATGAGGAACAAGAACAAATTTGAGGGTATCATTTGCATTAATAAGGGAGAGGAGGACTACATGCCTGTGATTGTATAGTGATGGAAACCATGCTGTCATAAACTAATATGCAGTCATTTGCTGTTTACATTATTTAAAACAAGGTAAACTGTTGCAAAATGTCATCTGAACTTTTCTCTCTCAGCTTCCAGCTACATTTGCTCTAATATCATCGTCAACAATTAGCTTTGCATGTTACACAATGAGCAGGTATCTAGAGTATTTAACACTGCAGATGATTTTTCTATGGGGCGGGGAGGAAAGGGGGGGAGAAAGGAAGCCATTTACAATGTAAACCAGAAAAAAATTAACCAAGCAATAACAGTATGTGGCTGTGCTGCACAATCTTACCATGGTCACCGGCTTCACCAGGATCTCCCTGGATAAAGACCGGAAAATGATGGTCTGGAGCAGCTAGCAGTGAGAGGCCAGCCAGACAGATAGGGTTGTTTATTCCTTGTTCTGAGCTCTGCTGATTGCTTCACTAGCTTAGTTTTGGCTCAGAATTTTATATGAGAGTGGTGCTGGAAAAGCACATCAAGTCAGGCAGCATCCGAGGAGCAGGAAAATTGACATTTCGGGGAAAAGCCCTTCATCAGGAATATTCCTGATGAAGGGCTTTTGCCCAAAACGTTGATTTTCCTGCATCTCAGATACTGCCTGACCTGCTGTGCTTTTCCAGCACCACTCTGATCTAAACTCTGGTTTCCAGCTCTGCAGTCCTCACTTTTGCCTCAGAATTTTATATGTTCTGTTTATTTTACCCTTTACAATCAGCTCTTTCTTTCCCATGGAATAAGACAATGGCAGACAGCAATTATATTCAAAATAAGATGACTCTCTTCAGTGGTTTTGGTATTTGCATTCATTTTGCTTTTATTCAATGTATGCATAAATTGCATGAATTGTGAATAAATTATCATTATTGGCCTGTCCATATTAAAAGAGAGAGTGCAGGGCTATTTAGCTTAGATAAATTATGAGCTTCAACCAAGAGGCCTATGACCATATATCTGCAACAAACCATTATCTATTTTGGAGGTAGATGATCAATGCTTTTTTTTTGAAAATGGGTCTTCAGTTAGTGCATGATGGTGTTAAACTGTCACTTGCAGGAATGGTAACTGACTGCTCTTCTGCACTCACATCACTGCTGAAAGTATGACGTTCACTGAGTGTAAAACATAGGTTGTCTGGGAGATTTCTGGATCCTTCACTCAGAGTTAGCTGGTCCCAGTCAACATAAAACAAACCCATTTTACTTCTTGTAGTTTCAAGCAAGGGTTATCCAAAGCAGAAGAGGTAGACTTCTTGATCAATACATGTTAATCCAGGTATCACCAGTGTTGATTTCTGCTCAGTGACTAATTCTACCTCACACTATAGTTTGTCCAACCTACAAAAACTATCTTGCACAACTGTATTTTGTGAAGATGAATGATTTTTCAATATGAACTATGGAATCTGGCATTAAGTTAGGATTCTGATTGACAGGCTGTGAGTAGACGCTGTGCCCATCCAAGATACGCCATTAGCTAAGAAGAGGCATCAGGAGCTCAAATCAAAATGGAATGATTATCCCTAGAGATAGCAAAACATCTATACATAACTAATCTATTGCCTGAACCATTTTCATCTATCTTCATTCTCTGGGCCTGAACTGTATTCAGTTATAAGAAGGTTCCTTAACTTCATTAAGATTCTGGTCAACATCAAAAAGGCCAAATTTTCAATTCTGGAAAAGCCATTATTGATTTGACTGACAAACTGTATTGAGATTGATGTATTGCAGAGAATAAGCACAAGGGCATCAATTTAGTTTGATCCTCTGGCCATTTACTTATGCATAAAGTATTCCTGTAATCATCAGCCAAAAAATTGCATGCATGGAGAAGCATCTATTTTACAAGTGAACCTTTTCCAGTTTTGAAAGGAAATGGACTGTTTGAATAATTTTAGTAATACCTCATTATTAAAATATATTATACAGGTGTGGCTTAAAATGTCCATTTTAATGATATGTTAATTCCTGAGTTAAAACATACTTTTAAAAAAAAACTTAACTTGCAACAAAAAAAAATCAGATATCACATTTGAAAATTCATGGATTTACAAATAAGCTTTACTGCCGACATAGTTCCCTGTCAAATAGTGTGATTGATGGCCTGATTGTAAAGTCCGACAGTAGCACGGTGCTTATTCTAGTTTGCTTACACTAGGTTGTCAATATACGTATACATTCCTTAATGTGAAATTATTTTCATGTTTATTTTACCTGACTGTCCAGTCCAAGGAAAATGAGCATCAAGAAGAAAAGAACAGCCCATACTGGTGCAAGAGGCATCATCGTGACAGCCTTCGGATAGGCAATGAACGTCAGCCCAGGACCTAAAGATAAACATGAAGATATTATCAATAATATGAAATATTCCCTGGAATGAGAGAAATTTTCAGACACTTACCCATCTTTCAAATCTCTCTAATTCTGAAGGATAATACTGTGGTGAGTTGAAAACAGATATTAGAGATTTAAACAGGGAATGGGATGACAAGACATGGCTTGGTCAAATTTCATTGTGAACTGTGACAGTTGTTGTATGAGGAAAGGTTGAGTAGGTTCAACCTATAGATACAGGAGTTCAGAAGAATGAGAGTTCTAAAGTCATAGAGTCATACAGCATGGAAACAGACCCTTAATTCCAATCAGTCTACACTGACCATGTTTGTAAATTAAATTAGTCCCACTTGCCTGTCCTTGGCTCATATCCCTCCAAATCTTTCCTAGTCATGAACGTATCCAAATGTCTTAAAACATATAACATTCTGGGGACGATAAATAGTGTAGATACAGACAGATGTTTTCCTTTATGAGGGAATATTAAACTAAGGGGTACTATTTCAAAATAAGTGGTCTCCATTTCAGACAGAAATGAGGAGGAATTTCCTCTCTCAAATCTTAGAATTGTGTGCCCCAGAGTTCAGTGGAGACTGGAACCTTAAATCTGTTCAAAATTGAGCTTGATGAATTAGTGATCTACAAGGAAGGCAAAAGTTAATGTGAGCTTGCAGGAAGCTGAAGTTAAAATCAGAGCAGCCATGACCTTATTGAATGCCAGAGCAGAATTGAGAGACGGAGCGGCCTATTCCTGTTCCTACTTCTTATGAACTTATCAGAACTATTCAGATATTACTGAATGTTGATATCCTTTTCCTTCTCATTTTTGTTTCTTCTTCCCCTGCTCAAAAAACTAGTACATTTTTAACATGTTACCATTCTCATTAAAGATCAGATCTATCTCTTATAAGAGAACAGGTTTTGAGTGAATTACCAGTTTAGTTTGGGAAACTTGCTCCGCATGCTGTATGACTCTATAAAATCTCACCCATAAGCCAAGCTGCAATCTCCCCACATGCCGTCTAACCTGCAGAATGTTTTCTGCTTATGATTCATGTTTCTTGAATCCTTTACCATTCTGATAATTGGGTTTTGCTATTTAATTGTTAGCTTTTATTTAGTACACATTAACATACAAAATACAGATTTCTTTCTGCTTTGGACGTAGAACTGAATGCTTTAGTGAAAGTGAAATGCTGGGGCTAGAGTTTAACATTAAATGCTTAGGCATGTGCGAAAACGATTGAATGAAGAAAAGAAGTCTAGTGGGTCTTGTTTGGTATGTGTCAACCTTACTGTCAGACTTATTTCTCTCTGACCCATTTTACCTCTTTATCAATAAGGATGTGAAATGGTCTTTTCCAATCAATATCAATAACTTGCAACCAGATTGATGGTTGTGATTAGCATGGCACACATGCGGCCATACATGCCCCATGCCCCTTCAATGCCCTCCATGCCACTTCTATGACATCCATGACCCTATTCCACCTTCAATACAATCTTGTTGGGGGATACAACAGAAAACTAGCTCATGATATTAATGAGATTATGAACCTTAAAACTCTAGAAACAGCTAACACTTCGCATAAATGGTTGCAAATTTGTGAATCAAGTTCGGGAGAGCACAAAGCTTTGTACAAGTAGCAGCGCCACAAATTCATAAAGACCCTTCCACTGAAATCATGGGGGAGCAGAAAGACATTTTACTGGCAATGCAGGTTGACCACAAACAACTCGAAGGGACAATACATCTTGGTTCATTTTGAACAGACGCCAACTGCTCTTGGAGCTAAAGGCAAGGCCCGATAAAGCTTTATAGTTTGAACCCCAAGGTACAGCAATAACATTACAGTAAAGTAACAGCAGACCAGGCTAATATAAACTATAGATATTGCAACAGAGAGTGCAGTCACAGAGACAAATATGAATAGGGGTGCAGACAGGAATAATGCAGACTACATTACATATGCCATAATTGCAAATTCAATGTAGTATCATAAGATATTTATATTGACCAAATCATCAGTTAAACTCTCGCATAATAATAGATCTTTGCACAGTAAGTCAGTTACTGTGGTATTAGGGAAAAGGTTGGGAATGACCAACAAATATTATGTAAAGTGTAGTACAATTTAGCATATAGATAATATATTATATCAAGAGGTAGAAATATCTAATATGCCATCTAAAGGTGATGCAATAACTAAATGAATGCATGCACCTTATATCATATGTCCAGCAGAACAAAGACTGTAAAGAAACATTGCTTTAGCATGTCATATGTCTCAGTGGAGTTATTCTCTGCTGCAATACAGTATAGCGGTCTGGAATTCCTTTAAATGAGATAGTTCAGTTTTGCCTCTTTTTTTAAAAAAAAGAGCTTGCTGTGGTTTCAAAAGTGAGCAATGGTCTGCTCAGGTGCATTCCCATTGATCCAAACATTGGTGTAAAACATACAAAAACGAGTGCATGAAACTGAGCCACCAGAAGATTCTGATGCAGTCTTTGAGAAAACAGTGCTGCCTGTAAAAAGCAGCAGACTGGTCGGGGATTACAAACAAGTAACAGAGCAACAGTTGTCTTTGCACTTCGCTCTCTAATAACCTCTCAGCATATTTTAACAATGCTTTTATTATCTACGTGTGGATTGATGGCTGAGCAGGGCCCAACAAGTCATGGCATCAAGCCAGAATAAAAAGAGCAAACTGCTTCCCTCTGTCAGAGCTTCAAATCATCCTTGATGAAATCAGAATTGTGAGTCATGTGGTTATACAAAGGTATTAGGCTCTGAAAGTGTTAACCTGGTATAATACCTTAAGCACTGTTCAATATGATGATATCACATGGACATAATGGAAGAACAGTTTAGCAACTCAAAGGAATAAGATCTAACATCCAGGTCCTCCTCGTTAGCTCTGTCATAATGTAAGAGTAAATTCCTGCAGATGCTGAAATCTGCACTGAAAACAAAAACATTGGAGATCACAGCGGGTTAGGCAGCATGTATTAGAGCTCTGATGAAGAGTTATCTAGACTTGAAATGTTAGCTTGCTGTCTCTCCATGGATGCTGCCTGACCCACTGTGATTCCAGCATTTTTTGTTTTCAGTCTCTGTAACAATGTCACTCATATAAATGTAACTTGTACATAATTGCACGAATGCAACAGACAATATCTTGTTTTAAATAGAGCCTCTTATTTGACTGCTGATTGGTTTTCCTCTACCACCCTACACCACGCAGGCCCTATAGATCAGGAAAGAGGATGGGGGTAGCAAATTTACCAGATAACTCATACATCGCCTACTAGGAGGAGATGCCGCAAGTTTTCCAAAAAGAGTCACACTGCCTGAAAGGAGGTATTAGCACTGAGCCGCAATAAGTTCTATGGTCTCATCAAAGCTGGCAAGGTAATACACTAAGCGCTCTCTACTTGCCTACTTGGGGCACCAGCATACTCTGCCCTTCTTAAAGCAACACTTACACAACCAACTCTTCACATAGTTCTATGGCTAAGAGTGACTATAATTTCACATCCTTTACTCTTTAAAAAAGGCATGCATTTATACAGTACATTTCACAGCAGCTGGAGAGTTCAAAGAATTTACAGCCATTGAGGTAATTGAAGTGCAGTCATGTTGCAGGAAATATGCTGGTCAATTTGCAGACAACAAACATGCACAAAGAGCAATGTCATATATATCAGAAAAGCTATTTCTGTGGTATTTATTAGATTAGATTAGATTCCCTACAGTGTGGAAACATAATGGAGGGAAGAACTCAAATCAATACAGTAAATGCTATAGAAACTCAACAGGTCGACTGGAGAAAGAAAAGAGTTATTGGAATCAAAACGTTGAGTCATATTTGACTGAAAACATTTGCTCTGTTTCTCTTTCCACAGATGATGCCTGAGCCACTGAGTTGCTCATGCATTTGTTTTGATTTCAGACTTCCAGTGCCTGCAGTAATTTACTTTTATTCACTGGGAAGGACTCCCCTGCTTAATCATGAGATAAGTTTATAACCACAAATCTACAATGTCATAGAGACTACTGAAACATCAAAACAAAAACAGAAACCAGACTTGAAGCATTAATGCCTTTCTCCCCACAGATGCTGCCAGATCTGCTGAGTTTCACCAGCGATTTCTGCTTTTGTTTCAGATCTCCAGAATCTGCAGTTCTTTGTTTTATACCACTGTTAACGTCACCTGTCTTTGCCCTGTTTCAGCTCATGTCCATGTAATACTGGCAGCTGTCTTGTTATCCCTACATTTCATGATTCTAACACACTCCTGGCTGGCATTCCATGTTCTATCCTTATCAAACCTGTGACCACTAAAAACTCTTGCTGTCTAACACTACTTATCAACCCTGTGTTCATGGTCCTACATTGGCTCTCACTCAAGTAATATCGCGATTTAAAAAGTCTTAACTTTGGTTGCATACTCCTCCCCAGCTCTGTCATCTCCTTCAATCTCCTTTATCCTTTGAGATCTCAGTACCTCTCAGCTTCTGGCACATTCTCACTTATAATTGCTCCATCTTTGATGGCGATCTTTTCAGTTGCCACAGGCTCTAGAATTCCCTCCAAAAATCTCTCTGTTCTCTACCTTCCTTCCTTCAAGACGTTCCTCAAATCTATCTCCTTGACCAATTAGTTAGTCATCTGTCCCAGCACCTCCTTATGTTGACTGGTGTGAACTTTTCCTTTAATAACCCTCTTCAGAAATATCTTTGGATATTTTACTTAATTAAATTTGATACATAAACACCACTAGTTACTGCGTTTCTTCTTAGGTTCCCTATTGCTCAGACCTATCTTTTTCATCAAAATTCATGTGCAGAGTAAAATAGGGATCCTTAGTACATCAGTGTTGGAATGCTCAGTTATACCTATCTAAATTCAACCATTCAGATCCATATTTTGGCAGAATTTAGTGTAGCATACCCCCTTTCGTTAATAAACTGCAGTTATCTGGCATTTCCATAAAGCAGAATTAAGTTATTTCACTATTCTGTTTCAAATTTCATCACTTAATAAATAAGCTGTGAATTCTTATTTGTGGCTTCCATGGGAACATGATTTTGTTCCTGGTTTGCATCCTTTTTTGTAAAAGCAATGCCATTACTTGGTACTGCCACTGAATGGCGCAATAATTTGACTGATACTTTTGTGAAGAGGAAGCTCACAAAAATGCTTTCATTGCTCTGCACAGTTTAGTATCATCCAGCTTCATGGGACAGTGTATTTTTATTTAAATAAATTGACACACAGCAAAACAACATTCCCAGATTATCGTCTCCCAAACTCTTTCTAGATTACATTCACAGAATCCCTACAATGTGGAAGCAGGCAATTTGGCCCATCAACTCCACACTGACCCTCCAGAGCATCTCACCCCTCTACCTATCCCTATAACCCTATATTTCCCATGGTAAATCCACATATCCCTTGGACAATTTAACATGGTCAATCCATCTAACCTGCACATCTTTGGACTGTGGAAGGAAAGCAGAGCACCTGGAGAAAATCTACGCAGACACAGGGAGAATGTGCAAATTTCACACAGTCACTAGAGGCTGGAATCGAACCCAGGTCCTTGGCGCTGGAGGGCACTGAGCCAGCATATTAAGGAATCCTGAAGCCTCCCTGTTCAACTCCCTCTAATTTTAATCATTCTAATCTTTCAGCACCTCCTGTTGACTTATAGAATTAATCAAAAAGTGACCGAAAGGAAAAAAATGGGACAGGAAAGAAACAGTGAAATGTTAATAAGACATCTGGAACAATGGCTTTAGTAAAGTAGAAAACCAAAATAAAAAGAAAATGAAACAAAATGAGGAAAACAACAACTGGAATGGAATGGGAAGTTGTGCAGTTAATAAATGGCAAGCTTTCATCAGAAAGTCTAAAATAATAGCTGGTAAGTGAAATGCTACATTGGTGCACTAGCAGGTGAATAAAGCTGGGACACATGTTAGGGCAGTGCAGATAGATCTTTGCTCTGCACCAGATCAGTGGGACGGTTAACCTTGTTGCTAAAGGTTGATATGAAAGCTGGAACTCTGGTCCTTATTCTAAAGCCTCAACATGATATAAAATACCAGAAGCTAGTAACTTAACTGGCATAATGTTTCCATAGGCTAACTGTCAATGATGAAATATTCTTGCTGCTGATAGGATATAGCCTTTGTGAGATTTGAACTTAATTCACATAGAAGCTACTTCAGTAAATCTGGAAATAAACCAATTGGCAAGCAGCAAATTTCTGAGGAAGGGTCACTCGATCCGAAACGTTAACTCTGATTGCTATCCACAGATGCTGCAAGACCTGCTGAGCTTTTTCAGCAATTTCTATTTTTGTCATGACAACTTTACAGCTTTGGTTTTATGTGTTATTTAGATATCCATGCTATTCACCAGCATATTTCTCTCCTTTCTATTTCAAAATACAGCAGATGATGGAGATGTGAATTAATAAAATGTGAGTTCTGATGAAATATCGACAACCTGAAACACTAACTCTACATTTACAGCATTTTCTGTTTTATCCTGATTCTAACTAAGTTGGTACTGGTGCTTCCATACATTCTCTCTTGGGGCCAAGAAACAAAATCATGACTAGTTTCGCCCAGCAGATGCTCACCTCTTATTAGCAGGCCAAAGGATAGCAATGATCATGTTGTAGAAACTCCTAACTTGGTTTAACCTTCTCTCCAAGGGAAGCAAACAATGGGAGGTACACAGAGACAATGATGCTACAATTTCTGTTGACCACCAGTGCAGAGTGGGAGCACTGCATTGAACCTCCTACTATAGAGCCAATCTGATGGTCAGTTTCACTGGACTCAGTCTAACTTAATATAGTGTGGTAATTATAACCAGCAACTGATTCAGAAAATGTCCATATTGGACTGTCAGCAAGGAGAGGCAACTATCCTTTATTCTCCAAGAGAGAGGACACTTGCTAAGAAGTGATGTTGAGTAGAAAACAATGGTGTGCCCAAATTTGCCTTCAACATTGTTTTGTTTTCCTAGCTTGGATCACTTCACTTGAAGTGATCAAGTCACAATTTACGCGTTTGCTTACAACTCACCTGATTCAGCTACTTCTGCTATCGGTACGCCTTGTTCGAAAGCCATGAATCCTAACACAGAGAAAATAGCGAAGCCAGCAACAAAGCTGGTGCCACTGTTGAGGCAGCATAGCATTACACAATCCCTGCAAAACAGCAACAACATTTACTTAATGTTTAAAACAGCTTTTGTGTTCAATAAAATCTTGTCTATTAAGTATGGAACAGTTTGGTTAATATTCACCATGATTGCCATATTGAATGTACCTTTAAACAAAAGGATATCAAGGCTATATTAAAAGTACTTCTTTGGCAAGAGTGAAAGTATTGTTTCTGTCACAAAGAAATCAGAAATAATTTTTGAATCATCTCTACTCCAATAAACTCCCAAAAGGTTTCCTACACATAACCTGAAGCATTAGCCAAACAAAGGCAACCTGAATGCACAATTCAGTTTACTTCACTTGATAATGCAAGGCAAGATCATTTGCAAGATTTTCCAGCTCCCTGGGCATGTCATCAATGTCAAGCATCAACGGCTTGTAAAGGCTAATAACTGTCTGTTACGCACCAGTTCAATATCTATCAATGAGGAGAGAAACACCAGGTATGAGGTAGAAGCAGAAAACTTCTACACTGAGCAAAAAATAAACCAAAGAACAGCAGATGCCGGAAATCAGAAGCAAAACAGAAATTGCTGGAAACACTCAGCAAATGTGGAAGCATCTGTGGAGGGAAAGCAGAGTTAATATGTTTTGCCACCCACACCCCCCCCCCCCCACCCCCCCAAACCAGCACACCATGTTCAGCACATAAACCAACCCTTTCCTGGCTCCAATCAGATTTGATGAAGGGTCACTGGACCTGAAATGTTAACTCTGATTTTTCCCACAAACCTGATGAGGCTTCTGCACAAGACTGCTCCCCCAATCATGAGTACATGAGCAGACCTTCCTCTTGGAATTCAGCATGACTGTGTGCAACCATGTAGAGTAGCCAAGAACACAAAGCAGTTGGGGAAAGGGGAAATTAATTCTCAGGGAATAATTTTCCTGACAGCAAGGCAACAAAAGTCCTTTTCATTCTTCCATGGGATGTGGGTTTGACTGGTTAGGTCAATGCTTTTTTGCCCAAACCTAAGCAGGTCTTAAACAGTCTGTAATTCCTCAGCCATTTCAAGGGGTTACAATGTGGTTGGAGAGTTGTTCAATCACTCTGCCTGCATTATGGGAAGAATGCGAAATTTAGTTATAAAATGGAAAGTTAGAATGACTCAAATACAACTTAGTTGTGGTTCCCACTTGGGTTTGCATTTACTTTCTCTATTGGATCTTGTTGGGGTGAAATAGGGCTCTGAAGCCTCTGTTTTCTAGATACTAAAAATGCACTCATTATTCAAAAATGGTGCTTAAGTACGCATGGACATTTCTGAACATGAAATGCACCAGACACCCAGCATCAACACACACACACCAATACATCCACAGCCACACACACACACACACACACATCCCGTGTACACACTCACCAACACCAATATTGATGCACTCAGACACCAACACACATGTCGACAGACTCCAATGTGCAAGCACACAGAGCAACACACACTAACACAAGCTCACATACGCACTCATCAACACCAAACCACACATGCATATAGACACCAACACACATGCATACTAACCCTAACACACATTCAAATATGCACAAAGATACCAAAAAACAGGTCAACACATGCACACACACTCACCAACACACACCCCAAAACATACATCCACTCAACACACACAAATATACTATTTTAAAGGGACATGAACCACTTAGAATTCAGCTGATGATTCATTTGTTCTGACTATTGCTAAATTTCTGCATATTTTTGGTAATTTTCAACATTAAAGTTGTAAAAGAATACAAGCAGTGGTGCACTTGCATGAATGTAGCTCCCCAAAAACCCATTCTTAACTTAAAATCATAGAATGATGCAGCACAAGAGCCACAAGTAACTATTGTGCCAATGTTAGTTCTTTAATAAAGACAAGGAAAGATTTTTTCTTGCCTTCAAGGCTTCCCTACAAGACAGCTCGCCGGTCATGAGTGTATCAATGTGAGCATCCCCTCCCAGGCCAGTATTCCCACTATCGAGGCAAGGTTCACTCATGACTAGCTGCGATGTGCAGACCACCTTGACCCACACATGCCTGACACAGGACTCCCGAAACAAGTGCTCTACTCTGAGTTCTGCAATAATAGGCGAGCATTAGGAGGGCAGAGGAAAGGTTACAAGGACACCCTGAAAGCCTCCTTAAAAAACTCGGCATTCCCACTGACACCTGGGAATCGCGTGCCCTAAAATTCACAAAACTGGAGAAGAAGCATCCACGAAAGCAGCAACCAGTTTCACCGGGTCACATGGAGGCCAAGCACAAGCAGCAGAAAGAGGGTGTAGAATATAGAGTATCCCACACCCCCAGCACTCTTCCTCAAACACCTGAGGGCCCACCTGAATCACAGTCTGTGGCTCCAGGGTCGGACAATCCAGACACTGCAGAACACTCCCCTCCTCCCTCCACTCCCCAGAGTGAAAACAAGTCATCTTCACCCCTGAGGGACTGCCAGAGAAGAAGATGACTTGTGCATCACCTCACACTTATCAGGGTGAAGTGCTATTGATCTGTTCATCTGACTAATCTGTCTATATTTTCCTCACCATCGGCCACTCGGCTAACCTTTGTGGCATCTGCAAACTTATTTTTCAACCTCCACACACATTGCATCTATATCATTTCAATACATCACAAACACCCAGAGACCCACACAGTGATCCTATGTATCTACAGCTCTTGTTCCTCTAGAGGGTACAGGTGGCAAGATTGGAAGCTGCTATTTGAGGAGTTTTGGTGAGTACTGAAGTACAGCATATCGATGGTGTGCAATGTTGCTACTGAGCATCAATGCGACCGGAAGTAAATGTTTAAATTGATGGATGGGCAGTTGCTTATACTGGCTGCTTTGCGATGGATGCTGTTGAGTTACTTGAGTGTTGTTGGAGCACGTATCCAGGCTCATGAAGAGTAATCCATCACATTCTTGACTTGATTCGATTCCCTGCAGTGTGGAAACAGGCCCTTTGGCCCAACAGGTCCACACCGACCCTCCAAAGAGTAACCCACCCAGACCCATTTCCCTCTGGCTAATGTACCTAAAGCTACAATTGGCAACTTAGAATGGCCAATTCACCTGACCTGTATATCTTTGGACCTGTGGGGGGAAACCAGAGCACCTGGAAGAAACCCACGCGGACAAGGGGAGAATGTGCAAACTCCACACAGACAGTTGCCCGAGGCCGGAATCGAACCTGGGTCCCTGGTGCAGTGAGGCAGCAATGCTAACCACTGAGCCACCTTGCCACCCATTGTGCCTTGTCAATGGTGGACAGACTTTCAGTGATGGTAATACCATTGAATGTAAAGGGGTGATGATTAGATCCTCTCTACTTGTAGATCCTCTCCACTCTGTGGTGCGAATGATAATTGCCAGTTATCAGGATGAAGGGCTTTTGCCCAAAATGTCAATTTTCCTAGTCCTCAGATGCTGCCTGACCTGCTGTGCTTTTCCAGCACCACTCTAATCTAAACTCTGGTTTCCAGCATCTGCAGTCCTCACTTTTGCCTGCATATGAACACCGACTGTTCGGGGACTGCGGAATTTGAATGGTGCTGAACACTGTGCAATCATGAGTGATTGGATTACATATCAATATTCAAATAAGGGGGAGTGGGCCATTTAACCCCTCAAGCCTGTCCTGTTGTTCAGTAAGATCATGGCTGATCTTACAGTAATCTCAAATCCACATCCACACCTAATAATCTTTCAACTCCATGCTTAACAAAATCTACCTAAAGTTACACAATTTCTAACCACGTGCTACTTTGGACAATCTCCAGGAAATTGTGTGGATATCCAAGTTACAGCATCAGAGCCTCATTATATATCATAACATGCCAGATGATTGTGTTGCCATTCGAAAACCCTAATATAACCCTAACATTGAGCTAGATTACAAGGATCAAAGATGAACATTTGTCCCCATATTTCTGTTCAGATACATATCATTTGCCACTTTTTGGTTAGGCACAATCCCTCACAAAATATACAAATCTGATTGAATCTAAAGACAAAACTACAAATTTAGTATTCCTCAGTTATTTAAACTCTCTAAACTTAACGTGACTAACAAATGGAGTACACTCTCACAGGTAAGTCTGATAAAACCAGCTTTCCTTTCATAAACAATGTCAATAACATTGGTAGGAGAAAAACAGCACAATGATTTAAAAAAAACCCTAGAATCTTGTTTCTAATCAAAATGAGATGAATTGTATCAATTCAACATCAGAACTACATGTTAATTTCCTATGAACTGAATGAACCTTCATCTGCCTAATGCCTAGGTAAATGCATCAAGATTAAAACCCGAAAGAACTGTAAATGCAGTAGATCAGAAACACAAACCAAAATTGCTGGAAGATCTCGTTAGGTCTGGCAGCATCTGTGAAGAAAAATTAAGAGTTAACGTTTCGGATCTGGTTCTGAGGAAGAGTCACCGAACCTGAAACATTAACTGATTTCTCTTCACAGATGCTGCCAGATCTGCGGAGCTTTTCCAGCAATTTCTGTTTTTGTAATTGTAGCAAGACTCAGGGTCAGATTTAAAAAAAAACATTTGTTACTGTCTTCCTACTTACTGGATCTACAAGATAGCTTTATTAAAATTGAACATACAACAATTACAAACAGCAATTACAATCCTAAATTATCTCCTAAAATGTCAGAAACAACAAAAGTGTCTCTTTTACACCTGCCCTCAGCACAAGCTGACTGCTAAAACACAATGAAGCATCTGATTAGCCTTTTGTATTGGACAGCTTCGGATGTACAATGATTGTAAGATCCTTTAGAATTCCTTAACATTATGAAATGAATGCAAGTTCTATCTTTCACTTTATACCCTTTTTGGATACCTCCTAACCTAATACCTCCTGACATCTATCTCCAAATTCCTTTGAAGGTAGATCAGAACAAAGGACATTAAAAAAAACAGCAATTCACATAATGATCCATTGATCAGTGAGTATTCACAATCTTCCCAATATCTGGGATATTTGCAGAGCCAGCTCAATGCATGTACTCTTTGAAGCTTACAACTTGTAATTGTAGGATACTCACACTCATACAAACAGCTATCTGAGATAGTGCTGGATAGAGTAACACTAATGGCACTCAACAGACATTAGGTTCTCATCTTTTGTTCTGCAGGCATGGGCGAGTGCTTTTGAAATATATAACCTAACACTCTGCAGCTTGACAGTCAATTAACAAAGTTGATATTAATCCTTCTGAACAGCCACCAGCTATAAATATTAAATAATGGCCCACCATATCTCTTCTGATTTGTATATTTGTTGCAATTAACCGAGTAATGGGAGCCTGGGTTTATGCTTCATGTTGAGCCAGAGATGAACCAACTGTCCCCGTTTGAACAAAGCACTTGTTGCTGAATTAGCTGGAAACTCTTTAAGTGACAGAAAAATCTTGTTTGTTGGCATAAAATTCTCAGTTGTAGAAAAAAATGAACTGCTCCAAATTCCCACCAGATGCTTTCAGTTTGGGACAACAACTTAGACTTCAATAGCGCCTTAATGTCATGACATTGTCTCGAGACATTTTACTGGAGCTTTCCAGAACAAAGTATAACTGTGAGCCACACGATGAACTATTAGGGTGACCTCAGCTTGCTCAACAAGGTAGGCTTTAAGGAAGGGTGTCGTGAAGGAGGAAAAGTGAGACAGATGGAGAATTCCGACAGCATTGGTCAGAATCCAGATTTGTTGGGTTTCCACCCTGCACAATGGATCTGGGAAATACAATCCAAGTAAATGTGAAGCTGACTTTTATCTGCCCCCGGTTGCCAATGGAAAGCACTTTTAGGGCTGCCCTTCGGAGCTCTGCCCTCTCCTACCTCTTCAGCTCCAATGGGTTCTGTCCTGTTTCTTCCAGAACATTTGAAAGGTAGGAAGGATCTGTTTTCTCAAAATAGCTGATGTCTTCTGGAATTGTTTGCCTTTGCTTGATGTTTAGGAGAGGCAACCATATTGAAACCTCTAAGATTCTTAGGGGGCTCAGCAGGTGGATGCAATGAGGTTGTTTCCCCTAGTGGGACAGCCTCAGACCAGAGGGCATAATCTCAGAGTAAAGGAGTCATCCATTTAAAATTGAAACAAGAGGAGGGTTTGTTTTCTCAGAGGGTGGTGAATCTGTGCAACTTTTTATCCCTGTTCAGGCCGGGTCATTAAGTATGGCTGAGATAGAAAGATTTATAATTATTAAGGGATTTATAATCATTAAGATTTATAATCATTAAGGGAATCATGGGATGAGGCAGGAAAGTACAGTTGGGGATTATCAGATCAGCCATGACCTCATTAAATGCTGAAGCAGACTTGATTGGTCGAATTGCCTACTTCTGCTTCTCTGTCGTTTGGTCTTATGGTTTTTTTTGCTTGCCAGATTACTTGAGACCTTGGAAACCCAATGCATATGAATTAAGAATAGAATGACTTTTTAAACTTCGACACAGAGCCCCAATTAAAACTGGAGGCAAGCATTTTGTGGCAGGCATAGGTCTGCTGTTGAATTTTTAAATTCTAACCTGCTTTTGGAGTTCAATTTCATGCAAGATAGTCAGAGTCCTCCATGTCTGAGCTACTGTTCCACACAACATACAAAACCTCCATCAGCTTGGCTTTTTCATGCAAAGTAAAAGCCACAAATCTAAAGCTCTGCCTCATCATCTGTGGGGAAATTGGACCACGAAAGTGCCAATCAAATCCACCATTTTAATTGAGCGATATGCAAGCCAAAGCTACCACTTTGCCATTTTAACCAAATCTCCTGAAGTGTTTAATGATTGGATGTGAAAGAAATTTATCAACGTAAATTTCTCTGGAGAGTGCTAACAACCCCCTGTTTTATTCAACTATAATTTTTCAGTTCGTAATTTGGTTCGCTACATAGGTACCTCAGCTAACGGATCCCAAAGTGACTCATCTAATTCTGAGACGTAACCTCTTGTGAACTAAAGCTAATTCTGTCGCAACATCGTATTAGAAAGTAACCCAAAAACTACTTTTCAGACTAGTTAGTTAAAAGTTGCTTTCTAAAATAAAATGATGGGGACCTTATTTGCAAATAAAAGGATGCTAGGCACTTGCTAAGTTTTCAGTGATTGGCCAGTACTTTTGGCCTGTTGCGCTTGACTCATCAGTATTACCCCATTATTTGCAGATACAGATAGAGCTCTTTGCTCAAATCTCAATCTTCTGTGGGTGTCAGTAAAGGTCCACAACGGGGAGAATCGGGTGGGTCATATGTTTCACTTTCCAAATAAACAGTCATCACAAATTTAAACTATAGCTATTTAACCCCCTTCAGTGATGCTCCTGCTACATAAGCTAGGAATCAAACTTAGAAATATCTTTGTCAGTGTATCTCAAAGACCACAGACTTACTAACCTGTCAGGTACAACACTTAGAAATAAATTAACATGAATTATGATTCTATTCATATTGCAAGGGCAAAAGTGTCAGAGAGGTTTTGTAAAGAACTGGATAATTCCTGAAATAGTATCTAAAGTGCTTCTGCATTGCATTTCAGTCCAGTTGCATTCTCATTGAAAATATAAAAGGATAGAAGAATGAGGCTTTTTAAATCAAATGGTGTATTGTTGAGGAGAGCAATGAAATAGTATTTTAGTGTTTCCAGCTGATAAAAGAATACTGATTTGTAGGAGCAAGGGCTTTGTAAACTGCCTGGTGTTATAGAGAACACTGAGAATAACAATGGTTGATATGTGGCTTGGACCTTGAAAGCCAAAAAATCCACTTTAGCGAATTACTCTCTTACCTGTAGCAGTTGTTGTGATAGGGGTTATAGCTTCCTAACGCAGTCAAGCATCCAAGGCAAATTGCATATGAGAAGAAAATCTGAGTACCAGCATCCAGCCAGACCTGCAAAGAAACAAGATTACTTGTCAGTATTCTCCCACACTGGGTGAATCTCAGTAACTAAGCTACAAAACTGAATACCAAATTAAGTCATGATCTACAATATTATTAACATCATCAAAATATTAATGAAGCAGAGAAGGATTTGGCTCCTCTGGACCCCAAAAGGAAAGTTTGAGCCCCCTCTTGAATGTTTCCCGACTGTGACCCCTATCTTGAAAAAAGAACAGGCCCTTCAGTTCTCCAAGCCTATATCAACACATTTCACCCTTCCATAATAAAACTGTCTCCATTTACAGGATCCATATCCCTCTTTTCCCTTCCTATTCATATTTTTGTTCAGGTGTTTTTAAATACTGCAGTGTAATCCAGCCACTCACCACTCTTTGTAAGAAAATGTTGGTTCACGCATCTCTTTTAAACCTCACGCCCACCCCCCCCCCACATCATGAACCTGTGTCCCCTAATAATGGATCCATTCCCCTGGGAAAAAGCCTCATATTTTCCACACTACCCATGCCATTCACAATCTTATAAACATCTATCAGACTGTCCCTCAATCTCCTGCATTCCAGTAAAAACAAACCCAGTCTATCCAACCCTTTCTTCATAGAAGGGCTAATGCCCGAAACATCAATTCTCCTTCTCCTTGGATGCTGCCTGACCTGCTGCGCTTTTCCAGCAACACATTTTTAAGCTCTGATCCCCAGCATCTGCAGTCCTCACTTTCTCCTAAAATCCCCTATACCAGGCAACATCCTGGGAAACCTTTTCTGTAACCTCTTCAAAGCATCCACATCCTGCTGGTTAGTGTGGTGACCAGAACTGTACAATATTCCAAATGTGGCCTAACTAAAGTTCTATAAAGCTGCAACATGACCTGTCTATCCTTATACTCAATGCTCCTTTCAATGAAGGCAAGCATCCCATAGGCCTTTTTTTACTACCTTATCTGTCTGCACTGCCACCTTCAGTGATCTGTGGACCTGTACACCCAGATCCCTCTGCATATCAATGGTCCTAAGGATTCTGCCAATCACTGTATAATTTCAATGACTGCAGATGCTGGAAACCAGATTCTGGATTAGTGGTGCTGGAAAAGCACAGCAGTTCAGGCAGCATCCGAGGAACAGTAAAATCGACGTTTCAGGCAAAAGCCCTTCATCAGTCGATTTTACTGCTCCTTGGATGCTGCCTGAACTGCTGTGCTTTTCCAGCACCACTAATCAAGAAACTGTATAATTTCAACCTGGACTTGAGCACCAGCTCACATTTGTCCAGATTAAACTCCATCTGCCTTTTTTCTTCCCATGCCTCAACTGATCTATATCCTGCTGTATCCTCTTCAAAATTGTCATAACGCTTCTACCCAGCCTGTTGCCTCATTCCCAGCTAAGTGTCATGCATGTGCATCGGAGAGGTGCTATGTGAATTATTAAGGGTTGTCAAATGTTGAATGCCAATGTCCATGGGTGAGAGGGTACATGTGCTAGTGCCATTGGATCATGCCAGAGATGCCACTTGTTGCTAAGCAACAAGGAGCTCATCACAGCCAGTGCTGAGCTAAATATTGACAAGGCGTATTGTGCTGTCACTAAGGCATTTAACAAACAACGATTCTCATTAATTGGCAACTCTCTCCTGTCTGGAGAAACTTGCCTCACTGCTTGGCAGATGCATTAAAGATGAAGCAAGTTGTTCCTGCCATCGAGATAGGCCTGGCCAGACGTCTAGACTTAATTTGCCATAAATTTTATCCTAGCCCACTTCATCAAGCTTCACCCATGTTGTTTAATGTACAATTCCATGAGTATTGACTGTGTCAGGCTGTTGAGGTAAAAACAATGACTGCAGATGCTGGAAAGCAAATACTGGATTAGTGGTGCTGGAAGAACACAGCAGTTCAGGCAGCATCCAACGAGCAGCGAAATCGACGTTTCGGGCAATCCAGTATGGGTCAGGCTGTTGCTTGTCTAGTCTGTGAGGCACTAGCATCAGTTGTTTGAAGGATGTTCTGTAGGGTCAACAAGGCTGTTTCTGCTGTTGCCTTTTCCGGAGCCTAGGTTGATGCCAGGTGGTCTGTTCAGTTTCATTCCTTCAATTTTTTTGAGCAGTTTGGTACAACTGAGTGGCTGGTCAGACTGTTTCAGAGGGCAGTTACGAACCAACCACATTGTGTAGGTCAGAAGTCATGTGTAGGCCAGACCACATAATGACAGCCAATTACCTTCCTTAAGGGAAGTTAGGAAACTAATGGGGTTTTACAACAATCGACTAAGGTTTCATGGACTTTTAATTCCAGATATTTGCAAATTCAAATTCCACAATCTGTCATGGTGGGATTTGAACTTGGGTTCCCAGGCCATTACCTGGGTCTACTGAATTATTAGCTCAGCAACAATACCATTATGTCATCACCTCTCCAGTTTTCGAAGTGCTGATTGCAATGATTACAAAATTGTGACACCCACTTCTTTGATTCTGAAGTGTCCTGTTAAATAATGAATTAGATATTGGGAAGACTAAAGTCATTGTTTGTGATGCTAACCTCAAGCTTGTCATGGCATTAATCAACTCCTGCCTTCCCACTACTCCTGACCCACTCCAAATGGCAGTGTTCCTCTACTGCCATTTCCAACTGTCTTCTTAGCAGCAGTTTGTTCACAATGTTCAGGCTGATCATCAGGCTGATGGTTTTCCTATCCATCGTATGGACCATACAGTGTCCTTGGATAAAACAAAAGATGGAAGGGCTTGCTTTTTAATCAACAACTTGTAGTGGACGGACATTGCAACTGTCGGCAGCCATTGCTCACCGAACTTTGAATTCCTCACCAGCAAATGCCGTCCCTTCAATTGATCATGGGAATTTACTGCTGCTATACTAACTGCTGTGTACATACCACCACAAGCAAAGGTGAGGAAGTTCTGGATGTGCTGTACTCCACCACTAACACCCTGGAGACAGAACACCCTGGGTACTGGTGACTTCAATCAAGCCAAGCTAAGGAAAGTGTTGCCCAAATACCACCAGAACATTACCTGCCCCACTAGGGGCCCGAACATTTTAGACCACAGCAGCACCACTGTGAAAGACGCCTACTGCTCCATCACCCGCCTTCACTCCGACCATCTTGCCGTGTTTCTTCTCCCAGCTTACAGGTAAAAGGTCATGCAGGAGACCCCCCTCACTGATACAGGTCCAGTGCTGGTCAGAGGAGGCAGAGAATCAACTCCCGTGCTGTCTGGAGTCGGCTGATTGGGCCATGTTCAAACAGTCTGCGGCTACCTTGGATGAGTATGCCACCACTGTCAGCAAGTGTGTGGAGGACTGCATACTGAGGAAGTCAATCCGGGTGCTCCCCAAAGGAAACCCTGGACAGAACTTGCTAAAAGCCAAGCGTGAGGCCTTCAGATCAGGAGACCCACTCAAATATAAGGAATCCAAGTATGACCTTCGCAGCGCCACTAAGATAGCCAAGGACCAATATCACTACAAACTAGAGACCTAGACAGACACCCGGTGACTATGGCAAGGACTGAATGATATCATAGGTTCTAAAAAAAGACAGTGCAAGATAGCAGGCAATGACACATGCCTCCCAAATCGTCTCAATGTCTCCTATGCTCGCTTTGAGCAGAATTTTGACAGAGAGGAACACCTATTCCGACAAGTCCTAACGAACCTATCCAAACAGTCACTGCATCAGAGGTCAGATCAGTTTTCCTTTGTGTGAATCCAAGAAAAGCAATGGGACCAGACGGAGTACCAGGCCATGCACAAAGAGCACGCGCGGATCAACAGGCAGAAGTCTTATCAGATATCTTCAACCTTTCCCTGCAGCAAGCCACTGTCCCTGCCAGTTTCGAGAAGGCCAACATCATCCCTATGCCTAAGAAGGCTCATGCACCATGTCTCATGACTACTAACTTTGGTGGTCTTGAAGTGCTTTGAAAGGCTGGTCATGGCATTAATCAACTCCAGCCTTCCCACTACTCTTGACCCACTCCAATTTGCCTATCAGACCAACAGATCCATCTCAGATGCCGTATCACTTGTCCTTCACTCCTCTGTAGAACTTCTTGACACCAAGAACAGATATGCAAGAATCCTACTCATTGACTACAGTACAGCCTTCAACACTGTTATCCCCTTGAGACTGATTACTAAACTTAGTGATCTGGGACTAAGCCCCACTCTATGCAACTGGATCGTCAGTTTCCTGACCCACTGGCCACAATCAGTGAAGATTGGGGACAGTATTTCATTCTCACTAACGCTCAACACTGGAGCCCCCCAGGGGTGCGTACTCAGCCCCCTACTGTACTGGCTTTATATCCATGACTGCGTCGCCAAATACCAGACTAAAACCATTTACAAGTTCGCTGATGACACCACCATAGTCGGTTGAATCTCAGATGGCGACGAAACAGACTACAGAGGGGAGGCGGAAGACCTGGAAAAATGATGCACTGAGAACAACCTAGCTCTCAATGCCAGCAAAACCAAGGAACTCATTATTGACCTTCGGCGGGATGTTACTCATGTGCTCCTACACATTAACAGCACAGAGGTGGAACGAGTGGAGAGTGTCACGGTCCTGGGAGTGGTCATCCACAACAAGGTTTTTGGGACTCTTCATGTGTATGCACTGGTTACAAAGGCCCAACTCTTCTTCCTCAGGGAGCTGAAAAAATTCAGCATGACAGTGAACACCCTTGCCAACTTATTATAGGTGCACCATCGAGAGCATTCTGTCTGGATGTATCACTACCTGGTATGGCAACTGTACCATTCAAGATCGGAGACGGTTACTGAGAGTGGTGAAATCAGACTGGACAATCACAAAGGCCAACCTCTCATCTATAGAATCCAAGCAAGGAAAGGCCGCCAGCATTCTCAAAGATCCATCCCACCCTGACAATGCTTTTCTACAACCTCTACCATCAGGGAGAAGGTGCAGAAGCCTAACACACACACACACACACACACACACCAGTTTTGAAACAGTTTCTACCCTACTATTGTTAGAATACTGAATGGACTCACAAATTCTTAACATTTGCCTGTACCTGTGTTTTTGTTTTTGCCGCTGTTTACCAATTATTTACTTATCTATGCTATTTAAGTATGTGATCTGTCTGTATTGCTTGCAAGACAAAGCTTTTCACTGTGCCCCAGTATACGTGACAATAAATTCAATTCAATTCAATTCAATTCATGATGTATTTGATCCTGAGCTGAGTTTCCACTCTCATGTTCATGACATCACCAAGATCACCAATTTCACTTCAATAACATCATTTGCCCTGTTTCAGTTCACCTGCTATTGAAATATTCTTTCATGTCTTCATTATCTTCCTACTTGACTATTTGAAACTACTCCTAGCTGGTTTTCATCTTTCTACCTTCTGTCAACTTGCAGTCATCATCCCTTTGCTCACTAACCGACATTACCTCTCAGGAAAGCAATATTTTCTTTAAAGTTATCATCCTTGCATTCAACATCCTCTAAAAACTTCCTACCTCCATAATCTGCTTCAGCCTAACATCTCTCCAATTTGTCAGTTCTCTTCTCATTCTGGCCTCTTGTACAGTTCCAGTTATAATTTTTCCACCATAGATACCTGAAACTTCCTGAGTCAGACATTCTGGAATATATCCTTTAAATTGCTCTACCTCACTTTGTTTCTTTAGGTTATTCGTTAAAACCTAGCTTCTTTGCCAAACACAGAAAACACTAGAAAAACTCAGCAGGTCAGACAGCATATTTGAAGAGAGAGAAAATAATTAACATTTCAAGTTTGCAATGACTCTTCATCAGAAGTTGCCATGATGATTGTGAAGGGTTGGCAAATACCAAATGCCAATGTCCATGGATGAGAAGTCTGTTTGCCTGGTGCCTGTGGATTGTGCCCTGGGATGTGGTTTGGTCCTTTGAAGCAACACTGAGCTAAGTTGTCAGATACCCATTCTGATATCCATGTTGCGTTTTCTTAATGTCTCGTTTGTTTGGCATGTTTGTAAGATAGGAAATTGAATATTAATAAGGCCATTAACAGGCATTTAACAAACAATAATACCTCTTAATTGGCAACTCGCCATGGTAAACATAGATACATGGTACACCACTTGTCAAAAACATAAAAGATTGAGTGAGATGCTCCCAGTGTCATGATAGGCCTTGCTGTTCATCTCATCCAAATTTTGACAGAAATCTATGATCCATGTCACACAAACTCCTATAAGTTTCCACTCAATTGAATTTTTGCTGTGGATTACAGACACCGTCATACAGCACGGAAACAGACACTTCAGTCCAACCAGTCCATGCAGATAACAGTCCCAAACTCAACTAGTCTTGCCTACCTGCACTTGGCCCATATCCCTCCAAACATTTCTTATTAATGTACTTGCCTAAATGTCTTTTAAGCGTTGTAACTGTACCTGTCTCCACCACTTCCTCTGGAAGGTCATTCCACACATGAGCCACTCTGTGTTAAATGGCTTTCTTTTTAAAATCTTTCTCCTCTCAGCTTAAAGATATGAACCTTAGTCTTGAGATCACCCACCCTACAGAAAACAGTCTTGCCATTCACCTTATCTATACACCTCAACATATTATAAACGTCTACAAGGTCACCCCTCAACATCCTGTGCTCCAGTGAATAAAGTCTGCCTGAACTGCTGTGCTCTTCCAGCACCACTAATCCAATAAAGTCCCAGCCTAGTCAGTCCCTCCCTATAATTCAAAGCCTTCTTTCCCTCCATCGCAGTCTACAAATATGCTGTCCAACAGTGGTTATGAACTTATTCAGTAAAGAATAACATTTTCAAGAGTCTTTACAGTAAGACTAGTAACATTAAAAACAAAAGTTCATGGCAAATCAATTCATAATTGATTTCCATTTGCTAGGATTTAAGCAGAACATCTTGCAAAGGAATGGAGAATTACTGAGAGCAATGTTTCTTTTTTCTTATTTAGTTTCACATGTGGAAATTCTGAAGTCAGTGTCAGTTTAAACACAACGCAGGTGAACACTGACAGTTTTACCACCACTACAACCTTAAAATCTGAACACACATTTCTGCTCCCTGCTGCAATTTCAATTTCTAATCCAACCACTGAACATGTACCAATTCTATGTGACTATTTCTTGTTTATAACCTCAGATGTCAAAAGTTACCAAGTATCTCTAAGATTTCAAGGATATTACCATATGTAAATGCAATTCAAATAGATCACAATTCTTTTGTAACTCTTAACCTTACTTCTGACTTCTGTCATTACTACAGGCGCCATGGTAGGGCAACTTATAACATTTTTCATTGTATTGTTCTTGTAAAAGTACATATGACAATAAATTCTAAACTCAATTATTCTATAATTTAAGCCTATTATTATGGAGATATGGAGTCATACAGCACAGAAACAGAACCGTCAGTCCAACCAGTTATTACCAAAATATAATTCCTTACCCACAATTTGTCCACAGTTTTCTAGGAGGGGCCCGTCCACAGAGATTGGATGGGGAGGTTACTTCACAGATCAATCTTCCATTGTAGCACTCTGCCCACCCTCCCCAATTATTAATGCAGTTTACCATTGTCAGTAATTTAAAAAGACTCACCGTATAAATACTGTGGTTACAAGTGCAGGTCAGAGGCGACTATGAGTAACTCACCTCCTGAATCCCCAAAGCCTATCCACCACCTACAAGCACAAGGCAGGAGTGTGATGGACTACCCTTCACTTGCCTGGATAAGTGCAGCTCCAATAAAACCCAAGAAGTTTCATTCCATCCAGGACATAGCACCTTGCTTGATTAGCACAACATCCACAAATATCCACTCCCTCCACCCCACTGCTCAGTAGTAGTAGTGTCTACTGTCTACAAGATGCACTGCAGAGATTCACTAAGGCTCCTTACACAGCATCTTTCAAACATACAACCACCACCAGTTAGAAGCACAAGGGTGGCAGACATATAGGAACACCACCAGCTGCAAGTTCCCCTCCAAGCCACTTGCTAAGCTCACATGAATCATCATTCCTTCAGTGTTGCTGGGTCAAAATTCTGGAACTCCCTCCCTCGCAGCATTGCTGGTCTGGTTGACTGCAGTGGTTAAACAAGGCAGTTTATCATCTCCATCAGGGCAACTATAGACAGGCAATAAGTGTTGGCCCAGCTAGTGATGCCTGCTTCCCGTGAATAAAAAAGTACATCAAAATCAACGACATTTCTTCCTGCAGAATAAAAATTCACTAAATTAATTAAACCCTCGCATGCTTCCAGTAGTTTAACAATGCATGCATCTATTGCCTCAAACCATGTGTTAGCAGGTAATAAAAACATTCTGCCCTTTGTTTAATGACAACTAAATTGACTTATCAACTGGTATTTATACTAATGTAGATTGACTTGTCAAGACGGTAGACTGATGTGAAATGATGAATGCCTTGCATGGGAAGACTTACAACACATCACGATACATACTGACCAACTATGAAACTTGAGAGCTTTATACATTAATCAAGGGGAACTGCGATTAGCTCCTTCAAGCAATTGACATACTGTTAATAGTCTGTGAAGCAAATGATTGATCACCAATCTTATTGCTTGAAAATTGAGGTAGTGTGGGAGCATATGTGCATTCTAAAATTAAAAAATTATGATACAAGAACATTGGGCATTGATTATGTTTTTATGAAAATAAACAACAGAGCGCAAAGTAAAGACTGTACTAAGAAGGTGAGTTATGAGAGCTTTAGGCTTAAAAACAACTTGAGGATATTATCCAACAGGAGGACAAGGCAGCTTGGGAATTGTGAAGAAAGCCAAAGGCCAGATACAAGCTTTGGTCTTGAGCATATGGTTTGTATTCCTTAGCAATTGTCAAACATTAATATGTATGCTGCACAGGGAAAAGAAACATCTGCTGCTACAGATGTTGAAATCTTAGAACTCAGCAGAACCCACAAATTAATTACAAATCACAGTATTTTCTATGGCTGCACCAGGTGACTCTGTCATGTGCAATATCCCAGATTCACATTGAGCTTTGCCATGATTACCCAGGTTTCTGCTTTAGAATAAAATGACAAAAGGAAAACATTTCTATTTGTTCCAATTGCAATATGATAGATGCAACTATGATCAAGTCTTAAGGATTGAAAAGCATTCTACTGGACTATTTTTCTTTTGCACAGGTGATCTTATAGAAGTTTATAAAATCATGAGGGGCATAGATAGGGTAAATAACCAAGGTCTTTTCCCCAGGGTAGCAGAGTCCAAAATTAGAGGGCATAGGTTTAAGGTGAGAGGGGCAAGATGTTTCCACCCTCTGGGGAAGAGTGGTAAATTATCTTGCTCTCTACCAGGTAACATTTCCTCTATGCCCTGGTAAAACAGTCAGAAGTCACCTTGGCCTGAAGGGTAAAACCTCTCAAACTCAATTGGCTGCAGATGTAGGTTTGCTCGCTGAGCTGTAGGTTTGATATCCTGACGTTTCATTACCTGGCTAGGTAACATCATCAGTGGTGACCTCCAAGTGAAGCGAAGCTGTTGTCTCCTGCTTTCTATTTATATGTTTGTCCTGGATGGGGTTCCTGGGGTTTGTGGTGATGTCATTTCCTGTTCGTTTTCTGAGGGGTTGATAGATGGTATCTAGATCTATGTGTTTGTTTATGGCGTTGTGGTTGGAGTGCCAGGCCTCTAGGAATTCTCTGGCATGTTTTTGCTTAGCCCTTTGTAGAAAGGCTGAAATTTTCAAGATAACTTACAGCTGAAATTCCGAGTGAAAATAAACTAGGCTAGACTTTTTTTTGAAGTTATAATACAGTGCATGCAGCAACAACCTAGAACAGAATCCCTACAGTGTGCAAACAGGCCATTCGGCCCAATAGGTCTACACTGATCCACTTACCCCATCCCTACAACCCTGCACCTCCCATGGCCAATCCACCTAACCGACACATCTTTGGGCTGTGGGAGGAAACTGCAGCCCCCAGACGAAACTCACACAGACACGGGGAGAATGTGCAAGCTCCACACAGAAGCAACTTTTTCATGCAGAGGGTGAAGCATGTATGGAATGAGCTGCCAAGGGAAGTGGTGGAGGCTAGTACAATTACAACATTTAAAAGGCAGCTGGATGAGTGCATGAATAGGAATGTTTTAGAGGGATATGCCCAAGTTCTGGCAAATGGATCTAGAGTTATTTAGGATATCTGGCATGGTCAAGTTGGACCAAAGGGTCAGTTTCCATGCTGCATAGCTCTATGAGTCTAAAAAATAACATACTAAACTAATTCATACTTTGCTTCTTCTACTTACAGATTTGGCAAAAACATTGCTTTAGTTATGAAGGGTCTTTACAAGATTAGGATGTTGGAAAAATAAGTAGGTGTTGTAATATGCATGATCCTTAAAACTCATAGTGAATGGAAGAAATGAACAAAAATAAAGACAAACTTCAGTTGCATTTGCCTGTACAATGATAGTAGCTCATTTCTACTGCCAGCCTGAAACATTAATTCCCCTGATCGTGGCACAATTTTGATATTCAGCATTGGCTTCTGTGAAATGACTTGAGCTATTTTTCTATTCTGAAGGTGTGATCTAAATTCAAGTTGGTGGTGGCATGGTGGCTCAATGGTTAGCACTGCTGTCTCACAGCACCAGGGACCTGAGTTCAATTCCAACCTCGGGGAACAGTCTGTGTGGAGTTTGCACATTCTCCCCATATCTGTGTAGGTTTCCTCTGGGTGCTCCGCTTTCCTCCCACAGTCCAAAGATGTGCAGGTTAGGTGGATTGGCCATGCTAAATTCTCCATAGTATCCAGGGATGTGTAGGCTAGGTGGATTGGCAATGGGAGATGCAGGATTGTTGAGGTAGGGAAGTTCAGAGGGTCAGTGTGAACTTGTTGGGCATAATAGCCTGTCTGCACACTGTAGGGGTTCTACTCTAAGTTGTTGCTGCATGTACTGTATCATAACTTCAAAACAACGTCTAGCTTCGTTTTATTTTCATGAGGAACATAATCCATGAGTTATCTTCAAAACTTGAGTCTTTCTACAAAAGGAGCCAGTTGAGTTTGAGAGATTTCACCCTTTATTCTTTCGATCCAGGGTGACTTCTGACTTTTTTGCCAGGGCATAGAGGAAAAGTTGCATGGTATAGAGCAAGATAATTTACCACTCTTCCCCAAAGGGTGAAAATATGGGAAAGTTCATGTACTTATGCAAATCACAGAATCCCAACAATGTGGAAACAGGCCCTTCGGCCCAACAAGTCCACACCAACCCCTCTGAAGAGTAACCCACCCAAACCCATTCCCCTCCCCTCTTATTCTACATTTACCCCTGACTAATGCACCTAACCTACACTTCTCTAAACACTACAGACAATTTAGCATGGCCAATTCACCTACGCTGCACATCTTTGGATTGTGGGAAGAAACAGGAACACCTGGAGGAAACCCGTATAGACACGGGCAGAATGTAAAGATACCACACAGACAGGTGCCCAAGGTTGGAATTGAACCTGGGTCCTTAGCACTGTGAGGCAACAGTGCTAGCCACTGAGCCACCGTGTGGCTCCATTGTTAGCACGTTAAAGAAATGCAAAGAAAGAATTCTGATTATTTAATGCATACATTATATACTAACAAAAAGCATTGCATTTCTATGTTTTTAAACAGATTTTCCACTAAACTTTGTAATTATTACATTTGATATTAACTTGTAGAAAGAGTGTTTGCTAGATCTTACTAAAATACACAAGTTTCTCAGATAAAGGTAGGTATAAAACTCCAGTGCTATTTGTATGAGTAATTTAGCTCGACTTGATGTTGTCAGCTCAGATAAAATACACTTTCAATTTATTCAGTGCAGTACCATAGATGGGTGAACAGCACTGTTGTCTGCAGGGAGGCTTTGAGTGACACACTTATTCAAGCATGTGTCTAACTCGCCGGCAAACAGTGCACACCAAAGGTCATGAGAAAAGAAAAGGGTTTGTTTTGACAAAGAACAGGAAGTGGTACTGTCACTCAGAGAAACAAACAACCCTCATTACCATAATTCTCTATGTTGCGTAATGCAATGCATCTTTGTCGGTGGGAGTCGATTCCCGTACAGTTGAAGCTTCTTAATGGGAGCATTTTGATGATGAACATATATTTCCATTCACTAGTTATCCCAATTAAATATATGTGACAGATATATAAAAATGAATAGATGCCCAAACAACCGTTCAAAGAATCCTCTCATTAGCAGACTGTCCTTCGCTAGGTCATTCGGTATTATAATATTATGCTAATTGTCATGATTGTAACCATCTGCTGTTAACCAGTTCTAGTAATCATGATAAATTAAAACATTCAATGACATTTTGATCAATTATAATGCATGTTTAAAAGTATATTTCCCCATTTTACAAAGTCGATTGATTATTAATTGCTTCACTGGTGGGAGGCAATGGCCTAGTTGTATTGTCAATAGACTGTTAATCCAGAGGCCCCAGCAATGATCTAGGCACCCCGGTTCAAATCCAGCCATGGTGGATGCTGGAATTTGGATTTAATTAAGTCTGGAAGTAAGAGTTTAATGGTGACCGTGAAACCATTGCTGATTGTCAAGAAAAGGTAGACAAGCAGGAGGCTGGAAGAACACAACAAGCCAGCATTAGGAGGTGGAGAAGTCAAGGTTTTGGGTATAACCCTCCTTCAGGACTGGGGGTAGGTGTAAGGGGAGCTGCAGATACGGGGGGGCAGGGGGGCGGTTTTAAGGGTGGTGAGGTAGGGATAGGTGAACGCAGGTACAATCTGGTTGGTCAATGGGAGGAATGAATCCAATTAGTAGTTGGAAGGAAGGGTTGATAAGAGGAATGGAAGGAAGGGGAAGGGGCTGAGAAAGGAATCGAGGGATGGGAAGGAAGATTATTTTAAATTGGAGAACTCAATGTTGAGTCCTCCAGGTGTAACTGGTCCACGAATGTCCTCAGGGAAGGAAATCTGCCATGCTCACCTGGTCTGGCTTATGGGTAATTCCAGACCCACAGCAATGTGGTTGGCTCTTAACTGCCCTCTAGGCAATTAGGAATGAGCAATAAATGCAGGCCTAACCAATGACACCCACATCCCACAAATGAATAAAGAAAATCCACAGGACATACAGGTGACCCAGGAATGAGATTATGAGGAAGTTTAAAGTTAGTGCTCTAGGTATTATTAAGATATCTCTGAACTGTTGCAGTTGTTTGTTAGTGAATGTTGTTGTGGTTGGGACTCACACTTTATTGAAAGGCTCATGTAGTGGCAGCTCACATTATAAGAAGTGTTTCATTTTCTTGAAGTGTGCTTGCAGAGAGTGTTTAGATGGAATTTCCAATGTAACAGTTGCCACGTCTTCTGCGACATAACGCTACCGGCCATTCCTCACAAATTATTTAAAATTCCTTTTGTAAACATGTTTATCAACAGTTTTTGACAGAAATTAAAATGTGTAATGTTGAAATTAACAGTTTAAACAAAATTTAAAAAGAACATTTTACAATGATACATTAACTACTGACTTGTTTTTTATGGTTCTTAATGTCATAATTACTTGAATATCTTCAACATCTTTCTACAGCTTGAGCCTAGACTTGGTACAGTTGCTTAGGGCTCCAGTGGTGTGGTCTATATTCAGATTGAGTAGTCTAAATATGTACAGTATGCTGAGCTTCCCAAAACACATCAGTAATGTTAACTGGTTGGTTTAGCTCAATTGTCTGGTTGGCAGGTTTACAATGCACAGTGATGTGAAAAATGTAGGCTCAATTCCCACTATTGGCTGAGGTTACCATGAAGGACTCTCCTTCTTGACCCCTCCCTTGTCTGGAGTGTGGTGGCCCTCAGGTTAAACTACCACCAGTCATCTCTCTCTAATGAAAGAGACTTTACCTACCCTATGAAGGCAACTTTCCTGATTGAATATATTTTGTTTCCAGCAAGTTTTGGCCAGCAGCTCTTCTTCAAATTACTTTGAAGAACTAATAGACACATTTCAAAGGATATATTGAGTAATGTGAGTAATGTTTATATTATGTTGTAAAGCACCAATGTCACCCATGCCTTGTGTCTGACAAGGTGAGGTACAAATGAAAACCACCGCCACCACCCCACTCAATGCAGCTTTAATTTTGTGTTCTCTCACTTTGGGGCAAATGAAAAAAAAAGATGAAGAGATAAAAAGAACAGGGTGAACAACAGATAAGACTTGGAAAGAACAATGAATGACATACGATTTGAGGGGCTGGACTTTCTCAGTTGCTTGAAATCCCAATAATCACCTGTAAGTGATTGAAGCGGATGAACTTCCTGGAGAGAGACAATTAAAAAAAAATTGACAATGGGAACCAGAGAGCCCACACTGATGTCTGTCTGCAGATGTTGTACTGAAGAGACCCATTGCTGATAGGACCATTGGTACGCACAGGGCAATCCTTCACAGGATTCATCTGACAGCACCCTACAGGTTTTTGTCTCAGTGGCATCTTATTATGGTATAGGGATTCTGGTTCTGATATTCCCTTGGCTTGGCATGTGACTAGGACCTTTTCTGTAGACATGACTTGGAGGTGTCAGTATTGGACTGGGGTGTACCAAGTTAAAATTCATACAAGACCAGGTTATAGTCCAATAGGTTTATTTGGAGCCAATAGCTTTTGAAGCGCTGTTCCTTCATCAGGTGTTTGTTGAGTATAAGATCATAAGACACAGAATTTATAGCAAAAGCATCTTGTGAGCTCTGCACAAACCACATGCTGCTCTGACAGTGGATAGATTCAATCACTATCAGAAAGCAGCCCTTAACTATATCATTCAGAAGCATAATTGGGTGTCTGCCTTGTTACATAGAACATTACAGCGCAGTGCAGGCCCTTCAGCCCTTGATGTTGTGCTGACCTGCGAAATTAATCCGATACTACACCGTTCCATTATTACCCATATGTATGTCCAATGCCCATTTAAATGCCCTTAATGCTGTTGCAGGCAGGTTGTTCCACACCCCTACTATTCTCTGAGTAAAGAAACTACCCCTGATATCTGTCCTAAATCTATCACCCCTTAATTTAAAGCTATGTCCCCTCGTGTTAGCCTTCACCATCCGAGGAAAACATCTTTCACTGTAAACCCTATCTAACCTCCAACACACTGCATCCACCTGGACACCCCGTGCTGGCCTATTACCTGTCTTCAACCTCTTCATTTCCAAATGCCGCCAGGACATTAACCGCCTCAACCTGACGACCCCCCCTCCCCGACTCCAACCTCTCACCCTCACAACGCGCAGCCCTCCAATCCCTCTGCTCCAATCCGACCTCACCATCAAGCCAGCAGATAAAGGGGACGCAGTATAGTCTGGCGCACTAACCTCTACACCGCTGAAGCCAAACGCCAACGCGGGGACACCTCTTCCTACCGCTCCCTCGACCATGACCCCACCCCCATCACCAAACCATCATTCCCAGATCATACAGAACCTCATTAGCTCAGGAGATCTCCCACCCACAGCTTCCAACCTTATAGTCCGGGAACCCCTCACTGCCCAGTTCTTCCTCCTTCCCAAGATCCACAAGAGTGACCACCCTGGCCGACCCATTGTCTCAGCATGCTCCTGCCCTGCTGAACTCATCTCTACCTACCTCGACACTGTCCTATCCCCCCCTAATCCAGGAACTCCCCACATACGGTCGAGACACCACCCACGCCCTCCACCTCCTCCAAGACTTCTCTTTCCCCAGCCCCCGACGCCTTATCTTCACCATGGATATCCAATCCCTCTACACCTCTATCCGCCATGACCAGGGCCTCCAAGCCCTCCGTTTCTTCCTCTCCCAACATCCCCAACAGTACCCTTCCACCGACACACTCATTCTTTGGCCAAACTGGTCCTCACCATTAACAATTTCTCCTTCGAATCCTCCCACTTCCTCCAGACCAAAGGGGTAGCCATGTTGATAATCCGTAATTACACAGGCACCACTCCCCGCCTCTTCCTCCGCTACATTGATGACTGCATTGGCTCCACCTTGTGCTCCCGTGAGGAGGTTGAGCAATTCATCAACTTCACCAACACATTCCACCCTGATCTTAAATTTACCTGGACCATTTCTGACACCTCCCTCCTTTTCTGGACCTCTCCATCTCCATTAATGATGACCGACTTGACACTGACATCTTTTACAAACCCATCGATTCCCAGCTACCTGGATTACACCTCTTCCTACCCTACCTCCTGCAAAATTGCCATCCCATATTCCCAATTCCTCCGCCTCCGCCGTATCTGCGCCCAGGAGGACCAGTTCCACCACAGAACACACGAGATGGCCTCCTTCTTTAGGGACTGCAATTTCCCTTCCCACGTGGCTAAAGATGCCCTCCAACGCATCTCATCCACACCCCGCACCTCTGCCCTCAGACCCCACCCCTCCAGCTGTAACAAGGACAGAACGCCCCTGGTGCTCACTTTCCACCCGACCAACCTTCGCATAAACCAAATCATCCGCCGACAGTTCCGCCACCTCCAAAAAGACCCCACCACCAGGGATATATTTCCCTCCCCATCCCTTTCCACCTTCTGCAAAGACCATTCCCTCCGTGACTACCTGGTCAGGTCCACGCCCCCCCCCCCCCCCACCCCCCCCACCCCCTTACAACCCACCCTCCCATCCAGGCACCTTCCCCTGCCACCGCAGGAATTACAAAACCTGCGCCCACACCTCCTCCCTCACCTCCATCCAAGGCCCTAAAGGAGCCTTCCATATCCATCAAAGTTTTACCTGTACATCCACCAATATAATTTATTGTATCCGTTGCTCCCGATGTGGTCTCCTCTACATTGGGGAGACTGGACGCCTCCTAGCAGAGCGCTTTAGGGAACATCTCCGAGACACCCGCACCAATCAACCACACCGCCCTGCGGCCCAACATTTCAACTCCCCCTCCCACTCTGCCGAGGACATGGAGGTCCTGGGCCTCCTTCACTGCTGCTCCCTCACTACCAGATGCCTGGAGGAAGAACACCTCATCTTCTGCCTTGGAACACTTTAACCCCAGGGCATCAATGTGGACTTCAACAGTTTCCTCATTTCCCCTTCCCCCAACTCACCCCAGTTCCAAACTTCCAGCTCAGCACTGTCCCCATGACTTGTCCTACCTGCTTATCTTCTTTTCCACCTATCCACTTCACCCTCCCCCCCACCGATCTATCACCTTCATCCCCTCCCCCACTCACCTAATGTACTCTATGCTAATTTCTCCCCACCCGCACCATCCTCTCACTTATCTCTCCACCCTTCAGGCTCTCTGCCTGTATTCCTGATGAAGGGTTTTTGCCCGAACCATTGATTTTACTGTTCCTTGGATGCTGCCTGAATTGCTGTGCTTTTCCAGCACCTCTCTAATCTAAACTCTGGTTTCCAGCATCTGCAGTCATTGTTTTACCCCTTTCTAACCCCCAAATATCTTATACATCTCTATTAAGTCACCTCTCAATCTTCTTCTCTCCAAAGAAAACAGCCTCAGTTCACTCAGCCTTTCCTCGTAAGACCTTCCTTCCATACCAGACAACATCCTAGTAAATCTCCTCTTGACCCTTCTCAAAGCTTCCACATCCTTCCTGTAAATGGGGTGACCAGAACTGCATGCAATACTCCAGGTGTGGCCTTACCAGTGTCTTGTACAGCTGAAGCATGACCTCGTGGCTCCAAAACTCAATCTCCCTACCATTAAACGCCAACAAACCATATGCCTTCTTAACAACTCTATCAACCTGGATGGCAACTTTCAAAGACTTATGTACCTGGACACCGAGACCTCTCTGTTTATCTACACTGCCAAGAATTTTACCATTGACCCAATATTCTGCATTCCTGTTACTTCTTTCGAAGTGAACTACCTCACACTTTTCCATATTAAACTCCATTTGCCACTTCTCAGCCCAGCTCTGCATCTTATCTATGTCCCTCTGTAACCCACAACATCTTTCCACACTATCCACAACTCTGCCTTCTTTAGTGTCATCTGCAAATTTACTAACCCATCCTTCTCACCCACCTCCAGATCAATTAAAAAAACAATAGTTTCCTCCAAAACATCCTTACGGCACACAATTGGTAACTGAGCTCCAGGATGAACATTCCCCATCAATCACCACCCTCTCCCACCTTTCAGCTAGCCAATTTCAGATGCCTTACTGAAGTCCATATACACCACATCAACCACCTTACCTTCATCCACCTGTTTTGTCATCTTCTCAAAGAACTCAATAAAGCTAATGAGACATGACCCACCCTTCACAAAACTGTGTTGAATCTCCCTAATCAAATTATTCCTTTCCAGATCATCATAAATCCTATCTCTTATAACCTTTTCCAACACCTTACCCACAACCAAAGTAAGGCTCACTGGCCTATAATTACCACGGTTGATCCGACTCCCCTTCTTAAACAAGGAAACAACATAGATTATCCTCCAGTCTTCTGCCACTACTCCTGTCGGCAATGATGACATAAAGATCAAAGCCAAAGGCTCTGCAATCTCCTCCCTGGCTTACCAGAGAATCTGAGGATAAATCCCATCCAGCCCCGGGGTCTTATTTATTTTCAGATCTTCCAAAATTGCTAAAACCTCCTCTTTGTCAACCTCAATCCCATCTAATCTAGTAGCATGTATCTTCATTTTCTCACTAACATTGCCCATTTCCAGTGTGAATACTGATGAAAAGTATTCATTAAGTGCTTCCCCTATGTCATCAGATTCTACACACAACTTTCCACTATTATCTTTGATTGGCCCTAGTCTTACTCTAATTATTCTTTTATTCCTGATATACCTACAGAAGGCCTTAGGGTTTTCCTTGATCCTATCCATCAACAACTTCTCCTGGCTCCTCGTAGCCCTCTCTTTAGGTCTTTTCTGGCTAGCTTATAACTCTCAAGCCCGCTAACTGAGCCTTCATGCCTCACTCTCATATTAGCCTTCTTATTCCTCTTGACAAGATTTTTAACTTCTTTAGTAAACCATGGCACCCTCTCTCAACAACTGCCTCCCTGTCTGATAGGTATATATTTATCAAGGACCCACAGTAGCTGTTCCTTGAATAAACTCCACATTTCAAGAGTGTCCATCCCTTGCAGTTTCCTTCCCCATTTTATGCATCCTAAATCTTACTTAATTGTGCCATAATTGCCTTCCCCCCAGTTATACCTCTTTCCCTGCAGTACATACCTATCCTGCCCATTGCTATTGTAAACATAACTGAATTATGGTCACTATCGCCAAAGTGCTTACTTACTTCCAGGCAGGTGAATCTAACACCTGGCTGGGTTCATTCCCCAGTACCAAATCCAATATGGCATCGCCCCTTGTTGGCCTGTCTACATATTGTGTCAGAAAATCCTCCTGCACGCATTGAACCAAAACTGACCCATCTAAACTAGTTGAACTACAGTATTCCTAGCCAATATTGGGGAAGTTGAAGTCTCCCATAACAACTACCCTGTTACTCTCGCTCCTATCGAAAATCATCTTTGCTGTCTTTTCCTCTACATTCTTGGAACAATTTGAAGGCCGATCAAAAACTCCCAAAGAGTGACCCCTCCTTTCCTGTTTCCAACCTCAGCCCAAACTACCTCAGTGGATGAGTCCTCAAATGTTATCTCAGCTGCTGTAACAATTGATTAACAATGATTAACAATTGATTAACAATCCTTGATTAACAATGCCACACTCCGGCCTCTTTTACCATCTTTTTGTTCTTGCTGAAACATCTAAATCCCTGAATCTGCAACAACCATTCCTGTCTCTCCTCTAGCCATGTCTCTGAAATGGCCACAACAACGAAATCATAGGTACCAACCCATACTACAAGTTCACCCACCTTATGGGTATAGGTTTGCTTGCTGAGCTGGAAGGTTGATGACTACTGTATATCTGCGCCAAAATAGTTCTGCGCCTAAACAGGTCTGCGGCAAAATAGGCTGCACCAAACAGGCCGCGCCAAAATGGCTGCGCCGAATGGTCCTAAATCCGCTTACAGAGAACTCAGCCTGGACAATCACAAAGGCCAACCTCCCACCTATAGAATGCATCTTCCAGACTTGCTGTCAGGGAAAGGCCGGCAGCATTCTCAAAGATCCATCCCACCCTGGCAATGTTTTTCTAAAATCTCTACCATCAGGGAGAAGGTACAGAAGCTTGAACACGTGCACCAGCTGGTTTCGAAACAGTCTCTACCTTACGGTTGTTAGAATACTGAATGGACTCACAAACTCTTAACATTCACCTGTACCTGTGCTTTTGTTTTTGCCAGTGTTTATCTATTATTCACTTACCTATGCTACTTAATTCTGTGATCTACCTGTATTGCTCACAAGACAAAGCTTTTCACTGTCTCGGTACACGTGACAATAAATTCAATTCAATTCAATTTACAGGGCAGTTGACACCGTTCTCAGATTATACTTCTTATACGAGCAGTAATTTACAAATTTTATGTCAATTCCATTGGTTATTTCTTGTCCTTACAAACATAGCATGAACAAGTATATTTCTGCCCATTAGCTATGAACAGATTATGATCTAGATTTCTCTTCGCTGCACTCTTTGAGGAATTTTTACACAAAATAATGAATCGTGTGCATTCACCTCAAAATGGTGGTCAGCTTTTTTAAAATGTTGAATTGCCCAACTTAATTCTTACTCGTTCTAATTGAGTTCATGTGTTAAATGCAGCCTTTTGCTACATCACCACGTAAAGGCTGTGTAGTTTCTGAGGCAGTACAATCACAGGAAAGAGCACAAACTAACATCATTTATCACATTCTCAGGAATGTCAAACAATTTCACAACCAATGAATTAGTCTTGGGGAACACTCAGTGCTGTTATATAAGCACACACTGAAGCTAGTCTGTATCACAAACAAAGTACAGCAAAGTGTCTCAAGAATGCAAAAGAGATAAATAGCCAGGTAGTCTGTATGGAACCTTTCACCTCCAAGCATCAGGATAAACAGGACCATGACACAAGCCAAAACTAATGTGCAAAAGTGATCGTGGTGTAGGACAGAAATCAGTGTTTGAATGTAGAGTATCATCAGTATAAAAGTTGTTAATTCTATTGTTTGTTCCATTATCAGTATTTTGTTGGGCCAAATGGCCTGTTCCCACACTGTAGGGAATCTAATCAGGGCAGCATGGTGGCTCAGTGGTAAGCACTGCTGTCTCACAGCTCTGGGGACCTGGGTTCAATTCCCACCTTGGGTGATTGCCTGTGTGGAGTTTGCACATTCTTCCCCATGTCTTTGTGGGTTTCCTCCTGTCTGCTCCCACAATCCAAAGATATTCAGGTTAGGTGGATTGGCCATGCTAAATTGCCTAGAGTGTTAAGTGTGTTAGTCAGAGGGAAATGGGTCTGTGTGGGTTACTCTTCAGAAGGCCACTGTGGACTTGTTGGGCCAAATGGCCTGTTTCCATGCTTTAGGGAATCTAAAGAAAAACACATTAAGAGCAACAGTGAAGGGAGGATCTCACAGAAATGTCCCAATTTTCCCTGGTTCTCTGAGTCCACTCTCTCTCCATGTGTTTACAACTCACACTCTTCCCTTTTCTCTTAACAATCTCGGACATATTAACTGAGGCTTTTTTTCAATGTAAACATATCTAATTTGAAATAAATGGTTGAATACAACTCTCTGTTCTATTAAAAATTAAAAGCAGGAAATCTGTTGGAGAATATAAAGGAACTATTGCTTCGTACTGTACACTACTGCTACTGATTTACACCTGCTACCTCACTATCAGTAATTAGTGGACAGAATTTCACCGCTGCTGTTACCGAAGCCCCCTGTCTTTCCTGCCTTATCATTAAATGAGGCCTTGGATTGGGCAATTAATGGTGAATGAATGATCTCATCTGCCTACCGTTATTGTTATCCAGCAGCAGGTGTGATGGTCACTTGCTGGGAACCTCAGAAAATAAATCCTGTTGGGGTTGCTTCTGGGTTTCTCCAGGAATGCAGCGAACATTGCCTCAATAAGGCCATCCTCGCTCAACGTCACGCAGTATCAGATAGAGTATTTGGCATCAGGAAGAGTGGAGATGGACTAAGAATAATTATCCAGAAACCACCTGTGATATCAATTGTATAAAGTCTCTGCAAACTCAAGAGGAGATAAAACATTGGAAAGGAGATAAAAACAAACTTCAGGATCCAACTCTGCAGACCCCATTGAGAACTACACTAGCTGCACAGGAAGCTTATGCACATATTTACTGCCACAGACCCATCACCTGAATTTGCAAGAGAACATTTCCAGCTTTACTGTAATGTTGAAAATCCATACAGTCAAGAAAATACTATGGACAATGTTTGTATTGGTACTGTCCAGGATTTCTCAACTTTAATGTTTTGCCATGTTTACAAGAAACATGGTTGGAGGAAAGTATAGAGGGGATGTCAGAGGCAGGTTCTTTACACAGAGAGTTGTGAGAGCATGGAATGTGTTGCCAGCAGCAGTTGTGGAAGCGAGATCATTGGGGATATTTAAGAGACTGCTGGACATGCATATGGTCACAGAAATTTGAGGGTGCATACATGAGGATCAATGGTCGGCACAACATCGTGGGCTGAAGGGCCTGTACTGTGCTGTACTGTTCTATGTTCCATGTTCTATGAAATGTAATCTAAATTGCTCTATTTTCATCTTCCTTTTGCTATCAGACCTTCCACATTTGTAGACAGACAAATAGGCCACAGTGACTGCCTTGTCTAAATCAGAAGCGCTTGCTTAACTTCTACGTGAACTTTTATGGAAACACAAAATAAAACCCCCAATTCCCCCATCAGCAAAGGTAGTACTGTGCGAAGGTTATGATAAGATATTGCTGTGGAAAATGTATGCTGGGATTCTTCAGTGCAAATAATGAATGAATAAATATTCACAAAGGTGTCATTGTGATCACCGTCTCTACTTTTGCTTCCTCTCTAACTTCCCTTTGAAAGAATCACTTTGGCCCTTTAAGGGCTGCTCTCTCACTAGATATTTTGATTCCGAGTCCCATGTGTGACAGGTCAATCTCCCTAGGATTATCCTGTTTCCTGTTATTTATTCACTATCCTCTGAATTTGAGTCACAGAACAGTCTTTGATAAGTTTGCCCGATCTCATTTTCCTATTATTGAGATTTCCTTGATTCTGTGTTGGATAATCGCAAGGCCAAGTGATTGTTTCCCAGGAAGATCCTAGCTCTGAGGTCGCAAAGTATTAAGACCTGAACATAAATGAAGGTACAATCTGTGCAATTCCCTTTGAGTTGATGAGATGTTCCTTATTTTACAATGTTTATGTTAAAGTGCAGCTCTTTGGCGAAGTTAAGATCAAATAAATTACACCAGTCGTGTTTGGATGGAACCACTAGGTCTTTATTTAGAACTGCAGTTCTCATGAAGGGTCAATGGACTCTGTTTTTCTGTTTACAAATGCTATCAAACCTGCTAAGTTTCTCCAGCACACTCTGTTTTAGCTTTAACTGGAACTATCTGCTTTAATCCATTTTTCTAAAAGGTCTTGTATCTTTTCTTTCAAAGCAGATTAGATTCCCTACAGCATGAAAGCAGGAATTTCAGCCCAACAAGTCCACATTGACCCTCTGAAGAGCAACCCACCCCCCTCTGACTAACGCACCTAACAGTATGGGCAATTTAACACAGCCAATTCACCTGGCCTGTGGGAGGAAACTGGTTCACCCAGAGGAAATCCAATAGACACGGGGAGAATATGCAACTCCATACAGACAACTGCCCGAGGCTGGCATTGAACCTGGAATCCCAGGGCTATAAGGCAGCAGTGCTAACCACTGAGTCACCGTTCCACCCATGAAACTTAACCAATTCCCTTTCTAAGTTATAGGGAGTTTGTTTCAATCAACATTTGTACTGAGTCCTTCCAGGATATTACCTCCATGGAGGTGAGTACAATTGTGTCATTTAAGAAACATTTGGAAAGGTACATAGATGGGTATGGAGGGATTTGGATCAAACACAGGCAAATGGAACTAGATTAATTGTGAAAACTGGGCAGCATGGACAAGTTGGGCTGAAGGTTCTGTTTCCATACTGTAAACCTCCATCACTCTATAACTCTATATCTATTGGTTCTCAATCCTGGTAAGTCTTTACTATACAATGTTCCATGTAATTTCTTAACAGAAATGGGGTGGTCAGAAAGACACACAGGCTTCAACTGTAACATAAACAATGCAAGCACAGAGTTAATATCATTTATTTTTCTTCGACCAAAATAGAATTAAATATTTGACCTTTCTCACTTCTTGCTTTTGAAATTAAATTGACTCTCTACATCTCCCTGCTGCTATAATAGTCAAGGGATGAATCTTCTCATTTTCTGGTTAAGTGTCATTATTCTCAAGTTTTATGGAAGGTTTCTCTCTGTGAGGCCTCTGTGTGACCATCTCAACCGCTGTGTGTTCAAGAAATCCAGAACACTACAACTAGAAATTTTGCCACCTGGTATGTGACAAATTCTTTAATTCATATTGACACTTTAATATTTGACTAAGAGTTGCGAGTTGAACATTCGGGGTCCAATATTCTGGATCCCTGCTCTACTGTCAGTACTGCCACAACGTGGAGTTTTACTAACTGCATGGCAGAAGCAATGTTCGTTCCATCAAAAATTCAAAGTAACTGGAATAATTGAGTGTGAGGTTCATGCTTATACAGAGATGCCTGCCCTCAAGGAATGCTGGAGTGTCACAGCTTCTTCTTGAGATCCAGTAGTCATGCTCCTTGAATGTTTTGGGGTCTTCATAAAATACTGAACCCATGTTCTCAACAGAATGATTTCCAATGAGCCTTAAAGACACATAGCCAGAGTTGCCTGGAGTGGTAATGCCCCAAGCTATGCCCCAAATTCTCTACTAAAGATTCATCTGCTAACATGCTCTGTGCTGCCAAATCTATTGTGACTGGAGTGTTGCAAAGGATCTCCTTTGGTTGGAAAAGTGGAAGATCTTGTCCCACTAGGAACATGTGTTTCTTAAAAGAATCTGGTCTTTGGGTATTTACATAAACTTTCCTTGTTCTGGTTGCTATCAATTTGGAATTCAGTTTGGGTACGTCGCTCAAACCCTAGTGTTAATGCGATTAATGGCTGGGGTCTTATGATTGCAGTCTTATTAGCTGTATTTCATTTTGTAACAGATTCAGACTGTATTTATTCAATTTACTTTACAAAAAGTTGCTGTCAAGGAAAATGCAAATCCCAAAAGCATGATGTGGATAAAGAGCTCAAATGATTTTCGTAACCACATTCAACTGAAAATGAAGAATATAATCAATGTGATACAAAAGCCACTTTAGTTGGAAGTAGAACCAATCTCCAGGGTATTTTATGTTTGCAATAAAATTTTTGCATTGTTATTAACCATTGTAAAACTCACACCAATTTTGATAATTGTTATAAAAGAGTTTCTTTCATTGATTGTGAAAAGGTCTTTGATTGCACAGCATTCATGCATGGAGATAAAATTACTTTGCAAATTTTAAATTGGTAAATGTCTGTTTTATTCCATAATTTCAAACTAATTAGCAACATTATAAATTCAGAACCAAAAAATTTCACCATTATCCATTAAAACATTAGGTTGTCTCTAATCCTGGAAAAAAAACAGGCATTCTTTAACACTTAAACAATAGCAAAATTTAATCTCATCATCACAGACCAAATGTTGTGTTGAGAAGATGTATGACCATTACCGTGAATGTAAAGGAATGTTTGTAGGCAATTTTATCCTATCCATTGTATTATAGAAAAGAATAGATTTGTAAACTTGCTTCTGGTTTGTCATACGTGACACAGTCTTATAATTCCTATGTCTGCTACTGTAACATTTAAAAAATGACTTGTGAGGGGCCCGAGATTCTCCTGGGTCTGAGGGGAGAATTTTCCTGGCCTAGGTTTGGGAACCTGGGATGTGGGGCTAGTGTGTACGAAAATAGTGGAATGTTGTGACAGAATATCTCCTTGATGTAGACCTATTACTAGGGAGGTTTTCCAACATGGAGATTGAACACGGAATACCTGCCCACCACAGAGGAACAGAGGAGCTGGAGAAGGCCATTCCTCTGCTGTTTGCCTAGATCATGGCTGATCGTCTACCTCAATGCCATTTTCCCACATTATCTCCATATTTCTGGATCTCACAAGTACCTAGAAATCATTTGGTCTCTGTCAAGAACAGCATCAGGAATCGGCCTGCAGGCTATGCCCAGTAAAATTGATGGGCTAACTCTATGGCTTGCAAGTAGCATAGCTGCCTCATGGCTAAGGACTCTGGGTGTGTACCTGATAGAGTTTAGAAGGATGAAGGGGAATCTGATATAAATTTACAGAACATGTTGTGGTTAGAGTGGAGGCAGGGTCAATCTTTCCACCAGTAGGAGTGCCTCAGTGTGAAGGGATGACCCTGTAGAACCAAGATAAGGAGGAATTTCTTCAGCCAGAGGGTGGTGAATTTATGGAACACAATGCCACTGAAAGCTGTGAAGGCCAAGTCATTGAGTGTCCTTAAAACAGAGATTAACAGATTATTGATTAGTAAGGAGGTCAAAGGTTACAGGAACAAGGCAAGAGAATTGGCTTGAGAAACATATCAGCCATGATCGAATAACAAAGCAGACTCAATGGGCCAAATGGCCTAATTCTGCTGACGCAACAAGGACTGAACACCCCTACCCACCCCACCCCAATCCTCACCTTCCACCCCGCCAACCTTCAGATACATCGTATCATCCTCCGCCCATGTCCACCATCTGCAAACAAACCCCACCACCAGGGAAATATCTCCCTCCCCATCCCTATCTGCATTCCAGAGAGACCATTCCCTCCACGACACCCTTCTCAGATCCACACCCCCACCAGCCCATCCCCCCACTCTCGGCACCTTCCTCTGCTACTGCAGGAAGTGCAAAACCTGTGCCCACACCTCACCTCTGTCCAAGGCCCCAAAGGATCCTTTCAAATCCGACAAAAATTTACCTGTACTTCCACACACGTCATCTACTGTATACGTTGCAGCCAATGTAGTCTCCCCTACATCAGGGAGACAGGACGTCAACTTGCAAACTGTTTCAGAGAACATCTCTGGGACACCTGCACCAACCAACCCCACCGCCCCGTGGATGAACACTTTAACTCCCCCTCCCACTCCACCAAGTACATGCAGATCCTGGGCCTCCTCCATCGCCAAACCCTAACCACCTGATGCCTGGAGAAGAACGCCTCATCTCCTGCCTTGGGACCCTCCAACCACACAGGATCAATGTGGATTTCACCAGTGCCTCATTTCCCCTCCCACCTTATCTCAGTCTAAAGCCTCCAACTCGGCATTGCCCTCTTGACCTGCCCATCTTCCTTTCCACCTATCCAATCCATCCTCCTCTCTGACCTATCACTTTCAGCCCACCTTCACCTACCTATCACATTCCCAGCTACCTTCTCCCCAGCTCCACCCCCCTCCCATTTACCTCTCAGGCTCCCAGCTTATAAGCCTCATTCCTGATGAAGGGCTTATGCCGAAACATCGATTCTCCTGCTCCTTGGATGCAGCCTGACCTGCTGTGCTTTCCCAGCAATACACTCTCATCTCTGACCTCCAGCATCTGCAGTCCTCACTTTCTCCTATATCTTATGGTCAAAACCCTGAAACTCATGTTAAACCTGCCCTGAGCAAAACACAACCAGATCTTTAAAGACTATGCTTAATTCAAATTTACTTTAATATTAAATGAACTTCTCACTTGTTTCAAACACTTTGGCCTGATTTTAAAGTTTACTATATGCTCGCACTTTGTGCCACAGATCTGGCAATACCGAGTATCCAAGCTTATGATTTCTTGTTCTACCTCTGAGCCTATGGCTATGACAGCCAGAAAATGCAAGCATTTTAAGCTTACACCCTCACAGTGTTACAAGTGAGTGATACAGCCTAGCAGTCAGTGACTGCATACTCTGCAGTTGGTCACAAGTCACGTGAAAAGCAGACAGTGTTGAGCAGCTACAAATTGCTATTTCAAATAGAGAGATACCAATGTAGGCATAAGTTAACGTAAAAACAAGGACTACAGATGCTGGAAACCAGATTCTAGATTAGAGTGATGCTGGAAAAGCACAGCAGTTCAGGCAGCATCCGGGGAGCAGGAAAACTGAAGTTTCGGGCAAAAGCCCTTCATCAGGAATAGATCTATTCCTGATGAAGGGCTTTTGCCCGAAACGTCGATTTTCCTGTTCCTCGGATGCCGCTTGAACTGCTGTGCTTTTCCAGCATCACTCTAATCTAGAAATAAGTTAATGTAAACTGAGTAGATCCTGCATGTACTTATTGAGAACAAAAAAAACACTGCAGGTGTGCAGAGAATTGCTGTTTCAGAAAATGTTCAGTTTATTATTGCCTATGGTTTAGTAGAGGTTCTGTATTATTATTATTAGTCAATATATTAGTTCTGGAAATAAAAGCCTGCAAAGTATTTACAGATTGTTATTTGTGATCCATTTAATATTGCTGAAACTGCCCCTGAGGAATATGAAGATCTGTCTGTTACTTTTTTAAAATATTAAAACCCGCTCTCATTAATTTTGTGCACTTGAAGCTTACTAAGACGAAATTAATATGCTTTCAGTTGAATTTGGAACAGACAAGTGATTTGCATTCTGTACTCTTTCAAGGAATGTAACAGAGCTTAAAAATGTGTTGCTGGAAAAGTGCAGCAGGTCAGGCAGCATCAAAGGAGCAGGAGAATCGACGTTTCGGGCATAAGCCCTTCTTCAGGAAGCCCTTCTTCGGGCATAAGCCCTTTCCTGAAGAAGGGCTTATGCCCGAAATGTCAAATTCTCCCGCTCCTTTGATACTGCCTGACCTGCTGCGCTTTTCCAGCAACACATTTTTAAGCTCTGATCTCCAGCATCTGCAATCCTCACTTTCTCCAAGGAATGTAACAGTAGAGCTTGTGGAAAAGCAACTCCAAGAATTGCTGGAATCTGAATTTGTCAAGAGATCTAGTCATTCTTTTGCCAGAATGCTCTATAATAAACCTTTCCTTGCAACAATGCAACATTTGGTGACTTCGTGAACTTTTCAATAAATCATCAACATGGTAAAAATGCAAAGATTGAATAATACCAAAATTAACCAAGGTCGTCAAATGTTATTGATATTATTCTGGAAGTATGAGAAATAAGAATCTAACAGTAAACTTAATTGGCTTCACTGTGAATCAGTTTCATTTTGCATTGTCACTGCTGTCATAGGGTAAGTGTAGATTGGCAGGTGGATAAACAGAAGTAAGATTGTCTGGAGGAGATGGCTTCACAGTATTTCACTTCAGAGATATTACGCCCCCTAGTTTAGGCTAAGTTTTCTTTTAAACTGTAATATGAATACAGCTTTGGAGAAAAATTACTTCCATATTTAATTAAAAATTGATATGTTACTAAATAATTAATGCACCATATTTCCTGGTTAGCTCGGAGGACATCATTTTCACTGACTCATGAAACAGACAACTAATTATACTGCAGTGATTAAAGATAGGCACAAATAAAGTGAAGCAGCAATTGGAATGGATGAATTGGACTCTATTAACCTCCTTCCATCATTTAACATTAATTTTCACAATTTTCAGGGGTCATTTGATATGAATATTCACAATAGCAGGGCAAGCACAAAGGGGAGCTAAGGGAAATCCACAGAAGTAACTCACTACAGAGCCAAATGATAGAAAGGTAATGGGATCAGCCACAACCAGCCTTGCAAAAACCAGCTGAACACACAGCTAGTTTCCAGTACTACTGAAAACCTAATTCCAGTAATGTCTGAATGGAGACAGTCCACTATTAAAATTCAGTTCATAGAAATAAGGCTAACCCCCGGATGGATTTGTAGGTTAGACTCTGCAGTGTTGATTGGTGGAATATTACGTTAGCAAATTTCTGCATTTTCCTGTTTCCTTGTGGGCCATGGGCTTGGGCAGGAGATAGATATTCAACTCAGTGACACACACTCCCTGCCCACCTCGAATCCTGCCTGCATGATTCCTATCAGAAATTTCCTCGCACATTTTACATGCAAGTGTAGGGGAGGAAATGACAAATTAGCCTGAATTTTAAGTTGGATTGCTCGAATACTGAAATTCGCAGATTGTTACGGTGCACCTAGTCCATCGGGTCTGCATTTCAGAGACTTAACCCTTAAAGTGTTGATCATCTCGGTTTGTTTGCTGGTTTGTGATACTCTATTTCCCAACGTCACAATTTTCACAAAGATTCAGGCTTTGGCAAACTGACTGACAGTAAGACTCTGCTTCAAATATAATTGAATTTCACCATAATGTCAGAGGATTTCTTCAATTCTTTTCTTGCCATTGAACTGGACTGAAAAGCTGGTGGAACAACAAAGGGGCTGAGGTTCTGTGAGTGTGTCCTAAATGGTAAGAATAAAACATGCACAGTTTATAGGTGTCCTGGGGGAGTGGACGGTTTCAACGGCCATGAGGCACAGGAATACATAAATCCCTTCCGACAGCTGTGCACCTGAGGCAGAACTGAGAGAATGAGGAAAGTTTTGTCTAATCTCTCTCTCTATATTAATCCAGCTCATGGGTGTGGAACCTAATGTTTGCCTATTTCTGAGAAAACCAACGGAAAAACAAAAATTGACAAGAAACACAATCGATATCTAAGAATAAATATCAAATGTTTTGTGCTAATAGATGAAAGTCAGGAAGGATACAAATGAACAATAGTGCTATTTTTGGTTCTAAAGGGAGAGGTACACATTCAAGTAATATTTTGACAACTTCAAAGCCCAAACAGACAGCACCCCTCACACTGGTATAGTTCCTGTTCTCCTGCCAGATAAGATGCTGTTTAACCACAGGCAGAATTTAAATCAACTGGTGACAAGTACAGTTACAGCACCTTAACACCATGGAAGATATTATCATTGCAGTAGCTATGGCTGCGGTAGTAGACAGTGACAAGACTGAAGTCATTGAAGATGACAATATTCTCATTCATCCAATTGCCCCTTACATCTCAATTCCCAATTCCCATATCTCTTTTGAACTCTAAGTGGCGAATGGTGGAAGCATGTAGCTCTTGCTTTTCTCCCGATCTCTCAATACATCCGTGCCCTCTGCCTTTCATCTTTCAGAACATCAGGAAATGCAAGTGCAAAAGGTGGAAGAGCAAGAAGGCATCAATGATGAAGAACCAACATCACCAGCTTGGACACTGACACACAATATACTTCACAGGATACCATGACTGAATGGCAGAGTAGACTCGATGGACTGAATGGCCTAATTTATGCTCCTATGTGGGATTTACATTTGTTGATACACTAGGTCTGAATGACCAGGTTGCAAACAAGGGCAGCATGGGTGCCAGTTTGCTGAAGAGAGGGCTCAGTTGAGAACTTCAACGTGGCAGCCTACAGAAGAAGACCAAGACATATACACAATGAAATGATTGAGATGTTAATAAGTTTGTCAGAAAATGTGCTGTTAACATTGAGGAGTATAGAGTATGGGACCAATTTGCAACAGGGAAAATAGAGCCCATCCTTTCCAGTGTGGAAGTGATGACCACATCCATCAGCACATTTGCAAACTCTCTGATGGAGTAAATGCTGGCAGATGCCTTAGGTCCCTTTGCTGCTCAAACAGAACAGTCTACATCTGGAAACTGCACTGGAAAGCATTCTGAGTTGAGCTTGCTCCTGTACAAGGTCAGACTGCTTTCATGAAAACAAGCTTACTACTGCTATCATGAGAAGAGAGAATCTTGCTATCATAACTGCAGAAACCAGATTTCAAAGGAGCTTTCAGGGTATCATGACAGTGCAGCAATCTATCCTCCATCACATTACTAGCATGGTTGAGGCATGCCCCGGGGGGGGGGGGGGGGGGGGGTACAGCTCAAACCTACTGTCCTATCTCAGTGTTTATCTTCCCAGCACTGCTGCTTCACTGAGACCCCCTGTCTCAGGTCAGCCAGCCAGCTGATGCGGTGGAATCCAGACCAGGCTGTCTGATCCTAGAGCTGCCTCTTGGCAAACTGCAAGTCCAACTGCAAATTCCTTCAGAGATTCAGCAGCATTCCACCAGCCAAGCTGCCAGGTACTGTGGTCACATTGTATCACAGCAGTACGGTGGGAAAAAGCACACTGAAGGCTGGAATAATGGAAGCTGATTAGTTGATGCAGAATAGTTGAATTTATACATTTGGAATGGGATATTTACCTTTTGGTGAGCACTACTTCTGCAATGAGAACAATGGCAGAAAGGAAGATATGGGATTTTGGTGAATAGGGAACTGGGTTGCATCTATTAGCCACACAGTTGGATGAGTCCATTATGGACAGTTGAATAGGAAGGGTTTGGGTTGTTTGCCTCCTTTGTTCCTTTGCCCTCCTTTTATGGCTGATGGTAAGAGCTGGGCTCTTATAATAATGAGGCTATGCAACATTATGAACCTTGCCATGTAAACATGCTGTCACAAACCACTTCCACAGCAGTCCAGGGAGATGAAGCATAGCATAAAAACAAATTATTGCAGATGTTGGAATCAGTACTGAAGATAACAAATGTTGGTGATCACAGTGGGTCAGATAGCATCCATGGAGAGAGAGGGCAAGCTGACATTTTGAGTCTAGATGACTCTTCATCAGAGCTGGTGAAGATGACTCTAATGAAGAGTCTAGATGACTCTAATGAAGAGCCATTTGGACATGAAATGTTAGCTTGCTCTCTCTCCATGGATGTTGGACTGACCTGCTATGATCTCCAGCTTTTGTTGTCTTCAGATGAAGCATAGCAATAATCAGACATACCACACAGCATTGGGCACACAAGTTTGAATGAATGCTACCCACATGTACATCTGTTGTATAATGGTGTTGTGAACCATACAGTCAAAGGATATCCCTCGTTCTTCATCCATGACCCTCTGCTGTCATGGAGGCTCAAATGTAGGTAGCACTGTCGTCTGTTGTAGAATGAAATCATTCTACAGAATGATTGGGCATAGATGAGCATGATATTTAGTGGATGGTCATAGATCAGCTGGACAATGAGGGAGTTGATATTAAAGCATCTTCAAAGTTATGTATGTGTAGTCACTGTCACTCTGCATGATGAGGAAGCCATCAGTCCTTCTGAACCTGATTATTTGCTCTAACTGTTTTTCACTGATAAGAGAGAAGGAAATGTATTTAGCTCTGCTAGAATATAACGCCTCAGCAACTTCTTTTGCACAAGCACAGAGACTTTTGAAATAATGTCTTGGCCCAGTCTGAAAGGAGGCAAATGCAGAAAGGTTCATGGTTGTGAGTACAGGTCATTCTGCTATAACACATATTTCATTACCGCAAATTCACTATAATGTGACTGACGAATCAGGGACACTGTTTATAAAGCGCGAACGCGTGTTGGCTGTAACACAATTACATCAGCAATACTTTAAGAGCTGTTTCTAAAGCATGATTTTTCTATAACATGGGGTTGCACAAGAAGGCGACCATTGTGTTATAGAAGAACTACCTGTACCTTCCCAGCCATTGATATCACAGTCATCATCCTGCTCTATAGTAATAATTGTGGCTGCAGCGGATATCAGATTTCAATGAGAACATTCCTGATGTAATAGAAATACCTCACACACTGTTCCTTGGGGAAGTTTCGCTAGAAAAACCACTCCTTGAACACTGAGCGTCCTGCAAAGATATGGCCATTTACAGGGAGTTTTCTTTCTCTCCTCCCTCTTCCAGCAGTTTTTCCTACTCTAGTCACCTCTGTTTAATCTTCCTGTAGTCCCACAAGGCAATTTGCAGTACTACATCCATGGCTCAGGGTTAAGTGCAGATGCTTTGAAATGAAGACAAATTCACACATGCCACAAAACTCCTTGTAGACTTCAACAATTTTAATCAATTCAGAAACCACTAAACAGCTCTACAATCACAGCAAGAGCTGACAGAACTCACTCAGCAGCTAACCTGTAATTCTAAATAAAGCTGGTGGGGGGTCCTTCCTGCTGCTAAATGGACTGATTGATGTTGCAGATCTGCCATCTCTCCATCTATCAGGTGGATGTTACCTGTGCATGTACAAGCACCTTCAACAAAATGGCATGAGGATCAGATGTTTAATGTCTATAGTGCCTGTGCATGGTGCATCCAGATTTTGTGGCTAGATATTGCTACATTGAAAACACTGGGGGATCTTTGCCTCGATTAGAATCCTGGCTGTGTATTCTTTCTATTCTAACTGTATTTCACTTTATATATTCATCACTTTGTACTATATCGTGCTGTATTTTCACCCTTTTCATTTGCAATGACCTTACTACAGACTATTTTTAAAGCATGGTCAATGTTTAAAATGTCAGAAAAATTATATTTTGTAATCCAGGATCTTGCATTCTCATAAAATGAACTGGCATTTTTACATGATCAACAAGAAATGGAAATGTTCCCTTTATGTCTGATTAATTGAATGCTGAGGTATGCCAAGGTTATAGCTTAATTAATTCATCAGGAATACATTTTATTCACAACAAGCTGATCTCAATAGTGGCTTTCAGTAATGCCTGTGTAAACACTACAAGCACATGAGCAATCAGTGGAGAGTGTCAACTCATAATTAGTTAGCAAAATGGGCAGTTTTTCATATCTTTTAGCTTGAATTTCCAGGTTGTAAGTTTGACATGCAACAGAGGTTAGTTGATTATCAAAGAAAAATCTTCATTTCAAATTTTAAAACCTAAGTATGTGATAGTGTCTCACGCTGAGCTGCCTCGATACCTCAGCTGCATCACAAATAGCTGCATTACACTCAGAAAGAACATGATGAAAGCTAATGAGTTTCTTGATTTAGCTCATTTGAATGTAAGATCAAACACGGAAATTCACTCGATGAAGGGAAGAAACTTGGTAATTCTAAAATCTGCTTTATGACCTTCTGGCACTTATAAAAGCATGTCCAGATGGCCTGCAGCCTCCAACTTGATGAACTGGAGCAATGGAAAATGCAGTGATTGGGAGGTCTAAGCAATCTCTGGCAGCCTATTTCAGTTGCCTAATCTCAAAGGGTTAGCCTCAGCCCATAAATCTTGCAGTCAACGAATGATATTTATTACCATCTGTTAGGAAAACCAGGAAAATATTTTGACACCACTTCATTTGCACTCAATTTAAACTCTTAGTTATGTACAGCAAACAAAAAAAAAGGCAGGCAGTCAATTTAACTGCTCCATGTCCCCGCGTATTCAGCACTGTGTCCCAGAAATAGGTGCTTTGGTGTGCAATGTAGAGCTACTAGTCCACGTAATGTATTAAACAATGAAAGCAATCATATTTTGACTTTCTGATAAAATTAACTACTTAACTGGGTACTTTGGACACATTGAGTTTCGATTGTTGTACAATATTTGGTGTGAGCATAGCTGACCGAAATCCATACCTGCAGCAATTTAGTTCTGAAGAAGTTCCATTCACCTACACTGCAAAAGCTGTTGCATTTCAAAAGCATTGCATGTGAGTTGCATTGAAGGTTTAGGCACAAATAGAAACTAAAAAATTGGCAAGCAAACAGACAAACATTGCAAGTCCTAACTGAGGAAATACTTTGATGTTTAGTTCATAGTTATTCTGAAAGAAGAATGCACTGTCAGCCTTGGCAGAAGAAATGACTCCTTTCCACAGCATCTCTGAAGTGTATTTTGCATCTGTATTTACTGTGGAAAAAGACATGGAAGATATAGACTGCAGGGAAATAGATGGTGACATCTTGAAAATGTCCACATTACAGAGGAGGAAGTGCTGGATGTCTTGAAACACATAAAAGTGGATAAATCTCAAGGACCTAATCAGGTGTACCCTAGAACTCTGTGGGAAGCTAGGGAAGTGATTGCTGGGCCTCTTACTGAGATATTTGTATCATCGATAGTCACAGGTGAGGTGCTGGAAGACTGGAGGTTGGCTAATGTGGTGCCACTGTTTAAGAAGGATGGTAAGGACAAGCCAGGGAACTATAGACCAGTGAGCCTGACGTCGGTAGTGGGCAAGTTGTTGGAGGGAATCCTGAGGGACAGGATGTACATGTATTTGGAAAGGCAAGGACTGATTAGGGATAGTCAACATGGCTTTGTGCGTGGGGAAATCATGTCTCACAAACTTGATTGAGTTTTTTGAAGAAGTAACAAAGAGGATTGATGAGGGCAGAGCGGTAGATATGATCCATATGGACTTCATTAAGGTGTTTGACAAAATTCCACATAGGAGACTGGTTAGCAAGGTTAGATCTCACCATTTCAATACAGAACTGGCTCAAAGATAGAAGACAGAGGGTGGTGGTGGAGGGCTGTTTTTCAGACTGGAGGCCTGTGACCAGTGGAGTGCCGCAAGGATCGATGCTGGGTCCACCACTTTTCATCATTTATATAAATGATTTGGATGTGAGCATAAGAGGTAGAGTTAGTAAGTTTGCTGATGACACCAAAATTGGAGGTGTAGTGGACAGTGAAGAAGGTTACCTCAGATTACAACGGGATCTTGATCAGATGGGCCAATGGGTTGAGAAGTGGCAGATGGAGTTGAATTTAGATAAATGTGAGGTGCTGCATTTTGGGAAAGCAAATCATAGCAGGACTTATACACTTAATCGTAAGGTCCTAGGGAGTGTTGCTGAAAAAAGAGACCTTGGAGTGCAGGTTCATAGCTTCTTAAAAGTGGGAGTCGCAGGTAGATAGGATAGTGAAGAAGGCGTTTGGTACGCTTTCCTTTGTTGGTCGGAGCATTGAGTACAGGAGTTGGGAGGTCATGTTGCAGCTGTACAAGACATTAGTTCGGCCACTGTTGGAATATTGTGTGCAATTCTAGTCTCCTTCCTATCAGAAAGATGTTTTGAAACTTGAAAGGGTTCAGAAAAGGTTAGATGGATGTTGCCAGGGTTGGAGGATTTGAGCTATAGGGAAAGGTTGAATAGGCTAGGGCTGTTTTCCCTGGAGTGTTGGAGGTTGAGGGGTGACCTTATAGAGGTTTATAAAATCATGAGGGGCATGGATAGGATAAATAGACAAAGTCTTTTCCCTGGGTTGGGGGATTCCAGAACTAGAGGGCATAGGTTTAAGTTGAGAGGGGAAAGATATAAAAGAGACCTAAGAGACAACTTTTTCACACAGAGGGTGGTACATGTATGGAATGAGCTGCCACAAGAAGTGGTGCAGACTAGTGCAATTGCAACATTTAAAAGAAATCTGGATGGGTATATGAATAGGAAGGGTTTGGAGGGATATGGGCCAGTTGCTGGCAGGTGGGACTAGATTGGATTGGGATATCTGGTCGGCTTGGACGAGTTGGACTGAAGTGTCTGTTTCCTTGCTGTACATCTCCAAGACTCTCTTATTCTTAACTGTATTTGTTTTGCCACAGTCCTCAGAGGACATTCAAAAACCCAGCAGTGTTTTTTTTTATCTGCCTGGACATAGGTGCTCCTATTTTCAACATTTCCATGTGCATTCCATTCCAATAGCATCAATGAATGTTTATTATTTCAAAATTTGGAAACCTATTTGTTTATTTACATAAGAAATTAAACTTCAAAAAAAAGGCATTCTGCTGACTGACTCATGAGTGAATTGTATCGAATGGTGTGAGGTTTTGCAGCAGGTATGAACTAAAATTCATTATCGAAATTTGAGTCACCAAATTCATCAACAATGCCTTCTCAATTTGTCAGGTTTGCTTACCCTTGCTTGTCTATTCTTGCTGCTTTGTTACACGGCAATGTGTCTAAAGCGTTAGTTGATAAAATTGGAGTGTGGAGAAAATATGCCCCTGAGATCTAAGCAAACAGGACAAGTGGTTGTGCATTTCGCCAATAAGATTGAAAGATTGTGAAAGACATGAAGAACATGCAAATTAGAATGGCTGAATTGAATGATAAATATGGTACAAAAGTGAAATAACCAGATTGAAAGACAGATGGGATTAAATGATAGAATTTGGACAGAAAATTTACATTTTTAAAATCTTTTCAGAAAATTAAAACCCGAAGGAATTAGATTCCATGTTTAAAACTAAATATTCAATGAGAGAGAAGCTTTTTGGCAGTATTTAATATTTCACAAAGTGATTACTCAGACTGAAAAGGACAATACCCTACTAACTTTTTTTGATGAGTTTAATTCATACCTTCTCCAAATACATCAACTTAACATCATTCAATGCAGTTTAATAATAAGCCAGTGAGTGAGATGTTATGCTCTTAAACGTAATGGCTAAGCAACACACTTCTGGCACCATCACTGGATTGCTTCATTTAACATGACATCTTGCCTGAAGCTACTGTAATATTTGCATAAATAATGGTGAAAAGTATTTGAATCATTGTTATTTTGAAAGCAAATTATGGCCCACTATATTGAGCTCTTCATTTGTTTTCATTCTTCAGTATGCAAAACATTTTTTTAGATACAGTACATTCTCTGCTCCCAATAACATTCATTTTAATCTGCACCCCACAAGCTACTCGCAACAAATTTCCTCCTAATCTTTTTCTTTCATCACACTTATTCTTTCTGTTTACCACGTGCCTGTAGATGGTAGTTTCTCCGTTGGTTTTCTATCTCACTTAAGATAGATTAAATGATCCATTATATCCATGGCATTATATTATCCAACAGTAAGTGGCACATTTGTTAAGATATCTTCAGATGTTATCTTTTTTAGGGAAATGTTTAACACTGGCACTTTTAAGGCCATTTTAAAAAAATATTGGGGTAGGGTAGATTTGTGATGATGCTGCTCCTTTAACAAGGTTACATTGTCCTTGGTGTTTTTCAAAAGGGGTTGTAAAAGGCAGAGGTGCCAACATGGCTATCAGACACTGCCGAAGTTAGCAATCTGGGGATGCCATTAGGTTTTTTAAAAATAGTTGCACAATGAAAGGGGAGTGTCGAGAGTGTGGTGCTACAAAAGCACAGCAGGTCAGGCAGCATCCAAGGAGCAGGAGAATCAACGTTTCGGGAAAAAGCCCTTCATCAGGAGTCCTGATGAAGAGCTTTTGCCTGAAACGTCAATTTTCCTGCTCCTCGGATGCTGCCTAACCTGCTGTGCTTTTCCAGCACTACACTATTGATTCTAATCTCCAGCCTTCACTTTTCCCCAATGAACAGGGAGTGGCTGGTTCTCCCAGTTCAGGAATTTTTCTAGAATTATAGAATCACAACAGTGAGGAAAGAGGCCATTCATCCCAACAAGTCCACACCAACCCTCCAAAGAGTAATGCACCCAGACCCATTCCTTACCCTCTTACTCTACATTTATTCTGGACTAATGTGCCTAACCTACACATTCCTGAACACTGTGGGCAATCTAGCATGGCCAATTCAGCTAACCTACATTTAGATTAAAACGCTGGATAAAAGCAAATTGCTGCGGATGCTGGAATCTGAAACCAAAAGAGAAAATGCTGGAAAATCTCAGCAGATCTGGCAGCATCTGTAAGGAAGAAAAGAGCTGACGTCAAAGGGTCAGTTAGACTCGAAACGTCAGCTCTTTTCTCTCCTTACAGAAGCTGCCAGACCTGATGAGATTGTCTAGCATTTTCTCTACACATAGACTAGATTAGATTCTCTACAGTGTGGAAACAGGCCCTTTGGCCTAACAAGTCCACACTGCCCCTTCAAAGAGAAACCCACCGAAACCCATTCCCCTACCCTATATTTACTGCTGACTAACACACCTAACACTGTGGGCAATTTAGCATGGCCAATTCACCTGACCTGCACATCTTTGGATCATGGGACGAAACCAGAGCATCTGGAGGAAACCCATGCAGACACAGGGAGAATGTGCAAACTCCAGACAGGTGGGGAATCGAACCAAGGACCCTGGTGTTGTGAGGCTGCAGTGCTAACCACTGAGCCACTGTGCTGCCCTGCACAGTGGACTATGGGAGGAAACCGGAGTACCTGGAGGAAACCCCCGTGTTAGAATTTCCAAAATCCACACAGTCACCCAAGGCTGGAATTGAACCCAGGTCCCTGGCGTTGTGAGGCAGCAGTGCTAACTGCTGAGCCACCCAAGTCACCATGCCACCCAAGTACCTCGAGTTTGGTTTAGTTTTAGCAGTGAGAAACTGCTGGGGACAGAGAAGCAGCTACAGTGAAAAGAGGTTCCAAGCTTCAGAAAATGATCCCTGGCTGATCCCCTCTCTGTAAAATCTCTCCTGTAAAAACTGGGTTTGAATTTACCTTTTTTTGCCAAAGGGTGTGTTTATAGGGATGTTGCAGAAAATTGGAACAAAAATCATTAAGTTGCAACAGAGTCGGGTGGGTTTTCAAATCATTGTTATTCTAAATTCTGTTTTCTTTTGCCTGGTGTGTAAATAAAACCTGAATTTCCTTGAAGCCAAGAGGTTTGACCAGCTACATCATTCCTTGGATATCCACCTTATATCTGCCTGAAACAACTCCAAAATATAGAGTTTGGGCTACCACCTTATAATGTTTTGAGGAGGTCTGGCCTGGTCCATAACAAAGTTCATTAACTCCAATGGAACTTAATGACATTGGTGGTCCCTCACAGACAAGGATGACTCTTCTACTCTCTGGGTGAATCCACAGTTGACTGCACAGGCCGACACAGCTCCCACAGGCTCTGTTACACTTGGGGCAGAAAGTGGGTGAGGTGTTGGTGTGGCAGTGCGTTGCTTTAATTGTTTTCACCCATGTTCCGCTTTTTCCAAACAGAAAGTCCTAAGGTACTCAACGCCTTCCAAGATGCTCTTCTTCCACTTTGGACGGTCTTGGACCAGTGTTTCCCAGGTGTCTGCAGGAATGTTGCACTTCACCAGTGAGGCTATGAGGGTATCACTGGTGCACTTCCCCTGCCTACCTGAGAGTACAGCGCCTGCTTAGGGTGTCTTGTGTCAGTTGTGTGGACAATGTGCCCAGCCCATCTTAGCTGATCAAGGATGGTCAGTGCCTCAATGCTGGGGATGTTGGCCAGATCGAGGATGCTGGTGTTGGTACGTCTCTCCTCCCAGCAGATTTGCAGGATCTTGCACAGGCAGCATTGGTGGTACTGCTCCAGTATCTGAGGTGTCTACTGTAGACAGTGCATGCCTCAAAGTAATATAGGAGGATGGCAGCCATCACAGCTCTGTTGGTGTTGGGTCTGATGGTGTTGTCCTTGAACACCCTTTTCCTCAGCGGCCAAAGGCTGCATTGGCACATTGGAAATAGTGCTGGATCTCTTCATCTACAACTGCTTTGGCTGACAGGACTCTCCTGAGCTACTGGAAGTGCTCAACGTTCTCTAAGTTCTCTAAGTATAGGGTAGAAAGGACCCAGTTAAGGGACCACCCAAAGCAAACCTCTATGATTTGTTCTCAAAATTGTGGCAGGTCACATTTCTTTTACCATACTTATTCATCCAGATATATAACATCACTATTTACAGAATCACAGAACTGTTGAACCACAGAAAGAGGTCATGCATACAGCAGCTCTTCAAATGGCCATCATTATCTCATGCCAGTCTCTTGCTATTTCTTCATATCCTTGCACACTATTCATAAAGAGTCACACAGAGATTTCTCATTTCCAAGTCATAATTCCTTGCTAGTTTTCTGAGGGTCAGATCATGGGGATTTCGACAGATCCTTACTTTGACATGTTCTATAGCTGATTTGATTCACTTCACATAACATATGGCTGAAGATTGTAGTTACTACAATGCTTATAATATTACAAGAAAGGAACTGAAAACATCTCCTACAGTATTTCATGTGGCCAAATTGTTCAATTATAGCTACAACACTGGCATCTGGGTAGGGTTGTGGAACAGACAGACCTAGGGGTTCAAGTACATCATTCTTTAAAATTTGCATGATAGGTACACAGGATGGTTAAGAAGGTATTTAGCATGCTTGCCTTCATTGCTCAGACTTTTGAGTGTAGGAGTTGAGATGTGTTGAGGTTGTGCAGGGATGTTGGTGAAGCCACTTTTGGAGTACTGTGTGTAGTTCTGGCTGCCCTGCTCTAGGAAAAATATTATTAAATTGGAGAGGGTTTGGTAAAGATTTAGCAGAATGTAACCAGGACTGGGTTGTGAAGAGAGGCTGCATAGGCTGTGACTTTTCTCACCGGAATATAGAAGGTTGAGGGGTGACCTTATAGAGGTTTTAAAAATCATGAGGGGTGTAGATAAGGTGAATAGCAAAGGTATTTTCCCTTGGGTTGGGGATTTCAATACTAAGGGGCACATTTTTAAGGTGAGAGGAGAAAGTTTTAAAAATAACATTGAGGGGCAACGTTTTTACACAGAGAATATTTTGTGAGTGGAATGATATGCCAGAGAAAGTGTAGATGCAGGTACAGTTACAATATTTAAAAGGCATTTGGATAAGTACATGAATAGGAAAGGTTTAGAGGGGTATGGGCCAAATGCAAGCAAGTGGGACTAGTTTAGTTTGGGAACATGGTTGTGGACTAGATGGACCAAAGGGTCTGATTCCATGCTGTATGACTCTATAGCTCTATGTATTGTACCTTGTGCATAATTGCCTAGCTATTTCCCGTACACAAAGAGCAGAACAATTCCAATCTGGCCAAATAATGCCCCATCAGTCTATTCTTGATCATCAATAAAGTGAGGATGACAAACCTAAATTCCAGAGGTGAGGTGAGAGTGACTGCCCTTGATATCAGGGTTAAATTGTGGTACCAAGGAGCACGAGCAAAATGAGAGTCAATTGGAAAGGAGGGGAAAGATCCCAGACCTGCCAGAGTCATACCTACAACAAAGGAAGGTTATTGTGTTTATTGGAGATCAGTTATCTCAGCTCCAGGGCATTTCTGCATGTATCCCTCTGGATATTGTCCAAGATCCAATCATCTTCAGCTGTTTGATCAATGGCCTTTCTTCCGTTGTAAGGAGAAGTGAGGACGTTTGCTGGCTGATGAATGTATGATATCCAGCACTATTCACGGTTTCACAGATACTGAAGTGGTCCATGTCTAAATGCAGCAAGTCCTGAACAATGTCCAGGTTTGGACTACAAGTGGCAAGTAACAGTCTCACCACACGTGAGCTCAGCAATGACCATCTCAAACAAGACAGAATACTATCATTACCACTTGATATTCAATAGAAGCCCCTAATATCAACTCCCTGGGAGTTACTATTGAGAAGAAACTGAATTAGATTAGGCAGATAAATACAGTGACATAGGTTATGAATACTGCAGCAAGTAACTCACCACTTGACTTCCCAAAGCCTGTCCACCATCTACAAGGCACACGTTAGGAGTGTGATGGAATGCTCCCGACTCTTCTGGATGAAGGTATCTCCAGCAATAGTCAAGAAGCTAGACATAATCTAGGACGAAGCAGTCCACCTGGCTGGTACCACATCAACAAATATTTACTCTCTCCAGCACATGATAATCTGCTGTACTGTGTACTATTTACAAGATGCACTGTAGAAATTCACCAAAGTTCCTTAGACTGCACCATTCAAACCTATCACCCTATCATCTATAAAAGACAAGAGCAGCAACTACATGGGAATACCACAATCAGCAACTTCATCTCCAAACTGCTCACCATCCTGACTTGGAAATATATCCTATATTCGTCCAATATCATTGGGTCAAAATATAGGAGCCGACTCCAAATGGCTTTGAAACACAGTGGTTCAAGAAAACAACTCACCACCACCTTCTTAGGGGCAACTAGGGATGGGAAATAAATACTATCCCAGCCAGTGATGACTACAGCCTATGAATACATTTTTAAGATTACAGAATTAAATAACTGGCAGGCTGCTCCACAGCCAGTTACTGTATCACAGAGTTAACAAAGAGTGCTTCTCGATTCTGGGTCAGAGAAGTCAATTTGATCAAGATGGAAGCATGCTGAAGTAATGAAGATGCAAAGTGACAGGAAATTTACTTTAAGTTTTAGTCTTAGGGACCTTATAATGTGCAAAATTAAATCTAAATACTTTAGGAACTTGATATTAAAAGTCCAAAAATGGGCAGGAGGGTGTGAGGGATAAGGGATGGGCAATGCTTATTTTTAATGGCTGTGGCAATAGTCATAGGCTATTGTCTGGATAGCTAGCTGTAGAGACATTTAATGAACATTTTGAAATATTTCTCTTGCAGTACAATTAGGAGATAATTTAAAAATCATTGCTGCTGTGTGGGTTTTAGAAACCTGAGGCTGAGAACCCTCACTGTGGATGGAGGGGTATGTGGAATAGGAGAGGCAGCTCCGAACAGCTTCACTTTTATCAATTTATCTTGTAGACCAGTAAAAACAAGACTGGTACCCCTGAGGACTTGTAAGCAACTCCTTTCCTTCCACTCTCAACAACAACCTCCATAATGGTCACCAACCTCTCTCCTACCTCAAAATCACAGCTGCCCTCTTTCTCTCCACCACCCAATCTCTAAGGACCTTGGTTGTACCTTAGTACCACTGGTTTTCCTCTTGGCTAAGCTGTCAATTTGCCTCCCAACAAGCCAGGAACAGGAAGTTTGCAACTCCTGTCTTAACTGGTTTTCCAGCATCTCAAACACTCCACCTCATGAACACAGGAGTCAGCATAATACACATGCATTTCTCTGAACATTATTACAGGAATTTCCTTCCCTCTGTCCCTGTTAAGACAGCCATTGGCCACTCCTTCCTTGCTCCTTTCTATGCAAGGACCAGGATTCGCAGACTGTCTCCCATCTCTATGCCCCATTCCTAATGACCCTTGTAACCACCACCAAACCATGGCATTAATCCTTCATTAGTCATTCCATAAGTTTAGTCTCCTGTGTAACATATGGAGAGACAGTGTTGAAATAAAATTCTCCTTTTCACTCTCTCCATTCAAATGCTGAAGGTCTAGGTCTCAGGAGTTTAGCCAAAGTCTAGTTTTCAGGGTCTTATAGTCAATTAATACTGCTTTCTTTCTCTTCGAGGATCTATAGGCATTTCACTAGGAGTTCTCCTGATGATGAAAAGACCCTCAATCCGGGCAACTGTAGAGGTAGGTTCAAGAAATGTGAATCTGATCCGATAATTATCTGATGTTCAAGAAGCTCCTTACAAGTGGTAGATAGTACTGGCCACAAATGGATCTTTTCCTTTTCCTGAATCCAGGAAAATAGCTTGGGCAAGCAGTAGGACGGTCATTGACACTGGTTGAACAAGTTTGAACTGAATCTCCAACCTACTACATCTGTAGTGCAGGCACAGCCAATAACATAAATAAAAGAAAATTGTCCAGATACAAACATTTATGTTAGTGAAAACGCAATTAAAATGTCTGAATTCATACAAAACATCTATTATCAATTAAACATCCCACCCACGTCTAATCCAGAAACTTTATTTATGACAAAATTATTCTTCTCTTCATTGTGATACAGCCAAAAATGTCAGTTACGTACGAGTAAATGTTGTTATTATGTTCAATTGTTAAATATTGCTAATCTCCTGCAACTGAAATCTTAGGAAAATAATAATTTGATGATGCACACATTGATTAGGAAGCTTTACTAGTCATTACAATACAATTACTATTCTGTGGTTATTTTGGACTACACTATATAGTGCAAGCATTAGCCAATCAGATTTGATGCAAAGCGTTGGAATGCATTACAATATGCTTTTGGGTAATACTTACAAGGTCAACCATTAGTTCACTGTGCAGTTGTTCCAACTAGACTTATTTGCCTAAGCTGCATGACGGATTAAATGATTGCCCTGAATGAAATGCTTCACCTACATTACGCCAGACATGAGGACTATTTTATGGATGTAAAATTTAATGTAAGGAATGTCACAGCTCCTGGCTTGCCAACACCCTGGATGTGGGATTTGCAAGTGCTACCTTATTAGGAGCACTGGAGTGTACTTTCATCAGCGCCTTTCTTCATGTTGTAAATCTCTTTAACATTTTTATGAATGACGCTCACTGTCTTCCGGTTCCTATGACAACCCAATACTTATACATATTGTAACATGTCATGTCAAAATATGTTAAGTTCTTTTTAATTACAACTTAATTTCAATTGCTATTGTGAAATCTTATAGAGCAGATTTGGGTGACTGAGATAAGAACAAAAATTGCTGGAGAAACTCAGAAGGTCTGGCAGCATCTGTGGAGATAGAAACAGTTAATATTTCAAGTTCCATTTGACCATTCTTCAGAACTGAGCAAAAGAGATGTCACATTGGACTTGAAATCTAAACTAGCTTTTTCTTTCTGCAAATGCTGCCAGACCTACTGAATTTCTCCAGCACTCTCTGTTCTTATCTCAAATGTCAGTACTTTGCTTTTACTTGATCCTCCGGGTACGGTGTTGACCTTTTCTTCGAGTTGAAGAGTGTGGTGCTGGAAAAGCACAGCCAGTCAGGCAGTATCCGAGGAGCAGGATTATGCCCAAAACATCAATTCCCCTGCTCCTCGGATGCTCCCTGACTGGCTGTGTTTTTCCAGCACTACACTCTTTGACTCTGGTCTCTAACATTCTACAGTGCTCACTGTCTCCCAATTTTCTTAGATATGCCAGCCCTCCAGGATTGGCATGGACTCTGGAACCTTAACCTCCAAGATATTGCAATATACAATCCTGGAGAAGAATCAAAAAGGGGCATAAAAATAGGTTTCTGTTTGTCATTTTCTTTGTCTGATATACAAGTATTAAAAATGGAAAAAAAGACTGTTTGGCTGCTGGTCAAGCATCAAACAGTTAAAATACAAGTCTTGCTGCTTTCCAAATGGCATAGGAAGGCCGGTGAGGATGTAGTGAGGATGGATGTGTTGGCTGACTAGCTATTAGAACATCATGTGATGAAACCTTCAAGAATACAACTAATCACAGTTGGCAACCCTACACTTTCTGCTGCTCTTTTCCTATATACCTGACAATGTTTTCTATTCAAATATATATCTAATGCCCTACAAAAATACTCGCATCACTGACTTGAATTTGAACCTCATTTTCTCCATTTACATAAGTGAAATAAAAGAGAAAGAAAACAAAAATGAGAAAAGAAATTAAAAGAAGAGCAGACAGAGCAGATGAGCCTCAGGCTCAGAAGCCCTACTCCAGTCCACTTGCTGTTAAAGAATAAAAATGTACTTCATTGAGAACCTCTTCTGACAAACAAACCAGTTTCATTAACTTTTCGAGAAAAAATGTGACAATTTATAGAAATGTTACTGTCCTGCACAGATCTGTTCTGGCTACAGTGATTACATAGACATTGATTTCATCTCTGCTCACCTAAATGACTTTCAAAGAACAGTCTGGCTAATCGCATGTTCAGGTCCATGTAGAAAATCTCAAGTAGTTGCACAATTCATGTGAAATATGATTTTTAACAGTACAACTTGTTCCTTTTTTTTCCTACAGGATTGCACATTTCCTCCACAGAAATAAGTAAAAAATCTTTTTCATGAAAGCAACAGGTATTTAAACAAGAACACAAATCTACTTTCCCACGGGGTTTCTTGATCTTTAATGTCAGTCACCTTCTTGGGCATAGTGCAGTTTCTCACCCAGACAAACACTGCGTGCATTGCTACAAACAATCCATTTTTGCATAAATTTATCCTGATCCTGGAAAGTTTAGTCAAAGATCCATAGACAGTTTCACTCATTCAACGTTTGTGTGTTTCAATGAACATGTAGTGCGTTTGATCACCGCTGCTGGAAGAAATATGTCTCCAATAAGTTCGTGTCTGAATCAATCAATTGCACAGTGCAGGATATGAAACAAGTTTAAACCCTCCCATAACATTCAATCATTGTTGTGAAATTCCTTAGGTTTAAAATGAAGTTGTGGTGCGTTTCATTATTAAGCAAATTACTGACACAACACTTCAAATTCTCCTGTTAGAAATTTTAGTTTAAAAGTATTGGGAAATGTCACCATAACGGTTTTATAAAAATTATCAGCAGGAAATAATTCAATCCAGGTTTTGTGAAAGTTGAGAACATGGCGAACACATCTGGCCATTTGTAGTAAGCATCAGTAACATTGCCCTACGTCGGTCTGCTTTAAATCAACTTGAACTCTGCCACAGTTCAAGTGACTATTCCAAGTATAGAGCTAAGCAACAGCAGGGGCATTTCTGCGTGACTGATATACTTTGCAGCTGTTTACGTGGGGTTCTATGTCATCCAGTTGAAGCCTCCAGGAGCAGCTTGCAACTAATACATTTCTATTTTGACCATGCCATAAATGTGGCTCATGTAGCTCCGATAGCAACCTTGGCTTAGTCCCAGAGGAATTTTCACACATTATCGTAATAGCATACAATTCATACAGGCATGACAGCTTGCACAATTAGTGCAAAATATGATGCCAAGTCATCATTATAGATGCTAAGGGGTAGCTTTACAAATGTCCACTGATGGACAGAAACTCATGTGAGGTAAACTGGTCCCAATGCGTAATGCCCTGGTTGTACTTTTGATGCATTAAATTCTATTCAAAGTTTGAATTTATTAAATAAATTCTTATATGTGTTAACTCTTTTAACAATTAGGTGATGTTACAGTTATGGCAGTAACAAATTTATGTCATTCTCAGATCAACTATAAAAAAATTCCATGTAAATTGATTTGCCCTTCAAATCTGTACAGATAAACTAGAAAATTAAATATGCATTGAACTATCAGCCTTTGCTGTTGTTTCATAACTTCACTGACCACAAGGCAGTGTAAACCCAGTTGCTATAATTCTAGTGTTCAACAGAATCTTGCTTTCACGAAGCAAGTTAGGTCAAACTGAAACTAATGGAAAGGTTTCCCAACCAGAAGAAAATATTAAACGCACAATGAAGGCAGTGTCAAAACCTTCACTAGCTCTTTAACCAGTAGAAATATCAATTAGTAAATGAGTTAAAATTATGAGGGAAAAATGGCTGCTACTTTCAAAAGGAGTTCCTCTAAATGTCAAAAAGCAGTGAAGCAAACTGCAGCAAGGCGAAGTCGGTTTGTGCTCAGAGTGAAACAGAGCTAATATTGTGACTTTGCCGATTTTTCTTTTCCATTGACACACAACATATTTAAAATATTTTAAATTTTAAAACAACTAAAGCAACAGTGAGTCTCAGAAATATGTCTCCAAAATGACTTTGAACATTCATGTTGCGAACACTGATGGGATGAAGATTGGTAGAATGAAAACAGCTACAAACTCAATATAAGCCTCTTTATGCTGATGGAATTAAACAATTCCATCCCTCAGATGTTGTGCTAACTCCTGCCCATCACTCGTCTCTCCTGCAGAGATAGCTCCACATTGCAATTCCATCTCTCTGCCCATTCCTGGAATAGTATTCCTCTAGTGTCTTCTAATCTTCTTTGAAATGATGTGATTTACTCAGCTTCAAGATCCAGTTGCAGTAATTTATTCCATATGCTAGTGATAAGTACAGGGAATATAGAATTTTGCTTACCTCCTCCGAGTACTAATGCTAATTGTTATGCCTCTATGTCGTGATTCATTCACTGGCCTGGATTTTCATCTTTTAGGTGCATTGTGAGGGTTTGGGATAATTCTCAGTTTGGCCTCTACTTCTCAGGACAAATTGCCTGCAAAGATGGGATTTTCATGCTGTTGGACAGGTACCAGTGTGAGCTGGGGTAGGGCTAGCCTAGAATGGAAGAAGCTCAGAGGTAGCCAAAGGAGTTGCTATATGCCATGGTGGAAGAAATTCAAAGGCCCACCTTGAGTAGTGGGACTCTGTGGTAACTATAATAAAAAGTGTAGACCCTCTAGCCCTCATCGCTCACACTCCTTCAAACTCCAGCCACTCTCCATGCCACATGCATGTCACCTCCTCATGTCCTTTCACTCAACCCAATAACTCCTCATGTGCCCTATGCCAAATTATGCCCCCCCAAGCTCTCATAATGCTTTTCTATTCACATCCTTTGGTCTCGCGCACTCCCTTCCTCCCTCTTGAACTCACTCACTACCTCCTTCCCTCTCAGTCTTGCTCACTCCTTATATTAATGATATGAAGATGGTATTAATAGTAACATTAGCAAATTTGCTGATGATACAAAGTTGGGTGGCAGGGTGAAATGTGAGGAGGATGTTAGGAGATTACAGGGTGATCTGGACAGGTTAGGTGAGTGGACAGATGCATGGCAGATGCAGTTTAATGTGGATAAATGTATGGTTATCCACTTTGGTGGCAAGAATAGGAAGGCAGATTACTACCTAAATGGAGTCAAGTTTGGTAAACGGGCAGTACAGAGAGATCTGGGTGTTCTTGTACACCAGTCAATGAAGGCAAGCATGCAGGTACAGCAGATAGTGAAGAAAGCTAATAGCATGCTGGCCTTCATAACAAGAGGGATTGAGTACAGAAGCAAAGAGGTTCTTCTGCAGCTGTACAGGGCCCTGGTGAGACTGCACCTGGAGTACTGTGTGCAGTTCTGGTCTCCAAATTTGAGGAAAGACATTCTGGCTATTAAGGGAGTGCAGCGTAGGTTCACGAGGTCAATTCCTGGAATGGCAGGACTATCTTATGTTGAAAGATTGGAGCGACTGGGCTTATATACCCTTGCGTTTAGAAGACTGAGAGGGGATCTGATTGAGACGTATAAAATTATTGAAGGATTGGACACACTGGAGGCAGGAAACATGTTTCCGCTGATCGTGAGTGCCGAACCAGAGGACACAGTTTAAAAATAAGGGGTAGGCCATTTAGGACAGAGATGAGGAGAAACTTCTTCACCCAGAGAGTGGTGGGTGTGTGGAATGCTCTGCCCCAGACGGCAATGGAGGCCCAGTCTCTGGATTCGTTAAAAAAGAGTTGGATAGAGCTCTCAAGGATAGTGGAATCAAGGGTTATGGAGATAAGGCAGGGACAGGATACTGATGGAGGATGAGCAGCCATGATCTTAATGAATGGTGGTGCAGGCTCAAAGGGCAGAATGGCCTACTCCTGCACCTATTGTCTATTGTCTCCCTCTCAGTTTTGCTAACTCCCCCATGAGCCCTCTCGCTCTCACTCATGCCGTCCCTCCCTCCCTCTCCATCTTGTGCAGTTCCTCGCGTGCTCTCTGAATTGGAGGTCTGTTGCCTTCCATCAGCCATGCTGCAGTCACTGTGGAAACACGTTGCAGCACTGTTCTCCGGTGATGTTCATTCTTGACAGAAAGAGCATGATTTGGAGGAAAGATAAAGGGTATGGGATATATCAAAAAAATTAAAATACAATCATTCATAGCTTTCCATTTTTGTTAAAAACAAACCTTATTTCACTGTAGGCCAATAAAGTGCCAATCATTCAGACCTTTAAACGATCAATGGCAGAAACTGCAAATGCTTGTGCAATTGACAGAAGAGATCACAAAGCCAGAGCTGTCAATCAAGCAATGTTTGCGCTGGGCCTCAGCTAAAACTCTATTGTACGTCTTAGATCTCATCCAAATCTCTTTATGCATTCTTGACAAAGAGGCCAGATGTCCATTATACTGTTGAAACATTTGAGCCCTGTGGAAAAATTATTCCGTTTCATAACAGGTTTTTGGATGGACTGATTATGGAAGACCTATTGGTCAGTTAACGATTTTCTGAATTCAGAAATAACAGAAATGCCATTTACCTCTAACACATTGTTTTGGTGTGGGGTCTCTACTGCAAACAGCTACTCATGAATATTCCATTCAACCCTTTGGCCTCTCATGTACCCCATGCCAAGTTATGTGAATACCAATGTGAGAGTATTTGACATCAAGCCACATTTGACTGAGTGCGCTATATAGAAGCCCTCGCAAAACTTGAGTCAACTGGAATCAGAGGGAAAACACTCAGCTGGTTGGAGACATGCCTGGCACAAAGTAAGATGGTTGTGACTGATGGAATCAGTCATCTCAGGTCCAGGTGATCTCTGCAGGAGTTCCTCAGCATACCATCCTAAACCCAACCACCTTCAGCTGCTTCATCAATGATCTTGCCTTCCTCATAAAGTCAGGCATAATGGGGATTCACTGGTGATTACACAATGTTAACAGCATTGGCCACTCCTCAGATACTGAAGCAATCCATGTCCGAATACAGAAAGATTTGGATAATAGGCTGACAAGTGACAAATAACATTGTGGCAGGCAATGACCATCCCAAACAAACAGGAACTTTACCTTTACCCCTTGGCTTCAATGGGATTACCATTGCTGAATTCCCTAATATCAACATCACTAGGGTTATCATTGACCAGAAACTGAACCATATAAACATGTGGCTATGGAGCACGTCAGAAGCTAGAAATAACACAGGGAGTAACTCACCGCCTGGCTTCGCAAAGCCTGTCCACCACTTATAAGGCACAAGTCAGGCATATGATAAAATATTCTCGACTCTCCTATACAAGTGCAGCACCAACAAGAAATGCAAGAAACAAAAAGCAGCCTGCTTGATTGGCACCACATCCAGAAATATTAACTCCTCTACCACTGCCACTCAGTGGCAGCAGCATGTGCCATTGACCAGATGCACTGCAGAAATTCCCCAAGGCTCCTTAGAGAGCACCTTCCAAACCCACAACCACTACTTTCGAGGAGGACAAGAATAGAATTGAATTGATTTTATTGTCACGTGTACCGAGGCACAGTGAAAAGCTTTGTCTTGCGAGCAATACAGACTGATCACAGAGTTAAGTAGCATAGATACGTAAATAATAAAAACACAGGTACAGGCGAAGGTTAAGAGTTTGTGAGTCCATTCAGTATTCTAACAACAGTTGGGTAGAAACTGTTTTGAAACCAGCTGGTGCGTGTGTTCAGACTTCTGTACCTTCTCCCCGATGGTAGAGGTTGAAGAAAAACATTGCCAGGGTGGGATGGATCTTTGAGAATGCTGGTGGCCTTCCCTTGACAGCGGGCCTGGTAGATGGAATCTATATGGGAGGTTAGCCTTTGTGATTGTCTGGGCCAAATGCACCACTCTCTGTAACCATCTCTGATCTTGAATGGTACAGTTGCCATACCAGGTGGTGATACATCCAGAAAGAATGCTCTCGATGGTGCATCTATACAAGTTGGTATTCACCGTCATGCCAAATCTCCTCACCTGCCTGAGGAAGAAGAGACGTTGTTGGGCCTTTGTAACAGTGTGTCCACATGAAGGGTCCAGGAAAGCTTGTTGTGGATGACCACTCCCAAGTGCTTGACACTCTCCACTTGTTCCACCTCTGTGCTGTTAATGTGTTAGGGGGGGCATGAGTAACATCTCGCCAAAAGTCAATAATGTGTTCCTTGGTTTTGCTGGCATTGAGAGCTAGGTTGTTCTCAGTGCATCATTTCTCCAGGTCTTCCACCTCCCATCTGTTGTCTGTTACGTCGCCATCTGACATCGACTGACTGTGGTGGTGTCATCAGCGAACCTGTAAATGGCATTAGTCTGGTATTTGGCAACGCAGTCATGGATATACAGTGAATAAAGTAGGGGGCTGAATACGCACCCTTGGGGGATTCCAGTGTTGAGTGTTAGTGAGGATGAAATATTGTTCCCAATCTTGTGGCCCAATATTGTGGCCTGTGGGTCAGGAAACTGAGGATTCAGTTGCAGAGAGTGGCGCTTAGTCCAAGATCACTAAGTTTAGTAATCAGTCTTGAAGGGATAATAGTCTTGAAGGCAGATACGTGGGAATTTACCTTGGAATTACCTCCAAGCTTCAAGCCATCATGTCCACATAAACCTACCCTAAAGACCACACTACTTACCTAGCCCCTTGCCACCATGCACTCTGATGCTCTACTCACCAGGCATCATACCTCCTACTCAGCTAACATTCTAGCTATCTGGCACCTTGCCCATTGGCATCCTACCCCGGCACCTTACTCCTATTTCTGGCACCTTAATCCCAACCCATCTGGCACCTTACTTGTCTGGACCAATGCACCCTACCCATCGGTTTCCTACCCTCCACTCCCTCTCAGCAAACATCTCAAGTAACATATGCATTTCCCATTTAACAGTAGCTGTCAAAGTGATTGTAAGGACCTTTAAATGTCAGAATATGGCAGCAGTAAAAAGGAGGTGCAGTCTGCCTTCCTCTGATGGCTCTGAAGTGGAAAAGAGTTCTCAGAATGAAAATACAGCAATTTGGAGCTCCAAAAAAAGACCAGAATGGTGATTTGTGTGAGACTGTCACTTCCCAGAAAATCTGGTGCAATATACAAAAATAATGGAGACAATCTATCATAAATCCTCACACCTGGTATCTCTTCAGTTCAGATTTAGCTTGAGTTTGTTGCTGTCACAGTCTAACACCCTTCACAGACGGTTTCAATCTTAGTTACTGACTTGAGACTATAAATATATTGAATAAGCTTTGTGAAAGTTTGAACCAAACCAGATGGTTAATGTTGTGCTGAAAGGAAAATGAATGCATGTGAGCATTAGATAATAAAATAAATGTGATCTGGTACCTAAGGGATTCTACTGCTACACTGCAACATTTATTGTTTTTAATCTACATTGTGTCATTACAACTAAATTTGGGCATTACTGACTTCTAACTATGTCTGCAACAAATCAACACTGTTCATCAAACGTATTCATATGAACTGATCATAGAGGAGCCAAGCTAAATATTTAAATATAATTTCCATTCTGTTCAAGTACTTTCAGCTACCACAAGGCAAGTTAAAAATAATTGTACATACTGAGGTTCAAACAAAAGATTCATTTGTGTTAACACCTATGTCTAGTAGTAGAAAATTTCACCTTAAGCACCAGCACATGGTTGTGAGCTATATCCACGAACTGCAAGGCATATTCACAATCACTTTCATTCAACATAAAAACTTTATAAATAGATTAACTAGTTTACTTCGAGAATAGGACAATTATTCAATAATCTGCATGACAAGAGACAAAGGAATTGGATGATATTAAGTCAGAATATTGTGCTGTAGTATTGGACCCCGGGAAGTGGAGTAGGCTTTTCAGCCTCTCAAACCTATTCCATATTTCAATTTGATTGTGATTGATCTGTATCTTAGATCTATTTCTCTTCAGGTGTGTTATCAACTCACAGAATTTCCAATGAGCCACTGGGAATGCAGCATCACAGTGGTAATATCACAAGATTAGGACCCAGAGATCCACTTTCTAAGTGCTCTCAGGACATGGGTTTATATCCCACAGTGACATCTGAATTTAGTTTGAAGCACATCTGGAATTAAAAATATTAGTTTAATTGTAACCATTGTTGCAAAATCCCTCTGGTTCGCCAATGCTCTTTAGGGAAGAAAATTTGTCATCTTTACCTGGTCTGGTCTACATATGACTCCAGACCCAGACCAATGTGATTAACTTTTAACTGTCCTCGGAAATAGCCCAGCAAGCCATTCAGTTCCAGGATAACTTGGTCAGGGCAATAAATTCTGGCCTTGCCAATAACTCCCACATCCCATGACTCAAAGAAAAGGTACTTCTATCAGAACGAAGATCAGGATGGACTGTCCATTACACCCTGAACCAGGAAGCTCAACAGACAGAGGTGCAGGATTTCTGTTGGGGTTTTACGGAGGCAGTTGAGAAAATTGATACCACATCAAGAACATCCATACCAGAAAGCAGCTTGGTGACTTAGCAAGGCTGGTCCAGCTTAGTAAAGCCATTGGTACCATTGAACAATCAGCTTCCAGTTTATGAGCTTCACTCACCCCCTTCACTTTGAAAGTACTCATCCTGGCTCATCACCTAGCTGTCAGAGAAACTCACTTCAACCAAGGGCATCTTTCCAAACAGTTGAAACTTTTAATTCAAACAAATAATTTCATCAGTCAGACTTCAGAATTCATGGGAAGGAGTGCTTCAGACGGTGAGTATTAGGTATCTGGAAACATGCAGCAGTTGGTCACTGAGATTAACAGAGCACTGAGGCTACCAGCTTCAATTTCAGGTCATTGTGCTCCTATTAGACTGATTAACCCACTATATAAATGGCCACCCAACCAAGGCTCATGTCCCACTGAGGGAGTGTTGTTGGAGATGCATATTTCAGATGTTTTGCTCAACCCAGATTCAGTTTACTCCACTTAGATCAATGTCGCAACTCCATTTCTCAAACTTGGAAAAGGCCAAGGAACTCCCCACAGAATGAAACAAATGTTTGACCTCAAAATCTCACCAAAAACAAAAGTAATTGGTCATTCATCTCACAGCTGCCCACTTGTGAGAAGTTCAGATGTCATGCTTGCCTACGTAACAGTAATGGGTGCATGAATCTTCTCATTTACAGTAAACATTTTGAGCTATTTAAAACAAATAAAAAGTTACAGCTTTTTCTGAGTAGTAGGTCTCCTTTTGGTTTATAGAGGTCAAGGAAGTAAATATTTAGAGAAAACTATGTTTTGCATACCTTTGGTGACTGGCATGTGCTGGATCTCATTTTAATTGGACAATACAATGCACTATTTGTAAAATGCATTTTGGATAATCTTCTATGAGCTGTTCTGCACAACTGTTTATCATAGCTGCACTCCAGTCACACTGACTTGCCTTTCAGAAGTACTGTCAGAGTTAGTGGCTGTGATGAAGCAACAAGTCAACAGTTGTGATGGAGTAGGAGATCCTTGAACTTCTATCTTTTTGGCTTTGCAATTTATTTGTTTTTCTCTATCTACAGCAACTGCCTGTGCGACACACCCACTCCCAACACCCACTCACCCATCAAGAGTTGCTTCCACATCAGAACATTGACTTCTTTCTGGATTCTGCTAAATCAACATCCTGCACATTGCAGTTGTATGGAATGTGATTAATGATTCTTCAACGCAATTCAGTGAAGAATTCATCAATTTGCACATTTGCAACTTGTAAATCAATGGGAAGACAGAATAGCTTATTGTAAGATAAATGATACATTGTTCAGGTTCAGGGAGGCTATTTTTATTTTAATCACTTTAATGGTTTTACATCTAAATTAGTTCTATATTTGTGGTGCCAAGCCTTCAACTGCAAGCATCACTAACATAAGCTAACACATGTATTGGATATAAAATGGGTCATATTTAGAGGGCCTTTATTGGAATAGATACTGACAGTGCCCAGGGATTTGCTGCGCTTCATATCCATATATATGGATACAAATTCTCTCAAAGGGCAACCATTTCCTTTCAAAATGTCATCATGCCATTTCACAGCATTCAAACAGTTGCAATCTTTCACTGAGTTACTTTAAACATTCACTTCAAAAAACATGAATAACGTAGCTCAGCACTCTCATTAATCCTCTCAATAATTCTGCATCAAGACGAGTTCATTCTAATTTTAGAACACTGAAGGGCACTGTCAGAAAATGTAAAATGAACTTGCCTGCATAACAGTAACTGCACTCCAAAATGTTATTCATCATCTACAGCTCTTGTGACCTTTCACCCTGATAAGCATTCAATAAGTTTAAATGCTATAATCCCAGGTTGCTCTGGGTCTTTCCAGTCCTCTCCTGATATTTCTCCTTCTGCCCTCTATTCTAGTCCTCTCTCGCCCTCATTGGTGAGCCCATCCCACTCAATTTTTTTTTGGATCTTCTCGCTGGCTGTTGTAATAGGGGCTCCTGCAGTCCCAGCAATGGCCTCTATTCCCTGTGGCGCTTTGGGTCCTAATGCACTAGCAACCTCTGATTGGCCAGCAACTCGTGGAAGGAACAGAAACACTATTTTACCCCATCAGGGCCACTGACAAGTGGATGGGCTACCATTGTAGCTAATAAAGTCAGCCCTGTCTGTTTAAATGGGGCACTTCACATTACCTCTGGCTGCAGTTGGAGCTCAAGAAACTATTTTGTGGTGTGTAACTGATTGTTCGGAAACTGGTTAAACAGGCAGCGCATGTTTTCTGATTTTGTGTTTTTCTAATCTATGATATATTTAAAAGAAGGTTTAAGAGAGAGTTAAGGCCATTTCTAACTATGATGCTCCTCATACAGTTATGGTCTTAACTAAATTAAACCTAGCTGTGCAGCTGTGTGATAATTCCAGCACGTTGCATTAAAATGCAGATCTGTAGCACTGATTTTGAGTTCACAATCTTGACTACTATTCAGGGATGGTACTAAAGAGTGGCTGGGAACTGCGGCAGAAAAGATGACAATATCAAAGGATTAGTCAGCCAGGCTTTCCCTGCACAGCAACAAGCAGTCAAGAGAGGTCTGGCACAAACAGAGGGCCAGCAACAGATTGCAATCTTTACAGAGATAATAACGTTTGTATGCAGACAGCAACATTAAGAGCATAGTTTTCTCTTTAAATTAAAAAGGTTGTTCTCTCCTAAAGTTGTCTCCAGATTTAAAGGTACTGTATAAGACTTGCAAATTGGCAGCAAATGGTTTTCGTACAAACAGGAAAGCCAGAAACACGATTCACAAGAAACACTATCCCACAGACCCTTCCGAGTCTGTTTAAGAATCTGACCTTAGGTCCAATGGCTCAACTCCTGATTAATGATGTCTTTTTCCAGGCTATATGCAGTTATCTGCTGTCACTGTGTCATTGATTCTTTGATTTTAATTTGTCTACCAAATTTGAATTGATTAGAACTACTGACAGAATAAAATCTTTATACTGTGAAACATCATAAGAGTATTTTAGTCACTCTCAAACGTATAAAATAAACCCTGTGATAGAAAATTCTTCCTTTCCAATTTGACAACAAATGTATATTAGCAAACAATGTATCCACTTTCTGAGAACTATCATGCAAATATTCTGCTGGGATTAAGAATGGTGGTGGTGTGATATAGATCTCTCTTGAAGTAGGTTGTAATCTGGAGCTATGGATAGTGACAATGAGGCTCCAAATTTCTTTCCAACAGAAACCTCTCTCACTATTACCTCCTGCCAGTGCCACATGTTCTAAGGATTTACAAAATTGATAATCAACCTGTTTGGACATGACAAGAATGTAGCTTCCCTTGTCCATTAAGTCCTGGAGGGGTCCAGGACCCAAAGCATCCAAATCAGAGGCAGGAACACTACTCACTGCATCAAAAGGCTTCCTCATTGGACAGAGTGAAGTTATTTGAATTTGTAGAAATGATTGTGACTCATAGATGTTTGTAGCATAGAAGGAGGTTACTTGACCCATCATGTTAGCACCAGCCATCACAGATCTGACTACATGAATCCCATCTTCCAGTTTATGGCACATAGCCCTGGAGGCTATGGAAATACAAGTGAATATGTCAATGCTCCTTATATATTTCAAGAGTTTTTAACTCAATTACCCTTGCAGGCAGTAATTCCACCATCCTCTGGGTGAAAATATTTCTCCTCAACGCTCTATTTTGCCTCCTACTTCTTACTTCAAACCTATGGTCCTCACTATTGAAACCTCTGCTAATAGAATGTACCTTCCTATCTACTTTATCTATTCCTCTCAATTTTATACAACTCTATCAGGTCCCATTTCAACTTTTTCTCCTCCAAAGAAAAGAACTCCACCTATATAACCTTTCCTGATACCCCAAACTTCCATGCCAGCCAGCATCCTGGTATGTCTCCCCTGCACCCTCTCTGATACAATCACATCCTTCTGATAATGTGGTGACCAGAAGTGCAAGGAGTATTCCACTTGTGGCATAATCAGTAATTTGTACAGTTCCAGCAAAACCATCCCTGCTCTAAAGGCAGGTATCCCATATGCCTTCTTCATACCTTACCTGTCTTCAGGGATTTTTGAATATGCAAGTTCCCACTGATCTTCAGTACCTTTCAGGGATCTACCATTTATAGGGTAACAACTTGCCTTGTTAGCTGTTCCCAAGTGCATTACTTCACATTTTTCTGGGTTCAATTCTACTTGTTATTGCTTATCTTCCTACTGATATACCATCCTATCAATTTTCATATCATCAATGAATTTCTTCATCATATCCCCTACACATAAGTGCAAATCATTAATGGACACCACAAACAGCAAGGGCCCCAGCACTGAGCTCTGTGGAATCCCACGAGAAACAAACTTTCAGTCATAGAAACATTCCCCATATGTCACCCGCTGCTTCCTGTCTCTCAGCCAATTTTGGACCCAGTGTGGGACTTTGCCTTTGATCCAAAGTGCTCTTCCTTTCTTAATCAATCTGTCCCGAAGAACCTTAACAAAAGCCTCACTAAATTCCATGTAGACCACATCAAATACATTACTCTCATTAACACTAAAAAAAGTCACCAGATTCCAAATATTAACTCTGCTTTCTTTCCACAGATGCCATCAGACCTACTGAATTTCTCTAGCAACTTTTGTCATTAACATGCCTGCCTATCTCCACAAAATATTTGATCAAATTTGCCAAACATGAACTTCAATTCACAAATTGATACTGATTATCCTTGATTAACTTGTGACTCTGCAATTGTAAATTATTCTGTTTCTTAGAATTCTCCCAATAACTTCGATGCAATCAAGGTTAGACTGGTTGCCCTGTAATTTCCCAATATATTGCTTCCTCCTTTTTTAAATAACCAGACAGCTTCAGTTGGGGGTCCTCTAGTACCCCAGCTGTGGCCACAGAGAATTTGAAAATTACAGACAGGACCACTACATCTCCTCCCTCAGCTCCCTCAGCAGCCTAGGATACATTTCTTTCAGGCCTGTGGATTTATTCACTTCCAAGGCTGCTAAACCTGCTGGTAACTTGTTCTTCTCCACATTAATTTCTTCTAATATTTCACAGTCCTCCACCCTGATGTATACCAGCATCATCACTTTCCATTGTGAAGATCTTTGTGCCCACATCTTGTGGGTTCACACCAAGATTGCACTCAATAATCCCTTCTGTTTCCCTAGCTTTCCTCTTGCTCTTTATACAAAACCCCTTTAGGTTTTTCTTTATTCTACTTACCAATGCTTACTCCTCCATTCTCTTAGCTTTCCTAATTTCATTTTCCCCTATATTTTTCCTCTAGGAATGTGTCATAATCAGTATACATCAAAATCTGTTATTAAGTTCTCTTTTTCACTTAATCCTAACATGCATATCTCTTGATAGCCAGGTCTTGGTTCCATCCTTTGTCTTTATGGGAACAAAACTATGAATTGTGCAAAAAGGCTACTGTATATTGCATCTCTCTTAATCTCAGTCCAGCATACTTACCATGATAAATCAGTGATCTTTTACATAGTGGTTGATTTTTATTATGCAGTTGGTAAACTTACAGTGAATGAGTGCCTGAACTTGAACAATACACCATTCATGCATCAATTGAAGATGAGGATTGAGATATAATATTGAGTGTTCCTACCTGAGGATCTGACAGACGTGATATGTCTGGGTAAAGATAAAACTTTATTCCCTCTCCAGCTCCAGGTAGAGTCACTCCTCGAATCAGTAAAACCAACAGCATCAGGTAGGGGAATGTTGCTGTTACATACACCACCTGAGTATTAAAAAAAAGCACACCATCAACTTGGCCTTTGTACTATTTTTCAACCAAAGAATAATAAACATGATTGCCTGGTGCACTGTGCAATTAATATGAAAATCTCAGCTTTTACTGTGTTGTTAGAAAACAATTTCTTGATTATACTATTAGGTAAAAAAAAAGCATGATTCTGTCACTTGCCTCATAACATAACCAATCAGATGTACACAGAAATCAACAGTCAAATAACAGTTTTAAGTTAATTGTGCACATTTTTCAAAGAGGGTTCCTCTTTCAGCTAACTACGAGAATTGGCGCATCGTCCATATTTAAGGGACGACTTACAAAGACACATTCTGAGAAACAGTATTTTCAAAGCCTTTGCCACCATTTGAGCAATTGATTTTCATTATGGAAACTAATTTCTCGTTCACTGATTTTTCAGGGAGAGGGAATTTTCACCTCTAAAGATGGAATCAGGAGAATCGTCCCTCATAGGTGGTTGGTGGAGTTTGGTATGCTTTGTCATAGGATGTAATTGAGGGAGAGACTATTGCATTATATTTAAGGACTAGTCAAGTAAATATGTAAAGTTGTGGGGGGGTAGGCGGAAGAGTGAGAAAGAGAGAGAGACAAGGAGAGGACATGGTAAAGGGGTTTAGTTTTAGATGGCTCTAAAAAAACACTGACATAGATGCTATGAGTCAAACAGCTGTGCAATAATGATTTCTGGTTATGAATAGGAAATAATACAAATATAAAGGTACACAGTACCTTGAATTTATTAGTCACATAGTCATACAGCATGGAAACAGGCCCTTCGGTCCCACATGTTTCCAAACTAAATTAGTTCACCTGCCTACATTTAACCCATATCCCTTCAAATCTTTCATATTCATATCCTTAGCCAAATGTCTTTTAAATGTTGTAACTGCATCTGCATTCACCACTTCCTCTGGCAGTTCATTCCACACACAAGCAACCCTGTGCAAAGAAGTTTCCCTCATGCCCATTTTAAATCTTTCTCCTCTCACTTTAAAAATATGCCCCCTAGTTTTGAACTTGCCCACCTTAGGGAAAAGACCTTTGCCTTTCACCTTAGCTATGCCCCAATAAATCTCTATAAAGTCACCCCCCAACCTCCTATGCTCCAGTGAAAAAGGTCCGAGCATCTCCAGCCTACTTTTATAACTCAAACCCTCCATTCCTGGCAACATCCTGGTAGATCTTTTCTGAACTCTCTCTGGTTTAATAATATCTTTCCCTTAACAGGGTGACCAGAAGTGCACACACTACTCTGAAGAGGTCGGTACAACCTCAACATGATGTCCCAACTCCTATACTCAGAGATCTGAGCAACGAAGGCAAGCATGCTAAATGCGTTCTCAACCACCCTGTCTAACCATGATGCAAATTTCAAAGATTTATATACCTGAACTCTACGTCTCTGTGTTCTACAAAACTATTAAGATCGCCTCCAAGGAATTTCTGCAGTTTTCATAAAGTTGCTCAGTTTTTACAAAACTGTTTGGCTGGGATCAGTATTTCAAAACTTCCCATGGTCTTATGGAAAAGAATTTCTTACAAATACTTATTAATGCATTGGAATGCTAAAACCACCTAATATGACTTCACCCAGAAGATAGCAATATGTTGATATTAAATGTTCAAAAGATTACACACAATGGGATTGATTTTTACTGCCTTTGCCTAGCATTAATAGAGCATTAATGAACTCAAAACAGAAATGGGAGCCTTGTATCCTGTTAACACCAACGATTTATCTAGTTTTACATGGACAGGAAACGATACTGTATGGTTTTCGAATGACCCACCTAGTTTGACCATGTTTAATATGGAAATTAGTCCTTTTTTAAAAAACATTTCTGGTTGGAATTGCTTAAAAGTTTTACAGGCAATGGAACCAAAGAAAGTCATGAAAGAAAGTGCCCTTTACAAAACAATCCAGGTCACTGCTGCCTCAGGCCCTCTAACCTCCATGATCAGGCTCACCTTCCAATCCCTCATCAAAAGATTTATAAGGATGTTGCAAGGGTTGGCGGATTTGAGCAATAGGGAGAGGTTGAATAGGCTAGGGTTGTTTTCCCTGGAGTGTCGGAGGCTGAGGGGTCACATTATAGAGGTTTATAAAATCATGATGGGCATGGATAGGATAAATAGACAAAGACTTTTCCCTGGGGTGGGGGAGTCCAAAACTAGAGGGCATAGGTGAGAGGGGAAAGATATAAAGGAGACCTAAGGGGCAACCTTTTCACATAGAGGGTGGTATGTATATGGAATGAGCTTGCCACAAGAAGTGGTGGAGGCTAGTACAATTGCAACATTTAAAAGGCAACTGGATGGGTAAATGAATAGAAAGAGTTTGAAGGGATATGGGCTGGGTGCTGGCAGATGGGACTGGACTGGGTTGGGATATCTGGATGGCATGGACAGGTTGGACTAAAGGATCTGTTTCCATGCTGTACATCTCTATGACTCTAACTTACCCTACCGGCACATGCCAGCTTAAAACCCGCCAAATTTAAAGAAGGCTGCAGCAGGCATCTGTCTATCTTTGTTAATCAATTCTCCTTAAATCATGATTTGGAGATGCCGGTGTTGGACTGGGGTGGACAAAGTTAAAAATCACACAACACCAGGTTATAGTCCAACAGGTTCATTTGGAAGCACTAGCTTTTGGAGCACCGCTCCTTCATCAGGTGGTTGTGGAGTATAAGATCGTAAGACACAGAATTTATAGCAAAAGTTTACAGTGTGATATAACTAAAATTATGCATTGAAAAAGACCTGGATTGTTTGTTAAGTCTCTCATCTTTTAGAATGACCATGTTGGTTTCAGTTCTTTCATATATAAATCACAGAACTTTTTTAAAGTTACATTCTCAAGTGAACTTTAACAATTGGTGTCATTCAGCTCATGCATTATTTAGACTGACATGACACCAATTGTTAAAGTACTTGTGGCCAGTATAGCCGCAGTATCCCAATATAAAGCTCACCTGCAAAGCCCCTTCATTACAATCCATTCACAAAAAGTACCCTTAGAAGCTAAACATTGTGCAAACTGGCAAACAATGGCAATGCCTAATCCAAAATTGAATATGTGCTCATTATAGCACTTCGATGGTGCCAGTGTAGAGGCTGGAAAGATCACAATAATACAAGGTGTGATAGTATCAGAATGGTAGTGCACATCAGTATCAGAACTAATGTATTAACTACACGGTATATCAAATGGAAAATGAAAAAACATTTAGGTATTCATTTTTTTCTACTCAGGAAAGTAAACACTGTGTTAAAGGGGGAAAGACTTTTAGCACCCAATGTCAGCAGAGGTCAGTTCCCAGTTATGTGCAGTAAAGTTCAGTTTCACACAGAGTGCTTTACGAGATGAACTTTTCTGAGTGTGTCACAATTGGAATAACGGATGAGTTCAGTTGGGACCATGGAAATAGCCATAGTGAGACTACAGATTTATTCTTTCCAAGCAATCAATTAATAAGGCACCTCCAGGAGCCTTCTTTGATTAAGGAGAGTGGCTGGGGACCCAGCAACAAGAGGTTCAATCACTGCACAGGTTGGCCAGTGTAGTATCATCACCTCTACTGCTGCTAACACCTCCATTAATAATTGGTGCATAGTAAGGGGCGTTTGATTTGCTGTCTCTATACAGTATCTAGAACCCATTCCATAATCAATCGTAGAGGTTACACCACCACAGAGTCGAGACAGAAGAAGCACTTGTTTTTGTAAAGAAGATAATTTATTGAATGATAGCAATCATACAACTATATTACTAGTCCGGCATAAGCACTAGGCTTGTCAGGATGAGTACACAGTACATGTGCTCTCCATAGAATCTTGTATAAGACTCAACTGTCTCCATCCAAAGACTGTATGGCTTAACATTGGATACAGTGTAATATAACGTGAACATAAACTCCCTCAGAACTATTCCCAAATACAACAGCTCACAGCCCCAGCAAGAGATTTGGGCACTGCAAAGGCAGAAAGATTATTGTTATACAGCCGCCATAAGATGACCTTCTCAGGTGTCTCTGCAAACTTGAGAATAAACATGCCTACAAGTTGCAAGGTTGTGTGCTGTGGATGGCTCCTTCATTGGAGTGTAGATCCTCTGGCTATAAATTCCACCTAAACTGCCACTGAAGGCTGCCTAGAATTAGTTGCTGGGATCAGCACTTGGGGAGATCCAAGTGTCATCATCAATGTGCCCTCAATTTCTCCCTAATTGCTGTGCTGCTGGCTCTATTACAATATGTGTTGTCATAATTTGTAATCTTATCTTCTTTGATGGAAAGAGAGCAGGTGAGTCATCTGATTTTAGGTCTTCTGTGATTTTGGAGAGGCTTTCCTTGATGTAGCAGTAGGATAGGCCATTCACCTTGTCATCTGTCTTTGCAATGATTTGTAGGTGAAATTTGACTTGATGGTTGGAGCACATGTACTGTGTACTCATCCTGACAAGCCTAGTGCTTATGCCAGACTAGTAATGTAGTTGTACGATTGCTATCATTCAATAAATTAGCTTCTTTACAAAAACAAGTGCTTCTTCTGTCTCGACTCTGTGGTGGTGTAACCTCTACGATGATTTCTTGGAGGGTATTTATTTCCGTCAATGGGTTCGTTAATGAGTAGCTCACACCTGGGCCAGAATAGACATCTGATGCTGAGGTGGTATATTCTTGTTGATGGCTCTGTCTCTTTCACTAGCAGAATCCATTTTCTAATGGGTTTATTCCCCTGTAAATGGAGCCTTGGGCTCATGTTTTAGTTGTCTTCTGGTTTATTCCCCTGTAAACGGAGCCTGATGGCTCATGTTTTAGTTGTCTTCTGGATAGAATTAATTCACAATTTACAAGGGAGCCATGTGAACGTTACTGTCTCCCTCCTGAAGAATTTCAGATCAAAGTGCAGGAAGTGACTAGCAAAGCTGTTTACCAAAATCTGGTGCCAAAGCAAAATAGCAGCCATTGCTAAACCAGGGAAGTAGCTGAATAATCCACACTTCTCTCCCTTGCTCTCAACAGAGTCATAGAGATGCCTAGCATGGAAACAGACCGTTCGGTCCAACTCATCCATGCCGACCAGATATCCCAACCCAATCTAGTCCCACCTGCCAGCACCCAATGTATATCCCTCCAAACCCTTCCTATTCATATACCTATTCAAATACCTCTTAAATGTGGCAATTGTACCAGCCTCCACCACTTCCTCTGGCAGCTCATTCCATACATGTACCACCCTCTGCGTGAAAAAGTTGCCACTTAGTCTCTTTTATATCTTTCCCCTCTCACCCTAAACCTATGCCCTCTAGTTCTGGACTCCCTGACCCCAGGGAAAATACTTTGTCTATTTGTCCTATCCATGCCCCTCATGATTTTGTAAACCTCTATAAGGTCACCCCTCAGCCTCCAACGCTTTAGGGAAAATAGCCCCAGCCTGTTCAGCCTCTCCCTATAGCTCAAATCCTCCAACCCTGGCAACATACTTGTAAATCTTTTCTGAACCCTTTCAAGTTTTACAACATCTTTCACATAGAAAGGAGACCAGAATTGCATGCAATATTCCAACAGTGGTCTAACCAATGTCCTGTACAGTCACAACATGACCTCCCAACTCCTGTACTCAATACTCTGACCAATAAAGGAAAGCAGACCAAATGCCTTCTTCATTATCCTATCTACCTGCGACTCCACGTTAAAGGAGCTATGAACCTGCACTCCAAGGTCTCTTGTTCAGCAACACTCCCTAGGACCTTACCATCAAGTGTATAAGTCCTGCTAAGACTTGCTTTCCCAAAATGCAGCACCTCGCATTTATCTGAATTAAACTCCATCTGCCACTTCTCAGCCCATTGGTCCATCTGGTCAAGATCCCATTGTAATCTGAGGTAACCTTCTTCACTGTCCACTACACCTCCAATTTTGGTGTCATCTGCAAACTTACTAACTGTACCTCTTATGGTTACATTCAAATTATTAATATAAACGACGAAAAGTAGTAGACTCAGCACCGATCCTTGTGGCACTCCACTGGTCACAGGCCTCCAGTCTGAAAAACAACCCTCCACCACCACCCTCTGTCTTCTACCTTTGAGCCAGTTCTGTATCCAAATGGCTAGTTCTCCTTGTATTCCGTGAGATCTAACCTTGCTCACCAGTCTCCCATGGGGAACCTTGTCAAACACCTTAATGAAGTCCATATGGATCACATCTACTGCTCTGCCCTCATCAATCCTCTTTGTTACTTCTTCAAAAAACTCTATCAAGTTTGTGAGACATGATTTCCCATCCGTGTTGACTCCCTAATCAGTCCTTGCCTTTCCAAATACATGTACATCCTGTCCCTCAGGATTCCCTCCAACAACTTGCCCACCACTGACGTCAGGGTCACTGGTCTATAGTATCCTGGCTTGCCCTTACCACCCTTCTTAAACTCCTCTGCTGAGCAGGTCCTGTCCAAATTTGAAAAAGCAATGACCAAACAAGTGGATTTTTGCATTGACCACAATGGTCCTGAGACTTACTTCACATACTGAGGCCGGTTTCAAGAAAGGCCTGAAGTCAAGAACCATATTTAGAACATAGAACAAATCAGTGCAGAACAGGCCCTTCAGCCCTCAATGTTGCGCCGACCTGTGAACTATTCTCAGCTTGTCCCCCATACTATCCCAAAATCATGCATGTGCTTATCTAAGAATTGTTTAAATCTCCCTAATGTGTCTGAGTTGACTACATTAGCAGGTAGGGCATTCCATGCCCTCACCACTCTCTGCATAAAGAACCTGACTCTGACATCTGTCTTAAATCTATCACTTATCCTGACATATCCTGAGCCAACAACACAGTGGGACACATAGGCAATCTGTTGAAATTCCTTATATTCATAGTTAGGATATTCATAATTATCTGTTGTGGAAGACCCTGCACTTCCATAAACAACAACTGGTAGGAGATCAAATCAGCCATTCATGCAAAACCAATCATGGCCCCCACCGTCCTCCGCCTTGGGGATCAGTCCTCACAGCAGTTCTCTTCAATATATTTACCAGTGACTGCCCCTTCCAAAATGTGACCACTCTTCATGGGTCCTGAAACCCTGGCCTTTGCTTTCTAGACTGAAGAACTCCAGGACATTGAGAAAACATATGTTGAATATCTCTGAAAGCCTACTCCAGAAAATTGAGAGTTTGTGAAATCCTGCTAGCCTTCCACCTGAACAACTCAAATGGCAGGACTGAATCTTAATTCCAGTTCTGTGGTCAACAATTCGATGCAATGCCAAAATGCTGTGGCTTCTTTATTGACCTGTACATTGACCTACCTTTCCAGATCAACAGAGCCAAGGTCAAAATGAAAGTGACCCTCATATATAGAAACTAATGGGTACCAGGTGGAACAGGACACACTGTTTCGCTCAGCCTTGACTTCCCAACAGCGGAGTAGCGCTGATCACCCTGGCTCAGGAGCCTTCTCACAAACACAGCAGATATGAATCTCCAAGAAGTCATGGGGATTATTTCTTGGATGTGCACAACAATTCAGCTCAAGTGGCTTCCTTCAGTATCATATTTTGCACATTCTGATAAAAAAAACCAACAGAATTGCATATGTTGTCAATCAGAAGCAAAAAGAGCAATTGCTAGAAAAGGTCAGCAGGTCTGGCAGCAACAGTGGAGAGAAATCGGAGTGAATGTGTAGGGTCCAGTGACCGCAGTTCTGAGGAAGGGTCACCAGATCCAAAGTATTAATTTTGATTTCTCCCCAAGGTGCTGCCAGACCTGCTGAACTTTTCTAGCAATTTCTGGTTTTGTTGCATATTCTGATGGCCTTTTTAAAGAACACTATTGGCTGACAGTTAATGAATCACTCCAATTGATACAGCACCTCAAAACAAAACACACACACTCAAATGAAATCCTGTAGTCCCTAATGGAACTTACTCCATTCTTTACAAAGTATCTGATCTCAGTGGCACAGCTCCTGGATGACTTCAAACATCACCAACTGACCCATGTAATGAAGACCTGGATTTTGACCTTCCATGGGAAATCTGAACAAACCTTAACTGTTTGAGATGATGATGGGAAAGCAGTGGTTACTTGTACCACAAGTGGAATGTCAGCTCAATTTGTGACTGAGTCCTGAAGAAGGGTTACACCCAAAACATCAACTTCTCCACCTCCTGATGCTGCCTGGATTGCTGTGTCCTTCCAACCTCCTGCTATCAATTAGTGACTGCGGCCATCCGAGTCAGACCATCGCCCATTTACGCTGAACTTCGACCCTGAGAATTCCATTGCCAGTGGCATCATAATCATTCACACTGCCTCAGCTGAAGACATTGAATTTATTGTTAACCTCAACAGTAACTACACCTATTTCCCCAGCAATCTGAATGGAAACAAAATCCTTGACCTCCCTGTGCATTTCAGGAAATTGTTTCATCTGTACATGGATTGCGCACTGAACTCATCACAGAAAGTCAAATTTAGTAATTAACAATACCAACTTATTTTTGGAAAAATTGTAAATGCTAACAATGGTCAAAAAGTTAACAATCATTATTGTGAAACCATATTCCTTCAGGATGTGAATTGATTTAGGTCATATGAAAAATGTCCAATGCTAATGTTTCTGTTGCAATTTTTCCAACCTCTCGCTCTCCAATTGATAGAAATGTAAAATTTGACTTATCGTGTCTATGCCATTTTTCATTTAATCTAATCCTTATTTCTCTCATTCTGTACCTACTTTGATATAGATTTAATTCTCAATTCTTAGATCTCATTGGTTAAGGAGATAAAAAAATGCTTGTTAAGTTCTCTGGTGTCCTGATGCTCTCAATGTGCTGCTAAAAGCTTGCATTTCCAGTGATTTTCTGATCACAGATGACTTTCAAGCCTAAGTATGGGAGAACAATTCTAATGGGACATGCTGTAACAAAATCTGGCCCACCAGGCATGTTTCGAATTTCTCTGTGGGAGACAAATGAGTTAGTGCAGAAGTTAGCGACAGTTAGACTTGTTACATGGGGTTTCTTGGAATTCAGTTATGACTCATGTCACAAAAGAAAACTAAAAACATGGAAATCCAATTTCACATCTCATATTCTGGCCTCCAATCGTGAGGTTTCAAACTATCACCTACTGACTCAGAGACAGGAATGTTAACCCTAAGCTGGGGACATAATCCTTGTGAAAAAAATAGAAATGGAAACAAAACAAATACAATGAAGTAGAAAAACAACACGTAAAATGGTACTGTCTGGATTAATTTGTATTTTTCTACTTACATCAAATCTGATTATATGATTATTTTTGATAAATATCATACATATGATTGTCCCTTTTAAGAGTTTAAAGACTGCAACTGCATTTTAAGCCAGGATGCACATTTTTATGAATTATCTTCAATTATAGAATTACGTTATGGCTCATTAAAATTATACTCTGCAACTCTCAGTGTTTAAAATGTACATATAATTACCTGTTTAGGTATCATTCAACAAAAATCACAGCACTAACCCTAACTCAGTAATTGGGTCAGTTAAAATCTTCACACTTTTTTCCAATGTTTCGATACAGAATCTTCTATTATGACAATACAATGTCTTCTTAAGATAATACCTTTAAATAATTTACAATCTTTATTAAGTTCTCTACCTTTCTCATCTCCTTGTGCAAAATGTTATCTTTTATTATCTTGTGGCCAAATTTGGAAAATATACTATCTCAATGTCAAGTCCCCTTGTAAGTATTTCAAATGTGAAATTGTTTACAAGGCTTTCAGCCATCTGTGGGCCTGAGTTATGCTACTTTCACATTAATGCAGACAGCTATATACATATATAGATTGTTTTCGTATAGACTAAAGAGTTGGCATCACTACTTCCTACTGCTTTTAAATCTTTATAATCTGAATGTGAAAGGCAGCTGGAAAAATATACAGATCTTCTGATATACAACATACTAGGAATGCCCGCACAGTTTGCTTGAATTCCAGTAGACGGAAGAGAGGTCTGGAATCTACCTACACAAATTTACAAAAATGTTAGAACCAAAGGGGTTGATTAAAAGAGGAACAAAGTTGAAAAGCAGGGAAGCTTTGAACCTTTAAAAGCACTGCCTCAGGCTTTGGCTAGAGACCAGAGTTCAATTCTGGACAGCACAAATTAGGATGGATTTCAATGTGTTGGAGAGGGTGCAGAAGACATTTATTGAATAGTACCAGGAATAAAGGTCTTAAATTGTTTGAAGAGACTCGAGAAACTGGAGTTACTCTCCTTTTGTTTGAATCATCTAACTAAAGTAAAGTTAAAAATTGAACAGTACAAACTTGATTAGACAGGAATTGTATGTTTGGGGGTGGGGGTGAATATACCAGCAGCTCTTAATTTCTGACATTTTACTAAGAAGCACAGGGCTTGTACATTGACATTCCAGGAAGGTGGAGGCTTCCTACCTGTTAGTTGCTTGCTTGACCAGCAGTTCTCAAAATCTTTCATTTGCAGATTGTATGGATGGGGCAAAAGAATTTGCAGACCACCTACCCATCCAACCATACCCGATCTCACTTGGTATTGTCACTAACCCCAACAGAACCTGATAGGAAGAAGGCTGCTGCTCAGCAGTGAGGAAATATGCAGTTTCAGTCCTACATTGGACTCCATGTTCAGCTGATTCCAGCTATCCAAAGGGCTAAAAATCTGATCCCACAGTTATATTTTTTAATTTCAGGGAACGCAGGCATCTCTGGTTGTACTAGAGTTTGTTTCCCATCCCTAACTGTACTTGAACTGAATGGCTAGCTAGGCCATTTTGCAGGGCAGTTAACAGCCCACATTACAGTGGGTCTGGAGTCTCACATAAGCCAAGTAAGAATGTAGACTCCCTCCCCTCCGGATATTAGTGGATCAGAAGAGTTTTTAGGACAATTTTTATGACATAGCTCCATGACACCTCTCTTGAAATCAACTTTATTTTCCACATTTATCAACTGATGTCAAATTCCACCCAGCTTTGGGCGGTGGTTTTAACCCATGTCCCCACAATATTAGGCAGGTTTTTGGATTCCTGGTGCACTTACATGACCATCATCTCCCCTGAAGTGTTGCAACAGCAACATAAATCCTACTTATAAAACAATGCTGTTATATCTCACATTCACGGAGAAAGTGAGGACTGCAGATGCTGGAGATCAGAGCTGAAAAATGTGTTGCTGGAAAAGCGCAGCAGGTCAGGCAGCATCCAAGGAGCAGGAGAATCGCCATTTCGTGCATAAGCCCTTCTTCCAAAACGTCGATTCTCCTGCTCCTTGGATGGTGCCTGACCTGCTGAGCTTTTCCAGCAACACATTTTTCAACTCATATCTCACATTCATGTCGATTTGGTCCATGTGTATGTGGGCAGTCAGTTAGATTGTGTGACACCACATGAGTGGTGCATAGGAAGGTCCCAATGTTGTCACATGTGGTCTTGGCTATAGCATTGTTTTTCAACGATTTGCATTTTCAATTATCCTTCAGAACACAGCAGTCCACATTGTCCACATTTTGACAAACTTTGGATTAGACTATACAAGCACTTGGAGCTATGATGCAGGTGATGCAAACAAGAAAAGCTGTCATTAATGGTACAGAACAGTACATTCCTTTAAATCATACTGGAAGCCTGGTCCGATATCGTTCATGTTTTTGGGACGGCTCAGATGAACTACATTCAGGTCGGAAAGGGCATAGTTGATAAATGCAGCCTACGTCCAGGTCCAGCTCCACTGCCATGGAGTAGCCTCAGATCTTAGGCCACAAATGGTTGTCAGCATCCTTCCATCTACTAAACACACAAAACAAAAAAAAAGTTTCCAACGGGGTGTCTTCATATGGTTGTTGGCTGGAGAGGTCAATCTTTGAGAGGCAGGTACTGCCACAGCAGGTGCACAGGAAGCTTCCAAGTGCCATTATGGTTGTTGTTTCCTGCATTGGTCCCTGGTGCCAAGCTGCTGTAGCCTCTGGTCATCATGGTGTTGTACACCAGCTCACTGGAGATGTTACCATTTTCTTGTGTCAGCCAGTAACTCACAGATATGATATTTGATATTTTGGGCTTTCACATTAGGCTTGCAAGAATCCCACGGGCACCAGGCAGGAAGTGGAGATGTGACCATCTTCCATCGTGAGCTAGCAAAGCCTCCTCTGTTTGATGAGTGCTAACAGATTTAGAAGCTTGCCCTTTTGAGAGGATTGCTGTATTTGTGACTCTATCCTGCCAGGATATAGTCATAATGCACCATAATGCATCAGTGAAGATGGAAACTATTGAGCTTTCTTTCTTTACAATTATACATTGTCCATGCTTCATAGTTGAACAGCCAACTGCTGAAATTGCAGGCCTTAGAAACCATTAGTTTAGTTCTAAAAGACGGCTTGACGTCATTCAATGCGCCTTCTGAGATTCAGTGAAGGGTGACAGCTGCTCTCTTTTTGTGTGCATCATGTTCTGCATCAAGGGACAGATTGTATTTTACTATAGACCCAAGGTAGCTAACCATTACCACTAAGATGTTTCTCTCATGTAATCAGTGTAGATGCAACACCTTCTCCCATGACCATGGTTTTCTTAAAACTAAAAGTCAGGGAGAACAAGTTACCTACTTGACAGAAACAGCCCATGAGTCTTTGGAGATGAATTTACTGTAACTTATTCACTTTAAGTGTTAACACTCACAACTCAAATAGTCAAACAAACAAGGTTAGCTGGTGTCACAAGGTGACGTGGTAGTAATGTCACTGGGTCAGTTAACCCAGAAGCCTAGGCCAAATCTCTGGAAACAGGGGCTGAGACCTCATCACGGCAGATGGTGAAATTCGAATTGATGAAAAAATATCTCAAACAAGGCTGAGGTGCAGTTTAATGGCCAGGAGGCCCAGGTTCAAGTCCCAATTGTTCCGTGAATGGAAAATTACACTGCTGACTCAAAAATTATAAAATTACAAGGAGTGGCTGAGAACTAAAGCTATATCATGTTAACATTTTGAACGGATTTAACAGAAGAATGTCACCACATTCTTCATTATTATCTACTGTCATCAGGATGGGCTTTGAGATGGGTAAGGTGAAAGTGAGGACTGCAGATGCTGGAGATCAGAGCTGAAAAATGTGTTGCCTGAAAAGCGCAGCAGGTCAGGCAGCATCCAAGATTCCTGAAGAAGGGCTTACGCCCGAAACGTCGATTCTCCTGCTCCTTGGATGCTGCCTGACCTGCTGCACTTTTCCAGCAACACATTTTTCAGCTTTGAGATGGGTAAGCCTACATCATAAGCTGTGCTTCCTAAACATTGCAACTTACGATAGGTAGTTCTCTACAAGCTATTAGGTGTTAGAAGGGAATGAAACTTAGTTGGAGAACAGCCCAGAAACTACACATTTAGAGTCCACTGAAAGAATGCTTCTTGGACCTAATTTGGTATCTGAGCATTAAGACAAAGTGGAAGGGTGCAGACAGAGTTTCTCTCCAACTCAGAGCAACGACTTCATGTTTTTGCTATATTTTGCCACTTCACTAAATGTACCGACATATGCAACCACAAAAAAATTTCAAGCATGGTATGCTGCAGTACAAAGGATATATGAGGCATTTCTTGGAGACAGTATTGTGACATGATACTTCCCTGCTACTGTAGGCCTGAAATGATAGAGTCAACACAGCCAATGTCCCCAAGAAAGTCAGCCCTTCACCATAACTGGACGTGCTCTCACTAACTGAAGCAATTACTAATGTAATTAAACTGACTGTGGAAACTACAGACAAGAATCACAGCATACACGATCAAATGGAGGTGGAAATTAATGCCTGCAAAACCAGCTCAATTTCTTGCTTTGTTGCAGTGCTTAGGGATTGTAACTTTTCAGTGCCAGCTTAGAAAAGAATATAAGAAATTGAAATAGGAGCCGACTGTACATCCCCTTGAGCCTGAAATAAGATTGCTTCCTGAGTCGAATTGTCTACAGAAATCAATTGAGTCAATCTAAATAACTTAAGATAGAGCTAAAAGAAAGCTAACTGTGACAGGACAGTACCAGAATACTTCAAGATCTGAAGTGGGGTCAAACAGAGTTGTTTTCTGGCATATTCTCTTTGTTGCTGTCACATGCCTTCAGGTCATCTGCAGAGGCTGTCTATCTATATTCAGAACTGACAGAAAGCTATTCAACCTTGACCCCTGAGGAGCAAAGCAAATGGTGCCAAGTTGACACAAGATTGTTGTTCTATGCCGATGATACCATACTAGCATCCCACAGCGAGGAATATTTTCAATGTCAATTGGACAGGCTCTTTGACCTGTGAAATAAGGTTGGTTTGACCAGCAGCACCTGAGAGACATAGGTCTTTCAGGATGTTAGCACACCACCATCTATCAGCATTGGTATTGTGACATTGAGAGTGGATGATGGGGTGTTGTCGATAGCTCCACCTATCTAGGCTCTAGAGTCCTTCATGATCTGTCATAGAATCATAGAGATGTACAGCTTGGAAACAAACCCTTCGGTCAACCTGTCCATGCCAACCAGATATCCCAACCCAATCTAGTCCCATCTGCCAACACCCAGTCCATATCCCTCCAAACCCTTCCTATTCTTATACCCATTCAGACGTCTTTTAAAGGTTGCAATTGTACTAGCCTCCACAACTTCCTCTGGCAATTCATTCCATACACGTACCACCTTCTGTGTGAAAATGTTGCCCCTTAGATCTCTTTTATATCTTTCCCCTCTCACCTTAAACCTATGCCCTCTAGATCTGGACTTCCACACCCCAAGGAAAAAAAACTTTGTCTATTTATCCTATCCACGCTCCTCGTGATTTTATAAACCTCTATAAGGTCACCCCTCAGCTTCCGACACACCAGGGAAAACAGCCCCAACCTATTCAACCTCTCCCAATAGGTCAAATCCTCCAACCCTGGCAATGTCCTTGTAAGTCTTTTCTGAACCCTTTCAAGTTTCACAACATCTTTCCATTAGGAAGGAGACCAGGATTGCACGCAATATTCCAACACTGTCACTTAATGTTGCAAACTGTTCACACATTGCTAAAGTTGTAATGCTTAGGGATCATGGCTATGTGTTAATATAAATATTATATAAAAAACTGCAATTTACGGAGACATGTAGAGTAAGGTTAAAACACAATTATGTAAATAGTAAGTAAAAAATCACACAAATCAGGTGACGAAGGAGCGTCGCTCTGACAGCTAGTGTGCTTCCAATTAAACCTGTTGGACTATAACCTTTTAACTTTGTACACCCCAGTCCAACACCGGCATCTCCGAATCATGTAAATAGTAAGCTACATCAATCATGATGCAAGAAATCCTATGACACCTAGAGAGATATGTTACTGTCACATCTTGTGACAAATCTAAGAAAATAAGCTAAACAAGACAGTGTTAGACAACAGCAACCTCACTGAGAACACCAAACTGCAAGATTACCAAGCCTGTAACTGCAAGGTAATAGAGAAAGAAAGGTAGCAATTAAATACCAGGCTAAAAATAGTAGCCTATGAACTTACATTGAGGGAGGGCGAGATAGAAATTAAATCAGTCCCATCATAAATTTTCATCATGATTTTCTGCCATAACTAAAAGAGTTGGCTTAATTATTAACAAAAGTAAATTCTGAAGATCCACATTCCACCAAATCAATCCCATCTTAATTGTTTTGCAATGTGTGTTAATTGACTTTTATATCAGTCAAACTGCAACCTATTCCTGACTCGTCCTTTTGAAAGATTGTGATAATGGAAGTTATTTTTAAAAATCACAGCCATTTTGTTATAATGTTGGTGGAACTTGGAGCAAAGTTAAAAAGCACACAACATCAGGTCCAATATAGTCCAACAGGTTTATTTGGAAGCAGTAGCGTTTCGAGCGCTACTCCTTCATCGGGTGGTTGTAGAGTATAAGATCGTAAGACACAGAATTTAGAGCAAAAGTTTATAGTGTGATGTAACTGAAATTATAATTTGAAAAAGACCTGGATTGTTTGTTCAGTCTCTCATCTTTTAGAATGACGATGTTGGTTTCAGTTTTTTCATATGTAAATCCCAGAACTTGGAGCAAGTTAGAGTGCTTGGCAAGGTTTAAAGAGACTAAGTTTAGCAAGATTCCCTTTTAGGTAAAAACAATGACTGCAGATGCTGGAAACCAGATTCTGGATTAGTGGTGCTGGAAGAGCACAGCAGTTCAGGCAGCATCCAAGTAGCTTCGAAATCGACGTTTCGGGTAAAAGCCCTTCATCAGGAATAAAGGCAGTGAGCCTGAAGCATGGGAGATAAGCTAGAGGAGGGTGGGGGTGGGGAGAAAGTAGCATAGAGTACAATGGGTGAGTGGGGGAGGGGATGAAGGTGATAGGTCAGGGAGAAGAGGGTGGAGTGGATAGGTGGAAAAGGAGATAGGCAGGTAGGACAAGTCCAGACAAGTCATGGGGATAGTGCTGAGCTGGAAGTTTAGAACTAGGGTGAGGTGGGGGAAGGGGAAATGAGGAAACTGTTGAAGTCCACATTGATGCCCTGGGGTTGAAGTGTCCCGAGGCAGAAGATGAGGCATTCTTCCTCCAGGCGTCTGGTGGTGAGGGAGCGGCGGTGAAGGAGACATAGGACCTTCCCTTTTAATCAACATTTTGCAAACAATGTGTTTTCTTAGATTTGTCATAAGGTGTGCACTGTAGCATCTCTCTCTAGGTGTCGCAGGATTTCTTAAATCATGACTGATGTAGCTTACTATTTAAATAGTTGTATTTTAACCTTACTCTACATCTCTCCCTAAATTGATGTCTTTATATAATATTTATGTTAACACATAGCCATGATCATGTATCACATCAGCTAGGTCAGCAGCTGTGTGTTTTCATAGCTAAATGGGATCCATTCATTAAATAAACTTCCTAACCACTGTTCACTGACAAATCCTTTTAAGAAAACAAGATGCATAATTTCAGAGACTAAGCTGGCTAAATATTACTGTCAAAATATTCAAAATAATAAGGGAAAGCAAAATAGCTGCTGTAACTGCTTTCTACTGACCATCAGTTCATATCAACCATTGTCTGATAGACTGCATGTTTCCATCTGATGTCATTAACACTGTCTATCACCTTGCAAACCCAATGACAAAATGATAGAAAATCATGTTTGGCAGATGTTCATGAATATGTTTTAAAATAGATAGCACAGGCAGAAAATTACTGCTCCTCCACCCTCCCTCCAGCGCAGAAAGCAAGTCAGGAGCAAGCTGTCATACCAGAAAGAAGGCCACTCCATAATCATAATATGCCATCGGCTAGTTCATGTGCTGCTGAGTTGGATTTGAACCCTTGACTGGGGTTCTAGTCCCAATTTCTGGCCAGCAGATCTAACAGGCCTGGCGGAGCCACAGCTCCCTGCTAGGACTGCAAGCAGGCTCACAATCTAGGCCTCATGGATCCCAGAGTGACACAAGCCAAGTGTATTAAGCAGGTACTTTTTGCCTGCCTTGGGAGACAGAGTGTGGCAAGAGGGCCATTGATAGGAAGGATGGAGGTTACTATCTTCTCAGGTGGCTCCTACCAAAGGTTAAACAGCATCCTCCAAAAGTAGTATTCCTTCATCCTTCATGCCATTTCAAAACTTTTGTTTACTTATATATGGTGGGCAGGCTGATGATTTCAGTCTCTGTCCACCCTCTGCACTATGGTGTGAGCTCATCTAATATCTGTCATGTTTGTTTCACATTGATATAGTAATTATTACAAGCCGATATCAAATTGATAGAAAGATGCAAATAACAGAGGATCACAAAATCTCTCGACAACCAATACATTAGCTTATCTAACCTGGTTTCAGTAAAAAATGCATTTTCTCCCTGATGTATTTAAATTATGTGAAATGCGCAACATGATTAACTATTACCTATTCTGCAATCCTAGCTGCCCTCATTACCAGCTGTCATAAAGACTGAGGTTTGTAATCTCGTTTTACTCCATTCTCAATGTCTGCATAGCATTTTTCTTTCAATACTGAATCACCTTCTTTTAACAAACTATGATGGATTCTGCTTCTACCACTTTTTCAGTAAGATATTTCACATCCTAATAATTTTCTCTCAAAATAAATTCTTCTAATTTTTTCTTTTCATGATTTTCATTTTTAAAATTGTATCCTATGACTACTGACCCACCTGATTAGTTTAACTGTTCTTCCCTCCTTTTTTTTATCAAAGCACTCTCATAGCTTTGAACATTTCTATCAGATCTTCTCTCTCAAGCCTCTGCTTTGGTGAAGAGCCTCATGGCTGGATTTTCAAAGAAGGGAGACAATGATGTTTTGAAATGGAGATGCCCTAATTGGGCAGGAGGTGAGCTTATTGCCCAACAAGTGGTGGTAAGTACTTCCAGAAAACAAGAACTGCTTGTAGTGCACAAGCACCAAAGACAGATGGCGGCCATGATGGGACCTGCTGCTGCCTTGATATAAAGAGCAGGCAGCACTTCAAAGGGCCAGGAGCATACAGGATTAAGAAATAATCTCTCTGCTCAAATCAGACATAATGTACATCATGTGGTGCAAACACTCCACTTTCCAACACTCCTAACTGCATAAAAAGAAATTTATTTGCATTCCCCTTTCAACCTAATAACACCGTACTTATATTTACCAAACCACTTCAGTTCACTAGAATCATATTTGAAAGTTGCTTGTGTGCCCTGTCCATTCTATTAACAAGCTCCTCAAGGAGCCTAATGGCTTCCTAACTGGAGGCAAGCAGGTTCCCAATTCCTCACCTTTGCTTTGGAAAATGGTTTGTGTCCTGAAAATGTCAGGATTTTCAGAGACACCTCTCGTGGAACTTGATATTTTGGGTAGCATTAACAGCTAATCCTAAATTGCTGACAATTGGGAATCAAGCTACTATTTATTTTTGTCTTTAATCATAACTGAAGCCTCTTGTCCCCAGGCAGCTTGATAAATCCCTTCTGTCCCCTCTCTACCATTTTACTCCTTCCAGTGAAAGGGGGCCCAAGGCTGATATTATTGCTGTTTTACAAAAACAATATGTAGCTGTTTACACGTGAGTTCTGACTCAGCTCAGGAGAAAATAAAACATGAAAATAAGGAAGGACAATCATAAGAAAGTTGAAACAATGTAAACATGCTTCAATACACAAATGAAAACTGAGGCCTTGCCAGATTAAGTAATAAAATACAGCCTGACAGTTGAATCATGGTTCGTTTTCTCATCCAACAGTCTCTTTTTAAGCTTCTAACAAGTTAAATTCTCCATAAATCAGACTTCATCAGACGTAATTAAGTATTAGCACAAAATGTTCTATTAAATGCTCAGCTGCTTATATATCAACGGAACATTGCATATTATTTGACATCTTTATCTTTCCCCTCCTGGACTAAATCAATAAAACCCAATATTTACATTGTTAATTATATAACTAAAGGAACTTCAATTAAGAACAGAATTCATATATTGCAAGACCAAATCAGGGAATAAATAAGGCAACAAACACTGGCGTAATAATGACATTTTTCACAAATTGAAAAGTTGATAATTATTTCTAACATCTGTAAACTATTACAGTTGATCACTTAATCATTCTGACAACATGATATGTTTTGGATTAAAATAAACAAATTACCACTTACTCATTAATACTGTCTTACATATCACTTTCCTGTATTCATTTTTAACTCTTCTCCAGTCAAGTATTGAAATATTGGAAAATGCTGTCAATACAGTAGTTAGATAGAGTACTATCAGGTTATCTGATTGTTTGAGGTAATGAAGAGGATCACAACAATGCCTAATTCTGACTTCATCTGACATCATACATGGATATTTTCCTACAAGATCACAAACTTCTGTCGGAAACCTAATTAAACCTGTAGGACTCCCAAACAACCCATCAACCCTCACCCATATTTAGCAGACTGCTCTCCACATCAGCACAGATCCAGTAATAAACCCACACACTGCTTGTTCCATATATCTAAGTTAAATGTTGACCTGTCCTATAAAGCCACTGGAGAAGCTGTGATTCTGCTTTCATTGCCACTTTGAGGCCTTATGAATAATAAACTCTGCAGACAAAAGCAGAAATTGCTGGAAAAGCTCAGCAGGTCTGGCAACATCTGTGGAGAGAAATCAGGGTTAACCGTTTAGATCAAGTGACCCTTCCTCAGTGACCCCTCCCAAAATGTTAACTCTGATTATGATGCTGCCAGACCTGTTGAGCTTTTCCCGCAATTTCTAATTTCATCTCGGATTTGCAGCATCTGCAATTCTTTCCGTTTTTATTTAGTTAGTTTGAAAGTCTCTATACATTACCATCACTAAACCAATATAATTTACATTTGGTTCATATTTCCTTCATTTTGGACAATGAAATAAATATTAAAATGATAAAGAATTTTTAAGAGATGGGTTCAGACAGCCTATTTCTCTTACTGGAATAATGTAGAGTTAGGAGTCAACATCTTAAAATTTATGAGAGGATAGTTAGGAGTGTAATTAGAAAGCAAATTGACAAAGTTAATGGAAATCTAGAATCTGCTCTCATAGAGTCTTAAAGTACAGAAATACAGCCTTCCGTCCGACCAGTCCATGTCAAATATAATCCCAAAACACGGAGATCCTGTTGCACTATTCGGAAGAAGACCAATGGAGTTCTCCCAGGTGTACGGGCCAATATTTACCAAGCAATCAATATCACAAGAGGAGACTATAAGCTCATTATCATAATGCTGTTTGTGGGAGTCTGCTGTGTGCAAACTAACTGCCACATATCTCACACGACTTCAGTGACTACCTTACAGAAGGATTCCATTGGTGGAACAGTACTTTGTGATGTCATGAAAACCACAACATAAATATATGCCTTTCTTCCAGCTCTTCCCTACCAACAAGGCCATGACTGCTGCAATTGAATTTTTCAAAGCTAAGATGAATAGAGTTTTGGTAGGTAAAGGTCTCAAGGGTATCAAAGGCAGGTAAAAGGTAGTGAGGTGAAAGTTAGTCATGTGCTTGCTGAGTGGAAGAATGGACTATGTCTCTATATGTAAATACTCCCTGGAGATCTGAAACAAAAAAACAGAAATTGCTAGTGAAACTTAGCAGTTCGTGGGAAGAAAGCAGAGTTAACATTTCAAGTCTGGTTAGTCTATCATTAGAGCAAACAGCAGTTAAGCTGGCATTTATGCAGAAGAGGAGGAGGTGATGGTGGTTCTGCTGTTGGGAGGAGAGTGAGCAGATATATGGAAATGGAGCCCCAGAGAGATTGGGAGGGAGAGGTAGACCAAAGGATAATGAATAGCAGGTCAGGAGAGACAAGACGCTGAATAAATGATAATGAGAGCAGAGGGTAGCAGAGAATGGGTAGTCTGTGCTGAAAGCAAACTGTGGAATGTGATAATTGGCCTGAGTGTGGGTGAAAGTGGGTGGGTTGTGCTAAACACAATCCAAGTCCTAATGGGACTGGGAATAGTATGGCTGAAGATCATGGCAAAATGGAATCAGGCTCTAAAATTATTGAACTCAATGTTAAGTCCCAGAGGCTGTAGGGTCCCCAAGTAGAAACTGAGATGCTGTTCTTCGAGCTTACGCTGAGGCTAGTTGAAACACTGCTGCAGGGCCTGCGACAGTCATATTAGCATGAGAACACAATGAAGTCGGAGGCAACCACGATCTGGAAGTCAATTATTGCAGGCAGAATGTAAGTATCTTGCAAAGCGGTCACCCAGTTTGCATTTCATCTTCCCGATGCAGAGGTGCCTGTATTGTGAGCAGTGAATAAAGGAGACTAGATTGGAGGAAGTTGCTGTTTCATCTGGAAGGTGTTTCTGGGGCTTTGGATAGTGAGGAGGAAGGAGGTAAACAGGCAGGTGTTACACATTCTGCGATTGCACAGAAAGATATCGGCGGGGTGTGAAGGGATGTATGAGGGGGAGTTGGGAGTGGAGGACAAGAGGTCCAGAATGTCCGGTATTCCAGCAAGTCCCAGCACCAGCTCCAAAACAGCACCACATTTTCCACATAGAGACCTGCATCCTCTGGGACTCAACTTCAATTTCAATAACTTTAGATCCTGATTCCATCCTTTCATTTTTTTTCACCCACCCCACCTCCAGTCCCGTTATGACATGGATTGCTCTTAGCATAGCTCACCCATTTTTGCCCACTCTCAGGCCTATTACCACATTATATGGCTTGTTTTCAACAGAGGCTACCCATTCTCTGCTACCCTCAGCTGTCATTATCACTTACTCAGCTTCGCTTCTGTCCTGGGAGAAAATGAGGACTGCAGTTGCTGGAGAGCAGAGTCAAAAAGTGTGGTGCTGGAAAAGCACAGCCGGTCAGGCAGAATTTGAGGAGCTGGAGAGTCAACATTTCAAGCTCTTCAGCAGGAACCTGTTCTCGCCTACTGTAAACACTTCTCTTGTTTACCTATGCCAACACTAGATACCTTTATCGCTCTCTGAGCTCCACCTCCACCTGGCAACTCACCTCTCCTTCCCCATCCAACCCCCCCACCCCTAAACCTCATCTTTAGCATTAATACTAGCTTTTCCTAGCTGATGAAGACTCACTAGACTCAAAACATTAACTCTGTTTTCTTCCCACAGATGATGCCAGACCTGCTGCACTCTGTCAGCAATTTTTGTTTTTATTTTACAAAATGTAATACTGGACCACAGTTTCCTATGCAACTGGCATTGTTAACAATACATATTAGCTGCAGTGCATCTCTATCAGTTTGCCTATGACTGTAAGAGACATACATGAGAATTCCTAGAAGCAAGGTATTCTAACCGGAACTCTATCAACAAACACATTGAATTGGATCCCATTTACCACCCCTGAGAAAAAAAAGGAAATGACATCACCATGGGAAATGACATCACCAACCCAAGGAAACCTAAACACATAAATAAAAAGCAGGCCATACCACCAGTGCTTCATCCAGAGGCTCGCTGATGATGTTGCCTCATATGGTGACGAAATGTCTGAAATCAAACCTTCCAGCTCAGCAAGCAAACCTACATCCATTCCTGTAACGTCTGTCTGCTTTACATGTCATCCAACTAACCCAATATAAAGATTTGAAAGATGTGAAACTCAAATCTGTCACTTTGGACCATTCAGTTACAATAATGCTGCTTCAACTCACTCCCTGATAGCAATCATAACCTCTGGATCTTCTAGAATGTATGAAACTCTCTTGACTGGAACCTATCCTGTCTGAATGGCGAAACAGTTTACATTCAGTAAGTTGTAGTTATTGCAATAAACAATATGATAATATCACTAGGCTATTTATCCAGAGATCCAGGGAATGTTGTGGAATCCCATGTTTGAACCCTACATTTGCTGGTGGTGGAATCTGAACTTAAATTTTTAAAAAATCTAGAATTGGGAGTCTAATGATGACCCTGAAACCATTGGTGAAAAAAACCATCTGGTTCACTGATGCCCTTGAGTAAATGGACAATAAATGCTGGCTTAGCCTGTGATACCAACAATCCGTGAATGGATTCAGAAAAAAAAAAGCATAATTACAGAAGCTAAATTATCAGCTCCTTCTGTAGGGAGCTAGTAAAGATTAAGTTCAAAGAATATCATTACCACAACTTCTGAAATGCTGCAGAGAAGTGATTAGAACATAAAGCAGCAGGCAAGTCTGAAAATCCTGCAGGCTGAGAAGCACTCTGGTTTCTTCTTTTATAAATATCTCCTGTTTCACAAGGCCGTGCTGGCTACCAAAGAGAGAGACTGATGGTGAACACAAACAAAATATTCACTGGCCATGTATGCACCCAAAGCATTGGACTTGTTTCTGGTTGTGTCTAATATATTGATGTTAAATATGCTATTGAATCTTTTAGTAGTGGTATGAGCTCCTTTCTTCATTGTATAACCTATTTACATGAAATTGAAGCTTGGGTGTTTTTGTACATCAATTCCTGTCCTTGTCTGTGGCACATTGTTTTTTTTGCTGTATTGCGTGATTTAATTGGAACATTTTTTTCACGCAGTGTTTTTGTATTTGCAGCAAGTAAGATTCTGAGAGTGGCTCCCTCAAGATAATTACGTTGCGCTTTAGTGACAATTGAGCCATTTTATTTTAAATGGATAGTGCAGCTTGAAGAAGATCGTAAAGATCATAGCAAATATTAAGAACAATTTCCACATCTCAGTGTTCATACTAAGGATATTTAGATATCACAATGTGGCATGAGACTGTAAAAATTCAACATCACATGACTCTTTTCGTGGTTGCTAGGCAGCCAGTATTTCAATTTTTTGATCAAGGTTTGAAACTTCTTTGGAATGAGCATCATATAAAAATACACTTTTTTAATCATTGCAAGATACTGTGAACAAAATTAGCAAATTTTTCACAGGCATTGACATTGAATGAAATAAGAGTGACAGCTGCCACTGTTGGGACTATGCCCTGGTGAGGAATTAGCATATCCAGAAAACTGGAGGAGAGGAAGAAACCTTCAGGCAAGAAGAAAAAGTCTTTCAATCTGAAAGTAACGCTGAAATGGTCTTATAAAGTGACTAAGACCATGTTAGGCCCTGTCCGGTTTAGCTAGCTGTTGGAAATCATTGCCATGAATTTGTTCTTAAAGCACTAAGTGTAGGGTTGGATGAGATCGGGGTGACTGACCTTTGCCCCAACCAATGAGAAAGCTCACTCTGGATCAAGCGTCAATCAGACAGGCCTCCTGGCCAATCAGTTTCCAGAACAACAACCCAAGGCCAATGAGAGGCTGGCAGCCAATGTGACATTCAGTGCCTCTTTGAAATGCCAGGGTCTTGGTCCCACAGCAGCACCAAAGGTGAGGAGCAATGGGAAAGTAAGCCATTATTACTCAGGGTGGTCGCAGGGTAGGGGCTACAGTAAGTAAAGCTCAGCAAAATCAGAGCTGAGGTAAGGGTCTGCTCAAAGCCCCTATCTATGTACTTGATTGCCCCAAGATTGGGATAAACCAAGGTTCCCTGTCACTCCCCACCAATCTGCATGCAGACTACCCCATTGGAAAGGCTGTCACATGTCATTCCCGCTGAGATAAAATTGAAAGAGGATGAAGGCTGGCTCTTTAGGAAGAACATTCTGCCTATGGAGTAGGCGCAACAAAGGTTCACCAAACAGATTTCTGGGATAATAGGACTGGCATATGAAGAGTGACGGTATTCACCAGGCAGAGAATAACAAGGGAGATGATTAGGAAACCGATAAAATTCTAAATAGGATGAGGCAGGGGAAACTTAGGAAAGATGCACCCGGTCATCGAGTGCAGAACCAGAAGTCATCATTTAAGTATGTGATGTGGACCATTAAGGACTGAGATGAGGAGAAATTTCTTCACCCTGAGAGTAGTGAACCTGTGGAAGTCTCTACCACATGAAGTGTTGAGGCCAAAAGATTGTATGTTTTCAAGAAGAAGAAAATATAGATTTTAGGGCTCGAGGGATCAAACAGGATGGAGGGGGAGCAGGAACAGAGTACCGAGTTGAGTGATCAGCCATGATCATATCCAATGGCACACCAAGCTCAAAGACCTACTTCTGTTCCTATGTTCCATGTTTATATGTTTATTTTTAAATGGACCACTTAAAAGACTTAATTCGGCAGCAGAACAAGAAGATAGGCTCTGGGCCTCACTGCGCATAATTTAATAGCTGATTTGGAAGGGAAGGGGTTGGTATTTCCCTGGAGAGATCTTCTATACTTCCTGCCACCTACCTTGTCATTTCCATGGAGGAGAAATTTCCACACCATCGGCTGGAGATCAATTTTATTCGGACGTTGTTTTGAATGAATTGTCAAATTTGTGGCACGGCTGGGTCCTGTCCTTCTTGGCAGTATTCAAGTATCCAATAGCATTTCAGAGAAAGTTTATAGCATATTAGAACAATCCATTGATGTAAGCCAGTCTCTATTTAGCTACTTCAACTGGGTTTCTCAGTTTATTTTTTTCAATGGTCTGCATTGTATTTCTGGCCTAATTTGCATATCTATGTAGTCATAGAGTCATACAGCAAGGAAACAGGCCCTTCGGTCCAAAATATCCATGCTGACCAGTTGTCCTAAATTAATCTAGTCCCATTTGCCAGCATTTTACCCATATTCCTCTAAACCCTTCATATTTGTGTAACCATCCAGATGTTTTTTTAAAAAGTTGTAATTGTACCAACCTCAACCACTTCCTCTGGCAGCTCATTCCATACATGCACTTTGTGTGAAAATGTTACCCCTTAGATCCCTTTTAAATCTTTCACCTCTCAACTTTAAATTATGCCTTCTAGTTTTGAACTCCACTACCCTGGGGAGAAGACCATGTCTATTTATTCTATCCATGCCCCCCCATGATTTTATAAACCTCTATAAGGTCACCCCTCAACCTCCGAAGCTCCAGGGAAAACAGCCCCAGTCAATTCAGCCTCTCCCTATAGCTCAAACCCTTCAATCCTGGCAACATCCTTGTAAATATTATCTAAACATTTTTGAGTTTAACAACACCTTTCCTGTAGCAAGGAAAGTAGTCCAAAAGTGGCCTAGTCAATGTTCTGTACAGCTGCAGCATGAACTTCCAACTCCTATACTCAATGCACTGACTGCTATTACTAGTGAAAAATACATTGAAACTGCTTGCTAGAGTCCACCATGAGAACAGTGATGTCACTATTGTGATGAGAATCTGTGCCAGTCTCACGGAATGTGCTCCTGATTTAGCGAAGATCTGAAAGGAAACCTATCTTCATGAGCCTTATCTTAATGAGCTATGCTAATTTGAAGGTAAATCATCAGTTGAAACAATATGAATATCCCATAAAAAGAAGTAATGCTCTCCCATTGATGAGGCATCCAAGGGCGGATGAAAGCTCTGCTCTATGGGCTAGCTCTGGCTCATGTCCAAACATGTGACTCAAGAGCTTAACCAAAGAAAACAGAAAAACAAATCATAAACTATTCAATTAGAGAAATGCATTGCTTAAGAACACCCACTAAGCAGAGTGGGGAAATGGATTTCTTGTATTAATCACCGCCTGCACCAACAATAGCTTGGAAGAAATGCAAATTCCTTCAAACAACTCCAAGGAGGTAAACATTTAATAAAGATTTGGGAAATATTTCAAGGGTATTTTTATTCCAATGTAAAATGAGCCAGTACTGTCAATAAAACTCACTCTTCAATGACTTCCCCTTACCTTTAACTACCTGACTACTGGTATCTTCTAAATAAGTTTCCTTTTCTGTTCTAAATATGTCGATGTCTCAAAAATTATTACAAATCTGAAGTCAAAACTTTCAATTGTACTTGCAAATATTCTTGCATGCAAAATTTCACACTGAGACACACAAAGCAATATTTGGGCTCATGGCCAAAAGATTGGACAAACAGGTAGATTTTAAAGAATTGTTTATAGGAACAAAGTGAAGTATAGTGATTAAGAGATTTCAGGAGTAAACAACAGAATTTAGAGACTTTAAGGGACAGCCATCAATGATGGAGCAACTGAAATCAGGAATGTGCAAGAGGCCAGAGCTGGAAGAGCAGTTACCTTGTGAGTTGTAGAGGTTGAGGAGTTGGCAGAGGATGAGAGAGATGTAACACCATGGAGGAAGCCTCAATAAAAAATGATGAGCCAATGATGTTTGACAGCAAACCGAGAGGTAATCAGTGAATTGGACTTGGTGCAAGTTAGGACATGGGGCAGATTGCTTCTTTAACAACAGAACAGAAGTTTATTCCAAAAAGACAATAAATACTAGCTACCTAAATATAGAGTGCAGTTAGAGAAAATCTTAAAACACCTAGCAAAACAAATCTTCTATCTACTCCTCAACATCATCATGTTACAGAGATTCAAACCCAGAGAAATTAAACCTCTATATCAAATCTTTAAAGCTTTACCTTCCAACATATTTCCCAGTTATTTCCTGCAAATTGCAATGCTTCCTTACATTAATTACCACAAAATTTAGAGCTTATACTTTTTCATCTTTTAATAACAGGCAAATTTCTTACTAAACATCCCCGGTTTGGGTGTTGCACAAACTAAATATTTCCGTTGAGGTAACTGTGAATCCACTGAACTATTTTGTACTCCTTTTTTAGGAATTAAATTATATTTTGCTTTTGACCCCATTTAGGTCTCCTCCAAATGAGTCATAGAGTCACACAGCACAGTCTCTTCACTCCATCTCATCCATGCCAGCCACAAACTAAAGTAGTCCCATTTGCCTGCGCTTGGCCCATAACCTTCTAAACATTTTCTATTCATGTACTTGTCCAAATGTCTTTTAAATGTTGTAATTGTACCCACATCTACCACTTCCTCAGGCGGTTCATTCCATCTACACACTACCCTCTGTGTGAAAACATTGTCCCTCAAGTCCCTTTTAAATCTTTCCCCTCCAACCCTAAAACCACGCCTTCTAGTTTTGAACTCCCCTACCGTGGGAAAAGACTCTTGCTATTCACCTTATCTTTGCCCCTCTATAAGGTCACTCGTCAAACTTCTATGCTCCAGGGAAGAAAGTTCCAGCTTATCCATCATCTCCTTCTCACTCAAACCCTCCAGTGCCAATAACATCCTTGTAAGTCTTTTCTTGTACCCTTTCCAATTTAGTAATATGCGTTCTATGGCAGGGCAACCAGAACTGTATGCAGTACTCCAAAAGTGGCCTCACCAATAAACTGGTAAGTAGCAACATGATGCCCTACACTCAACGTTCCAATCAATGAAGGCAAGCGTGCCAAACACCTTCTTCACCATGCTGTCTACCTGTAACACCACTTTCTAGAAACTATGCAACTAAATCCCTAGGCATCTCTGTTTGACAACACTCCCCCGTGCCCTACTATTAACCATGTAAGTTCTGTCCTGCTTTGTCTTACTAAAATGTAATAGCTCACATTTAGCTAAATTAAACTCCGTCTGTCACTCCTCAGTCCATTGGCCCAGCTGATTAAGGTCCTGATTCAATTACTTTTAATAGGAGTTAAAAGCCATGGATCATTTCACTCTGAGGAATAATATTGCTATACTTTGAAATCCACAGTGGGGACAAATATAGCGATGGTCTAGCAGCGAGACTTTGAAATAATCTTCAATTTGCTGCTGTCATAATGTTTTGAAATCATCTACAGAGGGTGTCCAGTGTACCAGAATTGATGGAAAGCTTTCAGCCTTACTCACCTAAGATCCAAGATAAAGTTATCATCAGAGGCTTGCTGATGCTAAGTTCATACAGCCGCAACAGCTAAAGGACCAACTGTCACGGCTGTCTAGAACTTTAACTATTAGCATCCTGCACCCCCATCCCCTTCCCTTCCCCCACCAGGGCTGCACGGTGACTCAGTGGCTAGCACTGCTGCCTCACAGTGCCAGGGACCCAGGTTCAACTCCAGTCCTGGGTGACTGTCCATGTGGAGCCTTCACATGCTCCCCATGCCTGTGTGGGCTTCCTCCCCATGCTCTGGTTTCCTCCCAGACATGGTGGATTGGCCATGCTAAATTGTCCAGGGATGCGCGCGCTAAATAGTTTAGTCATGATAAATGTTATGGGGTTAGGCTGGGTCTGTGTGGGATGTTCTTTGGAGGGTCGTGATGGGCCAAATGGCCTCTTTCTGCATTGTAGTGATTCCGTGATTCTAAGATAAATGGCACACTCCAGGGTATTGCTCTCCCACCATCTATCAGCAATGATAATGTAACGCTGGGTTTTTTGATATCTCCACATACTTAGGCTTCACAATTACCAGCAATCTGTCTTTACTTCATTATTTGCTCTGTGGACATTGGCATTGCTGGCTAAACTAGCCTTCGTTTCCCATCCCCAATTGCTCTTGAGAAGTTGGTAGTGAGGTGCCTTCTTGAATCACAGCAGTCTTTTCCGGGCTAGGTAAAGCCACACTGCTGTGACAGAGGGATTTCCAGGATTTTGACCCAGCATCATTGAAAGAGTGGTGATAATATTAAAATTAGATTATCATAGTTTCTTTATCTTTATGAGGACAAGCACACCATCTTTTAATTAGGCCCAGTACAGTTTTATGTTCACAAACTAGAGTTTAACAATTTCTGATCATTACCGCCCTCTTCATTTTGTTTTGGGATATCAGCTATGATGGTCATAACACCGTTACCACTTTTAGGACTGTATTTTCTTTTCTTTAATCTTGTACCTCCATTGTTCCTTTTGCCTTTCAGGAACTACCCCTTTGTCATTTTACCTCTATATTGTGTCATTACATTTAGATCTTTTCTCTCCTCCTCACCTTCCCCCACCATTATCCACTGTTGCCAAAACATGTTACATCTTTAACTTCTTCCAGTTCTAATGAATGGACAATATGGAACAATGCTAATTCTCATTTTGTCTGCAAAAATGATGCTAGATCTGTTGAGTGTTTCCAACTTCCCTGCTTTTATTTTACATTGTCAGTTTTGTGGGATTTAGGATTCTTTATTGTGTTGATTGAAATGATAACAGCGAAAAATGCATAGGAATCACTTACTGAGCTGTATTATAGCAATGTGCTTCAAATCATGCCATTCAGTGTTGTACACTATAAATTGTACTTTTTGTTTAAATAATGAACAAACATGGTTTGTGCAGGGGAGGTAATGCCTCACTAACTTGATCAGGTTTTTTGAGAAGGTGACAAAGATGATTGATGAGGGAAAGGCGGTTGATGTTCTCTACATGGACTTCAGTAAAGCCTTTGCTAATTGGTACCTGGGACTTCGATGTTGTGGCCATTTCGGAGACATGGAAAGAGCAGGGTGAGGAATGGATGTTGCAGGTTCCAGGGTATAGATCTTTCATTAAGACCAGGCAAGGCGGTAAAAGAGGGGGAGGTGTGGCCTTGTTAGTCAAGGATAGTATAACGGTGGCTGAAAGAACTTTTGACGAGGGCTCATCTACTGAGGTAGTGTGGGTTGAGGTTAGAAACAGGAGAGGAGAGGTCACACTGCTTGGAGTATTTTATAGGCCTCTGCAGAGTTCCAGGGAGATGGAAGAGAGGGTTCGCATAATTATACTGGGTAGGAGTGAAAGGAACAGGGTGGTCATTATGGGGACTTTAACTTCCCCAACATTGATTGAAAATGCTATAACTCTTGTATGTTGGATGGATCAATTTTGTCCAATGTGTACAGGAAGGTTTCCTGGCACAGTATGTCGAAGGGCCGACAAGAGGGGAGGCCACACTGGATCTGGTGCTTGGTAATGAAATAGGCCAGGTGTTTGATTTAGTTGTAGGTAAGCACTTTGGAGAGAGTGACCATAATTCAGTTACGTTTAGTTTAGCGATGGAAAGGGATAGGTACATGCCACAGGTCAAGAGTTACTGATGGGGCAAGGGCAATATAATATGATTAGGCAAGAATTAGGATGCATAGAATGGGGTAGCAAAATGTGGGGCATGTAGACAATGGAAATGTGGAGCTGGTTTAAAGAACAGATATTACATGTCCTTGAGAGGTATGTCCCTATCAGGCAGGGAGGAAGCGATAAGATAAGGGAACCATGGTTTACTACAAAAATTGCATCTCTTGTTAAGCAGAAGAAGGAGGCTTATGTGTTGATGAGTCAAGATGGTTCAGATGAGGCGATGGAGAGTTACAGATCAGCTAGGAAGGCTTTAAAGAGAGAGTTAAGAAGAGCAAAGAGAGGACACGAACAGTCTTTAGCAAATAGAATAAAGGAGAACCCTAAAACTTTCTATAGGTATGTGAGGAATAAGAGGATGACTAGGGTAGGAATAGGGCAACAGGTCAGGCAGCATCCAAGAAACCTGAGGAAGGGCTTATGCCCGAAATGTCGATTCTCCTGTTCCTTGGATGCTGCCTGACCTGCTGCGCTTTTCCAGCAACACATTTTCAGCTCTGATCTCCAGCATCTGCAGTCCTCATTTTCTCCTAGGAATAGGGCAAGTCAAAGGCAGAAGTGAGAAGTTGAAGTTGGACCCTGTGGAGATCACAGAGGTGCTAAACAAACATTTCTCATCGGTTTTCACTCAGGAAAAGGAGAATATTGTAGAGGAGAAGAATGAGGTACGAGGTATTAGACTAGAAAGGATTGAGGGTAATTACAAACAGGTATCATCAATTCTAGAAGGAGTGAAAGTAGACAAGTCCCTTGGGCCGGATGGGATTTATCCGAGGATTCTCTGGGAAGCTAGGGAGGAGATAGCAGAGCCTTTGGCTTTGATATTTGAGTCATCATTGTCTACAGGTTTAGTACCAGAGGACTGGAAAATTGCAAATGTTGTGTCCTTGTTCAAGAAGGGCAGAAGAGATGACCCAGGTAATTGTAGACCAGTGAGCCTTACTTCTGTTGTAAGAAAGGTTTTGGAAAGGATTACAAGAAATTAGATTTATAATCATCTAGCAAGCAGCAATTTGATTTCAGATAGTCAACATGGTTTCATCAAGGGCAGGTCGTGTCTCACAAACCTCATTGAGTTTTTTGAGAAGGTGACCAAGCATGTAGATGAAGGTAGGGCAGTTGACGTGGTAAACATGGACTTCAGTAAAGCCTTTGATAAGGTTCCACATGGTAGGCTGTTGGAGAAAATGCACAGGCATGGGATTAAGGGTAATTTAGCAGTTTGGATTAGAAACTGGCTTTCTGAAAGAAAGCAGTGAGTGGTGGTTGATGGAAAATATTCAGCTTGGAGTCCGGTTACTAGTGGTGTGCCTCAAGGATCTGTTTTGGGACCACTACTGTTTATCATTTTTATAAATGACTTAGCCGCAGGCATAGGTGGATGGATTAGTAAATTTGCAGATGACACTAAAGTCGACGGAGTAGTGGACGGTTTGGAAGAATGTTACAGATTGCAGGGGGACTTAGATAAACTGCAGGATTGGGCTGAGAGGTGGCAAATAGAGTTCAATGCAGCTAAATATGAGGTGATGAATTTTGGGAAGAATAACAGGAAGGCAGAGTACTGGGTCAATGGAAAGATTCTTGGTAGTGTGGATGTGCAGAGAGATCTTGCAGTCCATGTACATAGATCCCTGAAAGTTGCCACCCAGGTTGATAGTGCTGTTAAGAAGGCATACAGTGTGTTAGGTTTCATTTGCAGAGGGATTGTGTTCTGGACCCACAATATTATGCTGCAACTATACAAAACACTAGTGCGGCCACACTTGGAATATTGTGTACACTTCTCATCATCGTATTTCAGGAAGGATATGGAAGCATTGGAAAAGGTGCAGAGGAGATTTACCAGGATGTTGCCTGGTCTGGAGGGAAGGTCTTATAGGAAAGGCTGAGAGACTTGGGTCTGTTCTCACTGCAAAGAAGAAGGCTAAGAGAGGATTTGATAGAGACATACAAGATGTTCAGTGGATTAAATAGGGTAGCCAGTGAAAGTCTTTTTCCTTGGATGATGACATCAGCTTGTACGAGGAGGCATAGCTACAAATTGAGGGGTAATAGATTTAAGACAAATGTCAGAGGCAGGTTCGTTACTCAGAGAATGGTAAGGGGGTGGAATGTCCTGCCTGCCAATGTAGTTAACTCAGCCACATTAGGGAGATTTAAACAATCCTTGGATAAGCACATGGATGATGATGGGATAGTATAGGGGGACGATAGATACAGAACTCATTGGAGACAGAGTGGAGCAGTGGAAAGATGCTTTTCGGAATGAAGGGTTTTGACCTGAGGTGTTCCCCGGTGGCAGTGCTAGTCCTCTGCTTCAAGTGAAGACAGTTTAAGTATGGAAGGGCAAAATGTGTCAATGCAGACTTGGAGGGCCGAAGGGCCTGTTCCTGTGCTATATTGTTCTTGTAAACTTTAGACTTTTGACTAACTTGTACTAAAAATGCATTAAGACATTAATTCATAAATGGCTTCAGGAAATTGTATGTAGCACAAATAAACCTTTCTGTCAATATCAACATGTCCTTCTTGTTGGCAAAAGTGAGGACTGCAGATGCTAGAGATCAGTGTCAAGATTAGAGTGGTGCTGGAAAAGTACAGCAAGTCAGCAGCACCTGACCTGCAGTGCTTTTCCAGCACCACTCTAATCACATCCTTTTTGTTGTTTATTGAGTGAGGATTTGACTAACCAGCAATAATTAATAACAATTATTACAGGCGAAATTATTATAACAGCTAATAATTGTCATTTTGAAATTAAATTTGATGTTCTAGAGCAATCATGTAGGAAAATTTCACATTTATGAAATGCACGATTCAGCATTTAATGACCCATAATGTACAATTTTTTACAACCCCTGTGATAAATACCATTTTGTAATCATAATAATATTTAATATTACATAATTCTGCCTCATTTATCCTGGTTTTCTTCACTTATAGCCACATTTTGATGTGCAACAATTTCAAATACTTAGTGATTCTAGTTTTAAGATCCTTAATAAAATGCTGCCCTTTAACCATGGTTTATGTGTACTCTTCCATTCAGAAAAAAAGGCACACAGTTAAAATGTTCCACAAATTATTCATTACTTTCAAACTAATGAATGGTCACCGGGTATAGTAAAGCCTTATTTATGGTGTGAGAGTGACAGCTACACTGAAGATACAGAGATAAAAGGAAAATGATTCATCTCAACAGTAAGAGCTCCAAGTACAGTCTGTCCAACATTATAAATGTTGCGTTAAAGTAGCTTTCACTCCTAAAGAATAGACTGCAGATCAACGTTTTTTTCATTCAATGTATCAAAACTTTACATTAACGGGTTGAATGGTGGTACATAGTTTTCCTCAAATGTTCATATAAAATAATTGCTATGTTCAGATTTTTTTCTGAAGTCATAATATTCTCAGGTTAAATGCATCATTCATTTCTGTTTTTTATCCTTTACATTGACTCTCATTGCACTAAATATTTCATTTCGTCAATCATTATTATATAATTTTACAGGCAAAAATGGATTGTGACATTTTCAAAAATCAAATAATTCACAGTTATTCAGAATTTCAAAGTTTGTATAATCTGAGCAGAATTAAAACCCTTTTTTCAGAATTCCCTCTGATATAAAATATTTTGATTTGTCTTTAATTAATATATGATAATCAATTGACACTTTGTTCAGAGAAATGTCCTTTAATTATTCATTCCTTTAATAGCTTTCTGCTCATGAGAAATGTTTAGTATTTGTTTCACACATAAATTTCATATTTTGTGTATACATTTATTGGATATATAAAGAAATGTCTTTTAATTCATTATTACACTGAATAGCCAAGGGTAAACCTTTTATACAATACTAAAGCTAAAATATCAATGTTCCATTAATTTGGATGTTTTACGGTACATTTACTTGGAAAAAGTTTCTGAGCATTCCCTTCAGATGACTGTTACTGATGCCATAGTGCCATTACCTACTGTTTGATGCTGCAATTACTATGGTTTCTTGCCTGACTTCATCCTTTAATGCTGTGCGAAATGCACAACCCAATTCTAATACAACATAAAAAACAGAAAAACGTATCTCCATATGTCACAGAATCAACACAGAATTTTGATACCACAGAAAAGCCAGAGAAGTATTTTTTTTTTAATTCACTAATTGATGTGGGCATCACTGGCTAGGCATGCATTTATTGCCCAACCCTATTTGCCCTTGAGAAGGTGGAATGGTAAGCTTCCTTTGTGATCTGCTGAAATCCATTTGGTGAAGGTACACCCACATTGCCATAAGGGAGGAAGTTCCATGATTTTGACCCAAGCCTGGCTATTGTTCAGGTCTTACCCATTGTTTGATTACAACCCAAAATTGGGGCGCCACACCTCCCTGCAGCATGAACAGTGGTGACTTCCAGCACTGCCTCTCCAGTATGTGGATATGCAATGCTTTACCATTGGTGAACATTCCACTTCTTCCACTTTGAAGGAGGGAAGGTCACTGATGAAGCAGCTGAAGGTGATTAGACTCAGGATGCTAACATGTGCAGTTATGGCTGGAAACTAATGGCCTCCAACAATCACAATCATCCTGCTCTGTGCCGTGTCTGACTCCAACCAGCAGAGAATTGTCTCTCTGGTACCCATTGACACCAATTTTGCTGGGGCACTTTGATGTCACACTTAGGCAAATGAGACTCTGAGACCCTCTCGCCTCCCTACTTGATCCATTTTTGTAAAACAAGCACCTCAACTATTTTTGTAAAATAATTAACTTGTAAGGTCGATTTGTGCATTACCTAGAAAATTTACAAATTATGTTCCTCACTAATTGTCAACGGTGACACTTAGCATCCCTACAGTGTGGAAGCAGGCCATGAGGCCCATCGAGTCCACACTGTCCCTCTGAAGACCATCCCAACCAAACACACCCCCTACCCAATCCCTGTACCTCTGCATTTCCCATGGCTAAGCCACCTAGACTGCACATCCTTGGACAACATGGGTACTTTAGCATAGCTAATCCACCTAACCTGCACGTCTTAGGACTGTGGGGGGGAAACTGGAATACCTGGAAGAAATTCAAACAGACACGGGGAAGAATGTGCAAACTTCACACAGACAGGTGTGGAATCGAGAGTGGAATTGAATCCAGGTCACTGGCACTGTGAAGCAGGAAAGCTAACACTGAGCCACTGTGCTGCACCCTCACAGGATATGAGCCATGATGTGCTCTGAGATGAGTTTCTCACAATTCAGTCAGACTTGATGCAAAAGCTGAGCACTTCTCATTGCACTTTAATTAAATACAATAGTACATTATAAAATGACATCAAAATGAAATTAAAATTGATGTCAAAATCTGAAATTGGTACTTGAGTTCATTGAATAATGGTCAAGTCACTTCAAGCCATCCCACAGATGTGCACTTCAGCATTGTGATTACAACATACCTTGTTGTAGAAACAATTGACAGCAGGAATAAATTGGCAGTTATAAAATACTGCCAGCATACCATCAGTCCTTCTAACATACATCAATGGCAGGTGGTAAGAGCATAACTCATGGTCAGCCATGTTATGAAAACAAATTGGACCCCCTACCACTAGCTACAGGCTACAACATGCAAGTCTAAAGATGTGCAGGTTTGGTGGATTGGCCATACCAAATTGCCCATAGTTTCCAGAGATCTGTAGGTGAGATGAATTAGCCATTGGAAATGCAGGATTACAGGGACAGGGTAGGGGGGTGAGTCTGGATGAGATACTGTTTGGAGGGTCAGTGTGGACTCGATCCACACGACAGGGATTCAATGATTCTATGAAGTGTATGTATGTTATGACAGTCAGGGAACCAGTTGAAACACCCAGCTTGACAGCTGTGTGCAGCAGATTGATGTCAATACCATGGGGTTCAGTCTCTGTTCTGGTTGCAGTATATTTAGGACCGAGCTTCTTCCCTCCCATCGTGGCAATTGCAGTGCTGAAGGTCAGACCCACCTTCAAGTAGAGCACTGAAGAATAGGGAGGTCTACCTGTGCCAGTCATTAAATCATCCAGCTTCCTTCCTTTTTCCCCTAGCCCCACAATTTGTTTTATTCCTCTAGATACATGTTTGCTTTTCTTGCTACAACATCTTTTAGTAGTCTTTAGGATTATTCTGGAGTTCGTGGTTATCAAGATTTTGTTGACTGCTTGAGCCTTTTGAGTTTTGGTTCACCATTATTCCTGAGCTGAGAAAGATGCGAAAAACATTCTAACCAGGAATACAAATACATGCAGCAAACAGCCTGGAGGCCAACTTGAATGCTTAGATCTCAACAGGGGAAAAAAAATCTTTCACTGGCTGCTTTAATTCCTCACACAGGGGTGGTTGGAGTGCAGAAACTCTGCATGCATCTCATGCATGTTCATCTTCCCCACCCCCCCCCCCCCCCTCCCGTGAATACAGAGATCAATCTTTGCCCTACTATTAATGCCTCTCCGTGAAGGACCATTCTTCGCTACTACTGCAGACTGAAACAAAAGACACTTCAGGAGATATAATCATTGCTGCCTAGCTCCTTTTCCTGGGTCATCACAATGTAGTTCATTCCTTTTATTTCACACATCTCTTTTCCTTTGTCCAGTGTTCCTTTATGCCTCATTGAATCCATTAGGCCCATTATAGTGTGCTTTTGAAAACTCTTCTAAGCGCAACCAATGGCAGAATCTAAGCTGCTGGCATCAGGGTAAGTCAGGCTTCTTCTAATGTGAGGGAAAGTGCACAAAATGCAAAGGTGGAAGGATCTATGGCTTGAGTTCATTTTTCAAACTGATTTACAACAGTGAATTTTTAATTTTAAAAGTTGTCCATTAACCATTTCAAAGTGACATTTCTGTCAATGTTGCCCAACTGTATTTGAGGCACTGATAGATGTAACTAGTATGACTTTGAATGTTCATTTAAACAGTTTTTTTTACAGTAAATAGACCACAATTATCAGCTACATTGGTGACAGTTTTTCTCTGAAACAAGGGTTAGTTATCACTGAAAGTAATGTGTCCAGTAAACTCAAATGTTATGGCTGTAGTGAAAATGGATTAGCAATCTTCAACTTCATTCATCTGACATTAATATCGGAGACTTCTGTAGACAAAAAATGCTTTTATAAAGGGCAAATTCACATTTAAATTAGCTGTTGTGATTACCTGACTAGGTTGAGATATGTTCATGAAATGAATAAGCAAGGATCAGTCAAAGCCAAAATTAACATTGTTATAAATAGGCACTGAATCTATATCTTCTGATTAATTCAAACCATTCTGGAACTTATATGTTGTTTGATAAATTTTCTGCAGAGTATTCAGTTTGGAAAAACAATGAGTATTCTCAGAAATATACAAATAGATATTTATCAGCAACTATGTTTGAGCTGCAGCTAAGAAAAATTCATTTGTAAGCAAGAACTGAAGACATTCTCTCTGCCAATCTCACTCTCTCTCCCTCTCCCTGTGTCAGTTTCTCCCACTGTCTCTCTCACTCTCATCAAGCTAAGAAATCAGTGCCTGGTGAACAACCAACTTGGAACAATAGCTCTCACTGACAGCTTAGGATATCTGCAAACATTACCTTTGCTGATCTAACAGGCCAAGAGCAGTTGGGACTCAAACTTGACGCACACCAGTGAAGAATTCTCAGAATTTTGAACTGTGATGGGTTTATTTACCTGTCTGTATTCAATACCCATGAGACCCCCAACTTTGCAAATACCTTACTGATGTCACAGTTTCTTATTTTTCTTTTATATTTTCTTTACCTTTTCTACTTTGATTAGGAATAAAACTCCATTCTTTCCCCCAAGGAAATTTTGGAATCACCTTGCCTTCATTTTTGACCGAGTTAACTAAGTATAACTGAATTGTTGAAAAGTAAAAATATTTGTCCAATCAACTGAGAGGGGGTTAAACAGAGAGGAACTAATCACCCCTCCTGACAATATGTAGAATGAGCCATGGTCGGAATCTTTCTGCTATAGTATGGAAGGAGACTAATACTCGTGAAATTAGGCATTTGTAATTTCTTGTATTGCAAACAGCACAACAAATGGTCACAACTACAGTGGTATACCAGGTTATGATCACTGATACATCAGTTTAGTTCTACATTCATGCAGGTAATAAAAGTCTACAAATAACATCCGCCATGATTTTATTGCAGATATTATTTTGATGTGAATCTTACTACAGACTGTTACTTATAGAGAAACCTCAGAAACCAATCTGTATTCTTTACTGTAACTAAACAGGCTGCTGTAGAATCTAGATGAACTACATTTCAGACTGTGCTTACAAACATTAAAGGAAGACTGGGATAAACCAGGATTACTACATTGCTGCTTATTAACTTGTTGCATCGTGGTTTGTCATCAAGTTAAAGCATTCCCAAAAGTCTCACCAGAGAAGTTTTGATCAAGTAGAGAAACGTGTAGGTACAAATTTTTATTATCATAAAATAAATTAGGGTAGACTATTATTTAATTCATTGCTAGTATTCTAAAAGATTTCGATCACAATACTGTTCCATTTTTTCTGCATCAGCTGAAATATAGTGTGCAAATATATTGTGTCACTATCATTTGACATGGCTTTGTAACTTCAATTTTTTTAAGAGATATATACATATAAAAAATTACTTGTCGTCATGCATGGTTTAAATTTAGAAGTTAAGAAATCACAGAGTGAGGAGATAACATTTCAGCTTTGGCTTGTATTCACATGTGCCTGCTTTCAGTAAGCAAGGTTTCCCTGTTGTTAGTTGGGTCACCAGAGAAAACAGCATGTGAAAAAGAACGCTCTGTTGAGGAAAATCTGTTCACTTTGTAAACATTGAATGGTATTCACCATAATCATGAACGAACGTGTATCTCTGACAATTCTTCCCCTACAGCTAAAGATGTTAGTACAACAATGTGCGGTAAGAGGGTGTGATTTATCAAAAGCACAACATTAAGTATGTAAAAAAGGCAATCCAATGAAAAGCCTCTATACAAATTCATGACATATTACTGACTTGCTTTCTTCAGATCCACACTAACAGTGATAAAATATTAAAAATAAAAAACAGTCCTATAACATAATGCAATGACAGTTTATTTCCATGTATGCCAGGGCTATTTTCTTTGGAAAGATGAGAAAGCTATTTTAATTGTGATACTGGTGTGATTGGCTTTGACAAATAAAATTACCCAAAACTATTGAAGTAATAATAGTAATGAGGCAGAAGCAAAATTAAACACTAGTGACATCAAAACGCGTTGAATATTATCACTTGGAAGGAAGCGACTAGGTTTTACTGAGGAAATTATATATGTGCCATAAATGTTTCAATTGTTTCAAGTGTTAAATATAAATTAATACATATAAGCTCACCTTTCCAGTGGACTTTGGTCCCTTCCAAATGCAGAAATAACAGATAATCCAAGCAGCAAGAAGACAAAGAGCCAGTTCCCATCGTATGCTTCCGATATGGTCAATTCCACTTGATAATCCGAGCACTCTATGCCTGAGGATCATTAATAATGTTTAATTAAAAATCTCTTGTAATAAATCTTTTCTATCACATGTTACAAATGTTGGGTTTGGTTATGTTCTGCCAGATTTTCTTTTCAACTAAAATGTACCAGTGTTTGGAAATTTATGTGAAAGAAGATTTTCAGTCTTATCGTCCTGTCCAGAATCACCATACAGTTTAAACTGCTGTATGCCAATGAAACACTTTTGAAGTTTATAACCCATTATAAGTTACGTATGAACGGTTTACCACTTGATTAACTCTATCTAGATATACTTAAAAGTGCACTTCATATCTTGATGAAAGCTCCATAGGTCACAACCTAGGTAAGCTGCCTTTATAGAATTCTATTACATTAACTTTGATATGATCCCAGCTGATGTTACTACCAGACAAATTAGATTCCAGAATGAGATCAAGCTTGATAGCTTATCTTGTTTTTTTTTAACCATTGTGGTCTTTCACTGAAACTCAAACACACAAAATTGCAGATTTGATTTTGACAATAAGACAGAATTTTATTATGCATAATAAAAATCGATACAATAAAACAAATCAAACTATCTGCACATAACAGAGTTTGAAACACGTGACAAAAGAAAATTACATCTATTCCCAAGCACCACCACTTTACAGTTACTCAAAATCAGAGAAACGTCCCTTCCTAATCAAATCTGTAGGTTTGACAACTGCTTTTTTTTTATCTCAGTTCCCATCAGCTGTGTATATTTTCTGTGAATCCTCACACAATTGGTATCTTAGTGAAATAACTCCAGAGGCTGGTATCCCATCACCGAGTCACCTTTTACTTGCATATCCTTGACACTGATCTCAGCCAGCTCTCAGAGTGAACAGGATGGCTGACACTCTTACAGTCATAGACTCATAGAGACATACAGCACAGGAACAGACCATACAGTCTAACTCATCTGACCAGATATCTTAAACTAATCTAGTCCCATCTGCCAGAACTTGGCCCACATCTCTCTAAATCCTTTCTATTCATATACCCATCCAGACACCTTTCAAAATACCAACCTCCACCACTTACTCTGGCAACTCAGTCCATACATGCACACCCTTTGTGTGAAAAGGTTGCCCCTAGGTCCCTCTCACACTAGGCCTATGCTCTCTAGTTCTGGATTCTCCCGTCCCAAGGCAAAGACTTATCTATTTATCCTATGCATGCCCCTCATGGTTTTATAAACCTCCATAAGGTCACCTCTCAGCTTCCGATGCTCCAGGGAAAATAGCCCCAGCCTATTTGGCCTCTCCCTATAGCTCAAACCTTCCAACACTGGCAACAGGAGAAAGTGAGGAAAGCCGATGCTGGAGATCAGAGCTGAAAAATGTGTTGCTGGAAAAGCTCAGCAGGTCAGGCAGCATCCAAGGAGCAGGAGAATCGATGTTTCGGGCATAATTTTTCAACACTGGAAACATCCTCGTAAATCTTTTCTGAACCCTTTCAAGTTTCACAGCATCCTTTCTATTCTCTTGTTCTTCTCTGTCAGCCAAGACTCCCTGATTGGACCAGATTAACAGCCCCAATGAGGAAACTCATATTTCTCATTATTCATAACCTTGTTACAATCACTGCACACCTCCCACTCTGAGTCCGAGGACGAAGGCAAGTTCATAATTTTCTTGCTCCTCCTGGGGCATTGTAGCACCGGGTCTGATTCCTCCAACTCTGCCTCGGATACGTGCTGCCTGGAATGCACTGTAGGTCGTCTCTTGAGCCCGGAGTGTCTCAGAAAAAAATTCATCTTCTTCTTCAGGTCACACAGGCATTGATGGAGCAACATCTGCCACGTCCATTTCAGATTCCAAAGTATTTTCAATGCTTGACAGAGAGAGAGAATCCACAAGTTCCGGAATGTCCAAAAAAGATGTTGATGAACTGGCATATTTTGCTCCTGTACCGTTTTCAAATTTGCAGCTTTCATATGGTCCATGTGCTTGTTCAGGACCATTGCATGTACTCAAACTTTATACTTCACTGAACCTGACCTCGTGTCGACCATGCTTCTTACCCATGCAGGGCCATTCCCATGTCTTAAGCCAAGCTTAATTCCCTATAGTAAACTGCCTGTCACACTTAGCGGAGTCTAGTGTCTAGCATTGGCGTTCCTGATGCTGTTGTACCCTCCCCCAACTCAGGTGCAGGAAAATCAGATTTAACTTGCTGTGGAATCTTCTTCCTATTGACAACTCTGCTGGAGCTATCCCAATAGTTGAATGAGGGGTGACCCGAAAATCCAATAGGACCCAGGACAGTTTGGTATCTAGTGAAGCTGTAGACTGTTTTTTTAAGCCTGCCTTCAAAGTTTGGACTGCTCTTCCCACCAGACCTTTGGATGATGGATGGTATGTCGAATATCATTTGACTTTAGGACATCATCAAACTCTCTGCTGGTATATGATGGTCCGTTTATCTGTGGCCAACACTTCCAGAAACCCATGTATTGCAACAGATACATGCAGTTTTTCTATGGTTGTCCCCACCAACGCAGCTATGTCTGCATCCAATCCTAGCTAGCAGACATAACCTTTTGCCGACATCTCCATTTTAGAAACCCAAGTGACCCTGGTGGAGTTCAGCCAATATCTAGCGGTGACTTTTGCTCGGGACAATCACTCTTGCCCATATCAGCCCGTACCATCATCTACTGCGATCTGGTCTCTCTGGGTCCAATTCTGGTTGTGACAACCCTTTGGTTTCCTCCACCCCCACCAGCTGTTTCAGTTTGTTCAGGTCAGGATCTTTCAGCATCCAAAGTCTGATATTGTCAGCTGAGACGGGAAGTGCGTCCAGAAAACCATTACGGACTCTTCCAGTGGCAGTACCACCACTGATGTATTTGCCAATGGGAGGCAGCTCAATGCATCTGCATTTGCTACTTGGCCTCCTGGACGATGTTACAACTTGTAATTATATGCACTTAGTATTAGAGCCCACTACTGCCTTGTCTTCTTCAAGTAGAACTAGCAGGGGTTTGTGATCTGTTATTATCAAGAGTTTACATCTATAGAGGTATTGGTGGAACCTCCTGACTCCAAATATAACACCCACACCCTCCTCCTCTACGTGGATGTACCTATGTTCTACATTAGTCAAAGCCCTAGATGCATACACGATTGTGTGTTCCTCTCCATTGGACAATCTATGAGCTAGGAGGCACCACATACACCAGATCTCCCTTGAGATAACGGTCTACCAACATCTTTGAGGATGATTGCTGTTTCTTCACTTCCGTGAAAGCTGTGGCTTGGCAACCATTTCAAGGCTGACCCTTTTTTAAGAGCTAACGCAAAGGTGTCAGAATGGAGGCCAGGTTATATATGAACTTTCCGTAATAATTCAACAGTCAAAGAAGGATCTAAGCACGGCATGGGAGAAAGGTTTAAGGACTATATCCAAGTTTTCTAAGTGGTCCTCATTGGTCTTCCTTGTTATTAGCACATCATCCAGATAAGTGGAAACCTAGGGGAGACCTTGAAAAGTGATTTCCATCGTCCGCTGAAAGATTACACAGGCTGACGATACCCCAAATGGCAGTCTCATATATTGGTACGAACCCTGATGGGTATTAACTACAGCATAATTCTGGGAATACCCTGCAACTCATACGTTACACTTGCTGCATTTTCCAATGAGACAGCCAACTGTAGTGCCTGTTTGAAGTCCAGTTGGTCATTAATCCAACATCCCAAACAGTCTCTCAGAATCTCATGAAGGGTTAAACCAAAGTTACATATGTCTCTGTCAGTTGTCTCATCCTAGTCAAAAATCTCAATACAGATTCTCCTGGTTCTCAAATTGCTGAGTAAAATCGATAGTGTCTCAAAATTAGAGGAGGCTTGGCGTTGTAATATTCCTTCATGAAATCCGCCAACTCTTTAAAGTATCTGGTACCTCAGGAAAGGTCGGGCTCCTAATAAATGAAAAAGCTGTGGGTGCACAAGCTGTCAGGAGAATTACTTGTTGCTTTTCATCTGCCCCAAAGCCATTTGCTTAGACCTTAGTGAAATAATTTTACAGAGACCAGTACCCCATCACTAACTCACCTATTATTTACACATGGAGAGTCCTTAGCACTGATCGTGCCAGCTCTCTGAATGAACAGGATGTCTGACATGACTGTCTTATCTGACCACCAGCGGTCCCTGATTGGACCAGCTTAATAGTTCCAGTCAGGGAGCTCATATTCTGTTAAGTCCATCTGGCTGACCTTGGTGCAATAACTTACATTTAGATTTGAATAACTAATGCAGATTTCTAAGCAAATATTCCATGATCTGTATGTTTACAAACTGTTCCCTTCCCTTCTGGAAGAAACTATCTGCATCTGACTTCAGTCAGATCTCCATCAAACTATGTAAAAGATTTACAATCTCTGGGATTTTCTCAGCTAAAATCGATCCTTGATTATTCTAAACCCGAAAGTAGGCTAATTTATTTCAATATTTACTCTCTCCTGTAGTAAAACCCCAAAATATAAACTAACTTCCTTTAGCAATCCAGGAGGAACTGACAGTTTTTAAATCAGACTTGCCGAAAAACTGACTGAATTAATCTTTAACCTCCTTTGTTCAAAAAAAGACCAATACCAATATGCCACTAGTTTTAAATCCAAACCTCAAAAGCAAATACAAATAAAATACTTAAATACTTAATCTGTTTCGCGTCAACAGGTTAATTAGGTTTCCCCAAACATAAAGTTTTCACTATGCAATACAGTTTTTGGACCACAATCATTGAGGATTGGAGAGTGTTCACAAAATTATGGCGTACAGACATATCGATGCAATTGGTAAGCCAAACAATCCACAGGCACCAGAAGAAATCCCGCAACACAGTTAAAGGATCAGCCCTTTTACCAAACAGCCAAAAACAAGACTAAAGTGACCTCCTCAGCGCACCATTAAATACTAGATACTCAGTCAGTAATATTTTTGTTTCAATTTATCATATCCATCAGAGTAAATATAAGGTGTGCATGCTAGGAGTGGGGATCATGGATAGAGAATTTCTAAATATTAGGGACGAGAGAACCAAAGGCTAATATTGTAATAAAAGAATTGAGTGTGACGGAGGTCACTTAGATTATGAACTGTCAAAGCAGAAAGAGGGAAAATAAATGTGTAAGGGCTGTCAGAAAGCTCATTGACCGCCCAATACTGACTCCTAGGTTCAGTTTTTGGGCTATGAGGCTGTACTAACGTCATCTGTAAAAGGCAGCCGACTAAAGGCTGGAGCAAATTTTGTTGTTGGCGAGATATAGTCTCATGCTAGCACATTATGTAAAAGTTTAATAATATCCATGACCATCAATGGGTTTAAGGAAAAGTGGGAAAGCAATGAAGAAAACCACCTTAAATGTCCATCAAATAGTCATGGAACATCATTGAAAATCTAAGAGGAGGCTTAATTTGGCAGTGCCATTTCCAAATTGAGCAAAGGGATGGAGATATGGGATTAACCTGCACAGTTTAATTCGAATGGAACCAGCACACCGGTTTCACGCTAAGTATTTGCAGTCTGCAGCCAGTGCTAACTATGCAGTGACTGCCCATCTCAGCAGTTAGCCCAATATCAAGGGAGGCCTGCGTCAGTTAAAGCTAGCCTGTACTACTTAAAGTTCACCTGAAGCTCGAAAAGGAGGTGAATTGTGACTGGGCAGGTGCTGGGTAAGGCATATGCCCTTCAGGTAAACTCCCCAAAGGAAGTGATAAGATGGTGGTGTAGTGGTAACATCACTGTATCTATATTCCAGACCAGCACGAGATAAAGGCAAGGTACCGTGGTTGCTAGAAATCTGAAACAAACACAGAGATGGCTGGAGAAACTCAGCAGGTTTGGCAGCATCTGAGGAGAAACAGAGTGAACATTTTGAGTTCAGTCTGACACTTTCTCAGAACTAAACAATATTAACTCTAATACCCTGAAGGCTCAGTTTCAAATCCCATCGTTGCAACTTATGGAATTTTAATTCAATTAATATCAATCACAATAATAGAAACTTATGAAACTATCATTGTTGTTAAAGTAGTCATGATTTGGAGATGCCGGTGTTGGACTGGGGTGTACAAAGTTAAAAATCACACAACACCAGGTTTAATTGGAAGCACACTAGCTTTCGGAGCGACGCTCCTTCATCAGGTGATAGTGGAGGGCTCAATCCTAACACAGAATTTATAGCAAAAATTTACAGTGTGATGTAACTGAAATTATACATTGAAAAATTGATTGTCTGTTAAGCCTTTCATCTGTTAGAATACAGTGATAGTTTCACTTCCTTCATGTGTAAATCACAAAACTTTTTTTTAAAGTTGCATTCTCGGGTTAGCTGTTAGCAATGGTGATAGGTAGACAATATGTTGAAGGTGTTGGCCCCCTGTGTTCTCTGTCTATGCCATAATGTTTAGATTGATTCTAATCTAAAAAGTGAGATAACAGAGGTCAACATATTGTCTAGCTGTCACCATTGTTAACAGCTAACCCGAGAATGCAACTTTTAAAAAAAAAGGTTTTGTGATTTACACATGAAAGAAGTGAAACTATCACTGTATTCTAACAGATGAAAGGCTTAACGGACAATCAATTTTTCAACGTATAATTTCAGTTACATCACACTGTAAATTTTTGCTATAAATTCTGTGTTACAATCGAGCCCTCCACTATCACCTGATGAAGGAGCGTCGCTCCGAAAGCTAGTGTGCTTCCAATTAAACCTGTTGGACTTTAACCTGGTGTTGCATGATTTTTAACATTGTTGTGAAAAATCTGTTTGAGTCACTTTTTCGGGAGTGAAACCTGTAATCCTTATCTGATCTGGACTGCAGCTGACTCCTGATTGATATGAAATGGCTAAGCAAGCCACTCAGTTCATGGCAATTCAGAATGAGCAACAAATACTGGCCATTCCACATTCCAAGAAAGAATAAAAATACTGTAGCAGCTATTACAAAGAGTCACATCTCAAGGATCTGGATGCAGTGTCATAAGAACTTCAATTACCTTAAGTGAGTGTTCAAGATTGGTCCGCACATATGATATATTCTGCTAACTGCACAGCTAGCAGGTAATATTATTCTGCTCAATGCACCACCATCTACCATTATATCACTTAGGATCATACTCAACATTGATAACTTCACCTCAGCCTCACACATTTAGCACTGCAGCAAGTCTCATACTTACAGCTTTTGCACATTGTCAGCTGCACAACAACACACAAGTCATCATCAACAAACCCAGCGCAGACTGAATATGAGTGCAAACTGGGGTCAAGCAGGGATGTGATCATACCAATTGCTCTTCCTCACTGCAACACTTCACCCATAACATGATGGATCCCACTTGAGTGCAGCTAATTTAATGCAAGCAACTGTTCAACCTGGCTTGCATCCAGTTCAGAAGCAATACCATGCCAACCTCTGTTATTGAGCTGCAGTGTGCCGATGAACTCTGCATGTGCACACATTCAGAGGTCAAGTTGGCGGTACTCATGCATGCCTTCACCTCCTATAGCATGGATCCATTATCTTACTTTGGGAGCCTCTTCTCAATGCAGGAAGACATTAATGATGAAGTTCAACATCACCTCCAGTGGCCAGCATATCCTTTGTCCACCTAAGGATCAGAGTGTTGACAAAGACCCCAAGTTCCTGCTCTACAAGGCAGCAGCACTACTGCCCTGTGGTGGAGACATGAACAATGTACAATAGACGTCTGAAATCCCCAACGTTGACATTTCTACAAAACCCTGCAAATTCCCAGGACAGGCACTCCAATATCAGTGATCTCTCTCAGGTCTTTTCACACACAACCTGCAGCAGGGTGTACGAATCCAGCACTAGCTTACTTTGTCCCTCAGGACCAACAACTCCAGAGTGGAAGAAAATCACCTTCACCGTCAAGGGACTGTCTAAGTCGTTTAAGAAGAAACTACCAACTACTCAGCCATGACAACTTCACCAGCCAAATAAACTGCACCATACTCAGTCGTAATATGCTTCTCTCTCACCATAACTGGAGACACTGAGTGCTGACTGGTAGGAACAGAATCATATCCTTATTCCCAAGGAAGAGACATACTCACCATCAGGGAGTTTACCACTGGTGAGAATCTGGCCAGTTGTTGGGCCAAAACAAAAGAAAGATAGGGGTATTCAGATACCTAACCCTCTTTCTCACATCTTACTTCATTTCACAATCTCTGCTAGTTTGGATACTATGGATGTAGTAAGCATACATCTTTCACTCCTGCCACCTCACTTCACCATCACCTTAAGCTTTCACCTTTATCCTTTCAGCTAACAAAGAACTGAAAACTGGACAGGCAGGAGAAACAAGTGGAAGAAAATGACAACAGCAGGTGACAAACACCACCACTCAATCTCAAACTCAGCTCTCAGCTCATACACAGATGTGCTGCAGACGTTAGGATATAGTTACCAGATGGGATCAGCAATGTGGTGAGGTATTCTACGCAAATGGTCTGCAGCCAGAGCAGGGCAAGGGATATATCAGTGTCAGGTCCCTGAAGAGAGAGATTTTGGATAAATATATCAAAAAGATCAGGCTAGAGAACAAGCTGTCAGCATGCAGAGTGAAATACTTGGTGCATTGACTGACTTGGCAGAAAGCTTGTACAAGGTGCACTGTAGAATCTGGCACCAACATTCCACAGTGCTTTATTCAGAGTTTGGAGCCCATCCTCTCTAGCAGGCAAGTGTCTGAGGATATAGACTTCAGCATCCAATAAACAGAAGTCACCAAGATTTATGTGGATGCTGCAATGAAAGCTCAAACTGCATCCTGCAATTGCAGCCTGCTGCCAACATAGCTGTAGATCCAGTGTTCAAAGAGGCTTATGAAGTGCCCCCAACCACCTAGCAATCTGTTCACCAATAGGGTAGGAGGAAGACAAAGACATCCAAGGGAGTGACAGAGATACTGTGCATATGAACCCATCATCTTCTCTCAGAAAATATAATATGCCTCCTAGCAATGCCACACGCTTGCTGATGTTTGTCAGCCTACCACCCACCCCGGAACTGTGCAGTCCAACGTCAGGCATTCTGTCCTCAAGCTGCTTACGATCATCCTCCAAAGTCAACCATAATCTCCTGTGTTGACTTCCAGCAACTTTCCCAAACCACGCTGCATTTCTGAAGTGGCTCTAAGTCAGGCAAAGACACAAGAACAACTGACAGTACGGTCAATAGGATGATAAGTTGGCACCTGTATGTAACATGTCATGATTTGATTTGGTTTATGCTTTGGATTTGGGAGGATTATTTTGTGATTGCTTTTCATTTTGCATTGTGACCAGGCAAGCACTCTGATAGTCAGTAACAGACCGAAAACAACCTGCAGCATTGTCTGTGACTGGGAAATTGGGGTTGTGTTCACTAGCATCAATGTAGGGAAGTTTGATCACAGACAGCTGAGCTATAGCCAAGGCTAGGTCACCTCCTCCCTTCCTCTTCCACAGTTGCTCATGGAGAATCGGTGGCTAGGACTAGACCTACACAATGGTGAGGTTTATACAGCAGACCATCATGAGGTTTGACACTTGCTCTGTTAAATGCTGTAGGGCACATTCCATGCAGTGGGAGCATTGTTCCAGAGTCCCTCTGGCCTGCTCTGTCACAATATACATGGTAGCTTCTGCATGGACTGGAGTCATAAGTCATTTAGACAGCATTTATTGTCCATTATTCAGCCTTTTGTTTATTCTGACACCTCAAATGCACATAGAGCAGTAGACTGTCACAGTATAAACACATCATGTCAAGACACAGGACATTGCTACATGGGCTCAAATACCAGGAGGGCAATGAAGGCTCTTTCAGAACTGATTCATCTCAGAGTCGTCTGCAAAACAAGTTGCACATATGCGATGGCACCTTGCACTATTGGAAAGCCTTCAATTTGCATAAAGCTGGCTGTTTAATCTGCTGCTCTTTGGCAAAAGAGAATTAAAAGTCATCAACTCTCTTTAAAGCAAGAACATCAGTAGCCTTCCTTATGGAAGACCAGATGGCAAACTGTAAGATGGTGCAAATTTCTCTGGCTTCAACACGGATCGGGTAAAGAGTATAAAGCTTGTTGCTGATGCTCACCTTCACACCAGCTGGCAATCTCATCATTACCTTCCTCTGAAGTTGCAGTTATGGCTGCAAAATATGGCACATTACCGTGAGGACATCCCAGTGAAAGGGAGATGTCACCCTTACGATTTATCACAGAGGACTAGGTGGGGGAGTTGTTCCCTAAATACTCTAAGAGGATGTGGCCCCTTACTGAAAACCTTTTTCATCTTCCTCCACTCTTCCAATAATTTTTCTTGATGTGTGTGCTATGTCCTTGGTACATCCTTCCAGATATGCTATTTGTTATTAATAAATCCCGACATTAGAGCAGCTTGAAATAAAACTGCCAAAAATATGGCCGAGTATTTCCATAGAGTCATAGAGTCATTGAGGTGTCCAGCATGGAAACAGACCCTTCGGTCCAACCCGTCCATGCCGAGCAGATATCCAACCCAATCTAGTCCCACCTGCCAGCACCCGGCCCATATCCCTTCAAACCCTTCCTAATCATATACTCATCCAAATGCCTCTTAAATGTTGCAATTGTATCAGCCTCCACCACATCCTCTGGCAGCTCATTCCATACATGTATCACTCTCTGCGTGAAAAAGTTGCCTCTTAGGTCTCTTTTATATCTTTCCCCTCTCACCCTAAATCTATGCCCTCTAGTTATGGACTCCCTGACCCCAGGGAAAAGACTTTGTCTATTATCCTGTCCATGCCCCTCATAATTTTGTAAACTTCTAAAAGCTCACCTCTCAGCCTCCGACGCTCCAGAGAAAACAGCCCCAGCCTGTTCAGCCGCTCCCTGTAGCTCAGATCCTCCAACCCTGGCAACATCCTTGTAAATCTTTTCTGAACCCTTTCAAGTTTCACAACACCTTTCTGATAGGAAGAAGACCAGAATTGTACGCAATATTCCAACAGTGGCCTAACCAATGCCCTGTACAGCCGCAACATGACCTCCCAACTTCGGTACTCAATACTCTGACCAATAAAGGAAAGCATACCAAACACCTTCTTCACTATCCTTTCTACCTGCAACTCCACTTTCAAGGAGCTATGAACCTGCACTCCAAGGCCTCTTTGTTCAGCAACACTCCCTCAGACCTTACCATTAAGGTGTATAAGTCCTGCTAAGATTTGCTTTCCCAAAATGCAGCACCTTGCATTTATCTGAATTAAACTCCATCTGCCACTTCTCAGCCCATTGGCCCATCTGGTCCAGATCCTATTGTAATCTGATGTAACCCTCTTTACTGTCCACTACACCTCCAATTTTGGTGTCATCTGCAAACTTACTAACTGTATCTCTTAAGCTCGCATCCAAATCATTTATGCAAATGACAAAAAGTAGAGGGCCCAGCACCAATCCTTGTGGCACTCCACAGGTCACAGGCCTCCAGTCTGAAAAACAACCCTCCACCACCACCCTCTGTCTTCTACCTTTGAGCCAGTTCTGTATCCAAATGGCTAGTTCTCACTGTATTCCGTGAGATCTAACCTTGCTAATCAGTCTCCCATGGGGAACCTTGTCGAATGTCTTACTGAAGTCCATATAGATCACATCTACTGCTCTGCCCTCATCAATCCTCTTTGTTACTTCTTCAAAAAACTCAATCAAGTTTGTGAGACATGATTTCCCACGCACAAAGCCATGTTGACTATCCCAAATCAGTCTTTGCCTTTCCAAATACATATGCATCCTGTCCCTCAGGATTCCCTCCAACAACTTGCCCACCACCGACGTCAGGCTCCCTGGTCTATAGTTCCCTGGCCTGTCTTTACTGCCCTTCTTAAACAGTGGCACCACGTTTGCCAACCTCCAGTCTTCCGGCACCTCTCCTGTGACTATCGATGATACAAATATCTCAGCAAGAGACCCAGCAATCACTTCTCTAGCTTCCCACAGAGCTCTTGGGTACACCTGATCAGGTCCTGGGGATTTAACCACCTTTAACCGTTTTAAGACATCCAGTACTTCCTCCTCTGTAATCTGGACATTTTGCAAGATGTCACCATCTATTTCCCTGCAGTCTATATCTTCCATATCCTTTTCCACAGTAAATACTGATGTAAAATATTCATTTAGTATCTCCCCCATTTTCTGTGGCTCCACACAAAGGCCGCCTTGCTGATCTTTGAGGGGCCCTATTCTCTCCCTAGTTAGCCTTTTGTCCTTAATATATTTGTAAAAACCCTTTGGATTCTCCTTAATTCTATTTGCCAAAGCTATCTCATGTCCCTTTTTGCCCTCCTGATTTCCCTCTTAAGTATACTCCTACTTTCTTTATACTCTTCTAATGATTCACTCAATCTATCCTCTCTATACCTGACATATGCTTCCTTCTTTTTCTTAACCAAAACCTCAATTTCTTTAGTCATCCAGCATTCCCTATACCTACCAGCCTTCCCTTTCACTCTGACAGGAATATACTTTCTCTGAATTCTTGTTATCTCATTTCTGAAGGCTTCCCATTTTCCAGCCGTCCCTTTACCCGCGAACATCTGCTTCCAATCAGCTTTCGAAATAAAGGTGTCACACTGGCAGGTTTCCCATTCTCAGGGACTTTTTAGAATCTCAAATTCCTGAAAGATTATTACCGATTCATCCAATGACTCTGTAACTACCTCTGGTAATATCTTAGAATACATACCATTGGGTCTAGGGGACCTATTGATCTCTGCTGCCATTTCCCCAACACTTTTTCACTGAGTGATGGATGTTGTATTTCCTCTCCTCCTACCTATTTACATCCCAGTCAACTAATGAAGACGTTAGACTGAACATTAATGATTTTAAGGGATACACAGGCATTTCCAAGTTAGATGGGTTTTGAACCCATGCCCTACCAATGGGAATGAGTGGTCCCAGGAAATAAAACTCCACTAGAAGCCTAATACCGTCAAAATTGGCCTTTCTCCAATTTAGAACTTCAACTTTTTGATCTGGTCTATCCTTTTCCATCACTATTTTAAAACGAATAGAATTATGGTCACTGGCCCCAAAGTGCTCCCCCACTGACATCTCAGTCACCTGCCCTGCCTTATTTCCCAAGAGTAAGTCAAGTTTTGCTCCTTCTCTAGTAGGTACATCCACATACTGAATCTACCTTATTATTCTTACAAATAGCTGAGATCTCTTTACAAATTTGTTTCTCAATTTCCCTCTGACTATTGGGGGGGTCTATAATACAATCCCAATAAAGTGATCATCCCTTTCTTATTTCTAAGTTCAACCCAAATAACTTCCCTGGATGTATTTCTGGGAATATCCTCCCTCAGCACAGCTGTAATGCTATCCCTTATCAAAAATGCCACTCCCCCTCCTCTCTTGCCTCCCTTTCTATCCTTCCTGTAGCATTTGTATCCTGAAACATTACGCTGCCAGTCCTGCCCATCCCTGAGCCATGTTTCCGTAATTGCTATGATATCCCAGTCCCATGTCCCTAACCATGCCCTGAGTTCATCTGACTTCCCTGTTAGACCCATTGCATTGAAATAAATGCAGTTTAATTTATTAGTCCTACCTTGTCCCTGCCTGCCCTGACTGTTTGACTTGCTTCTGTTCTCAGCTCTACCCATCTCAGATCGATCTCTTTCCTCACTATCTCCCTGGGACCCAACTTCCGCACCCCCACCCCCTCCACTCCCCCCCCCCCCCCCCCCCCCCCCCCACCCCCACCTTGTAGCGTCATTATAAAATTTTGCATGGGTTAATGGCCTCTAGTGGAGTTTTGTTTCCTGGGACCACTCATTCCTATTGGTAGGGCATGGGTGCAAAACCCATCTAACTTGGAAATGCCTGTGCATCCCTTAAAGTCATTAATGTTCAGTCTAACATCTTCATTAGTTGACTGGAATGTAAAAAGGTAGGAGGAGAGGAGATACAACATCCATCACTAAGTGAAAAAGTGTTGGGGAAATGGCAGTAGAGATCAATAGGTCCCCTAGACCCAATGGAATGTATCCTAAGATATTACCAGAAGTAGTTACAGTCATTGGATGAATCGGTAATAATATTACAGGAATTTGAGATTCTAAAAAGTCCCTGAGAATGGGAAAACTGCCAGTGTGACACCTTTATTTATAAAGGGAAGGAGGAAAAAACGCAGTAGCTTAACATCTGTTTTTAGGAAAATGTTAGGATCTATTGTAAAGGATGTGACAGCAGAATGTTTAGAAATCCATAATCCATAAAGTATATTCAAGGCTGAGTTGGACAGATTTTTGATGGGTAAAGGAATCAAGGATTATGGGGAAAAGACAGGAAAGTAGAGTTGAAGATTATCAACTGTGATCTAATTGAATGGCAGAGCAGACTACATGGACTGAACAGCCTATTTCTGGTGTTACAGTCTGATGGTCTTATGGGGAGGTCTTGTGGTGCAGGTAACATCCCCATCTCTGTGCCACAAGCTCAACATTCCATTTTCACATCAAGGTAACAGGGCCAAACAAGGTGATTACCAATCTGTAAATTCTTCTGACAAACCAATGGCAAGCAATAAGAATTGGGTTATTTTCCTGGTCAGCCAGAACTGTGTGGAATCTACAGTGCAATGTTTTGCCTACGTTAAAACAATTTCATATGTGGGCTTTTGCCATGGATAAGCATTTATCCTTGTTCCAAGGGACTATTACAAACACATAATTCATGAATTACGTATATTCTGCTTACACAGATTCCATCTGGATCCTGAAGGCAACAAAGTGTGGAAAAGACTGAACTTCACTAATTCAAATCTCCAAGCTGCTCCTCAAAGAATTTAAAGTCAAGAAGTACAAAATTCTTAGTAATCCAGCCAAAAACAAAACTTGTCTTTTCTGGAGAGATGTGACACAGTGACTGAGTACTAATACTGTGAAATATTCTGCAACCTCACCAAGGCTGGCAAGCTAACAGACTTCCTACACCATACTGAGTACTCTTTAAATGTTCAAGCAGTATTTCCATAACTAACCTTTCACTCTGGTGAAGAACAGGTCTCACCAGCAGCTTATAATGGCAATCCAGCAACCTTCACAGCAATTTCTGACACGTATTTGTCTGAAAGACTGCAGCTCCAATAATAGTGAAGAAACCCAACATCTTCCGAGACAAAACAATCTCATGTACCCTATCCATGAATTTATTGTATACATTTACTCCCTCCACCACTTATTCCACAGTGGTTACAGTGTGTGCCAAGTGTAAGATGTTATCCAGCTATTCGTAAATATTTTTTCAACAGCATCTTCCAAAGCCATGACCCCTACCACCAAGAAAGGCTAGGGAGAAATGCATGGGAAAACCATCACCTGCAAGTCGCCCTTCAAGCCATATACTATCCCTAATAGAAATACATCAGTGTTTCCCCATCGCTAATATGTCAAAATACTGGACCTCATTCAGTAATGGCACTGTGGGCATACCAAAATACATGATTCAGCACCATTTTCTGAAGTAAGCTTAGCTATCAGCAACCAACTAATGACCTTATTAGAGATATCCAAATGCTATGAATAACAATGGCCCCCTCATCTTCAACTTCTAACCTTGCCTTCATTCATCCAAGTATCTTCAGGATGTATTGGCATCAATGCCCTCCAAAGAGAGGTGAAAAAAGGAAGAATACCACCCTGCTCCCCCACCTTAAATCCTTATGACTTTTTGAGTTGTGACAGATGCAAACTTGGCAGTATCTTTCTCATGCCAGATTAGTGACTAGGCACTTATACCGTCTTGCCAAAATTCTTTTAAAACTTATCCCTTTCTCTGTTTCCCAGATCCTTAGGACATAATATTCAATAATTCCTATCTTCTAATCTTTCTTTGCTGTAGATTCACTGAACTCATACAGAAACACAGCAAATGAAATGTAATAATGGTTAGGGATAGGGTTAAGGTTAGGGTTAGGATTGTGAGAAGAGTTGCGGAGTTTTTCTCACTTATTATGATGATGACAAAGAGGGCGATGAGGTCAACCCAATGATGTCATCCCTCCTCAATGTCCAATAAACTAAGGACTCCAAAGTTCAGTGAATATAGATGTTTGAGGTATGATGCCTACATACAAGTTCCAAGATTAACTTCCAACTGATGGGTCTAACATGGTTAGAGACAAATACAACTGTAGATGTGGAATCCAAAGTTGACAGGCAGGAGGCTGGAAGAACACAGCAAGCCAGGCAGCATCAGGAGGTGGAGAAGTCAATGTTTTGGATATTAACCCTTCTTCAGGATTCAAGTCAACACATATTATCTATCAGATGAGGCATGTCTTTGTTCTATTCCCCTCCACACAGCACAACCAGTCAAATACTTCCTTTGATCCTGACCCTCAGATGTCATTTAGGATGAGTAACATTATGTACGATATTAAGGGCACGTATTGATGCCATGGGAAGCACAGTCAGATACAAATTGGGTAACTGTTTGCACTTTGCAATTATTCTAATTAAACAGGTAGTACACTGAAATGGTGGTTTATTATTCATGGAAGAGATTGTCATACAGGAGCTGGTACACTTATTAAAAGCTAATCAGTAATTACTGATACAATCACAACAGGTCACAGATGATTGCTATTTTGCCATATAGTAGGGCAGACAGTGAATTGAATGTCTAACTCTTTATTTGCAGGTTGGGGACAGAGAAAATCAAGTTATACCGAAGATAAAAGTTCTGTGAAGATTTGGTGCTCCATGATACAGTCAACAAAGATTCTTCAAAATGAACTATATTCTGAGGTCTTGGATTGACCAGAGCTATTTTGCATGTCAGCATTTCCAGAATGATTGTGAAGCGCACAGCAGTTTACCTACATCCTGGTCACCTGATCTGCAGCATTCTGCTATCCCCCACCACCAAACCTAACCCGGCAACTTTCACTACCCTGACAGATTCATCGACCATGTACTGCATGTCCCTCCCTTGTCATACTCTCAGTGGAAAGGCCTCATTAAGGCATCTATTATAGGAGCTGGTGGACTGATTTATCATGTAGAAACCATCAATGGATCTGATTCTCATTCCTGGACAAGTTGTGAAAGTTTAAATGATGGACAATGAAAGCATCATGGTAACCTGCTGTAAATCAAGCAATGGCACTCTTCCTTGATGAGCTCCTGAGAGAGGATCGGTTATGAACTGTTCTGCCAGCATATTCACTTTAAATGCTATGGGGAAATGGCATCTGCCTTAAATGCTAGTAGACTCTCCTCCCCTTGATTCTGTATTGTTCCTTTTTCTCCTCCATGCTAACACCATACCGTGGTAAGCCCATGGACACATCATCAGAAAATTGGTCAGAGTGAAGATCAGTGGAATATTTTAAAACATGTTTGAAATGAGTTCCATGTCTCAACAATCTCTCTGAGAAGTCATCACGCTCTTGAAGCTCAAAAAATCCTCACTTCGCTTGACCCCCTGCACAGTTACCTCTGGTGTTCCACAAGGATCTATCCTTAGTCACTTCCTGTTTCTCACCTACATGCTTGCTTCAGCAATATCATCCAAGCACAAAGCATTATTTTTCATAACCAAACACAGAAATGGTGGAGACACTCAGCAGGTCTGACAACATCTGTGAAGAAAGAAAGAGTTAATATTTCAAGTCCCATGTGAATATTCTTCAGAAGTTCTGAAAAAGAGTCATAAACTCAAAACATTCTCCTCAGATGCTCCCCAACCTGGTGACTTTCTCTAGCATTCTCTGCTTTTGTTTCAAATTTCCAGCATCCACAGTATCTGCTTTTCTTACTTTTAACATGCACACATTCCACGTCAGTTAGATACTGGAAAGATTGAAAACAGTAGCTTTTGGCCCCTGCTCCAAACTCTGGTCCTGAGCTAATGACCCCATCTCTCTTATTCGTAAGTCTGAGATTGAATCAGTTATTCAAAATTTTGGCATCATATTTGACTACAAAATCTGCTTCTGACTATATATTTCCATCTCTGAAATATAGATTGTTTTCATCCCATTTAGATAAGAGTCGGGAAAACTGCTGGTAAAACACTCATTCTTTCCATTATTACTCCTGCACACTCTGCCCTCTGTAAACTTGAAGTCATTCATAACTACAAAATTACCTTTCACTTAACTCACACCAAGTCCCACTTATTTATCACCCCAATACTTCCTGACCTCAACTGGCTTCCAGTCAAACAATATTTTGATTTAACATTCTCATGGTTGTTGTCAAATTCTTCTCTTCTCCCTATCTCTGTTATTAAATCCAGCCCCTCAACCTGCCAAAGGTACCCTCTCATCTAATTTTGCTTTCTTCCTCGATTTCATTACCCCAATAGTGGCGGGTGTACTTCTACTTGGCTTGGCCCTATGCTCTAGAATTCCCTCTTCAATCTCTCAATCTTCTACCTCACTTTCCTTTTTAAGACATTCCTTAAAAAAGACTCTTTGACCAAGCAATTGTGAAATTTTATTCTGTTCAAGGTGCTATATAAATCTAACTTGATATTGTTACTCACATCATTCTGCTAGCTGTTGCTTCTCATATATCTCAGTCTGAGTTACCCAGCAATGTAAGCCCAAGAAAATGGGAAGTGGCCATCACTCTGACGTGCAAATCAGTCCATTAGCACCATTTAGAAATTTGTGAAGGGAAGGTCATGTTTGGCAAATCTATCCAATTCTCAAAGGTGATTAACAAATGGGTTGATGAAGGCAATGCATTGATGTGGTCTACATGGACTTTAACAAGGCTTTTGAAAGGGTACTTCAAGGTAAACTAGTCAAGAAAGTAAAAGCCCATGGCATCCAAGGCAAAATGATACAGTTGACAGGCTGGAAGTAGAGGCTGATGATACAGAAATGTTTTTACCACTGGAAGCCTATTTCCAATGGAGCTCACACAACTTGGTGCCTGGATCCTTGCTGTTTGTGGTATACATTAATGATTTGTACTTTAAGTATAGGGGATATGATCAAGAATTTCATAGATGACATAAAATTTATAGGATGGTCAATGGTCAGGAGGATAGCCACGAACTGAGCATGATGTTAATGAACGAGTTAGATGGGCAGAGCATTGGTAAGTGGCTTTCGACCAGAAAACATGAAGTTATGTGGCTGAGGCAGTAACAAGGTAAGTGAATATACTACAAATGGAAAGCACCAGCAAAGTATTGAAGATTTGTGGGACCTTGGTTTGCAGACACACAGATCCCTGAATGTTGCAGGGAAGATACGTAAAGTGGTAAAGGGGGCACACAGGATACTTGTCTTAATTAGCTGAGGCATTGAATAGAAGAGCAGGTAGTTTAAACTGGAACTATATTAAATGCTGGTTATGCCACAACTGGATTGCTGTATGTAGATCTGGACACCAAATTATAGGAATAATGTGATTGCACAAGAGAGGGTGCAGAGGAGATTTCCCAGGGCACTACCTGGGCTGGAGGGTCTTAGCAATGGGGAAGAATTGGATACGCTGGGGTTATTTTCCTTTGGAAGTGATAGAGGAGAGCAACCTGACACAGGTGTATAGGATTACGAGGGATAAAGGTGAGGTAGATAAAAAGATACCTTGTTTCCATTATTAGAGGGGTCAATAATGAGGGGTGATAATTTTAGAGAAGAGGTGAAAAGCTATGAGGAGAGTTGAGGAACAATTTTGATCATCCTGAAGGTGGTGGAAGTCTAGAACACACTGCCCAAAAGGGTGGTTGAGCCAGAAATTCTTCTAATTTTGAAGCAGTACTTAGTTATTCGCTTGTGTTACCATCACCTCCAGGGATATGAATGAAAAGCTGGAAGATGGCATTAGAGTAGTCAAATCATTGTTGAGCAGCACCAATGATGGGCCGAGAAACCTCTTTCTGAGTTCTAACTGTCTCTGAGTCTATAACACTCAAAATCCATGTGGAAATTTCAGGAATGCAGATTAAAATTGCCAAGTAGTGAAAATTGCTTTCACCCAAATTTCCTCAGTACAAAACAGATAATTCTTACATGTCAAAAATTACAAGGATATTCATCCCCTATACTTTCAAAAAATAAATAAATAAACCTTGTATTTCCCTGGCACCTTTCTTGACCTCAGGATATTCTAAACAGCTCCATAGCTAATTAAGTATAATTGAGTCTTGTCATTGCTATAGTACAGGACAAATAACTCACAGTTTGCACATAGCAATTATCTATGTAATTTATTTTCACAATGTTGGTGATTGTTAAAAATGGTCCCTGACAATGGCAAGAAGTCCATTGCTATTCTTTGGAATAATATCATGGAATCTTTTATATCCACCAGAGCAGGCAGATGGTGCCTCGGTTCACAGGATCCTCGGAGAGGTGACACCTTTGACAGGATAGCAGTACCTAATCCTGTAATTTTATTTTCAAGTTGCTAGAATGGGATCTGAACCCACAATGTTCTGACTAATCAGTGATATTATCGAACTATCACTGACTCTTAATAAGTCTACCTACAAGATGTTTCTTGCAACTTGCTTCTTCACAAGTATAAACTAAAGTTAAAAGAATGTAATGGCAAAAAGAACACCTACATTGCTGCATGCAATTAGGGTCTGTTAACTTGTCACTCAGGCTATAATCAATGTCCATTTTGGGTCAGCCAGAAAATTGGGTCAAATCAAATTTGTATTTGGGTCTAAGAAACAAATGTTGTCAAATCAAACGGTGATTAAGTCTCACACATCACATCATGAACTTTTCATTGGTTAACATATTAAAAAATTGTTTGACTGCTACTGAAAACAATTGAATACATGAAGTTAAGATCCTCTCCCATTCTAATTCAGTTTTACAGTTATGGAATTGGTTTAAGTTGTACTACATCCTCCCCAACTTAACAAATCTCTTACAAAATTATGCCAATGTACATTTATCCTAAAATCTGTATGACAATGTATCTTCTCGATGTTAGCAATAATTATAGAAGCAAGTTATGTTATAATTAACTGGAGTGAAAAATATAAAATAACAGCTAGCTTTACCTGCTCGAAAAATGATCTAATAGTCATAACCAGCTATGGTTAACTAATCATACAAAGAGCTCCACACTGCAATTTTGTCAATAATCTTCTTTAACTTTCACTATAAATTCAATACCTTACACCCAATGGTACATTCCACTGGTTGACTTGCGTGAATGACCATCATAATTCATTTGCTGTTGTCCTATTCTGAGCTTTGATTTTTCATGCTTGTTAAAAGCTTCTCATAATGCTTCAACACCTTTTCCTTTGCTTCTTCCCCTTGTTAAGTTTCACACCATTAACATCCACATTTTCTTCACAGTTAGCTATTCTAGACCAGCCATGTTGATGTGAATATTTTTACTGTTACCTCTTTAGTTAATATATCAGACAGCTTGTTTCAGTATGAGAAATAATTCATTCTCACCAACTTTCTATTCCTGCCAAGTGCATAAACTCATTTAATCTAACGAACCATCTCTGACTGCAAATGTTATACATGATTGGATTTTAAACTTGGGTCCCATTGTTCAAAGTCTGGTGTTGACTGATAAACAATGCACCAATTTTACATCCTGCATGAAGTAACAAAACTCTACTACTGTACTGGAAGCTTCAAATAACATAACAAATTTCAATATATTTGGCTAATACTTTTAGCAAAATTAGGATTCTGCAAACATTAAATTAAAGCATATTAAATATAGCAATACAGCCAATGAAATAACAGGAGAGCACACAAGTATTTACAACTTTACATTACTGCAAGTCTCTGTAAATTTATTTGCAAATACATTCAGTGGCAACTTTGATCCTGTTAATAAACTGGAAGCCTTATTAATATATGTCCAGCAATAACAAAACAATCCTGTGATATTGGACAGTATCAAATGTAATGTGTTGCTTTCACTTGTAATTTATTCTGCAGATCAGCTGAACATTCTGTTTCTGAACTTATTTTCAAAAGTGGCAATTGGGAATATGCAGTACCTGTGGAGCTACTTTCTGGAACAATTTAATAGTTTTTTTTAAGTGTGTCGACTCCTGTAGGCAAACATTTTCGTGCCACCAGGATCTTCCAAGTACCTCGTTTCAGTGAGCATACTTCCCCAGTAAACTTAGAAAATGACCATAGCAGGTTATTCTCGAATAGCAATTTTGCACAGATAAAAGTATCATGTGAATAATATTCTTGATAACAAATGGTCATATCCAGATGCAAATAATACCTTATTGCCTTGGGGTTTCCATGATTAGTGATGCCAAACATTTCTAATTTGTCCCCTAACTTAAGCATTTTGTTAATTGTCTTGAGATAAAAACTTGCACAGAGAAAAATATAGAATATTGACCATGATAGGGACAGAAACATGATTCTACCAAGGATTAAGTACAGATGCTAAAGATAATTTTTGAACTAAATTCCCCTCATTGGATACAAAATCTTCAGGAAAGCATTTAGAATGGTCATACAACTTTGTATCAAGTACTTTGTTTACATAGCTGCACTTGCGCATTGATAAAATGCATTCATGTTAGCTCAAAAACAAGACTTTCCAAAATACTGAGAAAACTTGAGGTTCAAAAACTCTTTGCACCTCTATGAAAAGATCATGAATGAATAATGAGCAGTTCTAAGAGCAGGCATAAACCAAATGGGTATCATTCTTATGTTGGAGTCCTCTTACAACACCAGGAACAATATGCACTCTAATTCAATAACAATATAAAGTAAAAATCACACACCATAACGTTATGGTATACGGTCTATAACCTGATGTTGTGTGATTTTTAACATTGTACACCCCAGTACAACACTGGCACCTCCAAATCCTAATATAAAATAAATATGATTAGTTGAAATGTTTAAAACCATCTTTCAACAAACATGCAAATTTTATTTTACACGTGGTTATTTATTTTATTCTAACATTTTTTTCTTTAATCAGATTATTCCATACTTACTCCCAGAACTCAATGACAGGTGAAGTTGCATTTGGTACAGCTGTATGACTGCAATTGGTGGAATTCAGCTTCTGAAACTCTACACAGTTTTCTTCAAGAAAAATAAACAGACAGTCCATTACTAAAACAGTAATTATCAGTTAGTGAAAATTAATGCTTGCGTATTGGCACTTTAGAAGTTATTGTAGATAATGCCGTCACATAGGGATGACAGTCTTCACACCTTACCTGTGTTCCAGGTGTGTCCACAGGTTGCCCAAGGAAGTTCAGTTGTAAAGGAGTTGAACAGGTAAAATATGGCCCACGCCAAAACAATGATGTAAAACACATTCAAATGTGCCTCAATGACCTGAGTAGCATATCCGATACCTGCAAGCGAATAGCAAGCAATAGTTTTACTGGTTTCTAAAACCTCTGTATCGATGCTAGTCACGGTCAGGCTAAAGGCAGAGCGAGTTACCTTCAAAAAGCGGACAAACTTTCCTCCAGCACGTTATGCCTCCCTCGCTGGTATACTGACCCAGTGCAGTCTCCAGGAAAAACACCGGTATACCACAGCCGATGAAAAAAATCACATATGGAATAAGGAAGGCCCCTGGAAAGGAACAAGGGCAACAAGCTTAACCACAAGTTTTAAAATTTGTCACTTTTGTGACCCGAGTTACCATTGAAATGCTCCTGGTTTATCTTACGTTCAGACAGAGCAACTTATTTACATGCACACGGTAGTGAGACACATCATACAGAGACTGTACAGTGTTCTGAATTTTATTCCCTGCATTCTGGGCATTTTGCTTTGTTAAAAAAAACAAACTCAGCGACTGTGCTAACTAAAAGTACTCATTTAAAGCAAATAAGTTCCACATAACAGTACCGCCTCCGTTCTTGTAACAGAGGTAAGGGAATCGCCACACGTTTCCTAATCCAATGATCTCCCCTGCCACAGACAAGACAAATTCGATTTTGTTATTCCATTGGCCTCTTTCTGACACTTTCTTGTCGTTGGTGCGAACTAAATTGACATTCGATGCTTCGGTATCCATCGCATCGTCTGGCTTCCCATTGATTATTGGAATCGCTTTCTCCGCTGTCATTTCGGCCTGGGGGGGGGGGGAAAGGAAAAGTTTACAGCGATTACCGCATTGTTTTCAATTCTTCCAATCGCTCGCAGGTTTGGATTCTGCATGATCAATTAGTATTGAAACTAATTTGCAATCGACTTGGGGGGGGGGATCATGCAAATAAGCAAACTTAGAATCAGGAGCGCCAGCTCTTCATATGATCAGTTCATGAAGATCTCCTTGCAATGCAAATCAATGACATGATCGTGATCAATTACTCACCGGGTAAGGGTTTTGCTATAAACCCGCCTGTTTGGAATAGTGCAGCTCTCTTTGCTGAAAATAACACTCAATATACCAGCTCTGAGGGAATCCCGCCACGGCTTGCTGGGTCTGTGTGAGGGGAATCAGTTCAGATGTACTTGGTACTCTGGTGATGCCCTCTGCTAAACGACTGACTTGAGAAAACAAACGCACTCTTTTCTCAGATGCTGCTGCTGTTTACTGGAGCTGAGCCATGTGCTGCTGACTGAGCCCTCTCGCTTGCCGTACGGAAATGTATCAATTAATGGCGTAATGTTGAGTTACAGGCGGACAGCATTCGTTGCATGGTTTTAGCACACGGTCCGGCGGCCCGTTTGTAGACTGAGCCGGACAGTTGCAGAGCGGATCAATATCAAACTAACATCTGAATGTAAGGACACGCAGTCAAGGCGGGAGTCCCGTTAGCTGTGAACAGCTTGCAAATGACTAATGTCCTCACACAGTCCTCATTGATCCGCAGGGGTGGGCTACTCAAAGGGAGGCAGGGAGAGAGGGCTGGATTTGAATGTCAGGATCCAAATAGATAGGGATGTTTGATTTAACTTTTCAAAGTTACAATGATGCCGCACTCTCCAAATCTCAGAGCCTGGCTTGTGCAAAGCATAAATATTTATCTGGAAACAACCATTGGAATTGCTTGTGTCCAGATCCGCAAGACAGCCCCTCTCCACTCTCTTAAAATCGGGTCTGCTCTGGGTCGGAGCCTTTAAGTTTGTCCTGTTCACGACCAGCAGCGAAAATGCCATTTTTGTAACCTGTAAGAATCCTTAACACGTAACCCGTTGGACTACAATGCACGAGTGAGGCGTCAACGGTAACTTGTTACATTAGCGGAAAAATAATGTATCATGCATGTTCTCAAATGTTAGATAGTCTATATTTAGCTGAAGTTTCCAAGTAAACAGTTTTCCGATCAATTTCTGATTGGGTAATTAAAGAAGAGACCACCCTCTTGCAGAAAATATTTCTCAAATCTAAAATGCAGAGTGACATCTCTCCTGTCACATTCCGGAGAGTCCGACACACGCTGATCAAAACAGCATTTTCTTAAGAAAGGTGAAGGATTACATATCAATTCAATTTTAACAGTTGGCACCCATATATAATCTCCTAATTCTTAGAATCAGAGAGTCATAACAACATGAAAACTGTCCAACCAGTCTGTGCAGGCAATGTTCCCCAACTGAACTAGTCCCATCTGCATGCGTTCAGCCCATATCCCTCCAAACGTTTCCTATTCATGATCTTATCCAAATGTCTTTAAAACATTGTAACCTGAACCTGCATCCACCACTTACGCTGGCACTAAATTCCACACACAAACCTTAAAAAAACTTGTCCCTCATGTCCTTTTTTAATTTTTTCTACTCTCACCTTAAAAATATGCCCCCCCCCCCCCGTTTGAACTCTCCCAACCTAGAGAAAAGGCCCTTGTCATTCACCTTATCTATGTTCGTCATGATGTTATAAACCTCATTAAATGACCACTCAGCCATATATGTACCAGTGAAAGGAGTCCCAGTCTTTCCATTTTTTTTGATATCTCAAACACTCAATTCTTGGCAACCTCCTAGTAAAATTTCTGAACCCTCTCCAATTTAATAACAGGGCAACCAGAACTGCACACAGTTCTCCAGAAGACGCCTTACCAATGTCCTGTACAACCTCAACATGATGTTCCAACTTCTAAACTCAAAGGTCTGAGCAATGAAAACAAGTGTGCTAAACAACTACTTAACCACCCTGTCTACCTGTGACATAACTGTCAAATATTTATTTACCTGAACCCCTAGATCTCTGTTCTACAACTCCACCCAGGGCCCTACCATTAATTGTGTAAGTCCTGCCCTTGTTTGTTTTACCAAAATGCAATACCTCACATTTATCCAAATTAAACTCTATCTGTCAGTCCTCAGTCCATTTACCCAACTGATCAATATCTCTTTGTAATCTTCACTATCTGTTATACCACCAATTTTGGTGTCATTTGCAAACTTATTAACCATGCCTCCTGTATTGTCATCCGAATCATTTATATAAGTGACAAATAAAAGTGGACCTAATACTAATCCCTGTGGAACACCACTGGTCACAGGCCTCCAGTCTGAAAATCAACCCACCACCACCGTCTGTCTTCTACTATCATGCCAGTTATCTATCTAATTAGCAAGCTCAACCTGAATCCTGCCTATCTCCTTTTCCACCTATCCACTCCATCCTCTCCTCCTTGACCTATCACCTTTATCTCCTCCCCCACTCACCCATTGTACTCTATGCTACTCTCTCCCCACCCCCACCCTCCTCTAGCTTATCTCTCCACGCTTCAGGCTCACTGCCTTTATTCCTGATGAAGGGCTTTTGCCCGAAACGTCGATTTCGCTGCTCGTTGGATGCTGCCAGAACTGCTGTGCTCTTCCAGCACCACTAATCCAGTATTTGCTTTCCAGCATCTGCAGTCATTGTTTTTACCTCACTGACTCACGTATGTTCTAACTTTACTAACTAGTTCACCATGTGGAACTTTGTCAAAGGCTTTGCTGAAATCCAAGTAAACAACGTCTACTGCTCTGCCCTCAGCAATATATTTGGTTACTTCATTAAAAAACTCAGTCATGTTTGTGAAACATGATTTTCCTTGGACAAAACCATGCTGACTATCTCGAATCAAACTTTGCCTCTCCAAATTCATGTAAATCCTATCTTTCAGAATCACCTCCAGCAACTTACCCACTATTGATATCAGACTCACATGTCTATAGTTTTCAGGCTTCTCCTTCCAGCCTTTCTTAAACAATTGCACAACACTATCCATCCTCCAGTCCTCTGATATTTCATCCTTGTTTATAGATTATACAAATATTTCTGCTAGGGGCTCGCAACTTCCTCCCTAACTTGCCACAACATTCTAGGATACACTTGATCAAGATCTAGAGATATATCCACCATAATGTTTTCCAAGGTTTCCAGCACTTCCTCTTCTGTAATGTGAACTGTTTTCAAAACATCAATATTTATTTACCTGAGATCTCTAGCCTTCATTTCTTTCTTGACAGTAAACGCTGACATGAAATATTCATTTAATATCACCCATCTCATGAGGTCCAACACAATGACAACCTCGGTAACCTTTAAATGATCCTACTGTCTGTCCAGTTCCTCTTAAGTATTTGCAGAACCTTTTTGGATTATGTTTAACCTTACCTGCCAAGGCCACCTCAGATCCCCAGTTTGCCTTCCTGATTTTCTTCTTAAGAATGCCACTACAGTCTTTATACCCTTCAAAAGATTCAGTTGATCCCAGGTATCTATAACTAATATAAAACTTCAATATCTTTATTCATGCATTGTTCCATAATTTTACCAGCCTTGCCTTTCACTCATGGAAATAAAATGTTGTTGAACTCACCGTTATCACATTGTCGAAGGTTAACGAGGTTGTCAGTCATCCCTTTACCTGCAAACAGTCTACTCCAATCAACTTTTCAAAGTTCTTGTTTCATACCCTTATCATATGCCTTAGTCTAATTAAGAACTTTACGTTTTATGGAAGATTGATCCTTTTCCCCATCTATTTTAAAACTAATAGTATTATGATCACTAGTCCCAACCTGTTCCCCTACTGACACTTCGGTCACTTGCTCTGCCTTATGTCCTAAGAGATGGTCTAGTTTTGTTCTTTACTGAAAATAACAAATGCTTGAGATCACAGCAGGGTAATATTTCAAGCCTTGATGAGTCTTCATCAGAGACTTCATTTAAGGTTAAAGATAATTCAAAAAGATGCGACAAATACATTAAGAGCTTGCTCTCTCTCTATGGATGCTGTCTGATCCACTATGATCTAGTTGTTTTCAGTACAGATTCCACAATTTGCAGTAAATTGCTCCTACACAGGTTTTGTCCTTCTCTGGCAGGAACATGTAGTAATTGGTAAAGAACATTTCTTGAACACATTTAACAAACTCTTCACCATCCAACCTTTTAACACTATTGCAGTCCCAGTCAATCTTTAGAAAATTAAAATCCCCTATGACACGTTTATTATTCTTATATATATTTGAGTACTGTCTGTATATTTTCTTCGCAATTTCCCTTTGAAATTGGGGGTGGGGGGGGAGGTGCTAAAGTCCAATACCATCAAGGTGATCATTCCTTTTTTATTTCTTACTTCAACCAATATGTTTTTCTCTGAATGATCCCTCAGAAATACCTTCTCTAATTACAGTTGGAATGTTTTCCTAAATTATAAATACCACTCCCCTTCCTCCCTTGCCTCTCTTTTTATCTTTCTATAATGTCTAAAACCTGAGAGTCTGGTGTCTATCTCTCTCAGCCTTGAATATGCTCAGTGAATGAATATCCACAGCACTCTGAGATTGACAGTCCCCTGAATCAAGCATGGGGCACAGAAATGGACACACTATTCCCATTGAGATTGACCCAGAGGCTTATTATTGTTCACCATAACTTCCTGTCTGATGTATCCTGTTCCCATGGGCAGAATAGTTGAGGGCCAATGATCATTGATTTACGATGATAGACAAAGAAACAGTGCCTTTCTTTAACCAGGAACTGGTTAAGATTTCAAATGCTTCACTAATGATCTTCCTTCCATTATCAGGTTATGAAATGAGGATGTGCATTGATGACTGCTCAAGGTTTAGCATCATTTCCAATGACTCAAATACTGAATGTCCAAAAGCAACAAGACCAAAATAACATTCAGGCCTAGAATGTTAAGTTTCACGTAACATTTGTGCCTTGCAAATACCAGCAATGACAAACTTCACCAAGAGCAACTCTAACCATGAATTCCCTGATAGTCAATGGCGTTACCACTGCTGAATCTTGGGAACTTCCCATTGTTCACAAAGTGATTAGGACCAGCAATATAAATACTATAGTCCCAAGAGTAGTTCAGAGGCTCAGAATCCAGAAGCAAGAGATTCACGTCCTTTCTTCCCACTGCCAATCCACAATGAAAAGGCACCAGTTAGGAATTTGACGAAATGCTCTTCACTTGTTTGGATCCATGCACATTCAACAACACTTGACGCTTGACACCATATGAGGCAAAGCAATTCACTTCATTGGCGCTGCCTTCAATATTACACTCCCTCCTCTACCAATGTATAATGGCAGACTTGTGTATCATCAACAATATGCATTGTAGGAATTTGCTAAGTCTCCTTCAACAGCACTTTCCAAACCCACAAATTCTATCACCTAGAAGGATAAGGACAGCATATGGATGTGAACACGACCACCTCCAAATTCCCCTGTAAGCCACATGCCATCCTGTCTTGGAACTGCTTCACTGTTTCTTTACTGTTGATGGGATAAAATTCTAGAATTCTCTACCTAACAGCACTGTGAATGTATTTACCTTACATGGACTGCAGCAATTGGAGAAGTCAACTCACCACTAGCTTCTCAGGGGAAATTAGGGACAGGCAGTACATACTGGCCTTGCCAGTAATAACAATCCTATAACACAGTGAAAAAAGAAATACACCTTATGTACTAAGCACAGCAAACATTTCCCCCTAAATTTGTATCATCAGCAAACTTGGATAAATTACACTTGATGGTTTCTTCTAAATCATTAATATAGATTGTAACTAACTATGTTACTAGCACTGGTGCGAGCAGCATTGTCCTAGCTACAGCCCATAATTTGACTGATTATTTCCAATTTTCCATTTTCTGTCCCTTAACCAATAATCCGTTATATTAATATATTAGTGTCAGTCTCAGGAACTGTTATCTTGTGTAGCAACCTGTTCTGTCGTGTCTTATGACACTGTGTATCATGTGATTACTTTGAACTGGACAAAAGAAAATATAGCTTGTTTGTTGTTAACAAAAAAACAAATTGACTTTGGAAAGCAGTGTCATGGAAACTTTTAGACAAAGATGACTTTTTCTCCAACTACCTAACTCTAAGCGTTATGCTCACACTTATGAATTGAAATAAAAAAGACTGAGGGCAATTAGGAAGAGTCAAAATGGTTTCGTAGAAGGGAAATTATGTTTAACTAATTTATTAAATAAGAATAACATTAGCTATAAATAGAGAGGAGCTTGTAGATGGACTGTGCTTTCATTTTCCAGAAGTCATTTGCGAAGAAAGCACATCAAAGACTATTCAGAAAATAAAAGCGCATGGTGTCGCGGTTAACATATTTGCATGAAAGAAGATTACTGGCAGTTTATTTGCAGAAAATAAACGTTCATGGTGTGGGGGCTAGGATATTAGCATGAAAAGATTATTAGCTGAATGGTAGAAAGCAGAGAATATGTATAAATGAGCCTTTCCCTGATTGGCAGTATATGACAAGTGGAGACATGAGAGGGTCTATGCTGGTGCTCAGCTATTTACCAATCATGTCAATGATTAGGATGAAGGGAGAAATAACATGCTAGATAAATTTGCAGATGACTTAAAAATAGGTAGGAAAGTATTTATGAAGAAGTTATAAGGCATTTTCAGATGGATGTGGACGCAGTTGGGTGAGTGACCAAAATCTGGCAGATGGAATCTAGTGTAGGTAAATTTGAAATTGTTCACTTCAGCAGGAAGAAAGCAAAGCATTACTTAAATGGAGAATGACTGTAGAATTATGAAATACAGAGGGGTCTAGGTATTTAATCCATGAGTGGCAAAGGATAATCTCCAGGTAATCAAAAAAGGTTAATGGAATGTTGTCATTTATTGCGAGAGGAATTGAATGCAAAAGTAAAAATGTTATGCTTCAGTTATGTAGGGCATTGTGAGACCATACCTTGAATAATGTGTACAGTTTTGGTCTCCTTATTTAAAGAAAGATGTCAGTGCTTTGGAGGTGGTTCTGAGGAGGTTTATTAGACTAATAACTGGAAATGCATAAAAGTGGATAAATCCCCAGGACCTGATCAGATGTACCCTAGAACTCTGTGGGAAGCGAGGGAAATGATTCTGGGCCATTGCTCATATATTTGTATCATTGATAGTTCAAGTGATGTGCCGGAAGACTGGAAGTTGGCTAACGTTGTACCACTATTTAAGAAAAGTGGTAAGGAAAAGCCAGGGAACTATAGACTGGTGAGCCTGATGTCAGTGGTGGGCAAGTTGTTGGAGGGAATCCTGAGGGACAGGACTTACATGTATTTGGAAAAGCAAGGATTGATTAGGGACAGTCAGCATGACTTTGTGTGTGGGAAATCATGTCTCGTGAAGTTGACTGAATTTTTTGAAGAAGTAGCAAAGAGGATTGATGAGGGTAGAGCGGTGGACATGATCTATATGGATTTCAGTAAGGTATTCAACAAGGTTCCCTATGGGAGTCTGGTTAGCAAGGTTAGACCTCATGGAATACAGGGAGAACTAGCCATTTGGATATAGAACTGGCTCAAAGGTAGAAGGCAGAGGGTGGTGGTGGAGGATTGCTTTTCCGACTGGAGGCCTATGACTATTGGAGCGCCACAAGGATCGATATTGGCTCCACTACTTTTCATCATTTATATAAATGAGTTAGATGTGAACATAGAAGGTATAGTTAGTAGGTTTGCAGATGACACCAAAATTGAAGGTGAAGTGGACAGCGAAGAAGGTTACCTCAGAATACAATGGGATCTTGATCAGATGGGCTAACGGGATGGGGAATGGTAGATGGAATTTAATTTAGATAAATGTGAGGTGGTGCATTTTGGACCAGCAAATCATAGCAGGACTTATTCACTTAATGATAAGGTCCTTGGGAGTGTTGCCAAACAATGAGACATTGGAGTGCAGGTTCATAGTTCCTTGAAAGTAGAATCGCAGGCAGATAGGATCATGAAGAAGTATGCTTTCTTTTATTGGTCAGAGTATTGAGTATAGGAGTTAGGAGGTCATGTTGTGGCTGTACAAGATGTTGGTTAGGCCACTGTTGGAATATTGTGTGCAATTCTGGACTCCTTCCTCTCAGAAAGATGTTGTGAAACTTGAAAGGGTTCAGGAAAGATTTATGAGGATGTTGCCAGGATTGGAGGATTTGAGCTATAGGGAGAGGCTGTTTTCCCTGGAGCGTTGAAGGCTGAGGGCTGACCTTATAGAGGTTTATAAAATCATGAGTGACATAGAACATAGAAAAGTACAGCATAGAACAGGTCCTTTGGCCCATGATGTTGTGTCAAGTTTTAATTCTAATGCAAAATATAATAACTTAACCTACGAACCCTTCAACTCACTGCTATCCATGTGCATGTCCAGCAGTCGCTTAAATATCCCTAATGACTCCGCTTCCACCACCACAGCCGGCAACGCATTCCATGCATTCACAACTCTCTGCGTAAAGAACCTACCTCTGATGTCTCCTCTATACCTTTCTCCTAATATCTTAAAACTATGCCCTGGGGAAAAGTCTCTGGCTATTGACCCTATCTATTCCTCTCATAATCTTGTATACCTCAATCACGTCTCCTCTCTTTCTCCTTCTCTCCAGAGAGAAAAGTCCAAGCCTATTCAACCACTCTTCATAAGCGAAGTCCTCCAGTCCAGGTAGCATCTTGGTAAACCATCTTTGCACCCTCTCCAAAGCCTCTGTATCTTTCCGATAGGAGGGCGAGCTGAACTGGACACAGTATTCCAAGTGTGGTCTCACCAGGACTTGTAGAGCTGTAGCAAAACCTTGCGCTCTTAAACTCGATCCCCCCGTTAATGAAAGCCAAAACACCATATGCTTTCTTAACAACCCTATCCACTTGGGTGGCAACTTTGAGGGACCTATGTACTTGCACACCCAGATCCCTCTGTTCCTGTCTTTAATCCTATATTCAGCCTTTGAGTTCAACCTTCCAAAATGCATCACTTCACATTTATCCAGGTTGAACTCCACCTGCCATTTCTCAGCCCAGCTCTGCATCCTGTCTATGTTGTGCTGCAGCCTGCAATAGCCCTCAATACTATTGGCGACACCTCCAACCTTTGTGTCATCTGCAAATTTACTAACTCATCCCTCAACCTCCTCATACAAGTCATTTATAAAAACTACAAAGAGCAGAGACCCAAGAACAGAGTCCTGTGGACCCCACTCAACACTGACCTCCAGGCAGAATATTTTCCATCTGTAACCACTCTCTGCTTTCTGTCGGCCTTCAATTCTGAATCCAAATAGCCAAATCTCCCTGTATCCCATACTTCCTGACTTTATGAATGAGCCTACCACGGGAAACCTTATCAAATGCCTTGCTGAAGTCCATAAACACCACACCTACTGCTCGACCTTCATCGACCTGTCTTGTCACCTCCTCAAAGAACTCAATAGGATTTGTAAGGCATGACCTGCCTACCACAAAGCAATGCTGACTGCCTGTAATCACACTGTGCTTTGCCAAATAGTCATAAATCCTATCCTTCAGAATTCTTTCCAAAACTTTGCTGACCACAGACATGTTTAAGGTAAATAGACAAAGTATTTTCCCTGGGGTGGCAGTGTCCAGAACTAGATGGCATAGGTTTAGGAAGAGAGGGGAAAGATATAAAAGGGACCTAAGGGGCAACTTTTTCATCCAGAGGTGGTGCAGGTATGGAATGAGCAGCCGGAGGAAGTGGTAGAGGCTCGTATAATTGCAGCATTTAAAAGGAATCTGGATGGGTATATTAAAAGGAAGGGTTTAGACGGATATGGGCCAAGTGCTGGCAAAATAATTAGATTAGGTAAGGATATCTGGTCAGCATGGACGAGTTGGATCGAAGGGTCTGTTTTCATCCTGTACATCACTATGACTGTATGACTCTATGGGCAGCTTGTCATATGAGGATATGGTTGGATGGCCTGGGCTTGTTTTCACTGGAATTTAGCAGAGTGAGGGATAGCCTGATTGAAATGTAGAAGAACCTAAACGTTCTTGACAAGGTGGAATGGCTGTTTCCTCTGGTGTAAAAACAATAACTGCTGATGCTGGAAACCAAATACTGGATTAGTGGTGCTGGAAGAGCACAGCAGTACAGGCAGCTTTTGCCCGAAACATCGATTTTGCTGCTCGTTGGATGCTGCCTGAACTGCTCTTTCCTCTGGTAAATCAGTCCAGAATTAGGGGGTGTCAGTGTTTTAAAATTAAGGTTTGACCTTTCAATATAAAGATGAGGACAACATTTTTCTCTTCAAGAATTGCATAACTTTGGAACTCTACTTCAGAAGGCAGAGGAGCACAGTTGAATTGGACCAGCAATTATAATTAGAGAAGAGGCAGTCAGGTAGCAGTAACACGATAGGGCTAATATTGCAGAAAATTATGCTAATGCTCTGGCGTCGCAGGCTCAACATTGCACTCCCTCCTCTACCAATGCACAATGGGAGCCTTGTGCATCATCTACAAGATGCACTGTAGGAATTTGCTAAGTCTCCTTCAAGAACACTTTCTAAACCGACAATTTCTATCACCCAGAAGGATAAGAGCAGCAGATGGATGTGAACACCAGCACCTGCAAATTCCCCTGTAAGCCACATGCCATCCTGACTTGGAGCTACATCGTTGTTTCTTTACTGTTGATGGGTTAAAATCCAAAAATTCCTATCCCAATTCCACTATGAGTGTATTTACCTTTCATGGACTGCAGCAATTCAAGAAGGCAACTCAGCACAAGCTTCTCAAGGGGAATTCAGGATGGGCAATAAATGTTGGCCTAGCCAATCCTACAAACACATTGAAAAAAAACTTTACATACTTACCACAGTGAACCTTTCCTCCAAATTTGTATCGTCAGCAAACTTGGATAAGTTATACTTGATCCTTTCATCTAAGCCATTAATATAGATTGTAACTAGCTACTGGCACTGATCTTAATGGCATTGTACTAGTTACAGCCCATAATCTGACTGATTTTTCTAATTTTCCATTTTCTGTCCTTTAACCAATACTGCAATATACTAACATTAGAGAAATTGTTATCTTCTATAGCAATGGGTAGTGTCTTATGAGATAATATTTAAAATTCCAAGTATAAGTGTACCATGTGATTACTTTGAACTGCACAATCAAACAGTTAAAGAAGTCTGTAGCTTCTTTGTTGTTCAAAAAATTGACTTTGGAAAGCAGTGTCATGGAAAATTTTAGAGATTACTTTTCCCCCAACTATCCAACTCTGGCAGATGGAACCTAACATAGGTAAATACGAAGTTGTTCACTTCAGCAGGAAGAAAGCAGAGTATTACTTAAATGGAGAATGGCTGTAGAATTATGAAATACAGAGGGGTCTAGCTGTTGTAATCCATGAGTTGCAATGGATAATCTGCAGGTAATCAACAAGGTTAATGTCATTCATTGTGAGAGGAATTGAACACAGAAGTAAAAATGTTGTATTTCAGTTATGTAGGGTATTGTGAAACTACATCTCAAATAATGTGTACAGCTGTGGTCTCCATATTTGAAGAAAAATGTCAGTGTTTTGGAGGTGGTTCAGAGAAGGTTTACGAGACTGATAACTGGAAATGAGCAGCTTATCATATGAGGATATATTGGATGGACTGGGCTTGTTTTCACTGGAATTTAGCAGAGTGAGGGATAGCGTGATTGAAAGGTAGAAGAGCCTAAATGCCTTGACAAGGTGCACATGAAATGGCTATTTCCTCTGGTGAATCAGTCCAGAATTAGGAGGTCAGTGTTTGAAAATTAGGGTTTGCTCTTTCAGGATAAAAATGAGGAGAACATTTTTGTCTTAGAGAATTGCATGACTTTGAAACTCTCTGCTTCAGAAGGCACGGGAGGCAGTTTAATTAAATGCTTTGAAGGCAAAGTTAGATAAATTCTTGTTAGCTAAGGGAAACCTTTTGTTTGTCCATAAGGTGGGCCAGTATTTATTGCCCATCCGCAACTGCCTCTTGATCTTAGTGAGTTGGTCAGGCCATTTCAGAGGGAAGTTAAGTTTCAGCCACATGCCTGTGATTTTGGAGTCACATGCAAGTCAGACGAGGTAAAGATAGCAGATTACCTTCCCTAAAAGGCATTAATGAACTATATAAGTTTTTTACAATGATCAACAATGGTCACTAATGGGTCATCATTTTCTCAATTAATTCAGATTTCATGATCTTCCATCGTGAGTATTGAGCCTGTGACCCCAGAGCATAAGCATACTTTTCTGGAATACTAGACCCATGGTGTTACTGTTACCTGACTGCTTCCTCTCTAAGTTTAAATTGATCAGAATGGAGATGTCCACATCAAAGGGCTATCGGGGAAGGTAGGAATGTGGAGCACAAACAGATCAGCCAAGATCCTATTGGATGGCAGAGCAGGGTTGAGGGGCCAAATGGTCTGCGTATGCTCCTACTTAGTTATTCCTAATTTTTATAATCCAGAAATATGCTTAAACAAAACCATTAACAAATCACCTGTGTGCTTTCTTTTTCAACTATTCAGCACTGCTCCTATTTATTATCTTTGCAAGTTAGATTCACCAGTTTCTAAAGTGAGAATTAAACCTCAATTCAGAGTTCTAAGGACCCAGGTTGAATTCCAGTCTCGGGCACCTGTGTGTGTTGTCTGCACATTCTCCCTGTGTCTGCAGGGGTTTCCTCCCACAATCCAAAGATGTGCCAGTTAGGTAGATTGGTCATGCTACATTGCCCATAGTGTTAGGTGCATTAGTCAGGGGAAATGTAGAGAAATAAGAGAGCGAATCTGGGTGGGCTACTCCTTGGAGGGTCGGTGTGGGCAAAAAGGCCTGTTCCCACACTGTAAGGATTCTAAGTTCAAAACAATTTCCATCAAGTTCTTAGTGCTTGTCCTGTACCTGCTTAGTAATGCAGGTGAGTTTCTTAAAAAAAAAGGAGGTGGCATGGTGGCTGAGTGGTTAACAGAGTCCCAGGTTAGATTCTAGCCTCAGGCGATTGTCTGTGTGGAGTTTGCACATTCTCCCTGTGGCTGCATGGGTTTCCTCCGGGTGCCCCAGTTTCCTCCCACAGTTCAAAAGATGTACAGGTCAGGTGAATTGCCCATGCTAAATTGTCCATAGTGTTAGGTGCATTAGTCAGAGGGAAATGGTTCTTCAGAGGGTCAGTGTGGACTGGTTGGGCCGAAGGGCCTGTTTCCATGCTGAAGGGAATCTAACCTTATTCCAGGCCTCTCAATTGCAAGTTCAGTGGTATGACCACTTCACTACTACCACCTCCCCTCAAGGTTTAAATTAATCACAATAGAGACATAAGAGGTGACTATCATTTTGTAGCATACATGACAAAGCTTTGTGTATGGTCTGTTGCAATTGTAGAGAAGAAGGCTTAGTCTTCTGGAGGTTGATATGATTGCTGTCTGGAAGCTAACATTTGCTTAACCAAAGGAAATGATGCTAACAGGACATCATAGACTGCTCTATCCTGTGACTGAGTGTGCAATAACCAACCAAAGTTCTAAACCGCTGCCATAATATACATTACATTGATCACTGTCATGTATCCAATAAAGACCTGTCACTGAATTCAATCAGGTCAAACCATGAAGGAAAAATCTTAAATTGCTACCTTCCAATCTATTCATAGCATTGTTGATTGGAGGTGATTTTGGAAGACCACAATCACTTTGCACCCACTTTACCTGCATTTCCATCTTTTGGAGACATGGGATTTTGCAATCAGATTCAGAGGATTTGTCAGCTTTTAGTCCGAGGAATGTTTCCAGTACACTTTTTTTTTCATAAGGAATTCCTCACTCTTATTAGATATTTATTTATATGTGTAAATTGGGTTCAATCACTCAACTACCACAGAAATGAAACATAAGAACATAGAACATAGAACAATACAGCACAGAACAGGCCCTTCGGCCCACGATGTTGTGCCGAACTTCTAACCTAGATTAAGCACCCATCCATGTACCTATCCAAATGCCGCTTAAAGGTCGCCAATGATTCTGACTTTAGGAGTTGGCCATCTCGTTCAGTCATGATGCTAATGAGAGAGGCTAAACAATGGACATTGTTTGGGGTGGGGGGGGGAGGCACCAGTGTACATGCTGTGCCCTTGCTACTATCGATTTTTTCTCCAAATGAAGTTCAACATGGTGGAGCTCTGATTCATGAACCGAGGTGAAAAGGTCGGATTTTACAGGAACATAATATGGCAATTACTTAGAAAGTATTGTTAAAATATTTTTAAAAATCAATGTCAGTATGGGCACAAATACATATGAGATGATGACAATTGCTATTGTGTATCCACTAAAGGATCTTAAGCATTAAATATGTCTAAACTGCAGTTTATAAAGGGATACAGTCATAACAAGAGCTAGGAAACAATTATGATACGCCGATAACAATGATCCTTTAATACTTCTCAATTAATTGACAATCCATTTAGCTGGTATAAATGTAAAACAGTCTGCAGTTTTATGACAGTGCCTCCATTGGAAGTGCAAAGAAGGACTTCTTCAAAGGAAAGAGTACACATGCTGGTTACCTAATTCTGGCAAAAGGTAATCAGATATTTGGTGGAGAGCATTATTCTCCATTTATTGCAAAGGATGTCACAGGTATGACAATACATCACTGAACACGTGGTTGGAAATCTGAGATGTTTTACAACTGGAAGGCACAATTGCAGAAATGTGTGGTGGTGATCTGAATAAGATGTCAAAATTCAATAGCAATGTCTATAATGAGGTCATATAGCAACAATTGTACATATCACAGTCTGTCATAGTGTAAATGAGAATACCTATAGCATTTTCACTTGAAACCTTAATTATACAAAACATAAACTGTAAAACTTGACCTACTCTTGGGAAATAAGGCAGGGCAGGTGACTGAGGTGTCAGTGGGATGGCACTTTGGGGCCAGCCACCACAATTTCATTCATTTTAAAATAGTGATGGAAAAGGATAGACTGGATCTAAAAGTTGAAGTTCTAAATTGGACAAAGGCTAATTTTGATGGTATTCGGCAAGATCTTTCGAAAGCTAATTGGGGGCAGATGTTTGCAGGTAAAAGGATGGCTGGAAAATGAGAAGCTTTTAAAAATGAGATAACAAGGGTACATTGAATTGAATTAAATTTATTGTCATGTGTTCTGAGGCACAGTGAAAAGCTTTGTCTTGCAAGCAATACAGGCAGATCAGAGTTAAGTTGCATAGATAAGTAAATAATAGGTAAACAGCAGCAAAAACAAAAACATAGGTACAGGTGAATGTTAAGAGTTTGTGAGTCTATTCAGTATTCTAACAACAGTAGGGTAGAAACTGTTTTGAAACCAGCAGGTGTGTGTGTTCAGGCCTCTGTACCTTCTCCCCGACGGTAGAGGTTTTAGAAAAACATTGCCAGGGTGGGATGGATCTTTGTGAATGCTGGTGGCCTTTCCTTGATAGCGGGCCTGGTAGATGGATTCTATAGATGGAAGGTTGGTCTTTGTGATTGTCCGGGCTGAGTTCATCACTCTCTGTAACTGTCTCCGATCTTGAATGGTACAGTTGCTATACCAGGTAGTGATAGATCGAGACAGAATGCTCTCGATGGTACACCTATAAATGTTGGCAAGGGTATTCGCTGTCATGCCAAATTTCCTCAGCTTCCTGAGGAAGAAGAGACATTGTTGGGCCTTTGTAACCGGTGCGTCCACATGTAGAGTCCAAGAAAGCTTGTTGTGGATGACTACTAACAGGAAGTTGACACTCTCCACTCATTCCACCCCTGTGCTGTTAATGTGTAGGGGGGCATGAGTAACATTCCACCAAAAGTCAATGTATATTCCTTTTAGAGTGAAAAGAAAGGCTGGTAGATGTAGGGAAAGCTGGCTGAGTAGAGAAATTGAGGTTTTGGTTAAGAAAAAGAAATAAGCATATGACAGCTATAGACAGGACAGATCAAATCAATTCTTAGAAGAGTATAAAGGCAGTAGGAACATACTTAAGAGGGAAATATGTAGGGCAAAAGGGGAACCTGAGATAGCTTTGGCAAATAGGATGAAGGAGAATCAAAAGGGTTTTTTATAAATACATTAAGGGCAAAAGAGTAACTAGGCAGAGAATAGGGCCCCTCAAAATCAGCAAGGAGGTCTATGTGTGGAGCTGCAGGGGATGGAGGATAATAAACAACTATTTTGCATCACTGTTTACTGTGGAGAACGACATGAAAGATATAGAATGTGGGGAAAAAGATGGTGACATCTTGACAAATGCCACATGACAGAGGACAGCATGTATTGAAATGCATAAAAGTGGATAAATCCCCAGGACCTGTTCAGGGAAGCTAGGGAAATGATTCTGGGCCCTTGCAGAGATATTTGTTTCATTGCTAGTTACAAGTGAGGTACCAGAAGACTGGAAGTTGGCTAACATTGTACCACTATTTAAGAAAGGTGGTAAGGAAAAACCAGGGAACTATAGACTGGTGAGCCTGACATCGGTGGTGGGCTAGTTGTTGGAGGGAATCCTGAGGGCCAGGATTTACATGTATTTAGAGAGGCAAGGACTGATTAGGGATAGTCAGCATGGCTTTGTGTGCAGGAAATCATGTCTCATGAATTTGATTGAATAAGTAACAAAATGGATTGATGAGGACAGAGCAGTAGACGTGATTTATATGGACGTCAGTAAGGCCTTCAACAAGGTTCCTCATGGTAGACTGGTTAGCAAGGTTGATCTTATGGAATACAGGGACAACTAGCCATTTGGATACAGAACTGGCTTGAAGTTAAAAGATGGCGGCCTTTCAGACTGGAGGCCTGTGACTAGTGGAGTGCCGCAAGGATCGGTGCTGGGTCCACTGCTTTTTGTCATTTATATAAATGATTTGGATGTGAACATAGGAGGTACAGTTAGTAAGTTGGCAGATGACACAAAAGTCGAAGGTGTAATAGATAGAAAAGAAGGTTTCCTCAAAGTACAATGGGACCTTGATCAGATGGGCCAATGGGACGATGCGTGGCAGATGGAGTTTAATTTAGATAAATGCAAAATGCTGCATTTTGGAAAAGCAAATCATAGCAGGATTTATACACTTAATGGTAGGGTCCTGGGGAGTGTTGCTGACCAACGAGAGCTTGGAGTGCAGGTTCATAGCTCCTTGAAAGTAGAGTTGCAGGTAGATAGGATAGTGAAGAAGGCGCTTGGTATAATTTCCTTTATTGGTCAGAGCATTGAGTATAGGATTTGGGAGTTCATGTTGCAGCTGTGCAGGACATTAATTAGGCTACTTTTGGAATATTGTGTGCGATTCTGGTCGGAAGGATATTGTGAAACTTGAAAGGGTTCAGAAAAGATCTACAGGGTTGGAGGATTTGAGCTATAGGGAGAGGCTGAATAGTCTGGGGCTTTTTCCCTGGAGTGTCGGAGGCTGAGAGGTGACTTTATAGAGATTTAGAAAATCATGGGTGGTATGAGTAGGGTAAATAGACAAGGTCTTTTCCCTGGGGTGGGGGAGTCCAGAACTGGAGGGCATAGGTTCACAGTGAGAGGGGAAGGATATAATAGAGACCTAAGGGGCAACTTTGTCATGCACAGGGTGTTACGTGTATGGAATGAGCTGCTGGAGGAGGTGGTGACACTGATACAATTGTAGCATTTAAAAGGCTTCTGGATGGGTAAATGAATAGGAAGGGTTTAGAGGGATATGGGCTGGGTACTGGCAGGTGGGACTAGATTGGAATAGGATACCTGTTTGGCATGGACAAGTTGGACTGTAGGGTCTGTTTCCATGCTGTACAGTTCTATGACTCTTTGATAAACACATTAAGAATGTCATTCACTATTGCTCCAAGTGTTACCATGGCAGTGTTGAAGTCATGATCAGCTAGTTTACCTGTCATTTGCAGACAACAATGATAGAAGGAATCTAACTTTTCTTTGATCTCCTTCTTTCTCAATATATTCAGAACACACAACAGAATTTTTTTTCCATCACCAAAGGGTTGGCTGTTGCTTATTTCCTAGCTCCCTAACCTCTGCCTGCAGGATTGCATTCCTCCTTCTGTCTATTACTTGGATGCTGATATGAAACACGATCTCTGGCTGTTTACCCTCCCACCTCAGCAAGTTCTGTAGCTACTCAGTGATATCCTGAACCCTGGCACCATTGGCAGATACCAAGTTGGAATCATATCTACAGCAGCAGAAACATCTGTTGGTTTCCCTAACAACAGAATTTCCTGTTACAATTGCTTTCCAAATCTTCCTTCTGCACAACTTCTGCATAGCTAAGCCATCTATGATATCTGTGAACTGTGCTCTGGTTACATTACCCCAAACCATTACCTTCATCCAGTATTCAGAACAGAGTCCCAGTTCGATAGGAATCATGAAATTTGGAGCAAACTGCAGCCATGGTAGCTTATGTGCCTATTTTTCAATCTTGTATTCCTCTTCCTTTTCAACCAGAATATAATTTAGCAGGTTAAAGGACTGTTCAGTATAAGGTCAATTGCAATCCTTTTCCCTTTTGAATGCAATGAGAGGATCATGTCTTGAAAATATTATCTTTCGACTTTGCCTAGGATCTTAGCAGCTGAGAGGCAGAAATGAGCCAATATGCACACAATTTGAATAATGAGAGAGGAGGCTATAACCTTTTAACATTCTCAATGTACTGAGAATAATTTATGTCTCAGTCGATCGAACACAATCCAAATTATGTCATAATTTTGGCAAAATTTGAAGTGACGAGAAAACTAGCACCAATGAGAGAAATTCACAATTTCTACCCACGTGAATGTGACCATGAACCTATCCCAATGTTTATCAGATTTTTGATGCAGCAGTGCACTGGTCTAAGGGAATTATGGAGCAGCATGAACACTGATCTACTGCACTCACAACATAATTCTCTTGGATGTTTGCACTTTGGCATTGACGTGTCATTCCAATGATGAGCTGTCAGGAATTGCTCATCTAACCATTTTTGAACAGGCAAGAAACCTCACAGGGCAATGCTTAATGCAAAAAAAAGTTTCATTAATATTTTCTAACAATATTACACCACTCTTTCACATATCCATTTCTTCTCCCATTAAAATTGATGAAAAGAGAAATTTCTCAGGAACATGTACTGGGTAGCAGTAACCAAAGCAAAAGATAAAGTGAATGAAATCAAATCCCTATGTTTGGAAAAAGGGCATTCAGCCCATCAAGTCCACACCGCCCCTCTGAAGAACGTCCCACTTCCCTACCCTATCCCTGTAACCCTGCACTTCCCATGGCTAATCCAACTACACGTCCCTGAACACTACAGACAAGTTAACATCCAACTTGCACCTCTTCAGATTGTTGAATTAAACTGGACCACCTAGCAGAAACCCACACTGACTCTGGAAGAACATGAAAACTCCACACAGACTGTCACCCAATGTTAGATTTGAACTCAGGCCCCTGAGGCTGTGGGGCAGCAGTGCTGATGCCTGAGCCACCATGCTGCCCAGTATGAGTTAGAAAAAACATGTAGCAAAGTATTATGTATAAGCCAACAAGGAATGATAGTTCATAGAGCTTACACAAACAGGTTGGTGAATAGGAATGGAATGGAATGACATCAGAAGACTGAGAGTGTACACACATATCCCACTTTTGGATTGAAATGTTTGTGTGAAATACTATAACCTATTAAGGGTTCAATGACAGAATAAAATAAACAATTTTCATTAGAAAAGGATTATTCGTAACCTGCATTCACCTTTCGATTTTCTGCTTGCTTTAAAAGTGCTACAATCGAGAACACAATTGATCCTAATTTCAAGCTTGCTGCTCAGAGTTCTGATTAAACTACATTTCCATTGCTTTAATGGCTAATCATTGTGTGTATGTCAGTTGAAGGGGACGTTTGTTCTTAAAACATAATTGTGTTAGCAGCAGAAGGCCTTCTAATAATCAGCAACTTAATAATTACCATGTGAGAATTCTGGATAAATATATTCAGAAGTTAATCATTAAGGAGCTTTCTGCAATACAGGTTGGAACAAAGGAACAGTGTCAGCATGGTCAAAGGACTTTGAATCATTCTCGTAGAAAGAAAATATCAAAGGACTGAATTCCAGGAGGAAAGCAGTTTTATTCCCACTGAAGATGTTTGTTTTATTTTACTTTCATTGGTGCCTATATTGGGTGAGTATAAAAATACAAACAGAAATTTAAATTGTTGCTAAAATCACCCTGTAAGATTCTTTCATGTCATTCATGTTAGACATCCTTAAATCAGCGGCTACTTGAGTTAGTTCATGCAAATCGCAGAGAAAAATCTACAGCAAGTTGTGACTTCTGTAAAAAGATAATTCATTTGAAGAAGTTTTTGAACCACGTTATTCTCTCCAGTGAACTGGAGATTAGATTTTAAAACTAACTTTTAGGTTGCCCCATCCTTCATGATAAGGTATCTGCTGTTACATTGTTTTCATAGAAATGGACCCCTTTATCAGATTCCCTGTCTTTCTGCCCTGTTACTAATAGCAATTTTTTGTAGAAATTTCCTTGAGTTTAATTTTCATTAATTCTACCACAAGTCAGCAAGCATTCCTCCAAATGCAGTGTGTAGCAACATTGTAAATATCTGTGAGAAGATTACTTTGGTTTGGCAATTTGAGTGAAATTGTAAATCTCTTCGAACATTTCATATTTTTCCTTACAATCAAAGGAAGCCTTTACAACTACATCATGTATTTTAACAAACCATTGCAATGCTGCCTCCTTTATGTTATGGAAAGAAAATATTCACCTCTTTCAGATCATTTGTTAGACTGAGGTCCTGTCTTTCCACTTGGGTTGAGGTAAAAGATATCATATTATTCCAAAGACAAGCACAGAGCTTTCTGTGGGATCCTAGCCAATATGTATTCCTTAACCAACATCACTAAAAAAACAGCTAATCTAATCAATATCGCTTCATTTTTTTGTAAAAGCTTATTGTCTGCAATTGTCCTCAATGTTTATTATAACAGTGACTGCACTTAAAAGTATAGTTAATATGTTGTAGAATGCATTGGGATGTTATGAGGTTCTGGAGGTGGTGTTATAATTGCAACTTTTGTCCTTCTGGTAGAATTCTTTTTTTAAAAAAAGTTTCCTTCCTAGGTCTGATAAGCATCTTCTCGACAGAGACTTCATTCTGAGCAAATTTACTCTACCAAATTTTAGAAAATGAAATTTTCAGGATGCCAGTCATTCAAATGCATTTCAAAACCGTATCTTTTAAATGCCTGTTCAAAACACAGCAAATATTAATACATTTTCATTGCACATAATGACATGGTGAATTTGTTTTTAAAGTACAAGAATATGATGCTTTTACACATAGTTAACAGAGAGAAAATGCCCAGAGGTATAGTGGCAAAACTGGATACAATCCTTTGAGCGATCAGAATTTCAGATCTTTTATTTTCGCCGTCAGTCCTTCAACCCTGGCTTTATTCTGCCCTTCAGGATGTACACTTCACTTTCCAAAGCTGAAGGCACACAGGACCACACAGAAGTAAGGGCCTCACAGAAAGCTGAATTGTTCTGAGCAATACAAGTTAACAGACCACCATTTCTCCTTTCAGAAAAAAACATTGCGAGTCTTTTGTTTTTTTTCTCTCTGGTCAAAATATGAGTTCGCTGAAGTTGAGCAGGACATGCAATCTTTGGAAAAGTCTGTTTTTAGAAAGAATGAAGATTGGGCATGTGAAAAAAAGGAATCTGAAAAACATTTCTAAGTTGAACATTTATAATGGATGTCCTTCATGACTTTGGGAGAAGATTGGATATTGCTAAAAAGTGAGACATTGCCGAAGCTCTTTATCTTGCACTCATTGGGATTAACACAAGGAGGCAAAATTTCAATCATTTGCAACAATTTCTACTGGAGGACAAAGGGTGCTGATTAGTTGAAAAGTCCATTTTGCCAACACCATATTTAAAAGATGTTACGCACTCGGACAAGGAATGTCAGCTGCCCTGAGCAGTTTCTGACACTTGCCCAGAAATTGGCAGAATAGGAAAATCTTTACCACTCAGTGTGGGCATGGTGCCAGAGTTCCAGCTGAATCAGTGGACACAGGTGGGACTTCCACCTTTCCCCAGGACTAGCAGTAGAGACCATGCCAACAGACCACGCCAACCAATGTTGCCACCGAGGTTAGAACAATTGCAGCACCTCAGGAAGAATGTCAATGTCCATCTCCACTCTGCCAATGTAACTGCTAACATCTTCCCTCTGCTACTGCACATTTACTCCTTCTCTGCTACTGAACTCCCCTCCCATCGAAGTTCATGTACTATTACCCTCCCTAATGCCAGCAAAATCCTTGCACTCCCCCTGAACCCAACACTGCTCATCTTGTAGACCCCATGCTCGGCCTACTCACCCACTCAGGGATCCTCCACATATACACCATCAGTAATAGCTGTACCACCCACTTTTACTACCAATAATACTGGACATTCAATCCAGTAGGAGCAAAACAGTTCATAACGGGGTGGAAATTAGCAAGATGCATAGTTTGCTTGAATTCATTTGGCTTTTCACTCCTTACAAACGGATGATCCTGACTCTGAATGGCTCAAGTAGAATCTGGACTGGTAATGGATACTGCCTTTGACTTAGTGTTGAGATCCCCCGAGCAAAGGTTATCAGACCCTGACATGGCTGAGACCTGCTGACAGCTACAACAAGTTATCTGGTTATTTCTGTGGTAAATGGTTTGGCAAGAGAATAATAATATGGACTTGGTAACTCTGGCTGAGGAGGCAAAGCACATGAGACAAGGTAATGTGTGGCAGGGATGTTGTAAGCTTCCAGGTAGGCTGAATGAGTGAGTACTGTGACAGAAGATGTAAAGTCTGGAGATGCAGCCAGGTCCAGTCCATGAGTTGGGTGTGCGTCCCTGAACATTACATATCTTTGCTGCAGCATTACAATGGTAGCTGCTGGTGCAGTGTGAGATGCAGCATTGAAGTTCATAAGCATTCTGTAAGTGGAGTGGAGATGTGCCATGTGGGTTTATGGACCAGGCTGCATCTCCAGACTTTATGTTTTCTGTCACAGTACTCACTCAGCCTACCTGGAAGCTCACAACATCCTTGCCATGCATTGCCTTGTCTCATGTACGTGGCTGGTGCCCAAAAATATGCTCATGATATTGATGCCTGGTGTCCAACATGGAAGACTTTTGGAACAAGAGGCAAGTTGAACCCACCAAGATCTGCCTCTAGTTTCTATGTCAAGTTTACAATGGCCAGTTTATATGGTGAGTTTGGTAAAATTATACAACCCATAGTGTGTTGTGTTGTTGACAAGACATTTAAATAAGCAATAATAAGTGTCAATTGGGAAGTTGCCACTGCCAAGTGAGAGTCTCATTATGCCAGTGGAGAAAAGTGATCAAGATGTGTCAAGGTGATTTCAACTTTAAGATGAGCTTCACTGTACATCTGTTCCAATTCTATCACTTGCTATCAGCAACATCTTTCAGAGCCTGCTAAGATTCCACTGTCTATCTCAGAAGGAAGTGCAGACACTGTCATTGAACATATTTAAGGCAGACATGGACAGATCCGCTTGAGGCAGCAGAATCTAGGATGGTTGGGGTGAGATGGAAACGAGATACTCAAAACACAAACTCATCAGCCACAAATTTTCAGAATGGTGATACAAACGCAGGCAAGCCTGTTTCATATGTTCAGATGTGCATATAAACTGGATAAACCAGTTTGGTAATTGTAGCCTGGATAAGGAATCCATAGAATGCTTTCAAGATATCTCTTAGACCAGCATGCTACAACCAGAGAATGAGTGATACTTGGTTTGATATTGTGTAATGCGACCGAGTTAATTGATTTTCTCCAGGTAAAAGCACCCCTAGGGTAGCAGTGACCACAATATGACTGAAATTTACAATCAATTTCTCAAGGAAGAGAGTGGGTCTAAGACTAGTGTTTTAAGCTTGAATAAAGGCAATTATGTGACATGAAAGTTGAGATAGTTGAAGTCCACTGGGATACTAGGCTAGGGGATAGATCAATTAAGAAGCAGTGGCAGGCATTTTAAGGTGTCCTTTAGACTGTTCAGAATAAGTACATATCTCCAATTAGGAAAATATCTAAAAGGAGGATACTATCTGTAGTAACTGAAGAAGGTAAGGAAAGCATCAACTTTAAGGAATAAATGTATAATTATGGAATGATAAACGACATGTCAAATGATATGAGAATTCAACAACTTGAAGCTACAATACCAAACTGTCCTGGCTTGGATACTTCACAAGCTAGAAACCATTTCTGCTGAAGTGACTCCGTTTCCTTAACTAAACTAACTACAACTCCTACTAAGTGGAAAGCTTTCCCTTTTGAATTAAATTCTTTCTTTTTTCTGAATTGAAAACAAAACTAATGGCTTAACCTGTTTACATTGTGTCCCAATAAATCCAAAAATGTGAACATCTGCTCCATTTCAAACAACAGGGATCTGCCAGGCATTTGATAAGTGTAATATACTTCTTGGAACTGATGCATTTCAGATACTGTTCTATAGTGACTTTCTGACTTCTAAAATAAAGCCTTCACAGAACTAACATTTGACTTTCTTTCTAAAGCAATTCAAATTCCAAAAATTATAATTATATATTACACCGTTCATCACAACAGAAAAGATTGAATGAGGAGAAGCCTGGGATCTATACACCTGCGAGCCTGACATCAGTGGTGGGTAAGTTGCTGGTGATCCTGAAAAATAGGATTCATGTGCATTTGGAGAGGCAAAAACTGATTCGGGATATCAACATGGTTTTCTGCATGGGCAATTATATCTCAAATGTGTTTACTTTCTCAAAAAACTCAAAGGTTGAGGGCAGAATGGTAGACAGTGTTTATCTGGACTTTAGTAAAGCCTTTGATAAGGCATGGTAGACTACTTAGTAGATATAGATTACATTGGATTCACGGTGGATACAAAATTGAATGCAAAATTGGCTTGATGGTAACGGACAATGTGGTGGAGGAAGGTTTGAATTATAAACATAGGCTAGATAGATTTGGACTTTTTTCACTGGAGCATAAGAGGTTGATACGTGATCTTAGAGGTTTATAAACTCATAGGGGCATAGATAAGGTGAAAGAAAAGGGTCTTTTCCCTAAGGTGGTGGAGTTCAAAACTAGAGGGCATATATTTAACCCGAGAGGAAAAGGCGTTAAAAATGACATGAGGGACAACTTTTGTACACCAAGTAGTTCATGTATGGAATGAACTGCCATTGTAACTGGTAGATGCAGGTACAGTTAAAACATTTAAAAAGACATTTGGATAAGTACATGAATAGGAAAGGTTTGGAGGGCCAAATGCAGGCAAGTGGGGCTAGTTTAATTTGGGAACATCGTTGGTGCGGTCTGGTTGGACCATGCTATATGACTCTGAGTGGGCAAAAATCTGGCAGATGAAATATTATGTGGGGAAAATGTGAAGTTGTTCACTTTGGCAGGAAGACTAAAAAGACAGAGTGTTACTTAACAAGAGAATAATAGTAGAATTTTGAGGCTCAAAGGGATCCAGGTGTTATAATGCATGAGGAACAAAATGTTAGTATGCAGGTGTCTCAAGCAATTTAGAAGATACAGGGAATGTTGTCCTTTTTTACAAGAAGAATTAATAAGAAAAAATAAGAATATCATGCTGTAGTTAAAAAGGGCCAGGTGAGACTACATCTCAAACACTATGTAATTTTGGTCTCCTTACTTATGGAAAAATGCAAATAAAATGGAGGTTGCTTCGAGGAAGTTTATTAGACTGATATCTTGAGGTGTTACGTCCATAGTTAGAGAGACTGAGCTTGCTTCCATTGAGTTTAAAAGAGTGAGGGCTAATTGATTGAAATTTATAAGATCCTAAAAGGTGGATGTAGAAGAATGTTCCCTCTTTGGGTATATCCAGAATGAAGGGCACTGTTTTAACATTAAAGATTTCCTTCTTAAGACTGAAGGTGCAGTGTATGTTGTTTTCTCTACGGGTTCCTTTGGAACTCTGCCTCAGAAGATTGTGGAAGGGAGTGAACTGAATATTTTAAGGTAAAGTTAGACGGATTCTTATTAGGCAAGGAAATCAAAGGTTATCGGGGGTAGATTGAAGTGTGGAATTTGAAAATTGAGAAACGTATCGACTATGATCTTATGGAATGGTGAAGTGGGTCTAGGTTGCCATTTGGCCTCTATGTTCCTAATTTGTAGGTTTATATGTGAAATAACTCCAAAGAGGCCAGTATCTTATCACCAATTCACCCTTTATTTATACATGTACAGTACCTAACACTGGTCTGGCTCCCTGAGAGCCAGTTCTGAGTGAACAAAACCCCTGACACTCCTGTTTATACCTGTCAGCCTGGTCCAATCAGGGAACTAATATTCTGAGGTCCACCTGGCTGACTGCATTACAATTACTACAGTATGTACATTCAAATGGTTATACATTTGGACACTTATGGTCAGTGTGACTGAGATCAGCTTTAAAGTTCAGATTTATTAATGTATTTCACACTCAAGCAGCTATCGTGCTGAGCCTTAGCCTAGGCCTCTGGACTGGTGATCCTAGAAGATTACTACACCATCCCTCACCACACACAGGGACCTGTCGTCTCCCAATAAAAGAAAAAGATCAGGTTTTGCACCTTTGTTTTGAAGTACTTGCGAACTTTGAGAGAGATGGTGAAGAATCATCAGACTTAAACGTTAAAACCTGCCTTCTCTCCACAGATACTGCCAGACCTGCTCGGTCTTGCCAGCAGTTTCGGTTTTTGGTTCAGATCTTTGTTTTATTTCAGAGGTGATAGTTCTACATGGCATCAACCAATCAGATTAATTTACTGATTTTATTTTATTGTTATTGCTGTAATTAGACTCTATTGCTTTTGTTCTGAAGAGTGCAAGACTCCAAACACTTCAGTAGCCCAACCCACCTTGCAGCAATGTTCATGTTCTGTGCTACCACATGTTTCTTGGATTTCTGACATCTTTCTAATTAAGAAGTTCATACAAATTACTGGAAGGGCTGATGAACAGTCATCAAGAAATTTTAAGCTTGTGTTAAGTTGGAATAAATTGAGGCAATCTTGAAAGAAAGCTATAATTACCTACAATTTAAAGCTTCTTGTTGAGCAGAATACTTATGATAATATTTCTCAGAAGAAACATGAAAAGTTGTATTAATTATTGGTCCAAGGTGATTGATTTGGACTTCTGACGAGGTAGGGCTGAATGGGGTCTCAGAAGAAATTTGATCTGAGGAAACAATATCTTTTTGGAATCTGCTGGCTATCATCCAGGTTTATCACTAGACAGAAGATACAGCTGCTAGAAAGATCAGCACTTAACATGCATCTGAAAACTCCATACATAAATAGAAGGTGCAAAGAGTGTACGTTCTGTACCGGCCGAAAGACTTAACCATCACTATCTTTTTCTTAATGATTCAAAATAATAAAAATAATTACTTAGATTTTCCAGTTAATAAATTGATTGCAACTTTCATATGAGTGACATTCTGCCACTGAGTACCAACTGTGAATTTAGATATATTTCAGATTTCATTTGAGAACATAATTCAGATAAGTGAACTGGTTAATAATAAAATAGAAGTATGACATCAGCACTTCAAACAGTAATGGGATAGAAAATACTTGCAAATTGCAAAGTTACTAACACTGAAGCAGAAATTTAGCTAAGCTCTTTACACCTAAATCATAGTTTATGTGACTGAGTTCACAAACTTCCAGTTTAATAATGTAGTAACTAATCAGGATTAGTGAAGAATTTGCCTGCTGAAGTGTCCATATGCCTCAGTTGATAGCACTCTCAACCCAGAGAGTTGGAATGTTGTGATGTTAAAGGAGAGCCCCCAAACACTTAAGCACAATGTCTAGGCTGACGTTCAGTCCCACCCTGAGTGAATGCTGCACTGTCAAAGGTACTGTCAATATAGATCCAAGCCAATCAGGGAAACAGAAACCAAAGACTTTGTGAATAGAGTTTATTAACTACTCCGTCATAAAGTGGTTCCACAAACTAGCCCCAGTGTTGTCCCTAGTCAGTACATCCATTAACCTCAGTCACCCATGAATGACTTGCTACATTAACAAATGCCACCTTACAAATGAAATAGTAAGATAAAGCTCAGCTGTTTGTCCACTCAGGTGGACATAATAATATTCATGATAATACTCAAAGTAAAGAAGGGTGTTCTTCTGTTTATCCTGGGCAATATTATGAATGCAGATTTCTGCTGGATGCAAAGTGGCTGTTTAGTACTTTAGAAAAGAGCAGGTAGTGCATTTCCCCCTCTCCAACCTGATACCACAGTAGCAACAGATCAGTGGCATCATAATAATGGTACGGGAGAATCATTGATAACTTGAGGGACATATTTGTGGCTAAACAGAAGTAATAAGATGAAAGTTAGAGTTGCTGCATAATAGAAGAATGTTCAAGAGCATGGTAAAGGGAATTAATTTATACCGAATATGAGACAATAATTAAATGATTTGTCTTAAGTTCAGCTGGACAAAATCAGGCAGAATTTAACTTAATGTGTAATAGCAGTTATGATTAATTTGAACGGTCAGGTGATTGTTGGAATCTGAACTGAAAATGATAGGGAGTAACAATATTAAAAATGGAGTGTGATGAAGGTACATAATTTATATATTACACTGCTTAAGAGCTAAAGTTTAAAATAGTGGAATATGGATGTTAGACTATTTACTGTGAAGGGGTTTAATAATTCAGAAGGTTAGTTTTTCACAACTGTGACTGTAAACTATACTTAACAGAAAGCAGAAGACTGAAGGTTTCCTGGGGTGTTAATGGAAGCATCTTTATATTGTGGGGTTTTGAAACACAAAGAAAAAAAACTATTAGTTTAGCAGAATCTAGGAAGAGCAATAAAATAAAAATATCAAATTCTGTTTGAAGAAGTGACGACTGAGGTCAGATGCAAGAATATTGTTTTCCTTAAGAGTAAATTCTTCAGAGCAGTTAAGGGAATAAGTTTTAATTGTGAAAATTTCTAGACCAAGATATTTGTTTGGAGTGTTGCAGTTTTATTAAAGGATTGAGGCAGCAGAATCTCTCAGTTGTGTAAGTCAAAATAGCATGTCTCACAACTCTCAGGACTGGAACTGAGAAGACAGTTAGTCAGACTGATTTAGTAGTGAAGGAAAATTTATCTGGCGTTTTGGGTAGATGTAAAGTGATGGTAGTGGGGGTAAAAGGAATTCTGTTTGTCATGAGTTTTGAAATCTTTCATCCTATGTTAGCTATTTTATTTTTATTTATTTCATGTAATAAACTTCTATTTTGTTAAACCAAATATGCATTTTGGCATGCTTATGTTTCAGTGAAGACCACAACAACAAATATTTTATTTAAAAACACAGAATTTGATCAATCAAGCTGGATTTCATTCTGGGATCTGACTTGTGGGAACATTAGATAGGATCATAACACCAAACAAGGACATTAAGTTCCCCAGAGATTCAGCAACAATTTATGTGCAGACTGGTATGTTCTGATACTCAACATACAATATAACATCTCAGGAAATAAATAAGGTATTACAAGTGTTGATGATTTCCATGTTGGAAGCAGGAGAAAAATATGGTTACCTGAGACCAAATGAGCTTCATTTTTTTCGGCAGCAGTTGGAATGGGAGGAGCGACAGCAAGGACCAGAGGCCTGACGGGAAGGTAAATTTTAAAAGATACAAAGGTTTACCGCATGTATAGGCAAAGTGCACACTGAGCAGTAGTGGATATGGGACTGCTGGGTAAGTGAGGCTTTGTATTTACCCGAAACTCTGCGCGGATAGTGTCTCCCACCCATCCTCCTCCTCTAACCAATTAAAAAAAGGTTCTCTGTGCCTATTGACAAGGTGACTGGTTTATTTTTTTTAGTTTTTCAGTAGTCTCGTTGGGAATTTAGAATACTGGGAATGGAGGTTAGGGCAGTTGAATGTTCCTCCTGCAGAATGAGGGAGGTAAGGGTCACCACTAGTGTCCCTGCTGACTGCACTTGTGGGAGGTGCACCCAACTCCAGCCTCCTTGGAAACCACATTAGGGAGCTGGAGCTGGATGAACTTTGGATCATGTGGGAGGTGGAGGGGTTTATTGAGAGGAGTTACAGAGAGGTAGTCACACCTCAGGTATGAGAAGAAGATAGATAGGTTACCATCAGGGGATGGAAAGGGAACCAGCAGGCAGTGCCAGGATCCCCTGTGGTCATTCCCCTCAACAACAAGTATACTGTTTTGGATTCTGTTGAGGGAATGACTTACCAGGGGTAAGCCATAGGATACAGGTCTCTGGCACAGAGTCTGTCCCTGTTGATCAGAAGGGAAGGGGGAAGAGGAGCAGAGCATTGGTCATCGGGGACTCCATAGGTTAGGGGCACAGATAGGACATTCTGTGGGAACGAGAGAGACTTACAATTGGTGTGTTACCTCGTATGTGTGAGGGTTCATGATGCCTCTGATCGTATTTTCAGGATCTTTGAAGGGAAGCAGCCCCACATAGAGACCAATGACATAGGTAGGAAGAGAAATGAAAATTTAAGGCAGAAATTTAGGGAGCTAGAGTGAAAGCTGAGAGCTAGAACAAACAGGAGGGAGAGCTTTGGATTCCTGGATAATTGGGGCTCTTTCTGGAGCGGGTTTTGACCTCTACAAACAGCATAGTCTTCACCTGAACCAGAGGGGTGTCAATATCCTTGGGGAGAGATTTGCTAATGCTCTTCAGGTGGTTTTAAACTAATTCAGCATGGGGATGGGAAATGTAATACGGGAGGTTGACAGTAATGAAGTCAGAACTATGATTTCAAGATCACAAGAAAGCATCGGCAAGCACGAAGTTGGTTTGAAGTGTGTCTACATCAACGCGGAGCATCTGGAATAAGGGGGTGAATTGGCAGCATGGGTTGGTACCTGGGATTTCAATGTTGTGGCCTTTTCAGAGATGTGGGTAGAGCAGGGACAGGAATGGTTGTTGCAGGTTCCCGGATTTAGATATTTCAGTAAGAACAGGAAAAAAATGGTAAAAGAGGGGGTGGTGTGGCACTGTTAGTCAAGGACTGTATTATGGTTGCAAAAAGGAGATTTGAGAACTCGTCTACTAAGGTAATGTGGGCTGAGATTAGAAACAAGAAAGGAGAGGTCACCCTATTGGGAGTTTTCTATAGGCCTGCAAATAGTTCCAGAGATGTAGAGGATCAGATAGCAAAGATGATCCTTGATAGGAGCGAGAGTGACAGGGTAATTATTATGGGGACTTTAATATCCCAACTATTGACTAGGAATACTAGTTCAAGTACTTTTGTCCAATGTGTGCAGGAGGGCTTTCTGACACAGTATATAGACAGGCCAATAAGGGACAAGGCCACATTAGATTTGGGACTGGGTAATGAACCTAGCCAGGTATTAGATTCAGAGGTAGGTGGTACTTTGGTGATAGTGACTACAATTTGGTTATGTTTACTTTAGTGATGGAAAGAAATAAGCACATACCGCAAGGCAAGAGCTATAGCTGGGGAAAGGCAATTAAGATGCAATTAGCAAGATTTAGGATGCATAGGATGGGGAAGGAAACAACAGGGGATGGGTACAATTGAAGTGTGGAGCTTATTCAAGGTCCAGCTATTGTGGGTCCTTCATATGTCTATACCAGTCAGGCAGGGAGGAAGTTGTCGAGCACAGGAGTCATAGTTTATTAAAGAAGTTGAATCCATTGTCCAGAGGAAGAAGGCTTATGTTAGGATGAGATGTGATGGCTCAGTTAGGATGCTTGAGAGTTACAAGATAGCCAGGAAAGACGTAAAGAGAGAGCTAAGAAGAGCCAAGAGGGGACATGAGAAGTTGTTGGCAGATAGGATCAAGGAAAACCCTAAAGCTTTCTATAGCAAGATCAGGAATAAAAGAATGATTAGGGCCAATCAAGCATCGTAGTGGGAAGTTGTGCATGGAGTCAGAGGAGATGGGGAAGCACTAAATGAATACTTTTCATCAGTGTTCACACTAAAAAAAGGACAATGTGGTCGAGGAGAATACTGAGATACAGACTACTACACTAGATGGGATTGAGGCGCACAAGGAGGAGGTGTTAGCAATTCTGGAAAGTGTAAAATAGATAAATCCCCAGGCCAGATGGGATTCATCCTAGGATTCTCTGGGAAGCCAAGGAGGATATTGCTGAGCCTTTGTCTTTGATCTTTATGTCGTCATTGTTTACTGGAATAGTGCCAGAAGATTGGAGGATAGCAAATGTTGTTCCCTTGTTCAAGAAGGGGAGTAGAGACAACCCTGGAAATTATAGACCAGTGAGTCTTATATCAATTGTGGGTAAACTGTTGGAAAGGGTTATAAGAGAGGACTTATAATCATCTAGTAGAGGAATAAGTTGATTAGAGATAGACAACACTGTTTTGTGAAGGGCAGGTCGTGCCTCACAAACCTTATTGAGTTCTTTTGAGAAGGTGACCAAACAGGTGGATGAGGGTAAAGCGGTTGATGTGGTGTACATGGATTTCAGTAGAGCATTTGATAAGGTTCCCCACGGTAGCGTATTGTACAAAATATGGAGACATGAGATTGAGGGTGATTTCGTGGTTTGGATCAGAAATTGGCTAGCTGAACGAAGACAGAAGGTGTTGGTTGATGGGAAATATTCATCCTGGAGTTCAGTTACTAGTGGGGTACCACAAGGATCTGTTTGGGTCCACTGTTGTTTGTCATTTATAAAAAATGACCTGGATGAGGGCATAGAAGGATGGGTTAGTAAATTTGTGGATAACACTAAAGTTGAGAGAGTTGTGGATAGTGATGAAGGATGTTGTAAGTTACAGAGAGACATAGATAAGCTGCAGAACTGGGCTGAGAGATGGCAACTGAAGTTTAATGTGGTAAAGTGTAAGGTGATTCACTTTGGAAGGAGTAACAGAAATGCAGAGTACTGGGCTAATGGTAAAATTCTTGGTAGTATAGCTGAACAGAGAGATCTGTGTCCTGGTACATAGATCCTTGAAAGTTGCCACCCAGTTTGATAGGGCTAAGAAGCCATAGAGTGTGTTAGGTTTTATTAGTGGAGGGATTGAGTTTCGGAACCATAAGATCATGCTGCAGCTGTACAAAACTCTGGTGCGGCCACATTTGGAGTATTGCATGCAGTTCTGGTCACCACATTATCGGAAGGATGTGGAAGCTTTGGAAAGGGTTCAAAGGACATTTACTAGGATGTTGCCTGGTATGGAGGGAAGGTCTTATGAGGAAAGGCTGAGAGTCTTGAGGCTTGTTTTGTTAGAGAGAAGAAAGTTGAGAGGTGACTTAATTGAGACATATAAGATAATCAGAGGGTTAGATTGGTTGACAATTAGAGCCTTTTTCCTTGGATGGCGATGGCTACCACACTGGGTCATAGCTTTCAATTCAGGGGTGACAGATAAAGGACCGATATCAGAGGTAGTTTCTTTACTCAGAAGTAGGGGTGTGGAACACATTGCCTGCAACCAACTTTAAGGGCATTTAAATGGTCATTGGATAGGCATATAGAGGAGAATGGAATAGTGTAGGTTAGATGGACTTCAGATTGGTTCCACAGGTCGGTGCAACATCGAAGACTGAAGGGCCTGTACTGTGCTGTAATGTCCTATGTTCTATGTTCAAGGATGAAGTTAATAATATGCAAGTGAGGAAATCCTAGGATACAGGTAGATTCCCAATTGAACTTTAATCAATTGAATTCAATCTGCTGTTTGCTATAATTCATTAGCTTTTCGGGGGCTTTGCTGGTGCAGAAGTAGTGTCCCATCTCTCAGACCAGGAGGCCTAGATTGAAGTCCCACCTGCTCCATAGGTGTGTAATGACATCTCTGAACAGGTTGAGTAGGAAAATAGGTTAACTAATAAAAAAAATCAGTTGAGTACCATTAAGGACTTTCCTTACTACAATAATTTAGGACCCATTTTACTGCCAAATTCTGATTTAAAGAAATGTTAAAAATGCTTGTGTGCTGAACTGGACATTAATTATAAGAAACAGAAATTGCTGGAGAAACTCAGCAGGTCTGGCGGTAATTGTAGAGAGAAAGCAGAGTTTATGTTTCGAGGTCAGAGACTTCTCTTCAAAACCATTCTGATGAAGAATCACCGGATTTGAAATGATAACTCAATGCTGCCAGATGCTACCAGATCTGCTGAGTTTCTGCAGCAATGTCTGTTTTCGTTTCTGATTTCCAGCATCCACAGTTCTTTGGTTTTTCATTAATTATAAGACTCTGGTTAGCCTTATTAAACATATTTTAAACATTTTCTCTAAATCTGTGAATCTTTTATGTTTAAGTGAAGCCATAACCAGATCTTCATTGGCCCTTAAATCCATCAGATTTAGAATAAATGAGATTTAAGTTTACTCCATTTTGGACTACTTAAAATTTGGTGTCCAGGTGACTGTCAGTCATTTGGACACTGTAAACTCTCCAGTCCAGATCCAGTCATTTCTGAATGTCAATATCTTCTTCCTTGTAGAATGACATTAGAAAGCTTCACCACAAGTGTATGAACCACAAAACACTGACGTAAATATACATCTAAAACAGTGATATTCTGGAAATTATTTTATTATCCCAATTTTGTATCCTCCAGATTTTTGCTCCCTAATGTATTGTACTAAAATGGCGCTGAAGTGTTGCAAGTCCAAGAATTGCTGCTACTGCTCAGAAACATTTCCAGACAACTGGGATTTCTGGACAACAGATTTCTGGACTGGAGAGATTAGCGTTTACTGTCAAATTACAAAAGTTTCAAATTTCTTGTTCATGTTTCACCTGTTTTAGTATATAAATTTAGTTTCATGAATTAGTTTACCAACATAAAATGAGATACATGCAATTGAAGTACCTTTAATTCTAGTGCGATTGAAAGGTTGGGGTAATGATGCTCTAAGAGCCTGACAGATAGAATGGTAAGGTAATTAAATGCTGGGGTTTAGGGATGAGATAATACGTGGAAGAAATGGTAGTTCAAAAGACTATCAGAATCTGAATACAAGAGAGGAAGCTAGAAAAATGGCACTGGCCCACTTAACTGAAAGTGTGGGTCTGGAAAGCTGGCAATTCTAGCAATCCAGAAGGAGTTAGAGTTAAATTAGCTTAAAAACATTCAGTGAACCCCAGATTAGGGTAAGGTAGTCTGTAGCGAGCTTCCTTGTCATAGAGATATGTCCAACTGAGGAAGTTCTCTCATTTCAGTTTACCTGAGCATGTCTTTACTGTGAGAAATTAGTTATAGTTTGGAGTTGGGAGATGTTTAAACAGAATTGGGTTGGGATATCTGGTCGGCATGGATGGGTTGGACCGAAGGGTCTGTTTCCATGCTGTACATCTCTATGACTCTAAGTGACTTGCAACCCAAGTCCCGCTGTCAGCACATTCCAGACCAATATGACACAAGAGGATATGGGCCCCATGTTATCAAAAAAGGTTAGGGTAAAAAACAGCTCAACGAGTCATTGATAGATCAATGGAGCTGAGAATGGAGTGGGGAAGCCCAAAATCTGTACTTTCTTGATGCAAATGATAAAGGTTGCCACTTAGCGAATGCAGTGAGAAGTTAAATGTCTGTGAAAGAGCTGAGATTGTTCAGGAATTAAAATCGCTGAAAGTAGTCTCAGGAATCCTGGAGGAGACTGAACTCCCAAAACATGAGCAATGTTTGAGGCAGTCCAAATTGGAGACATTTTGAGGTCATTCCAACCTAAATGATTAAAAATGAAGAATTGGTATTTGTTTAAAAGGAGAAGAAAGTAATGATTGGTGATTTAGAATGACAATGCTGACCAATTTAGCAGGTCTATGCCTTGAGGCCCACACATTACTGAAAATTGTTCAATTCCATGTTAATATTGAATGATTTTCTGTCATCTGCAATGAAGGACCTTTAACCTATTTTAGGACCCTTCGGTAAAATTGGGCAGCCCCCACTATGCTAGGCATTAGACCTGTTACACTTCCGTTTTCCTGGAATATCTGTGACATGTGAAGCTTTGTAACAAATACATTGTCAAACATCCCTTACAAACTCTTCAAATGCATGAATGTTATTAAAAATAAATAGCTGGAAGTAGCCACCCAGGCCAGGTAACTGGTATGTATTCTTGCGATTACTGTAATCCCCTTTTCCAAAATGAGCAAAACTCTCATTCCTCGGATAACTGATACTGAAGAATTTTTTGCAGTGTAGGAATGGGGTCCTTCCACTTACTCTGTGAAATCTCTCAGGGTCACAGTACAGGGCCACCACCCAGTATAACTGCATCATCGTGGCCTGTGAATTTTCAATGGTATTCATGGAGTCAGTCAGAAATATGGTCATAAGCAGAAAAGCACTCAAGTTCTTTTGACTAGCAGATGACTAGCCTTGAATGGGTCATTGTTGATCTTCTTGTGTCAACAGAGAGATTTAAAGATTGTCAGAGTCTGGTTCAGTTAGTCATTAAAACTGATTAACGACCAGTCAAACTTCAAACATCAAAATGCAATGGTGCAACTGTTTGTCAAGAGCACAAGGAATATTCCTTTTTTAATGCAAAGATACAATGGTGTAATATCTCAAAGTTGCAAATGTCAACGTCTGACCCCAACATTAAATACCACATCAAACCATTGTATGTTAATTTTAACAGCAGAAACCATAGAATATCTGCCTCCAAAATATGCAGGGGGGAGGTTTAGAGGGATGAGAGACTAATTTTCAAAAATTCAAACCTTACCCTCATTTTGTTTTTAGTTGGTGTGGGATGATGGAGACCTGTTCTTCAAAGGTGGCCCCATTATTTAAATATGTTATTTCCTGGGCTGATTGCCTCCCAGTTTTCTACAGCTTGCCCCAATCTTTGATCTCCTCAATCCCCCATGATCTTGTTAACCAAGCTGAGATCTGCCTCCCATACTGTGACCACTTGATACCTGCATTGTAACTCCAAATTTCATTATGCGTGCTTGACTGAGAGTTCAGATTGAAAAGGGTTATGGTGGGGAAGATTGTTTATCCAGCTGGAGACAATTGTTGACTTCACTTGATTGACATCTTTTGTATGATTATAATATGTTATCTTTTTGTGATCTCTTTTGTCAATGTCTCAGCATTTATTAGCATAAGATTAAGAGGTCAGAAGTATTTAAAGCTTCTAACATTGACTGTTTTATAGGATTGTAGGAGAAGCAGTATTTTTTCCAAAGAATTATTAATTTTGCTTTTCCAAGTAGCTTCTCAGAAGTTGTCTCGACTCCATGAAAGTTGAAAGTGACCAGGAGTTGCCTAGCCCTACACTGGAGTTGACCAGTTGGAAGTACGCGATGCGGATTGGGAGAATCCCAGATTCTGGTGCAGCCCACAATTCCTAAATGGCTGTGGACATCTTCCAATTCCTAAATTTCAAGGCTTCAGAGTCAGTCAAGCAAATAAGTTTTCAGGAGGAGGACAAACAGCAAGAGTTACTATGCCAAAAGTGAAATTCTGAATGTTGGTGTAGGCAGCTCCCCTTCTTAAAGAAACAAAGCTTGTGGGGAGTTAACCACTGAAGAATCATCAGTGAGAGTCTTGCTACTGCACGTCCAATCCAATACACCCAGAAGATTGACTGCAAGGGAATTTGCTGGAAAGGTGCTGAAAGATTTCATCTGGGCAGTGTACCCTATTCAGGGGATGTGGGCATTGCCAGTTAGGCCAGAAATTATTGCTTTATCCTAATCTCACTGGAGAAGGTTGTGGTGAGTTGCCTTCCTAAAGCCCTGCAGTCTGTATCATATTTGTACAGCCACAATGGTTTCAGTGAAGGAGTTTCAGGATTTTGACTTAGTGATATTGGAGGAACAGTATTCTAATTCCATTTATGGATAGGTTATACCTTCGAGGATCACTTGTAGATGGTGATGTTTCTGTGTATTTAACATTCTTGTCCTTCCAGACAGTTGTTGTTGGTTCAAGAAACTTAGGTAAATTCCTGTAAAGAAACTTGTAGATGGTACTCAGTGAGGACAGTGTGTGTCAGTGGTAGAGACAGTGAATTTTTTTTATTTCAAAAAATATACTTTATTCATAAAAATATTTTGATATCTTTTCAATTTCTGATGCCATTCATATGTATACATTACATTTTTTACATACAGAGATTGGACTTATTCGTTTGTATACACAAGTCTGTATGTTGACTATCCAGATGTTTTGCTGAGGCGTCAGCGAAGCCCAATTTACTGGGTGGGCCCCCTGTTCTTCTTAGGCAGGCAGACCTTACACGCTGGTCTTTCCCCACCGCGCCTTGGTGGCAACTGCCCCAAGCTTCAGCGCATCCCTCAACACATAGTTCTAGACCTTGGAATATGCCAGTCTGCAACACTCAGTTGGGGTCAACTCCTTCAGCTGGAAGATCAACAGGTTTCGGGCAGACCAAAGAGTATCTTTCACCGAGTTGATGATCCTCCAGGCACAGTTGATATTCGTCTCAGTGTGTGTCCCGGGGAACAGACCGTAGAGCACGGAGTCCCGTGTCACGGAGCTGCTCGGGACGAATCTCGACAAACACCATTTCATTCCTCTCCAGACTTCCTTTGCATAGGCACATTCCAGAAGGAGGTGTGTGACAGTCTCTTTCCCCCCCCCGCCGCAGCCGCTTCGAGGGCAGCGTGCGATGCGGCTGAGAGTCCGGGCGTACAAAAAGGATCTCACAGGCAGATCCCTTCTCACCACCAGCCAAGCCATGTCTTGGTGCTTGTTGGAAAGTCCTGGCAATGAGGCATTCTGCCAAATGACTGACAGTCTGCTCAGGGAACCGCTCAACAGGATCCGACCTCTCATTTTCCTGAAGGATCTCAAGGACACTACGTGCTGACCGCTTCCTGATGGACTTGTGGTCAAAGGTGTTTTTCTTCATAAATTTCTCCACGAAGGACAGGTGATATGGAACAGTCCAACTACTTGGAGCATTCCGCAGCAGCGAGGTCAGGCCCATCCTTCACAACACCGGGGACAGGTAGAACCTCAGTACGTAGTGACACTTGGTGTTTGCGTACCAGGGATCCATGCACAGCTTGATGCAGCCACACACAAAGGTGGCCATCAGTGTGCAGCTGGCATTGGGTGTTTTTTTTTCCCCCATTGCCCAGATCTTTATACATTGTGTCCCTTCGGACCCAATCCATCTTAGATCGCCACATGAAGTGGAAGCTGGTCCAGGTGACTGTGGTAGTAGAGGTTCTGGGAATAGGCCAGACCTGTGCCACATATAACAACAATGACAGTACCTCACACCTGATGACCAGGTTTTTACCTGCAATGGAGAGTGACCATTGCTCCCATCTGCCCAGTTTCTGCCTCACTTTATTGATAGAGAGAGTGAATATTTGTTGACATCATTTACATTAACAAGGTTGCTTTGTCTTGGATAGTGTCAAGCTGCTTGAGTGTTGTTGGAGCTGCAGTCATTCATGAATGAGGATGACTGTAACCATCATGTGAAGTTTGTGTTCATGTTAAGAGAGAGTAACTTAGCTCTTTCAGTTCCTACTAATAATCTTTAGTCAACTTGGATTTCAATTCCTTTATTACAGTAAAAGTCTTAAAATGCAAATTCTTGTTACATGATTCTTTTACATTGGTCAGGAAAACCTGTATCTCTTTTTAAACCTTACTGGTCTCCATGGTGTTCATAATAGTGTAAATCTATGTACTAAGTCATGATGGAAAAAAAGTCAGAACCATAGCTAAATCTAGAATAAGACTCAGAAGAAGGAGTGCCTTTAATAACAGTAATGGGGACGCTTCATATTAATTACATTGGTTCACACTGTTTGACTGGTCAGTTTTATTTGGTAGACTACAGTGGAGATAGGTACCAAAATGCATTTGAGGATGCCCTGCAGCACATCCTTGGCATTTTGCACCTTCCATCCCACTTTCCAATGTATCATATGCCAAGAGACCAGGATAAAAGAAGTGTAAGTGATCAAAATATGTCTTCCAGTACAGCATGAAAAGGACAACTGCTGAGCCCTATAGGTTTGCAAAGATTAGCAGAGAGCTGCCCAAAACCTAACTAGCAACAAGATTATGTGCAGGTGTTCATCAGCCTCAAGAACAAGAATTGGATCAATTTTAACCCAACTGGTTAACTGAATGCAGCTTTCTCCCTGAGCTTTACTTTCACTGAACTTGCTATATGACCCATGCACTCTGATTTCCTTTCTTACCATGGTTTAAATTTGGCCAAAAGATTATAGTGTTCCTGGTTTTAGACTTGTTCAGGAAGCCCACTGAACACTCTGAAAAATATGTGCAAGTTGAAGATTTAACATCATCTCTGCTGTCAATTTTAATGTGCAATTTCTTCGAGGCTGAGGACTTCAGTTGAGGGGATTAAGTGCTCAGCTGCAACTACTACTCGTCCCCATTGATTGAATATCTTAAAATTCCAAAAGTGCAACAAAATGCAGGAGAGCCAAAAACAGCAATACAGTTGTTTCATAGTTTAATGTTTCTGAACAGTGCCTTTATGTCTGACTGCCTGAAAATAGAAACCTTGGTATCATAATCTCCTGCTCTCACATTCCTGCTCAAATATTGCTTCCACATAAGACAAAAAATGGATATAAGTCTGCTTTGAGAGAGAGATAAGGGAGAGCAATCAAGTGTCATATGCTTATCAAAGTTAAGAACAGAGAAAAAAATATCATGATTAATTAATGGTGGAATTGAAAGAGGACAATGAGTAAAAGCAAAGGAGAATTGTTTCCTTTTTAGCAATATTAACTTAACCGAATATCAGTTGAGCCGTGTGGCGCATAACACTCAATTCCATGTCTGAAGGTGTGGATTCAAACTGTACTCAGATTTGAGTACATAATCTAGGCCAGCACTTAAGTACAATGTTCAAAGATGCTGATAAAAGATTATTAGAGATGCTACATTATCAAAGATATCTCCTTTCAGTTCAGACATTAAAGTGAGGCACTACCAACATATTCTGGTGGATGTAGAAGATCCTAAGCTATTCTCCCTATCAATTTCAGTACACTCACGGCAGAAAAACATACTGAATGTCCCTTGCAGATCTATTTAAACATTGTAATGAGTTACCAGATCATATGGCAATGGATGGGAACTTGAGGACATTCCTGGAATATATAGAGAGAATGAATCTCTTGTCACCGACACGACTCAGATCCATTTTAAAATGCTACCGATTTTAAACATTGCATTCCTCTTAAATTTTGATGACACTAACAACGTTGCCAACAAACTGGTCAAACCTGAATTTAGATGATGGCCCCATCACTTAATGAGAGTGGGTTATAATCCCTAAGCAACAAATCAGACTATCTTGAAAACCAGACGCAGGTTGTAGGAGTCTGTAGGTTAACTGGGAGTCAAACTACCAGCTGTTGCAAGGAAAGGACAACTCATGGATCAATGCTTTTAATTTCAACTATGAATGAGAAGAGAAAAAAAAGGTGAAATATAGAAGTGCTGTAGAGAGTAATACCACAACTAGACTAATAGTTGACTCATATCAAAGTTTAAAAACAGGGAAAATAATAAACTTTGTGCAGACAACTGTGGAATTGAAATTATATTGAATAGAGTTATTACCAATTTAGCAAGATTAACATCAGTTATGCTGAGTGTTAGCACTCTCTCCTTTTGAGTGCTCTGATATTTCAATACTTAATTTAGGCCAGCACTTCAGTAAAATATAAAAGAGATGCTTCAGCATTTGTGGTATTATCTTTCAGAGGCCTTGCCTGTGGACTTAAAAGATTTTTTTGTGCCATTTGAAGAGGAGCAGCAAGTTCCCTGGCTTGTGTCTTGCTAATCACTCTTTCAACCAAGACAACAAAGATTATCTAATCATTTGCTGTTTTGATGGAGCTGTGGGTCATGTCTTTTTGTGGCTAGTTGATGTTCATGTATCCTGGTGGCTAATTTTCTGCCTGTTTGTCCAACGTAGTGTTTGCTACAGTTCTTGCAAGGTATTTTGTAAATGACATTCATCACATATAGCCACAAAAAGACATTACCCACTCTCACTAGTATCTTTACATAAAGATGAGGAAGGACACCACTTCGACTGGAACAACACAACCATCCTAGGACAAGCCAAACAGAGACACGCACGAGAATTCCTAGAAGGGTGACATTCCAACCGGATCTCTATCAACAAACACATCGACTTGGACTCCATTTACCACACTCTGAGGAAAAAGAACCGGAAATGACATCACCACAGGAAATGACATCAGCACAAAATGACATCACCAACCCAAGAAAACGTAAAACCATAAATAGAAAGTTGGTCATAACACCAGTGCTTCACCAGAGGCTCACAGATGATGTTACCTAGTATGGTGATGAAACATCTGAAAATGAACCTTCCAGCACAGTGAGCAAACGTACAACCTCAATCTGGGCTACAAATCCTCTCAAAACACACTAGAACTGAAACTCTCAAGTGTGAGGTACTATTGTGGTTATGATACATGCTTTAAAAACCTGGAGGTTGAGTTTAGATTCCACCTTGCCAGATTTTCAAACCAAGATCATACATACAGTAATACGCTAGCCCCAGAACAAGTACATGTGGATTTTCAGAAATTCCCAACTCCATCTTCATGCTGTGAAGGAAAAGAAAATATGTTATCTGATCTAGATGGAAGTCTGCCTACAATTGTAGTTGAATTTTAATGCCATCAAGACAACTGGGAATGGATAATAAATGCATACCCGTTAGTGTCACCCACAATAAAACACTTCTAACATGAATAATAATTTATTAATTTTGTTACAGTTTATTTTATATTCCTAAATTAAGAGATTTGTGTTTTGCACTTTTTATATAAAATGAGTGATTTGTAAATCAGCCAACAAAAGAATGGATGGATAATAAATAGAATTCCTAATGAGTAATAAGTTCAGTTTTGATCACCAATGCACAAAGGAGTCATTCAACTCCAGGAGACAGTGCAGACAACAGTCACGAGGATGCTCCATGGTATTGTACAGCACAGTCCTAAAGAACTATAATACTTAATTAATTATTCACTGAGATTGTCTCATTCACCCTTTTATGATGGAGTTTAACTCACTTATAATAAACTGGCTAATGCCTCTTTAAAGCATGCAAAGTGACTTTTGCAAAGAAGTTGCATGATTTTATGATAGTATCACCTACAATAATTGGTTTAAACTCATAAAGTTAGAGTTGTCATCACTCACCAGGGGATTGCTGTAGAAATCAATCCCAACTATGCTTGGAGTTGGCACAAATTTGAAAAAATATTACTCAGAGGCTCCATGGAATTATTGCAAAGATTGGGGAGTTATCCCTGGTATAAATCAATACCACAAAAGCATATTATCTGGTCATTATCATTTGCTGCTTGAATGCAATTGGTTGTCATCTCCCCTATTTGTATATCAAGTGCAATTTTGATAAAGCTATTTTACTTTGTCTGTTAAATCATATTTTGCAAAAGGACATCATTTGTCCCATCCCACATTTCCAAATTCTCTAAATCAGCTAACCAGTTAGTCCCATTTCCTTACATTTCCAGCAATAAATATATATTTTTATTTCATCAAATATTTTTCCATTTTCTTTTTTTATGGATCCTGCTTCTATCAATCCTGGTTTTCTGCACTGCAAGAAAGAAAACAAGCTTCCATCCTTTTCTATTTTTGGTGAAGGTGCCAAATTCAGTGACCATGTCCAATGGAAATGCTATTAACCTGATTTACCAAATTGAAATTTTCCAAGGTTCTGATCACCTCATTTCAATCAGATCTCCACTTTTTAATTTAGTTTAATGAACAAAGTGTTTTTAGTACCTTTCTGTTGCATAACAGCCTCTGCGACTTAATGTTACTTTGTGAATCGCTAAAGGGCTTTGACATGCTTCCTAACGGTAGCTCCCTTCTCTCTCCAAATTGGACACAATATTTTCTTTGCAGCGCAAGGAAGTTTTTTTCTCCTTTTGTCACTTTAGGTTTACCACCTTGCAGTTGTGCTCACTTTTTTCTAGAATTTTCATGAAGGTCCCCTTGATCTACTTAATTTCACCATTCCTTCAGGAATTTCATAATTTTTCTATCCATGTTATGGCAGATGTTTTAGAGGATTTCTTCCGAAATCCTAAGATAGGTTTTGTCACCAGCATCCCTGACTCTCTTTTCCCTTCCCTCTTTTAAAGTTTTATTACTTGGTGCACATATCCTGTCTTTCGTCTGTTTCCTCACATATCTTGCTTCAAATTCTCTGCATAAATTAAATCTTCTATCTGACCACACTATTAAAAAGGATGAAAGTTGCCTTTATATAACACCTTACTAGACACCTGGAAGCACTTTACTGTCAATGAGACAGCTTTGAAGTGTTTTGCAATGCAGGAGACACAGCAACCAATTTGTATAACACAGGCTTCCACTTGCAACAACATAATAAAGACAAATAATTTGTTTGTGGTGTGAATTCATAGATATGAATTGACCAGAACATTTGGTTTTCTTCAAAATAGTTCCATGGCATATGAGTTTCAGCCATTATTTTTGCGCAAAAGCCCTAGAGTAAAACTTCGTATCCTGTATAATTTTTCTTATATAAATATCATCCTATATAGAACTATATCCGATATTTTTTTTATATTATTCTACCTCTACCCAAATAGGGATTTATTTACTTCACTAAGTACATAAAAACAATGTCAATAGTCCAACCACAAATCCTGAGGAACAGTAGTGTTGACATTTCTTCAGTTTGAAAATGAATATTAACCAGTACTCTTTGTTTTGTATCCTTTATCCAACTTCCATGCCGTTGTATTGACTTCAATGCAGAATGCCTTCTTTGGTGCACCATATCAAATGGAACAGTCATTTTTCTCGTGTAGGTTTGCTCGCTGAGCTGGAAAGTTCCTTTTCAGATGTTTTATCACCGTACTAGGTAATATCAACAATGAGCCTCCGGATGAAGCACCGGTGGTATGGCCCGCTTTTTATTTATGTGTTTAGGTTTCGTTGAGTTGGTGACATCATTTCCTGTGATTATGTCATTTACTGTGGTGGTGTCATTTCTTGTTCTTTTTCCCAGAGTGTGGTAATGTGTTTGTTGTTAAAGTTCCGGTTCGAATGCCATGTTTTGAGGAATGTCTCTGTTTGGCTTGTCCTAGGATGGGTGTGTTGTCCCAGTTGAAGTGGTGTCCTTCCTCATCTGTATGTAAAGATACTAGTGAGAGTGCGTCATGTCTTTTTGTGGCTAGTTGAAGTTTATGTATCCTAATGGCTAGTTTTCTGCCTGTTTGACCAATGTAGTGTTTGTTACAGTTCTTGCAAGTTATTTTGTGAATGACATTAGTTTTGCTTATTGGCTGTATAGGGTCTTTTAAGTTCATTAGCTGCTGTTTTACTGTGTTGGTGGGTTTGTGAGCTACCATGATGCCAAGGGGTCTGAATAGTCTGGCAGTCATTCCCGAGATAACTTTGATGTAGGGGAGAGTGATGAGGGTTTCTGGATGTGTTTTCTCTGCTTGTTTGGGTTTGTTGCTGAGAAATCGGCGGACTGTGTTCATTGCGTACCCATTCTTTTTGAATACACTGTACAGGTGATTTTCCTCTGCTCTGCATAGTTCCTCTGTGCTGCAGTGTGTGTTGGCTCATTGAAATAATGTTCTAATACAGCTTTGTTTGTGGATGTTGGGATGATTGCTTCTGTCGTTCAGTAATCGGTCCATATGTGTTGTTTTCCTGTAGACGCTGGTTTGAAGTTCCCCGTTGGCTATTTGCTCTACTGTGACATCTAGGAATGGCAGTTTGTTGTTGTTTTTCTCATCTTTAGTGAATTTTATGCCAGTAAGGGTATTATTGATGGTCTTGAAGGTTTTCTCTAATTTATTTCGTTTAGTGATGCCAAAGGTATTATCTATGTAGCGGACCCAAAGTTTGGGTTAGATGGTTGGCAGAGCTGTTTGTCCATATCTCTGCATTACTGGCTCTGCTAAGAACCCTGATATCAGAGATCCCATGGGTGTTCCGTTGGTTTGTCTGTAGGTTTTGTTATTGAAGGTGAAGTGTGTGGTAAGGCATAGGTCCACTAGCTTAATAATACTGTGCTTGCTGATGAATTTGGTGGTGTTCCGTGTATGTATCTTTGGCTCTTCTAATAGTGTAGTCAGTGTTTCCTTGGCCAGGTTGCTGTTGATGGATGTGAACAGGGCTGTTACATCAAAGGAGACCATTATTTCATCCTTTTCTATCTTGGTATCATTCATGGTCTTCAGAAATTTTTGGGTGGAGTGGATGGAGTGGCGTTAGCCTTCTATTAAGTGTTTTGGTCTTTGGTGTAGCTCCTTGGCTAATCTGTACGTTGGTGTTCCAGGTGGAGAGACTATGGGTTTGAGGGGGCCTCCTGGTTTGTGAATTTTGGGTAATCTGTAGAAGCATGGTGTGTTGGATCCAGCCTGGTTTCATTTTGGAAGTTGGTCTTATTTAATTCTCCAGATTTCTGAAGTTTTTTGAGTATGACTGTGATTCTGTTCTCTAGTTGTGGGGTAGGGTTAATCGCCACTTGGTATCTGCAAGCAGTGCATTCACTTTCTCAATGCAGTCTCTTTGATTTAAAATGACTGCCAAACGTCCTTTGTCTGCAGGTAGGATAACAATGCTTTTTTTTAGTCCTTCTAGTGCTTTTCTTTCTTGTGTACTGAGTGTGTTTCCTTCCTTTTTCCTGCTTAATGTTGGTACGACTGTCTCTCTTGTTTTCTGAGTTTCTTCTGTGAGTTCATTGTCTTTCAGTGTTGTTTCTAATACTGTTAAGAAATCTTTCTTGTCCACATCCTGGAAGTTGTATTTTAATCCTCTAACTAAGATGGCTTTTTCAGTGTTTGTTAAGGGTCGGTCAGATACGTTTTTTTCAAATCAAGCAGTATAGTTCTGGATGTATTTCAAAGATGATTCCTTTGCACTGTAAGCAATTTTAAATAGAATACAATCTTTAAATAGGGAGAAAGAAATTATGCAATTAAAATGCAGTTGAAAAATAACCAAATAATTCTGCCTATTTATTTTTATTTTTAACACCTGCAACTTTTGGATTTATTTCAAGATGCAGTTGGAGAGAATTTGGTTCCTGTTCATCTTGACAGAAGTGCAAATGTGACCTAGATATTGACAGTATTTTGTACTACACATTGAAACACTTCCTAGCTGTAGTTTTGAGTGTGCCATTTAAAAGACAAAAAAGAAACCTGTATGAGCTTGAACCCATTGAACTCGACGATGTTGGTATCATACAACTGTAAATGGGCCAGTTTTAAGTATGAGCTTTTTTGTTTCCAAAATATATTTTAAACAATAACGATTACAAGATTTTTAATCATATGCTTATGTATTACATTGACCTCATTAAATAAAGAATGTGTTCCCTTGCATGTTTCTATTTCTAAACAAGACTACAGTATGAAACCCATGTGGAATTAATTTTTTAATTACAAGTGACTTTCAACATGCTGTTGTTTAACACTGTTTTCTTGATAGTTCTTTATGCACCCCTCAGGATTATCACACTTCAATGCCTACTTTATTAGCAAAAAAATAGGTTTCCCAGCAGGACAGGCATTCTTGCAAAGTGGGCTTTTTTCCAACCACACAGAGCCTTTTGCAATGGTATCTATAGTAAGCAGTTTATATTCTGTGAAATAGATTAATTAATTATTTGACCCGTCCTCCCCCAAGAATGACCTGCAAAACAGCAACTTGTAAACTGAGTGGAGAATCTCAGCCCACCAAAGATGCGAGTGGTTAAATAAGCACATCGAATTGTTTTGAGATGTTGACCTGAAAATTGAAGTAAAAGTCAAGCCAGCGCAGGTAATAATGGAACTCTGTTATAGTGAAGATGGATAAGTGTAATAAAGCCGCATGTGTTTCGGAAATAACATCAATTACGACGTACGAATACCAATGTACTTGGCAAATCTTTCTGTAATGGCATCAGAGTTGGACAATGCTCAAATTTTCATTTGATTCTTGCAAAGTTATTGGTGGTGAATTAGTTTTAATGACATTTTCAGAAAAAAGAATAAGCTCATCCTAAATGAAAGATATTATTTATTCAGTTGCAAACACTAATTAACCTTTTTACTGATGGAACAGCATTCCATGATGGTTTCCTTAGTGAAGTGCATCCAAAGTGGAGAGAATGTTGAGAAATTGCCAAAAGAATATATTTAAACCCATGCAAGTGCACAGAAATCTTAACTCAAAAATTATAAGGTAGCAAAAAAAAATGAAAGCCTCGATGCTGATGCTATGTTTTGGAGACATTCAAGGGGACATTTTCACTGGTAATCTACATCTAAAGATAAGCAGATGAACTCCTAGATGTGCATACTGAAATATCTGGGATCATGCTGCAAAGAGTTAGAAATGGATTGAATGCTACACTCTCATGATACACTAAGGACCATCTCAATCGATCAAAGACAGGACTCTGCGCAGGACTGTGAGAAACTACAGGGAGTTGTTAACACAGCACTGACTATCACTGGGAGTCCCAGTGAAGTCCAACAATTGAGAATTCTACACAAGGCTGTGCTAACTACAGCAAATGCTGGCATCAGGACTATTGGTGTCAAAACCCCCTCATTTACAGAGGAGCCAACAGAGCAGTTAAGTGCCTCTAAAGAGGATGCTTTGACCACTGAGACTAATATCAGGAATGGGTAGGAAGCAATGTTACAAAAGCTGAAAAGATTTAAACTGACTTAAAAGATTTAATCAATGGTGACTGTTGATTAATGGGTGCTTAGATACAGGACTAATAAAATCCACCATCATAAATCCATCCTTTCGTATTGATTATTACAGCAAGCTGCCTCAAATGCCTGCTCCTATAAGTTTCAGGAGACTATAGCAGGCTGCTCACCCACTTGTATTATCAACATACCTTACTGAAGATGTGGGCCAAGTTTGTCACCAGTTTTCATGACACCGTTGGGTAACCAAGAAGCAGAAGCATGAAGGTGTGCACTCTGGTGAAAAAGAAGCACTTTCTGTAAATATATGTATTTAAAATAAAAACATGATATGAAGTACAATGTTTTAATGTGTGTGTGAGTGTTCTCCATTTTGTTTTTTGCTTGCATTGAAAGAATCCTTGGAGATCAATTTGCTCGGTACGGCAACGGCTCTGTGCAGGACTGTGAGAAACTACAGGGAGTTGTTAACACAGCACAGACTATCACGCATGCCAACCTTCCATCCATGGACTCCACCTATACTTCTCGCTGCCTTGGAAAGGCAGCCAACATCATCAAAGACCCCTCACACCCTGGTTATAATCTCTTCCAACCTCTTCCATCAGGCAGAAGATACAGAAGTTCAAACACATGGACCAACAAGTTCAAGAACATCTTCCCCATTGTTATTAGACTTCTCAATGGACACCTCAAATTTCAAATCTAATGTTGACCTTGCTTTTTGCACATCTTCTTTTGTGTACAAAAAGCAAGATCTTTGTATGTTATACAAAACAAAACTTTTCACTATACCTAGGCACATGTGATAATATTGAATCAAATTTGCAGAAGGACACAATGTTTTGTCAATGTCTCCTTACTGAATCAGGATTAACTTCCTGTGAAAAGCTTTGATCCCACCAATTCTTCTCCAGCTCACTCACCTCATGGAGAACAAGGGAGAGAGGCTCACATCAATTCTGTGGGGGAGACCTGACACAATTTAAGTTCACTCAAGCACTGAACTGGGCAGCAACAGGTCTCTCAATGATGAAAGATCCCAGAAGCTGAAAGTGCTGCTCTCAGAGCAGCTGACCAATCAGAGGATAGCAGCTCTCCATCGTCTGAAATGGCTGCAAGAGTGTCATAGAGTCTTAGAGATGTACAGCACGGGAACAGACCCTTCAGTCCAACTCATCCATGTCAACTGATTTCCCAGCCCAATGTAAACCCACCTGCGAGCACCCGGCCCATAACCCTCCAAACCCTTCCTATTCATAAACTCATCCAGATGCCTTTTAAATGTTGCAATTGTACTAGCCTCCACAACTTCCCCTGGCAGCTCATTCCAAACCACCCACGGGGTGAAAACGTTGCCCCTTGGGTCTCTTTTATATCTTTCCCCTCTCACCATAAACCTATGCCCTCTAGTTCTGGACTCACCCACCCCATGGAAAAAACTTTGTCTATTTATCCTATCCATGCCCCTCATGATTTTGTAAACCTTTGTAAGGTAAACCCCCCAGCCTCTGATGCTCCAGGGAAAACAGTCCTAGCCCATTCAACCACTCGCTCTAGCTCAAATCCTCCAACCCTGGCAACATCCTTGTAAATCTTTTCTGAACCTTTTCAAGTTTTACAACATCTTTCTGATGGGAAGGTGACCAGAATTGCATGCAATATTCCAAAAGTGGCCTAGCCAATGTCCTGTGCAGCCACAACATGACCTCCCAACTCAAAACTCTGACCAATAAAAGAAAGCATACCAAACGCCTTCTTCACTATCCTATCTACCTGCGACTCGACTTTCAAGGAGCTATGAACCTGCACTCCAAGGTCTCTTTGTTCAGCAACATTCTCTTGGATCTTATCGTTAAGTGTTTAAGTCCTGCTAAGATTTGCTTTCCCAAAATGCAAAAATTAAACTCTATCTGCCACTCCTCAGCCCATTGGCCCATCTAATCAAGATCCCGTTATAATCTGAGACAACCTTCTTCGCTGTCCACTATACCTCCAATCTTGTTATCATCTGCAAACTTACTAACTACACCTCTTATGCTCGCATCCAAATCAATTATGTAAATAACAAAATGTAGAGGACCCAGCACCGATCCTTGTGGCACTCCACTGGTCACAGGCCTCAGTCTGAAAAACAACCCTCCATCACCACCCTCTGTCTTCTACCTTTGAGCCAGTTTTGTATTCAAATGGCTAGTTCTCCCTGTATTCCGTGAGATCTAACCTTGCTAACCATGGGGAACCTTGTCGAATGCCTAACTGAAGTCCATATAGATCACATCTACTGCTCTGCCCTCATCAATCCTCTTTGTTACTTTTTCAAATAAACTCAATCAAGTTTGTGAGACATGATTTCCCATGCACAAAGCCATGTTGACTATCCCTAATCAGTCCTTGCCTTTCCAAATACATGTACACCCTCTCTCTCAGGATTCCCTCCAACAACTTGCCTACCATTGATATCATGCTCACTGGTCCATAGTTCCCTGGCTTTTCCTTACCACCTTTCTTAAATAGTGGCACCATGATAGCCAACCTCCAGTCTTCCGGCACCTCACCTGTGACTATCAATGATGCAAATATCTCAGCAAGGGGCCCAGCAATCACTTGCTCAGCTTCCTATAGAGTTCTAGGGCACACCTGATCGGGTCCTGGGGATTTATTCACTTTAATGCATTTCAAGACATCCAGCACTTCCTCCTCTATAATATGAACATTTTTCAAGATGTCACCATTTATTTTCCTACATTCTATATCTTCATTGTCCTTTTCCACAGTAAACACTGATGCAAAATACTTGTTTAGTATCTTCCCCAACTCCGGCAGCTCCACACAAAGGCCACTTTGCTGATCTTTGAGGGGCCCTATTCCCTCCCTAGATATCCTTTTGTCCTTAACATATTTATAAAATCCCTTTGGATTCTCCTTTATCCTATTTGTCAAAGCTATCTCATATCCCCTTTTTGCCCTTCTGATTTCCCTCTTAAGTACACTCCTACTGCCTTTATACGCTTCTAAGGATTCACTCAATCTATCCTGTCTGTACCTGGGGTGGTAATTCTCCAAGGGATACTCAAAAGTATATCAGTGGAACTCTGTAGGTGGATGAGTGGGGTAGGATGGGGGTTGTGGGAAGGAGTTTTCTGGAGAGAGGGAATATGAGGTTACGGAAGGATGATGGCTTTCAGCATTCCTCAGTGTTGAATCCTTGAGTGGACACTAAGGGCTGAATCATCATTCTTTTGGCCAAGTGTAAGTTGCATTGAGTTTTTTTAGAGAGATTTCTGCTGAGAGGTCTAGTGACAATTTTTGCTGAATCTTACCAAATGTGCATCTTTAATTATCTACCTTGCCTCTCTGATATCTGTCGTATCTGATTTCCACCCAGCTGAAGGTGCATCGTTCTCACAATAACTCACCACACAGTACATATCTCAGAATTCACTCGCATCCTTTGCGCTTGCACTATCTTCAAAGCCCAGTCGTACACCAGAACAAGCACTGTTGGTCTGGAGATGCCCGATATGGTGAGTGACATTCACCCTGGAAATTAGTTCCCCAGTCTGTGGGCAGGGCCCTGGATATCCAACTGGACAAGATGGTAAGAGGAAGGACTCCCTTTCCCCCAAGGATGAGCAATCAAGGATACGCCAACTGACCATGCCAGCTTGGTCTGAAGTTGCCACCTCAATTAAAGCCTTCTCAGCCTTTTGGATGAATACCCAACACTGTATGAGTAAGGTCAACATCCTTCTCTACTCCACTAGGGATCAGGTCCACCATCTTCTTTCTGATACTCACTCTCTCTCTGCTCCTGTACCCACCTCTCACCAAGGTTCATGCTCTACCACTTTCTGTAAAGCCTGCAATATTTTTCCTACTTACTGTCACTCAAATGTAACCCTGCAGGGCCTCCACATTACCTACTCACTCACTCAGGAAACATCCTACCTGCACCAAAAGTAATAACTCTTTCATCTCTCATATCCACTTATCTTTCCTTACAGGGGAAAATAGCCCACAGAAAGACAGAAAGAGTCAAGACGGCTGCAGTGCTGCCCACTATTTGGCACCTCATCCATAATGAGAAGAGTATCCTGACTGTGACCTCCTCAAGTAGGGTCTGTTCTGGTATTGTGGACTGGGAGAAAGTAAGTACTGCAGATGCTGGAGATTAGAGTCAAGAGTGTGGTGCTGGAAAAGCAAGGCAGGTCAGACAGCATCTGAGGAGCAGGAAAATTGACATTTCCGGCAAAAGGGCTTTTGTTGATTTTCCTGGTCCTCGCATCCTATACAATAAGTAGCAAGGCATGACAGCAGTAATTTGAGCTCGGTATTACTGACTGAGACAAGCTCAGCATAGCAACGCAAGAAAGGGATGCTGTGAGTCTCCAGGTAGGCTCAGTCTAAGTGATTGCTATGACCTGAAGAACCTGGAGATGCAGTCTAGCCCAGTCCATGAGCTGGATACATGACCCCAAGCACACAATATCCCAGGAGCAGCATTACAATGATAGTTGTTAGTGCAGCCTAAGATACAGTATTGAAGAGTGGAAACATCCTATTAGTGAATCAAAGATATACCATGAGAGTTCTTAGAGGCTGGCACATGTTAGTTGACAGTGTCCATTGACATATAGTGTGAGTGGCTGATGCCCTTGGAGATGTTGGTGCTAGTTTCCAAAATAGAAGTTATTCAGAGAAAGTAACAAGCTGAATCCATCTTTTGTTTGCCTTGGTTTCCTTGTCCAGTTCTTTTTGGTGAGCTTGATAAGATAGGTGGGTAAATATTAATAATGTGAGTTGAGCTTTAACGAGGTATCTAATAAGCAATAGTGACCATCAAATGGCATCTTGCTGCTACCCAGTGAGAATCTTGTCACATCATCTGAGAAAAGCATGAAGATTGGAATGCACACATTGGGTTAAGGTAAAACCTTTAATATCACAACTAAACTTTATCTTTCCAATTTAAAAAAAATACTCTTCAAAGTGGTAATCAATCATAATTAACAACCTACCACATATTCTCTCAGGGCTACATCAATTGTTCAGCAGTGGTTAAGACCAGATAGTTGTTAAAAATCCAATTGCAGTTCATTGATCAATGCTCCCATTCTTTCTCTGACTTAAGAATATACATGATAATGCCTGGCTTCCAATGATATCCAGGTGGATCAATGTTAGCATCTATGCTCTTTGTATTCTTTAATATTGCCGAGATGAAGAATATACTAGCATAATGGTTATGTTACTGCACCAGTATTTCAAACACATGGACAAATACCCCAGACAATATCAGATGTATTTCTAATGTTAGAGTAGAATTTCTAGAGCAGCAGATTCTGTCCATAGCCTCATCTCACATTTCAATGCTGAAAATGGCCGTACCAATCATTTGTACAGGAATTTACTTGGTATACCCCCTGGTGTATCTAGCTTATGCCTCAAATTCCAGACCATTAAGACAGATCCACACCACTTACTCTCCCTGCCCAACCCCTAGCCCAACACTGGACTTCCATGTCTTTTAGGATGCTTTCACGATCCTTGTGAAAAGCTTTCTTCAATAATATAGTAACCTTCTAAGCAATATAATGGAGAAGGACTGGATTAGTTTGAGGTTCAAACAATGGATGCAAACATCAGGAACATAAAAGGGATGCTTGTTGTTTATGGACCAGCCAGGTTAGCATTACTGGTGAAATACTGAAGCAACCTGTAGGCTATCCCTCTTTGCAAATTCAGTTGGTCATGTCCCAGGAATTTGCAGCCCATTTGGGATGAGATGGCGACTTTGCAATGTTGCAAAGCAACATAGCAACAACTCAGTTAATCGTTGCTGGGTAGAGATTACAAAATAGTGTTTTCTGCAAACTGATATTGCTGTGCTTGGTCTGTCTTTTTTATAAGTTCACAGTACCTTTAAATTTCTGGCAGCATGTACAGAACACAGCTGAGTAATTACATAGCCTAGCAATAACAGTACTGGCTCATGAGGTATAGTACCACTGTTTTCTTAGAATGTTTCTGCGAGGACCACAGTATAGTTGAGGGTGAATCCATTTTCACTGCAACAGTACCAAACACCCTGCTTGGCAGGAAAAGGCAAAAAAGATTAAATGCTGTGGCAAAGGGTGTGGGAGCCGATCAGATAAAATAATAGTCCAGGAAACCTGCCAAAATAAGGTTTGCCAGTATTTCACTGTAGCAAGTAAATGGGCAAAAATATACGAGCCACAAAGAGTTTCCTCTCACTCTTCTAAATCATAACTGAAGTTGCACATTAAATTCTTAAAATATAGCTCTTTCCAAATGTCACATGCAGAGGCAAACGCAGCAGAGTGTGTTCATTTATTGTCACTTCAAATTGTAATTGTAGTTCTGCTACCTGTTCAAAAAACTGATTCCACAAAATGGCCGTATGTTATGCATGTTTACCTAATTGCACCAAAACTTAGGAGAATGAAGCACACTCGGGTTTAGGGCCTCCACAATTTTTCAAACTTTCATCTCAACATGATAAGGTCTAATTTTATCTTTACCTGCCATATTTGTGTAAGGATGTTGGGACGCCAGAGAAATCTTGCAATGATCTGATGGAACTGCTCCCCACTGGTGAAAAATAGCATGCTATTGGATGAGTTCATTAGATTTGAAGAGAGAAGCACATGTAAAGAATAATCTTTTAACAACGTGAGGCATTTAGTACACATGCCTTGATTAGTCAGTGCATCGGGTATGGTAGTTGGGAAGTCATGTTGCCGCTGAACAGGACATTGGTTCGGCCATGATTGGAACACTGTTTAAACTTGCTAGAGTTGGAAGGTTTGAGGTGTGGGGAGAGGTTGAATAGGCTGAGGCTACTTTTCTGGGAGCATCGGAGGCTGTGAAGTGACCTTTTAGAAGTTTATATAATCAGGAGGAGCATGAATGGTTTGAATAGTCAAGGTCCTTTCCCCAGGGTAGAGGGGTCCAAAACAACAGGGCATAGGATTAAGGTGAGAGGGCAAAGACTTAAAAGGGACCTTAGGAGCAACTTTTTCATGTAGAGGTTGGTGCATGTATGGGATGAACTGCCAGAGGAAGTGGTGGAAGCTGTTACAATTACATTTAAAAGTTATCTGGATGGGAATATGAATCAGAAGGATTTAGAGGGATATGGGCAAAATACTGGCAAATGGGACTAGAGTAAGTTAAGATATCTGGTCAGCATGGACAAGTTGGACCAAAGGATTTGTTTTTGTGCTGTACATTTCTATGAGCCTATGACAATAAGGATAGAATCTGTTGTGGTTTACGTTACTTGGCAATGTAAACAGAGTTCTAATGAAGGGAAAGCCTGAAGACAAATCTTGAATTTGCCCTCTCCTCGATTAGTTTGTGAAAAACCTAAATTGTTAGGTATTTAACCATGATGAAGGAGGGTCACTCTGATGGGATCCACTGTTTCGAAAATGGTGGCAGTGGTGAAGATCAAGAAACAGACCTGAAATCATCTGGGGAGCAGATAGATTCAGAAATGCACTTTTTCAAGAAAAAAATGAGCTATGCACTTTTAAGACTAATTAGTAGCCAGAAAAGCCACAGGACTGAACAGTTGTTGTAGAGGAAACATCTCTGAACACAAACACCTGCAGAGAAACTACCAAAGGCAACCATAAATTAATGGAAGCTGTTACAGCCAGTCATAGGGGAAACAAACTTTCAAGGGAAAATAAAATATAGTTATAGTGGTTAAACACCTACAAATTGTCAAAGGACAGATCAACCATCCTCGAAAATTGGCCAATTAGTGGACATCCAAAGTCAATTTGATACTTAGAGAATGAAATAACTGTACAGAGGCCAGTGCCCTGTCACTAAGTCACCTTTATTTCCTAGTGGACAGTAACCCTGGCTGTGGCTAGCCAACTCAGTGTCAGCCCTCAACCGAGAATATTCTAACCTGCTTTTTTTTAGGAAGGTGAAATAACTGCACAAAGGCTGGTATCCCATCACCAAGGTACCCATTATTTACTTGTGTACAGTACACTGGCTGTAGCCAGCCAGCTCAAAGTCAATCAGCTGAGTTGAGGAGATTCTAAATCTCCTGGTTATATCGGTCAGCAAATTCCCCCATTGGGATTGTTAACCTGGGCCAAACGAGAATCTCGTAGTTAACAAGGTCCACCTGGATCCGATCACTACAGAAGAATAGCCAAAAAAAACTAGGTTTGGAAGCAGAGTTAGGAAATAATATAAAAGCCAAACAACTGTGGATGCTGGAAATCAGAAACAAAAACAAAAATTGCTGGGAAAACTCAGTGTACCTCGCAGCATCTGAGGTGAGAATTTCTTTCCAGCAATTTCAGTTTTTAAGACAGTAACGTAGCAGCTTTAAACCATTTAAGTGACAGCAAATTTGTCAACAATGATGTTAAGAAAGTTCTTTACAAACAGGCTTCAGGTACTTCAATTGAAGAAATCAGGAATAAGAATTGTTCTAAAATTCTTAAATGAAGTTTTGGAGTCTTAACAGTTAAATCTTCACTACTTTGATAAGTTGAGTCAGAGACACAAGTTTATTCAGAAACTAAGAGTTTTTGTTGGATTTCATCTTGAAATAAACAACATTGGAAGCAAAGAGCAAGCATATGAATTTAATCATGTAATATGGTGCAAAAGTACCTCAGATGCAGAATAATCGGCACAAATCATACATTGTAGTCATCTTTGATTGAATGAGTCTTCTCATTTGAAGGTGTTTTGACAAAGCTTCTACCCAGACATCTTTTGAAAATGCTTCATTTGGGAAAAGGAATGTTTTATCCATTTCCTAAAGACATGACATTGTTAATGGGAAAATGAACTTTATTTTGAAAACAGCATTTAAAACAGCAGAAACTTTTACTGCTTTCAATTTTCATGTTGCATAACTTTACAACAAAAAAAATCAGCAATAATTTTATTGAGTATAGTACAAGGCAGTCAAAATCCTCACAATCATTCTCAAGATCAAGAAAATAATCAATAACTTGAAGCGATGCTACAAAATTTATCATTAACCAATCCTTCCACCAGAGAAATTCAAACTATCAGTTCTATTTTGATAGATCTGCAAATTGGCAAATGTGGAAAGCTGAATTAGTAAACTTTTGAGTAGCTTTTAGATTAGACCCCAAATCAAAAGCAGAACACGTTAGCACACTTCCCAAATACATTATTTGGGAAGAACATTATTTCCTATATGATACAGATGAGAAAGATCTGATTGAGAAACAAATTGCACAAATGAATTTGGTTAATATTTCAACTCAAGAACAAATAAGACACTGGCAAGATTGCTCTTCAATAGCAGGTATCTCCCCCAGGCGAGTCTGTACATATTGCACTCAGGTTATTAATGAATCTGTTGCAACTATTCAACCTAAGGAAATATACAACAAGATCTCATTTGTGACAAAATCATTATTGGTCTCTCAGATAGATCAGTTACCATACTTCTTCAGTCAAAGGAGGATTTTACTCTATGTCTAGTAGTCTAAATAGCAATGTTTGAGAGCCTTGAAAATCATTCCAGAAGCATTATACAGCAAAAGTTCAATTTAATGCAGAACATTCTACAATGCATGTTGACTATGCAAAGTGCAAGAGTATTCAACTGGAGGAGCAAACCAGGTATTTGAGAAATATACAATATGTGACAACTTCAATGCAAAATGCAATGTAATCCAATGCTATAGTATCTTCACAAATACAGTTCAAAAAACCCAAATCAGCCAATACAAAATTGTCCAGTCCTATTACAAGATCTTCATTGTAGAAAAGAAAGTCACTTCTTTGAAGACCTGCTGTAGTCTAAAAACACAACAAGCATTAAACCAATTTGTTTTCCAACCAACATATATATTTATTCCTTGGAACAGAATTTTAAAGAACAGGCTAATGCTGCATATTTCTGTCAACGGGTGAGCAAATACCTATGGGCAACTAATCTGTACATAGGATGTTCAAGAGAGGGTACTATCAGAGAAGTAAATGCATGACTGGCATCAACTGTAGCTTTTGATATGGCCTATCCCTTGATCTAGACATTCTATCACAGAGTGTAGTCAGGCTGCCAGATTGATTAAATTTCTGATCTAACAAAAGTCAGCTCACCAACTTTACCCCAAGTCCTCTTCACCTTGAAATTTATGTTCCTTATCCACCTATCGACACAGGTGAATCAAGTCAAAGATTTGAGGAGACGCAGGTGTGAAAAGGAAAAATGTACAATTAATATTGTAAAAAGCAATCTGAGCAGCTTGTTTGAGATGGTATATAACTGTTATTCAATATTTATAATGGGGAAAGGAAAATGCTTGCGGTAAGATATTGTGTAAGGGCTTTAGAACTTTAGAGTAACCTTGCAATGCTGTCCACTGGCATAAATAGTACAATGTGGGAGGAGTTAATTAAATTTGAAGAGACAAATACTTGTAGATAATGGTATCCTAACAATGTTGCAATACAAATAGGAGCTGGTGTATCTCACATTACTATGTATAATCATTCGTGCTAATATACAATGAACAGAGTTCTCAGAAACCCTAGGCCTCGACAGATTTGACCCTGCTTTCTCCTCAACCAGTTTATAAAGAACCTGAATGCTAAACTATGTGCATAAAACCACATGACCAAAGGCACAATGAGAGCAGAGAAGGTAATCATGACATTTACATGTTTCCTGTTGCATTCACTGTGCTTTTCACTCCCTGCCATTTTATAAATGCAGTGGACTTTTTTAGGAGAGGCACCTGTCACAGACAAATGTGAGTCTTGTTCATATGTAATTATTGTGAACTCATGGCATTATAAATTCTTCTGTAATACCTTAACACCCATTCATACAATTCATTCACAGTGTGGACCCAGAATTGACATTCTAGCTGTAGGCAGGAGCAGGACCAGAGGAGGTCCAGATACATTGGTAATTTTAATTCTTTTAAATGTCTCCTAGTAGATCAGGAAGAGAAGAAGTTATTCTTTGAATCTTACAAGGAAATGTTGTGCCCCCTCCCACACAATCCCTGGGCTAAACTCTTCTTCTTGGTGGGTGGTACAGTGGCACAGTGGTTAGCACTGCTGCCTCACAGCACCAGAGACCTGGATTCAATTCCCACCTCAGGAGACTGACTGTGTGGAGTTTGCACATTCTCCCCAATCCTGCGTGGGTTTTCTCCGGGTGCTCTGGTTTCCTCCCACAGTCCAAAGATGTGCAGGTCAGGTGAATTGGCCATGCTAAATTGCCTGTAGTGTTAGGTTAGGGGTATGGGTGGTTTGCGCTTCGGCGGGTCGGTGTGGACTTGTTGGGCCGAAGGGCCTGTTTCCACACTGTAAGTAATCTAATTCTTCCCTGATTATGATCGACTGCAGATCCTTTACCTTCCCCTATTTGTTCTGTTCCACTCCCATTTCATCCCCAAGGTTTATGCCAGTTGAATCAGGGAAGCCCACAATGTGTACCTGTGTGATCCACACCCTAAGTTAAAGTCAGTTTCCTGACTGTTAGACAAGATAGCATATGAAAGATGGGGGCAAATTAATTTGAAACCACTGAGTTCATTATAGACAATCGTATTTAGTGTTCAAGGGCATGGCAATGTGAAGTGAGCTGAGACAAAACTGTAGGCCTCAGTCTTTTCCTCTCATTCTTTCTTCACACCTCTATATGCTCAAAACTCCTTCCAGATCATGACAACTGTAGGTTTTGTGGCTAGAAACAGGGTCCCTGAAATTCATTGGGTGTAGCTCTCTCCTAAACAGTGCCATCATTCTGATGTCTGTTTCATGCACAGAAATTCAAACAGTTAAGGATTACTTATCGAACCTGCATTGTTACAAGCACACAGAAGCCATGGAAGAGCTCTGAGTTACCAGTCTGGCTTTCCTGATGAAGAGCTGATGCTCAAACTGTCGTCTTACCTGCTCCTTGGATGCTGCCTGACCGACTGTGCTTTTCCAGCACCATACATTTTTGACTCTGATCTCCAGCATCTGCAGTCCTCACTTTCTCTGCCTTACAAGTTGGTACTCCAGCATAAATGTCTCCAGACCTTCCAAGTGCTCTAAAGAAACCATCAGGTCAAATTTGAGAGTCATCTTCATGATATGGATAGTTTAATCACTTGATAAAGTTGATGAGCCCTTTGCAGAGCTTGAGTAAATGTTGATTTGTTTCTGGTTAGGGTGGTATGGTGGCTCAGCAGCTAGCTACTGCCTCACAGCACCAGGGATTTGGGTTCATTTCCAGCCTTGGGCAACTGTCTTTGTGGAGTTTGCACATTCTTCCCGCGTCTGCATGGGTTTCCTCCAGTTTCCTCCCACAGTCCATAGATGTGCAGATTAGGTGAATTGGCTATGCTAAATTGCCCATAGTGTTCAGGGTTATGAAGATTAGGAGCATTAGTCAGGGGTACATATAGGCTAGGGGAAATGGGTCTGGGTGGGTTACTCTTCGGAGGTTCGGTGTGGACTCGTTGGGCCAAAGGACCTGTTTCCACACTGTAGGAATTCTAAGATCTCTTGTTAGAATTATAGCAGGGGTCTGGGAGAAATTGCACTAGACTTTATGATGAGGGTCCTCTGGAGTCCAATAATATATTTTAAAAATCTGTTGCAGGTTTTGTATGCATTGTCATTTGACTGATATTGCTAATGGCCCTTAGAATTGTTTGGACTGAGCCTGAAACATACAAGCTCATGGTTTAATGCTACTGATGTAATGAAGGATCCAAACAGATCATGTTTGAACAGATGGCACAAATTAATCTTCACCACAGGCGGTATTTATCAGACATTCCCAACTGCACATTTCTGGGACCATATGTGAGTATAAGTTGCATAAGTATAAGCAGTTCACAATGTACACCAGCCAGTATCACGTTCCTCTTTTTATCCTCATCCGTATTTTCTGAAATGTGCAATATTACAGAAATATCTTTTGGAATTCCCATAACCTGAATTTGTAACAGTTGAACTCTCAGACAAAAACTTTCAAAAATAAACAAACAGCTGACTGGAAAATCCAGCTCTCACACTCCCAGTGTTCGTGCTCACTTTTACACATGCTTCAAATAGGAAAGAAAATAATCTCCCATTAAACACCGACTTCCTGTTAGCTCAAGAAGTGCCTGACCTGTTCGGCTATTGCCCTTGACTTTCCGAATATAAAGCTCATTTTAAAATAATTCTTTCACGATGTGAGTGTCATTGACAAGAACATGACACACATTGCTCATATTTAACTGCTTTTGAAAAGGAGACAGTTTGTGTGTAAAGTAATGCTCTAAAAGAGTTAATGTTGGAGACTGCATTCGGCTTCATCCAATCTAATGATGCCACACAATCTCGGGTAGTGAACATCGGGGTGTGGCTCTACATCCTGATGGTGTCAGAAGCATCATCTGACTCCTGTTTAGTTTAATGATGATGCCTAACTAGTTAACATAAATTTTATCTATTGTTATCAATTAATCAATTACATCTTATAAACTTCACTTGGGGGTCGTTAGGGCCGACTGCCTGCCCCTCTTCCGGGGTTACGTTAGACGATTAGATTAGATTAGATTACTTACAGTGTGGAAACAGGCCCTTCGGCCCAACAAGTCCACACCACCCCGCCGAAGCGCAACCCACCCATATCCCTACATTTACCCCTTACCTAACACTAGGGGCAATTTAGCATGGCCAATTCACCTAACTTGCACATCTTTGGACTGTGGGAGGAAACCGGAGCATCCGGAGGAAACCCACGCAGACACGGGGAGAACGTGCAAACTCCACACAGTTAGTCACCTGAGGCGGGAATTGAACCCAGATCTCAGGCGCTGTGAGGCAACAGTGCTAACCACTGTGCCACCGTGCCGCCCACATTAGAGCCCGGGTGTCTTTGGAGAAGGAGCATGCGGTGTCCACCAACACCCTGGAGTCGTTCAGGGAGAGGTGGGCGCCGCAGGGAGTGGAGTGCATCATTTCTCCCTCCAACTCTATTTTGATTTAGTCCCTACCCTCCCCTTCACTGTTTTGATCACACAGCATTGCCCTGTGGTTTGAAGGGCAGTGCTTGTCACTGGCCACTCGGGTGTTTTTCATATCTTCCTGGTAGTGGAAATTGAATAAAGGTTCGTGCACTTTGTGTCCTTTCACTGTGTCTCACACCTGCGCACACACACCATGGGTGCTGGGGAAAAAATAAGCACTACCGCACTTAGGCGGTAGTGTGGGGGTTAAGAAAAAAAAAAGAAAAAAGAAAAAAGAAAGAAAAAAAAATATAAACTTCACTTGGGGGTCGTTAGGGCCGACTGCCTGCCCCTCTTCCGGGGTTACGTTAGAGCCCGGGTGTCCTTGGAGAAGGAGCACGCGGTGTCCACCAACACCCTGGAGTCGTTCAGGGAGAGGTGGGCGCCGCAGGGAGAGGAGTGCATTATTTCCCCGTCCAACTCTATTTTGATTTAATCCCTACCCTCCCCTTCACCTTTTTGATCACACAGCATTGCCCTTTGATGTGAAGGGCAGTGCTTGTCACTGGCCACTCGGGTGTTTTCCTATCATCCTGATGGTGGCAATTGAATAAAGATTCGTGCACTTTGTGTCTCTCACTGTGTCTCACACCTGCACACACACACACACACACACACACCATGGGTGCTGGGGGAAAAATAAGCACTACCGCAGTTAGAAAAAAAAGAAAAAATATATAAACTTCACTTCAGAGCCGGTAAAAGTAGTAAGCAAGACAGTATAGGCTAGTAAAGTATGAAAACACAAGCCACATTTAAGAATTAGAGTCCTTAGAGAAGAAGGACAGTCTTAATTCAAGGGTTTGCTTTGAAACAACCATTTCGGAACTCCAAAAACAAAGTTAAGATCCTTGTCCAAAAACAGAAGAGCTCTTATAAGAGTTCTGTGGAAGGGTCACTGGACCCAAAACATTAACTCTGATTTCTCTCCGCAGATGCTGCCAGACCTGCTGATCTTTTCTTGCACTTCTGTCTTTGTTTCTGATTTACAGCATCCCCAGTTCTTTTGGGTTTCCGTAAGATTCCTGTGGGCAGAGGGAAAACTTTAAAAATAACATGCAAAAGAGTAGAGTAGTTCAAATAAAAATTAAAGAGGAACACTTACCATTTACAATAAACATCACTGCTGTAGTGGACCCACTCCACAAGGCAAGGCTGCTGTAGTGAAGTCCAGGACTATTAAATTTAATTACACCCAGCATTTTGAATGGTGTGGTAAAGATTTATAGGGATGGAAAGGCAATTTTAAAGCTCTAGAAGACAGAATCTGATAGAAGAAGATATTTGGAGAATTTAAGACTGTGAAAAAGGTTGAAAAACACATAATTTAAATCATTGAGTTAGCAGAAAGATTATTAAGAACACAGCCTCAGAGGCCTATTTGAAATATTGTGGAAATGGACATGTATTCTGTTCTAAGCCATAAAAGAAAGGAACATATCAATTTCTTTTCATGAAGAAAAAGGAAATTTCATAGGTTGCACAAGAACAAGATTTAAATGAAAAATTCAACATCCAGAGGAATCTGTGAAGTATTTTATTCATGATCTCCACAGATTAATAGAAAACTTTAACTGATGAGCTTTGAAATTAGAATTCATCAGAGTCGGAATTGTTGTTGGAATTATAGATGTGGCTTGATTAGATTTCTGTTGACTCCAGTTTTCTTGGGGCACCTTGAAGACATAATCATCCAAATATCCCCTTGATGTCATGGACAATTACTCTCACCTCACCTCTAGAGTTCAGCTCTTTTGTCCATCTTTCAACACAGGTTAAAATGTGGTCAGGAGCTGAGTAGTCTCAGCAGAACCTAAACCAAGCAGATATTCTGAGCAAGTACCAAACGATAATAATATCAATAATTTCTTCTATCAGGAGTATACTAATGGGGTGGTTACTGATATGAGCCTATGTCCTCAGAGCAATAGCTGGGACCCCCAGATCAAAGTAAAAGGTAAAGTTGGCATTAGGCCCTGAGAACCATAGCGCAGTTGTGTCAACAGACAAAGGCCACTGGTGGGTCATTTTAACTAGAGAGTCACTACAACTCAGGCAAGGAGCAAAGTTGAGAAAATAGGAACTTCATGGTAACCTGAGCCAATGAAGGAAATGAACCTATGCTGAGGGAGCAGCCTGAGGATCCATTGAGACTGAGGTCACTTTTCCTCCAGATTACCAGTTCAGTGATAGGACCATAAGTGTTCTAAGCCATACGATGGTACCACGATGGTACAACCTCCTGATGAAAACTGAGATGTTTGATTATTTCACAACAAAATTGGATGGACGCCTGCAGAAGAATGTGTATATAGACGAGGGAAATGGAATGGAATAGTTTCTTCTGCAGAGAACTCGAGTAGATTTGATGGATCTACTAGCTTCTTTCTATGCCACAATGATTCTCTGAGCTGGAATTTCATGTTGGAAGGTAAAGTTTGGAACCCTCCTGTCCCAGAAGGATACCCACCCGTTGCATTTTTATTCTTGTGAGTTGGGATGGGGAAAGAATTAGGCCCACTACGTCCGGCAGCAGATTTGAGGCAACATTGAGGTTGGAGTCAAATGAACTGGAAAAAGGTGGGATTGCGATGTGTGGCCTCAATACTCCAGAACTACACAGTGTGATTTGGTTAGGGTTAATTCTGGATTTGGGTCCAGTTCATGATTTTGAAGGTACTCCACCCTTGTTCTGAATGCATGGGGTCATCACTGGCATTTCATTTACACATTTTGATGTTCCTGAATAGGTGGTAGTGATTACTTAAAAGTCTGCAGTGTGTATGGAATAGGTACCCCAGCAGGGCTGTTAGACTATGAATTGCAGGATTTTGAATCAGCAATGATAAAGAAATGACAATGTATTTCCAAATCAAATGGATGTATTAATTCGAGGCACTGTGGAAGGAAGGGGTAATCCTGCTTCCATTGATCCTCTAGGTGGTAGAGGCTGTGGGTTTGATAAATCCTATTGGAATCTAGATTAGTTGCTACAGTGTGTCTTGGGAATAAGCACACAGTTATCACTGTGCACTGGTTGTGGAGGAAGTTAAGCTTTAAATTTTTTTTATTTGGACTGGGATGTAATTGTTGCTGGCTAGATAAGCATTTATTGACTATCTCTAATTGGCTCGAGAATATTTAAGAGTCAACCACATTGCTATGGGTCTGTTGTCACATCTAGCCCAGATCAGGTAAGGACAACAGATTTCCTTCCCTAAAGGACATTAGTGAACCAGATTTTTTTTTAATGACGATTGACAACGATTACATGGACGTCATTAAGTTTATTTTTAATTTCAGTTTTTTTTAATCTCGAGTTTCACCATCTGCCATGGTGGAATCCAAACTCATCTACCCACAATTGGGATGGTACAATGGTTAACACTGCTGCCTCACAGATTCCAGGGACCTGGGTTCGATTCCAACCTTGGATGACTGTCCATGTGGAGTTTGTACATTCTCCTTAAAGATCATTCTCCCAGTACCCACCTCCCCCTCACTCTATTTAACTTTGGCTTCCTGAGCTCAGCAACCCACTGCCATAACCTTCCTCATACCCCATGAAGACCCCAACCCGAAAAGTTTCTGAGCTCTTCTATGTGCTGCAATTGCTGCTAGTCCCAGCAGTGACCAGTGATCCTATTGGTGCTGTGGTGACTATTGAACTACCAACAGTCTCTGAGGCAAGATGTCCCTCTGCAACAGGATGGACAACTCTTACATAGAAAAATAGAAAATAGGAGCAGAGGTAATCTATTCAGCCCTTGGAGAGTGCTCCACCATCAATATGATCATTGCTAATCAACCAGCTCAGGGCCCTGTTCCCACTTTGTCTCCACTCCCTTTGATCCATTAAGCCCTGAAAACTATATCTACCTCCTTCTCAAAAACATTCAATGATTTGTCCTCAACTGCTTTCTGAGGCAGAGAACTCCACATGAACAATTCTGGTCTCCCTCCTATTGGAAGGATGTTGTGAAACTTGAAAGGGTTCAGAAAAGATTTACAAAGACATTGCTAGGGTTGGAGGATTTGAGCTACTGGGAGAGGTTGTACAGGCTGGGACTGCTTTCCCTGGAGCATCAGAGGCTATGGGGTAACCTTATAGAAGTTTATAAAATATGAGCATGGTTAGGTCAAATAAGCAAGGTCTTTTCCCTGGGTTGGGGGGAGTCCAAAACTAGAGGGATAGGTTTAGAGTGAGAGAAGATTTAAAAGTGACCTAAGGGGAAACTGTTTTCATGCAGAGTGTGATGCATGTATGGAATGAGCTGCGAGAGGAAATGGTGATAACTGGTACAATTACAACATTTAAAAGGCATCTAGATGGGTATATGAGTAGGAAGGGTTTAATGGGATATGGGCCAAGTGCTGCCAAATGGAAATAGATTAGGTTAGGATATCTGGTTGGCATGGACAAGTTGGATCAAAGGGTCTGTTTCCGTGCTGTACATCTCTATGACTCTATGACTCTCGGCATGAAGAAATTTCTCCTGATCTCAGTCCAAGATGGCCTATCCCTTATCCTTAGATGATGATTTTCCATTCTGGAATCTCCAGTCATCAGGAACATCCTTCCTGTATTTACGCTGCCTAGTCTCGTTAAAACTTTACAGATTTCAATCAGATTCTATAATGGAGGTTAACAGTTAATGTAACTTCATTAACTTTCCTAATTGGTTCATTATTTATGTATCATTCATATAATTCGAAGGGTAAATCAACACATTGCACCATGTGGGCTAAAAGAGGACAAGAAAGTTCAATCTAATGCACCTTGGGGCAATAAGAATGAGGTATTGTTCATGAATTTGGTAAAGTTACAACAATACAGTGGAAATTAGGCCAGATTTAATTAGAATTTACAATAGTTACCTTTGTACCGGGTGCCAGGGCATCTGCAACACCATGATTTGTGTATCTATTCATGCTAAGGGGTAATCTTGTTTTAAAATTGAGTAACTGTGGATTAATTGAGCAGATGGAAACACTCCACTGTGTGTTTAAACACTCAAATGGCATTAAGTAAACTCTGATTTGGTGAATTAGTTTAATATGGAAAATATGCTCTAATTCTCTCTGAATTTTATATCTTGCCACTCACCCACAAAGTAAAACATTAATAGCTTCAATTTAAACAATGACAGATGCCTTTCAAGGACTTATGCAGCTAATGGTCTTTACAAATTCATGTTAACATTTACAATTCACATATCTGAGGCTGTTGGCTTTTCAGCATCTGAATATCTGATAAACTGAGGTATTGCAATATTTGTGTCATGTGAATGCAGGTGGTGGCTGCATGGAGGATGAACAAACTGACCATATCATCGTGGTACAGGGAGCTATTCAAGGCAGGGGGAATAAAGAATGTAGAGCAGGTCAGGCAGCATCTAAGGAGCAGGAAAATCGACGTTTCGGGCAAAAGCTCTTCATCAGGAATAGAGCTCTATGCGAGAATAATGTTTGAATTCATGGGACATTGGCACCAAGTCTGGGGAAGGAGGGAGCTGTTCCAATAGGACAAGCTCCACCTGAATCATACTGGGACCAGAGTCCAGGCAAATTGCATAACTAGGGCTGAGCATAGAGCTGTAAGCTAAATTACTAGAGGAGTGGTTTTCAGTTGCATGGAAAGTTATGGAAAAGTGAAGGTGGTGGAGGGCTCAGCAGAGATTAATGTTTCCGGAACAAGTACTGGGACAGATAATATGGAAAGGCTCAGGATCTTAACTTCAGGCACAACATGATTAAGGGGACAGCTGTGAGGGAGCGGTCAACATGGGACTCAGGGTGTTGAGCTTAAATGCGGAAGAAGGTAAGTGAGCTACTAGCACCGATTGAAATTGGCAGTTACAGTGTTGTGGTTATCACACAGTCATGGCTATGAGGATATCAGGCTGGGAATGAAATATCCAACGAACATCATTTTGGAGGAAGTGACCAAGAAGAGTCATGAGGACAGAGCAATAGACGTTGTTTACTTGGACTTTAGTAAAGCCTTTGACAAGATTCCACACGGTTGACTAATCAGTAAAGTTTTATCACATGGGATTCGGTGTGAGCTTGCCAAATGAAAACAAAATTGGCTTGACGGCAGGAAACAAAGAGTAGTGGTGGAGGGTTGTTTCTCAGACTGGAGGCCTGGGACCAGTGGTGTTGCGCAGGGATTGGTGCTAGGTCCAGTTTTGTTTGGCATTTATATAAATGATTTAGATGTGAATATAGAAGACATGGTTAGTAAGTTTGCAGATGACACCAAAATTGATGGTGTAGTGGACAGTGAAGAAAGTTATCTAAGTTTATAAAGAGACCTCGATCAATTGGGTCAATGGGCTGAGGAGTGGCAGATGAAGTTTAATTTGGATAAATGCGAGGCATTGCATTTTGGTAAAATAAACAAGGGCAGGACTTAAACAATTAAAAGTAAGGCCTTGGGTAGTGTTGTAGAACAGAGAGGCCTTGGGGTGCAAGTACATAATTCTTTGAAGTTTGCATCACATGCAGATAGGGTGGTTAAGAAGGCGTTTAGTACACTTGCCTTCATTGCTCAGACCTTTGAGTGTACAAGTTGGGATGCTATATTGAGGTTGTACAAAATGTTTAGAGGCCTCTTCTGGAGTACTCTGTCCAGTTCTGGTCGCTCTGTGAAAGGAGTGATATTATTAAGCTGGAGAGGGTTCAAATAAATTTACCAGGATGTTGCCGGGAATGGAGGGTTTGAATTATACGGAGAGTCTGGATAGACTGGATGTTTTTTTTCTCTGGAGCATAGGAGATAGATTCCTGATGACGGGCTTTTGCCCAAAACATTGATTTTCCTGCTTCTTGGATGCTGCTTGACCTGCTGTGCTTTTCCAGCACCATTCTAATCTAGTTGGATCAAAGGGTCTGTTTCCATGCTGTATGACTCTATGGCAGGCAGATGGGCAGGAGGTGGGGTTGCCTTGTTTGAAAGAAATGAAACTAAATTGATAGCTAAAACTGATAGTAATGTCAGAAGGTGTAGAATCTGTGTGGGTAGAGTTGGGGAACCACAAAGGAACAAAGACCCTGATGGAAATTATGTACAGGCCCCCAGCAGTAATCAGAATATGAGGTAGAAAATAAGACAGGAGACAGAAAAGATTTGAAAGAAAAGCATGATTACAATAATTATGGAGGACCTCAATATGTAGGTGGTTTGGGAAAAACTGGCTGTTAGCAGATTCCAAGAAAAGGAATTTGTGGAATGTCTATGAGATGGTTTTTGGAACAGCTTGTGATAAAGCCCATGAGGGAACAGGCAGTTCTGGATTTGGTGATAGGTAATGAGGCAGATGTGTCAGGAAGCTGAAGGTAAAGGAATCCCTAATGGGCAGTGACCATATATGATAGAATATACCTTGCAGTTTGAGAGAGAGAAAGTGAAATCTATTTTATGGTCTTATAATTGAGTAAAGGTTGCTATAAAACTGAGGGAGGAGCTGATCAGAGTTGATCAGAAGGGGAGCATAGCAGGGAAAATGGGGGAGCAGCGATGGTAGGAGTTTCTGAGAGTAATTTGAGAGGCATAGCAGAAATTCATCCCAAGGAAGAAGAAACAAAGAAAGAGGAGGATAAGACATCCATGACTGACAAGGAAAGTCAGGGACAACATAAAAACAAATGAAGAAGCATACAATGTGGTGAAGATTAGTGGGTAGCCAGAGGATTAGGAAAGCTTTAAAAACCAGCAGAGGACAATTAGTAATGGGGAGGGAGGGAGGGCGGCGGTAGAGAATATGAAATATAAACTGTAAGCTGGCTAGAAATATAAATGAAGATTGTAAAAAGTTCTTTTAGATATCGAAAAGGTAAGTGAGAGGCAAGAGTTGACATTGAACCACTGAAAAATGAGGGCTGCAATAGTAATAGGGAACAAAGAAATGGCGGAGGAACTGAATAGGTTTGCATCAGTTTTCATAGTGGTGCTGTGAAGCTGAGAGGTTTGAGGCTAAATTACTCTGACCAGACACACTGCACCCCAAGATTCTGAAGATGGTAGCCAAGGGGATTGAGGAGGTATTGGTGGTGGTCTTTTAGGAATCACTGGAGTCAGGCAGGGTCCCAAAGGACTGTAAAATGCCTAACGTAACACCCCTGTTAAAAAGAAGAGCGAGTCAGTAAACAGGGAATTATGGACAGTTAGTCTTACCTCAGTTGTTGGTAGGATTTTAGAGTGCATTATTAAGGATTAAATTGTGCAGTACTGGGAAGTGCATGTTAAAATAGGGCTGAGTCAGCATGTCCTCATCAAGGGGAGGTCATACTTGGCAAAACTGTTAGAATTCTTTGAGCAGGTAATAAGCAAGCTAGACAAAGGAGAGCCAGTGGACCTGATCTATTTGGATTTTTATGACTTTTAATAAGGCGCTGCACAGGAGGCTGCCAAATAAGATAATTGCTCACAAAGTTAAGGGCAAGGTACTGGCATGGAGAGAGGCTTTGCTGGCTGGCAGAAGGTAGTGTGGGGACAAAGGGGTCTTTTTCAGAATGACAGCCAGTGATCATTGGAGGTCCAAAGGGGTCAGTATTTGGACAACATTATTCACATTATATGTTAGCAATGTGAACAAAGGATCTGGGGGCATTTTTGCTCAGTTTGTAGATAACACAAGGATATTTGAAGGATAGGTAATGGGGAGGCTGCAAAAGGACAGGCTAGGAGATTGGGCAAAAAGGTGGCAGATGGAACACAATGTGGGTAAGTGTGAGGTTTTGCACTTTAGTGGGAAGAATAGAAGCATGGACTATTTTCTAAATGGGGAAAGGCATCAAAAATCTGAAGCACAAAAGGACTTAGGAGTTCAAGTTCAGGATCAGTAGACAGGAAGGCAAATGCAATGTCAGCATTAATTTCAAAAGGGCTAGAATACAAGAGAAGAGATGTACTTATTGAGGAAAATTGTGAGAAGGGTTGAGCTCTATCTAAGAAAGGATATGCTAGCCTTGGAAGGTGGTCCAGAGAAGGTTTACAAGAATTATCCTGGTGATAAACAGCGTATTATATGACAGATGACTCTGGATCTGTACTCTACAGAGTTTAGAAAGATGAGGAGGCCCTGATTGAAATTTACAGAATATTGAAAGGCCTGCATTAGAGCTGATGTGAAAAAGATGTTTACACAAAGACACAACCTCAGAGTGAAGGGATAACAACCTCATGAGAACTGAGATGAGGAGGAATCTCTTTAGCCAGAAGGTGGTGAATCTGTAGAACTCATTGCTGCAGATGGCTGTAGAGCCATATCATTGAAAGCTGGAGAGGGTTGAGAAGAGATTTACCAGAATGTTGCCAGGTATGGAAGGCTAAAGTTATAAAAAAAAAGGCTGGATTGGCTGGGATTTTTTCACTGGATCACAGGAAGTTGAGAGGAAGCCTTATAAAAGTTTATCAAATCATAAGGGGTATAGATAGAGTTGATGGTAGTTGTCTTTTCTCCAGGATGGAGGGATTTCAAGACTAGAAAGTACATTTTTAAGGTGAGGGGAGAATGATTTTAAAAAGACATGAGGCACAAATTGTTTAAACAGGTGATGGTTCACATGTGGAATGAAGTTCGTGAGGAAGTGGTGGATGTGGGTACAATTACAATGTTAAAAAGACATTCTGGTAAGTACATGAGTAAGACGGGATATGGGGTAGGGACAGGAAGACGGGACTAGTTTAGTTTGGGATTATTTTCAGCATGGGCTAGTTGGACTGAAGGGTCTGTTTCCATGCTGTATAGCTCTATGACAATAATTGATAGGTTCTTGATTAGTAAGAGGATCAAGGATTACAGAGAGAAAGCAGAAGAATGGGGATGAGAAGCACATCAGCCATGATTGAATGCTGGAGCCAACTTGATGGAGCAAATGGCCTAATTTTGTCCTATATCTTATGGTCTCATGGCATCTGGCAAAATTCAACTTCTATGTTGATTTGAAAGGACTGCAAGAATAATCAATCCCCCAAAAAATTCCTTGAATCTCTCATTAGCATAACACGTTATTCTTTAATGAATTCAGTTAATGGAAAAAGTTAAATAGTTTCTGCACCTATTAAAGTAACAATGATTAATTCCATGTATTGAAAGCACATCCACAAGACTTTACTACATTTCAAAGTCCAGAGATGAGAATTCGAGACCTCCTACCCAGCAGCAAATGGTAGGGAATTATCTACAACCACATGGTTGCTGTCACTATGGCAACTATTATTTTACTACTGTGAAGCTCGGGCATCCAAATCAGTAGGCAATACTTCTACATCGGCAAATTGAAGACACATGTCCCTGCACACATTTGCGAATTAATAAAAGGTGTTGAAGCAAAGATGAGCCCAAAGACACCGTATTGTTATGCAACACCACAATACCACTCTGGAGCACTGGTACTTATGGCCCCGAAATAACACAGCAGCTTCTATGTTCCCACATAGCTCTACCTTCTTTCAACTGTGTCATCCAATCAGAGAGGAGTAATGATGCATGGCCTTTGAAATAAACTGCTCCCTCACTTAAAAACTATTGGCCAGCAATAGGCCACACTCTGGCCACTGGCTGTCTAATGCCCACATTCAGGGAAATCTTTAGTAACAGTTTCTAAAACTTTCACTGCTCTAAAATTCCATCAGAGCAGTTGGAAATAAACTTGACAAATTCTTGGATGAGCACTTGATTATGAACTGAAGGTCAGAAACAAGCACCACTGGGTTAACTTTGTTTGCAAAATAGGACAAACTGGATAAGCTTAAGATTTTGTTGTAGTGGTTCTGAAGCATCTTGCTGCAAAAAGTTTCATGATATTAAAGTGATTTTTTTGTACTTCCTGATGCAAGAAGTATTTAAAACCAAAGCAGAAATGACGAGGAAGCTGATTCTTTGAAAATGGTCCTTCTGAAACAAAAAAACTAATTATATCTGCCTCCAATTTATACTTTGAGCTGAGAAACATTTGGGGTCTACATAGTTCATTATCTGTACTGAATAAATATACTTGGGGACTTACAGAAACAATGGGCAGAATTTATAGAATCACGGAATCCCTGTAGTGCAGATAGAGGACATTGGGCCTATCGAGTCTGCACCAACCCTCCAAAGAGTATCCAACTCATCACGACCCTCCATCCCTGTAACCCCACTTTACCATGGTTAATACCCCTGGCCTGCATATCTCTGGACACCACAGGACAATATTATATGGCCAATCCACTAAACCTACATATCTTCGGACTGTGGGAGGAACCTGGAGCATGCAGTGGAAACCCTTGCAGACACAGGGAGAACATGCAAACTGTAGACAGATGGTCACTCAAGGCTACAATCTGACCCGTGGGTCTGTAAAGCTGTGAGGCAGCAGTGCTAAGCACTGTGCCATGGTGCCACTAATCTATTGTCTCAGGCCCACAACACTTTGGGAAGCAGAGAGGGACAGGCAAAATAATGAGACAGAAAAATTCGGGCTGGAGATATCACCTTCCCATTCCCAGCAATTAATTCTGGGACAGGGAGTGTCAAAGGCAACCATCTTGCCCAGAAGCCAATTGAGATAATTAAGAGCTCATTAAAGATCTAAGACTGCCACCACTGGCAGTCTACCAGCAGTTGAGGGGTGGAGGTGAAAACTCATGTCGGAAAGATGCCAAGTTTGCCTGTGAACTCATGGTAGGGAATGGGGTGATGTTCAGAGACTTTGTGCAAAGGCCCCACCTACATGAAGATCCCTCCTAAGGTCTATCTGACTGACTGCACATGGCAAGACCCATTCTGCAATGGGACTCAGTGCTGATCCTGCTACAGAGGCCTGCTATTGTAACGGCAGTGGGTATTGCTCATGTACTGCTCATGCTGACATTGCTTGAAGAGGACAGTGCATGCTTGTCACTGGCCAGAAGAGTCTGGAGGAGAGACATTCAGTCGGCAGAACCTGGAATTCCTAATGGCAGGCAGCAGATTGACTGACTGATTTGCTTTTAATTTGGTTGCGACTTCTGGCAATGGCTGTGCTGGGGTTCTTACCATTTCTTTCTGCCAGTGGATGGGCATCATGGTCATGATCATGCACCGACTTTAAGAGGCTTAATTTGAAGAGGGAAAATAGAATGAAAAGGTATTTCAGTACTCAAAGTGTTAAAAGCTCAATATAGTAAATCCCTTGCAATGCTGTTTCACTGAGTAACCCATTTGGAGGCAGCTTATATTCAAGACATTCCCTGGGCTGTTACATAAACAGTATTCTCAAAACTAATGATATGGATCATTTGGTGACAATTTCAAAAACAAGATAAATAATGAGAGTGAATGCTTTCATCCTGTTGGTCCACTGCCTGCAATGGGGTAGTATTTTTAAAAGCAGTACAAATGGGGAACTTGCCATGTAAAACAAGATTGTTAATGGGGCAGGCTTTGCCACTGCAGCTTTTGTGTTTGGAATAATAATTATTTCCAGGGAGACTAAGCTAAGTTACAAGCGTATAGATAAAAGCTTTTCAAACCCTGAAGAGTGATGAATGCCATCAAGTGGTAAATTGTTATTTTGAATGCAAATGAACTTTGCATAATTACTGAATATCAAGACAGAGAGGTTTTGAATTTAGCCTTATTTCATCACAATTACCTTTGGGAGACTCCCATAGTTATAATTCTTTCTGTTAAGATATTGTTTATTTGTCATTTTACCCACAAATAGACATTCGTTTTTTACTAAACACATGACAAAACGTGAAATGCATAAACTTGCATTAGCTGGCTGTTAGCGCCTTTGAAAAAAGCCCTTGTTTGTTGGAGACAAAAAGTCCCAGGATTTCTAATACAATTCTCTCCAGGATATTTCTTTTTTGCACTTTACTGCAGACTGTAAATAATGAGACTGGCAGCATATTAGGTTTTAGGGCAATAAATTTTGGCAAAAGCGACGTAGAGCTGAAAATACAACCAGAAGACTGACTGACTTTCGTATTTTTAAGTCCATCCCGTTGATGTGAAAGAGAGTGCTATTATTTACTATAATGAATCACAAAGCTAGGTTGTTTTTATTACCACATCAATCGGCACTTAATTATGGCTAATAGCTGCCTTGAGAATGAAACTTTATATTCTGTTGCTTTTATTTATATCGTTTTCATTTTAAAATATACATTTTTGTTTTTTTAACTGTATTTTGTAATATTCCATAACATCCAGCCTCTTGATCTGTTTTCAGATTTTTTTTAACTCCCTCATTTCAGCAACGTAAATGTCTGCGCTATGCTAGGGAGAAAGAGGCAAAATCGGTTGCTAGGAAACCTGGCACCATTCACTTGCTAAGTCTATTGAACATAATATGGAAGAAGAAGATGGAATGCAGAAAAAAATAAAAATAGGTTGCAGTAGTAAATATAGAATTGTAATGTCTTTGTGAACATCGATACGTTTTACTGATGGAGACATAATGAAAATAATCATTTCAATGCTCATTGACGTAGGATGAAGTACAGGTCATATGGATCACACATTTAGGTTCAGTCTTTTACACTATACTGCATATGTCACCTGCATAAGAATGTCAATTTTGCTCATGATAGCAGTCAAAATCCTTTAAATTTATGTGAAACATATGTACGGCTAAAATATTAAATTATACATGGATCTTTATAGTCAGCTAGAAAGAAGATCATTAACCTAACTGAGCTGATATAGATTACTGCTGATTAGACTGGCTGAAGTCTGCTACATTCAGCTGCAGAATAGACTCATTCTCATTGTAGATTCTTATAAGAACATCCATCAGTATTAGAATATTTTACCTGCACCTTCCCCCTACCACTAGCTACCTTTCCTGGCACCAAATGTCTGCATAAATCACTCCTCCGACAGGTTCAGTGTTTTATTAATGTATTCCCTTAAGCAACTCTTTTCAAAGGGAGGAAATTTCAAAATATCCTTTTTGAGAATTTATGGATCATACTTGCTTTTCATTTTGAATTCCCTCTCTTCCTCTTCATGTTGGAATGTAAATGTGTTTGGCTGGAAATCAAGCCTCAGTTGTATATTCCAGAAAGGATGTTGAATAGCATTTGATTTGCTAGTCTATAATATATTGTATTTAAAAAGAAGAAAAAATATTCAAGACTTGGACTACATTATGCCTCCTCAAAATTTGGAGCTTTAATGCAAGTATAAGGTGTGTGCGTAGTTTGTGTATATGTCGTGGTGTGTTGTGTGAAGTAACAGTAATGAAATAACCTATCTTTTGAAATGATTACAGCATAGGCTGAACAGTAGAAGGATTTAACTTGTTCACATATTTATCAAAGTACTCTAATGATAAATCCATGCAACCTGGACAGTTGTAAAGTTTTCCAAAGGGACTCTGTAAATTGATGACGTGATAATTTAACAGTTCATATGGGCACAATAGAGTAATGCTCAAAACCAGAAAAATAATATTCATTCAGATTACGTGTTCACAAATTTGCATTCTTTATTATCTGGCTGTATTACCATAAGGATGGGTAACCTTCCTTGAGAATTTATACATTGAAAAGAAATTTTCCTCTGGGTTAAATGTTACTGTGATTGCTGTACATGGAACATTGAAACGTTTTCTAAAAGTATGAGAGGAACAGAAAATAACATGATTAATTGATGGCCATGACCAATATTTGTAACTAAATTCTAATTTCAAAATGTTGGATGGAAGTCTTATGTGGTTAGACAGACAGGCACATTCCATTCCCAACCTATGCAGAGTTACTTACCTCAGCCGTATGGCTCCAGGAGGAATGTTCCAAGTTGCTTCAGGATCCCTGGGACAAGGAACAGTAATATGGTCATGGGTTTTCCTTATTGCAATTCAATAATTCCCACTGTGAGAGCTGTATGCAAGTAAGGAGCAGTTGCCTCTCCACATTCCACCATTAAATAATTTGGCATCATGCATTGTCAAATCATGTTCATGAATAATGCTAACCTGACTAAGGATCTATAAAGAGATCGGTAGTGATGTTCTAATAGATTGAGGGAATCAGTGAAGAGATTTGACTGTTCCAATGGCTTACACTTAGATTTGTGTCTTTTTTTTCATTTGAACTTCCCAGTGAACTGTTCTATTAGTTACTTATTGATTTGGTAAACTGGTGGCCAGACCATTCGGCAAAACTCAACCCCCAATCACATAATAGTGAATCAGCTGAGTGTCACACCATCTCCCCCCACTCCCCCCCCCCAATTTCCTTCAGTGAAGTGCTCGCTCTCTGGTGAAACTCATGTGTTCAGGAGGCACATAACATTCCGCTGATTGGGTAGGATTATCAGTGAATCAAGATGAAGTGATTTCCACTGACTACTTTCAGTTAATCAGCTTCTATTACATACTTTCTGACAAAATTATGCTATCGTGTGGAGAAATCATTGCTGTCTAGAAGATTGGAACACAAATAGACACTGACTGAGATTTAAAAGGATTTGCAAAATAAGTTTTATATATCACTGTAAGCGAAAGATGTAGCAAAGGAGACAAGGGACAAAGCTTGGAAGATGTAAATACTTCATAAAATGCAGAAGGGAAATACCATCCACATTGATACTGGCATCTGCTTGCCTTTACTAATCTTATACTATCCTTCATATTTAGGCCCTGGAGGAGCTAATAATCTATAGCTAAGGGAACTGTGTCCCTGAATTATTGACTAGAAACACTTGCTGACACCAATAATTATTTACCCACTGGCAGCTAACCTTCATCGTACATGGCTCAGTGAATGTGGGACCACCTATATTGTCACACTGAGACTTATAGATACACATTGCTGATTATATATACAGTCTGTTTTGCTATAATGTGCATTTCTTCCACGCGAATTGCCTATTGTGCGACTGACGAATTTTGACCATTATTAATAGAATACGAACTTTCCTTACCTGCATTGGCTATAACGCGATTTCGGTCTCATAGGTTTAAATGGTGCTGCTAATGGGTGATTTTCACATATCATGGGATCTCATGGGTAAGAACGATCTTATTATATCAGAACAGACTGTATATAAACACTGTGTTGGTCACATAGACACATTTTGTATTGGTCATAGATCCATAGTGTTGATTATTGATATATAAATACTATGCAGATTATGGACACTGTGTGTTGGTTATAGCTGCATGGGGATGACGACAGGTCATTCTGTTTTAACAGCAACTTCACGTTATAGAAAATTGTGCTAAGGAAAACTGCCATAGAAAATTGCACAGTAGAAGCATGCTAATAGAAAATTGCTATAACAATTCAGCAGAAAGACTGAATTATCTAAATAATGTCCACAATTCATCAATTGTGTTATACCCAATTGGCGCTGATGAAATGGGCATTTTAGCAGAACAACCTGTATAAACACCTTCTCGATCATAGACACCAGATTTGTGGGTTATAGATTCATAGTGTTAACCATAGATATATAAACACCTCAATAAAAGGATGTCTGAATATCTAAACAACCCCATGGCCCTTTACACCGTGCCCCCTCTCCGATCTTCACTTGTCTTCCAGAATCCTCAGCCCCTCAGGATTCCAGCCCCATCTGAGATCTTCACTGGTCCACTCTGATCCCCATTATAATTCTCAGGTATCCTTGGGATAGAGACAATGACCCATTTATGCTTACTCTCGGATTGTACCAGCCCACTAGTCTTCCATCCATCTTAGTGTAACAAGAGGTTTTATTTTCTGCAGTATCTTTTGATGCTACCTTACCAACAGCTTTCTGGAAATCAAAGTTTTGTATTCCTTATATTTCTTTATCCAAAGTGAATAATACTTATTCAAAGATTGGTTAAGCATGACTTCCATTTTACAAATTGTACTGACTCTTTCTGATTACCTCTTGGGTTGTTCTGAATGCATGACTTTCACTATCTATTCTAACACCTTCCTTACAACTGATCTTAAGCGAACTGACCAATTGATTACTATTTTCTTCCCCCTTCCCTTCTTTAATAGAGGGGTTACTTTCCAGTTCACAGGAATCTTTGCTGAACCTAGGGAATTTTAGATAATTAAGATTAATATGTCTACTACCTCATGAGCAACCTATTTTAAGACCCAAGGATGAGGTCCATCATCCTTATTGGAGACTTGTCAGTCCATAGCTCTATTGGCTGTTTAAAACCATATTTCCTATAATTTCAATAGCTTTTCTCTTCATAGAATGCAGAACATAGAACAGCACAGCACAGGAACAGGTCCTTTGACCCATCATATCTGTGCTGACCATGATGCTATTCCAAACTAATCCCATTTGTCTGTACTTTTCTCACTGGAATGTACAAGGTTGAGAGGTAACCTTACAGAGGTTTATAAAATCATGAGGGCATGTATAAGGTGAATAGCAAAAAGTCTTTTCCCTGGGATTGGTGAGTTCAAAACTTGATGACATGATTTTAAGGTGAGAGGAGAAGGATTTAAAAGGGACCTGAGGGGCAACTTTTTAATACAGAGGATGGCTTGTATGTGGAATGAACTGCCAGAGGAAGTGGTAGATGCTGATACAGTTAAAATATTTACCAGATATTTGGACAGGGACATGAAAAGGGAAGGTGTACATCATTGCTGATGTCAACTGCAGGTGACAAAAGGGATGAGAATCATTTTTATGTCGTGTCAGCCCAACTCAAGTATGCCTCCAGTAGTCAGGGACTTGAGAACAGTGATTGAATAGAAGGGAGCTGTGAGAAAGTTTTTGACCCAGTGACAGTGAAAGGGTGGTGTCATGGCTCCAAGTCAGATCCATGTGTGGCTTGGAGGGAAACCTTCAGGTTCTGGCATCTGCTCCTAGTGGTAGAGGATTCAGGCTGTCAAAAAAGTCTGGCAGGTTGCTGAGACACACACTTTCATTTCTCATTATATATTTAAAATTCAATTCCACAGTCACCTTTATTTCTTCCAATGGTGCTGAGTTTAAATTGTCATTTACACTGACTAGGTAAAAACAATGACTGCAGATGCTGGAAACCAGATTCTGGATTAGTGGTGCTGGAAGAGCACAGCAGTTCAGGCAGCATCCAAATAGCTTCGAAATCGATGTTTCGGGCAAAAGCCCTTGGCTTTTGCCCGAAACATCGATTTCGAAGCTATTTGGATGCTGCCTGAACTGCTGTGCTCTTCCAGCACCACTAATCCAGAATTTACACTGACTGTTGGTTTATCAGCTTCCATGCCTGCTCCTCTGCCAGAGGATCGCTTGTTTCATCAGGACGATCAGAAACAATGGCAGCATTTGAAGTGGAAAAACTAAGGAAGGCTCTTAGGGGAAAAAAACTTGAAAATACATGATAAGATTTGTTTATTTTTGTTATATCATAACTTAATACCTATAATGTGATGCCCATATGTGATGTAGATTTCAACCTTCAACCAACATTTAAGATCTACAGGCAAGTCTCTGGACATGTTAAGACACTAATTTTTATTCTCTTGTAATTTTTTTAGACACCTGTAATGCAAAATAAAGTGCTATGGCACTGGAAAAATCCCAACTGCTGTTTCTCCACTGGTGCCATGTGTAGCTGTACGTGTGAGAGAGAGAGTGATCTGTGTGTGTATGAGAGAGAGCATGATATGTGAGCGTGTTAGTGTGATTGTGTGTGTGTGTTGGAAGCTGGGAATTGATTTGGGAGCAGTAATGACATGAATTGAGAGCTGAGGCTTTCACCACCAAAGCTAAAGGCTGTGAGAGGTATCTGTGCTATGGTCTGACACTGACTTTATTCCATTTTGCACTGTGAAGACTTATCATCTTTGTGACGAATTCTTAGCCTTCTGCATCCATTCCATCTGACAGCCAGAGATTAAATGGAGAGAAGATTGCAAATAAGTTGTAGAACATGAACAGCCACATACATCAACCCAAATATAGGAACTAAACAAAGCAGGTTTAGCTCTTTATAATTTCTTTTACTTGTTTATCAGTAAGTTCACTCAGTACATATTTTATATTTTTATTGTTTTCTTGTGTCTTTTAATAAAGATTAAAAATTGTTTGTGTTTTTGAAAAGATTACTTATTTTCATATTTTTAGTGTTTCCTTTACTGGAGTTTCTTAAAGTTAAAATTATTTGCTTTCTGTGCATCAATTATTGTTATATTTTCAGTGTGTCTTGCTTAATTATAATTTTTAAAAGATTTCTGTTTTCAATATTTCAGTTGTTTCAGTAAGACCATGCTATTAAATATACATTTTTTTCTGTTTCTTAATAATTTTTAATAATTACAAGAATAATGTGTTTCTTCACATCTCACACTCAAGATCTGGCTTCATCAAATTTAATTCGCCAATGAAATTTAAAATCCACATCAACATTAAAAAGGTACATTAAGCTGAAAATTATATCAGGGAAATAATTAAATTAAATTAATTATTTCCTGTGTGCAACCTCCAGAGTGGAAGCCTCTGCCCAGCAACCAGTCTGCGCCAACAATACCAGCTGACTGGGCAGCTCCCAATGACTGCACAAACCACAATGCCAATGGTACGTGGTGCCCAGAATAGTGAGAGATTCTATGTTGAGAGAACCGGGAGTTACCAACCTCTACAAGCCTCAAACACTGGTTGAATTACTGTTTTTTTCTGGACCACTGCTACTGCTTTTCCCTTCTGGAAAGAGTCCATGAATGTTGATTAGACTGCTGAGGCAGACAATTAGTGCTAATATTTTCAAATGGTTTTGCCAGACAGTTAGTAAAACGACCATTTGGAAGAAGTTGGTGATGAATACAGTGTGATGTTGAATTCCTGGGTATGACCAGATGGCCAAATTTAGTTCAGATTCAAATCAGAATATCATTGTTTTGCATCTAGAAAATTATACCATACAATTAAATATTGAGCAGTACTGATACACCCCTTAAGACAGTTGTACCACTAACAAGAGTGAATGCACTCAACAAAATACCTAAAAGGACAGTTTAACCTTATAACAGACAAATTGTTCAAGTGTTATGTTACTCAATCTATCAAAGGTTCTGGGACTGTCAAAAACATTAACAGATTAATAATTTTTAAAAACCATGATAAAAGATGTATTTAGTCCATATGGCTGCACTTGTACTTCTTTAAGTATAGTATATTTTGCCTAGTTTTGTAATAACATGAACCACAAAACATCTTTTAGCACAATTATAAACCAATCTGAAATGTATTGTTTATTTTTAGATTAGATTACTTACAGTATGGAAATAAGCCTAACAAGTCCACCCCAACCCTCCAAAGACCAATCCAACCAGACCCATTCCCCTACCTTACCCCTTCACCTAACACTATGGGCAATTTAGCATGGGCAATTCACCCAACCTGCACATTCTTAGACCGTGGGAGGAAACCGGAGAACCCGGAGGAAACCCATGCAGACAAGGATAGAATGTGCAAACTCCACACAGACAGTTGCCTGAGGAGGGAATTAACCTGAGTCTCTGGCGCAGTGAGGCAGCAGTGCTAACCACAGTGAAACAGTTTTGGGTCAGTTATGGCATTTCCAGCAGCACTTTTATTTCTCAGTCGTTAATTGTTAAGTTTAAATTCCACTCCAGAAACTTAAGCACAAAAGTTAAGGCTTATATTCCACACCTGTACTGAAGTGGTGACAGCTTTTGGATTAAACATTAAAATAAGGCTCTTTACTAGTTGAAGAACAGCAGCAAAATTATCCCTGGCGTTGATCAATATCATCAATCCACATTAGTGAAGATCAGATTTAGCTGGTTATTATTTCATTGCTGCTTGTGGGAGCTTGCTGTGCAAACATTGTCTTCTGTGTTTTGTCTATTACAACCGCACATTAGGACATTGCAAAATTTTTAAATTTTCAATAGCAGACGTGAGTCTTTTTTTGTAAGTTGTATGTTTTTTTGAAGCAGAAGATGATGCAAACCAATAGGAGATCCAGCAAGAACATGATGAATGATATTCATCTTGTACTGGTTCTATTTGTCATGTCAAATACTTTGAATTCATTCTTATGTGTAGGTTGGCTTAAATATTTCCAGAAATCCAAAGTCTTTAGTAAGGTTAGTGTCCACAAAGAGTTGATATCTATCATTTCCCTGGGTATAACCTCTGGTAAAGATGATAGATAAATGCTGCACTTCTGGTGAGGCGGGGGTGAGGGGGAGCGGTTGTGATTAACTTTTTTACTATAACAAACAAAGCATTTCCTAAAACATAACTCAAGTTATGGAATCCTCAAGCATGGAAACAGATCCTTCAATCCACACCGACCATGATCCCAAACTAAACTAGTCCCACCTGCCTGTGCTTGGTCAATATTCCTCCAAACATTTCTTATTCATGTACTTTTCTAAATGTCTTTTAAATGTTGTAACTGTACCCGCATACACCATTTCAACTGGAAATTCATTCCACACCCTAACTACTCTGTGTAAAAATTTGACACTTGTGTTTTTTTTTAAAGTCTTTCTCCTCTCATCTTAAACATATGCTGCCCCTTGTCATAAAATCCCTCACCCTAGAGAAAACACATAATTGAGAGCTAAAATTATGAAGGTGCACCTTAAGAATTACAACATAAAATGATTTAAACTGACTTGATAAAGAACAGGTATACATTTGACACTGGCTGAAGAATACTTGATTGCGATAAACCTAACAGGGATAAAAGGGAAGAATCATAGATTGTTACCATGGAGACAAAGGTCCTTTCCCCATAGCTCTGCACTTATTTTTCCCTCCTCAAGTGCTTATCCAATTCCCTTTTGAATACCTATGATTGAATCTGTCTCCACCAGCCCCTAGCACTGAATTCCTAATATTAACCAATCTCCACACAGGGAAATGTGTTCCCCATTGTTACCTGAACTTCACTTGTTAAAAACCTTAAGTCAGTACTCTTTGCTTCTTAAGCCAGCCATCATTGGGAACAGTTTCTCACTTTCTACTCTCTTTACAATTCTCACGATTTTGACTACTATTACTTCTCCTCTCAACCATCTTCTTTTGGGATTTCAATCTCAGCTTCTCAAATATTTCTTCACAATTGAAACCCCTCATCCCTGGAAACATTCTCATAAATCGATGGATTTGCAACTCAAAAGCCTTTGAATCTTTCCTAATTGGACAGGATCGTTTGGTTGACGCTGAACCAGGATTTTAGGAAGATGGATCATAACTTTCCAGTTTTGGCACTTTAATCATCTATTTATAAAGCCCAGTTTCTTTTATGTCTTTTCAACCATTTTCTGCATCTGCCTTGTCAACTTTAAAAATTTATGTACTTTTACTTTTATTTTTGTTTATTAAGCAATTTATGTCCATTCATCCATTATCCTGCCACTTAATTCAACTTAACACCTCAGTAACTTAAAAGAGTGATACTTGATCTAAAATGACCTTCATAAGTGGCATTTCCCCATTAGCAATAGTAATGTTTGATGCTGCCCATCTGTCTCAGCTGTAATCTTTCAGAAGCAAGCTGTTGCTTCATTAACTTATAAATGACTTTCACGAATAAATCATTTCCTCTCATCATTTTCTGCTGTCTTTTGAGGAATGACAGTAGGAAGTTTTCAAAATATCTAACCATAAGCTTACAATCATTCTGCAGAAAGATCTGTCCAATTGCAGGGTTCTAACCTTTGCTAAGATGAAGAATCCAAATGCTTTTGCAACAATACAGACAATGTTTGTGATAAATGCCATCATGAAATCAAAAGACAAGTATAATAGGAATTTTCCACTTCAAACTGTTCCAATATTCAGCAAAGTGAGAACAATTACTATAACATTGGAAACTTCCCAGATTAAGAGCCCCATTAGTCTGTTTGCTGCAATGCTATGGTATGCTGCAATGATAATGCTCATGTACGTATAATCAGATTGAGTCAGATAATGAATCTGTACAATGCCACCTCTTTAGTTCAGCCAGTGATATTCCTTTGCTAAAATAAGTATAAATCTTCAGGGCTCCAATGTTTAAGGAAAGTGGGCAGGTTACAGATACGTCTAAAACTGCCTAAGGAATCCATGAAATCAGCAAATCTGAAGGTCCTCACAATCCCAGCATCATATAGAGTGTCTCCTGCTCAGCTAAATGGACAACCTGGTGGTGGATGGAAGGTTTGGGTTGGTTGGGGTTGGGGTGGAGGAGCTGAAAACTTCTTTAAAGGGCCTAGAGAAGGATAAACCTTCCTTGGTATCTTGGACCACAAAGAATGTACAGTTATCCTAGGGAGCCAGTAGCTGGTTTATTCCACTCTTGACTACAATGTTAATATAGGTCACACCTATCCATGGTGGGACACTCAGATATTTGTCATTGTATGTAGGATAACAGACATGGCATGGCAGAAGGTTTGTTTGTGTAGGGTTGGGTTTTGCAATTTTAATCCTCTCCTATCCTTTAGATGTTATTGTGAGCTTGTGGAATATCAGGACTCAGGCCTCTGCAATGGCAGTGCACACTTATTCTTGAAGTTGCCATACTGAGCAGTAGGAGGATGTGTGCCTTTGCCAGTGATTGTCTTGCTTAATTAAACTTTGAGAGCAATGAACAAAGACCAGCAGCAGATTATTCAAAACAAGAGACAGTGAAGTAAGCAGGTGTGTCAGCCCAGGATATTCCAATTCCCTACATTGCTGACTGGAATGACATTGAAAAAAGCCAGCGAACAAGATAGCCCATCTACTGTAGGAATGATCTGTAATATTGAAAAGTCAAAGAAAGGGACATACATTAAAAAAATGTTGTTCTGGAAATTTCATAATGAGTATATTTTTACACTACAGCAGAAGAAATCAGATTGCTCAAGAAGGCAACTTACCACCACCTTCATAAAGGCAACTAGGGAAGGGCAGTAAATGCTGGCTCTGGATTAGTGGTGCTGGAAGAGCACAGCAGTTCAGGCAGCATCCAACGAGCAGTGAAATCGACGTTTCGGGCAAAAGCCCTTCATCAGGAATAAAGGCAGTGAGCCTGAAGCGTGGAGAGATGCTGGCTCAGCTAGTGGTGCACATGTCCCAAAAATAAATGTTAAAAATCTTCGTTCTTCTTTCAGACATGGTGACATCCTGATCTGTAAATGTTGAGCATAGTTTAACTCTATCTTCCTCTTTCTATTGCTTGACTCGCTGAGTGTTTTCAGCATTAAATGCTTTGATTTCAAATATTGCAGCATCTACTGCGTCTTTCCTCATGCTCCATTGTAACAGTGGTTCAGTCAATAGAATCCTGCTCAGGTATTGCTGCATCCAACCCATGTTTTTTCTGTCTTTATAAATATTGATCCAATAATCCAGTATCTTCTACTTTACATGGGAAATGCACTCAGCAAGTTTTGCATACAGTTGCCGTGTGGACTTCAAGTGTCACATGGTTCAGGTTATGATGTTCAGGTTATTATTCAGGATTCCTGAAGAAGGGCTTATGCCCGAAACGTCGATTCTCCTGTTCCTTGGATGCTGCCTGACCTGCTGCACTTTTCCAGCAACACATTTTTCAGCTCTGATCTCCAGCATCTGCAGTCCTCACTTTCTCCTCAGGTTATTATGTGTCGAGTATCTCGTGCAAACTGTTGATTTCAGGTCCAGATTATGATGGCTGTGGTCGGAGTACTGTATGGACAGTATCAGCCCCTTTAAACTGAGGCAAACCTGAATAAATGTTTTTATTGGGTTCTATCAGCAAAATCTTGAAACATTCTATTTGTGGACACTTTGGGGGCTAAATTAAATAACTCTTAAAACAGGTCACTGGGATTGTGATGCATGACAAATTTGTGCCTGTAAATTACAATGCAGGTAACAAGCCAATTTTGTGCTGCTTAATTTTTAACATGAAGGCAACGTGCACATCAGCGCGAAATGTGCTTGGATTGGCTGGACCTGTAAACAGTGATTCAATATATTTAGTGGTTAGCATCGATTAATGCAAACCTGCACAATTTAGAGGGAGACTGCATGTCTTAGAGGAGGGATGTTCCTCAGTACCCCACTCTACCACAAGCCCACAGATAAACTCATGATGCTGCACTTCTCTAGCTTCCACCCTAAACATGTTAAAGAATGTACATCCCCCTACAGTCAAGCCCTGCGCATACACAGAATCTGCTCAGGTGAAAAGGGATGCAACGGACCCCTAAAGATTTTAATAGATACCCTCATAAGAAAGGGATATGATGCTCAACTCATCAATTGCCAGTTCTGACATGCAACAGCAAAAAACCTCAACAACCACCTCCGAAGACACACTTAGGATACGACTAGTAGAGTACCCATTATTGTCCAGTGCCCCTCTGGAGTGGAGAGACAACACCACATTCTTCGCAGCCTGATGATGAGCATCTCACCAAGATGGTCCTATGCATCCACTTCTCACCTTCAAAGAACCGCCAAACCTTAAACAGACCATCATTGACTGCAAACTACCAGCCTAGGACAACGTTGACCTCGACACCACACAACCCTGCCACGGCAACCTCTGCAAGACATGTCAGATCATCGACATGGATACTACCATCACACATGGGAACACCACTCACCATGTATACGGCACATACTCGTGACTCAGCCAATGCTGTCAACCTCATATGCTGCAGGCAAGGATGCAGCATGGTATGTTGGCGAGACCATGCTGACACTGCAACAACAGATGAATGGGCACTGTGCAACAATCCTAAGCAGGAATGTTCCCTCCCAGTCAGGGAACAGTTCAGCAGTAAGGGCATTCAGCCTCCAATCTTCGAGTAAGCATCGTCCAGGCGGCCTTCAAGATACACAACAACGCAGAATCGCTGAGCAGAAACTGATAGCCAAGTTCCGTACCTTGAAGCTGGCCTCAATCGTGATCTTGGGTTCATGTCACGCTACATGTAACCCCACCATACTGTTCTGTATGTGTAAAATCTTCCTTACTGCCCTGATTTGACACCATCACCCAGATAAATTGTTACGATCTCTTAGCAATTTTGGAGAAGTCTGGAAGTCATTTCTGATATGACTAATGAACCTAAAGGATCCAATAGATACCACCAGCAAAACTAAAGTCATTTACAAGATACCATGCAAGAACTGTAAAAAACACGTCACCAGACAAACTAGCAGGAAACCTACCACCAGGATACCAAGTGGCCACCAAAAGACACAACCTACTTTCACTAGTTTCTATACATACAGACAAAGGACACCACTTTGACTGGGACAACACACATATCCTAGGACAGGCGAAACAAAGGCATGCATGAGAATTCTTAGAGGCATGGCATTCTAACCAGAACTCCATCAATAAACGCATCAATTTAGACCCTATCTACCTTCCCTTGAATAAAGAACCAGAAATGACATAACCCACCTTAAGAAACCAAGACCTATAAATGGAGAAGTGAGACATACCACCTGCACTTCACCAGAGACTCTCACTGATGATGTTACCGAGTATGGTGACAAAACGTCTGCAACCAAACCTCCAAGGTCAGTGAGCTAACTTACAATCTTGTTATAATCTCTCTACCTTAAGTAGTTTGTACAGTCTTGGATTACTTATTACTGTGGTTAGACCCTTGGCATGTGATGCTTATACCTATCATGTAATTTCAGTCACTTTGTTTGTCTCCAGCACCATCTTATTTATATTATTTGTAATTATCTCTCTGCCTCATTTAATTGGATTATAGATCATCCCTTCGCTTGTCATTCAGCTGTTGACACTATTCCCACACTGTCTAATACTCTTGGTCACTTGCAGAGACTTATTATTCAACACTCCACTCACACCAGTTGCATGATCTTTTGATCTCTGTGCCCTTGATCTTTCTGCTTATAAATTCTGTGTCTGTGTGCTCTTCTCTCTCACTATACCTGATGAAGGGGCAGTACTCTGAAAGCTTGTGACTTTAAATAAACCTGTTAGACTATAAACTGGTATCATGTGACTTCTAGCATTGTGACTGGAACAGGTACTGGCAGTTTTGAAGAGGCCCAGGCTTATATTAATAAGCATGGTACATGGAGAGGAAGTTAGGTCTCCCTCAAAATGATGGCCGTGGATGCACAAAAGTCTTTTAAATTGATCCAGCTTTGTTCCCTTGGTATGGCCCACATGCTGATAATTATTACACAAAAGTGAGGACTGCAGATGCTGGAGATCAGAGTCTAGATTAGAGTGGTGCTGGAAAAGACAGCAGGTCAGGCAGCATCCAAGGAGCAGGAAAATCGACATTTCAGGTAAAAGCCCTTCGTCATTCCAGACACGGGGAGGATGTGCAAACTCCACACAGACAGTTGCCTGAGGCAGGAATTGAACCCGGGTCTCAGGCGCTGTGAGGCAGCAGTGCTAACCACATGCCACTGTGCTGTCTGACCTGCTCTGCTTTTCCAGCATCACTCTAATCTAGACTGCTGATAATTATTGCAGATAGGTACAATCTATCTAGTTAGCCTGCACTGCCTAAGCTCTTGTACTCTTCCACACCCAGGTAACTCAGTCTGTTTTGGCATGTTTGCTCTTGGTGGTGGTATCTTTTGCACATCATCTGTACTGTGGAGTCCTAGGCTGCTCTTTGCACTTTCTGCTGCTATAATAGATATGGTAATGTTTGAAATTTCTCAGAGATTCTCTGCTCTCCTGGTTGCTTTGTGAGAGTCAGATCTTCTAACAACTTAGAGTCATTGAGTCATACAGTCCATGCCAACCATGTTCCCAAACTAAACTAGTCTCATTTACCTGCATTTGGCCAATGCCCCTTCAAACCTTTCCTATTCATGTACTTATCCAAATGTCTTTTAAATGTTGGAACTGTACCTGCATTCAGCAGTTTGTCTGGCTGTTTATTTCACACACGAACCACTCTCTATAAAACAGTTGTTCCTCATGTCCTTTTTAAAACTTTCTCCTCTCAACTTAACAGTATGACCCTTGGTCTGAACTCCCTCACTCAAGGGAAAAGACCCTTGCTATTCACCTTTTCTGTGCCCCACATGATTTTATGAACCCCTATAAGGTCAACCTCATATGCTCCAATGAAAAAGGTCCCAGTCTATTCAACTTATTTTTTTAAAAGGAAGGATATAAATGCTTTGGAGGCTGGTCAGGGGGAAACATTTTCTAGACTAATATCTGAAATGAAGCATTGTTTAAAGAGGAAAGATTGGATAAGCTAGGCGTGTATATGCTGGAGTTTGGAAGCCTAAGTGGTGATTTGCTCACAACATTCAAGATCCTATGGAGTCTTGGCACAGTAGATGTGGAGAGGATATTTTCCCTTATGAGGGAATCCACAGCAAGAGGTCCCTGTTTAAAAATCAAGGATCACCCATTTAAAACAGAGATGAGGTTTATTTTCATCTCAGAGAATTGTGAGTCTGTGGAACTCTCCTCCTGAAAAGAAAAATGAATCCTTGAATATTTTTAAGGTAGTGGAAGATAGATTCTCGTTAAAGAAGGGGGTGAAAGGTTATCATGAAGAGGTGGGATTTTGGATTTGAAGTTACAATCAGATCAGTCACAATCTTCTTGAATGATAGGGCAGGCTTGAGGAGTAGCTTGGCCTACCCCTACTCCTAATTGTATATGATTGCAGAGAAAACTAGGGAATACTTGATCATGACCAGGAGAGGGAAACCAAAGCTTTTTGGCAGTTTTCATCTGGTGCATGGTGGAGATGTTCTGAATGCCAACTTTATGCCCATTTATTCCATGTGGGGTTGCCAACTTGGTTTAGATGTAATCCTGAAGATGATAATACTTGACCATCAGCCTGCAATTGCCCTCTTAAGTTATACAGTCTTTTTTTCATATATTCAGTATGTCTACAACTAATAAACAGAAACTATCAAAAAAAAACCTTTAAAATACTGACAGGATTCATGTTCTTGGTTAAGCACAGCAGTGAATGGCAGCTTAGTCCTTCATTCCTATAGGGTCTAGAAGGATCCAAGATGTGACAATTGGAATTCCTAGGTTAGGTATTCTCTCATAGAATTCTTCAACCCTATAGGATTCAATGCTGGAGGACACTTGTGTGCCTAACAGCTGAGTTCATAATCAACATGATTTTCAGGCTATTCTATGTCTGCAGTGATGATACGTTCAAATCTTCTCCTTTGCTGAGATTGTTTAAAGGCGGAAGATGCAATCTTGATCATTTCAATTCAGTGACAGGAGTTCTAAACTACTTAGGCAGTTCAATCATTTAATTGAATTTAATCTCTCCCAGACTGCAATGTCCTTTTTCTCCCCCTCTAAAGCTAGAAGCGACAATTATATCAGCACTAAATTGTTACATAAAATCCTGGAAATGGTCCCAAGAAAGAAGTTAAAGTGGTCTTATTATGAGTAGCTCTTCACAATGCTATTGAACTGGTCCACAGTGATGGATAGCAAACAGGTTGAAAGGAGCATTCTTTCCTCACTGAAAAGTGTTTAGGTAGGCTGCATTCCTGGAACAGATGAGTTCAGTCCATTCTAAAACCTCAACTCAAACTCAGCAAGGGGCTGTTTAAAGTGCAGCAATTATGAAGGTGCACCTTTATAATCTTGTCCTTATTTCCTCAAGCTTCCACTTAATGAATGTAGGATTAATAAGGAAGGCACATGTAGTCACACAATATACTCCTTTCAATAATTGTACTGTTCCTTACTCCATTGTCCATAAACCTAGCAACTTGTCTTACTGAAACAACCTTAAAGAAAGGACAGCATTTATATTGTGCCATTTAAACACAGGACATCTCAAAACACTTTACAGTCAATTAAGTGTTTTTGAAGTACTGCCTCTGTTGAAAAGTAAGAAATGCAGCTACTAATTTAAGGACTTCAATGGTCCACAGGTACCAATGTAATAATGGCTAGATATCTCGGTTAGGCGAGGTTGATTGAGAAACAAATGTTGCTCAGGACACTAGGGATCTCTACCCTTCAATCCAACACGATAGGATTGTTTACATCTACTTGACACACAGAGTCTCCATTTAACATCTCATTCACTGGCTTAGCAGACAACATTCCGTTAAATATTTTAATCACGGCAAGGTCTTCATTCTTCCTGTTTAATTATAATAAAAGCGCAGAGTTGCACAAATGTTTATTGTTGGTCAACTTCTATCCTCAACATTACTTTCAACAATATCAAGGGTTATGCAGAAAAGAGGAGTTGAAGATGATCAGATCAGCTACTATTTCATTGAATGGCAGTGCAGATTCAATGGGCTGAATAGCCTACTTCTGACTACACCTTATGGTCAAGGTGATAGCACACTAAATCTTTAATGTAAAATTAAAGAAAAATGTACTTTTTAAATACTGTTTAGAAGGTACTATTTACAGGGGCTATCTCCATGTGAACATGATTTATCTGGTCCATGTGATGGCCAAGGTTAACATAGTGGCACTATTACAGGGCTCAACAGGTAAAAATATGTTTCTTTTGTGTCATGGCTATTTGTCAGTTGGTTCCAGCTCCATTCTGACCTTTATTTAACTTTATTTAAACAGCAGTCAGTTTTTAGACAGACTGTAATCCCACACAATTTACAGGGGCTCAGAGAGTTTAATTAATCTAGAGGCAATTGAACATTAATAATATTCTTTTTACTTAAATTCAATGCACCTTAATAAAGTATGAACCAGTGAGTAACCACTTAAGATGCTATAATCAACATCATTAAAATTAATGTTTAAGAAAATAGTTTGTGAATGTCATTTTTTGGGTGATGTGATGGAAACTCAACAGGAAAGGTGAATCAATTGTTGCAAACAAAAGAAGTTACGATCAAAGGAAATGGTTCATAAGGTTGTCACATAAAATAATAAATCCATTTAAGTGTAAAGTATAAGAATATTTTTAGGTGTGTAAATTGAAAATGGTAGTTAGGCAACAGGAGATAAGGAGAAACTATAATGGAAATTCTGGAGAAACTAAAGAAGTACTTTGTCTCTCTTCACAGAGGTGGATATAGAAAGTCTCCAAGAAATATTAGGGAATGAAGGGACTTGTGAGAATGAGGGACGGAAATAAATTAATATAATAAAGAGGTGGTAGTATGAAATGTTGGTTCAGATGAGCTACATCCAGAGTACTGAACAAGATGGCTATAGCAATAATGGACGCATCTTCGAAAACTCTGTAGATTCCAGAGAGATTCCTTCAGACTAACAGTACCAAAATGTGACTGCACTACTTAAGAAGGGAAGGAGAGAGAAAATTGAGAACTATTGACCTGCAAGTTTGATATTAGTGGTGGAGAAAATATTAGAATCTATTGTGAAGGATGTGATAACTGGACACATGGAAAATAGTTTTATAAATGTAAAAAAAAATGAAGAAACTCTGTGGAGTAAAATAGAATTAAAGTTTTGAGTTTTGGTATGTCTGAGTTCTGAGGAAGAGTCATACCAGACTCAGAACGCTAACTCTATTTCTTTCCATTGATGCTGCCTGATCTGCTGAGTTTCTCCAGCATTCTGTATGTTTGCTTCAGATTTCCAGCACCCACAGCATTTTTCTTTTCTTTGAGAAAATAATGATATGGTCAACATGGGTTCATTAAAGAGGAATCGTGTGTGATAAATAGATTACTTACAGTGTGGAAACAGGCCCTTCAGCCCAACAAGTCCACATCGACCCGCAACCCACCCAGACACATTCCCCTACACCTAACACTACGGACAATTTAGCATGGCCAATTCACCTAACCTACACATTTTTGGACTGTGGGAGGAAACCGGAGCACCCAGAGTAAACCCACACAGACAGGGGAAAATGTGCAAACTCCACACAGACAGTCGCCTGAGGCAGGAATTGAACCCAGATCTCTGGCACTGTGAGATGGCAGTGCTAACCACTGTGCCACCATGCTGCCCTCAAATCTGTTGAAGTCCTTTGGAATGTTACTTGCAACACAGATAAGGTGAATTTGGATTTTCAGAAAGTCTTCAATAAGTTCCCTTAGATTAGTAAACAAAATTAAGACACATGGGATTGGTGGTAATGTATACATATGGTCAAGAATTAGAAAAGAGTGTAAACAGAGAGTGGGAATAAATTTCTCATTCTCTGGAAGGCAGGCTATTACTAGTAGGATCAGGATCAGGATCAGTGCTTGGAACTGAGGCTTTCACAAACTGTATCGATTATTTGGATGTGCAGACCAAATGTAATATTTCCAATTTTCTGATGTTTCCAAGCTATATGGGAATTTGAGTTGTGAAGAGAATGCAAAGACACCCCAAGGGGATTTGGACAGTCCAAGTGAATGGTCAAGGACATGACAGATAGAATATAATGTGCATAATTGTGAAGTTATCTGTTTTGGTAGAAAGAACAGGTGGTACGTTTCTTACATGGTGAGTATTTGGAAAGTATTGATGTCCAAAGGAACAATGAGTCATTAAAAGCTAGCATGCAGCTTCAACTGTTCTCTAGAAGTATGAAAAATAAAACGTGGTATTGGTCTAAGAATCCCAGAATCTGTGTTTTTCCTCCCACTCCCATTGCTTCCAGTCAGGGAGAGCACTGACAGTCAATAGGGAACAAGGGAATTGTGAAGGTTACCAGGCCACACCCAGCTTCAGCCACACTTTGTGAATGGAAGCCTAAAGAAAAGTGACCACAATGGAACAAATCATCTGGATCCAGTGAGTGATATTTTTGTAAACAGTATGGAATGGTCATTGAGACAGCTCCTTATCTCTCTGGTGAAGAGTCATCTAGACTCAAATCGTTCACATACTCTCTCTTTCCATGGGTGGCTGCCTGACCCACTTTGATTTACAGCCTCTATTGTTTTCAGTACAGATTCCAGCATTTGCAGCAATTTGTTCCTCCTTATCTCCCTGCCTTTGTTTAAATAGTCGTTTGTTCCTGACCACTACACTTTGTAGTGGTATATAGATTTCTGTTTAGATCCTTATGTCTATTTGAACCATTCTGTTCCTTATTTTTAACCATTTCAAAGACCTCTAAATATTTTTGGCCAAAATGGATGTCCTTACACTTAACTTATTTGAAATTCATCTACTATAGTCTTGTCCCACTCACTTAATCCACCAATGTCTCTTCATAATGTTATGCTTCATTCTGTTTAACATATGATATTACCAGGCTCAAAAACGTCAAAAAGAACTCTATAGGGTAACAGGTGTATCATTCAGGGCTTCTTTTGTAAGTATTCCACTTTGATTCAATTGCTTCATTTTCTCTCTACAATCATTCGCTGCAGCTCCAGGTAAAATCCATTGTTTTCTCAGTTTAAACTTTGCACTTGAACAGTGAACTTCTGATACCAGTTCCAGTTTCATCTCCAGCCCTCAGCTCCGAACCTCAGATTGCATTTGGAAGCAGAAACTAGAAGAGCCAATGGAAGAGAGATATTGAGGCAGGGGATCTGTAAGGGTCGGGGGGGGGGGGGGGGGGGGGGGGGGGGGGGGTGGGGGGAGGGGGGGGGGGGGAGGGTGGGAAGTTGAGAATGGAAAACAATTGGTGGAGTCTGAATCCTGAGGATAGGAAAGAGAGGCCTGAGGTGGAGGAGGAAGACAGTGATTGGAGTTAAATCCATGGGATGGAGATGAAGGAGATCTCAATCCTGGGGTGGGGGAGGAGCAAAAAAAACCCTCCCATTTGACATTTGAGCAGCACCAGTAGCACCACTCTTGCCCCCCATCTGTCTACTAGTCAAATGTCAGAGTTGTCATTCATCCACTAACTTTAAGTTCGTGGCCCTCCATCTGGTTGGTCAGTCTGGCTAGGCTACTTTGGAAAATGCCTTGTGTCAAATCAATCCCAATCACAATTATTATGGTAATATAAATAAAATACCAACATCCCTAATGAAGACCATGAAGAAATCTTTTAATTAGCTTTGCAAAGCATAATAATGAAAACATGTGAGTTTACAAGTTTATTCTTAAAATCCAATATAGATTTCAACACTTGAAAATCTCCACTGAAATTGTCACTTATGTCATTCTTTGGCACATAAAAAAGAATGAGATAATAAACATGCTCCTCAAATGTGTCTCATTAAAAGGATACCTGTGATCATGGGTTTGAATTGGTTTTTTTCGGTAAGCCTAATAATAAGTTTGATTAGATTCGTTTACTTTGGTGTTAAGGTTTAAAGATAGTAGAAGTATTAACAGAGTGAGGTTTCATTGGCTGCAAGTATATGTGTTCACCAATAGCCAGGAACCAGATAAATAAAAAGGGAGATATACATTTTTGTACTACTGCCACACAATTTGCATGCTGCCTGTTAATCACAGTTTGCTCAGCACATATTAGTTACAGCAAGGAAAAAAAATCATGGCATAAGATTGCTGATGTTAAATAATGTATGGAACTTATTCAAATTTTGACACGTGAGCACTGGGATTCTGTTTTGTCAGCTTCCGAACACATAGGACAATGAAACAATGCGCAAATGCCTGCATGAAATGATATTCTATTTGATGCCAACTGATGACAATGATGCTAGTTGCGGTGTCAGATTCTAGCTTTGTGATTGCTCTTGAGTGCAAGAAATGTCAATTGTTACTGAAATGTTGCATTTTAGTTCAAATGAGATCAACAGAGCCTAAGTTTGCCTAAACAGCTTAATTTTAAGAGCAAATGAAATCTCTTTAAAGCAAATCGTGTTAAATATGTCAGAGGTTTCTGCTAGGAATTTTATAAGACAGTGACTATACTTCACAAGTGACCTGTTTGGCAGAAAAGCACATGAAACGTTCTGTGGTTGTGAACAGTAAGAAATCAATGCAGGTCTGTCTTTGCTGCTGTTCTTTTAGCCTATGCCATTTTAGTTTGGTTTTTTTTTGTTGCCTGTGATGAGGTCTGGACTGATTGGTCCTGGAGGAACTGAAGCTGAGCATCAATGAGTAGGTTGTAGATGAGGAAGTGTTGCTTGATAACACTGTCAATTACATCTTCCATCTTTTTGTCAATGATTGAGGGGACATTAATGGGATTGTAATGAGCCAAATTCAACTTGTGGTTTTTTTTCATACCGAACACACCTAGGGCAATTTTCTGCATTGGTGGCTAGATGCCAGTGTTATAGCTTGGCTGGTAGCAGAACTAGTTCTGGAGCACAAATCAACAGTCTTACTGTTATGATTTTGTCAGGACCAATAGCCTTTTTTATATCCAATGCTTTATGACTGGCATCTATGATGCCGGAGGCCTGAAGAAGAGGCCAGTGAATCTTCCACTTGTGTCTTCTGGTTTAAAATGGTTCCAAATACCTCAATCTTGCTTTATTTGCATTACCTCATTGGGCTCTCCCATTACTGAGAACAGGACTATTTGTGGAATCTCTCCCTCCAATGGTTGTGGCTGGACTGCCAAGCTTTGATTTAGCCTATCGTTTGTGAGATCATTTAGCTCTTTCTGTGGCATGATGTTTCTGCTGTTTAATATGCATATAGTTCTGTGCTGTTGCTTCACCAGGTTGGCACCTCATTTTTAGGTCCACCTGGTCTCCTCGAACCTGTTCTGCCAATCACTGAGATCACATCTGACTTATGATCTAGCACCTCCATTTCCTTCAATATTTGCAAATAGCAACAACCGATTAAGCGCACAAGACCATCAGGTATCAGAATAGAAATAGGCTATTCAGCGCATCAAGTCTGTTTTGCCATTCAATCATGGCTGATATGTTTCTCAACTCCATTCTCCTGCCTTCTCCCTGCAAATCTAGCTCCCCATACTAATCAAGAACCTATTTATTTGTGTCTTAAATACATACAACGGCTTGACCTGCAATGAGCCCTCTATGGCAATGAGGACCACAGAGTCACCACAATTCCTCCTCATCTCAGTTCCAAAGTGTTGTTCCTTCACACTGAGGTTGTGCCCTCAGATCCAAATCTCTCCTACGAATGGAAACATCTTCTTAACATCCAGTTGATCCAGCCTTCTCAGTAATCTGTAAATATTAAAAAGGTGCCCCTTGTCCTTCTAAATTCCATTGAATACAGACACCAAGTCAACAACCGCTCCCCAAATGACAATCCCTTCACTCCCAGGATCATTCTTGCTAGCCTCCTCTGGACCTCCCCCAACACCAGCACATCCTTCCTCAAGTACAGGGCCCAAAACTGCTCACAATATTCAAAATGTGGTATAACCAGAGCTTTATACAGCCTCAAGCAGTACATCCCTGCTCTTCTATTCTAGTCCTCTTGAAATGAATGTTAAGATGGAATTTGCCTTCCCAGCTGACAATTCAATTTGTATGTTAACCTTAAGAGAATCCTGAAGTCCCATTCTGCTTCAGATTTCCAAAGCCTTTCACCTTCAGAAAATAATTTGTGCCACTATTCTTCCTTCCAAAGTGCATAACCTCACACTTTCTTGCATTGTATTCCATCTGCCAATTCTTTGCCCACTGACCTAGCCTGTCCAAGATCTTCTGCAGTCTTCCCACTTCAACACTACCTGTCCCTCCAGGTATCTTTGTGTCACCTGCAAAATGATCAACAATTCCCTCATTTCCTTCATCCAGATTGTTAATATATAACGTGAATAGTGTGATCCCAACACCAACCCCTGCAATTCTCACTAGTCATTCGCTGCCATCCTGAATGTCCTCACTCGTGGCCTTCCCTCAGTTAGCCAATCCTCTATCCATCTTGCCACTAACTCTGTGGGCAATTATCTTATTTAGAAGCCTCCTGTGTGGGACCTTTTCAAATGCCTTCTGGAAATCCATTCGTCCACTGGCTCTCCTTTGTCTAACTTGCTTATTACCTCCTCAAAGACTTCAACAGATTTGGTAGACATGACTTCCCCTTGACAAAGCTATGCTGACTCAACCTAATTTTAACATGCACTTTCGACTACTCCGCAATATCATCTTTAATAAATGGACACTAAAATCTTAACAACAACTAAGATCGGGCTAACTGGCCTATAGTTTCCTGTCTTCTGCCTCCCTCCCTTCTTATGTAGGGCTGTTACATTAGCCATTTTCCAGTGCTCTGGGACCCTCTCTGACTCCACTAGTTCCTGAAAGATCACCACCAATGCCTCCACAATCTCCTCAGCTAACTCTTTCAGAATACTAGAGCGTAATCCATCTGGACCAGGGGAATCATCCTCCTACAGTACTTTCAGCTTCCTCTGCACCTTCTCCTTAATGATGGCCACTACGTTCATCTCTGCCCCCTGACTTCCTTAAATTTCTGGTATGCTGCTGTGTCTTCCACCGTGAAGACTGATGCAAAGTACTTATTCAGTTCCTCTGCCATTTCTTTTTTCTACATTAACACTTCTGCAGCCTCATTTTCCAGCGGTCCAATGTCCACTCTTCTGGATCTACAAAACTCTTTTGCATTACTATCTCACTCACTGTCATATTTCATCTTCTCCCTCCTTATTGTTTTTTTAATTATGCTGTGCTGGTATTTAAAGAGTTCCCAATCCTCGAGATACCCACTAATCTTCACCACGTTGGATGCATTTTCTTTTGCTTTTAGGCTGTCCCTGACTTGCGTTGTCAGCCATGGTTGTCTTATCCTCCACTTTGTATGTTTCTTCTTCCTTATATGCTATACTTCACAAATTACCCCCAGAAACCCCTGTTTTTGCTGCTTCAGCGTCTTCCCTGCTAGGGTCCCCTTCCAATCATCTCTGACCAGCTCCTCCCTCATGTCTTTAAGTTGCCTTCACTCAATTGTAATATGATTATATCTGATTATATACTCCTCTCAAACTTCAGGGTGAATTCTATCATATTGTGGTCACTGTCTCCGAGGGGTTCCTTCACCTTAAGCTCCTTAGTCTGACTCATTACACATCACCAAATCCAGAACTGGCTATTTCCTATAGGGCTCTACCACAAGTTGCTCCAAAATAAAACCTCATAGACATTCCCCAAACTCCTTTTCTTGGGATCTGCTACCAACCAAGTTTTCCCAGTCCATCTGCATGTTGTAATCCCCTGTGATTATTGTAATAGCGTCATAGAGTCGTAGAGATGTACAGCATGGAAACAGACCCTTCGGTCCAATCCATCCATGCTGACCAGATATCCCAACCCAATCTAGTCCCACCTGCCAGCACCTAGCCCATATCTCTCCAAACCCTTCCTATTCATATACCCATCCAAATGCCTCTTAAATGTTGCAATTGTACCAGCCACCACCACTTCCTCTGGCAGCTCATTCCATACACGTACCACCTTCTGTGTGAAAACGTTGCCCCTTAGGTTTCTTTTATATCTTTCCCCTCTCATCCTAAACCTATGCCCTCTGGTTCTGGACTCCCTGACCCCAGGGAAAAGATTTTGCCTATTTACCCTATCCATGCCCCTCATAATTTTATAAACCTCTATAAGATCACCCCTCAGCCTCCGACACTGCTGGGAAAACAGCCCCAGCCTGTTCAGCCTCTCCTTATAGATTCAAATCCTCCAACCCTGGCAACATCCTTGTAGATCTTTTCTGAACCCTTTCAAGTTTCACAACATCTTTCCAATAGGAAGGAGACCAGAATTGCACGCACTATTCCAACATTGGCCTAACCAATGTCCTGTACACTCCTGTACTCAATACTCTGACCAATAAAGGAAAGCATACCAAACACCTTCTTCACTATCCTATCTACCTGCAACTCCACTTTCAAGGAGCTATGAACCTGTACTCCAAGGTGTCATTGTTCAGCAACACTCCCTAGGACCTTAGTATTAAGTGTATAAGTCCTGCTAAGATTTGCTTTCTCAAAATGCAGCACCCTGCATTTATCTGAATTAAACTCCATCTGCCACTTCTCAGCCCATTGGCCCACTTGGTCAAGATCCTGTTGTAATCTGAGGTAAACCTCTTCGCTGTCCACTACACCTCCAATTTTGGTGTCATCTGCAAACTTACTAACTGTACCTCTTACACTCTCATCCAAATCATTTGTGTAAATTAAAAAAAGTAGAGGACCCAGCACCGATCGTTGTGGCACTCCACTGGAATAGTGCTTTTCCTACATGTTTCTTTCCATCTGTTTTATTTTCTTCTCCACATCCTGAATACTGCTAGGAGACCTGCACATGACTCCCATCAGGATATTTTTTTTCCTTTGTGGTTCCTTAATGCTACCCACACAGATTCTATACCTTCTGATTCAATATCACTTATAGCCATAGTCGTAGAATGTACAGCACGGAAACAGACCCTTCGGTCCAACTCATCCATGCCAACCAGATATCCCAACCCAATCTAGTCCTTCGTGCCAGCACCCGGCCCATATCCCTTCAAACCCTTCCTGTTCATATACCCATCCAGATGCCTTTTAAATGTTGTAATACTAGTCCATCACGAAGGAAGAAGATGCTGCTCACGGCACAGAGAAAAGGCAGTTAATTTAGGACTGGACAAAATGCATCCAAGGATCCTGAAAAAAAGTGACAATGGAAATTGAAGAGCATTATTTTTCAATCTTCCTTAGACTTGCAGGTGGTGACAGACGGACTGCAGAATTGTAAATGTTACTCACTTGTTTAAAAAATAAAGACATGCCTAGCAATTACAAGGCAGTCTACTTAATTTCAGCAGTGGATAAATTGCTTGAAACAATATTTCAGAGCAAAGGTAATAGTCACATGGGCAAGTGCAGGTTGATTAAAAGAGAAGAGCATGGACTTTGGAAAGGCATATCAATTTTAACACACTTGTTGAACCTGGAAGGATAATTGAGTGTTAATGAGGGCAATGTCATGGATGTGATGTAAATAGACTTCCAGAAGATACCTAATACAGGGCCACACAGCAGATTAGAGTGAATGTGTCATGGCTCATCAAACAACAAAATAGCAACATTGATATGTAATCGATTGAGTGACAGTAAACAGAATACAGCATCCAAACAGTTCTAATGAAGAGTCACCTGACTCAAAACATTGACTCTGCTTTCTTCCCACAGATGCTGCCAGACCTGCTGAGCTTCTCTGTAATTTGTTTTTGTTTCAGATCTCTAGCACCCACAATTCTTTGTTTTATTTTATTGCAATGAACAATGACTATTTCTCAGACTATAGGAAGATTTGTAGAAGAGTTCCCGGGGAGGGGTCATTGTTGGGACGCTTGTTTTTCCTTATATTAATGAACTAGACCTTGGTGCACAAACCAAAACTTCAAAGTTTGCAGTTGATAAGCAAGTTTGAAGCATCATAAATTGTGAAGATAGTATAGGTTAAAAAAGACATAGGCAAGTTGGTGGAGAGGACAGACAGTTGACAGACAAAATTCAATATGAAGGAATATGAGGTAATTCAGTTTGGTAGGAAGAACTTGGAGAAACAACGTAAAATAACACAATCTCCTGCCAACCTTCTTAAACAAGTCATTAGCATCCCTGATGTACCCATTGTTCCTTCCTCTTTCGCTGTCCTATTCTCTGCTCCCTTTGCTGATTTTCTCACCACCCTTTTAAAATAAGAGTGAAGGTGAACATTAAAAACTGTAAGCAGTTTGAATTCACTCCTTGGATTTAAGCACAAAACCTCAGTGGTGTTTCAGGGGAATTATGCACATTGAAGATGCCAAAGTTCACCCCTGCAATTGCAATCACTGCAATCACAGTATATATTTGTGACATAACCCCATTGCTCTTCTACAGTATACTGGATTAGTGGTGCTGGAAGAGCACAGCAGTTCAGGCAGCATCCAACGAGCAGCGAAATGCTCCTTGGATGTTGCCTGAACTGCTGTGCTCTTCCAGCACCACTAATCCAGTATTTGATTTTCAGCATCTGCAGTCATTGTTTTTACCTTCTTCTACAGTATATCCATGTTAACAAAGGTTAGCATCCTGAATGTTTCATTACCTGTTCTCTCAAACTGTCCTAGCCATTTTTAATGACTTCTGCACATATATTTAGTTTTGTTTCTTACGAACAAGGGAACCCGCCCCTCCCTTTGTCCATCTGCTCTGATTCCCTTGTAGGCACATCTCACACCCACAAGATCATATCTGCCAATTTCAATCTGTGATACAAGCCGATTTACCTTGCTCATTTCTGATGCTTGCAGAACAGAAGTTCAAACTTGCACCATTATTTGTCTTTTTCAAATTTTGCTCTCAAATTTTTGGAATGTTAGCCTTAATTCTTCTACCCCAACTTGGAAACATTACTTAAACCACCCTTAACTTTCTACATTGCAGTGAATACAATCCTAGCTTGTGTAAGTGTTTCTTGTATTTTAGCCCTTGTGGGTAATTATGGACGGAATACCGAAATGTTCCTACAAAGCTCAATTCTGGTCGAAGGAATGACATATCAATTATCACTTGGCACTTTGCAGCCTCCAGTGCTCAGCACAGGGTGCAGTGATTTCAGAGAGTGGACACACAAACACACATACACACACATACAGCGCTCACATAGACACACACAGAGACAAACAGACACAGATACAGACACGGACACACGCACATATACTTAGACATACATACACACACACAGAGACACACATACAGACAGAAGACAGACAGACAGTCACACAACACCCACACACAGACAGGCAGACACCCACATACACAACACACACACACACAACACACACACACACGCACTGTCCCATATTCTCGTTTTTAAATCTGTATTTGCAACCATTTGGCACCTCTGTCCATTTTACACCATTAACATGCCTTTGTCTTTTCACCTGGGCACTGTCACAATCTATTCAATTCACTCCACCTCCTTCTCTGTGTAAACCCACCATTTCCCAACCTCTGCCATTTCTGAAGAGTCATTTTGGATTCAAATTGTCAACTCTGTTACTCACACCATTGATGCTGTCAGACCTGCTGAGGCTCTCCAATATTTTCTGTTTTCAATTGAGATTTCCAGCATCTGCAGTATTTTCTTTTATAATTCACATAGGCATTGATCTGCTTACAGAAGATCATCAGAATTCATTGTCTGCACAGTGCTTCATGATATTCCTCTGAAAAAGTATCACATTGGTGGAGTTTCTCCCTTTTTTTGTATGTGAATCTACATATGGCTATGAGTTACTATAAGAGTTGAAATATTCACCAAAAGATCTAGCGTAACGTTATTTTTCAAAATTTGTTTCTATTTTAGTCAAAAGAGTCAATAGCATGAAATTATGCTAAGACGTGCTCACACAATCTGTTTTACTCTTTTTACTGAGAAGGAAATATAAGAACATAAGACCAAAATATATTGGGGGAGAAGACCCTTACAGCCTCCCATATCTCCTCCATTCAACCTGACCATGACTGACCTTGGTCTTCACTGCCTGCTCCCCATACCCTTTGATTCATTGTGATGTTAAAAATATGTCTATTGCAACATTAAATACACTCACTTATGACACAGTCATAGTCCTCTGGGATATAGAAATGTTTGTTTCCTAAATTACCATGAAATGGTGCCCCCTTATTCTAGATTTCCATCCAGTGGAAATACCTTCTCACTATGTAAACCTATCAAGTCCCTTCAGAATTTTTGATGCTTCAGTGCCTACTTTAGGAAGGATGTTGTGAAACTTGAAAGGGTTCAGAAAAGAAGTACAAGGGTGTTGCCAGGGTTGGAGGGTTTAAGCTAAAGGAGAGGCTGAATAGGCTGGGGCTATTTTCCCTAGAGCATCAGAGGCTAAGGGGTAGCCTAACAGAGGGGCATGGATAGGGTGAATAACTAAAGACTTTTCCCTAGGGAGGCAGAATCCAGAACTAGAGGGTATAAGTTTAAGATGAGAGGGGAAAGATTTAAAATAGATGGAAGGGGCAACTTTTTCGCACAGTGTGTGGTGGGTGTATGAAATGAGCTGCCAGTGGAGGCTGGTACAATTACAACATTGAACAAGCATCTGGATTGGTAATTAAATAGGAAGGGTTTAGAGGGATATGGTCTAAATGCTGCCAAATTGGACCAGATTAATTTAGTATACCTGGTCGGCATGGACTAGTTGGACTGAAGGCTCAGTTTTTATGCTGGATAACTATTATTCTATGACTCTACGAGATCACCTCTCATTCTTCTCAACTCTAAAGAATAAGACCCAATTTACTCAGCCTTTCATTACTATAGGCCAACTCGTTCAGCCCAGGGTACAATGTAGTGAGCCTTTACTGTTTTGCCTCCAATAAAAGTATATCCTTCCTAAGAAATGGAGAGCAAAGTGTATACAGTATTCTAGGAGTGGTCTCACCAATCCTCTATACAAGTCTAACAAGTTTCTTCATTTTTTCACTGTATTTCATTACAATTAAAGATCAACATGCCGCTTGCTTTCACAATTGCTAGTTTTGTTTTTAACACAAGGACACCCACGTCTTTTTGAACAACAACATCCACCAACTTCACACCTTTCGAAAATTATTTTGCTTTTCTATTCTTAGGATCGAGATAAATAACCTCACACTTCTCCTCCATCTGGCAGTTCATTGCCTCACAACCTGGTTACATTTTCTTTGTACAAATTAGCACAAGAGAAATAATCATCTCATCAAATGAAAATCAAAGTCATATTTACCTGCATGAAAACCGATTTCACATTCTTATTCAAAGCTACTGTCTTAACATTTTGAATTGGTGCTTGTAAATAAAGAACGTAAGGTGCAATTTGAACATAAAGACAATTTGGTTTAATGCAGCAGGTGGGTGGGGAGGAAAGCCTTGGTAATGAATGAATTTTTTTTTGTGAAATAATTTTGTTTCCACTTTTAACCTGTTTTTAAATAAATGTTTATGCATTTTCTTTCCCCTTTACCTTCCAAACAATCTAACAAAGTTATTACCTTGAATATTATCAAACAAGGGATTAACATATTTACATCAAATTCCTCTATTTATTCATTAAACAAGATGTTTATTTATCTAATACAAACATCTCAACGCTTCATATGGTAATACCAACATTATCTCATCAGGCTATGATACTTCAATGATGGAAAGACCATAATACATAGGAGCAGAAGTCAGCCATTTGGCCCATCAAGCTGGAGAGGTGATGGCTTAGTGGTATAGTGTTAAACTATTAATTTAGAAAATCAGCTAATATCCTGAGTATCCGGGTTCGAGCCCAGCCATGGCAAATGGTAAAATTAGAATTCAACAAAAATCTGGAATTAATAATCAACTGAAATCATTGTCAATTTTTGGGGAAAGTCCATCTGGCTCACTTCTGGGAAGGAAATCTGCCATCCTCACCCAGTCTGGCTTACATGTGACTCCAGAACCACATCAGTGTGGTTGACTCTCAACCTGCCTTCTGTAATGAATTAGCTCGCAACTCAATTGTAACAATTACCTGCTATTGAGCTAGATAATGGAAACAACAACAAAGCCAGCCTTATCAACCCTGCAAAGTCCTCCTCACTAAAATCTGGGGGCTAGTGCCAAAACTGGGAGTGCTGTCTCACAGACTAGTCAAGCAACAGCCTGCCTAGTCATACTCACAGAATCATACTTTACAGACAATGTCCTAGACACTACCATCACCATTCCTGGATATGTCCTGTCTCACTGGCACAACCTTCCCTGCGAAGGTGACAGTGCAGTGATATACAGTCGGGAAGGAGTTACCCTGGGTGCCCTCAACATTGATGCTGGATCCCATGAAGTGTCATAGCTTCAAGTTAAACATGGGCAAGAAAACCTCTTGCTGATTCCCATGTACTGTCCTCCTTCCTCTGATGAATCCGTACTCCTCCATGTTGAACAGAACTTGGAGGTGGCACTGAAAGTGTCAAGAGTGCAAAATGTACTCTGGGTGGGGGATTTCAATGTCCACCACAGAATGGCTCAGCAGCAGAACTACTGATTAAGTAATGATTTGGAGATGCTGGGGTTGTACAAAGTTAAAATTCACACAACACCAGGTTATAGTTCTGGAAGAACTAGCTTTTGGAGTGCTGCTCCTTCATCAGGTGATTGTGGAGAATAAGATTGTAAGACACAGAATTGTAAGACACAGGTAACCTCTCAGGGAGTTAACACCTTCAATCCCTTATCTGGGCCGACTTGACACCAATTGTTGAAGTTCACTTGAGAATGTAACTTTTAAATAAGGTTTTTGCGATTTGCATATGAAAGAACTGAAACCAACATGGTCATTCTCAAAGATAAGAGACTTAACAAACAATCTAGCTCTTTTTCAATATATAATTTCAGTTACATCACACTGTAAACTTTTGCTATAAATTCTGTGTCATACAATCTTATTCTCCATAACCACCTGATGAAGGAGCAGCGCTCCAAAAGCTAGTGCTTCCAAATAAACCTGTTGGACTATAACCTGGTGTTGTGTGATTTTCAACTAAATGGAACAGACTTTTAATAGATCTAGCAACTCAAGATGGGGCATCCTTGAGGCTCTGTGGACCATCAACAGCAGCAAAATTGTACTCCAGCACAATCTGTAATCTCATGGCTCAGCATGTCCCCCACTCAACCATTACCAGTAAGCCAGGAGATCAATCTTGGTTCAATGGAGAGTACTGGAGGGCATGTCAGGAGCAAAACACAGCATAAGTAAAAATGGAGTGTCCAGCTGGTGAAGTGAGCAAACATGGCTACTTTCATGCTAATTCACATCAGCAGCAAGTGATAGACAGAGCTAACAATCCGACAAGCAGAAGATCACATCTAAGTTCTGCCACATCCAATCACGAAAGGTTGTGGACAATTGAACAACCCACTGGAGGAGAAGGCTCCACAAATATCCCCATCCTCAATAACGGAAGAGCCCAGCACTTCAGTGCAAAAGATAAGGCTGAAGCATTCACAGTAATCTTCAACCAGAAGTGCCAAGTGAATAATCCATCTCGGTCTCTTCCGGTGATTCCCAACATCACAGATACCAATCTTCAGCCAATTGGATTCACTGAACATAATATCAAGAAATAGTTGAAGGTACTAACTTGGCAGTATATCCATAATGTGGAGGTGTTAGTGTTAGACTGGGGTGGACATCAGAAGTCATGCAACTCCAGGTTATAGTCCAACAGGTTTATTTGAAATTATAAGCTTTGAAGCGCTGCTCCTTCATCAGATGAAATGGAGGGAAGTGCACAGGCACAGAAGTACAGGGAGAAAGAGAGGACTGCAGATGCTGGAGATCAGGGTCAAAGAGTATGGTGCTGGAAAAGCACAGCCAGTCAGGCAGCATCTGAAGAGCAGGAGAGTCAACGTTCAGACATAAGCTCTTCATCAGGAATGAGGGGGTGGCTCAAGGGGGCTGAGAGATAAATAGGAGAGAGTGTGGGGTGGGTGGGAAGGTAGTTGGGAATGCAATAGGTAGATGAAGGTGGGGTGAAGGTGATAGTTCAGAGAGGAGGGTGGAGTGGATAGGTAGGAAGGATGATGGACAGGTAGGACAGTTCAAGTTGGAAGGTTAGATCTGGGATAAGGTGGAGGGAGGGAAAATGAGGAAAATGGTGAAATCTACATTGATCCCATGTGATTGGCGGGTCCCAAGACAGAAGGTGAGGCGTTCTTCCTCCAGGCATCAGGTGGCTAGAGTTTGGCGTAGAGGAGGCCCAGGATTTTCATGTCCATGGTGGAGTGGGCAGGGGAGTTAAAGTGTTCAGGGCAGTGGGATTGTTTAGTGCGGGAGTCCCAGAGATGTTCTCTGAAATGTTTCACAAGTTGGTGTCCTGTCTCCCCAGTGTAGAGGAGACCACATCGAGAGCAACGGACACAGTAGATGGTGTGGGTGGAATTACAGGTGAATCTTTTCAGATGTGGAAAGATTCTTTGGGGCCTTGGATGGAGGTGAGGAGGGAGGTGTGGGCACAGGTTTTGCACTTCTTGCGGTGGCAGGGGAATGTGTCTGGAATGGAGCGTGGGTTGGAGGGAGTCACGGAGGAAACGGTTTCTCCGGAATGCAGATAGGTGTGGGGTGGAAAATATATCCCTGGTGGTGGGGTCTGTTTGTAGGTGGCACAATGGCAGAGGAAGATGTGATGTATCCGGGAGTTGTTGGGGTGGAATGTGAGGACCAGGGGGGTTCTGTCCTCATTGCGATTGGAGGGGTGGGGTTCAAAGGTGGTGGAGTAGGAAGTGGAGGAGATGCACCAAAGGCCATCATCTAACATGTGGGAGGGGAAATTATCTTCACCCCTTCCTTCATCTACCCATTGCATCCTCAACTACCTTCCCCCCAGCCCAGCCCCCCTCCCATTGATCTCTCAGCCCCTTGAGCCACCCTCTCATTCCCGATGAAGAGCTTAAGTTCAAAACGTTGACTCTCCTTCTCCTCAGATATTGCCTGACCAACGGAGCTTTTCTAGCACCACAACCTTCGATAAAGTTTACAGGCAGAGAGATCATTGCAAGCTAATTCTGGGTAATTAAGAGCATCAAAATATAGTATAAATGGTGTGAGTGAAGTGTCCACAGGCTGAATAACAAGTCATTGCAGGTGATCAAATGTATCAAACAGTCTGACTAAAGTATCAACAGCTGAAAAGCAAGTGAAGGATGCACTATATTCTGATTAATTGAGGCAGAGAGATATTTAGAGCAAATCACAAATAAAATAGTGCAAAAGACAAACCAAATGGTTGAAATAACTTGGTAGGTACAAGAGTTGCAAGACCTCCCCCCTTTTTATACTCCCTTCCCTTTGAAATAAAGGCCAATATTCTATTTGCTTTCCCTATTACTTGCTGAACTTTGATGCTAGCTTTCTGTGATTCATAGACAAGAACTCCCAAATTCTTCTCTTCTGTAGATTTCTGCATTAAAATAATAGTGAGCCCCTCTACTCTTCCTGCCAAAGTACATAACCTGACATCTCTCCACATTATATGTCACTTGCAAAATTTTTGCCCAGTCGCTGAACCTGTGTAGACTCTGTAAATTCTGTGTATTTCCCAACTTTGCTCTCCACTCCTATTTTTGTAACATCTGCAACTTCAGTTATATTGCATTCATGTATTTCATCAAAGTCGTCAATATATCAATAATTGTAGCCACAGCCTTGATCCCTGTGGCACTCCAGTATATGCAATATACAATACAAAACAACACAGCATAGCAATAGGTCCTTTGGCCCAGCAAGCCTGGGCCAATTTGTAATCCTTGTTGAGACCTGCTTCTTATTTCTCTGGTTTCTATTTCTCTGTTTGCCTCCAGTTCACGTGTCTGTCAAGATGTGCCTACAACGTTGCTTATGTGCCAACTTCCACCATCTCCACTGGCAGTGCATTCCAAGCATCCACCAGCCTCTGTTTGAAAGATTTTCCCCAAACCTCTCCCCTAAACTTACCACCTCTCACCTTGAACCTGTAGTTGATCCTCCCACCCTAGGAAAAAGCCTCTGACTAACCACCCTAGCTATGCCTCTCATAATTTTGTAGACCTCTATCAGTTCACCCCTGAGCCTCCATCTTCCCAGTAAAAACAATCCAAGTTTATCTCCTCAAAATTAAAACCCTCTACATCAGGCAATATCGTGGTAAAGCCTCTACATAGAACATAGAACATAGAACAGTACAGCACAGAACAGGCCTTTCAGCCCACAATGTTGTGCCGACCATTGATCCTCATGTATGCACCCTCAAATTTCTGTGACCATATGCATGTCCAGCAGTCTCTTAAATGTCCCCAATGACCTTGCTTCCACAACTGCTGCTGGCAACGCATTCCATGCTCTCACAACTCTCTGTGTAAAGAACCCGCCTCTGATATCCCCTCTATACTTTCCTCCAACCAGCTTAAAACTATGACCCCTTGTGTTAGCCATTTCTGCCCTGGGAAATAGTCTCTGGCTATCGACTCTATCTATGCCTCTCATTATCTTGTATACCTCAATTAGGTCCCCTCTCCTCCTCCTTTTCTCCAATGAAAAAGGTCCGAGCTCAGTCAACCTCTCCTCATAAAATAAGCCCTCCAGTCCAGGCAGCATCCTGGTAAACCTCCTCTGAACCCTCTCCAAAGCATCCACATCTTTCCTATAATAGGGTGACCAGAACTGGACGCAGTATTCTAAGTGCGGTCTAACCAAAGTTTTATAGAGCTACAACAAGATCTCACGACTCTTAAACTCAATCCCCCTGTTAATGAAAACCAAAACACCATATGCTTTCTTAACAACACTGTCCACTTGGGTGGCCATTTTAAGGGATCTATGTACCTGCACACCAAGATCCCTCTGTTGCTCCACACTGCCAAGAATCCTATCCTTCATCCTGTACTTGGCTTTCAAATTTGACCATCCAAAATGTATCACCTCGCATTTATCCAGGTTGAACTCCATCTGCCACCTCTCAGCCCATCTCTGCATCCTGACAATGCCCCGCTGCAGCCTACAACAGCCCTCTATATTGTCAATGACACCTCCAGCTTTTGTGTCGTCTGCAAACTTGCTGACCCATCCTTCAATCCCCTCATTCAAGTTATTAATAAAAATTACAAACAGTACAGGCCCAAGGACAGAGCCCTGTGGAACACCACTCACCACAGACTTCCAGGCACAATATTTCCTTCTAGTACCACTCGCTGTCTTCTGTTGGCCAGCCAATTCTGTATCCAAACAGCTACGTTCCCCTGTATCCCATTCCTCCTGACCTTCTGAATGAGACTAATATGGGGAACCTTATCAAATGCCTTGCTGAAGTCCACATACACCACATCCACAGCTCGACCCTCATCAACTTTTCTAGTCACATCCTCAAAGAACTCGATAAGGTTTGTGAGGCATGACCTGCCCCTCACAAAGCCGTGTTGACTGCATTTAATCAAGCCATGCTCTTCCAGATGGTCATAACTCCTATCCCTCAGAATCCTTTCTAACATCTTGCAGACAACAGACGTGAGACTGACTGGTCTGTAATTGCTGGAGATTTCCCTATTTCCTTTCTTGAAGAGAGAAATTACATTTGCCTCTCTCCAGTCCTCAGGTACGACTCCAGTGGAGAGCGAGGATGCAAAGATCTTTGCAAGTGGCGAAGCAATTGCATTTCTCATTTCCCAAAGGAGCCGAGGACAAATCTGGTCTGGGCCTGGCGACTTGTCAATCTTTCAGCACATCAGCTTCCTCTATCTCTATCCATTCCAGCATGCACACCTGCTCTTCAAAGGTTTTGTTCACTACAAAGTTCATTTCTTTCGTAAAGACAGAAGCAAAAAACTCATTTAGGGCTTCCCCTACCTCCTCAGACCCCACACACAAGTTCCCTATGCTATCCCTGATCGGGCCTACTCTTTCTTTGACCATTCTCTTATTCCTCACACAAGTGTAAAATGCCTTTGTGTTCTCCCAAATCTGTACTGCCAAGCCTTTCTCGTGCCCCCTCCTGGCTCTCCTCAGACCATTTTTAAGCTCCTTCCTTGCCTGCCTGTAATCCTCTAGAGCTGAGCTTGACCCTAGCTTCCTCTACCTTACGTAAGCTACCTTCTTCCTTTTGATGAGAAGCTCCACCGCTCCCATCATCCAAGGTTCCTTTACCTTACCACTTCTTGCCTGTCTCAGAGGGACATATTTATTCATCACTCGCAACAACTGTTCCTTAAACAGTCTCCACATGTCTATAGTGCCTTTACCATGGAATAATTGCTCCCAGTCCATGCTTCCTAACTCATATCTAATCGCATCATAGTTTCCTCTTCTCCAATTAACTATCCTCCCATTTTGCCTAATCCTCTCCTTCTCCATAGCTATGTAGAATATGTGGCAGTTGTGGTCACTATCACCAAAATGCTCTCCCACCACAAGATCTGATACCTGGCCTGGCTTGTTTCCGAGCACCAAGTCTAGAATGGCCTCTCCCCTCGTAGCCTGTCAACATACTGAGTTAGGAAACCCTCCTGAACACACCTTACAAAAACAGCTCCATTCAACTTTGTTCGAAAGAGGTTCCAATCAATATTGGAAAAGTTAAAGTCACCCATTACAACAACCCTACTATGTCCACACTTTTCCAAAATCTGCTGACCTATGCTTTCTTCAATCTCCCTGCTGCTATTGGGGGGCCTGTAGTAAACCCCTAACAAGGTGACTGCTCCCTTGCTGTTCCTAATTTCTATCCATACTGACTTGGTAAGTAGATCTTCCTCGACAATGGAAGCTTCTGTAGCTGTGATACCCTCTCTGATTAGTAGTGCTACACCCCCTCCTCTTTTTCCCCCCTCCCTATTCTTTTTAAATGTTCTAAACCCTGGGACATCCAGCAACCATTCCTGCCCCTGAGAAACCCATGTCTCTGTTATGGCCACAACATCATAGCACCAGAATGCACTCTTTCCAAAGCATCTATGTCCCTCTGGTAGTGTGGCAACCAAAACTGCATGCAATAATCCAAATGTGGCCTAACGAAAGTTCCAGACAGCTGTAACATAATTTGCCAACTTTTTTATTTGAATTCCTAGCCAATGAAGGTAAGTGTGCTGCATACTTTGTTGGCCACCTTATCCCCCTATGTTGCTGTTTTCAGGAATCTATGGACCTGTATACACAGATCCCCTTTAATGTCAATGATCCAAAGAGTTCTGCCATTTATTGTATAATTCACATCTGAATTTGATCTTCCACAGGGCATCACCTTGCATTTGTCGGGATTAAACTCCATCTGTCATTTCTCTGTCCAAATCTGCATTCTACATATATCCCGTTGTATCCCTTGACAATCCTACTCACTGTCTGCAACTCTGCTAATTTTGGTGTCATCTGCAAACTTACTAATCAGACCACCTACCTTCTCTTCCAGATCATTACATATGTTGTTTACAAACAATAAAGGTCCCCGCACTAATCCTGTGGAAAATCACTAGTTACCGATCTCCATGCCTAAAAAAAATCCTTTTCACTACTACCTTCTGTCTTCTATGGCCAAACCATTCCTGATGAAGGGCTTTTGCCTGAAACATCAATTCTCCTGCTCCTCGGATGCTGCCTGACCTGGTGTGCTTTTCCAGCATCACACTCTCAACTCTAAACTGATAGTTTCTCCTGTTATCCAAGGTTCCCAAATCCTGCCATTCCTGTCTTTCACAGAAGTATGCCTGTCCTACACTCTAATCAACTGAACATTAAAGACATGTTGGATGTGGATTTAACCTCAAGCTGCTCCAAAACACATATTCAATTCTTGCCTAACTGGATTACAGTTGGGCTTCCCCAATTTAATATCTTCATTTGAGGTCCACTCTTGTCCTTATCCATAGGTGTCTGAAAACTTACAGAATTATGGTCCCTATTCTCAAAATATTCCCCTACTGAAACTTTAATCACATGCCTGTGCTCATATCCCATTTCCAGGTCCAGTGTCCAGTATGGCCCCCTCCCTGTTGGACTATCCACATACTGTTTCAAAAAACCTTCCTGGACACACCTAACAAGTTGCTTCCCATCCAATGCTAGGCACTAAAGGAGTTCCAGTCAATATGGGTGGTGGGGGGAAATGTTACAATCGCCTACCACACAATGCCATTATTTTCACATCTTTGCAGAATCTGACTACATATCTCTTCCTCTATCTCCTGCTGGGAGATCTGCAATACAATCCCAGCATTATGATACTCTCTTCCTATTCTTGAGTTCTACCCACAATGCCTCACTGCTAGATCCCTCCATGGTGTTCTCCCTGAACATAGCTGTGACATGCTCCCAAACCTGTAATGTAATTGCCCCACCCCTTTGCTTCCTCCTCTATGTTGTCTAAAACATCAATATCCCAGAACATTGGGCTACCAAGCCTGTCCCTCTTTCCACCATGTCTCTGTGATAGCAACATCATAATTGCATGCATTAATCCAGACTCTAAGTTCATCCATTTTATCAGTTATATTTCTTGCATTGAAGAAAATATAGTCCAAGCCTCCGGTTCAACTGAACTCAGCAACCTCTCCCGGATTGCTCCTCCTCTTAGCTATATTTGCCTTAATCTCAAGTTTATCCCCAATCTCTATACTTACTAACCTGCTGCTCGGTTCCCAATCCCCTACCACATTAGTTGAAACCCTCCCAAGTTGCACTATAGAATCTTCCTGCCAGGATATTGGTGCCCCTCCAGAACCTGCCCTTCTTGTATAAATTAGATTTCTTACAGTGTGGAAACAGGCCCTTCAGCCCAGTAAGTCCACACCGCCCTGCCAAAGCACAACCCACCCAGACCCATTCCCCTACATTTACCCTTCACCTAACACTACGGGCAATTTAGCATGGCCAGTTCACCTAACCTGCACATTTTTTGGACTGTGGGAGGAAACCAGAGCACCCGGAGGAAACCCACACAGACACGGGGAGAATGTATAAATTCCACACAGTCAGTCACCTGAGGCAGGAATTGAACCCGGGTCTCTGGCGCTGTGAGGAAGCAGTGCTAACCACTGTGCCATCGTGCCACCCATCCTACCTTTCCTGGAAGACATCCCAATGAACCGCATATCTGAAGCCCTTCCCCCTACACCCCATGTTCAATTGTACTCTGTCTCTGTTCCTAACCTCAGTAGCACACAGCGCAGGCAGTAACCCTGGGATTAGTACCATAAACATCCTGCTTTTTAGTTTAGTACCAAACTCCCTCAATTATCATTGCAGGATCTTGTTATTCCTCTTAACTATGTTATTTGTGCCAGTATGGACAATGTCTTCTGTCTGTTCACCTTCCCCTTCCCCTGTGCCCATCCAGATACACCAGCAAGGCAACATACCATCCTGGAGTCTCTTTCGCAACCACAGAAGCGCCTGTCTGTGCCCCTGTCTCCAACTACTATTGCTCTACTATGCTTTGTCCCTCCCCTGTGTACAGCAGGGCCAGCCTTGGTGCCTCTGCTCTGATTGCTGCTGTCACCTGATGGGCCATTCCCCTCATTCATATCCAAAACAGAGTACTTGTTTGACAGGGAGACACCTGCAGGGTACTCCTGCACTGACGGCCTGCCCCGACTAGCAGTCATTCATCTATCATCCTGTACCTTGGGTGAGACCAGGTTTAAATAACATCTATTGATGATGCTGTCCACCATTCGTGTGCTTCTTAGTGTCTCCAGCTGCTGCTCATGGTGATCCATTTATTCGGATACAATTCCTGCAGATATAATTATCAAGGATGCTCTCAGCATCCATGATTGACCACATCTCACTGGCGGAAGGCAAAACCCCACTGACATGACTAACCCACTGTTGGCTGTTAGATTACAAGTTGTATTTTAATTAGCTACCTAAAAATTAGTTATTACTCTCTAAGTGTCTCCCCCCCCCCCCCCCCCCACCCCAACTTACTATCTGAACTAGTTACTGGTTGTCAATTGAAAATGTCCTTGTGCTAATATACTACTAGCTATTCATCCACCAACCCTTTATCCACTCTAACATACCATGCCCAATACTATGGGCTTTCAGCTTATTATTAAGTAGCCTTATATGCTGTACCATGGAAATCCAAATATATCGGATCTACTTGACATTAGTTAGGCCACTTTTGGAATATTGTGTGCAATTCTGGTCTCCCTCCTATTGGAAGGACGTTGTGAAACTTGAAAGGGTTCAGAAAAGATTTACAAGGATGTTGAGAGGGTTAGAGAATTTGAGCTATAGGGAGAGGCTGAACAGGCTGGAGCTGTTTTCCCTGGGAATGAGCTGCCAGAGGAAGTGGTGGAGGCTAGTACAATCACAACATGTAAAAGGCATCTGAATGGGTATATGAATAGGAAAGGTTTAGAGGGATATGGGCCAAATGCTGGCAAATGAGACTGGATTAGGTTAGGATATCTGGTTGGCATGGACGAGTTGGACTGTACATTTCTATGACTCTATGACTCTACTGGTTCCGTTCAATCTATCCTGCTTGTTACCTCTTCAAAAGATTTATAATAAATTTGTCAGGCATGATTTCCCTTCCATGAAGCCATGCTGGCTCAATCATTGGTATTATCACTGCACTGGTAATCCAGAGACCTAGATAAAGTTATGGGGACCTATGTTCGATACCCGCCAAAGCAATGGTAGAATTTGAATTCAAAAAATATCTGGAATTAAGAATCTAATGATAACCATGAATTGATTGTTGTAAAAACCCATTTAGTTTACTTATGCCTTTGAGGGAAAGAAATTGCCATCTTTACCTAATTTGGCCTACATGTGATTCCAGACCCACAGCAATGTTGTTCACTCTTTACTACCCTCTCGGTAATTAAGGCTGGGTGATAAATGCTGCATAGTCAGTGAATGATTTTTTAAAAAGTTCATTTCTGTATCTTCTGCTAATACAATCTTTATAATAAATTTTAACATTATCCTAATGATAATGTTACCTTTGGAAGCTTAATTGAAGTGCATATTTTCAAAGAAATTTTGCTTCCTGCATTATAATTCATGTAGTTTCTATTTTAATCAAATATTTGCTTGATTTGCCCTGCAACTGTACATAATCTAACATTTTTCCTAACTAGCCCGGTTTCTAGACTAGTAATTGAAGAAATGTGATAAGTAGATCTTTAGATATCTAGTGGCTTATTTTTGAAAGATCAAATTGAAAGATTAAAATCAATAATACTGAGCCCCCTGACTAGTTGTCATTATTTTGTTTACTTGTAAGGGATCTGTAATAAGCAATGTTTAGAATTCCTTACTCAGTGCTTCATTATGCACCAGTCTTGCACCTAAATTAGCTTTTTGCCTTATTTTGTAGTTTGTATTTAATATCCAATCCATTAGTATGTTAATAAAGTGTTAATTGTTTGGTTTTAAGGATAAACCTTGTGTAATTTTGATAATTTTACATAGATACATAACGAGGTAAATCTAGCTGACACTCTATTTGATTAAATATGGTAGTCCACTCCTATTTACAAACAAGTCACTAGTTTACAGAGAAAAATGTGGCAGCAAAAATACATTACTACTTGTGTGGGAAGTGGAGCTGCATCTAGTAAAAGGAATGTGCTTGTATTCAAATTGGCCTGGTAGGGGGTTCAGCAGTAGTGTTAAGAATATAGTAAACTGGGCAGGGTATCAAGTCTTGTTTAGAAATTGTTAAGAAGGCTTATTGGGCCAAGCTATTATGAAAAAAATAGCATTGGCAGTACCCCATTATACCATGACAGGTTGCAAGAACATTACAGCACTAATGTTGGATATCCAATATAAGGAAATATAAATACAAATGGAGCTGTTAATAGCGCTGTTTAAAATACCATTCAATCTGTTCACACAACACATACAACAACATACTTTAATTGTAAGTATCTTACATATAATGCCATCTTCAAGTTTAAATTAAATATTGATTTTACTGCATATTTACAATATAAAGTTGCAGAAGGTTTCAGGGAAAAGTTGGGTAATTACTCCAAATTGATCTCAAGAAAAGATTATCTTTCTATCATGGATGTTGTATAACTGCCACCTAATTCCTTGCAAATTCTTCAAAGATGTTACACCAATATAAACTAGTTCATGGAGAGGAAATTCTATAATATGCCTGAATATGTAATGAATTCCGCAAACACTATTTATTGACAAATGCCCTTTCCTTTGAACAAACTCAACAGCCACAAAGAAATAATCTGCCTTATGATTTCCCTGAAATCAATCATAACATTTTAGTCTGGAGACACTTCTGCCTGAAGTCCTATTCTGCAAAGGTTTGCTTTAGCTGCAGGGTAATTGTGTTCTGAACATTGACTGTTCTGCATTGACTGTCAACCTAACTAATTTCCACAGAATCTTTCACACAATCATACACACAAATTAAACTTGTTTATCTAATTCCATATTAAATTATCACGCTTCATAACCAGGTATTTTAAGCGGGTGGAATGGTGAATTAAACCTTATATCACATATACTGAGTGTCCTGGATTTATGATTTACTGCTGTGGAGGGCTTTTCATTGTTATTGGTAAAGGATAAAGTACATAATGAATGACTTTATGTTTTCTAACCCAACAACCACAGCTGGAAATATGATGGACCAAATCTCGAATATGGAGGGAAATTTATAGTTAGCCTTGAGAAGTATGAGCTTCTGACATCTTCCATCTCTCTCAGATGACTCAGGTCATGATTGTAAATTTGCAATTCAAGGCAATGTGAAAATTATCCATGTGCATCTGTCTGCAAAAGTAAAACAAATTGAACTTTAATAATTGCTACCTTACCGGGTTTCTATAAATCATCAGCAAAGTGATGGAGGGTGTCATTGACAGTGCCATCAAGTGTCATCTATCTGACAGTTAGTTAATCAATGTTTAGTTTGGGATCCACCCAGATCACCTGATGCCAAAGCTCATTACAGACAGTTCAAACATGGTTACAAGTGCTGAATTCCGGTGTTAGATGATAGTGACTCTCTGTTATGTCTTTCAGGTGCCTGTGAATTAGAAATATCACTCTTAAGACTCAAAATGTTGCAGCGTCATCAAGTATATTTCATTGTTGTCCATGTTGCTAATAGAATGAAACTTTTTTAACTCTGCAGTGCAGCAATAAATGTTGGCACCCCTCCCTGCCAGATATATATTCATATAACAATTAGGTCCGAGCTCTTTATTAAAAAACAATATAACCCTGCCCTTGACAGTAAGGCAGCACACGGCCAAGTGAGTTCATGTGGGTAGGGGGAAATTATAACTTTTGCAACTGGTCTTTGATCCCAAACAGTGAAAGACTTTCTACACTGCTAAACAGCATGAGGATTACAACTTGGACTTGACCATCATTTCCAAAGATTAAAGTGAAAGCTTGCATAACTCATCTTACAAAATACTACTCAATGCCTTCAACAGACAAAGTAAGCCCATCCTCACCCACATTGACATTGAAATCCCTGTGAGTCTTTTGAAGTGAATATTACTGTGGCACTTGATCAAAGCCAACTGGGACTGTTTTAGAGAATCTGTTAAAAAAAAAGTGATCTGAACAATGTGATATCTGAATTTTATCATGAGTTTATTGGTCTCCTCAGCATTGTCACCAAGAGGAGCATACCCTGAGGCCTCTGACAAGAATATACCCAGGATCTGCACTAGTGTAACTAGTTGGGTAGCCCAGAGATTATAAAAGTCCTGTTAGAGACGCTAGATTCAACCAGATACTGCCACCAAACGGAACATTGTTATGATTCCAGCTGGTTCAAATACTGGACAAGTCTGATCCCAAAGAGAAATCTTGCTTGATTGAATATAAGTTTTATTCTTGTTTACCATGGTTGTCAGCCACTGAATATATTCACAAGAGGTGGCTAACACTGTCTGACCTTTTGCATGGCTGTTTTTTTCTATCCTCCTTGAGATGTGGACACATTGGTGATGGGCAACAGTATCTCTTTATTGTTTCTAATGCATTGAGCTGTTCACCTTAAGGGGTTTAAAGACCACATTTTGATAAATGTAGACAAAACTTCAGACTCCTTCAGCCATTCTCAGAACCCACAAATTAAACTAAAACTATGTCTCCTATTCTTAGCACACAATATAAAAATACAAATCCAACTTTAAGCTTGTATAAGTTTCTTTGACTTTAAAACTAAAGTTTTCAAATAGTTATTAACCATTCAAAGAATCTTAATGTGCTCACTGTCTAGGTTTTACATATTCTAATCACTATGCCTGAGCCTTGCTAGCAATATCTTGGACAGAAGAGACTAGACAAAGCAAATAATGAACCAAACAACAAAAGAATGAACAAAATCAGAAATTACTGGAAAAATACAGCAGATCTGGCAGTATCTGTGGAGAGAAAGCAGAGTTAACATTTCAGGTCGAGTGACATCTCTTCAGAACAAAAGCAAAAGATTCATCGCCAACTAGATGAGAGAGTGACTTTGATCTTTGATTTTTCCCCATAAACCCAAATGTCTGGAATGCACTGTTTGGAAATCTCATGGAGGCAGGTTTAATTGAGGCACTCAAGAGGACATTGGATGATTACAGTATTTGGAGAAAGGTAATGTACAAAGGAATGATGGATAAAGGATGAGATTGTTCATTTGAAGAGCTGGTGCAAGCACAATGGGTTGAATAGCCTCCTTCGACACAATATCAATTCTGACTACTGTTTAGAATTACATTTGCCCAAAAGAATTTTCTAATGAAATGTTTTAAATATATTGGAAAGATTTGATAGAGTAATCTCCAGGTGGCAGCCATACTGATTCATTAAACGATAGTTGAAAAGCATGATCAGAGAGTGCATTCAGTCCTAAAGAATTTATAAGAATGCCTAAGAATGACAAGTGTGAATTCTCCAAACAAAAACGTCCATTCAATTTTTGGGACACATTGTCAATAGTGACGATATAATGACTGATCCTCAAAAGAAGAAAACCATTTATCTTGTTCCTCTTGAATGGTGGGGATCATTGGCTAGGCCAGCATTTACTGCCCTAATGCCCCAAAGAAGAGGTGGTCAGTTACTTTCTCAAACCACTGCAGTCCTTGGGTGTACAGACATTCACAGTGTTGTTAGGAAGGGAGCTGCAAGATATTGATCTACGACTGTGACGGCACAGTGACATTGTTCCATTGTCAGAATGGTGAGTGGCTTGGAGGGGAACTTGCATGTGATAATGTTCTCATGCCTCTGCAGCCCTTGCCTTTCTTGATGGTAGGTGGTGCTGAAGTGTCCTTGTTGAGTTACTGCGCTGCATTTTGTACATAACATACAATGCTGCCATATGGTATGAGTAGTGAATGGAGTGAATTTTGAATATTATTGACAGGGTACCAATCAGCAATGTGGCTGATTCTTGATTGCACTCTGGGATGGGCAATAAATGTTGGCCTAGTTAGTGATGCCCTCATTATGTGAATAAATTTTTTAAAATGTATTCAGATGGTCAGTCCCATTCATATTCTTGTTAATGGTAACCCCCAGGATGGTGATAGTGTGGAACTCACTTGTAAGACAATTGTTAGCTTCCCCATCATTACTGCCTGGTATTTGTGTTATTCAGACTTATATAGTATGGGTGTTACTTGCCAATTATCAGCCAGCTGATGTTGTCCAGGTAATGCTGTACAGGGTCACAGGCAACTTCCATATCTGAGGATTAGAAAATGGTGTCAAACGTTGTGCAATCATCAATAAATGTCATTACTAGTTCTCCATTTTAAAAATAAAAATTGTGCATAGTTCCAAACTTCTCCTGAAAGAAAGTGCAGTTAAAAGGAAATGAGAAAATTGGTATTATACACTGAGAATCCACACCTCCATCCTGACCTTGGTATGTTCCACCATTTTCTTTCTTTGTCAATCCTTATTTGGAATGAATGCCATCTAAAGGTAGAAACCTACCATTACAAACCTGTAGTTATTAAACCAAAAAGCCAGTCGAAGTAGCTGTGATAAAAATCAACAGGACAAAAGATTGCATGATGTTCTGGGCACCAGGAACAAATCTCATCAAAACGTAGCTCATCTTTCTGTCTGCATGGAACAGCTCCAACCCTGCAAATGTGCTCACCAGCCCCTGGGTATACTGCTCCTGAATGTGCAAAGACCAATCCTGAAGGGGAGAAGCCAGCAGGAACTGCCAGGATTGTATTCCCTGGATTTTCACTACCTTCATTTTGATTTCCAGCTTTTTAAAACCTAATTCAAAGCCATAGAGGTATCTTTAGATTACACTGTTAAATATCATCTACAATATAGGCACTGAGCCCACGCAAGTAAATCTCATCCCTTTATCTCCAGTAGCTGTGTTCAGTCAAGCTCATTGGACTTAATTGAAGGTCCTTTTAAAGTTTTGACAAAGCCATTCTTGCTTGCATTCCTGAAAATGTTAATATTTTTGAACAAACAACGGTGTTTTGTATGCATACAAATGTTACTCTCCCTTATATTTGGCAATATGTTCTCAGCACCACAACTGGGTCTTATTTGCTTTCTCTCACATGCAGCAACTTTCGTGTTACCCAAATTTAAAAGATGAGTCAGTGAAATCCAAAAGTTGGAGAGGCACAGTGGTTAGCACTACTACCTCACAGTGCCAGGGACCCGGGTTTGATTCCAGCCTTGGGCAACTGTCTGTGTGGAGTTTGCACATTCTCCCCATGTCTGTGTGGATTTCCTCCCACAGTCCAAACGTGTGCAGGTTGGGTGAATGCATGTTAAACTGCCCCTAGCATTCAGAGATGTGTAGGTTAGGTGCATAAATCAGTGGTAAATGTAGAGTAGTTCGGGAATGGGCCTGGGTTGATTACTCTTTGGAGGGTCAGTGTGGATTTGTTGGTCAAAGGGCCTGTTTCCACACTGAAGGAGTTCTATAAAAAGTATATGACAGGCCAGATCCATGAAAACATTGATGAAATTAATTATCAACATATCTGGCAAATTATTATATAAAAATCATAGAATCCCTAGAGTATGGAAACAGACCCTCAGGCCCAACAGGTCCACAATGACCCTACGAAGAGTAGCACACCCAGACCCATTCCCCTACCCAATTACCCCAGACTAAAGCGCCTAACCTACACATCCCTGAACACTATGGGCAATTTAGCAAGACCAATTCACCTAAGCTGCACATTTTGGATTGTAGGAGGAAACTGGAACACCCAAAGGAAACCCACACAGACACAGAGAGAATGTGCAAACTCCACAGACAGTCACCTGAGGTGGGAATTGAGCCCGGGTCCCTTGCACTGTGAGGCAACAGTGCTAACCACTGAGCCACTATTAAACTTAAATTAAATTAAACTTTACTTTAAAAACCTATGTGATGTCCTGTTCTGGATATCATGTCATTTGAATCGCTTTGCAATACTGCAAATGAAATATTCACTACCTCCACTGTGAATGGTTTAAAGAAATTCATGCACATAAATATTAAAAACCAAGACGCATTTCCTTTTTCAGTTTTTTACTTACTGATCTCCTGTGTGGTCACCCCGAAAGCATCATTTTGTTCACTCAGATATACATCAAGCTTTGTAATTATATGCTGACAGTTGTCAGTTTGAAAGCATGCAAGCAATGTCTCACAGTTTGTAACAGATAAGTTCTCCTCAAATGATAATTATGGAGGATGGCTTGTGCTGTCAGCCACGTCCATTGTTTACTTTGTTGGAAAATGCAATATTCAAACATTGAAAAATGTCAAATATGGTGATTCATGCTTCAACACCAACAAGTTTCAACTACGTAGATGTACTTATTCATTTATGGGATAAGGTTTCTCTGGCATTTATTTCCCTAATTATCCGTGCAAAGGTTGTGATGAGAAACCTCCTTGAAATGGAGAGGCAATGACCTAGTGGTATTGTTACTGAACTGTTAATCCAGAGACCCAGGTAATGTTCTTGGGGCCCAGGTCTCTGGATTCTGCCATGGCAAGATGGTGGAATTTGAATTCAATAAAAATCCAGAATTAAGAGTCTAATGAGGACTATGAATCCAATGCCAATTATTGGGGGGATAAAAACCATCACTAATATCCAGCAATGTGATTGACTCGTTATTGCCCTCTGGACAACTAGGATTGAGAAGTAAATGCTGGTCTAGCCAGCAATACCCTCATCCCGTGAATGAATTTTTTTTAAATTGCCAAGATTAGTACAGCTTCAACAACACTCAAGAAGCTTGACTTCATCCAGGCTGCTTTATTGACACTTTTCCATCACATTCAACAATCACTTGTTCCAACATTGATGCTCAGGAGCAGCAATTTGTACCCATTATATGATGCATGTCAGTAATTTACCAGGCACCTTTGATGGATGCTTCTGTATTAGTGACCTCTACCACCGAGAAGGAGAAGAGCAACAGATACATATGGACATGACTACCAGAAGCTCCTCTCCAAGAAACACACCATCTTGACATGGAATTATGCTAACATTCCTATACTGTAACTTAATCAAAACCGTGGAGCTCCCATCCAATCAACACTGTGAGATTACCAGTACCCCAAGCATAGAGTTATACAACATAGAGACAGACTCTTCGGTCAAACTCATTCACGCTGAACAGATATCCTAAACTGATCTAGTCCCATTTGCCAACATTTGCCTCATATCCCTGTACATCCTTGCAATTCATGTACCCATCATGTACCCTTTCGGATGTTGTAATTGTACCAGCTTCCACCCCCTCCTCTGGCAGCTTGTACCACACACGCACCACCCTCCACTTGAAAAAGTTGCTTTTCATTTTTAGTTCTTCAGTTGTTTTTAAACCTTTCCTCTCTCACCTTAAACCTATGCCCTCTAGTTTTTGAGTCCCCTACCCTTTAGAAAAATACCATGGCGATTCATCCTATCTGTGCCTTCATGTTATTATAAACCTCCAAAATGTCACCCCTCAACCTCCACCACTCCAGGGATAAAAGCCCCAGCCTATTCAGCCTGTCCCGATCATTGCTGGGTCTGTTATTGTTTGTGATACTCAGCATTGTTTGTGATATGTAGTGACTTTGGGTGATGGCCTTCATTATTTCACATTACATTAATCGTGAGTAGCCTTATCAGTCTTATTAATTGATTTAAAAGCTTTAACCAAAATGAAAAATGTTTAAATATTTCTGCAACATTTCCCTTGCACCTGCACATTTCTAACTTCCTCTCCAATTCTGGTAAATCATACTTTTGCATATTTTACTTCAACATATTTGTCCTTCTGAACTTCCATAACCGCATGCTCAAATTTCCCAGAACGTGTCATTTGGGAGTGGAAGTTATTATCATCCAATAAACTTTTACCCTTTTGGATATTAATGCTGTTTGCAGTGATTTAAAAATGTGTTGTGTAATATTAAGAAGAATTATACACTAAAATATGCTTGCTGTGTGTAATAATAAAATGATGGATAAACTAAATCATTCTGCTTTAACTTCTGAGAAGTTTCATCATGCTCATAAAAGTAGCCAAGAATGGACAAGCTTAAAATATGATTTAAATGGACTGCCAAATAAGATTGAGTTGAGATCAGGTTTAAAAATTAATTTGCCCCCATTACGATTCTCAAAACAGAAATAAAAATGAATCATATGTTGAGACAGTGGATGATTTATAATTTGTTCATAATGTCATTTTCATTTCTCTCCCTGTAGATTAAGATGTTATCACTCTTTAATTACGGAGGTCTGAACCACTTAACCTCAGGCTGCCTTTTGTCATCACTCTAATCTCGAGGGAAAAGATGAAGATACATTTATATATTGGACAATCCACAGTCTGCAAAGTGAAAGCCAATATATTAACCCTTGCTATGTGATGGATGCGTCATGCAACTGCATTTCCAGAGTCACACATGACTCATTTTGCTATATGCTGTTATTGTTTAGACATGAGAATATAACATAAGGTGACACAAAGTCCCATTCATTTGGGGAGCATCCAATCCCACCCCCTAAGAATGAAGAAAATGGGAGAAAATTAAAGAACTGATCAGTCAATAATGCTCTCATTTCCAAAAGTACTCGGATCCATCAGACTGAAAAGCAAAATAGATTTTCAGAAGCACCATCCGGAATCACAAGCTATAGAACGGGCGAGTCAGCGAACAGGAGTTAGAGACTGAAATGAAATTATTTCCATCTGGATCTCTGAATCAAGATGTGGAGTGACAGAGAAGGTCTTCCACCCTATCAACCCTCATATTGTCAGGTCATTGAAGAGAGTTCCCAGTAAATAACCAATAAACCTACAGCTGAACTTACCCCACTGTAATCCATGTGAGTGTCAATGCAAGCCCAAGGTATTGCTTTATTTAAACAATCAATTTGCAATTATCCTAATGCAAATGTATTTTTGCTCTATTAACTGCTATACAACCATGACATGTTAGAGAGGAGTAGACTAAAAGGTTTCCTTCTTCTTTAGCAGTCTCTCAGGGTTGGGGATAACTTGCTTCCACTCCGGGGTGGATTGTGTTCTGTTGTGTCTGGATTGTCTGACCCTGGAGCCGCAGATTGTGCCCAGGTGGGGCTGTGGTGTTTGAGGAGGAGGATCTGGCTTTGGGTGTGGGTGTCTTTACATTCTACATCTGCTTTCTGATGCTTGTGCTTGGCCTCCATGTGACCCACTCAGTGACACTCAAAACAGTTGCTGCTTTTGTGGATGCTTCTTCTCCAGTTTTGTGAATTTTAGGGCATGCGATTCCCATGTGTCAGTGGGAATGTCAAGCTAGTTTAGGGAGGCTTTCAAGGTGTCCTTGTAACATTTCCTCTGACCTCCTAAGGCTCACTTACCATTGCAGAACTCAGAATAAAGCACTTGTTTCGGGAGTCCTGTGTCAGGCATGTGGGTCAAGGTGGTCTGCACATCTCAGCTAGTCTTGAGTGACCCTTGCCTCGATAATGGGAATACTGGCCTGGGAGGGTTGCTCACATTGGTACACTTATCCTGCCAGGAGTTTGCAAAGGCAACACCAGTGATAACTCTCCAGGAAGTTGAGGTGTCTGCTGTACATGGTCCATGGCTTTTGATGCATACAGCTGCTCTGAAAACCATGAGGTTGATGTTGGGTTTCAGATGTTGGACTTTATGCACTCTGTTCCTCAAGTGTCCAAAGGCTGCACTGGTGCTTTGGATTCCATGCTGAATTTCATCATCAAAATCTACTCACACTGAGGGGAGGCTCCTGAGGTTTGGGAAATTATCCACATTGCCCAGAAGCTCTCTGTGGATTTTGATGATTATGAGGCAACACTACGTGCTAGGGGCAGGCTGTTAGTGAACCTTTATTTTCCAAATTTTTAATCTGAGGCCCATTCTCTCATACACCTCAATGAATGATGGTTTACTGCTCAACCTCTGAGTGTGCGAGTTACAAAAGATGTTGTCTGACCAGCAGTATTTTTCCAGCACTACATTTTTTGACACTTACACAGGCATTCAGCTATACACTGGAGCCCACTGATAGAGGTTGGGATGACACAACTATTACCATCTGGAAGGACTAGGGCAGCAGTTACATGGAAACACCATCATTTTCAAGTTCCCCTCCAAGCTACTTACCATCCTGACTTGGAAATATATCGCTGTCACTACTAGTGACATCTCCATCTATGGGGAGTTTCATGGAGGTGGGGTATTACAACAAGGATGATGGGGAACCATATTGAGGAGATGACACTACCATGTCTGAGGGGACAATGAGGTCTGCTGAGAGTGTGTTGCTGGAAAAGCACAGCAGGTCAGGCAGCATCCGAGGAAAGGGTTCCAGGCCAAGTGCCGATTTTCCTGCTCCTTGGATGCTGCCTGACCTGCTATGCTTTTCCAGCAACACACTCTCACCCACCATGTCTGACCCCACTTTGCACTCGTATTGAGTCTGGAGTGGATTCGGTGCTGACGATCATAGCTCGCATGTCACCATGAAGAATATGGAGAAGGATGACGAATTTCTACAGACAGCCAAATTTGAGGAGGATATTCCACAATTCCTCTTGGTTAACAGAGTCGAAGGCCATTGTGAGATGAAGAAGGCCATGTTCAAAGGTCAGTGCTGTTCCCTGCCCAGTTCTTCAAAATGTTGCATTCTGAAAATTATGTCCATTATGTCTCTTGATGGGCAAAGGGAGAAGCTTTTCAGCCACTGGGATTCTCCATATTATCTTTCCTGTGGTGGACAAAAGGGAAAACCCTGTGAACCTGTCTTGTCTCTTGAAGATGATCACAATTACAGCCTCTCTGAGATTCCTGCCTCAGGCGACTGACTGTGTGCAGATTGCACGTTCTCCCCGTGTCGGCGTGGGTTTCCTCCAGGTGCTCCGGTTTCCTCCCACAGTCCAAAAATACGCAGATTAGGTGAATTGGCCATGCTAAATTGCCCCTAGTGTTAGGTGTAGGGGTAAATGTAGGGGAATGGGTCTGAGTGGATTACGCTTCGGCGGGTTGATGTGGATTTGTTGGGCAGTAGGGCCTGTTTCCACACTAAGTAATTGAATCTAATCTAATCTAATCTCCCAATATACTCTCTTCCTTCCAGATCATGGCAATGAAGGGCATCATGGTGACTCAGTGGTTAGCACGGCTGCCTCACAGTGCCAGGGAAGCGGGTTTGATTCCACCATTGGGAGACTGTCTGTGTGGTGTTTGCACATTCTCCACATGTCTGCATGGGTTTCCTCATTCAGTCCAAAAATATTCAAGTTAGGTAGATTGGCCATGCTAAATTGCCAGTAGTGTCCAGGGATGTATAGGTTAGACGGATTAGCCTTGGTAAATGTAGGGTAATGAGGTAGGGAGTAGGTCTGAGCATTCAGAGTGTGGTGCTGGAAAAGCACAGCAGGTCATCTGAGGAGCAGGAGGGTCAATGTTTCGGGCATAAGCCCTTCATGTTGACCACATGGGAGGGGAAATTGCAAAATTAGAAGAAGGAGGCCGTCTGGGATTTTCTAAGGTGGAATTAGTCTTCCTGGGAACAGATGCAGTGGAGGCGGAGGAATTCGGAATGAGGGATGGCATTTGAAGGGTTTACGCCCAAAACGTTGACCTGCTGTGCTTTTCCACCACCACACTCTCAACTCTGACCTCCAGCATGTGAGTCCTCACTTTCTCCTGGTAGGTCTGATGGGATGGTCTTTGGAGGGTTGGTATGGTCTCGATGGGCTGAATGGCGTGCTTCCCCACTGTAAGGATGCAATGAAAAAGTGATTGTGTGAAGAAGCCTGTATGTTGTGGTTATTGGTGAGGTTTTGAGCGTTCTGCACTCTGATCACCCACCATCTATTCTTTAGGTCAGAGATACTTTGTTGCACCTCGGCCTTCAGTTGCCTATAGCTTTCTTTTCTCCTGCTTGAGTGGTCGCAACCACCACTATCTGGAAGGACTAGGGTAGCAGATAAATGGAAACACCATCACCTGCAAGTTCCTCTCCAAATCACTTACCATCCTGACTTGGGAGTATATCGCGGTCACTGTGTCAAAGTTCTGAACTACCTCCCAAACGGCATTGTAGGCATTGCTAAAGCAAATGGATGCCAATGACTCCAGAAGGCAGCTCACTACCACCTTCTCAAGGCCAGTAAGAAGGGCAATAAATAAGTGGACAATGATGGGCAATAAATGCTGGTTCATTCAGCAATACCCACATCCCTTGAATGAATTTTTAAAAAGGCCATTCAACCAATGAGTTTGCTCTGCCATTCAATGAGATCATGGCTGATTTGGTAATCCCTGACTCGACTTTCTTGACTTTCCATCATGACCTTTGATTCCCTTACTGATTAAAAATCTGTTTGTCTCATCCTTGAATATACGTAATGAATATACAGCCTTCTGCTGTAAAGGATTCCACAGATTCATGACCCTCTTCCTCTTCTCTATCTTAAATGCATGGCCCTTCCTCTCAGATTATGCCCTCTGGTCCTGAAGTCTCCCACCAGAAGAAACAATCTTTCCACAACTATGCTGTCAAACCCACAAAGAACCTCAGTAAGGCGGCCTCTTAATCTTCCAAAGCCCAATGAGTAGAACTGCAACCTACTCAACCTTTCTTTAAAAGGGAATCACTCTCCACCCAGGGCTAACCTAGGGAATATTCATAGGGCTCCCTCCAAAGCCAATGTAATTTTCTTTACGCAAGTGGACCTAAACTGTTCATTTATTCTAGGTGTTGTCTGACTTGTGCTTTTCATTACTTTCATGAGAATTTGGTCTATTATTTGGCTTTGCCCCCTCCGCAGGATGGGCCCATTGAATCCATTCATCTTTATTATATAAAAATGATAGATTGGAGCAGGGACTGTTATAGCACCTTCACAAGCACCTTGACAATCGGCACGGTGGCACAGTGGTTAGCACTGCTGCCTCACAGCGCCAGAGACCTGGGTTCAATTCCCGCCTCAGGCGACTCTCTGTGTGGAGTTTGCACATTCTCCCCGTGTCTGCGTGGGTTTCCTCCGGGTGCTCCGGTTTCCTCCCACACTCCAAAGATGTGCAGGTCAGGTGAATTGGCCATGCTAAATTGCCCGTAGTGTTAGGTAAGGGGTAGATGTAGGGGTATGGGTGGGTTGCGCTTCGGCGGGGCAGTGTGGACTTGTTGGGCCGAAGGGCCTGTTTCCACACTGTAAGTAATCTAATCTAATCACATGGAAACCCCATTCCCCCCACCACCCACCAACCCCGGGGATGGAACAAAGTCTCTGTCTGCAAGTTTGCATAAATTCCACTCCAGTGACTACTTGAATCTATCTTTTAAGGAAAGTATTGAATGATATCAGGTACCCTCCTAATACTAAATTCAATTTAATACAATAGCAAGTAGATAGAGGGGAAAGAGAAAGATAATTGAGGACTACCATTTCATTATTTGTGTTGGGTTTTTATCAACACATATTCTCTCATTATTGAAGACCCTGTGATGGTCCCACGTGGATCATGAGGGGTTAACAGCAGTTAGGCTAATAGCTGGTGTGTATCATCAGTGTTGACAGATGATGTAAGATCACTTGAAACTAAAGAAATAGAAACAATACACTGTCAATGCTGGAAATCTGAAGTCATAAAAAAGTGCAAGAGAAATTTTGCAGGGTTGGAAGTATCTGGGAAAAGAGAAACTTTTTCAATCTGATATGACTTCTTCAGAATGTTCTGATGAAAAGTCAGATCGGACTCAAAATATTAATTCAGTTTTTCTTTCCACAGTTGCTGCCAAACCTATTTAGTTTCCCCAGCATTTTCTCTTTCTAATGTAAGGTCCTGACAAAGTCTATCTCTGTCAAGAATGGAAATAGTCTTTAGATGTTCACTAGTTTCTATAAGCATGTTCTCCAGCCCTTTTCTGTCAAAGATATCCACAGCTAGATCATGTTATTAGTACAGGGATAGTGAGGTCTGCAGATGCTGGAGATGAGAGTTGAGAATGTCATGCTGGAAAAGCACAGGAGGTCAGGCAGCATCTGAGGAGCAGGAAAATCGACATTTCGGGCTGGAGCCCTTGGGCTCGATTTTCCTGCTCCTCAGATGCTGCCTGACCTGCTGTGCTTTTCCAGCAACACACTCTCGACATGTTATTAATACATCATGTGGAACACCTCCCATATCTTTCTAAATTACAATTTTCATATGTAAGTCTAATAATTCCCGCTAGTGACGTAATCAAAAACCTGACAGGCATTAGGTATTTTGTTTAATGAATCACAGTGAGAATGTATTAAGTGTCCCTGGCAACAAGTTGCTCAACCAGAGTCTGTGCCACGTCCGGTTTGCCCAGTTCTGCTGTGGTACAGACCTACATTGGCTCCCAGTCTGGCTGTGCTTTAGTTGTAAAATGGACGGGCTTGTTTTTCAAATCCCTTCATAAACACACCCCTCCCCTCCTGATCCCTTTAACCATCTTCAGCTCTCTCTCTTCTCCTCCAATTCTGGCCTGCTGAGAAACCTCAATTAACATCATTCTACCATTGACAGCCAACCATTAGCTGCCTAGTTGCAAAGCTTTGGAGTTCCTTCCCTAAACATCTCAACCTCTCCAACTTTCTTTCCCTAAACAACTCAGTTTCAAATTTGTTTGATAACCCTTCTGTGATGAATCTTGCGAGATTGCTCCATTGAAGGTGCTATATAAATGCAAATTGTTATTGTACATTAGACAAAGCCAGACCACAATCGGTGTCCATCCAAACTTTCTACTCATTGACACTTAGAGCAAAATTCACTCACAGCTGAGAGATCTGGTTGATCTATCCTGCCTACCAAATCTAGAAGCATGAAGCCACTTTTGCTGTCCTAATTGAAAGTGTTGATGATAACACAAAATTACAAAGGGTTGTTGATAGACTAGGTGAATGTATAAAACTGTGACAGATGGAATTCAATATAAATAAATGTGAAATTATCTATGTTGGACCAAGAAAGGATTGGTCAGAGTAATTTCTAGACAGCAACCATTTAAATATAGTAGGTTTCCATAGAGACCTGGGAATTCAGGTGCATGAAATTCAGGACGAGCAGTGTAGTAATCTTAGGATTGCTACCGGTGCCATGTGCTAGTGAGGTTAGGAATAGAGAGCGAGTGCAGATGAACACATGGCTGCAGGACTGGCATAGGAGGGAGGGCTTCAGATATGTGGATCATTGGGATACCTTCTAGGGAAGGTGGGACCTGTACAAGAAGGAAGGGTTTCACCTGAACTGGAAGGGCACCAATATTCGGACAGGTTTGCTAGAGTTCTTCATGAGTCTTTAAACTAGATTGGCAGGGAGGTGGCAATCTGAGCTTTGGATCAGATGATGGAGTAGGTAGTGAACAGCCAGATATAGCATGCAGAGAGCCTGTGAGGATAGGCATTTGATAGGGCAAAGGAGCAGTCAGGGTGATTGGTTGAAGTGTGTCTATTTTAATGCAAGATGTATCAGGAATAAGGGTGACAAACTCAGAGCATGGATCAGCACTTGGCGCTATGGTGCTGTAGCCATTAGAAAGGCTTTGATTTCACAGGGCAGGAATGGTTATTGGATGTTCCAGGGTTTAGATGTTTCAAAAGGGGTAGGGGGGAAGAGGTAAAAGAGGTGGACGAGTGGCATTTCCAATCAGGGATAATATCACAGCTGCAGAAAGGGAGGTCATCGAGGAGGTTTGTCTGCAGAGTCAGTATGGGTGGAAGTCAGAAACAGGAAAGGAGCAGTCACTTCACTGGGAATTTCCTACAGGCCCCCCAATAGCAACAGAGAAATGGAGGAGCAGATTGGGAGGCAAATTTTGGAAAGTTGCAGAAGTAACAGGATTGTTGCCATGGGTGACTTTACTTCTCTAACAATGATTGGAACCTACTTAGTTCAAATAGTTTGGATGGAGCAGTTTTTGTCAGGTGTTTCCTGAAAGGGTTCCTGATGCAATATATAGATAGGCTGACTAGAGAGGAGGCCATATTGGATTTGGTGCTTGGCAACGAACCATTCCAGGTGTCAGATCTCTCGGTGGGAGAGCATTTTGGTGATAGTGATCACAACTCCTTGATCTTTACTATACTCATGGAGAGGCTTAGGAGCAGACGGTATGGGAAAGTATTTAATTGGTGCGGGGAAATTACAATGCTATTAGGCAGGAACTGGGATGCCTAAATTGGGAGCAGATGTTCTCAGGGAAATGCATGACATTAATGTGGAGGTTGTTTAGGAAGCAGTTGCTGGTATTGCTGGGCAGGTTTGTCCCAGTGATGTAAGGAAGGGATGATAGAGTGAAGGAATTTTGGGTGACAAGGGATGTGGAACATCTAGTCAAGAGGAAGATGGAAGCTTACTTAAGGTTGAGGAGGCAAGGATCAGACAGGGCTCTAGGGGGTTACAAGTTAGCCAGGAGGAAACTGAAGAATGGACTTAGGAGAGTTAGAAGGGGGTATGAAAAAAGGTTTAGCGGGTAGGATTAAGGAAAACCTTAAGGTACTCTATGCTTATTTGAGGAACAAGAGGATGGCCAGAGTAAGGGTAAGACCAATCAGGGCTAGTGGAGGGAACTTGCGCCTGGAGTCGGAGGAAGTCGGGGAGGTCATTAATGAACACTTTGCTTCAGTATTCAGTATTCACTACAGACAGGGACCTTGACATTTCTGAGGACAGCATGAAACAGACTGATATGCTAGAACAGGTTGATGTTAGGAAGGAGGATGTGCAGAAAATTTAGAAAAACAAACGGATAGACATATCCCCTGGGCCAGATGGGATATACCGTAGGTTTCTCCAGAAAGTGAGGGATGAAATTGCTGCACCTTTGGCGATGATCTTTGTGTCATCACTGTCCCCTGGAGTAGTCCCAGATGATTGGAGAATGACAAATATTATTCCTTTGTTCAAGAAAGGAAATAGGGATAACCCTGGGAATTACAGGCTAGTTAGTCATGTCAGTGGTGGGCAAGGTATTGGAGAGGATTCTGGGAGACATAATTTATCATTACTTGGAAAGCCCTAGTTTGATTAGAGATAGTCAGCATGACTTTGTGAGGGGCAGGTAATGCCTCACAAACTTTATTGAATTCTTTGAGAATGTGACAAAACACGATGAAGGTAGAACAGTGAATGTGGTATACATGGATTTTAGCAAGGCATTTTATAAGGTTTTCCATGGTGGACTCATTCAGAAAGTAGGGAGGCATGGGATACAGGGAAATCTGGCTGTCTGGATACAGAATCGGCTGGCCCATCGAAGACAGAGAGTGATGGTAGATGGAAAGTGTTCAGCCTGGAGCCCGGTGACCAGCGGTGTTCCACAAGGACCACTGCTCTTTGTGATTTTCATACATGATGTGGATGAGGAAGTGGAAGGGTGGGTTTATGAAGTTTGCCAATGACATGAAGGTTGGTGGAGTTGTGGATAGCGTGGAGGGTTGTTGTAGGTTGCAGTGAGATATTGACAGGATGCAGAACTGCACTGGTAAGTGGCAGATGGAGTTCAATCAGGACAAGTGTGAAGGCATTCACTTTGGAAGGTTGAATTTTAATGCAGAATACAGGGTGAAAGGTAGGATTCTTGGCAGTACGGATGAACAGAGGGATCTTGGGGTTGATGTCCATAGATCCCTCAAAATTGCCAGCCAAGTTGATAGGGTTGTTAAGAAAGCGTATGAAGTGTTGGCTTTCATTAGCAGGGGGATAGAGTTTAAGAGCTGCGAGACTATGCTGCAGCTCAAGAGAGTCCTGGTTGGACCACACTTGGAATGTTGTGTTCAGTTTTGGTTACCTTGTTATACGAAAGATGTGGAAGCTTTAGAGAGGGTGCAGAGGAGATTTTCCAGGACGCTGCCTGAACTGGAGGGCATGTCTTATGAAGAAGGTTCAGGGAGCAAGGGCTTTTCTCATTGGAGTGAAGAAGGATGAGAAGTGACTTGGTAGAGGAGTACAAGATGTTGAGAGATGTAGATGGAGTGGATAGGCAGAGACTTTTTCCCATGGTGAAAATGTCTATCATGAGGGGGTATAATTTTGGGGTGATTGGAGGAAGGTTTAGGAGAGATGTCAGAGATAGGTTCTTTATACAGAGAACGATGGGTGTATTCCTGCACTGCCAGCTGTGGTAGTAGCGTCAGAATCATTAGGGACATTTAGTCAGCTCTTAGATAGGCACATGGAAAATAGTACAATGAAAGGTATGTATGTTAATCTGATCTTAGAGTAGGATAAAAGGCTGACACAACATTGAGGGCCAAAGGGCCTGTACTGTGCTTTACTATTCTATGTTCTACATCTTTAAAGTGCCATAAACAGATAAAGAAAATAATCAAGGTTAGAGACAAAAACTTTCTTCCCTAAATGGCAATTTATGCTAGATCAGTTGTTAATTTTAAATCAGAGATAGATAAATTTTTGTTCAGCCAAAGGTGCACCATACATTAGGAAGAATGCATTGGCCTACAGGTTTAGTGATCGATAGGTTAACAAGAAAGATACTGTAACTTTAAAGATTATGTGAGGAGAGATTATACATGTTATACCTTTCCCTAGAATTTAGAAGTTTAAGGGTTGATCTGATCAAAGACTTCAAGATATTAACAGGAAAGATCGGGGTAGGTAAAGGTAATCTATTTCCACTGGCTGGGGACTCCAGAACTAGAGGGCATTGTTTAAAAACTAGGGCCAGACTGTTGAGGAGAGATTTTGGATAGAACATCTAAACACAAAGGGTGGTAGAAGTTTGGAACTCTCTTCCCCAAAAGGTAGCTGTTGCTAGATCAGTCATTAATTTTAAGTCAGAGATAGATACATTTTTGCTAAGCCAAAGGAATTAAGGGGCATGGACCAAAGGCAGGTAAATGGAATTAGATCAGCTCTGATCTCACTGAAAGGACTGAATGGCTTACTCCTATTTCCCTGTTCCTAAGCTCAGGCAGCCAAAATGAGCCCTGTACCTTCTGCAGCTGTGTGTTAATCTGTTGCATTACATTGCCCCCTAGAGAAAGCTTTATTTCCTGCAGAATTGTTGTTGAATCCAATATCTCCCACCCTCAGGAAAACACTTCAAAAAATGTATAAGTTAGAGAAAAAGGGGCATTTCTATCTGTCCATATGGAATGTTTTCAGACATTGATAACAAGAACAACTTCTTATAGAAAGCATATTCTTTCCAAAGTAAACTAATCAAAATGAATCAATGATGAATTTCCAAAACTGCATCCAGAATGTGTCAAAGCACTGGAGTTTAGAAATAGCCTCAATTAAATCTCAGATTGCAGTTAACGGCTGTTGAAGTTAATGGTGCATTTGCAGTTCATTGTCATGTGACAAAGAAAAAGCACTTAAGTGTATTATAATTTATTGAAGTCTCCAATTGATCAGCTAATGTATTAAATTGGAAATGAAAGAAAGAAATTGTATTGTAATCACACAGTGCATTTTATGACCATATGGTGTCTCAAAGGACTTTACAGTTGATACAGTACCTCTGATGTCTATAGTCACAGCTAGAATAAAGAAAATACAGGAGTCATTTAGGAGATACCAAATACCACAAACGACAACTAAAAGGACTTTCAACTTACAAATCTAATGTTATTCTTGCTTTTTGTGCACCTTCTTTGCATTTGTAAGTTTGTATTCCTTGCTATCTTCTATCACCTGATGATCTTTGTATAGTATGATCTGCCTATACTGCACGCAAAGCAAAACTTTTCACTGTATCTAGATACATGTGACAATAATAAAGCAATTCAAATAAATAGACACATTTCTCATCAAGGCAGGCAGCATCTGAAGAGCAGGAAAATCGACGTTTCAGGCAAAAGCCCTTCATCAGGAATGATGAAGGACTTTTGATGGAAATATTGATTTTCCTGCTCCTTGGATGCTGCCTGACCTGCTGTGCTTTTCCAGCACCACTCTAATCTAGACTCTGATTTCCAGCATCTGCAATCCTCATTTTTGCCTACATTTTTCATTAGCTGAGCAGGATGCAAAGATAATTTCCCTTTTATCCCTTGAGAAGGAAGACGAAGGACATGCCAGTGAGCTGCACCCACCCAATAACTGTTCAGAATTTAAAATCAAAATTTAGTACCATCTAATTTCTCACGCATACCCAAGAGAATCACAAACTGCATAGAAAGGAGGCAATATCTGGTACAGACAAAACGGGTCAAATGGCCTCCTTCCGTACTGTACAATTAGCTCATATGAGTTACTCAGCTATTCAAGTAGAGCCTTTGCCACTTACAGTCATAGGGCTACATAACTTGGAAACGGACTCTTCGGTGCGGGATCAGGAGAGACGGAATAGACTGGGTACTTTTATCTCTGGAGACTCTGAGGCTGAGGGTGATCTCAAGAGGTTTATAAAATCACAAGGATATGGTGAATAGCCAAGGTCTTTTTCTAAGGTAGGGGATTCCAACTGACCAGGTATCCTAAATTAATCTAGTTCCATTTGCCAGTATTTTGCCCATATGCCTCTAAACCCTTCCCATTCATAAAACCATCCAGATGCCTTTCAAATGTTGTAATCATACTCACCTCCACCAATTCCTCTGGCAGCTCATTCCATACACATACCACCCTCTGTGTGAAGAAGTTACCCTTCAGGTCCCTTACAAATCTTTCCCTTCTCACCTTACACCTATGCCCTCTAGTTTTGGACTCCCCTACCTGGGAAAAAGACCTTAGCCATTCACCTTATCCATGCCCCTTGTGATTTTATAAACCTCAATGATGTCACCTCTCAGCTTCCAATGCTCCACAGAAAAAAAGCCCCAGTTTATTCCACCTGTCCCAATCAATGATGAGTCTGTTATTGTTTGTGACATATATAAACAACCTAAATAAGAATCCGGGAGGTTGTGATAGGTAGGTTTTCAGATGATGCAACAATTGACCAGGTCACTGACAGAGAGGAAAATGGTTTTAAGTTACAGGAGGGCATATATTTGGTCAGATGGTTAGATCAGTGGCCGATGGAATTTAACCCTGAATAATGTGAGATAATGCATTTTGGAAAAAGTATAAAGACAAGGGAACACTCAATGAATGGCAGGACTCTCGGAAGCTCAGAGGAACAGTGGGATTAGATTAGATTAGATTAGATTACGTACAGTGTGGAAACAGGCCCTTTGGCCCAACAAGTCCACACTGCCCCGCCGAAGCGCAACCCACCCATACCCCTACATCTACCCCTTACCTAACACTACGGGCAATTTAGCATGGCCAATTCACCTGACCTGCACATCTTTGGACTGTGGGAGGAAACCGGAGCACCCGGAGGAAACCCACGCAGACACGGGGAGAATGTGCAAACTCCACACAGTCAGTCGCCTGAGGCGGGATCTGGGGTACCCATCCACAGACCTCTGAAGGCAGCAAGGCTGGTTAATAAGATAGTTAACTTGGATGAGCAGTTTAAGTGTCATAATATTCAAAGGTATCAATCAAGTGCTGGAAAGTGTGGCTCGTATAGAGAAAGTGTATTTTTGGCATTACAGACATCATAGAATCCCTACAGTGTGGAAGCAGGTCATTCAGTCCATCAAATCTACAATGCCCCTCTGAAAAGCATCCAACCAGACCTGCCCCCTACCTTATTCCTGTAATCCTGCATCTCCCATGGCTAATCCACTAGCCTGCATATTCCTGCATACCATGGTGCAATTTGGAATGGCCAATTCACCCAACCTGCACATCTTTGGACTGTGGGAGGAAACCAGAGCAGCCGGAGGAAACCCACGTAGACACAGGAGAATGCGCAAACTCCACACAGGACTAGAATCCAACCCAGGTCCCTGACATTGTGAGGCAGCAGTGCAAAAGACTGATCCACTGTGATGGACTGAAAGTCTTCTGTGCTGTACAATACTAAAATCCTACAATCCTTAGCTGTATAACAAGAAAAGGGAAATTCAAAAAGGGAAAAAGGTGGAGTCTTTTTTTTTGTCCTTACCTCTGGATAATGTTGAAATTCTGGCTGTATTGTTCTATTGAAGTTCAATTCAAATTTTATAAATTATCTTGCTCAAATTACACTTCTCTCTTTGTATATACTTTACTGTTGAATTCTCACAGTTCTACCCACCCTTTCTGTCAGTACACTACAACCAATTAGAGATCTGGGTAGATTTCCGCTGTGTGCTCCAATCCAAAGACCCTAAGGTGAGGGATTTCAAGACTAGGGGTCACATTTTGAAGGTGAGAGGAGAGATATTTTATTGAAAAAGACATAAGAGGCTTTTTTTTTAACACAGGGTGGTTCACGTGTGGAATGGACTTCCTGAGAAAATGATGGATGCAGGTACAATTACAAAATTTAAAAGCCATGCTAAATTGCCCATATGTGGGGTCACAGGGTTAGGGTGCAGACTCAATGGACTTGCCTCACTTCCGTGCAATTTGCCTACTGACATAACAGGTCCACAGCGGACGCAATTTCCCACACCCTGCACTCATCCCTGGAACATTTGGACAGCAAGGACACCTCTATTGGACTCCTGCTCATCAACTACAGCTCCACCTTCAACACCACGATTCCCACAAGACTGAGCTCAAAACTCTGAGACCTAAGTCTCGGCCCTGCCCTCAGCAAATGGATCCTCAGCTTCCTGACCCACGGACTGCAATCAGTAAAGGTAGACAACTGCACCCCCTACTCAATAACACTCAACACTGAAGCCCCCCAAGGATGTGTTCTCAGACCCCTACTGTTCTGCCTGTACACCCATGACTGTGTAGCAAAATTCCAAACATACGCTATCTACAAGTTCACTGACAACTCCACTGTGGTAGGATGGATATCGAACAACATCAAGTCAGAATACAGAAAGGAGATGGTGACGTGGTGCAATGAGATCACCCTCTCTCTCAATGTCAGAAAACTAAGGAACTGGTCATTGACTTCAGAAAGAAGGGCAGAGAACGTGACCCACCTACATCAACAGAGCAGAGGTTGACAGGGTTGAGAGTCAGTTCCGAGGAGTGACAATAACCTCCCACCTATCCTGAACATCCCATGTAGATGCAACGGTCGAGAAGGCAAAACAATGCCTTTTCTTGCTCAGGAGGCTCAGAAAATTTGGCACGTCCATAAGGACCCTCACCAACTTCTACAGATGCACCATTGAAAGCATGTTGTCTGGGTACATAATGGCCTGGTATGGCAACTGCTCTGCCTAGGGCTGTAAGAAACTACAGCAGGTTGTGTGCACAGCCCAGACCATCACAGAAGCCAACCTCCCATCCATGGACTCCATTTACATGCCTTGTTGCTGTGAAAAGGCTGCCAACATCATCAGAGACCCATCGCAGCCCGGTACTGCTCTCCTACAACTTCTTCTGTTCGTCAGAAGCTAAAGAAACCTCAACACATGCACCAACAGATTCAGGAACAGCTTCTTCCCAACCATTATTGGACTCTCTAACTACAAATAATGCTGATTGTGCTAATGTAATCTTGCCTAGCACACATCGTAACCTGTATGCCTTAATCTGTCCAAGTTTTTTTTACCCTATGATCTGTATGTCCTTGCTTACTACAATCTGCCTGTACTGCTCAGAAACAAAGCTTTTCACTGTACTTAGGTATACATGACAATAAATCAAATCAATAAATCAATCAAATGGTCTCTTTCTGCACTGTGAGGATTCTATGATTAGCCAAGATCCAGAATAGCTGAGAGGTCCAAGGGCTGGAACAGCCTACTCCTGTTCATGTTTTATAGTTACTAATGAGGAATTTTCAAAAGGGAAGTTGGACATATTGAAAAAGAGACATTTACAGGGTAATGAGGAAAGAGTAAGGATTAATTGTATTGCTCACATCACAACCAACCCATTTACACTTCTCATTAGCAATATTTATCTCTAGCGGATTATTATCAACAATCTCTTTGGTTTCCTAACCCTTCTCTCTATCTCTCTATATATATATCTCTGAGCCCCATCTCTATATACTTCATTCACTCCCCAACACCGCCATTGGCATAAATACCATCCTTTCCTAGCTATTTTCAGTTCTGAGTAAGGTTCATGGGACACGAAATGTCAACTTTACTTTTCTCTCCACAGATGCGTCCAGACCCACCGTGATTCTCCAGCAACCTCCACCTTGTTTATCTTAAATTCCCACCACCTCTTTACTAATCCATCTGCCACTGGAAGCAGTTTCTCTTTCCCAAGACCATACATTATCAGCTCCATTAAATCTCTATTTAACTCTTTCTGCTCTAAAGAGAACAGCTTCAGCTTCTCTAATGCCTCCATACAAATTAAAATCTTCATATTTGGTACCATTCTTGGAAACCTTTCACCCTTTCCAAGATCTTGACCTTCTTCCTAATACATGGTGCTCATTGATGGACATAAAAATTCAATTGAGTCTGAGTCAGTGTTTGATAGACGTTTAGAATAGCCTCCTATGTGTTTTTGCATGTATCCCTCTGTTAACAATGCCAAGGATTCTATATAATATTTAACAACAAAAAGAAATTACTGAAAAATCCTAGCGGGTCTGGCAGCATCTGTGGACAGATGTCATTTAAACAATTCATATGCAAGGAAGGTGCTCATGGAGTTAGGGTAATATATTTGCACGGATAGGGGATTGGTCAACAGATAGTAAGCAGAAAGTGGGAGTAAAATGAAACATTTTCAAATAGTGAAATGTCTGAAGGGTCAGTGCTGGAGCCTCAGCTATTTACAATCTTTATGAATGATTTGGATGAAGAGACAAAGAATGATGTATCCACATTTGTTAATGATACAAAGCCAGGTGGGGAGGTAAGCTGTGGGGAGGGCACAGAGGAGCTGCAAAGGATTGCATATAGACGGAGCTTAACTAAATGGGCAACAAGACGACAGAGTATAATGTGGGGAAACTGTGAAGTTATTTACTTTGTTGCTAAGAACAGAAGGGCAGAGTATTTTTCAAAAGGTGTAAAATCTGTAAGTCTCAATGGTCAAAAATGTAGAAAGAAATAAAAGGACATACTTGTTCTAGAGGCTGTACATTGTGGGTCCACTAAATTAGTAGAAAGTGAGGACTGCAGATGCTGGAGATCAGAGTTGAGAGTGTGGTGCTGGAAAAGCACAGAAGGTCAGGCAGCTGAGGAGCAGGAGAATCAAGGTTTCGGGCATAAGCCCTTCATCAGAAATGAGACCTGATGAAGGGCTTATGCCCGAAACATCAATTCTCCTGCTCCTTGGATACTGCCTGACCAGCTGTGCTTTTCCAACACTACAATCTTGGCTCCACTAAATTACTCCCTGGGGTGATCGAGATGAGAGAGGCTGAATAAATTGGGCCTACATTCACTGGAGGTGAGAAGAATGAGAGGTGACTGCATTGGAAACATACAACACCCTGAAGCTGGTCGATAGAGCAGAAGCTGAGAGGCTTGTTGTTGCCAGTTGGAGAATTTAAAACATTGGGACACAGGCTTGGGATAAGAGGCCAATCATTTAGGTCTGAGATGAGGGGAAACTATTTCACTCAGAGAGTTGTGAATCTTCAGAAATTTTTACCCTGAAGGGTTGTGGATGCTCCACTGAATAAGGCTGGGATAGACAGGGTTTTGGTTTTGGGGAATCAAGAGATACTGTGAATGAGCAGGAAGGTCACATTTGTGTTCAAATCAGTCACAATCATATTAAGTAGCAAAGCAAGCTTGACAAGTATATTATTTGTGCTTTCCCCTATCCTGGATTCTTGTGAAATCTCTTAGTTTCTCCTCCACAGTTAGACTAAATTTTTGTTTGCGTTATAAAGTTGGAAAATGTCTCCAAGTCTAATTTTAACATTTCTACTCATCCATGTAACTCCATGTTTAATTCAATTTCATTTGTCTTTCTAAGTAAATTAACAGTAAGGTTCTCATCCAGCAGTTAAAATCTTAAAGGGGAGATCAGATTTATTTTTCTTGGTCTTGAGAATTTCATTTCTTTTTTATTCTCTTTGTATTTTACCAAATTTCTTATCATTACCCATGCCACTCAAGGACTAGAAAAATTCAACTGAAGGCCTCAGTTGAATAGCTTATCTAATACTGCAGCATTCCCTCAGCATTAAAGTATCAACCCAAATCATATACTCAATTCCCAGAACAGGCTTGGACCACAATCTTCCAGTTTAGACAAAACAGTACTATCAATAGGTAAAGGCTGGCATTTGACACTTGGGGAAGGCATATCTAGAATGTGTACTTCTGCCAATAAATGCAGCTCAGAAACAGTTCCTTCAGTCAACTGCAATGCCATTCTGAAGTAATCTCACCTGCCTGTTATGGGTCTGTCTAAATTGTGATGATGCTGCTACTTTAAGAGGTTACTATTTCCTGTTATTTTTAAGAGAGGTTTTCAGGCAGAGGCGCTAAACTGACCACCAAAATCACTGGAGTAAACAGCTTGCAAGATCTTGGTTTTTGTTTTGAAAAACAGTCTGATTGTGTGTGGCTAGCCCTCAGATCCAGATTTCTGGGTTTTAGTTTCTCAGTGGCATCAGAGCTTTTCGGGTCTCAATGGATTTGGATGCTTCAGAGAATGTCTCCTGGCTGCTACTCTCTCTGAATTCTCTCTTGATGGTTTTTCCCTCCTGGATTGGAGAACTGCATGTGAGAATGTGCATCTGGGATTTCCTTCATTTCTCAGAGGTGTGTTTCTGGGATGTTACCATATTGGAATAGTTGATTAATAACATTGTATCTTTATTCTGTTAAGCTTCAAATAGAGTTAAGTTATTCTAAATTCCTTTCTCTTTGATTGTATTTTAACTATAGTATTTAAATAAACTTGGTTCTCTTCACGTTAACAGTCTCATTGCATCTGGAACAAACATTTTACCCTTGCCTTTAAAATAAGAAAACATTTGGGTCTAGGCTACCTTCTTAAAATATTTTGAGGGGATCTGGTCTGGTTCATAACAAAATGCCTCTTAAACACCACCTTAGTATCTGCTTCCACCACCTCCCTGGCAGTGAGTTCCAAGCATCCTCTGTGTAAAAACACTTGCCCCACTCCTCTCCTTTAAACTCTGCATCTCTCACCTTAAATCTATGCCCCTTAGGAGGTGATATTTCTACTCTGAGAAAAAAGACTCCGAATCTCCACCGTAATCATGCTTCTCATAATTTGATAGACTTCTATTGGGTCACCCTCAGCCTCCGATGCTTTAGCAAAAATAATCCAAGTTTGTCCAACATCTCCTTTTTGCTAGTACACTCCCATCCAGGCAACATCCATGTAAACCTTTTTTTGCACCCTCTCCAAGCTTTCACATCCTTCCCATTGTCTGGTAAACCTGAACTGCCCATAATACTCCAAAGGTAGCCTAACTAAAGTTTTATGCAGCTGCAACATGACGTGACAATTTTGATATTCAGTACCTTGACCAATGAAGGTATGCAGTCTAAATGCCTTTTTTAATCATCTTATCTACTTGTGTTGACACTTTCAGGGAGCTATGGACTTACACCCAAAGATCCTGCTAAGATAAATGCTCCTAAAGGTCCTACATTTATTGAATATGTTCATCTTGCATCTGACCTCCCAAAATGAATCACCCCACACTTGTCTGGATTAAACTCCACTTGCCATTTATCCACCCAACTTTCCAACTGATGTATTTACTGCTGAATCTTTGATAATCTTCATTGTTATCCACAACTCTAACAATTTTCATTTTGTCTGCAAATTTATTCATCAGACCACTTATGTTTTCTTCCAAATCATTTATATATTTTACAAACAACAGAGGCCCCAGCACTGATCCTTGTGGAACGCCACTGGTCACAGACCTCCAGTCAGAAAAACACCCCTCCACAACTACTCTCTGTCTGCAATGATTTGGAGATGCCGGTGTTAGACTGGGGTGTACAAAGTTAAAAATCACACAACACCAGGTTATAGTCCAATAGGTTTAATTGGAAACACACTAGCTTTCGGAGCACCGCGACTTCATCAGGTGGTCACAACCACCGAAAGCTTCCAATTAAACCTGTTGGACTACAACCTGGTGTTGTGCGATTTTTAACACTATCTGCAAAGACTCAGCCAATTTTGTATGCAACTTCCCAAATCACCATGGATGCCACATGACTTAGCCTTCTAGATCAATCTAACCTGAGGGACCTTATCAAATGCTCTGCTAAAGTCCATGTAAACAATATCCACTGCCCTCCTCTCATCAATCATCTTTGTCACTACCTCAAAAAATTCAAATATGTGAGATAAGACCTCCCCCAAACAAAGCCATGCTGACTATCCTTACTATCCTTATATCCTTACCCTTAAAACTGGCCTTTCAAAGACTCCTACATTCAGATCTGGGCAATTAGAGTTGGACAATAATTGCTGGCTTAGTCAGCGACACCCTGGCCCCTTGAAAAAGTTTAAATAAAAAGGTACCACAGGCATTCTATTTATATTTCAGCATTTGTTTGAATTTAATAATTGAACAAGCAAAGCTTAATAGCTGGAAACAAAGGTAAGGTGGAAGTATGAATTTATCTGTTAATGATCTCCATGCAATGGCAGAGAACTGCACTTAGGAAAATGTTAAAGCAGAATTAATTCACAAACAGTTTGTCATGGGGCCGCAGATGAGACGCATTAGTCCTCTTGCACATTAGGTACAACTTAACTTCTGAGAATGTAACTCAAATGGTGAGACAAGCGGAATTTAGGAAAAAGAATTGGATATTTGTTCATGTAGTAAGTGTAAGAAGCAGAGTCAGCAATGGTGCTGGAAATTGAACCAGCAACATCTTTTCTTTTGAAAAGATTAAACAACTCCTAACTTCTTCAGAAATCTTATCACAGGATGATCCACAATTCTTGGCTGTCTTGGTGGCAGAAGCATCATCCACAGAACTGAGCCATTACATTTTCAACAAAGTGCAAACCAGGTAACTGTCAACCGGTCTTCTATGCCTTAAGGTCATTAAGAGACAGAATAGTGTGATACTACAATTGAGAAAAATGTTTTAGCAGTAGCGTGGATATGTGAAATGTTTTCAGATTATGAAATGGGATTACTTGGCAAAATTGAAAGCATAAACAATTAATTTGTTTTCTGAACATAGAGAAAATTGCCAACAATGGACAATAGACAATAGGTGCAGGAGTAGGCCATTCTGCCCTTCGAGCCTGCATGATTCATTATGATCATGGCTGATCATCCTCAACCAGTATCCTGTTCCTGCCTCTCTCCATAACCCTGATTCCACTATCCTTGAGAGCTCTATCCAACTCTTTCTTAAACGAATCCAGAGACTGAGCCTCCACTGCCCTCTGGGGCAGAGGATTCCACACACCCACCACTCTCTGGGTGAAGAAGTTTCTCCTCATCTCTGTCCTAAATGGCCTACCCCTTATTTTTAAGCTGTGTCCTCTGGTTCGGGACTCACCCATCAGCAGAAACATGTTTCCTGCCTCCAGAGTGTCCAATCCTTTAATAATCTTATATGTCTCAATCTGATCCCCTCTCAGTCTTCTAAACTCAAGGGTATACAAGCCCAGTCACTCCAATCTTTCAACATTAGATAGTCCCGCCATTCCAGGAAATGACGCTGCACTCCCTCAATAGCCAGAATGTCTTTCCTCAAATTTGGAGACCAGAACTACACACAATATTCCAGGTGCGGTCTCACCAGGGCCCTGTACAGCTGCAGAAGCACCTCTTTGCTTCTATACTCAATCCCTCTTGTTGTGAAGGCCAGCATGCTATTAGCTTTCTTCACTCCTGCTGTATCTGCATGCTTGCCTTCATTGACTGGTGTACAAAAACACCCAGATCTCTTTGTACTGCCCCTTTAGCTAACTTGACTCCATTTAGGTAGTAATCTGCCTTCCTATTCTTGCCACCAAAGTGGATAACCATACATTTATCCACATTAAACTGCATCTGCCATGCATCTGTCCATTCACTTAACCTGTCCAGATCACCCTGTAATCTCCTAACATCCTTCTCACATTTCACCCTGCCACCCAGCTTTGCATCATCAGCAAATTTGCTAATGTTACTATTAATACCATCTTCTATATCATTAATATATATTGTAAAAAGCTGCGGTCCCAGCACTGATCCCTGCAGTACCCCACTGGTCACTGCCTGCCATTCCGAAAGGGAGCCGTTTATCACTACCCTTTGTTTCCTGTCAGCCAACCAATTTTCAATCCAAGTCAGTACTTTGCCCCCAATACCATGCGCCCTAATTTTGCTCACTAACCTCCTATGTAGGACTTTTATCAAAGGCTTTCTGAAAGTCTAGGTACACTACATCCACTGGATCTCCTTTGTCCATCTTCAGAGTTACATCCTCAAAAACGCCAGAAGATTAGTTAAGCATGATTTCCCCTTCATAAATCCATGCTGACTCTGACCTATCCTGTTACTACTATCCAGATGTGTCATAATTTCATCCTTTATAATTGACTCCAGCATCTTTCCCACCACTGAGGTCACATTAACTGGTCTATAATTTCCTGCTTTCTCTCTCGCTCCTTTCTTAAAAAGTGGTACAACTTTTTAAGCCATCCTCCAATCTGCAGGAACTGATCCTGAATCTATCGAACGCTGGAAAATAATCACCAATCCATCCACGATTTCTCGAGCCACCTCCTTCAGTATCCTGGGATGTAGACAATCAGGCCCCAGGGACTTATCAGCCTTCAGACCTAACAGTCTCTCTAACACTGATTCCTGGCAAACATAAATTCCCTTCAGTTCAGGCCCTTCAGCTACTGTTACCTCTGGGAGATTGCTTGTGTCTTCCCCAGTGAACACAGATCTGAAGTACCAATTCAACCCTTCTGTCATTTCTTTCTTCCCTGTAATATATTCCCCTGTTTCTGTCTTCAAGGGCCCAATTTTAGTCTTTACCATTTTTTTGCCTTTCACATACGTAAACAAGCTTTTACTATCCTCCTTTATATTTTTGGCCAGTTTTTACCTTCGTACCTCATTTTTTCTCTGCGTATTTTCTTCTTAGTAATCCTCTGTTGTTCTTTAAAAGATTCCCAGTCCTCCGTTTTCCCACTCGTCTTTGCTATATTTTTCTCTTTTGACTTTATATGTTTCTTAACTTTCCTCATCAGCCACGGCCACCCCTGCCTCCTCATAGGGTCTTTCTTCCTTTTTGGAATGAATTGATCCTGCATCTTCTGTATTATACCCAGAAATATCTGCCATTGTTCCTCCACTGTCATCCCTGCAACATGTCATTCAGAATCCAATGATTCAGATTAAGCCTCATACAGTATGACCAAGTCACCAAATATATACAGGGAAAGTACCAAACAACAGCACACACACTTCTGAAGAGATCATCAATTGGAATTATAGCAGGAGGACTTGGACTTCATTGAGGAATTTGAAGCAAACACCCCTTTAATCAATGAGAACCAACAGGAAGGAAATTGTAAGAGATATGTCAAGCCCAAGAGTGGGGTGAATACTGCCTTCAAATCAGATAATGTGTCTGGAAGGATACTTTGAACAAATACCTTCCTGTCATAGATGATGTAATAGTCTTCAATGAGCAATCAGTCATATCAAGAACCCTTCATTTAAGAACAGGAAATACAGCGAAAACATACATGGAATGCAAAGCATTGTTCAAGAGCACAACAATCACTCTGGTGGCCAGGTATCACTCACTCTATTGAAGAAATGATTTCAATCTGCATTCCTCGTGCCATAATTCCTTGAGTCTAGATGGCATGGAGGCTCAGTGGTTAGCATTACTGCTTCTCAGCACCAGGGACCCGCCTTTGCTTCCAGCCTTGAGTGACTGCCTGTGTAGAGTTTGCACATTGACCCCAAGTCTGCATGGGTTACCTACCACAGGTGTGCAGGCTAGGTGGATTGACCCTACTAAATTGCCCTTTAGTTTCCAGTGATGTGTAAGCTGGGTGGGTTAACCATGGTACATGTAGGGCTACGAGGATAGAGTAGGGGTCTGGGTGGGATGTTCTTGTGGTGTGGGTTTGATGGGCCAAATGGCTTCTTTCCACACTGTAAGGATTCAATGATTCTATCATTATGTGCATGTGATGTGGATGTGGGGATTGCAGCAGTGATAAATGTATGAGGGAGATATTACCACAAAGGTGTAAGTTTGTTTGTTAGAGAATGTTGATAATTTAGGATAGAGAAGGAGGGGACACTGAGTGAGTCATATAAAATTATGAGGGGATGGACAGGGTGTACAGAAAAAGGTGTCATCCTTGTCAAAGGGTCAAAAACAGGGGGACACAATTTTAATGTGAAAGGCAGGAGGGGATCTGAGGAAAAGACTTTTCATCCAGAGGGTGGTGGGGGTTTGAGATAGACTACCTGGCAGGCTGGCTGAAGTGGGTACACTCAGAATATTTTTAAAAAGTACTTGGATGAACATTATAATATCAGAACATTGAAGACTAGGGCCTAAAGCAGGAAAGTGAGACTAGAGTAGGTAGGAAGATGTGTTTTGGCAATACAGAGTCAATGGATTGAAGTATTCTTATGACTCATGAAGTCATTAACCAATTCTGGCAGTGCATCTAGATCCTTGGGGAAACAAGAGCACTTGCTGTCCTCTTTCATTTCCTTATAACTGTGTGCCCAGAGACCTCTTAGCTCCCCATGGGAACAGGAACCACTTCCTGCACTTGGGTCTTTAACAATGCATGTAAAATCTAGAACACAAGCACCAAAGCAAATACTTCTAGCCCCTATTTAATCTCCTTCTCAATAAAAAAAAGAGAAAGCTGTTAAGTTTTCTCTTCATTAAAGGTGTAAAATATTCATGCTATTCTTGCTTAACCAACTTCAATAGTTAGTTATAGTCTCGTTGAACTAGACATTGTTAGGGTTGATCCAAATGGGCGTATATCCCATTGCCAATGGATAATTCTCCACACGGTTTGTGCTGTATAATTTAAGCTAAGCTTTGTATTTTATCCTCAGTAAAATATTGCCCTTCCCTGCCACACCCAGCCTTAATTCATTTCATCTTAAAATAAGAGCTACCTAAATTTATGTGACTGAACTAGATTTCACTAAGTAAAAACTGAAGCCTAAACAAGAAGCCAAAAGGGTCTTTTGTTCTGATACTTTAGGTTTTAATGCTTTCAAGACATTTTTGTGTTGTAGGAAGATTTAATCAATTTTCATATTGGAATGATAAATTTTTAATGGATCCTGCATTGTACAATAAAACATTACCTTGTACCACACTGAAAAAGCAGATTTTGTTAAATTTTACTTGAGAGACAAACAAGGTTGTTATGAGCATAGTAATAAACAAAGAACTGCGAATGCTAGAGATCTGAAACACACAAAAATAGAAATTGCTGGAGAATTTCATCCACACACTGTTGTGACATGGATTGCTTTTAGCATAACCAATCCATTTTCATAGAATCACAGATTCATAAAATCCCTACCATGTGGAAGCAGTCCATTCGGCCTATTGAATCCACACCACCCCTCCGCAAGGCATCACAGTCCGACCAATTCCCCCGCCCCATTCCTGTAATCCTGCATTTCCCATGGCTAATCCATCTAACCTACACATCCCTGGACACTGTGGGCAATTTAGCATGGCCAATCTACCTAACCTGCACATCTTTGGACTGTGGGAACCATAATTCCACGATCACTTACCTGGTGTTTGTTCTTCCCTGGCTTACTTTCAACAATCCCATTGTCTCCCTGACTTTTTCTCTTTCTCAGTTCACTGATCCACCCATTCAAGGACAGAAGTGTTGGCGAGGGAACATGGTGCTGCGTTGAAGTGGCAGGCAACTGGAAGTTCAGAGCCTGCATGACCACCACCTGCTCCTAGCAGCTATCAGTTCAGAAGAAGGGTTCCTGGACCCAAAACATTAACTCTGTTTTGTCTCCAGACATGCTGCCATGCCTGCTGAGTTTCTCCAGCAATTTCAGTTCTTGGGTGTTCGCTATGAATGTTTTTGCATGTCTTTGCACCATGCTATTAAGTTTTAGGTTTCTTCAATTATGCTTCTCCACTCCCATTATCGGCCTCAATACTATACTCAATGCATTAGAGAAACACTCTGAAGGGCATCAATCTTTAGTAGATTCAGCAAATGTCAATCATCTTTCACCAGAGGTAGAGGATATTAAAGATGAAAAGTGTTCAAGATGCTACAATGCCAAGGGACAGGGTGTGGTGGTTGAAGCAGGGTGGGGGAATACAGTATGTTATCGGATAAAGGAGTGGAGCAATTAAATGAGAAATGGATGATGGTGGTAGGCAGAAGGGAATGGAGGTGATAAAGGGATAATTAAAAAATAAGGGCTGGCACTGAGAACGTATATCCAGTCCTAGCTGAATAACAAATGGAAGGAAAGTATGGAAAATCTGGCGAAGAGGAGAGGATGTTATGCCCAGGTATGCTTTAGATAAAGACAGCAGAAGCCACGGAGAGGTGGCCCCCATGTATTAATGTACACCATGCAGCACATATTCATATTTCCTTCAGTCCAAGTGACTAGTGTAGCTATCCACTATTGCCAGCAGCTAGCTACTGTCCAAGCCAATGGGGGGGTGGGGGGAGGGGGGGGGAGGTGGTGGTATAGTAACAGTAGCACATGGACTGGAGTAGTTCAAGAAGCTCGCCATCACTATCTCAAGGACAACTACGGAACGGGGAACAAATGCTGGCCATATCCCATAAGTCCATTTAAAAAGGAAGTTTTCCTGATGGATAAGGCACTGTTCCTTAAGTTTGTGTCAAACTTTGGAACTGATATTGTAGGCCAAGGACAGAGACTATACTGAGTGTGGGATGGAGAACTAAATTTCCATGTGAAGATTTGAAGATTGAACAAAGACATTCAGCAAAGCAATCACATGAGATATATATATAACATACATTGTTGCGGATCGTGAGAGCCAAACTGTGATCTTCTGTTAAAAAAATAAAAATATGTCAACTTGTTGTGGGATATAGGTAAAGTAGTGTTACTTCTGCAATTCTAATTACTTATACAAAGTAAATGAACTCACACCGGTGTGTAATTGTTTTAGCCAAGAGCTGAGTCAACAAGAATGTGGAGGAAACTATGTGGAGGAAATACATAATTGTTTTTGTATTAGATAAAATTGTATGCAAGAATGAAACGTGATTACAAAACAATGGTAGATATTACAGGCGAATAGATAAGATGCTGTGAGGGGAGGAAGTTAAGCTAGATACGCCTGTACAAACAGTAGGTATGAACATCTGTTTCCCACTTTTACAGAAACACAGGAACAAACCCCAATTAAAAGGGTCATAAGGATCAGTATGGTAGGGGAAGGTACGGATGGAGGGAGTAGATAATGGTGAAGAAAGGATATGCCTAACAATGACCCACAGCGGGATGAGGTCAAACGGCCTTGTGAGGCCAGAAATAAGCATTTTGTCACAGACAAGGCCGGATAAGGCAAGAGCCAAACAGGAGTAATGGGTGCTGGTCTTAGGGAAGTGGAAGATGTAAACAGGGGAGGAGCAATGAAAAAAAAGAAACCAAATTATATAAATATCATTTATTAATTGACTTTGGTGTGTGTGTCCCTTGCCTTGTAGACAATGGACATCACACCCTCTTGCAAGAGTAAAATAAAGGACACTACTGATTCAGATTTTGTCTCGGACTGCAATTATTGAAGTGTGTGAGCTTTGTTTCTCACAATGTGATACATTTAAATACACAAAATAAATGTCAACTTTCCCTTCTATAACTGCATCGCCTCATTTATGTTGCGTAACTTTTGCATAAATGTACCAAAGAAAGGAATGAAACGGTTCAATCATGTTCATTGTATTGACATTTGAAGAGTGCAATATTATTTGCAGGCAAATGCATGTAGGGGAATTACATTCTCTCACTTTATTGTAACTTGCCTTCAGTTCTATTCTCTCTACTGCATTTCTTTGCAGTCGTGTGAATGAGGCCATTAAGCTTTCCTACTCATTAGTTCGGAGTATAATTTTTCACAGTTGATTTGAAACATTGTATCAGGGACATTAGCAAAATGCAAACAAATTCCTGTTAAACGTTGTGCAGAGAGTGCCACAGCCAAAATATAAGAAGCTGATTTTACCCTGATTAGAGTGGATGGCAATTGCTCTCAGGTTGGTCAGAGGCAGATTTATCTGTTCATGCGTATTTGAATCTCACTTCTAGCAGCTGGTCAGAGTAGGGGGAAACCTCAGGTGACCCGGAAGCTGCCTTGAGGCATTGAAAGAGGTTACAGTCACCAAAGTAAACTGGGGACAAGTGGGTTTCAGGAAGTCATAACTGGTACACAGAAGCCTGAAACAGCAGAGGTCCAAATGACAAACTCTCACATTTAGGATATATCATGACTCATCTATCTGTACTTAAATGTCATCAGGGATGACATCAGGGATCAAGCATAGTTTCAATGTCTGCCAAAATCAACAGCATTAGAACTATAGATCAGTTGCAACGGTGTGGAAATGAAGTCTCTCCATATTAACTCCATTGTCAATGATAATGGAGAGTTGAAAGGGCCTGTTAAGTTATTAGCTATATATCTATGCAGGAACAACATTACAAAGAAACGTAGGCTACTCAGTTTTGCTTGCTAAATATGTTCTTTACAAAGGTCTGCAAAGCAGATATACATTAACATGGAATTCAAATATGAAAGTTGTATAAAAAAGCATGCACATTAAACTTTCCGAAAGAAGAAATTCACAGAAGAAGAGTATTTGCTGGGGTTGTTACTTTCTAGTATTCCTCGAATAAATATGCAGTCTATTTAGATTGCAGGTGGGTTTTTTTGACTTTCCAAACCTCAAAAAGTGTGTTTTGATATATGTCACCAAAGGTTAATTTATGCAGATGTAGATGCTCTGATTGTGCTGGATCTCTGGTGAAAGGCATATAATTAAAGGCTACAGGATATCAGTGAGCAATTATCTGAAAATGTTACGCTTCAGTATCAATTACCTGAACAACTCCCAGTTCTACTAATGCAATGAAGTCAAGGCTGCAATTCTGAGCTTTTCACTGGAGCAAAACAATAGTGATAGTGTAAACTAATTATCTGTGGGCATTTTTACATTGATCCAATCAAAGGAAACGACCAGATAAAATCACTAGACTCGCAGATAGTGAGCAAGCCCAGTACTTAACAGAAATCGACCATAGTCTTTCTCTAAGAAAAGAACAATTGACTGAAGTTAAAAGAGGAGGTGATTTAAGAAATCTGCAGTATTATTTGAAATGGCAGTGATGCTCTCCACCCCTAGGTATGGCAGTTCCCCCCTTACAAGGTTATTTTTGATTGTAATCATTTGGTTGCCGCATTCATCATAATCGTGAGACATGATGCCATTTCTGCAGCTGTTTCCAGTGTGGCTGAAATTGCAAAGGTACAACTCAACCCTTCATCAACTGAGTTAAATGCTTTCAGCTTTTAGGTCATGCCTGTGGTAGTCAGTAAGTAAGCGGTCAATGCACACACACAGGCTAGAGACAGAAGAAAAAGAAACAGGATGAGTAAATATAAAAGGAATAAAGGGAAATCTCAGTCCAATATCAATGTTTCCACTTTGACTCCTTTGCTGGTTTATAAAACTGCACTTGGTGCCCTTGGTGAGCATTCGCTAAAGTCCTCAGGAAGGGCGAAACAATTAAAAGCAAATCACACCAAACAAGAACTCCTTTATCTAATGAAACGGATTACTTTCGGGGCGCATTTTCATAGTTTCCCATGCCATTCCCACATCCAAGATACCCATGCTGGAACTATAAGGTATGGTGATCTCATTACAACAACTATTAAAGGCTGCATTTTCAAACCCAGCTGTCAAGGACCTCAGGGCAGTGCAATTTTAAAATCAATCCTTTAAAAAAAGCCCCAGTGTTGGCCATTTCTAAAGGACTGTCAATTACCTCCACCTCAGCTCTGCAAAGGAAAGCCAGCATGATTCAAGTCAGCTTCAACACAGTAGGCTATTCTTTCGGGAAATCAGCTTGTGCATGGTCCTGAATTTATTCAGTTTTAAGCTCTATCAGGCTATGGGAGCTGGCTTAGCGCACACAAAATATTCCAAGCACGCCCACTCATGTAAATGCTAAGTGCCAGTGGTATGGCTACAATTACCAGTTTGAGAATTCACTTTCTTGTCCCAAACAGCTGTAAGATAAATAATGAAAATAATATGAGCAACATTGCCAGGCTTGATATGAATATTTTAATGAATTTTAATTTCCTAAGAAGGCTGTCTTTAGACTAGAGAAGATATCTGAATCTGTACAAAACAATATAGTATAGTCATCTTAAGAAAACTACAGTAATTTTATTCAATTGCTTCACTACTGCATCACTTCTCCAAAACCACCCCCACCCCCCCCCCAGTTTCTACTAAATATGGTGTTATTTATGTGTTTGTGTGCTGACTAAAAAAAAAGTTCTTAACAGATAAAATGCCCCAAACAGGTTATAAAAAGAAGTCCTCTTGCTGGGAAGCTGAACTTTCCCACAGAAACAAAGTACAAATTGTTTCGTTCTACATTAATCTAGGCTTTAGCAGTCACTTTACGCAGTCCCGCCTGTCCACAGCACCATGCTTTCAGATATGGTGCAAATTAGGCATTCCTCAAAGCTGTGGTTGACAACAGGAAGTCTAAAGGGTCCTAACACAAAGGTAGGAACATTGTAAAATATTATTAATTCCATTCACAGTTCTGGTTCCCCAAGGAAGAAACAATGAAACATAAGTTGACACGGATATTACAAAAAGAATGACATAGGATGCAATGTCCAAAATGTATTGTATGGTTTGGCATGTACACATTCAGCATGAATTGACATACAACATTTCCAAGAGGGATAACATGGTTTTAAAAAAGCGGTAATGCTTGGAAATGAATGTACTGGTCATACTAGAGCTCTATTTTGATGTATATGGTGAGTTCGACCAGTATGCATCATTTGTACATTTTAGTTTTTTTTTCTGGGTTGCATTGATTGTAGGTGTATATCAGAGTATGTATACCAATCCCCAGTTCACTGTGAATTATAATATTTTGTTTTTGATTTTTCTTTGTAATAAGGGCTCTGCTTAAATTCTTCCATGGTCAATTTGTGATCATAAAAACATTCACCTAATAAAGCTTACAGGATAGATTATGTAGCCAATGCCAGCAGGGACATTATTGTGAATTGTGAGTGGGACATCAATAAATCCAGAAAAGAGCTCCGCCACAATGTGTTATCTTCACACGCAGCAATTCATTCAAGGACCAAAGGAAGAGAATTGTCATTTCCTGATAAATGATTTGCAATCAACATTTGCAATCAACATGGAGTTTGCACATTCCCCCCGTGTCTGCGTGGGTTTCCTCTGGGTGCTCCGGTTTCCTCCCACAGTCCAAAGATGTGCAGGTCAGGTGAATTGGCCATGCTAAATTGCCCATAGTGTTAGGTAAAAGGGGGAAATGTAGGGCAATAGGTGAGTTGCGCTTCGGCGGGTCGGTGTGGACTTGTTGGGCCGAAGGGCCTGTTTCCACACTGTAAGTAATCTAAATTCATGAGAGGATTGGCTTCTAGCCCTATATGGCTTTCCTCCACCATGCATTTGCAACCATTTAGATTCCTCTCACTCTCTTAAAACTCAGTATTTCTTTAACTCTAGCCTTCATGCAACACTCACTTCTTTCATCTTGCTATTGATTGCCCTAACGTTAGCTACCTGCAAGCTTCTCTGCTTTACGGACCTCTTTAAAATCCCTCTTTTTGACCAAACATTTGGCAATCCTAATCTATTTTGGCTCAGCACTGATTACTAATTCATTACACTTATGTGCAGCAGTTTGGTATTTTTCCCCATGTTAAAGACACAACATAAATCCAAAACATTATACAAAAATTGCTGGAAAAGCTCAGCAGGTCTGGCAGTATCTTTGAAGAGAAATCAGCTCTGAGAAAGGGTCACTCGACCCAAAACATTAACTCTAATTTTGGTCCACAAATGTTGCCAGACTGCTGACTTTTCCAGCAATTTCTGTTTGTGTTTCTGATTTACAGCCTCTATAGTTTTTTTTCAGTTTTTCCAAATTCTTATAGTTGCACCAAACTAATATTCCAACTATGCCATTGATTGCGTATAGTCTCAAGGGTTACAACACAAAGTCTCTCTGCAAACACAAGGATTTCCACATTGTCAACATGTAATCCTTTAGTGACTGTCAAAAGAATACATGAAATAAGAGCAGGAGTAGATCATATGGAGTGATGTGTCTTGTGCACAATCCAATATGGTTATGGTTGATCTGGGGCTTCAATTCCACTGTAATGTCCACTCCACATATTCCTTGATTCTTTATGAGACCAAACATTTTAGCCTCACATCACAGGACTGTACCTTCATCCCCAGGGTCATTTTCACAAAACGTCACTGTATTGCCTCCTCAGCAAGATTATCCTTCCTTAAAAATGGAGACCATAGATAGAGACTGCAAACTTCCACTGTTTCTTTCCATTTAAATCATATTCTGCTTTTCTCTTCTTTCTACCAAAATGGACAATCTCATATTATCCAATATTATACTCCATCAGTCAAATGTTTGATCACTTACAACCAACGTGTCTTTTCAGATTTTTTGGTTACTCCTCAGTAATTGATTTCCTACCCAACTTTGTATTATCAGCAACTTCCTGACAATGCAGTCTTTACTTTCCTCCAAACGACTAAGATAAATTCTACATTGAAGCCCCAGCATTGATTACTATAGCACTCCACTAGATAAAGTTTGGCAACCTTTAAACGGCATGTTTATCCCAACTCCTGTTTCTTATAAGTTAGTTCATCTTTGATCATGTTAACTTCCCCTCACCAAACCACCTTCTACAATTATGTAGCACCATATAAAATGCATTTTGGAAATTCAAATCCATTACATTTGCTGGTTCCCCTTTGTCCACCTTGCCCTCAAACAGCGCTAATAAATTTTTCAAATGGGATTTCCTTTCACAAAAACATGTTGACAGTGCCCAATTACATTATGATTTTCTAAGTGTCCTCCTAATAGTGGATTCCAGCATTTTTCCACTAATGTTGTACAGTATGCTTTTTTTTCCATTGCGAGTAGTTCTTGGGATAAAGTATTGAAAATGCTCACTTTCGTGAACAACACATAGGCAAATTATAATGGGAGACATGATTTGGAGATGCCGGTTTTGGACTGGGGTGTACAAAGTTAAAAATCACACAACACCAGGTTATAGTCCAACAGGATGAATTGGATGCACTAGCTTTTGGAGCACTGCTCCTTCATCAGGTGGTTGTGGAAACTTACAATTGTGTACTTCACAACCACCTGATGAAGGAGCGACACTCCAAAAGCTAGTGCATCCAATTCATCCTGTTGGACTATAACCTGTGTTGTGTGATTTTTAACTTTATAATGGGAGAAAGTGAGGACTGCAGATGCTGGAGATCAGAGTCGAGAGGATCCCTGATGAAGATTTATGTCTGAAACGTCGATTCGCCTGCTCCTCGGATGCTGCCTGACTGGCTGTACTTTCCCAGCGCCACATTCTCAAGGCAAACTATAATGATTAATTCACCAATGGGGCCTGCAACAGTTTGAAGCAGCAACAACAGATGCCAGACTAGCTGGCTCATAATCCTCTGCTTTCTGTCTCCTTCCTTTACTGCATACTGGTGTTACATTTGCAATTTTCAAATGCACTTGGAATTTCCCAGAATCTAGGGAATTTTAAAAGACCACAACCTATGCATCCAATAGTTTTCAGCCATTTCTGTTATGACCATAGGATGTAGATCATTAGGTCCAGAGGACTTTTCAGGCTTTAACAGATTTTTACTAATAGCTTTTCTCTAGTAATGGTTATTGTTTTAAGGTCCTCCTTCACTTTTGTTGCAATATTTTCAACGCTTCTGTAGCTATTTTCTATGTGTTCTAGTGCAAAGACAGTCGTTAATGTCTGTCATTTCTTATTTCTCATTAATATTAAATACTTTCACCCTCTAAGAGACAAACCCTTAATTTAGCTACTCCCTTCCTTTTTAGAAACATGCTGAAGCATTTCTTGCCAATTTTCTCCCATATTCTTATTTTCCCTTTTGTTTTAATCATTCTTTGCTGGTTTCTAAAATATTTCCAATCATGTGGGCTACCAGTAATCCAGGCAGCATTGTATTTTGTTCTTCTTCTCATTTTGATACCACCCTTAATGTTCTTAACTTAGCCATCAGCAGTGCATCATCCTCATGCCTTTTATCTCAGTGGAATATATTTTTGCTGTGCATCATGAAATATCTGCTTAAACATTTGCCACTGCTTCTCTACAATTTTACCTTTAAATCTGTTTTCCCATTCTACTTTAGCCAGCTCTGACTTCATACCTTTTAAATTCCATTTAACTATGTTGAGACATTACTTTTAGATTCAGATTTATCATCATTACACGAAAAATGAAATTCTCTCATGTTATGATCACTCTTACCTAAGAGAAATTGAATTAATTAATCCTCTCTCATTGCACGTTATTGGGTGTAAAATATCTTGTGACCAGGTTGTTGTTTCAAAACTGTGCTGTTGAAAGAAACTGTTGTGAGTACATTCTGTGTACTCTTTGTCTAGCCTACTTTAGCCAAATTGATTAGTCTAATCTAGACAAAGATTTAAACCTTCCACAACTAATGAAGCACCTTTCTTCTTCGAACATCCCTTAATCTATTGATTTATACTTAACACTATAGTGTGGCTACTGACAGGATATGTATGAACCACTCCTACCAGTGACTTGTCTCCTTAGTTATTTCTTGCCAATCTGACTCTACCTTTTGAACCTCTGAACCAAGACCATTTTTCACTCCAGTGGTGATTTTATTCTTTATTAACAGGACCATTTGACCTTTGTTCACATTCTTCATGTTCTTCTGAAATGTCAAATGCCCTTGACTATTCAAATAACAGCCCCAGTCATATTTCAACCAAGTCTCTGTAATGCATATCATTTGAGGCTCATTTTTTTATTGGAATGTTACTATTAATCTTGATACAAATGCTGTGTGCATTCAGATCAAGAACCTTTACTTTGATGTTTTCAGTCTTTTCCCTGCCCTGAGCTCATTTATTGGTGCACTTACCTTTGAATTCTCTGTCCTTTCCTATCATACTTCTGTGATCATTTTCTGTACCACTATGCAGTGTTATGGTCTTCATCTTTCTCTTTAAATTTACCTTTAAGTAAATTTACCTTTAAATTTACCTTTAAGTACCTCCTCCCAAACTATTTAGTGTAAAGCCCTCTCCATAAGCCCTAGTTATATGACTCAATGGAGCACCAGTTCCAATATAGTTTCAGCGAAAAGCATTCCACTGGTACAGCTCCCTCTTTCATTAGGACTAGCTGCAGTTCCTCATGTATCAAAATCCACACTTTGTCAAAGCTTCTCACCTTGCACTCATCAAACCAATTCTACCAATTTAAGTCGAAAACCAGCATTTATACTCTATGAGAAGAGTCTGTAGCTTAGTTGACAAGTGGATTTCAGTTGGTAAGGGTATTGGCATGGAGAATGTAATAGTATATGATGATTGCTAGTTAACAAAGTCTTTGTTTCAATTTTAAAGCTGGCAAATTGACTCTAAATTTTGTAAACAATGCCCAGAGAGGGAAAAAAATCAGTGAATAGACTTAAGCATTAACAATATATTTGGAAGTAAAACTGGAAAACTTGGGTTTTAAAACAGTTTTAAAGAAATATAATAGAAGGCTTACCTGTAACTAAAGCACCATTTCCCAGAGACTATTAAAAAGGAGATCATTTCCATAGCATTCCATACTTCCTCAGCACAACCACAAGCTTACTTCTATGTGATTGACATTTACATCAACTAGGCCAACCAGGTCTTACCTTCCCAAGTCTTCTACCTAACTGAATAACTGAATATAAAGGGAACAACCTTCTGCTCTGACCGCATTCATCTAATTGACTAAAACTGACTGAACCATTCTGACTGTTTCACTGAAAACCTTGCAAGCAAGCCCCATCCTTGTTCCCTAACAGTATTGTACATAATTAATATCTTGGAACCGACAAATATAGCAACTCCTTTAAACTCCCTTCATCAAAGGATCTGCTGGAGCACCATGTGCAGAATCCAAGGAGTACAGATTGACTGGGAGAGTGAACAAGTAAAACATAAGCAATCATTGAGGGCATCCATGATGAGTGGCCTTTTGGGGAGTTCTGAAACTGGGTCTCCACCAGTAGAAAATTAGAACTTTTGAAAAGGAATTTAAATGCTTTTGGGGTCTCACAGTCTCGTTAACATAGAGTCATAGAGTCATCTGGAGGTTCCTGAGAAATTCATGGGTTCTGTTGACTGCATTTGCACTTTGATGTATGCCATGGGTTATTTAGAGTCATAGTCTTACAGCACAGAAACAGACCCTTTGGTCCAACCGGTTCATGCTGATCATAAACCCAAATTAAACTAGTCCCATCTGCCTGCACTTAGCCGATGTCACTCCAAACATTTCTTATTCATGTATTTATTCAAATGCCTTCTAAATGTTGCAACTGTGCCTGCACCCACCACGTCCTTTGGAGGCTCATTTCACACACAAACCACTCTCTTTGTAAAAAAGCTGGCCCTCATGTCTTTTTAAAATCTTTATCCTCTACCTTAAAATTATGACCCCCTAGTCTTGAAATCTCTCATCATAGGAAAAACACCTGCAATTCACCTTATCTGTATCCCTCATTATTCTATAAACCTCTATAATGTTATTCCTCAACCTCCCATGCTCCAGTGAAAAATGTCCCAGATTATCAAGCCTCTTCTTATAACTCAAATTCTCTATTTTCAGCAATATCCTGGTAAATCTTTTCTGAACCCTTTCTATAATAGACCAACCAGAATTACACACAGTACTCCAGACGAGGCCTTACCAATGTCCTGTACAACCTCAACATGATGTCCTAAATCTATAGTCAAACATCTGAGACATGACGGCAAGCGTGGTAAATGCCTTCTTAAGCATCCTGCCTACACGTGATGCAAACTTCAAAGAATTATGTACCTGAACTCTTAGGTGTCTCAGTTCTACAACACTACCCAAGGCCCTGTTTTTAATTGTATAAGTCCTGCCCTTGTTTTTTTTACCAAAATGCAATACCTTGCATTTATCCAAATTAAACTCCATCTACCAGTCCTGAGCCCATTGACCCAAATGATCAACATCTCTTTATAATCTTAGATAATAATCTTCGCTGTTCACTATACCACCAATTTTGGTGTCATCCACAAACTCACCAACCAAGCCTTTTATATTCTCATCTAAAATAATTATATAAATGACAAACAAAAGTGGACCCAGCACTGATCCTTGTGGTAACAGGCCTCCAGTCCAAAAACAATGCTCCACCACTCTGGCTCCTGCCAGTAAGCCAATTTTGTGTCCAATTGGCAAGCTTACCCTGCGCACAGTGTGGGTCTATAACCTATATCTTCCTTAGGTTAATTCTAATTGAATGTTAGAACACAAATTGTTGATTTTGTAGATTGCATCACTGTCCTAATTTTGTATAGTAAACTTTATTATTGTTTGTTCAAAGCAATGAAATCTTTCAGCTTTATTCTCTTAATAAGTTGTTGGATCTTACCTGATGTCTACATAAAGATTATTGGTTCTTTGCCAGATCATAACATTAATTTACTGGTTGGGTCCTGGATCATAAGAAATCTGACAATCAAAAGATCAATGCCAAACTGTTTGATTATCTAAACAGTGGAAATTCAAAACCAATATTTTTGAACTTTTTGCCCTATGTTGACATCAGCACAAGCTCATGTGCAATTTCACAAATATGTTATTCAGCTTTTATTCAGCTCTTTAATTATATTTCACACTTTGCTCCTTCTAAAGTAGCAAGTAGTTAGATAAACGTCACAATGAGCCACTGGGATAGAAAAGCCACTGTGGTTTTCCCATCCAAGAAAATAAAATCAACCAACTTTTCTATTCTCCTGTCCAGAAATCCTAACTATTTGTATGAATGCTGTCAGCTAATTATTCTGCAGTCTTTGTGGTTTGCATAGGGATCCAATGAAGAATGTTTTGTGCTTATAGATGTTTTGCACACCTGCTTCCATTAAATGATTCAGGATCTGATCTAATTGTAAATGCAGCTATCAGGGACTCATAGAGATATTCAGCACAGAAACAGACCCTTCCATCCAACTAGTCCATGGCTGACCATATTCCCAAACTAAACTAGGAGAAAGTGAGGACTACAGATGCTGGAGATCAGAGTTGAAAATGTGTTGCTGGAAAAGCGCAGCAGGTCAGGCAGCATCCAAGGAGCAGGAGAACCGACATTTCAGGCATGAGCCCTTCATTTTCCACCCCAAACTAAACTAGTCCTATTTACTTGCATTTAACCTATATCCCTCTAAACTTTTCCTATTCATGTACTTATCCAAATGTCTTTTAAACTTTATAACTATACTTGTGTCCATCACTTCCTCTGGTAAGTCCACACAGAAACCACTCCCTGTGTAAAAAAATTTCCTTTTGAAATCTTTCTTCTCCCAGTGAAGAACTCCTAGTTTTGAATTCCCCCACTCTAGGGAAAAGACCTTTGCTATTCACCTTTTCTATGTTCCTTACTATTATAGAATCTTCTATAAGGTCGCCCCTCAACCTCCTATGCTCCAGTGAAAAAAGTCCCAGCCTATCTTTATAACCCAAACCCTCCATTCCTGGCAACATTCTGGTAAATCTTTTCTGAATCCTCTCCGGTTTAATGATATCTTTCCTATAGCTGGGCGACCAGAACTGCACACAGTATTCCAGAAGAGGTCTCACCAATGTCCTGCATAACCTCAACATGAAATTGCTTGTTCTTGCACAAGCCCAGGCTAAAGCTCTGGAGACATGAATTCAAATCCTGCCATGGTACATGGTAAAATTTGAATTCAATAAAAATCTGGAGTTAAACCTGGTCTAAATGCAATCAATTACAATTGCCGATTCTTGTAAACATTCACCTGGGTCACTGATGTCGTTTAGGGAAGGAAATCTGCTGTCCTTACCACATGGCCTACATGCGACTCCAGACACACAGCAAGAGGGGTTGACTCTTAACTGCCCTCTGAAATGGCTGAACAAGTCACTGAAGGACAAAGACTGGATGTTTGGTCCTGTCAGATTTTTGTCTACAAGTGGAAGCACATCCTGAATGTTGTGATCTCAGTAATGAGGTAAATGCATCTAGAATAACCTTAAAAAATCACATAGAAAATATGCATTCATATTTAATTTATCTTTAATATTTTGGTATGCATCAGCAGGAGTAATATTCAGTAGTAATTCTGCTTAAAGATTCAAACCACTAAATGTTCTTATTGGCCACTGAGCAGCATGAATTAAACTACTAAAAATTTACAACAATGAATAAGCCATCAGAACTTATGGCAAAGAAAATGACAATTAAAGTTAAAAGGAAGAACCTATGAAAGAATGTGTTACCAACATTAGACTACTTTTGCAGGATGTCAGGAGTACCTTCTCTTGTGCAACAACATGCTGTGTTATGTTATGTTCTCTGATTCTATAGCCTCCAGAAAATATTTGGAGCAGCAAGTCCCACTGGTGGCCAATGTATTCTATTATATTGACAACTGGCAACACATTTATGCTTCACAGAGTGCACCACAACATGATGACATAATGATTAATGGTAAAATAAGTAGCATAGACAGAAGTATAAGATTGCAGAGTGACATTGATAGATTAAATGTGTGAGTGAATCTGTGGTGGAGAGGTTTCAATGCAGGTAGATATAAACTCTTCTATTTTTGTACAAAAAGAGATAATTCTGAGTACAATATAAATATTGAAAAGCTAGTGAGGCTGGTGGTCCACAGAGATTTAGGGATCCATGTACATAGATCACTAAAATGAAGTGGTCAGATGCTAACAAAACATTAATGCTCATGAATTGTTCACCCTACATGTGGAGTTTTGGCAAACAAGATTACGGAGGTTGGTTTCAGGAAATGGGCTGCTTTGGGAGGATATGGCTGCAGTTCTCAGAACAGAAAAGCACAAGGATGCTGAAATAGGGATTCCATCACAGAGTTACAGAGCACGATATAAGTTCTGCAATCAGTTGCACAGCCTGCACTCTCTCAGTCAACCATCATTTGCTTTGACTCAGGCTAATTATTTTCCAGACATCTACATACCTAATGACCATGACAAATGACATTTATATTTTGATATCAGCAAACCATTATCTTGAAATTCATCACAGTAGATCGCACCCCCCGTCCCAACTCCCCCCCCCCCCCCCCGCTTCCCCTGCACTAAATTCTCAAGTTGAACAGTAAGGCTGGACATTATATGGGAGATGTTAATAGCCTGCATCAAAATCTCAGATACTACTTTTAACCTAATAGTTTGGATTGTGTGCTGCAAACAAGTGGCATGGTTGTACTTTCCTGCTGCACCTTTTAAAAAAAATAATCTAGTATAACTAGCAGAAAAATAAAAAGAAAATGTAATAAATTTTAAAAAGGCATTTCATCCCCTCTAAATCCTGTCAAATGATGATTCAGTTGTAATTGTTCTGAGATAAAATTGAATGGTATAAAGTAATTGTTCCATAAGGGTGAATTGCTATTGCTGGAACCATGTAATTTCTGGTCATAGAGTATAGAGTTATATTGCATGGAAACAGAACCTTCAGTCCAACTCATCCATGTCAACCAAGTTTCCCAAACTAAACTAGAGCCATTTGCCGACATTTGGCCCATATACTTCTGAACCTTTCCAATTCACGTCTCTGTCCAAATGTCTTTTATATGTTGTAACTGTGTCTGCACCCATCACTTCCTCTGGCAACTCATTCCACACACAAACTACTCTTTGTGTTAAAAAGCTGCCCTCAGGTCCCTTTTAAATCTTTCTCCTCTTATCTGCTGGCTAGCTAGCGATACCTGTTCCTCACCAAATGCTGAAATTTATGTTCGGCCCTCTGAACCCGTGGAAGAGCATTTGAGAATGACAATTGTCACCCATAGTGGCTGGCTATTTTGTACAAACAGAGAGACTCTGCCCAGACCATTGGAATAAATACTTTGGCAGCATCTTGGTTGTAAGGACCTTGCTGAAATACATCTAAGCAGTCTCAATGCAATTCCTAATCAGCTTGGCTGAATAACTTTAACCTTCCCCCAATTTGGCACAGACTGTCAATTGTGTTTAATTGCCTTTAGGATGGCAGTTGAGGCAAAAGGAAATATGTCACATGGATTCTTCTGAGGTGGAGAGCCTGAGACATATTATTACAGCAGACTAGTAGAGGCTTTGCATTTAACTGAGCTCTCTGGGACCTGAGAGCTCCTTGCATTAGCACTCTATGTTCAAAAGGATGGAAAGAAGGAAACAAACAAATATTGCATCATTGAAAAGACGTCAAGAACTCCACATACTACTTAATGGAGATCCAGTATTTGAATACTGTTATCTTGAGCAGAACTTCAAATTCTTAAGTGCCGTACTGAAAATCCAACTTAATCCAATCTTGTGTTTTCCACATAACTTGAATATTATTTACCACAGCTTTTGTTACACTCAAACAGTTGCAGAACAGAAAACTCCCTTACCAAATGTCATTCAGTAAAAAACCACTTTATGGCCACTACCAATAATTAATTACATCTTATTCAGCAATTTAACTTAAAACTCCTTTTAAAGAGCCAGCTGTGATGTTTTACAGTTACTTCAAGCAACCTATTAAAAAAGAGAGTTCAGCCAAGTTTTTTATTTTTACAAGTGAAGGACATTTCAAGAACCAAACCTTATAGCATATTGTAGAAAAGATCAAGGTTACTAATAGAATTAAGCTAATCAATTTGTAATTGGCTCTTTGCTAGATAGATTCAAAATTAATTTCAGCTTTGTTCTCCTCACAATCATTCCGACTCTGATTATTGGCCAATTTTATCATACATGCTCTTTGCTCCGATTATTGGCCAATTTTATCATACATGCTCTTTGCTCCGATTATTGGCCAATTTTATCATACATGCTCTTTGCTCCGATTATTGGCCAATTTTATCATACATGCTCTTTGCTCCGATTATTGGCCAATTTTATCATACATGCTCTTTGCTCCGATTATTGGCCAATTTTATCATACATGCTCTTTGCTCCGATTATTGGCCAATTTTATCATACATGCTCTTTGCTCCGATTATTGGCCAATTTTATCATACATGCTCTTTGCTCCGATTATTGGCCAATTTTATCATACATGCTCTTTGCTCCGATTATTGGCCAATTTTATCATACATGCTCTTTGCTCCAACCATTCACAGTGGAGATATATTCCCATCTCTAACAATCTTCACTGCCAGTGCCCCTTTCCTCACTCCTGTAGTGATAACTTCAAACTGTTCATCATGTTACAAACTGCTTGCTCATCCAGTCCTGGAGAACACAAGTAGCTTGTGGGAATCTTGCATAGCCATGTGTTATAAAATATGGAATGGATTTGTAAGAATTGACAGCAGCTGCCCTTTAGCAATGATAAAACATGAAGTATTCATCTGCATGAGCTTAAAGACCATTTATTTCCAAGACAGTGTCTCAAACAATTTTTCTTCCCAAAGACAAACCCACAGCAAGCTGCTGAAAGGAAATAAATGCAGTCCCATCACTTACAATCTCTGAGGCTCATCATCGGGCGGCACGGTGGCACAGTGGTTAGCACTGCTGCCTCACAGCGCCAGATACCCGCGTTCAATTCCCGCCTCAGGCAACTGACTGTGTGGAGTTTGCACGTTCTCCCCGTGTCTGCATGGGTTTCCTCCGGGTCCTCCGGTTTCCTCCCACAGTCCAAAGATGTGCAGGTAAGGTGAATTGGCCATGCTAAATTGCCTGTAGTGTTAGGTAAGGGGTAAATGTAGGGGTATGGGTGGGTTGTGCTTCGGCGGGTCGGTGTGGACTTATTGGGCCGAAGGGCCTGTTTCCACACTGTAATGTAATCTAATCTTCAGATTATTCCCATTTCAAAGTTTGCATTATGAGGGCTACTATTTCAGTGGACATAGAGTCATAGAGATGTACAGAACGGAAACAGACTCTTCGGTCCAACCCGTCCATGCCGACCAGATATCCCAACCCAATCTAGTCCCACCTGCCAGCACCCGGTCCATATCTCTCCCAACCCTTCCTATTCATATACCCATCCAAATGCCTTTTAAATGTTGCATTTGTACCAGCCTCCACCACATCCTCTGGCAGCTCATTAAGATGGCAATATCCATTAAAGGTTTGGCAGAATATTGATGTTAGGGTGCTAGTCAGTGATACTGGCATAAGTAAAAACAACAGAAGCCGAGTTTCTGGAGTCACCTGTAGTAGCTCAACAATGAAGGCCAACAGCTTATTTGGTGTGCACTGCATTCTACATAAAATAACACAGCATTGAGGGCTAGAGGTAAAGAGGAACAAACTGTTACTTATTATTGCTTGTTGTTGCTGGGATCATGGCATATAATGTTGGTGCATACCAAGCCCACCAGGAGACGTGAACGATTGAAGTAAAGTGATCATGAGAAGAATCCATGTTGCAAGTAGAAGTCTGACCACCCGAAGCCTAACCCCCTTGGAAATGGAATGTCTGTCAAAGCCATTCTTGAACGTATACAATGGCCCAGCGTCACTGCTCATTGGGGACTTTCAAACATGAATGAGGCTTTGGGAGAAGGCATTCCTCCTCATTTCCATCTTAAGTAGGATACCCCTTATCTTAAATGGTATCCCATGGTCCTAGATACTTCCCCCAAGGGGAACTATTCTCTCAGCATCCACCCCATCAAGGCCCATTGATTCACTGAGCTCCAAGATTATTTTGATCTGGAGATTATTAATTCCCATGTTGGTATTTTTGGGACACTTTAAAACAAAACATAGACGACTACCTCAATTGATATTTAGCAATTCACATTAATTCACAATTCAGAGACCAATCACAAACCTGCGTGACTCAGAGAAATATCAGAAAGGACCAAGACTGTTACTTTACATTAGCCCTTAATATGATGAATTAGAACATAGAACAGTATAGCACAGGAATGAGCCCACGAGGTTGTACAGAACATGACACCAAATTAAACTAATCTCTTCTATCGGCCCTTGGTGCATTTCCCTCCATTCCTTGCCTCTTCATATGCTTGTCTAAAAATCCCTTAAATGCCCTTATTATATCTGCCTCAATCACCGCCCCCAGCAGTGCGTTCCAGACTCCTACCATGCTCTGTGTAATAAATCTTACACCCCATGTCTCCTCAGCCTCCACTGCTCAAGAGAAAACTACCTGAGATTTTCTAGCCTTCCCTTATAGCTCAAACCCTCTAATTCAGCCAGCATCCTGGTAAACATTTGGAAATGTTGCACCATTTCCAAAGCCTCCAAATCCTTCCTGTAATGTGGTGACCAGAATTGAATGCAATACTCTTAAGCATCACCTAACCAAAGTGTTATAAAACTGCAACATGACATCTTGACTCTTGTACTCAATTCCTCGATCAATAAAGGCAAACATGCCATAAACCTTCCTTACCCCCTGATCTACCTACATGGCCACTTTCAGGGAGCTATGGACTTGAATCTCAAGATCCTTCTGTCCATCTATGCTGTTCAGAGTGCTGCCATTAACTGCAAAAGTTTCCTTAACATTTGATCTCCCAAACTGCAGCATCTCACACTTACCCGGATTAAACTCCATCTGCCATTTCTCCACCTGTATTTGCAACTGATCTATATCCCGCTGCATCCTTTGACAGTCTTCTACACTATCCACAACTCCACAGATCTTTGTATCATCTGCAGACTGACTAACCAGCCCATTTACATTTCTGTCTAAGTCATTTATATATATCATAGATGGCTGAGATCCGAGTATGGATCACTGCAAAACACCACTAGTCATGGACCTCCAACCTGTAAAACACCCTTTCATCATTCTCCTCTGCCTTCCATGGGCAAGCCAATTCTGAATCCAGGCAGCCAAGTCACTTAACCTTCTGGGTGAGCTTATCATGAGCGACTTTGTTGAAAGCTTTCCTGAAATCCATGTAGACAACATCCACTGCTCTACCCTCATTGATCACTTTTGTCACCTCCTCGAAAAATTCAATCAAGTTAGTAAGACATGACCTGCTCTGCACAAAGCCATGCTGACTGTCCTAATTAGACCATGCTTATTCAAGCATGTGCAAATCCTATCCCTAAGAATTCTCTCCATAGCTTCCCAATTATCAATATGAGACTCAGCAATCCATAGTTTCCTGGATTATCGCTGTTTCCCTTCTTGAATAGAGGAACAATATCAGCTACTCACCAGTTCTCTGGGACTTCTCCAGTGACAGCAAGGATACAAAGATCTTGGTCAAGGCCCTAGCAATCTCATCTCTTGCCTGTCTCAGTAACCTGGGATGGATACTGAGGGCTTATCAACTTAATGCTCTTCAAGGGATCCAACAACATAGAGTCATAGACTCATAGAGTCATAGAGTCATAGAGCACGGAAGCAGACCCTTCCATCCAACCAGTGCATGCCGAACATAATGGGTCGAAAGTGAGGACTGCAGTTGCTGGAGATCAGAGTTGAGAGTGTGGTGCTGGAAAAGTACAGCAGGTCAGGCAGCATCCGAGGAGCAGGAGAAACTGAGGAGCAGGAGAGATGAAGGGCTTATGCCAAAAATGTCGATTCTCCTGCTCCTCGGCTGCTGCCTGACCTGCTGTGCTTTTCTCATGTCGAACATAATGTCAAACTAAACTAGTTCCACCTGCCTGCTCCTAGCCTATATCTCTCCAAACCTTTCCTATTCATGTATCTATCCAAATGACTTTTAAATGTTATAATTGTACCCGTATCCACCAGTTTTGCAGGAAGTTCATTCACACACGAACAACCCTCTGTGTAAAACATCTGCCTGTGTTATCCATTTTAAGTTTTTCTCTTCTCACCTTAAAAATGTGGCCCCTAGTCCTGAAATCCCCCAATCTAGCTACCATTAACTCTACCTATACCTTTCATTATTTTATAACCTTCCATGAGATCTTGTTTCAACCTCCTATGTCCCCAGCCTAGCCAACCTTTCTTTATAATTCAAACCTTCCACACCTGGCAACATTCTGGTAAATCTCTTCTGAACCCTCTTCAACTTGATAATAACCTTCCCATAACTGGGCCAACCAGAACTGGTCACAGTATTCCTGAAGACGCCTCACTGATGTCCTGTACAACCTCAGCACAATTTCCCAACTCCTATACATCTCTTTCTTGATCTCAAAATGGCCTAGCACATTAGCATGCTCCACACAAATCCCATTATCCTCCATATCCCTCTCCTGGGTGAATACAGATGCAAAGTACTCATTTAGGATCTCACCCACATCCTCTGTCTCTTAAGCATAAGTTCCCTGTTTTATTGGTGAGTGATGGATGGATGGTATAATGATTCTTGGAAGAATATCACACTTACTTAACACATTATTTGAGTGGCATTTTGGAATTTTAGCATTCGATTTAAGACTTTAGACATCAAGTGCTCCTTGACATGATGGAAAAACATATTGTTTTGCTTTGGGTAAGTAAAATGTAAGAATATAAACCCATAACAAACAGGAGTAGGAATAGCCCAATATGGCCCCTCAGGTTTGCTCTACTAGTCAATCAAATTGTGGCTGATATGACTTCAACACCACTTTCTCACTCCTTTCAGATCCCTTGATCATCCACTAGTCCAGAGATCTATCAATCTCATCCTTGCATTTTCTCAAAAATTGCACATCTACAGCTCCCTGGACTGGAGAATTTCAAACATTCACCACACTCTGTGTGAAGAACATTATCCTAATTTCAGTCTTAAATGGTGGATTCATTATCACAAAGCCAATGACCTTGTCCAAGTTCCCCAGCCAGAGGAAACAATCTCTCAGTGTGGAGCCTATCAAACCCCTTCATTTAATGTTTCAATTAACTTCAGCCTTAATGCTATAAACGAAAGGCAGTACTGGCTCATTTTATTCAATCTCTCCTTAGAGAACTGAACTCTCATCTCAGGAATCAATCTAGCGAACCTTCTCTGCACAAGTTTTAAAACAACCAAATCATTCCTCAGATAACAAATGTAATGCTGTGCTTAGTACTCCAGATATTCACTCATTCTATCATCCACAAAGCAGGAGTCAGGAGTGTAATGGAATACTGCCCACATTCCTGGACAAATTCAGCTCTAACAACGTTTAGAAAGCTCAATACCATCCCTTCACTATTGCTGTACAATGGCAGTGGCATCTAGAATCTGCTCTGAAGTAACTCAGACTCTTGAGCCATCACCTTCCAAGCTTAGGGGCTCAACCACAGAGTAAAATAAGATCAACAGTTGTATGGGAAGACCACCACCTACAGGTTCTCCTCCAAGTTGGGAGTATATGACTGGTCCTTTACTGTATCTGAGTCAAACTCCTGGGACTCCCTCCCTAACAACACTATGCATGTCCCTACACCCCAAGGTCTACAACATTTCCAGAAGTCAGCTTACTAATGAGAGATTGAACTATAAATGCTGGCCTAGCTAGTGACAACCACACCCCACAAATATATGAGATATGTTTGTAAGGTTCTCTTGTACTGGAATGAGATTTCAATTACAGAATTATTTCCTATTAATTGCTTTAAATTTCACCCATGGTTCTAGAGCCCTTTGCTCCTTGATTAGATTAGATGAGATTCCTTACAGTATGGAAACCGGCCCTTTGGCCCAACAGGTCCACTCCAACCCTCCGAAGAGTAACCCACCCAGACCAATGCCCCTACCCTACATTTACACCTGACTAACGCACCCAACACAATAGGACAACTTAGCATCGCCAATTCACCTGACCTGCACATCTTTGGATTGTGGCAGGGAACCAGAGCATCCAGATGAAACCCACGCAGACAAGGGGAGAATGTGCAAACTCCACACAAAGTGATATGTTCATTTTACCATCTATGACACATTTCCTGCACACATTGTTAACAAATTGTCGAAGGTCATAGAGCAGGTTGAAAAAAAGTAATTAAGAAGCCAAATAAGATTTTTGGGCTTTAAAGCTAGAAGCATAGTATATAAAAAGGCAAAGGTTGTGATCAATTTTTCAAAAATCCTACTTCACCCTCAGCTGAAGAATTGTGACTGATCATTCATTTAATATGCATCTGGACAGATGCATGAGTAGGTGGGGAGTAGAGGGATACAGATGCTTAGGAATTGGGTGACAAGTTTAGACTGTAGATTTGGATTGGCTCAGGCTTAGAGGGCCAAAGAGTTTGTTCCTGGACTGTAAACTTTCTTTGTTCTTTGTTCTTTGATCTGGGATATGACCCTTTAGGAATGTGAAGGCATTTGAGGTCATGCAGAAAGCTGGACAACTTGGTTGGGGGGTTTTCATTACTCAGATAGATTGGAGAAGCTGGATCTGTCCTCAATAGAGAAGGTTGAGAGAAGATTGGATTGAGATATTCAAAACCATGAAGAGTCTGCATAGAATAGACAGGGAGAAAATGTCCAATTGTCAGAAGGATCAAGAAATAAAAGAATACTGATTTAACACATTTTGCAAAAGAACTAAAGATGAGATGAGGAAAAACTTTGAAAGGATTAAACGGTTTCAGTTCATCTTATCATTAAAAAGTAAGGTAAAGCAGTAAGGTGCAAGCAGAGAAGAGCAAACAGATAATTAGCAAATGGACTCTAAACAGGATAAAAAATTAGATTACAGCAAACAACCAGGTCAATGAGTTGGTGATAGAAAAGAAGACAGATGTACTGCCTAATAGACAGGATAAAGGGAAGACCTAGATGGATAAGAATAATACCTGCCATATGTCACTTGGAAAATAAATAAATTACATCTGTTTAACAGATGATTATAAATTGACCAGATTAAGGGGAATAGAGATGCAAACTTGTCGGTTTTTCCAGAATTCAGTGTTAGACTGTTTTAATGCTGACTGTCTGAGCGTATGTTTGAATAAACTATTGAAACCTATACCTAAGTCTCCAGATTGTGTGTCAAATTGTGCCACAACATCTTTATGCAGCAAGTGGTTAGGATTTTGAATGCACTGCCTTTGTGTTTGCTGGAAGTCAAGTCGATCATAGCTTCCAAAAGGAAATTGGTTACCTTATCTGATGAGAATTTTGGAGTGCAATGAAGAACGGGCAAGAGAGTGAGACTAGTTGGGTAGCTCTTGCAGATAGCTGACGTAGGCATGACAGGCCTAAGGCCTTTACCTTTGTTGTTACCAATCCATGATTCTATGTTCTGTGTTTTTCCCACTGAGTCCAGAGGTCCCCCACTTGACATTGAACTAAATCCCTGGGAGGTCTTTTTTTGCCCCTCCTGACAGAAATCAGTGCCATGGCAACTGGCTTCCAGGCAGGTTCCAGTCTTGTGTTAACCTAAGTGGTCAATTGTTTGATGCAGTACACAGAAAATAAGAGAAAATTATATCAAATTGTAGTGACATGATAACAAATCAGGAAATTTTAGAGCAAAATTCTGTTAGATATTTGGCACATGAAAACCACTGAATTACATAACATAAGATAATACCTTGTCTCCCATGTCTCACCAGTGCATCTTAATAACATCCTCATTTGGAAAAAAATAATTCTTGGACAAGGTAAAAAGCAGTGAACGTGCCTGTATTCAATGATTTCTGTCTCAGCAGCACCATCTGCTGTTAAAACATTCTATAGCATTCCAGAAAAACAAGGCCGCATCTGTGCCAAGGGCCTATTCAGGTAACTTTGGCTAAAATTACAACTACCAACAGTTTTTTTCTGAAAATAACATTAACTAATACATTGAGAAAACTTGAAGAATTTACATTTTGGCCTCTCCTCCTTCTTGCGAGGGAACAGTTCCCTGAGTGCCAGTGCCTCTCAAATATCTCACACGAGACAGAGCATCAGAAAGCTATTTGCTGACAAGTACCTGATTTAAACTTTACAATAGGACTCGTGGCACAGTTAACAAGAATAGGAAGCTGATTGATTTTTCCCTATCCTGGGCCTCATAAGAAATAGTGGATCATATAACCCCTCATACCTGTTGCGATTCAATAAAATCCTGGATGGTCTTCCCTCAACAGCATTTTCTCAATTGCTCTTCATTTTCACTTGGTTCCTTTCGCTCTTAAAACTCAGTTCATCTCTGTCACATCTACACTCAATGACTGAGCATCATGACCCTCTGGCATAGAGGATTCTAAAGTTTCACAATCTTTTTGGTGAAGGAATTCCTTGTCATTTTATTCCAAACAGCCGGATTTCTTATCCCAAGGCTCTAACCTCCTGTTCCAGACTCAAAAACTATTAAAGAAAGAAGCCTCTCAGCATCTACAGTCAAACCGTCTAAGCAGTTTCTGATGCTTGTAATGTTTAAAGTATCTACAATCGGAAAGATGTTATAGTTAACCAAGGAACAATGTCTAGATTGTGTCCAACGTTCCACACATGCCACACAAGCATCTTGCCAAAGGCTATGACGTATCTACCTCGACACAGCTGACAGACACCAGCTAGAGAGTATGTATAATTAAATTTACACAGCACATGATGCCATCAGAAAATTTGAAGCTCTTCTCTCTATCTAGGTGATATTCCACAAAAGGAATGGAGAGCGCGCATTATATGTCAAAATCGATATTGGTGTAAGTGTAAAAAGCATTTTATATAAAATGTGTTCATAAAGATGGCCCAGTATGGTTGGTCCATGTATTAGTAACTAATTGCTTACAATGGGTCTGACATTCTTTGCATTGCCATAACCCCTTCAAATGTCAATACAGCTCCTCAGGATGAACAACTGACAAGACTGCATCTTTGAAACAGTGGGACCACAATTATTGATGTCCCAGTATGCATAGACCCGTATACTATTACAATCCACAAAGTAACAAACACAGCCTTTGCAATAGCAAAGGTTCCCGTCTGCAACATTGAGACTATACATTCCCTGACCAACCTTTACACAAACAGGTTTCATGCTATTGGCAACATTAAATGTGTGCAGCATTACACATGGAAGGTGGTGCCTCAGCCAGCAACAAAATCTCTTCATCAGCACTGCATTCCCATTCAAGGTACAAAACAGCTTCATCCACAAAGTTATCCATCATATGACTGACATACTTGTGTTTCAGAAAAAGGCAGCATTATATGTGTATGTTTAAATCAAAGATGACTGAACTCTGTACCAAAAAAAATCCACACAATGTTCTTACCCTGGAAAAGCCTTAGCTCATGTTTCCTGGTGTTGTGTTATGTCTCATGAACAGAATGGCAGTATTACTTTAAGAGTGATGTTTACAACATCATCACTACATCATAGTATGTAACCTAAGGGTATGAAACTTTCACACTCCATTATACCTAAGATTGCTTGAAGCATGGCATGCTGTTAGGAACATGTTGCTTGATGCTGTGCTGCAGCAACCTAACAGCTAATGAAAGATAGGTTGAAAAATATAATGTTTGAATATTATAGCAAGCTGTAATAAATGTCTGCTGGATTCTTCAATGCCACAGTATCCACACCTAGCGTCTTATGTTATATCAGATCCGGTTTCCTCCCACCGTCCAAAGATGTGCAGGTCAGGTGAATTGGCCATGCTAAATTGCCCGTAGTGTTAGGTAAGGGGTAAATGTAGGGGTATGGGTGGGTTGCGCTTCGGCGGGTCGGTGTGGACTTGTTGGGCCAAAGGGCCTGTTTCCACACTGTAATGTAATGTAATCTAATCTAATCTATGACATGCATTGCCACATCAGATGAAGTATCTATCCTGTTGAAGACAAACTCACATCATAGCTAACAGTGGAAGTCGCCTACAATAACAACTCCAAAGTCTCAGTAGCAGATACTTGAGAAACTAATTGAAGATAAACCAAACATCAGCTCTGGACATTGGAAAATTCAGATATTAATAGCATCAGTTTCTGTGACAAAAATAGAAATTACTGGAAAAGCTCAGCAGTTCTGGCAGCATCTGTGGACAGAAATCAAAGTTAACTTTTCGGGTTGAGTGACCCTTCCTCAGAACTGTGTTTCTGTGAGTACAGATCTACAGTTTGGTCATTGACCATCAAGCCGGCAGGATGAATTTCCTTTTGATTTGTTTATGCTTTCAGGAGAAAGGAATATTATAAGATCACCTGAATTTAAAATAAACAAAAGTTTCAGTCCAATTTTGAGCTGAAAGCTTATACAGTTGATACGAAAATAAGCATTTCTCACAACAGCTGGTTCTTAAACAAGGAAGACTTTAAATTTGCACTGATATAAAGTCAACAATTTTTATTAATTTTCACATACTTAAAGGTGGAGCCCAATGTGTTTAAGGCTGTATCATTAATAGCTCAATCTCTTTATAAATAGGGAAATATCCAATGATACTTTTACTGAATTATAGCTGTTCAAACAAGTTGGGCCACTCTATTTCATAGATCGAGTGAAAGGCCATCTGAAGAAAAGAGTTCTGAATACCTTGTTTGCCCTTGGCTTCATATTATTCACACATCCCAACGTTCTGTGGAAAATCAGAAAATTCCTGAAAAGACCTGGGACACTCAAAAACCAGCAGAAGATAAAAAAATACTTTCAGAATAAACAAACTCTAACTCATGTCATCCAGACAGTAACTCCAAGAGGCATTTTGTCAGATGATGCCACAGTAAAATGTATAGGTGTCTTTTCCAATTAGGAACTGTCGGAAAGGCTCAATAAATTAACCATGTCCTCCACACCAACTAACATCTTTAGAAAAGATCTGTTGGACCTTAAAATGGTCCATACCACTTGAGAATAGATGCAAGAGTAAAACCATAATGGCTAGTTAGCAACAATTTCATGCTTAGGCCAACACTATTTCTATGTCAGGAAAGCGCAATAAGTTAACAAAATCTCTTACAGACGCTGTTTCTCAAACCTACCCAAAAGCTGTCCAGCTTATCTTGATGCTGGATAGACATATGCAGCAAATACAAGCCTGAAAACACTGGTGACTAAAAAGATGATACAACACCACAAAACTATCTGCAAGGAAAGTGTTAGGTAGCTACACAGAAAAAACACATCAATGAGGGTCAGAGTCAACCAAATGAAAGGCAAACTTCAGAAGATGTCCACGCTCTCCATGTGTTAACCTTACACACTATGTCCAATGGCATAAGGCAAATAGAAGCTTAATGTCATGTCCTGAAAAGGCAGAGAGACGTAGAAAATCTTAAAATTGGCACAGGAGCAAGTGCCAACATATGACTACCATTGAGAAAGATATATACCTCAGCAAGTAGGACTCTATGGTAAAGCCTGGGAGAAACTGTCTCAGTGTATAAGAAATCATTAATTCCAAAGCATTGACAGAATCAGAACTACAGTGCCAATGTGACAGATAGTCTTGGCTTCTAAAAATCTTACACCTCACAGATACCACCAGTTCAGCCATGGCAGAACTACCAGAATGTACAGATCTCATAATTAATGGGATTCAAACCATACCCACCGTGGTGGAACAGCCCACAAATTATGCAATCAAATCAGTCAACAAACTTAAACATCTAAACATAGATTGATTTGATGCAATCCATAATTTTAAGGGAGGTGCAGCACTACATCTTGAAAATGATGCAACCCCCCATTTATTGACTTCCCCTCCAGGAAGTGCAATATGTGTATACAGAAGCTTCAAGTGGTACGGAATGAAATGGAGTGAGATGGCATAATTCAGAAAGTTGCCCAGCACACAGAATGACGTTGTTGCATTGTGTGCATTTTAAAGAAAGATGGCACCATCAGTACAGGCACTTTAAATTTTCCACCTATAAGTTGTCCACAAAATGGACTGAGGCTGGAACAGTCAAAGCTAGATGAAAATCATTGGTACTGGTCTGCCTATTCAGCAGAAATAGCTCAAGAGTTCACAATATTTAGGAAGCCACTCTGTAGGAAGCTGGAGAAGTGATTGCTGGGTCTCTTGTTGAGATATTTGTATCATCGATAGTCACAGGTGAGTTGCCGGAAAACTGGAGGTTGGAAAATGAGGTGCCACTGTTTAAGAAGGGTGGTAAAGACAAGCCAGGGAACTATAGACCGGTGAGCCTGACCTCAGTGGTGGGCAAGTTGTTGGAGGGAATCCTGAGGGACAGGATGTACATGTATTTGGAAAGGCAAGGACTGATTAGGGATAGTTAACATGGCTTTGTGCGTGGGAAATCATGTCTCACAAACTTGATTGAGTATTTTGAAGTAACAAAGAAGATTGATGAGGGCAGAGCAGTAGATGTGATCTATATGGACTTCAGTGAGGCGTTCGACAAGATTCCCCATGGGAGACTGATTAGTAAGATTAGATCTCATGGGATAAAGGCAGAACTAGCCAATTGGATACAGAACAGGCTCAAAGGTAGAAGACAGAGGGTGGTGGTGGAGGGTTGTTTTTCAGACTGGAGGCCTGTGACCAGTGGAGTGCCATAAGGATCGGTGCCGGGCCCTCTACTTTTTGTCATTTACATAAATGATTTGGATGCGAGCATAAGAGGTACAGTTAGTAAGTTTGCAGATGACACCAAAATTGGAGGTATAGTGGACAGCGAAGAGGGTTAACTCAGATTACAACAGGATCTGGACCAGATGGGCCAATGGGCTGAGAAGTGGCAGATGGAGTTTAATTCAGATAAATGCAGGGTGCTGCATTTTGAGAAAGCAAATCTTAGCAGGACTTATACACTTAATGGTAAGGTCCTAGGGAGTGTTGCTGAGCAAAGAGACCTTGGAGTGCAGGTTCATAGCTCCTTGAAAGTGGAGTAGCAGGTAGATAGGATAGTGAAGAAGGCATGCTTTCCTTTATTGGTCAGAGTATTGAGTACAGAGTTTGGGAGGTCATGTTGTGGCTGTACAGGGCATTGGTTAGGCCACTGTTGGAATATTGCATGCAATCCTGGTCTCCTTCCTATCAGAAAGACATTGTGAAACTTGAAAGGGTTCAGAAAAGATTTACAAGGATGTTGCCAGAGTTGGAGGATTTGAATTATAGGGAGAGGCTGAACAGGCTGGGGCTGTTTTCCCTAAAGCGTTGGAGGCTGAGGGGTGACCTTATAGAAGTTTACAAAATTATGAGGGGCATGGATAGGATAAATAGACAAAGTCTTCCCCTGCGGTCGGGGAGTCCAGAACTAGAGGGCATAGGTTTAGGTTGAGAGGGGAAAGATATAAAAGAGACCTAAGGGGCAACTTTTTCACACAGAGTACATGTATGGAATGAGCTGCCAGAGGATGTGGTGGAGGCTGGTACAATTGCAACATTTAAGAGGCATTTGGATGGGTATATGAATAGGAAGGGTTTGGAAGGATATGGGCCGGGTGCTGGCAGGTGGGACTAGATTGGGCTGGGATATCTGGTCGGCATGGACGGGTTGGACCGCAGGGTCTATTTCCATGCTGTACATCTCTATGACTCTATTTGAATAGTTACCAATAGGCTTCCAGTTAACCAATACATTCCAGATTATTGAAAACACGCCTGATTATAGTTTCTATAGGTTATAATATACAAACATACAAATATGCAACAAGATTAGGCCATTCAGTCCCTCGAGCTTGTTCCATCTTCATTAAGATCATGGCTGACCAGATTTTAAATTTTCTTGCCTGATAATCTTTCATCTCAGTTTATTCAGTATCCAGTAAGAGATAATGTCTGAAAACACACTGTCATATACCATTTCAAAAATATTTCAAGTTTGCTTACTAAGTTGGGCGTGATCCACATGACATCCTCATTGTATATGTTTGTATTGTCTTTCAGAATGCATAATACATTCTGTCAAAGAAATGATCAATAAGTGTCAAGCAGCGAAGCAAGAAATTTGCGCTGCAGCCTTTTCATGCAGCCCAATGGATAAGGAATTACCATTCCTCATGCAACGTACGTTCAGATGTCAAGTGTAACTGACATTATTGAGCAACTAATTGTGAGAGCTAGGACATTCTTCTGTAAAGACAGAGGGGAATCAAGATAATACACAATGAGCATGCAGGTAGAGAACAGCACACTGGGTATGGGTGTGAGACGGAAATACAAAAATAAAGGTTTCTAAAATATACAACACTCCCAGGTCATGTGCTACATCATGAAGGAGCAGTAGCCACCTCAGACAAAATTATGGTACATCAACCATGCGTGAACAAAGTGAGGAAGAACACTCTGATGATAATGATTGTCTAGATGATGTTGAATGACAGCAACCAGCAGCAAGACACCAGGTCATCAAACAAGTGCAACCCAAAGCAAAGCATAACTCTCCACAAGGCTGAGTGATCAGGGTAGGCTGGCAAAACTCCAAGATATTACCTTGAAATTTGAAACGTTAATCGTGTAAACATTTTTAACATGTTTACCGACATGAAGCATGGAAGAAGCTGAAAAATATTACATTTTAATCATTAGTAAATGCTAAGAAAATGGCAGTTTCATCTGTTTTCCTGTCACTTTCAGCAAGTGGAAGAAGGCGCTGATATGTTGTTAATGTCATCAAAAATACTGCATGCTTACAGCTTTTGAGTTGTCATCCTTTCTGCTTCTCTGGTAGCACATCAGCAGAGGAAATACTTGTCATATTTGCTCCTCTGTTACCTCAGCTCTCGCTGTGTTAATAAATAGGTCCTTCTAAACAGCTGCATGTTACAGCTTCAGAGATTGAAATTGGAAAATGAAGAAGCTAATTGCCAGATCTGCTCAGAAACTTATGCTCCCATTGCCCTGTCACTTTGCACACAGACCTGGGACCTGCACAACCAACCTAGTCACATGCATCAAGTACAAAAAGCTCTCACAGTGTCACAGAATTTCATGCAAATAATTTCAATATCCCTACACATATTTTTTGACAGCACCGATTTCTTGTGACTACATGACATCATTGACTTGATAGGACAATGGAATAGTTACGCTGTTGTAGAAAGGCTTGTTAAATACTGTCAATATTTAAAATTCAATCCTTTCTTTCTCTTCTGATTTCTTACATACTGCATAGAGCTTCCACTTCATAGGACCAGGAGTGGGCTCATTGAGCCTGCTCCCCAATTGAATTAGTTCAGGCTAGTCTAAAAGACAGGTCGTAGACCACAATATGGCTCACTGAATGTTCCCATGTGTCCCACAAGACCAAACTCCAAAACTTAGGGAAGTGAAGCGAGGTTTTTTTTTAAGGAGCTGCTCCTTCAGTTAGAGGTCATTTCTCTCCATCATTAGTTGCAGATAGGCTCAATACTGAGAAACGCTTCGTGATAGGAAGAGTGCTGATCAGTTTATCATGAGTCGTTTTACTCAGCTCAAGGCTTGGAACAATGGCAGTGTGCAATCTGACAGGGACAGTAGGCTTTCGGGAGGTATTGGCTCAGGGAGTTGAAGAATGAGAGTAGGGCTGCTGGGAGAGGGAGGTAAAAAGGAGAGTGTTTTGCAGCAATATCTCACTCTGAAGCATTTGACAGCTGATGTTGATACCTTTGGAGCCGTCCAAATCTGCACTTCAGTAATATTAATTACTAAACTTCCCAGTGTGTGAGTAAGCATGAGTGAGCGTGCATAGATATGGGTGAGTGAATGAGTGAGTGTGAGTAGACCTGGACGAGTGAATGAGTGAGTGTGAGTAGACGTGGGTGGGTGAATGAGTGAGTGTGAGTAGACCTGGATGAGTGAATGAGTGAGTGTGAGTAGACGTGGGTGGGTGAATGAGTGAGTGTGAGTAGACCTGGATGAGTGAATGAGTGAGTGTGAGTAGACGTGGGTGGGTGAATGAGTGAGTGTGAGTAGACGTGGATGAGTGAATGAGTGAGTGTGAGTAGACGCGGGTGGGTGAATGAGTGAGTGTGAGTATGAACATGGATGAGTGAATGATTGTGAATTAGTGTGGGTGAGCATTTAGGGTGACTGACAGTGTGTGAATGAGTCACTGTGGGTAAGTGAGTGATGATGAGAGAGTGAGCCTGGGTGACGAAATGAATCAGTATTGCAGAGTAAGTGAGTCTGGATGGGTGTGTATACGGATTCGTGAGTGAATGAGTGTGGGAGGGAGTAGGTAAATGAGTGAGCTTGTCTATGTGAGTGAGTCTCATTGAGTAAATAAGTGTTGATGAGAAATTGGGTGTTTCTAAGTGTTTGAATGGGTGAGTGAGTGTGTCTGTGAATGAGTGAATAATAACTGATTGAGTGTGAGTGATTGTAAGGATAAGAGGGTGAGTGGGGATGTGTGAATGAGTGAGGGTGTGATTAAGTGAGGATGAGTGAATGAGGATGAGTAAGCAGGCTGTGGGGAGACTGAGTCAGTTGTTGAGTTTTATTGAGTAGGGATGTAGTTAATGAGTGCTGGGGTGAGTGATTGAGTGTGTGCCTGGTTGGGCGCATGGGGGAATGGGTATGTAAGTGTGTTTGGGTCAATCACATACAAACCCTTTTACCTCTTCCTCCTTCACTAAATTTGCATCCACAAAGCAGGCTATGGAAAAGAAAACCCAAGCTAAAAAATCAACATGTTTCTGACCCTGTCCTGTTAAAACCATCAAGGCAAGCCCATTAGAGGTGAACCAAGGTCAGTATTGGTTAAACACAACTAATTGGGTCACCACCACCTTCCTTAGTGATCAGGACTTGTAGCCTAGTCTTTATCTCTGTCTAACTGTGTTTCTTAGTTAAAAAGACCAAAAAAAATTTTAATTACCTACTTCTGCCACTTGGTCATTTTCATTAATAACTTAGCGAAATTGTCAATTTCATACTTCGGTGTTGTTTTTCCCTGAACTGTGCGCGCGCACACACAGATCAGAAGACCAAAGCACTAATGTACAGGTTGAATTTTTAAATCACATTTTGTTTTGATAAGCCAAGACAGCTGATGGTGGATGTAGATTCAGAGACTGTCTGGCAGAGTCTTGTGTGGACCCATGAAATGTCACGCCTGTACAAGGTCAGGGAAACTTTAAAGAGAAGGATTGTAAAGGAAAGGTCAATGAGAATGACATGCTTGTGTTCTACCTTTCTAGAAATATACAATAAGTGAGTTTAAATCTGACTATAACCCTGATCTTAGTGCCTGATGTACTAATATGTGAACTCGTATCTGTGAAGGTCACAGTTGAAAAACATTAATTAAACATCTCTTCATTGCAGGTAAAGAGAGGCAAAGTCACTATTGGCCTCTAAGTGCTACCAGCCACCATCAAAAGGAAAAAGAACAAAAGAACATCAATCAACCTGCCAAGCTTAGAATCTCAAAGTTGACTGTGTGACTAAGACAAAATATTACTGATATCATCTAACGTGTTAGGGCAGAATGACCAAGTTAATCACTTGACTGCCGGAGTCTACTCCCAATATCAAAGAGTTTATTGATTTTACATCAATGGGAAGAAACTGCTGGGGGTGCAGATATTCTCCATTAAACAAAGGAAAGATGTAAACTTTTATACATTTGCTCCCAGCCCACCTTTGACTAATGTAAAACAATGGTATTATTAATTGATTACATACACATCCAATCAGAGAAATGACGTGGCTGCATGGTCAATGATAGACAACTCCAGGTCTTCCATGACCTCACAAAATATACCAGACATCTTTATCACCCATCCTTGGGCTTTCACAATACACCTTATTCAACCATATTCCAATATTGTTGACTTCTGCAACTGGTATCCAATTCTCCCTGCAAGTAGAATGGGGGCCTCTATATACAATCTAAAGCAGTCTGTCCACAGAAATTCAGTTAAATCTCCTAGTTTGTTGGTTGCATTTGGATTAGATTAGATTCTCTACAGTGTGGAAACAGGCCCTTCGGCCCAACAAATCCACACCATCCCTCCGAAGAGAAACCCGCCCAAACTCATTCCCCTACCCTATATTTACCCCTGACTAACACACCTAACACTGTGGGCAATTTAGCATGGCCAATTCATCTGACCTGCACATCTTTGGATTGTGGGAGGAAACAGGAGCACCCGGAGGAAACCCACGCAGGCACGGGGAGAATGTGCAAACTCCACACAGTCAGGCAGGAATCAAACTCAGGACCCTGGTGCTGTGAGGCAGCAGTGCTAACCACTTAGCCACCGTGCCATCCATTAGACCTTCACTGTACTGATATAGATATAACACGTTGTGATAGTTATCTAAAAAGCCTGAATTAGTGTGGGAACAGCCTTTTTCTTGATCTTTACTAAATAATAAGCATTGAGCCACCTAGTAAAAGGAGCTTCTATCAAGGTTTTTCAAAGCTGACTCTACAGGAATCCAATTAAATCCTTTCACATTGGATACATTAAAACTACTACTGTATGGATATATGATTCGGAGATGTCGCTGTAGGACTGGGGTGTACAAAGTCAAAAATCACACAACACCAGGTTATAGTCCAACAGGTTTAATTGGAAGCACATCAGGTGAAGGAACGATGCCCCGAAAGCTAGTGTGCTTCCAAATGAACCTGTTGGACTATAACCTGGTGTTGTGTGATTTTTAACCTTGTATGGATATAGGTTTGCTCGCTGAGCTGGAAGGTTCATGTGTTTAGGCGTTTCATCCCCATACTAGGTAACATCTTCAGTGAGCCTCCAGATGAAGCATTGCTGATGATTCCTGCTTTCTATTTATTTGCTTGGGTTTCCTTGGGTTGGTGATGCCATTTCCCGTGGTGACGAGCCACCACACTGCAGCACAGAGGAAGTATGCAGAACAGAGGAAAATCACAGGTTTCCAAAAGAATGGATACACAATGAACAAAGTCCACAGATTTCTCAGCAACAAACCCAAACAAGCAGACAAAACATGTCCAGAAACACTAGCCACTCTCCCCTACATCAAAGACATCTCGGAAATGATTGCCAGACTACCCAGACCCCTTGACATCACGGTAGCCCACAAACCCACCAACACACAAAAACAGCTGCTAATGAACTTGAAAGACCCTATACAGACAACAATCAAACTTAATGTAATTTACTAAATACTGGTGCAAGGACTGAAATAAACACTACATTGAACAAACAAGCAGAAAACTAGCCACCAGGATACATGAACATCAACTAGCTACAAAACAACATGCTGCTCTCTCACTAATATCCTTAAATACAGATAAGGAAGGACACCACTTCGACTGGGACACACATCTATTCTAGGACAAGCCAAACAGAGACACACATGAGAATTCCTCGAAGCATGGCATTCCAACTGGAACTCTATCAACAAACACATTGACTTAGACCCGACTTACCACCCCCTGAGAAAAAGGACAGGAAATGACATCAGCACAGGAAATGACATCATCAACCCAAAAAAAACCCTAACCTAGTATGGGGACGGGAAGGGAGGTTATCAGAAATTGGATAACTCAATGTTGACTCCTCTGGGCTGTAGGCTGCCCAGGTGGAAGATGAGGTGCTGTTCCTCCAATTTGCAGTTTGTTTTGTTGTGGCAATGGAAGAGGTCAAGGATGGTCAGGTGAGAAGAAGAGTGCAACGGGGAATTAAAATGGGCTGTGACTGAGAGGTCAGGTTGGCCCCTGTGGGCCTGGCTGTGATGCTTGGTGATGCTTCCCCTAAGTTTACGTTTGGTCTCCCCAATGTGGGGAAGACCACTTTGGGAGCATCTGATGCAGTAAATTTGGTTGAAAGAGAGGCAGGTGAACCTCTGTCTCACCTGGAAGTACTGTTTGAGGCTCTGGATGGAGGTGAGGTGGATTGTATATTGGAAGGTTTTGCATCTATTCCAGTTGCAGGGGAAGGTACCTGTGGCTTTATGGGAGTGGGGGGGGGGGGGGGGAATGGTTTTGAGGTGGGGATTGTCCAAAGGAAGAGTGGCATAAACCAAGGACTATTAAAGGGAACAGTCCTTGCAGAAGGCAGAGAGGGGTGAGGAGGGCAAGATGTTCTAGGTGGTGGGGTCCAGTTGAGTTGGCAGAGGTGTTTAGGAATGATGCATTGGATGCGGAGACTGGTGGATAGTAGGTGAGGACAAGGGGGACTCTGCCTTTATGGGAGTTTGGAGGGAGTGTGTTTAGATCAGTGGAACGAGGAATGAAGGGAGTGTGGTGGAGGGCTGTCTGGATGACAAAGGGAGGAAAGCACATTGTTTGAAATAGTTGGACCTTTGGGATGCTCGTGAATGACATGTCTCCTTGTCTGGGCAGATACAGCAGAGATGGAGGAACTGGGAGAATGGGATGGAGCTCTTGCAGGATACTGGCTGGGAGGAGGTGTAGTCCACGTAGTTGTGAGTGTCTGTGGGCTTGTAGTAAATGTCCATCTGGAGACTGTCGCCAGAGATGGAAATGGAGAGGTCAAGAAAGTGGAGGGAGGTGTCCAAGATGAACCAAGTGAATTTGAGGGTGGGATGGAAATTGTTGATGAAGTTGATGAACTGCTCCAGTTCAGCCTGGGTGCAGGATACTGCACCAATGCAGTCATCAATGTAATGGCGGAATGATTGGGGCACAGTGCCTGTGTAGGTACTGAAGAGGGACTGTTCAACATAGCTGATAAAGAGGCAGGCATAGCTGGGGCCCATCAAGTGCTTGTTGCCACCCCCTAGATTTGGAGGAAATGGGAGGAGTTAAAGGAAAAGTTATTAAGGGTTCGGCAAGGCAGAGGAGGGTATTGACGGAGGGGGCTGAATTCCAGCATCCGCAGTTTTTTTTTGTCTGTAACCGTGAGTTTAAACAATGGCTACATTTTTGATTCTTCTTAATAAGACCCTATTGTGTGATTTCTATGACACACATCATTATCCTAGCTGGTTGGTATGAGTACAAAGGCCGCAATTCCTACTATGTAAATTACTACTTCAGCAAACAACTTTGTTTCACCATTTTTATGTCGACTAAAAATGACAGGCGGCCATTTTATGTTAACGAAAAACCATGGGCAGCCCTAACACTTAAAAGGGAAGGGAAGAATAAGAGTGTCAGTAATGAGGGAAATGTTTATTTCTGGGGAGGAATGTAAAGCAACTGTTATAAACTTTCAGAATGCCAGTAGTCTCCATGTTTAAATTTCTTCCTCAGTTTTTAATTAGTTTTTGCCCTAACGCAATGTAACCTTGCAACATTCAACTATCTACTCAGAGACTGACCCATAAATTTATGATTTAAAACTTTTTTTTAGACTAATAACATTCACATGGACTATCGATAAGAAGTGCCATTTCTTTTTTCTCCCATTTAGAAAATAATAAGCTCATTCTTTTGCAAACACAAGATTGTTTGGTTAAATTGACTCCTTTAAAAGCAGAAAGTTATTTGGTCTGGGAGAAAGATATCCACAGAGGAGTGATCCTTTTTAGACTGGCCTCCCATCTGAAGGGATAGGTAAGTAATGTAGAGAAGCCAGTTCACTCTCCTCGCCACAGGAGCTTAATGATTTGGCTATCCCACCTGGAAAGAGGTTTCGATTTCCAGTGTCGAACTGTGTGAATAAGTGATTCTTGATTCTCCCCAGTGTGGCTGTAAGAAATAGGAATTTTAATAAATGACACTTCTTAGGAAAGCAATTAAATACTTCATAAAAATTGATATGCAGAGCACAAGACTACCTCAATGAAACACTTTTATTTCTCTCTAGAAACGCACATGAAAAGTTCTTAGAAATGTTAGAGTCTTCTAGTTTAAGCTTCTCATTCTGTACGATAGCAGCTTGTGTACACTCTTATCAAGATAAGTGTCTGGTAAATGCCACAGCATTGCACAAGCCATAGAGTGGCCTCGAGATGTGTGATGCCTTTGTCCAGAGGCAGTACTTGTAAGGCAGCTTCCTTCTTCAGATGGAAGATGGACAGAAGATAAGAAGGAAAACCAAGAGAAGAGAAAGATGGGGGAAGGCCCAGGACAGATAGCCTGAGACTTTGGCTAGAAAGAAGGATGATGCCATTGCAAGCAACAGAGATCAACACTCTCTGTGCCAACTGGCCATTCTAACTATGAATCGCTCCAAACTGCTGTGGATTGTAATATAAAAACTGTACGTGTTTAGTGTTTTGATTGTAATGCGGTCAGCCAGCTGGACCTCTTAGAATATGAGTTCCCTGACTGGGTCTGTTAATCTGATCCAATCAGGGAAACCTGGCTGACATAAAAGGATAAATGTCAGGGATATTCATCTGCTGAATGCCTGACTCAGTGAGAGACAGTGCTATTGTCAAAGGCTATGCATTTGTAAATAAAGGATTATTGGTGATGGGATTCCAGCTTTATTTCATTGAGTTTGCTCTGATTTTGATTGTGGCCTGAAATGGGAAAGGAGTTTTAAAACCAAAGATTATGGAAAGAGTTGCTACACTTCTTAAAGAACAAGTTATCCAACCATACTGTTTGCATTATTGTTTGTTCAAGCAATGAGAGAGGCTATTAGAGGTAAGCTGGAGCCTATGGTTGTGTACTAATGGAAATTCAGTCAGCAACAAGTAGCTGATCAACTTTTGTGTTTGAATGTTTGGTTAAAAACCATTGGACTCCAGAAAGGAAGTAGCTGTCTATTCTCTGCAGAAAAAAAAAACTCAAACCTGAAGAAAGCCAGTTTATTTCCCTCATCAGTTGCGAAAAGCTGTTGCGTTTGTCCAATTATTTATAAATGTGAACTAGTCGCTCTGTGACTCTTGCAAGCACACGAAAGTGCCTGAAGAAGGAAGATCTGGAAACAGCAGGACTTGACAGAGCCAAAAGATGTGCAGGTTAGGTGGATTGGCCAGGGAAAATGCAGGGTTATAGGGATAGGGAGGGGGAGGGGCGGATATGAGTGGAATGCTCTTCAGAGGGTCAGTATGGACTCAGTGGGCCAAATGGCCTGCTTCTCTACCAAGGGGACTTTATGACTCTATGAAAAGATTTATCTCGGTTGACAATCAGTGAACTGCCTTCCCAATTTTTGCATCTGCTCATAACACCTATGCTTTTGTGTCTGTCTGTATCTGTGTGTAGGGGAGTTCTATAAGGAGGTTAGAGTTTTGACTAGTAGAATTATACGTCAACACTTTGTAATTGTTTATCGGTAGCTAGGATGTACTTATTTATAACAAATAGGCCTTCCTGTTAGGAACAGAAACCTGCTCCAAGCTTACTGTTAACTTGGGTCTAAAAGGTATATTAGTGAATTTTGTGAACTTGTCTAAAGTATTTAACTTTTGTGATGACTCCTGTCTATAATATTTATAATATATTTCCTCTCGATAATATTTTACTGGATCATATCTAAACTGCTATTCCTTAATAAACTTAAGGTAGGGAATTACTTACAAACAGCTAATAACTTACCCTTAGGTATCTGTGGCTCCTGAATCAAAATTTTAAAGGCCTAGCTTTCATTTTTAGATTATGTCCACTTGTCCTGAGTTTTGTCGCCTGAAAAAATGCCCAGTTGAATTCATTTATTACCTTAAACTAATTGGCCTGGCATTTCTGATCAGTTCTTTTGGTGTTTTCAGAACAATTTGTGCAATATTAACATTGTAAATTGTGTTCAACTCAACTTGAGTTTCTACTATATATTGCACTGTTAGCTACCTAACTCAAGAGACCGCAAGTCAGCTTTGTGAAATGTGCCTTCATAATCAGAAACTTTAAGCCCTAGGAAACTTTAAACTTCATTTTGGAAAGGCAAATCAGGGCAGAACTTGTACACTTAAAGGTCCTGGGGAGTGTTGCTGAACAAAGAGACCTTGGAGTGCAGGTTCATCATTCCTTGAAAGTAGAGTCACAGATAGACAGGACAGTGAAGAAGGCATTTGGTATGCTTGCATCTATTGGTCAGTGCATTGAGTATAACAGTTGGGAGATCATGTACAGGACATTAGTTAGGCCACTATTGGAATACTGTGTGCAATTCTGGTCCACCTGCTATAGGAAGGATGTTGTGAAACTTTAAAGAGTTCAGAAAAGATTTACAAGGATATTGCCAGGCTTGGATGGTTTGAGATATTGGGATAGGCTGATTAAACTGGGGCTATTTTCCCTGGAGTGTCAGAAGCTGAGATATAAGTCTCAAGGAGGTTTATGAAATCATGAGGAGCGTTCATAGGGTAAATTGAAAATGGCTTTTCCCCAGGATAGGGTAGTCCAGAACTAGAGGGCATAGGTTTAAGGTGAGAGGGGAAAGATTTAAAAGGGAGCTAAGGGGTAACTTCTCAATGCAGAGTGTGATGTTTGTATGGAATGAGCTGCCAGAAGAAGTAGTGGAGTCTGGATATCTGGATGGGTATATAAATAGGAAGGGTTTAAGAGGGATATGGTAAAAACAATGACTGCAAATGCTGAAAACCAAATACTGGATTAGTGGTGCTGGAAGAGCACAGCAGTTCAGGCAGCATCCAATGAGCAGCGAAATCGACGTTTCGGGCAAAAGCCCTTCAACAGGAATAAAGGCAGTCAGCCTGAAGCATGGAGAGATAAGCTAGAGACCTCTCCACGCTTCAGGCTCACTGCCTTTATTCCTGATGAAGGGCTTTTGCCCGAAACGTCGATTTCGCTGCTCGTTGGATGCTGCCTGAACTGCTGTGATGTTCCAGCACCAGTAATCCAGTATTAAGAGGGATATGGGCCAACTGCTGGCAAATGAGACCAGATTAGGTTAGGATATCTGGTTGGCATAGACGTGTTGGACCGTAGGGTCTATTTCCATGCTGTACATCTCTGACTCTATGACTCTAGTATCATTCTGCTGCCTCAATATATTATGAATAATTGGATGATTGGAAGTTCTTTGCATTTCTTTCAGCTGTTGCTGTTCTTAACATCCATACAGACATCAGAGCTGCAGAGACGATCTTGTAAGTAATAAAAAGTTCATTTTAACCATGATACAGACTGAGATTAGATTTTTGAAAAATAACAAGGGACAATGGGACTAGATTGGGTTGGGATATCTGGTCGGCATGGATAGGTTGGACTGAAGGGTCTGTTTCCATGCTGTACATCTCTATGACTCTATGACTCTAATTAAATTGTAATAATTAAATTCCATGTCCCTTAAGTAAAATCAGATAAAAAATATTTTCAGTGTAAAGCAATGACTTCTTTAGTGAAGTAAAGTTTGCATTGACAAGAAAAGTGAACATCAAACACTTCCAGAGGTTTTTCCTGCAGAGTGGCTTCAGTGGGTTTTTGATGCAAGAGCAATCATTGATATAACAAAAGAATCATTCATTTTCTCAGTGATGTTGAATTGATAAGAGATTTTAAGCACAAGGCCTAGTGGGATTTTCTCACCGTGCTGGACCAAACTCACCTCTTAACTTTCCAATCCACCCCATGTCATCCGCTAAGTCCAATTCCAACCCCATCTTATGCCATTCCCAGGACAACTTGCCATTCAGCAGATATCACAAAATTCCCCGGCATGCATTTTTCCCACAACATATTCGAAGCCCCTCAAGATCCTGGACAAAATTTGTCAGTGTGATGTTGCCCTTCATGATTCCTGACATTGTCCCAGGCATGACAGACAGGAGAAATCGCTGCATCATTTTGGAGGCAGGGACCTGGAGGTCCTGCTAGATAGTTAGTGCAAACACAGGATCTCCTCTTCTCTCCCAGGACAAGCAGTGGAGACCATGTCAGCCAGATCTGAGGTTCTCAGCCTGAGACAGTGGAGTCTCAGCTGTCTGGAGGAATGCACCTTCTCCACGAAACCAGTGTATTTGCCACCATCTTCTCTCTAATACTTCATACTCAATCTTTCTCTGCTACTCTATCAACTGTCCACTGAGACCCATGCTCCACCATTCTCACTATTACCAAAAAATCAATGCCACCCACTGTTATGTCCCTTAATGTCTGCCTCATTCCAGCTTACAATAGACAGAAAGAGTCAAAGGTGTTGGGCTGCCTGACCTTTGGCTCCTTACTTCTTATGTAGAAAGTATCTGACCATCCTGAATGACCAAGACCAAGCTCCAGGAAGGGTACCAAAGGCTTCCCTTGTCTCACTGTGCCAGGACACCTTGACCAAAGACTTTCCAGCTTGATGGAGGCGTGCTGTCAACCAATGATAAGCTTCCTGGCTTTGTGTCTGAGCTAAATGGCACTGCAAGACAGCAGTGATAATGAGGCTGGTATCGCTGGCTGGGGACGCAAAGCACAAATATGCAAGGCAAGGATGCTGTGAGTGTCCTGGTAGGCTCAGAGTGAGTCAGCACTCTGACAGAGAGAGAAGAGGCTGGGGATGAATGTACTAGTCCATAAGTTGGTGTGAGTCCCCAAATGTGCAGTGTCCTGGTTATATCATTGTAATGGGAGCTGCTGCCACAGCCTGAGGTGTAAGCAAGGAAGTACAGAAGCATCCTGTAAGTGAATCAGAGATGTGCCTTGAGGGGGGTCCTGGAGGCTGGTACATGTCAGATGTCAATGTCCATGGAGCATGCTCTGAGATGTTAGTGCCCAATGTTCACCCTATGGTTCTTTGGAAAAACTGGCAAGCTGAATTCACCAAGTGCCTGCTCTGATTCCCACATTAAGTGTTGGTAAGTTAGGAAGCTGGATATTAGAATGGTGTGTTGGGCCAAGCTATAATCCCCCTTAACTGGCTGCTTGCTGCTGCCTTGCGAAAACTTTGCTGCTTGCAAAATAATAGCTAGAATTGGTGTTCTTGATGTCAAGATTAGCCTTGCTGGTCTTCTTGTCTGAATCTGCCACAGATCTCAGTATGGCCTAAATTCTCAGACCCCTATAAGATTCCACTTATCATCTTTAATGTAGCAATTAGTTCCGGAACTTTATCCATGCCCATTACCCCAGCTACCAGGGAGCAAAGATGGCATGGTGTACTGAAGCTAACAGAGTTATTGTTTCAAGTCCACTGACCATTCTTCAGAAAATCTGTTCTGATGAAGAGTCACCAGACTCAATACATTGACTCTACTTTCTCCTCCCAGATGCTACCAGACTTGCTAAGCTCCTCCAGCAATTTCTGGGTTTGTTTCAGATCTCTAGTATCTGAAGTTCTTTGAATTATATTACCTCCAGCTTAAACCTAGTTGGCATGTTGAAGAACTATTTTCAGAGGCATTATTTACTGTCCTTTGGTCATGTAAAGGAATCTTCGTCTGATTTGACTGGCCAAAGCTTGGATTGTATACTGTAATTTTACAATGAAGTCTGCAATGGTAATGCCCCAGCTGCAGCTTCTGTTGCCTTACCTAATGCTGACTCTAGCATTAGTGCAGCTGGTTTGCAGGATTCCTTACTCATCCATAGGAATATATGTATGTTTTTGGTCCCCTACCATGATATTTTGCTAACAGTAATGTGTTGAAGTGCTAGAAGGCCCCAAGATGGATGGAGAATGTACATTATCACTGCTTGAACAAGGATCAGAGAGTCAGGGACAGAAGATAAAGTGTCAAACGTGATACTGACAGAGTCACATCCACAATCAACTGATATAATGCCTTCCAATGTGAACTGTGATATCTTCAAACACTAAGCCAATTTAATAGCCACAAGATAATTATAAAACAAATAGAGTGGCACAGCCCAACACAAACGCACAGCATTAAGTTGAAGGAACTCCAGAACTACCCATTCCCTTCCTGTGCTTCTGATGAGATGTCTCTGCCAGAGGCCACATTTATACATGGATTACTGCTCAGCTTGAATAGAATGGTGCACTGTTGGTGCACTCAGTATCCCTCGCCCAGCCATTCACCTACTGAAGCCAGCTATTATTGTGTCATTGGGTGTAGTACTCAGTACCTCATTCACTCCGGTTATATTCTCCAAGCTGCCTACCTGAACTCATCCTTACTGATACTGTATTCTGCATTCTCTTGGCAGCTCTGAGAGCCGAGAACCTTTTATATCCAATTGGTGAGAAGTTGTAACTGTTATCAATCTCGGTGCGATCAAAGGAGAGCAGCTGGTGCACCCATTTGTAGTGAACACTTGCTTTCCCATCTCTGTGAGGCTGGATTCAAAGCAATTCAATTAATACTGTAATATAAATTACTACCCCTCCAAAGGCAAGCAGTCATGATTCAAGGTCCATATCTACCCTTGTGTGCTCACAGGAGCTAACTGGCCATCTCCTTCTGCCCCAGAACCTGCAAAATTGTTTCTCTGATGCCACACCTGATGACATTGCCTGATGATTCACACATTGAGGATGTTGAGGGCTGGTGTGAGACCCCAAAGCTCCAGAAAGTAGTGGTGTGTGTCTGTAATGAGAAAAGAGAGAAGTATATGACAAGATTGGGTGCAGTTTAGCACATTATCACCATGTAGCAGCACATGGCAGAATTTGCAAAAAAAAACACACAAATACTGTTTTACATCACTCAAAAAGAATTGCAACTAGAATTACACAGTTCTGTAATGGTTTCCTTCGTTCCTGCCATTCTGTCATTCTTACTGGATAGAACCTTTCAAGAATGGTTTATTTTTGTCTGTACCTTTGAAGGGAATGCTATGTTCGACCTGTTAAATCCCTCACCATCTGGGGGTGAACTATGAAAGCAACATAAGATCTGCTGATAGAAAATCAGCTCCCACATTTTCAGCATTTTTATTTCCCATGGCTCGGAAAATATTGCCAGGATTTTCAATTTCAAACCAACAATAGGATCAGGAAACCAGCCTCTAAAAAGTGTTTGAACCATGGTTCTGGGAAACTCATTTGGAATAAGATCAGATTATTGAAAAAGCAGCTGTCAATTCTCTGTGAACTTGCATTGGCCAGCTACTTCCTTGCTGTGTCTTGGGTTCAGTTTGTGTGTGTGATTTGTTTTCCCAAAACAGCAGATTGAACTGGAAAATACATTGTGCTGATATTTTAAGCATCAGAATTTATGGCCTAACACAGAGTTGACCTGAATGTAAAACAGCTCTCTAATATGAGACATGTATTTACTATTTAATGCATGGCTTTTCATACGTATCCATTTAGGGTGGTAATTAAACAGTATTTTTGGGGCAGCACGGTGGCTAAGTGGTTAGCACTGCTACCTCACTGCACCAGGGATTCCAGCCTTGGGGTACTGTCTGTGTGGAGTTTGTACATTCTCCCTGTGTCTGCGTGGGTTTCCTCCACAATCCAAAGATGGGTAGGTTAGGTGAATTGGCCATGCTAAATTACCCATAGTGTTCAGGGATATGTGGGTCAGGTGCATTAATCAGGGGTAAATGTAGAGTAATAGGGAATGTGTTTGGGTGGGATACTTTTCAGAAGGTGGGTGTGGAGTTGTTGGACCGAAGGGTCTGTTTCTCCACTGTCGGGATTCTATGATTTTGTGGTCTGTGTCGCACAAAAGCATACCCTAGCTCCAATCTGCCTGCTGTTACACATGTTGACCTAAAGAGGTCACCAAGAGCATGTTTTTACTCGGATAAATTGCTGAATCGTATGGAAGAATATAATTAGCCAGTTTTTCACATTGCCTTCAATAGGGTGTCCTATTACAGTAGTCAAATAAGAGAGGTCAAGCCATAGACATAAAGCAGAGAGGAATAACAAGACGGATCCCCGTTGTTAGTGGTTTTAAGTATGAGGGAACAGTGAGGAGGGAGTAGCTACCCATGCTTCTAAAGAAGATGAAAACAGAAACTGCTGGAGATACTCAGCAGGGCTGGTGGCGTCTGTGGAGAGAAAGCAGAGTTAACATTTCTAGTCCAATGACCCTCCTTCATAATTGCTCTGCTGAGGTGATGCATTCCGGGTAGTCAAATATAAGAGGAAAGTATACAGTAAATGGCAGGTCTCCTTAGGAGCATTGATACACAGAGGGATGTTGAGGTTCAAATCCACAGCTCCCTGAAAGTGACAACACAAATGGATAAAGTGGTAAAGGCGGCACACAGCATGCTTGCCTTCATCAAGCAGGGCATTGAGTTGCCAAGTCATGTTGCAGCTGTATAAAAGTTTAGTTAGCTACATTTGAAGTAGTGCGTGCAGTTATGGTCACCACTTTAAGGGAAGGATGTGGAGGCTTTGAGAGAGTACAGAAGGGGTTTACCGGGATGTTGTTGGTTTGGAGTTTATTAACTATAAGGAGAGGTTGGACAAACTTGGATTGTTTTTGCTAGAGCTGAGGGGGTACCCACTAGAAGTGGGCGGCACGGTGGCACAGTGGTTAGCACTGCTGCCTCACAGCGCCTGAGACCTGGGTTCAATTCCCGCCTCAGGCGACTGACTGTGTGGAGTTTGCACGTTCTCCCCGTGTCTGCGTGGGTTTCCTCCGGGTGCTCCGGTTTCCTCCCACAGTCCAAAGATGTGCAGGCCAGGTGAATTGGCTATGCTAAATTGCCCATAGTGTTAGGTAAGGGGTGGATGTAGATGTAGGGGTATGGGTGGGTTACGCTTCGGCGGGACGGTGTGGACTTGTTGGGCCGAAGGGCCTGTTTCCACACTGTAAGTAATCTAATCTAATCTAAAAAGTATATAAAATTACGAGAGGCACAGATAGGATGGATACTCAGAATCTCTTTCCTTGGGTGGAAATGTCAAATATCAGGGGGCATAGGTTTAAGGCGGGGTGAGGCGCAGGTTTAAAGGAGATGTGTGAGACAAGGTTTTTTTTGTGAGGGATACAGGCAGGTCCAGGCAGGTGGGAAGGATTATGATTGGCATGGACATGCTAGGCCGAAGGGCCTATTCCTACGCTGTACTGTTCTATGTACAGAGACACACCAGTGGAATGCAATGTGTTGTTTTGGCACTTAAATCACAGTGTAAAACCCACCGGACATGTGCAGGTATAAATGTAATATATGAATCCAGGAAACTGCACAGAGTTTGATCAATTCCATTAGAAGAAAAAGAAACAGAAATATCTGAAGTGTGAAAGGTCAAAGTTTAAATTAGTTAATGGGAAATTAGTAATCCATTTCCAGAGAGGTGAGTTTTAAAACACTTCTATGCTTCAAATTAAAAATGACATTTGTATTTTCCTCAGACAACTGGCCAATGCTTCTCTAAAAATTACTTGACAGCCCTTTGTCGATCTCCACTGCTCCACTTCATTGGTGCAATCCACGCTGTCTGAACTCAGTTTGTAAAGATGGCTTTACCAGAGCCAATGGGCTGGAGATTCTCCACTTTTTCATGTCTCGGTTTCTGGAGGCGGGGCATGATCAGCCAATGGGACGGTGAGACATTGTGCAACAAGGATGGCCCGGGCAACGCAATCCATAACTTTCCAGTGGAAGTCAGTTGAACAACCTGAAGAATGGTGAACTTTTCAGTGTGGACCTTTGACACATATTTTAAAGCAGATTAAAATAATAATTAAAAACCTAGATCAATTGTTAAAAGAATACCTATCGCAACCTGGTCCTAAATGGGTTTTGACAGCAGAGAGTTGGAAACAGTAAACATTTATTAAGTACTTGCACTGCTTCCCAGGTATGTTCCAGAAAGACTCCATTAGAATATTCTACTAATGACGCATTCAAACTATCAGTGTAACTGCTATTAACCCTTTATACAACACTTACACTCCAGTCATAGAAGCCATCAGCACAGATAAAGGCCCTTTGGCCCATCAAATCTGTGCCAGTCAAAAACTTTCCTAATCCCTTTTTCAAGCACCTTGCCCATAGCCTCATAATTAATCATGCCATTTTAGAATTTCCACACCCCTAATCAAAAAAAAACTGTTTCTGGTAATTTAATAAATTTAATAATGAGATTAAAGTTATACCTAGTTGGGTTTTAGAGAAAATAGGTCAGACATAACACGTTCAATTAAGAAAGTACAAATTAAACTCAGCAAAGGACACATATTAGGAGTGCTTCTCATGATAAAGTGCTCTATGAGGTGAATGACAAAATTGAATAAATGAAGGAAAAATACATTTAAATAGAAATAGTTTGGACCATTACAGTCAAACACACTTTTGACAACACAAGTCATTTCTAATTACTGCCAAACCTCAGCCAATGAAAATTAACATATAAGAAGGGAATCCTTCAGATTTTAATTACTGTTGAAGAGTTTTAAAATATTACATTATTTACAAAACTTTGTCTTTTTAAATCCTATCCTCTTCGAGATTTTATGTCTGCATCTGATTAAGGAGACTGATACTTTCTCGCTCTGACTCAACACCGCTCTGAAGACCAAGAATAATTAATAAACGTACAGTTGCTCATGTAGGTTCCAAAGAGAGTGCTATGCCAGTTCAGTAATTTGGAAAAATTGCGATGCAAAGCTCACTGAACCTGACAGGACAAAAGTAAATTTATACCACCAGCAGGTGGCACTAGTTTGTTGGTAATTGTAAATTCTGCTCCATAGAAGTATCATTCAGTCTTCAGTGGCATTAAGCAAATTACAATGATTGTAATTACCTTAAAGATATTTAGATTGTTGTGAGTATCCTTTTCAAGGAAATGTACATATGTAGTTTGTTCCTGTAAAACATAGAAAGTAGACTACTGCACTTTTCCAAACTTTTTTTATGTCTGACCCAACCTCTTTATGCGAACCGTTGCTTGTAAAAAAGCAAAGCAAGACATAAATGCAAACTGGACTTGACGGGATGACTAAAAACATTTTTATTTTGGTCCTTCTGTGTAATGCAACATCGCAAGGTATGTTATAAACAAATCATAACAAGCCACTTAAGCAAATATTACATCACATGACCACAAGGTCAAAGACATAAGCTTAAAATAAATATCTTAAAAAGGAGAAAAGTGAGTTGCAAAAGTAGACACGCATTGGAAGGGAATTTCTGAGCTTGAGGCTTGGGCAGTGATGGTGCTAATAATGATGGAACAATAATAATTGAAGATGCACAAGAGACCAGAATTCAAAAGACCAGAGATACCCTGGAGGGCCAGAGGAGGTGCTGTGGAGCAGAATGTGAGTGACTGGCCAAGACAGCATTGGAATATTCATTTATAGAGGTAATGACAACAGGCTTCAGCTGCAGTGAGCTGAAACAGAGTCTGTTAATCTGCCCAAAAATTATTTACTTCATTAACAAATCACATTTTTGTTGTACTCCACCTCCTCACCCTCTGAATTCCTGATGAAGGGCTTCTGCCTGAAATGTCAATTTTTCTGCTTCTCGTTTGCTGCTGACCTGCTGTGCTTTTCCAGCACCACTCTAATCTTGACTCTGATCTCCAGTATCTGCAGTATTCATGTTCGCCTCTGAATTCATGTCAGACCCTTCTGATTCAGACCAGTAAATCGCTGTGAGTGAGCTTGTGCCTGTGAAATATTCTATACCAACACGATACGGAATGAACTTGGTCCCCAAACTTGGTTGACTACCTAAAAACCACATATCCCACCCACGCTTGTGAACTTGATTGGGCTGCTGGATTCAGTTCGCTGAGGTCCATCATCAGGTACACTCAGGGTCTTCGTGGTGTGAAAGTGGGTCTCACATGGAGTCTTCACCAGCTGAGTCTTCACTGAGTGAATGACCACCAGTTGTCACTTCTGACATGTCCTCTGGCTTCAACCAATAGGGTCACAGGGCAGGGGTCACAGCACCCAATGAATTTGGACCAGGTCATTCCAGGTGTACCAATCCTTTTATGATATTAAGATATGATTACTCCATGCTGCCAACAAGTGTGGCTGAAACTAAAGGACATACAAACATAATGTCTTCCTATTGTCCTGAGTACCTTTTAATGAGTTTCAGATGATAACAACTCTCCCATTGTTAAGGTCAAAGTTCTCTGTTCAATATGCAAGACTGGCCTGGGCTGTCCTTGATGGCTTTTAACCTGTGGTAACCTTGGCCTCTTTGCATTCCATCAGGCCTTGCTTATAGGACCTTTACGTGGGTCCTAGTTACTTAGGCCATTGTCCATTTGTTCTCAAACTGCCTGGCTGTGTCTTTATTTCTGTCAGAGGAGTGATAGGGACACGTGCATCCACTGGAGAACGATATGAATAGTCCAGTGAGATGGTCAGCACATCTTCACATTCATCTGATAGTCAATCCAGGCCAAAAGAGGTCGTTGGCTGGTAGAAGCCAATGTTGATCTGTTCTGTCTAAAGAGATTGTGATCATTGTTGACAAAGTTCGATCAAGATCGAAGATGAATCAAAAATTTCAAAACTCAGGCAACTGTTCAAAATATTTGCTTACAATGCAGTTAGCAGGACAATGCAGCCCAGCCATGTAATGGTGATTACCATATTTGTGCACATCAATCTTCTGAACTGCATGAATATCTTTCCCTTTCTAAAGGGAAGCAAGGAGGAATTTGGCGGACAAAGAAACATAGGCCTCTATGTCCTCAATGAAGCAAGATCAGTGTGAGCTTCTCTCTGGGGATGCAAAAAAAAAACATTAACCGTGATCTGAAGTTTACCTGGGACATATGAATCAAAGGCTAGAATTCAATGACCTTTCCATATATAGCAGTTTATTCATCTGTTTGTTGTCTTCTTAATATAGCATCATGCTGCTGCCAATTGTACACAGAAGCACTCAAACCTGATCTTTTTTTGGCTTTCGAGTGAGTGCAGACAGGGTCCAGTATCAAGTGAATCAGTGACACTGTTGCCCCAGTCTTCAATTTTGTTGAGGTCTCTCTAGAGATTCAGAGGTTTTGACTGAGGTAAGATGTTCTTGATAACTCTGCGCACTTCTAGTCAACTGTTATGAAGCCCCAGTAACAATTTAAAAAGTAGCATTCAGGGATGTGGGCTTCACTGCTAAGACAATTACTGCTGTGGGCATTTGCTCAAGTGGGCAGCCTCAGCTCTTCACTTTACCCCTTTCATAACGCTAGCTGGGATCCCCATTGAATAGTTTGCAGACCTATGCCAACATGCATGAATATCACAACTGGATTCTTGATGTTTTTGACAGATGAGGGCTGGGAACTATACATGTAAACTAATGAACATTGATGACATGATTGACATTACTTACAGAGACATGGCTTCACAGGTCACCATTAGAATCTTCTTCCCTCAGGTCTCAATTCCATGTGATGTGACATTGTCTAACATAACCACTAATAATGCACTCTAGTTATTTACCCTCTGTGCTACATAAAGAATCGTCAGCTCGATCAGGATCAGGTTCATGATTTGCTTATTGTCCATGATGTTTGTGGAGAGAAAATGCTTGTATCAGTGAAATTGAATAGAGTTGTTTGTTTCTTCCAAGAACAAAGAAATTAAACAATTTTGGCCTGAAAATCTTTGTCTGAAAGAACTCCTGTTTTCTTTCTGCTAAAAGCTGTATGTCAGATTAAATATTTTGCATGGAAAATAACTAGTCTTAAGCATTATTTTTAACTTTTTGCCTTCAAAACAGAAGAGAAAAGAAACCTTATAGCACCAAACTATTTCAATAATACTTAAATGTTGCCCTGTTGTCAAACATTGGAATCCTGGACACTGACAGCAATGCACAGCACACTACCAAGAAATTAATTGCATAGAGTCACTGAAGGGTCTCTGGAAGCAAGTTGCTTTAAATACGGTTACTTTTTTGGTTCTATGTATAATCTCAGATATCATTGTCATTCCAACTAGAGGTATTCATGGCCCCCAGAGATTGGAGCATGCCTTAAAATGCCAGGCAGTGCACAGCAAAATACCACAAGGTTTAACGGATAAAGTCTGTTCTGTAATCTTGCACAAAATGGGGTTGACACTGCCTAAGCCAGCGTAGTGGTTATAACAAGGTCAGCCAGGTGGATCTCACAGAATATGAGTTCCCCAATTGGGGCTGTTAATCTTGTCAAATCAGAGAGCCCTGGCTGACAGATATAAACTGGAGTGTCAGACATCCCTTAAAAAAAAGAAAAAACACACAAACAGAAGTGCCAGAGCTTTTTTTTTCACTCTGAGAGCTGGCTCTGAGGGAGCTGGATCAGTGTCAAGTTCCGTGCACATGTAAATAAAGGGTGACTTGGTGACAGGATACCTGCCTCTGTGGATTTATTTCACCCATAGCCTCATGACAATGCAAATAATTTAGCTTGCTTCATATTTCAAGCAATCTATAATTTACTATTGGTACCAGAATGAGTAGACTAAAATGTTCAACACCACCCCAACCACGGAACAATGTTTTAAGAATTTTAAAAAATTACAGGAGGTAAATAGACACAATTTCATACTTAGCCTTTGGAGCAGCCTGAATTAACAGGAAAATAAATACAGAACAGAATGTAGACAAATGCCAGAGGCATAGAAAAATACAAAGGAGCGTCAGGTCCAGGTAGTGGGTTTTGGGGGTGGGGGAGAGGAGGGGGGTTCAACTCTGCTGACTGTCTGCCCCTCTTCCACAGTTATGTTTGAGCCAGGGTATCCTTAGAAGGGAGCATGCCGTGTCCACCAATTCTCTGGATGTCTTTAGGGAGAGGCAGGCATAGCGGGGAGGTGGATTGCTTTATTTCCCCCTCCAATTCTATTTTAATTTAATCCCTACCCTCCCCCTTCACTTTCTTCACATAAGTATTGCCCTTATCGGGCTTTGCTTGTTAATGGTTCACTGGACGCAAGAGTGTTTTTACTGGTGGTGGAAATATTGGATGAAGTTGTTACACAGTGGTTCTTTTTTACTGAATCACTGCATACACACACAAACATAGGGCATGTGGGAAAAAAATAAGCACAACTGCTGTACAATGCTTAAAAAAAAGAGCAAAATGAATTAAAAAATAATAAACAGGAGTGTCAAGCATCCTGACACTCTGAGAGCTGGCTGAGGGAGCTGGATCAGTGTCAAACATACTACGCATGTAAATAAAGGGTGACTTGGTGATGAGATCCCAGCCTCTGTGGAGCTATTTCAGCCAGTAATTGTTACCACTCCCTAAGTGCCCTTGAGAAAGTAAACAACTCCCTTGAATCACTGCATTCGATGTAGTATAATACATGTATAGTGCTGTTAGGAAGGGAATCCCAGATTGACAGAGCATCCGTGAAGAAACAATGGATTTGGAAGGGGCTGTTGAATGAGTCTTAGTGAGTTCCTGCAGAGCATCCCGTTGGAACACCTATATTAACGCCCTGGAACTGAAGTGACTGACCTCCAACAACCACCACCATAATCACTTGGCTGTATAGAAATTGAAAACTGTTGAAAAATAGAGCTATGTCAAAGCTTTGCAACTTGACCTCATCAAGCCAGAATCAAATAAATCTCAAAGAGAAAGGCAATTCATATTGTAATAGAAGAGGGTGCTGATTGTTTGGCAAGTGAACTTTGGATTGCTAAAGCCATTACCTTGGAGAATGCACGAGGGAACAATTAACACCTAACTTTTGTTTCTTAGTACCAGCAGGATTATTTAGTAAATGCGGAAGCACATCTAATTTTCAACACAATGTTTCAGATTTTGCAAGTGTGGCCTGGTTGAGTTAGATCAGTATATAGCCTGTTATGGGTAGTTGAATGGATATGCTGTTTGATGCAATCCACCAATCATTGGGATGTACAGCCTGCATTTCTGGGATCATACCAGTCTCAAACTTCATACACCAGTAGCAGGCAAAGTGTCTTTTGGTTTGATAGCAGTGTCCTGTTACTGGATAATACTTTGTGTTGCATAGTAGTACCATAAACTTCTAGCTTCACTCATTGTTTGAACTAACTTCCTGGTTACCTTCCTTCTGAGGTACACTGGGCAATTTTAATGATTGGAAATAGCAGCCTTACACCCATGCATGAGCTTGTGCAATATACAGCAATCTGACCATGATGCATACTATCCCACAGAATGGTTTTGATGTGTCTTATTTCAGCTGCAGACCTGCATGATGAGCAAGTGGCTTGGGGCCTAGTTAAGATATCACGAGTAAAGGTAATCTTACAGTGCATGATACTTTAGCAATCCTAATGCAAAAGGCATTAGTGAGGGTGGATGTGCAGTGGATGGCAGCAGAGAACAATTCAGTCGAAATCTCAACTATCACGTTAAGAAAAAGGAATTTGCTTGATTGCTCCATTTTGAAGATGAATTTAATGGGCTCCATTCTGCATTCAAAGTGAGTAAGGAAATTCTTGCTCTGTTTGAATATGTGGCTAAATGTAAATATTTCATCTATTTATTAGAAATATGTAAGGGGTGGGAGGGTGGGGGTTGCTGCATAAAAGAGACACTTCCTGTGGAAACCAAAGATGATGTTCTTTAGAGCTGTTGTTAGAGGAGCTCCCATGGCGACACTACCTATTTGGCAGAACATGATATCATTAAAATTGAACTCAGCTACACAAGTTCAATGAAAACAAATTCAGAGAAAGTTGGAATGTCTATGTCACCAGGTTGTGGTCTATGACTTGTTTGAGCAGCAACACCTCTACCAATCCACATGCTACCCAATCAAAACCCACTTTGCATGCTTTACAAATTGTTGTAATTCGCTATAAGTGTCATCCTATCATTGAAGAAGACTGAGAGGTGATCTTATTGAAGCATACTAGATCCTCAAGGAAATTGCTGTGGACTGCTCAAAGGATGCTTAGAGGGAGAGATCAAAACTAGAGGGGTTGTTTAAAAATTGAATTGAACTGAATTGAATTGAATTGTATTGTGTTATATTGAATTGAATTGTATTGAATTGAATTGAATTGAATTATATTGTATTGTATTGAATTGAATTGAATTGTATTGTATTATATTGAATTGAATTGTATTGAATTGAATTGAATTGAATTGTATTGTATTGAATTGAATTGAATTGAATTGAATTGAATTTAGTTTAATTTATTGTCACATGTACCAAGGCACAGTGAAAAGCTTTGTCTTGTGAGCAGTACAAGCAGATCACAAAGTAGCATAGGTAAGTAAATAATAGGTAAGCAGCGGCAAAAACAAAAGCAAAGGTACAGGTGAATGTTAAGAGTTTAAGACAGAGATGAGGAAGAATTTTTCCCTGAGGATTACAAGTCTTTGGATAGCCCTTTCTCAGGGAACAGTTAAGACAGTATTAATGTCTAAAGCAGATGTAGACAGATACTTGACATTAAGAGAGTCAAAAGGGTATTGGCGGTAGGCAGGAATCTGAATTGGAGTCTTCAATAAAATGTGCCATGATCTTATTGAATTGCAGGATAGGCCAGAGGGGCCAAATAACCAACTTCTGTATCTAATTTGCAGGTTTGTACATCCTGATGAGTGCAAGATGAAAGGCTTTGATAATGTGACAACCACAACCATCTGCTGCAGAATTCTCCCCCAATTCCAGTTTTGCTGGGCAGCTGTGAATCCTGCCTTGTGACCAATAGCAGTCACTGTTGAATTTTGAGGAAAAATTCCTATTTTCGGCTTCCACAGAGGTGTGAGAGTTGCTCCTTAAAGAGGCAGAGAACATAGTCAATGACAATGGAAGAGTTAAATGTAGAATAGTGCCTTATGTATGAATGTTAATTTGTAGCTAAATTATGGGAAAAGGGTATGGGGGAACACAAGAAAATAACTTAGGAAATATTTTTCACAGTGAGGGCAATGATATTTGGAAAAAGCCTTCAGGCAGAGTAAAAAAAACTAAAACTCTGGAACTATTTCAAAACTAATGGGAAACTACAATGGGAGATTTTGCTGATGAGTTGAAATGTTCTTGTTCTTTGTCCAGCGACAGGGGGTGGCAGTTTCTGGACTGGATGACATTAGAACACATGCAGCCAACTTGGGGATCATATGAAGTTTAAGTTTGAATGTGATGCCACAAACAGCTTCTCCAACTGGAAGCCAGCTTGATTGACAGGGTTAGTTTCCAGAGTTAAAAAGTGTGGCGCTGGAAAAGCATAGCTGGTCAGGCAGCATCCGAGGAGCAGGCAAGTCAACTTTCAAGCATAAGATCTTCATGAGGAACCTGAGTTTCTCCTAGGCTTAGTTTCCAGTCAGGAGGGAACAACAGGGACAAGTAAGTGCTCCCACTAGCAACCACTCCAACCACAGTGCTCAGATCCCAAAGGTGGAGTTAATCCTGGGATCAGATCCTCACGTGGGGGAGGTTGGCCTACACACTGAAACTCCCACAGGACATTAATTACTCCATTTCAGAGATTGGAAGATGGAGAGCTGTGAGACAAAGGTTGAGATTGGAGTCTGAGGAGTGGATTCAGAAGCTTGAAGGGTTAAAACTTGGAACTGGGCTGAGGACAGGGAGGGAAGTGGGGAGGAGTTGCATTGCTGGTCAGGGATGATATCACAGCTGTGCTAAAGGAGGAATCTATGGAGGGCTTGAGCTGTGAGGCATTATGGGTAGAGCTGAGAAATAAGAAGGGTGCAGTTACATTGTTGGGGCTGTACTAAAGGCCTCCCAACAGTGAGCATGAGTAGAAAAATAATTGGTAAACAGATCATGGAAAGATGTAGAGGCAACAGGGTGGTAGTGATGGCAGATTTTACTTTTCCCAACATTGACTGGGATACACTCAGTATCAGAGGTCTGGATGGGGCAGAATTTGTAAGATTAGATTACATTACATTACAGTGTGGAAACAGGCCCTTCGGCCCAACAAGTCCACACCGACCCACTGAAGCGTAACCCACCCATACCCCTACATTTACCCCTTACCTAACACTACGGGCAATTTAGCATGGCCAATTCACCTGACCTGCACATCTTTGGACTGTGGGAGGAAACCGGAGCACCCGGAGGAAACCCACGCAGACACGGGGAGAACGTGCAAACTCCACACAGTCAGTCGCCTGAGGCGGGAACTGAACCCGGGTCTCTGGCACTGTGAGGCAGCAGTGCTAACCACGGTGCCGCCCACTAAGGAGCATCAGGAAAGTTTTCTAGAGCAGTATGTCAATAGTCCAACTAGGGAAGGGGCCATATTGGACCTGATATTGGGGAATGAACCAGGGCAGGTGGTAGAGGTTGCAGTGGGGTTTTCTTTGGGAATAGTGACAACAATTTTGTAAGTTTTAGAATACTCATAGACAAAGATGACAGTGGTCCTAAGGGAAGAGTCCTAAACTGAGCCAAAGCAATTACATCAAAGTTTGCCAGGAGCTGGGAAATGTGGATTGGGAGCAGCTATTTGAAGGGAAGTCCACATTTGATACGTGGGAGGCTTTCAAATATAGGTTGACAATAGTGCAGGATAGGCATGTCCCTTTGAAAATAAGGGATAGGAAAGGCAAGACTCGTGAACCATGGATGACAGAAGAAATTGTGCAGCTAGCCAAGTGGAAAAGAAAAGCATACATAAGGTCGAGGCAGCTAAAACAAGCCTTTGGAGGAATGTCAGGAGAGTACGATTAGTCTTAAATGAGGAATCAAGCGAGCTAAATGAGGTCATGAAATAACTTTAGCGAGCAGAATGGAGGAGAATTCCAATGCCTTTTATTCATATATAAGAAGCAAGAGGATAGCTAGAGAAAGGGTTGGTCCACTAAAGGATAAGGAAGGAAGGTTGTGTGTCGAACCTGAGAAAATGGGTGAGATTCTCAATGATTACTTTGTATTAGTGTTCACTGAGGAGAGGGACATGAGGAATGTTGAGGTTAGAGGTAGAGGTTTGTTTACTCTGGATCGTGTTGGGTAGGCTAAAGGATATTAAGATGGACAGATCCCCAGGACCGGATGGTATATATCCCAGGTTGCCGAGGGAGGCAAGAGAGGAAATAACTGGGGCCTTGACAGATATCTTTGTAGCATCCTTAAACACAGGTGAAGTGCCAGAGGACTGGAGAGTTACTAACGTTGTCCCCCTGTTCAGGAAGAGTAGTAAGGATATTCCAGGTAACTACAGACCAGTGAGCCTGACGTCAGGGGTGGGAAAGTCTGTTGGAGAAGGTACTGAGGGATAGTATCTATTTATATTTGAAAGAGAATGGGCTTATTAATGATATGCAACATGGTTTTGTGCAAGGGGAGATCATGCCTTACCAACTTAATAGAGTTATTTGAGGAAGTGACATAGTTGATGGATGAAGGAAGGGCTGTTGATGTCATTTACATGGACTTTAGTAAGGCATTTGATAAAGTGCCCCATGGTAAACTAATGAGAAAGTGAAGTCACATGGTGTGCAGCATGTTCTCACTAGGTGGATAAAGCAACAGGAGACAGAGAGTAGTAGTTGAAGGGAGTTTCTAAAAATGGAGAAAGGTGACTAGTGATGTTCCATAGGGATCAGTACTGGGGCCACTGTTGTTTGCAATATACATACATGATCTGGAAGAGGGCATTGGTGGTGTGATCAATAAGTTTGCAGATGACATGAAGATTGGTGGAGTAGCAGAAAACATAGGGGACTATCAAAGAGTACAGGAGAATATAGATAGACTGGAGAGTTGGGTAGAGAAGTGGCAGATGGAGTTCAATCCAGGCAAATGTGAGGTGATGCATTTTGGAAAGTCTAATACTAGAACAAATTATGCAGTAAATGGAAGGGTCTTGGGAAAAGTTGATGAGCAGAGAGATCTGGGAGTTCAGGTCCATTGTACCCTGAAGGTAGCTGCACAGGTGGATAGAGCAGTCAAGGCGGCATATGGCATGCTTGCCTTCATCGCACGGGGTACTAAGCATAAGAGCTGGCAGGTCATGTTAAAATTGTACAAGACTTTGGTTGGGCCGCATTTAGAATACTGTGTACAGTTCTAGTCGCCACATTTACCAAAAGGATGTGGACGCTTTGGAGAGGGTGCAGAGAAGGTTTACAAGGGTATTGCCTCATTCTTGATGAAGGGCTTATGCCCAAACGTCGATTCTCCTGCTCCTCGGATGCTGCCTAACCTGCTGTGCTTTCCCAACACTCTCAATTCTGATCTCCAGCATCTGCAGTCCTCACTTTTTCCTGATATGGAAGGTGCTAGCTACGAAGAGAGGTTGAGTAGGCTAGGATTGTTTTCATTAGAAAAATGGAGATTGAGGCAGTGGTGGGGGGGCGGAACCTGATTGAGGTCTACAAAATCATGAATGGTATTTACAGGGTGGATAGAGATAAGCTTTTTCCCAGAGTGAGGAATGGAATAACGAGAGGTCGCGCATTCAAGGTGAGAGCAGAAAAGCTTCAGGGGGATATATGTGGAAAGTACTTTACACAGAGGGTGGTAGGTGCCTGCAACACATTTCCTGTAGAGGTAGTAGAGGCAGGCATGGTAGATTCCTTCACTATCTCTGGGTCAAAATCATGGAATTCCCTCCCTCAGGGAATTGTAGGTCAACCCACAGCAGGTGGATTGCAACTGTCCAAGAAGGCACCTCACCATCACCTTCACAAAGTCAACCAACAGGGCAATAAATGGTGACCAGCCAGCAACACCCACATTCCATAAGTGTAAAACTATCTTAGCCAAGGACATTTCATAGCCCCTTTTAGTCCTCCTAATTTCTTGTTTAAGTTCTTTCCTGTTTTCTTTACATTCCTCGATGGCCTTCTCTGATTTCAATTTCCTAAACCTTACATATGCTTCCTTTTACTTTTTGACTATACTTTCAATATCTCTTGTCATCCTGGGTTCCTGAATCTTGCATCAGCAACTTTCAACCTCACAGGGACATGCTGTTTTGAAGCTTAGCCTGGGGACAGTGTGAGACTGGCAGCCGCCCACAGCTCATTGGAATGGTGTCTCCTTGGAGTCAGGTTGCTCCTGAATGTAGCCAAAATGAACGGTATGTTTTATCTACAGCTAAATACTGGCACAAGACCAATAGTTTACAAGTAATCATAAGGGAACATTGAAAAGAAATTTGAAGGAAGTTCAAGAGCACATGAAATTCAATGAGAAGTTTTGATCACATGTAGACAGGGTGGTTAAGAAGGCATTTAGCATGCTTGCCTTCATCACTCAGACTTTTGAATATAGGAGGCAAAAGTGAGGACTGCAGGTGCTTTGAATATAGGAGTTGGGGCATTATGTTGAGGTTGTACAGGACATTGCTGAGGCCTCTTCTGGAATTCTGTGTCCAATTCTGTGTCCAATTCTGGTTGCCCTATAATAATATCCTTTATTGTAGGAAGGATATTATAAAGTTGGAAAGGGTTCAAAAAAGATTTACCAGAATGTTACCAGGAATGGAGCATTTGAGTTATAAGGAGAGGCTGGATAGACTGGGATTTCTTTCACTGGAGTGTAGGAGTTGAGAAGTGACCCCTTATAGAGGTTTATAAAATAATAAGGGGTATAGATAAAGTGAATTTCAGATGTCTTTTCTCTAGAATGGGGGATTTCAAGACAAGGAGGCACATTTTTAAGGTGAGAAGAGAAAAGTCTTAAAACATGAGGCAATTTTTTTAGTGTGTGGAATGACTTCCAGATGCAGTGTTGATGCAGGTACAGTTACAATGTTTAAAAGAGTTTTAGTTAATTACAGTATTAAGAAATGTTTTGAGGGATATGGGTCAAGTGCAGACAGGTGGGACTAGTTTATACTCGGCATGGACTAGTTGAACCAAAGCGTCTGTTTACATGTTGTATGATTTTCTGACTCTATAAGAGGTAAGTGGGTAAAATCTGCAGGGCCCAAGTCCTCCTGATCAAGAGGATGGTTTAACCCAGAGCCAGGAAACATCATGGTGTCTGGAGTCAATATTGAGGATAGTGAAGGAACAGTGATTCATTTCCAAGTTTGAGTGGCTTGGGGGAGATCTTGAAAGTGGTGGAGTTCCATGTTCCTGCCTCACTTGACCTTCTAGATGGAAGTGGTCATGAGGTTGGAAGGTGCTGTCTGAGGATCTTTGGTGAATTTCTGTAGTGCATCTTGTAGGTAGTACACACTGCTGCTATTGGTTTTAGAGGGAATGGATGCTTGTGGCTGTGGTGCCAATCAAGTTGGCCACTTTGTCCTGGATGGTGTCAAGCTTCTTGAGTGTTGTTGGAGCTGCACACATCCAGGCAAGTGGGTGCAGCTCCAATTCCTGGCTTGTGCCTTGTAAATGTTGGGCGAGCTTTGCGGTGCCTGGAGGGGAGTTGCCCGCTGCAGTATTCCTAGCCTCTGACCTGCTCTTGTAGCCACTGTGCTTATGTGATGAGTCCAGTTGGGTTTCTGGTCAATAGCAATCCATGGGATGTTGATATTGAGGAATCCAGTGATGGTAACACCATTGAATGTCAAGGGGTCGTGGTTGGATTGTCTCTTATTGGAGATGGCAATAGCCTGGCAGTTCTGTTAATTGCTACTTGTCAGCTCAACTAGGAGAAAGTGAGGACTGCAGATGCTGGAGATCAGAGCTTAAAAATGTGTTGCTGGAAAAGTGCAGCAGGTCAGGCAGCATCAAAGCAACAGGAGAAACGACGTTTTGGGAATTAGTTCTTCTTCAGGAAATCCTGAAGAAGGGCTTATGCCCGAAACGTCAATTCTCCTGTTCCTTTGATGCTGCCTGACCTGCTGTGCTTTTCCAGCAGCACATTTTTAAGCACTTGTCAGCTCAAGCCTGGACATTGTCCAGATCTTGATGCAATTAGACATGGACTACTTAAGTATCTGAGGAGTCATGAATGGTGCTGAACATTGTGCAGTTTATCAGAGAGCATCCCTGTTTCTGACCTTATGATAGAGGGAAGGTCATTGATGAAACAGCTGAAGATGGTTGGGCCTTGACAAGTGGATGGTCCATCTCAGCCACCTCCAGAGGCCCCAGCATCACAGCTTATTTCATAAGACAATATGCAGGGTTGGGTTGACAAGAGGCAAGTGACATTCATGTCCCACAAATGCCAGGTAATGACCATCACCAATAAGAGAAAATGTTACCAGGGTCCCTTGACATCAATGACATTACTACCACTGATCCCTATTATCAACCTTTGTGGCTACCATTGATTAGAAACTGAACTGGGCTAACCACATAAATACTGCACCTAAAAAGTCAAGTCAGGGCCTAGGAATCGTACAGCGACTAGCTCACCTTGTGTTCAAGGTTGAAGTCAGGAGTGAGATGGAATACTCCCCACTTGCCTGGATGAGTGCAGCTCCAACAACGCTTAAGAAGTTTGACACCAAATCCACAAACATCCACTGCCTCTATCACCAGCACTCAGTAGCAGCAGTGTATATTTTCTACAAAATGTACTGCAGAACTGCACCAAAACTCCTGAGACAGCACCTTCCAAATATATGACTACCACCATTTAGGACAAGGGCAGCAGATACATGGGACACCACCACTTAAACATGTCCCTTGAAGCCAATCACCATCCTGACTTGGAAATATATCATTGTTCCTTCAGTGTCACTGGGTCAAAATCAGAACTCTGTCCTTAACAGTATCGTGGGTTTACCTACCATATATGGATTGCAGAGTTTCAAGAAGTAGATCTTAGCAGGACTTATACACTTAATGGTAAGGTCCTGGGGAGTGTTGCTGAACAAAGAGACCTTGGAGTGCAGGTTCATAGCTCCTTGAAAGTGGAGTCGCAGGTAGATAGGATAGTAAAGAAGGTGTTTGTTATGCTTTCCTTTATTGGTCAGAGTATTGAGTACAGAAGTTGGAAGGTCATGTTGCTGCTGTACAGGACATTGGTTAGACATTGTTGGAATATTAAGTGCAATTCTGCTCTCCTTCCTATCAGAAGGATGTTGTGAAACTTGAAAGGGTTCAAAAAAGAGTTACAAGGGTTTTGCCATGGTTGGAGGATTTGAGCTATAGGGAGAGGCTGAACAGGCTGGGGCTGTTTTCCCTCGAGCATCAGAGGCTGAAGGCTGACTTTATAGAGGTTTATAAAATCATAAAAGACAAGGTCTTTTCCCTGGAGTGGGGGAGTCCAGAACTAGAGGGCATAGGTTTAGGGTGAGAGGAGAAATATACAAGAGGGACCTAAGGGGCAATGTTTTCACATAGAAGGTGGTGCGTGTGTGGAATGAGCTGCCAGAGTAAGTGGTGGAGACTGGTACAAAAGCATCTGGATATATGAATAGGAAGGATTTAGACGGATATGGGCCAGGTGCTGGATTGGGTTGGGATATCTGATCGGCATGGATGAGTTGTACCAAAGGGTCTGTTTCCATGCTGTACATCTCTATGACTCTATGACTCTAAGAAGGCAGTTCACTACTGCCTTCAAGAGAACAAGGAACAGGAGATAAATATTCACCCAGTTAGTGACACTCAAATCCTATGAGTCAATTTAAAAAAAACCTTCCAACTCCAACCCTAACACTTTTAACATGTGAAACCAGCTTTGTTTCACAGAAATCAGCATCTTAGCACATTTCAGCTGAACTTTATTTGATGTCATTCATATTTTTCACATCATTTCATGATCAGCTGACAGGAAACCACTTTAACCATGTGTATACTGGTTCTTGTAATCAATAAACTAGTTCAAACACACTTGTACTACAGCAATCTACCTTTGAAAAAGTCCCTTTTATGTAAATCCTACCACTAATGCACAGACTGTGTATTGCATTAAACATCCCATCTGTCAATTCTTCTAATTCTCAAAGTGGAAAGATTGAGTGGTAACCCATCTAACAGATGTGTCCACCATTTTCTGACATCATTTGCACTTTTCTTTTCCACAGCTTTGCACAATGAGGTCCAGCTGAACAATGTCAATCACTTATGTTATCACTTGGATCAAACCAACATATAGCATTACCAGTTCAGTCTCACATGGCTGGCCACAGTTCACAGGCTTCCTACAGAAATTGTATCAAATATAGAATCTCTAGAGTGTGGAAGCAGGCCATTCAGCCCATTGAGTCCACACCAACCCTCTGCAGAGCATCTCATTCAGACCCATCCCCTATCCTATCAGGTAACTCTGCATTCCCTATGGCGAACACCTTTGAAGTTATGCAATTAATCATCTAACACTTATCCAACCTTTGATCTGCCGACAACATGTCAATGTAATGAAGACTCCTCCAGCTTCAAATTATTTCAATGGCTTCATGACTAAAGTCTTCAAGTGAAGTATGGCCTCTGGCCTTTGGCTCCTTCTGACGCTGCAGGTCAGCTCACTATGTTGCATGAATCAGGCCACTGTCACCATCCTCTTTAAAGGGTAGGAATTTACAGGGCCTGATCAATCCAGTGCGGTAGAGGAAAGCCATTTCTTGGTCTATCTTGAAGAGTCTAATTTATTTAACAAGATCTCATTTATTGTATATTAGCACCTAGTAACCGGTTATATTGATATGATTGATATTGTTACAGAAGCTTAGAGGAAGACTAGCGAGTAAGTCTGACTCCTTCAAGATCTAAACTGTTCTACCTATGATATCATCATATTGGAAGCACTTACAGGACTCATCAGAGTTAACCATTTCAGGTACATATACAACAACAGTCACAGTCATCTTGCTGCTGTATCTCAATTTTCCTGGAGGTCCCTTCGGATTCTTATCCATTGTTAGAAATTGGCTGGGATCCAGGACGAACACACAAAGACAATTGAAGCAAGGGAACTGGGTTGGCATGGTGGCAGGGTGGGGGAGCATCTGGAAGTCTCAGCATTTGCCTAGCAAAGGGAAAACCCAACTGTACAAATTAGTTATCATTGAACACATCTACACCTAGTTGCAGAAATGTACGAAGGAACTTCTATTTCACAGAAACCACGCAAGGTAGATTAACTGACATTCAGCTGCTCTACCATAATGTATATTTTCTGTTCCCTGCAATAAACAGCTGACAGGAAACCACAATTAATGCTCTGTGTAGTTTCTAGTAATGAGTTTCAAATCTGTCATTTAGTGTAAGCAAAATAACTTCTGTTTTTATCACAGCCGCACATCCCTGAACCTTCAGTTGCTATGAAAGCTGTTCATTCTTTCATCAGAGGCTTGCTGCTATTTTGATTTCCAATCATGTTTAGCTTTTGTTTTTCCTCTTTCATTCCCAAGAGAAGTCAACTTTTTTTTCCCATTAGAAACACTCCTGTATCCATTTTCCAAATGGCAAAGTGAAGCATAATTGCTGGGCACGGGCCCCAGACATTCTGGACAATAAAGCATGTTTCCTGATATAAGCAAATGTATTATTGCTGCTTAACTTCACTGGATAGAAACATACAGCACAGAAGCAGACCAATTTGCCCATGCCCACCAGATATCTTAAGTCCTGCTTGCCAGCATTTGTCCCATATCCGTCCAAACCCTTCCTAGTCACATACCTATTCAGATATCTTTTAAATGTAATAACTGTTCCAGCCTCCATCACCTCCACTGGCAACTCATTCCATACATGCACAATGATTGACTGAAAAGCTTTCATGTTCATCCTTATCTTTTGAAATCCAAGTTGTGCTATTAGTGGGGTGGCACGGTGGCTCAGTGGTTAGCACTGCTGCCTCACAGTACAAGGGACCTAGGTTTGATTCCAGCCTCGGGTGACTGTCTGTGTGGAGTTTGCATATTCTCCCCGTGCCTGTGTGGGTTTCCTCTGGGTGCTCCGGTTTCCTCCTACGATCCAAAGTTGTGCAGGTTGGGTGAATTGGCTATCCTAAATTGCCCATTGTGTTCAGGGATGTAAAGGTTAGGGGTAAATGTAGGGGAATGGGTTTGGTGGGATACTCTTTGAAGGGTCGGTGTGGACTTTTTGGGCTGAAGGGCCTGTTTCCACATTGTAGGGATTCTATAGTTATTCGTCCACACTATAATTTTTCTCGGGGGAATATTAACAGAAACCTGAAACTACTCATTATCCAAAATGAAGTTGACATGCTTGATATTGATTACACCAAGCAATGCAATGGTATCCTTTAGACAAATCAATTCTGTCTTCGAGACCTCTGGAATATCATCTTTCTCTGCTGTCTTTAGCTAAAGACACCATCTTTCCTTTTCTTCCCTTTCCTATTTTTGTGAGCAACTTGCAAACCAGTATATTTAATCTATCTTATCTTCAGTCAGGCCTCTGTATTGAGATCACATCATAGTCCCACATGAGGTAATTTGTTCCTGTAAATTCCCAGTCTTATTAACTATCCTCTGCGCCTGTAGTGTAACCTGATTTAGCCTTATTTTCTCCCTTACTCTGACTTTGCCTATTAATTTGTGACTTGTTGTTCACTGCTATTAACCTTGCTCAATTTCAAGCACAATGGTATTATTTTCTAATATTCTGGTTCTCATATTTCTAGTTCTCACACTCCTGCTGAGTTAATATAAACCCTCCCCTACAGTACTAGCAAAACACCTCACAAGGAACTCAAAAATAAGAACGGTGTTAAGCTCTAGAGTGATGCATCTCTTGAATAAACTTAAATAAAATGTGTGAAGGACAGTCCGTTCTCAACATACTCATCCCACAAGGATGATAATGGTTAGAATATGTGGATATGTTCCGAGGTTGTTGATCTGAATGATGTATAATCTTGAATTAATCTTGGTGCATGCCTGGCCTCAATTATCTTCAGCTGCTTCATCAATGACCTTCCCATCATAAGGTTAGAAGTGGGGATACTCGCTAATGATTGCAAATGTTCAGCGTCATTCATGGCTCCTCAGATACTGAAGCAGACAATGTTCAAATGCAACAAGGACTAGACCATATCTAGGCTTGGGTTGATAAGGGGAAACTAACATTCACTTTGGATAAAAGACAGGCAATGACCATATCCATTAAGAGAGAATCTAACTATTGCCCGCAACATTCAATTATGTTTCCATCACTAAATCCTCCACTGTCAACATTCTATGAGTTACCATTGAACAGAAACTCAACTGGATAAGTGATATAAATACAGTGACTACATAACAGGTAAGAAGCAAGGAATACAATATCCTGACACCCCAAACCTCATCCACCATCTGCAAGGCACAAGTCAGGAGTCGATGGAATACTATCAATTTGTTCAGGTAAGTGCAGATCCAACAACACTCAGGAAGCTTGACACTATCCAAGACAAAGCATCCTCAAGCATTCAGGCACTCCATGACAAACACTCAGAAGCAACAATTCGCACCACCTACAAGTTGCACCACAGGAATTCTCCAAAGATCCTGAGACGGCAGCTTCCAAAGCCATGTTCAATTTCAATTAGAAGGACAAGAGCAGCAGATACATAGGAACACCATCACCTGAGTTTCCCCTCCAAGCCACTCACCATCCTGACTTGGAAATATATCACTGTTTCTTCACGGTTGCTGGGTATAAATCCTGGACTTACCTCTCTAACGGCATTGTGGGTCTACCTACAATCCAAGGGCTGCAAGAGGTGTTCATTATCCTCTTCTGAAGGGTAACTAGGAATGACCAATAAATGCTAGCCCAGCCATGTCACATGAGTAAATTAAAGAATACCAGCAGCTAATGTTGGTATTGGGTGCTAACATTATACCATTTGGCATTTCTCCATAACCTTGTCTGATTTCACCCTTCTTCCAGTTCATCTGCTACTGAAACAATCATTTAATACCACTATGTTTAATCTTCCAATGCACTTTGTGGCTGATTTCACATTCACCCTGTATACACATGAGGTAATCCAAAACTCTGTTACTCATGTCTTAACCTACAGCAAGTCTCATGACATATTATCCCCTTCCTCCTGACATGCACTGTAGTGATTGGAATTAGGTTGGCCAATGGGATCTCACTGAATATGGATTCCCTGATTGGGGTTGTTAACCTGGGCCAGCCAGGGAGTCCTGGCTGACAGATATATATTCTCAGGGATTCTCCTTTCTCTAGGAACTGGCTCTGAGCTGGCTGGTCAGAGTCCACGTATGATGCATGTGTAAATAAAGGATGACTTGGTGACAAGATACCGGCCTCCGTGGAGTTAGTTCAACTGACTACCAGTCAAACAGCATCTTGATTTTAAAATCTCATTCTTGTTTTCAAAACCAACCTCAAATTCCTCCAAGCTATCCATATTCCTGTGATATTGTGTACTCCAAACTTTAATTGGTTATTTACTGGTAGCCATGCCTTCAGTTGCCTAGACCTTAAGCTCTGGAATGCCTTTCTTGCAATCTCACATATTTCCTTTAAGAAACTCCTTAAAACTAGTGGCTTTGACCATATTTTATGTCACCTGGCCGATATCTCATTACGTGTCTCAGGGTTATTTTGTTGTTTAATGCTCCTGTGATCTGTCTTGGGAAGTATTATGATACTTAAGGTTTAATTTTATTTTCTTTTGTGGGATTGGATGTTGCCAGCAAGACTTGCATCTATTGGCCACCCATAATTGCCCAGGAGAGGGCTTTGATGAGCTACATTTGTGAACTGATTGGGATGTATGGAGACTCCCTGTACTGCTGGGGACGGGGTTGTTATCACATTCTTGACTTGTGCTTTGTAGATGGTAGACAGGCTTTGGGGAAGTCAGGAAATGAGTTACTTGGCACAGAATTCTGAGGCTCTGACGTGCCTCAGAGAATTTGTGGCTGAGTTAGTTAAGTTTCTGGTCAATGGTGAAAGCCTGCCTCAAGGTGTTGATGGTTTTGTAGGCTTCTGAGAGTCTATTGCTTTTAAGCTATTTTGGGATTATGCATTTCCACAGCTGCTGTTTCCCCTTTTTTTGAAAAAGAAATTTTAGAGGGTGGAACCTTCAATGAGTCACGATTCTCCACAAACCTTTCTTCCTGTTTATTAGAATTATGGCTGCCTTTGAGTATTACTGTCATATTTATTTGAATTTTTTTATCATTGTCATTTATCATTGTTGATCAATGATGAATATGAAATCCAGTCATTGTGAAATACACATAATATAAAAAGCAAAGGAGCACTTTGCACATAAATTTTCTCATACACTGAAAGCCCAATCTCAGCAAGTGCATTTTTAACTTCAGACCCATGTCCACCAACCCATTTCTCCAACTCACAACACCACTAACCCAGTCAAGGTATGGGGCATTAGTTTGCTGAAGATCAAAAGCAGAACCATAACCCTTTGTGAATGCACCTGTATCTGGTTAGGATGAGATGAGTTTGGGGTTAGATTAGAACTAGCTTTTGAGAGGTGAGTCAACATTCTTAGTATTCTGTTGACAATTTGTACTATCCTCGCATCAGGAATTTGGAATTGACAGTTGCTAAAAGGTTGGACTATCAGATGGTCACAAATAAATGCTTTACCAGCACTGCTTGTGGTCCAAGACAAGCAGAAATGCTTCACCCTCAATTAAACCTGCTACAATCTGCCTACCTCCCCCAATTCCTGGTGACCGCTGTATGTCAACCTAAGCTACATCTCGCAATGACCTCCACTACCCCTGTAACCACATCTTCCTTCGTGAACTTTTCTCACCCTGAAATCTGGGCTCAACATCCCTACTCAAGTCACTGGATCTGTCATCTCTCCAGTCTTTCCTCTGCTGTGCTTTGAAGCCCTCTTTCCTCTTATCTGTACCAGCTCCACCTTCAATCAGCATTTCTCAAAGGATCCTGCCTTACATTCTGGCATTTCAAATGTTTCTCAACTAGATAAAAGAACACCCCATTCCTTCCCTGCCTCCACGTAAATACTGGGCCTGCCATGGAACCATCAGCAGGCAGGTCCTTCCTCACAGAGAAGGAGGGACATTCTGAGTGAATTCTGAGCTGCTTTCAATCACCCCTAAAGACTGGGGCATCTCAACCAGGCAAAAGATCAAGTCATCAACCTCCTTAATTTCTCGGAATCAATGCAACATCTCGAAATGATACTGAAAAAGAACAGAGAAGTGCTTATATAATGAATAATCAGTCAAGGCCATAGTCAGCTCCCAAAATTGTAACTGTTTCAAGTATAGCTGCATTCTCTGAAGTAATTGCAACCAATCAGAGTTTTGATCTTTAATTGTCATACTTCAGCATCACAAGCTATTAGTGCAAACTTATTTCATAATCACTATCCTTATTAGACACATAGTTTTATATCCAGTTTACCTTTGGTGACTTTTTAAGCCTCAGTGCTGCTTTAAATTTTGATCTTCTCCAAATTAGAGCTGGTTTATTCTTCTCCATTCAGTGAGGCAACCAGAAGTAAAATTAGCATGACAAATTCTGCCAAATGTCTGTTTGGAACAAAATATACTTACTTTTTTTAAATGTTCAGATTCTCTCAAGTTCAAAATTATCAGAGTCCTTGAACTCAGATTCAGCTGTACTGGAGACTTAAGAATGTAAAGTAACTTATTTGTAATAACAGTGCACATGCTCAGCAATTCTATAAAATCCAACTCTCTCCTCCTAGAATGGAATTTTAACTTTGCAACACAGAAAGGGCTAATGGGGAAAGTTTTAATGACCTTATCCAATAACAATAGAATGTTTCCGTGAATTTATGAAAGTAATGTCAATAGTTCAGTGAGAGTAATAGTAAAGGAAGAAAGTTGGAAAGGATGAACAGAAATTGGGATTTCTGCATTTTTAATCAGCTGAAAGTTTCACCTTTCCCTTTATTCTTTATCATTTTACAATTCAACTTTGAAATTCATAGAAATGAAAAATGCCTTGTCCTTGATGTTGTTTGCAGACGTCAAAATGCCTCTCTCAGCTCTTCCCTCATTCACACACACTGATAAACTCTGCAAGTCATTGCGTGCTTGCAACTCTGGTTGGCTGAAGGCCACTCTAAACATTCCGCAACAGATAAAGTAGCTGCTGATAACATCAAAGTGCAGTCATTCAGCTTTAGCAATGAGCTAGAAGTCTTCAAGGACCAGCTCTGATAAAAATTATTTTGACTTTGTGCAGGATGTTGCTTCTGAAAAAGCCAATATTTCTAGCTTGTAATTCCAGACAAACAGAAATGCCTGCATTTATAATTTAGCAATAGGTGAATGAATGTACTGGCTCATACCATCTGTAATACTCAGTTTGTGTTGACCTTTGTCCTACATATGATTCAACTAAGTCAAACAAGTTTTGGGCTGCAGTATTTTGTACAAGATACAATGCAATGATTCATTGTATATTGTACAGTTGTTGGAAGTCCCTTAGCTCATTTGGTTGGCTGGCTAGTTGCAATACAAAGTGACATCACTATTTTGGGTTTAGTTCTCACGCTGGCTGAGGTTACCATCTGTTGCCTCAACCTCTCCATGTGTGTGGGGCTTAGTGGCCCTCAGGTTAAACCATTGCCAGTTATATTTCTTTAATGAGAGAGCCCTGGCAGGACTATAGGACCATATAATTGTCACAGTTGATAAAATTCATCTTGCTGTTTTAAGCCGAATAAGCATGCCTTTTTCTACTTGTGAAAGGTAATTCTCCTAACTACTCTATTGGTAAAAAAAACTAACTAAAAAAAAGTACACAAGGTATTTTTCTAGCCAGTGCACTACCTCCAGGTTTCATGGGGTTTTTTTTGTTTGATCAGTTATGACAGTTTCAAATAACCCATTAGGAAAACATTTGGGACACTATGGTTTGAAAGTCATTTGTTGCTTCATAGATCAACTTGATAATTTGTCTATCACAAAATGAAAATCAACACATCACCAAGCCTGCTACAGCAAGATAAATGTTAGCAAATATTGAATTTGCATTATGTATCTTGATACATGCATCATTCACCAAAATTCTTAAAAATGTTCTTAAAAAGTTGAAAATGTATAAGAACAGCTGATAATTGCTCGATTTGTTCTTGTCAAGCTGTATATTTTATTCATTAAAAAAATTGTCCTTTTTCTGATAGAATACTTTTCATTTTGTTATCCCGAGTTAAGAAGAGTTGTATCATTATGCCATGATAACATCAGGATTACCTTTGTACACTCATTACAATTATTAAAAAATTACTCTAAGGCATAGATTTTGTAGAAATTATGGACAGGATTTTCCTGCAGTCTTTTCAACCCGACATCAGAGCTCAAACAGGAATCAGGAGCCCACACTGTCACTCAGGATTCTTTCCAGTTAGAGCAATTAATAAACAAAGGGCTGTCTTGTCATCCCATTCACTTGTGAGCAAGCTCTTGAAATCAAAACAATGGGCTTCTGTTCCAAAGATGATGCCTCGACAAATAAGTGAGGAAGAGGCCCCCCGTGAAAAGAGAGTGCTTTCTCATTAAATTTTATAAACCTAAAATTAAGAAATAGCCTTGCAATACAGACCACCACTGCAGAAAGACTCTTCGAGCCTGCCTGAATTATTGGGCACTCCCCAGCCTTGGTCTATGGTCCAGATAAACTGTCCTTGGGAATCTGAAGGCTGAATAGAAAATTCCAGTCATGCTACCTCAGTAGACCTTATTTAAGCACATTCCTGATGAAGGTTTATGTCTGAAATGTTGACTGTCTTGCTTCTCAGTTGCTGCCTGACCTGCTGTGCTTTTCCAGCACCACACTTTTCAACTCTGATCTCCAACATCTGCAGTCCTCACTTTCTCAATGTGAAGTTTTGTGTCTGCACATCTGTATCTTAAAATCTGCCCCTTTACAGGTTAAATACAAACAATTGGATACCAGCAAATGGACATACAACCTGCTCAGATCATACAAAGACATTACTGCACATGGAACTACATTGCAAATGAGCTGAAAACCAGCTCTGATCAATGGGTGGCATATTAAATCATCCACAAAAAGAGCAAGGAAGCAAACACTGATAAGCATAACTGTATGATGATGCTGAGTGACTGCAACCAGCTGCAAAACAATCAAATTGTCAACCAGGAGCAACAGATATATCTTCAGATGGCTATATGATCAGGAGATCAGGATAAGTTGTCAAATCTTCAATGAATCAAATTGAAATATTGGTTGTTGGTCTTGTAAAGTCTGTTTTTAACAATTTGTGCACTTATTGAAATGACAATATAAGCCCATGTAAAAACATACACATCTGATGGGCATAATGTTTCTATCTTTGGAGAAAGGGGATATTGTGTTATGTCATACAGTTAGTCAGTTAGTATACATTTAAGTGTACATTGTTGGGGAGGCAATGTGGTATTATCACTAGATTATTATTCTAAAGACCCAAGTAATGCTCTGGGGTCCTGGGTTCAATCCCGCCATGGCAGATGGTGGAATGTGAATTCAATAAATATCTGGAATTAGCAGTCTAATGGTTTTTGTGAAACCACTGTTGATTGTTGGAAAAGCTCGTATTTGAGAGGGAAACTGTTCTCCTTAGCTGATGTTATGGACCAGGCCAGACTCAATCAAAACACTTTATGAAGGTAGCCCAGACCCTAACTTTTTACTTTTGTAATGGCAGATGTAAAGTGGATATCCAAGAAGTGATGTAGCTGGTCAAAGCACTCAGTTTTAAATAAAACAATTTAAACAATTCAGATGAAACACAAAAGAAAACAGAATTTAGAATAACAATGTATTTGAAAACGCAACCGACACAATAGCACAACTTAATGAAGCAGTTACAATCCTTAAAACATCCTGTAAATACATCCTTTGGCAAAAGGTAATTTCAAACACAGGTTCTTACAGGGAGGGGAGATTTCAGAGAGAACACTCAGGCCAGACCTCTGTTGAAGGATGGAAACTCTTTTCCCTGTAGCTGCTTCTCTCAGTGCCCAGCAGTTTTTCCGACTCCCTGCTAAAAACTAAATCAAGCTATTAAAAACCTGAACTGGGAGAACTGGCCACTCCATTGCTATTGTCTTCAAGTAGCCATTTCCCAGACATATCAGAACCTCTGCATTTATGACCCCTCTTGAAAAAAACCAACAACAACATAACTTTGTTAAAGGGGCAACATCATCACACTCACTGAAAATGTATTGCTGGAAACGCACAGCAGGTCAGGCAGCATCCAAGGAACAGGAGAATCGACATTTCGGGCATAAGCCCTTCTTCAGGGCTCCTGTTCCTTGGATGCTGCCTGACCTGCAGCGCTTTTCCAGCAACACATTTTCAGCTCTGATCTCCAGCATCTGTAGTCCTCACTTTCTCCTCGAACATCATCACACTGACCTGTCCTACGTATGACTCCAGACCCATATCAATACAATACCCAGTAGACTGTGACTGCCTTCTGGGCAATAAGGGATGGGCAATAAATACTGACTTAGACAGTGACATCCACATTCTGTGAATGATTTTTTTTTTAAAAAGAGTCATGCATGTCAACACTGTATGCATTATGTATCAAGGTCTAAAACTCCATCTTAAGTTGGGCTACTTAAAGCATGGAAGCATGTTCATTTGTAATCTAAAAGGTTACTTTTAGCCCAGAAATACTTGTGCCTATGACTGTAGGACTGGCATTTTTAGTGAGCTATCTGTTGGATCATCTGTTGGATCTTTCAATACCACACTGCCCATATCCAATTCTTATGTTTTGAAGGATCACGAAAGCTGCATCAGGTTAAGCTATCCTGTTGGAGCCAATAGGCATATAATTTCTTCAGTGACTTTCAGTACAAATCAGAAAGGAAGACATAAACAGATAGAATCTCTCTAAAACTTCTCAATGGAAAATGACTAATAATGGGATTTGCACTTTGTTAACAATATTATCACACGCAAATATTTCGAGCTATCTCATACATAGCTGCATCCTATGTTAGTGGCATTTGGTAGTCACTTGAGTAAAGACAATAATGCAAGTGATGGGTCTATTTTTAGCGTGCTGCTAAAAATGGTGTGATGTTCACCACAAAATGTTTCATCAAATGGGAGTCTGACAGTATTGAAATGAAGCAGCTATACTGGGAATCAGTATGCAATATAAAGAGAATCTGAAGGTCCAATTTTATTATTGGTAGAGGTTGCAGAAATTATTTTCAAGCTACTGGTCAGCTTTCTAAACAAAGGATTTTGATCTGCTTTCAACTAGGACAGACTGGTTATTGGGTGGGGGGGGGCGGGGGGGGGATGACGGTGTACATGTACGCTGTCGATCCAGTTGAATAGCAAGCAGAAATTTCAACAGAACAAAGATATAATACCATAATCTGATGTAGTGAGCCCTTCACCTGAATTTTGTTACATGAAATGTATGCATTGTATTAATTGTTGTGATTGTTGAGCTATGTCGATGGCTTTATGACAACTTGCAGATGTATTGCTATTGGTTTGACCTTGGATACAGCTGTGATCTTTACATAATTGTTGAAGTCTGAATGCTTGGCATTTCACGTGCAAACTTCATAAAATTAGCTTCAGACAAAGTGCGACAATTTTATATTTATTTTATCACTTTTATAGATTAGAAAATTTGTACTTACATGTTATTTCATCTCCCAGGATGTAAGAACAGTTTTAACATTAACATAAACAGTAATATAACTCAGATATGAAGGACATTTTGGCAAAAGCATGACACTATTACCAGAAGACAGTCTCATAGCGCTGAGCTTTTCTGCCCCAACAGTATACTGCAATGTTCAAAAAAAAGTTCACCTAGGGATAGCTTAACTGGAAACGTGATGCCTCTGAATGCAATTCTTTCAATGCATACTGTTGTTAGAACTGAGATTGGAAGATGCACCAATTTTCTAGTTTCTCTCCTTCAGTGGTCGCATTTTAAATTTAACCCAAGTAGTTAAGCAGCTAAAAACCTAAAGTTTAGGTTGTTTCTGTTTTAGCATTAGAAATAATTCTTTCATCGACAAGACATAATTAGTTGGTTACAAAGAAAGAATACTCAAACAAATATACAAAGATTATTGACAAAATAAGTTTAGCCTGTGCAAAGACTGACATGTTCATCTTCTGATATTCTAAACTTAACATGAGATAAATATAAAGGAACAAACAATGGTCGAATATGCCACAGAATACATCAAATAGTAAATGTGATCAAACAGATTCCATATATTTTTGCAACAATTCTACCTCTTCAGAGACAAGTGACATTAATGGTAAAGAAATCTTAATGAGTCTTTGCAAGGGATTATGATCCTTTATTATTGCAGTGCTGATCAGTTGCAATACATCTACATGTTATAATGAAGCCATCAGCATAGTCCAACATTCACAACAATGAATACAATGCACAAGTTTCACATAACAAAATTCAGGTAAAGTGCCCATTACATCACAATATACCTTAGTAACTCTCTGAAAAGCGATTCTGTCACAGACTGTTTCACTGACAGGTCACATTGAAAAAAATCCTGGGACAATGCTTCCCTGAATTTCGAGTCATAGAGATGTACAGCACGAAAACAGACCATTGGTCTAACTTGTCCATGCTGACCCGATATCCTATATAAATCTAGTCCCATTTGCTAGCACTTGGCCCATATCCCTCCAAACCTTTCCTGTTCATATACCCATCCAGATGCCTTTTAAATGTTGCAATTGTACCAGACTCCACCACTTCCTCTGGCAGCTCATTCCATACACGTGCCACCCTCTGTGTGAAAAAGTGCCCCTTAAGTCCCTTTTAATCCTTGCCCCTCTCACCCTAAACCTATGCCCTCTAGTTCTGGATTCTCCCACTCAGGGAAAAGACCTTGTCTATTTATCCTATCTATGCCCCTCATGAATTTTTTTATCTTCTAGAAGGTCATCCTTCAGCCGTGACACTCCAAGGAAAACAGCCCCAGCCTATTCAGCCACTCCTTATTGCTCAACCCCTTCAAAACTTGCAATATTCTTGTAAATCTTTTCTGAACCCTTTCAAGTTTCACAACATCCTCTCTATAGCAGGGAGACCAGAATTGCATACAATTCCAAAAGTGGCCTAATCAATGTTCCGTACAGCCACAACATGACCTCCCAATTCCTATACTCAATGCTCTGACCAATAAAGGAAAGCATACCAAACACCTTCTTCACTATCTTATCTATCTGCAACTCCACTTTCAAGGAACAATGAACCTGCACCCCAAGGTCTCTTTACTCAGCCATACTCTGTAGGACCTTACTACTAAGCGTATATATCCTGCCCTGATCTGCCTTTCCAAAATACAATATCTCACATATATCTACATAAAACCCCAAATGCTACTCCTCAGCCCATTGTCCCATCTCACTGGATCCCATTGTACTCTGAGGTAACCTCTTCCCTGTCCACTACATTATTTTGGTGTCATCTGCAAAATTACTAACTATACCTCCTATGTTTACATCCAAATCATTTATATGAATGAAAAAACAGTGGTCCCAGCACAAATCCTTGTGGCACACCACTAGTCACAGACCTCGATTCTGAAAAGCAACCCTCCACCACAACCCTCGGTCTTCTACCTTCAATCCAGTTCTGTATCCAAATGTCTAGTTCTCCCTGTATTCCATGAGATCAAACCTTGGTAACCAGTCTACCATGAGGGACCATGAAGTCCATATTGATCATGTCCACCATTCTGCTCTCATCAATCCTCTTTGTTACTTCTTCAAAAAACTCAGACAAGTTAGTGAGACATGATTTCCCATGAACAAAGCCATGTTGACCATCGCTAATCAGTCGGCGATAATTCCTGAAGAAGGGCTCATGCCCGAAACGTCAATTCTCCTGCTCCTTGAATGCTGCCTGATTTGCTGCGCTTTTCCAGCAACACATTTTCAGCTATCGCTAATCAGTCCTTACCTTTCCAAATATGTGTAAATTCTGTCCCTCAGGATTCCCTCCAACAATTTGTCCATCATTGATGTCAGACTCACCAGTCTATAGTTCCTTGACTTTTTCTTACCATCTTTCTTAAATAGTGGCACCACATTAGCCAACCTCCGGTCTTCCAGCAGCTCACCTGTGAATATCAATTCTTGGAAACTGAATTCCAGCATTTACTCACCGGCTTTTCACAAATGGCAAGCTTCACCAAACCTCTTGATAGGTTTCCTGAACTTTAATGTCACCACATAGAGCAATACATCTGCTCTAAGACTTCCCTGACACTTAACTACACAGGATCTGTGTTGTTCATTTGCTTTAGCAGTACAGGTACCAGGAATCTTGCCTAACGTTGACTCTGCTTCTTTCTCTCTCTCATTACACACTTGTCTTCTTGTCTCAGTTTTGAACCTCTGTTCAAATTATAGAATCATATAATTTGACAATACAGGAGGCCATTTGTCCCATTGTACCTGTACCGGCTCCTGAAAGAGCTATCCAGCCACTCCCACTCTCCAGCCCTCTCTGGCTAGCCCTTTAACATCATACTTTCAAATATGTATCCAGTTGTCTTTAGAAACCTCTTACAGAATCAACCTCCACCACTTTCTAAGGAAGCATTGCAAACCTGAACAATGCTCCAAGTAAAGAGCTTTCTCCTCAGCTCACTCCAAGCTCTCTTGCTGACCATCTTGATATTGTGACCCTTAGTTACCCTTCGGTGGCCCCAAACTGTCCTCAGTGACAACGCAGGTCTTGCAATAGCTCTCACAGTGCACAATTGTAAGAGACAGAATTTATAGAAAAAGTACTCCACAACCACCTGATGAAGGAGCAGTGCTCTGAATGCTAGTGCTTCCAATTAAACCTGTTGGACTATAACTTGGTGTTGTGTGATTTTTAACTTTGTACACCCCAGTCCAACACCAGCATCTCCATATCATTGCTAGGCAGAATTGAATGAAACTTGTATTTCGAACTGTCTTGACTTTGTCGGTAAGCCATGAATGTAAAAATGTTGACTGAGTGCTGGATCCTGCAACAGAAACTGATACAACAAAAACAGAATTCATCTCAATCCATAGAATTACATTGGTCACAGCATTACACAGCAGCTGACAATGTAACACAATTTTCAGGCCAAGGATAATTTTAGACAGGTAGTGATGCCAACAGTTAACTGTAACATAACAGATCTTTGCTATGATGTCTGTAGACACTGAGAAGTTTATTAGAAGTTTATTTAAATTTTCATTGACTGAAAATACCATTTAACAAGATTTCAAGCATAGTATTAGAATAACTCCACAAAGGCCAGTATCCTGTCACCAAGTGACTGTTCATTGACATATGAACAGTCCTTAACTTTAGTACGCCTCTTCAGTGTCAGCCAGTTCATTATCTGAACAGAACTTCCTCTTTTTATCTGTCAGCCAGGGCTCCCTGATTAGACCACATTAACTTCTCCAATTAGCAAATTCATTTTATGGCTGGCCTCGTTATAATCACTACACCACGTCCATTTTGAGTCCGAAGATATAAGCTTATCCTTAGCCTTGGAGGGCCTCCTCTGGTGTTTTAGCACTGTGTCAGGTTCCGTACGGGTGGCATGTAACGATGGGAGCTAACCGCTTGCACCAGGGGCATCCCTGTAGAATTTCACTTCCTCCTTTTGGTGGCAAAGGTGGCTACATCTGTCATATCCATCTCGGATTCTGAGGACTTGTCACGCTTAGCAGATAGGGGGAACCGACAGGATCCAATAGGGGTCTCTGAGTGTTTTGAGGAGCCGGCATGTTTTGCTCCCACTCCATTTACAAGTTTGCAGCTTTCATGTGATCCATGTGCTTGTTCAGGATCACCACTTCATACGTCACTTCAAACCACATATGTCACTCGACCTGATCTCAGGTCGACCATGTCTCTCACTCATGTGGAGCTATTTCTGTGATTCTTACACCAACCTTCATCCCCTGTATCAAACTGTCTCTCAGTTGCACAGCCTTGGGTCTGGGATTGGTGTTCCTGATTCTGTTTCACTCTCACTCTTCCCCTGTACCTCCCCCTCCTCCCCCTCGCAGATCCAGAAGATCAGATGTAGTCTTCTCTCCATTAGCAGCTCTGCTGGTGCTATCCCTATTGCTTCATGTATGGTGGTCCTGTAATCAAATAAGAACAGCGACAGCTTGTTACCTAGCAAGGTTGTAAGCTGTTTCTTCAAGTCAACCTTCAATGTTTGGACTGCTCTTCCTGCCAGGCCATTGCATGATGGAAAGTACGGAGCTGTCCTTATATGTCGAACCCAATTCAACTTTAGGAAATACCCAATATCCTGCTGGTAAATAATGACATGTTATTTGTGAACAACACTTCCGGGACTTCCTGTATTGAAAGAAGATGGGCATAGTATGGGCATAGTATTTCAATCATCATCCCATTTCACAAATGGGCCCTATGCATGTCCAATATTGTGGGCAATTACAATGACTAAGAACATTGAACTCATGAAAGGACCTGCATACTCAATGTACAACTAAACTCAAGGTTTACCTGCCATTCCCATTGATGGGGGGAGGGGGGAGCTGCTGGTGGTAACTTTTATCCTTGTTGGCACACTGGGCACTGCCCCACCCATACCGCTATGTCTACGTCCAGGCCTGACCACCAGATATAACTTCGGAGAAAGTGAGGACTGCAGATGATGGAGACCAGAGTTGAAAAGTGTGGTGCAGGAAAAGCGCAGCAGGCCAGGCAACATCTGAGGAGCAGGTTTCGGGCATAAGCCTTTCTTGCCAACATCTTCATTTTGGAAACTCTTAGAAGGCCCAGATAGAATACAGCCAGCATCCGGCAGCGACCTTTGCTCAGGGCAATTACTCTTTCTCCCGATAACAATATGCTGTCCTCCACTGTAAGCTGGTCTCTCTGGATCCAAAAAGGTTTATCTTTTAAATGCAATCGCCCTTGGCTTCCCCCATCACTACTAGCTGTTTCTATTTCGCCAGGACCTGATCTTTCTGTATTCAAAGTCTGATATTGTCAGCTGTGCCTGGGAGTGTGTCCCGAAAATTTTATTACCATTACAGACGCTTCAACTGGGGGTACCAGCTGGTTGGATCTGCTAATGGGAGGTGGCTCAATCCATCTACATTCACTACTTGGCCTCCCAGATGGTGCTCTAACATATAACTAGAAGCATTTTATATTAGTACCCACCACTGAATGTGGATCCAAGCTATGGGTGTCACTGCCTTGTCCTCTTTAAGGAAACAAAGCAGGGGTTTGTAGTCCATAATTAACACAAATTTCACCCATAAAGGTAATGGTGGAACTTTCTGAATTCAAATATGACCACCAATTCTTCGTTCTCTCTCAGAGCGTATTTATGCTCCACGTTAGCCAATGTCCTGGATGCATATGCTATGGGCTTCTCCATTGGGCCACCTATGACATTATACTGCCCTGATGCCGTACAGTGAGGCATCATATGTCAATATCAAATCTCACAGATGACAACTGTTCATTGAAAGCTAGGGCATGTCTATGCAAACATTTCTAAGGCTGATCCTTTTTAAAGAGTTGATGCAAAGGTGCCAGTATGGTGGCCAGATTATATATGAACTTTCTGTAATAATTTACCAGCTGTAAGATCCTGGACTGACATGGATGCCAGGGAAAATTTGATCGCCCTCAATTTATCTTCCAACAGATATAGCCAAGTCTTGTTGAATCTGTAGCCCAAGTAGGTCATGTGGGGAACACACATTTTCCCCTGGTATGGCCTTGGGAAAATATCTTAGGACTACATCAAAGTTCTAAGTGTTTCTTATTCATTTCCCCACTTATTAGAGTGTCACCAAGGAAAATAGTGACCTGAGGTAGACCTTGCGAAACATTCTCCATCGTCCCAAAATTGTTAAGGCTGACGATACCCCAAATGGCAGTTTCGTCCATTGATATAAGATTTTAGGGATCTTAATTGTAGCAGACTTCTGGGAATCCTTGTCTAACCACAACTGCAAGTACGCATGGCTAGTGTCCAGCTTCAGGAAGGACCGCACACTCTGCCAGCTTTGCGCATAAGTCCTCTATGTAGGGGATTGGATAATTATCCAACTGCACAAAGTGGCGTACTGTTTATTTAAAATCCTCACTAAGATGGACTGACCTGTCAGGCTTCAACATTGGTACGACCAATGCTGTCCATTCCAAAAGTTGGATGGTTTGATGATTCCTTCACTTGCCAGTCTCCTGAGTTCTGCCTCTATTTTTGCCCATAAGCCAAATGGCACTGGACAAGCCCTGCAGAAGCGTGGAATTGCTTCCTAGTCAGCATGCAAGGTGGCTTTGGCTCCTTTGATACCCAGACCTTCCTGGAAGGTTTCCGTGTATTTAATTAGGACTTCACTCAGGCAGCCTTTTTACAATTGAAAAGTGTTGCACCAATCTAGGTGAATCTCTCACAACCAATGATGCCCCATCAAGCCTGGGCCCAAACCTTTTACTACAATCAGTGGTAACTGAACCAGCTCCTTTTCCTAAGTTTCTTCAGAACTGAATTTATATCCTTAGTCTGTAAAGGTTATCCAGTATAGATTCTCAACCTAGCCAAGATCTTGCACAAACTTAAGAGCTGCAGTATGGAGTGAATTTTATTAAAAACTAGTGATCACTGATTTCGCCATGGTAGTTCCAACCTTAATTAAAACCAGATTACCATTTAACCTGATGTTTGCTTTGAGGAGTTCTGATTTGGATGTTGCTAAGCAATTTAGCTCTTCCAAACCAGACATAGGTGGATATTCCAGAGTGTGCACTCTCCAGCATACCCTCTTGGATACTGGCCTATGATTTACCTTACTCAATTTATGTCTAGTAAGCGTCTTTAGCTGTCTCAAGTCTGCAAAATGGGCAGCAACTACAATCGCTTGCCGACCTGGATCATGAAGGAGATTTTAACAGTTTGGCCGTGGCTTGGCTTTGTTTTTGGAGTTTTGCTGTCGGCCAATCTAGAGTTCCTCTGATCAGGATATGTCCTGAGTGAGGGCATGCAGTTGCCCGCACTCAAGTGGTGTTCCATAAGCTCAGTCAGACTGGTGAGGGTGTCAACTTCCTTTGGAATACCCCACATCTCTTATGCTGAACATTTTCCAATGGTAAAGCCAGTTGTAGCACCTGTTTGAAGTCCAGTTGGGCTTCAGCTAGTAGACTAAGAAGTTAAGGGTTAAACCAAATGCAGATATTTCTGCCAGTTTCTTAACCAAATCAAAAATCCCAATAGGGATTCCTCTGGTTGTCAAATTACTGAGTAAAAATGATAGCATTGCAGAGTTAGACGCAGCTTTGGCTCATAATATTTCTTAACTCTTGTCTGACAATTTTTGAAAGGTGTTAGTACCTGGTTCCTCAAAGTTATGCTCCGAAATAGGTATGGCTCCACAAAGTCTCAGGAGAATTACTTGTTGCATTTCATCTACCACAAAATTGTTTGCCTGAAAATATAATACATTCTTTCCACATACTGGGTCCAGTCTTTGAAGGCAGGGTCAAATGAGGCAAGCTTCACAAACAAAGGCATAATGTAAGAAATGTTTAAACCAACTCAAAGACAACTTTTGTTAGCAAATTTCTTCAGGAAGAAAGTTATTCCTGTTGCCACTGAAGTCACAGTTTATTTACACATGCATAGTTTTTGACTTTGGTACTGCCTCAGAGCTAGATACTAGAGACTGTCAGTATTTCTGACTCACATCCTTTTCTTTTATTATTACCCCCACATTATGGCCTAACTGCAGTAGTGGTTATATTTCCCTAGCACCCATAGTGTGTGTGTGCAGGTGTGAGACACAGTGAAAGATAACAGGTGTACAAATCTTTATTCAATTCCCACCACCAAGAAGAAAGGAAACACCCGAGTGGCCAGTGACAAGCAGTGCCCTTTTTAGAGGGCAATGCTGTGTGATCAAACAGTGAAGGGGAGGGCAGGGATTAAATCAAAATAGAGATGGAAGGGGAAATAATACAGTCCATTCCCTGCATCACATCCTTTTTATTTGTCAGCCAGGGCTCCCTGATTGGGGCTGTTAATCTGGTCTATTCAGGGAACTCATTCTATGAGATCCAGCTGGCTGACTTGATTTTGATCACTACAACACAATCAGAAATCTCCTGCTATGGCTATATGTTACACAATCCAATAATCCAATCCATTTAATTCTTCAAGAACCAGTCCAATATTATTCCCAGTTCCTGTGGCTTGTTTGCTTTTCCTTCCACAGTTTCTAAGCCAAAAACCACCTTTTACCACGTGGATTAAACTGAAATATACTTCCCTATAACCCAGTCTAGGTGATTACCCCAGCCTCTACACTGGCTCGAAAGATATGTTGGAGGTTGGGGATAAGCAATATGGACAGAGATAGGGTATGGAGCGATGCTGGCATCTTGTTGTTTTTAAACCTGTCAAACTTACCTACTGCTGTTGCTTTTATTTATGTGAAATAAAATGCGCATATCTTCAGTCAAATCAACAATTGAAATACAGCATTTCAGGGTAAGGAGCAAAATGAGCAAGGATTAAAGATACTGATATAAATCTTTTAAAAGGAACAAGGAACAAGAAACTCATAGCTAACATGAAGTTTGTTTCACATTATTCTAGCATTCTGAAAGAGTGGTGTTCAACTCATTCTTAGGTATTTTGTGAGCAAGACACAGAGTCAGAGTCTTAGAGTCATACAGCAGATTCTTCAGTCTAACCAGTCCACGTTAGCCAAGTTCCCAAACTAAACTAATCCCAAACACCTGCACTTGGCCCATATCCCTCTAAACATTTCTTATTTGTGTATTTATCCAAATGTCTTTTAAACATTGTAACATCTGCATCCGCCACTTTCATTCCACACACAAACCACTGCGTAAAAAAGTTGCCCCTTATGTCCTTTTTAAATCTTTCTCCTCTTGCCTTAAAAATATGCTCCTTAGTTTTGAACTCCCTGACCCTCGAGAAAAAATCCCTTGTCATTCACCCTACCTATGCCCCTCAATAGGGTCGCACCTCAACCACATATGCTCCAGTGACAAAAGTCCCAGCCTTTCCAGTCTATTTTTTTATCTCAAACACTCCATTGCCAACAACATCCTGGTAAAAGGTTTCACCAGTCAGAATTCAATACGGATTTTACAGATTCAAGCACTCCACATGGCAAAAGCCTACTATGTCAGTTGTCAACACAAAAGTAATAAAATACTTTTTAAAAATGTGGAAACCACACAAAAGACTCATTGGCAAGTGAAATCAAACAGCCTTTTATTTATTTTATCTTTGTTCTGCGTTCTTATTTCATTAAAGATCACAGCAGCTGGCCGAGTTGCTCAAAACTGACAAAGTACAACATTGTTTGACTGCCAGGAACTATCACTAACTGCTGATTCACAAGACCATAAAATCGTGCTTGTGCTCCTCAAAATGACTGAAGGCTCCCAGCTAGAAATTAAACTCCAGGAAAAATCAAGTTCACCTACGGACAGAGGATTAAAAGGGAAACTACCTTTTGTTGCTCCTGTCTCTTACATTCTTAGTGCTAAAGGAAAATGTGAGTGGTGTTGTCTGGTAGATAGAAGATCATCCATGCACATATTAGTTGGCAGAGACTGCTCAAAGAGTTGAATAGTCTCCCCTTGCTCCTATTTCTTAATTCTTCCATTTTTATTACTTACCTGGGTTATGCCAGAATGGATTTAAGACAATTATAAGTAACAGGTTGGCAAGAAATAAACACAAAACGAGTAAGCTAGGTGCAGTATTACTGGCCATTATTAACATGTCAATTGTTCTCATCCATAAACATGCCCAATGGAAAAGTTTGGGGAGTACTATCACATTGTCTCACCAATTAAGGCAGGTATTAGGCAGGCTGTTATCCCCCAGCCCCCCATGACCCTCAAAAGGGAAGCAGCAACCCAGTATATGTATAGGCCCAATTGTGGTCCATTTTGCCATGGATTCCTTCCTACCTTCACCAAGCTGGATGGCATGGTTAGCATTGTTACCTCACAGCACCAGAGACCTGGGTTCAATTCTTGAGCGACTGGCTGTATGGAGTTTGTGTGATCTCCCTGTGTCTGTGTGTGTTTCCTCTGGATGTTCTGGATTCCTCCCACAGTCCAAAGATGCACAGGTTAGGTGCATTGGCTGTGCTAAATTGCCCAAGATCCAAGATGTGTAGGAAAGGTGGATTGGCTGTGGGAAATGGTAGGGTTGGGGGTATGAGTCTGGGTAGGATGCTCTTCAGAAATTCGGTGTGAACTTGTTAGGGCAAATAGCTTGTTTCACACTGTAAGGGCTCCATTCTATGTGAGGTGACTGTCAGCAAAATCACAGTGGCAGCCCAGAGTGAATGCTTTGAAAGCAAACAGAAGGTTGTTGTGGGGAAAATTGCCAGCCTCAGAGTCAGAGTTGGGGTTCAATGACAGAGTTTATGGTGCAAGGAAATACCAGAGCTCCAGGGAGAGAAAGACACAAACAGCACAGTGGTCAGCTGCGAGTCTTCTCTCAACCCAGAACACATGTCAAGGTACTTTTATACATTTTGTAATATAATAAGTCAGTGATGAGGTTATTGTCTCTGTAACATAGTTTGTTTATTCTAAGCATAGCAAATCATTAATAGTTTCGATGCAGTCATTGTCAGTTCCAGCGCAGCCTTTGTTAATTTCAGCATGGTCGTTTTCAGTTTCGGTGCAGACATTGCCAGTTTCAATGTCTGCGCGGAAGTCCACTACTGTAGGAATGGGAGCTAATCGCTCTTCCTGAGAAAGACGATTACTGCAACCCTGGCTATTATCACTCTGTATTGAGTCCATATCAGACTGTTAGCATTTCTATCAAAGGTATTAGCTGAACCCAGACACTTTGGCAGGCAGTATACACTACTCATGTGCATTCTCTACCCCCAACCATCTCAAAACGAATCAACTAGGTTGTGAGTGCATTATGCTGGGATTCTGGTGGCCCTGGGCAGTGTCTGTGTTCACTCTGCTGTCTCTCTCCATATTGTGGTCCAGCAGCCATCTTGTGTGTCAAGTGGCCAACTTATGACTCAGCAGCCATCTGGTGTGCGCATGTGCCTGGTGTCACCCTGCTCAGTGCCATCTCCCACTTCACTCCCGCCTTTGTGTTCAAGGAGACAACTTCTAAGATCTCCCGCAGACTATCCAATTCACATGTAGAGAAGGTCATCTCTCAGAGCTCCTCCTCCCAAGAGGTATCATGGAGTCCTAATTTCATTGGGGCTCTTCCATGGTGACACTCACTGCTGGTGCAGTTCACGTCAGTTGTGCCTTACAGCAGAGCTTTAAACACCCGAGGCCCACACAGAATACCAGCATGAGTGCAATGAGGAGAACTATCCTGTGTACCAACTAGGGTCCCCAAGATTTACCTAGCAACCAATTTAGTCAGCTGTCTGTAATTGCGGTTCCCTGTCAAAAAGTATCCAGCTGGTCTCAGATATTCTTGATGGCTTCTGTAACGTGATAGGAGGCATGAGTGATACAATTGTCACCAACGATTGTACCAACTTCCCCTTGCTGTGCTAATTGATAATCAACCGCGTAATGTGCCTGCTGTGTGTGGAGTCTGAGTTCAGCCAGCTCTGTATTAATTGCTCCCAGAGGTTTTGAGGTAATATTGCCTAAGATAGTCAGGTGGGAAGAAAGTGAGGACTGCAGATGCTGGAGATCAGAGCTGAAAATGTGTTGCTGGAAAAGCGCAGCAGGTCAGGCAGCATCCAAGGAGCAGGAGAATCGACATTTTGGGCATGAGCCCTTCTTCAGGAATGAGGAAAGTGTGTCCAGCAGGGTAAGATAAAAGGTAGGGAGGAGGGACTGGGGGGAGGGGCGTTGGAAATGCGATAGGTGGGAGGAGGTCAAGGTGAGGGTGATAGGCCAGAGTGGGGGTGGGGGCGGAGAGGTCAGGAAAAAGATTGCAGGTTAGGAAGGTGGTGCTGAGTCCGAGGGATTTGACTGAGACAAGGCGGGGGGAGGGGAAATGAGGAAACTGGAGAAATCTGAGTTCATCCCTTGTGTTTGGAGGGTTCCTAGGCAGAAGATGAGGCGTTCTTCCTCCAACCGTCGTGTTGCTATGGTGTGGTGATGGAGGAATCCAAGGACCTGCATGTCCTTGGTGGAGTGGGAGGGGGAGTTGAAGTGTTGAGCCACGGGGTGGTTGGGTTGGTTGGTCCGGGTGTCCCAGAGGTGTTCTCTGAAACATTCCGCAAGTAGGCGGCCTGTCTCCCCAATATAAAGGAGGCCACATCGGGTGCAGCGAATGCAATAAACAATGTGTGTGGAGGTGCAGGTGAATTTGTGGCGGATATGGAAGTATCCCTTGGGGCCTTGGAGGGAAGTAAAGGTGTGGCCGCAAGTTTTGCATTTCTTGCGGTTACAGGGGAAGGTGCCAAGAGTGGAGGTTGGGTTGGTGGGGGGTGTGGACCTGACGAGGGAGACACGGAGGGAGTGGTCTTTTTGAAGTCTTTCTAAGAACTCCCACCTATGTTCAGGACACCACCCACGCCCTCCACCTCCTCCATGATTTTCGCTTCCCCGGTCCCCACAATGCCTTATCTTCACCATGGACATCCGGTCCCTGTTCACCTCCATCCCCCATCACGAAGGACTCAAAGCCCTCCGCTTCTTCCTTTCCCGCCGTACCAACCAGTACCCTTCCACCGACACCCTCCTTTGACTGACTGAACTGGTCCTCACCCTGAACAACTTCTCTTTCCAAACCTCCCACTTCCTCCAAACCAAAAGAGTAGCCATGGGTACCCGCATGGGCCCCAGCTATGCCTGCTTCTTCGTAGGATATGTGGAACAGTCCATCTTTCGCAGCTACACTGGCCCCACCCCCCACCTTTTCCTCCGCTACATCGACGACTGTATCAGCGCTACCTCGTGCTCCCACGAGGAGGTTGAAAAGTTCATCCACTTTACCAACACCTTCCACCCCGACCTCAAATTCACCTGGACTGTCTCAGACTCCTCCCTCCCCTTCCTAGACCTTTCCATTTCCATCTCGGGTGACCGAATCAACACTGACATTTACTATAAACCGACCAACTCCCACAGCTACCTAGACTACACCTCCTCCCACCCTGCCCACTGTAAAAACGCCATCCCATATTCCAAATTCCTTCATCTCCACCGCATCTACTCCCAGGAGGACCAGCTCCAATACCGTACAACCCAAATGGCCTCCTTCTTCAAAGACCGCAATTTCCCCCCAGACGTGATCGACAATGCCCTCCACTGCATCTCCTCCACTTCCCGCTCCTCCGCCCTTGAGCCCCGCCCCTCCAACCGCCACCAGGACAGAACCCCACTGGTCCTCACCTACCACCCCACCAACCTCCATATACAGCGTATCATCCGCCGTCATTTCCGCCACCTCCAAACGGACCCCACCACCAGGGATATATTTCCCTCCCCTCCCCTATCAGCGTTCCGAAAAGACCACTCCCTCCATGACTCCCTTGTCAGGTCCACAACCCCCACCAACCCAACCTCCACTCCCGGAACCTTCCCCTGCAACCGCAAGAAATGCAAAACTTGCGGCCACACCTTTACTTCCCTCCAAGGCCCCAAGGGATCCTTCCATATCCACCACAAATTCACCTGCACCTCCACACACATCATTTATTGCATCCGCTGCACCCGATGTGGCCTCCTCTATATTTGGGGAGACAGGACGCCTACTTGCGGAACGTTTCAGAGAACACCTCTGGGACACCCGGACCAACCGGTCCAACCAGCCCAACCACCCCGTGGCTCAACACTTCAACTCCCCCGAGGTAAAAACAATGACTGCAGATTAGAGACGGCAATTTCCCTTCCCACGTGGTTAAAGATACCCTCCAACGCATCTCGTCCACATCCCGCACTTCCGCCCTCAGACCCCACCCCTCCAACCGTAACAAGGACAGAACGCCCCTGGTGCTCACCTTCCACCCTACAAACCTTCGCATAAACCAAATCATCTGCCGACATTTCCTCCACCTCCAAAAAGACCCCACCACCAGGGATATATTTCCCTCCCCACACCTTTCCGCCTTCCGCAAAGACCGTTCCCTCTGTGACTACCTGGTCAGGTCCACACCCCCCTACGACCCACCCTCCCATTCTGGCACATTCCCCTGCCACCGCAGGAACTGTAAAACCTGTGCCCACACCTCCTCCCTCACCTCTATCCAAGGCCCTAAAGGAGCCTTTCACATCCATCAAAGTTTCACCTGCACATCCACCAATATCATTTATTGTATCCGTCGCTCCCGATGTGGTCTCCTCTACATTGGGGAGACTGGGCGCCTCCTAGCAGAGCGCTTTAGGGAACATCTCAGAGACACCCGCACCAATCAACCAAACCGCCCCGTGGCCCAACATTTCAACTCCCCCTCCCACTCTGCCGAGGACATGGAGGTCCTGGGCCTCCTTCACCGCCGCTCCCTCACCACCAGACGCCTGGAGGAAGAACGCCTCATCTTCCGCCTCGGAACACTTCAACCCCAGGGCATCAATGTGGACTTCAACAGCTTCCTCATTTCCCCTTCTCCCACCTCATCCTAGTTTCAAACTTCCAGCTCAGCACTGTCTCCTTGACTTGTCCGGACTTGTCCGACCTGCCTATCTCCTTTTCCACCTATCCACGCCACCCTCTCCTCCTTGACCTATCACCTTCATCCCCTCCCCCACTCACCCATTGTACTCTATGCTACTCTCTCCCCGCCCCCACCCTCCTCTAGCTTATCTCTCCATGCTTCAGGCTCACTGCCTTTATTCCTGATGAAGGGCTTTTGCCCGCAACGTCGATTTCGCTGCTCGTTGGATGCTGCCAGAACTGCTGTGCTCTTCCAGCACCACTAATCCAGTACTTCAACTCCCCCTCCCACTCCACCAAGGACATGCAGGTCCTTGGACTCCTCCATCGCCAGACCATAGCAACACGACGTTTGGAGGAAGAGCGCCTCATCTTCCGCCTAGGAACCCTCCAAACACAAGGGATGAACTCAGATTTCTCCAGTTTCCTCATTTCCCCTCCCCCCACCTTGTCTCAGTCAAATCCCTCGAACTCAGCACCGCCTTCCTAACCTGCAATCTTCTTCCTGACCTCTCTGCCCCCACCCCAACTCTGGCCTATCACCCTCACCTTGACCTTCTTCCACCTATCGCATTTCCACCGCCCCTCCCCCCAGTCCCTCCTCCCTACCTTTTATCTTAGCCTGCTGGACACACTTTCCTCATTCCTGAAGAAGGGCTCATGCCCGAAACGTCGATTCTCCTGCTCCTTGGATGCTGCCTGACCTGCTGCGCTTTTCCAGCAACACATTTTCATCTAAGATAGTCAGGCCACATACAAGGAATTTTAGTTTTTATCGCTGACAACCTCTATCTATGCCCCCCAAAGATAGAGATCCTAAGAATCCATATCTTGGGATCTCTATCCATATCCATTCAATTGGCATTCCTAACTGCTAAATTAACCTGCATATCAACCTTAAGAGAATCCTAAACTAAAGCTTCCACGTCCCTTTGCACTTCAAGCATCTGAAGCTTTTCCTCATTTCAAGAATAATCTATGCCTCAAACAAAGTGTGTAACTTTCAAACACTTTCAAACATAGTATTCCATTTGCCACTTATTTGCCCACTCTGCTAGCCTGTTAAAGTCCTTCTCAGGTCCCTACTTCCTCAACGCTACCTTTCCCTCCATCTACCTTTGCGTCATCTACAAACTTAGCAACAATGCCCTCGGTTCCTTTGTCCTGATCATTAATGTATAACGTGAATAGTTTGGTCCCAACATTGACTCCTGCAGAACTCCACTCCTTAGCTGCTGCCTTCCTTCAGTAACACCTTGCCAGTTGAGCTCTCAATCAGCAGCTAACCAGAGACCCTGAAAAAAATCCAGTCTCTGTCTTACTCCTTAAACCAGAGCATCCCACTCAGCTCAAACATCAGAAAAACAGACATTGTGCAGGGAAATTGTGAAGAGCAATTTAGGCTAACCTGAAACTGCTTAAGAGCTGATGGTTAAAAATAAAATCAGTTCACATGCATAGCATCTTACTCATATTATCTTGCAATGAAAGCCAACATACCATTTTTCTTCCTCGCTGCTTGTTGCAACTATATACTTACTTTCAATGACTGGTACAAGGACAGCCAGATCCCTTTGCACACTAATTATTCCCAATCTCTCACTATTTAAATAATAAACTTGCCATTCTGTTTTTTCTGACCAAACTAGGCAACTTCACATTTATCCTTGTAAAAATGCACATGTCATATACTTGTCCACTCAACATGTCCACATCACCCTGAAACCTCTTTAGCAATTATACTCCTGTCTGGTTTTGTGTTGTCAGCAAACATTGGAAATATTAGTGTTGACTCCCTCATCAAAACCATTTATCTTTGCTGTGAATAGCTGACGTCAAAGATCTGAATAACTGCACTTTCCCATTTGTCACCTCTGTCCACTTCAAAAAAGACCTGTTATTCCTACTTGCAGTTTCTGATCTGCTCACAATTTTTGAATTCATGCCAGTGTATTACCACCAATCCCATCTCCTTTGATTCTGTGTAATAATATTTTATGTGGGACTTTATCAAAACTCCTATAAGCATCCATAAATACACCATGTCCAATAGTTCTCCCTCATCTATTCTATTACTTACATTCTTAAAAATCTCACTAAGTTTGTCAAATATGATTTTCTTTTCATAGATCCATGTTGACTTTATGTAATGCCATTGGTAATTTTAAGTGTCCAATTATCATATCCTTTATAATACACTGAAATCATTTTCCCTAATACTCATTTTAAGCTGACCAGTCTATAGTTTCCAGTTTCTTCCCTCCCTCCATATTTAAACAGTGGGTGACATTTGCTATCCTGTAATCAGCAGGAATGTTCCAGAATATACAGGATTTTGGAAGATGACAACAAATATTCATTATTTCCATGCCCAGCTCATTACTCAAAGATGTAGATTAGCAGACCCTTGGATTATTCATTTTTTTGCCACACATTTCTTTTTAAATGAGTATTAATTTATTTCAGTTCCTTCTTCCTAAGAGATTGTTGCTTCCCAAGAACTTCTGGAAAGTTTTTGTGTCTTCATCAATGAAGATGCAATGAAAGTAATTGTTTACTTTCTGTCATTTTCTTGTTCTCTATCATCAACTCTCATGTTTCAGTCTGTTAAGGGGCCTATAGTTATCTTCACAAATCTTTCCTCACACATACATATAGAAGCTCTTGCCATCTGCTTTTATGTTCCTTGCATGTTTACTCCTCTGTTCTATTTTTCTCTATTCTTCATTTTATGGTTCTTCTTTTTGGAATTCTAAACTGTTGCCAATAATCAGGATTACTACTTTTTTTGAGCAACTCTTCTTTGGATCTAATACTATCCTTAACTTATTTTGTTAAAAATAGTGGGGCCGCTTTTCCAATTGCCTTCTTTCAACAAAAGGAATGCACTGCTGCTGAAATGCATACATTTGTTGTTTAAATCTTAACATTGCCTTATGACTGTCTATTACTAACAGTACCATACTACCTTTGTTCTGTTTCACCTGCTCTATCTAATGATTGAATACTGTTGAATGTTCAGTTCCCAGCTTTCACCACACCACAATCTGATCATAGCTGTTTGCAAATATTTGTGTTGTTACTTCATCTATCTCATTGTGAATGTGCAGTATATTCAGAACTTTAGATGTCTTTTTGATGTTTAATATATTTTTTCTACTCCACCCCTATTTGCTGCAATACTTTTCTTCATCTCTCTTCCACTTCTGCTTTTTACATTTCTGGCTTTCATTTCCATCTTTGTTTCTGTCACTCTTGTCTCCATGCTTAGGTTCCCATTCCCCTGTCACTCTAGTTTAAACCATCCCTCACTGTACTAACAAACACATGGTGAATGTGTTGGTCCTGGTCATTCTTGGGTGCAAACCATCCAGCTTATATAGGTCCCATCTTCCCCAGGATTGATCCCTAAACTGCAAAAACCAAAATCCCTCTCAACCCAATCTTCCAGTCAAGCATTCATCCAAGTAATTCTCCTCCTCCTGATTTTGCTAACATGGGGCATTGGGAATAGTCCTGAGACCATGTCTTTTGAGCTTCTTCTTTCTAAAATATTCTCTTGCTCCCTATACTTGGCTTGCTGGGCCTCATCCCTTGTTTTCCTTCAATGTAGTTGGTAATGACATGACCATGACCCTTGACCATCTTTCCTCCAACTTTAGAATGTCATGTAGCTGCTGAGTAACATCCTTGACCCTGGAAATAAGGAAAGAACATACCACCCTGGTGTCACCTCAGCAGTCATGAAAACATCCATCTGTTCCTTTTGCAATAGAATTCTATATCAATTTTGATCTTGTCCTTTATTTTCCCAACTCGCTTGTGTTCTCCACTCCAGGTGCCACACACTTGACTCATAGAGTCATGGAGTCATAGATTCATAGAGATGTATAGCATGGAAACAGACTCTTCGGTCCAACCTGTTCATGTCGACCAGATATCCCAACCCAATCTAGTCCCACCTGCCAGCACCCGGCCCATATCCCTCCAAACCCTTCCTATTCAAATGCCTCTTAAATGTTGCAATTGTACCAGCCTCCACCACATCCTCTGGCAGCTCATTCTGTACATGTACCACCCTCTGCATGAAAAAGTTGCCCCTTAGGTCTCTTTTATATCTTTCCCCTCTCGCCCTAAACCTACGCCCTCTAGTTCTGGACTCCCCAACCCCAAGGAAAAGACTTTGTCTATTTATCCTATCCATGCCCCTCATAATTTTGTAAACCTCTATAAGGTCACCCCTCAGCCTCCGATGCTCCAGGGAAAACAGCCCCAGCCTGTTCAGCCTCTCCCTGTAGCTCAAATCCTCCAACCCTGGCAACATCATTATAAATCTTTTCTGAACCCTTTCAAGTTTCACAACATCTTTCCAATAGGAAGGACACCAGAATTGCATGCAATATTCCAACAGTGGCCTAACCAATGTCCTGTACAGCTGCAACATGACCTCCCAACTCCTGTACTCAATACTCTGACCAATAAAGGAAAGCACACCAAACACTTTCTTCACTGTCCTATCTACCTGCGACTCACTCTCAAGGAGCTATGAACCTGCATTCCAAGGTCTCTTTGTTCAGCAACACTCTCTAGGACCTTACCATTAAGTGTATAAGTCCTGCTAAGATTTGCTTTCCCAAGATGCAGCACCTCGCATTTATCTGAATTAAACTCCATCTGCCACTTCTCAGCCATTGGCCCATCTGGTCCAGATCCTGTTGTAATCTGTGGTAACCCTCTTCGCTGTCCACTACACCTCCAATTTTGGTGTCATCTGCAAACTTACTAACTGTACCTCTTATGCTCGCATCCAAGTCACTTATGTAAATGACAAAAAGTAGAGGGCCCAGCACCGATCCTTGTGGCACTCCACTGGTCACAGGCCTCCAGTCTGAAAAACAACCCTCCACCACCACCCTCTGTCTTCTACCTTTGAGCCAGTTCTGTATCCAAATGGCTAGTTCTCCCTGTATTCTATGAGATCTAACCTTGCTAACTAGTCTCCCATGGGGAACCTTGTTGAATGTCTTACTGAAGTCCATATAGATCACATCTACTGCTCTGCCCTCATCAATCTTCTTTGTTACTTCTTCAAAAAACTCAATCAAGTTTGTGAGACAGGATTTCCCACACACAAGGCTATGTTGACTATCCCTAATCAGTCCTTGCCTTTCCAAATACATGGACATCCTGTCCCTCAGGATTCCCTCCGACAACTTGCCCACCACCGAGGTCAGGCTCACTGGTCTATAGTTCCCTGGCTTGTCCTTACCATCCTTCTTAAACAGTGGCACCACGTTTGCCAACCTCCAGTCTTCCAGCACCTCACCAGTGACCATCAATGATACAAATATCTCAGCAAGAGGCCCAGCAATCACTTCTCTAGCTTCCCACAGAGTTCTCAGGTACACCTGATCAGGTCCTGGGGATTTATCCACTTAACCATTTCAAGACATCCACCACTTCCTCCTCTGTAATCTGGACATTTTGCAAGATGCCACCATCTATTTCCCTGCAGTCTATATCTTCCATATCCTTTTCCACAGTAAATACTGATGTAAAATATTCACTTAGTATCTCCCCCATTTTCTGTGGCTCCATACAAAGGCTGCTTTGCTGATCTTTGAGGGGCCCTATTCCCTCCCTTTTGTCCTTAATATATTTGTAAAAACCATTTGGCTTCTCCTTAATTCTATATGCCAAAGCTATCTCATGTCCCCGTTTTGCCGTCCTGGTTTCCCTCTTAAGTATACTCCTACTTTCTTTATAGTCTTCTAAGGTTTCACTCGATCTATCCTGTCTGTACCCGACATATGCTTCCTTCTTTTTCTTAACCAAACCCTCAATTTCTTTAGTCATCCAGCGTTCCCTATACCTACCAGCTCTCACTACTTTCCCTTGAGAAATCCTGTCTTCTAGCATAACTGAAATGGAAATACATTAGCATGACAATGATGTCCCAGGGGATTCTTGCACTGCCTGTTTAGTGCTTACACTCTGATAATCACCTATTCTATTTCTGACTTTGTACTCTTTACCTGCGAAGTGACCACCACACCATGTGTTACCCACAAAAATCTCAAATTTGTACATATGCCACAGTGATTTCAGCTAATTCCAGATCTGAAACACAGAATTCGAGACACAGCAGATGTGGTCACCTTGGAAACTCGAACTGTCCCTGTCTCCCCACATTGCACAAGAGGAGCATTCCACATGCTGAGCTGTCCTGTCATACCTTTTCCTTAAAATAGTATCTTTCTGTTTGCTTTACTTAACTAGAGGGCATGGTTTTAGGGTGAGAGAGTAAAGATATAAAAGGAACCTAAGAGGTAACTTTTTCACGCAGAGCGTGGTACGAGTTTGGAATGAGCTGTCAGAGGAAGTGATGGAAGCTGATACAATTACAGCATTTAAAAGGCATCTGGATGGGTGTATGAATAGGAAGGGCTTAGAGGGGTATGGGCCAGGTGCTAGCAATGGGACTAGATTAATTCAGGATATCTGGTCGGCATGGACAAGTTGGATTGAAGGGTCTGTTTCCTTGCCATGCATCTCTATGACTCCATGACATTACCTCACCCTTGTCATGGGGTTCTCACCTTGCCAGATCCTGTCCGTCATACTAGCTGGTGTCACAGAGTCCTAATGCACTCCTCTTCTTTGCCCACTAGCAGAGGTTTGTCAATTGTATGTGTTATAAGAGCCAAGACTGAATGCAAAATGTTCTAATATTTCTCCCAAGATTATATCTGACTCAATTTAACACCTACAATTTGAAATTATTACAGTGCCTTTAAGTTAGCAAAAGATCTGAAGGCAATTAACAATGTATTAACACTGGATTAGTGGTGCTGGAAGAGCACAGTAGATGAAGGGCTTTTGCCCGAAACGTCGATTTCGCTGCTCGTTGGATGCTGCCTGAACTGCTGTGCTCTTCCAGCACCACTAATCCAGTATTTGGTTTTCAGCATCTGCAGTCATTGTTTTTATAATGTATTAACACTGATGAGTTGAATGGTTAGTTTGTAGAAAAAACAGCTGTTGCCCGTGTGACTTGTCAGACCAGGAAGTTGTTAAGTTTGATGGTCATAATCCACATTTACAATGTTGCCTTTGAAAGAATTCAAAACATTTTTTGTCAGTTCAAAGAAGATTTTTCTGAAAGTTGCTCTTAAACAGTTGCAGGAAGATAAATCTTTTTTAACCTCCCCACCCTCGCACTTTAATTGTCCTTCAGCCAGTTTAAAATAGATTTAATATTTAGTTGTTCAACTGAGAGCTTGGTCACTTAGGAGTGAAATCAGGAAACACTCTTTCACAAAAACAAAAAGGTACAACTTCCTTCCCCTAAAGGGTGTGTTTAGAGGCTCAATTGAAATGTTCCACGACAACACACCTTAAGAGGCATTTTTAACATAATAAACTGTTCCAGTGCATTTCACAAGATTGCTATCAAGCAAAATTTGACATCCTGCCACAAAATGTGACCAGCAGCTTGTTTGTAAACTTTGAGGGAGCTGGAGAGGAGGTATGGCTTCAGATGAGAAATAAGGCTTTTGAGGCCTAAGCAGCTGTTGGCTGAGCAGCCAGGGATGGAGCAATTACAATGGAGGACGTGCAAAAGCTACCAGTGGAGAGTGTAGAGGTCTCAGAAGCTTGTAGAACTGCAGGCTATTACAAAGGAGAGAAAGAGAAAATGGAAGGATCTGAAAACACAGGATATTAAACTTGAAATGTTGTCAGGCCATAAGTAAGACAGGAAGGACAGGGCTGGTGCTACATGAATCTTAGAGGTTTAGGATATGGCAAGTGACATTTTGGATGAGCTTAAGGTTATGGGGAGGGAAGATTATTTTTTGCCTGAGAAATTAAAAATAAGAATAAACACTTAGAAAAAACAGAAGTGGGAGATATCAGTGGGATTAGATGTGGGGTTATGACAGTCCTTGAATGGAATTTTTAACACCAAACAGAACTTACCGGTGACTTCACAGAAGATTTGGATAAAGCTGCAAAACCAGAAGAGCAGGAAACAGGAAAACACTGTTATTAGAATGATTAACTGAAATTGATAATGCTGAACATCCTTTCTATTGACTCACGCAATCTGATTGACACAATAGGTCTTAAAAGTTAATGAAGTGCAAGAAGGATCTTTTGGTTAAACAAATCAGACTTTATCACCAACCAAGGTATCTTTGGCAGTGCATGTCAGAAAAGGATGGAATGTTTTCCATGTTCTAGGAACATTGTATTTATAATAGTTCTCCAGAGGCCAGCAACCTGTCACTAAACTCCCTTTATTTTCAGATGCATAGCCTTTGCCAATTGTACTGCCTCTCACTGAATCAGGCATTCAGGGGGCCCAATATCCCTAACATACACCCTTTTATGTCAGACGGTTCTCTCTGTTTGGAGTAGACCAACAGCCCCAATTAGGGAACTCATAGTCTATAAGGTCCAGCTGGCTGATCCATTACAATCATTACCGTATTGATTCTATTACCTCTCCTTATCATCAATTTAACATTTGGCTCAAAAACAGGTAAGCATTGAAAAATATATGAGGAACTTCAGCCATTCTTAATTCTACAGTTTTTGAGTATGCAGTGGTGTGTTTATTGGTGACTGGGTCTTCACCTCCACCAAAAGATCACCAAATTGAATTCCGAACAGCTAATCAGAAACTGACTGGTGAGCTTCTCAGCAAATCACTGGCTTGACATTGGAGTCCCACCATGCAAGAAACTGCTAGCCAATCTGAGTCTGATAGCTAAAGGGTACGAGAGTTGGAGGCCTAGTCTTCAGGGGATCAGATGGCCAGAAGGTAGGTCCTTTTCTTTCAGGCTTCACAAGGTGGGGTTTGTGAGGGAAGGGCTAGCTTTCAGCAGATACACACTTGTTCCCCCTTGCTGCCCTTAGTTGGCACCAAATTGGAATAAATGAGGTCCCTTCCCCCTAACCCAGGAGGCAGGTTCCAGTAGGGAAGCCAATCACTTTGGCAGCTAAACGAGCTGATGGCCCTTAAGAGCTGTTAGTTGACCAACTTAAGGACTTCATTGCCGGCAAGTTGAGGAGGTTTATAATGGACCTTCCTCTCCAGCTTTAATTGCTGAATTAGTAAGAAGTGGGCAAGCATCTCCCTGGATTGTGTCTGTTGCCAAATTATTTGCCCATCTCTCCACCTTTCTCACCACCTCCAAGGAGGGAAAAGAGTCCCGCAAGTCTGATCTCCCCATTCAATAACATGCATCCAACTGTGAAACGGCAGGAGTGCTATAGTCATGATAGGGTATAGATATCATTATTTGAGGCTGGGCAACAGTAGAAAATGAAGGCCAAGACATCTTGGTGATAGATAAGTTCCATGAAGAAAAGGAAACCCAGATTCAGTTTGAGTGATTACTCGTGGAGAGGATTAATCAGTGACAAAGGGGCAGAGTTAATGGCAGGGATTGAAAATGGTAAAGAGAAGCTTCCCAATGATCAATAGTGTTCAAATGAAAAGTTTGACTCAGCTGTGAGCATGGCAGCAGTTGTGGAAATCAGGAAAGCAATGAAGAGGTAAAAATGTGTGTCATCATCTGGTATATAGGAATAATGCCAATGGATGGCATTGCTAAGCAGCATATAAATGAGGGATACTGTAGGGGGCTAAGGGCTAAAACATGCTGGATTCTAGAGGGGGCAGTGCAGGGCAGGAAGAAAAGCCATGCTGCAGATATGTTGACTGTGTTTATAGGGGTTAGTCAAGATGACAAATCTGCCCAGTCTTTCTACTTAAGAATGCTATGTAGTTGCTCCAGTATTATTTTTATCCATGACTACTATAAAGTCGTGTATAATAGCACATTTGTTCAACAAAGTGTATTAAATTCTTATCAATTTCATCAAAATTCAAGAACTCGGGCAAGGTTAAAATATAATGGGAGAAGCATTGTAACTGCACAATTCTGACTAGTTACCTCCATGATCTGATTACTGTCTCAGCCAAAAGCTAATGTCTATTCTGTGATAATTATATGACAGAAGTTCAACTCCAGCGCACTCTAAAGTAGAAGGTTTTGCCTGTGATACTTGCTTCTAAGTACTAGTCAACTGTCTCTGCTAGAAAAAAACATATATAGATCAAATGTGGAGATAGAATCAGTACTGGCTCCATGTATCCCCATTCCCAAAAATCATAACCAAATTGAACAGAAAACAAAGAAGTAAAGATGGTGAATATGCTCAATAAACAAAAAGCTGGAGAAACTCGGAGGGTCTGGCAGTATCTGTGGTAGGAAAGCAAAGTCAATGTTTCGGATCCAATGACCCTTCGAGGAAAAGGTGGTGTGTATGCTGAAGATCGGGGACGGTGTTGAGACAAGTTAACAGTAGGTACAGATAGAGTCCAGAGACAGAACAGCAGTTGGACAAACAAAGGAATAGATAATGGTGAGCTGGAGAGAAAAATCAGCTGCTCATGGGAACCATGCGCACGCGTATGGGCTCAGTTATCCCTATCACTTTGCTGGGTATTTGAAACATTCCTTGTTCCAATCCTACTCAGGTCCCTCCCACAATTCTTTCTCCAGTACCTTGATGACATCATTAGTGCTGCTTCCCTTTCTCCACCCAGAATTGGAAAAGATCATTTATTTCACTTCCAATTTCCACCCGGCCCTCACCTTCACCTAATTTGGAGACGCCAGTATTGGACTGGGGTGCAGAAATTAAAAGTCACACAATACCAGGTTATAGTCCAACAGGTTTATTTGGAAGCACTAGCTTTCAGAGTGCTGGTCCTTCATCAGGTGTTATAAATTCTGTGTCTTACAATCTTATTCTCCACAGTTACCTGATGAAGGAGCAGTGGTCCAAAAGCTAGTGCTTCCAAATAATCCTGTTGGACTATAACCTGGTGTTGTGTGATATTTAACTTTGTATATCTTCACCTGATTCATCTTTGACTCCTCTCTTCCCTTCTCCGACATCTGTTTCCATTTCCGAAGATGGGCTGGCCACCAAATTCCACTACAAACCCACCAACTCCCAGTTACCTGGACAATACATCCTCGCACCCTGCTTCCTGTAAAGACTCTATTCCAATCTCCCAGTTCTTCTGTTTCTATCGCATTTGTTCTGATGATGCCAATTTCGACAAGGGCACCTCCGAAATGTGCACCTGCTTCATCATCTGAGGCTTCCCCACCACCAAGGGTGACTTTCTGGTCCATTTCCAGCACTTTTACCCTCACTCCTACTCTTCTCTCCCACAACAGCAATAGGATCTCTGTGGTCCTCACTTACCATCCCACCAGCATCTTCATCCATAGGATCTTTAGCTGTCATTTCCACCACCTCCAGTGAGATGCCACCACCAGACACATATCTGCCTCCCCTACCTTTCCAGCCTTCAACAGGGACCATTCCCTTCAGGACACCCGGATCCACTCCTCCACTCCCAACACATTCCCACAGTGCCACGGCATCTTCCCTCGCCACTGTAGAAGATGTAACAGCTACTCATTTACTTCCTTCCTCCTCACTATCCAAGGCCCAGCCACACCTTCCAGGTGAAGCAGTGATTGACCTGTACTTCACTCGATCTAGTCTTCTGTACTCACTGCTCACTCTGCTGCACACTAGGGAGCTGAAACGTTGGCCACCAGTTTGCAGAACACCCAAGCTCTGTCTGTAAAAGTGACCTTGAGCTTCCTGTTACCTATCACTTCAACACACCACCTGTGTTCCCTGGCCAACATCTCTGTCTCAGGTTTACTGCATGCTCCAGCAAAGCTCAGCACAAGCTGAAAGAACAGCATCTCATCTTCTGCTTGGAGAGTCTACAGCCTCAAGACTCAACATTGAGTTCAATAATCCGAGACCCTCAGCCCCTTCTCCCATGCCCTTACCCCAATCTCCACATACCAGGCCTTGTCATCACATGGTCTGCTTTCATCACAACTGACTCATTTTTACCCACTAAGGGCCCCATCAACAGTTTTTCTTTCCCCCCAGCTCACCATTACCTATTCCTTTGTTTCCCCAACTGCTGTGCTCTTTCTCTGGGCTCTATGTGCACCTATTGTTAACTCCCCCCAACACCACCCCCTCCCACCCCTTTCCCCCCAGCCCCACCTCACCCTCATTTTCAGTATAGGTACAGTACTACCTTTCTCTGGAAGGGTTACTGGACTTGAAACGTTGCCATTACTCCACAGACCTGCTGAGTTGCTTGGAACCAAGTTGGCTGCTGAATCTGCTATGGAATTGGACTGCCAACTCTCACGGTCCTGTCCAAGCTATTTGGCTTGCTGTGTTCTTCCAGCCTCCTGCTTGGATACTTTGAATTCCAGCATCTGCAGCTTTTCTTTTGTCTCTAACTCTCACTGTCCAAACTGATAATAGTTACTGGAAACATTTGAAGTATCTAACAACCAGATATCAATGCCTTTGTGAAATTGAAAGAAAAATCATGAGGAAAACAAGAAAACCTGAAAATTCAATGTAAAAATGGAAAATATTAGAAACAGCTAGTACCTATAATAGCACATTTAAGGTGGTCAACATCCCAGGGCAGGAAATAAAATCTGTCACCAAATCATATAATGAGATATTTGGAGAAATGGCCAAAATCCTAATCAAGGAAGACAGTTTTAAAGGGCATCATGGAAAATGAGGTAGAGGAGTTGAAAGGCTTACAAAGGGAATATCAGAGCTTAGGGTTGAAATAACTGAATGCGGAGACACTGATGTTTGAGGACTAAAACACAGCATTGTGGAAGAAGCCAGTATTATCGTGAGCAGTAATCTCCAAACTGGGCGGACTAAAGAAGTTTAGAATTATAGGGAGGGTTGAGACCAGAAAGGCAAGATTCAAAAATAAGTTTGAATTTCTTAAAATCAAGGTGTTGTCAGGCTCACTGAAAGCTTTGACCTTTAGGGTTGCTGACTCATCTCATGCATTTGTAACATTCTTTACTTCCATTTCATGATACTTAATTTTAGTTCTCAAAGATGGATTTCTGCTGAAACAGGAAGTAACCTCAACAATGAAATAAATCCCACACTCTTTTTATGAGTTAGTTTCAACACTGACACCAGATAATGTGATTATTGTTTTTAATTAAAATGCCTGTATTTTGTTTGAGTACTTTAGCTTTGCCTGGGTTTATTTCTCACAGTGAGTTACCCTCTGGTTGACTCACATCTTTTTGCTTATGCCCAGTCTCCCAAAATAAACCCTTGTAGCATTCCCTGATATCTGCTTTCAACGATTGGTTCTGCAGAATGAACAGGCATAGTCCAATGGGATAGTCAGAGCTCTACACATTAGTCAAACATATGTTCGATACTCAAGCATCAGGTTAGCTTTCAATGGTTGAGTTTGCCCCTTAGATACATAACAACTGAGAGAAGCTAACAGATTAGTTATCTCCATCCTCTTGTATTGGCAGAATAATAGTAATGTTTCTAAACTTGTAATCCAACAGCCTCAACAAGTAACCTAGAGATGCAAGTTCATAATCCCACTGTAGCACATGTGGAGCTTAAATTCCGTTACAGAGGAACCTTAATTATCTAGCATCCAATTAACCAAATTTTGGATTATCCGGAAAGATCGCAAGGTCTTGATGCTTGCCTAAACTATGTTATCCAGCATTAGATTATCCGGAATTTAATTAACCAAGCAAAATACTCCCTGCCCGTGTCCTTTGGAGAATCGTAGTAAATTTGGCATGAAATGTAAGATTCATTTATGATCATCATGAAATTACCAGTCTTGGTTGGTAAGTCCAAATCTGTCAGGGCAGAAAATTGACCACCCAATTGTCATTCTAGATGCATAGCAACATGATTGATTCTTATGCATTCTCTGAAATGGCCTAACAAGCTGTTCAATTCCATCAAAATACTCTAGATAAATCAAGGATTCAGAGAGATGATTCACCTACCCTTCTTGAGGGCAGTTCTGTATGGAGTTTAAATGCCAGTGTTGGGGCATTGCCAGCTGGGTCAGCATTTATTGGTTATCCCTAACTACCCTGGAGGAGATGGTGGCGAGCTGTCTTCTTATATCACATCAAGGATCTGTAAGCACTGTCCCAGGGTTCTGACCCTGAGGCAGTGAAGAAAAGACAAAAAAATTCCAACTCAGGATGGTTTACAGTTTGGAAGTGAACATCGAGATTGTTCCCACAAACCTGCTGCCTTTATCCTTCTACATGGCTTTTATTGGTAGAGGAATTGAGTTCCGGAGTCCTGAGGTCATGCTGCAGTTGTATAAGACTCTGGTGCGGCCGCATCTGGAATATTGTGTGCAGTTTTGGTCGCCATACTATAGGAAGGATGTGGAGGCACTGGAACGGGTGCAGAGGAAGTTTACCAGGATGTTGCCTGGTATGGTAGGAAGATCCTATGAGGAAAGGCTGAGGCACTTGGGGTTGTTTTCTTTGGAGAAAAGAAGGTTTAGGGGTGATTTGATAGAGGTGTACAAGATGATTAGGGGGTTAGATAGGGTTGACAGTGAGAACCTTTTTCCACGTATGGAGTCAGCTATTACAAGGGGGCATAGCTTTAAATTAAGGGGGGGTAGATATAGGACTGATGTTAGGGGTAGGTTCTTCACTCAGCGAGTCGTAAGTTCATGGAATGCCCTGCCAGTAGCAGTAGTGGACTCTCCCTCTTTATGGGTATTTAAGCGGGCATTGGATAGGTATATGGAGGATAGTGGGTTAGTGTAGGTTAGGTGGGCTTTGATCGGCGCAACATCGAGGGCCGAAGGGCCTGTACTGCGCTGTATTCTTCTATGTTCTATGTTCTATGGTAAAGGTTGCAGACTTGGAAAGTATTATTGGAGGAACCTTGGTGAATTTCTACAAAGCATCTTGTAGATGGTGCACACTGTAGCCACGGATCCGTGGTGGTGAAGAAAGTGAACATTGAAGTTACTGGATGGAATTTTTTGAGGAAGTGACAAAGGTGAGGGTAGAGCAGTGGATGTTGTCTGCATTGACTTTTAACAAGGTTTGTTATGCTAAGCTCATCCAGAAGATTAAGATGCATGGCATCCCATAGTGACTTGACCATGTGGATTCAGAATTGGCTTGCCCATGGATGGCAGAGGGTAATGGTGGAACAGTGTTTTTCAGACTGGAGGTCCATGACTAGTGGGGTTCCACAGGGGTCTGTACTTGCCTCTCTGCTGTTTGTGATAAATATATAGACGACTTGAATGAAAATGTAAATAGGCAGATTAGTAAGTTTGCTGATGTTACAAAGATCGGTGAAGTTGTGGATAGTGTAAAGGGTTGTCAAAGGATACAGCAGGATATAGATCAGTTGTAGATATGGTCAAAGAAATGGCAATTGGACTTTAATCCGGGTAACTGTGAGGTGATGAACTTTGGGAGATCAAATCATAGTCATTGAGTCATAGAGATGCAGAGCATGGAAATAGACTCTTTGGTCCAACCCATCCATGCCGACCAGATTTCCCAACCCAATCCAGCCAGCACCCTGCCCATATCCCTCCAAAAGCATTCTATTCATTTACCCATCCAAATGCTTCTTAAATGTTGCAATTGTACCAGCCTCCACCATTTCCTCTGCCAAATCATTCCATACACATGCCACCCTCTGTGTTAAAAGGTTGCCCCTTAGATCTCTTTTATATCTTTCCCTTCTCATCCTAAACCTACGCTCTCTGGTTCTGGATTCCCCAACCCCAGGGAAAAGATTTTGCCTACTTACCCTATCTATGCCCCTCCTAATTTTGTAAACCTCTATAAGGTCACCCCTCAGCCTCCGATGCTCCAGGGAAAACAGCCCCAGCCTGTTCAGCCTCTCCCTATAGCTCAAATCCTCCAACCTGGCAACATCCTTGTAAATCTTTTCTGAACCCTTTCAAGTTTCACAACATCTTTCCGATAGGAAGGAGACCAGAATTGCACGCAATATTCCAACAGTGGCTTAACCAATGTCCTGTACAGCCTCAACATGACCTCCCAACTCCTCTACTCAATACTCTGACCAATAAAGGAAAGCATACCAAATGCCTTCTTCACTATCCTAACTACCTGCGACTCCACTTTCAAGGAGCTATGAATCTGCACTCCAAGGTCTCTTTGTTCAGCAACACTCCCTAGGACCTTACCATTAAGTGTATACATCCTGCTAAGATTTGCTTTCCCAAAATGCAACACCTCGCATTTATCTGAATTAAACTCCATCTGCCAGTTCTCAACCCACTGGCCCATCTTGTTCAGATCCTGCTGTAATCTGAGGTAACTCACTTCACTGTCCACTACACCTCCAATTTTGGTGTCATCTGCAAACTTACTAACTGTACCTCTTATGCTCGCATCCAAATCATTTATGTAAATGACAAAAAGTAGAGGACCCAGCACCGTTCCTTGTGGCACTCCACTGGTCACAGGCCTCCAGTCTGAAAAACAACCCTCCACCACCACCCTCTGTCTTCTACCTTTGAGCCGGTTCTGTATCCAAATGGCTAGATCTCCCTACATTCGGTGAGATCTAATCTTGCTAACCAGTCTCCCATGGGGAATCTTGTCAAATGCCTTACTGAAGCCCATATAGATCACATCTACCGCACTGCCCTCATCAATCCTCTTTGTTACTTCTTCAAAAAAATTCAATCAAGTTTGTGAGACGTGATTTCCCATACACAAAGCCATGTTGACTATCCTGAATCAGTCCTTGCCTTTCCAAATACATGTACATCCTGTCCCTCAGGATTCCCTCCAACAACTTGCCCACCACTGATGTCAGGCTCACCGGTCTATAGTTCCCTGGCTTGTCTTTACCAAGAGAAAGTGAGGACTGCAGATGCTGGAGACCAGAGTTGAAAAGCACCCCTATCAGCGTTCCAGAGAGACCACTTCCTCCGTGACTCCCTCATCAGGTCCACACCCCCCACCAACCCAACCTCCACTCCTGGCACCTTCCCCTGCAACTGCAAGAAGTGCAAAACTTGCGCCCACACCTCCCCCCTCACCTCCCTCCAAGGCCCCAATGGAGCTAACCCTTCTGCCGTGACTTTGACCGCCTCACCCTGTCCACCACTCTCACCCACTCCAACCTCTCACCCTCACAACGCGTAGCCCTCCACTCCCTCTGCTCCAACCCAACCTCACCATCAAACCAGCAGACAAGGGAGGCGCAGTGGTGGTTTGGCGCACCGATCTTTACACCGTTGAAGCTAGATGCCAACTCATGGACACCTCCTCCTACTGCCCCCTTGACCATCATCCCACCTCCCACCACCAAACCATCATCTCCCAGACCATCCATAACTTCATCACCTCAGGGGATCTCCCATCCACCACCTCCAACCTCATAGTCCCACAACCCCGCACCGCCCGTTTCTACCTCCTGCCCAAAATCCACAAACCCGACTGCCCCGGCCGTCCCATTGTCTCAGCCTGCTCCTGCCCCACCGAATTCTTCTCTGCATACCTTGACACTGTTCTGTCCCCCTTAGTCCAAGAACTCCCCACCCATGCTCGGGACACCACCCACGCTCTCCACCTCCTCCATGATTTTCGCTTCCCTGGCCCCCAACGCCTTATCTTCACCATGGACATCCAGTCCCTATACACCTCCATCCCCATCACAAAGGCCTCAAAGCCCTCCACTTCTTCCTTTCCCGCCGAACCAACCAGTACCCTTTCACTGACACCCTCCTTCGACTGACTGAACTGGTCCTCACTCTTAACAACTTTTCCTTCCAATCCTCCCACTTCCTTCAAACCAAAGGAGTAGCCATGGGCACCCGCATGGGCCCCAGCTATGCCTGCCTCTTCGTAGGATATGTGGAACAGTCCATCTTCCGCAGCTACACTGACACCACCCCCCACCTTGTCCTCCGCTACATCGATGATTGTATTGGCGCTACCTCGTGCTCCCACAAGGAGGTTGAACAGTTCATCCACTTTACTAACACCTTCCAACCCGACCTCAAATTTACATGGACTGTCTCAGACTCCTCCCTCCCCTTCCTAGACCTCTCCATTTCTATCTCGGGCAACCGACTCAACACAGACATTTACTACAAACTGACTGACTCCCACAGCTATCTAGATTACACCTCCTCCCACCCTGCCCCCTGTAAAAACGCCATTCCACATTCCTAATTCTTTTGCCTTCGCCGCATCAGCTCCCAGGAGGACCAATTCCACTACCGAACAGCCCAAATGGCCTCCTTCTTCAAACACCGCAATTTCCCCTCTGACGTGGTCAACGATGCTCTCCACTGCATCTCCTCCACTTTCCGCACATCTGCCCTTGAAACCCGCCCCTCCAATCGCCACCAGGACAGAACCCCACTGGTCCTCAAATTCCACCCCACCAACCTCCAGATACATCGCATCATTCTCCGTCATTTCTGCCACCTCCAAACAGGCCCCACCACCAAGGATATATTTCCCTCCCCACCCCTATCAGCGTTCTGGAGAGACCACTCCCTCTGCGCCTCCCTCATCAGGTCCACACTCCCCACCAACCCAACCTCCACTCCTGGCACCTTCCCTTGCAACTGCAAGAAGTGCAAACCTTACACCCCACACCTCCCCCCTCACCTCCCTTCAAGGCCCCAATGGATCCTTGTCTTTACCACCCTTCTTAAACAGTGGCACCATGTTAGCCAACCCCCAGTCTTCTGGCACCTCACCTGTGACTATCGATGATACAAATATCTCAGCAAGAGGCCCAGCAGTCACTTCTTTAGCTTCCCACAGAGTTCTAGGTTAAACCTGATCAGGTCCTGGGGATTTGTCCACCTTTACCCATTTCAAGACATAATGCACTTCCTCCTCTGTAATCTGGACATTTTGCAAGATGTCACCATCTATTTCCCTGCAGTCTATATCTTCCATATCTTTTTTCACAGTAAATACTAATGCAACATACTCATATCTCCCCCATTTTCTGCGGCTCCACACAAAGGCCGACTTGCTGATCTTTGAGGGGCCCTATTCTCTCCCTAGTTACCCTTTTGTCCTTAATGTATTTCTAAAAACTCTTTGGATTCTCCTTAATTCTTTTTGCCAAATCTACCTCATGTCTCCTTTTTGCCCTCCTGATTTCCCTCTTAAGTATACTCCTACTTTCTTTATACTCTTCTAAGGATTCACTCGATCTATCCTGTCTCTACATTGCTTATGCTTCCTTCTTTTTCTGAACCAAACCCTCAATTTCTTTAGTCATCCAACATTCCCTATACCTACCAGCCTTTCCTTTCACCCTGACAGGAATATACTTTCTCTGGATTCTCATTAACTCATTTCTGAAGACTTCCCATTTTCCAGCCGTCCCTTTACCTGTGAACACTCCTTTTACCTGTGCAGAAGAGGTTGACTAAGGATGTTGCCTGGATTAGAGGGTATTAGGTATAAGGACAGGCTAGAAAAACTCTGGTTGCTTTCTCTGGAGTGGCAAAGGCTGAGGGGAGATTTAATAGAAGTCAATAAAACTATGAGATGCATAGATAGGATTGAGGGTCAGAATCTTTTTCCCAGAGTTGAAATGTCTCATACGGGGCAGCATGCATTTAAGGTGGGAGGGGGAAAGTTCAAAGGAGATATGAGAAGCAGGTTTTTTACACAGAGAGTGGTAGGAGTCTGGAACATACCTGCCAGGGGTGGTGGTTGAAACAGATATGATAGAGACAGTATAGGGACTTTTAGGTCAGCACATGAATATGCAAAAAATGGAGGGATATGGACCAAGGCAGGAAGAAGGGATTAGTTTAATTTGGTGTCATGTTTGGCACAACATTGTGGGCCAAAGGGCCTGTTCCTGTGCTGTACTGTTCTATGTTCTATGTTTTATACATGCTGATTGAGCAGGCTGCTTTGTCTTGGATGATTTTGAGCTTCTTGAAATTTGTTGAAACAGCACTCCTCCATCACACTCCTATCTTGTGACTTTTAGATGGTGTACAGGTTCTGGAGAGATGCAAGGTGAATTACTCACCACAGAACACCTAGCTTACTCTTGTAGCCACAGTATTTATATGGCTGCTCCAGTTGAGTTTCTGGTCAATTAGAACCACCTCCCCCCTCCAGGATGTTGACAATAGGGAATTCATTGATGGTAGTATCACTGGATATCAAAATAAAATGGTCAGATTTTCTTTTGTTGGAGATGGTCATTTCCTGGTACTTACATTGCATGAATCTTGCATGCCACTTATCAAACCAAGCCTGAATATCATCTTGACACAAGCTTGTCCAATATTTGAGGAGCGGTTGCTGGTGCTGAACATTGTGAAATCATCAGTGAACATTCCTACTTCTGACTGCACAATGGAGGAAAGGTCATTGGTTCATGATGAAGCAGCTGAAGATGACTGAGCCTTGGACACTTCCTTGAGGAATGTCTGCAGTGATAACCTGGGACTGAGATGTCTGACCTCCAACAACCTTAAACACCTTCTATTGTCCTTGGTAGACTCCAAACCCCAGAGAGTTTTCCCGATTCCGATTTGCTCCAACATTGTTAGGGCTTTTGCTTAATTGTGAACGGCAGCTAACCTCACTTCACTCTGAAGATCAGCTCTTTTACTCAAGTCTCAAACAAGGTTGTAATGAGATTAGGAACTGTGTGGTTCTGGTGGAACCCAAAATGAACGTCAATGAACAGATTATTGCTGAGTAGGTGCCACTTAAATATCAATGACTCTTTCCTTCAGAAATTTATTCTCTCAGAGGGTGATCAACCTTTGTAATTTCCTAATTTGGGGAAAATAGGATTGGTCATTGAATATACTGTATATATTCGAATCTTAATCAAATTGTTTTGACTACATTTTAAGGTTAAATTTATGGGCTTGACTAATTCATGGATATTACTTTTGAGGGGCTGAAATTCATGCTACCATCCAAAATGCCATATCATTAACAGAGGCCCAGCTGATTTCTAAACATACAAAGAAAGCAAACACAAGGAATTGCGGTAGTTCTGCAGACCCAGAGCAGAGTGCGACAGCTGGCAGACTGACTCATAAATGTTGATCTGTTATCTGTGAAGAGCTAGAGTCGACTTTTACATATGATATATGGAAAACTCCAGACGTTTTGGTCAAAAATGTGATTGACTATTACTCGAGTATATAGGGTATTGAAACCTGAGGTAGATAGATGTTTGATTGAATAGGAGTCAAGGGTCAAGGGGTGGAGTAGGAAGGGAAAGTGGAGTTGAGACCACATTCAGATCTTGTTGAATTGCTGACCAAGCTAAAAGGACCAATTGGCCTACTTTTGCACCTATCTAATACATGCTCAAAACAATTGAAGGACAGCCAGTGGTACCAACCTTCCATATAAACCTTGCCAACAGCTTCTCAAAACACTCAGGAAGTCTTCAGCATTTATGTCATGGCCTGATTCCTAAGGGGCTCCAAACTCAAGGAAGAACAAGGTTGTTGCAAAATAACCGAGCAAACAACACTCATTTTCAGTGAAAGACTGCAGTCATAGCAGCAAAGACAAACAATTAAAAATGTTCAAAAAAACAACTTAATCAAACTAACACCACCTGAGAATCTTTTATTTTCACTTTATAAGGATTCCATCATTATAAAAGCAGCAGAAACATTGGAATTCAGTAAACACTTGGGTGGGGAAGGTGTCCCTGAAAGTGGTGTGAAAATTCAGACACTCAGCATTCTTACAGGAGGCATAGTTAAGCTTCATATCTAAAAGGTCAGCATCATCAGCGTAATCATGGAGCAATTAGGTATCATTAGGTCTGATTTACAGCTGTACAGAGAGATTCCTATGGCAACACTTGAAAAGCACATTTGTTTAAAACCAAAATGTCACATTTTTGAATGAAAGGAGAACAATGTAAAAATGCTTATAATTCTGTAATGTGCTAGCAAAGCCTTGGGGCAAAAATTAACAGGAGGTGAATTCTGCAGGTAAGCAGGATCCCTTCTCCCCAAAAACTCTGTTTTACCCTTATGTTTAAAAGAACTGGTTTCTGATTTTGAAATGCTGGCTGAGATCAAAGAAGCTGAAATGGGGTCCCTTGGTAGAGAGTGCCCAGTGCAGTCATGAGAGACATGAGGAAGAGATGTGTCTCTCAGATTCCTGATACCTGCTGACTTTAACAGTAGAGAGTGCTCCTGAACTGCCAGGTCTTGTCTAATTGTAACTCGGAGGTCTAGATCTTACAAGGAGCTATCATTGGTGAGTCCGTCTCAGTTGACTGGCTACTCCTGTAGCTTTTCAGATGGTATGTTTGCTTCAGGCAGGTTTTCCAACCACCATCTTGGGAATAGGTCTGGCCTTCAGGAACTATCAGTCACTCAAGTGCTGGGTCTACAGTCATTTCCAAAGAAGGTATTTGTAATAAAATGCTTTTGTAACTGTTTGTGCAATTATATAAATAAATCAAACTGGAATCAGCCACTTTGTTGGACACTCAATCTTTCCGAGTATGCATCAGTATTTCTGTCCGCAACGATATCTGTCTGGTAGAAGCATGGAATTAGAGATTTCATGAGCAAAATAATTTTGGTTGGAAAAGTTTCCAGCAAACTTGCATAAAAACTGTGAACTTATTTTTGCTGAGACATTTGCTTTTAAATGTGGTCATAAAGAAAAGGCTGTGTTCATGAGGAAGCTGTGCTTCAAACTTTGCCACGTCAACAGATACTGTGGGACAACTGGAAGAAAATAGCCATGACCAAGAGTGTTTTGGTGTATGTGTGGCACACCTAGAGATTGTTTTTCACTGCTAATAATATCCTCAATTATCCTGTTTATCCAGCTCTTAAAGGAAAAGGACAGGAGTGATATTTCTGACTGAAGCAGGTCCAGAATTGTATGCAATGCTCCAGAGTGTTCAAATCAAGTCAAAAGATACACTGCTGTCAGACCAAGCCTGACCCATCGGAATACAGAAACATAAGAACAGCAGTCGGCTATTAAGCCATTGAGCTAACCCCACCATTCAAGGCCAACTAGGGATGGCAACCAGCCAGTGATGCCCATATCCCACAAATGAATTTTTTTAAAATTTGACCACCTGATCATCGGCCTCAATGCTGCTGATCTACTAAAATGTAATATTTATCTGTAATCTGTTTATCTGACTGTAATGTTGTCCTTTTCACTTTATTTAATATTATCAAACTTATACACTGAATCACCGTAAGGTAATGTAACTTTTTTTCTTTATTTCTCTATTTTGTATCTAAGATTTGTACCTAGGTACTTGTACCTAAGATGGCACAGTGAGGGGCAACATTGTAAACACTTCTCTGTACTCATGTATCTCAGTACTTGACTACATGCAACAATAAACCTAATTTTAACTTCCTGTGCTGCTTCTTTATTCCTTAATGTCATTAATCTCCAGAAATCTATTGATTTCTAACTTAGACTGCTCATTGGTTGAGCTTCCACAGCTCACTGGGGTAGAGATATCTAACAATTCTCAACTGACTGCGTGAAGAAATTCCTCCCCATCTCACTCTCAATGAGATCACCATTCATTCCTGGAAACTCTATGGAATATAGACCTAGTCCCATCAATCTCTCCTCATAAGACAATCCCATCCTCCCAGCGATTCATCTGTTCACCATCCATAACACTCCATCTATGGCAAGTGAGATATGGGGACAGAACTGGACACAACTCTTAAGTCCAGTCTAATCAAGGCTCTATACAGCTGCAGGAGAAAGTGAGGGCTGCAGATGCTGAAGAAGGGCTCATGCCCGAAACGTCGATTCTCCTGCTCCTTGGATGCTGCCTGACCTGCTGCGCTTTTCCAGCAACACATTTTCAGCTCTATACAGCTGCAGCAAAGTTTGGGACAATAAATGAGGAGATAAACCAAAAAAACTTGTGAATTACAGACTAGTTCAATTCACCTTTTATACTTCAAAATGGAGCTCCAGAATGATCAGTACATTCATTTCCGAAATTATATTTCTTTTACGAGGGGAGAAACTCAGTGAAATGTGACCCAGTGAGGACATTGTAGAGTTTACTTTAGCTTTGAAAAGGCCGACTATTCATTATAGTTTTGGAGAATTCCAAAAGAGAACATTTCGGAAATGAAAGCATTACAGGAAAGAGCTTTGTGTGATTTTTGAAAAGTAAGTACATTCTCAGTAAGTTGCTAATATCGCTGAAGCTAATTTTTGACGTGACTTGCCAAGCTGCAATGTTATACAATGGACATAGCAGAATGGGACTAGAGAGAAGTCAGAATTAACAACCGCTAGTCATCTGTTGAAACAAATAAGCCACAGCAGAGTAAGTAAAAGACACCAACAATGGCAGCATGCAGTAGAATGACACTACACAGCCCTATCACTGATTGGGCATGATTTGTCCATTCATTAAGGCAACGTGTTCCAGCTGCAAGAGGCGTCAACTTGTCAATTAAATTTGAAGAAGATAAATGGAGAAAATATGGCTTGAGGAAATGGCAGTCACTACTTGTCACACAACAGGAGGTCAACTGAAAGAAGAGAATTATGTTCATGCACTAAACCCTGATAACACCTTGCTCAGTGTTTGTAAATGGGTCACACATACGAGTGAATATGTGTGTGACTGGTGTCATTCTGATCATTTATCTTCTCTTGTGTTATAATTTCTTAGAGCTTGCAATTATTGGTCCAAGATTGTCTCACTCATAGCATTCTGGGTTTTCCACTTTCTCCATCTTGGGTGGTGTTGTTACATTATGGGCGGCACGGTGGCACAGTGGTTAGCACTGCTGCCTCACAGCGCCAGAGACCCGGGTTCAATTCCCGCCTCAGGCAACTGACTGTGTGGAGTTTGCACATTCTCCCCATGTCTGCGTGGGTTTCCTCCGGGTGCTCCGGTTTCCTCCCACAGTCCAAAGATGTGCAGGTCAGGTGAATTGGCCATGCTAAATTGCCCATAGTGTTAGGTAAGGGGTAGATGTAGGGGTATGGGTGGGTTGCGCTTCGGCAGGGCGGTGTGGACTTGTTGGGCTGAAGGGCCTGTTTCCACACTGTAAGTAATCTAATTAACAACACCAATCTTCTGGAAAACGTCCTTAACAAAGAGTGAGAATAGAAATATTTTGGTCATACTGGGGATTCATTTTGGAGTTTCCAAAATGAGTTGGACCAATCTTACTGGTTTTACCTTCTGTCAGTTTCATAAAGTGCACTCTGTCAGGTTTATGTACGTATGTACATATTTTACTGAATAAATATAGAGTTGAAAAATGTGGCGCTGGAAAAACACAGCAGGCCAGGCTGCTAAATATAGATACAGGTACTGTTCTATGAAAAGAGATTTGACAACTAGGATTATATTCTCTAGAGCTTTGAAGAATGAGAGGTGATAGCATTGAAATTTACTTAAAGGGATGGCCTTCAGTTTTAACAGTGGGTACACACTGAAGCTATGACTCATCAGTCCCAACCTGCAGATTAAGGTGATGGTGGTATTATTGCTGGACTGTTAATACAGAGAGCCAGGTAATGTTTTAGGGGCCAGGATTTGAATCCTGCCACAGCAGATGGTGGAACTTCAATTCAACAAAAATCTGGAATGATAATTTTGGTCGGCATGGACCAGTGTGGGTCAAAGGGCCTGTCTCTATACTGTAGGACTCCAGGACTCTAAGCGTGTAATGATAACCATGAATGCATTGTCAATTGCTGTAAAATCCCATCTGTTTCCAGAGAAGGGAACTGCCACCCTCACTTGACCTGGCCTACATGTGACTCCAGACTCACGGCAATGTAGTTAACCCTTAACTGCCCTCTGGGCAATAAATGCTGGGTAAGCCAGCGATGCCCTTGTCCTGTGAATGAATGAAAAAAAGTACAATATTTACTGTTTCTGTAGTTATGCATTTTATATTTAAATTGCTACTAAAGGTAAAGATTCCTCATGGGAGGAGATTAGCGATTCATTTTGTCAATTGGGCCTGTTCAACCTCAATTAGATCACAGCTGATGCATATGTCAGATCCATGTTAATTTACTTAGTCACATACCATTTGTTGTTTTTTTGTAAATGTTCAGTGGATGTGTTTGATTGTGAAACCAGGAGCAAGAGAATTTGTAAATGTCTGTGTGCAGTGTATTGGATTTGGACGAACAGCTCTCTGGTTGTGTCACTGTAGGTGCAGCTGAGGACAATTGTACTGTTCAGCACCTGTGTGTGTCCATCAGGACCAGGCCCTGGATTTTCTGTTAATAGCAGCACAAAAATATATGTGGATCTAATGACCATTATCTGACAACCCTGTAGATCAAACCAAAGTTCGAAATAACTCATCATCAGTGAACAATGCTTATAAGAAAGGATACAATTTTTTTTTATTCAGTCATAGGATAAGGGCATTGCTGGTTAGATTCATTGCCCAGAGGAAAGTTATTGCTGTGGGCCTGGAGTCACATGTAGACCAGACAAGGGTGATAGTTTTCCCCCCTAAAGAGCATTAGTGAACCAGATGGGGTTTTCCCCACAATTGGCATTAGATTCTTAACTCCAGATTCTTTTTTAATTCCCTCTCCATTGAATTCATACTCCATCATCTGCCATAGCAGGATTTAAACCTGGGTTCCCAGAACATTACCTGGCTCTCTGGATTAAGAGTCCAGCAATAATACCACCAGGCCAAAACCTTTCCCTATACAGACAGCAGTCACTGGTGTGACACAGTAATCTGCCAGGCCACCATGTTGTACCTGTACAGGACACTAGTGAGGCCACTTTTCGAATACTGTGTTCAATTCTGGTCTCCCAGCTATAGGAAAGATGTTGCTAAAGTTGAAATGGTTCAAAAAAGATTTACAATTATATTGTTGGGATTGGAGGGTTTGAGCTATAGGGAGAGGATGAATACACTGGGGCTTTTTTCGCTGGAGCATTGGAGGCTGAGGGGGGGACCTTAATGAGGTGTATAAAATCATGAGAGGGTGAATAGACAAGATCCTTTTCCCAGGGTAGATGAGTCCAAAACTGGAGGGCATAAGTGAAAGGGGAAAGATTTAAAAGGGACCTAAGTGGCAACCTTTTCATGCAGAAAATGGTGAGTGTATGGAATGAGCTGCCAGAGGAAGTGGTGGAGGCTGGTACAATGACAACATTTAAAAAGCATCTGGATGCGTACATGAATAGGAAGGGTTTAGAGGGATATGGACCAAAAGCTAGCAAATGCGACTAGATTAGGTTAGGATATCTGCTCAGCATGGACGTATTGAATGGGCGGCGTGTGGAAATTTGAGATTTACAGGATCACATAGGTGCTATCAATCCTGACCAATTTTCTCTCCCTCCAATTAATATATTGCCGGCGTGAAATTCTGTCCTGTCCTGCCTACCCCAGCAGCGCTACAACCAGCACACACTTTCCCAACCCAACCCAACCCAACCAATAATTCATGCCCATTAAGTACAGACAACAACTCACCTTACTTAGTCAGTATTACAGAAACGGGTGGGATTTTCTCATAGTAAAATTTCCTTCAAGACATTTTCTATTCTGTTCATTCAATTCCCAGCTTAATATTACTAACAATGTGAATCCAACAGATCGAAGCAGTGTTAGGCTAGAATGTGAACACCTGGATCTGCCAGCAGTGAGTGTTGTTGTCAGCTGTGACTGAGTTATAGCACTCTTGCCCCTGAACCATCAGATCCTGCATTCAAGTTCCATTTCACTGTGGAGTACATAAAACACAAAGATGACATTACTATGGGAACACAGCACTTTTGCAGATGCTGTTATTGTAGAGACATTAAACAAAGGTCCGTATCTGCTTGCTCAGGTGCAAAATCCCATGGCACTATTCCAAGAAGAACAGGAGAGTTATTACTAGTGTCTCTCATAATTATCTGTTTATTTTCACACTGTTAAACATATCAATAATCAAAAATAGGTTGAAAATGGATAAATAGAATCATTTCGATTGAAGGGTCACTGGACACGAAATGTTAACTGTGTTTTCATTTCTACAGGCGCTGCCAGACCCACTGAGTGCCTCCAGCATGTTTTGTTTTGTTGATGAATATGGTTTGTTGGTCTGTAATGCTAAAAAAACAAAGTGGAGGATTTGATTTATAACAGACTAAAGTCCTGGGAAAATATAGCTTTAACTTATCTATCGTGTTAATCTTGCATATTCATACTTGCAGCTTGACCTTGACTATTTCTATAGTAATGTTTCAACTCACTACTTACTACACAATTCCAGGAATTTGTGACTTAAGTAATTAGAAATACTGCATGTCACAGTTAGTTCTTGTCATCACTTTAGGACAGAACATTCAAATGAGTAGAATGTAGAATATGTAACATAAATTCATAGAATCCCTACAGTCTGGAAGCAGGCCACTCAGCCCATCAAATCCACACTAACCTCTAAAGAAGTTAAGCAAGACTTCTCATGCAACGACTATGCTGTGGCTATATTTGTGGTACTTTCTCTGAGCAGAATACAACCATGTTCTATCTAACAGACAATTCAGCAATGTTGCACATGAATATCAGTCTAGTGTAATACCAAGTATATATACCTAGGTCCCACTTATTAGCTGATCAAAACAAACAGCATGTTCCTTCATTCATTTGTAATGGGCAGAGTACAGAATGTGCTTAACCAACCCACAATTACAAAACCCAAAGCAAAGCATTTACAATTAGATGAGATTTTGCAATTGGGCACATCTGCTGAGCAGCATTAAGTATGCAAACAGCTACATTAACAACAACTTAAACAAAGTAGATGAACTCATACTATGGCTCATTCACACGTCTTAGTAGTATTTTTGCATGGATAGAGAATTGGCTAATAGTTAGGAAATACAGACTGCAGATAGGGATTCTTTTTCAAGTTGGTGACCTGTAATAAGTGGAGTTCTACAGGGATCAGTGTGTTGGGACTGCCACAGTTTACATGATATACTAATAACTCAGAGGAAGGAAGTGTATACTCTACAGCCAAATTTGCAGACAACAATAAAATAGGTGAAAAAGTAGGTTGTGAGCAAGAGACAGTTTACAGAGTGTGTTAAGTAAATGTGTTAAGTAAATGAGAAAAAATTGGCAAATGAAGTGTAATGTGGGAAAATACGAAGTTGTTCACTTTGTAAGAGAGAACAGAAGAACAGAGTATTGTTTAAATGGAGAAAAACTGCAGAAAGCAGCAACACAAAGGCAATCGCAGGTACTTGTGAAACCGAAAGCTAGCCCACAGGCGCAGCAGGTAATCAGGAAGGCAAGTGGAGTGCTGGCCCTTATTCGAATGGGGTTGGAGTGTAAGAATAGGCAAGTCTTATGGCAACTGTACAAGGTACTGGTGAGACAGCGCCTGAAGTACTGTGAGCAGTTTTAGCTCCCTGACTTAAGACAGATATCATTTCATTTGAGGCAGTTCAGAGAAGGTTCACTAGGATGATCCAAGGTGTGGAGTGATTGTGTTACAAGCAAAAGCTAAACAGATTGGGACTGTACTCACTGGAGTTGAGAAGAATGAGAGGTGATCTCACTGAAACAAAAAGGATTCTTAAAGATCTTGACAGGGTAAATATTGAGAGGGTGTTTTTCCTTCATGGAAGAGTCCCAGACCAGAGGACATAGTCTCAGAATAAAGGGGTAACAATTTAAGACTGAGATGAGGAAGAATGTCTTGTCTCAAAGGATTATGAGTCTTAGGAACTCCTAGTCATGAAGAGCTGTGGAGGCAGAATCTTTGTGTATGCTTAAGGCTGAGATAGATTATTGATCAGTAAGAGAATCAAAGATTATGGGAAAGGGCAGGAAAATGGAAGGGAAAAATGTGGAGCTACATATTGGCTGCCTCTTGAGAATACTTTCAGAGAGTGAATTCCATAAGTTTTTATCCCCCCTTTGTTTATCGAGCCAGGTCTTTCTTTGGTCTCTAACTTGTCAGTAATATCAATGGGGATTATAATATTAGTGCCTCTGCGAAGTCCTCCTCACTAACATATGAGGGCTTGCATCAAATGTGGGAGTGCTATCCTACAGGACAGTCAAGTAGCAACCTGATATTCTCGTGGAATAATACCTTGCAGATAATGTCCCAGACATCGCCATCACTATTTTTCAGAGGATTTCAGTTCAAACCTAGAAATTATACAAGTAATATACTATAATATTTTAAGATAATTTGTTCATACACAATATGCTCTTTGCTCTTTTCTGCTTCATTGCATATTTCAAATCTGTCACTTCATTTGGAGGATGAAAATATTGCTTTCTCTTTCAGTAATTTATGAGGACAAGATAGAGGAACACTACAAGGGTGTGCAACAACATTTTTTGCATTACTGTACTGAAGGATAACTAAACTGTCTTAGACACCGCACCCTTTGAAAGAAGCACACAATTTTTTTTCATTATCCAGACAACTTACTTCATTCGCACAATGCCACCAAATAGAAATGGATTGAATTTGAGTTTATTTTAATTAATTAACTAAGTTATATTAACTTAAATGAACTGGTCATCTGTCTCCAGTAACGTTAGATGTGAGAGGTCATCTATTGAAATTGATTTCTGTAGGACCTATCTATCTGCAAGTTGACTGTCATGTCTGCCTGTTTAGAAGTTTTTTTATTAACAGTGAAGCGCTTTGTGATAGCTTGGGTAAGTAATAAAATAAATGTAAGTTATCTCTTTCCTTGACCTTGTCAACATCTACCAAACACTTAGCAATTAATTGTTGTGAAATACTTCTAGCTGGACTATATTTTCAAGGTTGTGATGATAGCAAGCTACCCTCAAGCATTACTTGTGGAGTTAGCTTAGCAATTTCTTTTGCTTACATGTATTACCACTGTGCCACTCATTTTATTGTCCCCCCATAAGAGGAAATATCTTCTCAGAATAACTCTTTTCAAATTCCCTCATCATCTTATTAATAAGATCCCTACAGTGTTGAAACAGGCCATTCAGCCCATCATGTCCACAGCAACCCTCCGAAAAGCAACCCACCCAGACCCAAACCCATATTCTATCCCCATAATCCTGCATTTTCCTAATCTACCTAACCTACTCATCCCTGGACACTCTGGGCAATTTAGCATTGCAATCTACCTAACCTCCACATCTATGAACTGTGGGAGTAAAACAGTGCACCCAAAGGAAACCCACACAGACACTGGAAGAATGATAAAACTCCACTCAGTTGCCTGAAGGTGGAATCAAACCCAGGCACTGTGAGGCAGAAGTGCTAACCACTGCCCCATCACATGGCCCTATTGATATGTTGGAATAAGAACACTTCCAATTCTTCTAAACTCCAATGAACTAACCCAACTCTTCCTCATAGGATTACCCTACCCATCTGCATGTTGGTTTGCTCGCTGAGCTGGAAGGTTCAGTTTCAGAAGTCTCGTCTGAGAAAAACAACAGGAAATGACGTCACAACAGAAAATGACATCACCAACCCAAAGAAACCTAAACACATAAATAAAAGGTGGGCCATACACCAATGCCTCATCCGGAGGCTTACTGGTGATGTTACCTAGCATGGTGATGAAACATCTGAAACCGAACCTCCCAGCTCAGCCAGCAATACTACATCCAGAACCAAAACCTGAGCTATAAATCTTCTCAAAACTTGCTATTACCCTAACATCTTAGGAATGAGGAGGAGGAGTCAAAAAATGTGGCGCTGGAAAAGCACAGCAGGTCAGGTAGCATCCGAGGAGCAGGAGAATCATAAGCCCTTCAACAGGAATGTGTCTCATCTCAGGAATGAGACAAGTGAATCTTCTCTGAATGACTTCCAATGTAAACATTGGGTTTTTGTTTAAATAGGGAGACCAAAAATGCACATAGGTGCAGTCTCAGTATGCTTTTTCTATAATTTGTCACTACTGAGACTTAAACAGCCTTCGTTGCTTGCTTTGTGGTCAGACTACCTGGTGATTTTTAGGATGCTAAGTCCTCCTGTCAATGCCTGATTTGCGAACCGTTGTCAAGATTAGAAAGGGTGCCTTTGTACTGTGGCATTTAGCCCTATGTGACCCGGTTAAAGAAGAAAAGTATCACAATGCTGGCTCCTCAGCAGCAAAGCATTCCCCGGGTGGCCATAACAGATAAGCCCATTCTATGTATACTGACCAGAAATAGAGAAAGGGGAACAATAAGACACATGATCATACAGAGGACCATACAGAGAATGTTGAAAGCACTCTTATATTGTTTGGACAGCCCAGCTCATGATTCACAGAATGCCCCAAAATCTGCAGAAGCATCATTGTTTTGTCTTCCCCTAGACTTCCGATGAAATGACTGTCGTTTGACAAGTTGAAGAAGAAAATCTGACTCCAAAGGATCATAAACTTAGGGAAAAAAAACATCTGGACAACATTCACAGTTGCCAGGGGTGACATAGGTTAGATAATTGCTTTGCTTTTTGATTTTTTTGTCTATCGGGACACCATAGCCTGATGTCATCTTGAGACATTTTTAATTAAAGAGACGTTTGTTTAAACAAAACCCTCTTATATCACATGACACCTATCACAACATGTTGTTACCAATAGCCATCACTTTAAAATGTCTGCACTAGATTAACACACTCTTTCCTGTTTGACTGCAATCCTCGTGACTAATAAGCACCCATGCATCATCACATTTAAATCCAGTAAATGTAAAGTAGACATAGTTTGCTTACTCATTCCTAACACTGTGTTTTGCCTGCAAGCCTATCATGCCTTCTAGCACATAGTTCAATATTCCAATGAATTAGCACTGAAAGGCCAGGGAGTTGAATGGTTCCTCATACTTATCCTTTGGTTGTGACCCTTAGTTCTGGACTTCCCCAACATCGGGAAGATCAAATTCCAAATAATTAGTACTGAAGGATCAGGGAAATTAAGCGCTCCTCATACTGTATGGAGAGGTTCTGGGACTGAGGTGGCCTTAAACTATAAGCAATGGGACAGTAAATATGATGTATTTCCTTGTACTTCTATGAGTTGTCCTATTATGTAACTAGGAACAGACTTTGTTGGCTTGGCGGAGAAATGTGGGAATGAGGTGTTGGTGTTTGTTCACCTTTTCACACTTCTGTTATAGAATTGCAATTCCTAACCACATCTATCTCTTTCAGCCTGAGCTACTGTCTGCTGACACCGTCTTTACAGCTATTCCAACAACTGCTTTCCTCCTTTCTGTAATTTCTGACAGAAGGTAGATGTTGGTGCTTCTTCTTTTCATGTAACTGCTTCTCACAAGACTTCACTATTTTCTTTAAAGAGTTATGCACAATCCTGAATGCACCTCCCCAGTAAGTTATGTGGCCTGCTTCTCATAGGTTTATGGAAACCAGCTGGCTCAGAGATTACAGATATTTAGGATGGCACAGATGATAGATTCTACTCTGCATATTGCACGTCTACTGTCACTTTGCGGACCCAAGCATTTCAGAGGTCAACTTTCTTTGAAAACGCACTTGCCTTCGCATTTAGATGGAAAATGTTGCTTCGCATTTCCAGAATTTCTCTTCATTTCTGTTGTACCTTAAGTCCCACCCCAACCCAGAATTCAGTTAATTTAAAGTACTGTTGTATAATTGCTCACTATGTTATCAAGTAAAACTAATAGTCACAGTGCATAAAACGTTTTATCACAGGAGTAGCAAGATTTGATGTGGTAAGCAGTAATTTTAACGATAAGGTAAACAGAAATGCTGCAATGAGGTTACTACAGTAAGAATTAATCTCTCTACAAACAGAGCATAAATCTGCCTTTGGTAAACACATGACTTGTTTATTCCGAGATAATATTTCAGGTAAGATTCTTCTAATATATGTTGGAGTTGTATCAATGCCAAAATGAAACTCTATATTAATGATAACCAATGCTTTGACACTGGTGATGAACAGCAAAGTGCCACACGCAATGATAAGATATGGTCAAATAAGATTAGATTCCTTACAGTATGGAAACAGGCCACTTAGCCCAACAAGTCCACACCAAACCTCCGAAGAGTAACGCACCCAGATGCATTCCCTTACCCTATATTTATTCCTGACTAATGCACCTAACACTATGGGCAATTTAACATGGCTAATTCACCTGACCCGCACATCTTTGTATTGTGGAAGGAAACCAGAGGAAACCCATGCAGACACAAGGAGAATGTACAAACTCCACACAGACAGTCACCCAAGGCAGGAATCAAACCCAGGTCCCTGGTGCTGTGAGGCAGCAGTGCTAACCATTGAGCCACTGATAAATAGTGATTTCAAACAGTACCAAGAATCTCTACATTCATCCCACAAGGTAGACAGAGCAAACTCTGAAAGACTGCACTGACTGTATTGCGCTGAAGTATGTCATAGGTTACGTAAGCTGCGTGTGCTTTGGCCAGTCTTTGATTTTCCTATTATTTAGCTGAAAAAGTTGCACAAATCAGCACAGATAAGCCATCAAAAGCAATGAGGTTGTAGAGTGTAGAACGTATTAGCGTGCCCATGGAAACCAATCTTTGGGTGATCACGGCTTGGGATACATATGAAATAAAAGAAAAAGTAGGTCATTGAGTTCCTTGTTTCTATTCCACTATTCAACAAGATCATGGCTTATCAGGTTATGTTTCAAATTTCATATTCTCATCTACCCTCAATAGCTTTGGATTCCACTGTTCTGAAGTTGCACAATCTTCATCTCCTCAATTTCTCCTCATCTTGATCTGAAAGGACGATCCTGATTTTTAAAAAATTGCCCCAAAGTTCTGGAAAGACAAGCTGCATGGCCTCCTACTGCAGCATAACAATTAAAATCCTGTGGAAGCAGGCCATTCAGTCCATCAAATCAATACTGATCCTCCAAGAAGTATCCCAACCAGACCCACCTTGATGTACTTTGATGGTTAATTGACCTCGGCTGCACATCCCTAGATACCATGGGCAAATTAGTATGGCTAATCCAATTAACCTGCACATTTTTGAACTGTGGGAGGAAACCAAAGCACCCACAGGAGAATGTACAAACCCCACACAGTCACCCAGGGCGAAATGAAACCCAGGTCCGTGCGCTATAAGGCAGCAGCGCTAACCACTAAGCGACCATGTCACCCATGGTGATTCTGTGATTCTATAGACTCACCCACAAGGGAAAAAAGTTTCTCTACATACACTTCCTTTTGGGGCAATAGGGTAGGTAACAAATACCTGTGATGCCCAAATCCCAAATTATAGATGAAAAAATAAAATTAAAAATCTTATATCTCCCCAAAGTTTACAATGTTTTGGAGTAGGGAGGGACTCAGCTCATTGAACTTTTGGTGTGACCCAGGCTAATGTTCATTTTAGTATTAATTCAGCGACACCTCTCTGAAACATTTTGTTGAACCACTATATCAATAACCACGTCAATGCAAAAAACTGGGCACGATGTAATGTTACCAGTTAATTGGTAATACTGATCAAGTCAGTTATCGAAATGAATCAGCTTGATAGATCATCCTTTCAATTCTTGCAATTGGTTACCATGCTGGTTAGTCACTGAAACATATTTACAATAGACTGTGTATATTCATAAGCTGTAGACATTACACAAAAGAAATTTAAAACATTGCCATGCAAGACACTAAGAAAATTCTTAACTCAAACAGCAGAACAAAGTCTCAGTCTGTTTCCAAACACTATCCTTTTACAGATCTTCAATTCCAGAGAAATTTCAGTCCTATATCAATGGACTTCTCCCAATTTATTTTCCATGCACTGCATTGTCAGTTTTTTGAGTCCTTTCCATGTCTGCTGACATGACCTTTCACAACTCTGGAGATTTCTATCCAAATACTCTGAGTTTGGAAACTTCACAAATTACAACACTTCTGTTATGGTGACTGGTTCCATTGAAATTGAAGGTTGATTTTTTTCTCCTAGGTGAAACAGATCTCCCTTCTGAACTGACCCCTTAATTATGAACTGAGAAGATGAGCTTCCAACAGGGTCCATCAGAAGGACTTGGAATCTGCATCCCTGATGATAGTATTGCTGATCGCAAAAACAAATTTCAACAGGGATGCAAAACCTAAGCATTGAAAAGTGTTGGGTTTTATAGTATTCGATCAGATGGAGCATCAGGTGAAAGCACTTTCTTGTCAAATACATGGAAAAGTGGAAGCAGTCCTCTGGAAACTTGGATGCACAGTCAGCTAATGGTAAACTACACATCTCTCAGAGCAGTGCCCATCATGAAATCAATGCAAAAGGCTAGGGACAGTAATTAGTGATAATTGTGTTATATTCTGACAAGGTACAGTATGTCTCAATTTTATTTTTGTACTTGTCTGTACAGTTTTTTCTTGTTATGAATTCTAAACAGAGCTTCGCCCAATGGTTGCAAATGTTGTGCATGCAATTCTTTAAGGAAGAAAGAAAAAATCACAAACTTTAAAACAACGACATGCTTATTTTTGTGCAGATCAAGTTCCTGCCTGTTCACATTCTGGAATATTCTGTTATGAATTTAACAAGCTTAGCAACTAAAAATAATTATTAAATTCCATATGAATAGTTTAGTGGTGAGTGCTGAAAGGGCTGTAACATAATAAGTACAGGTACAATAATATATTGTGGATGGAGCCGGGGAGATCTATCAGCACAATAAACTTCATGTTCCACATCAGTCTTATACCAAACTTCCTGGGCCTACTCTCTTCTCTCTTTTTCATCGTTCATGAGATGTGGGAGCCACTGGCAAGGCCAACCTTAGTTGTCCATCCCTAATTGCCCTTGGTTTACTAAGCCACTTCTGAGAGCAATTACATGTCAACTACATTGATGTACATGTGTTGTCACATATCAGAAAGGCTGGGTAAAAGAGGCAATTTTACTTCCCTAAAGGATATTAGTGAAATAGATAGGGTTTGAAAAACAGTCAATGATCTTTCCATGGGCACTGGGACTAGACACTGAAATTGAATTTAATACCATGGAGATATTTGAACATATGCTCCCAGAGCACTAGCCTGCACCTATGGTATAGTAGTCTATTGACATAACTATCACTATGCCACCATCTCCCACCAGCTATGTAGTAATTTCATTTTGAAAGGATCAGGGACGAATATTGGTAAGCAATAAAGCAGGCGTGATGCACTTGTCAATCTGAGTGATTGATATGGACTGCACTGGGAACTGGTCCATACCATTAGGCATGGCGTGCTTTCTGAAAATTCCCACTACACCTCAGGATATTGTTTTTATCAGCTGAAGGAATGCCATGTCTATTGGTTCATCAAAATGACCTCTGAGCCCACAGCAGCGTCCCATGTGCTTTATAAGCTGAAAAGAGGATTGAGTATGCATACTGAAGTTATGATAACTTCTGTTATTAGATTAGATTACTTACAGTGTGGAAACAGGCCCTTCGGCCCAACAAGTCCACACCGCCCCGCCGAAGCGTAACCCACCCGTACCCCTACATCTACATCTACCCCTTACCTAACACTATGGGCAATTTAGCATGGCCAATTCACCTGACCTGCACATCTTTGGACTGTGGGAGGAAACCGGAGCACCCGGAGGAAACCCACGCAGACACGGGGAGAACGTGCAAACTCCACACAGTCAGTCACCTGAGGCGGGAATTGAACCCGGGTCTCAGGTGCTGTGAGGCAGCAGTGCTAACCACTGTGCCACTGTGCCGCCCACTAAGCCCAAGTTCATTTTTTTCAAATCAATCATGACCAAAGGTGGGCCCTGGCTCAACCAAGCCTAAGATCTAGTTTGAAGAAAATGTTCTGAAACTCATTAATGTATTTTTTAAAAGTATGAATGTAACCTAAGACATAGGAGTGGAATTAGGCCGTTCAGCTCATCAAATCAGCTCTGTCATTCGATGATGGCTAATACGTTTCTCAACCCCATTCTCCTGCCTTCTCCCCATAACCTTTGATCCCCTTACTAATCAAGAATATATCATAACGAAGGAAATGTATAAACTGAGCACATTACAAAAAACTGTTTTTAGCAAATATAGGAGGTTGAGAGGTGACTGCAGAAGTTTATAAAAGCATGAGAGATATAGATAGGGTTAATGGTAGGTGTCTTTTTCCTAGAATCGGGGATTTCAAGAGTAGGGGGCACATTTTTAAGGTGAGAGGAGGAAGATTTTAAAAAGACATGAGGGGCAAATATTTTACACAGGGAGTGATTCGTGTGTGGAATGAACGTCCTGAAGAAGTGTTGGATGTGGACACAATTACAATAAAAGACATTTGGATAAGTATACAAGTAGGAAAGTTTAGGACAGATACAGGCCAGAAGCTAACAGTCCGGACTAGTTTCGCTCTGCATTATGTTCAGCATGGACTGTTTGGACCGAAGGGTCTGTTTCTGTGCTGTATGACCTATGAGTTTATACCAACCATGGCTCATTCTCTCATTTGTCAGAATTTGTTGGTTCAAATCCCACTCCAAAATTTAAGTTGACATTTCAGTGCGCTCCTGAAGGAGCTCTGCACAGTCGGGAATGAAGTTCTTCATTCAGATATCAATGAAGTAGAAGATCTATTCCTCTCATTACAACTTTGCCATTGCTCTTGCTATCACTATCCTCCCCACTTTATGTTAAAGCAGGTTTAATTAGTTGTTACAGATTAACACCTCTAAAATTACCTTTACAAATTCAAGCCTACTTTCCCCAAATCATAAAATTAATTGGGAACCAGAGCAGAGGTGAGAACTGTGGAGAAAGTAAATTCAAAAGTAAATTTCAACAGACAACCAGGTATATAATTAGAGTCATAGAGTCATAGAGATGCACAGAATGGAAACAGACCCTTCGGTTCAACCTGTCCACGCCGACCAGATATCCCAACCCAATTTAGTCCCACCTGCCAGCACCTGGCCCATATCCCTCCAAACCCTTCCTACTCATATACCCATCCAAATGCCTTTTAAATGTTGCAATTGTACCAGCCTCCACCACATCCTCTGGCAGCTCATCCCATACACGTACCACCTTCTCTGTGAAAACGTTGTCCCTTAGGTCTCTTTTATATCTTCCCACTTTCACCCTAAACCCAAGCCCTCTAGTTCTGGACTCCCCGATCCCAGGGAAAAGACTTTGCCTATTTATCCTATCCATGTCCCTCATAATTTTGTAAACCTCTATAAGATCACCCCTCAGCCTCCGACACTGCAGGGAAAACAGCCCCAGCCTGTTCAGCCTCTCCCTATAGCTCAAATCCTCCAATCCTGGCAACATCTTTGTAAATCATTTCTGAACCCTTTCAAGTTTCACAATATCTTTCCGATAGGAAACGGACCAGAATTGCATGCAATATTCCAAACAGTATCCTGAACAGCCGCAACATGACCTCCCAACTCCTCTACTCGATACTCTGACCGATAAAGGAAAGCATACCAAATGCCTTCTTCACTATCCTATCTACCTGTGACTCTACTTTCAAGGAGCTAAGAACCTGCACTCCAAGGTCTCTTTGTTCAGCAACACTCCCTAGGACCTTACCATTAAGTGTATAAGTCCTGCTAAGATTTGCTTTCCTGAAATGCAGCACCTTGCATTTATCTGAATTAAACGCCATCTGCCACTTCTCATCCCATTGGCCTATTTGGTCAAGATCCTGTTGTAATCTGAGGTAACCCTCTTCGCTGCCCACTACACCTCCAATTTTGGTGTCATCTGCAAAAAGAGAAAATGCAGCTTTGTAGCAGAAGAGATTGGAAGGGTGAATGGGACAAGCTAGACTGCAACAGAATAAACCTGGATATGGTAGAACATTGGACATGTAAAGGGACAATGAATAACGAGTGTTCAATGTCCTGCTCAGGTGATTGTATTTAAAGCAGCCAGCAAATTCTGTCTTCCAGCAACAATTGACAGAGTAAAGTTGTGTGTAATATGTTGCCACTCACAGCATAGGAGGCACAGTTTGTGTCACTGTCTTCTGTACTATTTCCCCTTCATCATCCAGAACCAGAACCATTTTGAAAGAGGCCAGCTCAAGTTGAATCAACTGCACACTGGCAGGAAGCAGGTAGCTGTGAATTTAGGTTCATGAGATCAGAATAAGGAGTCACTTAAAGCCCTGCCCTGCAATAACTGGACAAAGCCCAGGCCAGAGCAGTGCATTCAGCGTGGGCAGGAAGTTGAGGTAGAATCATTAAAATGGATCAACTACTTTCTTGCTAATTGATGTCTGATTCCTAATTCTCTGGTGTTGTATTGAGATGGGTGCAATGATACTGCAGGTTTTGCCTTCTGAATACAACATGACAGGGAGATTGGGTAAGAGAGGGCCAACCTGTGAGAGAACAGAAGAGGGAAAGGAAAGGCTCTCTGTAAGAGGCCAGGTCCACTAAGAAGGTGTAGGGAGCAATTCTCCTCAACTCGGCAAGGAACAGTGTCTGAGATATCGACGCTCCATCCAGGATGGCCTCATTAAAAAAATGTCACCCTCTGCAGCCAAAACATCAACCTCAGAGCTGGGCATGGGCTACATTGCCAGTGACTGTGAAAGAGACCACATGCATCATCTGGCTCCTTTCAGGATGAAACTGGAGATATTTGCAATGTTCTGTAGTTTGCTATTCACTGTTGCATAAATTTCCAGTCAAAGTGAGCTGGCAACAGATTTCTATCTTGCCAGAGAGTAGCAGATAGAATGAGTATCTTTCTGATTTTATAAGATTGGTAGACTTGCCCATGACGTACAGTGCATGCACATCACCATGTGGGTGCTGCATTTTGACTCTGAGATAAGCTGAGCCAATAGGGATTGCTCTCTCTCTCTCTTAATTCATAGTTGAAACGTGATTATACAGAGTATAACATGCATGTTTATACCTGATATCCTACTAGCAGTAATATTACCTTTGCTTTTTGGCAGTCCACTATGCCATCTGTATTTGAGCGACCAAAGGAGACTACTTTGTGACAGATGATGACTCTGGTGTACAAGCCAGCATGCTATGGAAGTCATGTTGCTCCACAATGTGACAGGGGCAGACAGTAAGCTGTCTGATATTGGATTAGTGGTGCTGGAAGAGCACAGCAGTTCAGGCAGCATCCAATGAGCATCGATTTCACTGCTCGTTGGATGCTGCCTGAACTGCTGTGCTCTTCCAGCACCACTAATCCAATATTTGGTTTACAGCATCTGCAGTCATTGTTTTTACCTAGTAAGCTGTCTGAGACTGCTTCTACTGCCTGGATAGCTCTGGGAGTTCTCCTGCACGAAAGCCTCCTGGCATAATCCCCGCTGGACAGCAAGAAGCTGAAAGAACTAATTTACCACAAGGCCTGACAAAAAATTTAATGGACAAAATCTCACTTCCTAGAAATTTTACTTTAACAATTAACCAAAGTCAGCATAAAAATGATAAATGATAATAAACAAATTCCAGTCTCTATAAGTTAAAAATTACTTATTTTGCATTTAGAAATCTGGATCTCCCACTTCTATTGGGCAAATCACTCAGCATTATGATATTAATATCTGCCACACAGTCCTTCAAAGTTCCGAACTTCCTCAGATAGAATTCCAATTCATTTTCTTTCAGGGATTATCCACTGATTCTTATCCAGCAGCAGCTCTCAACCAAGTCAAGTTCCACAGGCACCATTTTTGACATGTTGCCATATGACACCATGTTACCTCATGTGACACCAATGTGCCAGCAGCTTATGTTCAAAAGCACTGCTTGTGCTTCAACCAAATGACCATGTCTGAAAGCCTAATGGGAGTGATCCTCAGTAAAGTCAAAAAGAACTATATATAGTGAGGGAATATCGGTCAGAGGTATCATCCAATTTCAGCCCATGGCCTTGAACATTTTGACGAATATGCTGATCAAAGTCAGGAGTACAGATCACTCTAATCCATCCTGCAATCCTCTGTAATGTGTACCAATAGGCTAGTGCTGCATACATTAGAATTAGATCAACAAGATCCATGTACAGACATTCCACTGGCTTACTTATGGGAAGCCTTCATATCCCTACTTTTGGTGGACGCTATTCAAACATGCTGTGACTGATGGATGATTACCTTACTAAGAAATGCCTTGTTTCTGATATTGCTCACATCTCTGTGGCTGCTGTACTAAGGACTAATACAGAGTATGAGTGAGAAACACCCACACCTGGAAGTCCAGGATTATCATCAATCTCCGGCAGCTGTGGAGCAACCTCTTAATATGGAGCTTCCAATCATAGGTGCCCTCATGATTTGGAGAAGATGATGGAGAGCCACAGCCTCGGATTTTGCATGAAATGATGAAAGAGGGGCAATGGCACTATACTTTGTCTAGAGGTAGCAGTCAGACCACCATATGTTGAGACCACCATATCTACAATGCAACACCTTCTTTCACCTGCCAACATGAGCCACAAGATCAACAGTAACAGAAATTGCTGGAGAAACTCAGCAGGTCTGGCAACATCCATGGAGAGAAAGCAGAGTTAATGTTTTGAATTCAGTAACCCTTCTTCAAAAATGTTCTAAAAATGTCACTGCACTCGAAAGACACTGCTTTTTCTCCATAGATGCGACCAGACTTCCTGAACTTCTCCAGCAATTTCTGTTTTTGGTTCAGATCTTCAGCTTCCACTGTTCTTTGTTTTATTTGTATGAGAACTGTAAGAAGTGTCCTGTACATCAGGTTTCCATGATGTTCCTGTCTAGGAATTTGTTTCAGTACCATGCAGCTGATTTTTGGTAAAAATTCAGTCCGTTTTAAAATCTCCATTCCTGGTATCTTATTTGCTTCTTCCTCTAGTCCGTTTATTTGTAGTAGTTAAAACCTCTTACGAATATATTCAATATCAATTAGTCATTTCACATATTTACTTACATATTTATCCCCACAGTATGTTCCTGTTAGTGTGATAAATCTCACTACACAGCCTTCTTCTATGCATATGCCAACATTGAAACCGTGTACTATCTTGCTCAAAACACACCGTGAATATTTTCTTTCATGTTACCAACCTAGACACAACACATGGAAATATTCAATAATGGCTGACAAGTGTCATGAGGCTTATTCCCAATGCTGAAGGTACATAAATATAAGATAAAGTTTAAGTTCTTTAACCTTGAAGAAGAGACAACAGGGAGGCCTTCACAGAATATGTTATATTGAAAGATAAATCAGACAACCTTTTGGGCAAGACTTGACAAGAGGATTAGGAAGTTAAAGAAAATTCAGAATTCATGCCAATAAGTTCTTGCTCAGAGTCAGCAGCAGTGAAGGCAACATGTATGAGAGAATTAAGTGATGTGATTTTCCTCATCTGCCTTCATGTTGTAATCTTTGAAACGTTTTAATGTACACTGAAAACATAATTCTTCACTGTCAGAATCAGGAACTGAATTTGGTATCTTTCCCATCAACTGAGATATCAATCCACTTCTCAATTTCAAATGGACATGTGACTACTTGTCAAACTGAAAAATGCTGGAAGTTACGAAACTTCCAAAGGACTCTTTCTCAGCATTTGCATCATCCACCAGACAAAATATACCAGAAACTTGGCTGTTTATGCTACATTACCCTGAGAATCCATCACCCCCTACATTTTCCGAAACAACATATTTGTTTGAACTGGATATTCTTTGGTATTGGTCACTCACTCAACCATTTTGCTTCGTACCAACAGCTTCTCACTCTTAGTCTCCCTGTTATTTTTAAGGCCTTATGGAATCACCAATTAAACTGCCTGTCAAATAATACCTTCCTAATGTTACAACAATATCAAGAGGTAGGCATCATGGGGTGCTGGATTCAGGTTCTACTCCAGGACTTGTTCACAATTCTTTTAAACAAGTAAGTGAATGCAATATCAAATTAGATATAGGAAGAATAATGAAAAGGGAGATGATTGGATTAAATGAAAGGTAAATTAAGATAGGATGGAAAAGTAAGAAAAGCATTAAGGTGTTCTATTTTATATATTTCCAACAACAATTCACAATAAGACATATGTTTTTAGGTTTCGATTAGGCATCATCTGCTTGTATGACTGAGCAGCATAGAAGGACTAAAGACTTATATTAACACCTTTATTATGGATGTGACTCTATACGTACTTGTTCATTTTTTGGACAAGACAACTTGATTGGTTATCATTCCCATTATCGTTAAAGTAAGAACAAAATGCTGTGAATGGTGGAAGTGTTCAAGTAATGCAGGAAGTGCTTGAAAATGGCCACATGTCATGTATAATGAGTCTTTAATTCAAAACTCAAAAGTCCCGAAGAAGTGTCATTGGGCTTGAAACATTAAATATGTTTCTCCACAGATGCTCCTAGATCTGCTGAATTTTTTCAGCACTTTATAATTGTTATAGACAATTATCACACGGTTCAAAGTGTGCTGTTAATTGCTAGACTTACCTTGTGGTGGTGAGTTCAATGTGTGGTTAATGTGCAAATGCAGCAACTGCATGAGAATCACAGGGAGGTTCAGAGAGATGCCATTTTCCCAAACCTAACATCAGTAAAGTGGAATGTTGTGATGATTAACAGGTCACAGGTACATCATCCTTGCTACAGGTTACTAGGCGATTTGTGCATTATTGATGGCATATACCATTCATACACAATTCTTTTCACCAAATCCTGGGCTAACATTCCTGGCCTACAAGATATACTGCACTGATCATTATAGCTACTCATATAACCTTTTAAACCTCTGAAAGCCTAAATACTAAGACGGATGAGAACAGCAAAACCATTGAAAGACTATCAGCTCCACTCTAACCTGCCTTCAACATAACTTGCTATTCCCTTATGATGCTCCAAATTCCCTACAACATCCATCTTCCCAAGTACAGCTTTTACACCAATCTCACCAATCACCAATGGAGAGATAACCTAATTATTCCCGTTGGCTGAGTTGGATTCATCCTGTAATTTGTTTACAAGACATATCATGGGAAATTCTAAACACTATTGGGTAAATGCCGGTGTTGTAGTTGCAAGAAGAGCTTGGCTCAGGGTCTGGCATGTTATGAACCACATGCCTTTAATACTATTGCTGGAATATTGTCCATAGCCTTTGTAGTATTCAGTACCTCCAGCTATTTCTTCATGTCATATGGAGTAGATTGAATTGCCTGAAGGCTGGCATCTCTGATGCTGGAGACCTGTAGCTGAGGTCAAGTTGGATCATCTACTTGGCCTTTTTAGCTGAAGATTTTTGCAAACACTTCAGCCTTATCTTTGTAGGAATGTGCTGGGCTTCTCCATCATTAAGGATCTTGATATTTGTGGACGTGCCTCCTCTAATGAGTTACTTAATTGCCTACCGCTATTCACAATTAAATAAGGCAGGCCGGCCAAACATAGATCTGATCTGTTGGTTGTTAAGTCACTTATCTCGATCTATTACTTGCTGCAAAGTCTGTTTGGCAGACAGGTTGTCCTGTTTTGTAATTTCACTAGATTGGCACCTCATTTTTAGATATGCTTGGTGCTGCTCCCAACATGCCCTCCTGCACTCTTCATTGAACTGGGGCTGATAACCTAGCTTGATAACAATGATAGTGAGGGGGATACGGTGGGCCATGCAGTTACAGCTTGTGTTAGAGTATGATTCTGCTCTTGTGATGGCCCACAGCACCACATGGAGGCCCAGGTTTCAGTTCCTCGATCTGCTCCAAGTCTATCCCAATCAGCAAAGTGATGACGCTACACAGCATGATGAAAGGTATTCTTGATGTGAAGGTGGGAGTTTGTCTCCACAAGGACTGTGCAGTAGTCATTCTTACTGATACTGTCATGGCGATGAGGTCAAGTATGTTTCTCCCACTTTTTGGGTCCCTTGCCAGCTGCTGCAGACCCGGTCTAACAGCTATGTCCATTAGGATCTGACTAGCTCAATCAGTTAACAATGCTGCTGAGCTACTTTTCATGATGGACATTAAAATCTCTCATCCAAAGTATACCCTTACCATCTCAGCTTCCTCTAAATGGAGCAGTACAGATTCATCAGGTGGCTGGGCTGGTATGTGGTAATCAGCAGGAGATTTCCTTGCTTATGCTTGACCTAATGCCATGAGACATCATGGGGTCTTGAGTCAATGTTGAGGAATCCTTGGGAACACCCTCCCAACTCACAAACTTGATTGAATTTTTTGAAGAAGTAACAATGAGGGCAGAACGGTAGATATGATCTATATAGAGTTCAGTAAGGTGCTCGACAAGGTTCCCCATGTAAGACTGGTTAGCAAGGTTAAATCTCATGGAATACAGGGAGAACTAGCCATTTGGACACAGAACTGGCTCAAAGGTAGAAGACAGAGGGTGGTGATGGAGGGTTGTTTTTCAGACTGGAGGTCTGTGACCAGTGGAGTGCCACAAGGATCAGTGGTGGGTCCACTACTTTTCATCAGTTATATAAATGATTTGGATGCGAGCATAAGAGGTATAGTTAGTAAGTTTGTAGATGACACCAACGTTGGAGGTGCAGTGGACAGCAAAGAGGGTTACCTCAGATTACAACAGGATCTTGATCAGATGGGCCAATGGGCTCAGAAGTGGCAGGTGGAATATAATTTAGATAAACATGAGGTGCTTTTTTTTGGGAAAGCAAATCTTAGCAGGACTTATACACTTCATGGTATGGTCCTAGGGAATGTTGCTGAACAAAGAGACTTTGGAGTGCAGGTTCATAGCTCCTTGATAGTAGTGTCACAGGTAGATAGGATAGTGAAGAAGGCATTTGGTATGCTTTCCATTATTGGTCAGAGTAGATTAGATTAGATTACTTACAGTGTGGAAACAGGCCCTTCGGCCCAACAAGTCCACACCGCCCCGCTGAAGTGCAACCCACCCATACCCCTACATCTACCCCTTACCTACACTATGGGCAATTTAGGATGGCCAATTCACCTGACCTGCACATCTTTGGACTGTGGGAGGAAACCGGAGCACCCGGAGGAAACCCACGCAGACACAGGGAGAACGTGCAAACTCCACACAGTCAGTCGCCTGAGGCGGGAATTGAACCTGGGTCTCTGGCGCTGTGAGGCAGCAGTGCTAACCAAGTATAGAGTACAGGAGGTGGGAGGTCATGTTGTGGCTGTACAGTTTAGGCCACTGTTGGAATATTGCGTGCAATTCTGGTCTCCTTCCTATTGGAAGGATGTTGTGAAACTTGAAAGGGTTCAGAAAAGATTTACAAGGATGTTGCCAGAGTTGGAGGAGTTGAGCAATAGGGAGAGGTTGAATAGGCTGGGGCTGTTTTCTCTGGAGTGTCAGAGGCTGAGGGGTGACCTTATAAAGGTTTATAAAATCATGAGGGGGGGGCATGGATAGAATAAATAGACAAAGTCTTTTCCTTGGGGTGGCGTAATCCAGAACTAAAGGGCATATGTTTAGGGTGAGAGGGGAAAGATGTAAAAGAGACCTAAGGGGCAACTTTTCACGCAGAGGATGGTATGTGTATGGAATGACCTGCCAGAGGAAGTGGTGGAGGCTAGTACAATTGCAACATTTAAAAGGCATCTGGATGGTTTTATGAGTAGGATGGGTTGGAGGGATATGGGTTGGGTGCTGGCAGATGGGACTAGATTGGATTGAGATATCTGGTCAGCATGGACAAGTTGGACCGAAGGGTCTGTTTCCGTGCTGTACATCTCTATGACTCTATGAACTGCATGTTGCTGTGTACCGCTCTGCTGATGTTGATGGTGTTGTCTGGCACATTGTATGTAAGGTAGGATTGTGTGACTCAGTCTGAGTGATAGCACAATTTTGGCACTAGATCCCACTTGTTAGGACAACTTTACAAAGACTATAGAGAGGCTGCCTTCATCATTGTTATTCCCAGTCCCTTAGTTGATCCCAGACAGTCTTTCTTTTTAGAGACTGTTAGCAGTTGATACAGCTGATTGGCTTGCCAGTTATGAATCATATTGCTGTGGGTATAGAGTCATGTGTAGACCCAACCAGGTATGGACAACAGTTTTTTTCCATATAAGGCATTAGTGAACCAGACATGTTTTTATGGCAATTAACAGTGGTTCCATAGTCACCATAATATAACTATTGCATTCAAATTCCACCATCTGTTAAGATAGGGTTTGGACTTGGATCACCAGAACTGAACTAAGACTCTGGATTACTAATCCAGTGACAATACCATTAAACATTGTCTCCCTAAAGTTTGCTATTTATTCCTCAATTAACAAAAGAAACAGATTACTGGGTAACTATCCTACTGCTGTTTGATGGAACCCACTGTCTGTAAACTAGTTGCCATATTTTCTACATTACAATAGTCAGTACATTTCAACAGTACATAATCGGCTTTAAACTGTTTTGGACTAAAATAATTGAGGACAAGATTTAAAAGTTTTGGATGCGAGAAAAAACAAAAGGTAGGGCAGGAAAGTGGATTTGTAGCAGATGAGTTTTTTAAGACACTCAATTCATTGGCTGTTAGGAATGGGCAATAAATGCTGACCTAGTCATCAATGCCCACATCAGTTGAAAAAAATCTAGTTCTGACCAACCAAGGATGGGGATGAATAAAGAAGGAGTACCACTACATTTCTTCTCAGCTGAGAACTTGACAATTTGGGCTATCCTGCCTGGAAACATCATAACTTGGGAAACTTTGCCCAGCATTTGGTCATGCACTTTCCAGAAGAAATTGCTGGAAAGGGTTAAGTCTTGATTTCAAGCAAGTGCTCACTTCTTTCTCACTCCTACTTTTCTAGTTATCCTATCTAATTGTTCTACCACTTTGGCCTAGACCCTTTCATTATTACTGTTGCACTATTCAATGAAAGCAAAGGATAGCTTTAATATCTTTGGTATTCCTCCATCTTCCCTTCATATGTCTTTTCTCATTTCCAATTAGCCCCACACTTTCTTTAATCTTAGTTATACAATCTTGTACTCTTTCTATGTTACTTGTGAAATTTTTATATCCCTTCTCAGCCTGTTCATTTTAATGTTTTATCCCCATTATTTGATTAATATTTTCTTTTCTATCATTGATATAGATTGATGTCATTTAAATTCATCCCTGGGATATGCACGCTTCTGGCAAGACCAGTATTTACTGCACAGCGTCAATTGGCTTTAAGAAGGTGAAATTGCAAACCACTTTTTAAAATTGCTGTGGTTTGGGTACACCAATGGTGTCATTAGGTAGGTGTTCAGGATTTTGAGCCAGTTACAGTGATGCATGACAATACAGTTCCAAGTGTGTGGCTTGCTAGCAGAATTTGCAATTGGTGATGTTCCCATGCATCTGCTCTCCTTGACCTTCTAGGTGATAGCAGCCACAGGGTTTTTTTTAGGAGATAGTGAGGACTGCAGATGCTGGAGATCAGAGCTGAAAGTGTGTTGCTGGAAAAGCGCAGCAGGTCAGGCAGCATCCACGGAGCAGGAGAATCGATGTTTTGGGTATGAACTCTTCTTCAGGAATGAGGAAAGTGTGTCCAGCAGGCTAAGATAAAAGGTAGGGAGGAGGGACTTGGGGGAGGGGCGTTGGAAATGCGATAGGTGGAAAAAGGTCAAGGTGAGGGTGATAGGCCGGGGTGGGGGTGGGGGCCGAGAGGTCAGGAAGAAGATTGCAGGTTAGGAAGGCAGTGCTGAGTTCGAGGGATTTGACTGAGGCAAGGTGGGGGGATGGGAAATGAGGAAACTGGAGAAATCTGAGTTCATCCCTTGTGGTTGGAGGGTTCCTAGGCGGAAGATGAGGCGTTCTTCCTCCAACCGTCATGTTGCTATGGTCTTCCTTCCTCCAACCGTCATAACATATCATCCACCGTCATTTCCGCCACCTCCAAACGGACCCCACCACCAGGGATATATTTCCCTCCCCTCCCCTATCAGTGTTCCAAAAAGACCACTCCCTCCGTGACTCCCTCGTCAGGTCCACAACCCCCACCAACCCAACCTCCACTCCCGGAACCTTCCCCTGCAACCGCAAGAAATGCAAAACTTGTGCCCACACCTCCCCACTTACTTCCCTCCAAGGCCCCAAGGGATCCTTCCATATCCACCACAAATTCACCTGCACCTCCACACACATCATTTATTGCATCCGCTGCACCCAACGTGGCCTCCTCTATATTGGGGAGACAGGCCGCCTACTTGCGGAACGCTTCAGAGAACACTTCTGGGACACCCGGACCAACCAACCCAACCACCCCGTGGCTCAACACTTCAACTCCCCCTCCCACTCCACCAAGGACATGCAGGTCCTTGGACTCCTTCATCACCAGACTATAGCAATATGACGGTTGGAAGAACGCCTCATCTTCTGCCTAGGAACCCTCCAACCACAAGGGATGAACTCAGATTTCTCCAGTTTCCTCATTTCCCTTCCCCCCACCTTGTCTCAGTCAAATCCCTCGAACTCAGCACCACCTTCCTAACCTGCAATCTTCTTCCTGACCTCTCTGCCCCCGGCCCACTCTGGCCTATCACCCTCACCTTGACCTCCTTCCGCCTATCGCATTTCCAACGCCCTCTCCCAAGTCCCTCCTCCCTATCTTTTATCTTAGCCTGCTGGACACACTTTCCTCATTCCTGAAGAAGGGTTCATACCCGAAACGTCGATTCTCCTGTTCCTTGGATGCTGCCTGACCTGCTGCGCTTTTCCAGAAACACATTTTCAGCACAGGTTTTTTTAACCAACTTCACTCAGTACAATGGGTTGTGACCCAGCCAACTCAGAGCCAGTCTCTAGAATTAGGAGACTCTCTGAATTTCCTGTTTAACCTTTTTAATTTTTATATATATCTCACACATTACCACTACAGAGCAGCAATGCTCATATATTGCCTACATTGCCCATGGTTGTGTGTGTAGTGAATAAGTTAAAAAAAGATGATTGTGCAAGAGCTTTATTCTATAATTTCAACCACCAGATAAAACATCAATGTGGCCAGTAAACCATTAACAAGCAAAGCTTGATTAGGACCAGTCACAAGTATTGTAAGATATTATTGAAGGAGCTTTAACAAATTACTACAGTGCACCTCACATAATGCATATTTGTAGAGGACGCTAAATTGGATAAAAGTAGTGAATAGAGTGGTAATCAAGCTGACTAATTTGATACAATTTTAAAAAAATTCTTTTATGGGAAGTTGGCAGCATTTATTATCCGTCTCTAATTGCTTTTGACCTGAATGGTTCCTAGACCACTTCTGAGTGCAGTTAAGAGTCAACTACATAATAGTGGACCTGAAGGCTCATCTAGGCCAGACCGGGTTATGACAGCAGATTTCCTTCCCTAAAGAGCATTCATGAAACCAGATGGATTCTGTTTTTTATTAATTTGTGACACATGAGAGTCACTAGCTGGTCCAGCATTTATTACCCTTGAGAAAGTGGTGGTTAGCTGTTTCTTGAGCTGCTACAGTCTGTGCTGTGTAGGTAGACCCACAGTGCTGTTAGGGAGGGAATTCCAGGATATTGAGCCAGTGACAGTAAAGGAACAGTGACATATTTCCAAGTCGGGACAGTGAGTGGCTTACAGAAGCACTTGCAGGTGGTGATGTGGATCTTGATCTGATGGGCCAATCAGGTTGAGGAGTGGCAGATGGAGTTTGATTTAGATAAACATGAGGTGTTGCATTTTGGTAAAGCAAATCAGATCAAGATTTATACACTTAATTGTAAGGTCCTGGGGAGTGTTGCTGAACAAAGAGACCTTGGAGTGCAGGTTCATAGCTCCTTGAAAGTAGAGTCGCAGGTATATAGGATAATGAAGAAGGTGTTTGGTATGCTTTCCTTTATTGGTCAGAGTATTGAGTACAGGAGTTGGGAAGTCATGTTGCGGCTGTACAGGACATTGGTCAGGCCACTGTTGGAATATTGCATGCAATTCTGATATCCTTCCTATTGGAAAAATGTTGTGAAGCTCGAAAGGATTCAGAAAAGATTTACAAGGATGTAGTCAGAGTTGGAGGATTTGAGCTATAGGAAGAGGTTGAATAGGCTGGGGCTGTTTTCCCTAGAGCGTCGGAGGCTGACGGGTGACCTTGTAGAGGTTTATAAAATCATTAAGGGTATGGATAGGATAAATAGACAAAGTATTTTCCCTGGGGTCGGGGAGTCCAGAACTAGAGGGCATAGGTTTAGGGTGAGAGGGGAAAGATATAAAAGAGACCTAAGGGGCAACTTTTTCACACAGAGAGTGGTACGTGTATGGAATGAGCTGCCAGAGGAAGTGGTGGAGGCTGGTACAATTGCAACATTTAATAGGCATTTGGATGGGCATATGAATAGGAAGGGTTTGGAGGGATATGGGCCAAGTGCTGACAGGGGGGACTAGATTTGGTTGGGATATCTGGTTGGCATGGACGGGTTGGACCGAAGGGTTTGTTTCCATGCTGTATATCTCTATGGCTCTATGGCTCTATATCTGCTGCCCGTAGTCTTTCTCGATGAAAGTGGCTGTGGGTTTGGAAGGTGTTACCTAATCAGCCTTGATGAACTTCTGCAGTGCACCTTGTATATGGTACACAGTGCTGCTACTGAGTGGTGATGTTGTGAATATAGTGCCTATCAAGTGAGCTGCACTTATCCTGCATGGTGTCAAGCTTCTTGAGTGTTGTTATAGTGGGGCAAGTGGGGAGTATTCCATCACATTCCTGACTTGTGCTTTGTGGTTATGGACACAGACTTTGGAGAGTCAGAAGGTGATTTACTCACTACAGTATTCCTAGCCTATGACCTGTTCCCGTAGTCATTGTACTCAGATGGTGAGTCTGGTTCAGTTTCTGGTTAATAGTAACTCCCGGGTTGTTGAGAGTTGTGGATTTAGTGTGGTAACACTATTGAATGTCAATGGGCAGTGGTTAGATTTTCTCTTAGGAAAGATGGTCATTGCTTTGCATTTGTATGACATGAATGTTATTTGCCACTCATCAGCTCAAGCCTGGATCTTGTCCAGACCTTGTTGCATTTCAACACGAACTCTTCAGTAAGTATGGAATTGTGAATAGTACTGAACATTGTAGAATAATCCCCAGTTCTGACTTTATGATGGAGGGAAGGTCATTGATGGAACAGCTGAAGATGTCTTGGCCTAGGACATTCCCCTGAGGAACTCCAACATAGATGTGCTGGAGCTGAGATAATGGATCGCCAACAACCACAACAATGAATCCAACCAGTGCAGCAAGTTCTGGAGCACAACCCTTCAGCATTATTGCTGGAATGTTTTCAGGGCCCATAGCCTTTGCAGTATCCAGTGGCTCCAACCATTTCTTGAAATCACGGTAAGTGAATCAAATTAGTTGAAGACTGGTGTTTGTAATGCTGGGGACCACTGGAGGAGACTGAGATGGATCATTAATTTGCTGCGAATGCTTCAGCTTTATCTTGTACACTGATGCGCTGGGCTCTTCCATCATTGAGGATGGGGATATTTGTAGAGTCTCCTGCTCCGGAGAGTTTTTTGATTGCCCACCACCATTCACAACTGAATATGACATGACTACAGAGCTTAGATCTCATTCATTGGTTATGTACTCACTTAGCTCTATCACTTGCCACTTATGCCACTTGGCATGCAAGTAGTCCTGCTTAATAGCTTCACCAGGTTGACACCTCATTTTTAGGTATGCCTGCAGCTGCTTCTGGCATACCCTCCTGCACTCTCCATTGAACTAGTGTTGATCACCTGGCTTAATGGTAATTGTTGAGTGGGCCATGAGAATCATAGAATCCCAATAGTGCAGATAGAGGCTTTTGCCCGAACATTGATTTTACTGCGCCTCGGATGCTGCCTGAACTGCTGTGCTCTTCCAGCACCACTAATCCAGAATCTGGTTTCCAGCATCTGCAGTCATTGTTTTTACCTAGAGGCCATTTAGCCCATTGAGTCTGCACCAACACTCTGAAGAGTATCCTACCCCACCCCAACCTATCCCTGCATTTACCATAGTCAACCCACACTCAATCCCTGAAACTATGGGGTAATTTACCACAGCCAATCCACCTAAACAGCACAGCTTTGGACTGTGGAAGGAAACCAGAGAAACCCACACAAACAGAGGGAGAACATACAAACTCCACACTGACAGTCAACCAAGCTAGAATTTAACCTGGCGCTGTGAGGCAACTGTGCTAACCACTGAGCCATTGCATTGCCAAGGTTCCAAATTGTGGAGTACAATTCTGTTGCGGTTGATGGCACACAGTGCCTCATGGATGCCATTGAGTTGCTAGATTCATTTGATAGTGTCACACAACACGATGGAGAGTAGTCTCACTGTGAAGGAGGGACTTTGTCTCCATAGGGACTGTAAATTAATCACTCATTGCTGCAGTCATGGATGGTTGCATTGAAAGCTGGCAGATTAGGATATGGATGAGAAAAATACCTTTTTCCCCCACTTCTTGGTTTCCTCAGTACCTGCAGTACCCAATCTAACAGCTATATACTTTATTACCCAACCAGCTAAAATCAGTAGATCTGCTACTATGTCACTCTTGGTGTTGGACATTGTACTATAGGTGGGGGATTTCATTTTGTGATTTCGCTACCCTCAGCACTTCCTGCAAGTGTAGTTCAACATGGAGGAGTATTGACCCTTCAGCCACGGGAAGACAGGGTGTAGTTGGTAGCAGGACAGTTCCTTGCCTAGGTTTAGTCTAAAGTTATGAGAATTCATGGGATCCAGAGTCAATGAGCAATTCCCATTCAACTGTATACACTCTGCTGGGAGTGTCCTGGTGGTGGGACAGGGCACATACAGGAATGATGATGATAATGGTATGTACCTTATCAGGATGTTGCTTAATTAGTCTGTAACACAGCTCTCCCAAGACTATGCAGGGTTTGTAGGGCTCTTTGCCATTTTTTTTCCTAGAGTCTAGGTTGCCTGTCTGGTTTGTTGAGACATTGTAACAACTGATACAACCAAATGGATTGCTCAGCCATTTCAGAGGGCAGCTGAGAGTCAACCACATCCCTGAGTCTGGAGTCAAAGGCAGGGCAGAGCAGATAAGGGTGGCAAATTTCCTTCCCTGAAGGACATGAATGAGCCAGATGGGTTTTTTTTCCAACAATTGACAAAGACCATGTAGTAATCAGTAAATTTTGAATTTATTATAAAAAAAAATTCAGATTCCACTATTTGGCTAAATTTGAACCCAGGGTCCCCAGAACTTAGTTTCTGAATTAACAGTTCAGCGAGAATACCACAAGGCAATCACCTTGCCTTGACAACTGGCAAGTTTCATTGTTGCTAATAATTTCAAATCTAGATTTGCACAAACTTAGATCTCACCAGCTGGCATCATAATTGGAATTTGAACCCTTGTCCTCAGAATTAGCACAGAACTTTGGATTACTACTAATCTGGTGATATAGTTACTACATCACCATCACCCTTATTTAACCCTTCAAGATTCATTCATGGTAAACAATTATTGCTGCTCAAACCAGCATTTATTACCCAAACATTAATTATCCCTGAACATGATGCTAAGCTGCTTTCTTGAACTACTGCAGTCACAGTGCGGGTAGGAAGGCAGTTCCAAGATTCTCACCGAATGACAGTGAAAGACACTCCAAGTCAGGGCGGTGTGTGGCTTAGAAGGAAACTTGCAAATGGTGCAGTGATTACAGTCAAACATAGCACATATTTTATGTGCACCAGGATGCCTCAAATGGCAATAATCTCCAATAACTAAAACATTTTTGGTCCCATAGTCTAGGGGAAGAAATGGTTTCTCAGAAACAGAAATAATATCTTCAGTGTAACATTTCATACAGCTAGTACTGCATAGAACGTAAGCCTAGATTTTGCAGAAATTATTAGTGGGACATCAGCCAAGTTAATACCAAAAGTAACATACTAGATTTATGCTTGAGAAAACTGTTTCAATTTGTTTGGAACTTCTCAAAACAAGATTTTTCTGCCTTCAGAGAGTGCAGTAATTGCTGTCTTAGAGATTGTGAAATACAAGTTACACAAAAACCTCATCCTACCCATTTAAAAAAAAAATTGTTCCTTCAGTTTTGTAATATATGCAGCTGTATATGTTCAAAGCCATGTTAATATCTTCAAAAGGGCCATTTTGGAAGCTGAAACAAATCATGTAATGCCATGAGGATCTAGGGATAGTGAAAAGGAAAAAAATGCAAGCACCAGAAGCCTACGTTCAACAGATTGAAGGATGTAGATGGACAGACAGCAATAATAAAAATAAATTCCTAGAAAGCAAAGACAAACAACTATAGCCATATTTAAAACTTGGTAGGTAGAATTTTGGTTTCATAACTATGCAGCATAGAAACATTGAGCAAAAGTGTAATGGATAAAATCAGTGTACTGTGAACACCTTTATTAAAACATGTTGGTCTAACATGATACATAACTTGCAGTTTTTCATTCTAAGACAACTTCTAATACGATAAAACCATTGCCACTTGAGCAAACCGAATCAAGATATTTGGAGAAGTTTCTCCACTGAGTTGATAGAGATTACTTGCTCTGTGTGGGAAGCAAGGGATCAATTCTACTAAAGCCCAGAGGAAATGGAGAGATTGAGTAATATTATGCAGACGTCAGACCCAGGGAATGAAATTGATGCAACACACTGGTTGAAAAAGGAACTAACATTAAGCAGTGGAGAAACAGGATGGATCTGAAACTCCATTAGGTGCATGCGCTGGAAGACATTTCACAACAACAAAAAGAAAAATCAATTAAATATTTCTCAACTTCCCAAGACATTAATATTTTCACCAGCTGCTGAACCTTTGCAACCGTCTCACTTGCAACTTTAGGCCCATTAAGAACAACAGTATGGAACACACTGGGATACTAAGCTTGCTTTCAGATCTTTAGTGGAGAGGATGATCAATTTGGTGCTACTAAAATTCTATATCTTCGTTCCTATCCCATTTTTATTTTATAAAAAGTAACGATACAATTTTAATTTGATATCAAACTGAAATTAGTAACGTATATCTTGGATCTAGATAAAAATCTCACTTTTGGGCTGGTACCAGCAAAACAAGCATAGGGTATGATAGGCTGGACAACTCATTTCCAAGGTTGCATCGTGTTCAAGCTCCAAGTTTGTGTTGGATAAAAGCTTGAGCAAGTATTTTCAATAATACTGGAACCATTCTACAGATCGAATTGTTTCTGACAAGATGTGATTTGTTGATTACAGAAGAACTTATAACATAGCAGCAGGTGACAACTGAAATGATCTAAGCCTACTCTGAACAAACCACTTAGCCGGCATCCAACCCAAATCAACATATTTAAACAAGGACGACAGACAGTAAAAGGAAGCTAGATATGTATATTCCCACTTAGAATGTGGAATTTTCAGCTGAATTTTGATAAAGTTTTTTTTTAAATTGAATTTAAGTGACCCATTATCAAACATTGTGATAAATATAGGACAGATGTCAGAGGTAGGTTCTTTACTCAGTAGTAAGGGTGTGGAATGCCCTGCCTGCAACAGTAGTAGACTCGCCAGCTTTAAAGGACATTTAAATGGGAATTGGATAAACATACGGAATAGCGTAGGTTAGATATGCTTCAGAGTGGTTTCACAGGTCGGTGCAACAGAGGGCCGAAAGGGCCTGTACTGTGCTGGAAAGTTCTACGTTCTATTTCCCTCCACCCCCAAACTCCCTAAATGTAACCAAATATACCCGTTATTTTAAAGGCCTCTTATTTCACCCTTCATTTTAGGAGGTTAAAATGTGCAGTTGTTCCCTCTACTTTCAGGAGTAGGAAAAAAAAACTTAGACCATTATTATATTTTTAATAACATGAGACAGACATAAGAACAGTTTTGCCTTTTTTAATTAAGTATTTTTAGTCTATGGAAATAATCTTGTATAATTAAATATGTAAATATGTAAATTTTTGTAAAAACATACATTATATGGTCTAAATTTAACTTCTCATACAAAGACAGTCCTGAATCACATTGATCTAGGCTTTCACAGATATCAGGTTGCTCATTCCATTGAAGTAGGATATTTCCCGGTCACACATCATCTCAAAATGTAGAGGTCTTCTGCAGAAGTTACATTCAGCTGAGGAATGGGTCTTCAACTCCAATCCAACATCCTTCCATGTCATCACTAGTTTTTCTGTTTATAAAACAAGATATTACAACTTATTCAACTTCTGCAATAATTTCAAGCTGACCACTCGAGTTTAGTGAATTATTCCAGAAAAAAAAAAACAGCGATAGTCACAATAAACTGACTTTTCCAAAAGACAAGTGGTTAAAATGTCAGATTTTCATGTCTAAAATCTAACTCATCAACAAGTGAAGATGTTACTAAAAAATTAGACTACAGAATGAGCTGGTTAAGGGGATAAGAAATTAAGATAATTTAGGCAACTGTATTTAATAAGTTTAATAAAGTCTAGTTTTACATTAGAATAGACAATCAATTCAAAAAATTACGAATGCACTCAAACCCTTGCCTTCAACTTCCAAGTTACACGATTGAGCTATGAGGATTTTAGCACCTCCTGCACTTGAAATGTATAGTCGTATCACAAAACAGAATTGAACTAGATTAGACATGCAGGCAAATAATTACATTTAATCAGCTTATTCTTAGAGCCTGTTACAAAGTGAAATTTATAAAGACTTATATTCTGGGACTCAAGGTAAAAATGCTGGTATGAAGGGACTAATCCGACCATTCTCAATTCTGTCTGACAAGCAGCGAGAATAAGTACGGCGTTTAAAGTTAACAGGACCCAGGGTGCTTTGCTGGGAGAAGGAGGTTCTCCCAAAAGGAGGTTCACAGCTGCAGAATATGGCAGGAGCATCTGTGCTGGCCATAGTCACATTAATTCTCCAGGTCTCTCAGGGTGGTGTTAGGCATGCAGGGTTTTATAAACTAGTTTTATGGAATTTATGGAAGCTATTCATCCCATCATGGCTGCATTAGCTCTATTACCTAGTACCAAAATCCTGCATTTTCCCATATACCACTATACTTTAAACTACTTATGTAATGTTCAGGTCAATGGAGATGCAGCTCTGGTGGGTAACTAATTAGCATTTCTGTCTGGATACAAGATCAATGTGATTCACTTTGCCATTGGGATATATTTTTGGAAGGAAAAACTGACATCACTGAGATCAGGTTTAACATATAGCCGAACCGCATAGAAAGAATACTCTGCAAGAATCTAAAGAGAAACTTATACAGAGGTGGCCAGCCCTGTACCTAAAGCAGAAAAAGTACTGTTTTGATTGTTCATTATGAAAGCAGCAGCTGGAAACTCATGTCCAGAAACTAGACACTAACTAAGCAAAGATTCAAACAAAGTTGTAGAATTAGCCTAACAGGAAGAATTACCGGGTTAAGCTTGGTCACAAATAGAGAGCTATTTGGTTGGGAAAGGAAAAGGGAGGATAACCATTAAGAGTGCACAATAACTTTGACTAGGTTCTTATGGTGTAAACCAGTGCATTCCCACTTCTAAACTAAATGAATTCAGATGTTCCAGCAAGTCCCTTTCCTCAGGTGACTAGTGCAGCTTCCTGGATTATCCAGTAATGTAAAACTGGTGGGCACTGACTTCCCATCTTCCATTTTAATCACAAAAGCTCTGCAGTCATCTATGGACTGGTCAAAAGGAGGAACAAAGCTTTCTAGTTTGGTATAGACCGCAAAGATTGCCACTACTCCCTGGAAGCCTACTTTAGCTGAACTAGTGGCCTGAGAAACAAATTACTAGGGACGCATTTCCAAACACTCAAAACTACAGACAACCATGATTAGCTTGTTGAAATAATTTTAAACACAGCACTACTCTCCCTACATTTCTTTGATCACTGATAGGAGGTTATCTACTTACCAACAAAGTTATTCATCATCTCAGGGGTGTGATGTGGGGTTGGGGCAATACGCAAGAGTTCCTCACCACGTGCAACAGTGGGGTAATTGATAGCTTGGACGTAAATGTTATATTTACTTAGCAATTCATCACAAATCTGAGTGTTTTTAGCTGCATCTGCAACCTAGAAATGCAAGCATACATAAGAATCAAGGAATGTCTTAGTAGACTCATCAAGCTCAACACCACTATGGTCAATTTCATTACTCGTATGGGCAAAAGATGAATATGACTGCTGTCTTCTTCGGGAATTCTTATTTCCCATCCAATTTCTCATTATACCACAAATTTGTTAAATGAGAGTGAAGTTAACATGCCTTTAAATTTCTGCCAAATGCAACATGACAAATTTGGGGAAAAAAAACAATTGTAAATATAAATCAATTTTTCTTTTGCATTTATTGTAGAATGATCAATGCAATACTGCACCAGTGTGCTTTTTTTAAAAAAAAATAAAGCCATGCTGCAAAATTGCTGTTTTCAAATGAGAAAACAGGAATTTATTTCATAAATAGTGAAGGAATGCCTCGGCGAGAGAAGCATATGGAATAAAGAAACTAGGGACACCAAGAAAAATATCAAACAAACAGAAGATTTTAAATGAACACTTACTCTGACTGGAATGATGTGACTGGGACAGTGAACCACAGGTAAACCAGCATCCATCAGTAACTGACGCAGGTGTTTAACATTGCGTTGGTGCCTACGGCGCAGAGCTCGACCATCCCCGCTTTTCAGGAATTGGACAGATTGCAAAGCACCAGAAAGCAACATTGGGGGCAATGAGGTAGTGAAGATGAAGCCAGCAGCATATGACCGCACAGTATCTATAAGAGATGCAGTACTGGCTATGTAGCCGCCAACACAACCGAATGCCTTTCCTGCAGAAAAAGATTGCTACATTTAATTCAAATAGCATTAATTCACTTGAGTCAAATAACCAATAAGTCAAAACAAGGATAAAATTGAAACTTGATATAATATATAATATACACGCACACAATACAGCATAGGAACAGACCCTTCAGCCCAAACCTGCATGGATTCCTAATCCTTATTTAGGCCTGCTTCTTATTGCTCATGTGGGTTTTTAATCCCAGTTTGTCTCCTGTTCACATGTCTATCAAGATACGCTTTAAATATTGCTAGTGCACCTTCTTCCACTTCCATCACCTCCACTGTCTGTATGTTCCAGGAACCCACCACGCATAAAAATGTTTGCCACGCTTCTCTAAAAGATTTCCTCTTGAACTTGTGCCCTCTTGCAGCTGACCTTACAACTCTGGAAAAAAGCCTCTGACTATTCACAGTATCAATCCCTCTCAGTCTAGTGTAAACAGTTTATCCAACTTCCCCTTATAACTAAAATGCTCCAGACCAGGCAACATCCTAGTAAACCTTCGCTGCACCTCTCCAAAGCATCCATGTCCTTCTGGTAATGTAGCAACAACTAAAACACAATATTTCAAAACGTGGTCTAAAGCTTTGTATAGCTCTAACATAATTTACCAACTTTTATATTCAATGCCCCAGCCAAGCATGACAAGAATGCTGTCTGCCTTCTTGACCACCCTATCCACCTATGCTGTCACTATCAAGAATCTGTGGACCTGTACATCCAGATCCCTCTGTACATTAATACTCTTAAGGGCTCTGCCATTTATTGTATGACTCTCACCTGGATTTGATCTTCCAAAATAAGTCATCTCGCATTTCTCCAAATTAAACTCCATTGGTTATTTCTCAGCCCAATTTGCTACCTAAATCCCATTGTATTTCTTTGACAATCCTCCTTGCTCTCTGCAACTCTACCAACTTTGGTGTCATCTGCAAACTTTCTAATCAGACCATCGACATTTTCTTCCAGATCATTTATTTATATTACAAACATGAAAAGGATTAGCACTGATCTCTTCAAAACAATACTAGTTACTGCTCTCTTTTCCAAAAAAGGACCTTTCACCATTACTGTCTTTTAATGACCAAGCCAGTTCTGTATTCATCTAGTCAGCACTCCTTGGATTCCATGAGACTACATTCTGTAACAGTCCGTCATGATGGACTTTAAAGTCCATGTAGCATTTCCCTCAAATCGGAAAAACCACAAAAGTCAACTCTGAGACAAGATCTTCCTTGCACAAACCCATACTGATCACAAGCCAGTCCGTTCACTCTCAAAATGTGAATAAATCCTGTCTCAGTAGCTTTTTCAACAGTTTTACCATCTGATATCAGGCTCACCTGCCTGTAATTACCTGTTTCTCTTCTTATACAAAGGAGCAACACTGGCCATTCTCCAGTGCTCTGGAACCGGAGGCCAAAGAGGATGCAAAGATATTTGTTAAGGCCTCAGCTATTTGCTCCCTTGCCTCCCTCCCACAATATCCTGGGATACCTCCCATCTGGCCCTAGGGATTTGTCTACCGTGATGCATTTCAAGATACTCAACACTTTCTCCTTCATTAGGTTAACCTGCTAGAGTGTATGCCCATACTTTTCCCCAACCTCAACATCCCTCAGGTCCTGCTCTGGCGAGTACCGATGCAAGATGTTCATCAAGGAGAATAGGACGAAGGTTGTACAGATCAGATGAAAAAGGGGAAGAGATCCTTTAGTTGGCCTACTCTTTCCAGAGCTACATTCTTGGTCCTCATACATGTATAAAATGCCTTGAGTTCCCCTTTACTCTTTTGGTCAAGGAGATTTCATAGCCCCTTTCAGTCAGTTTGAGCCTCTGCCTATTTCTCTACATTCTTAAAAGAATTTGGTTTCTATTTGCCTCGACCTTAGAAAATTATCAGCTTCGTCAAAACAAAAAATCTGTTATCCAAGGTTCCCAAATCCTGCCATTCTGATCCTTCATTTTCACAGGGACATGCCAGCCTTTCACTCTAATCAACTGGTCTTTTAAAGAAAAAGGCTTCCACGTCAGATGTGGATTTACCACTTCCAATCCATATTCTCCAATTCATACCTAATTAGGTTTTAGTTTACCTCCTCCTCCTCTCCCTTCCCTTCCCCACCCCACCCAGTGTAACACGTCCATTGCAGATCCACTTTTTTCCCCCAAATTAATACAAAAGAAACTTGATTTTTCATTAAGTGATTTGCTAGATCAATCACTAACATGAAAGTGCAATGCAGAATACTTCAGTTTGACTTCTGTGCATAAGTAAATTCAGGAGGGCTTATTAAGCTCAGAAGATAAGGATAGTCAAGTTTTTTTTAAAATGAAAGATCGATCCTAATCAATCTTGCAAATACTAGTTGCTTTTATAAATTATTTACATGCTCCTAATTTTCATGTTGAAAATTAAACTTACGCCCCACTCCAACAAATAATGTAATCTCCTTCAATCCCCTCCAATAGATAGAATCTGTGTTCAACACGTGAACAGGTAACCTTGGCATAGACTTTTCAAAGACACTGAAAAAAGCTGCGGAGGCCTTATTTCAGTACTAATTACAGCTCTACTCAAATCTAAATTTACTTAAAGTCACAAAAAACTCTTAGGACAGTAGGTTGCTCTCTCATCAGTGAGAGATGACGCACAGTAAGTTTAGCCGGAGAGTCACCATGCCCCGGGTAAGGGAAGGAGTCAGGATTTCCATGGTGACCTCAGCCAGTATGGGAACGGATTCCCACTGTTGGCATCACTACATCATAGCCAGCCACATATTCAACAAAGATGTACAAAACTTGGGTAATGCTCTCACAAATGTGGGAGAATCAAATTGCACAAATGCCACAATAATATTTGAAAATGTCTATGAAAAAGCAATAGCGAAACCTGAAAATACTCAGTGGTAAAATCATCTTCAAAAGAAATCCTTTATTCCACAGTTCATACTTGCATTTCCTACCTAGTTAAACTATTTAGCCAAATAATAGTTTTTGTTAACTTCTATTTCTGATTTTTAAACATTGTCGCCAGCTCTGAACATATTCTAAACAACTGTTTAGAATGAGAAGGCTGCAGGCCGTTTCACTAAAAAAATGCTTTGTTTGCACTGAAATGAAACCGCCTTCTGTCACAACTACAGTATATGTAACAACTTAATTATAAATAAATCCAAAATCCAAAGATAGTACTTTAAATCACAATACAGAATGAACATGTTTAATGAAAGAAAAATCTGCAATTCTCAAAATTGCATTAATGGGTACAGACATGGTGTGGCACTTCGTTTCTATTTTGCACACAATTGGTGGATGGAAATTAGTTTATTTCAGAATTTAAAAAAGGTTCTAAGCTCACCACACCTCAATTCAAAATCAAATGTGGCAGTAAGTCATTAAAATTATCTAGTAAGTGCATTTAGTTCAACTACAAAAGATCAAACGTATTCAATTGCTCTAGATTAAAAGCAACAAGAAGTGCTCTTGCGTCACCCCTCAAAACTTCAATACAATTCAGAGGGTAGATTTTGGTTTGAAAGGGATTGCTGGCAATAAATTCTCTCAGAGAGGGACAGGATGTTCTCACAATGAACTGATTAATTCAATGGGTTTTATTTACTTGGCTCCTTACTAGTTTACATGAAGTGCGGACAATGAAAACTTCAAACTGATACGCAGTTTTCAAAAAAAAAGTCAAGAAACAGTATTTATATAGGCAATACACCATTCAAGATAAAATCTAATGCAGTACCAGTCTTTATTTGGGAAGGGAGTAGGGGGAAGCTGATTAAAAAGGTTTTCACACCACAAGTGCTATTAGCATGTTCTAAAAAATCATCCTAGTGGAATTGCTTTCCAAGCTTTGCTTTCCTAAAAAAAAAATCATACACCGCCTTTCGGAAAAGTAACTTAAATTATCCAAAATCCTCCAGAAGACATGAACATCTATGCACACCTAATTTTAGTCAACATTCTTCAGCGGGTAGAGATTGTCACAACTCAACTTTTTGCACATACAGTCAGTGTAGGGTTATTTTATGAAGCAAGACTTACTATTAGTTTTAGAAGAGGTGTTTTTCTTTTCCTTTACAAGGCAAGAGTCAAGAAATCCATGCAGACACCAGAGGTTGGGCACAGTTTTACAAAAATACAGGTTTGCAAACCCACAGGTATAGCCAATGTATATTAAAACTAGCAGGCTAATCACATCTTTTACCCCCACAAGCCTAAAGTCAAAGTACAGTTCTCTATGGATTGCCGTCAGCTGCCAAAGATAAGTGTATCAGGACTCAGGTGCATGCTCTTGCCTGCCACTGACCAAGTGAACCCTTGCAAAATTACTTTTGGATTGTAGCCAACTATCAAAAGAACAATGTTATACACAAAAGGATAACTAAAGCTTCAAGCAAATCTCGACAACAATATCTGTTAAACCTACAGATAAATCAGATCTTTGAAACTACACAAAAGGAATAAGGATCCAACAGATTGCGCATCTTGGCAACCAAATTGTAACTGGAGACAAAAAAAAGAATCTGACATGAATTTAGAAGGCACTTCAAATGAATTTAAATAGTTATAGCACATTACTAAGTTTAGATTTTAAAATTTGAGCCTAGGAATTAAAAAGATTTTTAGTTGACCTTACATTTGCAACAAAACATTAGAGACTTCCTATTTTCAGTTTTGGAAGTTTTAAATTAATGCCTCACTGCGTTTTATTACCATAAAATCCTTAGGTATGATTTGTTTTGACAGAAAAAATATGCAGAGCTGAAGTTGACAGTGACTGCAGTTATAATACCCTTTCCCTCAACTTATGACAACTGAACAACAGTTAAGTAATTGATTCCAAATAGGCCGAAATGTATTTTGCTATTCTGAAGTGAACGGTTTTAAAACAAAAACTCATACTAGGATGCTGAACTAGACTTTAAAAACACTGCCAAGGTTACTCATATCAAAAAAAATCATTGAAATCGTAAAAAAATTCACTAAAAAAGTCAAAAAGGTTAATTAAATTTCATAGCTGTTTCCTTAACCAGATCTTCAAGAAATGCTTTGAATATCCACCCCAACATGGCCTTATACCATTCTTTAATCTTCTACTATTGAAATATTTTGTTACAACATTTTCAAGGGTTGCCTCTAATGAGGCCACCCTAAAGTGGTAACTTCTGTAACATTACAGAATCAAAAACATTATTGCTGTATTATGCAGAGATAGAATACAAAAAGAAAGTTAAAAAGGACATACAAGTTGATAATAGGAAAACAACCTTCATATCAAACTCTAACCAATAACTCTTGCTGTCACATGCACTCTGTGCTCAAAAAGACAAAAAAAAGTACACTTTTTTTTTCAAAAATGCATTAACATACTCACCCAGTGTTCCAGATATTATATCCATTTTATGCATGACTCCATCTCGATCTCCTATTCCTCCACCCCTAGAGCCATAAAGGCCAACAGCATGGACTTCATCAACAAAAGTTATTGCACCATATTGATGGGCTACATTACACATCTCCTCCAAAGGACAGACCGCACCTATAGATATTTGGAAAGTGGAGAGATTTGCTTCATCCTGCTTTTGTTCACAAGTACAAAAATTCAACCATGTAATGATCCTATACTTAAAGCATAAAAAAAGGACACAGTGCTGGTAGAACTGCACAATGCATATATGCCTGACCATTAAACCAGATAAAGTATGAAGGAACTAAAACAAACAAAAATTACTCCAGAGAAGATAATTCAAGAACCAACTCTGGGAGGGGAAAAAAAAAGGGTAAGACTTGGTAATTTTAAGTCAGCCTGCCAATACCTCTTCTTTTGAGGACCATTTAAGCATTCAAAGATAACAGCAAATGATCTGGAGAAGCTTGGGTTGTCAGAAGTTAACAAATAGGTCTTTTAAAAAAAAACTTTGCACTATAGATTATTTTGTCCTCAATATTTCATAACTGCAGTTTAAACCTCAAAATTACCTGGAAAAAAGCTACATTAGATAGTTTTCACAAGTTACCTCAAAATATCCAGACAATTATTAATTAATGTGAGCATTACTGGCAAAGTCAGCATGTTGTCCCTTCTCAACATTCCTTGAAACAGAGTGGCTTGAGGGGCATTTCAGAAGATAGTTAGAAATCCTGTGTTGAGAATCTGGAGTGCCATCTAGGCTAGACCAGTTAAGGAGGACAGTTTTCCTTCCAAAAAGAACATCAGGTGAACCAGATAGATGTTTACAACAACCAATAGTTTCACGGTCACCTGTACCAAGATTAGATTTTAAAACAAGAAAAAAAATCCAGATGATTTTGAATATAAATTCAGTTTTCATCAGCCAGAAGTCATGCTCTAGTTTAAAATGTTTGACAGAATATCCCACTATTCACATTTTTAAATAAATACTCCTCTAATCTATTAGTAAGTATTGGCACTCTTAATGAGCTCCAACCTTGTCCAAGACAGTAGTTGTCTTCCATATGCTCGGATTCAAAGTGGCACTTGAATCTCTCCTCATTTAAAAAAAAGGTCCTATCTTTCACTTCCACAGAATTGCACTCCCATTTTCCATAACCTGATTTTCATGGAAATATTTTCCTCTGCCTATTCTTCCTCAGAGCCAATCCAATCAAATCCTGCCACCAATTAAAAAAGGTTTTCTTCAGCAGTGCTACACAGTACCCTCTCACTGATACCTACTAGGTCCCACCCTCGAGAATTCCTCTACCATTGTACTGTAGATACAAATTCTCATGAGCAATGAAGCTCTTGATTTACAGCAAACCTGAGGCAACCATTCTTTTCATGACTCGCAGCACTGTGATTCAGTGTTGGAGAGAGAAATTTGGTTGTGTTTTTGATAAACGTAATAGCGAATCATAGATGTAGAACAGTCAAGGAATTACTAGAATGGTGATAATATTGATGTTGCAAAATGTAACTAAGTTCAGTAATTTTTAATTCAGAAATCTGATTAATGCAGAATATCAGGATTATAACTAGGATGCCAAGTAGTTCCTCCAGGAAGAGAGAGTTAGGTAAAACTTTTACGCCAACACCAAAAAAAGTTAACTGCTTATCTAGGATGTCAGTAATTGAAAAAGGTTACAGCGAAATGCTTTCAAAAGCTTAAAATTACAAATATGTTGCATCATCACTTTATTACAGACTCCTTCCAAGAGGTGAAAATCAACTTTAACCAAACTACATTACACATGACATCAGGAAATACAAAAGGATGCTAGCTGGGCAAATTTTGCAAGTTAATGTTTGATAAATTTACAACACTAAATACAGTAACTGTCCCCTCCCCTATAAAGTTTTAAATTTAACTAGGAGTGCACTGCCTACCATCCATTGAATGGACTGTCTCAAAGGCTACAATCTTTGGAGTAGCCGAGTCAGAATTCTTCAATAACTCTCGTAGATGATTGACGTCATTGTGACGAAATATAAACTTCGGAACTCCACTGTTTCGTATGCCTTGTATCATGGAGGCATGGTTTCCGGCATCAGAGTAGATTTCACATCCTAAAACATTAAGGTAAAACAGAAACCACATTTAACACATGGGACATCAGAGAGATTATAAAGCACAATACTTAGATTATCATATCAATAGTGACTAACTACGATATAAAATTGTCTGAACCATGTTCATTTCACAAAGATTTTCTTGATGGAAACTAAAAAAGCTTTGATAAAAAAAATCTTAAAGGAAAATCCACATTTTCCCCCCTCCCTTTGTTACATTCCCATCTTGCATATTTTCTTCTCTTGCTGACTTTTGGTTAGAGTCTGTAGTACCATCCTCCATTACCTTCTTAAGAGTCCTCACATGCAAGTCTACTTATCAAATCGTCATGCTTTAATAAATGCGTGCCCACAGCAAAACCTGATCTTGTTCTCATATCCCATACTTAGAAGTGACTCCCATCCATTTCCTCGGGATAAACTAGTGACAACAGCCTAACTCTTGCAGATATTGGCATATTTAAGCACAATCTCTTCATTGCATTAAACCAGCTGGTCAGCTATCAGACACTAGGAAGTCACTCACTACAGAGGCTTAGCTTCTAAATTCCATGAACAAGTGGACAACTGCAGGTAAAGCAAAGCAAAGATTTTGGCATTTCTCAAACCCAAAGATTTAGAAGAAATAAAAAAAAAAGGGACAAAGCAAAGAAATCAGAAAAGGATAATATAAGTTTCAACAAAAAGAGACAGAGACAGAAACAGAGACAAAAGGGCGGCACGATGGCTCAGTGGTTAGCACGGCTGCCATCCTCAAGCTGTCTGTGTTGAGTCTGCACACAGGTTTCCTCCCAACGTCCAAAAAGATGTTGGGGTTGGTGAATTGGCCATGCTAAATTGCCCATAATGTTAGGTGCATCAGTCAGGGGTAAAGACAGGGTAGGGGAATGGGGCTGGCTGGGTTACTCTTTGGATGGTCAGTGTGGACTTGGACCATACTGTAGGGAATCAAAAAGAAAACTGGAGGAATTCAAGATGGTGGGGTCTAGATATCCCCATTGAGGAACAAATGCAGAAAAGAAGGCACAAAAAAAAAATCAGAATATACAGCTGAAGGAGGAAAGGACCGTTCTCTGGAGGATTTATTCCTAAGTCAGTGGAAGGTGCAAATAAAAAAGTAAGCCATTGCAGGATACGATCTGCCTTTAATTGGCTTTTAAAAAAAAGTACAACTGAGCAATGGGAAGCCTGGTCATTGGGAGAGGAGGGAGGAGAGGGATTAAAACTGCATATGATCAAGGAGAGACTGCAACACTGCCATCATAAACAGGTTAGGTCACATAGGCTGTGGTGTCAAGTGGAGATATTAGGTGAGAAACTCTGAAGCAGGAACAATTTGCAGATGAAGGAAAGTATATCCTGTTAGGGAGGATGTGTGGGAATTTACACTCCCCAAAAAGTGTGGTGCAGTCTTCTCTAACAGCCAAGTTCAAAGGTTAGAATTAGTAGAGCAATGCAACTAATGAGAGGGGAAGCTTCAACTAAGACCTACTTTTGGTTTATATCCAACTCCTCAAAAGAGTAAAGAAAAGACAACAGCTACGATGCCCTCTTCAGAAGAAAAAATACTCACTATAGGGAGCGAATGGTAGGTCCATCCTTAAAACAAAGATCAGCACAACTAAGTGTTGAGAGGGGTAAATAGGAAATTTTGTCTAAGTAGTAGACTGTTTGACTTATAAACTAAATAAGTAGCAACTCATACCTGGGAGCATTTTGGCCAGTGTAAAGAGGGTAGAATCATTTGCCACAAAGCATGATGAAAACAGTAGTGCTGCATCTTTGCCATGGAGATCAGCCAATTCATTTTCTAAATCAACGTGATACTTGCTGGTTCCAGAAATATTCCTGGTTCCACCAGCTCCAGCACCATGACTTCGAAGGGTGTCCCTAGATATAAATTAAGAATCCAACTATTGAAAAAGAAAATAGACCAGTGACACATGCATTATATGAAAATGTAGTATGTTTAAACCTTCCCAATTTGATGCCTCCTTTAATCACCACTGGGCATCTGACATACAAACCTTTATTCACCCACAATGTTTACAAAAGGATCAGGAAGGGATCAATGTCAAACACTAGCTCTTACTTCTTTGCCAACCTGGGTACTAACTTGAAGAATAAAGACACTAATGAAAAACCTTGGCATACTTCTGATAATTTAGCCAGACTAATCTATTGCCTGATCATTATAGCTCAAAGAACGCTTAACTGCAACAGATGCAGAATGGCTCAAGTTCATTGAAAAATATTCCTAGAATGAAACCAATACTATTTTCAAAAAAAAAAAAACAACAATTTGAGGACGCTCAAGTCTAAAGAAATGATCTGTGGCATAATACAGGTTTGATTTTTATTTCAAAAACTCACATGATAGAGCCCACAACATGTGGGTGACGGCTCATTCCAAGGTAATCATTGCTGCACCAAACAGAAACTTCCTTCTTGACACTCACAGAATCAGAATAGTCATCTGCCATGGGAAATACATCAGCACGGCGATTCACAGTTTTGAAGACACGGTAAGTATGATCTTTTTTCTTCTCATCAATCTTTTTTTCAAAAAATCCATCATATTTAAAAGCTGAAATGGCTACAGAAATACAAAATAAAAGATTTTAAACTTTAAAATAAAACCAAGTAACATGACCATGGCTGTTCAAAATGCAAGAACATGTTAAAATTGGTACTACTCATGACATACTCGCATAATCTTATTTTGTTGTGCACTCACATTTTGGTATGTTGTCCTGAATGAGGTGAGAAATTGAAGGCTTTTGCTTTGCCCCATTATTCAGGTTCTTTTGCAGGCCAGCTTCCTTTTGTTCATCTGCCTTTTGGATGTTGGTAACAGTCGAGTCGACCGATGACACAGGTAACTCTGGTCAAGAATAATCAAACACCATTTTAGGAAGGTACCATAGTCAATACCATAAAAAAAAAGATACAATTGTGGTTTAAAATCATGAAAAACTCAATTTAGTAGCTTCAGGAACTTCGATACTAGTTATCATTAGAAATCAAGCAGCCACTTTACATACAGATTAATTGCGAAATAACACCAGTCTCCTGTTACTGTGTGACAACTTATCATGAAATTTTGCAAGACAAATTAGTTGCCAAATCCACCCATAAAACAGTGACGCCATGTGAAGAAAATATAACGACAGCTGTAAAGAAGCACTTTGTAACATCTGATATAAAACGACAGCAAGCCTTCAATATTAAAAAGTACACAAACTAAATTATAATCAAACGCCTAGAACATCCTACCTTTCCTCACAGCGTGCATCTGTTGTACATCCTCTGATAACTCCACACTGGCTTTTCGCACAACAGAGCTCTTACCATGGCTCATCTCACCAGCAAGGAATGGACATTTCGAAGCAATTGTCTGTCCAGCATTAGGGACTGGGTGTCCAGGGGGAAGCTGAGAAGCTGGGGCACTTGGGGCTGAAGTCAAACTTGTAGGTTCTGTGGAGCATTCAGAAAAGCACACAACAAAATTTAACATGAAATCAAAAGGGAAAACATCTTCAGAAACCATTAAAGAAAGATCTGGAGCTTTAAAAGCTTAGAAATTAAGTTAAACTGAACAAACTCTAATCAAATTGGTCTATTTTAAATCTAATGATTGATATTTTACACAATTGTAATGAAACACTTGAGAAACTGCTGATTACAGGTTACAACTATTGTATTTATAGAAAAACAGCTCTGAAAACACAAGTCCAAACTGAGGGATTGCATAATTTTGCTCTTTTCCCCACATCCGCTGTCCATATGAACCCATTTGAACTAAGCTGTCACCACTATTTTTAAACTAATGAGCTCTATTAATTCAACTTATTACAGTATACCCATTACAGGCAGAATCTCAGGATGGAGTCACACCGGAGTCCTATTTTTAAAAATGGGTTCTTACACCTAAACTAAAAAAAAAGTTGCTATTTCAGCTTGGCAATTAAAATGGATAAATTAATGACATTTTAACATTGACTAAGTACTTCAATGATTCAGTGAACTGCAGGCCAAGTTTTGCTCTGACCATTTTCATAACCAATTATGCCCATTTGATTGGCAAGCCTCAAGAATGTTGGAGCAAAAATTAAAAAAAGGAATAATTTTGTTCCTTTTGACATATTCCAACAATAACTCCTTTCAAAGCTTTTGAGTATATGCAAAGCAGCTTTAAAAAGTTAACATGCTTAAAAAAGACAAGCAGATCCTTACTCTCATTCACCGGGGTGGTTTCTTTGGTCTGTTGACAGTGAGCAGCAGAGGTGGCTACAGTCCGCGTTATAGGTTTGGCTCCTGCCTTCATCATCATAACAGGACAGTGTTGTGCATAGTAGATCAGTGACTTGCCAGCCTTCTGAAGAAAAGTCTGGGATACACGTGAAAGGAATGGACAGCGACGGACAATGGTCTCCATTGTAGTTCTTAAACTAGAGGAAAGTAAAGAATTCGACCTATAGTATAAATTCTGTTTTTGGTTAAGGAAAATAAAACTCATCCTGAAGAGAAAACACTCTCAAACATCATGTTTATGGAAGATCCATTGTGCAATTGCAACACTTTGGACTCTTTCTTACATCTGAAAAGATTACACATACTTGGTTTGTTTTTTCAAAGAAATGAGGGCTGAAATGTAATGTTTCATAATGATTCACAAACGTAATCCGGATGTAAATATTACATTAACAAGGAAAAGAAATTTAAAATTACAAGTTTGGGATGTTACATTTTGAAGAAATACTTGTGGACTTGAACACAGGCACAGAAAGAAGGGATTGCTCATTATAAAGCAGTTAAAAATAAATCGTAAGGGAAATCTTACTTTAAAAGATTAAAATTTGAAGGAGGACTAACTTTAAAACAAAAGATGGCAAACTGAATAGAAAAAAAATCTTCAGTACTATTTCAACTACAAGGCAAGGGGTATAGCCAAACGAGTAAATGACAAGTTCAGGAATCCAAATTAGCAAACATTTCACAAAAAAAAAGGTTAAATGCATGGAACACAATCTCCTGAGCAAGACAGAAACATGAGACAATCATACTGAACAACAGGATAATTCATCAGGGACCCCATATGCTCATGATCAAACATTATTTGAAGTTACTGCTTTACAACATTTTCGACAAGTTGTATTTGTATTTTCAGTTACCAGATGAGCTCCTTCCACAATTTTAAAAGTGCCTTTAATGCATGTTAAAATGCAGTAGGCAAATTCATATCTTCATACCCTCCCTCCACAAAAAAGTCTTGAAGTTTAGTTTCAAACTGATGTTTTTTCTGAAATATTGAAGAAAAACAAAAGTTCTAGTTGTTCCTTTCTAAATGATGGGAATAGAATGCTCACTTACTACAACATAGCGATTTTCTTTTAAACATTATGTGGCTCTTTACCCTAGTGATTTTCACCTCAAGCTTGGTTGGGTGGTATAGTTCTATACAAATACACACTACACATGAAATCGGAGTAGTTTAACCAAAGGACTGATCTAATGGATGAAAGGTGAGCAACATTTTAAAATGCTACCTCTGGATTACCACTTTTCACGTTGCGAAAGTTTAAGAAAAACTAATTTTTTTTGGTGCTGAAGGAAACCAGTTTTTAAAGTGAGATTCATTATTGAATAATCTTCTTGATGTTTTCTATTTTAGAGAGAAAAAAAACTTTACAACCACTTACGACAATATTCATAACTCAATAAATGCAAAAATACTAACTTAAAACCAAGCTAACTAGCTCTCAAATGTAAACTCACCCGAATGAACAATTCCATTGGTAATGCTGATACAGAACAAACACAGATCTCAAAACACTCATCTTTACTGTACTCTAAATTGTTCCCTCACAAAAAGGCTGGAAGACATAAACCGAGTTCAGCATGCAAGACATAATCTGAAATGGCTGCAGTCAAGAGCTTTGAAATAAGGCTCCGGAACTAGACAGCTGGTTGTGACATACTCATCATCTATTCAAGCCCTGAGACAATGAAAGATTTTAATAGAAGCCTTTGTACCTTAAACAAAATACACTGTCAGAAATATCTGACCATTTACTGGCATGCTACTTGATTTATTCACACTGGAGAAAACAAAGTTAAACAACTATATTTTATTTTTAAAATGTATGATATAAACAATAAAAAGCGTTGGCCCTCCACCATATAAGCTTCCAATGTTGGTTATACAGCTTGGTAGACTTCACAATTAAAAAACAAGTGGAGAAGTGCCCTTGAACTTCCTAGTAATTAGTTCACAACTTAAGTTAAAGAGGCAGTGTATGAACAGATAGTTCTCCTGCTACTATCAACTAATCCACACCAGGAGATGAAAAACAACATGGCAATGAAAAATTTGATATTGTTATAAGTAAACATCAAAACAAAAGTGGCAGTTTCACCAGAATAGATTGTAAATAGTCAGTTACATCAAAACAGGTCAGTACAACCTTGCGAAATTTAATTTTAGTACTAGCAACATAGAGCTGATCTTGTAATCAAGTTAACAGTTTAATGTTAGAGCTGTCTGGCCATTTTAGCTTTGTGGGTGGAAAGCACAGATTCTCAATTTGTACATTAAATAATCTATTAAATTTATTATTTTAACAATTTCTTTCTAAAAAGAATATCATCCAAACCACTAAATTCAGTTAAAAGAATGGCTTTTGACTGTTCATATACCAGAATAATGGGATTGAAGAGTATTAAATCAAGGCAGTCTTTACATAAACTTGACTTGTTTTCCTCGAGTGTAGATGTTTGTGGGGTTAGTGATTGAATAGTTAAGAAACTATGAAGGATTTGATTGAATAGATACACGGATATTATTTCCGATTGCTGGGATAACAAGGGACAGAAACTTAAAGTGGAGCTAGGTCTTTCAAAGGCAGAAGCCCTACAGCCATTGCCATGGAGATCCCTTCTTCCATTTCTTCTCATTTCCCAGGAGTTGATCTCGTGAGCCTCACTCTTCAGCTTAGGGAAGCAAAACAAAAAGAAAGAAAGAAAGAAAGAAAGAGTGTTTGGGAAATGCACATTGATGACACTGCTAGATCAGGTGAAAATCTGAGTCCACAGTAGACAAATTATAAAGCTGTATCATATTTAAATGTAAAAGATAGGAGGAAGAAATGGTGAATTCCAAGTCAGATACGGAAAGAATGAATCAAGAGTGAGACGAGAGACCAAGGAAAAGATGAGAAAATTACAAATTAAACTTTTGACACAAGTATTAATGGGTGATCTTGATGCTATAGCCTCAAGTGTTTCTTCTTGCCACCCATGGTTAAGTGGCATTGCAGAAACACAAATCCAGTCTTAAAACAAAGGAGCACTCCTGCGTCATGAAATACCAGCCCTAATTATCTGTGACAAATTTTACTAGAATTTATGACAAATCCAGTCATTTTCTTGATGTTTAAGAGACCAACAGAAGGGATCTCATTTCCTTGCAGCCAACAGTGAAGTGCTGAAAATAATTCAGGATTCACCGGTGATGCACAATGCAGGAAATGTTACAAATATTATAAACACAAAAACATCTTAACTATGCACCATTGTAAATAGTCTACTTCCAAACAACATGGATAATTACTTTACACAGCGTCACAGTTGAAAGTCTATAAAGTTGCAAGACCAAAATGTTCAGTTTAACAAAATTGAATAGCAACTGTGCTTACCAACATTATGCTCTATCCAAAGTGGGTATTAGAGAAGAGGTTGACAAAAAAAAAAATCAGGGTGGGATCAATACTTTCAACTACTGTCAAAAGTTTTTTTTAAATGCAGTGGAGGTGGAAGGAAAGTATTTTTTTTTAATTTCAAAAACGTTTTTCTCATTGTTGTACAATTGGGCTGAGACAAACTGGAATCTTTGTGACAAGAAAATAAAATGACACTCCTAATTTTTTTTTAAAAATCAATGACAAACCAATTTATCAATATTTCTTGTAATAAGTAATTGGAGAATGAGTGTCCATAAAACAGGAGTTGGACTCAAGTCGGAGTTCTTTGTGGAGCCATACCAGTCTCCAGCTGGAAGATACAGCCGGCCACTGATTTACAGTAAATTAGCACAAGTTCTATTTTATTAAGAAATATTCCAGGTTTTTTTTTGAAAAAGCTCTGGCAGTTGCAAAGAAAGCTCAATTTCTACCTCAAACTCATGAAATTCCTTGGATCCTAGGATTCTAAATAGACAGATCCCAATGATAGAACAAAATAAAACTTAACTTTTCTACTTAGATTTTCAAGGTCACATTTTCTAGACATTTTTTGCCTTTTATGTTTCTATTAGCAGTCATCTCAAAAGCAAGACTAGGCTAAAGTTCAGGCCATCTCCATCTCAAATGATCCCTCAAGTTGAAAGCGATAACAGAAGTAGTGAAAAACAAAAGTCAAACTTTTGTATAGAAGATTACAGTAAACTCAAGAAGAAATGAGCTGCTCCCAGGAATTTGATATCTGAAAAAGACTCCCAATAAACAATAGCCTGCAATTGTTTTAGGTTACATTCAGATACAAATTCTGAAAAAGTGTTATCAATTGAACATTGTTCGAAGTTAGTCACAATAGTTAGGCCCCAGCATCTCGATTTACTCGACTATTGTTGAATTCAAATCTTCAGAATGTTACATAATGGGAGCCTTCAATATTTGTTTTTTAAAAAAAATAAATCTAAGTATTAGAAATATATGCTCCCAACAGGATATTAACAGTTCTGTCGCCAGACATGTGGCAAATGTGAAGGAGGAATCAGCATACTGTGTCTGTTTAGATTATCTAATGGCAGGAGTTGGAATGTGCTAATAAAGAGCACAAACTTCAGACTTCACCTAAAGTATCTTTCTAGCACCATTTCAAAAACTCAGCACAATCAACTGTGAACTTAGAAACGTAGAGATAGTTATATATTTTTGCAATGTATTTCCTTCTTCAATTAACTTGTGGAACTGCCAGAGTTACATCATAGGACTGGACTAAATGTATCTTGTTACAGTAGATTGACAATATTATGATGCAACATGAGCAAGACTATTATTCATAGCTCTGTAAAATTCAGGGGTAATAAGTCAGAGCAATGTAAACAGCATTATCAAAGAGAGAAACATTGACATTACTAGCTGTGCCAACATGCACCTAACCTATTTTAACTCTGAACAAGAATGAGACATTTATTCTATTAAAATTTCTGCTACATTTTCAAAACTGAAAACAGCTTGAAAGTGGCAACAACAAACATCAACTCAACTAAAACAATGAATGTTCCCACAATGAGCATTAACCTTTTAGGCCAAGGAAATCAAAGCCATTGACAAAAAGTGATTGTTAGGGGCTGAAACTGGTGTTTATTGAAAATACCTGCTTTGCAATCAAAGCACTTCCTTTCCAAGTCAAAGTGTGCTCTACAGTGTTGTTCACCTTCTCTAAAAAGTATGTCCCCAATTGTACTCCACACATCTAGATATCACACTCATCTCCTAGGCTACAAATTAATGTATTTTCCCATAAACAAATTCACAGGTGAGGGTACATAATTTCAAGTCAAATTTACTTAATCTTTGCATTGTGAACAAGGTGCAAAACATAACATCAGGTTCATGAGGCCATTCATCCAAAAAATAAATAAAGGCGATTATACTCTTTAAAGCATTAAAGTTTTTTTTAAACTGAATTAGCACATGTTGACATTAAGATACTCAAAACATAGATATACATTTGACAAATTTGAGCTATTTAAGAAAGTGACAGTGCCTTAATTTAAAACACAAAGCAAGTAAGTTTTACAAAAATAGTAAATCAACTAAGAAATTACTTTGGAAAATACTCAGATTAGGTAGCATCTGCTGAGAATGGAGCTAAGTCAACATTTCAGGTTCATGACTTTTCACCTTCATTCTTCACAAATGCGACCTGATCAGTTGAGCATTCCTAACCCTTTTCGTGACTTTACATGGCTCTGAAAGACACTGACCTTTTTTTAAACAAGACAAAGCAGCTTTTATTTCAGATTTCCTACAGCTACGCCATGATTCCCGAGAGTGACAGTTCCTTTATAAAGTGAAGGTGGTGGTGTGGGGTGGCTTGGTATCAAAAAGCTGATCATTTAGAGTCACACTCAGATGTACAACACAGAAACAGACCTTTTGGTACAACTCATCCATGCCAACCAGATACCCTAAATTGATCTAGTCTCATTTGCCAGCATTTAGCCCATATCCCTCTGAGCCCTTCCTATTCACATACCCATCCAGATACCTTTTAAATGTTGTGGAGGAGCCAGTATTGGACTGGGGTGGACAAAGTTAAAAATCTCAATACCAGGTTATAGTCCAACAGGTTTATCTGGAAGCACTTGTAAAATGTTGTAATTGCACCAGTCTCCACCACTTCCCCAGGCAGCTTGTTTTAAAAAGTAGCTGAGGAATATTTCAGCTTTACGAACAAAGGGAACACGAAGCACCACATAGGAATACCATCTCGGGGGCTCCTGCAAGTCCGAGCCCTCAACTCAGAGATTGGCCAAAGCTGGTTTAAAAGGCTCTCTCTCCTTTCCCGTGCCCTCCCCCAAGCAAAAGGGAGCCTCTCCCTGTTGTGAGAGGGCCAGCAGCACAGCTGGCGTCGCCGGGGTAACCGGGCCTAGTCGCCGCGGAAAGGCAGGAAGCCAACAAATTCCAAAAAAGGGAAGGGAATAAAGGAACAGACAAGAGCGGCGCCTTACCGGTGATTAATGCTACAGGATATCGGTGCCGTGTGCCCGAGTGGGCCGATTGGAATAGTTCAGTCTGTCCCGCCCGCTGTTGCCCTGCACTGAGGACGAACTGCACTGCAATTTGGCTCAACCTCCGCCGATGTTGTCCTGCACTGAGGACGAACTGAAGGGAAGCCGCGGGCGACCGCCGGTAATAAGCGCCAGCAGACAGCAGAGTATCGCGAGATTTCCCCGGGAGCCCCGCCCCCTGATGACGTCACATTTGCCGCTCCCCTGGGATCACAGACCCTTCCCGGATTTCCCCGCCCCTTCGCCTACAGACCCCGCCCCCTACCCCCCACCCAACCCCAGCAATTATTCCGCCCCTATCCCTGTCCCCGCCCACTGCCCTGAAACCTTCTAGAGCACAGGCGCCCTCAAGTGTAGATGTTTTAAGATCAACTGGTTGCCTTGCGTTTATAAACACACCTCTGGTGCCTTTGGGACCTGAGCCCTAGGGGTCTTAGAACATAGAACACAGAAAAAATACAGCGCAGTACAAACCCTTTGGCCCTCGATGTTGCGCCGATCCAAGCCCACCTACCCTACACTAGCCCACTATCCTCCATATGCCTATCCAATGCCCATAAAGATGGAGGGTCCACCACTGATAGTGGCAGGGCATTCCATGAACTCATTCTTCTGGTCCATTGTGCCAAAACAGCCCTTCCTTCCCCTTTACAGCATTCACCCTGGTGGGATTTGAACTTATGCCCTCAGGATCATGGTTGTGGATGACTCGCCTAGTGGCATTACCAACGCAGGTCATTCCTCCAAAATCTCAGGTACTTTCCTCGAGGGATCATCCCTTCTACCCAGTGCAGTCTTAATGCCCATTGGTTACAGAAATTCTTAAGTGCATCACCAATTCTCCCACTCCAGGGCCAGGCCATGATAATGCAGGAAAAGCCCACTCAGGTAAATATTTTGCATAGTGACCATTTTCAACACACATCAGTGACACAAATATGAAGATATCTCAAGAGGACTGGTGAAATTATAGACTCTTTCCTCCAAACTTGAGTGACATGCACGGTGGGCAGCCTGGTAGCATAGTGGTTAGCACTGCTGCCTCACAGCGCCAGAGACCCAGGTTCAATTCCCACCTCCGGTGACTCTGTGTGGTGTTTGCACATTCTCCCTATGTCTGCATGGGTTTCCTCCAGGGGCTCCAGTTTCCTCCCAGAGTCCAAAAATGTGCAAGTTAGGTGAATTCCCAACGCGCCTCCTCCCTACCTTTTATCTTAGCCTGCTTGGCACACCTTCCTCATTCCTGAAGAAGGGCGTATGCCCAAAATGTCGATTCTCCGGCTCCTTAGATACTGCCTGACCTGCTGCGCTTTTCCAGCAACACATTTTTCAGGTTAGGTAAATTGGCCAAGTTAAATTGCCCGTAGTGTGTTAGGTGAAGGGGTAAATGTAGGAGAATGGGTCTGGGTGGGTTGCGCTTTGGCGAGTTGGTGTGGACTTGTTGGGTCAAAGGGCCTGTTTCCACACTGTAAGCAAATCTAATCTAATGTGCAGGTGATATTTCAGTATCTGATCTCTGGAGTGATGCATGTGCAGTTTGTTCATTCACTGATACAACTCAATGAAAAATGCTACAATTCACCAACCAAATCCTCATACATAAAGAGGGATGAAATAAGAGGAATGATTTTTATCCAAAAAGAAACAAACCAAAAACCAAAACTGAAATTTGGACTGTGCCCAATTCATTTCACATGATTTGCAAATAATGGGGGAAGTCCAATTCTGATCATCATCAAATTGCTGGAAGTGTATATGCACAGATCCTGACGCAAAGGAAAGTTATTCGCAATTTCTGATGCAATGGTAATGAACCAATAACTATTGAGTTTCGACATTAACTATAGTTAAAAATGGCCTAGTTGATCATCAAGTGCTTTGGATGTCCCAGCATTGTGAAAGCGTGTAATAAACATGCAAGCTCTTTCAAATTCATTGCTGTCATAGAAAACATTAGTCAGTGCTCATGTCTGAACGTGAAAATCAACACATTTTCACCTCTTAACTTTGCCACAAATAAAACAGCCAGTTAATTTTGTATAGGCTTTCTACTCTATTGAATTTTTGACTTATATCATTGCCAAATTCCAGCTAACTAAATTTTTGAAAATGTTTTCACTAGACTTAGTATCATAGCAAGACATTGCTGAACTTTGAAATCAGTGAACACAATTCTGATAGTTTATCCAGTTATGCTCTCAAACCGCACCTCCAGTCTTAATTCTCAGAATATTACACACCAAACCTAATTCCATTCCTAACCCAAAACAATCAATTTGTAACAAAATATCATATTTCCTGAAAAGAAAACTTCAATTTGCTTCTGCAAAATGAAAGTAAAACAGAACCGTGTACTAACCCATTTTTCAAACTGCACATGCTGGAAATTTGAAAACAAAAACAAAAACAGCAGACCAGACAGCAATCTGTAGATAGATAACAGAATTCATGTTTTGCGTCCAGAGACCCTTCGTCAGAACAAGTTCCAAATTTGGTGCCACACCGGTGTTTCCCAGCACACTTGATTTACGTATTTTTTCTCCTAACTTAAAGAGTTGTTGATTAAAACAAAAAAGATGTTTATTTTATTCAATTTCTCCACCCTTTTAAAACTGCACTCCAGCAATAGTTCACAAAAACATCAATATTTATTTTCACATTGACAGCTAGCTTCACTGATATTCACAAGTCAATCAAATTCTGTGTTCAAGTTACATTTTATAACCCTTACTATAAGACTAATTACTGGCAAAATATTCATTTGAAATACAGAAATTTTACCAAAGCAAAACAAAGAGACATTGGAAGCGAGATAAGCAACTGGACAGTGATGTGTATAAGTATCATCATTCTTTTACAAACAGATTTTAAAAAGTTAAATTCTAATATGTACCTTTTTTCATTATCTTTAAACATGTATCCATTGATCAACTAGTCAACAATGTGCTTCAGCGTGATTGTCTAATTAATACAGCAGTACAGTGTTTCAAATTACAATTAAACTACAGATCACTGCTTTCAGAAAACAATTACATTGATTAAGTCTCCTTTCACAAATTAGAAATATTTGCAAATTCATAATAAAACTTTCCCTTGAATTTATATTCTTCATTTCATTATCAGGAATCAATTTGCATTCTGACATATTTTTTCTCCAGATGCATTATCTTCCATTGAATTATCAGGCCCATTTAGTTTAATTCTTGTGTTAAATTGAACAATGCAAAGGAAAAGCATTGATACAACCCCTCTCAATGATCAAATTTAATAAGCAATAGTTATTAAATCAATTATAATTCTATATATATACACACACATATACAGCAGCCACTAGCTACTGAATTATTTCCTCCTTATTTCTTATTAAAAAGATGAAGTCAATGCTGCAAGTGTCCAAAAAACAACACTCCTTTTCCTCAAAAGGTAAAATAGAAACATTACACGTCCATACACACACAAAGAAACTTTTCAAAAAGATCATGGCTGATCTGACTGAGGCAGAAACTCAGCTTTCCTTTCTATTTTCTATATCCTCTGATTTTTCGTGTCAATCAAGAATCTGACCTCATCTTTTTTTTAAAAAAAAACTCTGACTCTAGCACACCACTCAACAGGAAAAGAATGTCCTACATGGATATGCAATAAATTAATTCCTTTATGGTTGGGAAACAAATGCTGTCCCAACCAGCACGTCCACATCCCACAAATTTTTTTTTCAAAAACTCACAGCTCTTTTGAGCCCTTTTGCCTTCAAAAGGGAAACCTCAAATATAAATGATCCCCTCATCCTGGTCCCTCCTACATTGATAAAAGATCCTCTCAACATGAACCCTTTCAAGTCCCATCTGAATCCTATAGTCTCGTTCTTTGAGACTTCAATCTATGCAGGCCAGCCTGTCCAACATGCTTCAAGTTAAACAACTTCTCCCTACTTTCAACCCCCACTATCATGTGTCAGATCAATCAAATGTACCAAACAGTTTCCAAAACTGTTTTCTTCTAAACCAAAATCATACACAACATTCTGAACATTGTCTCACTGAAGTTCTGTACATTTGTAGCATAACATTCCTACTTGTATTTCACTTGCCTTGTAATAAACAACATCCAATCTTCCATCAGTCTTAGACAATCTTTGTGACAATGCTGTCACTTTAAAAAAAGGTTATATTGTTCTGGGTATTTTTTTTTGGAAGAGAGGTTGTAAAGGCAGAGGTACCAAAGGGCTAGGTTTTTAACAGTTTAAATGGTGGAAAGGGATCGGCCAGTTCTCCCAATTCAGGTTTTTCTAATTGTTTTAGCTGTAGCAGTCACAAGATGTTTTGAGTACCAGAAGAGTTGCAAGCTTCAGTAAATGAATCCTTACTGACTTTCTCGGAAATCTCTTTGGATGTTGTTCCTTCCTCCATCTTAGAATTTGTGTTTAAATTTATTTTTTTGCCAAGGGTGTGTTTATGGGATTTACTACATTGGAACAGTTGAGTTATGACATCAACTATTCAGTTAAGTTTACCAATAGTTAAATTATTATAAATTCCCCTTTGTGTTTTAACTGTAGTGTTTAAATAAATTATTTTGCTTAAAGCCAAATGGGTTGACCCATTGCATCACACCTGGAACATCCACTTCAAATCTACCTTTAAAATAAGAAAAAGTTACAGTCTAGGCTATCTTAAAATATTTTGAGGGGGTCTGGCTTGGTCATAACACTGTCCACTCTTTAAACAAAACATGATAATAGTATTTAGATCTTGAATCTAACTAGATCTCAGCAACAAAAACTAAAAATTCTGAACAAATCAGGCAGTATTTGATGTGACAAAAGGTGAAAGCTTGCCTTTCTGATACAAGACTCTTAGTGTGTTTTGAATGGTTTAGCTGGATTTGGAGGACTAAACAGCATTGCAATTAAATGCTATTCCAATACAGTTACTCATGTAGAGTTCAAATTAATTTAGATTAATTTCCATATACTTTTAAAATATGGGATTAAGCCTCTACTATACACCATTTTGGAATACATTCTTAGTGTATTGATCATTAATTGCAGCTTTTTTTTTAATTAAGGCAATGAATGCAAGGTCAAGTATGTGAACATATTGTGTTGGGAAATAGGAGAAAGCAAATGGTCTCTCTTAACATAAGATCCCCTAACAACTTAAATTCACTTACACACTTGGGGTTCTGTCTGGAGCACTTTTACAAGTCAAAGACCATAAGTGGCCAGGAATCAAACCCAGCCAGTTACTTGTGTGCTCATCCCTACTTAAATTAAAATGCCATCAGCTACATTATTTGTACCCACATCCCCAGAGCATTATCCTGTGCCTCTGGAATTCCTATACCAATCACCCACCTCTCCAATAAATAGCTACCAATCAACTTACCTTTTTTTCTCTTACATCTACCTTTTCTGCCTATTTAAGATTTTGAATTGCTAATTGAAATTAAGCAACTAGTTTAACTAACAAGACAGAATGTTTAATTATACAATGGGTGCAGTGGGTTTCTGTGTCAGTGTCCCTGCCTCTGGACCAGAAGCCCTGGGTTCAAATTCTACACATTCCAGATGTGTCATAACATGTTGATTAAAAATATTTACAATAAGTTGAAAGCTCATGAAAAAGCATTTACTCTGGGCCCATTATAAAAATTTCCATTTTCTTAATAGAATTACTGAAAAAAGATGCATAAAGTTGCCCGTTGCTTTCAAACAAAAGGTTCCCAGCATGTTCCCTTCGAGGATGTGGAGACGCCGGTGTTGGACTAGAGTGGAAAAAGTTAAAAATCACACAACACCACAGTATAGTCCAGCAGATGTATTTGGAAGCATTACACCTTCATCAGGTATGAAGGAGCAGCGCTCCAAAAGCTTGTACTTCCAAATAAACCTGTCAGACTATAACCTGGTGTTGTGTGATTTCTAACTTTGTCCCCTTCTAGAGGGGCAAAGGACTAGGTGATGTGGCCACTGCTTCCCAAAAAGTGATGTGTCACTAATTATTTTATCCATCATAACACAAGAAATGATGTAGTTGTATTGAAGGGTCTATCAGTCATGTTTTACAACCAGCTTATTATCACAGCCACATCAATGTCTAACCTAATGTTAAAAAATTAGACTACAATTGAAAAGCATGCTTCATGTGATCCCCAGAATAAGGTGGAAAATGAGACCTTTATACCCTCAGACTACATTCTATGATACATAGACAATATAATAAGGATGTATCTTAAAAGGAAAGAGGGACATACTATGTCTCCTTAAAGTATGCTAATATGCTGACCATGAGACAAGACACAACATGAAGTGTAAAAACAAAGGAAACAGAGTCAGAGTCATAGAGATGTACAGCATGGAAACAGATCCTTCGGTTCAACCTGCCATGCTGACCAGATATCCCAACCCAATCTAGTCCCGGCCCATTTCCCTCCAAACCCTTCCTATTCATATACCCATCCAAATGTCGCAATTGTACCAGGCTCAACCACTTCTTCTGGCAGCTCATTCCATACACGTACCACCCTCTGTGAAAACGATGCTCCGTAGGTCTCTTTTATATCTTTTCACTCTCACCCTGAACCTATGCCCTCCAGTTCTGGACTCCCTGACCCCAGGGAAAAGACTTTGCCTATTCAACCTATCCATGCCTCATAATTTTGTTAACCTCTATAAGGTTACCTCTCAACCTCTGACGCTCCAGAGAAAACAGCCCCAGACTGTTCAGCCTCTCCAAATCCTCCAACCCTGGCAACATCCTTGTACATCTTTTCTGAACCTTTTCAAGTTTTACAACATTCTTCCAAAAGGAAGGAGACCAGAATTGCACGCAATATTCCAACAGTGGCCTAACCAATGTCCTGTACAGCCACAACATGACCTCCCAACTCCTGTACTCAATACTCTAACCAATAAAGAAAAGCAAACCAAACGCCTTCTTCACTATCCTATCTACCTGTGACTTCACTTTCAAGGAGCTATGAACCTGCGCCCCAAGGTCTCTTTGTTCAGCAACACTCCCGAGGACCTTAGCATGAAGTGTATAAGTCCTGCTAAGATTTGCTTTCCCAAAATGCAGCACCTCTCATTTATCTAGATTAAACTCCATCTGCCACTTCTCAGCCCATTGACCCATCTGGTCCAGATCCTGTTGTAATCTGAGGTAACCCTCATCGCTGTCCACTATACCTCCAATTTTGGTGTCATCTGCAAACTTATTAACTGTACCTCTTATGCTCGCATCCAAATCATTTTTGTAAATGACAAAAAGTAGAGGGTCCAGCACCAATCCTTGTGGCACTCCACTGGTCATAAGCCTCCAGTCTGAAAAACAACCCTCCACCACTACCCTCGGACTTCTACCTTTGAGCTAGTTCTGTATCCAAATGGCTAGTTCTCCCTGTATTCCATGCGATCTAACCTTGCTTACCAGTCTCCCATGGGGAACCTTATCGAACGCCATACTGAAGTCTATATATATGACATCTACTGCTCTGCCCTCAATCCTCTGAGTTTTTTGAAGTAGTAACAATCAGTTTGTGAGACATGATTTCCCACACACAAAGCCATGTTGACTACCCCTAATCAGTCCTTGCCTTTCCAAATACATGTACATCCTGTCCCTTAGGATTCCCTTCAACAACTTGCTCATCACCAATGTCAGGCTTGCTGGTCTGAAGTTCCCTGGCTTGTCCTTACCATCCTTCTTAAACAGTGGCACCACGTTAGCCAACCAATAAAATACTTCATTTTCATAATAATCATTTAAAGCGCATTAGAGGTGTCACCATGAAAAAGAAGTCAATGTTCCACATTAATCGTTCTCTCTTTATATGCATACATATACATACCAATGAATAAGATCGCTACAGTTGTTTTGTTTCTTAGTTTAATTTTTACATTTTTCCTTTATTTTATCTAAAAACTTTTCTTCTTCTCGCTTTGTACCTCTTTTCAAGTTATGAATCATATTTCTTAACTAAGATAGATAACCTGGAAACCTACTTCAGAGTCTCCATTCATGCCCTTCATTAACCAATTGCAAGGAGGTATATGATAAAATAAAGTTTGACTTGTAGAATTTGCATTTTTGCAAAATGTTAAAGCTAAAGTTGGACTCACTCCACAACAAATCATAAATGCAAATTCTTAGTCCAGCACCTCAATGGGGAGAGTATCACAGCTTACTTTTAATTGTGAATTAATTGTTCTCTAATTCTTTACTTTCTGAAGGTATGGGATTACATCCTGTTTAATGGTACATGGTTAATCATGTACAGTATATATTGTTTTTACTTAAATTAAAAAGGAGTTGTCTTATAATTCAGAAGTTGTAATTCAGAATATTATCGTAATTAGCCTACATACCTGTGAGCCTTCACTATAATGTTTTGCGTTTTGAAACATTAATTTCAAGTTGTAATATTTACTTACATTATTCCATTCACATCCATTATGCTGAACTCAGAGGGCCTTAGGCAAATGCACCTTGCATACGGAGGTTGTTGGGAGTGGTAGAGGACACACACGGGCAACAGGAAAACTCAGATGATGACCACAAGCCACATGCAACCTGCATCTATAGATAGAGATTCAATAATAGAACTGGACAAAACCTTATATCATCTTATTACCATGTAGGCTTTATGATGTTTTTACAATCAATTTTAACCACATGCGTGATGCCCAATTCATCTCAAAATACTTCAACAAATTCAGAGTAATTTTTAGTTTTAGTTTCAAGCCATAAGATACCACAAGTAACAAAATTAGTAAATTAACTCTTCTTGCAAAATCATTAAAGAAGTGTACTAATTTGTGAGTACATATACATTAGAAAATTGCAATTTAAAGTTAGGTATATGAGCATCTAAAAGATTGAGTAAATGTAGTTGGTCACTCAGTAGTGAAAAACCAAAACTTAAAAATGAATGGCTGAGGTTAGACACAATTTGATACTAGGATTACTGGATGCTGAGTATTAACTCTAGCAGTGATCACCAGTTGAGGTTACAGATTCCTAACTCTTAAGATATCTTACTAGTAATCAGCTTTTGGATAACTGATTTATTGGATTGACACATATTAACTGGTAATTAGCAATGTTTCAGAGTTTACATGACCTTAGCCCTGTGGGGTACATGACTGCATCAATCTTTTGGCATCTGTGCAACAAAAGCCAATGCTTCATAAAAAACATAAGAAATTGGAGCGGGGGAATTGTAAAAAAGATACACATTTTATCCTAGCTTAACAAACAGCTACAATTCAACAAAGAGTTAAAATACAAAGATTATACATATACAGTATCATAGCAAATGAAGGGAAGTGCAAAGTTCTTTTATTCACTCATGGGATGTGACCATTGCTGACTGACCAATATTTATTACCTATCTCTAGTTGCCTGTGGGAAGGTGTGGTGAACTGATTACATTTGCCCACATTGAAATGCATAGTGCACCCAATCACACTCCAAGCACATTCTAACTCAATTTGACTTTATGCTTCTCTTAAAAGCATCGGTCCGGATCTCCTACAGAGCAGCAATCATTGTTGGTATCACAAACATATAGTTGTAATGTGATAGATTTTGTAAGTGACTGTAATCTCCTTTTAATAATAGACATCACTTTCAGAAGATTTTTTAACCCTTTCATTGATTCAACTGCATTTGAAACTGGACTAGTTACTTCAAAAAGGTTCAGAAGAAATATCTGAAATTCAGTGAGCATCTCCATAAGGGTGAACAGGAGCATTGTCTTCCTAACAGGTGGGAATAGCTCGTCCAATGTCACCAAACATGGAAGAGTTGGATTATTCAAGTTAATGACTGAGACAGCTGAAAGGTTAATTACCTCGGCCAAAAGACAATGAATGGGGCTGTGTTTCGGCTAAACCAATGCGTAAAATGGAAGCACAATTCAACAATTTGGGATAGCAGCCATTTTGAGTTTTTAAACTATATAATGAGAGCTGCTGAGAACAGTCACTTATTGAGAATCAGCTGACGATCTTGAGATAAAGATTTTGATTTGAAAACTGCTTATGACAGGGAAGACAGGAGAGGGCATCCAGGGTAGGAAAAATACACAAAGGATTGCTGTACCAAACCAGGCTAGCAAGACCTACGACTTGTACAGCCATAAAAGTGAAACAAAGGAGCTTCAGTCATTCCATGAATCTGTTCCATTAACCAAGTCCAGCTGTAGGAGCAACCTTCAACTATGCGGTACGGTGGCTCACTGGTTAGCACTACAGCCTCACACTGCCAGGAACCTGGGTTCAATTCCAGCCTCGGGCGACTGTCTGTGTGGAGTTTGCACATTCTCCATGTCTGCATGGGTTTCCTCCAGGTACTCCTGTTTCCTTCCACAATCCAAAGATGTGCAGGTCAGGTGGATTGGCAGTGCTAAATTGCCCATTGTACTTGGTGGGTTAGTCAGAGGGATAGGAGTCTGTGTGGGTTATTCCTTGAGGGTCAGTTTGCACTTCTTGTGGGGAAAGAAAAGGAATGTTGCAAGACAAGGGGTAGTAGTGTCAGGAGAACTAATTTCCCTATGTAGACCATGATCAATCTGCTTCCACATCCAGCTGCAGCCTCTCAAACTCATCAATTTTGCTTTCCCAAAATGCAGCACCTTGCATTTATCTAGATTAAACTCCTTCTGCCACTTCTCAACCCATTGGCCCATCTGGTCAAGATCCTGTGTGGACATGAAGTTAGGAATCATGCTGGCACAGTTCCATTCAGGACTATAGAGAGAATCAAACATTCAGATATAAAAAGGTCCAATCAGTGCAATTTATAGTCGTAATAAATGATGCACTTTACATTATCACGCATGTCTCCGAGAAGTTATCATCTTTCTATCCCTCCCACTGGAACTCAGTGTAGTCCCTGGTTCCACAGCCCGGTGACCATGGAGGTTAGGTCAGGTGACCCCAGGAACGGTTGTGTTTGGATGGCTCAGATATGCTGAGGATCTTCTTGTTCAGGGCAAATAGGGTGCAGGTGGAAGGTCCAGCTACCTCTGCCTCCTGTCACCACTCAGTCTCCATTCAGGAAGGCTCCTGTCCCCCTGTCACTATGCATTCGATCCTGAGGCTGGGGCAATGGAATGTAGATAGAGTCATAGAGATGTACAGCACATAAACAGACCCTTCGGTCCAACCCGTCAATGCTGACCAGATATCCCAATCCAATCTAGTCCCACCTGCCAGTATCCGGCCCATATCTCTCCAAACCCTTCCTATTTATATACCCATCCAAATGCCATTTAAATGTTGCAATTGTACCAGCCTCCACCACATCCCATACACGTACCACCCTCTGTGAGAAAAAGTTGCCCCGTAGGTCTCTTTTATATCTTTTCCCCCCTCAACCTAAACCTACACCCTCTAGTTCTGGACTCCCAACCCCAAGGAAAAGACTTTGCTTATTTATCCTATCTTTGCCCCTCAATTTTGTAAACTTCTATAAGGTCACCCCTCAGCCTCCAAAGCTCCAGGGAAAACAGCCCCAGCCTGTTCAGCCTCTCCCTGTAGCTCAAATCCTCTAACCCTGGCAACATCCTTGTAAATCTTTTCTGAACCCTTTCAAGTTTCACAACATCTTTCCGATAGGAAGGAGACTAGAATTGCACACAATATTCCAACATTGGCCTAACCAATGTCCTGTACAGCTGCAATATGACCTTCTAATTCCTGTACTCAGTACGCTGACCAATGAAGGAAAGCATACCAAACACCTTCTTCACTATCCTATCTACTTGCGACTCCACTTTCAAGGAGCTATGAACCTGCACTCCAAGGTCTTTGTTCAGCAACACTCCAGAGGACCTTACCATTAAGTGTATAAGTCCTGCTAAGATTTGCTTTCCCAAAATGCAGCACCTTGCATTTATCTAGATTAAACTCCTTCTGCCACTTCTCAACCCATTGGCCCATCTGGTCAAGATCCTGTTGTAATCTGAGGTAACCCTCTTCGCTGTCCACTACACCTCCAATTTTGGTGTCATCTGCAAACTTAATAACTGTACCTCTCATGCTCGCATCCAAATCATTAATGAAATGACAAAAATCAGAGGACTGACCACCGATCCTTATGGCACTCCACTGGTCACAGGCCTCTAGTCTGAAAAACAACCCTCCACCAACACCCTCTGTCTTCTACCTTTGAATGAGTTCTGTATCCAAATGGCTAGTTCTCCCTGTATTCCATGAGATCTAACCTTGCTAACCAGTATCCATTGGGGAACCTTGTCAAATGCCTTACTAAAGTCCATATAGATCACATCTACAGCTCTGCCCTCAATCTTCTTTGTTACTTCCTCAAAAAAAAACTCAATCAAGTTTGAGAGACATTATTTCCCATGCACAAAGCCATGTTGACTATCCCTAATCAGTGCGTGCCTTTCCAAATACATGTACATCCTGTCCCTCAGGATTCCCTCCAACAACTTGCCCACCACCGACGTCAGGCTCACTGGTCTATAGTTCCCTGGCTTGCCCTTGCCACCCTTCTTAAACAGTGGCGCCATGTTGGCCAACCTCCCGTCTTCCGGCACTTCACCTGTGACTATCGATGATACAAATATCTCAGCAAAAGGCCCAGCAATCACTTCTCTAGCTTCCCACAGAGTTCTCAGGTACACCTGATCAGGTGGAGATTTATCCACCTTTACCCGTTTCAAGACATCCAGCACTTCCTCCTCTGTAATATGGACATTTTGCAAGATGTCACCATCTATTTTCCTGCAGTCTATATGCTGGATCCTGGCTCTCTATGGCAACCACCAATCTGTCCAATCAATGAAGACAGCCTGACTGTCACATGATAGCTACAGTACTGTCACATTGAGGTGCTCACTATTGTGTGCCCCAAAATGAGGGAAGACATTGCATGAAGCAGTGATAATAATGAGGTTATTGATGGGAGGTGGGGGTAGTTGGCAATGAGAAATTTTCAGGGCCTTCTCATCATGTCTTCACAAAACTTAACATAGCTCATATTTTATAAAAAAAACGCTTCAGCCTCTAGTTTCCAACTCAAAACATGAGACTCCCATGATGCTTGAGAATTCATGGAGTTAATTGTTTGCACATAATTTTCTAGTGTGACTGTGGGAAAATATTCACTAAAATTAACAAATGCAAAAAACTTAATACCCTATATATTAACATTTAGCAATGCAAAGGTTGTTCCTTTGTGAATGATGAATAGCTGTCAGCTTAAAGGTTGGCTTCATTGCATGTTTATAAAATCATGAAATGGGATAATGTCAGACATGCATTATGTAATTTCTCATTATGTAATTTTCAAACACCTTTAAAAGAAAGAGTAAAAGAGCCAAGCTCCAATTTATATTTTTTGTACAAACAAAATAGTAAACAAAGACACAGGTAAAATTAATTTGTGGATTAATTCTAAATTCATTAATCTGACAAACTAAAAGTTGTTACTGTAAACTTTCTTTTTCATTCCTTCCATCACTTTTTCAATTGACTACAAGCAACCAAACAAATTGATCGAGTTGATTAGCTAACCATTATCGATTTTTGTGGGAAAAGATTAAACAGGAGAACTCAATTCACATCATCTATAGTTTTCGCAATATTTATCCTCTGCTGACATTAACCCACAAGCAAACACATTAATTATATTGAATATCAACTCATTACCAATTTAAAATTATGACACATTTAAGAAATTTGAACTGTCACTCTTTAGAAGGAATAATCTCATGTTCAGAATTGGAAGCCTTAAGTTAATTTACAAGAATTTATGGTCTCATGGTCTAATTTATAGTCTTATCTTATGGTCTTATTTCACAATATCTGGATAAAAGATATTTTTCACAATTTAATACCTTTGTTTAACTCAATGACTTGAATTTAATTCAGCAATATTTTAAATATAACATAACACAAAATAATTAAAATGATCAAAGCAACATGTGTTCCAGTAAATTATATGGTCTTTAATTTTGTTCTTTCTCCAAAACCTTTATATTAAAGTTAATTATAACAGAAGAAAAATAGTGCTGACACAACTAAACAAAACGTTTCTAACATGCTTACACATTGAGGAGGGCAAAGTCAACAGTGACATTGAAATATCTGTGCAGATGTTTTAAAAGAGACATTACATAAACAACATCAAAAACAGCTTGTAAACAATAAAAATGGGACTAAACCTTTGAAACCCCATTGCTGAACACAAGACTCCACAAAGTGAAAGAGGCAGTTTATTTCAGGGAATGAAGTTTGGTGTAGGACCATGGGAATGACCCTGTAGAGGTAAGAGGCATGGTTGACACAAGGTCAGGCCCAGTGATGTATAAAGTTCAGGTATGTGCTACAACACTGAACAGACATGTGGACTTTATGAATGCTACAAACTCGCAAATGGTGCAGGAGCAATACATTTCTGGCTCCTCAACTTTTCCGAAACCTGTGGGTTCCCCCTCTCCATTAAGTGTTGAAAATACCTCAGAATCTAGGATGGACATGTTGCATGTTGTTGCCTTGAAGTCTTTACCACCTGAAGAGAGGAATGAATTTCTTTTGAGATGCTCTGGGTGCAAGAGGCAAGCCAATATGCATCACATGCTGCCTGTATCAGAGGCAGAGTCGGAGGAACATAACCTAGTGCTAAAATGCCCTGGGAGCAGCTGCGAAAAAAAAAACAGCCCATGTCCTCAGATGGAGAGGGGGAGAGATGTAGTGATTGTAATTAAGTCAGCCAGGTTTGTAAGCCATACATCCCAAAGACCTTGTGGGTCATACTAAAACAGTGTATGCTTAGCTGTTTGCAACAAGCAATCTACTGACTGTATCAAAACAGCCCACTCTTACTAAATTCGCAACACAGTGCCGAACGTTGGATGTGATTCTACAATTGGACAATTCTAAATGTGAGGGGAATTATGCTGACAACCAATTAATGACTGTCAGTTAGGCTCACATTATGTATATTGGAAACTGATCAGAGTCAAACTTTAAAAACTCTCCACAGATCCTGTCACCAAACCCCCCCTTTATTTACATGTGGAAAGTCCTTCACCACTGATCCAGCTCTATTAGAGCCAGCTCTCAGAGTAAACAGAATTTTTAACACTTTTTAAATTAAACAATACATTTTACAAGCAATTAGCATTAACAGCTGTATACAGAGAGATAGCAATTTACAAGGGAGAGGAGCAGCAAAGCCAGACCCCAAACCCTACTGTTCAACCAGTTTTCAGGGAAATGAGGACAAACTTAAAATCCCACTTTTAGTCATCACAAATATAGCAGTAACAAATACATACAAGACAGTCCAATTAGATAAGAAACAGTGCATGGAATACAGGCGCCACACCCCCACCCCCCCCCCCCCCAACCCACCAGCAACCCAGCAAGCCACCTTCTGGCCATTCTAAGGCAGCCTGCCCTTAGCCTTGAGCCCTCTTCCGGCTCTCGGTCCACACTGGGACACCTTCTGGCCACCTCTAGGACAGCCCGTCCTGCTTCCCAGCCTCCCCAGGACAACAGCAATCAGGACAGCCTACCCACCTTCCGGCTTCCCTAACCGCCCTTTGCACTTTCTGGCCACCTCTAGGACAGCCCGCCCCGGTACCTGCCCGGGGTGACAGCACTGAGGACGGCCTACCTGCCTTCCAGCCTTCCAGCTCTCAGTCTGCCCCTACATACCATCAGGCTCTCACCCACCCTGATGCACCATCCGGCCTGTGGACTGCCCCAACACACCTTCCAGCCACCTCTAGGACATCCCGTCCCCTTACCTGGGATGACAGTGCACAGGGCAGCCTTCCGGATCTCAGCTGCTCTGACACACCTTCTGAGCACCTCTAGGACAGCCCGTTCTGACTCTCCCTTCTTGGGATGACAGAACTCAGAACCACCCACCTACCTTCCGGCTCTCGGGGCGACCGTGATCAGGGTGGCCTATCCACCCTCCAGCTTTCGGAGGTAGCCTACCAACCTTCAGGCTCACAGGACGTCCAACCACCCTCCAGCTCTTGGGGTGACAGCTTTCAGGAACGATCTATGAGCTTCCCAGCTCACAGTAAGGTCCGCCAGACCCTGGGACACACAAGACAGTGCAGGTGATAGAATCAATTATCCGCAAACAGAGTCCCTTCTGGTACACAGAGTCCATTATCATAAACAGTTCTCTTCAAAATGTAGAGTCCGTTCCCAAGATCAGAGTTCACTCCAGTGTACAAAGTGCATTGACAGAAATAGAGTCTACTCCAACGTGCAGAGTCCATTGCCAAAAACATAGAACACAACCGGGGACAGAGTCCAGTCCTGAAGACAGCGAATGCACACCCCACAGCACACACAGGTGTTCAGTCTTTACAGAAGCCTAGTCCACTAACAAAAGGGCCAGGGCTACCCATACAGGAACAACTCATCTGGAAAGAAGTATTTTCTGACAAGGGCTCAGTCCAAACATGTGGAAAAAGCAAAGAAAACCAGAATGCAAGGGCTAAGCCCTGCCACAAAATCAACATGGCCCTTTCCTCAAAGTAAAAGTGAAAAGAGTAACACACAGGCTGTAACCAGCCAGTGAAACAACAGTTCCCTAATGAAAATTGAGTTACACCACAAATGCATTGACTGTGTAGATTAGATTACTTACAATGTGGAAACAGGCCCTTCGGCCCAACAAGTCCACACCGCCCCGCCGAAGCGTAACCCACCCATACCCCTACATCTACATCTACCCCTTACCTAACACTACGGGCAATTTAGCATGGCCAATTCACCTGACCTGCACATCTTTGGACTGTGGGAGGAAACCGGAGCACCCGGAGGAAACCCACGCAGACACGGGGAGAACGTGCAAACTCCACACAGTCAGTCGCCTGAGGCGGGAATTGAACCCGGGTCTCCGGCGCTGCGAGGCAGCAGTGCTAACCACTGTGCCACCGTGCCGCCCACCAAATCAGGCAGTTTAAAAATCAGTCCTCAATAAAGAATACCAGTTAACAAACTGGTTATATAATTAAGCCAGTTTAGGAATCAGGTTTCCTCCAAAAACAATCAGAAACCAACTGTAGCAGTACACACAGGATGTGGGCGGGCAGCCAGCTCAGCGTCAGTCCCCTCCCTGACACAAATGGAGAGTCCTTCACCACACACTGACCCAGCTTCCTCAGAGCCAGCTCTCAGAGCAAACAGAACCTCTGACACTGTTGTTTTTTTTCCCTAGCTTTTTCAAAATTTCATTAAACAGTACAAAATACAGTTTACAATAAACAGAAAGCAGCACTTTCACAAAAAAAACTATATAGAGTGGAAAGGGCAACAAATCCAAACCTCACTGTTCAACCAGTTTTCAGGGAGATGAGGACAAACCTCAAATCCCACTTCCATTCATTACAAAGATAACAGTAACAAACACAGACAAAACAGTGCAATCAAATGAGAAACAGGGCATTGAGCACAGACCCAATATAGCTATAAAAATGACACATGAAACCCAACCGCACCACATACTGATCAGACCGTCCTTGGCTAGCCTTCCTGCAGGACAGTCGTCGGCCTTCCAGTCTCTGGCCACCCTGCATATGGACCGAGTTTCCACAGGCCTGCTTTCCTCCGGATTGGTCATCGACCACCCAGCTCCCAGTCGCCGGGCGTACTGGCTGGACTACCCTAGCCCACTTTCCTCCAGGATGGACGTCGGCCACCTGCTCCCAGTCATCCTGTGTACTAACCAAACCATCGCCGAAATGCTTTCCTACAGTCGGGCTGTCAGCCCTGCCTACTGACTGACCCTCTCCCCCAGCCAGCTTTCCTATGGACCGGCCATCAGCTGTCCGGATCCCAGCCTCCCTGAGTACTGAGCGGTTCCCTGTCCCCCCCATCAGGCTGTCGTCGGCCGCTTGGCTCAGCCTCCGTGCATACTGACCGGCCTGCCCTATACCAGCTTTCCTGGAGGACACTATCAGTTGCCTGGCTCTGCCCACTGACAGGCTCCTCCTGACCTGCTTTCCTCCAGGCCAATCTTCAAACATCTGGCCCCAGCCATCCCGCATACTGGCTGCCCGTCCTTTGAGCAGCTTTCCTACAAGCACACTGCCAGCTGCCTAGCCCCCAGCCATCCTGCGTACTAGCAGACCCCTTGCTCATAGCCCGCTTTTCCCCAGGCCAGTCATTGACCCTCCAGCTCCTGGTCACCCCAAGTACTCACTAACCCACCCTGGCCCACACTCAAACATAAGTAATTACAAAACCCACATACAGTAACAGAATTCACAAAATCCTCAATACAGTTTCCAGTTCAAGGACAGAATCCATGCACGAAGGTAGAGTCCATGCCTGAACTCCAGGATGTTGCAAATGCTAACCTCTCAGCAATACACAGGTGTTCAGTCTCCATAGAGGCCTGAACCTCCAAGGGAGAACCAGGCCCAGTCTCAGGAACCCAGTACATTGTGAAGCTGCAATTAACTCACAGGGGTTTGGTCCACTCCTGAAGGCAGAGTCCATGCCACACACAGGTGTTCAGTCTTTAGATGTCTGGTCTACCAAAAAGACCAGGCCTACTCACAGGATCACAGTTCATTGTAAAGTTGCAGTTAACTCACAGGGATTTGGTCCACTCCAGGATGCAGCAATTGCTCACCTCCCAGCGCACACACACACAGGTGTTCAGTCTTTACAGAGGCCTAGTCACCTACAAAGGGCCAGGCCTACCTCATCTGGAAAGATATATTTTCTCACAAGGGCTCAGTCCAAACACCAAAAGTGAAAACACATTCAAAAGAAAGAAAACTAGAGTGCAAAGGCTGAGCCCTGCCGGAAAATCAGAATAGTCCTTCTCTCAAAGTAAAAGAGAAAAGAGTAACAAACAGGCAGCCAGTGAAACAGCAGCTCCCTAATGAGAACTGAGTTACACCTGAACATTGGATAGGCGTATAGATGAGAATGGAATTGTATAGATTAGACTAGCTTCAGATTGGTTTCACTTGGCAACACAACATCAAGGGCTGAAGGGCTTGTACTGCACTGTAATCTTCCATGTTCTATATAAGAAACACATTGACTGTGTGCAACAGACAGTTTAGACATCAGTCCTCACTAAAAAAAAGGTATACCAGTTAACAAACTGGCTATAATAATTCAGCCAGTTCAGGAATCAGGATCTCCCCCCCCCCCCAAATAAAAACAAAGCTACAGCAGCAGTAACACACTAACTGCAGCCCAGTCAGTCCCCTAAAATGAGGAGATTCTAAATCTCCTGTTTAATACCTGTCAACCAAGGCTCCCTGTTTGGACCAGATTAATAGCCACAAATACTATGTACTGGCTGATCTTTTTACAACCATACAATCTTCCCCTTTCTCCTTCTTTATTCTATCATAGAATAACGTTTCTTTTTTCTCACAAAGCAATTTCAATTTCTTATATTTTCTGCTAGTTTGTAAAATTATCATACTTGTCAGTAGGCTCCACACAATCATTAAAGAGACATCACATACAAAGTGAGATAAAGCTGAAGTTAGTACATACTTAGAGGGTCATAGAGCCGTACAGCACAGTAACAGACCCTTTGGTCCAACCAGTCCATGCGGAACATAATCTCAAAATAACTAGTCCTACCTGCCTGGTCCTGGCCCATATTCCTCCAAACCCTTCCGATTCATGTACTCAGCCAAATGTCTTTCAAACACTGTAATTGTACTCAAATTCATCATTTCCTCAGGAACTTCAATCCACATGTGAAACACCCTAAAGAATTTGTTTGTCATGTCTTTTTAAAATCTTTCTCCTCTCATTTTAAAAAAGTGCCCCCAGTCTTGAAACACCCATCCTAGGGAAAAGACAACTACCATTAACTCTATCTATACCCTTTATTATTGCATGTAAGTTTGCTCACTGAGCTGGAAAGTTCATTTTCAGACATTTCATCACTGTAGTAGGTAACATCATCAATGAGCCTCCAGTAAAGGTCTAGTGTTAATGACCCGCTTTCTATTTATGTGTTTAGGTTTCCTTGGGTTGGTGATATCATTTCCTGTGGTGATGTCATTTCCTGTTCTTTTCTCAGAGAGTGGTAACTGGTGTGCAACTCAATCTGTTTGTTGATAGAGTTCCGGTTGGAATGTCATGCTTCTAGGAATTCATGTGCATTTGGCTTGCCCTAGGATGGATGTGTTGTCCCAGTTGAAGTGGTGTAGTTTCTCATCCGTATGTAGGGATACTAGTGAGAGTGGATTTTTTTTTGTGCCTAGTTGATGTTCATGTATCCAGGTGGCTAGTTTTCTGCCTGTTTTTCCACTGGTATCGTGACGAAACGTCTAAAACTGAACTTTCTAGCTCAGCGAGCAAACTTACATACAGAACCTGAACTGAGCTACAAATCTTCTCAAAACTCGCTGATACCTATTGGCGCAATACGCTAAAACTGGCCTGAAAATGAGAAACCAATGCCATCCGACACAGCGCCACCTGCAAACAGCTGTACTTCCTGCACAAATGCCTAAGGAAACAGGTACTACCAAAATGTCTTGAATATAAACCTCACCTTAACAACCCACTAGCCAAAAGAATAACAGAGCAAAATGGCCACAGACTTAAAGAAATGATTAATGATGCCACAGCAGACTCCATTAGTAGAACCAGGAAATTTTGTGTCAAAAACTTTACTCACTAACGCAATAGACCACAAATGGACAGACACAGTATAAAAATCCACTGACATTAGACAGTGGCAAACACAGAAGATGAAAATACTAGACCTGCAGAAAAAACGAGACAAACACACACAAAATAACATCACAGACAACACAGAAGCATGGATTAAAAAAATTACCTGACCAACTCTTAACAGACACTGAAAAGCCATCTTAGTAAGAGGATTAGATTACAACTTCCAGGATGCAGACAAGGAAAATTTCTTAGCAGTATTAAAAACAACACTGAAAGATAACAAACTCACAGAAGAAACCCAGCAAACCATTAGACAGACAGTTGTACCAACATTAAGCAGGAAAAAGGAAGAAAACAAACTCAATAAACAAGAGAGGAGATCACTAGAAGGACACAAACAATATCAAAACATTGTTATCCTACCTGCAGACAAAGGACATTTGACAGTCATTTTAAACTGAAGAGATGACATTGAGAAAGCGAACGCACTGCTTGCAGATACTAACACTTACCAAAAGGTGGCGATAGACCCAAACAAACAGCTAGAGAACAGAATCACAGCCTTACTCAAAACACTTCAGGAATCTGGAAAATTAAATAAGACAGAAAAAATGAAACCAGAAGGATCCAATACACCATGCTTCTACGGATTATCCAATCACTACAGACCAGGAGCCCTCCTCAGACCCATAGTCTCACAACCTGGAACACCAACATACAGATTAGCCAAGGAGCTACACCATTGACTAAAACACTTAGTAGAAGGCTCAGACCACTCCATCCACTCCATTCAAGAATTCCTGAACACCATCAAAGGCACCAAGATAGAAGAGGATGAAATAATGGTCTCTTTTGATGTAACAGCCCTGTGTGCATGTGGGTTTTTGTATGTGTGTGAGTGTGTGTCTGGGGATTTGTAAGTGTCTGTGAGAGAGAATGTATATATGTGTGTGTGTGTGAGTGTAAAGGGTTCTAAGTCTGTGAGAGGGTGCATGTGTGAGTGTGGGAGTGTGTGTGTGTATGTCTGTAGGAGTGTGTGTGAGCACCCATGCATACCTAGGAGTGTCTGTGTGTGTGTATAGTGTAATGGTGGACACCTGTAGTGTGACATGAACCCAAGGTCCCAGTTGAGGCCCTCCCTATAGGTACCAAGATTACTATCAGCCTCTGCTCGGCCACTTTTCGCTGCTGCCTGTCCCGAAGTCCACCTTGGAGGATGGTCACCCAAAGGTCCAAGGTTGAATGTTCTGGACCACTGAAGTGTTCCCCAACTGGGAGGGAACACTCCTGTCTGTTGATTGTTGTGCGGTGCCCATTCATGCGTTGCCGTAGCCTTTGCTCAGTTTCACCAATGTACCATGCCTCCGGGCATCCTTGCCTGCAGCGTATAAGATGGACAACATTGGCTGAGTCGCATGAGTACCTGCCATGTACAGGGTGGGAGGTGTCCCCACGCTTAATGGTGGTATTCATGTCCACACTCTGACACAGGAGCCAAAAAACTATGCCATGTTCTTCGCGACCTGCAACACATTATCAGTGAGAATGAGCACCTTGCCAAGACCTTCCCTACACCTCCACTGCTTGCTTTTAAACAACCACCAAACCTCAAACAGATCATTGTTCATAGCAAACTGCCCGGTTTTCAGGACAACTCCATACAATCCTGTCATGGTAGGTGCTGCAAGACATGGCAGGTACTCATGCGACTCAGCCAACGTTGTCTATCTCATACACTGCAGGCAAGGATGCCCTGAGGCATGGTACATTGGTGAAACCGAGCAAAGGCTACAGCAGCGGATGAATGGGCACCGTACAACAATCAACAGACAGGAGTGTTCCTTCCCAGTTGGGGAACACTTCAGCAGTCCAGGACATTCAACCTCAGACCTCTGGGTGACCAACCTCCAAGGTGGACTTTGGGACAGGCAGCAGCAAAAAGTGGCCGGGCAGAGGCTGATAACTAAGTTCCATACCCATTGGGAGGGCCTCAACCAGGACCATGGGTTCATGTCACACTACAGGTGACCGCCATTGCACTATACACACACATACACACTCCTGCGCACACACACATACACACTCAGGTCTCCTATACACAGACATGCACACAGACACTCACACACACTCCCACACTCACACATGCACCCTCTCACAGACTTAGACCCCTTTACACTCACACACATACACATACACTCTCTCCCACAGACACTCACAAACCCCCAGACACACACACGCTCACACACATAAAAACCCACATGCACATATATGTTTGTGGGGTGTATTTGCACTTGCAGAGTTACATCGTACTTTGCTCAAAAACTGCATGAATCCATATAAGACTCTGTTAACTCACTTGTTAGATTAGAATCAATCTAAACATTATGGCACAGACAGGGAACACAGGGGGCTAACACTTTCAACATCTCAACATCTTATCTGCGCTGACACCAATTGCTACGGTTATCCTGAGAATGTAACCTTAAAAAAAAGTTTTGTGATTTTCATATGAAAGAAGTGAAACTAACATGGTCATTCTAATAGATGAGAGACTTAACAAACAATCAAGGTATTTTTCAATGTATAATTTCAGTTACATCACATTGTAAACTTTTGCTATAAATGCTGTGTCTTACAATTGTGCACTCCACAAGCACCTGATGAAGGAGTGGCACTCCGAAAGCTAGTGCTTCCAATTAAACCTGTTAGACAATAACAGGTGTTGTGTGATTTGTAACTTTAATGGTCAGAGTATTGAGTATAGGAGTTGGGAGGTCATGTTGTGGCTGCACAGGGCATTGGATAGGCCACTTTTGGAATATTATGTGCAATACTGGTCTCCTTCCTATCGGAAGGATATTGTGAAACTTGGAAGGGTTCAGAAAAGATTTACAACAATGTTGCCAGGATTGGAGGCTTTGAGCTACAGGGAGAGGCTGAATAGGCCAGGGCTATTTTCCCTGGAGTGTCGGAGGCTGAGGGGTGACCTGATAGAGGCTTATAAAATCATGAGGGGCATCGATAGGGTAAATAGACATTCTTTTCCCTGGGTGGGGTGTCCAGAACTAGAGGGCATAGGCTTAGGGTTAGAGGGGAAAGAGACAAAAGGGACCTAAGTGACAACTTTTTCATGCAGAGGGTGGTATGTGTATGGAATGAGCTGTCAGAGGAAGTGTTGAAGGCTGGTACAATTGCAACATTTAAAAGGCATCTGGATGTGTATATCAACCGGAAGAGTTTAGAGAGATATGGGCCGGGTGCTGGCAAATGGGACTAGATTAGGTTGGGATATCTGGTCAGCATGAATGAGTTGGACCCAAGGGTCTGTTTCTGTGCTGTGCGTCTCTATGACTGATGAGAGCTACCTGGCAATGTAGTTTCCTGATTTATCCCTCTGCTTTTGGACAATGGTAAACTACCCACAGACTACTGCACAGCTTTCAAATCTCACAAGTAGCAACATCTGTTTCTCCCAACTCTAGCCTCTTCTGCATGATTGCATCAGCTTCTTATTCACTCTCCTCACTCTTAAAAACTGTCTGAATATAAGAAAACTTTTCATCGTGTTACTGAACGAAGATTTACCAGATTGTGGCAGCTAATGCTATAAACAGACGTTGTGGGTTGGCTGGCCTTCCAAATCTGCAATCTCTAAAACAGGGGGCAGCTGGTGCATGGGAACTAATGTGCTGTAATTCTTATGTGTGAGCTGTGGGAGGCAGTGTATGAACTTTTGCGATATTTATGGACATCCCCCTCAGAGATGACTCACTGACGGTCGCTCTCATGACTGGAAGCGATAGTTGGCGGATGCTTGTGTGTGCGGAATATCCGCGGATCGCCTACACTGTCCCATTAGAAGGCGGACGGGGGGTCCGTGTCCGCTGAGTAGCAACTTGGCTGCGGCTGTTGTCTGTTGAACTTTCCAAGTGTGTGTCCTTTGGGAGTTGCAGTTGAGCAGCTAAAGGGTCTATTTGTCTTACTAAATGGCGTCTACGTGCTCGTTCACTGCTAATGTCCTGTGGTGCACGGTGATACTTTTGCCTGTCGGTGAGTTTTTAAATATCTAAAACATCCGTTTGTAATTATTTGTTTGTTGCAGATTCTTTATCCACTCTTAAGAGCCGGAGTTGTATGGGACTTTGGTTAAGATGTTGTTTAACTCTCCCTTTCTATGCAGCCGCCTTCAATAAATAGGTTTCGTCTTTTTTTCCCACACTACTTCTCCCAGATTTTCTTGAATCCAGCACTCATTAGAAAATATTTTCAAAGTTTGTACCCAAAATAACTCAAGACGGGAAGGAATGGCATCTCATCTGGTTTGCCTGTTGATTAGGGCCAGAGGAGGGGGAAATCGGCCGGAATTAGTATGAGCCATGATGCCCTTTGTAGTCAAATAGTCAACTTGGTCATGTCAGGCCTCCTCCATTCGAAGAACTGACCACTTGGACCAATTGCTGAACCTCTCAACTTGCGAGAGAGGCATACATCATTTTTTAAAAAGGGTCAAAATCAGCTTAATTTGGATGGAGGTGACTATCCATCCAGCAGTTATGTCAGCCTTGGCAACAAATAAGGAATGCCCTTTGCTCAGGAGCCAAGTGAAGCAGTTCTGCATTTTCTGTAGTGATGGATGTGGCCACAGTAATACAAACCATGGATCACATAATACATGGACTAAGCTGACCCACCAGTGAAATCTATTGGCTGCGTTGAATGTGACACTTGAATTGTCTACTTCCCTGACCCTCAATAAATTGCTGAGTTGGCTAGGCATGAATATATGCTTTATTACCATGTGGCTTTTCTTTCTTGAGCACGCAAGTAAACATTGATATCGCTTTTTGATATGTTGCTGGGTAACAGTTAGAGGTGGGAAGGGGAGGAAGCAGGCAGTGCAGGGATCCCCTGTGGTCGTTCCCCTCAACAATAAGTATACTGCTTTGGATACTGTTGGGGGGGAACGGCCTACCAGGGGTAAGCTGCAGTGACCGGGTCTCTGGCACGAGGTTCGGCTCTGAGGCCTAGAAGGGAATGGGGGAGAGGAGGAGAGCGCTAGTTATAGGAGACTCTATGGTTAGAGGGACAGACAGGCAGTTCTGTGGACATGGGCGAGACTCTCGGATGGTTTGTTGCCTCCCGGGTGCCAGGGTCCGAGACATCTCGGACCGTGTCTTCAGAATCCTTAAGGGGGAGGGTGTGCAGCCAGAAGTCATGGTGCACATTGGCACCAACGACATAGGTAGGAAGAGGGGTGGGGAGGTCATTCAGTAGCTCAGGGAGTTAGGCTGGAAGCTAAAAGCTAGGATGGACAGAGTCATCATCTCTGGGTTGTTGCCGGTGCCACGTGACAGTGAGGCAAGGAATAGGGAGAGAGTGCAGTTGAACGCGTGGCTGCAAGGATGGTGTAGGAGGGAGGGCTTCAGGTATTTGGACAATTGGACTGCATTCTGGGGAAGGTGGGACCTGTACAAGCAGGACGGGTTGCACCTGAACCAGAAGGACACCAATATCCTGGGAGGTAGGTTTGCTAGCACTCTTTTGGGGGGGGGGGGGGGGGGTTTAAACTAATTTGGCTGGGGGATGGGATCCGGACTTGTAGTCCAGCAAGTAGGCTAGCTGTTTTTCAGGATGTCCAAGAATGTAGGGAGGCTGTGGAGAAGGTAGCACTGACAGGGAATACTTGTGGACACAGAGATGGGTTCAAGTGTGTATACTTCAACGCAAGGAGTATCAGAAATAAGGTGGGTGAACGTAAGGTGTGGATCGGTACTTGGGTCTACGATGTTGTGGCCATCATGGGAACATGGATAGAAGAGGGATAGGAATGGTTGTTGGAGGTTCCTGGTTTCAGATGTTTCAGTAAGATTAGGGAGGGTGGTAAAAAAAGAGGGGGGGGTGGCGTTGCTGATTAGAAATGGTATAACGGCTGCAGAAAGGCAGTTCGAGGGGGATCTGCCTTTGGAGGTAGTATGGGTTGAAGTCAGCAGAGATGTGGAGAAACAGATTGGGAAACAGATTTTGGAAAGGTGCAGAAGCCACATGGTAGTAGTCATGGACGATTTCAACTTCCCAAATATTGATTGGAAGCTCTTTAGATCAAGTAGATTGGACAGGGTGGTGTTTGTGCAGTGTGTCCAGGAAGCTTTTCTAACTCAGTATGTAGATTGTCTGACCAGAGGGGAGGCCATATTGGATTTGGTACTTGGTAACGAATCGGGACAAGTGATGGGCTTGTTAGTGGGTGAGCATTTTGGTGATGGTGACCACAATTCTGTGACTTTCACCTTGGTTATGGAGAGAGATAGGTGCATGCAACAGGGTAGGTTTTACAATTGGGGAAGGGTAAATACGATGCTGCAAGACAGGATCTGAGGAGCATAAATTGGGAGCATAGGCTGTCAGGGAAGGACATCATTGAAAAAGTTCCACATTTCAAGAAACAGATACGACGTGTCCTTGATATGTATGTACCTGTCAGGCAAGAGAGAGCTGGTCATGTGAGGAAACCTTGGTTGATGAGGGAAGTTGAATGTCTTGTAAGGAGGAAGAAGGAGGCTTACATAAGGTTGAGGAAACAAGGTTCAGACAGAGCGTTGGAGGGATACAGGATAGCCAGGAGGGAGCTGAAGAAAGGGATTAGGAGAGTTGAGAGGGCATGAAAAATCTTTGGCAGGTAGGATCAAGGATAACCCCAAGGCCTTTTATGCGTATGTGAGAAACATGAGAATGATGAGAACGAGGGTAGGCCCGATCAAGGACAGTAGTGGGAGACTGTGTATTGAGTCGGAAGAGATAGGAGAGGTCTTGAATGAGTACTTCAGTATTTACAAATGAGAGGGACCGTATTGTTGAAGAGGAGAGTATGAAATGGACTGGTAAGCTAGAGGAGATACTGGTTAGGAAGGAAGATATGTTGGGCATTTTGAAAAACTTGAGGATAGAGAAGTCTCCCGGGCCTGACGGGGATATATCCTAGGATTATGTGGGAAGCAAGAGAGGAAATCGCAGAACCGTTGGCAATGATCCTTTTGTCTTCACTGTCAGGGGTGGTGCCAGGGGACTGGAGAGTGGCGAATGTTGTGCCCCTGTTCAAAAAAGGGAATAGGGATATCCCCGGGAATTACAGGCCAGTTAGTCTTACTTTGGTGGTAGGCAAAGTAATGGAAAGGGTACTGAGGGATAGGATTTATGAGTATCTGGAAAGACACTGCTTGATTAGGGACAGCCAGCACGGATTTGTGAGGGGTAGGCCTTGCCTTACAAGTCTTATTGAATTCTTTGAGGAGGTGACCAAGCATGTGGATGAGGGTAGAGCAGTGGATGTAGTGTACATGGATTTTAGTAAGGCATTTGATAAGGTTCCCCATGGTAGGCTTATGCGGAAAGTCCAGAGGCATGGGATAGTGGGAAGTTTGGCCAGTTGGATAGAGAACTGGCTAACCGGTCGAAGTCAGAGAGTAGTGGTAGATGGTAAATATTCAGCCTGGAGCCCAGTTACAAGTGGAGTTCTGCAGGGATCAGTTCTGGGTCCTCTGCTGTTTGTAATTTTTATTAATGACTTGGAAGAGGGAGTCGAAGGGTGGGTCAGTAAATTTGCAGACGATACGAAGATTGGTGGAGTTGTGGACAGTGAAGAGGGCTGTTGTTGGCTGCAAACGGACTTCGATATGATGCTGAGCTGGGCTGAGGAGTGACAGATGGAGTTCAACCCTGTCAAGTGTGAGGTTGTCCATTTTGGAAGGACAAATAAGAATGCGGAATACAGGATCAACGGTAGGGTTCTTAGTAAGGTGGAGGAGCAGAGAGATCTTGGGGTCTATGTTCATAGATCTTTGAAAGTTGCCACTCAGGTGGATAGAGCTTGTAAGAAGGCCTATGGTGTATTCGCGTTCATTTGCAGAGGGATTGAATTCAAGAGTCGTGAGGTGATGTTGCAGCTGTATAGGACCTTGGTAAGGCCACATTTGGAGTACTGTGTGCAGTTCTGGTTGCCTCATTTTAGGAAAGATGTGGAAGCTTTGGAGATGGTGCAGAGGAGATTTACCAGGATGTTGCCTGGAATGGAGAATAGGTCGTACGAGGATAGGTTGAGAGTGCTAGGCCTTTTCTCATTGGAATGGAGAAGGATGAGGGGTGACTTGATCCAGGTTTATAAGATGATCAGAGGAATAGATAGAGTAGACAGTCAGAGACTTTTTCCCCGGGTACAACAGAGTGTTACAAGGGGACATAAATTTAAGGTGAAGGGTGGAAGGTATAGGGGTGATGTCAGGAGTAGGTTCTTTACCCAGAGAGTTGTGGGGGCATGGAATGCGCTGCCTGTGGGAGTGGCAGAGTCAGAATCATTGGTGACCTTTAAGCAGCAATTGGATAGGTACATGGATAGGTGCTTAAGCTAGGACAAATGTTCGGCACAACATTGTGGGCCGAAGGGCCTGTATTGTGCTGTATTGTTCTATGTTCTACGTTCCAATGATGTTGTGGTAGATGAATGTATTCAACTATAAACCTTTTGACCTACTTATTTTCTATGTCAAGTTCCTGACTTGCCAGTTTTCTGTTTATTTCTTCCTGCTCGGAAATACACTTTTCTGTTTTGCCATTATTATGCACTGAACAATGTAACCTACATAAAATGAGAAAATAATGTGCAGTCTTCCATGCAACATTGGAAGTCCCCTATATTCAGTCTATCTTACGAACTTCAATTGGATGGGCATCTTGTATAATTGTGAAAATGAACTTTCTGCCAGTGGGGCTTGAGATTAAATATTATGTGTTATCATAATATCATTTTCTTTTTGTCACTGCAAGATTTGATATGAAAGGAACTTTAGTCGCTATGAGTTTACAACTTACTCAAAGTTTGGTTACAACATTAGGACTGCACAATGGAATAGCATTTCATTTTGGCAAAACAGTGTGTTTCCTCTGTAGCTGGCACTCTGACCTCATTAGCATCCTCTATTTCCTTCACCCCTCAGTGGTGACCATGCCTTCAGGTGAGCAAGTCCTTAGCCCTGGAAGTATCAGCATAAATCTGTTTCTCAAACACTTTGTTCATCTGTTTTGTTCTGAATGCTACATTGATTCAGATGCAGTGTATTTAGTTGTATCACTTTTACCCTGTTTGTAAAATCAATTCTTATCTGAAGCTTGACAGATTCATACTCTTCATACCTTTCTGTTACAGTTTATTTCTCATGTTAAATCCTTTCCCTTTGGTCTTGACTCTACACTTTGATTCCTCACATCTCCCCAAATTTAATCCGTTGCCTCCTCTCTATTTTCCAAGTTATGCAGTTTGCAAGAACAGTGGCCTTACTATGGTTCAGGCAGAGGCTGAACTGGTGCCTGTGCCCCACGAACTAGAACCCATTTCTCTCACACCAGTCATTGAACTACGCATTCCTCTCACTAAACTAATTTTCCTATTCCAATTTGCATATGGCTCAGGTAAAAAGCAGCCATTATGACATTTTGAGATTCTGCTTAATTTGGCCCCTAGCTCCTTGTACTGACTCTGCCGAACCTCTTTTATTCAACCAATGTCATCATTACCTACATGAACCACAACAACTGGTCCGTCCTCAACCCACTACAGGTTCCTCGGCCGATGACCCAAGCCCTGGCTCTGGGCAGGCCACGCAGCCTTCAGGACTCATGTTCTTTGCTGCAGGGAACAGTGTCAAACCTCCTCACTATACGGTCCCCTACGACCACTAATTCCTCCTTACTCTTTCCTTTTTGAGTGACTCCCTTTGCTATAATGCAGTGGTCTGTTATGTCATCCCCACCTTGCAGTCCTCTCACTCAGACAATCTGAAAGAATGTTCAGCTTATTGGACAATTTTAAAGGCTGAGGCTCCTACCTTCTGAATCTGCTTATCTGCCTCATTTGTTATACTCCCCCATGCATGAACACTGACCAAATCAAATCCAACTCTGAGATGTGGTTGCCTCCTGGAATAAAGAATCCAGGGTCCCTTTCAACCTCCTTGAGGGAGTTGGGCTTGGGAATCCCTCTTTCAAAGGTATTTACTGCCTCATTGAGAGACCTGGAATTGGGAGTTCAGTTCCATGCTGAGAGTGTCTTTCCCCTAATTTTCCTTCTGTACCTCTCCCATGAACCATCCTGCCTTCCTTCACCTGTGGCCTAGGGGTTTTGGTAACCACTACCAACAGTAGTCACCTCTCCTAGATGAGTCAGGACACTATTTTAAAATACAACAGACGCTGTCTGACCTCACTGGATACGTTCTGCAAGGAATGATGAAATTGATGTTTAAACAAATTGCAAAGGAACTGACTTGTGTTAAGAAAGTTGAAATGGACAATATGGAACAGACCTCTCATCTGTAGAAATGGCCAGACACACAGAAAGTCTACTGAAAATCATTATGCAGAGTAGAGGCTGAACCCCCTGTCTGTTTCAATGACATCTGTACAGTTTATAGAATGAGAGATCAAAGCTCCCATGTTCATGTAGATTGCCTTAACTGTGTGTCAATAGCCAATTGTCACAAGATCTGGGAAGAGCTTGCATTATAAGCTTATCTGTTAGCAACAGTAAGATGGCCTCTATGATGAAATGGATCGCAGTTTCCTTTTAACAGTTTTTGACCTCATCTCTGTCGCAAGTTGGAATACATCCCAGAAAAGGGCAGCTTTCAATTTAAGAGATTGTCTCCTTAATAACCCCAATTTAAAGAGCTGCAATCCCATGACCACCAAAGGAACATGTAATTCTTATACAAATGGATTTTAACTTTTTTTTTCAACTCCACTTCCTCCATTCTCCAACCTGTTCTGTGTTGCATGCTAGTGTGTCACAAGATTCAGTATGGGTTTCACCTTTTGATAATGTTTGTACTTTTTAACAGAGTGAGGGTTTTAATTTTTTACTTGCTCACTTGAATACTGAATTTGAAAAAGTACATGTTGTTTTAAACATCAACCTCCTGTTATATCAAATTCAAGTGAAAAAGAAGAATTTATTCTCCCTACTGGACTTTGGTTGTCACACCGTTGTTTATGCACCACAACATTTGTTTCAATGCTTCAGCAGTTTCCTCATTTTGAAGCTTCTGTCCATATAGCTGTGTGAGGCAGTAGCAGACAATTATCACTCTGGATACCTTGGCTTTTACATACTACCACCCAAGATCTGTCCAGACACTTGAACTGCATCTCCAACATCTGATGGTATGTTTTGTTGGTCCTGTGACTTGTACCGTTTCTAGCTGTCTGTGCTAGAGATCCTTGCAGGATTCATCAACCACATCTTCAGGGAGCAATAACACAAGTCTGCAGGGAGCTATCCTGAAACTCAGCTCGACATTGAATACCTAGGAGCTTTAATTGGGATAGAATTTACACATCATGGTAGCTTTGAGAACTTTGCACCACACATATCACAACCTTTGAGGTAAAAACAATGACAGCAGATGCTGGAAACCAGATTCTGGATTAGAGTGGTGCCGGAAAAGCACAGCAGTTCAGGCAGCATCCGAGGAGGAGGAAAATTGACATTTTGGGCAAAAGCCCTTCATCAGGAATACAGGCAGAGTGCCTGAAGGGTGGAGAGATAAGTGAGAGGAGGGTGGGGGTGGGGAGAAAGTAGCATAGAGAACAAAAAGTGAATGGGGGGTGGGAATGAAGGTGATAGGTCAGGGAGGAGGGTGGAGTGGATAGGTGAAAAGAAGATAGGCAGGTAGGACAAGTCATGGGGACAGTGCTGAGCTGGAAATTTGGAACTGGGGTGAGGTGGGGGAAGGGGAAATGAGGAAACTGGTGAAGTTCACATTGATGCCCTGGGGTTGAAGTGTTCTGAGGCGGAAGATGAGGCGTTCTTCCTCCAGGCGTCAGGTGGTGAGGGAGCGGCGGTGAAGGAGGCCCAAGACCTCCATGTCCTTGGCTGAGTGGGAGGGGGAGTTAAAATGTTGGGCCACAGGGCGGTGGGGTTGATTGGTGCGGGTGTCCCAGAGATCTTCTCTAAAGCCCTGTGCTAGGAGGCGCCCAGTCTCCCCAATGTAGAGGAGACCGCATCAGGAGCAACGGAAACAATAAATGATATTGGTGGATGTGCAGGTAAAACTTTGATGGATGTGGAAGGCTCCTTTGGGGCCTTGGATGGAGGTGAGGGAGGAGGTGTGGGTGCAGGTTTTGCAATTCTTGCGATGGCAGGGGAAGGTGCCTGGATGGGAGGATGGATTGTTGGGGGGCGTGAACCTGACCAGGTAGTCATGGAGGGAACCGTCTTTGCGGAAGGCGGAAAGGGGTGGGGAGGGAAATATATCCCTGGTGGTGGGGTCCGTTTGGAGGTGGCGGAAATGTCATTGGAAGATTTGGTTTATGCAAAGACTGGTAGGGTGGAAGGTGAGCACCTTGGGGGTGGGGGGGGGGGGGGGTGCTGTCCTTGTTATGGTTGGAGGGGTGGGGTCTGAGGGCAGAGGTGCAGGATGTGGACGAGATGCATTGGAGGGCGTCTTTAACCACATGGGAAGGGAAGTCCAGAATATCATAATCTTTTGCCCATTACAGAAATCTGATTATTGGTGGAGTGGAATCTCTCTCAATTAATAACTCTAGGCTGATCTGGAACTACGTCTGTGCCTCACAATGATGACTCCTTGGACTTGTGGGAATCCAGTCAGAGTGGCAAAGCCGAGCCCATAGGAGTTCTGATTCAGCTGAGAATTTTTGGGAGCTATATTTTAATTTTGATCATCATTAAAGTAGTTACATGATTTGAGGGAAGGGCTGGACTGGCAACCCAACATTCCAGGGTAAAAAATCTTTAGGTGAGACAGAAGAGGGTATAAAAAGGGTAGTGGTGTAGCAGTAATGATTAAGGAGTAAATTACTGCAATAAGGAGAGATGAAACCTTGGAAGGATCCTCAAACAAAACCTCGTGGGTAGAAGGGAGCAACTGCTTGATTGGGAGTGTATTATTGGCCCCCAAAGAGTCAGTGGGAAATGGAGGAGCAAATATATAGACAGTTCACAGAAGTGTGTAAGTGTAATAATTGGCTAATTACACTAAGGAATTTCAATTTTCACAACTTAAATTGTGATAGTTGTAGCGTTAAGGATTTAGAGGGAACAGATTTCTTGAAATGTATCCAGGAGAGTGTTTTGTATCAATAGAAGGCCCAACGAGGGCCAGCGCAGTGCTGGATCTGGTCCTGGGGAAAGAAGCTGGACAAATGTTCAATGTGGCAGTGGGGGAGCATTTTGCAGATTGTTACCACAAAAACTGCATGGTTCAAATTTGTGTCTCAAGGAAAAAGATATCTGCAAAATATGACTTTGGATTGAAGGAAGGCTGATTTATATTAAAGCAGCATGTGCCAACAGTTGACTAGGAATAGCTCCTTGCGGGTAAGTCTACAGCAGAGCAATGGGGGGGGCGTTCAGAAAGGAGCTGGGGAGAGGACAGGTCTAACATGTACCCTTCAGAGGCAAGTGTAGGAGCAATAAGTTCAGAGAACCCTAGACATCAATGACGATTCAGGACTGGCTGAAGAAGAGGAAGGCTCTTAGCAAGTCCAAAGAGAGCAATTCCGCTGCAGCCCTAGAGGAGTATAGAGAGTGCAGGAAGGTACTTAAGAAAGCAATTAGAAAGGGGGCATGAAGAAAGTACTTGCAAACTGGATTGGGGAGAACCCTAAGATATTTATAAGTACATGATTTATAAATACTGGAGGACAGCTAATGTAGTTTCACTTTCTATGAGGGGTGGTAGAGATAACCAGGAATTTATAGACCAGTGAGTCTCAAGTCAGTGGTAGGGAAACTATTGGAGCTATTCTGAAGGAATGAATTAATATCCACTTGGAAAGGCTTGGGTTGATTAGGGATAGTCAACACCGTTTTGTCAGAGGGGAGTCATGTCTAACAAAGGATTTTTTGAAAATGTGATCAAGTGGGTGAATGAGGGAAGTTCAGTTGATGTAGTTTATGCAAATTTTAACAAAGGTTCTGCATGGGAGACTGTCAAAAAGGTTAAAGAACATGGAATTGAGGGAAACGTGTGAGATGGATCAGAAACTGGCTTCATAATAGGCCACAAAGGGTAGTGGTAGAAGGCTATTTGAGTGACTGGAGGCCATTGACCAGCTGTGTACCTCAATGAACAGTACTGGAACCCTAATTGTTTATGATAATAAATTTATATTGTTGAAAATTTAGGAGCAATATCAAGCAAATTTGCAGTTGACACTAAGATTGATAGCATGGTTAATAGCAAAGAAATGGTTGTAGGTTACAAGAAAACATAAATGGGTTGGTCAGATGGGTAGACCAGTGGCAGTTGATATTTAACTTTGATAAGTGCAAGGTAATGCACTTTGGAAGAAGAAACAAGAAGAGGGAATATTTACTGAATGGCAGGACACTGGATAGCTTAGAGGAACAGAGGGATCTTGGGGTAATTCCTCACAGATTTCTGAAGTCAGCAGAACTTGAGTAGGAGAAACTGACCAGATACTGGAAAGTCCGAGTCAAAAAGTGTGGTGCTGGAAAACCACAGCATGTCAGGCAGCATCTGAGGAGCAGGAGAGTCAACATTTCAGGCATAAGCCCTTCATCAAAGCATGTGAGTAGGCATATGGGACACATGCTTTCGACAGTCGTGGCATAGAGTATAAGAGCATGGAGGTAATTAGATTAGATTAGATTCCCTACAGTGTGGAAACAGGCCCTTCGGACCAACAAGTCCACACTGACCCTCCGAAGAGCAACCTGTGGCGGCATGGTGGCACAGTGGTTAGCGCTGCTGCCTCATAGCACGAGGGTCCCAGGTTCAATTCCAGCCTTGGGCAACTGTCTGTGTGAAGTTTGCACATTCTCCTCGTGTCTGCGTGGGTTTCCTCTGGGTGCTCTGGTTTCTTCCCACAATCCAAAGATGTGCAGGTCAGATGAATTGGCCATGCTAAATTGCCCCTAGCGTTAGGTGCATTAGTCAGAGGGAAAATGGGTCTGGGCAGGTTACTCTTCGGAGGGTCGAAGGGCCTGTTTCCATGCTATGGGGAATATAATTAAAACCCACCCAGACCCATTCCACTACATTCACCCATGACTAATGCACCTAACACTACGGGCAATTTACCATGGCCAGTTCACCAAACATGCACATCTTTGGACCGTGGGAGGAAACCAGAGCACCCAGAGGAAGCCCATGCATGTTGGAGTTGGACAGAGTGTTGGTCAGACCACAACTGAAGTACTGTGTGCAGTACTGGCTTAATAATAGGATGTCTGCTGCAGCTCTGGTCACGTTACTGAAGGAAGGATGTGATCATACTAGATGGGGTACGGAGGAGGTTCACCACAATGTTTTCTGGGATGGTGAAACTGAGATCTAAGGAGAAACTAGATAGGCCTGGATTGTTTTCTTTAGAGCAATGATGACTGTGGGAAGATGTGATTGAGGTGAATAAAATTGAGAGAGATATGGACAGGGTGAATAGAGAGCAGCTGCTCCCCTTGGTTGAGGGGTCAATCATGAGAGGGCATAGTTTTAGGGTAGGGGGCCAGAGATTTATAGGGGATTTGGAGGAAAGACGTTTTCACTCAGTGGGTGGTGGGATTCTGGAATACACTACCTGGGGAGGTGGTGGAACCTGGAAACCTTACAACTTTTAAAAGATATTTGGATGGATACTTCAAATATCATAACATTCAAGTATATGGGATTAACAAAAAAAATGGGATTTGCCCATTTTAAGTGGTAGTTCGGTCGGTGCAGACTCAATGGGCCAAAGGGTTTTTTCTGTGTTGTATGAATCTAGGAGTCTATATGTTTAAAATTAAATTATCTAATAGCGTAAAAAATAATTCCTGGAACTCCAAAATCTTCCAACTGTCCATTTTAAAAAGAAAGCTTGGTTTGGTGTATTATCAGATTATTATGGATTTCAGTGAGACATTTGATAAGGTTCCCCACGTAAGCCATCGCACAAAATACAGAGGCATGGGATTGAGGGTGATTTAGCAGTTTGGATCAGAAGTTGGTTAGTTAAAAGAAGACAGAGGGTGGTGGTTGATAGGAAATGTTCATCCTGGAGTTAAGCTACAATGGTGTACAGCAAGGATCTATTTTGAGGCCACTGCTGTGACCTGGATGAGGGCATAGAAGGATGGATTAGTACGTTTGTGATGACAGTAAGGTTGATGGAGTTGTGGATAGTGCTGAAGGATGTTGCAGGTTTCAGAGGGACATAGATAAATGGAGTTAAATGCAGAAAAGTGTGAGGTGGTTCCCTTTGGAAGAAGCAACAGGAATAAAGAGTGCTGGGCTAATGGTGAGATTTGTGGTCACGTAGATGAGCAAAGAGATCTCTGTACCCGTGTACATACATCCCTAAAAGTTGCCACTGAGATTGATAAGGTTATTAAGAAGGCATACGATGTGTTAGCTTTTATTGGAAGAGGGATTGAGTTTCGGATCCACAAGGTCATTCTGCAGCTGTACAAAACTGTCTGTTGCGGCTGTACTTGGAGTATTATGTATAGTCCTGCTCACCACATCATAGGAAGGATATGGAAGCTTTGGAAAGGGTGCAGAGGAGATTTACTAGCATGTTGCCTGGTAGGGGGGGGGAAGGTCTTGTGAGGAAAGGCTGAGGGACTTGATGCTGTTTTCATTAGAAGAAGGTTGAGAGGTGACTAATTGAGACATATAAGATAATCAGAGGATTAAGTAGGGTAGACAGTGAGAGCCTTGCTCCTCAGGTGGTGATGGTTAGCACGAGGAGACATAGCTTTAAATTGAGGGGTGATAAATATAGGACAGATGTCAGAGGTCGTTTTGTTGGGGGTAACTTTGGAGTTCGTTTTCAGGTGTTTTGTCACGAAACTAGTTAACATCATTAGTGAGCCTCCGGTGAAGCACTGGAATTTCTTTACTCGGAGAGTAGTAGGGGCATGGAATGCAACAGTACTGCCTGCAACAGTAATAGATTCGCCAACTTTAAGGGCATTTAAATGGTCATTGGATAAACATATGGATGAAATTGAAATAGTGTAGCTTCAGATTGGTTCCACAGGTTGGCGCAACATCGAGGGCCAAAGGGCCTGTACTGCACTGTTAGGTTCTATTACAGAACCAGAATTCCATGTTATTGCACCTCTGTTACCTTGATAAGATGCAATTGTAGGTTAGAAAAGGGACAATAATGTCATCTTCCAGAATCTCTCATCTATACTTCCCCTCTACTTGTGGGAGCAGTTATCAATTAAAAATACTCAACAAAATTAATGGCATCCTCAATCAGGCCCATGGAAGTACTTGCCATTTTAAAACACAATCGATCCATAATATCCTGGGTGGTAGGTGAAGGAATTGGGGAAATTCCAGGATTGGAAAAGGAAGAGAAGGGAGCCTGTCTTAACATGTAAGAAAGATGTTTTCTACTTCACCCCACCCCCACCGTGCCATTTATGAGTGAATAAAATTTTATGATTTTAATGTGACATATTGGAAACCTTCTTAATTGTATTTGCCATTTTATATTTCGATTCTTTAATTATGGTTATTGAATCTGAGTTCTGATTCTGCAGCTTGCAAAATACAGGAAGTGGGTCAGTTCAAAATTACTTTCAGAATTTCATTAGCCACAAAATTGCCTGACTAAACACCCTGCAATTGAATTTGGGTGGAGATGTCATGGAGTGTAATAAAGACTTGTCCTGGAATGAACTATACTGCCAGATGCACAATTTCATCCTTTAATAACTTGCTGTTAGATTGTTCTCCCATCTTCTAGGTGTTGACTCCACTTCACAATAGCACTTCGGGGGAAAGCCTAACTCTTCGCAGGTTCAATCATCTCTTATCCCCAAGTTCATCTGACATTTTGGAGCACATTCAATACAAATACCTAACTAAACAAACCTAGCATTACTATTGTATTATTAAACTTGATGTTAATCTATCTTTTAATCCATCATTTGTAATAGGAGCTGAGATTAATATGGTGACATTATTGCAGATTTCAACATTTTCAGTAATTCCTGTGGAGTGGATCTTTTGACCAAATGTGATTAATCTGGCTCTGATCTCATTAGACATGAAGGCTTATATTAAAGAACACTCTGGTATAGCATTTGTATTTGAAATCCTGGATAGTTTCGTTCTTTTTTTCTCTCTATTTGCACTTCTCTGCTGTATTCCAACGCTAGTGGGTTGGCCATATAAGAAGCCCCTAACCCCTGTCCATTGTAATGAATGTTCTCAATATATATTGTTGCTATTTGAGAACTTGGGTTGTAAAGTGAAGGAAAAATAGATTTTAGTTTTCAGTTTTGTGGAAGTCTGACTTGTTTTTCTTACAGATGAAAAAGTAATTTTGAACAGTGAGTTAATTAATAAGTGAGCTGAGTTATAGAGTCTTAGAGATATACAGCACGGAATCAGACTAGTTAGTCCAACTTGTCCATGCCGATCAGGTATCCTAAATAAATCTAGTCCCATTTACCAGTGTTTGGTTCCTTTTAAACCCTCCCTATTCATGTACCTATCTAGATGCCTTTTAAATGTTGTAATTGTATCAGCCTCCACCACTTCCCCAGGCAGCTCATTCCATAACCTCATCATCCTCTGTGTGAAAAAATTGCCCCTTGGGTTCCTTTTTAGTAATAGAGGTGACTTTTCACTGAGTGTTCAGCTCTGTAACACTATTGCTGGAATAAAAAGGTCGAATCTGTTTTTTCAGATGTTTATAGTGAAATTTTACCTGCTGAGCTTGTATAATGTAATATAGTTTCTGTTCTACCTTTTGTGTAATAAACTTTTGTGTCCTTTTGTTAAAAGTACATCAAGAGCCTCTTGGTGAATATGTTCCATGGCTGACTTTCATGGTAAACAAAAAATTTATTCGGCTTGCGGCTTACCAAGTTAGGTTTCACTCTGGAATTAGTCTGGTCCAATATTACCATCAGCTGGGATCATAACACCTTCAACAGTGAATGAAAATTGATGGATAATCCCGAATCCATGAGTTTTGATCTTACATCTATGGTCTACCAATACACAAAAATGCTCAATAAGAAATATTTTATTTATTCAAAGGCAGGTCTCACCAGCAGATCAGGCCTTCCACCATGTGTAAGGCAAGGAGACAGTCCTGAAATCCACCCCATCTGTACCTGATTTTTCTATGCCTCTATCAATCAAGGAAAGTGTTTCATATGCCACCTTTACAACCTTCTCTACATGCACTGCTACATTTAGGGACCTGGGCACGCCAAGATTTCTCACTTCATCTACCTCTCTCAGAATGCTTGATTGATCCATAGTAAATACTGAGGACGTTTTGACAGGATAGATATGAAAAAGGATGTTTCCTATCCTGGGAGAATCTAGAACTAGAAGTAAAAAAGAAACAGAAATTGCTAGAAAAACTCAGCATCCATGGACAGAAATCAGAGTTAACATTTCTCAGAACTGTGATGGGATGGTGGGTGAAGACAAGAGAGACCTTAATAGTGTTGCGGGAGGGAAGAGAGGGGGTGAGGGCCGAAATGCAGGAGGTGCGTCGGACTCATCTGAGGACATTGAGGAAGAAGTTGGACATTTTGGAGCCTCTCTTGTCAAAGATAGAATGAGGAGTCAATGTTCAAAAGCTGGGATATCACCCATTTAAAATAGAGATAAGGAGAAAATGTTACTTTGAGGGTCATGTGTCATTGGAACTCTCTTCCATAAGAAGAGGGGGAACAACCCTTTTCAAAGCTTTTAAGGCAAAGGTAATGGATGCTTTATAAGCAATGGAGTGAAAGACATCCAGGCTAGGAAGCAATGTGAAGTAATCAGGTCAGTCATGCTTCTGTTGAGGCCTATTCTGTCTGTCAATGCATGTGTTCAACATAAGACTAAATTTGGAAAGGCCTGTAATAGGGATGGGGTTTGAAATTCCTATTGTTGCACCAAAAGCTTAAGAGTTCCCAAAGTGTAACTATCTTTGAGAATGTTGGACCCAAACAAATGTAAACATGTTTGCATCTGCTGAATACTAAACTTCTGGAACATTCTTGGTGGGGCGGGGGGGGGGGAATGGTGGTAGTATGTGTAGCCGCGAAAAGGATGGGAAACAAAAGCAAACTTGAAATGGCAAAATCCATCCGAATAAAGAATTTCATATATTAATAATGAATCTCTCAAAAAGCCACCAGCACTTAAGCATTTATTTGAAACAGTAAGATAAAATAAGATCATGGCTTTGCCACCGGGCAGGTTAAATCTTGCAAAAATTCTACAAGCTGTCTGGAAAAATCATGACAAATTGTAAATGATGAAAATCATGCAGAACAAGCATGGCTACGTCTGCACATGTGCTTATCCTGTCGTTGAGCAGCTATGATTTTGTATGCTTGATCAGATGCATTGAAATTTGTTCCCATAAAGATTTGTTTCTCACCTTGTTCGAGAGGCGTTGGGCTTAATTTTATCAGAAATTGGGTATCTTAGGCAGGTTTCATGGAGGGTTTCTTGGTGGTTTCCTCATATTTCGGATCTAAACTCTCCTCATTTCGCTACATACCACATCCCCAGATTGCTCTGCTCATCTGATGGAGCTTGATCTCCCTTTTGATTTGGCTGGAGTCACTCTCCACTGTCTGAACATCCTGACGCCATTTTTAAAAGGCCCTTGTGCACCCAGTCACCCACTGTCATTCCCGAGCTGCCCTGCACAATTAGTGAGATCTGCCCTGGACATGGCGGTTACAGGAAAACCGGAAGCCTGCTTTGGGAACAGAGCTGTGGAGGTTGTCAGGGCCCATTGCCTTCGCATTAGCCACTTCCTTCAGTTGTTGATATTAAGCAAAGTAAATTGAATTGGCTGAAGATGGGCACCTGTGATGCTGGGAAAAGGCTGAGATGGATTGCCAGTTCAGCATTTCTGGCTGAAGATGTTTGCAAAAGTTAATTGGATTCGGCTGACACCATCTCTTTTAAGGATTTTAGGGAGAAAAGGAATGGTTAGGATAACGATAGAAGGTTCTTGGAAAAGCTCTGGCAGCATCTGCAGACTGAGAAACGGTGTTAACGTTTCAAGTTCAATGTGAGCTGTCTTTGAAAATGAGTTGAAGATGTACTGGTAGTTTGCAATAACTTAAGTAGATGTGAGCCCAATTAATACAAACTATTCCAGCTCTGCTACTGAGCCAATTGACAAGGGATCTTTCTGTGTTCTATATAATAAACCTCTTCAGACATGTTATGACACAGCTCTAAAGCAAGTGCAGTTTGAACCTGGGCCTCCTTATTCGGAGATATGGATACTACTACCGCACCACAAGATGCCTTTTCAATCTGCTGTTTTAGTCTGGGCTGGAGTGGCGCTGTTACAATAGACTATGATATCAAGGGGCTAGGGAGGCAGAACTATCGGTAGGTTGGGGAGGTGATGGGCTAATTATATTGTTGCTGAACTGTTAATCCAGATCCAGGTAATATCCTGGGGGCCAGATTCAAATTCTGCTACAGAAGATAGCGGAATTAAAAATCAATAAAAATCTGGAAATAAAAGTCTGATGATAACCATGAATCCATTATTGATTGTCAGAAAAACCTGTTTGGTTCACTAATGTCTTTTTTAAAGGAAGGAAACTTTCATCCTTACCTGGTCTGGCGCTTATGTGACTCCAGACCTCCCACAACATTTGGTTAACTTTGGACAATTTAGGGATGGGCAATAAGTGCTGACCAAGCTAGAGATGCCCACCTGCTGTGGATGAATTTTAAAAAAGGGTTTCTTCCACTGACTTGTACTACAAATGTGTAACATGGGAGAATAAAATTGGCTTATTCTGTGATTTCCCCATTATGTTCTGGTCATTGTTGGGATGCTGATTTGCATGAAATAAGGTGTCTACTTTATGTAGAGGCTTTCAGGACCTGATGACTTCTCAAGGTGTTTTACAGTCAAAGAAATGTAGTTACTGCAGGGGACAATTCATGTACAGCAAAGTCCCACACATAGTAATGAAGCTTCTCATACTCGTAGCACTGAATGCCTGTAAGAATCATGACCTTTAGGAGGTAAGGAATAGAACACAATCAAAACTAGGATTAGTGTTAGAGAGGCGTCAACTGCTCAAACTTCCAACTCAGTCAGTTATTGAGTTAGGGCAAATTCTGAATTTAACCAGGTTAGCATTAGTTCACAGTTCGTACATTACCCTTAGTGCTGAAACTTTGCGTAACTGAATAACTGTGCATTAAAACATGTGTCCCTGTATTCTGTTTAGAGAGAGCAAGTTCAGAGTTGAGCAAAGTACTTGGCATTACGAATGAGAATAAATTAAGTCACCAGATCTAACAGCTTAGACTTCTACTGTGTGAAACTGAACTGGTTGTGAGGATAATCATGATTTGAAGTCTTTTGAATTGTTGAAATTGAAACAAACTTTAACTTCTAGTTTAATTGCAGATTGATAGGTTTCTACTTAATTATCTTATAAAACGGAAATTTCACTAACCTGTAACATTTGATAGCTACACTTTTTCCCACTTTCAGAAATCTCCATTTTGATCTAGATTTTTGTCTATTTGTCATCCCCCAGTTTCGGCAGGCACTTGTGATGACGATGATTCGCCATTCTGTCGCCACCAAAACCAGTAAGTATTTCCATTTAATTTTAATAATTGTAAGGCAGAATTTGATTTTTTTTCATTCTGGATGTTTGCTTTAGAAAGCGTTATCCAAATTAACCAGCATTTAATCGCTGAGCTTGTGGTTTTGGTTTGCTGGTGACTGTTGAATGTGTTATTAGTCGACAATGGTTAAGTAGCATGGCTTCAGTTTCCTGGTTTACTTAACAGCTCAGACTACAGCTTACGTTTACAGATAACTAGATATGCAACCTGATTCTGACATTCTTCTGCTGGATTACACATGGCATCTGGACACATGTTTATACTGGTACTTGGCTGGTCAGTGCAATATCCTCTCCTAAAACATACAGTTTCAAAGCAATAATAGTGTCAAACCTGTGGTCTGAGTGGCAACAGGAGTGAGTAGAGTCAGAGAGTGGGAGGAGTAGTGCGACAATGGAGTGAGGTTGAGAAGTGAAATTCCCAACAAAATTTAGGAAACTGTCACTTGTCACTTGTTCTCCATTACAATCTTGTAAGAAAATTGCTGGAATCTGGATGTCACTTTGAGAATCCAATTTCATAATAAATTTGCCTTAAGGGAGGAATTCAAGCCCAAGGTGATGCAAGACCATGAGAACGTTAAAAAAAAGAAATAGCAGTAGGCAGTTCAGTGCCTTGAGCCTGCTCTGCTAATCAGTAGGATTGTGGCTGATCTGATATTCCTCACTTCCACTTTCTTGCCCTTTTCCCCATAATCCTGGTCTTTCCTACTGATGAAGAATCTCTCTATCTCAGCCTTAAATATACACAAGGAGCCTGCCCGACAAGTCTGTATCACAAGGAGTTTGAAGGTTCTCCACCCTTTTGAGGGAAAGAATTCCTTCTCCTCTCAATTTTAAATGGGCGCATCTTTGTTTTAAGACTATACCCCCTGGTGCTAGACTCTGCCGTGAGAGGAAAAGTAGCTTCTCAGCCTTTGCCCTCTCATGACCCTTAAGATATGCAGTCATTTGTAACTGGAAATCAGTTGAACAAGTCAACCATTCAATGAGATCATAAGTAGCTCAAGTTGGCAAATTTCCTGATTCAGCTGAACCACCTTGATTCAAAGAGGCCTGTTAGATCCAATTTATCTCTGTGGAGGTGGGTGCAACACAGAACTAGGTCCTTCAACCTCAGAACTGGAACAGAGGCAACCTGGGGATGGGTAAACATTGAGGAGGACTGGTTAGAAGGTCACATCCAATCATCTTATGTTTGGAGACTGAAGTGGTTAGTTAGAGATGATCAAGGAGAAATGTGTGCGCAGTTATGAAGGTAAAGAATGCCCCATGCTTCCTGAATACCATAACCAACACACAATCGCGCATTATGTTCTACCCCAACAATATCATAACAATGTGTGGAGTTTTATTGATAGTTTTGTACAGTGGAACTGAAATGAGGCTATTCAAAATCGCTTACATTTTCAGGCCATTGCAACAGAGATCATTCTAGTAATCAAATCCAGATTCTAGAGGCCAAATGCCCAATGCAGTGAATGTCTTTTTTGCAATGCCTTGCTATAATTGTTACATCAACAGGATATGATTGGCTTTTTGGTGATGTGAAATCTGCAATGATGGTTGATGCCAGTATTAGCCATTAAACCTACTGGTCGAAGATGAAAGGAATGATGAGTTTTTTGGCTTCACTTCCTGGGAAAAATTACTGCTTGCCCTCTCAAAGTTACTCTGAGCTTCCAAGCTGGTGCAGTGTTGACAGTCTAGTAAACATCATTTATGTTTTTAGCAGTGAATTTTGAATGCTGTCAAGCAATTGATTTAATAGGATGTTTGGATAAGTCATTTTTTTTCTTGAGGTGTGGCTTTGGTTTAACTGGTGCTTTAGAATCTGTTTTACAAAATGGTGCATCTGTGTGTTCTTACAAAACAAATGTCACAAAGGTGGTCCTTTTTTCCTAAAAAGCTGTTCCTTTTCTCAAAAATGTGGGAAATCATGTCTCATGAATTTGATTGAGTTTTTGGAAGAAGTAATAAAGGGGATTGATGAGGGCAGAGCGGTGGATGTGATCTATAAGGTGTTTGACAAGGTTCCCCATGAGAGAATGTTTAGCAAGGTTAGATCTCATGGAATGCAGAGAGAACTGGCCACTTGGATACAGAACTGGCTCAAAGGTAGAAGACAGAGGGTGGTGTCGAGGGTGGATTTTCAGACTGGAGGCTTGTGACCAGTGGAGTGCTACAAAGATCGGTGCTGGGTCCACTACCTTTCATCATTATGGAAATGATTTAGATATGAACATAGGAAGTATAGTTAGTAAGTAAGTTTGCAGATGACACCAAATTTGGAGGTGCAGTGGACAGTAAAGAACGTTACCTCAGATTCCAACAGGATCTTGATCAGATGGGCCAGTGGGCTGAGGAGTGGCAGATGGAGTTTGATTTAGATAAATGCGAGATGCTGCATTTTGGGAAAGCAAATCTTAGCAGGACGAATACACTTAATGGTGAGGTCCTAGAGAGTGTTGTTCAACAAAGAGACCTTGGAGTGCAGGTTCAGCTCCTTGAAAGTGGAGTCCCAGGTAGACAGGATAGTGAAGAAGACATTTAGTATGCTTTTCTTTATTGTTCAGAGAATTTAAGTATATGAGTTGGGAGGGCATGTTGCAGCTGTACAGGACATTGTTTAGGCCATTTTTGGAATATTGCATGCAATTCTGGTCTCTTTTCTATCGGAAGGATGTTGTGAAACTTGAAAGGGTTCAGAAAAGACTTACAAGGATGTTGCCAAGTTTGGAGGATTTGAGCAATCGGGAGACACTGAATAAGATGGGGTTGTTTTCCCTGGAACGTCGAAGGCTGAGGGGTAGCTTTATATAGATTTATAAAATCATGAGGAGCATGGATAGGATGAATAGACAGTCTTTTCCCTGGAGTGGGGGAGTCCAGAACTAGAGGGCATAGGCTTAGGGTAAGATGGAAAAGATATAAAAGGGACCTAAGGGGCAGCCTTTTCACGCAGAGGGTAGTGCGTGCATGGAATGAGCTGCCAGAGGATGTGGTGGAGGCTGGTACGAATGCAACATTTAAAAGATAGGAAAGGAAAGGTTTAAAGGGATATGGGCCAATATGCACTGAATTAATTAGTATGAATGCACAAGCCATAATGATGGCTGTTATACAAATTAATTATCCAGTGATTTCCCTATCCTGACCAGATTATGAAGGTAAATGTCATCTTGATTATGATAATTTCTTAACTCGCTTGTAGAAGGTGGGTATAGGTTAGATTTACAATAGTTACTGACTACAATGAACAAGGGGCTGAAATGGCATCAGCAAGCCTGTTAATTTAAAATGACAATTCAAACAGTGGGAAAACCTTCATACTTCCTCAATGTTTTAGGAGAGGAATGCCGGGCCTTTCCTGTACATAGGAAAGGTTGAAAGGGATATGGGCCAAGTGCTGGCAAATGGAACTAGATTAAGTTGAGAAAGCTGGATCAGCATGGACTAGTTCTGAAGGGTCTGTTTCCATGTTGTACATCTCTATGACTATGATACTGTGTCCTTTTTCTTCAGAAGGGTCATAGAGTCATAGAAACGTACAGCGTTGAAACAGACCCTTCAGTCCAACCCGTCCATGCTGACCAGATATCCCAACCCAATCCAGTTCCACCTGCCAGCACCCGGCCCATATCCCTCCAAACCCTTCCTATTCATATACCCATCCAAATGCCTCTTAAGTTTTGAAATTGTATCAGCATCCTCCACTTGCACTGGCAGCTCATTCCATAACTATACCACCCTCTGTTTGAAAATGTTGCCTCTTAGGTCTCTTTTATATCTTTCCCCTCTTACCCTAAACCTATGCCCTCTAGTTCTGGACTCCTCGACCCCAGGGAAAAGACATTGTCTATTTACCCTATCCATGCCCCTCATAACCTCCATAAGGTCACCCCTCAGCCTCCGACGCTCCAGGGAAAACAGCCCCAGCCTGTTCAGCATCTCCCGATAGCTCAAATCCTCCAACCCTGGCAACATCCTTGTAAATCCTTCTCTGAACCCTTTCAAGTTTCACAACGTCTCTCCAATAGGAAGGAGACCAGAATTGCACGCAGTATTCCAACAATGGCCTAACCAATATCTTGTACAGCCTCAACACGACCTCCCAACCCCTGTACTCAATACTCTGACCAATAAAAGAAAGCATACCAAATGTCTTTTTCACTATCCTGTCTACCTGTGACTCCACTTTCAAGGAGCTATGAACCTGCACTCCAAGGTCTCTTTGTTCAGCAACAATCCCTCAGACCTTGCCTTTAAGTGTATAAGTCCTGTTAAGATTTGCTTTCCCAAAATGCAGCACCTCACATTTATCTGAATTAAACTCCATCTGCCACTTGTCAGCCCATTGGCCCATCTGGTCAAGATCCTGTTGTAATCTGAGGTATCCCTCTTCGCTGTCCACTACACTTCCAATTTTGGTGTCTTCTGCAAACATACTAACTGTACCTCTTATCTGTCAACAGTTCCTGGCTCTGAGGTGGCCAGTTTGGTACAGAGATGAAAAAGCATTTTGAGAGGCCTTTTATTTATATGTAAACAGATGAGACTTTAGGCCAAAGTGATCATGTTTTAGAAGTGACCTGTATAATGAAAGGGAAGCAGTCAGCTCTCTAGCTGAGCAGTTCAGTCCAGGCCTACTTAAGAGTTCAGCTGTGTGGAAACAGGCTACTAGAGTCTCTCCTCTTCTGTTCTTCTAACGTCAACCTGTAAGCACTTGTTTCATTATTACTGTGTTTCAGGGGTTTGCTTATTGGGTATATTCAGAACAGCCTAATTAAGCCTAGATTAGATAGACTGAGTTCTGTAGGGGTTCTTTATTCTGTTCTTTGTGTTTCATTGTGTAATTTTGTGAATAAATTTTTGTCTGTTTTAAAACCTGGTAGTCAACCTAGCTAACTTACCTCAGGTCATTTTCACTGTGCATTTACCAAGACAAATTGCAAAGTTATGGTCTGGGCTGCCTGCTTAAGAATGTTTTGAGTGGTCTGACCTAGTCCATACCAAAACCTAAAAATGGCAACAAATAGCAGGTTTCATAATATTTTCAAATACTTTCAAAATGAAATATGAATGTGTTTTTTTCACAAGAATGACTCATAAAGATGCTCTAACTGTTCTCCTTTGCTTTGCAATTGAATGAATTGAGTCTGGTAGCTTTGATCCTCCCCATTGTTACAAACAGATTAGGGAAAAAGACCTCAATATTGTGGACAATAGCCACCAAACAGTACCGAAAGCTTTGCAGCATGCTCTGCAGGGAATCTGTGCAAACTGGACAACAGTTTGTGTCTCAGATTAAAGTAGCCTTCTTAAGGCATGCAGAGCCTAAAACAGGAAGTGTAAGTTAAAACATGAATTCAGTCTAAAATCCCAGACAGAAAGTGAAATAAAGAGTAGGAAAGAAAGGTGGCATTGAGAGAGAGAAAGAAAAGTAGAATTAAGAGATAGAAGAGACAAACCATTGCAATAGTTATGTTAGAACTCTAACAATAAATACCATCTGAAGTCATGATTTGACTTTCGGTATAAGCAGTTTTCAATGCCTGAGAGAACATTTGATCACCAGTCCTTATGTCAGTTCCTAATTTAATCCGTGTTTTTTGGAATAGAATTGTGATGTTTCCTTTTATGTGCAGAGCTCTCTATGATCCAATTTTTTATGTTTGCCTTGAGAAACTCCATGCATACTAAATCAGCCTTCTAAGGGAGCAACTGAGAGTTGAGCAAGGGCTAATGTATAAACATTGAAGAACAGTGTGTACAGGAAGGGCCCAGCATTCATCTCCTAAAATGTTGAGGAAGTATCAAGGTTTCCCCACTGTTTGCATTGTCATTTTAAATTAACAGGCTTGCTGATGCCATTTCATTGTAGTCAGTAACTATTGTAAATCTAACCTATACCCACCTTCTACAAACAAGTTAAGAAATTATCATAATCAAAATGACATTTACTTTCATAATCTGGTCAGGATAGGGAAATCGCTGGATAATTAATTTGTATAACAGCCATCATTATGGCTTGTGCATTCATACTAATTTAATTCAGTGCATATTGAATATTCTTAATGTTGTTTAAACATGTTTGTTGGCAAGTGAATATTCATCTAGGCTTTTAACTTTGGAGTAATAAGTATTTTGTACTCGTTGTTCTTCAAAACCTTCTTTCATATTCCCTTGTGGAGGGAGAGTGTGTTAACCATTACATAGTCTGTTATTCGGTCATTTGCAAATTGTAGCCAGCCTTCGCAGACTGTAACTCTGGTCTATTCACTTGTGTAGATTTAGTGATATTGTGACAATGGAGACTTGATTGCAGTGTGTTTGTGTGATAAAGTCACACTGTTGCTGCCACTCACATGTTTGCTAGTCTCAGGACTCCATCAGCAGTCAGAAAGACCCAGTTCATATGAGACCAGTGGATCAAGAACGAGATTCCAGTAACCAATAGGAAAACAGCTTCAAGCTAATGCTTTGATCTGGAATAGGAACAGATCTGTATTTAGTTTTGAGCTTGTAGCTAATTCTTTGGGTGAAATCTTACAGCGGTTTGGGTGACATGTTTAATGGTGTGATTTTTGACAAAATTTGTTTTATTTATTCATGAGAGAAGGGTGTCGCTGGCTAGGCCAGCATTTATTGACCCTCTCATGTTGCTCAGAGAGCCGTTTAGAGTCAATCACATTGCTGTGGCTCTGGAGCCACATGTAGGCCAGACCAAGTAAGGGTGGCAGTTTTCTTCCATAAAGGATATTAGTGAACCAGATGGGTTTTTCTGGCAATCGGCAATTGATTCATGGTCATCATTGGTGTCCTAATTCCAGATTTTTATTGAATTCAAATTCCACCATCTGCCATGGCAGAACCATGTGGGCAGCACGGTGGCACAGTGGTTAGCACTGCTGCCTCACAGCGCCAGAGACCCGGGTTCAATTCCCGCCTCAGGCGACTGTCTGTGTGGAGTTTGCACATTCTCCCTGTGTCTGCGTGGGTTTCCTCCGGGTGCTCCGGTTTCCTCCCACAGTCCAAAGATGTGCAGGTCAGGTGAATTGGCCATGCTAAATTGCCCGTAGTGTTAGGTAAGGGGTAGATGTAGGGGTATGGGTGGGTTGCGCTTCGGCGGGTCGGTGTGGACTTGTTGGGCCGAAGGGCCTGTTTCCACACTGTAAGTAATCTAAGTAATCTAATCTAATCTAATCTAACCCAGATCGTCAGAACCTGGCTGTCTGGATTAACTGTTCGGCGATGATACTAGCCAGCCATCACCATCTCATATGAAGAATCAGATGGGAAGTCAATTTCACGATCACCTTGCTGCACCTTTTATGCTTTTGCCGAGTGACATGACAAATGCGAGTTACCTATTAATGAGATTATAATGGGGTAAACATCTTAATAATGGGACAACTCACCTCATTAATATCCAGCTTAATCGGTATGTGAAACATGGAGAAATCTCAATACGGCAAACACCTGGTGACTTCAGCTCACTGCTGCCTCTGAAGGACCTCAATGTTGGACACTGGGCACCCATGTTTCAGGGCATTGGATTACAGTTTTGTTGGGCACTTCATGTGCTTCAAACAGAAGAATTGAAAAAGAAAAGAAAGCTAGTGCCAAGTTCTGACAGCAAAGTAGTGAAATGCAGATAGAGCTTAACACTAACACAGTTGGAGAATGATTTATTGGAGACCAATAACAGACAGCTGGAGGGTTCGAAAGAGGAAAGCTGCAGTGCAAGAAGCCAAGCAAAGTGGGCACAGCAGGAAGCTGTAAAATACCAACAAACAGGCAGGAAGGGTGATTTGAACTGTAAACATAAGCTGCAGCTTCATGACAGAGAGTTTGAGGGGACTTGCCAGGCCAAAGACTGACCACAATCTGCAGCTTTAGATCTGAAGAAAATGGTTCCATTGCAAAAATGTCCTTTGTTCATTTTTTAAAAAACTCCTGTTTTTGCAGTAGCAGGAAGAGTGGTGAGAATGAGGACCAAGGGGCTGCCAGAAAGGTAAACTCCTCCTCAAGTCCCACAGTCGCTGCTTCCTGGAGTTTTATTCTTTTCTAAGGACTTGAGGGCCTTGGTCAGCTCATCCAGAGACGAACCTTCCAGCCTCTCCCATGTGCTGTCATATCGGACTTTTGATCAGAAGAAAAGCCACATCTTTCTGTCACCCATGTGGTACCACGAGAAGTTTTTTTTATATAAAAGCAAAACCAGAGTTGTCACTGTTTATATGCTGTGACTAGCAGACCCACACAGGTTTCTTGTAAGTGTTAAAATGAAAGTATATAGTATTTATGCATTAGCGAGTTTGGAGAAGATTTGTAGCTCAGGTTGAGGTTCTGGATGTACATTTGCTCGCTGAGCTGAAAGGTTCATTTTCGGACGTTTCATCACCATACTAGGTAACATCATTTGTGAGCCTCTGGTGACTCACTGATTTATGCATTTAACACTCAGTATGTAAAAATGATTTAGAAAAACACTCCAACCCTCACTCAGTTATGCTTTCAAGAGGTTCACATACAGCACATGCGGATGTAAGTTACAAAGTGGTAGGGCAAGTTAGGTTGTTTGTGAGCCAGAAAAGAGAGTCAGTCACATACTGATCCAGTAGTCTGATGACGTGGATGGTTACAGGCAGCACTTAAAAATCTTTCTTGATTCTATATCAGGATGATTTAAAATGTTGACCGATTAATCTCTTGTCCTTTGCTGACCCCACCACCAAGAATATCTTTCCCTCCCCTCTCCATCTTCCGACATCTTTGTCACTCATTGGTTCATGCCACTTTCCCCACCAACCCCCACAAACCCCACCCCCAGCACCTTCCCCTGCAACCGGAAAAGATGCAAAACCTGCAGGACACCACGCCCCTTATCTCCATCCAGGGCCAAAATAGTCCTTCCAGGTGAGACCTGCCTCTCCTCCAACCTAATTTACTGTATCCAGTGCTCCCGACTTGGCCTTCGCTACATCGGGGAGACCAAATGTAAACTCGGTACATTTCACTGAGCGCCTCAGCCAGGCTGACTTGACCTACCAGTTACTGCCCATTTTAGTTATTCTTCCCACTCCCTTTCTGACATGACAATCCTTAGCCTCCTCCATTGCCACAGTGAATTGAACCGCAAATTGGAGGAACAACACCTCATCTTCCACCTGGGCAGCTTACAGCCCAGAGGACTCAACATTGAGTTCTTCAATTTCAAATATCGCTCTCCCCCCCCCCCCCCCCCCCAACCATTCCTCTGATCGAGCCTTCCTTCCAATTACCACCCGGATTCATTCCTCCTGTCGACCAACCAGATTGTACCCTCTATCTGGTGTTCGCCTCTCCCAACCTCACCACCTCCTGCAAACCTGCCCCCTCCCTTTATCTGCAGCTTCCTTTCCACCCACCCACAGCCTTGAAGAAGGGTTATACTCAACGTTAACTTCTCCATCTCTCTATGCTGCCGGGTTTGCTGATTTCTTCCAGTCTCCTCCTTGTCTACCTTGGTTTCCAGCAAGTGCAGTATTTTGGCTCTGAATTCGGCAGTTGTTTGATTTACACTGAAGATGCTGCCTATATGTCAGAATACAGGCAGGGAATACAATTACAGAATGGCTGGAAACAAGGGAATGAGATCATGAGTCTTCTTGCTGTTCTTCTCATGGTCCCCCTGACCCTGGAAAAGCAGTCCCTTCAAATACAAATTGTTTTCTTGCTGTCACATGACCTCTCTCCACAAACTGGCTGTTTACCAAATATAGTCACCGTTACCTGGAAACCCAGTTATTGCAGGGCTGTTGTCTAAAGGGTTTTGGATTACATGGCCAGTGAAATCCCCTTCTCAGCCAGGCTCAATTGTCCAAAGTGCATTTCATGGCTTGGTCTGTATCCACCTGAATAAACAGATTATCTCTGGATGATTGTGAATAGTTCAGGGAATGGCCAATTTGTACTCATTTAAACTGATTGCTGTCAGCATACTTTCAGCCAGTCTGGTTCCTTTCTGATGGCTCTGTAATTTATAAAGTGAAGTTATATAAACATTATGGCTGTCTTAAGAGCTGCTGTTTAAGTTTCCTATGATGCTGTTGTCAGTCCTTTCAGATTTATCCCAGGGTTTCAACCCAGTAGTCAATAGTCATTTCTGAAATAATAACTGGTTCCATAACTTAACCTGAGGTGTTAAATTCAATAATAAAAGCCAATTGTTAATCATGTCAGAATTGTTAATGATTGAAACAGTCATTGATATATAGAGGCATTATGTTTATAAAAGAATGATATTATATTGTTCTCTTATTTGAAAAATGTTTGAAGCTGTATCATCAGCTCATCAGGATGCCACAGTACTCACTGCACTGCACGCTGTACTAAACAAAAAAAGTATAATTCTTGAAGTAGTGAGATCTGAGAATGTTTGCTGTCAGCTGCAATATCTCTGTCAAACAGTGTGATTATTTCAAACTTCTAAGAATCATGAGACAGAGCAGGGTTGGGTGGAGGGAGAAAGAAAGTGAAACTGGAATTGAAGCTAAAGTTGAGACTTGAATCTATTGAATGGTGGAGAATGTGAGACAGTACCTCGGTTGTACTTTCCTTTACCATCTGCTATTGGGCAGAAGATACAAACGTTTGAGAACACATATCAACAGATTTAAGAACAGCTTCTTCCTTGCTGTTACCAGACTTACGAATATATCTCTCATATTAGAGTTGATCTTTCTCTGCACCTTCTCTGTAACTAAAAATCACACAACACCAGGTTATAGTCTGACAAGTTTATTTGGAAACACTAGCTTTTGAAGTGCTGCTCCTTCATCAGATGGTTGTGAAGAAGGGCCATAAGACACAGAATTTATAGCAAAAGATGACAATGATACAAGACACATTGAACAAACCTAGATTGTTAATTCTTTCATCTTTTAGAATGAATTTGCTGGTTTTTGTTCTTTAATATGTAAATCGCAGAACAACTATTAAGTAACCTTCTCAAGATCAACATTTCGTGGCGAGTTGGTGTTCGTGTATACGGATCGTTAACTGTCTTCCTGTTTGTCCGATGTAGTGTTGGGTTGGACCCAAAGGACTAGCCACACTACCATATATCAGGAGCACTTCTGAACTGACAGCCAGACTACTGCGACCACTAGGACTCATAACAGCACATAAACCAACAGCCACTCTCAGACAACAACTCACCAGAATAAAGGACCCGACACCCAACATGAGCAAAACTAATGTAGTGTACAATATCCCATGCAAGGACTGCACAAAACACTACATCGGACAAACAGGAAGACAGTTAACGATCCGTATACACGAACACCAACTCGCCACGAAATGACATGACCAGCTATCCTTAGTAGCCACACACACAGACAACAAGCAACATGAATTCGACTGGGACAACACTACCATTATAGGGCAAGCCAAACAGAGAACAGCTAGGGAATTCCTAGAGGCATGGCACTCATCCACAGACTCTATCAACAAACACATCGACCTGGACCCAATATACTGGTCACTACAGCGGACAGCTTGAACTGACAACCGGAAGCGGCAGAGACAGGCCACTATAAGTGCCGGAAGAAACAGCACAGAAGCGCTTCACAGGAGGCTCCCAAGCACTGAGGATGTCACTTAGACAGGGGACGAAACGTTTGCAAGACAAATTCCCAGCTCGGTGAACAGAATCACAACAACGAGCACCCGAGCTACAAATCTTCTCCCAAACTTTGTAATACTATATTGCATTCTGCTCTATTACCTGATGTACTTTACTTATGTAAGGTATGATTTGTCCGGTTAGCATGCAAAGCAATATTTTTCACCGTACCTCTGGACATGTGACAATAATAAATCAAATCCAATCAAAACCATATGATCTACTCTTGCTCTGTGTCCATGAGAGGAGAAGCTTATTGTAGTAAAGAGAGTAGGTAACTGAGAAGGTGCCTCAATGTGGAGGCACACAACTTTTTTAAAGCAACAAGAGTTATTCAGCTCCTCAAGCCCGTTCTGCTGTTCAAGGAGCTCATTTGGTGGCTGAGCTCCATATACCTGTCTTTGGCCCATACACCCTTACTACCTTGGCTAACAACAATTTATCTATCTTCTATTTAAAATTAACAACAGATCCTGTATTCACTGGTGGAATAGAGTTCTAAAGTTTTACTACCTTCTACCTGTAGATCTGCTTCATCAAATCACTCCTGGACAGTCTGGCCCTAAATTGAGGTAAAAACAATGACTGCAGATGCTGGAAAGCAAATACTGGATTAGTGGTGCTGGAAGAGCACAGCAGTTCAGGCAGCATCCAACGACCCTAAATTGAGTCTATGCCCCCTAGTTCTAGACCCTCCAACCAGTAGAAATAGTTTATCTTTATGTACGTGTCTTTTCCTGTTAATAACCTGAAGATTTCAGTCAGATAGTCTCTTAACTACCTAAATTCAAGAGAAAATAGGTTTAATTTGCATAATTTCACCTTGTAACTTAACTCCCAAGGTTCAGATGTCATTCTTGTAAATCTATATAATACTCCCTCCAAGGCTTATGTATAAGGCGAGGGTCCAAGTGCTGGAAAATGGGGTTGGAATAGTAATAGAGTCACAGAATCATACAGCATAGAAACAGATCCTTTGGTTCGACCATAATCCCAAACTAAACTAGTCCCACCTACCTGCGCTGGTGTATATGCATCCAAACATTTATTATTCATGAACTTCTTCAAATGGCTTTTAAATAGTCATGGAGATGTACAGTTGTAACTGAACTCCTATCCACCCCTTCCTCACGAACCTCTCTGTGTAAATAACAATAGCTCCTCATCTTTTTTTTAAATCATTCTCCTTTTGTCTTATTAAGCTCCCTCATCTTGAAATTGCCCACCAGCTATTCACCTTATCTATGACCCTCATGATTTTATAAACCTCTTTCAGGTCACCTCTCAATCTCTTACATAGCAGTGAAAAGCCTATCCAGCCTCTCCTTATAACTCAAACCTTCCATTCCTGGCAACATCTTGGTAAATCTCTTCTGAACCCTCTCCAGCTTAATAATATCCTTCCTATAACAGGGAGACCAGAACTGGACACAGTATTCCAGAAGAGGCCTCATCAACATAATGTCCCAACATCAGAGGCCTGAGTAATGAAGTTTTATAGTTCTGAGGAAGGGTCCCTTGACCAGAAACGTTAACTGATTTCTGTCCACAGGTGCTGCAAGACCTGTTCAGCTTTCCTGGCAATTTCTGCTTTTGTTTCTAATTTACAGCATCCACAGTTCTTTCGGTTTTTATTAAGTTATATAGGTGTTTTTGACCAAAGGGCTTTTCTTCTGTGCTGTGCACCTCTATGAGGTATAACGCAAGAAACTGCTTTCTGGCACGTCAGGATTATCTCTCGACTGGGTTCACGAGAGAACGCCTTCTCACGTTTTACAGTGGAGCGGATCTGTGTTGTGTGGTTGGTTTTGTATTCGATGTCATGACAGCATAATGAATCATTATGATAGACTCTGTAGCTTTGAGGAATGCTGGTGCTGTCTGCCCATCCCTAAGGCTTGCATGGACATGTCTGGGATGTGAACATTAGTATCCTGTGCTGATAGAAAGCAAATCGGATTAAGTTTCCGTTACCCACCAGTTGCACTGGGATGTGCCAGGCTCATTTGACCAGTTGCTTTGGCGGTTATTACTGAAACGATATTTTTGCGACAAAAAAAAACAATGAATAGCCAGACAATAAAATGAGCTCATCGGTCCCTTTTTAATATTCCATCTGACGTGGAAAATGAATCACTGAATGAAAGGCACCTTCTCCCATTCTCATTCCCTCTACACTTTCCGGCTTGAAGCAATTCTCTTATGTACTGTTACTGTAGTTGGTAAAAGAGCAGAAAGACGCAGGGGAGTGTTTGCACAGTTCATTCAAAGTGATTATATTTTTTCAAAAAAATATTCGCCTAGAAGATAGATGCGTTACTCTGAGACTGTTCCACTGCAGCTTGGGAAACTCTTGCATGCTGAAAAAGGAATTGGAAGATTCGTACACGAGAGGATTTTTCATTCCTGCCTCTGAACTGAAGATTTTTTAAAAATCCCATATTTAGCTTTAGCAGGCGGCAAGGAGATGAAGTGGCTCCTCAGAGCTGCTTGCGGCACGGTTCCAGGTTCCAAGTCCCAAGCATTTTTTTTGTGAAGACTGCTTGACTTTAACTGGCTGATACCCAAGTGTGATGCAGCCTCAGCGGGCGTGGCTGAACCTGGTTATTTATCTGCTGCCAACGTAGCAGTCTAGTTTGTGTCTCTGCTGCTTTCAATCTTGTTCATGCTTAACGACATCATGAACGCTCGTTATCTTTAGGGCGTAGAGCCTGGATGATATTTTTTTCTCCCATCCCAGCAAGGAGCTGCTGGGTTTGAGTTACGGATGGTGCTACATTTTACCGAGTTCTGAGCATCTGCTGCACACACAAAATTTCGGATACTGTGTTTGGCTTCTTTTTTGAATTTAATTCAAAATGAGTTTTAGGTAAGTTTTAACTTTGTCAGTTCCTTCGTGCTCTGGGTGTAATTTGCAGAAGTAAAGTGATCTGATTTAAAATTAAGGTGTACAAGCTAAGGACGAAGAACAATGCATTGTGTGACTTCCTGCAGTAAAAGACGACGTTTGTAGTGGTTGAACCTTTTTTATTTCAGGAAGTATGCTTGGAATCTGCACGTGTTAACACTTTTGTTTGCTCCTTAATTGGGGGTTTCTCAATTTTCAACGCTTTGGGTGGAGCTCTCAGTGGTTAGGTTAGATTAGATGAACTTTGTACCACCCACAGCCTCCATAACACACATTTACGTATGGACGTAAGAGAAGTAAAATTCATTGTCCCTTCCCTCTGGGATTCAAAGATCAACATTGACGGGGGACGGTCCTGTCTACTGTTTTTGCATCCCTAGTTTCCATTGCCGCTGTTCACTGGTTTTGCTGAGGGAGAGTGAGACTAGGAGCAGCTGGTAAACAGTCCCCTGTAGGGATCAGTATAGAGTCCTATTCGGTGCTTGTCAATGGGAAAATTGGTTCTTACTGAACTACATAGTGGGTAGGCCCTGACTGAGGCCAAATTTAGTGATGGTTGGAGGTTGGCAAGGCCCACTATAATTTTCTCCTGTCCCTTCAGAGCTAGGGTATCAAAGTGTCACTGTTTTGCCACAGGCCATTTGCCCACCAAAACTAAGGAGATAAGGTTCTGCCTATCATTCAAGTAAGCTGTTGAACCAAACTTTTATGTTTTGCCTGTTCTACTGATGAAGTAGATAATGAGACCAGGATGGATATTTTGTTTATTGGCCCATAATTCTTCCACAAACCAGGGTCACTAAAGCCAGACTAACTAGTTATTTTCTTTTGTGGGACAGTATGGGCAATTTTAAAAATGATTCTTCATTGATCTTAGATTATTCTGAAATGTATAATTTGTTATGCAAGTGTAATTTCATTCTTTATTAATTCATTAGAGTAAGAAGGTCATTGCCAGTTATAGTTCCGCACATTATCTGGGATAATGCTGAGGACTGGATTATATTGGTCTCCTCAAACTTTGCTGAATATTTTTTAGGCATTGGAGAGGAATTTTCCAGAGTTTTCCAATTAGGTGGTAATTTCTGTTTCTTCCATGAGATTGCTTTTATCATCAGGGTAACTGATAGACATGGTGGCTCAGTGATTAACACTGCTGCCTCACAAACCAGGGACCCCGGGTTCAATTACAGCCTCAGGCAACTGTCTGTGTGGAGTTCGCTCATTCTCCACTTTCCTCTGGGTGCTCCAGTTTTCCCCCACAATCCAGAGATATATGCAGGTTAGGTGAATTGGCCATTCTAAATTGCCCATAGTGTTCAGGGATGTGTGGATTAGGTGCATTAGTCAGGAGTAAATGTAGAGTAATAGGGTAGGTGAATGGGTCTGGGTTGGTAACTCTTAGGAGGGTACTGTGGACTTGTTGGGTCAAAGAGCCTGTTTCTACACAGAAGGGATTCTATGACATGTTTGTATCTAACGTATTTAATAGGTATATGATGGGGCTTATTCTGTCTTTTTTTTTTCAATTTATATATTATTAATTAATGTTAAGAATCCTTTCAACTTTAAAAATGTGTATGTTGCTAATTTTGTGCAGTATTCTCATGCATTATTTCTGGAGCCAAAACAAAGATCAAATAAGAGTGATTACTGGCTGTAGTACTGCTAATGTTAGTGTCTCTTCCCACTACACCGGAATGGGATGTGAATTTAGATAGTTTTACTGGGAAGAAATTTAACAGGCTGATGTGTTTAACTATATCCATGAATATAAATGACCCCACCTGCCAATGGCCATGGAAATGTGGACCTTTTAACAACTTGGCTACACAAGTCAGCTTTTTGAAGAGGCATCTTCGAACTCATTATACACTTCAAATATCAGAGTCATAGAATCATACAGCAGGGAAACAGACCCTTCAGGCCAACCCGACATCCCAAACGAAACTAGTCCCACCTGCCCGAGTGGGCCCATATCCCTCCAAAACTCTCTTAATTCAAGTACTTTGTCCAAATGTCTTTGAAATGTTGTAACTGTACCCACAACCACCATTTCCTCTAGAAATTCATTCCACACACGAACCACTCTGTGTAACAAAAAGAAAATTGCCCCAAGTTTTTTAATCTGTCTCTTCTCCTCTGCTTAAAAATATGCTCCCTAATCTGGAAATTGTCCACGCTAATGAACAGATACCTTATCTATACCCTTCATGATTTTATAATCCTCTATAAGGTGGCACAGTGGCTCAGTGTTTAGCACCGCTGCCTCATGGCACCAGGAACCTGTGTTGGTTTGCACATTCTCCCCATGTCTGCATGGGTTTCCTCAGGGTATTCCAGTTTCCTCCTGCAATCCAAAGTTTGTGGGTTAGGTGAATTGGCCATGCTAAATTGCCCATAGTGTTCAGGGATGTGGAGGTTAGGTGCATTAGTCAGGGGTAGATGGAGGATAATAAGGTAGGGGAATGGGTCTGGGGTGGGTTACTCTTGGGTCGGTGTGGACTTGGTGGGCCAACGGGCCTGTTTCCATACTGTAGGGATTATATGAACGCCTTGACCTCCTATGCTGCAGTGAAAAAAGAAGTCCCAGCTTCTACTTATTAATTCAAACTTTCCATTCCTGACAACATCCTTGTAAATCTTTTATAATCTCTCTCCGGCTTAATAATACCTCACCTGTAGCAGGGTGACCAGAATTGGACACCATACTCCAGAAGAGGCCTTGCCAACATCCTGTACAACCTCAAACTGGCTTCCTAACTCCTGTGCTGAAAGGTCTGAGCAATGAAGGCAAGTGTGTTAAATGCCTTCTTAAATACCCTGTCTACATGTAAAGCAAACTTCAAAGAATTATGTACCCAAACTCCTTGGTCTCTTTCCTACAACACTACCCAGGGCCCTACCATTGATTTGTATAGTCCTGCCCTTGTTTGTTTTACCAAAATGCGATACCTCTCAGATATCTAGATTAAACTTCATCTGCCACTCCTCAACCCATTGGTCCAGCTGATTAAGATATTTTTGTAAGCTTGGATAACATTCTTCAGTTTCTCTCGAGGTTAGGGTAAGGTTGCACCCTAACATTCTCAATGGTCAATGTTAGTCAATAGAGGCATATCCGTCTTTAAATATTAATGCTGCACCACAAACAAATTGTTGGAGAGCTCAGTAAGCCAGCAGAGTTCTCCCCCACACCAAAAATAAAAATCGTGACTGTGAAAATGTTTTTGAGACCCATATTTTTCAGTAGGGATAAAACAGAAGGTGGTACTTCTTCAGGGAAAACCAGGAAATCTTGGAGTCTGTCACCCTTGAGGTCTGTTTATCCTTTGATTTGGGAAATTGTGAGGCAATAGGAATCTAAAGTGAAACAGAGTCACCACAAGCATTATTAAAGAGAATGACATGAAAGAAAAGAGATTTAAAAAAAAGTTGAGGGGGCTTGATTGGTCTAATGACAGAAATGTGTTGAATAAGCAAAGCTTGTGTAAAATTTGTAGACCACTGACTTTAGATGGTAATCCTTGTTGCCATTGAATTTTAACTGGTAGTTTGTTCAGATTACAGTGTGCCTTTTGTGTCTGTCTTCCCCTAATCCACATAAAAGGCTTCGCTAAAGCCAGGGTATTGATTATTTTGTTAAAAATTTGTTGATGCTCCAGTAAATTTCTCTGCTGTGTTTGGATACTGCTAAGCCATATTTTGGCTATTGTGTTGGAAGCTGAAACCGGGAATTTTTCCAAATTATTGGACCATCCTGAGTAAAAGCCTACACTTGTCACTCCAGGGAAGTGGCTGTGGAGTAGAGTAGGCAGCGCAACCCCTGGAGGCAGAACAGAGATGGGTGATCTCCAAGGTGAGAAGGCCCTTTTCCGGTCTCTAGGACCTCATCTTGGTTGTTTTACTAACTGTTCAGACCATCCACAATCCTCTTAGCACACATTCCCTCCTTGTCAGCCATTCTCCAACCACTCCTAATAGCCTTTCACAGACTACATCTCGACTTGGTAACCACTCGCCAGTAGTCACCATGGTTGGACATCTGGAGCTATGTGGAGCTAGAAAAGAAAATGAGCAACACAGCCTGTTCTCTCATACACAGTAATGGTTTTACAACCAGCTCCCATTTAGAACAAAGAAAATTTACAGCCCAGGAGAGCCTTCGGCCTTCCAAGCCTGAGCCAATCCAAATGTACTGTCTAAACCTGTTCCTGAGCATCAGTATCCCTCTACTCCCCACCTACTCATGCATTTATCCAGACACATCTTCAATGAATCTACCATGTCTGCCTGTACCACTCTGCTGGCAATGCATTCCAAATGCCCACCACTGTCTGTGTGAAGTATTTGCCGCGTGTATCCCCCTTAAATTTTCCACACCTCACCTTGAAAGCGTGACCTCTAGTTATTGAATCCTTCACCCTGGGAAAAAGTTTGTTTCTATCCACCATGTCTATACCCTTCATGATTTTATAAATCTCAATCAGGTCCCCCTTCAATCTCCTTTTTTCTAATAAAAATAAACTTAACCTACTCAACCTTTCTTCATAGCTAGCACCTTCCATCCTCGCAAACCATCTCTGCACCCTCTCCAAAGTATCCACGTCCTTTTGGCAATGTGGCGACCAGAACTGTACACCATATTCTAAATGCGGCCGAACCAATGTCTTGTACAAGGTTAAAATGACTTGCCAGCTCTTATACTCAATGAAGGCAAGCATACTATATGCCTTCTTGACCACTCTATCCACCTGTGCAGCAACCTTCAGGGTACAAGAGACATGCACTCCCAGATCTCTCTGCCCATCAACTTTTCCCAAGGCTCTTTCATTCATTGTATAATTCGCTCTAGAATTAGACTTGCCTAAATGCATCACCTCACATTTGTCTGGATTGAAATCCATCTGCCACTTTTCCACCCAACTCTCCAGTCTAACTATATCCTCCTGTATTCTCTGACAGTCCCTTTATGCTTTCTGCTACTCCACAAATCTTTGTGTCATCTGCAAACTTGCTGATCATACCAACAGCACCCTCCTCTAGATCATTTATGTACATTACAAACAGCAGTGGCCCCAACACTGACCCCTGTGGAACACCACTGGTCACCTTTCTCCATTTCGAGAAACTCCCTTCAACTACTACTCTCTGTCTCCTGTTGCTCAACCAGTTCTTTATCCACCTAGCTAGAACACCCTGCACACCATATGACTTCACTTTCTCCATTAGTCTACCGTGGGGAACCTTGTCAAACCCCATTACTAAAGTCCATGTAAATGGTATCACAGCCCTTCCTTCATCTATCAAACTTGGTCACTTCCTTGAAGAACTCTATTAAGTTGGTAAAGTTCGATCTCCCCCGCACAAAACCATGTTGCCTATCACTGCTAAGCCCATTCTTTTCTAAATATAAATAGATCCTATTCCTCAGTACCCTCTCCAGCAACTTTCCCACCACCGATGTCAGGCTCACTGATCTGTAGTTAGCCAGAATGTCACTACTGCCCTTCTTGTACAGGGGAACAACATGAGCAACCCTCCAGTCCTCCGGCACTTCACCTGTATTTGTAGCATCTATTCAAACCTTTTTGTTCACAAGTGGTTAATCCTGCTCGAAAACAAACCAGCTTCTACTCAGATACCCAGACGAGATAATTGTTTATTAGAATCCCCTTAAATTAGGCAAAAGTGAGGACTGCAGATGCTGGAAACCAGAGTCTAGATTAGAGTGGTGCTGGAAAAGCACAGCAGGTCAGGCAGCATCCGAGGAGCTGGAAAATCAACGTTTTGGGCAAAAGCCCTTCATCAGCCCTTCCTGTTGATGTCATATACATGGACTTTAGTAATGGGGTTGATCAGGTTCTCCATGGTAGACTAATGGAGAAAGTGAAGTCATATGGTGTGCAGGGTGTTCTAGCTAGGTGGATAAAGAACTGGTTGAGCAACAGGAGACAGAGAAAAGTAATGAAGGGAGTTTCTCGAAATGGAGAAAGATGACCAGCACCATTCTAAGATAGACTCTCCTTTAAATTGTCTAACTGTGAATTCCAAACCCCTCTTGAGTTAATTGTAAAGAAATGCTGGCCTCCCGGCCTGCTCTCTCTCTCACTGCAGGCCACAGCTGTTGCTCCACCCCCCAGTGACCCTGCTACTGCCTCAACACTTGGCCTTCTCCAACCACTATGATTTCCAGGGAGAGGTCCTAGTGCTGGGTGGGTGTTCCTGGGGGCTATGGCTGGAGTTATGCCCACCTCCTCCATTCGTCTCTTCAAACACCCCTTTTTTGCACCCCACCTCTCCCAACAACCCCTGTGACTCCTCAGTGCTGTCAATGTTGAAGAAGGAATCATCCACCTTCGGGTTCAGGTTCTTGAATGGCTGCCAGTGTGCATGCACGAATGGACCAGTGATGTTATCTGCCCACAATGCAGTGTCCCAGGTGTTCTTGCTGGGCTGTGTGCCCAATGTATGCCCTCAGTGATCTATGTGGGGGTGGTATTCACTATAAACAAGACCATATTGAAGTTACATGACTTGATGCTATTTGCTTTCTAACCTGTAGCAGATGGCCTGTCAATCAAAGATTAATAGAAGTGATTTTTAAACTGCATTCCTTTTTTCTGTTTTAAAAACCTGGAGATATAAACTAAACAGGATCTTTGACACTGTTATGATGGCCATATCTGTCCTTCAAAAATGTTTACCTTGATCTCATCCATTTGTGACTCCCATATGGCAGGTTGTTATCCTTCAACCTCCTCCTACTAGAAAGAACTAGATCTGTCAGAAATCCAGGTGATTTCCATCTCTCAGCCCTTTGCATCATTTATAAAGAACTGCAAAGAGTTGTTAGTTCCACAAAAACCCAAACCACATGATAGTGTTGTGAGACCAAGAGAAAGTGCAGACTTCCCTTACCCAGTACAGTAAATAGAGAACATTTAATTACAGTAACATTGACTCCTCTGTGAATAGAAATGATTTTTTTTACTGGAGACTAGACCAGGATATGAAACAAAAGGCAGAGTTTGCCAAACAAAGAAAGACACTATATAAAGACACTATTGTTATTATTTAAGGATGTTAAGAACAGTATGCTATTGATGTAGCCTCCTTCCCTAAACCCATGTTAGCATACATTTTTTAACAAATAGCTTTAGGATAGAGGAGGAGGAGGAGGAGTAAATGATCCAGCCCCTGCTTCACAATTTGATACGATCATGGCTGATCTCATCTCAGCTTCAACTCAACTTTCCTGTCAGTTCTCCATAATCATTCAACTCCATTACTAATTAACTAACTCGAAAAGCATTTCTGAAGAAATAGTAATGTAATTATAGGTTTTTTAAAATGTTTCTGAGGGATTGTAAGTACTTTTCTTGGGACAGCTTTGAAGGCAATCCATGTAATTTGCTTTACTTTTCTTCCACTTGTAGTAGTCTTAGTGTTTAAGTCTCAGAACATGCATTCCTATGCAACTATGTTAAGAGTTTGATTTATGCACTGAATCTCTCCATTGGACTTGACAAAGAAAATGCTGAGAGGCTGTTTTCCCTTTATAGACAATCTAGAACTAGGAGTTATGGATGGGAAAAATGTTCAGCAATGTTTCTAGTGGAGCCACAGGCCAGTGTTGATTCTAGGGGCAGGCAATGCTGCATAGCTGGGAGGGGCGGTCTTATCTGAGAAGTTGTCAGCTCCACTACACAGCCCAGTCCATCACACAAGCCAATCTTCCATCCATTGACTCCATCTATACTTGCTGCCTCAGGAGAGCAGCGAACATAATCAAAATCCCCTCCCGCCCTGCTTATAGTCTCTTCCAACCTCTTCCTTTGGGCAAAAGGTACAAAAGCTTAAGCACATGTACCAACGGATTCAAGAACAGCATCTTTCTCACAATCCGACTTCTGAATGGACTTCCCAATTTTGAAATTGAGATGTTGATCTTGCTCTTTGTGCACCTTCTCTGCAGCCATAACATTGTACTCCTCACCCTATTCTATTACCCGAATGCACTATGTATGGTATGATCTGCCTGTACTACACACAAAACAAAATCTTTCACTGTACCTAGGCATGTGTGACCAGAATAGATCCAATCAAATCAAAAGCTCTAGAGAATTGAGGCAAGTCAGACTTGGGCACAGATGTTTCTCCCCATTATCTCAGGGTATGGGGTTGGCCGTTTTAAGGCTGAGATGTGCATTAATTTCTTCACTTGGTTGTTAATCTTTGGCATTCTCTACTCTGAGAGTTACGTCATGAGTATATTTGAGATAACGGCAAGATTTTTTTGAGTATCAATGGAATCAGGGTTTGAATGGAAAATTAGAGTTAATACAGAATTCTGCCAATTCTTTTTTAACTGTGAAAGAGATTTTAAGGGGAACTTCAGCTGCTCTTATTCCTTTTTCTTTTCTTCTTCTATTTCCCCTGCTATTTTATAGTAAAGTCGCTGTTGTCCCAGAGCACCATAGGGCTGCTCTCTGAGAGATGACTAATGGTGGTTTAACCTGAGGGTTGCCATGCTTTAGATGAGTGGAAGAGGTTGTGAGGCGGGGCCTTCATGATAACCTAAGCCGAATATGGGAATTGAATTTGTGCTATTGGCATCACTCGGCATCAAAAATCAGCCATCCAACCAACTGAACTGACTCCTTGGTTACAAATATGGGACAAATTGTAGTCTTTATTCATTAAATATGATAATTAGAGTGGGCTTCACTGTAGCTGCACTCTGTGAGAAGCTTAGGTTCAAGTTTCAGTATTACATGCTCAAGCTAAATTCACCTTTTTTGTCCTTCCAACTTCCCTTTGTGTGCATGACCTGTTTCTTACTTGGTGTGGTCACATTTAAGATTGCCGTAGGGCCTTATACACTAGTATCTTTAAAGGACATTGAATTGTGTGTGTTCTGTTTCCCAATTTCCACTTGGCTGTGTATTCCACAGTAATCATTAGTACTGAGGTATTCCTGTATTGTGAAAGGTACGGTCTTTCAGGTGAGATGATGTTGTCAGTGTGTCGGGTTCCTCTCATTATCTCGGCTAATGATTTGCACCAAAAGAGTACTCATTTACGCACAAATTGCATTAAAGTGACTGGACACCAAAATGGAAAGATCTGTGGGCATTATAGGTGTGAAGGTGTAATATGCAAATATTTTCTAGTATTTCTTAACTGAAGGAGTTCTCCAGATGCTTTGCATGTAAAGAATGTTTTACAATTGAGATTTGCTATTTATGCTTGAGGGAAGTTTTTTTATAAAAATGACTTGCATTTATATAATGGCTTCTGTGACCTTGGAAAATCCCAAAGTGCTTTGAAGCCGCTGAAGTGCTTTTGAAGTGCAGTACGTCCAATGCAGAATTAGGTTGAGATGAGTAGAAATAGCTGAGATAATGGAAGGTTTTCCCATTATGATCATTAAGAGAAATCATATTAATGCATAGCTTAAGAATGATAGCAACAGATAAATGTGATTTGGTTTTTAAAAAAATGTTATTTCTTCACCATTATTAGTTTCTTTTGGCACAGAATGCACAACATATGCCGATAGATTGTGATAACCCTTTCAATTCTAAACTCTTTCGTTTATTATGAAGAAGAGCAAAAGTATGAATGTAAGCTGAAGGCTTGGGTTCAGTCTCTCTCATGGGAACCTGGTTGCCAATATTCTGATGATTTCCAGGGTGACATCATTTTACTGTTTCCCTGCGTGTTGATAAATGGACTAGTAAATGTCGATATGTTCTGCATCATCCAGTACCCACTTGTGTACCTGAGAGAGGCCTGTGAGCTCAGTTATTGATTCTATCGAATTCTTAAAATTAATTAATAGAATATGTTAATGTGCACTTTACTTGCTGGACCAGCATCTGTTGCTCACTCACAGTTGCTGTTGAGGTTGGTGGTGTTTTGCTTTGTTGATGGGAAGGTTGTTTGAAGCAACAGAATGTTGTTGGGCCTGGGACAGTACCCTGAGAAGCTCCTGCAGAGATGTTGTGGACCTGAGATGACTGACCCCCAAACAACCACAACCATCTTCCTATGTGCCAGGTATGACTCCAGCCAGTGGAGCATACTCCTCTAATTCCCATTGACTCTAGATTTGTGAGGCCTTCTTGATGTCACACTTAATCAAATGCAGCATTGATATCAAGTACAGTCACTTTTACTTGACATCTCAAATTCATCTCACTCTTACATCTTTAGACCAAGACTCTGATGAGTTCTGGAGCTGAGTGACCCAAACAAGTCACATAATGTACCAGTGAGCAGGTAATTGCTAAGTAAGTCCTGCCTGATGACATTTCTGATGACACCTTCCATCACTTTAGAAGATTGAGAGTACACTGATGAGACAGTAATTGGTCATGTTTGATTTTCTTTTTTCCCTGCATTTTGTGCACAGGACATATCAGGGAATCTTCCACTTTGCCAGTGTGTGGAACAGTTTGACATAGGATTGCAAGTGCTGGAGCACACGTCTTCAGTACTATTGCTGGAATTTGTCAGAATCTAGCTTTTGCAGTATCCAGTACCTCCAACCATTTCTTGATCTCACATTGAGCAAATCAAAGTGATTAAAGGTTAGCATTGTTTTGCTGTGGACATTCAGAGGAGACTAAGATGGATCGTCCACTTGCCACTTCTGGCTGAAGATTGTTGCAAATGCTTGAGCCTTGTCACTTGTACTGATGAGCTGAGCTTCCCCAGCATTTGACAATCAGGATATTTGTGAAGTTGCCTCCTCCACTGAGTTATTTAATTGTCCACCATCAAAATGGATGCGCCAGGACTGCGAAACTTAGGGTCTCTACAGATTGGCAAGTTACAGGTAGTCCTGTGTTATAGCTACAGGTTGACCTCTCATTTTTGGGTATGCCTGCTGCTGCTAGGTTGTCCTTCTGCACACTTCATTGAATCAGGATTGATGCCTACCTTTATAGTAATGGTAGAGTGGGGAACATGCCTGGCCATGTGTTTATAGACTGGAACACAAGTGCCCAGTGGATGCCCCGTCTTATTGGGATATCAATGCAGAGAGCTCTGTGGATATTGGTGTTTTTTGCAGTGTCTTGGTGCTTTCCATACCTTGAAAGAAATTCTGGTGTTTGCATATTAATCAATTGAAACCTCGATTCTAACAGATTAGCGATTTAAGAGCCATCTAAGGTGTGCTCAATTTGTTTGCTTGATCTTTTCCTTCTAAATTCTGTGACTAAGGTCCTGCTCCCTCACTAGCACCTGACAAAAGAGCAGCATTTTAAAGCTAGTGTTTTCAGATAAACCCATTGGACTCTAACCTAGTGTCATGTGATTTTTCAGCCTGTCCAATCCAGTCCAATACCAGCACCTCCACATCATGGCTTTCCATATCTGTCCATCAGGTTTCCATGTAATAATGTGACTGGAAAAACTAGCTCATCTGCTGCTATTCATCCAGGAGAGTTGTTGTTAAACAGAGTTCAGATTGATGAATTACAAGAGGTCTCGAACTTGTGCAAAGGTCGATCCTTCCATTAAAAAATGGATATAAAACTTCAGACATTCCAGGGGAAACCACCGCTGTGTTGCTGGTGGGAAAATTTGGATTGATAGCTGCTAAATTTTGGTTGAGTTCATTTGGTTTAGCGATTTGATGTTAGACTTGTGATTTATAGAATTAAATGCCTTGCTTGATTAAAAGGTAGGGGAAATTATATAACCAGGGTATTCAAAACCGCAGTTGTAACACTCAACTGTAGACTGATGGCCATATTTAGTCCATAAGCCCTGGCAGTCTGGTTCTTGAGGCCTGGACAACTACTTTCCATTTATCTTCTGGACCAGCCTCTGGAAATGAGAAAACCAGAGAATAACAACACTTTAACATTACTCCTTCAGTACAATCTCCAGAATTGTTATCATGCAGAAGGAGGCTGTTCAACCCATTGTGTCTGCATGGGCCTTGCACTGAGCAGTGTGATTTAGACTCCTTCTCCTGCCTTTCCTGATAACTCTCAACATTGCATAATTATTTAGATAGGAACAATGTCTTTCTTGAATGCCTCAATTGAAGCTGTCTCTACATCGCGTCCTGGAAGTGCCTTCCAAACCCTAAGTACTTAGAGTCAGAGAGATATACAGCATGGAAACAGACCCTTCAGTCCAACCCGTCCATGCTGACCAGATATCCCAACCCGATCTAGTCCCACCTGCCAGCACCTGGGCCATGCCCTTCCAAACCCTTCCTATTCATATACCCATCCAAATGCCTCTTAAATGTTGCAATTTTACCAGCCTCCACCAAACTCAGTTGCTTGTGCATTGACATAGGGTTATCAGCAGAAGGGCTGATGGACTGGATTTTGAGAGGTGTTTGGATCCGAGAGCAACCAGATGTTGCTGGACTCCATGGCCATCTCTAGCCGTGCCTGTTGGCCCCAGCATGATGTTTATCATTTCTGTACTGAGATTCCACTTTGTACCTAATGTCCCCCATTTGGGTGCCGAAGTTGCTTTTGGGGCAAGCAGCAGTTGATGCTTTGATGTAGTGTGATCCAGCAGTGTTCAAGGCCATGGGTTCCAATCTCTGTTTCAGCCTTGGTTTCCTTAACAATTCAACTTGGTAATGTAGACACTTAAGCCCCTGTTGAAAAGGGAAACCATCTGCCAAAACAGAAGCTTTGCCCACAGGTTCTACCTTGCCATAAAAGCTTTATTTTAATCACTCATCATCAATTTTGGCACACTCGTTTGTTTCCTTGCTCCACATCCTGCTGCTTTCATCCTTCTTTGAAAACCTATCCCTGAAAGTCACCCAGCAGGTTGATTATTGGCTCTTTACCAGACGATAAGGCCAACATATAATGCTCCAGTTTGTCAAACATGGTGCCTTCCCTATCTCTCTGCTAGGATTTTTCCTCAGGGCCTCCAATTTGGAGTCCTGCAAGTACATCCTATTGTAGTTTGCTTTGACACTTGCTGCAATTTACTTCAGCACTTAACCTGATGGGTCATCCAGTAAGACTGGATCCACCTTGTATAATCTCTCATTCCTCAGTATGTTGTCTTTATTCTCAGTGTTAACTTGATTTGTATTCTTTTCATGTTGAGTGCAGTTGTCACTCGTGTCTTTGCACGATCCAAATGGGTTGTCCACATTTTTTTTAGATTAGATTAGATTACTTACAGTGTGGAAACAGGCCCTTCGGCCCAACAAGTCCACACCGCCCCGCCGAAGCGTAACCCACCCATACCCCTACACCTACATCTACATCTACATCTACCCCTTACCTAACACTACGGGCAATTTAGCATGGCCAATTCACCTGACCTGCACATCTTTGGACTGTGGGAGGAAACCGGAGCACCCGGAGGAAACCCACGCAGACACGGGGAGAACGTGCAAACTCCACACAGTCAGTCGCCTGAGGCGGGAATTGAACCCGGGTCTCCGGCGCTGTGAGGCAGCAGTGCTAACCACTGTGCCACCGTGCCACATCCTACGTTATGTTGCTGAGGTCATTTGTTAAATAAATTACCCAGGAGACAATGTTTTCAATACCTACTTGTGAGCCAGATTACCATTACAAATGGATTTCTCAGTGAACCTGTGAATTTCAACCTGTTTTTTTGATTGTAAATTAGTGGTTTTGATTTCCAAATTGCTGGTCTACTTGACCTAATTAACATTTTCATGTTTTCATTTTGGAAGCTGCTCATTATTGTAGTTTTGTGCCGAATCCTTTGTCTTCAGTGTTACATTGGGTATGAGAATGTAATTTTGAGATTATAAACAGACCACATCTCTGCCTTTCACACCACTGTTGCTTAGGGTTAATCACACTGATTCTTCCTTGATATTCTTTCACAATCTCTTCCAAGAAATTGCCATAATCATCAATATAGCAAGGCAGTATTTATCAGGGTTAGGTCTCTGACCCTTGCTTAAAGATGGAATCATTCTGACTGACTCTCTTCCTGTGATTTTAACTTTTCATACATGGTAGGTTTCGCAGAAGAGCCATCACATACTTCCCAATTTACATTTTTTTTAAATGTAAAGAAGCACCCAAATCAGTTCAAAAATGGATAGGTGGAAGGGATGAAGATAACACTGAGGCACTTTTTAAAAAAAAATGTTGAGTTCTTAGAAATCATTTGAAAATGGAGTGCAAAACTGCAAAGTAGAAGGTGTTGTAAAACAAGTTCAAGAATGCAGGGCCATGATGGATGCACTCTTGCCTAGCTGTTTCGAAGCAGATGTATAGCGTAGCTGCATACTGACTTTAAATTGAAATATGTTTCTCCCACAGGCAAAACTGTAATGGCTATCTTTAATATTTCCCTGTTTCAAGGTTGTTGTTGTTTCAAACTGTACAGAACTTGATCAGTTATCATTACAGGCTTTCAAACGTCAATAATTGCATGAGTGTCATTTACCTAAGCAACATTAATTCCTTGAAAGTGGAGTTGCAGGTGAACAGGGTAGTGAAGAAGACATTTGGTACACTTGCCTTTATTGATCAGTGCATTGAATATAGGAATTAGGATTGCATGCTGTGGCTGTACAGGATGTTGGTTTGATTACCATTGGGATACTGCATACAATTCTGGTCTCCCTGCTATAAGAAAGTTGGTGTGAAACTTGAAAGGATTCAGACCACATTTATAGTGGATGTTGCCAGGGTTGGAGGATTTGAGGTATAGGCTGGGGCTGGTTTCCCTTCAGCGTCAGAGGCTGACCTTCTAGAGATTTATAAAACCATGAGGGGCATAGGGTGAATAGCTAAGGTCTTTTCCTCAGGGTAGGAGAGTCCACAACTAGAGGGCATAGTTTTAAGGTGAGAGGGAAAAGATTTAAGAGTCCAAAGGGGCAACTTTTTCACGCATAAGGTGCTGCATGTATGGAATGAGCTGACAGAGGAAGTGGTGGAGGCTGGAACAATTATGATATTTAAAAGGCATCTGGATGGGTATATGTATAGGAAAGGTTTAGAGGGATATGGGCCACATGCTGACAAATGGGACTAGGTTAATTTAGAATATCTGGTCAACATGAACTGAAAGATTTGTTTCCATGCCTTACATCTCTATGATTCTATTGTACCTGGATGTTGTGGTCCTAAAGTGGCAGATGAAATAAACTTTGTTAACATGCTAAAACAAGGCTGACAGTTACATAGCTGTATCAGCAAGCTTTAGTTGCCATGGTTTGTTGTGCAGGGCAGCTGTTTGACAACACTAACAAAAGCCTGGTCAATTCTTCAGTCGATAAAAGAAAATAGCAAAGACCACTTAGGATGGATTCTGTATTTAAAAATCAACCACTGAATTTATTTAGCAATTATAATGCAGTGTTTAAGTAGCTCTTTAGGATTCTTTCTTAGATTGAAATCTTGCAGATCTAAAGGGCCAACACTCTAACATGATTATAATGTTTTCTACCTGTTGCTGATATACAATTGAAACAATCATAATTGTTTAATAATGATTGCAATCTGTGCTTCTATATTGTATTTACTTGTCTTCTGCTTCCACGATCTGTTCTTAATTTCTAACCTCTGACAGACTTTGGGCTAGTTCGCAGAGTTTTGCAAAAGCTTTTGAGTTGTCTTTTTTTTAAAAAAAGTGTTAAAAAGGAGCTCAAGATGACAAATTCCCTCCACTGCAAAACTACTGTCTTTCATCTAGTGCTGTGTTCTCTCTCAGCTTCCTATCAGTTATTCTGTTAAAGGATCATGTGATTTTTTTTTTGTCTCCACTGACTACAAATCAGAGGTCTATAGCTTGTTTGTGACCCTATGTTACGTCTGTCAACTTGGCTGTGTGAAACAGTGACTTACTGTAATGGGTTAAAAATCACACAACACCAGGTTATAGTCCAGCAGGTTTAATTGGAAGCACACTAGCTTTCGGAGCGACGCTCCTTCATCAGGTGATTGTGGAGGGCTCGATCGTAACACAGAATTTATAGCAAAAATTTGCAGTGTTATGATCGAGCCCTCCACAATCACCTGATGGAGCGTCACTCCGAAAGCTAGTGTGCTTCCAATTAAACCTGTTGGACTATAACCTGGTGTTGTGTGATTTTAAACTTTGTACACCCCAGTCCAACACCGGCATCTCCGAATCATGATTACTGGAATGGTTGTGTGATGAATTGAGTCACTTTCCTCATTGGGTTTCCTCTGGTTCCTGAATTCAGTGGCATTGTTCTGCTTCTCTGCAAGAGGCTGTTTCATATGAGGAAGGAAATGTGTTTGTGATATAACTAACTGTCTTTGTACAGAAGGAAAATGTCAAAAGTGTAAGCTTTTCTTCCAAAATAAAATAGTGTTCAAAGGTCATAAGAAAAATAATGCTTAACACGTCTGAGGTCAAATGAATAGGTGAAAACAACTCTATTTGAATAATCCTTTACAGTGTAACTGTTAGGTAAGCCTTTCTCTCTTCAATCACTTTGAACTGGTACAGCAATCTAATCACTAAAGTGTGATAAATCTGGAGACATTGATAAGGAAATTTAAAGGAATATAAATTTCAAGCAGCATCCTAGCTTTAATGATCTCTGTAGAGGTTCACTGCATACAGTATGAACTGCTTTATAATTGGGCATGACCTGTTAACATAGATGCAATCTTTGTATATTCAGGATACCTTTTTTTTGCCAGTGTCGGGCAGTTTTAAAATGTCTCACAGGATTTTCAGATAATAGAATGGTGTTTTCCTGTTTGTACGACTGACCGTGTTCTTGCATAGTGCACTTAGGTTGCAATATCAGATTTTCTGTTCCTATTTGTTTTCTATGTGTAAATTGTCTGCTGTATTTGCCTTCATAATAGCAGTTCTGTGCTTTAAAACAAATTAGTTGTGAGGCACTTTGCAATGACCGATTGTTGCCAGGGTTGGAGGGTTTGAGCTATGGGGAGAGATTGAATAGGCTAGGGCTGTTTTCCCTGGTGCGTCGGAGGCGGAGGGGTGAGCTTATAGAGGTTTGTAAAATCATGAGGGGCCTGGATCGGATAAATAGACAAGGTCTTCTCCCCAAGGTGGGGGAGTTCACAACTAGAGGGCACAGGTTTAGGGTGAGAGGGGAAAGATATAAAAGAGACCTAAGGGGGAACTTTTTCACGCAGAGGGTGGTACATGTATGGAATAAGCTGCCAGAGGAATTGGTGGAGGCTGGTACAATTGCAACATTTAAAAGGCATTTGGATGGGTATATGAATAGGAAGGGTTTGGAGGGATATGGGCCAGGTGGGCGTGGATGAGTTGGACTGAAGGGTCTGTTTCCATGCTGTACATCTCTATGACTTGAAGGACAGAACAAGCTGTAAATGTACATTCTCTTGCTTTTAGCAATATCTTACTGTATTGAATCTGCTTTACACCTGCCTGTGCCTGATGTGCAGTGGGAGTTCCTAATTGCTGTATGGTAAACCATATACCTGTTCACTCATAATAGAAACAACTAAGATGGGTTTGTTCAATATATCACTTCAGCTGGATGTAAACTTTTGCTATAAATTCTGAATTATGGTCCTGCTTCACAACCACTAAGCAGTGCTTCGAAAGCTAGTGCCTCCAAATAAACTTGTTGGACTATAACCTGGTGTCGTGTGATTTTTCTGATGAAGGGCTTATGCCTGATACATCGATTCTTCTGCTGCTCAGATGCTGCTTGACCTGCTGTGCTTTTCCAGCCCCACGCTCTTGACGTTGTGTGATTTTTTTTTAAACTAAGATAGCTAAGTATATGAGAACAGCTAAAGCATTTTGCATTGTGTGAAAGTATGCCCAAGGTATAACATCCTATGCCTTAACTAGTTTTGCTTTAAGGTTTTGTTTCTATCTGCCTAAATCCAGGTGGAACTATTGTTTACAAATGAACAGCTTTATCATGAAGTGTTCATGGATCTGATGACTAATTACTTAGATTCTACTGTAATTTGTTAAAACAGAAGTAAAAAGTTTATTTCTGATGTTTCCCTGTATACAATACTTGAATTCATTCACAGGATGAGGGTGTTGCCAGCATTTATTATTCATCCCTATTTGCTCAGAGGGCAGTTGAAAGTCACGTTGCTGTGGGTCTGGAGTCACATGTAAGCCAAGTAGTGAACCAGATAGGTTTTTCCTGACAATCTGCAATGGATTCATGGTCCTTATTAGACTCTTAATTCCATTATTTTATCAAATTCAAATTCCACCATCAGCTGTAGTAGGATTTGAACCTGGGTTTCTGGATTTAAATTTCCCCTTTTGTAATGCTGCATCAGCCATATGCTGAAAATCTCTTGGTTTTACAACCTCTCCCTCTATTAAACAAAATGCATTCCTGATTTCGTCACAGTTTTTCCTGGTAAAAAGCTTTATGCACAAGCCACTGATGAAATAGTTGAGGGAATAGAGCCAAATTTCTGTGACTGGGTGAGTCCACAATACAAAAATGTCCATAATTACTTCAAGTTGTAAAACTTGGCAGCCTCGTTTACATTAACCCATGAGGATAACTGATGTGGGAAATGGAAAATATGATCTGTGGTGAAGGAGGTTGTGGCAGTGTGACAAGAAATTTATTTGGCTCGCCATACCTGATCTGGAAGCACTTGATGCAGTTTGATGTGCATTTTGTTCACCTTTACTGACCTTCCATAGCCTAGTGAACTTTCATCAAAGATACTTGAGCAAGGAAAGGAAACTGCTCCTGTTTTCAAATTTTTTAATTGGAAGATTTTGCTTGCTGTTTTTGTTTTTGTTCATTGCTTTTTAAGATCCTCCTTTTTAAGATCCTCCTTTTTCAAGGCGACTATTGCTTCCTCATCCCCACCAAAGATGATTTATCTTTTTTTTTTCCTTACTCTTGCTGCAGTAAGCATCGAGAGGGGACAGCAGTCTGTCCAATCTCTTATCTCGTATGTGAACTTCAGAGGAGTTTACTTAACAGCTTCGTCAGTTTTAATCCTCCTATTGAGGATTGGATCCGCATGCATATTTTTATCAGAGGATTATGTAGTATTGATAGGAATGCTTGGAAATCCTAGCAATTTGTTTGCCAGGATGGCTAGTCACTGAACATTGAGACAAGAGGCTGTCAATATACTTTTAAAAGTTTATTGCGCACCAAACGTTGGTGGGGGAACGGGGTAGAATTATTTCGCACTACAAAGGAATTATTTGAAATATTATAACATTTCCACGCTTTTATGCTCAGTTGGCATGAATAAATTGTTTTCTTTTTGATACATTTCTCCATTCATTGAATGTTACTTCTTTAGCTACTGTCACTTCCTAAGGCTGTGAAACATCAAACGCAGCTCACAATCATTAATTAATTTACTCTGCCATGCATTCTGGTTCTGGACCTTTACTCTTACTGACATTAAATCACTCTAAGTATTTTCTTTTGCCTTGACTGTTTTGGAGACTGCTGATCTTCTCTGATACTGGTGCAGGCTTTTTTTCCTCTCCGAGTAATGTGCTTCTCTCTCTGAAAGAAACCTGCACGCTCTCATAATCTCCTGGGGGGGAAAACCCCAAAGATCTATAGATGCTGAAAGTCAGGGGGGAAAAAAAACAGGAATTTCTGGAAAACCTCAGCGGGTCTGGCAGCATCTATTTCGGGTCCAGTGACCCTCCTCGAGAACTGCACGAAATCTTCTGGTTGGTTCTCTTTTTTAAATAACTTTTATTTTCTGTCTCCTCCTCAGACACCTTCCCTAATTATTTGCCCTTCACTATAAAGCACCGAACTACTCTGCTCAAAAGTTCCAATTTTCCAGAGATCCTTTACCACACTCTGAACCCAAAATGAAACCAAAACTTGATTTAACCCATAGAATGCTAATCAAACGTAATGTTGTATATGATTCTGTTCATTCTCAAACTCCATTTTCCTAATAATTATGCATTAGGAACCTTAACTGCTAATGAAACTTGAGGTTCACTGGTAGAGTGAAATAAGAGAGTGGAAGGGGGATGTGCAGCAAGCATACCAACAAAGTTCTTTCAAGATCAATCCTGCACAATAACTATCAATTTTTGATAATACTTTTCTTCAGTAATAGAAATAAATTTCAAAGCTTTGCTCTTAATGCTGTAAATTGCCCAGAGAGAATTGAAAGTGGATTTCAGACTGTCCTGCTCCTGTCCTGTCACTTCTACATCAGGGAAAGTCCCACACCTTTTTTAATCATGTGGCACAAATGGGTTTGACTAATACGAAGAGTCATCAGACAAATAGTTCTTGCATTGCCACACATGCACAACGTAAATGCTCAGTAATAGGCTGTGTATTAAGTTTTACACAGAAGAAATTTACGTAGCAAAGATATTCAAAACCAAATTTATGCTATCTTGCGGAGGTGCTCGTGTTGGAATGAGGTGGCAAGTTCAGAAACCGACAACACCTGGTAATAGTCCAACAGGTTTATTTGAAATCACAAGCTTTCGGGCAACTGTGCAAACACACTGGGCAACTGTGTCTGTGTGGGTTTCCTCCGGGTGTCCCGGTTTCTTCCCACAGTCCAAAAATGTGCAGGTTAGGTGGATTGATACTAAATTGCCCCTAGTGTCCAGGGATGTGTAGGTTAGGTGCATTAGCCATTGGGTTACAGGGATAAGGGTGGTACGGTGTGTCTGGGTGGGCTACTCTTCGAGGGTCAGTGTGTACTCATTTGGCCAAATGGCCTGCTTCTACACTAGCAGTTCTATGATATCGCCAAAATACTGGGATTTCCTGTTCTAAATTGAGATTTGGTTATTATCTACTATTTCTCAATAAAAATGATCTGTAAACAGACTTTGAACTTAACATTCACGACGTATGCGTGATTAACTCCGGGAAATAAAATTGTTAAATGGAGCTCGATGACATCTCTTTTTTTTAAATTCATTATGAAAATTACAAATCACTGCATCATTAATTTGATTTTACAAATCTTCAGGTTTTTTTGTTAGTTCCTTGTTATTCCAGTTTCTAGTCATTTTTGTGTATCCTGATGGTGTATTTGGGAAGGAGTGACAAGCTAACAGTAAGTTCTCACTGTCAGTCCAATAGCGTGATTCAGCTGTTAGGAGATTAGTGAGGTCATGAGACAGGGAGCACAATGAAATGAAGGTTCCTTCTTTTATCATGATTTGGAGACCTCCCCGCCCTGTTCAGCTGACAGTCAGACACAGTTGGCAGAGAAAACAAATGTGTTTGTAAACTTGCTGTGGTGATCCTAAGCGTTGTGCAATGTTCCAAGTTACTAATGCTAATGGCAGCTGCATTGTTTTAACTCTAATCATTTAAACTGTTCACATGCGTGATGACTGTTATGGTCAGAAGATCCATATTTCTGCAAATTGACTCAATAACAGTTATAGTAGTGTATAACTCTGTGAGAAGACTGAAAGTTAGTACCCTACTACAGTTAGTGCTCCTGGAGTCCCTGGCTGGTGGGGTGAGGTGGGAGGGCTGAGAATCTGGAAATCCCAATGTCCCAGGGAGGCCCTGCTCCTGTGCATCCAAAAATATTTTTTCTGACATTTTGTCTTTGTTTCTATACAACATGGAAATAGACCCTTCGGTCCAACCAGTCTATGCCAACCATAACCTCCTATTCTGCCTGGGCAGCCTACAGCCCAGAGGACTCGACATTTGAGTTCTCCTATTTCACATAACATCTCTTCCCCATCCTCAACTCCCTTCCCAACCCCTCCGCCTCCCTTCCACTGCTCCCTGCCACCAATCAGATTCATTCCTCCTATTGACCAATCTGCAGCTCCCCCTACACCAACCCCCCGCCCTGAAGAAGGGTTATACCCGAAACATCGACTTCTGTACCTCCTGATGCTGCCTGGCCTGCTGTGTTCTTCCAACCTCCTGCCTGTGTAGCCCAAACTAAACCAATCCCACTTGTTTAGGCAAGGCTTAGAGGGATATAGGCTATCATGAATTTACCCTAATGTCTTTTAAATGTTGTAACTTTATCTGCATCAACCACTACTTCTGTCATCAACAAAATGTAAACAAATTGTTGAAATCTGTTGTGTCTGCATAAACGTGGTGTCACTATGTTTTTGAGAATGATCATGACCTGGTTGGTTCATGCTGGTGACTAGGTATTATAATTATGAAAGATTCTTCATATATATAATTCTGTCATTGTCTAAGTTTACACTGCAGCATTATGATTTAAATAACAAAGTGATTTCGATTGGGAATCTGGACAGAGTTAAGACAAGTCAAACTTACACTACAGCTTACACTATCGACCAGGCGAACACTGAAGCTGTACTGTGTATGTACCTAGATTATAACAGCTCCAATAGATTGGGTGCTTCAGTAGATGCAAGAAACACAGGGGTTAGACATAAATGCTGCCTTACCCAACTTTGTGCAGAGTCCAAATTATTGTAATGATTTAGAAAGCATTGGATTGTATCATCATCATCATCTTATCCCCATTTTTGTACTTGATGCTGTCCGGAGTCTTCCCAAGTGTAGACTGGGGTAGAACAGAGGAACTCCCAGTCACTGCCACAATCGTCCATGATTTCAGTGCACCACTTTGCACCATAAGGGAAGATGTGAATTGGACTCTAGTTGTATAATGAAAGCAAAGAATTGCATTTCCATAGTATCTGCAACGTCTATGATATCTCAAAGCACTTTGTAATCAAAGAGAGAATTTTGAAGTGCGGTTAGTTATAATGCTGTAAATGTGGCAGTCAATTTCCCAATGCAAATTCCCACAAACCATAATATGGTTGTGAAAACTACTCCATAGGGGATGGTTATTTGGATATCAAATCTCAGCTACTTAGGTATTGGGTCTTTTTGCTTTCCAATTGATTGTAGGAAAGCAGCGATCCATTGAGAGTGAACCTATGGAAAGCAACTGGCAGGATGGAGTCCCTAGCCAAGTATTCCGGTCCCATGCAGACCAACTGGGAGGTGTGTTCCATGGGAATCAGTGCTGGGTCCACTGTTGTTTGTCATTTATATAAACTACTTTGGATGGGAATATAGAGGGCATGGTTAGTAAATTTGCAGATGATACCAAAATTAGTGGTTTAGTGGACAGTACAGGAGGTTATCGAAGGGCACAACAGGATCTTGATCAATTTGGTCAGTTGGCTAAGAACTGATAGGTGGAGTTTTAATTTAGATAAATGAAAGGTATTGCATTTTGGAAAAACAAATAAGGGCAGAATTTATACAAATAAAAGGAGGGCCTTGGGTAATGTTGTAGAATAGAGACCTGGGGTTTCAAGTGCATATTCTTTTTGAAGTTTGCATCACCGGTTAGACATGGTAGTTAAGAAGGTGTTTAGCACACTTGCCTTCATTGCTCAGACCTTTTTGAGTATAGCAGTTGGGAAGTCATGTTGAGGTTATACAGGATGTTGGTGAGGCCTTTTCTGGAATACTGTGTCCAGTTCCGGTCACCCTGTTACAGGAAGGATATGATTAAGCTGGAGAGGGATCAGAAAAAAATCATGAGGATGTTGCCAGGAATGGAGGGCTTGAGTTTTATGGAGAGGCTGGATTAGCTGGGACTTTTTCATTTGGAGCATAGGAGGGTGAGGGGTTACCTTGATTGAGGTTTATAAAATCATGATTGGTATAGATAAGGTGAATGGCAGGCATCTCTCCCCAAAAATGAGGGATTTCAAGACTTGGCATTTTTTTGAAGGTGAGCGAAGAAAGATTTTTAAAAAGAATAGGAGGGGCAATTTTTTTTACACCAAATTAGAATACCCTTTAATGTCATGTGGTAGTTCGTGAGTGGAATGAACTGCCGAAGGAAGTGATGGATGTGGGTGCAATTACAACATTTAAAGGACATTTGGATAAGAATATGAATAAGAAATGTTTGGAGTGATATGGACCAAGTGCAGGCGGGTGGTACTAGGGGTTTCAACATGATATCCCCAGAACACTAGCCTGGGGTTCTGTGTTAAGAGGTCAGTGATGTTACCAATACGTCATTGTCTCCCACATCACCGAGAAGGATGTTTTTGTGGACTAATGGCTGCAGCATTGGGCTAGTGTTAAGAGGAAATCTCCGGAAACAGATTTAATTGCAGTTGGCAACCCTTATGTTAAATATAGCAGAAAGCAGAGGCAACCCTGTCTGAACTCATGCTCATGTTAGACCTGTAGATAGCAGCCTTAACTAAATTCAGGATCGAATGTACCAGGAGGTCCTTTAATCCATTCATCCTGAAGAAAGGAACTAATATACATTTTAAAAACTGTATGTTAACCACATTTGCCTTTTTCAGATTATCATCTATTGAATATTTATTTTTAAAAAATGGATCTTGAGATGGCAAGTTGACATAAAATGAGTTGTCTTGGTATGTCCAATTAATTTACTGGGTGATTTATTTAGAATATTAGTGCACTGATCGATGACTTTTTGTAATAACATTGAATTCTGGGAGTAATTAATGCTGTTGATCGAGAGAAGAATTGAGTCATCGGTGCAAGTGATAATTTCATTAGATCTCTGCTCCTCCACTATTGAGTGGCCAGTAAGTCAAGCCAAGATCCATTAAAACAAAAGATTTGTATGGTGATTGACTGACTGCTTTGAGGAAATTATTGAGTGTCTAATGCTAGTACAGTATCCCATGTGGCAATATAGTAGATGTTGCTAGTGGGAGCAAAAGAATATCATCTGTGTAATGCAAATGATGAAAATTTAAAATAATATTTCAAGCTTTCTCTGGACTAAAAATTCTGTGGTAATTTTATCTTTTCAGGAAGTAAAGGCGGATTGAGTGTGTTTTCAGCAATAATCTTGTTTGGCACAAAATTGAAATTTGCTTATACCATATATAACCATGCTTTAACATCACGATGCACCGTCGCCCTGTAAATGAGCCAGTGGCTCAGACTACTGCATCGGCAGCCCACGTTCATATCAAATTACCTAAAATTTAAATTCAGCAATTTTTTTAAAAAAGCTATAATTAGAAAGCTGGTATCAATAATAGTGACTGTGATTGTCGTAAAGGTCGATCTAGTTAAAGTGCTTTTGGGGAAGGGGAGATCTGCTGTCCCTAACAGGTCTGGCTTATCTATGATACCAGACTTGCAGTGATGTGGTTGTCTCTTAAATGCCCTCTGACGTAACCAAGTGAGCCATTCATTTCAACAGCAATAAGGGATGGACCACAAATCAACAAATTCTTGCTTTGCCAGCAATGTCCACATCCTTTAAAATGACTATTTTACATCCTGATGTTCTAAATCTGTAAATATTTTAATATTTTTACTCCTGTTTGTTACAGCTTTTAATGAAGGGTAGATGAGAGTGATCTATGTATGAAAATGCTGTGCTTTATAGCTCATTCCTCTCTCAGTTCTTCTGCTAACCTGCTTTGTTTTGTTTCTCCCTCAGTTTTAGCTCTGTTGTTGCAATCGGAGTGAGCTTCTTTGGGATTTTCCTCTTCTCGCTTGTGCTCTGTTTATGCTGCCCTTGTTGTCTTCTGTACAAGATGGCACGAAGGGGACGTCAGCGTGAGTAGCCCAGATTTTATCATTTTAAGCAAGTTCCTTGACCTTGGATTGTTCTTTTGTTAGCAGATTGTACATCTGTTTGGTGAAAAGCACAAGCATATGAGAAATACCGAGTTGCAGTGAAATCCTGGACATACCGTATTGTCTCTTGTACCACTATCCAAAGGATAGTATACTTCCACTTGGATGAAAAGTGTGCATAAATTAATAATGGTTTAGGAAAATTGTTTCAGTCCATCCAATTCACTCACCTAGACATCTGCTAACCATTCCAGACTCCGGCCAAACTGTGTTCTCTATTTCTATATGGTTTTGACCTTTTGTCTCTATTGCCCTACTTGGAAGCTTTTTCCAGTAATGTGGTGAAGAACTTTGCCATATCTGTCCTTGGAAGTTTAGGTCAGATGTCAGGCGACACCAGGTTATAGTCCAACAGGTTTTTTTTGAAACCACAAGCTTTCGGAGCACTGCTCCATCATCAGGTGAAGTGAAGGCAAACACAGGTGCAGAATTTACAGGCGGAGAGATCAAAAGATAGTACAGACGGTGTGAGTGCAGTATCCACAGGCTGAATAAGAAGCCTTTGCGGGTGTAGAATCAGATGGTGTGAGTAAAGTGTCAGCAGCTGAATAGCAAGTGAAGGGATGGTCTATGATCTGATTGAGACGAAGAGATAATTACAAAAAATTAAAAACAAATGGTGCTGGAGACAAACCAAATAACTGGGATAACATAATAGGTATAGACACCCGCACCAACCAACCCAATCGCCCCGTGGCTGAACAGTTTAACTCCCCTCCCACTCCGCCAAGGATATGCAGATCCTTGGCCACCTCCATTGCCAGACCATGGCAACACGACGCCTGGAGGAAGAGCACCTCATCTTCCGCCTAGGAACCCTCCAACCACAAGGGATGGATGCAGATTTCTCCAGCTTCCTCATTTCCCCTCCCCCCTCCCCCCCCCCCACCTTATCTCAGTCCCAACCCTCGGACTCAGCGCTGCCTTCTTGACCTGCAATCATCTTCCCGACCTCTCCGCCCCCACCCCCTCTCCAGCCTATCACCCTCACCTTAACCTCCTTCCACCTATCGCATTCCCAATGCCCCTCCCCCAAGACCCTCCTCCCTACCTTTTATCTTAGCCTGCTTGGCACACCCTCCTCATTCCTGAAGAAGGGCTTATGCCCGAAATGTTGACTCTCCTCCTTGGATGCTGCCTGACCTGCTGTGCTTTTCCAGCATTTCCAGCACATTTTTCAGCTCTGATCTCTAGCATCTGCAGTCTTCACTTTCTCCCATAAGAGTCACGTGCCAAGGATCTAACCAAGTAGCAGATAATCCAAAACTGTACAAACTAATTAAGGTAGAAAGATCGTAACAAGTTGTCAAGATGATGGTGTCAAAATAGAATAGTAAGGAAGATTTAACAGATACAGAATGATATGGTGGGGTCACATGTAGCCCGACATGAGGCTGTCTCCATGGGTACTGAACTTGGCTAGGTTTAAAATAAAAAAGGTAATTCATCCTCTACTTCAATTTAAAGTTATATCCTAGGTGTATGTTTTCCAAACAAGCATTAAACATGCCTATAAAATCATCGTTTGGATTCTTCTGCTGTCCTACTTCATTGCTCAGATTCTTGGAGATTTGTGAGACTTTTCTCCACTGCCTCCAGTGGATCAAAAAATTGAGCAACATAATCAATAATGTAATAATTGTAATTCTTAATCAAGAATGCTAAGTGAGTGTCTGTCTCTCTCTGTCTCTCCCTGTCTCCACCTGACCCATGCATGCTCGCTCTCTCTGTCACATAGTCTCTGCTTCTCTCTCCTGCGTTTGTCTTCCCCCACCCCCACTCTATTTATTCATAGTGTATGTAATTCATCTGTTCTTTTGTCCTTTTAAAGGACTACAATTAAGAAAATCCCCAGCATCCGATGCCTACATCCCAGGGTTTTAAAAGGGAGTTGTAGAGAAAGCTGATATGATTTTCCAAAATTCCCTAGATTCTGGAACGGTTACAGCAGATTGGAATTGAAAGTTAGCAAATCTGGCATTGCTATTGAAAGGGAAGAAAAGAGAATCCAAATGACATTTTAGCCTGGCGTCAATTGGAGGTGATTAAACAAGTGTTAACAATGCACTTAGAAAATCAAAGTATGATAATGAAAGGTCAATGTGATTTTCCAAAACAAGAGATTGCATTTGACAAATAGTAGGAGTCATAAGAGGATATAACTAGTGAATTAAGAATAACCAGAAGACATGGATTTCCAAAAAGCATTTGATGAGATTCCATACAAATCAGTAAATGAGATGTGGGCTTATGGAGTTGGGAGTAATATGTTAGTATAGATAGGTAGACTGGTGATTACCTGTTAACCAAGAAGTTGAGAGATGGATTAGGCGTTTCCAGGTTGGCAGGTTCTAACTAGTGGAGTGTCCTGAGGATCAGTGCTGGGGCTTCGGGTGTTAACATTCTGTATTGATCATTTTAAAGAAGGGTCAGGAGCAAGTTATCTTGCTTACTCAGAATAAGGTGCAGGCTGAGATTATAACCTTTTGCAGCCTCTTTATGTCCTTCTCACCACTTAAGTGAGGAGACAACAAATTGGAAGATAGAATATAATGTGGGGTAGAATGGTCAGCTTTTCACTTTGGTGTAAGAACAGCAAGATAAACTTCTTTTTAAATTTGTAAATGTTGATCTTCAGAGGGATTTGGGTATCCTCTAACAGAGAGCATAGTACATTTGCGTGCAGATGCAGTGAGCAAACAGGATGACAAATCACACGCCAGCCTTTATTGCAAAGGGTTTTAGAGTGCAAGAGTAAGGGAGTCTTGCTGCAGAAAGTGTCCTGCTTTGAGACTCCATCTATAATACTGTGCAAAGTTTTCATAGCAGTGATCTATTTGTATGGTATGTGGCACAGTGAAGGTTTATAATAATGATCTGTGGATTCCCGAGTTGATCTGTGATGATTGGCTGTGTAAATTTGGCATATGTTCATCGTACTTTAGAAGAATGATTTCACTGAAACATACAAGAGAGGGCTTCAAAGATATTGTTTCCCCTGACTAGGGAAGTCCAGAACACACACGGTCTGGGAATGAGGGGACCAATTCTTTAAGACATAGATGAGAAATGTCTTCACTGAAACAATTCTCTACTTCAGAGGTTTGAATTGTTGAATATGTTTAAAACTGAGACATATAGACAGTGTTTTGGTTTCTCGGGGAATGGAGGGATATGGGAAGCAGGAATGCAAGTCAACTTGAAGCCAGTGATTTGTTCATGATCTTAGATTTTATTTAGATTGCTTACAGTGTGGAAACAGGCCCTTCGGCCCAACAAGTCCACACCGACCCATCTAAGCGCAACCCACCCAGACCCATTCCCCTACATGGAAGGGAACTGGAGCACCCGGAGGAAACCCACATAGACACTGGGAGAATGTGCAAACTCCACACAGCGTCGCCTGAGGCGGGAATTGAACCCAGGTTTCTGGTGCTGAGAGGCAGCAGTGCTAACCACTGTGCCACCGTGCCAATGATAGAGTGGGGGGTTGAGGGCTCAAATGTCTAATCTTGTTCTTACCCCTTGAGTTCCTATGCTGTACTGCTAGGACTTTACATTTGTCTTCATTAAATTTCATTTGTCACTGTTCTGCCCACTTACATAAGATCATAGGGATGTACAGCATGGAAACAGATCCTTCGTCCATGCTGACCAGATATCCTAGACTAAGTAATCTAGTCCCATTTGCCAGCACTTGGCCACCATCCCTCTAAAATCATTCTTTTTCATATATCTATCTAAGTGCCTTTTTAAATGCTGTAATCGTACCAACCTCTACCACTTCCTCTGGTAGCTCATTCCATACATGCACCACCCTCTGCGTGAAAAAGTTGCCCCTTAGTCCCTCTAGTTCTGGATTCCCCCACCCAGGGAAAAGACCTTGTCTATTTACCCTATCCAAGTCCCTCATTATTTTATAAACCTTAATGAGGTCACCCCTCAGCCTCCGATGCTCCAGGCCTATCCACACAGTTTGTAAATTGAGTTGCCTCTTCCAATTTTCACTGACCTTCTCTAGGCTACCATCATCTGCAAATTTTAACAATTTTGTCAGGTCTGTGACCCTCTGGAATTTGAAGTAACTAAGACTCTGAGGGCTCACCACACTCCACGTGGATTGCTTTGACAGCTGTGTATAGTTGACCTGTTGCATATGGACATTTTTAATTTTATATTGTTACAATCGCTGTGTTTGGATTTTGCTTTTGCATCATTTTCTCCATCTAAGCTATTGTGGGGGATCTCCTAATTATATGTACGTCTGAAAATTGAAGTCTGGTGAGTAAAAGTAAGAAAGCCATCCAACTGAGAATGAGTACTATCGGGCAAATGCAAGCAAGTTGTGCAGTGTAAGTACACAAAGCTAGTGGTAAATGGATTCTGACTGTTGATCCTATCTTTTTTCCCCAGAGTTGAAATGTCTAATAGTAGGCGGATGCATTTAAAGTGAGAGAGGGAGAAAAGTTAAAAGGCGATCTGAGGTGCATGTTTTTAGACAGAGTGTGGTAGGAGTCTGGAACGCCCTGCCTGGGGTATGGTGGAAGCAGATATGATAGGGGTATTTAAGGGACTTTTAGATAAGCATGTGAATATGCAAGAAATGAAGTAAATGGACCAATGGCAGGTAGAAGGGTTTAGATTAATTTAGCGTCATGTTCATCAGACCATCGTGGGCCAAATGGCCTGTGCTGTGCTGTACTGTTCGAAGTGTTTCTTGGGTTGCTTTGTGAGTAGAAGCTACAGAATTGTTCCTAACTGAGTTTTATCTGTTTTACCATAACTGGCTCCAAATAAATGCAGGTGACTGTGGGTGAGCTTGCTCACCCTCTTCAAAAATATTACAACCCACTATCCTGTCACCTTCCCCATTTTATTACCCAAGTACCCATGGGTGTAATGAGGGACATTTTAGCACATGTGCGGGATTATACTGTCACTAATACATTGCTGTGAAGTGGAAATCGTTTTCACTTGAGTTGCTAGCTCCGGGTGAATGGACACTCTGTCACATGACCACGCCACCTGCCTTTCCCCTTCAATCCAACAGCCTTTGGTCTCCACTCTAATCTTCTTTGACCATTTTTGACTTTAAAATTACAGTTTCTGTTTTCAAGTGCACCCATAACCATTCTCATGGTTCCCTTCCACCAGCAACTTGGAGATGTATCAGTAACTCTTTAAAACTCTGGTCCTGGAGAGCTGACGGCCCTATTTTGCACCACTGACTGTGTGACTCTGTCATTTTGAATACGGACCTTTTTATAATGTTTTGTCTCATTGCTGTACATCCTGAAATAAATTGATTCCATTTTAGACCATTGCCAACGGAAACGGCACTCACTGAAGTAAAAAAAAACCAAAACAACGTTTTCTCAATAATATTTGAGTAAAAGTGTCGGCTTCCCAAGTGCTAACTTTCTGTTTCCAATGCTAAGTATGTGTCAATAGGTTTCGTGCTTGTGCAGTGAAAGGACTTTGAGGGTTGGGTTACAGGGCTATGTTGTTACTTCCCATGTCACCTGGTTGGAACTTAACTTTGTGCGGCCTTGGTTAATAGTAAACATTTCAAATTAATAAGACGTCAGTGCTTTGCATTTATGGAAATGGAACAGGGAAATCTCTGGAACCCTGTTGTACTATTTGTTTAAGAACCAAGCTGTACTTCTCTTTAACTTGAGCTTCCAGAATCTCAAAATATTCTGGGTAATGCGCATGGAGGGGAAAAAGTTTGATTTCCGTCACTGATTGTAATTGACCACAAGCTGCTGGCTTCCTGACTGAGTCATTCAGCTGAATCTGCGCATGCAGCATCATACAGTCCAAATATTTCACTTAGCAGGAGCCTGAGAGAACCTTTCAAATGGCCACAGTAATAACATTCCACCTCCATTGACTTATCTGTTATTTATTTAATCAAAGCAAATCTAATACAACACTTCTAGTAAGATGTTGAGACATTATAGAGTTTCATAGTAACATCCGTAACTAAAATTGAATCACATGCTCGTCCTTTATTGGTCAAACTAATTAAAATTGCAACACCTGTGTTAAACCAGAATCCTTTCACATTTTGTCAGTATCTACCAACTTCCTCAATCTTGTTCATGGGAGCTGATGAAGAAAGGATTTGATCTAGTGGTCTCTCAGAAGTACTTTTGACTTTACCAACTAATGTAATGCAGTGGTCTTTGTCCACTTCATGAGGTCACACAACTAGAAGATGAATAAGCCTGTCATGTTGAGGTTGTATAGAACGTTGAGGCCTCTTCTGGCATACAGTGGCCAATTCTGGTCACCCTGTTACAGGAAGGATATTATTCAACTGGAGAGGGTTCAGAAGAGATTTACCAAGATGCTGCCAGGAATGAAGGGTTTGAGTTATGGGAAGAAGCTGGATAGGCCGGGACTTTTCTCTCTGGAGCGGAGGAGGTTGAGCTTATAGAGGTTTAAAAAATCATGAGGGTATAGATAAGGTGAAAGGTAGGTGTCTTTTCACTACGATGAGCAATTTCAAGATTAAAGGGCATTTTTTTTTAAGGTGAGAGGAGAAAGATCTTTAAAAAGACGTGGGGCAATTTTTTTACGCAGTGTGATCCTTGTGTGGAATGAAGTGGTGGACGCTTAGAAGTCTAGATTATACATGAATAAGAGGGAATATGGGCCAAACACAGGCAGGTGGGACTGGTTTAGTTTGGGATTATGGTTGTCATGGACTGGTTGGACCAAAGGGTCTGTTTCTCTGCTGTACGATTCTGACTTTAAATGGTTGGGGGAGATGGGGAGAGGGGCACGTAACATTTTGAAGATGAAAGCAGAATATGCCATCAAAAACATGAGTACAGAAATTAGAAGGGAAGACAGATGAACACATAGCTGGAAAGATGATGAGGAATGGGGGGCTTTAATTTCCTGGGATACTGGGACTCTCTCTAGCAGAGATGGCACTAGCAGGGGAATGGCTGCATCTGAACAGAGCTGGTCTGACTTTGTTGCAAGGTGTTTTGGTAGTGAGGAATTAAACTAATTTAGGAGGGGGCTGGAAACCAGGAGAAACTACTATCAAATAAAAACAGGATGCATGAAATGCTGGGAGAGGCTGACAGTGCTAAATAGAGAAATGTAGCTGAAATCAAAATAAGGGAGGAAATATTGAGTTGCACTGCATGGCGTATAGTTAACAAGGTTGGAAAGTTACAGGGACAGACTATCTTTTGGCACTGTGATTTTGTAACAATAAAAGATCTTGTTCAAGGCAGGGTAGGTATAGATATTCCGAGGTCAAAGTGTTCAGGAAAGATAGGAAAAGAATAAACAGGAGGGAGAGTGGCATTTTTGGTTAAGGAGAGCATTGCGATACTGGAGAAAGAAAGAGGACGGAATTGGTTTGGTGACCGTTAAGGGATAAGAAGGGTACAATGACGTTGCTTGGTGTAATCTATAGACCCATTAGCTCGTGAGACGAATATAGATAAACTAATCTGCAAGGAATTTATGAAGAGCTTTAAATGTCAGAGAGTAGGTATTATTGGCAATTTTAATTACTCCTATAATGACTTGATAGTGAGAGAGGCAGGCGTTTCTGGATTATCTTCAGGAGAGTTTGGCATTGCATTGTGTCCAGCCAACGACAAGAGACCGGGTGGGTTGTCAGGAAGAAGGTAGGCCAAGTAAATGAATTGACAGTGGGGGAGTAATAATAATTGCATGATGTTTAGGATAATGGTTGAAAATGATATTTAGTTATTTCTTCCAGAACACAATAGTTGTGTCTCTGTGCGACCCCATGCTATACAAAAATTGCGCAGTGCAAATACACTTAGTGTTGGCAATGTAATCGCATTATAGCCAACACACACTTTAAAACTTCCTGTTTTAGGAACAGTGTTGAGAGTGTGTTGCTGGAAAAGCACAGCTGGTCAGGCAGCATCTGAGGAGCAGGAAATTCGCTATATAGAACAGTCTGCCTTCCGTAGTTATACCGGCACCACTCTCCACCTTTTCCTCCGCTACATTGATGACTGCATCGGCGCCACGGAACAATTCCGCTTCACCAGCGCATTCCACCCCAACCTTAAATTCACCTGGATTATCTCTGACACTTCCCTCCCATTCCTAGACCTCTCTATCTCCATCCACGAGGACCGACTCAACACTGACATTTTTAACAAACCCACCAACTCCCACAGCTACCTGGATTACACCTCCTCCCACCCTACCTCCTACAAAAATGTTATCCTGTATTCCTAGTTCCTCCGCCTCAGCCGCATCTGTTCCCAGGAGGACCAGTTCCACCACAGAACACACCAGATGGCCTCCTTCTTTAAAGACTGTAATTTCCCCTCCCAAATGGTTGAAGATGCCCTCCAATGCAGCTCATCCACGTCCTGCACCTCCACCCTCTAACCCCACCCCTCCAATTGCAACAACAACAGAAACCCCCTGGTCCTCCTCTTCCACCCCACCAATTTCCGCATAAACCGCATCATCTGCCAACAGTTCAGCCACCTACAAATAGACCCCACCACCAGGAATATTTTCCCTCCCCACACCTATCTGCTTTCCACAAAGACTGTTCCCTCTGTGACTACCTGGTCAGGTCCACGCCCCCTAATAAGCCACTCTTGCCTCCTGGTACCTTCTCCTGTGACTGCAAGAATTGCAAAACCTATGCCAACACCACCTCCCTCCAAAGGAGCCTTCCACATCCATCAAAGTTTCACCTGCACTTCCACACGTATAATTTATTGTATCCATTGCTCCCAATGCAGTCTCCTCTATGTTGGGGAGACTGGACACCTTCTCGCAGAGCGCTTTAGGGAACATCTCCAGGACACCCTCCACAATCAACCCCACCGCCCCGTGTCTTAACATTTCCACTCCCCCTCCCACTCTGCTGAGGACATGCAGGTCCTGGGCCGCCTCCATCACCACTCCCTCACCACCCAATGCCTGGAGAAAGAACGCCTTATCTTCTGCCTCGGAATCCTTCAACCCCATGACACAAAATGTGGACTTCACCAGTTATCTCATTCCCCTCCCCAACACCCACCTTACCCCAGTTCAAACCTTCCAACTCAGCACCAATCTCATGACCTATCCCACCTGTTAATCTTCCTTCCCACCTATCCACTTCTCTCTGACCTTTCACCTTTACCCACCCACTTATTGCACTCTCAGCTACCTTCTCCCCAGCACCATCCCCCCCGTCCCATTTATCTCTTCACCCCAGAGGCTCCCAGCCTCATTCCTGATGAAGGGCTCTGTCCTGAGACATTGACTTTACTGTTCCTCTGATTCTGCCTGGTGTGCTGTGCTTTTCCAGCAATACACACTCAACTCTGATCTCTAGCATCTGCAGACCTCACTGTCACCTTAGGAACAGTGTTCCCTATTCACCCGATTGCATTACAGCCAACTCATGTTAACGAAAGATGTGTTATAGCAGAACCGACTGTTAGTCAATTCAAGTAAGAAAATCAACCTCCTGGAGAGCCAACTTACTAGGGCCAAGAACTAGGGCTGTATTCTCTAGAGTTTTGAAGAATGTTAGGTGATTTCATTGAAAATTACAAAATACTTAATGGTATAGTGAAGGTTTAAACTTGATTTTAGGGGTGGGTGGGAGGGGTCTCTCGGATTAACAGTTGGTACTTAACGTTGATAGGATGAGATGCAGCATCCAAGAATGGTGATGGAAGGGAGAGTAGAAGTTGCAAAGGCACTGGCAATTGTCTTTCCGTCTTCCCTAGATTTGGAGGTGGTGCTGACAGATTGGAGAATTGCCAAATTTATACCTTTGTTCAGTACCCTGTTCTTGCTTTCTCCCCATACTGTTTGACTCCTTTAGTCCTAATATCTAAAGCCTCCTCGATTCAATATTCCAGCCGCAACTGCTTTCTGTGGCAGAGAATTCCACAGGTTCTCTTGGTGAAGAAATTTCTCCTCATCTAAGTCCTAAATGGCCTACTCTGAATAATTAAGCTGTGATTCTTTATTCAGGATAATATACCAGTTGCAGAATGAAATGCCAATTGGAGGAGTTGGGGGCAAAGAAAGTTTGAAATTGTTAAAGTTAATGGCCACAAGAGTTAGTTGCCAGAGATTTGCTGTCTTCATTAATCCAGTGGTTGCAGGTATGTGTGTGTGTGTGTAAATGCAGTAAATGGACTTTACCAGATTGCTACTTTTAAACAGGATCACATTGTAGGTTAAAATTGATGTCTTGGAACGTGAACCAAGTTGTAAGTGCAGTTAAGCAACTTGCATTAATTATGAACATCAACCTTTGACAAAGTAGCGGCTACTTGAGGTTGAGAGGAGAGAATACAAAGAAACCCTGTGTACATTTTAAGCTGGCTTGAAACGTTGTTGCCTGCTGCATACTTGTAACCTGTTAGGATAGTCTATTGTTTTGCTTTATCTGCTTGGTAAAAGTGTGATTTTCTTTGAAAGAAAGGTTGCTACCCATTGTGGTCATTGTACCATGACAAACTTAGCAAATGAACTACTGACCATGTCATTAAATCAGTATTACTGTAATTGACGTGTTTTTAGGTAGTTTTGATTGGAATTTTTTCCTGGTGTGGTTGACAGTGTGATATCTTATGCTCAAAATCCCTTGATCACTTTCAGTTTGAAAATGATACTTTGAGCTCAATGTAAGTAATTTTTCCAACATAGACCAGAGTTGTATGGGGACCTTGCAGAATCTCCATCAAAATATATTCTGAAGGAATTGTGTGGAAAATTAAACTTTCTGCTGTGCAAATCTTCTACAACTTGGAACTTTCAATCTCATTAAAAATCAGGAATTCTTATGGTTCCAATGAAATTAACCAAAATGTCTCCAAGGAGAAGTTAAATTATAAAATATGTAGTCTAAGTCCTGAGTAATTATTCAGCAATCGAATTGGTTAGCTCTTATGGTTGGATGGCTGGTTTACAATGCAAAGTGCTGCCAATAGCATGGGTTTCATTCACGCACGGACTGAGCTTACTGTGAAAGGCTCTCCTTCTCGAGTTTAGATTAGATTAGATTACTTACAGTGTGGAAACAGGCCTTTCGGCCCAACAAGCCCACACCGCCCCGCCGAAGCGTAACCCACCCATACCCCTAAATCTACATCTACATCTACCCCTTCACCTAACACTACGGGCAATTTAGCATGGCCAATTCACCTGACCTGCACATTTTTGGACTGTGGGAGGAAACCGGAGCACCCGGAGGAAACCCACGCACAGGAAGAATGTGCAAACTCCACACAGTCAGTTGCCTGAGGCGGGAATTGAGGCAGCAGTGCTAACCACTGTGCCGCCCACTAACCTGAGGTGTGGTGATCCTGTGGTTAATGACAGGGCAGCACTACGGTTCAGCAGGATAATGGCACCTTACTATATTCAACTGACTCCAAGCACATCTCTTGTACCCCTAATTACATGTAGACTACTGATACCCCAACCCCATCAGGCCCAAGCACTGTCCTGACACTGTCACCCTGGACCTGTTGTTCCGGGGCAGGATTGGACTGGACTGGACCTGACCATCATCATCATCACCACCAGCCCCACCGCCCCCTCTTCCCGAGCCCCAACCCCAACCCCCACCTCCACCTCTCCTCAATACTTAACTGGCTCCCTTGCCACCTTACACCCTGGCACTGTCACCTACATGCGCCCCCCCCCCCCCCCCATCCATCTGGCACCCAATCCTCCCAGCACCCCAGCATCAGATTTACCTTATAAACTTGACCTCAAAATATTACAGCTGACTGCTGTGAAAGAGGGAATGGTTTTCCTTTTGTTGACCGTTCTATTCTGTCAAAGAACTCAGAATTAAAGCATTATGGACCAATCCAAACTGCTTCAAAATATATGAAGAAGATAGCCCAGTTACTCACCAGCATTCATTACAGCAGCAATAATCTGATCAATTAAGGGCATCTCACTGATCCTGCAACCTTAACCATCTTGTCCTCCAGACACTAGATTTGCATAATGGACTGCAACAAGCCGATGCTTAACTGTGGACATGACAGGAGTGAGTGGAATTTAAAGGGCTCGTGTAGTAGTAGTGCCCTTGTCTCTGAACCAGGCATCTTTTAAACAGGTTGATTTAGAAAATAAGTAAGTCAAGTTACTATTCTCTCGAAACAGTTCCCATTCCAATAAAGGCAAGTAACTGAGCTAATATATTCCAGAATTCCTGAAGAAGGGCTGATGCCCGAAACGTCGATTCTCCTGTTCCTTGGATGCTACCTGACCTGCACTTTTCCAGCAACACATTTTCAGCTATCATAGACTGAGTCCCTTCTACACATTTCATTCCCCTCCTTTAACTTGAAAATATTCTTACCTCAGGCCCATTTACACAATGTATTCCATGCTCAGGTGAAAACTGCTTTAACTTGTGTGTTGATCCCAGGACATTGAGATACTTGGGATTCCTTCTTCTGTAACAGGTAGTTTCAGGATGTGGCAGCATCTGTGGAGAGAAATCCGTATTAACATTTCAGGTCAAGTGACCTTTACTTCTCGTCTGACATGGATGGCTTGGCAGTTTGAATTCAGTTTGGTCCACAGCACAATCTACTGCTACTTTTAATTCAAATTAACCATTAGATTATCAGTTTCAACTATGCCTTTTATTTTTAATGTGAAAGATTTTGTTGCTATTTCTACAGCAATGTCTTTACACCTTTAAGCTATCCAACCTCTTCCTATTTAATCCATGTCTATGTCTATGAACAGTGACCTTATTAGTGCCTTTAAAAATATCCAGAGGGTATTATTTTCTCTGAAATTGCTACAATATCCTGCTAATTCTAAGAGTCCACCTTGGGTGACACTTATGGTTACTCCTGAGATGAGATCCTCTCAGTCTTTTCTCTGGATCCAAATCCCAGCCCTTAAATCATAGTGAGGGTTGATATCCAGAATCAGAGATGCCAATACCCACTTCAACCAATAAAAGCTGAGAGAAAGACAAATGAACAAATCCTTGCCACCACACAAAGGGGGGCAATGTATGCTGTCCTTAAGCTCACTTCAGCTGCAATATTTCCTCTCTAATGCAGGAGATTTAAAAGGTGATTATTGCCTTGACTATATAATCTATACCCCAATCTGTTTTTGGTTGGGGAGAATTTTACAAATTTTGTTTGTCACCATTCTCCAAGGACCCTTTCCTTTTTGACACATTTGATGATAAAAGCTGAATTAGTTTTGATGAATGAATTGATATTTGTCTGTCATTCTCTTTTAGCTGTGGTTACGAGTTCAACTACAACTACAGTGGTACAGTCTACATACCCACAGCAACCACACGTACCAGCACAAGGTTTCGTTCCATACCAAGGATATTCTCCAATGCCAATGCAGCCAGCACCAGCTATGGGTCCCTATCCTCCAAGTAGTGCCTATCCACCACCATATCCAACTCCATATTCTGGACAACCACCTTCATATCAAGATACTGTGGCAAGTAAGTAGATTATTGTAACACACTTCAGGAATAAACTTAAGTATGAGTAATGTGATATACAGACTGGTTTGTAGCTTGGGAATGGAATGTCATTACATGTTGTAGGCAGTGCTCCAGTACGCTCAGTAAGCAAGAGTTGCCAATGGATTGGTAGAAACATGTAAACTTTAAAGGCAAGAACAAGAAACCAAACGTAACTATGAGAAAATATTTAGAAAATATTAGCCCCATTGCAGCTAGTAAGGTCTCATGACTGTCTGTGCAGTGGCTTCCAAAGCTGAAATGGAAAAATTGTGAAATTGAATGAGACGCCTGAATTGATTAGGCACCCAAACAAGATGCATTGCCAGTTTTAAGTTCTTAGAATTGAGTACGATTATGAAAACTCCCCAAGTGGAAGATATGATTTGGGCAATCAAAACATTAAGAAACTTAACATGGAGCATTTTGTTCTGAAGTTTCAGTCATTTGAGAGGTGACAGGAATGTGAAACCTGTTTTTAGTTATCCTTCTTATGCAAGTCTGTGAAGGATTCTCAAATGTAGATGAGTTTATAATTTTTCGTTTTGGAGAGACGGTAAGTGTTGTCTTTTTTAGCTTGAGAAGCTGAAAAGATCGGATGAGTGATTTTTTTTTTAAAATACCTTTTCTAATGGCAGAAAGCTTTTTGTTCAAGTGATAGTGATAATTTTTTGGTGAAAATATTGGAATAAATTCTAAAAGGATTCAGTAGCAATACCCATTGAGTGCTACATTGGTCAAAAGTCTCTATGGGATAATATACAGTCAACAAAATGCATGAATGAAAGAAGGCAGATTGATATTGCAGTTTTAAAACAGGCTTGTGAACAGGAAAATCTTCAAATTGAAGTGGGTGGATAGTGCAATCTGACTGCTTTACAAAGGAAAGAGCAAATTTTGAGAAACTTTTAGAAATACTGGATAAAGGGCATTTGGAATTTAATGTACAGCAAAAAGAGGAATATAATGAAATATTGCACAATGTTGTCTTTTTTTTATTTCTGCTTGATTTTCATGATTATTGTTCAGCATATCAATTTCTTTTAAAATGTTTTTTAAGAGAGGGAATTTATTTTCTAGTCACACCTGGCAGGGTGTCCTGAGGCCACATTGGACTAAGGGATAGCTGATGGTGATATGTTAACTGAGGGTCATTGGAGTGTGAACTTGGCATGTTGTAATAAAACTTTGGCGAGAAAAGCATATCCTTGGACTCCTGTCCAATCAATAGTTAACCACAAGTGTTTAGTACATCCTGCCTTCTTGAATTGCTATGGTGTTATTATTCTCTCAAACAGTTTCCACTCCAATAAAAAAAGCCAATGACCAAGCTAACATATTTTAGGCTATCATAGACCGAGTTTGAGTCACTTCTACACATTCCATTTCCCTCCTTTTAACTTGAAGATATTCTTACCTCAAGCTCACTTACACAGTCCATTACATACTCAGGAGAAAGCTGTTTTAGCTCATTGTTTGTTGATCCCAGGACATTGAGGTACTCTAGTATTGTTAGCTCTCATTCCTGTGACAGTAGCTTCAGGATATTGGCAGCATATTGAAAGAAATCAGCGTTAACATTTCGGATTGAGAGAGTCTTCCTCACTTCCACAGCCCAAAAGGTTAACTCTGATTTCTCCACCGATGCTGCCAGCTCTGCTGAGCTTTTCCAGCAGTTTCCAATTTTGTCTCTGATTTACAGCATCCACGGTACTTTTGGTTTTTATTTAGTTTCAGGATGTATTGACCATCAATAATTAACTTTAAAGAGGTGGCAGTAGGCTGCCTTCTTGGAGGGGGGGGGGGGGGGAAAGTCTGTTGTTTTAATTGCTAAAAAGAATAATAAGAGGCATGCTTTGCCACTTCAGGGGGCAGTTGGTGTAGGAGACAAACCTCTGATAGACTGGACTGGGTATACAGAGCTCACTTCCATCTGTAGAGGACATTAGTGAACCAGTTTTCTGGACAGTCCGATAATGTTGTTGTCTCCTTTTCTTTACCTGTTGTAGATTTGTATCTAAACTGAAATCAAATTCCAAACTGCTATTGTAGGAATTACATTCACCTTCACTGGATTAGTAGTCAGGAAGTTTGGATTACTGCCTGAGTGACGTAATCACCTACTTGGTTCTGGAACAAATGCTTGATTGTTGTTCTTACACCAGTGTGTCTCTGGTGTAATTCACCTTCACCGCTGTAAATTCCAAAAAGGTTTAAAGTATTCCGGGTTTAAATATTTTTGGGTTTAAATATTCCCACTCTCTAATTCTTGCAGTCTGTTTCCCCACTGCATGTTCATGGAGTGAGATCTTTCAAAGACAGGTGAATCTGTAGGCTTTTTAATTTAAAACAAAATCCCGCAGGATGACGATATGCGACTGCTCACGAAAATCAGAGATTGTGGAAGGAGGTGGCATGTCTATAGCTACAAAACCAGTGATCCCTCCTGCATTTGATAAAAGTGGGGAGTGCGATGGTTTGCTCAATTACCAGGAATGGAAATGAGTAACTGCTAGTTAACTCGACAGTGATGCCACCTTCAAAAGTAGAGGAAGGTGTTGAGGACAATCTGACTGAGAGCAGATGGAACAATGATGACGATAGTGAGTCTGCTGGAATGGGTGCTTAAAATACAAACCGTTCTTACCTTTTAAGCGATTAGAAGCAAGGAAAAGAAGTAAAGGATTGTGGGAACACATGGGGTCGGGATGAGGATAGACAGCTTCACTGTTTGTTTGTTCAGGATCTCTGTGTAACTTTAACAGAGAAATGTGTAAATGTCTTTACATTCAGCACTAATGATCTATTCTGTTTTAATTTCAGCTAGTGCAAATGCGCCTTATCCAGGACAGCCACCATACAATCCCGCTGCACAGCCACCATACAATCCTGCTGCTCAGCCACCATACAATCCCGCTGCACAGCCCCCATACAATCCTGCCTATGGAACACCAGAGAAGTTACATTAATAAACATGTGGCCATGTCTGTTGTCAAGTACATTAACTGATCTATCTTAGCCTGTTACTATTTTGTACAAGATGAATGCTGGAAAGGAATTAACTTGTAAGAATTTCAGATATGTTCAGCAGTTAACTGTAAATTACTTGCTTTTAAAAGAGTTTATTTTTTTGTCCACCCCCGCTTCAGTTCTTCGACTGAGGAGATGTGAAATCTATTTTACCTTGGATATCTTCATTTTCTTTTCCAACTCTTTTCGACAGATGGAGCACAACTTTCTTTTTGAATATACAAAACAAAAATATTTGCTTTAAGCTACCTTTCAATGCGAACATAGGTGTTTTGATATCTGCCTAATTTCCCCTTCTATGAAGGCTACCACTTCCTTGCTTGCAGTTAAATAAATGTTTTTCACGTGTGGCGGTTTTTTTTGGATCCTTTTTCAAAAAGGAAATAAAAATATGCTGTGTTTTGTTAGCTGCCCTTCCTTCAAGGGTTTTTGGCCATAAACCGAATGCAGAGATAAATCCCAAGTATTTTTTTTTTGATAATGCCAGCAATTGTCATGAATCTTTTACTCCTGAAATATCACGAATCCGATGACATTTTTTTTAAACTCAAGAAATGGGAAATAAAGTATTTATAGCTTTCTTTTATCCTTTTGTTATTTTATCTCTACCCTCCCTTTCATGACCTACTTTAATTTTGCCTTCAACTGCCTGGCACAACTTTAGTCAGTGACTGAACTAACGAAGTTATCTTTTGTAAGAATTCTCTGCTTTTTCACATCTTGGGCTTTGTGGGTCTTTCTTCACCCCCTCCTCCCAGGCAGAAGGATCTAAGCAGTTGTTGGTGCGGTTTCTGAAAATGAAGACAAATGGGCACATACAGTACGTTATAAAAAGTAAAACAGACTGAGGATCAGGTCTGTTGCCTTACCCAGCACACTGTCATGTAGTTCCTGAATCCCAGTTGTTTCCATGCAAGAACTGAAGGGAAGTAAAAGAAGCAATCTCAATGATGTAAAGACCAGCAGTACTGCTCGCAACGTGCTGCAGTGGAGCATCGGAAAAGCCTTTCACCCAAGGGAGCATGATGAGCTGCAGAGGAAAGAAGGAATTAAAATCATTCCAAGTGAATAAAGACAATAACCTCATGAACTGTATTCACGTTTTTTTTAAACATTATGACTTGTAAACAGGAATGTTTGAAGATTTTACTGAAGAGATGTGTTAATATGCAGCTACACCAATGTCAAGGTAACTGCTTTGAGCCCCCACCCGACCAATGTAATTAGATTGTGGAATTCACTAAATACAAGTTTAAATCAGCTGAGTGCAGCATGTGTGCTGCCAAAAGCCACACCGTCCTCCTATTTGCGCGACGACTTTAAATTACCTTCCTCCTCCATCCTCCTGTACTTCCATCCAGCATTCTGAGACTGAGAGTGAGCACTTTGCTGTCATTTGCTTTATAATTATTTTGTAACTGTTGTCAAATGGGTTTTTTTAAAACTCATACATTTTGATTTTGTTGCATTTATCAGGGGCAATTGGTTTAATTCAGATGCTGCAGTATCATTTGAAAAATATACATTACATTTAATGTTAATATTAGAATGGTTGTATTGTACAATAAAGTCAACATGTTCTTTCCAAGTATTGTGGGTTTATCAATTGTTTTAAAGCTGTAATTGAATCAGCTGTAGGAAATTTGTACAAAACTCCTTTTTTGTATCTTTTAAACTGGGGCCATTAGCATTTAATATGGGCATACCCAGTTTGTTTTCTATATTTCATTAGTGTTAAATGTTCCAAGAATGGACATCAGATTTTGAGAACTAGGTAAAAACACTGTGATTCCATGTCCTGCATCAACCACAAACTATATTTTTTTTTTGAGTTCTTATACCATCCTCCTTGTAGCCTCTCTTAACTATACTGTCAAGTAGTCATAGAATCCCTACAGTGTGGAAGCAGGCCATTCAGCCCATTGAGTCCACACCGACTCTCCAAAGAGCATCCAATCCCACCCAGACCCAACCCTGCATTTCCCATGGCTAACCCACCTAGCCTGTACATCTTTGAACTGTGGGAGGAAACTGGAGCACCCAGAAGAAACCCATAAAGACACAGAGAATATTGCAAACTCCACACAGGATTACCCAAGGCTGGAATCGAACCCAGGACGCTGGCGCTGTGAGATAGCAGTGCCAACCACTGAGTCACCATGCAACCCCGTTCAGTTCCCTGCTCAGGATCTGTCCCACTCCTTGATAGAAATACTCACCCTGACTGATTAACCAGGAAACAAAGTATTAAATACATGATAAAAACAAAATACAATGGATACTGGAGTATTATACTATAGGCTGGAAATGGCCAACATTTCAGATGCATGACCTTTCGTTGGAGTGAGAAAAGATACTGGTTCACTATTCTTCCCATTATGGATTCAACTGTTAGCCACAACCAGAGGAAAACCTCTGGTAAAAATTATCCTCTGGAATTTTTCTTAAGACCACTCTAGGTCGCAGTCTGTGCTTGCAAACCGTACTAGCAACTAGCCATGATATTTAAGAGAGTATCCGTAGTCTACAACATATGACCTACAAACCTGTTCTTCATTGTGCTTGCGTTCTTCAGTAGGATTATTCTCCGTTCACCCAAAATTCTTTAAACAAGTCTGAGAAACCATTTTAATTCAGTCAGCCTGCATTGGATACTGACATGGCTTCCAAGAGATCAAACAGTGGTTTTCCAACTGACAAGTCTGACCCAGCCTCCTTCAATGGAAATAATCTAGCAATGTTTAGCAGCAATGAAGTGTCATTTTGTATTGTTTTGGATAGCAAATGTAATTGCTAGACCTCAGTGTTGTTCAATACCAGTAGTATGAGTACAAGTTCCATTTTTATGGTGCTGGGGTAACAAACCAGAACCTCGTCAAACTAAATCTGACATCAAGCTACAGAATGCAATATTACAACAAATGATCAAAGCTTGGTTGCAGCAGTAGGTTTTAGTGAATGCCCTAGAAGATAAAAGTGTGAAGGAGACATTTAGGGAGCAAATTCCAGAGTTCAAGATAAAACCTCTTTAAAAATAGCTGTTTTAAAAACAGGTATTACAAAACCCCAAAATTGGAGGAGTGCAGAGTTCATAGGGTAATGGGACTGGGGGAGGGGTATGGTAGGTTGAGGCCATGGATGAATTTGGAAAATGTTTTACTGATATAAGTGATTAGCCATGTTAGATTTTCTGTGAAATTATAGGTGGGGCTACTTAGTTTCTGTAGGGTTCAGAGATCTGTGCAGAACCTTGATGTGGTGAGTCAAATCTAGTTGCTTAGATTCTGGGCTATGAAGCAGTGCATTAAAAAACAGCTTGTTACCAAATATCGAATAAGTGTAAAAACAAAATACACATTTATCAACCCCCCCCCCCCCCCCTCCACCTTTTATAATCAGGGTGATTTTTAACTCCAATTTTGGGGTCTTGTGATACCACAGTTTCAAACAATTCTGTTTTTGGAAACCACTTCTCGATGTCAAGCTCTGAAATTTGTTCCCTAAACTTCTCCATCTGTTTTTATTTTTTTACAATGTATTTTCACTTCGATGAAGGTTTAATGATTTGAATTTGTTTAAATTATTAACGTGCACCTGGGAGTAGAATTAATCTGGATTTTCAAACTTGTTTCTAAAGTATCATTTAATGAATTCTTGCATTTCATCCAAATTGGAAGGTTTAGAGAGTGATGTCTGAATTTGGAATAAAATTTGCCACATACTCACCACTGCCCGGTGTCTCTGTGATAATGTTGAGTCCTTTTCTTCTATGTCAAGTGAAAGACATATTCTACTGTATAAGTGTGTAAAGTTTACATGTTCACAATCAACTGTGGTCCTCCACACCTCGGAGTTGTAACATTGATTTGAAATCTACAAATATTCTTTTTGAAATGTTGTCTTACTCAGATTCCTTGTGGAAATTGGACCAAAGTACATCTGTTTCAAGTTTTGGCTGTTAGTTTTTCTACCATGTGCTGCAAGTTATCACTTCTTGATAAATCTTCATTCATACAACGCATAATGGGATACCAGTTTGATTATAACAGTACTGATCATTTTGGACATTATGTAATCCTTATTCATCACACTATGCTTTCCTACTTTCCTTAGCCTGGCAAAAATCCATTGAGATTAATGTTACTCCAACAGAACTGTGGGAAATATAGATTTTAATTTGTTTATTTAGTACCTGCTTGATCACTAAACTCTAACAAATTAATTGAAACCAAAGGAGAATTAATATTGGTGTAACTGTCTCCAACTTAATTCTAATTAATATTGTGAAGATATTATTAAAAGGTGGTAAGTGTGTTTAGTAAATTGCTGATTTTTAATGGAATATTGTAATCAGTCATGGCATTTATTTTACCTTCGAGCTGTTAACCTGGTCTGGATGTAAATTGATTCACTATTGGTGCATTGTCAGCAGACATAATGGATCTTTTAAACTCCCCATAGCTTTGCCCTCAACTTCCTTATATTAAATGTCACAGTGGTAGAATAGAGAACTAATGTGGTAAAAATGCGCTTTTGGAATGAAGAGCTTTGCAGTGCATATACTGTGTGCTACTCCTGAGCTGATGTTGACAGAGTTTATACCATAGCAAAATATATTACTCTGCACCCAAGCAATCTTTAGCAGAGTAAAAACATTACTTTATACATTTAAAGGAATCTATCTGTTCTTGGACCTTAACTGTTGAGAATAGAAAGCAATCTATAGCATAACTGACTGACACGATGCTGCATCTCTTCTCTTGCTAGATTCTGTATCCTTTCGATGAGCAGAGCTGATCCCAGAAACACATCTGTGCTGGTACAGCTTCAGTGCTGCCCACAGTGAATAATGTTTTTGATATTAACCAATTCACAATTCCTATCTTTTAAGAATTCTCTTTCTTTTATCATCATTGTACCATTCATTATTTTTAGCAATTGCTTATTCCAAATGGAGGAGATGAAATAGAAATAAACTGGGAATTGGCTTAGAGATCAGAGGGATTTTGGACTGTGTTACTGACTGCCATAGAAGATGTTGACCCTGTTTCACTATAAGAGGAGTATGCAGTAGTTCTCGATGGGCAGGAATAGTATTTGGACTGATTTCAATTACATGAAGTGGTTGAAGAGAATTTGAGTTTTTTTCCTGTAGATTAGATTGGATTAAGTTTTTAGATTAAATTATGTACAGTGTGGAAACAGGCTCTTCGGCCCAACCAGTCCATACTGACCCTCTGAAGAGTAACCCACCCAGACCCATTTCCTTCTTACTAATGCACCTAACACTATAGGCAATTTTGCATGGCCAATTCACCTGACCTGCACATCTTTGGACTGTGGGAGGGAACCGGAGTACCTGGGGGAAACCCACGCAGACACTGGGAGAATGTGCAAACTCCACACAGACCAGAGGCTGGAATCAAATCTGGGACCCTGGTGCTGTGAGGCAGCAGTGCTAACCACTGAGCCACCGTGCCTTGTATTAGATTATCTACCCAGGAGATTGCTAAACCATAAGGTATGGACATGGCAGCAGTAATGGAGGATTGTTGGAAATTCTGGTCATATCCTGTCCATTGAGTTTTGTAGCATACTATGCTTCACTCATTTTACTCCACATACTGGTATTATACACATATGTTTACGCAGATTAAAACTGACTTGGTACTGAACCAAAAGTTTAGAGGGATATGGGCCAAATGCTGGCAAATGCGACAAGATTTACATTGGATATCTTGTCGACTTAGACTGATGGAATGGAAGGGTCCGTTTCTGTGCTGTATATCTGTCGTTTATTTTCAATTCCATGATTTCTATATTAACCCTCTTATTGCCTCATACTATGTTCTCCCCTCTCTTGTTTAATCAGTCCTGTAACATGCCTTCACAGACCATTTCTCTGTTTTTTCCTAGCTGAGCCTTTGCAGCACCTACTGTTCTCAGTTCTTGCATAAGAAACCTCATGTGACAACAGTTAGAATGTTGTGAAAGAGGCATAATTAGAGAAACAGTAAAAATTCGAATTTCTGTTGTATCTACCTGCAAATTTCCTTTAACCAGACCTTTTGTAAATTTCAGTGGCTGAGTTGAAAAGATTTACATTGTTATAGCCCCTTTTCTTGACCATATTTTAATCCCCAAGTTCACAAAACTTAGTTGGGAAAGTATTTCCAGGCCAGCTGAAATAGCTCAGTGAAGAGAGTATTAAGGTGCCTGGTTCAGTTCTGTTTAGAGTCATAGAGATGTACAGCACCGAAACAGACCCTTCAGTCCAACCCATCCACGCCGACCAGATATCCCAACCTAATCTAGTCCCACCTGCCAGCACCCGGTCCATATCCCTCCAAACCCTTCCTATTCATATACACATCCAAATGCCTTTTAAATTTTGCAATTGTACCAGCCTCCATCACTCCTTCTGGCAGCTCATTCCATACACTTACCACCCTCTGCATGAAAAAGTTGCCCTGTAGGTCTCTTTTATATCTTTCCCCTCTCACCCTAAACCTATGTCCGCTAGTTCCGGACTTCCCCACCCGAGGGAAAAGACTTTGTCTATTTATCCTATCCATTCCCCTGATAATTCTGTAAACCTCTATAAGGTCACCCCTCAGCCTCTGACGCTCCAGGGAAAACAGCCCCAGCCTGTTCAGCCTCACCCTATAGCTCAAATCCTCCAACCCTGGCAACATCCTTGTAAATCTTTTCTGAACCCTTTCAAGTTTCACATTTTTCTGATAGGAAGGAGACCAGCATTGCATGCAATATTCTAAAAGTGGTCTAACCAATGTCCTGTACAGCTGCAACATGACCTCCCAACACTTGTACTCAAGACTCTGACCAATAAAGGAAAGCATACAAAACGCCTTCTTCACTATCCTATCTACCTGTGACTCCACTTTCAAGGAGCTACGAACCTGCATTCCAAGGTCTCTTTGTTCAGCAACACTACCTAGGACCTTACCATGAAGTGTATAAGTCCTGCTATGATTTGCTTTCCCAAAATGCAGCACCTCACATTTATCTAAATGAAACTCCATTTGCTACTCCTTAGCTCATTGGTCCATCTGATCAAGATCCTGTTATAATCTGAGGTAACCTTCTTTGCTGTCCACTGCACCTCCAATTTTGGTGTCATCTGTAAACTTACTAACCATACCTCTTATGCTCACATCCAAATCATTTATGTAAATGACAAAAGGTAGAGGACCCAGCACCGATCCTTGTGGCACTCCACTGGTCACAGGCCTCCAGTCTGAAAAACAACCCTCCACCACCACCCTCCGTATTCTACTTTGAGCCAGTTCTGTATCCAAATGGCTAGTTCTCTCTGTATTCAGTGAGATCCAACCTTGCTAACCGGTCTCAAACACCTTACTGAAGTCGATATAGATCACAGCTACTGCTCTGCCCTCATCAATCCTCTTTGTTACTTCAATCAAGTTTAGACAATAAACAATAGGTGCAGGAGTAGGCCATTCAGCCCTTCGAGCCTGCACCGCCATTCAATATGATCATACCTGATCATTCCTAATCAGTATCCTCTTCCTGCCTTATCTCCATAACCCATGATTCCACTATCTTTGAGAGCTCTATCCAACTCTTTCTTAAATGAATCCAGAGACTGGGCCTCCACTGCCCTCTGGGGCAGAGCATTCCACACAGCCACCACTCTCTGGGTGAAGACGTTTCTCCTCATCTCTGTCCTAAATGGTCTATCCCGTATTTTTGAGCTGTGTCCTCTGGTTCGGCACTCACCCATCAGTGGAATCATGTTTCCTGCTGCCAGAGTGTCCAATCCTTTCATAATCATATATGTCTCAATCAGATCCCCCCTCAGTCTTCTAAACTCAAGGGTATACAAGCCCAGTCGCTTCAGTCTTTCAGTGTAAGGTAATCCCGCCATTCCAGGAATTGACCTCGTGAACCTACGCTGCACTCCCTCAATAGCCAGAATGTCTTTCCTCAAATTTGGAGACCAGAACTGCACACAGTACTCCAGGTGTGGTCTCACCAGGGCCTTGTACAGCTGCAGAAGCACCTCTTTGCTTCTATCTTTTTTTCTTATTTTTTAACCCCCACACTACCGCAGTTAGGCGGTAGTGTTTTTTTCTCCCCAGCACCCATGGTGTGTGTGTGCAGGTGTGAGACACAAAGTGCACGAATCTTTATTCAATTTCCACCACCAGGAAGAAAGGAAAACACCCGAGTGGCCAGTGACAAGCACTGCCCTTCATATCAAAGGGCAATACTGTGTGATCAAACAGTGAAGGGGAGGGTAGGGACTAAATCAAAATAGAGTTGGAGGGGGGAAATAATGCACTCCACTCCCTGCGGTGCCCACCTCTCCCTGAACAACACCAGAGTGTTACCTCTTTGCTTCTATACTCAATCCCTCTTGTTATGAAGGCCAGCATGCTATTAGCTTTCTTCACTACCTGCTGTACCTGCATGCTTGCCTTCATTGACTGGTGTACAAGAACACCCAGATCTCTCTGTACTTCCCCTTTACCTAAATTGATTCCATTGAGGTAATAATCTGCCTTCCTGTTCTTGCCACCAAAGTGGATAACCATACATTTATCGACATTAAACTGTATCTGCCATGCATCTGCCCACTCACCTAACTTGTCCAGGTCACCCTGTAATCTCCTAACATCCTCATCACATTTCACCCTGCCACCCAGCTTTGCATCATCAGCAAATGTGCTAATGTTATTGCTGATACCATCTTCTGTATCATTAACATATATCGTAAAAAGTTGCGGTCCTAGCACGGATCCCTGTGGTACCTCACTGGCCACTGCCTGCCATTCCGAAATGGAGCCATTTATCACTACCCTTTGTTTCCTATCAGCCAACCAATTTTCAATCCAATCTAGTATTTTGCCCCCAATTACATGCACCCTAATTTTACTCAGTAACCTCCTGTGTAGGACTTTATCAAAAGCTTTCTGTAAGTCCAGGTGCACTACATCTACTGGATCTCCCTTGTCCATCTTCAGAGTTACATCCTCAAAAAATTCCAGAAGATTAGTCAAGCATGATTTCCCCTTCATAAATCCATGCTGACTCTGTCCTATCCTGTTACTACTATCCAGATGTGCCGTAATTTCATCCTTTATAGTAGACTCCAGCAACTTTCCCACCACTGAGGTCAGACTAACTGGTCTATAATTTCCTGCTTTCTCTCTCCCACCTTTCTTAAAAAGTGGTATAACATTAGCCACCCTCCAATCCTCAGGAACCGACCCCGAATCTATTGAACTCTAGAAAATAGTCACCAACGTATCCATGATTTCCCGAGCCACCTCCTTGAGTACCCTGGGATGTAAACCATCAGGCCCCGGAGACTTATCAACCTTCAGACCTAACAGTCTCTCCAACACCAAATCCTGGCAAATATAAATTCCCTTAAGTTCAGGTCCTTCAGCCACTGTTACCTCAGGGAGATTGCTTGTGTCTTCCCCAGTGAACACAGATCTGAAGTACCCATTTAATTCTTCTGCCATTTTTTTGTTCCCTGTAATATATTCCCCTGTTTTTGTCTTTTTTAGTCTGACTCTACATCCCTGACTCTAGGTCCCCCCACACAAGGGACTGAATATCCTCCCTTACCAACAAGGCCACCACACCCCCTCTGCCCGTCAGTCTGTCCTTACGATAGCACGTGTAGCCTTGAATATTCATTTCCCAGGCCCTGTCCACTTGAAGCCACGTCTCAGTTATCCCCACACTGTCGTATCTGCCAATTTCCAAAAGAACCTCAAGCTCATCCATCTTATGTCTAATGCTTCGTGCATTCATCTATAGTATTTTTAATTTGTTACTGCTCTCACCCTTCCCATCAACCCCTATTTCACTCAACCTTACAGCATGATCCCTTTCCAAATTTTTGCCTCATTGATACAGTTGGCTTTCTTGACTTCACTTGTTCTAACTTTCCCTTCAATTTCCTTTTTAAACATCCAGTTTGTCCCCTCCCCCCGCTACTTAGTTTAAATGTAGCGGTGTTGCAGTAAAAAACCTGCCTGCCAGAATGCTGGTCCCTAACCTATTAAGGTGCAAGCCGTCTCTCTCTTGTAGAATTTATGCTTACCACAAAATATACCCCAGTGATCCAAGAACTTAAATCCTTGCTTCCTACACCAGTTCCCCAATCACACGTTCAAGTCCATTATCTCCCTGTTTCTGGCCACACCAGCCCGAGGAACTGGAAGCAAACCGGAGATAACCACCTTGGACGTCCTGCTTTTCAGCCTTCTTCCTAGTTTTCCGAAGTCCCGCTGTAGTATGTTCCTCCTCTTCTTCCCGACATCATTTGTGCCAACATGTACCACCACCTCTGGCTCTTCACCCTCATCCTTGAGGATATCCTGCACTCTGTCCACGATGTCTTTCACTCTAGCACCAGGAAGGCAACACACCATCCTGAAATCCCGTCTGCTGTCACAAAAACCCCGGTCAGTTCCTCTCACGATGGAGTCCCCTATTACCACGGCTCTGTGCGATGTCAGACTCTTCCGCTCTGCCTCCGCACCGACTTTTGATTGACAGACCTGGCCGCCTTGTGAACTGGCAGGGTCATCAGTCTCTACTGTTTCCAAACGCTTCAACTTGTTCCTGACAGGTACTTCTCCTGGGGTCTCTTGCACCTGTCTCCTCTCTGCCTTCTTCATCGTCTGCTCTCTTCTGGCATGATTGGTGTAATAACCTCGCTGAAGGTCTTGTCCAGAAAGATCTCGTTCTCTCGGATGAGCCTAAGGTCCACGAGTTCTTTCATCAGTGCTGCAATATGCTCGGTCAATAGCTGAATGTGCTCACACTTTCCACACATATACAAGCCAGACACACCAGAGTCATTGACCTCCCACATCAAGCACGTAGCACACTGAACCAGCTGGGCAGTCATGTCTTCACCCTCTTCAACTGTGGCGTAATCACTTCACTCAACCTCCTTGTCAAAGACTCCTGAGCTGAAGCCTCACTCTTCGATCCAATCTTCCTTAGACCCTCTTTTTGTGCAAGTCTGTGGACTCTTAATTTAGGTTGGAGAAGAAGGGAGGGAGGGAGACCCTACTTTGTAGGGCCTGGGGTTTAGAACGCACCCACTCTAATAGCAATCACTTACCTTCCCGACCGGCTTTGCGCTCCGCCTGAACTTCCGCCCAGCTCCCGCCGCTCTCTGCCACGAAAAGACCGTTGGCGTCGAGTTAGGTTCTTTATATAGCAATCACTTACCTTCCCGACCAGCTTTGCGCTCCGCCTGAATGTCCGCCCATGATTTCCCACACACAAAGCCATGTTGACTATCCCTAATCAGTCCTTGTCTTTCCAAATACATGTACATCCAAATACATGTCCCTCAGGATTCCCTCCAACAACTTGCCCACCACCGACATCAGGCTCACCAGTCTATAGTTCCCTGGCTTGTCCTTACCACCTTTCTTAAACAGTGGCACCACATTAGCCAACCTCCAGTCTTCCGGGACCTCACCTGTGACTATCGATGATACAAATATCTCAGCAAGAGGCCCAGCAATCACTTCTCTAGTTTCCCATAGAGTTCTCGGGTACACCTGATCAGCTCCTGGGGATTTATCCACTTTTATGCATTTCAAGACATCCAGCACTTCTTCCTCTGTAATATGGACATTTTGCAAGTCCATCTAGTTCTCTACAGTCTATAATCTTCCACGACCTCTTCCACAGTAAACACTGATGCAAAATACTTATTTAGTATCTCCCTCATTTCCTGCGGTTCCACACAAAGACCGCCTTGCTGATCTTTAAGGGCCCTATTCTCTCCCTAATTACCCTTTTGTCCTTAATGTATTTGTAAAAATCCTTTGGATTCTCCTTAATTCTATTTGCCAAATCTATCTCATGTTCCCTTTTTGCCCTCCTGATTTCCTTCTTAAGTATACTCCTTTTGCTTTTATACTCTCGGGATTCACTTGATCTATCCTGTCTATACCTGACGTATGCTTCCATCTTTTTCTTAATCAAACCCTCAATTTCTTTAGTCATCCAGCATTCCCTATACCTACCAGCCTTTCCTTTCACCCTAAGAGGAATATGCTTTCTCTTGATTCTCGTTATCTCATTTCTGAAGACTTCCCATTTTCCCACCGTACCTTTACCTGCGAACATCTGCCCCCAATCAGCTTTTGAAAGTTCTTGCCTAATACCGTCAAATTTGGCCTTTCTCCAATTTATAACTTCCTTTTCCATCACTGTTTTAAAACTAATAGAATTATGGTCACTGGCCCCAAAGTGCTCCCCCACTGTCACCTCCGTCTTCTGACCTGCCTTATCTCCCAAGAGTAGGTCAAGCTTTGCACCTTCTCTCGTAGGTACATCCACATACTGAATCAGAAAATTTTCCTGTACACTCTTAAATTTCTCTCCATCTAAACCTTTAACACTATGGCAGTCCCAGTCTATGTTTGGAAAATTAAAATTCCCTACCATAACCACTCTATTATTCTTACAGATAGCTGAGATCTCCTTACAAATTTGTTTCTCAATTTCCTTCTAACTATTAGGGAGTCTATAATACAATCCCAATAAGGTGATCGCCCCTTTCTTATTTCTTAGTTCCAACCAAATAACTTCCTTGGATGTATTTCCGGGAGTATCATCCCTTAGTACAGCTGTAATGCCATCCCTTATCAAAAACGCCATTCCCCCCTCCTCTCTCGCTTCCTTTTTCTTGGAAGTGAATGTGTCTCTTTTGTCTCCACTGATGCCACAATCCCTCTTTTTGTTTCTCTAATTTGTGAGCCCAGCTGTCATTTTTATTGTCCTTCTGGTGGGTCCATGTATGTCCTGTTTTGAAGTAATCAATAATATACAATAAATATTCAAGCAAAAGGGCAGCATAGCAGCTCAGTGGTTAGTACTGCTGCCTCAGCACCAGGGTTCCAGGTTCAAATCCATCCTTGGTGACTGTATGGAGTTTGCGCATTCTTCCTGTGTCTGAGTGCGTTTCCTCCCACAGTCCAAAGATGTGCAGATTAGGTGGATTGGTCATGCTAAATTGGCCAGTGTCCAGGGATGTGCAGGTCAGGTGGATTAGTCAAGAGAAATGCAAGGCTACATGGATAGAGTAAGGGGCGAGCCTAGATGGGATGTTCTTCAAGGGTCAGTATGGTCTTGATCGGTCGAATGGTCTCTTCCACACTGTAGGCATTCTATGGTTCTATGAAACCATTAGACTTGGAAGAAGAGGCAGAATTAAGGGAAAGGAAAGTTTGGCTCCACATACCTGTGCTGTAATTCCAGTCCATCTTCAACAAAGGTCTTTTACTGATGTTAATGGGTAGTGGTCCAAAATGTTCTGGAATGCAGCAATAAACTGAAATTTCGAATGTGTCTACCTCCACTCTCACTGCTCCAAAGCCTAAAGATTCTGATGAATGTATTTTGAGGGATTGGATTTTTTTATTGAATTCTCAGGGTTTAATATAGTTACCTGAAATGTACTGCCTCCTCCTCCCAAGATGTAGCCACTGTGATAGACTTGTTGCAGTACTGCATATTGGTAAATGACCACTCAAGACAAGACATTAAGAGGCTACAGACTAGCATTTTTAATCAGTGAACATACAATACAGAAGGATGCCATTCAGTCCATCATGCCCATGAAAGACCTGTTTAAATTGTCCCACTCATAGAATCATAGAGTCATAGAGATGTACAGCACAGCAACAGACACTTCGGTCCAACCCGTCCACGCCAACCAGATTTCCCAACCCAATCTAGTCCTCCCTGCCAGCACCTGGCCCATAACCCTCCAAACCCTTCCTATTCATATATCTATCCAAATGTCTTTTAAATGTTGCAATTGTACCAGCCTCCACTACTTCCTCTGACAGCTCTTCTCTGTTGCTTCATATATAGCAAACCACTATTGAAAGTTTGCTACTGAATCTGTTTCCAATTGTGGTGGTGCATTCCAGATTGCGACATCACTGCATTTCTTTTTACCAATTATCTTAAACCTTTCTCCTTTCTTTCTCGCTGACTGCTCGGTCTTCCCTGACAGAAAAGTAACCAATTTTCATCACTCTGCATTGAATCATGTGTTGCTCTGAAGAGAATCAGCTTCTGTCTCTCTACGTAACTGCATATGTGGGTTACTGCTGTTAACTATTACACACAACTGGAATAAAATTGGTGCTGGGACCATTTCCAGAGCCAGGCTACTGAAAGAAGATGTGGTGGTTCACCCTTTAACTTTGAGGAACTCTTCATTTTCAGCACTTCCTTTACACAAACAGTGTCAGGTACAGTACAATGACGAATACAATCTGGAAATTTGCAACTTTAACATAAATATTTGTAAGTTTCAAAACAAAATAAAATGCAGCACCTAGGTGACAGATTTTATAATGAAGCGTTGGATTGCTTTAATTGTTGACCAATAAACTTCAGAAAAGCTATCTGCCACCAGTGAAGCTATAGACAGCATCTGGTTTTGATTTTCCCAGCTGTAATGTTACCCAGAGGCTCGATCGGAAAATACTTTGCATACTATAACTACTTAGTATGCGCTACGTGTTGTATTTGACCTTTACTGAATCGCTGGAGAGTGCACTGTATGGAAAAACACAAAGGGTGGTGCAAACCTCTCATTTTGTTAATGATCAGTTTGTTGCTCCCTCTGTTGGTCTGTTGTGTGGTGGCAGTGATGTCACACTGTGTTCAAGGAGTCATTGGACAAATCATCAAATATTAAACATGCAAATAATTCGGATGCACCTTTACAGAATAGAAATGAAAGGTGTACTGCGCTCTGTTCAGCGTCATGGAGTTAATTAAATTCTCAATAATTGATATGCCGTTACTATGGTAATTTTCAGTTTTGTGTATTGTGGGCAGAAATGATAGAAAATCCAATGTTCTTTCTACAAATTGGATCAAGCAGGAATCTCTCCACATTTGGTATCTGTATAAATTGGAAGGATTTAGCAGGAGATACTTAATCTGTTTGGCTGCACTTTTCTTGACATCAAGTCCTGGTAAGCAGATTCTGCCTCAGACATGGACAGACATGGCCATGTGATCCATTGCACTATAGGATCTCCTGGCATATTGTAAGTAGAATAGAATCCCTATAGTGTTGAAACAGGCCCTTCAGCCCAACTAGTCCACACCAACCTTCCAAACAGTAACTCACCCAGACCCGTTCCCTAACCTTATTACTCAACATTTACCTCTGACTGATGACCTGAACTAAACATCCCAGAACACTACGGGCAACTTAGCATAGCCAACTCACCCAAGCTGCACATCTTTGGACTGTGGGACAAAACCAGAGCACCTGGAGGAAACCCTGGCTGCAGACGCGTGAAGAATGTGCAAACTCCACACAGACAGTTGCCCAAGGGTGGTTTTGAACGTAGGTCCCTGGTGCTGTGAGGTAGCAGTGCTAACCACCGAGTCATCGCGCTGCCCTATATTTTGAACATGGCATGACAAATTTTTGCAGCAGTAAGACTTGAACCCAGACATTCTGGCTCAGAGAGAGGGACATTTACCAATTCACCACACCAACTCTTTCTGGTCTATTGCTGACTGGGTATTTAATGCAGCAAATTCCTATAAATACAGCTATCAAACAAGCCAGTACTGTCTCTACAGCATAGTAATTGTCAATCATGCAGAGGTTCTGAATCCAACATGTTTAAAGAACCAAATTTCTCATTTTGAATTTTGTACTTTTCTTACTTTAAAATGCCCCTAATGTCACCAGCATGATTTATGAATGTGAAACAATACACCATTGTACTAATGGGTGACACCTCCTCCAGTTTAATCCTCAACACCAGTACCCTACAAGGTTGTGTACTTAGTCCCCTGCCATACTTATACACTCATGACTGTGGCCAATTTCTGCCACAGTTCGATATACAAGTTTGCAGATGAAACCACCATTGCAGGCCAGATCTTAAGCAACAATGAGACAGAGTAGAGAAAATAGATTGAGTGCTAGTGGCATGGATGTAAAGACAACAATCTCTCAGTCAGTGGTTCACCAAATTCCAGCCCGACTGTTTATTTTGTTGCTCTCTGGGTCTCTGAACCATATGTGTATTGGTTGTGAACGATGGTGCTTTTTTTTAGCGACTTGAAGAATCTTTTGTGTTTCTGGTTGCACTTCATCCCCACGCTCTTAATCTTTGGACATCTGGTGCGAAGGGAAGTGGGCAGAAAGGAAGACCTCACCGTGGGTCTGCACCTAGGCCTGTCCCGGCAGGGTAGAAACAGCTCCAGGCAGCATGCTATGGAAAGGGTCATCTCTGCTGACAGTCTACTCCTCTTCCATGGTTACGTTTGTGCCCAGGTATCCTTGAGCACACAATGTCCATAAATGCCTCGATGCCTTTAGAGAGGGTGGGAGCAGCATAAGGGATACGGTGTTTTATCTCCCCCTTCCAACTGCATTGATCTAGTCTCTTCCCTCTCTCCTTCCTTCCCCACTCACATCTGATGGTTTGAAATGCCCTTAATAGGCTTTGCATTAAAATATCTAATCGGCTACATGGGTGCTTTACTGGTGTTTATTAGTGTTTAAAAAAGAAAACAATAAAAAAAGTCAATGATTCTGGCTGTGTCAATGTCACTCAGTTGTATGTGATAGCACTTTTGAGGATAAAAAGGAATAGAAGCAGCTCATGGGACTCTTATGGTGCAGTGATAGTCTCCCTGCCTCTGAGTCAGAATGCATAGGTTCAAATCCCAGCTACTCCAGAGATTTGTAACAGCATCTCTGAGCAGGTTGATTTAAAAATATCGAGAAGCAACTTCATGTGATTATATAATAGTTGCTGGTGTGCCCTCAACTCAAAAGTGTGTTGATGGAAAAGCACAGCTGGTCAGGCAGCATCCGAGGAGTAGGGGAAGGGGGCCAACAGATAAATTTGGGGGTGGGGTGTGAGGATGGGTGAAGGTAGCAGGGAAGGCAATAGATTGATGCATGTGGGGATGATAGTGATAGGTAGAGGGGGAGGGTAGAGAGGAGAGGTGGGAAGGATGATGGACAGGTAGGACAGTTCAAGAGGGCCGGATTGTAGGATTGGATCTGGGAAGGGGGGGGGGAGTGGGGGGGGGAAGAAGAGGAGATAAGGAAACTAGGGAATTCGATGTTGAACCCATGTGGTTGGAGGGTCCCTGGGCGGAAGGTGAGGCATTCTTCCTCCAGTTGTTGGGTGGCTTGGATTTGGCAGTGGAGGAGGCCCAGGACTTGCATGTTCTTGTCAGAGTGGGAGAGGGAGTTGAAGTTGTCGGCCACAGGGTGATGGGGTTGTTTGGTGCTTGTGTTCCGGAGATGTTCCCTGAAGTGTTTTGAAAGTTGGCGTTTGTCTCCCCAACGTAGAGGAGACCATATAAGGTGCAACGGAACAGTCGATGGAGGTGCAGGAAACTTGCTGCTGGATGTGAAAGGGTCCTTTGGGGCCTTAGATGGAGGTGAAGGGGGTATTGTGGGTGCAGGATTACACCTCTTAGGGTAGCAAGGGAAGGTGCCAGGAATGGAGGGTAGGTTGGTCGGAGGCATGGACCCAATGAGGGAGTCACAGAGGAATGGTCTCTGCGGAATGCATTTGGGCTGGGGAGTAGGGGGATGTATATCACTGGTGGTGGGGTCTGACTGTAGGTGGCGGCAATGGCGGAGGATAATGTGCTGTATCCGGAGATTAGTGGGGTGGAAGGTGGAGACCAGAGGATTCTGTCCTTGTTGTGGTTGGAGGGATGGGGCTCAAGGACAGAGGAATATAAAATTCTGTCCTATGCTTCAGATCAAGAACTTTCATCACGACGTATTCAGATTCCCAGCATCAGCAAGATTTCCCGAAGAAAGGAGTCAGTACAGAAGAAACTGGGTTGAGAATGCCAAAGGGCAAAATCACAGTAACTGAATAATGATGACTCACAGGGAGTGCACTATGAGGAAAAGTCCTGTGTTGTGAATACAGAGGGTGCATGCAGGGGCATGTGGCAAGTGAAAATTCTGACTGGTTTGCCTGTTTAATTCTTTGGACTATTTCCAGACTGCTGTAATTAATCTGTTCGAATAGACTCTGACATCTGTGAAAACTCATTCAGGACTGAGCCTGTTTAGTAATTTAGCTCATTACAACAGTGTCTGGCAGGGCTGATAACACCTGCCTGCTGAAGTGAGACACATCAAGTTATCCAATGACAATAAAAGGATTCATTTCTGTCTCGGGACATGCTATCCTGGATTACTTCATGTGAGCGATCAGATTTCAGTTGAGAGGGAATAATGGTTAATCCATGGCATATAGTTTATTGCATTGGGAGTGAATGGTTAAAAAAAAATTAACAGGCACCAAATGAGGGCCTCAACTTCTAAAAGCAGCTTGGTCAATGTTGGCACAATATTGAAAATCATAGGCCAACATGGGGGTTTGGAGACCAGCCTAGGAGTTGGGTTGTTACATATTGTGTTGTCTGTAAACAGTCAGGAACTAAACAACTAGGAACCAATTAGAACATGCAGGTGGCCCAGGAGACCACATTCATGGTTGCACTTGACAGGCATGTATCATGTAAGTAAATGGTGTACTAAGAACAACCTAGCTCTCAATGCCAGCAAAACGAAGGAATTTTGGTGGGATGTTATTTACGTGCCGCCCCCCCAACCCCCCCAGCACAGTGATGGAACGAGTGGAGAGTGTCAAGCTCCTGGGAGTGGTCATCCACAACAAGCTTTCCTGGTCTCTTTATGTGGACTCACTGGTTACAAAGGCCCAACATCATTTCTTCCTCAGGCAGGTGAGGAGATTTTGCATTCTGTCTGGATGTATCACTACCTGGTATGGCAACTGTACCGTTCAAGATCGGAGACGGTTACAGAGAGAGGTGAACTTGGCCCAGACAATCACAAAGTCCAACCTCCCATCTGTAGAATCTATCTACCAGGCCCGCTGTCAAGGAAAGGCCGCTAGCATCCTTAAAGATCCATCTCACCCTGGCAATGTTTTTCTATAATCTCTACCATCAGGGAGAAGGTACAGAAGCCTGAACACATGCACCAGCCGGTTTTAGAATCAGTTTCTACCCTACTGTTGCTAGAATAGTGAATGAACTCAAACTCTTAACATTCAACTGTACCTGGGTTTTTGTTTTTACCACCTATAGGTTTTTACTTACCTATGCTACTTAGCTATGTGATCTGCCTGTATTGCTCACAAAACAAAGCTTTTCACTGTGCCTCGGTACATGTTCCGTTCCGTTCAACAATGCAGCATGGCGCATCTTAAACAAAAATGTTTCTCATTTTTGATCATTTCAAACTTCTGGGAGTGAAAAAGGAACCAGGATTTGGGAGGGGGAAAGCGGGCTATCAAACTCTCATTTTTGCAAGCTCTGAAGAGTACTCCTTAACCTTTTCTAGTTCCCTTTTGAATGAGTTGTCGGGTAACACTACATATTCGGAGAGCCTGACGTACACAGTAGTAGCGGCTGGGCACTCCAAAAGCACAAGCCCTGCCAAAGGTAACTTTTTACTCAATAAGGAGACTGAACCAGACTGGTCAGCTTTACCCCACGATAGTAAAGGTTCTGCAGCCCTGTTTCAGTCCAGCAACACCAATGCATGCCTGCCCTTCCCCACCCAACAAATTAATATGGTTAATAAAAGCAGAAATCATTAGCAGGTCAGGTAGCAACTGTCAAGAGGGAAACAATGTCAATGTTTCAGGCTGTTTGGAACTGGCAGGGGTTAGAACCGTAACAAGTTTAAGCAAGTGCTGGGGCAAGAAACTGAGAGAGGGGGGGAAAGGAAAATAGCAAAGGTTAATGATTGGAGAGAGGAGAAATTAAATGAAAACAAGGGGTGAGCATTTAAGATAAAAGACTGGGAAGGAATGAGGTGAAGGGGGGGGTGCAGGGGGCATGTGCACTTGTACAGAAAGGTGAGGTAGGTAGTTGAGTTGGGGGTGATTGAGGACTGTAGCCCAGGAAAATCAAGTCTTTGGGATTCTAAAAGAGGACGGGATATGTTGGGAATGACATTGTGCTGAAGGAAATAGTGGAAGTGATGCATTATGTGTGAAAGCTGGTAGACTGGAAGATGAGAATCAAGGAGCCCTAAAATTGTTTTGGGAGAGTCCGGATGGGGGTGAGAGACGAATTGTGGGAAAAGGGTCATGTTTGATAAAGATCCTTAATTGAGGAAAAAAAGAAAGCCACATCACAGTCACTGGGAATAAAGTGACATCATTGGATTAGATGCAACAGAGATGGAGAAACTGGGAGAAAGCTGTATAGTCCTTACAAGTAATAAGGGGAAGGCAGCTGTGAGAGTCAGAGGCTTATAATGTATTGGCTACCCAGAGAAAAGGAAGGGAAGAGCCAAAGATGAAACATGTGAAGGGAGGAACTTGAAAATAAAGTTGATGATATTTTCCAATTCAGGACTATTAGCAATACAATTGTCAGTATAGCAGAAAAATTGCTGAGACAAAGGGTGTAAACTGGACTAGAACAAAATGTTCCATCAATCCTCTAAAAAGGCAGAAATAGCAAAAATCCATGTAGGTTCTCTTAGGAAATCTTCTATTTGAAAAGGGATTAGAGACAAAGAAGAAATTGTCCACTCTGAGAACAAGTGCAACCAGGCAGAAATGGGTGATGATGATGGTCATGGACACTTGTGAGATCTCCAGTGATCGAAGAGGTCAACAGCCTTTGGACCATCTTGGTGACATTGAGGATGTGGAGAGATTGGATGACCATGGTGAGAAGGTGACAGGAGTGTGATATACGATATTGGAAATGAAAGGGTTAATTTGAACAAACCTGCAACTCTACTTACTCAGATACACAATACAGCTACCGGTTGAAGCATCAGTTGGTTTGGAAAGTCAGCGTTTTGTGCTGAGATTTCTTTGTGGTTCATCCTTCATCACGCACTACTGGAAAATCCCTAGATTAGTAAAGGAAGATAGATTGATGGCAGTGTTCTACCTAAGGTACCCAGGACTTACCATGATGTTTACAACACAAGAACCCATGAAAGGTATCATAAAAGTTGCAGATATAGGAAGTCAGGCTAGACAAGGAGAAAGAAAATAGATTCAGTGGGGTAGGTACAGATAGAAACAATAGGATAACCAGGCCAGGTCTATTTGTGGATTTTGGAAGGCAGTATAGAAGCACAGTGTTTGGAATTGGTAGACTATGAATTTGGAAATCATAAGTGGAACATCTCCATAGGATCAGAAATCCATGACTATCCATGAAATGTTAGCTTGATATTCAGTGGTAGGATCATGGAATAGCAAAAGTAGGAAGTGAGAAGAGGAGAACAGATATTGTGGCTAAAAGAATTAACTTAACCAGAATGAATATACTGAGTGCAGAAGCAGTTTTCTCCTTGCAATCTCCACTCATTGTGATCAGAGATATATTCGTTAACAAAAGCCAAATAATTAGTCTATGGCTGTTGCACTTTGACCACTCTCAGAATGACACCACACAGATGACAGAACCGAGCTGTGCTATTGGCTGCTGTTTGCATGATGCTTCATCAGAAGAAGACCAAATGACGTGCTCAAACATATGCAGATACTGCAGATATTCATTGATGGAACATTTCAAGCAGTAGTGTTACTCACTTCGTAACTTTAAATAAATTCCAGATTCACTTCAAAAGCAGCCAGAAATGCCCAGTTGACCTACAAGCTGTTAGCATTAAAGCAGCTTTTCAGAGGTGATTAATATTTAAAAACCTGCAACTATCTTCCATCGAACGCTGCCCAGATTAGGTTAAAGTCAGAGAGCCATAGAGTCATTCAACATGGAAACAGATGCTTCAGTCCAAATAGTCCATGCTGACCATGTTCCCAAACCAAACTAATCCCATTTGCCTGCCTTTGGCCCACATCCCTCCAAACCTTTCCCATTCATGTACTTATACAATTGTCTTTTCAATGTTGTAACTGTACCTGCATCCACCACTTGTTCAAGTCATAGAGCTGTACAGCATGGAAACAGACCCTTTGGTTCAACCCGTCCATGCCGACCAGATATCCCAACCCAATCCAGTCCCACCTGTCAGCACCCTGCCCATATCCCTCCAACCCTTCCTATTCATATACCCATCCAGAAGCCTTTCAAATGTTGCAATTGTATCAGCCTCCACCACTTCCTCTGGCAGCTCATTCCACACATGCACCACCCTCTGCATGAAAAAGTTACCCCTTAGGTCTCTTTTATATCTTTCCCCTCTCACCCTAAACCTATACCCTCTACTTCTGGACTCCCCCACCTCAGAGAAAAGACTTTTGTCTATTTTCTTCATGATAATCATGCCCCTCATGATTTTATAAACCTCTATGAAGTCACCCCTCAACCTCCAACACTCCAGGGAAAACAGCACTAGCCTATTCAACCACTCCCAATAGCTCAAATCCTCCAACCCTGGCAACATACTTGTAGATCTTTTCTGAACCCTTTCAAGTTTCACAACATCCTTCTAATAGGAAGGCGACCAGAATTGCATGCAATATTCCAACAGTGGCCTAATCAGTGTTCTATACAGCCACAACATGACCTCCCAACTCCTGTACCCAATGCTCTGACCAATAAAGGAAAGCATACCAAACACCTTCTTCACTATCCTATCTACCTATGACTCTACTTTCAAGGAGCTATGAACCTACATTCCAAGGTCTCTTTGTTCAGCAACACTAAGGTTTGCTTTCCCAAAATGCAGCACCTCACATTTATCTGAATTAAACTCCATCTGCCACTCCTCAGCACATTGGCTCATCTGATCATGATCCCCTGGTATCCAAGGTAACCTTCTTCACTGTCCCCTACGCCTCCAATTTTCTGACAGTTCATTTCACAAACAAACCACTCTCTGAATAAATTGTTGCCCCTCATTTTCTTTCAAGATCTTTCTCCTCTCCCCTTAAAAATATGTCCCTTAGTTTTGAACTCCACCATTCTTGGGAAAAGACCCTTGATATAAGTTTGCTTACTGAGCTAGACGGTTCATTGCCAGACATTTCATCACCCTACTGGGTAACATCTTCAGTGGACCTCAGACTAAGCACTGCTGAAAATTCCTGCTTTGTATTTATATGTTTGGGGTTCTTTGGGCTGGTGATGTCATTTTCTGTGTTGATGTTATTTCCTGTGATGAAGTCACTTCCTGTTTCTTTTCTCAAGGGGTGCTGGATGGGGTCTAACTCAATATGCTTGTTGATAGAGTTCCGGTTGGAATGCCATGCTTCTAGGATTCTTGTATGTAAGTTTGTTTGGCTTGTCCTGGGATGGATGTATTGTCCCAGTTGAAGTGGTGTCCTTCCTCACCTGTATGTGAGGATACTAGTGAGAGAGGGTCATGTCTTTTTGTGGCTAATTGGTGTTCATGTATCCTGGTGGCTAGTTTTCTGCCTGTTTGTCGATAGTGTTTGTTACAGTCCTTGCATGGTATTTTGTAAATGGTATTAGTTTTGCTTGTTGTTTGTATAGAGTCAAAGAGTCATAGAGATGCACAACACAGAAACAGACCCTTCAGTCCAACTCGTCCATGCCGACAAGATATCCCAACCTAATCTAGTGCCATTTGCCAGCACCCAGCCCATATCCCTCTAAACCGTTTCTATTCATATACCCATCCAGATGCCTTTTAATTGCCGTAATTGCATTGGATTCCACCACTTCCTCTGGCAGCTCATTCCATATATGCACCTCCCTCTGTGTGAAAACGTTGCCCCTTCGGTCCCTTTATATCTTTCCCCTCTCACTAATCCTATGCTCTCTGGTTCTGGATTCTTCCAAGTTCTTTAGCTGCTGTTTTAGTGTGTTGGTGGGTTTGTGGGCTACCGTGATGCCAAGAGGTCTGAGTAGTCTGGCAGTCATTTTCAAGATGTCTTTGATGTAGGACTAGTGTTTCTGGATGTGTTTTGTCTGCTTGTTTGGGTTTGTTGCTGAGAAATTGGTGGACTGTGTTCATTGGGTACCCATTCCTTGGGTAAACAGTATAGGTGACTTTCCTCTGCACTGCGTAGTTCCTCTGTGCTGCAGTGTGTTGGCTCATTAAAATAATGTTCTGATGCAGCTTCGTTTGTGGATGTTGGGATGATTGCTTCTGTAGTTCAATATTTGGTCCGTGTGTGTTGTTTTTCTGTAGATGTTGGTTTGAAGTTCCCCAGTGGCTGTTCGCTCTACTGTGACATCTAGGAATGGCAGTTTGTTGTTGTTTTCCTCCTCTTCAGTGAATTTTATGCCAGTAAGGGTATTATTGATGGTCTTGAAGGTTTCCTCTAATTTGTTTTGTTTAGTGATGACAAAGGTGTCATCCACGTAGTGGACCCAAAGTTTAAGTTGGATGGTTGGCAGAGCTGTTTGTTCAAGTCTCTGCATTACTGCCTCTGCTAAGAACCCTGATATCGGAGGTCCGATGGGTGTTCCATTGGTTTGTCTGTAGGTTTTGTTGTTGAAGGTGAATTGTGTGGTAAGGCATAGGTCCGCTAGCTTGATAAAGCTTGTCCTTGTTGATGAAGTTAGTAGTGTTTGCTGTATATATCTTTGGGTCTACTAATAGTCAGTGTTTCCTTGGCCAGGTTAATGTTGATTGATGTAAACAGGGCTGTTACATCAAAGAAGACCATTATTTTATCCTCTTCTATCTTAGTGTCTTTGATGGTCTTCAGGAATTCTTGGGTGGAGCAGATGGAGTGGTGTGAGCCTTCTACTAAGTGTTTTAGTCTTTGGTATAGCTCCTTGGTCAGTCTGTAAGTTGGTGTTCCAGGTAGCGAGACTATGGGTCTGAGGTGGGGCTCCTGGTTCTTGAATTTTGGGTAATCCATAGAAGTGTGGTGTGTTGGATCCGTCTGGTGTCATTTTTTGGAAGTCAGTCTTATTTATTTCTCCAAGTTTCTGAGGTTTTTTTGAGTATGGCTGTGATTCGGATCTTTAGTGGTGGGGTCGGGTCTATTGCCACTTGTTGGTAAGTGTTGGTATCTGTGAGTAGTGCGTTCACTTTTTCAATGTAGTCTCTTCGATTTAGAATGACTGTCAAGCGTCCTTTGTCTGCAGGTAGGATAACAACGTTTTTATCTTTTTTTAGTCTTTCTAGTGCTTTCCTTTCTAGTGTATTGAGTGTGTTTCTTTCCTTTTTCGGCTTAATGTTGGTGAAACTACCTGTCTGATGGTTTGCTGGGTTTCTTCCGTGAGTTGGTTGTCTTTCACTGTTGTTTCGAATGCTGCTAAGAAATCTTTCTTGTCTGCATCCTGGCAGTTGTAATTTAATCTCTTACTAAGGTGGCTTTTTCAGTGTCTGTTAAGGATCGGACAGATAAGTTTTTTTATCCATGTTTCTGTGTTGTCAGGGTTGTTACTTTGTGTAAGTTTGTCTAGTTTTTTTCCTGCAGGTCTAGTATTTTTCATTTTCTGTGTTGGTTGCTGTCTAATATCTATGGCTTGTTGTACTGTCTCTGTCCATTCATGGTCTGTTGCATGAATGAGTAAAGTTTTTTGGTGCAAAATTTCCTGATTGTATTTACAGAGTCTCTTGTGGGCATCAGTAATCATTTCTCTAAGCATTCTGCGGCCATTTTGCTCTGCTATTCTTTTGGCTAGTGGAGGGTTAAGGGGAAGTTTGTATTTAAGGCATTTAGGTAGTACCTGTTTCCTTAGACATTCGTGCAGGAAGTACAACTCTTCGCGGGTGTCACTCCATTGGATGGCATTGGTTTCCCATTTTGGGCCACTTTTAGCATATTGCGCCAATAGGTGTTAGTGAGTTTTGAGAAGATTTGTAGCTCAGGTTGAGGTTTTCGGTGTAGGTTTGCTCGCTGAGCTGGAAGGTTCATGCAATAGGCCATAAATAGAGAAACATCAAAATCAACTTCACTGCGAAGTTAGTGAACTTACAATCGAGGTCTGTGAAATAGTGAAAGACCTCTGCTAAGCATGGTCTTGTTATCCTGTGTTATACCACGATCCCAAAAATGTAGAAATTTTGGACAATTTAAAGAAGATAAAATGGCGACTCTAACAACAGTTCCTTTAAATAGCAAAGACGAAGAAATGAGACACAATATAGCAGATATAAACTACGTAGTTAGTTATACATTGCTTTTCAGCCACCCATTTATGTTCCCTTCTGAACCTAAGGAAATGAAGATTCCTTTTCTGACTTTATTAAGGAAGGATGTAAAGCTCTTTAATGTATTGCTACTACCTCTTTTCTGGATTGCAGGTTGGTTGTTAATGCATTGCATAACCACTGGAGGTCTCCCTCTTCAACATTATTATAAATGTATTTGGCTCTCATTCTTTTTGCTAATCCCTCGACATCTTTCTGTCAGCTCGTGGACAGGATTCTTATACTTCCTCACAGGTGATGAGTTTCGGTTATAAATATTTCTAGTAGAAGCACAGGAGATAACTGCAGGGTAATTTTAAACTCTTCATGATGGTTGATGGAGGGCTGGATCAGGAAGGGCAGTTACATTTAAAGAAGTGGAAAACTTGACCCCAGCCTGCTGTACCATAGAAACGTCGAAGAAGTGGGATCTCTTGGCCCCTTGAGCCTGCTCCGCCATTCAATATCATCACTACTGATCATCAAGGTCCCTAATCCCACCCTCCCCCCATAACCCTTGATCCTTTTAACCATAAGAGCTATATCTACACCCTCCTTGAAAATTAAGGCAACTACTTCTGGTTTAATCATGGGAGATTTTGATGCCATCTGAGTAACCCACTTTGCAGAAGTGGGTTGGTAATCATATCTTTTTAATGAGGCTGCGTGTCAGCAATTTGAAATAAATAATTGTGGTTTGGGTTTCCCCAAAATTAAAAAAAATGCAGTAACTAAAGGGAGTTGAGAGCGTCTGCATCTAGTCGGTCAGTGTTTTTCCAGTGCCCTCTTTGGGGTCATGAGGAGCAGGAGCACTATTCCCCACAAAACCTGCAGGGGGCAGGCATCCATGTGACCGCTTCCCTCCACTGTGCTCTGAGTCATAGTCACACTGCACAGAAACAAACCCTTCTTGTCCATGCTGCCCAGATTTCCTATCCTGGACAAGTCCCATTTGCCTGCGTTTGGCCCATATTCCTCTAAACTCTAAACAATGTATCTGTCCAATTGTCTTTTAAATCTTGTAATTGTACTCATTACCACTTACCCTGGCAGTTCATTCCATATACATGGCAAAGTTGACCCTCTTAAAAATCCCTTTTAAATGTTTCCTCTCTCACCTTAAATTTATGCGGCCTAGTTTTGAACTCCCCTATCCTGGGGAAAAAACCTTGGCTATTCACCTTATCTATGCCCTCATGGTTTTCTAAACCTCTCTAAGGTCACTCCCCAACCTCTTAAACTCCATGAAAAATGTCCCAGCCTATCCAGCCTCTCCTAATAACTGAACCCCCTCCAGTCTCAGTAGCATCCTTGTAAATTTTGTTTTGCAACATTTCCAGTTTAGTAACAGTTCAATAGCAGGGCAAATGGGACTAGGCCAGTTTAGGAAACGTGGTTGGCATGGACAAGTGGGGTCTGCTTCCGTGCTGTGTGATTCAATGACTCAGAGCACAGAGGAGGGAAGGAAGTTGTGAGGGTGCCTGCAGGGTTTGTGGGGAATAGCACCCCTGCTCCTCATGACTCCAAAGAGAGTGCTGGTAGAGCACTCCAAATGTGGCCTTGTGCAGCCATAACATGATGTCTCATCTCCTGTGTGTACTCAATGCACTGACTGATTAAGGCAGGTGTGCCAAATGCCTTCTTCGCTACTCTATCTATGACACTGCTTTCAAGGAGCTATGTACCTGAACCCTTAGGTCTCTCTGTTCAACGACATTCCCCTGGATCCTAATATTAACTGTGTAAGCCCTGCCCTGGTTTGTGTTATCAAAATGCAACACTCCGCATTTATCTAAATTAAACTCAGTCTACTATTCCTAAATCCACTAGCCCAGTTGATCAAGATCCTGTTGTTCTTTAGATAAACTTCCCCATTGTCCACTATACCACCAATTTTGGTATCATCCGCAATCTTGGTAATCTTGCCTCCTTTATTCTTATCTAATCATTTATATACATAATGAAGACCAGCACCCAGCACAGATCCTTGTGGCACACTGCTGGTCACAGGCCTTCAGTTTGAACAACAACCCTCTACCAACATCTTTTGTCTCCTATTGTCAAGCCAATTTTGTATACATTTGTCTAGCTCTCCCTGAGCCAATAAAATGTGGGGCTGGAGAAAGCACAGCAGGTCAAATGGCATCAGAAGAGCAGGAGTGTCAACGTTTCAGGCAGGAACCTTCATCAGGAGTTCTCCATGAATCCCATGTGATCTAACCTGACTAATCAGTTTACCATGTCTTGCTATAGGCCAGTTGCTCCCAACACTGAGATCCATACTTTGTTCCCAATAATCCCATTCCATTCTGTGCATTGAATCCATACTGCAATCAGGGTTCCTCTGATTTTCTTGTCAGATGGTGACTCTCCCTCCATTGGACCTGTGAGCCTTAGGTTTTCTTACCTGGCAGCTGACCATCCTCCTGAACTAACTGGGAGCTGGGCTGGCAATGGGCTAAAAAAAAGTCTTCATAATCATGAGGTCCTGCAAAATTTCCTGGTCTTTCCAAATTTCCTAGACATTTTCAACCTTCCTGTAAACATTATGGCTTTTGTGCCTGCATTTCTCGAGAAATAAGAAAAGACTCTCTCCAATGCTGGAGCCTGGGAGACTTAAAATTACCAAATCGTTCAGTAGAGGATGCCTTTTGATTCATGGGACAGAATCTTACCAGGAACCTGAACAATGCTGGTCAGAGTGAGATTTGGGGCAGACTAGTGTGAGAAGTCTAGTGAAGCCTGTCTCAGTTCACTGCACCTTTGATGTAGTTGTTGAGTTTTTCGGGGAGAGTTTCTCACAGGACAGTGGCAAGTTGCCAATTAAGGAGAACTGTTGTTTGTTAAACTGCTAATTAACAGCACAACCCACCTCATCAATGTCAGCTTCGTATCTTGTGGAATGCGCTGAAAATTGAGAAATCTCAGTATGGAAGTCGGAGCTCAGTGAGTTCATCTCACCACTGGCTGGGAGGAGTCTCCATGTTGCTCAACACCAAACAGCATGCTCCATGACCACCAGCCACTGACACAACTTGTTCACAGGCATCTCACATTGGCCAACACCTCACAATCCTCATGCCACCTCTCCCATCTACTGGCAGGACACTTACGAAGCACAGACCTGCATTGCAAAGTACACAGGTAACCAGGCTGCAAAGAGGACACTTTGTATTCAGGTAAGTGCTCCCAGCATTGCATCTCAGGTCTGTTAACTCACATTAATTTCTTCATTTTAACCTAAATTAAAGAAACAATCCAGAATACCTTAAACTCTCTAAACTCTCAGTCATGTAATACCTACCTGTATGTTTGCATCCATCCCTTGCCTTGCATTGGTGCTTCAGCCAGAGCTGCAGTGACTTTTGTCATGTTTGTATTCAAGTTTGATGAACTATTGAGACTTGCTATCTCTATTTCTTTACTGCCTCTCTCTCTTCCTTTCACAGTTATTTGCAGGCTGACTTCGTGTGTGAGTCCCAGTGACGTTTTTAGTAAAACATGTAACATAATCTTATAAAGGCTTCCATTGGATGCTTTGTCTCTCAAAGGCCATTTCTACAGCAATGCCAATCATATGGACTTTGTATCCAGGCAGGTATGCAAAGCAGCCATGCTATAGACTCCCAACTCCATTATATCATTGAATTAGGTATAATATGTAAAGTATCACTGTTCAATCTCCATACCTTGGACTTTATTTTAACCTTTATCAGCCATGTTGCCCACGTTAGTTGTCAGTAGAATTCAGCTCACATTAATTTCTTCATTTTAACCAAAATTAAAGAAACAATCCCAGAATCCCTTAAGCCTCATATTAGTAACACCCTTTGAACCTCAAGTTGCTGGCCGGCTGTCAGTTTTTTGGAATGTATAAATGGAAAAAAGCAACTGGGATTCTAAATGCATGAGAAAGTAATACAGATTCTTCATCAAACAATCACTCCATGCTTTATCCTGCGTCTTACTGCTCCATCTACTGGTGTTCTGCAGGGCAGCTACAATGAACATCATGAGTTGAATTTCCTCATTTCTTTTGGCAAAGTGATCCTTTAAATAAAATTCATGGTGTTCAGTCCTCTATGGCCCATGTCAACTTTTCTCTTGCAATCTTCTGCTCTTCAACCCATTAATTATGCAAACTAGCCTCTGGTGCCTGGTCTCATGGAACCATGCAGTAGGAGAGGCAGTCCTGTTTAACTCTGCTGGGAATCTGCAGAATCCTTTGCCATATCTAGACCTCAGCTTCAGGAACTGCCTGGCACCAAAATTGCCCCGAGGCTGTGGCCACTGGGAGATTCCGTGTATGCTCATTGGTAAGCTGACAAATTGGGTTCCGTTTCTGGGACCTGTTGCTTTGCATGCATCTTGGAGAAAGCTATAATTAGTGGGAACGTTGCCCCTCATACTGCAGTGCTCCACTATCTTCATTGGGTCCATGACCTAGAAAGCAGAGCCATCACGCTGCTTCACTGACAGAAACCAGGGGTGGTGGATATGGGAATACTGCTTTCTCCTGCTGACCAGCAAAGGAAACCACACCAGCAGACAGGGTCAGCTTGGACAAAGGTAGCAGCCCAGGTCAGTGCTGTGTCCTGGATTAAAAGGAACACCCAATCATGCAGGAAGAATATGAATGATTGTCTTCACTCTGCTAAATGTAAGGGCTATCCCACACACTCTAACTTTATCCCTGCACCCACCTGTCACCAAGGCTCATGGGCTACTCCTCTTAGTATTGAGGATGATTTGATTTATTATTGTCACATGTACTGAAATACAGTGAAAAATATTGTTTTGTGTGCTATCCAGACACATTGTACTTTGCATAAGTACATCAGGCTAATAGAACAGAATGTAGAGTATAATATTATGGCTTCAGAGAAGGTGCAGTGAAACATCAACTCTAATATATGAGAGGTCCATTCATAAGTCTGATAACAGTGGGGAAGAAGCTGTTCTTGACTCTGTTGGTACATATTTTCAAATGTTGAATCGTCAACTTGATGGAAGAGGGTATAACTGGGGTGGGAGGGGTCATTGATGATGTTGGTTACTTTCCTGTGGCAGTGGGACGTGTAGACGAAGCCAGGAAGAAGGGCTGGTTCTCATGATGGACTGGGCTACGTTCACAACTCAGTAATTTCTTGCAGTCTTGGGCAGAGTAGTTGTCATATCAAACCGTGATGCATCCAGATAGGATGCTTTCGATGGTGTATCCATAAAAATTACTAAGAGTCCTTGTGGACCTGGCAAATTTCCTTAGGCTTCTGAAGAAGCAGGTGCATTGGTGTGCACATACAAAGATTCTCGCCTCATGAGAAGAAAAGTGTTGCAATGGGCTAGAGGAGAGTTAAACTGCTCATGTGGGGATGTGGAGAATTCCAAAGGCAACCAACCCATTCATCTTCATTGTGCTGTGCTGCACCGTCTCCCATTACCACCAAATACCAACCCATTTGGTATCTGTAAACTCTTGTATGTTTTAATAATTAATTCCCTCTCTCATGCAGGCATTAGTTCACCCAGAGAACCTACGTCTCAAGTGACCAATGGCATAGACCATCAGTTCTACCTCTACCTCTGAGGAGGAAGCTACTAAATTCTCCAAAGAATACACCATCAAGGCTTTCACCTGCACCAGGCTGTCCTCTACCAGTTCTGAGACTTTCAGCTCAGCGGATTTTCTATCTAGATTACATTCGGGAGCAAAATCTGGTAAACTCATCACTGACGTGTCTCCAGGGCTGGCAGAGTATAAGTCATGCACCAGAACCTGCCCTCCAAGGCTCTAACTATAGATGCTTAGTTTTAATGGCAAGTCAAGAGGGGGACAAACAACCATGACCTCACTCATGATGCCTCTCAGGGAGACAGGGTATTGCTAGCAGGATCCCAGAGGGGAGGAGGAACCACCCACGGGGACCTCTGGAAGTTTTCTCTCAGCACTCTCCAGAGATGCCCAGCTTCTCCACCTCATCCACTTGTGATGCCAAAGCCTGAATAGGTTCCAAGCAAAGGAGGGGGAGCCTGTGCCTGGGCAGGAAACTCTCAACAGGCCCGGATCCTTTAGGGCCAACTAGCCAAGTCTTCCAGGCCACTAGAGGCAATGACAGATTAGGATCTATGTACCCCAGATGTGGATGTTTGATGTATTGGGCGAGAAAGCATGAAAAACATCTACTGAGAGTACATAGGTGGGTGGCATGAGTGACACACCACTATAATGTTTCATGTACTTCTTATAAGCATATTTGTATTTATAAATGTCGGCTCTAATGCCTTTGTCAGTATTAATCCGAGTGAAGTCGCACCCATTTAGCAGCCTCGACAGATAGCCCAAGGAAGAAAGAAGTTGTAATGACCAAGTGTTGCTGATTTCTCATGGGTAAACCAACTCCTTGACTGCAGATATCATTGACTTTCGGGATGCTTGAACTGCGATGATGATGACTACAACCAAGACGTACGTGGATGTATATGTGGACATCACCGAATCTACGAGCAATGTACAGGGATTGTGCTGGGACCTGCTCTGCACAATGTATCCACAATTACACCCAACATTTGAGTAAGCGTAATATCCTCTTTAGCCACAAACGATGTCCCAGAAGACTGAAGAATAGACAATGTTGTTCCTTTGTTCAAGACGGTGAAAGGGATAATCCAGAAAACTATAGGCTGGTGAGCCTTACTTCAATGGTAGGGAAATTATTGGAGAATATTATTAGGGACAGGACATATTTGCATTTGAAGAACGGATTTACCAAGGATAGTCAGTTGGGCTTTGTGCTGGGGGCGGTCTTGTCTCTCAAATTGGAGATTTTTGAGGAAATGACAATGGTGCCTGATGAGGATAAGGCAATGGATGTTGCCTACATGTGTCTTCCTGAAGCATTTGACGAGATCTGTCATTCCCCAGGTCTGATGAATGGTCACTGGGCCCAAAATGTTAACTCTGATTTCTCTTCACAGATGATGCCAGACCTCCTGAGCTTTTCCAGCAACTTCTGTTTTTGTCCCTCATGGTGAGCTGGTCCAGGAATCAAACAACATGGGATCCATGGTGAGTTGGCACGTTGAACACAATATTGGCTTTGGCCGTAGAAGACAGAGTGTAGTTGTGGAGGAATGTTTTTCTAACTGAAGGTCTGTGACCAGTGGCGTTCCACAAGGATCCATGCTGGGACATCTGTCGTGTGTAATATAGATAAATTATTTAGATGAAAATGTTGGTGGTCTGATAAGTAAGTTTGCAGATGACGCAAATTTTGGTGGAGTAATGGATAGTGAGGAAGAATATCAAAGGATGCAGCAAGATATAGATCAGTTGGAAAGTTAGGCAGAGAAATGGCAGATGGAGTTTCATCCAGACAATTGGGAGCTGCAGGGAAATGAGGCAAATTTAGCCAATAATCAGAGGTGAGTCCATGGAAATGAGGTAGTCACCATCATTAGTAAGATTCTGAACTTTGTTTAAATTTTAAGGGGAATGTGGGAAAACTCTTTTCTTGACATAGAGAATTTATTTTTCATTTTTGAATTATTTTTCCAACTTTCTGGCCACTGATCATGCTGTTAAAGGAATGGAAAATTTGGCTCTGTATGCAATTTGCTTTAAAAAAAATTATTTATGGGATGTGGGGGGATCGCTGCCTGCTTAGCATTTATTGCCCGTTCTTCGTTGCCCTTGAGCAGGTGGGGGTGAGCTGTTTTCTTGAGATGCTGCAGTCCATGGTGATTGATCTACAATACTCTTGGGGAGGGACTTCCAGGACTTTGACCCAATGACATTAAAGGAATGACAATATATTTCCAAGTCAGAATGGTGAGTGGCTTGGAGGGGCACTTGCAGGTTGTGGTGTTGCCATGTATCTGCTGACCTTGTCCTTCTAGATGGTAGTGATTATGGAAAGTGCTGTGTACAAAGCCTTGGTGATTTCCCCATATTGTATCTTGTAGATGATACACCCTGCTATTAGTGAGCATTGGTGGTGACTGGAGTAAATGTTTGTGGATGTGGATCAAGAGGCTGCTTTGTCCTGGATGGTGTCAATATTTTTGAGTGTTGTTGAAGTATCCAGCGAAGTGGGAAATATCCCATCACACTTGTGTGCTTTGTAGACGATGGACAGCCTTTGGGTTGTCAGAAAGTAGATTACTTATCACAGGATTCTTAGCCTTTGACCTTCACTTGAAGCCACTGTATTTATAAGACTGATCTAATTTTGTTTCTGTACAATACTCTAGTGCAGCCGCACTTGGAGTATTGTGTACAGTTCTGGCCACCGCATTATAAGAAGGATGTGGAAGCTTTGGAAAGGGTGCAGAGGAGATTTACTAGGATGTTACCTGGTATGGAGGGAAGGTCTTACAAGGAAAGGCTGAGGGACTTGAGGTTGTTTTCGTTAGAGAGAAGAAGGTTGAGAGGTGTGAGAGGTGACTTAATAGAGACATAAGATAATCAGAGAGTTAGATAGGGTGGACAGGGAGAGCCTTTTTCCAAGAATGGTGATGGCGAGCACGAGGGGGCATAGCTTTAAGTTGAGGGGTGATAGATATAGGACAGATGTCAGAGGTAGTTTCTTTACTCAAGAGTAGTAAGGGTATGGAATGCTTTGCCTGCAACGGTAGTAGATTCGCCAACTTTAAGTACATTTATGTCGTCATTGGACAAGCATATGGACGTACATGGAATAGTGTAGGTTAGATGGGCTTCAGATTGGTATGATAGGTCGGCACAACATCGAGGGCTGAAGGGCCAGTACTGTGCTGTAGTGTTCTATGATCTATGTAATGGTAACCTCCAAGATGTTGACTTTAAAAAATGTACAACTCTACAGGGCTGTGGAGTCAACTGTACCAACCCAGATGCTGAGACAGCTTTTGCAGATCTCTCTGCATGTTACATTCTGCATCAGTGCCTCACTAAGTTCCCTTTCTTATCACTGTGTAAAGGAATTGGTTTTGACTGAGTTAAAATCGGGCCCAAATCTGTAAAGGAAACTCTGAGACAATTGCATTAATGTTCACCAGATTAAGTTATTTATGGCCATATACTTCATTTGACTAATTAGATTAGATGTGCATAATAAAAGCCATATTCATTGTTACTGACAAAGAGAAAGGAGTTGTTTTAAAATTTACATTGCTCTATAATGCTATCTTTTCCAAGTAACCGCAATAGATAGTGAGCAATATTCTGATTAAGATCTTGTTTTATCACTGTTTCTCACATTGTTAAAACAAGAACAGCGGTGACATTCAGGAGAAAATGGCATTGAGGAAGATGGACTCTGGGCTGCTGGTACCTCCTGAGGGGACTTTCAGCTGTGGCTTCCTCGTGTGGAGAGCTGCTGCTGATCCTGAGCTTACTGGCCCATCTGTTCCTCCTCAACTTCTTCTGCAGTTTCACTGTGCCTCAGCTGCTGTGACCATGACCCTAGCTGTGGCTAGAGCAGTCGACCATTCTAGCAATGAATCTCTGTTGGGAATATCAGAAACAGAACCGGTCCTCAGTAATGTGAACTGTCACATTCACCATCATTCACAAATACCGGTTTGGAATAGTCCTCCGTACATTGGTACATGGAAAACTCTGACCAGCAGCTTTGATGTGGTGTCCTTTATTCCAGTGAATGTAGCACATGCCATGTCGGGCAAACAGTCAGAGATTGTAAGTGCTGTACGATGACTGATACCTTGCCCCTCACCCTCCCACATCACCCAAGAAATTACATAGAACTGATAGTTGTCAAATACTTACGCTTCAAGGTGAGAGGAAATCAGCTCCAGGCCCTTGTGCAACTTACAAGATCTTGGATTTTCCTTGTGAAATGTGAACCTAAGTGACACTGTGAATGCCATCTGTGCTTGTTTCTGCTTCATGGAGATGACTCTTCAATCAGCAATGACCAATGGCAATGGTGAAGATTGATTGTAATCAGGATTTGTATCCCACACAGTTAGACACTGCATGTAGTTCACTTGCGAGGACACTATGGTCACAGGTTTCTTCAACCTGTGTTTGCCCTTTGAATAGCCTGACATCACTCACAAGTATAGCCTGACTATTCAGACAGAATAAAACCACTCATTAGGCCCACTCTGGATCTGGTTAGAACTATTTTCCATTTCAATTGAAGGTTTACATTTTGCCTAAGAAGGGAAGCCGCTGAAGGTTGTGCTTGGCACTGTGAGTCTCAGGTGAAAGCTGGTCATCAAGTGAAGACCCAGCAACTCCCCCAACCCCCCAACCAAAGCTCTATATTCCTTTCTTCATTGTACTCTATGTCAACCCCACCAGTAATGAGCATCCACGCATGTAATTTACATTTTCACCTCTCTGTGCTCCAGCCCTACAGCTTCGCCATACCACCCATCATGCTGCACTGCTCCTTGCCAAAGGCAGGGTGGTTGTGACTGTCAATGACCTCCCTCCTGCAGTAGCTCATATCCTCTAATGGACTATTGTTACCCCCCCCATTTTGTTCAGTAACCTCCTTCACAACTATTGTCCCCTCTGCATCCTAGCACATTGCCTCTAATGCCCAGAATTGGCTCTCCTCACTGGCCCAGCACAGCAGCAGCTCTTGGTAACACCCCCTTGACTTTCATTGAACTGACTCCAAGGATTAACCACAGCCCACATCCCTGAACAATTTGGTCAGACAGCCCAGACTGATGGCTGACCTGTTTCTGTGCAGCTCCCTGACTGACTGACCATGAAACCCCAGACTGACCGCAGTAGATCTGCAGAACTGACTGTGGCTCATTCCCCAGATTGTAGTGATGTGGATCTGCTGACCCTGACCACCCCAAACATGTCCAAGTCCAAGTCCCTTGAAATTCAGATGCTGCCTTTTACCGATTCTGTTGGTGCCTCCTGACTGAAGATTACCTTTCTTGATTTGACCAAGGATTAGGTTACACTCCAGTTAGATTTTGAGACATGGTTAAAGCACATGCAATGCGTTTGCTGTGTAAGCAGCTGGCGTATTGCTGAAGGTGTAATACTGATGTAACACAATGCCATACAGCAGTGTGTCAGCACCTTTGGCTGATCACTGCTGACATTCAATGACAAGCTGCTGGCTTTGTGTCAATGCTAAAGAGCAAAGCAAGACAGAATTACTGTGTGTCTGTAACTTCTGAACAAGGTGACATACAGCAAACAGACAAGGCAAGCAAGGCAGAGATGTGAGCAGCTGAGTAGGTGTAAAATGCTTGAATGCTAAGAGAGTGAGCGAGGAGCTCCAAGATGCCCTCTGGTTTTATCCTGGCAGCAGCATTACTGAAAGGAGCCAATAGACACCAAAGTTCAGAATTGAGGTGCAGAACTGTATTGTAATTGGGTCAGAGATGTGGCATGAGGATGCTCAGAGGCTCGTATGTGAGCAATGCCAACTTCTGTGGATGGGTATGTGGATGTTCACTGCCCATAGGACATGCCTGGAGATGTTGACGATTGCTGTCCAAGATGGAGCATTCAAGGAATAAGCAGTGAGCTGGATCCTATTGCCAAACGTAAAAATGGATCACACCAGTTTCTACAGGTGAAGTGAGAGTTGGTCCCTTATAGAGAGAGAATATGGAACAGTAGATAAAAATTGCTATGACTTCCATGTTGTGAATTGACACTGTCTTATTTCTCTGCAGTTTGTGGGACAATATAAGAATATCTGGTGAGATTACATACTAATAACATGCAATTGAAGGCAGAAAGGCCTCTTGCTGTTCACGATTGAGATTGTCTTCTTTCAAAATGTGGTTGTAGAATCAGATTATTTTTCTGACCACGTCGAGAATCTCCTTTCTGATGATTTCATCATTTTTTCCAAAGTGCCTCATCATTGCCCATGTTGTTCAAGGGTTGGAAAAATTCCACCCAATGTTTCAGATCAATATCCTGTCATCAGATCAGCTGTAAGGTTTTGAGTTGAGAATATTGACGCATCCTTGTATTATGGAAAATAAACATTGGGAATTTCCTCAGAATTCTGCTCTGACTGACTGATGTAGCTTCGGTAGAAATCTTCAGTGAAAATTCATACATACTCTATTGATCATTCAATATAACTCCACTGAGAATGCCCAACAAAACTATCCAATGAATAGACTCCTTGTCAATTGAAGTCAGTGCATCCTCAAACCTCATATTTCCCCCAGCAGTCTGGATTGCTGGGGAGTTTCCAGAAAAAAGACTGGTAGCTCTAATCTGCCAGTTCAGAGTAAATGTGTAGATGTATTGGGATTGTAGTTAATTGGGTGATGTCAATGCTTTCTGTTGTAAATTAACATTCCATGTTCATGTTGGAATATTAAAGATCAAGGGAGGTTGAAATGCCTTCTCTTACTCCTTCAGAGGAAGAGACGAGAATGTAGGCTGAAGCCAGAGATGAATGTAAAAAGTGTTAGCAGGAGTTTCTACAGGTAATTAAGTAAGGAAAAGTTAAAATAGAACATAGAACAGTACAGCATAGCAACGGTGTTGTGCTGAACATGATGTCAAATGAAACTAATCCCTTCTCCTCCCCTTGGTCCATATCCCTCTATTCCTTGGCATATTCATGTGCTTATCTGAAAATCCCTACAATGCCCAAATTGCTTCTGCCTCCACCACCACCCCAGCAGTGCATTCCAGACACCTACCACCTTGTGTTAAAAGCTTACCTCTTATGTCTTCTTTGAACTTTCCCCCTCTTATCTTAAATGCATGCCCCCTAATATTAGACATTTCAACTCTGGGCAAGAAAGATTCTGACTGTCAATCCAATCTATGCATCTCATAATTTTATAGACTTCGATTAAGTCTACCCTCGCCTTTGCTGTTCCAGAGAAAACAACCTGAGTTTTTCTAGCCTCTCCTTATACCTAAAGTCCTCTAGTCCAGGCAGCATCCTGGAAAACCTCTTCTGCACCCTCTCCAAAGCCTCCACATCCTTCCTGTAATGTGGCGACCAGGAGTGAATGCAATACTCTACGTGTGGTCGAACCAAAGTCTTAGAAAGCTGCAACATGGCATCCTGACTTTTGCACTCAATTTCCTGACCAATAAAGGCAAGCATGCCATACGCCATCATTACCAACTTATCTACTTGCATGGCCACTTTCAGGGAGCTATGGACTTGAACCCCAAGATCCTTCTGTACAACAATGCTGTTCAGAGTTCTGCCATTAACTGTATAATTTTCCTTAACATTTGATCTCCCAAATTGCAGCACATCACACTTACTTGGATTAAACTTCATCTGCTATTTCTCCACCCATATCTGCAACTGACCTATATCCCGCTGTGTCCTCTGACAACCTTCTACAGTATCCACAACTCCACCGATTTTTATATCATCTACAAACTTACTAATCCATCCATCTACTTTATCATCACTTATATTTATCACAGACAGCTGAAGTCTCAGTATGGATCCCTGTGGAACATCACTAGTCACGGATCTCCAGTCTGAAAAACACCCTTCCACCATTACCCTCTGCCTTCTATGGGCAAGCCAATTCTGAATAGATCCCATAGTCACCATGGATCCCATGCATCTTAATCTTCTGGATATGAATTTAACGGTAGGTAATAAGGAAATGGGGGATGAAGTGAGCAAATATTTTGCTTCTGTCTTCACGGAAGAGGATACAACCTTTCAGATATAGCTGTAACCCAGGAAGTGGAAGGGAAAGAGGGACATGGTGAAGTTCCAATCATGAGGGGAGTGGTACTAAGAAAAGTGAAACAACTGGTCATTCATTTCAGGAAGCAGAATGGAGGGCACACTGCTTTCTGCATCAATGGTGCTGAGGTGGAGATGGTCAAGAATGGCGAGTTTCCGGGAGTGATTATCACCAACACCCTTTCCTAAGGATACAGCAGGATATACATCAGTTGGAAGCATGGGTAGAAAAATGGCAGATGGAGTTTAATCTGGACAAATGTGAGGGAATACATTTTTGAAGGTCAAGTACATGTGGAAATTATACAGTGAATGGCAGAACTCTTAGAGCGTTGATATGTGGGGTTGGTGGGGGGTGGGGGGGGGGGGGGGGGAGAGTTCTGAATGTGCAGGTCCACAGATCACTGAAGGTGGCAGCGCAGGTAGACAAGGTCGTAAAGAGGCTTTGAGTATAAGGATAGGCAAGTTCGGCTTCAGCCTTATAGAACTTCAGTTCGGCCACACTTGGAATATTGCATACAGTTCTGGTTGTCACACTAACCACTAGGATGTGAATGCTTTGGAGAGGTTACAGAAATGATTTACCAGGATGTTGCTTGGTATAGGAGATTTTAGCTAAAGGTAATTGTAAAAGCAAATCCTGGATTATTTCTTTTAGCTGTTCTTGAATTCTGTGGAATTACTGTTTACATTTGTAGATGTTTGTAGCATATTTCTCTCATCGTTGTCAGTGTCACTTTCTGAAGATCATTCTTTTGATTTAAACTGAAGGGAAGCAGGTGATGGAGATAATGAATGGAACCATTTGCTCTCAGAGACAATGTGTTTGAAATCGGGAGGAGCAGCTATTTTGGGGATGTATGGGAATGGGGAGTGGGAGTGCACGGGGTGAGGGTTAGCACACCCAAACCATGCCTCCTCCTCACCCCCACTGTAATTAAATTCGGAGCAGGGAGACCCATGATCAACCTACATGTCTCACTGCTAGTTATGTGTTAGAGACTACTTGGGGCCTCACCTGACTGCTGCTAGGATTGTCTCCTCTGCAGGTAGGCCTGTCACCATGTGCCATTCATGCTAGGTGCCATCCTGTGGGCATGTGTTATCTTTGAGATGGCACAGATGTAAAGTGGTTTGCAAAAGAAGTAAATATGATGTGAGAAAAATCTTTTTCAGACAACGAGTGGTTTAGGTCTGGAATGCACTGCCTGGAAGTGTGGTGGTGGCAGATACAATAAAGAAACTCAAGTGGGCATTAGATGCCTATTTAAATAGAAGCATTATGCAAGAGAATGGCACTCAGTCATCATACTTGTTTGAAGAGCTGGTTCAGATACGATGGGCCAAAGGGCCTCTTTCTGCACCATAAGGCTTTTATGATTCTGTGTCACTGACTGCGCCATCCAGTGGCACTTACTCAGTGATAACCTGGTCCCTGATACTCTGTTTATGTCTCAGCTGCTGGTCTCATTAAAACCTTGGTCCAAACATGGTCAAAAAGGCTTAACTCAAGGAGCAAGTTGAGTGTGACTTAACGCCAAAGCAGTATTTGACTAAATGTAGCAGCAAGGAGCCCTTGGAAATATGAAGTCAATGGGAAACATGAGTAAAGCTCTTTACTGACTGGAGTCATACTTACCACGTGTAAAATGATTCTGTTGTTGGAGGTAAATCATCTCAGTCCCCAGACATCTTTCCACCAGTTCCTCAGGGTACTGTCCTAGATCGAACCATCACCGGCTACTTATCCAATGACCATCTCTCTATCATATGGCCAGAATGGGGATGTTCACTGCTAATTATACAATGTTCCATACCATTTGTGATTCCTCAGCTATTAAAACAATCTGTAACCATATGTAACAAAACCCAGACAATATTCAGACCTGGGCTGATAATGTTCAAGTAACATTCATGTCAATCAAGTTCCAGGTTCAAGAGGTGATGGATGGCTTAATTTAATTGTGAGACTTAGGTTAATTACATTTAAAGATTAAATTAGGAAAGCTAGTCAAAAATGAATTTTCAGCTCAAAATAGCCACGAAGCAACGCAAGTAACAGAAATTTCACAAGCTTTGCAGAACTTGCATTTTCTTCAATAAGCACAGAATTGTATAGTGTTATGGACTAGGCCAGACCCCTCAAAATTTCTTTAAGCAGGTAGCCCTGACCGTAACTTTGCTATTTGTTTAGCTTGGTGTATAGTGGATATTCCCAGTGTAAACTAGCTGGGTTGTCTGCCAGGTTTTAAACAAACAGTGTATGGCCTCTGAATTCTGACTTATTAATTTCTCCTTAATTAATTTTAATGGTCCTCTCACTTCATGCCCAAAACCTAATTAAAGTGGACTGAATTTGCTCAATTCATTTGGTGCGTCTCTGATCACAAAAAGCACAAATGGAATTCCCTTATCCCATCATCTGGATAATCCTAACTATAAGCCCTCAACATGGTCTTTAATATTTGATGTCATCCTTCTAGCATTCCCTGTAATTCTGGATTGTACACAGTAGATTTGAATTGTTTTAAGCCTAAGCTGTCCAAAGCTTCCTTGAATAGTGTGGATTTGAAGTTTGACCCTTGATCTAACTGTTTCTCTATTGGTAGTCCATATCTCATAAAAAATTGAGTAATTCCTCTACAATCCTTTTGGCTGTGATATTGCGTAATGGAATGACCTCTGGAAATCTCGATGATACATCCATTTTTGTTAACAAATACTGATTCCCACTTTTTGTTTGAGGTAGGGGTCCTACGTCATCAATTAAGACTCTTGTAAAAGGTTCCTCAAATGCTGGAACAGGTATTAAAGGTGCAGGTTTTATTACCACTTGTGGCTTTCCAATTATCTGACATATCTGGCAAATTTCAACTACATCTTTGTGCAGTGCAGGCCAGTAAAAATGTCTTTGTATTTTAGCCTGTGTTTTCCTTACTCCTAAATGACCCCAAGTGGTAGCTCATGCGCCACTCGCAACACCTCCTTTCTCTACCCCATTGGCAATACAATTCGATGAATCTCTGCCTATTTCTCATCTGCTTGAATATGCGATGGTTCCATTTCCTCATTAAGACATTGTTTTTCAGGTAATAACATGCAGGGATGCATTCAGACTCATTTACTGTGTATAGGTAAAAACAATGACTGCAGATCCTGGAAACCAGATTTTGGATTAATGGTGCTGGAAGAGCACAGCAGTTCAGGCAGCATCCAAGAAGCAGCAAAATCGACGTTTTGGGCAAAAGCCCTTCATCAGGAATTAAGGGCTTTTGCCCGAAACGTCGATTTTGCTGCTCCTCGGATGCTGCCTGAACTGCTGTGCTCTTCCAGCACCACAAATCCAAAATCATTTACTGTGTATGCCTTTTGATATAACTGCTTTACATTTTCATCTTTCTGCTGTAACTCAATGAGCTTTGCAGAGATAAAGATATTTGCATGATTATTTATTTGCTCCTGTTTTATCTCAACCAACTGATTGAACACAATCTCTGCTAATGCCACTTCAGCTTTCTTATCTATACCCTTTGATCTCTCCTATTTCAGCTTTTGATTGTGTATTAACAAGATCACAATCAGGGAAGAAAGATTCCTAGTTCAGAATCCTGCATTGCTTCAGTTGCTTGTGTCTCTACTAGCTTTTCAACTGAGGTAGACAGCACGCCTACCAGTGAATCAGCTATATCATTTGCAAGGACAAAGTGTACTCCTAAAACTGAGAGTTTGTCCAGTACCCTGACCATAAATTCTCCACTCTTTCTGGACACTCTAGCCTCACTTTACATAATTGAGTACTTTTTGTCTCACCATGAATTCCTGCTACAAGTACCCTTTCTGGCAGTATTCTCTCAGGAGTACATATCTCCTCATCCTTCAGCGCCACAGACTGAGAAGATCCTGTGTCCCTTAATGTTGTAACCTCTTTACCTGCTACTCCTGGCCTATGTGAATAAACTTTACCCTTGCGGGTATATTGTTTAAGCAGATCTGGCACATCCTCCTTAACCAACCTTTGATCAGCATGTGCATGGTAGCTTTCTAGCTTCCATTGTGCTTTCTGTTACCATTCCAACAAAACATCCAGGCTTATCCTGCTTTCCCATGTCTGGCTTTCCTGTACTTTTCCTAGCTCACCAACACTGATTTCTTGTGGCCTACTTTATTGCAATGAAAACACCAAAGCTTTTACCCTCTTTGCCCCCCCTCAAGGGTTTCCTTTTTCCCCTCAGGTAAGTTATCCTTATGATCTTCACTGAAATCTAACTTTCCCTTTCCACGTGAGGATTTCTCTTTGTCCCAATTTCTATCCCTCATGGACTGAAATTGATTCTGGAAGCCAAACCATTTTTAAGGACCAACTCATAATCATCAGCCACTTCAGCTGCTAACCTTGCTGTTTTAACACTCTGCTCTTCCACATGAACTCGCCCTGCTTCAGGCAGTGAATTTTTGAACTCCTCCAAAATAATCACCTCTCTAAGGGCATTGTAAGTTTGTTCTATTGTTAAAGTTCTTATCCACCTATCAAAATCACTTTGTTTGCTCCTTTCAAACTCAATGTAGGTTTGAGCAGGGTCCCTTCTTAGATTCCTGAACATTGTCTATAGGCTTCTGGAACAAGCTCCTATGCAATTAAGATGGCTTTCTTCACCTCCTCATACTCCTGAGATATCTCCTCTGATAGTGATTCAAAGACCTCACTAACCCGACCTACAAGTTTGGTTTGGATCAACAAAACCATCATGGTAACTGGCCACTGCATTTGTTTAGCCACTTTTTCAAATGAGATGGGAAAGGCTTCCACATCCTTCTCATCACATTTAGGCAATGCTTGAACATACTTCAACAGTTTCTCACCAGGCTTTTGACTCCCAGGGGCTTGCTCATCCTCGATCTCTTCCTCACTAAGCCTACCTTCAGCCTTCATCTCCATTTTTTAATGCTGATTCCCTTTTTCAGTGTCAATTTCTGAAGTTCAAACTCTTTTTTTCTTTTTCTTTCTCTTCTGCTAAAGCCCTGCGTTCATTCTCTTTTTCTCTCCCGATTTTAATTGTAACTCAAACTGTTTCGTTTCTGCTGCCCTTCTCTCTCACCTCTAACTCAAGCTGCTTCATTTGCAATTGAATTCTGGCCATTTCTACAGATCCTGATGATGTTTCCATCAAATTTAAATACTGAGCTACCGCTGAAATTATCGCCTCTTTCCTCACATTAGGGGTAAATTCAACCCCAACTTGTCTATTAATTTCTACAGATTGGTCTTATTTCCCTTTTGTAAAAACCCCTCAGGTCAATTCTTCCACTTCCAGAAAGTCCTTGGTGACTGAAAGAGCCATTGCTATCTGAACGCTGTTTAAACGAGCCAAATCAACACTTGAAGTAACAGACACTGACATCTACCACTCGTTGCTTAAATCCTGCACAGAGCCCCCAGTCAGTTATGGACTAGGCCAGACCCTTCAAAACCTCTTTAAGCAGGTAGCCCAGACTGTAACTTTGCTATTTGTTTAGCTAGGTGTATAGTGGATACTCCCAGTGTAAATTAGCTGGGTTGTCTGCCAGGTTTTAAACAAACAAAATTTATTTACAAAATTACAAAATGAAACATAAAGAACAGAAAATCGAATACCCGATAACATATCCTATCCAAACCTGACTTAATGATGCTGTTCCAAAAACACACATATCCCCTAGCACAAACAGTAAACTGTGGCACCAGGCCTACCATTTGCAAGGAGAGAGAGGTGTCCAGCAGCTAGTTCCACACATGCCCTGCTATAACTGAGCCAAAAGACCTCAGCTGCCAGGACTGGCCACTTCCCTCTCATCATACAACTTATTTCTAAAACATGAAAGTCTTTGGCCTGAGATATCATCAGTTTAGGGGTAAACAAAAAGGGCCCCAATAAACCATTCACCTCTGTACCAACTCAGCCGTTTCGCAACCTGGGCTGTTTTACAATCCCTCTGAAAAATATCAAGGACCAGCTTTGTGACAATACACACTGTAAAGGGCACTAATCAGCAGTTATGTTCATGATGGAACACTTATCCTCAATCTCTGGTTGAATGGATGCTGTCTTTTGATTAATGCAGCTCTTCCATTATCTCCTCTTCATGATGATGTGTGCTTAGCATTTTGCAAATCCTTATTTTATAGAGCATTGCAAGTTTGTCTCTGTACTATAGTTGGTAAAACCATGTTTCTGGCCATCTATTTTGATTGTCATGGCCTAACTACCCTTCCTTTGCCTGGAGCCTGGCTTTGGGTATTGTTATTGTCATTTTTGGATGTTCCAAATTCATGCTTCCTTGCTGTTCATTCATCAATAATGAGACTAAGGTGCGCTTATCCCTTATCACAGTTAGTTGGCTGAACATGCTTACTGTCATTGCTGGTTAAAAAGTGAACAGGGGCTATTCATAAGGTAAAAACAATGACTGCAGATGCTGAAAACCAAATACTGGATTAGTGGTGCTGGAAGAGCACAGCAGTTCAGGCAGCATCCAACGAGCAGCGAAATCGACGTTTCGGGCAAAAGCCCTTCATCAGGAATAAAGGCGTCGATTTTGCTGCTCGTTGGATGCTGCCTGAACTGCTGTGCTCTTCCAGCACCACTAATCCAGTAAGGGGCTATTCATATCCTAAGAACTTTTTTTAAAGAAAGAATCTTTACAACATCTAAGTTAATTCTGTTCATAGCTTCTCAACATGTCGTGACATGTAGCCAACATTTACCTGAGCTTATCCCAATGCTTTATAGCTGTGCTACATATACAATTTTAACCAATTTCTTCAAGGATATGACAACTAAGTTGTAATAACTATAATAAAGTGGACTCAGGCAATGACCATCATGAGAGAGAATCCAACCATCACCAATTAGCATTCAATGACATTGTGGTGAAATTCCCATATCTACCAGCTGGGGGTTACCATTACCCAGACTAACTATGTAAATAGAATATAAATCAGGCTACAAGAGCATGTTTAGATGCTAGGATTTCTTCAGCGAGTAGCCTCCTGGCTCCCTAAGGTATATCCACCATCAATGAGACACAAATCCGGAGGGTGTTGAAGTACTCTCCACTTGTTGAAGTACTCTCCAACAGACAGGAAACGGACAGCTTGGATTGACACCTACCAATAACCTTCAACATGCATTCCCTGCACTAACTGATGTACAGCAGTCTCTCCATCTACAAAATGCAACACAGCAACTCATCAGGCCTCTTTTCAACAGCACCTTTCATATCTGTGACCTCTATTGTCCGGAAGGATAAGGACAGCAGATGCGTAGGGACAACATCACCTGCAAGGTCCTTTCCAAGCCACTCACCATCTTGACTTGGAATAATATCCTCAATCCTTCATTGTCATGGAGTCCAAATCCTTGAACTCTCCCTCTAGCAGCTCTGTAGGTGTCCCTACACCACTTGGACTGCTGCAGTTTAAGAAGACAGTTCATCATGACCTTCTCCAGGGCAATTAGACATGGGCAATAAATGTTGGGGCCTAACCTGCACGACCCACTTCTGGTGAAGAACTTTTGTAAAGCTATGAGCTAATTAATGAATCAATCATCTGAAATATGGTTGTTGCCCACAGCCTTTTTAAATGTCGGCTGAGAAACAATTTGAGAGTTCTTTCAGTGCAGCTATGATGAGATGGCACAAGGGCAGGAGAGAAAGTCTGGCATTGAGACTATACCTGGATGTAGCAGCAGGCCCTGCTGGTGAAAAAGGCAGCATCTGTATGTTTGTTGAAATTAATTTGTGTTGCTTTCAGCCTGCAATTGTTTTCAAAATAACCCAGGCATTCAGGGAGGAGTAAGCTGTGAGCTACTTCCCTGTTTGACTTTTTACACAGTGCTGCTTGATGTCCTGGCTGATAGTGTGGAGTGCCACTATACTTCTCTGTGTGAGCTCCAATTCATCAGATGGCCAGTAATTAGCCTTCTGACCTTTGACCTGGTGAGCTGAACATCACAGAGATGGTAGCAAGCACAATACTGTACGTCCATTCTGCCTTCCCGAACATGCTGCAAAATGTAAAATTCATCCCCAGGCCTTACAAAAAAAGTGTTCAATGCAAGCAGGGTTGGACTGATAACTCATTGCAAATCCACTCAGGATGAGGCACTCTGCTGTACATTGTAGAATATACTTCAAGTGAATTTTAAGCCTCTCTGCTAAAGAGTGGCGTAATTGATTCCGAGACTCGTGTCCTGAATCTAAGTAAAGGAAACTGCAATTGTGTCAGGTGTGAGCTGGCTATGATAAAATGAGGAATGTTATTTTCCGGGATGATGGTGAATGAGCAATTGTAAACATTTTAAAGAGTATGCGGAAGAATTGTAGCAATTGTTCATTCCTGTCTGGCAGAAAAACGAAACAGGAAAAGTGTTCCAACCATGGTTGACGAGAGAGTACCAATTCCAGAAAGGGCATGGAAATTGGTCAGAAAAGTAGCAGAGCTGAGGGGCTGTTAGGATTTCACTAAAGAAAGACAGTGGATTGATTAAGAAGCAAAAAATAGACTACAAGAGTATGCTTATGGGTACAAATTGGTTGCAAAGCCATAGGCATGTAAAGAGATGAGTGAAGACAAATGTATGTCCCAAACAATCAATGGGATATAAAGAGATAGCAGACCCAATAAATAGTTACTGTGGTTGCAGATAATGTGCTAAAAATGTTGAAGAACACAGTCTGCTGAGACAAGGCCCCAAAGGAAATCAGAAACAGTAGGATATTGATTTGGCTGAAATGGCCTATCCCCTGCTGCTATTTTCTCTGTTTCTACATCTTTAAAACGTAACTGATGCCTACTTACTGTCTGAAATGGACCTAACAAGCCAATTAGGGCAACTAGTGATGGATAATAAATACTGGCCAGAAGAGCCCAACTTATGTGTATAATTCATCTTCTCATCTGAGTCATGTCCTGTGCCTAGGTAGACTGACAGCAGCATGGATCTTGCAGCTGCTCCTGAGATTCAAGCTTATTTCTAGATTTACTTCTCAATTTAATGAACTTTCAGAGGAAGTGGTGGATGTGGGTACAGTTACATTTAAAAGGCATTTAGATAAATACATAAACTGGAAGTGTGAGGAGGGAGATGGGCCAAACACAGACAGATGGGACTAGTTTAGTTTGGGAACCTGGACTTGTTGCACAGAAGGGTGAATTTCTGTGCTGTATGACTCTACGATTTGAGTTATGATCCTAGCTTATGGTAGTACTGGAAAAGTCAGAGTTCATAATGAAACCTGCCTTGATAGTTCATAAGTTTAATTTTTGTAGTTGATTAGTTTGTCACCTAAACATATTCAAATGACGCTGTCAAAATCAAGGAAAGAATATGATTTATTTCATAAGAGAAAGCAAAACTACAAGGCAGTTTAGAACGATCTTAACAAAAACAATGTCAATTTGCTTTCCAGCAAGCTTCTTTCCGTAGCTTAAATCCCAGTGAGAAGCTCATTAGCATAATAGCCTGGAAATGTCTTTCCAGCCCTGACGGTGTAAATGTCTTTTCATTTCTGACGGCTTGAAGACTTCACAACCTCAATCATCTTTTATTCTGAACTGAAACCTGATCCTGAACTGAATTCAAACCACTTCGCTGCCTTTGGTCTGTTTTCTCTCTGTCATAAAAGTTCAACTTTGTAAAACATTTCATCAAGTAAAATCACAGTGTCCCACTAGACACCGAACTGAAGTCATGTGCTTTCTTGGAAATTATGGATTTGGTTCGCTGTTCCAATCAAATTTCTGACCTCATAAGAGAAAACAAAGATTCAGATGTGAAATTGCAACCACACATCTATTTTGTCTCTACTTCAAGATCTAAATTCCCGAAGAAATAACAATATACATCTTTATCACAATCTAAGTGACACTTGGTGAAACAATTTTACTCTCCAGCAGAGGGAATGATTCCCATTATCGTTGCCTAACATTAGAGGGCAGTATAGTAAGCTTTAAATATAATTTAAGAATCCAAATTGTAATCCTACCAATCTATAACTCAAAGCGCACACTGTTCAAAGTTACTTCCTCTATGTCACCATTTGGAAAGACTGCAAGGAGACGTTTTCATTGTGATCTCAACCACGTGCTTGACGAAGAATAAGGAGTGTGATTTGGTCGGTTGTTTTGGAACTAAACACTTTAAATCGTGAGAAAGAAAATATCCTGTATCGTGATGGAGAAATTGGGCTTGCACATTGCTTGTTTGTTGATGGTTTACATGACAGTTTTGCCTTCTGGTAAGTTCAGAAAAAAGGTTGGATATACATTCTTATATGTTTACTCTTAAGTGATTGTAGCATTTATGGAGAAGAAAATTAACACAAATGTTGGAATGTTAAATAAAATCAGAAAGTATACAACAAAGTGAAAAATGTGTTCAAGCCTTGGGTTTTAAATCATTGTAAAAATTATGGTATTTCGTGTACAAACTCCACTGAATCGATGTTAAGAGTTAATGCAGCAGTTAGCAATCTTTTGTACAAGTTCAGCACAAGCTTGTGAGAAACGGAACTGACCTTTTTCCCATAATTTTCTTTAAGAAAAGCTGTAACTGGGATTAAAATTGGATGTTATCAAATAACTTCACATAACTCCAGTTACTGGATTCATGTGTAAATTTTGTATTTGTTGTCAAGAATGTACAAATGTTTTGCAAAGAACGTTGTTTCACATTTACTGTGGTAATTGTATTGTAAATTGAGTTTAAATTTTTTGGAAGCAATTTGTATTGGCTCTTGATCAAAATCCGTTTTCCTTTTCAACTATTGACTCTTTTTGACATGTTTGCAGTTTGTACAATATTCAGTTAGCTTTAACCCTATGTGGTTTATGCAAAGCAAAGACACCTAATGTGCATTGCATGAGTCAAACACAAAATGATTTTGTCAAGTTATCAGGTCTGTACATGTTACAATAAACTAATTTGCATTCTCTGTAAATGGTTAAAAATTAAGTTACAAAACTATTTGAAGTTCTCTTGATAGCTCAAAATATGAATGTAATTGGTAACTTTTAAATAGCAAATCTTACTTTGAATTAAATTTTAATGTATTGACTGTATTAATTAGAATATGACTTAATGAAATCAAACATTTATTAATGTTCCACTGCTGTTGAATTCAAATTTAAGTTTGAAATCTGGTATTTATGAATACCATTAAATTTAGTAGAACTTATTGCTAAACTTTAGTAGAACTTTATTGCTAAATGTTGGCCAGTGTGGCTCCATTTTTAGGGAACACGGACTCCCTAATCCACAGAAGAGCAGGCAGGAAGCAGACAGCTCTTCTGAATAGCAGTGTCCTATAATCCAAATTGGGTAAACATAATCAAATGCAGTAGCCCAGATCTTCCGGTCTCCAGGCACATCGGGGATCCCTGAAAGTTGGAACTTCTGGTGGGCAATTACCCTGGAGGTCTTTGCTGAAAGGTAGTCTTTCCCTGAGGCAAATACTGCCATAGAATAATAGAATCCCTACAGTGCGGAAAGAGGCCATTCGGCCTATCAAGACTACATTGCCCCTCTGAAGAGCATCTCAACCAGACCCCTCACCTGACATTTACCATGGTCAAGCCACCTAAACTGCATATGGACAATTGAGCATGGCAAATCCACATATTCTGCACATTTTGTGGCTGACAGGATGAGGGAGGCCAGAGTCAGTAAACATGGGATTGAGGGTCAAGGATTTGAAGTGAGGTCTGGGTAGGGAGATGAGGAAAATCAGGGATGATGACCAGTGAGCCCAGAATTTGGAATTTGGGAACTGTAGAAGGTTAGAAACAGGGATTGACTATTGGTGTTGGATCTAGAGAAACATTCATGTTCCTTCAAGTTCCATTTTTTTTGTTCCTGAGTACTGTATTGTAGAATTCTCTCAGTGCACTGCTGGGTGAGTTGGGGGGTAGCAGGTTGGCTCAGTGGTTAGCACTGCTGCCTCAGTGCCAGGGACCCAGATTTGATTCCAGCCTCAGATGACTGTCTGTGTGGAGTTTGCACATTCTCCCCCTCTCTGCGTGGGTTTCCTCCGGGTGCTCCAGTTTCCTCCCACAGTCCAAAGATGTGCTGATTGGGTGAACTGGCAATGCTAAATTGCCCGTAGTGTTCAGGAATGTGTAGTCTAGGTGCATTTGTCAGGGGAAATGTAGGGGAATGGGTCTGGGGGGATATTCTTCGGAGGGATGGTGTAGATTTGTTGTGCCAATTGGCCTGTTTCCACACTGTAAGGATTCTATGAAGTTTGATAATTCGTTATGCTCCTTTCTTAAAATAAAACCATCGACTCTCCTTGAAAATATCGATATTTAAATTTAGTCTATTGAGACAAGCCCCTCATTATAAACTCCTAATTTACAATATCTCTTTTTTCTTTCAAAAATATACTTTATTTATAAAAATGTCATTATTTATACATAGTCACAAATGCAGATTGGTTTTGCACAGTAGCACATCAAGAAAACAAAAAAGATTGGAGTGTGACTCTATCCAGACAAACCAAGAGCATCTATTATTTGAACGAGACCATATTTACGTGTATTTGAGGCATGAGGATGGTCCGGTAATTGAACAGACCCCCATTTAACTTCAGCAAGAAGTCCGCAGTCAATGATCTTTCCCCTCTGCAATTTGGCAGCAGCTGCTTCGAGTTTAGTGCATCCCTCAGCACGTAGTCCTGGGCCTTGGAGTGTGTCATTGGTTGGGGTCAACCCCTTGTTTTGGAGGACCAACATGTGTTGGGCAGACCGAAGAGCATCTTTCACCAAGTTAATGCTCTCCAGGTGCAGTTGATGTTTGTCTCCGTGTGCATACTGGGGAACAGACCGTAGAGCACAGAACCCCACATCACGGTGCTGTTCAGGACGAATCTTGACAAAAGCCATTGCATTTCTCTCTAGACTTTCTTTGCAGAGGCACATTTCTAGAAGGAGCTGTCTGACAGTCTCAATGCCCCAGAGAAGCTTTGGGGGTACAGGCTAAATCAGATTATCCACAACTTCTGCTTTCATTTCAACTCCTAACTCCTTTCCATCACACATCCTCTTTTTAATGATGATTGCCTATTTTCAATTCTCATAAACTATCTATCTGTATCCTCATCTTAGTGCATCTGATTCTAAAATTGCATGAAGGCTCACCATCAGAATCCATTACTCCATTGTCCTCTGTGCTTTAGAAATCACACCAGTCTGTCTGAGTCCAAAAGATTGCAGCATTAAAAGGGCAGAGGCCTCGAGCAGATGCGTAAGTATTTAAAATGTTCTCTGTTTGAATGTAGAGTCAGGAACGCAGGAATGTTCATCATTACCCCACATTTAAACTGTGTGAGCTGGTGCAGGATACCACAGCCCTGCCTTTCATTGCAGCCTTGACATTCCCAGTGCTCCATCTCCCCACCCCCTCTCCATTCATAACCACCACTCTTCCTGATCTCCACCACTCACTACGCTCCCTATTCACTGTCCACATCAAATCCCAATTCCCTTTCCTTGCAATCTGTAACCTTCTGTGACACTTTAAGATACCTCCTGAAATGACCATTACTTTTACTCAGGAGAAAGTGAGGACTGCAGATGCTGGAGATCAGAGTTTAGAGTGTGGTGCTGGAAAAGCACAGCAGGTCAGGCAGCATCTGAGGAGCAGGAGAATCGATGTTTCGGGCATAAGCCCTTCTTCAGGATTCTGGCTGATGAAGGGCTTATGCCTAAAATGGCTATTCTTTTGTTCCTCAGATGCTGCCTGACCTGCTGCTTACCTCGTTGATTTTAACCCTGCTGTACTTTTCCAGCACCAGACTCATTACTTTTACTCAGGCTCCCCTTTTGTCCAATTGGTAGCTACCTCTTTGATCAGGATTTTGGTCACCTCTCCTACCTATATTTCTTTCTTTGGCTCAATGTCCCTTTACATTCTCACTCTCCTGCAGATATCAGCCAGTGAAAACAAGCTCAGGCTCACACAGAGAGACCTTTCTTGAAGCTTGACATAACAGACAGTCAATTTTTGGCTAGGCAAAAGTGAGGACTGCAGATACTGGAAGCCAGAGTTGAGATCAGAGTGGTGCTGAAAAAGCACAGCAGGTCAGGCAGCATCCGAGGAGCAGGAAAATCAACGTCTCGGGCAAAAGCCCTTCATCCGTCAATTTTTGGTAAAGTTCAGCCTCTAACTTCAGTGCACACATTGATAATGAGATCTGAGAGATATTGACTGATTGAAAGTGCTGCCTTTGTTATTTGCACATTAACTGCCTACATTTCCTATGTTGCTATTTCTATTTCTCCTGGTCAACATCTATACCTCATCCTACATTAAATAATCTTGATGCTGCCAGTTAGTTATACAGCACAGAAATAACTTGCTAAACTCATCTAGTCTCATTTGCCAGCATTGTCCTATGTCCCTCCAAACCCTTCCTATTCGTGTACCCAGGAGAAAGTGAGGACTGCAGATGCTGGAGATCAGAGCTGAAAATGTGTTGCTGGAAAAGCGCAGTAGGTCAGGCAGCATCCAAGGAGCAGGAGAATCGACGTTTCGGGCATGAACCTGAAGAAGGGCTCATGCCTGAAACGTCGATTCTCCTGCTCCTTGGATGCTGCCTGACCTGCTGCGCTTTTCCAGCAATACATTTTCAGCTATTCATGTACCTATCCAGGTGTCTTTTAAATGTTGTAATTACACCCACCTCCATCACTTCCTCGGCCAGCTCATTCCCTACACACACCATCCTTTGCATGAAAAAGTTGTCTGTTAGGTTCCTTTTAAATCTTTCCCCTTCCACCTTAGACCTATGCCCTCTGGTTTTGCACTCCCCTACTCTGGGAAAAAAGACCTTGACAATTCACCCCTTCCATGCCCCTCATGATTTTATAAACCTCTATAATGTCACCCCTTAGCCTCCGATGCCCCAGGGAAAAAAGTTCCATCTTATTCAGCCTCTTCCCTATAACTTAAACTCCCCATTCCTGACAACATCCTTGTAACCCTTTCTGCACCCTTTCAAGTTTAACAACATCTTTCCTATAGCAGAGAGACCGGAATTGTATACAGTATTCTAAAACTGGCCTCACCAATGTCCTGTACACATGCAACATCACATGCCAACTTCTGTACTCTCAATGTACTGACCAATGAAGGCAAATGCCTTCTTCACTGCCCTCTCTACCTGTAACTCCACTTTTGGAAAATTTTGCACTTGCACCCCTAGGTACTCCTTGTTTAGCAACACTCCCCAGGGCCTACCATTAACTGTATAAGTGCTGGCCAAATTATCAAAATTTAGCTCCTCAAATTTATCCAAATTAAACTCCATCCACTCCTTGACCCATTAGCCCATCTGATCAAGGTCCCTTCTCTGAGCTATCCTCCTTCACTGTGTCATCTGCAAACTTACTAACTATACCTCCTGCATTCATATTCAAATCATTTATATAAATTACAAAAAGTAGTAGACCCAGCACCGATCCTTGTGGTAGACCACTGGTCACAGGCCTCCCAGTTTGAAAAACAACCCCTTACCACCATCCTCTGTCTCCTACCTTCAAGCCAATTTTGTATTCAATTGACTAGCTCCCCCTAGATTCCATGTAATTTAACCTTGCTGACCAGTCTATTTTCTGTCTCACTTTCTCACTCCCCTGTAAGGGACCTGAGAATTTTCTTTGTGTCTTAAAGGGGATCGCTACATTTTTGTTTTTGTTGTTTATATCCTAACTCACTGCCCAGTTCATCCATTATGTGCCTGTACTTACTTATGCACATTAATTCCCAGTCACACCAGCTTAAAATTCTCACTTGTATTCAACACTCTCCATTGCATTGCATTTCCCAATCTCTGTAACCTCAGCCTTGCCTGCAAGTCTCTGATGTATCTGCAGTTCTCCACTTCTGGCCTTTTGTGTCACTGCCTTCTTTCGCTATCACTGGTGATAGTGACTGCAGCTACCTAAGCCCTAAGGTCTGGAATTGTCCACATCTCTTCCTCTCCACCCCTCATTCCCCATTTAAAGAACATGGACTCAGTGGTTCAAGAAGGCAGTTCACCATCACATTCCCAAGGGCAACTAGGATGGGCAATAAATGCTGGCCCAGCCAGCGATGCCAACATCCCACAAGTGAATAAAAAATATATTCTTTTCGCAGAATCGTAGATTAGTGCAGCACAGAAGACCACCTTTATCCTATCCAGGCTGGGTCTTTAAGCCTTGATTAAGTCTTGGCTTGTGTCCTGATGTCTCCATTTTTGTTTGTGTGATTGTGCTCCAATTAAATGCTTTGAGACATTTACAGTATAGAAGTTGATATATGAGTGTAAATGATTGCTTGCTGCTCCTGTTGTCTTTACTTAACACTATTTTAGCTGACATGAAATCCAAAAGTATTCGTGTTTGTTAAAGTATTAGTGTTTGTTAAATACTGTCACTGCTGTGTTATGTACCAGAGTAAGTCAGAATAATTAGCAGTATCAAGATGGTTTATTGTGAGGTGAAGAATAGATGTTGACCAGGAGAAATAGAATTAGCAATGTTGGAAATGTGGCAGCTAATTTGTACACACTTCCAATCAGTCCATATTCCTCAGACCACATCATCAACATTCTGCACTGAAATGAGAGGCTGAACTTTAGTAGAAATGACCTGCTGTGCTTTTCCAGCAACACATTTTCAGCTCTGATCTCCAGCATCTGCAGTCCTCACTTTCTCCTAGAAATCAACTGTCCATTTTGGCGAGGTTCGAGGAAGGTTTCACTCCATAAGCCCAAGCTTGCTTTCACAGCCTGTTATCTGTAGCTTGCCTCATTAGCTATGCACTAGGCCTGTAAAGGTTTGCATGATCTTCCACTCAGCCATAGGTGAAGTACCCAACACTGCCAAGACCCCCAGGGTTCCTCACGGTGGCATCATTTCTCAATCCCAGTCAGGTCAGGTGCACCAGGTCAGGTGTTTGCAGCCAGGAGTTGCCCTTCACGGTGCCTGTAGTGGGAGTAGAATGAAAAAAAAACACTTTACACATAAGTGGCATGGCTGATACCTCATTGGAAATATAAGGGCACATTCCTAAACCTATTGCTAATTAAGAAGTAAGCTACACAAGTTTTAGTATCATCCCACCTCAGAGGAGGAACGAGGAAAATAAGCTGTATCAAAAGCTATATTTGTTTCTGGAAGCAGATGGGGGGTGCTGGCCTTTTGAACATGCGTTCAATGAGTGATCACTGCACCTCACTCCTAAATATTGGACCAGGTACCAATTAAGTCCTGTCTCACTTGTTGTACCTGATGCTGCACCTCTCCGTGACACAAACGGTGATATTCCTCCTGCACAATATCATCAGCTTCCTCTTCAGAAGAATCATAGAATCCTTACTGTCTAACAAGTCCACACTGATCCTCCAAAGAGTAACCTACCCAGACTCATCCCCCTACCACTCTACATTTACCCCTGACTAAGGTACCTAACCTACATATCCCTGGACACTATGGGACAATTCAGCATGGCCAATTCACCCAACCTGCATATCTTTGGATTGTGGGCAGAAACCAAGTCATCCAGAGGAAACCCACGCAGACATGGGGAGAATGTGCAAACTCCACACAGACAGTTAACTGAGGCTGGAATCGAACCTGGGTACCTGGTGCTGTGAGGCAGCAATGCTAACCACTGGGCCACTGTGTCACCCTGCTGCCCTCTTTCTCAGCTCTTCAAAATCCATCATGTCCTCTCTTTGCCAGTTGTGCAGAGTGCAGTATGCTAGGATAATGTGGCAGTATCCCAGCATCCTTTAGTAATACAGTATGGGAGCAGACCCTTCGGTCCAAGCAGTCCATGCAGAACATAATCCCAAACTAAACTAGTCTCAGCTGCCTGCTCCTGGCCCATAACCGTCCAAGCCTTTCTTATTCATGTACTTATTCAAATATCTTTTCAATGTTTTAATTGTACCCACATCCACCACTTCCTCAGGATGTTCATTCCGCACGCAAACTACCCTCTGTGTAAAACATTTGCCTCTCATGTCTCTTTTAAATCTCTCTCCTCTCACCTTTAAAAAAAGGCTCCCTTGTCTTGAAATCCCCCATCCTCGGGAAAAGACAACTACCATTAACTCTATCTATACACCTCATTATTTTATAAACTTCTATAAGGTCGCTTCTTAACCACCAAACTCCAGTGAAAACGTTCCAGCCTATCCTTAAAACTCAAACCATCCATACCCGGCAACATCCTGGTAAATCGCTTCTGAACCTCTCTAGCTTAATAGTTTCCTTCCTATGACATGGAGACAAGAACTGGACAGTATTCCAGAAGAGGCCTTACCAATGTCCTTTACAACCTCAACATGACTTCCCAGCTCTGATATTGAAAGGACTGAGCAATGAAGGCAAGTGTGCTACATGCCTCTTTAACCACTCTAACTATACACAAGGCAGACTTTAAAGCATTATGGGATTAGTGATGCTGGAAGAGCACAGCAGTTCAGGCAGCATCCAACGAGCAGCGAAATCGACGTTTCGGGCAAAAGCCCTTCAAAGCATTATGTACCTGCACCACTAGGTCCCTCTGTTCTACAACACGACCCAAGGCCCGACTGCTAATTGTATAAGCCTTACCCTTGTTTGTTGTACCAAAATGTAATATCTCACATTTATCCAGATTGTACTGAATTTGCCATTTTTCAGCCCATTGACCCATTTGATCAAGATTGATTTGTAATCTTCGAGTCATAGGGTTATACAGCATGTTTAACTCTATGCCTTCGCTGTCTACTATGCCATCAATTTTGGTATCATTTCCAAACTTACTAACTATGCCTTCGATATTGTCATCCAAATCATTTATATAAATGACAAACAAAAGATGACCCAGAACTGATCCTTGTAGAACACTGCTGGCCACAGGTCTCCAGTCCAAAATCAATCCTCCACTACCACTCTCTGTTTCCTGTAATTAAGCCAATTACGTATCCAATTGGCAAACTCACCCTGAATCCCATGTGACTGCACTTTGCTAATTAGTCTACCACATGGAACCTTGTCAAAGGCTTTACTAAAATCCAAATAATCAACATCTACTGCTCTGCCATCATTAATCATTTTGGTAACTTCCTCAAAAAACTCAATCAAGTTTGAGAGATACAGTTTTCCTCACACAAAACCATGTTGACGATCCCTAATCAATTTTTGCCTCTCTAAATGTCCATAAATTCTATCTTTTATAATGACCTTCAACAATTTACTGACAAACAAAGTCAGAGTCACAGGTTTTGTAGTTTCCCAGTTTCTCCTTCCAATCTTTCTTCAACAAAGATACAACATTAGCAGCTCTCTGGTCATCAGTTACCTTAAACGTAGTTATAGATGATGCAAATATTTCTGAAAGGGGTCTCGTAATTACCTCCCTTACTTCCCACAGCATTCTGGGATACATTAGATCAGGTTCTGGACATGAGTTCACCTTTATATTCTGTATGACCTCCTGAACTTCCTTTCCTATAATGTAAACGATCTTTAAAATATCAAAGTTTATTTCTCTGCATTCTCTAGACTCCACTTCTTTCTCCACAGTAAAAACTGACATGAAATATTCATTTAGTATCTCTCCCATCTCCTGGGGTTCAATCAACACTAAGATGACCCCCATGGTCTTTCTGAGGCCTAACCCTCTCTCTAGTTACCCCCTTGCTGTTAATGTACTTGTAAAATCTCTGGATTATCCTTAACTTTACCTGCTAACGCTATCTCATATCCCCCTTCACCTTCCTGATTTCTTTCTGAAGAATGCCCCTACACTCTTTATATTGATTAAGACATTAAGTTGAACCAAGTTGTCTCCATCTAAAATAACATTCTCTCTTATTCCTGATTAAAACCTCCACATCTTTATTCACCCATTGTTCCTTAATCTTACTATTCTTACCCTTCATTGTAACAGGAACATAATGCCTTTGAAAAGATTTTAAGGGGGTTTGACAGGGTAGATGTTAAAAAGATATTTTCACTTACAGGACAATCTTGGATGAGGGGACATAGTTACAGAATGAGGGGACACTCATTAAAGTGAAATGAAGGACTTTCATCTCCCACAAGCTTACGAGTGTCTGGAGTTCTCTACCCCAGAGACTTGTGGAGGCTAGATCACTGAAAATATTAATGAGGAAGTCGACAGATTTCTGAAATAATGAGGAATTTAGGACTCTGAAAAGTTGCTCTTGAAGACCCTGAATCACTCAGAAATCGAACCTGAGTGTTTCAACAGAAACAAAGATCTCAGCACCCACACTGTGTCTGGTCACAGCCACTTTCTATTTCCATTGTGCATTTATGATTCAAATGAGGATATCAGGTCACACAGGTTGTGGTTGACGCAGTGAGTCACAAGCTCAGCCTGGTAATCAAGTGGAGGCTTCTATGTACCATACTTCATAATATTTCCTGTCGAGACCATCTGTATTGAACGTCACATGTTTCCACAGACATCTTTGAATTACGACTTCATTTCCCAATAATACTCATCTTATCCAAGTCCTAAAGCTAATCATCATGCTATACTGTCTGTCCCACTCAAATCCGGGATGATTGTGACCATCAATGTGCAGTCCTCATCCTCTCCAACAACTCCGCACTAACCCATGTCCTCCTGTTATACTACTGATGTAGAGTCACTGGACCTGAAACTTTAACTCTGCTTTCTACCTACAGATGATGCCAGAGCAGCTGAGTTTCTCCTGCAATTTCTGTTCTTCTTTCACATCCCCTGCATCTGCAGTTCTTTGTGTTATCCTCCTATTTACAAATATCTTGCCCACCGTTTTCACAATGATTGTCCTCTCTGCATCACAGCAGGCTGCTACAATTCTACAGCAGTTTTCCCTATCTTTCCCACCACAGCAATGGCCCCTGAAAATTCCATCTAGGACTGACCATGGCCCATGCTTCTAATTGACTTGGAACGACAGCCCTGATGAGTTGACAATCTGCCCCTGACCACTCTCTCTACAGTACCTGACTGATGTACCACTAATCCCAGGACTGAACGTATCCCACTTCCTGGACTGTCCATGTCCAAGCCCCTGGACTGATATCCATTCTGCATTTTTCAAACTGTGCATGACCCCTTTCCTGAAAGTTTTTACTTTTTATTTTGACGAAGGAGTACTCTCCTTAGACTGAGACATAACCATTTAGTTGAAGCATATGCAGTGTGTTTTCTGCATAAGCTGCTGGTGAAACGGTTCAATTATTTTATCGGATTAGCCCAAGACTGTATAGCAGCATGTCCACCCCTTTGACTGTTCATTGAAATCTATTTAAGCAAACAGGTTTCTAAACTCCCAGTAACTCAAAGCCATTACGTTGCTTTCTCCCCACAGATGCTGCCAGATCTTCTGAGTTTCTCCAGCAATTTTAGTTGTTGCTTTAGATCTCAAGCTTCTGCAGTTCTTTGTTTTGGTTTCAGCTTTGAGACATCTTGGGCAGCAAGGTTACCAGAGCAAGTCTAAAAAGATTGGGCTGTAACCATGCCTCCCTGTCATTGCTCACATAATACAAAATATTAATTAAATGCAAATGTATGCATTGTTCCTTATGTGACGAATGCTAATAATATGTTCTTGGAAACCTGGCTTCTAAAGTGAACAGAGCTGTAAACTGTTTTAAATTTGGTTTTGATTTCTATATTGTCGGTGTTAAGGAGGCAAGAATACAGTCATAGTTTCATGTTTTGAGTCCTGTGTCTGATGACGGGCTATTTGAAGTTTGTTTTTCATGCTTCTAAATAAGGTCTTGTGGTGAATGGTTCAGTACCTCAGTGAGAACACTACTATTGCCTAACAACAATGTGTCAAAAAGTTTATAGGGAGGTTGAGTTTGCTTTGGAAGAAAGTGATGCCTGTTTCTTTCAAGGAGAACCAAGTTATTCAAACAGAAATGAAGTGGAGGTGCCAGTGTTAGACTGGGGTGGGCAAGGTCAGAAGTCACACGACACTAGGTTACAGTCCAACAGGTTTATTTGAGCGCTGCCCTTCTTCAGGTGAAGTGAAGGGAAGCAGGTTGGCACAGAATTTATAGGCGCAAAGATCTAAAGATCGTACAAATGGCCAATGACCATATTCGGAGAGAAAGGCAGCAGACCAGTTTAGCAGCTCCAAGGCAGTCAGAATAGAACAAAATAAGTCCTGAGTGGCCTTATGTCACTAAGAGAAAAACTCCAGGAACAGAAGGTTGTGGAAGAGGAATATAAAGAATGCATGTTAAGAGACATGTGAGCGAAATTAGAGCACATTTCAAGATAGATAAATTAAGTGTAGAATTACCATTAAGAGACTACAGAAAATTGGTGAAAAGAAACCAGTTACAGACTTGCCAACTGACAAAGGAACTTTAAAGTGGAGGTGCAGCAATTCATCACTGAGGTTTGAGTATCTGTAAGGTTGCTATTGACAGATGAATCTTTATTTCTGATACTTGTAATAATACAATTTCAACTAGTTCCTATAACACAATTTTTGTTTTGTTTCCATTCTTGTACAATAAAAGTTTATGCTTTTGGATTAAATGTGCATAGAAAGCCTCTGTGAAAATGTTCAGCAGTAAATCACCTCATTTAACAAATTGCAAAATAAAAATTATGGTCTGTTAAGCTTGGTTGCACTCTGGGTTCTGACTTGTCCAATATTACCATCTGCTGGGGTCATAATACTATGATTAACTACCAACTCCAAATGTAAGTCTGCCATGGGGAGCTGAGGTGATGGAAAGGGACAAAGTCAAACAAAATGTCTGACCTCTCCACCTTACAAACAAAAATTACCAACAGAAATAAAGAGTATCACATCAAACATGGATTAATACGGCATCCAGTGATGGCCATGAAAATACAGTTGATTTTCGGGGAAAAATCCATTTGATTGACTAATGCCCTTTAGGGAAAGAAATCTGCTACCAATACCTGATCCAGAGCCCAGAAATATGGTTAACTCTTCATCTGAAATTGTCTAGAAATTGCGGCAAAAGCTACAAGAAGAAATCAAACAGGACAGACCACCTAGCATTGACCTAGGCACCAGAAACAACAATGGCACAAACAGCCTTTCAACTCTGCAAAGCCCTAACCTTTAGGGTGAGTGCTAAAATCACACTGCAAATCCTGAAAGAGCTGACCTACAGCCTGGTCATGCAACAGCCTGACATAATCATATTTTAGAGACAACACCCCAGACAACACCATCACCAACCCTCGATATGTCCTATCTCACCAGCAGGGCAGATCCAGCAGAGGTGGTGACACTGTGGTATATAGTCCAGAGGAGGTTGTTCTGGAAGTCCTCAACATTGGTTCTGGATCACATGAAGTCTCATGGCATCAGGTCGAGAAAAGGGAAAGGAAGTATCCAGCTGATTACCACATACCATCTTCCCTCAGCTGATGAATCAGTACTTCTTCATGTTGAACAACACTTGGAGAAATGTGGATGCTGTAAATCAGAAACAAAAGTGGAAATTGCTGTAAAAGCTCAGCAGGTCCATCAGCATCTGTGGAGAGAAATCAGAGTTAACATTTCAGGTGGAGTGACCCTTCCTCAGAACTGAGGTCTTCTTGGAGGAAGTATTAAGGTTAGCAAGAGTTCAGCATGTACCCTGAGTGGGGAATTTCATTGTCTACAATCAGTGTGGCTTGGCAGCGTAACAACTGATCAAGTTGGTTGGCTTCTAGAGGACAGAGCTGCTGGATTGTGTCTGCAACAGGCGGTGAGGAAATCAATGAAAAGGAAAATGTATTAGACTACATCCTCATCAGCTGCCTGCCCTGTCCACGACAGTATTGGAAAATGTGACCACTGCACAGTCCGCATAGAGCCAAATTCCTACCTTCACATTGGCTGCCACTGTCCATAATGGAAAGATTTTGAAGAGATCTAGAACCTCAAGACTAGGCATCATGAGGTGCTGCAGCCCATCTGCAACAGTATCAGATTACGTTCCAACACAATCTGCAACCTCATTGCCCACTTTACATTACATCAAGCCAGTGGATCAACCTCAGTTCAAGGGTGAGTGCAGGCATATGGGCTGTTAGCCTTTATTTCAAAGGAAATGTGGTATAAAAAATAGGATTGTAAAACCATATCTCGTTCTTGCATTCTGTCTCATCATTGTTTGAGATCGTTGTAAGCTGGATCTCAAACAATGACAAAACAGATTACCGGAAAGAAATAGAGTGCTTAGTGGCGTGGTGTAAGATAACAATCTCTCCCTCAGCATCAGCAAAATGAAGGAGCTGGGGTCACAGGAAGCAAGGTGGCGGTCACGCCCGTGTCTCATCAGTGATGCTGAGGTGAAGATGGTCTAGGTCGTCAGGTTCCTAGGAGTGATGATCACCAACAATCTGTCCTGCTCCACACACATTGTTGCTATGGTCAAGAAAGCACAACACCTCTACTTCCACAGGATACTATGGAAATTTGGTATGTCCATGAAGATTCTTACCAATTTTTACAGAGGTAGCATAGAAAGCATTCTATCCAGATGCATTACAGCCTGGCATGTCAACTGCTCTGCCTGGGACCGTAAGAAGAGAGCTGTGAACTCAGCCCAGTCCATTACGCGAGCCAACCTTCCATCCATTGACTCCATCTATACTCGTTGCCTCAAGAAAGTAGCCAACATCATCAAAGATGCCTCCCACTCTGATTTTAATGTCTTACCAACTTCTTCTGTCAGACAGAAGATACAAAAGCTTAAACACAAGTACTGACAAGTTCAAGAAGCGCTTCTTCCTTCCTGTTATCCGACTTCTGAATGGACCTCTCAAGTTTTAAATTTATATATTGATCTCCCTCTTTGTGCACCTTCTCGCAGCCAAGACAGTGTATTCCTCGCTGTGTCCTATCACCCTAATGCATTTTGTATGGGATGAACTGCCTTTACTGCTCGCAAAACGAAACTTTTCACTGTATCGAAGTACAAAGAAACATAGAGTCATGGAGCTATATAGCATGAAAACAGACCCTTCAATCCAGCTCATCCATGCTGACCAGATATCCTAAATTAATCTACTCCCATATGCCAACATTTGGTCCTTATCCCCCTAAATCCTTGCTGTTCATGTACCCATCCAGATGCTTTTTAAATGTTGTAATTGTCCCAGCCTCCAGCTCATTCCGTACATGCAACACCCCCTGCATGAAAACTTTGCTGCTTAGGTCCCTTTTAAATCTTTCCCCTCTCACCCTAAACTTATGCCCTCTAGTTTTGAACTTCCCCCTCCCAAGACCTTGGCTATTCACCTTATCCATGCCCCTCATGATTTTATAAACCTCTATAAGGCCACCACTCAGACACTCCAGGGAAAACTACCCCAGCCAATTTGGCCTCTTCCTGTAGCTCAAACCCTCCAACCCTGGCAACATCCTTGGAAATCTTTTCTGAACCCTTTCAAGTTTTCACAACATTCTATAGCAGGGGTCCAGAATTGAATGCAGTATTCCGATAGTGGTCTAACCAATGTCCTGTACAGCTGCAACATCTCCCAACTACTATACTCAATACTCTGGCCAATAAGGGAAAGCATACTAAATGCCTTCTCCACTGTCCTAACTACCTGCGACTCTACTTTCAAGGAAGTATGAACCTGCACTCCAGGGTCTCTGTTCAGCAACACTTCCCAAAATCTTATCATGAAGTGTAAAAGTCCTGCCCTGATTTGCCTTTCTGAAATGCAGCACCTCATATTTGTCAAAATTAAACTATCAATACTCCAAAGCCCATTGGTCCATCTGATTGAGGCCCCATTGTATTCTGAGGTTAGCATCTTTGCTGTCCACTACACCGCCAATTTTGGTGTCATTTGCAAAATTACTAACCATACCTCCTACGTTCACATCCAAATCATTTTCATAACTGATAAACAGCAGTGGATCCATCACCAATCCGTGTGGCGTATTTCTGGTCACAGGTCTCTAATCTGAAAAGCAACCCTCCACCACCACTCTCGGTGTTCCACCTCGAGCCAGTTCTGTATCCACATCGCTAGTTCTCCCTGTATTACATGTGATCTAACTTTACTAACTAATCTAGCATAAGGAAATTTGTCAAATGCCTTACCAAAGTCTATATAGATCATGCCCACCACTTTGCCCTCAATCAATCCTCTTTGTTACTTCTTCGAAAAACTCAGTCAAGTTAGTGAGACACAATTTCCCACGCATAAAGCGATGTTGACTATCCCTAATCAGTCCTTACATTTCCAAATTCATGTAAATCTTGTCCCTCAGGAACCCTTTCAACAACTTGCCCATCACTGATGTCAGGCTCACCGGTCTATAATTTCCTGGTTTTTCCTTACCACCTTTCTTAAATAGTGGCACCATGTTGGCCAACCTCCATTCTTTCGGCACCCCACCTGTGCCTATCAACGATGTAAATATCTAAGCAAAGGGAAGCGACAATAAAAAATAAAATCAAATCAAAAAGACCATGCACAGAGTGCATTTTTAAAACAAATTCACTCAGAATGTGATTTGGTGACACCTGTGCTGGACTGGGATGGACAAAGTTAAAAGTCACACAACACCAGGTTATAGTCCAGCAGGTTTGTTTGGAAGCACGAGCTTTCGGAGCGCTGCTCCTTCATCAGTTGGTTGTCCTGATTGTAAAAGTAAGCTCAGAGGCGGCGGCAGCGGAAGAAGTGTTCGACATCACGATATGTATTAAATTCATTGATGCACGGACGGAGGGGGATAAAGGTAAGGCCTTTGCTGAGGACTGATCGTTTGTCCTCAGTGAGGGGAAGGTCTGGGGGGATGGTGAAAACTCGGCAGGGCTGGGAGCTAGAACCTGGTGTAGGCATGGAGCTGGGAGTGGGGTGGAGCCTGTAACTGGAGTGGGTGTGGTGGTAGGGGGAAATGGGGGGTGGAGTCATGAGCAGGGGTGGGCCCAAGACTTCCGTTTCCCCTACCCCAACGCCTCATCTTCACCATGAACATCCAAACCCTCTACACCTCCATGCGCCATGACCAGGGCCTCCAAGCCCTCCGTTTCTTCCTCTCCCGATGTCCCCAACAGTACCCTTCCACTGACACTCTCATTCCACTGACACTGGTCCTCACCCTTAACAATTTCTCCTTCAAATGCTCCCACTTCCTCCAGACCAAAGGGCTAGCCATGGGCACCTGTATGGGCCCCAGCTATGCCTGTCTCTTTGTCGGCCACATAGAACAGTCCATCTTCTGTAGTTACACCAGCACCACTCCCCACCTCTTCCTCCGTACATTGATGACTGCATCTGCACCACCTCGTGCTCCCGCGAGGAGGTTGAGCAGTTCAACAACTTCACCAACACATTCCACCCCAACCTTAAATTCACCTGGACCATCTCTGACACCTCCCTACCCTTCCTGGACCTCTCCATCTCCATTAATGATGACCGACTTGACACTGACATTTTTTTACAAACCCACCGACTCCCACAACTACCTGGATTACACCTCTTCCCACCCCACCTCCTGCAAAAATGCCATCCCCTATTCCCAATTCCTCCGCCTCCACAGTATCTGCTTCCAGAAGGACCAGTTCTACCACAGAACACACCAGATGGCCTCCTTCTTTAGAGATTGCAATTTCCCTTCTCACGTAGTTAAAGATGCCCTCCAATGCATCTCGTCCACATCCCGCCCCTCTGCCCAAAAAACCCCACCCCTCCAACCGTAACAAGGACAGAACCTCCCTCTTGTCCTCACTTTCCACCCCACCACCTCCAAACGGACTCCACCACCAGGGATATGTTTCCTTCCCCAACCTTTCGCTTTCCGCAAAGACCGTTCCCTCCATGACTACCTGGTGAGGTCCACACCTTCCAACAAACCACCCTCCCATCCTGGCACCCTCCCCTGCCACCTCCTCCCTCACCACCATCCAAGGCCCCAAAGGAGCCTTCCACATCCATCAAGGTTTCACCTGCATATCCACCAATGTCATTTATTGTATTTGTTGCTCCCGATGCAGTCTCTCTTGGGGAGACTGGACGCCTCCTAGCAGAGCGCTTTAGGGAACATCTCTGGGACACCCGCACCAATCAACCCCACTGCCCTGTGACCCAACATTTCAACTCACCCTCCCACTCTGCTGAGGAAATGCAGGTACTGGGCTGCCTCCACCACCACTCCTTCACCACCCGACGCCTGGAGGAAGAACACCTCATCTTCCGCCTTGGAACACTTCAACCCAAGGGCATCAATGTGGACTTCACCAGTTTCCTCATTTCCCCTCCCCCCAACTTACCCCAGCTCCAACCTTCCAGCTCAGCACTATCCACATGACCTGTCCCTACCTCCCGATCTCCCTTCCCACCTATCCACTCCACCCTCCTCTCTGACCTCTCACCTCCATCCCCACACCCAATCACCTTATTGTACTCTTTGTTAACTTGTCCCCAGCACTCCCCCCACCTTCCCCCAATTTATCTCTCCATTCTGGAGGCTTCCTGCCTCTATTCCTGATGAAGGGCTTTTTGCCCAAAACGTCAATTTTCCTGCTCCTGGGATGCTGCCTGAACTGCTGTGCTTTTCCAGCACCACTCTGATCTAAACGCTTGCCTTCATTGCTGAGTCTCCTGAATGTAGGAGTTGGGAAGTAATGTTGAGATTAAACAAGACATTGGTGAGGTCTCTTCTGGAATACTGTGGAATTACGAGGTTGAGAGGCAACCTTATAGAAGTTTATAAAATAATGAGAGGTATAAATAGAGTTAATGGCAGTTATGTTTTGCCAAGGATAGGGATTTCAAGATTAGGGAGCACATTTTTAAGGGAGAGAGGAAAGAGATTCAAAAAAGACATAGGGAGGTTTGTTTACATAGAAAGTGGTTTGCATGTAGAATGAACCTCTCGAGGAAGTATTGGGTGTGGGTACAATTACAACATTTAAAAGGCACTTGGATAAGTACATGCATAGGAAAGGTTTGGAGGGATATGGGCCAGGGACAGGCAGATGGGACTAGTTTAGTTTGGGATTATGTTAAGCATGGACTGGTTGGACCAAAGGGTCTATTTCTGTGCAGTATGACTCAATGACACATTGCCTGAGGTGTGTGACATGAATGTTTTTAGCAATTTTTCAGCTTTGGCCTGGATATTGTCCGGGTCTTCACATATTGCAGGTTGTCATCGTGAAAATATCCCCTTTGTCCCAATTCCCTGTCTTATATTTACTAATTAATCTTTATCCACACTAATATACTGCCACCAGCATGGTCTCGTATCTTATTAAGTAATTTCATATAAGGTGACAAATCTTTGGAAATCCAAATGTATTGAATGGATTGGTTCCCCTTTATCGATCCTTATTGTTACCTTCTCAAACAACTGTAATAAATTTGCCAGGTATGTTTTACCCTTCATGAAGCCATGCTGATTCTGCTGTACTATATTATGTATTTCCAAATGCTCTACTATTACATACTTTTTCCCAATGACAATAACTGCCCTATCTATTTTTTCTTCCCCTCCTTTTTGAATACCAATTGGCCTGATTGCCCACTGGACCAAAGTTGTGATGTTGATTTCTACATTGAATGAGAGCTATTATCATGATTGATCAGATAGGTGTCGGGAAGATTGGATTGTTTCGGCATCATCAGCAGCAGCAACAGGGCTGTACAGTCCCAGATTGTAGTCACAAATATTCCTCCACTTTCTTAATCTTACCCCATGGCCATCAGGAAGATAACCTCAAATCTGCTCCAATTTCGTAAATATTAATTGAATAGATTGAGAAAAGAAAATGATGCACTCATTTCCCAGCTTTCCGCTCTTCAATAATTTTGATTTTTTTCAATTTTACTTCCTTAAAACATGCCTTCATTTGTCACTGCAGTATAGCGCTAGCTAATACAGTGCTAAGAAATTGACATAAGGAATTTTTTTTCAATGAGCAAGTTATAGTACCTACATTTCCAATGGTCTAATCAATGTAAGAACTGATGGCAATAAGTTCTCCAGTAAAGCCCTGAATTCCTGTACCTAAACAGTTTTTGCTGTCCCTTTATTCAGAGGATTACGGTAACTAAATTTTTGTTAGCTACATCAGCTCAGGAGGTCACTTTGGGGTAATGCACTCCACATCAGAAAGGTCCAACCAGACTCCACAACAAAACATGACATGCATACAGACACACATATATAACTTCTCTAATTTTAAGAGAAGGATGTTACATTAGCAGTTTTCTAATCATCTAGAAAATTTCCAGAATCTTATTTTTTAATTCATTCATATGATGAGAGTGCCACTGGCTAGGCCAGCACTGATTGCCCAGAGGTCAGTTACAAGGTAACCACCTTGATGTGGGTTTGGAGTTACACGTAGGCTAGACCAAGTAAGGATGACAGTTTCCCTCCCTGAAGGACTTTAGTGAACCAGGTGGGTATTTCCTAACAGTTGTCACCATTGGTCAATTAATTCCAGATTTTTTAAATGCAAATTCTACCATCTGCTGTTGCAGGAGTTGAACCCAGGCCCCCAAGAATGCTACCTGGGTCTCTGGATTGATAGTCCAGTGATAATACCGCTAGGCCATTGCCTCCCTCAGTCTTCTTTGACGATTATTACCAGTACTTTCACTATCTCAGTAGTTGCATGCTTTAAAATCCAAGGGGGCAACCAGTCAGGTCCAGTCAACCTATTGGCTATTAGCCTCATTTGTTTCTCTGGTACGTTTTCACTAATGATAGTTACTGTGTTTATTTCCTTCCCCCTTTAGCTTCTTGATTAATTAGCAATTCTGAAGTTTTTGACCTTGCTTTAAAGAGTGATGCAAAGTATTTATTCAACTTCCTTGCAATTTCTTAAGTCCCCATGACTACTCTCCAGTTTCGTTCACATCGATCTACGTTCATTGTGACCTCTCTCTTCCTTTTTTATATATTTAAGAAGCTCTTACTACCTATTTCTTTGTTATTTACTAGTTTGCCTTTAAAGTTTATTTTCTCTTAATTTTTTTTGGTAATCTTTTATTGGCTTTTAAAATTTTTCAAATCCATTGGCTTACCATAATCTTTGTCACAATGTATGTTTTTTTACTTCAATTTGATACTATTCTAATGTTCCTGGTTAACCATGGTTGGTTTATCCCCTTCCTAGAATCTGTCTTCATCACTGGGATGTACCTTTGCTGTGAGTCATGGATTCTTTACATTCCTGTAAACTAAATAATCACAGTGATATAATTAAATTCATGGTGTTTTCTCAGCAAGACTCTTAGTTAAATCAGAAAGGTGGTCATCATATCCTTACAAGTTCACTTGGAGTTTGAAAGAACTATCAATGGCTTAGGTGGATGCAGTCTTTTCTGCTATAACGTGGTAATTGCATTCTTGTGTGTCTTGTGTTATAGAAAATTGTGCAATAGACATAACAAGATGATGAGAGGCATAGATAGAATGAATAGTCAGAGACTTTTTCCCAGGGTAGTAATGTCTATCACGAGGTGATCACATTAAAGTGATTAGAGGAAGGTTTAGGGGAGATGTCAGAGGTAGTTTCGTTACACAGAGAGTGGTGGGTTCATGGAGTGCACTGCCAGCGGTGGTATATAGTCAGATACATTAGGGACATTTAAGGGACTCTTGGATAGGCACACATGGAAGATAGTAAAATGAAGAGTATGTAGGTTAGTCTGATCTTAGAATAGAATAAAAGGCACAACATTGAGGGCCGAAGGGCCTGTACTGTGCTGTACTGTTCTGTGTTCTATGTTCTAAGGCCTATCAGGAAAAACAGGGCAAACCACCAAAAATATCAGTAAAAATCAAAAGAATAGTAGTTAGGCTAACTCAAAAGTCTAAGTAAATGTTAAAATCATATATTTTAATGAAATAACACAATCAATCAATGTAACACTTTAATGGGTCTGAATTTGCTGAGTTACAATACTGTATTAAGACAGGGGCTAAGGGTCATCATCATTACTTTCACGTGCAGTTCTGGGTTTAGGGTTATGACAAAAGGAAATATTTAGTCCCGAAGTGGATGGCTGTGGTTCATTGTCCTCAGACTGTTTCTTGGGGGTTGGCTTAAAAAGGCATCTAGTTTTTGCTGCTTTGCCATCTTTCTTCATTCGTGAAGAAGCTGTTCATAGGATGCCAGATAAGACTTTATGCTACGAATTGCTATTCTGCTGCGTTCTGCATTATACTCATTGTCTGAGAGCTTCAACTGTTTGTCAACTTCCCTCAGGATAGAAGGCAAAAGAGAATCTGTACAGTGTGGAAACAGGCCCTTCAGGCCAACAAATCCATATCAATCCTCTGAAGAGTAATTCATCCCCCTACCCTATATTTACCTGCACATCTCTGAACACTATGGGCAATTTAGCATTGCCAGTTTACCTAACCTGCACATCTTTGGATTATGGGAGGAAACCCACAGGGAGAATGTACAAACTCCATATAGTCACCCAAGGATGGAATCAAACTTGTATCCATAGCGCTGTGAGGCAGCAGTGTTAACCACTGAATCACCATCCACCCCCTAAGAAGTGGAAAGTTCTCGTGCTGCTGCATCCTGGACTTCATTGTCTTCATCTTGAGCTTCAATTTCCCCCACAGCAACATGTTGTATTAGATCAGTCTCCATTTCTTCAAATCCAACTTGCTTTGCAAAAGTGACACAATGTTCTTTGATTGCCAGAAGCTCCCCTGACAGTTCAAAGTCTTTAAAATCATGGAGAAAATCTGGGAGAAGCTTGTGCCAAACTGCATGCAAGCAGTCCTTGCTGACATCACCCCAGACCTCCACAATGATGTCAATAGCATTCAGAATGTTAAAGCTCTTCCAAAATTCAGGAACACAGTCTTCATTAACACCCTCAGTAACTACAATCAGCTTCCTGAATGTGAGCCTTAAATAATAAGCTTCATAAGCTGCTATTGCATCCTGGTCCATGGGTTGAATGAGAGAGGTTGTGTTTGGAGCTGGAAATAGCACTTTGATGTTTTCAGAAAGCTCAGCAATGGAGGATGGCTTGGTGCATTTGTCCTGAATGAGGAGAATCTTGATCTCCAAACATCCTTGAAAACATCAACAATAAGAAAAAATTTGCTTGTCATCCAAACTGAATTGCTTGACCTGAAGTAAACACCTAGAGTAGACTTAAAGTATCTGTTTTGATTATTACGGGATGGAATCGCATAATAGCCAGTGGGAATTCGTGTTTTAAAAAAGTTGCTCCGCAATTCACCAATTGTGTTACAGCCAAATCGTGTTGACGAAATGCATGTTATGGAAGAACAATCTGTATGTCTTTCCTGCCTGTTGAGCTGAGAAGGTAAAAGCACAGGATGTCTCATCCCAACAGCTTCAGGCAGTTAGGTGACCAGGATGATTCATACCTTGATTTTCACTGAGAGGGTAAAGTTAAAATTATTTTAACCAGCCAATGATTAAAAAGTGACTTGACAGTTCAAGTTTATCGTAAGCTTCAGCCATCTTTCAAATGGGAGGGATAGCTTGGAGGGATATTTTCATATGCTTGATTATAAAGGCAATCTTTTTGGTAGTACTTTTCCATGATTATACCTATATAATAGATTTTGTCTATAAAGCTTTGCTAAATGTATCTTAAATGAGTAAATTGAACCTTTTATTTGTTCTGCCAAACCAAGAGATGATTACATTGTATATTTGGTTGTTATTTGAGCATGTTTGTTGAGAACAAAATGGTTCTATAACATTACTTTCCATTTTTAGTTGCAGCTATAGACATAGAATGCAGTTTGGGTTTTACTGGAGTGTCCTGTAGAGAGAACAACACCACGTAAGTGATCAATCATTATTGCTCACAGAAAAGATTTTAATCATCTCTTGTTATTTGGATATTCCTTATGTTTTATGATGTTGAAGAAATTAAAATAGAGAATGAGATTTTAAAAAACACATATGGGGTTATTAATTTCTGAATTCAAATTGTTAATTAAATTTGGGTTTATCAGCAAATCAAAATAATTGAAGCAATTAAAATAGAACTTTAAATTCATCAATTAACAAACAATAACAATCAATAAACATGCAGCCTTCATAAATGAGGAGTAGATCTAGAGAAATGTTTCCATTAGAAATATTGAAATGACAGGGAAAACATACATATACAGAGCTGAGAGAAGTGAATTGAATAGAGTTGGCATTATCTAAATTAGCAAAATAGATATGGATTGCAAAATTAATTCAGTAAAGACTTAGGTCTCATGAACTTATAGTGATCTTACAAAGAATTAGTGGAAATGGCAACATACAAGTTCATTCAAGAATGTAAGCAATGGCAGGGGAAAAGAAGAAGGTAAATTGAGGACAGGTGCCAAAATGAATTACTTAGCTTGCTGAACTTCATGAATCCAAAACAACATCATGTTGAGTCAGGAGAAAAATGAATTTTGACAAAGAATTTTATGCGGTTGGAGCAAACACGATAACAATATCAACTTATATTTGGATTACATTATTAAAATATTCTCATTCTCCAACATGAACTACAGGAACATGACAGAACAAAGTCTGATACTGAGTCATATAAGAGAGACTAGGTCAGATAATAAAAAATCTCAGGCAAACAGGCAAGTTCCATCAAGTGTCTTAAAGAAGGAAAATGGAGTGGAAAACTCACAGAGTGTAGAACATGAGAGGGCAGTGAGATGTGAATTTGTACTGTCATACCTTACATGTTAACAAGAACATGGATGACAATTCTGGCAGCATACTAGATGAGGAAGAGACGGAGTTGAATAATTTAACAGGTAAGGCAGATGAACTGAGGGCTGGGATATGAATAGAAATATAGGACTGGGATATCATAGCAATTACATGGCTCAGGGTTGGACAGGACTGGCAGCTAAATGTTCCAGAGTATAGATGCTATAGGAAAGGTAGAAAGGGGAGCAATAGACAATAGGTGCAGGAGTAGGCCATTCTGCCCTTTGAGCCAGCACCACCATTCATTACGATCATGGCTGATCATCCTCAATCAGTATCCTGTTCCTGCCTTATCCCCATAACCCTTGATTCCCCTATCCTTCAGAGCTTTATCCAACTCTTTCTTGAAAGTATCCAGAGACTTGGCCTCCACAGCCTTCTGGGGCAGAGCATTCCACACACCCACCACTCTCTGGGTGAAGAAGTTTCTCCTCAACTCTGTTTTAAATGGCCTACCCCTTATTTTTAAACTGTGTCCTCTGGTTCGGGACTCACCCATCAGCGGAAACATGTTTCCTGCCTCCAGAGTGTCCAATCCTTTAATAATCTTATACATTTCAATCAGATCCCCTCTCAGCCTTCTAACCTCAAGCGTATACAAGTCCAGTCCCTCCAATATTTCAACGTAAGACAGTCCCGCCATTCCGGGAATTGACCTCGTGAACCTACGCTGCACTCCCTCAATAGCCAGAGAGCAAGAGAGGAGGGGGAGTGGCATTTTTCTTTAAGGGTAACATTACAGCTGTACTTAGGGAGGATATTCCTGAGAATGTATCCAGGAAAGTTATTTGGGTGGAACTCAGAAATATGAAAGGGATGAGCACCTCGTTGGCATTGTACTATAGATGCCCCAATAGTCAGGGGGAAAATCAGAAATAAAATTTGTAAGGTGATCTCATTTATCTGTAAGAATAATAGGGTGGTAATGGAAGGGGTTTTTAACTTTCCAAACATTGACTGGGCCTGCCATAGTGTTAAGGGATTAAATGGACAGGAATTTGTTAAGTATGTACAAGAAAAGTTTCTGATTCAATATGTGGATGTGCCAACTGAAGAAGGAGCAAAACATGATGTACTCTTGGGAAATAAGGTAGGGCAGGTGACTGAGGTGTCAGTGGGGGAGTACTTTGGGACCAATGACCATAATTCTATTAGATTTAAAATAGTGATGAAAAAGGATAGACTGAATCTAAAAGTTGAAGTTCTAAATTGGTGGAAGGCCAATTTTGACGGTATTAGGCAAGAACTTTCAAAATTTGATTGGAGGCAGATGTTCGCAGGTAAAGGGACAGCTGGAAAATGGGAAGCCTTCAAAAATGAGACAGTATGGTCCTATTAGCATGAAAGGCAAGGCTGGTAAGTGTAGGGAATGCTGGATGCTAGAAAAATTGAGATTTTGGTCAAGAAACAGAAGGAAGCAAATGGCAGGTATAGACAGCAAATGTCGAATGAATCCTTAGAAGAGGAGAAAGAAATCAGAAGGGCAAAAAGGGGACATGAAATAGCTTTGACAAATAGGGTTGAGGAGAATCCAAAGGGATTCTACAAATACATTCAAGACAAAAAGATAACTAGGGAGAGAATAGAGACCCTTATGATCAGCAAGGTGGCCTATGTGTGGAGCTGCAGGACATGGGGGAGATACTAATGCTTATTTTGCATCAGTGTTTACTGCGGAGAAGGAAATAGAAGATATAGGTTGTAGGGAAATAGATGGTAACATCTTGAAAAATGTCCATATTACAGGGGAGGAAGTGTTGGATGTCTTGAAACACATAAAGGTGGATACATTTCTGGGACCTAATCAGGTGTACCCTAGAACTCTGTGGGAAGTGAGGGAGGAGATTGCTAGGCCCCTTGCTGCGATATTTGTATCATCGATAGTCACAGGTGAGGTCCGGAAGATTGGATGTTGGTTAGCGTGGTGCCACCAATTAAGAAAGGTGGTAAGGAGAAGCCAGGGAACTATAGACAGGTAAGTCTGACATTGGTAGTGGGCAAGTTGTTGGAGGGAATCCTGAGAGACAGGATGTGCATGTATTTGCAAGTGCAAGGACTGATTAGGGATAGTCAACATGACATTGTGCTTGGTATATCATGTCTCATGAACTTGATTGAATGTTTTGAAGAAATAACAAAGAGGAATGATTGAGGGCTGAGCGATGGATGAAGCCTATATGGACTTCAGCAAGTCACTGGACAAGGTTCCTCATGGTAGACTGGTTAGCAAAGTTAAATCACACAGAATACAGGGAGAACTAGCTATTTGGATACAAAACTGGCTCAAAGGCAGAAGACAGAGGGTGGTGGTGGAGGGTTGTTTTTCAGACTGGAGGCCTGTGACCAGTGGAGTGCCACAAGGATCGGTGCTGGGTCCACTGCTTTTCATCATTTATATAAATGATTTGGACGTAAACCTAGGAAGTATAGTTAGTAAGTTTGCAGATGACACCAAAATTGGAGGTGTAGTGGACAGCGAAGAAGGTTGTCTTAGAGTACAATGGAATCTTGATCAGATGGGCCAATGGGCTGAAGAGTGGCAGGTGGAGTTTAATTTAGATAAATGTGAGGTGCTGCATTTTGGAAAGGCAAATTAGGGCAGGACTTATACACGTAATGATAAGGTCCTGGGAAGAGTTGCTTAACAATGAGAAGTTGGAGTGCAGGTTCACAGTTCCTTGAAGGTGGAGTTTCAAGTAGATCGGATAGTGAAGAAGGCATTTGGTATGCATTTGGTATGCTTGGTGTGCATTGATTAGGCCACTTTTGCAATATTGCGTGCAATTCTGGCCTCCCTCCTACAGGAAAAATGTTGTGAAACTTGAAAGGGTTCAGAAAAGATTTACAAGGATGTTCCAGGGTTGGAGGATTTGAGCAATAGGGAGAGGTTGAATAGGCTGGGCTGTTTTCCCTGGAACATCGGAGGCTGAGGAGTGACCTTATAGAGGTTTATAAAATCATGAGGGGCATGGATAGGATAAATTTTCCCTGTGGTGCGGGAGTCCAGAACTAGAAGGCATACATTTAAGGTGAGAGGGGAAAGATATAAAAGGGACTGAAGGGGCAAAGTTTTCACACAGAGGGTGGTGCATGTATGAAATGAGCTGCCAGAGGGGGTTACAATTACAACATTTAAAAAGCATCAAGATAGGTATATGAATCAGAAGGGTTTAGAGGGATACGGGCAAATGCTGGCAAATGGGACTAGATCTATAGGATATCTGGTCTGCATGGATGAGTTGGACCAAAGAGTCTGTTTCTGTGCTGTATTTCTCTATGAATCTATGTTATGGGAAAACATGGTCTTCGTGATGGAATGGATATATGGCTGAAAGTTTATCTTGAGACCCAAGATGACACCAAGGTTGCAAACAGTTTGGTTCAGCCTCAGTCATGTCATCACGAAGAGGATGGAGTCAGCATGTACCAGAAAATGAAAACAATGCCTTCCGTTCTTCCCAATAATTAGTTGCAGGAAATTTCTGCTTATGTTTTATGGATAGAGGACAAGCAGTCTGATAGTTTCACAAAAGTAGTGGAGTTGACTCCACTACAAGAGAAAAAGCAGAGATGGGTTATGTGAAAATTAAGGTTGTGTTTTTGAATCCAGTTGTCAAAGGGCAATATGTGAACAAGAAATAAAAGAAGCTCATAAATTCTTTGGCAGAATAGAGGGAAAAAATTAGGAAGGGGAAGATAAATCATTCAAGTGATTATTTTAAGGGCATTTAAATAGTCATTGGATAAACATATGGATGAAAATAGAATAGTGTAGGATAGATAGGCTTCAGATTGGTTCCACAGGTCAGCGCAACACCCAGAGCCGAAGGGCCTATACTGCGCTGTAATGTTCTCTGTTCTAATGTTCTGTATTTGGCTCCGAACAGATGTGATTGTAACTAGATGAATGGAGTTACACTCAGCTTGATATTATCAGGGAGGACAACTTTTATGGCATGGTGGTAGTGTTGCTACCTCTGAACCAAGAGGTCCAGGTTCAAGACCCACCTGCCCTAGAAGTGTGGAATAAAATTGTGGAACAGACCGAATAGGATATGTCAAATGTAAGGAAGCATTGGAGGATGGTGTGGGCAGTTGTATCAAAGATTGTGGATGATGTATCTCTGTCACAACCGCACAGCATTTCAATTGGAATTTGACAAGAATATTCTTGGTAATGTGGCAGGGCAGAAGCCTGATTGGAGGGATTCAAGTATGGTCTTCATGTAAAGATGTACACAAGTTTGGGAGGTGATTGCACATTCAAGGACTTTAGAAAGGAAATTTGAGATGGAGTGTAAACCTGCAAAAGCATATGAGTCAGTGGGTGCTTTGATGTGGTAAAACTGCAGAGTTGGAGATTGGGCCAGTACAGAGAATAGAGAACGATGAATAACCTCAGCTAATGGAAGATTCAAGTGGGCAAGTTAAGTGGGATTAGGAAGTGGGCTTTAAGGAAAGGTTGAGCTAAGAGAAAGCTTCAGGGGAGAAAAACTAGACAAAGAAGCAAAACCAGGAGTAGGTCAAGGTGAAGCCTTAGAGAAGGTTGGGATTATTGGGCTAAAAATAGGGAGGGAAGCGGCAGAGACTACTAAGCAGATCGTCAGAAATAAAATGGGGTGAGAAATTTCCAATGGTGAGGTTTTCCAAAATTCTTTTTGGAAATCTGTGAAGTCTGAATTTTTAGACATGAAGTAACTAATCATTTGAGAAGTTGACAACAAAGAAAGTCTAAGGAAGGGCACAGAAATGATGACCCAACATCTGAAAGAGCAAGTTATCTTCATGATATCGATGGAACCACTATCAAACTGGTGTTCCACAGCTCCTGTGCTGCATATGACTGGGAACTTCGATTGATGTTTGCCTTGCTGTATTTTTCCAACATTTTATCAAAACATGCTGGAGCACAAAAGTCAAGGCTAAAGCTTTGAAACCATCATCAGCCACAGATGATCCATCCAGCTTCCTCCTGAGGCTTGCAGGATCACAGCTGCCCATCTTCAGCCAATTCTATACGCTCTATGTGATAATAAGAACACTCACACCCCTATCAGTCTATTCCTGAATATCAGTGAAGCAATTGACACTGAATGTGTGGAGGGTGTTTTTTTTCCATTTGTGTGCCTTTATACGAACATGTCTGCAACTGTGAAAATGGAATGAAATCAGCACTGACAACACATGTAAGTGGGCTGATGGTGGCAAGTGATATTTGCACAACACAACTGCAGACCACAATAATCTCCAACAAGAGTGAGCCCAACCAGCTGCCTTTGCTCTTCAATAGCATTAACATCAATGAACTCACCCACCATCAACATCGCAGGGGTTACCTTCGGTCAGGTACTGAACTGGACCAGCTATATAAATATTGTGTCTACAAAAGCAGGACAGGGACTAGGAACTCTGCAGTGAATAACTCATCTCCTGATTCCCTTAAGCCTTTCCATCTGAGTGATCTCCATTTGCCTGATGAATGCCCATCAAACAACTCCAAAGAAAGTTGGCACCGTCCAGGACAAAGTAGCCTGCTTTGATTGGCATTCCATATACCACCTTAAACACTCACTCTCTCTCCAACTGACACATTGGCAGCAGCTATCCCATCCAGTTCGGATGGGACAAAAGTGTTGGGCCACATGCTTCTCCTGGCCCAGTTCTTCAGATCTCAACAAGGCCCACCCTTGTCCCAACCTCAATTCTCTTGCCCATCCCTGATCCCAACACTGTGGGCTGCTTTAATGACCTGAGCCTTGTTCCAAACACAACCATTTACAAAATGGATTAGAGTAACCTGCCAAATAGGAGTACAATATCTTCCTAATCTATTCTACCACTAGGGCAGGAAAGGAAAAATATGGGAACACCACAGGCTACAAATTCCCTCCAAGCTAGACAGCAATGTCCCTTGGAACTATATTGCCTTTCCTTCATAGTCATTGGGTCAAAACCCAGGAACATCCTTCCGAACTGTATTGTAGGAATACCTACTTCCCAGAGACTACAAGAATGCTGTTAAGTAAAAATATTAGAAACTTCCCTGTAATCAGTGTGCAGCTGGAGCACTCAATAAGGACAGCTAATTGAATGAGGGATTTAAAACAATAATTAGTGGAATGTGATTGCTTCTGGAAAGGTCCACATAAATGCCCTAAGAAAGTAGTGTCTTCTTGTACAGCACATATGAGCACACAGTCCACCTAGTGTAGCCCCATCCCAAACACTGTTGGGGAGGGAGTTCCAAGATTTTGATCCAGTGACAGTGAAGGAATGTTAGAATGAGATATGATTTGGAGAGGATGTTGCATTAACTATCCTTATCCTTTAATGAGGTAAAGTCAATGGATGGAATGTGTTGTTAATGGAGACATTCCAAGTGACTGCAGTGCATCTTGTATATGGTAAACACTGCTACTATTGTGCATCAGTGGTGGTAGGGGTGAATGTTAAGGTGATGCATTGAATGCCAATCAAATGGGTTGCTTTGGCCTTGATGGTGTTGAATTTCTTGTCTGTGTATTGGAGCATAACTGACTCCTGTGTCTGAGTGGAAAAAAAGGTAACTGTATTGACAACTTAGACAAGACACAGGGTAATAAACTGTCTTATGAGAGGTTAAAAGTTCAAAGGAATTCTTTGAAATAGTTCCAAAACTACCACTAAACCATGTTTCACAAGGACTTAAATCCCTGACTCAGAACTGACTTTAAAGTTAGTTTACGTCATTCACTAGATTATTTATGAAGCCAAAAGTTGTTCCAAATGGACTAGAGAGGAAACATCTGCTTTTCGTTCATCAAGTCCACGTGAAGTCATATTATTGCTGATGATAGCCTTGTTTGTAGAGAAGGCATACCTATCCATTGTCATCAGCCTGGAGTTCAGTAGTTTGATTGAAATGAGGAGAAATGCATTGAAACTGGATCCAATTCACATTTCAGCCATTCTCCAATAGAAATCACACATGTTATTTCATGAAGTGTGAATTTGATCCATCTTCAAGCCTGTAATCGGTTTATTGCTACAAATCAAACTTTTTTTCTTCCAGACCTTTGGCTCAGTGGTTAGCACTGCTGCTTCACCCTTGGGTGACGGTCTGCATAGAGTTTGCACATTCTGCTTGTGTCTGCATGGTCCCTTTGGCTGCTCCTGTTTCCTCCCATCATCCAAAGCTGTGCATGTTAGGTGGATTGGCAGTGGGAAATGCAGGGTTACAGGGATAGTGTAGGGGATTGAGATGCTCTTTGGAGGGTGAGTGTAAACTCAATGGGCTGAATGGCCTGCGTCTACCCTGTGGGGTTTCTATGTTCTGGATGTGTACTTCAGTATAACTTTCAGGGAGGCATCTACTGTATGCTGCACAATTTGGTCCTGGTCATAAGAACAGCAGCCCACCTAGAAATGCATTAATTGAAAATTTATATTTCAACAAGAGCTCCCTCCAAATCTGTGCCAATCCTCTGTTGGTTCATCAACCCAAACACAATCATAAAGCTTTCCTTAACAAATAGCTTCATTTGCATGTAGATCAAATGGTCTTTAAAAAGTTTGTACGGTGATGCCACACTGTCTCCACATATTTTTCATCAGTTCTATTTCACATTTTCATACTTGTTTTCTTTTTCATCAGTCAAAAGATATTAATTGGAGTTGGAGTGGCGCTCTCAATCCTTGTGGTTGTTGGTGTTATGACATGCTGCTGCTGTGGTTGCTGTGCCTGTTGCAGATCAGAACCACCGCATTCAAGTAAGTAACAGTTGGATTTAAAAGATAATTTCTGTAAATAAAGTACACAAAGTTCAATGGGAGCTTTTTTGCATTTGCCCACAGAGGCAGAGGGTAGACATGACTTTAGGAACAAAATCTTGACTAAAACCGGTACTTAACCAGAGGATGCCTTATTTCAATATTTAAGTCAACATCTTGAACATATTGTAAGCACCGTCACCTTTACAGTGAACCATTGGGCAGCATATGAGTCATATATGCTCTACTTTACTATGTTACTAGACACTGAAATACTTACTTTTAAAGACATTCTAGTCAGAGGAACAGGAAACATTTTGTGAACAGTGCACACAAAATGTTCCCTGTTCCTCTGACGAGAATGTACCCTCCCTCCTCCAAGAGCCTTACCCCTTTAAGTTGAGACATTTGACTCAGCTCCTTGCCACCTTCCAGCAGCTCCCACCCAAAAAATTGCCATTCCCTCCATCCCAACTGACTAAAGAGCAGCCTTTGAGTTGTGCTTTACTGCTCAAAGCTATGAAAATTGGTTGTGTCTTGGCCAATTTCATTAGTTGAGGACTAGACTGCCACTATTCAATGGAATTGGTGACTCTAAAATTTCCCGAATTGACTTAGTTCCTGACTTCATTACAGCCTTGGTCAAATCCGAGACAAGTGAGCTGAACCTTCCGAGGTGAGTTGTGACTGCCCATGACACCAAGGCAACATCTAACTGAATATATGTCAAGGAGCCCATGCAAAGTTGGTGTCACTGGAAATCAGTAGGAAAAGCTGTCACTGGTTGAAAAAATACCTGACACAAAGAAAAAAATTTGTGGTTGTTTGAGTTCAATCATCTCAATAGTAGCAGTGTGTACCAGATACAAGATGCACTGCAGTCACTTGGAATGTCTCCATCAACAACACATTCCATCCATTGACATTACCTCATTAAAGGATAAGGGTAGTTAATGCAACATCCTCTCCAAATCAAAACTAATCGCTGGAGGAGTTCCTTAAGGTAGTGGCTTTGGCCCAACCATCTTCACTTGCTTCATCAATGAATTCTCCTCTATCATTAGGTCAGAAGTGGGGGGAATATTCACTGATGATTGCACAATGGCAGCTCATCACCACCTTCTTAAGGTTATGCTCCTGCCCCACTGAACTCATCTCTACCTACCTCGACACTGTCCTATCCCCCCTAGTCCAGGAACTCCCCACATACGTTCGAGACACCACCCACGCCCTCCACCTCCTCCAACACTTCCGTTTCCCTGGCCCCCAACGCCTTATCTTCACCATGGATATCCAATCCCTCTACACCTCCATTCGCCATGACCAGGGCCTCCAAGCCCTCCGTTTTTTCCTCTCCAGACGTCCCCAACAGTACCCTTCCACTGACACTCTCATTCGTTTGGCCGAACTGGTCCTCACTCTTAACAATTTCTCCTTTGAATCCTCCCACTTCCTCCAGACCAAAGGCGTAGCCATGGGCACACGTATGGGCCCCAGCTATGCCTGTCTCATTGTTGGCTATGTAGAACAGTTGATCTTCCGTAATTACACCGGCACCACTCCCCACCTCTTCCTCTGCTACATTGATGACTGCATTGGCGCCACCTCGTGCTCCCGCGAGGAGGTTGAGCAATTCATCAACTTCACCAACACATTCCACCCTGACCTTAAATTTACCTGGACTATCTCTGACACCTCGCTCCCCTTCCTGGACCTCTCCATCTCCATTAGTGATGACCGACTTGACACTGACATTTTTTACAAACCCACTGACTCCCATAGCTACCTGGATTACACCTCTTCCCACCCTATCTCTTGCAAAAATGCCATCCCGTATTCCCAATTTCTCCGCCTCCGCCGTATCTGCTCCCAGGAGGACCAGTTCCACTATAGGACACACCAGATGGCCTCTTTCTTTAGAGACCGCAATTTCCCTTCCCACGTGGTTAAAGATGCCCTCCAACGCATCTCGTCCACATCCCGCACCTCCGCCCTCAGACCCCACCCCTCCAACCGTAACAAGGACAGAACGCCCCTGGTGCTCACCTTCCACCCTACAAACCTTCGCATCAACCAAATCATCCACCGACATTTCCGCCACCTCCAAAAAGACCCCACCACCAGGGATATATTTCCCTCCCCACCCCTTTCCGCCTTCCACAAAGACCGTTCCCACCGTGACTACCTGGTCAGGTCCACACCCCCCTACGACCCACCCTCCCATTCTGGCACTTTCCCCTGCCACCGCAGGAACTGTAAAACCTGTGCCCACACCTCCTCCCTCACCTCTATCCAAGGCCCTAAAGGAGCCTTCCACATCCATCAAAGTTTCACCTGCACATCCACCAATATCATTTATTGTATCCGTTGCTCCCGATGTGGTCTCCTCTACATTGGGGAGACTGGGCGCGTCCTAGCAGAGCGCTTTAGGGAACATCTCCGAGACACCCGCACCAATCAACCAAACCGCCCCGTGGCCCAACATTTCAACTCCCCCTCCCACTCTGCCGAGGACATGGAGGTCCTGGGCCTCCTTCACCGCCGCTCCCTCACCACCAGACGCCTGGAGGAAGAACGCCTCATCTTCCGCCTCGGAACACTTCAACCCCAGGGCATCAATGTGGACTTCAACAGCTTCCTCATTTCCCCTTCCCCCACCTCATCCTAGTTTCAAACTTACAGCTCAGTTACTGTCTCCTTGACTTGTCCGACCTGCCTATCTTCTTTTCCACCTATCCACTCCACCCTCTCCTCCTTGACCTATCACCTTCATCTCCTCCCCCACTCACCCATTGTACTCTATGCTACTCTCTCCCCACCCCCACCCTCCTCTAGCTTATCTCTCCATGCTTCAGGCTCACTGCCTTTATTCCTGATGAAGGGCTTTTGCCCGAAACGTTGATTTCGCTGCTCGTTGGATGCTGCCTGAACTGCTGTGCTCTTCCAGCACCACTAAACCACCTTCTTAAGGTCAATTGTAATGACCAATAAGTACTACCCTAGGCTGTGATATCCACATCCTATGAATGACTGAAAGAAATACACTAAAGACATCCAATAAAAACTGCTCAATTAAAAGCCATGCACCTTCTGTTCAAGCAGTTGTAAAAGTTCAGCTACTTCTGTCATTCCTGCATCATTGCAAAAACTGCACTTCAAAATGATTCATGCAACATGCTAATGTCCCCTTCTAAGAATCACATCCAGTTTCCTATCATAATGTGCCAACTGGATCCTTTTCACAATTCACATAAGCGTCATCCCTGACTGCTTATTTCCTGTCAGGTTTATCCTAAACTTCTCAACTGTTATCAAATACTTCAGGGCAAACAGCAACGTATACACCCTATTTGTTCTTGCCACTACATGATGTGTTACTAATGAGAACAGTATTTTTAGTCAACCAGTTCAGACATGTTATAGCATATCTCCAGTACAGGCAGTACTTGAACCTTCAGGCCCAGAGGCCAGAACACTGTCACCATGCCAACGGAGTCCAAATAAGCACAGTATTTACTTTAGGTATGCTATGACACACTCTGGGGCAGGTGGGATTGAACCCAGATCTTCTGGCCCACAGGTAGGGACACTACCACTGCACCACAAGACCCTCAAATGAACACTTTGTACTGGTGGAACAAGTTCACATGTAGAAGTGACTGTTTTCAACTGCTCCTGAAAAGAAGCCAACCAGATAGGAATGCTCGGTTTAAAGAACAGGAGGCAATGACCTAACAGGAGAGCAAACAAAGCTCTCAGATCATCGGCACTGTGGCTGATTGCTAAAGTATAACAAAATAAAAGTAATTTAAACATTGCATCAGTTTGCTGTGATAAATATACTATCTGGGCTGCAGTCTGATTGATTCTAATGAGTTACAACAGCATTTCAAATGCATGAGGAATGTTCCTGTTATGTGTGAATGTCATGTCATCTTAAATTCCATCACTGCCCATAAAACTCGACGAAATTGGAGCAGAAGGAGTCAATTCAGCCCATTGAGTCCTTTCACCATTCCATGAGAACACTTCCACTTTCCCACCTTAATCCCATTGCCCTTGATTCCCCTACCAATTAAAGATCCTTCTCAGCCTTGAATAAATTTAAGAGCCCACAGATCACTATCTTCTGTGAGAACAAATTCTTTCTCATCTCTGTCCAAAGTGAGCTACTCCTTATTCTGAGATTATGACTCTGGTCTAGACTGTCTCACAAGGGGAAATAACCTATCTATAGTCACTCTGGTTAGTCCCCAGCCACCCTACATAACCTCTCTTCCCATGTCAGACCACCTAAATGTTATATTAAGCACAGTTTCTGAGTCAAGTTCTTTTATTCATTCATGGGATGAGAGCGTCTCTGGCTAGGCCAGCATTTATTGCCCATCCCTAATTGCCAGGAGGGCAATAAATTGCTGTGGGTCTGGGAGGCACATGTCAGCCCCACCAGTTAATGTTGAGCTCTATTGATGACATCAAACTGATGACATCACATGGTTAGAGAAATTATTGGTCGTATGAGATCCCAACTTGCCTGGCTCCTGACAGTTGTAGGTGCTGGATTAGTGGTGCTGGAAGAGCACAGCAGTTCACTGAACTGCTGTGCTCTTCCAGCACCACTAATCCAGAATCTGGTTTCCAGCACCTGCAGTCATTGTTTTTACCTCCTGACAGTTGTAATTATGTCTAGTTAGTTAATGTTAGTTATGGTGCAGTAAACTATACTTTAATACAAGACATGTACCTCTTTTTGTTAAGATCCTCTAGTGGTCTCTCCTCTGCCACTGATAATTAGGCAGGTCCATAGATTCAGCACAGTAAGAAAGATTAGACTGTTTAACCATTTGTTAGTTTGGGATTTTAAGAGTAGGAAGGAAAATTAACCTGGGTCATGCGGCGCAGTGGTGGTGTCCCTAACTCTGGACTAGAGTCCACGTTCAAGTCCCACATGCCATAGCAGTATGTCACTACTTGTTGATTACAAGATATTTACAAAAGATGACTCCCCCAAAATGACATTTGATTTTGTAAATTTCCTTTGACATTTTTGACTTTACTTACAATGCCCTTCAGGGGTTGCCAGTTTAATGTTTTGGTTTAGTAGAAAGGAAGAGGACGAGTGTCAGTTAACTATCTCAGGCAATGAGCCACCAGTGGTTGGTAACCAGACATGCTGGCAGCAGCAGTGTGTGAAATTACACCAGTAACATAGAAACTAGGTGCAAGAGTAGGCCACTTGGCCCTTCGAGCCTGTGCCACCATTCAATATGACTATGGCTGATCAATCAATCTCAGTATCCCATTTCCGCTTTCTCTCCATACCGTTGATCCCTTTAGCTGCAAAGGCCACATCCAACTCCCTCTTGAATATATCTGATGAACTTGCCCCAACAGCTTCCTGTGGGAGAGAACTCCACAGGTTCACAACTCTCTTGAGTGAAAAAAAATTCTTCCTCATCCTAGTCCTGATTGGTCTACCCCTTATTCCTAGACTGTGACCTTTAGATCTGGACTTAACCCACCTCGGGAACATTTTTCCTGCATCTAGCCTCTCCAGTCCCATCAGGATTTTATGTTTCTATGAGATCCCTCCTCATTCTTCTAAATTCCTGCGAATACAAGCCCAGTTGATCCAGTCTTTCCTCATATGTCACTCTTTCCTCATATGTCAGTCCTGACACCCCTGGAATCAGTCTAGTGAACCTTCGCTGGGCTCCTTCAGAAGATACAGGTCCAGTTAAATAAGTGGTTAGCCCATGGCACATCAGATACATAAATACTTGAATCAACATTGGAAATGTCACTTGATCTGAACAAGCTCACAACAGTCTGGAGAGGAAGTATATATAGAATTTTATTATTAACCAGGAATAGCATCAAGCTGAGCTGAGTAATATTCAAATTGCTCCCCGTTAGAAAGTCTGTTGTTGGATAAGAAGATTATATAGTCATTTAATCTGAGCACAAGACAGTTTGCACCTCTGAATACCTGCTTCATATATATTATGTTCACACCTTTGGATAGCAAATGGTAGCCTCCAGTTGAATGATCAAGTTGTAACATTTACGGTATCAGGATAATGCAGAAAAGAAAAAAAAATGTTTTTACATTGTATAATGTCTCTCAGATTCATCCTAAAAAGCTTCACAATAAAACACTTTGAAATGCAATCATTGCCATCAGATAGTTGTTCTCTTCTGAAGCTGTATATTTTGTCTTGACTGATTCAACATAGTTATAATGCATGTATGAATGACAATGAATTCAGCTAAAATTGAATCATCTGTCAATGGTAGATTCAGCATTGATTCATTTAGTATTTTTCATGGTACTGTCATTGTCGGAGAAATTACCCAATTGAATAGAGACTACACAAGCATGGATCGGGTGAAATTGACAAACTGTTTATTACAAGCCATATGGCTAGAAGAGAAAATGACTAGGCTGACACAGAACTGACAGTCTGTACAGATAGACCAAGGGTTCTCCTCCTCAAGCAGTGGGAATAGGCAGTTTTATAGAGGTATAGTAATGTGGTGTGAATTACTGAACAATCAACGGTAAAACACAATCAATGGGAGGACAATCAACCATCCGTTAGCAGCAGTCAGTCTGTGATTGAGTCAGGAGATTCTGATCCTCTGTGAGAGTAGGTGCTAATGTCTCTCATCTAGGCATCAATGGGTTTTTATTGAGGTTAGTCCGCAAGTGAGATACCTCGGTGCCTTTCAGTCTGATCACCCTTTGTGGAGTTCCAGTATGTGTGAGGAGCGAGGCTGCCCTTAGGGCTTTGGGAGCAGTTGTGCCTACTGAGGGCTAGGAAGTCTATTGCCAGGCTGTCTCGGGATGTGTATTCCCCAGTCTGGAAGTGGCTTGAGTCATCTCCTGTTTGCTGCCTTGTGTCTTAGTTTGTCTGTTTGGTCAAGGCTGAGGCACTCTGGGTAGTTTCTGTTGTGGTTTCGGCAGACATGGTTCCTTATGCTCTTTGTGGCCATGCTGTGGGTGGACAGGGTAGCAGATTTTCTCTCACAGTAATAATCAACAATGTGTTTGAAAATCAATGACAGTCCAAAGAAATACATCAGAGGAAGTTTTGTCTTGCTAAAGATGCATTGAGCCATTGATAGTTTTTTTTATATAGAAGTGTCTATGCTCTGCCGCATCTTACTAGAGCCAGCCTATTGAGAAAGAAGAGTTTTCTACATATTTCAAACTGCATTTGATGGCTGCCATAATTGATTTCACCTCAGTGCTATTGAACTGAAATATTGACTGCAATGTTTTTGTGCTGAAAATGTGTTGCTGGAAAAGCGCAGCAGGTCAGGCAGCATCCAAGGAGCAGGAGAATCGACGTTTCGGGCATGAGCCCTTCTTCAGGAATGAGGAAAGTGTGTCCAGCAGGCTAAGATAAAAGGTATGGGGGAGGGGCGTTGGAAATGCGATAGGTGGAAGGAGGTCAAGGTGAGGGTGATAGGCCGGAGTGGGGGTGGGGGCGGAGAGGTCAGGAAGAAGATTGCAGGTTAGGAAGGCGATGCTGAGTTTGAGGGATTTGACTGAGACAAGGTGGGGAGAGGGGAAATGATCTCCAGCATCTGCAGTCCTCACTTTCTCCTCTGCAATGTTTTTGTAGTTGGCAGCGATAGACTATGTTACTCCTTTGGGTATTATATCCTCCAAACCACAATCTTACCAAGAGCTGCCCCATGTGCATCACAGATGGGTAAGCGTCACGAAACGTTCCTGGCTATAGTCCCTCAAGTTTCCTTACACAGTGGCTCAGTGGTTACCACTGCTACCTCACAGCAGCAGGGTCCCAGGTTCAATTCCAGCCTTGGGCGACTTTCTGTGTGGAGTTTGCACATTCTCCCCGTGTCTGCATGGGTTTCCTCCGGGTGTTCTGGCTTCCTCCCACAGTCCAAAGATGTGCAGGTTAGGTGAATTGGCCATGCTAAATTGCCCATAGTGTGAGGTGCATTAGTCAGAGAGAAGTGGGTCTGGGTGGGTTACTCTTTGGAGGGTTGGTGTGGACTGGTTGGGCCAAAGGGTCTGTTTCCACACTGTAGAGAAGGGAATCTAATCTAATCTAATCTAAATCAGAAGAGGACTAGCCCCATGCACAGATACAGCTGGACTAATTCCCTGAGTTGGCTTTGCTTGATAGTATTTTTGTTCTTTGATAACGTTTCCTCAGTTCACCTACACTCTCTGTGCTTGCTTATACCAACAGTGCGTGAATATCAACATTTGAGTAGATCATTTTACAGTCTGCTTTGGTGCTGTTCAAATTATAAAGTATCTATGCAACTATGTGTGGTAGCCTGTCAGATGACAAACAGGTTACACAATGTACCCTGAAAGCCTCAGCTAGTGTAGAAATTGATCACTATTCTACCTTGAAGGCCTCTGGCTTGCAAGTCCCACCCAATACCTGTAACTGCATCTCTTGATGCATATCCAACATAACAGACCATTTCCCGCAATGTTAAAGATGTGTCTGGCATTGTGTTCAGGCTGCCCATATTTTAGACACACAAACTGGTTGACAACTAAGCTGTCCCTCTCGTCCTGCACAAAATGGCTGACGAGTGGTGAAGCAGAATTAAAAGCCTGCTCCAACGTTTAAGTGTGACACAATGGTACCTTTGAGAAGAGGTTATTCAGAGGCAAAAGGGACCCTTGCCCAAACAGCTGCAAGAAGATTAGTTAGAGGCAGTTTGATAAGAAACGTCCAAGGACAGGCAGTTTGAAGATTTGAAGGGGAAAGTAAACTCCTGCAGTAGCAAACACAGATGAACTAATGGGATTATAGCTTGTAAAAATCTGGAGGATCAAACAAGTAAACAAGTTTGTTAAACTATGACAGCAAATGACTCCAGCTTCATTAATGAAAGGATGTTGCCCCATTAGATGAAAAGAGCTAGTCAAGATAAGGACAATAAATCTCAGTCCAGAAGACAGCAAACGGCCAGCCTAATGTTTCGTGCAACTGTAAAAACAGCAGATAATAGCATTCTTCAATGATGAGTTGTTTCTTTGAAATTATTCACAATATCAAGAAATAGGTTTGATTTAAAAATTCTTCAGATAATCACAGAGATTTCAACATAATTATAAATACATATATAACAAAATACAAAGATCATGAAAAGCATTAGAGGAAAATAATTCAAATATTGATATGAAAGTTTATTCGTGTTGGGAAACTTGCCTTTATCACTGCAGGAATGCCTGGTATACCCTGTAAGAAACAAATTGATCACAACCCAACAGTAGGGATAGATATAAAAACTTTACACATAACTACCTTTTTAACAGAAATTAATATTATGAATCTTACAGCAGTTAGTAAGAATCAATTGTCCTTTCATAATATAATTAGGACAATGGGAAAATATAAGAAGTGTAACATAATTTGACAGAGATAGCAAATGAGTACAGAGGAACCTCAATTATCCGAATGAGATGGGCAGGCACTATTTCATTTGCATTGTAAGCAGGGTTCACCATCCCAGGGATTCAAGGTCTCTGAAAGTGGATATGGCTAAGTGTCTTGTTAAACTTAGAGCATGGATCAGTACCTGGTGCTATGATGTTGTGGCCATAACAGAGACATGGGTTTCTCAGGGGCAGGAATGGTTGCTGGATGTCCCAGGGTTTAGAGCATTTAAAAAGAATAGGGAGGGGGGAAAAAGAGGAGGGGGGTGTAGCACTACTAATCAGAGAGGGTATCACAGCTACAGAAGCTTCTATTGTCGAGGAAGATCTGCCTACCGAGTCAGTATGGGTGGAAATTAGGCACAACAAGGGAGCAGTCACCTCGTTAGGGGTTTACTACAGGCCCCCCAATAGCAGCAGGGAGATTGAAGAAAGCATAGCTCGGCAGATTTTGGAAAAGTATGGACGTAGTAGGGTTGTTGTAATGGGGGACTTTAACTTTCCCAATATTGATTGGAACCTCCTTCGAGCAGAAGATTTGAATGGAGCTGTTTTTGTAAGGTGTGTTCAGGAGGGTTTCCTAACTCAGTACGTTGACAGGCCGACGAGGGGAGAGGCCATTCTAGACTTGGTGCTCGGAAACGAGCCAGGCCAGGTATCAGATCTTGTGGTGGGAGAGCATTTTGGTGATAGTGACCACAACTGCCTCACATTCTACATAGCTATGGAGAAGGAGAGGATTAGGCAAAATGGGAAGATATTTAATTGGGGAAGAGAAAACTATGATGCGGTTAGACATGAGTTAGGAAGCATGGACTGGGAGCAATTGTTCCATGGTAAAGGCACTATAGACATGTGGAGACTGTTTAAGGAACAGTTGTTGCGAGTGATGAATAAATATGTCCCTCTGAGACAGGCAAGAAGTGGTAAGGTAAAGGAACCTTGGATGACGAGAGCGGTGGAGCTTCTCGTCAAAAGGAAGAAGGTAGCTTATGTAAGGTAGAGGAAGCTAGGGTCAAGCTCAGCTCTAGAGGATTACAGGCAGGCAAGGAAGGAGCTTAAAAATGGTCTGAGGAGAGCCAGGAGGGGGCACGAGAAAGGCTTGGCAGAACAGATTTGGGAGATCACAAAGGCATTTTACACTTATGTGAGGAATAAGAGAATGGTCAAAGAAAGAGTAGGCCCGATCAGGGATAGCATAGGGAACTTGTGTGTGGAGTCTGAGGAGGTAGGGGAAGTCCTAAATGAGTTTTTTGCTTCTGTCTTTACGAAAGAAACAAACTTTGTAGTAAACGAAACCTTTGAAGAGCAGGTGTGCATGCTGAAATGGATAGAGATAGAGGAAGCTGATGAGCTGAAAATTTTGTCAAACATTAAGGTTGACAAGTCCCCAGGCCCGGACCAGATTTGTCCTCGGCTGCTTTGGGAAACGAGAAATGCAATTGCTTCGCCACTTGCGAAGATCTTTTCATCCTCGCTCTCCACTGGAGTCGTACCTGAGGACTGGAGAGAGGCAAATGTAATTCCTCTCTTCAAGAAAGGAAATAGGGAAATCCCCGGCAATTACAGACCAGTAAGTTTCACGTCTGTTGTCTGCAAGGTGTTAGAAAGGATTCTGAGGGATAGGATTTATGACCATCTGGAAGAGCATGGCTTGATTAAATGCAGTCAACACAGCTTTGTGAGGGGCAGGTCATGCCTCACAAACCTTATCGAGTTCTTTGAGGATGTGACTAGAAAAGTTGATGAGGGTCGAGCTGTGGATGTGGTATATATGTACTTTAGCAAGGCATTTGATAAGGTTCCCCATGGTAGGTTCATTCAGAAGGTCAGGAGGACTGGGATTCAGGGGAACATAGCTGTCTGGATACAGAATTGGCTGGCCAACAGAAGACTAGAAGGTACTAGAAGGAAAATATTCTGCCTGCAAGTCTGTGGTGAGTGGTGTTCCACAGGGCTCTGTTCTGAGCCTCTATTGTTTGTAATTTTTATTAATGACTTGGATGAGGGGATTGAAGGATGGGTCAGCAAGTTTGCAGATAACACCAAGGTTGGAGGTGTCGTTGACAGTATAGAGGACTGTTGTAGGCTGCAGTGGGACATTGACAGGATGCAGAGATGAGCTGAGAGGTGGCAGATGGAGTTCAACCTGGATAAATGCGAGGTGGTGCATTTTGGAAGGCCGAATTTAAAAGCTGAGTACAGGATTAAGGATAGGATTCTTGGTAGTGTGGAGGAACAGAGGGATCTTGGGGTGCAGGTACATAGATCCCTTAAAATGGCCACCCAAGTGGACAGTGTTGTTAAGAACGCATATGGTGTTTTGGCTTTCATTAACAGGGGTATTGAGTTTAAGAGTCATGAGATCTTGTTGCAGCTCTATAAAACTTTGATTAGACTGCACTTGGAATACTGCGTCCAGTTCTGGTCACCCTATTATAGGAAAGATGTGGATGCTTTGGAGCGGGTTCAGAGGAGCTTTACCAGGATGCTGCCTGGACTGGAGGGCTTATCTTATAAGGACAGGTTGACTGAGCTCGGACTTTTTTCATTGGAGAAAAGGAGGAGAAGAGGGGACCTAATTGAGGTATACAAGGTAATGAGAGGCATAGATAGAGTCGATAGCCAGAGACTATTTCCCAGGGCAGAAATGACTAACACGAGGGGTCATAGTTTTAAGCTGGTTGGAGGAAATTATACAGGGCATGTCAGAGGCGGGTTCTTTACACAGAGAGTTGTGAGAGCATGGAATGCGTTGCCAGCAGCAGTTGTGGAGGCAGGGTCATTGGGGACATTTAAGAGACTCCTCGACATGCATATGGTCACAGAAATTTGAGGGTGCACACATGAGGATCAGTGGTCAGCACAACATCATGGGCTGAAGGGCCTGTTCTGTGCTGTACTGTTCTATGTTCTATGTTCTAAATGGTACACCTGAAACATCAAGGGAAGTCATTCGCCTGTTAAAAGGAAAAAAGTTCTTTATAGTCTTAAGTGGGAAAGGGTTGATATCACAGGAGTGTTATATCCAGGTTTTCTTTTCATCCTTTACTACTAAAAGTAGGGGAGTGGTGGCACTTATCCAGAAAAATCTTCCATTCACATTATTAGAGAAGGTGAAAGATGAGCGAGAGTGGTTTGTGATACTTAAGGCCCTGATGCATGAGGAGGAATATGGTATTTTAAATGGCATATGGTATTTACTGTCTTCCGGCACATCCCCTCAAATTTTTGGTTAGTGCTTTTTTAAGTTGAGTGCCTTTGGAACATGGCACATTATTATAGAGGTAATTTCAATTGCCTTTTTGATCTGTCAGTGGACAGGATGCCTACTGGGCCCCCAGCTATCTCTTCACAGGCCAAGCAGGTGGCTGACTGACTTATGTGAGGAGTTGGGGCTGGTGAATGTTTGGAGATGGAATCCTGGTCTCCTTCCTATCAGAAAAATATTGTGAAACTTGAAAGGGTTCAGAAAAGATTTACAAGGATGTTGCCATGGTTGAAGGGAGAGGTTGGGCTATAGGGAGAGGTTGAATAGGCTAGGGCTGTTTTCCCTGGAGCATCGGCGTCTGAGGGGTGACCATTATAGAGGTTTATAAACTCATGAGGGGCATGGATAGGATAAACAGACAAAGTATTTTCCCTGGGGTGGGAGAGTCCATAACTAGAGGGCATAGGTTTAGGGCGAGAGGGGAAAGATATTAGCAAGGTTTGAGAAGATTTGTAGCTCAGGTTGAGGTTCTGGATGTGGGTTTGCTCGCTGAGCTGGAGGGTTCATTTTCCGACATTTTGTCACCATGCTGGGTAGCATCATTCGAAGGCTCGTTGAGGATGTTGCCTGGGAAGAAACCTTCTGGCTTGGCAAGCAAACCTACATCCGGGGGAAAGATATAAAAGGGACTTAAGGGGCAACTTTTTCTCGCAGAGGGTGGCACGTGTATGGAGTAAGCTGCCAGAGGAAGTGGTGGAGGCTGGTACATTTAAAAGGCATCTGGATGGGTATATGAATAGGAAGAGTTTGGAGGGATATGTGCCAGGTGCTGGCAGGTGGGACTAGATTAGGTTGGGATATCTGGTCGGCATGGACGAGTTGGACCGAAGGGTCTGTTTCTGTGCTGTACATCTGTATGACTCGATAATTGATTATTCGATGAATCAATTCAATGCCTTTCCTCCAGGACTCAGAGTTTTCTGTTACGTCTGCTCCCCGTTCAGAAGGTGAGGCAGCAGCACACCGCCCCCTGTCCAACTCCCAAGCCCGCCCCCACCCTGTACCCCATCCACGCCCCTGTCCAACCCATTCCCTCCGACTGCACCCACAACCCCATCCAACACTGCCCCCTGCCCCAACCCCGTCCAACTACTCCCTTTCGAACATGACCATCTTTGGTCTCTGCCATTGCCGAAACAAATCAGAGCTCTTATTGGAGGAACAATGCCTTGCCTTCCACCTGGGCACCCTGTTAGCCCAGGTGTTCTCCAATTTCACTTAACCTCCTTTCCCATCCCTGACTCCCTTCCCAGGCCCTCCCCCTCCCCCTCCCCCTCCCTTCCACTCTGCCCTGCCATCAACGGGATTCATTCCTCCCATTGACCAACCAGGTTGTACCCTCTACCTGTCTTCACCTAACCCCACTTCACCACCCTGCCCCAGCCTTCCCCTTTATCTGCAGCTACCCCCCACACACAACCCCAGTCCTGAAGAGTTACACCCAAAATGTCACCTTTTGCACCTCTTAATGCTACCTGGCTTGCTGTGTTCTTCCACCCTCATTCCTGTCTACTTTGGATTCCAGCATTGTTAAAGTACAGATTTGAGACGGCCCAGGGAATCCCTTGTGGACTCAACCTGTAAGCCTCCAGTTTGTCTCGGAGATCGTACTGTTTGGTAGTCTGGAATAAAAAAAACCTCTTACAGTTTAGTTTAATTTTAGTCATCCCCTTTATTTACCAATAGCATCACTGTAACAACATAACACTGAGAACATAAGCTAAACTACCTAGGTTCTAATAACCCAAGAGAGCAGGATATCACTCTTCCTTTAAGAGCCCTCGCAGGCTACTCTGCTGTACTGACACAAAGTGGGTTTCTTTATACGAAATATTTACAAAAACATGGCATGTTCTTAATTAGACAGATAGCAGTGAAAGGCAATAATTCGTAAGGAAGAGAAGTTAATTGACAGGCCTGTGTGCGCTTGACTGATCACTCCTACATGCCCTGAGCCATTCATCAGGTGGGAAAAACAAATCCAGCCATGTTAGGCATCTGCTGTTGAGAAGTTCCTATCATAAAGAGGTACCAGTCTGAGCTAATTGGAAGAGTTCATAGGTTAAGCTGAAAATGTGTTGCTGGAAAAGCAAGCAGGTCAGGCAGCATCCCAGGAACAGGAAAATCGACGTTTCGGGCATGAGCCCTTCTTCAGGATCCCATTCCTGAAGAAGGGCTCATGCCCGAAACGTCGATTCTCCTGCTCCTTGGATGCTGCCTGACCTGCTGTGCTTTTCCAGCAACACATTTTCAGCTCTGATCTCCAGCATCTGCAGTCCTCACTTTCTCCTCGAAGAGTTCATAGGTAATCTTGCACAGCTCACATGTCAGATACAATTTGTTTATAAAATGGCTTCTGAGCAAGGAGGGCAAACTTTTGACCATAAAATGGCTTCCTGACACATTGTCCCAGAATCTCTTCAATGTTAGGTTTAGAATAATTTTTTAAGCTGCTTTTTATCTGAATCATTCTGTACTGAGGCTGAGATGTTACCGTAAGGTTGCATTTAAATTGATTCAATAGTTTCGAATTAAACATGCTTTCTTTTCAGGATTGTGATTCAAATTCAAATAATACATAAGATCTGATTAGTTAGAATTGACAGTGGAGTAGTCTGTAAGGTCTGTAGAGTGGTCTGCAAGAACAACAAGTAAGTTAAAGCTTCATCAATATTACCTTTTACAGAGTTTGCATTTCATAACCAGTAATAGCTTCTCGAAATCATTATAAAGTATCTAAAATGCAATTAAGTTCAATCCATAACAAGTAAGCATAAAGAGCTAATTTTCTACTGGCTTTTACAGTCCCCGCACTAAAATGGGGACACTCTCTCTCTCTCTCTCTCTCTCTCTCTTTCTCTCTCTCATGTCCTTTTGAGTTCTCAAGTCAGGGACTTGTAACAGAAAAGATGTTTTACCCTCTATGTCTGCCTAGTTTGTCATGGGTAATAAGAATCCGTTATAATTGTTAGGACCTGACAGTCAATTATGATGTTTTTGATTATACCAAGTTTTGTTTTGAGGTTAGAATCAAACACTATTATTAATTTCACAAGAGAATAGCCATGAAAGTTATCACTCGGTGTCCTGTTTACATAGATTCACTGATGTTAAGGCAAATGTTCTCAATTGCCTTAGAGCATCCTGTTATCACTTGGTGAGAACAGATGCTTTTATCTTTTGCATAGCTTTGGTTCTCCATTTTCCTGTGGCCCAACCCTCATGCCTGGTGTGCAGCAAATGTGTTCTATAATTCAATGTTACATTTTAGTCTAAATGTTTAAGGACAAGTTTTAAGGCGATAAACTTTCTCAGCATCTGTAGTTTTTTTGACTCTACCCAGGATCTGGTAAGCTCCACACTGAATGGTAAGTCTGTCTGATGATGATAAATTTCCACTGGCTTCAAATGCTGGTGCATAAGAAGGGACTTAAGTGTCCTAATTGGCTGCTTGTTTCCATGGAAGATGCTGCTTGTTTCATTTAATGACCATGGGGCAAGTCTCCAGGGGACTGGGGAAACTCAGCCCATTTCCTTTTATGAGAAGTGAAGGAATTTGTCTTGAAATCATGTACAAAATGCTTTCTTCCTAACTTAATGCTTTGTAATATACATTACACATGAGTCATTTGAGCTGGTGATAGCTGCCCTGGTGACCTGTGTTGGTCAAAATTTGGAAAAATAGATTATTTTTATCATGTTCAATTATTGTGATTGACATATCTCTTCTTGGAACCATTTTATGCTAACCAGGTTCACACTACAGTTAAGTTACAAGAAAATATTTCATTTTTGGTAGAATAGACTAGCACACAGACAAGATGAGCTGACTCCTGTTGTTATGCGCTGAGTCAACAAGAACTAGCTCTGACTGATAGAAGTGATACAAACTAAGTCGGGAAAGGTTAGTGAATCCATAAGGCTGGAATGCAAAGAGTGCATGGAACAAGAGGAACGAGCATCCTTGGATGCAGAACAGAGCAGAAATCTCAAAATCTCTTCCCATATGTGGATACTTGTGGGCTTAAGTAGTCGAGCGGTTTCTGCGCAAAAGCTGCATACTTGACAGAATAATAATGGCATGAGTATAATGACGATGGCATAGCAGGGAGGCTCCATCATTAACCACTGGCAACGACAAAGATCCTGTTCAAGTCTTCAATTCATTCATGCTAACATTAAGAAACTATAGCTTCTTTTTGAAGTGAACTGTTATAGCAATGAAAAGAAATGACAGATGCTGTGGTGGTTTGTCCGTTCCAACCATGTTGAGAAACCAGTCAGACAACCACATCATGTTGTTTTGCATATTGAGAACATTCAGATAAAATATATTCTATTTGATCTATTCCTTGATGACTAAATTGGAGGGAAATCAAAATGACTAATTTGAACAAAAGCATTAAGAATCTTTACATGAGAAATATCTTAGTGCATTGTAATTAATTCATGAGTTTTCTGCCTCTTTATTTGTTTCAGCTGTTGTAACCACTGTAGCTTGTTCACAACAAATGGCAGCTTATCCACAAGTCCAAGGATACCGGCCTTTGCCTCTTCAATACCATCCTGGACAGTCAGCAGTTCCCACAGTTCCGTATTCTAATAATCACCCAGTGGCATATCCAAATTATGGACAACCGCCAACCTACCAAGAAGTTTCCACAAGTAAGTCAATGGAATGCTCCACCATGCATTTTCAGTTGATGATGCAAATCTTTCTTGCAATGCAATGCATTTACTCTTTAAAAAGTTATGTTTTTCCAGTGGGAAACTTTGAGCTTCCCAAGTTTTTAATTTAGAAACATATTGTCATAAATGAAGGGCTGTTTCAGTTTCAAACAATATTTTATGATGGGCAATAAAATGCTGCCTCATCAGCAACGCCCACATCCCAGCAATAAATAAAGCAATTCCTGGATCGCATGTGAAATAAGCTTTTCATCGTGGTTTGAAGAAGTTTATAGGGATTGTTGGCAGGAAGTTATTTTCAGTGTTATAAGCCCAATTATGTTGATTAAAAGTAGGGAGAGGGTTTGAGTTTAAAAGTAGGGAGGTGCTGTTACAACTGTATAGGATGCTGGTGAGGCCACACCTGGACTACCGTGGGCAGTTTTGGTTTCCTTACTTGAGAAAGGATGTCCTGGCAATGGAGGGGGTGTAGAGGAGGTTCACTAGGTCAGTTTCAGAGTTGTGGGGATTGGCTTATGAGGAGAGACTTAGTAGACTTAGTATAATTTAGAAGAGTTGGTGGCAGGGGGCAGGGGGGTTCTTATGGAAACATAAAATTATGAAGGGAATAGATAAAATAGAAGCAGCGAGGATGCTTCCATTAGCCGGTGAAACGAGGACAAGAGGGTATAACCTCAAAATTAGGGGGAGCTGATTTAGGACTGAAGAAGGAACTTCTTCACCCAGAGAGTTGTGAATCTGTGGAATTCCCTGCCCAGTGAAGTAATCAAGGCTTCCTTATTAAATGTTTTTAAAGCTAAGATAGATAATTTTTGTTGAACAATAAAGGAATAAAGGTTATAGTGAGAGGGCAGGTAAGTCTTACACCATGAAAAGATCAGCCACAATCTTATTGAATAGGGGAGCAGGCTCAAAGGGCCGGATGGCCTACTCCTGCTCTTATGTAAAATTGTTTCTACAGTGCAGAAAGAGGCCATTTGGCCCATTGAGTCTGCACTGACTCTCCAAAGACCATCCCACCCACCCTGGGACAATTTAGCTCAGCCAATCCACCTTCACCTGCACATCTTTGGACTGTGGGAGGAAACCAAGGCACCCAGTGGAAACCCACGCAGATACGGGGAGAACGTGCAAACTCCACACAGACAGTTACCCAAGGCTGAAATCAAATCTCGGTCCCTGACACTATGAGGCAGCAGTGCTAACCACTGAGCCACTGTGTCTACCCTTTTGCATGGATTCCTTATTTGCAATATAGATTTATGCCAGAAAATAAAATAGCTAATTTGATCTTGATGCATTTTTCTGTTAGATATAGTTGGTAGCAGCAAGCTAGACAATAATGATGCTTGAAGGTCTGGTTCATTTTGAGGGTAGAGTCTCCCTTGCTTTAGGACAGTATTATGTGGGTGAGTGCCATGCAATTTAGGACTCTGCAATATTTTGGCAGCCTTTCCAGCAGCCTGATAAAAACAGGTAGGCCCATTATGGGTACAAGTAGACAGTGGAATATTTGCAGGCAGCAGGATCTGGAGCAGCTGTGGATGAGGCTGGAATTGAAGATCCTAGAGGAACACCAACCTCCTTCCAGCATCCGTAGAAAAGGAGGAACTTGATTCTCAGTGTTCAGTACAAGCTGTGAATGCCCATTTGCTGAGTGAATTACTGCAGCAATAATTGTTCAATTAAGAAAACTAAGCACAGTAGATGCAAATCCTAATTTTGGCATTTCATTTATATTTATTTTTCAAATATGTCTTGAAGTGTCATATGGAAACTTCATTTGAAGTTATGATTTAAGAATCAGGATTCCATTTGTACAGATTGCTAGAATTTCATGTCATTTTGCAAATTGAAGGAATTGAATTGAAATGCATTCAGTTTCCTTTACACTCAGAGCAGTTCGTAAATGCTGTGAGTTTAGAACCTATCTGCCCAGTGCTAATGGCTGTTGATTTCTTTTTCTCTTGTTATAGTGAGTCAACCTCAAATTTATCCTGCAACACAGCCTTTTCACACTCCAATCCCTGGGGATAATCCAAGCTTTATGGATCCAGTGGAGCCACATAAGTGAGAACCTGACCAGCTGTGCCTTCAAAGTGCTAACACCTGCTTTCATTCCTCTCACCATTTATTTTTTCAAAATTTAACACAAGTTCGCTCCAGTACTTGGAACACACAAATGCTGTACTATGTCTTGGCCTTGAAAGCTAAACAAGGAGAAAATTTCTTTAGAACATTGATTTGCAATGTGGGATTGTTCCTTCATTCCCATTGGAAATGAATGTTCAGTTATTCAGTGCTAGCTCCAGGCATGATGGACCAAACGGCCTCCATTACCGCTGTATCTTCTGCATGTGAACGTGCAAGCATAGGAATTGTGATTATCTCTGTCTTCTTTGGACCACCCCTTCTTTTTAAACAGTGAAGTCCTAGTTCTATTCACAAGAGGAAATATTTTCATATACACCTAGTCAAACCCCTCAGGATCTTATATGTTTCAATCAATGTCACCTCTTACTTTTTCTAATTTCCAGCCGATCTAAGCCTAGTCTGTCCAAACTTCCCTGGATTTTCAATTCAAGCACAGCAGCCACCTGACAGGCTGGCCTGCTGATTTACGTAGAGATCAGGTCCAAAGTGGAACCCAGCAGTTTGGAGTTCATTTACAATGCTTCAAGTTGGTCTGTTCCTGAACCACAATATCACAGAATCAAGTCAGAGAGGCTTGATTCTTCTTTATTTATGTGAACCCTGCCACAATGTACAATTCCACAATTCCTCAGAAAGGTCCTTTTAAAAAAACATAGAAAATAGGAGCAAGAGTAGTCCATTCGGCCCTTCGAGCCTATACCACCATTCAATACCATCATGGCTGATCATCCAACTCTGTACTGGGTTCCTGCTTTGTCCGTGTACTCTTTTATCCCCTTTAGCCCTAAGAATTATGTCTTACTCCTTCCTGAAAATATCAACTGTTTTGACCTCAATGCCTTTCTGTGGCAGGAATTCCACTGGCTCATTACTCTCTTGGTGAAGAATATTCTCCTCATATCAGCCCTAAGTGGCCTACCCCATATTTTTAAACTCCTGGTTGTGGGCTTCCTCGTCACTGGTAACATCCTCCCTGTGTTTACCTCTTAGGATTTTACAGGCTTTTATGACTTATTCTTCTAAACTCCAGAGAATGTAATCCTAACCAATCCAATCTCTCTTCATTTATCAGTCCTCCCATCCCAGGATGACATGACAGCTTTGCTACCTGTACATCCAAAAGTAGGGATTCAGAACTGGTTGCTTACACTTCCTTAAATGGTGCCTGCTTCTGCTTAACGCCACTGTGCTCTTCCTCCTTCTCCCTTGCCCCAGTTATATAAATGGAGAGGTCCATGAGGAATGCTATACCAGATCGTAGAAACTCTGTCGGGTGTGGGAGGGGTGGAATTCCAAACATGTGACTGAGTGCTCATCATATGAAAGATTAGTGTGAAGAAGGTAAAGGATTTTCTAATCAGAAATCAAAATCAGCAGTCCGTCTACTGAGTGTGGAAATAAATAATTAAATGATCAATTGACCCCGATACTTCCCAGACATAAAACAGTTATTGAGGCCAGACTAATGAGAGTGGGCAGTCTTTTTTTTAAGCTTTTCAAGGAAGGGTGTACTGTCTTTGTCGGACACCCTTCATCTATACAGGATGTGCCATGACATACTAGGGAGTTGGCGCAGTGATAATGTCACGGGACTAGCAAACCAGAACCCTAGTCAATGTTCTGTGGACATGTATTTGAATCTCCACCTTAAAGGGTAGTGAAACTTGAGTTCAATTAAAAAGTTGACTCAATGGTAACCATCGCCAGTTGGTGTAAAAAACCCATCTTGTTTAATGATGTCCTTGGAAATCTGCTATCTCTACCCTGGTCTGATCTACATGTGACTCCAGACTCATAGCAATGTAGTTGACTCTTAAATGCCCTCTGTGGAATTAAAGATGGACAATAAGCCAGTGATGTCCATGAACAAATACAAAATGCTCATCCCCCACTTCTTAAACAAATCCTCCCACGGATGCCTGCTCTCCCCTTCGGCTGGGCTTGTATTGGGGGCTTCCTGCTTCCACTTACTGCAGTGACCACTGCTGAGCTCTGATGCTGGCTAATCAGATTGGTTGGCAGCTTGAGAGCTTGGGACTTCCACCCACTGAGGGATGGAGCTCTGACTCTCCAGCTCTTCTGTCTCGGCCTGCAACAGCTTATAGCTGTGGGGGGGGAGGAGAAGGGCTAATCAGGCCACCACCCCATCCCCTGTGTGGAATTACTGTCATTGTCCAGGCCTTACCTTCTAGAATTCCATTTCAAAACCCGTCCACCCTCACATGGAAACTCATGGATGAGGGGTACTTTAATAGTCCAAAATAGATTGAAATAATTTACATCTGATATACCTGCCATCACATAGTGAGAAAATGATATAATGATATGTTTCCTGTGAGTTTACTGTTTCTGAAGGTTTCCATTTCAATCAAATCTTATTGCTTGCAATCATTTCCTTGCTTAAATCTTGACATATCTAAAAATATGGGTGTAAATGTAAAAGTTCAGGTGCAGCAAGAAATTTATGCTGCACTTATTTAGCTTGGTGTGGTGATATCGCACATATTTTGCTTTAGACTACTTCAGACAATATATTCACGCAATAGTTACAACTTTAAAGAGTGTTTTTGGTCAACTTCTGATGTGCATTTAAGATCTGTGCCTTTTATAGCAATTTGGTCATTTTACTTTTCATTAGGTTTGATGTGTGTGTGATCTTTTATAGTACTTAAGGAGATGGCTTGGTTTGTGAATGAAGATAAAATAAATAATCAATACTTTGCAATTCATGATCTTACAAACTGTTCAAAACTCTGCAAGCATACAATAAACACAATTTATTTCTCAATGTTTCTGTGCATTAATATTTCTCTGCCTGAGGAATGAGTGGAATTTTCCAATTTGGAGGTTTCGTGTGGAATCAGATATTGTAACGGTCAACACTTGCACCTGGAATGTATTTTCTTAAGCAATCATATCCATCTCAGCACATGACCTGCAAAGAGCTGCTCTCTCCTGAGAGGAGAGAAAACTGGAGATGTTTTTACCTGAGGGTCAGCAGGCCTCAGGTGAGCGGAGAGGTTGAGAAGGAGAACCCTTCATGGTAACCACAGCCACTGCAGGAATTGAACCCATACTGTCGGCATCACACTGCATTGCAAACCAGCTATCCATTATAAGTCAGTTGAATTGTAAATCTTACTGTGCAGGGCTTAACAGGAATTTCTCACCCTCTCCTAGACATTGTAATGTCAGAGTTCAGGCACTACACTTCAAGATGAATTGGACAGGCCTGTACTCAACAGGAGTTTGCAAAACAACAGTCTAGATTGTACTGTATCTTTTATTGAACTGGCTGTCACATGGATGCTTGCAGTGAGTGTCTCATGGTAGAGATCATGTTACAAAAAGCCAGGAAGGCACATTAGTGCAGTCTTGTGTTTCTATCCCACACAATTTCTAATAAAAAAAGTTGCATCTATTATCATCTTTTACATCATGAGCTACCCAAATTAACGAAACTGAACTCAATTATTCTCATGCACTAGCAGATCATCCTTTTCATTGATCTCTGCAAATTCATTGCACACAAGAGGACTGAATTGCACCCAAAATTAGCTTCATCTACTTTAGTGAGATTCATGGAGGGGCTTGTCATCATGGCCCCAGTGAGTTTCTTGCATTGATTTCCAAAACGTGTCTCATTAGCTATAGACCATGTCTCAATCTTGATCTTCCCTTTCGCCAGAGCCACTGCCAGAGTATCCCAGGATTTCCACTTCCTGTGTGATTTTTAAAGACAAGCTGTGCACTGCATGAACGGAGTGAAACGAGAACCAAAAGGAAACAATTCTGAGGACCTATTGGTGGTACAGCTAACATCTCATTACAAATACAAATGTACATTCGTAGACATTGCTGTTAAGAACCATAGTACACAAGGACCCCATCATTTGCATTCTCCCATCTTAGAACCCATTTTCAAAGAGGAAGATAGAACTTCTTGGATGAATAAAGCTAGAGCAGGGAGAGGTTTTGTAAGTCCTGTTTTCAGCCTAGTATTTTGATGCACCATCCCAATAAGGCAGGTACCACCTGAATCCCACCCTCATTCTAATGAGAGTAACATGAAATCTAAGCTGTAGATCATGTGACTGCAGCCCTTTCACTTACATCCCTTAAGCCCTTTCCTTCTCTCCAATCTTTCCCTTCCATATTATTGCTATGTTCCTAAGTCTGTTGCCTGGCCAATGCTGTATCATGGTTCTTGTTCCAGATGTGTCATGACCTAAGTGACTCATGTCAGCAAAAAGCCAGTCTCTGCTATCTTCTGATGGTCAAAGATAGCAGATATGGCTGACTCAGCAAATGAATGCATTATGGTTACATCAATGCCAAAGATAAGCCTGAAGCATTCACAACAATCTTCAACTTGACGTCCCAAGTAGATGATTCATCTCAACTTCTTTCAGTGGTCCCCAGCATTACAGATACCAGTTTTTAGCCAATTTTGTTCACTCCATGTGATATTAAGAAATGTTTGGAGACACTAGATACTGCAAAGGCTTTGGGCCCTAACAACATTCCAGCAACAGTACTGAAAACTTGTGCTCCAGAACTTGCTGCTCCCTTAGCCAAACTCTTCCAGTACAGTTACAACACTGGCATCTATCTGACAGTGTAGAAATTTGTTCCGTTATGTCCTGTACTCATGAAGCAGGACAAGTCTAACGTGGTTAATACTGCTTCATCAGTCTACTCTTGATCATCATTATGGGCTGGAAGGCATCATTGACAGTGCTATCAAACAGCACCTGCTCAGCAATAACCTGCTCAGTGATGTCCTGTTTGGGTTTTGCCAAGGCCATTCAGCTCCTGACCTCATTAAAGACTTGGTTCAAACAGTGACAAAAGAATTGAATTCTAGAGGCAATAAATGCTGGCCAGGTTGTGCCTCCATCATTCCACAAGTAAATAAAAAGAAGGATTGTGGGAAAACACCGGTAAAAATAGAGATTATTGTATATGATTGAATAGCTATTGTGGAGACATGGTTGCAAAGGGACCAAATCTGAGAATGGAGTACTCAGGGGCATGTGACATTTGAAAAGGACTAGTAGGATGGAATGGCTGATGGGGTACTTTTTCCAAGATGGAATAGCAAGAAATGATTTTAGATCAGAAGATGAAGAGTCCAAATGGGAGGGTAAGAATTAAGAGAAGACACCAGTGGGAATAGTCTATAGTCTATAGCCCCTCAAAAAGTTAGCAAATACACAGAATCCCCAAAGAATAAATGAGAAGATAATAAGGGTATATAAAAAAGATCATGGGTGACTTTAAGCCTCATGTCGATTGGGAAAGTCAAATTGGTAGTGATAGCCACAAGGCAAGAATATTTTGAGAGAGTACTTGAAACAGGTTCCTTTAAAATATAGTGTAGATCAACCATGGATAAAATTATTTCTGTCTGATAATATGAAATGAGGCAAATTTAATAAATATTGTGAGAGTAAAAGACCCCAAGGAAACAATAACCATTACTTGGAATAACTTAGCTTTCAGTTTGAGAGTGAATAACTTTAGTCAGAATAACTGTTCTTAATTTAAATAAAAATTCAAAGCAATGAGAGCAGAAGTGTCTGGATTGGACTGGACTGGGAAATAAATTTAATGAACATGCTGGTTGATGAACAATGGCAGACATTTAAGAAAATCGTTCACGACTCACATCAAAAGCCTATGCCAGTTAGGAAGAAGGTTTCTAGGAAGGTGATAAACCAACTATGGTTAACCAAAAGCAGTTAGGATGGTATCACATTTTTAAAAGAGGCATGCAACGTAACAAAGATTCGTGGCAAGCCACTAGGAAGCAATATAAAAACATGATTTGTAGGTGCCGGTGTTGGACTGGCATGTACAAATATAATTTCAGTTATATCACATTGGAAACTTTTGCTATAAATTCTGTGTCGTATCATCTTATACTCCACAACCACCTGGTGAAGGAGCGGCACACCGAAAGCTAGTGCTTCCAAGTAAACCTGTTGGACTAACCTGGCGTTGTGTGATTTTTAACTTTGTATACCCCAGTCCAACACCAGTATCTCCAAATCATCATAGGACACAGAATTTATAGCAAAGGTTTCCAGTGTGATGTAACTGAAATTATATGTTGAAAAAGACATGGATTGTTTGTTAAGCCAGAACTAGATGATTACTTACAGTGTGGAGACAGGCCCTTCGGCCCAACAAGTCCACACTGACCCTCCAAAGAACAACCCACTCCCTACATTTACCCCTTCGCCTTACACGACAGGTAATTTAGCATGGCCAATTCACCCAACCTGCACATTTTTGGACTGTTGGAAGAAACTGGAGCACCCGGAGGAAACCCACACAGACATTGGGAGAGCGTGCAAACGCCACACAGAGAGTCACCTGAGGTGGGAATTGAACCCAGGTCTCTGGCGCTGTGAGGCAGCAGTGCTAACCACTGTGCCACTCATCTTTTAGAATGATTTGGAGGTGCTGGTGTTGGACTAGGGTGCACAAGGTTAAAAATCACACAACACCTGGTTATAGTCCAACAGGTTTAATTGGAAGCACTAGCTTTCGGAGCGCTGCTCCTTCATCAGGTGGTTGTGAAGGACACAATTGTAAGACACAGAATTTATAGCAAAAGTTTACAGTGTGATGTAACTGAAATTGTACATTAAATAATACCTTAATTGTTTGTTGAGGCTTTCATCCGTTAGAATACTATGATAGTTTCACTTCTTTCGTGTGTAAATCACAAAACCTTTTTTGAAAAAAGTTGCATTCTCCAGTTAACTGCAACAATGGGTGTTAGCTAAACAATATGTGTTAAAGGTGTTAGCCCCCAGTGTTCTCTCTCTTTGCCATAGTGTTTAGACTATGTTTTATTATCCATCACTGGCCATTTGTCCAGCTGGTGACACTGCCAGCAGCCACTGTAGACCTAATCTTAACCTTGACCTGGGATCCCGGGAACAGACAGTAACTGCCTGGCTGTGCTCCAGCACCACCTGGTCACAACATGTTTATCACACACTGACGTTCAGACTGGTGGATTGTCATGACCAATAAACTTAGCCGACAGACCGGTGAATCTGATGCCAGCGGTGGACAAGTTGTTGGTGGGGATTCTGAGGAACAAGATTTACATGCATTTGGAGAGGCAAGGACTGATTATCGATAGTCAGCATGCTGACAAAGAAGGTTGATGAAGGCATGGCATTAGACAATGTCTATATGGACTTCAGCAAAGCATTCAACAAGGTTCCAGATGGTTAATAAGGTTAGATCAACATGGGATCCAGAGCAAGCTAGCCAATTGGATACAAAATTGGTTGGAGGACAGGAGACAGAGAGTGGTGGTAGAGGGTTGCTTTTCAGACAGGAGGCTTGTGACCAGCAGTGTTCCATAAGGATCGTTGCTGGGTCCACTGCTTTTCATTGCTTATATAAATGATTTGGGTATGAATATAGGAGATATGGTTAATACGTTTGCAGATGTCATCAAAATAGGTGTTGTATTGGACAACAGGATCATGATCAGATGGACCAATGGGCTGAGGAGTGGTAGATGGAGTTTTATTTAGAAAAATATGAGGTGTTGTATTTTAGTAAGGCAAACCAAGGCAGAACTTATAAAATTAATGGTCGGGCCCTTGGGATTGTTGCTGAACAAAGAGACCTAGGGGTGCAGGTACGCAGTTCTTTGAAAGTGGAGTTGCAGGTAGACATGTTGATGAAGAAGGCATTTGGCACTCTTACAATCATAGGTCAGAACACTGAGTATAGGATTCGGGACGTCAAGTTGCAGTTGTAGAGGACATTGGTGAGGCCTCTTTCAGAATACTGTGTACAGTTCTAGTGATGCTTCGAAAAGAAGAATGTTGTTAATCTTGAGAGGGTTCAGAAAAGATTTACAAGGATGCTGCCAGTACTGGAGGGTTTGAGTTATATGGAGAGGCTGAATAGGTTTGGACTTTTTTCCCTGGAGCATCAGAGTGAGGGGTGACCTTTTAGAGGTTTAGGTTTTAAGTTTTCTCGCTGAGCTGGAAGATTTGTTGGTAATCTTATAGAGGTTTATAAAATCATGAGGGGCATGGATGAGGTGAATAGCCAAGGTCTTTTCCCTAGGTTGGGAAACATTGAGGGCATAGGTTTAAGGCGAGAGAGGAAAGATTTAAAAAGGACCTGAGGGGTAACTTTTTCATGCAGAGGGTAGTGCCTATATGGAGCAAGCTGCAAGAGGAAGTGGTGGAGGCATGTACAATTGCATCTGAATGGGTACATAAATAGGAAGGATTTGGAGGGATATGGGCCAAATGCTGGCAAATGGGACTAGGTCAGATTGAGATGTCTGGTCAGCTTGAACGAGTTCGACCCAAGGGTCTGTTTCTGTGCTGTGTGACTCTAAACCTTTCTAAAATGCTGGTTCAACCACAGCTGGAATATTCAATTCTGGGGCACAGCCCTCTCAGAACAATGTCAAGGCTTTATTGAGAGTGCAGAAGAGATTTAGTATAATGGTGCCAGGGATGATTATCACAAGTAATCTCACTGCAGAGAGTATCTAACATTCAATTTAAAATGAAGAATAACATTAAAGTACTTAAAAATTAAACTTGAGTTGGGGTCAATTTGACCTTTGTCAATTATTTATTTGGTACAGCTTTAATGCTTTAAAGTGCAGCATTGTTTGGTGTTCTGTGATCTCCCTATCCTAGTTCTGCAATAGTTCTTGGCAGCAGTACAAAGACTGAGAAATGAGATTTATGGACAGTTTCTTTACTATTACAAAATGGACTACTGTTGGATCTGCACCACTGTCTCAGCAGTAATAAATGGACAAGTTGTGTGGCTGAATGGATTGAAAATGTTTCAAACCAAATTTTGAAAATTAAGAAAGATTAATTCCTTGCACTCTTCACATTGGGAGATTTTGTTTCTCTGTTCATTTTAAATTTGGTCTCAAACATTCTAAGGAGCTTGTCCAATCGCCCCATGAGTTATTCACTAAGGATAATCCTGTCATCAACAGACATTTACACATGCAGTCCCCAACAAAATCCACTTCCAGAATTGGGAATGTAACATTATTGGGAGCAGGCAGTTCTAAATGTTGCTGATTTACAGTATTCAGTTCTGTCCCATGAAAGGGGGCATTGCAAGGTTTGTGATAGGTTACTCAGGACCACTGGAAAAGAGTCTCTAACAAGATCATATTGTAAAGTTGGTGATCTAATTGGGGATTGAAACAATATTGGTCAGCAGAAGTCACTGGATAGAAAACATGAGGAATTATTGACACAATATTAGAAATTGCTGGAAAAACTCAACAGGTTTGGCAGCATTTGTGAAGACAAAGCAGAGTTAACATTTTGGGTCCAGTGACCCTTCTTCAGAACTGAAGAGGGCGGTTTGTGTGTAGAACAAATTGCCAGAGGAAATGATAGATGCAGGTACCATTACTACATTGAAAAGATATTTGGACAGGTACATAAATAGGAGAGGTTTAGAGGGATATGAGCCAAATGTAGGCAAATGGGACTAGAGTAGTTTGGGAAACTTGGTCGACATGGACAGGTTGGACTGAATAGTCTGTTTCCACGCTGTATGACTCAATGACTCAATAAGTTGAGTTCTGAAGAAGTTTCACTGAACTCAAAACATTAACTCTGCTTTTTCTCCATACATGATGCCAGACCTGCTGAGACTTTCCAGAAATTTCTGATGTTGCTTCAATTTTCCAGCTTCAGCAGTTCTTTGTTTCTTTGTTTAGGAATCATTGACTGAGGATTTCTCCTTCCTAGCCCACGATCACTCACCTCCTCAATCCAGCCATGCTATAGACTGCCCATACTTTAATCTCCCTTTCCTCTCTCAGGTCCTTGTAGGAAATCTTCCATTCTTACTTGGACTATGTATGATTCCAGATCCACAACAGTGGGAGGTAGGTAGGTAAAGGTCTTTTTTCCAGCTGTAGAACTGCTTTAAATGCTGACAGAGCCTAGAAAGATGTGGTAACTTCAGGGTCGGTGCAACCAAAAGGATAAATTAATTTGCAAAGTATTTATTTAATTTGGAGAAAACCAGAAGGAAGGACAAATGCCACAACAGCTCGAATGATGCTAAATAATCTGACCATGTTCAATCTTCGCATTAATTAACTAAAAGCTTCACTGTTTCACACAGCTGGGTTGGTTCATTGCAGATAATGTTTGTGAAAACACTCAAGATAAACCACTCCTTCTTGAATTACCTGTAGAAAAAACAGAAGAACATAAAGTTCCACTGACTATCAAGTAGGTGAAGTTCCAAAGGAAAGAATTGGCACTTAGTACATGGATACTGGATTAGTGGTGCTGGAAGAGCACAGCAGTTCAGGCAGCATCCAACGAGCAGCGAAATCGACGTTTCGGCCCGAAACGTCGATTTCGCTGCTCGTTGGATGCTGCCTGAACTGCTGTGCTCTTCCAGCACCACTAATCCAGTATTTGGTTTTCAGTATCTGCAGTCATTGTTTTTACCTACTTAGTACATGGATGCTGAGTCAGCTGTTATCAAAGCGCGGCCATTAAATTAAACTGTGAAACAGCTTTAGTTAAAATAGAAAATGCTCCTGTCCATTTGAAGAAGTATAGCATATGCAAATACTTTCATGGCTCAGAGCCCTATGATGTGGTACCAAGAACCTGATGACTAGCACATTGATGGAATTGAATGCTTTTATCATAAGAACTCAGCCACATTATGATATGACAATCTCAACACAAAATGTGTATATTCTACCATGCTTCGCACCTGGGGTCTACCGGATATATTGGCAAAGCCTGTCCATTCTTTGTATTGTCAGCAGTCAGCATTCAAACCCACACAACTGCAGTTTAGTATATTCCTCCATATTGTAGGAAATTGAAGGACTCCAACAAGGAAGGTCTTCAAATGACTCCACATGGACCTTTGACATAGGGCCAATACCCTGATGTATGAATCACAAACCATGTCAACCAAATATAGTTTGAGAGTTAAGTACTGTATCATTACAGATAGCTTGTACCCACACCCTACATGAACCAACAAAGGAATATTGCATTTAAGAGTGCATGAGTGAATTATTTGGGATGTGAATATTAGAACATAGAACATAGAATATAGAACATAGGAAAGTACAGCACAGAACAGGCCCTTCAGCCCACGATATTGTGCCGTGTTGTAATGTAAAATAAAATAACCTAACCAATGTACCCCTCGATTCACTGCTATCCATGTGCATGCCCACAGTCGCTTAAATATCCCTAATGACTCTGCTTCCACCACCACAGCCGGCAACACATTCCATGCATTCACACTCTCTGCGTAAAGAACCTTCCTCTGACGTCTCCTCTATACCTTTCTCCTAATATCTTCAAACTATGACCCCTCGTGCCAGTCAATCCTGCCCTGGGAAAAAGTCTCTGGCTATTGACTCTATCCAGGCCTCTCATTGCCCTGGGGACATATCAATCTTAATGTTTACCAAAATTTTATATATTATATATATAAAACTTACAGCATGGAAACAGGCCCTTCAGTCCAACAAGTCCACACCAACCCAGACCCATTCCCCTACATTTACCCTTGACTAGTGCACTTAACACTACAGGCAATTTAGCATGCCAGTTCATCTAATCTGCACATCGTTGGACTGTGGGAGGAAACTGGAGCACCCGGAGGAAACCAATGGAGACACAGGGAGAATGTGCAAACTCCACACAGACAGTCGCCTGAGGTGGGAATTGAACCCGGGTCTCTGGTGCTGTGAGGCAACAGTGCCAACCACTGTGCCACCGTGACACCCACCTCAGGCGACTCTCTGTGTGGAGTTTGCACATTCTCCCCGTGTCTGCGTGGGTTTCCTCCGGGTGCTCCGGTTTCCTCCCACAGTCCAAGAATGTGCAGGTCAGGTGAATTGGCCATGCTAAATTGCCCGTAGTGTTAGGTGAAGGGGTAAATGTAGGAGAATGGGTCTGGGTGGGTAAAGCTTCGGTGGGTCGGTATGGACTTGTTGGGCTGAAGGGCCTGTTTCCACACCGTAAGTAATCTAAAATACAAATTTCCAGCACATCAACTTCATCAATCTTGCGCTGTTAAAGCCTGTATCCAATCTTCTCAAAGTATGCATTCACAACCAGGTCCCTTTCCTTAGTGAAAATGAAGCAAAAAACTTATTTCGGGATTCCCCTAAGTGCTCAGACTCCACGCACAAGTTCCCTACCCTATCCCTAACTGACCCTACCTTTTGCCTGATCATTCTCTTATTCCTCACGTATCAGTAAAATGCCTTTGGGTTCTCCCTAATTCTTCTTGCCAAGCCTTTTTTGCACCCCCTCCTGGCTCTCCTCAGTCCTTTCTAGCAAGCCTTTAAAGCTGTGCTAGATCCTTGCTACCTCCACCTTATGTAAGTTGCCTTCTTCTCTTTGATGAGAAGCTTTTCTGTTGTCCTCGTCCAAGGCTCCTTAATTTTACTCCTTCTTACCTGTCTCAGAGGAACAAATGCCTGCATCACTCACAACAACTACTCCGTAAACAGTCTCCACATGTCTGCTGTGCCCTTTCTGTGGTACAATTGCTCCCAGTCAGTACTTGGTAAAAACAATGACTGCAGATGCTGGAAACCAGATTCTGGATTAATGGTACTGGAAGAGCACAGCAGTTCAGGCAGCATCTGAGGAGCAGTGCAGCCTGAACTGCTGTGCTGTTCCAGCACCACTAATCCAGAACCCAGTCTCTACTTCCCAACTCCTGTCTGATAGCGTTATAATTTCCTTTTCCCCAATTAAGTACCTTCCCTCAGTAACTGCTCCTTTCCCTCTCCAAGGCTATGGTAAATGTGAGGCAGTTGTGGTCACTGTCACCAAAGTGTTCTCCCACTGCGAGATCGAACACCTGTCCTGGTTCATTGCTTGAGCACCAAATCCAAAATGGCCTCTCTCCTCATCAGCCTGTCTACATACTGAGTAAGGAAACTCTCCTGAACACACCTGACAAAAACGGCTCCATCCAAACCATCTGCACTAAAGACATTTCTGTCGACATTGGGAATCAATAATAACAACAACCCTGCTACATCTGCATTTTTTCAAAATCTGCCCACCTATGAGTTCTTCAATCTCTCTACTGCTATTAAGGGGTGGGGGGAGGAGGTGGTGGAGTCTGTAGAAAACCCCCAGTGAAGTGGCTGTTCCCTTGCTGTTCCTAACTTCCACCCATACTGACTCAGTAGGCAAACCTTCCTGAATTACCTTCGTTTCTGTAGCTGTGATGCACTCTTTGATTAGCAATGCTATACCCCCTCCTCTTTTTTTCCACCCACCCTGTTCTTTTTAAACATTCTAAACCCTGGAACATCTAGCAACCATTCCTGCCCCTGTGGAACCCCTGTCTCCATTATGGCCACAACATCATAGTCCCAAGTACTGATCCATGCTCTAAGTTCATCACTCTTATTTCTGACACTCCTTGCGCTAAAGCAGACACACTTTAACTGATCCCTCTGTTTCATCACGTGAGGAACCTTAATAGATTCACTACACCTTGTCACTGTCCCATCTGCAACTGCTCCCCTCTCAGATATGTAGCTCGGATTCCTGCCCCCTTGCCAAACTAGTTGAAACCATCCTGAACCATACGAGCAAATCTCCCATCCAGAACATTTGTGCCCCTCCAGTTAAGGTGCAACCCATCCTTCATGTACAAGTCCCAACTTCCCCAGAAGGCAACCCAAATGGTCTAGGTACCAGCCTCACAGCCACGTGTTAAGCTTCATTCGATGACTATTCCTCATCTCACTATCTCGTGGCACCGGTAGCAAACCCAAGATCACTACTCTACTCGTCCTGCTCTTCAGCTTCCACTCTCTGTAGTCACTTTTCAGATCCTCAATCCCTTTCCTGGCTATATCATTGGTGCCAATATGTACCACGATTTCTGGCTGCTCACCCTCCCCTTTCAGAATCCTGTAAACCCGATCAGTGACATCCCTGACCCTGGTGCCTTCCGGGAGTCCCGTTCCTGACCACAAAGTCTCCCGTCAATCCGTCTAACTATTGTGTCCCCTACCAATAGCACTTTTCTATTCTCGCCCCCTTCCCTTCTGAGCCTCAGTGCCAGAGACCTGACAACTATGGCTTCCCCCGGTAGGCCGTCCCCACCAACTGCATCCAAAATGATGTACGTATTTCTGACGGGAACAGCCACAGGGGATCCCTGCTCTGACCGTCGGTTCCCTTTCCTCCCCCTGACAGTAACCCAGCTGTCCTTACCCTGTGTCTGGGGAGTGACCACCTCCCTGTACATCGTCCCAACTGCTTCATCAGCCTCCCGGATGATCCGTAGTTCATCCAGCTCCAGCTCTAGTTCCCTAACTCGGTTTTCAAGGAGCTGGAGTTGGGTGCAGAGACATGTGTAGTGTCTCTCACCCACTTAAAAACTTCCGGCAGCTCTCATTTCTTTCTGCCTTCTCTCCTCCACACTCTGTTCAAAATGTTTTGTTTTTTACTCACCTTCCCAGCAGTCCTCCACACCTCCCTCTCACCTCCCAGTAAAATATTCACGAGGGTCTGAATCTTACATTTTTTTGACTAAGTTATGCCAAGTTTTTATAAAGGGAATCTTGCTATAACACCCAATGAGTTTTCTTGCCATAGCTTACCAAACCTGTTGCGTTAATTCTGAGCCCTACTAGTATAGACCCTCTTACGTCCAATTTATTCCCCATCTTACCACACACCATTTCTGTGAGAACTCACTGCTCGGTGGATATCCATTCAAAGACCAGCACCCCTTGAGTTCATGCCATCTTTGAAAGCCAGCCGTTCACCTGGAGATTGCTGGCTTCAGGCAGCTGTCCTGCTCGGGTTTTGGAGGCTGTGAGGAGAGATGGCACCGCATTCTCTGACAGGGACCTGGTTGATGGGCTGGTGCAACAAAGAAGAGTCCTCTTCCGAGAGCGCTGGCAGGGCAGGCTGTGCCACCAGACAATGTGAGCCCAGCTAGAGATCACCACTCAGGTCAATGTCATCTCACTGGTACGGAGGATCATTCTCAGGTCAGAAAGAACATCAGTGACCATCCCTGCTTTGCCCAGGTAAGTGCCACATTCTGCTCTCTGCTACCTAACACTCACTCTAGCCCTGACACTGCGCCAATTCCCATCAAGACTCATGTTCTGATAAGCATCTGTTGCATGCAACATCTTCCTTCACTCGCTCTCACTGTGCCCACCCACCCCTCCTCCATTCCTTACAAACCAATAATCCTCCAAGCCCACCATATTGGCTTTTCAACCCATCAATATGCCTCTGCACCTTTGCCCCACATGCACCAGCCCTAACAGCCGTGCCACCCATTTGTGTCTTACTCATTCATTCCCTTGCTGTCATTACAGGAGATGACATCCCATAACAGGATAGCAAAACACTGAGGCTATGCCTGATTTCCATGTCTTTACCCACTACAAAGACAGAATCCATGGGCTTTTAGGAGAGGACTGGACCACTCCTGTGAATGGTCCAACCAAGTACACACCATTTCTCATCCCACTACAATGCTCAGTGTAATGCATCAAGTACGATAAATAATGAGTGGCTGTACCACCTGCTGTCCATTGTGTCCTGCAGGGTATTCCAAATATCCCATGGAATCTGCAGAAACCAGCCTATCTCATCAGAAGACATGTCCTCAGCTTCTCCAGAAGACTGTGTTGAAACTTCGACAAGACTTGTTACTGAACCTTCCAGCCACGCAGATACTAAGAGCTCAGTGAGGTTACTGCACAGACAGTATTGGATCAGAAACTGGTGAGCACATCCATAGATGGATGGGGTAGAAACGCCTCAGGTCACTGGTACTCGAGCGGCTCCTAGGTGGTTTGGGAGGTGATGGCCAAATGGTGCTATCGCGCAATTATTAATCCAGAGACCCAGGTAATGTTTTTAGATTAGATTAGCTTCCCTACAGTGTGGAAACAGGCCCTTTGGCCCAGCAAGTCCACACTGACCCTCTGGGTTCATATCCTGCCGTGGCATGATGGTGCAAATTGAATTCAGTAAAAATCTGGAATTGAGAGTCTAATGATGATCGTGAAACCATTTTTGATCATTGGAAAAACCTATCCGATTTACAAATGCCCTTTAGGGAAGGAAATCTGCCATACTCACCTGGTCTGGCCTACATGTGACTCCAGACCCACAGCAATGTGATTGACCCTTAACTGCCCTCTGGGCAATTAGAGATAGGCAATAAGTGCTGTCTGAGCCAGAAATGCCCATAGCCTGTGAATGAATATAAAAAGAGGACCTTCTCAGCCCAGAAGTGGTCGAAGTGTAGTGAATCATATGACAGTCTAGCTGCCTGAATGGACAGATTGATGGTTGTCATGGAAATCAAGGCCCAGCATCCTCAGGGTATATAAAAGGTGTCTAAACCATCACCCAGCCATTGGTACCAGGATGACAGGGGGCAGGAAACCATGGACCCCAGTCTAGACATGAATCACAAACTGGCCCCTCAACCCTTTCCACTCCGGAGACTGCAGAATTAGCCAGGCTTTCCACTTTCACTCTGGCAGACCTCTACAACCCTTGGAAGGTCAGACCTTCGGCAGTGTATCTCTGCCAAGAAGATTCTCGGCATGGCTGAGCCATCCGGGCAGACATGCCCCAGGGGTCACCCCAGCAAATCTCCAGGACTGATAGTCTTCATTGTGGAACAAGATTCCTCCATCCCAGCTGTGAAACTGGGGAGCTCACACAGACACAACAAGAGGAAAAGGAACATCTACTGAGGCATATCTGTGACATGGGTGATGTTGCTCTCCAAAGACTTGAGAAATGTATTTTAAATGTTTGTTTTATACTGTTCAAGTGGTTGTTTGTGTCTTTGTGTATGCTCCATGTGCTTCATGGCACCCTCTCTTCAGGTACAAAAGATGGGGATATCCTTTGAGTGCCTAACACGTCAAATTGGAGCAGAACTAGCAGAGTTAGCAATGCATGAACATGGCAATGTCCGACATTGTAGGCAGCCTCTGTCCAATATTTCCTACTGATCAGCTGGCTGTGTATACCCAGGGTGTCCCCTAGCAGTGACTGTGTCAGGGAGGGGAAACAGAAACGGTGGGTTCATGCTGCAGGATGACTAAGGAGTAGGCAGTCTGCATGCCTGCATTGTGACCCGTGCAGACGTCTCAGCCATTGCTCTCCTCTTGGGAAAGTCTAATGACAATGACCATGACTGATGGATTGTCCTCTCCCTCACACACTTGCTCACTAACCCTGTCCATTTTGAGTGTAAGGATGGCCATTTTCCTACCCATTGTGCCCTTTCTATTTGTTTCATGGTGGAAGGACATAACAAGTGCTCGTCTGCCAGTATCTCCTGCCTCAGCCTGAACATACAGGTGGTAATGCCTGGACAGATCTTTCTGCATGCAGACACAAACTGTAGGGAAGAATTGTTGATGGTATCCTTGATGGCAATACTTCAATCTTTTAAAGGCAATTGCCTTTCTTGTAAACCAAAGCTTGGGATAACTTCTTCATGATGACTCATCAATTAGAATCCACTTGCCAAACATTTTATCATGCAGTAGAAATTGTTGTTATCTTTGAATTTTGCATTCTTGCATCTATCCATAAATGCAAAACAAAAGCTTCAATAGCATGTCTCTTTTACCAGCCACACCAGAATAGTTAACACCTGCAGAAAATAGCAGATAATGGAAGCTCTTACAAGTCATATTAAGAACTTGTCTGCCATTATCACCAGCTGCAACATTTGTAAAAATGTTTTTTCTAATAGAGTAAGATCTCAATATGTTGAATTGCATGGGACTCCCCATGAAATTTGAGTCAAGTGAAGCCACATAATAAGCAGGACAGCAGACTGTAGAGGTTGGATTGGTAAGTATATCTAAGGCTGAGTAGACAAATTTTTAATCGGTCAGGGAATCAAAGGCTATGGGGAAAAGGCAAGAAAGTTGAGTTGAGGATTATCAAATTATGACCTCATTAATTGGCAGAGCAGGCTTGATGATTTCAATGGCAGCTCACAGATGGTTTACTGTTTCAGTCTTGTGAATGGAAATGTTCTGAACTGTGTTTTTTGGGCAGGGTGTTAGTTTAAAAGAATCATGCAGAAATACTGAGAATACTGAGAATATTTTCGAGTGAAATTCTAAAACTGTACATTTCTCAATCACTTCCTCCATTGAAACAGCCAGACGGCAGCACAGTGGCTCAGTGCTGCCTCACAGCACCAGGATCCCAGGTTCGATTCCAGCCTTGGGTGACTATCTGTGTGGAATTTGCATATTCTTCTTGTATCTGTGTGGGTTTCCCCCAGATGCTCTGGTTTCCTCCCACAATCCAAAGATGTGCAGGTTAGGTGAATTGGTCATGCTAAATTGCCCATAGTGTTAAGTGCATTAGTCAGAGGGAAATGGGTCTGGGTGGGTTACTCTTCAGAGGGTCGGTGTGGACTTGTTGGGCCGAAGGGCCTGTTTCCTCACTGTAGGGAATCTAATCTAATTACCACCTGAATAGATCGTACTTTTAAAAGCAAGTCTGAGAGTCTCCTTGGACAATGTTCCAAATCTTTCTGCCTTTTTATTTTAAGTTTGAAACCTTTCTGAGCTTTCCCTCTTTTGGCACTTCCTTCAAACCAGCGATCACAAATGGTTTAAAAAGGCAGTTCAAATGTCAAGTCGATTAATCAAGAGTAAACTGTGCAAAGGTTTGCTTTAACCTGGCGATTGCTCAATGATATTTAACCTTCTGCTGACAGGAATGGCTTCAACTCAACTTGCAGTTTTGGTCGATCTGACTTCGCTGCAAAAGGATTATCTTGTTTATGGAAACAAACATTAATTCACATTGCAACTGATTAAAAATGAACTTTAATCTACAAAATTGCAGGATGAGGCATTGGGGAGCTCTATACTGAACACTCTGATGGATCTGTTCCCACTCAAAGGCTTCTGCAACTGCTTGTTTGGCTTTGGTTTTTATTTTGCCTAATTCTTGTCCTGTTGTAAGTATAATGCCTCAGAAGGATCGCATCATGAATGTGTAAACAAAATGAAAGCAGCTTTGAAAGCTACAAATTTGAACTACAATTTACCCACAAATAGGTCACAGATCATAATAATGCATAGCAGAAAGAAAACCATAAAGATTGGAATCTTAATGTAACTTTAACATTTAACTAAATGCATTCCTCTTTTCAACTCTACCATCTTCCTTTAAAGTCTGTTTCCCAAACATTCGAGTAATGCAGGCTACTCACAATTCTCCATGATTTAGAATGGCATAGGACAGCAATGGTAGGACAACTGACCTGGAGCCAGGCTCTCAGGAGCGAAAAGGAAAAGAACATGATCCGTAACAATATCCTGAAGCTCATAGCACCTGAGGGCTGGGTAGCCAGTGGGCAGTGGCATTGGGATAAAGTCAGGCAGATACTCATGAAAATGATATCACTTCCACTTGACTAGGCACCACTTACTTCTATCATTTTGATGATACAATAGCCAACCTACTGGACATACAGAACAGACAACAGGACATTGAACCTGTCAACAAAGACGGCATACTCAAACTACTGGACCTGTGCCTCACAACACACTTCACATTCAACAACCAAATATATGAACAAATCAACTGCACCCCCATGGGCTCACCGATCTCTGGACTCATAGCAGAAGCAGTAATGCAAAGATTAGAACAAACGGTCTTACCGCAAATTCAACCCAAACTCTGGGTCAGGTAGGTGGATGACACCTTTGTAATCATTAAAAACACAGAAATAGAGAACACACACCAGATCATCAACGCCACACTCACAGGAATCCGATTCACTCGAGAGGAAGAAAAAGACAACCAACTCCCATTCCTAGACACCGAACACCGAACGGAGAATTCACCACAAAGGTTTACAGGAAAGCCACACACACAGACCAAGTCCTAAACTACGAAAGCAACCACCCCAACACACACTAAAGAAGTTGCATCAAGACACTATTCAAAAGGGCCACAACACACCAGAAATGCAGTACACCAGAACTGCAAAAAGAGGAAGAAGAACACCTATACAATGTATTCGCCAAAAACGGATACCCGCGCAATTTCATCAACAGATGCTTAAGGGAAAGACAATGGAATGAGGACATGCCGCAACCCAAAGGACTAGCCACACTACCATACATCAGGAGCATTTCCAAACTGACAGCCAGACTACTGCGACCACTAGGACTCATAACAGCACACAAACCAACAGTCACTCTCAGACACTCACCAGAACGAAGGACCCGATACCCAACATGAGCAAAACCAATGTAGTGTACAAAATCCCACATAGGACAAACAGGAAAACAGCTAATGATCCGCACCCATGAACACCAACTAGCCACGAAACGACACGACCAGCTATCCTTAGTAGCCACACACGCAGATGACAAGCAACATGAGTTCGACTGGGACAACACTACTATTATAGGACAAGCCAAACAGAGAACAGCCAGGGAATTCCTAGAGGCATGGCACTCATCCACAGATTCAATCAATAAGCACATCGACCTGGACCCAATATACCGACCACTGCAGCAGACAGCTGGAACTGACAACTGGAAGCGGCAGATTCAAACCACTATAAATGCCAGAGAAAAAATCACAGAAGCGCTTCACAGGAGACTCCCAAGCACTGAGGATGTCACCTAGACAGGGGACGAAACGTCTGCAACACAAATTCCCAGCTCGGCGAACAGAACCACAATAACGAGCACCCGAGCTACAAATCTTCTCACAAACTTTGATGATTCCTTCCAGTGAGGAGAAGACCTGACAATACAGAAGTTGCACCAATAAAAAAGAGCTGAGGAGTTCACTTGGCTTAGTCTTCCTGGACTGTAGGGCTTCTCTCTCATTAGAGAAAGACAACTGTTGGTTGTTATACTGAGGGTCACTACACTTCAGGCAAGGTGAGAGGTTGAGAAGGAGAATCTATCAGGGGAGCCTCAGCCAGTGCAGGAATTGAACCCACTCTGATTGGCATTGGTTTGCATCACAAACTGGCTACCAGTCAGCGAATCAGCCTCCAAGGATAGCATGACTAGAGTCCTATTCTCTGATCAGAGTAGGACATTTAACTCTAAGCAAGGAGAGAGCTTTGAGAAGGAAAGTCCTTCAAGGTAGACTGGGAATTGATCCCATGCTGTTGGCATCACTTGGTATGGCCAACCAGCCATCTCCCAAAGTGAGTTAAGTGGCCCCATGTGGAGTATCACCATTTTATTGCAAGAGCTATGACAACAACATTGTCAGAGTTCTACCCTGTACTGTGTTTCAAATTCGAGGGTGAAGGGATGAGGGACTCATTGGTATGATTGCAGACTATAGATTCATTTCTTCAAGTACACAAACTACAAATTCACAGTCATAATTGTCAAGACTGCATCGATACATTATTTAAACCCTATCACTCATCGAATACTAAGAAATCTGTGAGTGAAGTGATAAGACCATTGAAATGAAACCTTCTCATGCAATCACAGCAGAAAGTTGTGGCTACGTATAGTTTCAAGGAAAATAGTCAAACAGCCAGTCAATTCAAGAATGTTCATTTGAAATGTGTTCAATTTAATTAATATCCTTTGCTACATTTGAAGGGTGGAGAGGGTAAACAAACACAAAATGGAGCATGTGTGATGACAACCTTCTTTGACTTAGAATCCTCAGTCTGTTACCTTGCTACAGGTATTGCAGACCAGTTGAGTATTTATCCAGCTCTTTGGTTTTATTTCAGATTTCCGGTACCTACTGTGTTTTACTTCTACTCATAAATCATCAGTTCATCTTAAAAATCAACTGTCTCACATTTATTTGCAACCAAGTCTGGGAAAACAGTAACATCTCTTTGAGATGATGGAACAGCCTTCAGTGTGAACCCTCAATAAATCTGCTTCCTTCTGATTGATTCAAGTAGCACCTTCTAAAATGTTTTGAAAATCCTGAAAATCTTCAGTTTAGCTTCCTAACTCATTGACTCACATGGACATGCCAATGTCAAAGAAAAATTGAGTTATCTTGCTGACGAGGTGAATCACGGTGATAAAACAATAAAAATTTTAAATACACTGAAGTAAGTATGTTGATCAGATACATGACAAAATGTGGACCAACCCCAGCAAATAAATAAAGTATATTGTCACATGTTGTAGGTGCTATCCAACCTTATCAGAAATAATAGTATGATAGTAGAATTCATTGAATGGGTGATGTCTTGATAGAATGAAAACTAAATTTAACAAACCTGTCAAACTCAGCTGCACCCATCCAGGAAACTAGGGGGTATTCCACCACCATAAGACCGTAAGACCATAAGACATAGGAGCAGAAGTAAGGCCATTCGGCCCATCGAATCCACTCCGTCATTCATTCATGGCTGATGGGAATTTCAACTCCATTTACCCGCATTCTCCCCGTTGCCCTTAATTCCTTGTGACATCAAGAATATATCAATTTCTGCCTTGAAGACATTTAGCGTCCCAGCCTCCACTGCACTCTGTGGCAATGAATTCCACAGGCCCACCACTCTGTGGCTGAAGAAATGTCTCCGCATTTCTGTTCTGAATTTACCCCCTCTAATTCTAAGGCTGTGTCCACGGGTCCAAGTCTCCTCGCCTAACGGAAACACTTTCCTAGCGTCCACCCTCTCCAAGCCATGTATTATCTTGTAAGTTTCTATTAGATCTCCCCTTAATCTTCTAAACTCCAATGAATGCAATCCCAGGCTCCTCAGCCGTTCCTCATATGTTAGACCTACCGTTCCAGGGATCATCCGTGAGAATCTCCGCTGGACACGCTCCAGTGCCAGTATGTCCTTCCTGAGGTGTGGGGACCAAAACTGGACACAGTACTCCAAATGGGGCCTAACCAGAGCTTTATAAAGTCTCAGTAGCACAACGGTGCTTTTATATTCCAACCTTCTTGAGATAATTGACAACATTGCATTCGCTTTCTTAATCATGGACTCAACCTGCATGTTTACCTTTAGAGAATCCTCAATTAGCACTCCCAGATCCCTCTGTACTTTGGCTTTATGAATTTTCTCACTGTTTAGAAAGTAGTCCATGCTTGCATTCTTTTTTCCAAAGTGCAAGACCTCGCATTTGCTCACATTGAATTCCATCAGCCATTTCCTGGACCACTCTTCCAAACTGTCTAGATCCTTCTGCAGCCTCCCCACTTCCTCAGTACTGCCTGCCTGTCCACCTAACCTTGTATCATCGGCAAACTTCGCTAGAATGCCCCCAGTCCCTTTATCCAGATCATTAATATATAATGTGAACAGCTACGGCCCTAACACTGAACCCTGTGGGACACCACTTGTCATCGGCTGCCATTCCGAAAAAGAACTTTTTATCCCAACTCTCTGCCTTCTGTCAGACAGCCAATCCTCAATCCATACCAGTAGCTCACCTCGAACACCATGGGCCCTCATCTTGCTCAGCAGCCTCCCATGTGGCACCTTATCAAAGGCCTTTTGGAAGTCTAGGTAGACCACATCCACTGGGTTTCCCTGTCTAACCTACTTGTCACCTCTTCAAAGAACTCCAACAGCTTTGTCAGGCACGACCTCCCCTTACTAAATCCATGTTGACTTGTTCTAATCCGACCCTGCTCTTCCAAGAATTTAGAAACCTCATCCTTAATGATGGATTCTAGAATTTTACCAACAACCGAGGTTAAGCTAATTGGCCTATAATTTTCCATCTTTTGTCTTGATCCTTTCTTGAACAAGGGGGTTACAACAGCAATCTTCCAATCATCCGGGACTCTCCCTAACTCCAGTGACTTTTGAAAGATCTCAACTAACGCCTCCGCTATTTCCTCAGCCATCTCTCTCAGAACCCTAGGATGTAGCCCATCGGGGCCAGGAGATTTATCAATTTTAAGACCTTTTAGCTTCTCTAGCACTTTCTCTTTTGTAATGGCAACCATACTCAACTCAGCCCCCTGACTCCCTTTAATTGTTGGGATATTACTCATGTCTTCCACTGTGAAGACTGACGGAAAGTACTTATTAAGTTCTCCTGCTATTTGCTTATCTCCCATCACTAGGCTTCCAGCATCAGTTTGAAGTGGCCCAATGTCTACTCTTGCCTGTCATTTGTTTCTTATGTATTGAAAGAAACTTTTACTATCATTTCTAATATTACTGGCTAGCCTACCTTCATATTTGATCCTCTCCTTCCTTATTTCTCTCTTTGTTATCCTCTGTTTGTTTTTGTAGCCTTCCCAATCTTCTGATTTCCCAGTGCTCTTGACCACTTTATAGGATCTCTCTTTTTCTTTGATACATTTCCTGACTTCCTTTATCAGCCATGGCTGTCTAATCCCTCCCTGGATAATCTTTCTCTTCTTGGGATGAACCTCTGTACAGGGTCCTCAATTTTACCCACAAACTCCTGCTATTTTTGCTCTACTGTCTTCCCTGCTAGGCTCTGCTTCCAGTCTATTTTCGTTAGTTCCTCTCTCAGTTATTTAACTGTAACACCATTACATCTGATTTTGCCTTCTCTCTTTCAAACTGCAGACTGAACTCTACAATATTATGATCGCTGCTTCCTAAGTGTTCCCTTACTTTAAGATTTTTTATAAAGTCTGGTTCATTACATAGCACTAAGTCCAGAATAGCCTGCTCCCTTGTGGGCTCCATGACAAGCTGTTCCAAAAAGCCATCCTGTAAGCATTCCATGAATTCCCTTTCTTTGGATCCACTGGCAACATTATTTACCCAGTCAACCTGCATATTGAAGTCTCCCATGATCACCGTGACCTTGCCTTTCTGACATGCCTTCTCTATTTCCCGGTACATGTTGCGCCCCTGGTCCTGACCACTGTTAGGAGGTCTGTACATAACTCCCACTATAGTTTTTTTGCCTTTGTGGTTCCTCAATTCCACCCACACAGACTCCACATCATCCGACGCTATGTCATTCAGTGCCATAGATTTAATTTTGTTCTTAACTAACAAGGCAACCCCGTCCCCTCCACCCACCTCCCTGTTTTTTTCGATAAGTTGAAAATTCTTGGATGTTTAACTGCCAGTCCTGACCCCCCTGTAACCACGTCTCTGTGATGCCTATCACATCATAATCATTCACGATGATCGGTGCCATTAGTTCATCTGCTTTGTTACGAATGCTACAAGCATTCAGGTAAAGTGCCTTAATGCTAACTTTCTTATCATTAGAGATATTGGAAGTCATAAGATGTCCTAAGTTATCCTTCCTTTTTGCTGCATTCCCAGTCTGTCTCAAATTTAAATCTGCCTGCACATATGCTATCCTGCTGCTTATCTTTCCATTTAACTCCATACTCCCTGTCACTTTCACTTTCCCTTCCCCCCAACTCAGAAGTTTAAAGTCCTACTGACCACCCTATTTATCCTCTTCACTAGAACATTGGTACCAGATCGGTTCAGGTGGAGACCGTCCCAACGGTACAGATCCCCCCCAGTTCCAAAACTGATGCCAATGCCCCATGAAGTGGAATCCCTCTTTCCCACACCAATCCCTTAGCCACGTGTTTACTTCCCTAATTTTCTTATCCCAATGCCAATTGGCACGTGGCTTGGGCATTAATCGGGAGATTATGACCCTTGAGGACCTGTACTTCAATTTCCTTCCTAGTGCTCGATAATCCCCAAACAGGTCCTCCATGCTAGCTTTGCCTATGTTGTTAGTCCCAACATTGACCACAACAACTGGATCCACCCCCTCCCGCTCCAATATCCTTTCAAGCCGGTCAGAGATGTCCCACACCCTGGCACCGGGTAGGCAACACACCACACCACAATCTGGACTTGTGTCTTGTAGATGGTGGACAGGTTTTGGGAAATCAGGAGATGAGCTTATTGCCACAGCCTCTGATCTGCTCTTATAGCTAACACTATTTTCTCAAAGCTACGGAGCAAAGGATTTGGGAATTCTCATGCATGAGTCAGAAAAAAGCTCGTATACATGCCCAGCTGGTAATAGAGAAGACAAATTAAATGTTAGAACATAGAACATAGAACATAGAACAATACAGCACAGAACAGGCCCTTCGGCCCACGATGTTGTGCCGAACTTCTATCCTAGATTAAGCACCCATCCATGTACCTATCCAAATGCCGCTTAAAGGTCGGCAATGAATCTGACTCTACCACTCCCTCGGGCAGCGCATTCCATGCCCCCACCACTCTCTGGGTAAAGAACCCACCCCTGACATCTCCCCTATACCTTCCACCCTTCACCTTAAATTTATGTCCCCTTGTAACACTCTGTTGTACCCGGGGAAAAAGTTTCTGACTGTCTACTCTATCTATTCCGCTGATCATCTTATAAACCTCTATCAAGTCACCCCTCATCCTTCGCCGTTCCAACGAGAAAAGGCCGAGAACTCTCAACCTATCCTCGTACGACCTACTCTCCATTCCAGGCAACATCCTGGTAAATCTTATCTGCACCCTCTCCAAAGCTTCCACATCTTTCCTAAAGTGAGGCGACCAGAACTGCACACAGTACTCCAAATGTGGCCTAACCAAAGTCCTGTACAGCTGCAACATCACCTCACGACTCTTGAATTCAATCCCTCTGCTAATGAACGATAATACTCCATAGGCCTTCTTACAAACTCTATCCACCTGAGTGGCAACCTTCAAAGATCTATGTACATAGACCCCAAGATCCCTCTGTTCCTCCACCTGACCAAGAACCCTACCATTAACCCTGTATTCCGCATTCTTATTTGTTCTTCCAAAATGGACAACCTCACACTTGGCAGGGTTGAACTCCATCTGCCACTCCTCAGCCCAGCTCTGCATCCTATCTAAGTCCCTCTGCAGCCGACAACAGCCCTCCTCACTGTCCACAACTCCACCTATCTTTGTATCATCTGCAAATTTACTGACCCACCCTTCGACTCCCTCATCTAAGTCATTAATAAAAATTACAAACAGCAGAGGACCCAGAACTGATCCCTGCGGAACTCCACTTGTAACTGGACTCCATGCTGAATATTTACCATCTACCACCACTCTCTGACTTCGACCGGTTAGCCAGTTTTCTATCCAATTGGCCAAATTTCCCTCTATCCCATGCCTCCTGACTTTCCGCATAAGCCTACCATGGGGAACCTTATCAAATGCCTTACTAAAATCCATGTACACTACATCCACTGCTCTACCCTCATCCACATGCTTGGTCACCTCCTCGAAGAATTCAATAAGACTTGTAAGGCAAGACCTACCCTTCACAAATCCGTGCTGGCTGTCCCTAATCAAGCAGTGTCTTTCCAGATACTCGTAAATCCTATCCCTCAGTACCCTTTCCATTACTTTGCCTACCACAGAAGTAAGACTAACTGGCCTGTAATTCCCGGGGTTATCCCTATTCCCTTTTTTGAACAGGGGCACAACATTCGCTACTCTCCAGTCCCCTGGTACCACCCCAGTTGCCAGTGAAGACGAGAAGATCATTGCCAACGGTACTGCAATTTCCTCTCTTGCTTCCCACATAATCCTAGGATATATCCCGTCAGGCCCGGGGGACTTGTCTATCCTCAAGTTGTTCAAAATGTCCAACACATCTTCCTTCCTAACAGGTATCTCTTCTAGCTTATCAGTCCGTTTCACACTCTCCTCTTCAACAATACGGTCCCTCTCGTTCGTAAATACTGAAGAGAAGTACTTGTTCAAGACCTCTCCTATCTCTTCCGACTCAATACACAGTCTCCCACCACTGTCCTTGATCGGACCTACCCTCGTTCTCGTCATTCTCAGGTTTCTCACATACGCATAAAATGCCTTGGGGTTATCCTTGATCCTATCCGCCAGGGATTTTTCATGCCCTCTCTTAGCTCTCCTAATCCCTTTCTTCAGGTCCCTTCTGGCTATCCTGTATCCCTCCACTGCTCTGTCTGAACCTTGTTTCCTCAACCTTATGTAAGCCTCCTTCTTCCTCTTTACTAGACATTCAACCTCCCTCGTCAACCAAGGCTCCCTCACACGGCCATTTCTTTCCTGCCTGATCGGTACATACATATCAAGGACACGTCGTATCTGCTCCTTGAAAAAGTTCCACATTTCCACCACATCCTTCCCTAACAGCCTATGCTCCCAACGTATGCTCCTCAAATCCTGTCTTACAGCATCGTAATTTCCCTTCCCCCAATTGTAAAATCTACCTTGTTGTGCGCACCTATCTCTCTCCATAACCAAGGTGAAAGTCACAGAATTTTGGTCGCCATCACCAAAATGTTCACCCACCAACAAGCCCACCACTTGTCCCGGTTCGTTACCGAGTACCAAATCCAATATGGCCTCCCCTCTGGTTGGACAATCTACATACTGCGTTAGAAAAGCTTCCTGGACACACTGCACAAACACCGCCCCATCCAATCTACTTGATCGAAAGAGCTTCCAATCAATATTTGGGAAGTTGAAGTCGCCCATGACTACGACCCTGTGGCTTCTGCACCTTTCCAAAATCTGTTTCCCAATCTGTTTCTCCACATCTCTGCTGCTATTGGGGGGCCTATAATAAACACCCAACAAGGTGACTGCACCTTTCCTATTTCTGACTTCAGCCCATACTACCTCCAGAGGCAGATCCCCCTCAAACTTCCTTTCTGCAGCCGTTATACCATTTGTAATTAGCAATGCCACCCCCCCTCCTTTTTTACCACCCTCCCTAATCTTACTGAAACATCTGTAACCAGGAACCTCCAACAGCCATTCCTGTCCCTCATCTATCCATGTTTCCGTGATGGCCACAACATCGTAGTCCCAGGTACCGATCCACGCCTTAAGTTCACCCACCTTATTTCTGATACTCCTTGCATTGAAGTATACGCACTTGAGCCCATCTCTGTGTCCGCAAGTAGTCCCTGTCAGTGCTACCTTCTCCACAGCCTCCCTACAGTCTTGGGCATCCTGACACACAGCTAGCTTACTTGCTGGACTACAAGTCCGGATCCCATCCCCCTGCCAAATTAGTTTAAACCCCCCCGAAGAGTGCTAGCAAACCTACCCCCCAGGATATTGGTGCCCTTCTGGTTCAGGTGCAACCCGTCCTGTTTATACAGGTCCCACCTTCCCCAGAATGCAGTCCAATTGTCCAAATATCTGAAGCCCTCCCTCCTACACCATCCTTGCAGCCACGTGTTCAGCTGCACTCTCTCCCTATTCTTTGCCTCTCTGTCACGTGGGACCGGCAACAACCCAGAGATGACGACTCTGTCTGTCCTAGCTTTTAGCTTCCAGCCTAACTCCTTGAGCTCTTGAATGACCTCCCCACCCCTCTTCCTACCTATGTCGTTGGTGCCAATGTGTACCACGACTTCTGGCTGCACACCCTCCCCCTTAAGGATTCTGAAGACACGGTCCGAGACGTCTCGGACCCTAGCACCCGGGAGGCAACAAACCAGCCGAGAGTCTCGCTCATGTCCACAGAACCGCCTGTCCGTCCCTCTAACTAGAGAGTCCCCTATAACTAGCGCTCTCCTCTTCTCCCCCTTTCCCTTCTGAATCTCACAGCCACAGACCCCTTCACTGCAGCTTACACCTGCAAGGCTGTCCCCCCCAACAGTTTCCAAAGCTGCATACTTATTTTTTAGGGGAACGACCACAGGGGAACCCTGCACTGCCTGTTTCTTCCCCTTCCCACCTCTAACTGTTACCCAGCTACCTCTGTTCTCTGGCGTAACTATGTCCCTGTAGCTTCTATCGATCACCCTCTCAGCCTCTTGAATAATCCTCAGCTCATCCAGCTCCAGTTCCAGTTCCCTAACTCGTTCGGTGAGGATCAGGATCTGACTGCATTTCCTGCACACGAAGTCGTCAGGAGTATCGGTGGTCACCCCTACCTCAAACATCCTGCAGGAGGAACATTCCACCGCCTGCGCTGCCATGACTGTACACTGTCTCCAAAAACAAGAACACTGAGTCAATAACCTGTGGACTTTAAAGTTAGGTTAGAGGAGGAGGGTGGGAGGGAGGCCCTACGGAAGTAGGACCTGGGGTCTAGAACACACCCACTCAAATACTAATCACTTACCTTCCCGCCCAGCTATGCGCTCCAACCTCACTTCCGCTGCCCGCTACAGGTAAGTAATTTTGAAACAAACTGTCTTACCTTAGCTGTAGTCTCCCGGGTTCGTTTTTCCTCGGCCGCTGCTCCCACTCAAAAATGTTGGCTCTTATTTCAAAGGGAATGGAGTATAAAAATAAGGAAGTTTTGCTAAAGCCATACAATGGCGCAAGTTAGATCATACCCGGAACATTGTGAACAGTTTGGTCCCTTATCTAAGGAAAAATCTACTGGCATTGGACAGAAAATGGTAATTACGCTGATTCTAGATGAGGGATTGTATTATGAAGAGAGGTTGAGTAGTTTGGGCTTGTACTCATTACAGTTTAGCAGATTAAAAGGTGACCTTATTGAAACATACTAAGGGGACCTAACATGGCAGGTACAAAGAGGTTATTTGCCCTTGTGGGAAAGTCTAAGACCAGAGAGTGTAACCTTAAAGTAAGGGTTACCTGTTTAAGACAGAGGTGAGGAGGAATTTCTTATTTCAGAAGTTAGTGAATCCATGGAATATTTCTTACCAGAGGGATCTAGAGGCTGGATTGTTCTGTATATTTAAGACTGAGGTAGAGAGATTTTTAGTCAGTAAGGGAATCAAACGTTATGGGGGAAAGGCAAGAAAGTTGAGTTCAGGATTATTAGATTAGCCATGATCTCATTGAGTGGACCTTCCCTTGCTTCATGTTCCCTTTTTTGTTGCTGTCGCTGTGTCCCCTATGACCTTTCAGCATTCCCCCCATTTCAGTACAGCCCATTTATATAACCGTTAACGCCACTAATTTATCCCCTGAGTCTGTGTGTAATGTCATGGGCATAGCAAGCTAAACCAAATCAGCCTTGCTATGACTGGATTTGCAACACAGTAAAATTAAAACATTCAATGACTCTCAAAATTGCACAGTTGTTCTGAATCAAACTTTATGAATAGTAGATTTGGGCACTAAGTTTGTAACGTAAAGAAAAATTAACAATTTAATATTAATAATGGAACTGGTGGAGCAGGCTCGAATGGGATGATTGGCTTTCTCTACTCTTATGGTATATTTTACTTCGGTATCAGTAACAAATGGTAGTCTGACTAGTAAAGCCCATATCCAGTGGATAAATGAAGAAGGAAATGCTATCCCAAGTCATTTCATTTCATGAAATTAAACAGAAAATGCCGGAAGGGCTCAATAATTCAGATAGCACCTGTGAAAAGAGAAGCAGCGTTAAAATTTCAATTCAACGATTTTTCATCAGAGTTGGGACAGTCAGAAACGTAGTTGGTTTTAAATAAGGGAAAGTGAGGATGGTGGGAAAAGTACAGAAAGTACGTGGCAAGATGGAAGACAGAAGAGGTTGAATGTCAGAGTTAGTGCTGTACGATCAAAGGAATTGGTAATGGGGCAAGTAAGGAAACAATAAAATATCTGGAGGAAATGTGAATAGCAGAATGGTGAAGAAGCTGCCTTCTGATAGGAAGGTCAACAGAAAAATGGTGATAAAAATGATTGTTGCATTGACTTGTCTTACAAAACACCATTTGCACCTGCCAACTACTATTAGATAGGAAACAAAATGTGGCTTTCACTTCCTCCCACACAGCCAGCTCATTAAACATTTCTTTTCTCCAATACAAATTGTCTAATAGAATTGTAGACAAATCTTTCCAGTTCTACTTGTCTGTGAAGAACCGATTTTCCAGAGATTTCTGAACACCCTGGTATCCAGCATTTGAAACTGATAATTGAAGTGGCAAATTACAATTCTGTTATTTTCTTTTTAGCTTATCCCATAACTATGATAGACTGGCTGTCTGTGAGTAGGGGTTATAATCAAATGACCATCATGATGCAAGGACGTGGTCTGTGATGTTCAAGGTGCCTTTTTTTGGGAGAGGGTGGATTATAGGGGATAAGGGTCTGAAATTCACTCCTCCAATGTAGCAGAAGCACTTTGCTTTACAACATGCATCTAAATATGGTTACATAGCTCAGAGCTCCATATTGAGGGATTGAGATATTGCTTTAGACTTCAAATATTAATTAGGCTGCTTTGTTGTTCATCTGTGTTCTGCTCAAGTTACATTATTAATAATAAATAGCTATTTTTTCTTTAAGTTATAAACTTAGTGCCCAAGATCTACTACTCATAAAGTTTGATTCAGAACAACTGTGCAATTTTGAGGGTCATTGAATGTTTTGATTTTACTATGTTGCAAATCCAGTGATAGCGAGGCTGATTTGGTTTAGCTTGCTATGCCCATGACATAACACATGGACTCGGGATAAATTAGTGGCATTAACCAGTTATATAAATGGGGTGCACTGAAATGGGGGGGAATGCTGAAAGGTCATAGGGGACACAGAGACAGCAACAGAAAAGGGAACATGAAGAAAGGGAAGGTCCATCTTTTGTCTCAGGCAGAGCCTGCAATATCACTGATGAGGACGTGAAGCTGAACTCTTGCCATCTTTGTGCTAAACTCTGCAGTAATAACAAGTCAAAACAATTGCCACAGCACAGAGTGCCAGTTTATGTTACAGATTTGCTCTTTGGGAGTACAACATAATTCTTTCCATATAAGGGCTTGAAAGGAGCAGTTATATTAATCATTCATCCATTGATTGTGTAATGCAACTCATCTGCCATCAAATTAGATTTGATTGAAAGTTGACAATAATTGGCAAGGATGAACATTAAAGATTATGGCTTCAAGTAATCACGACTGATGTATATTTTGCATCAATTGGCTCTCTGTCATGTCAGATACTCAAATATATGTGTATTCACAAACTTGAATGCCTCACCCGAATTTGACATTTCTGTGACATTTTTTGTACCTGACATTGGATGACAATGCTGAAGCTGCTATGTTTTTACATCTAACTGTAAGTATTCAATAATGTGTTCTATGATATTCAATATTTGGAGATGCCGGTGTTGGACTAGGGTGTACAAAGTTAAAAATCACATAACACAAGGTTATAGTCCAACAGGTTTAATTGGAAGCACTAGCTTTCGGAGTGTCGCTTCTTCATCAGGTGATAACGATGCTCCGAAAGCTAGTGTGTTTCCAATTAAGCCTGTTAGACTATAACCTGATGTTGTGTGATTTTTAACTGTGATGTTCAAAGTGGCTTTCTTTGGGAGAGGGTGGATTACAGGGGATCAAGGTCTGAAATTAACTCCCCCAATGTAGCAGAAGCACTTGGCTTTACAACATGGTATAACGGCTGCAGAAAGGAAGTTTGAGGGGGATCTGCCTCTGGAGGTAGTATGGGCTGAAGTCAGAAATAGGAAAGGTGCAGTCACCTTGTTGGGTGTTTATTATAGGCCCCCCAATAGCAGCAGAGATGTGGAGAAACAGATTGGGAAACAGATTTTGGAAAGGTGCAGAAGCCACAGGGTCGTAGTCATGGGCGACTTCAACTTCCCAAATATTGATTGGAAGCTCTATAGATCAAGTAGATTGGATGGGGCGGTGTTTGTGCAGTGTGTCCAGGAAGCTTTTCTAACGCAGTATGTAGATTGTCCAACCAGAGGGGAGGTCATATTGGATTTGGTACTTGGTAATGAACCGGGACAAGTGGTGGGCTTGTTGGTGGGTGAACATTTTGGTGATGGCGACCACAATTCTGTGACTTTCACCTTGGTTATGGAGAGAGATAGGTGCGCACAACAAGGAAGTTTTTACAATCGGGGGAAGGGAAATTACGATGCTGTAAGACAGGATTTGAGGAGCATACGTTGGGAGCATAGGCTGTCAGGGAAGGATGTGGTGGAAATGTGGAACTTTTTCAAGGAGCAGATACGACGTGTCCTTGATATGTATGTACCGATCAGGCAGGAAAGAAATGGTCGTGTGAGGGAGCCTTGGTTGACGAGGGAGGTTGAATGTCTAGTAAAGAGGAAGAAGGAGGCTTACATAAGGTTGAGGAAACAAGGTTCAGACAGAGCAGTGGAGGGATACAGGATAGCCAGAAGGGACCTGAAGAAAGGGATTAGGAGAGCTAAGAGAGGGCATGAAAAATCCCTGGCGGATAGGATCAAGGATAACCCCAAGGCATTTTATGCGTATGTGAGAAACCTGAGAATGACGAGAACGAGGGTAGGTCCGATCAAGGACAGTGGTGGGAGACTGTGTATTGAGTCGGAAGAGATAGGAGAGGTCTTGAACAAGTACTTCTCTTCAGTATTTACGAACGAGAGGGACCGTATTGTTGAAGAGGAGAGTGTGAAACGGACTGATAAGCTAGAAGAGATACCTGTTAGGAAGGAAGATGTGTTGGACATTTTGAACAACTTGAGGATAGACAAGTCCCCCGGGCCTGACGGGATATATCCTAGGATTATGTGGGAAGCAAGAGAGGAAATTGCAGTACCGTTGGCAATGATCTTCTCGTCTTCACTGGCAACTGGGGTGGTACCAGGGGACTGGAGAGTAGCGAATGTTGTGCCCCTGTTCAAAAAAGGGAATAGGGATAACCCCGGGAATTACAGGCCAGTTAGTCTTACTTCTGTGGTAGGCAAAGTAATGGAAAGGGTACTGAGGGATAGGATTTACGAGTATCTGGAAAGACACTGCTTGATTAGGGACAGCCAGCACGGATTTGTGAAGGGTAGGTCTTGCCTTACAAGTCTTATTGAATTCTTCGAGGAGGTGACCAAGCATGTGGATGAGGGTAGAGCAGTGGATGTAGTGTACATGGATTTTAGTAAGGCATTTGATAAGGTTCCCCATGGTAGGCTTATGCGGAAAGTCAGGAGGCATGGGATAGAGGGAAATTTGGCCAATTGGATAGAAAACTGGCTAACCGGTAGAAGTCAGAGAGTGGTGGTAGATGGTAAATATTCAGCATGGAGTCCAGTTACAAGTGGAGTTCCGCAGGGATCAGTTCTGGGTCCTCTGCTGTTTGTAATTTTTATTAATGACTTAGATGAGGGAGTCGAAGGGTGGGTCAGTAAATTTGCAGATGATACAAAGATAGGTGGAGTTGTGGACAGTGAGGAGGGCTGTTGTCGGCTGCAGAGGGACTTAGATATGATGCAGAGCTGGGCTGAGGAGTGGCAGATGGAGTTCAACCCTGCCAAGTGTGAGGTTGTCCATTTTGGAAGAACAAATAAGATTGCGGAATACAGGGTTAATGGTAGGGTTCTTGGTCAGGTGGAGGAACAGAGGGATCTTGGGGTCTATGTACATAGATCTTTGAAGGTTGCCACTCAGGTGGATAGAGTTTGTAAGAAGGCCTATGGAGTATTATCGTTCATTAGCAGAGAGATTGAATTCAAGAGTCGTGAGGTGATGTTGCAGCTGTACAGGACTTTGGTTAGGCCACATTTGGAGTACTGTGTGCAGTTCTGGTCGCCTCACTTTAGGAAAGATGTGGAAGCTTTGGAGAGGGTGCAGAGAAGATTTACCAGGATGTTGCCTGGAATGGAGAGTAGGTCGTACGAGGATAGGTTGAGAGTTCTCGGCCTTTTCTCGTTGGAACGGCGAAGGATGAGGGGTGACTTGATAGAGGTTTATAAGATGATCAGAGGAATAGATAGAGTAGACAGGCAGAAACTTTTTCCCCGGGTACAACAGAGTGTTACAAGGGGACATAAAGTTAAGGTGAAGGGTGGAAGGTATAGGGGAGATGTCAGGGGTGGGTTCTTTACCCAGAGAGTGGTGGGGGCATGGAATGCGCTGCCCGAGGGAGTGGTAGAGTCAGATTCATTGGCGACCTTTAAGCGGCATTTGGATAGGTACATGGATGGGTGCTTAATCTAGGATAGAAGTTCGGCACAACATCGTGGGCCGAAGGGCCTGTTCTGTGCTGTATTGTTCTATGTTAACATGCAGGAGAAAGTGAGGACTGCAGATGCTGGAGATCAGAGCTTAAGAATGTGTTGCCGGAAAAGCGCAGCAGGTCAGGCAGCATCAAAGGAGCAGGAGAATCGACGGTTTGGGCATAAGCCCTTCTTCAGGAATGAGGAAGGTGTGCCAAGCAGGCTAAGATAAAAGGTAGGGAGGAGGGACTTGGGGGAGGGGCATTGGGAAGGAGGTTAAAGTGAGGGTGATAGGCCGGAGAGGGGGTGGGGGTGGAGAGGTGGGGAAGAAGATTGCAGGTCAAGAAGGCGGTGCTGAGTCCGAGGGTTGGGATTGAGATAAGGTGGGGGGGAGGGGAAATGAGGAAGCTGGAGAAATCTGCATTCATCCCTTGTGGTTGGAGGGTTCCTAGGCGGAAGATGAGGCGCTCTTCCTCCAGGTGTCGTGTTGCTATGGTCTGGCGATGGAGGAGGTCAAAGACCTGCATGTCTTTGGCGGAGTGGGAGGGGGAGTTAAAGTGTTCACCCACGGGGCGGTTGGGTTGGTTGGTGTGGGTGTCCCAGAGGTGTTCTCTGAAATGTTCCACAAGTAGGCGGCCTGTCTCCCCAATGTAGAGGAGGCCACATCGGGTGCAGCGGATGCAGTAAATGATGTGTGTGGAGGTGCAGGTGAATTTCTGATGGATATGGAAGGATCCCTTGGGGCCTTGGAGGGAAGTGAGGGGGGAGGTGTCGGCGCAATTTTGCATTTCTTGCGGTTGCAGGGGAAGGTGCTGGGAGTGGAGGTTGTGTTGGTGGGGGGTGTGGACCTGATGAGGGAGTCGCGGAGGGAGTGATCCTTCCGGACGCTGATAGGGGTGGGGAGGGAAATATATCCTTGGTGGTGGGGTCTGTTTGATTAGATTACTTACAGTGTGGAAACAGGCCCTTCGGCCCAACAAGTCCACACCGCCCCACCGAAGCGCAACCCACCCATACCACTACATCTACCCCTTACCTAACACTACGGGCAATTTAGCATGGCCACTTCACCTGCCCTGCACATCTTTGGACTGTGGGAGGAAACCGGAGCACCCGGAGGAAACCCACGCAGACACGGGGAGAATGTGCAAACTCCACACAGTCAGTCGCCTGAGGCGGGAATTGAACCCGGGTGTCTGGCACTGTGAGGCAGCAGTGCTAACCACTGTGCCACCGTGCCGCCATTTTGGAGGTGGCGGAAATGACGAAGGATGATACGATGTATCTGAAGGTTGGTGGGGTGGTAGGTGAGGACCAGTGGGGTTCTGTCGTGGTGGCGATTGGAGGGGCGGGGCTCAAGGGCGGAGGAGCGGGAAGTGGAGGAGATGCGGTGGAGAGCATCGTCAACCACATCTGAGGGGGAATTACGGTCTTTGAAGAAGGAGGCCATCTGGGTTTTTCGGTATTGGAATTGGTCCTCCTGGGAGCAGATGCGGCGAAGGCAAAGGAATTGGGGATATGGGATAGCGTTTTTACAGGGGGCAGGGTGGGAGGAGGTGTAGGAGGTGTAATCTAGTAGCTGTGGGAGTCAGTCGGTTTACAACATGCATCTGAATACAGTTACGTAGCTCAGAGCTCCACACTGAGGCATTGAGACACTGAGTAGGGCACAACATTTGCTTTGTTGTGATTGGTGTAGGAGCTCAAGAGAACTTTACTGAAATACTGTTTAGTTCCACCATTCCCCATGGATTGTTGACTCGCACACCTGAAATAGGACCATGGTGGAAAATGCTTGCAGCCTTGTTTAAGATGCAATGCAAGCATCAAAGAAGGCATCAATTACAACGCTATCAGCAAGTCCAATGAGATTAGTTACCTGCAGCAGGTACCACATAACCCCCAGAGGGAGAAACAACAGCTGACCATCCCCAATGAGGAAAATGGTGGAATTATAAGATGCTGTACCTAATGGCCTCACTGTCATTATCTATAGTTGTCGGAAACCCAATGCAGGTGGAGACTGAGGAGGTCATGACCTAGCAGCATTTAACTGTGTTGTTTGCTGGAGCAGGACATGTGCTTGGAAGGAATCGGTGGCCAGTCATCTGGATGCCCATCAAGGTACCTCTGCCCAGAATTTTTACATCAGCAGCAAGAAGCAACAATCCTCAGCTGAAAAATGTTGCCAGATGTCACGGATGCCATTTTCTTCAGATTACCTCAGTTTATATCCACATCCTGTGATAAGGAGAGTCAAAACAGCTGTGGAGTGGGAAACTCAAAATAAAACAACACTACAGACTGCACCCATGCTGCTTTTAATAGTGCCCTCCCACAAACATGAACAGTGCAGAGTTTGCACATTTTCCCCATGTCTGCCTGGGTTTCCTCTGGGTGCTCCAGTTTCCTTCCACAATCCAAAAATGTACAGTTTAGGAGAATTGGCCATGGTAAATTGCCTGTAGTATTAGGTGAAGGGGTAAATGTAGGGGAATGGGTCTGGGTGGGTTGTGCTTTGGCGGGTCGGTGTGGACTTGTTGGGCCAAAGGGCCTGTTTCCACACTGTAAGTAATCTAATCTAATCTAAAGTTCATTAAACAAAATGGCTTCCACTCCATCAGTGTCCAGGTTATCTGTGATTAATGTCTGGATTTTGGAGTATGCACCAAATTTCCTGGAAGCTCTCATGATGTGTGCACACTGAAAAACCACTAGGTTCCTGCTTCCTTGAATGGTCCTCAGGTTATACAGGGATAGCTGCTGGGACACAAGGGCTGCTCCTACCACACATGGCTAATCATGCCTGAACAAAACTCTCAGACTGACACAGAATGGAGATACAACTATGCCATGCTTCAACAGCAGCCATAGAGGACAGACCAGAGGGCTCCTCAAGATGTGGCATTGAAGCCTGGACCAGAATGGTGGGGGGCTTTGCTGTGCAGTCCAGGAAGGATGTTCCACGTCATTGTACCATGCCGTGCTCTTCACAAGAAGAGCTGACTAAAAATAATTTCTTAATGCAGATACAGTGGGAAGAGAGGATCAGGAGCTTGGCAAAGAGAGACAATACAGCATCAGGTGTGAGAAGCCAGAAACAAAAGTCAGTGAAGAAAAAACAGAAGCTGCTGGAGAAACTCAGCAGGTTTGGCAGCATCTGTGGTGAGAAGGTAGGTTAAGGTTTCAGGTCGCGTGGCCCTTCTTCAGAACTTAAGTGAAACTTGCTTCCAGGATGAAATAACTTAGTTTGAATTTCCTATAATTATGATACTTTCTGATTGTTATAATGCAAGCAGACCTGGTCAGTCCAAAGTACATGAGCACTTAGTTATTTCCACGTTCTTTGAATCTTTCCACGGATAAATATTTTCTTATCCAGATGATTATACATGAGGTATCTTCATTTGATTGGACCTTAAAGTATTTGCACTTTACAGGACATCCTCACTGTTTGGGAAAGAGGAGAATAACAACATCTTGGTGCTGAGGCTAGGTGCTTTTAAGGCTTTGTCTAGCCTATCATTTCCAGGTTTTGCCCATGATGTCTCTCATGATATGCAGAGGATTAGGAACAATCCTGATGCATCTCATTTTTGACCTTCCATACCCATAGACTTCAAACTTGCCCTGAAAGCTTGAGCACTCTGTAGGACAGGACTTAACCAGAGAAAGGCAGTGCTTTATGCAACTTCTGTCAGTAGGTAACTGTGTCATGAGAAAGAGTGGAGATGTGAACTTGTCATCGTACATGTCCCAACCTTGAGTGGTAACGCACTCTCTTGAAAAGCTGGTAGGCAGAAAAAAACATCACTTTCAGACTAGTGGAATCATTGCTGATCTGTGCACACACTCACAAAGTAAGATTGAATGGTATGTGTGGGTTAGGCCTCACCACAATCCCTGCTCACTGCTTGTCGTTCAGTGTTGTCCACATTAAAGTGCAATGTCTTGGCTACAGTTATCAACATCACAGTTCAAGGTTCCCTGATACATGATGATCTCTTCAGTCAAGGAAGCAGTTGCTTGAGAGAGGTGAACAATACGTGCCCATTACAATTCCTTTTTTTCCTGTTCATATTTCAAATGGGTGCAACTTTACCAAGTCCCAAAAGAAGCTACAGCAGACAACTTAAGAGTGCAAGTATACTTTTATTCATTGATGGGATGTGGATGTTGCTTGATGGACAACATTTATTGCCTAACCTAAGTTACCCTTGGAAAAGGTAACTTCTTGAACCGCGGTAGTCTATTTAGAATATGTTGACCAAAAGTGACATTAGAGAATATGATGATACCATAGTTTTAAGATGTTATTTTGTTCTGATTTTTTAAAAGAAAGTTTATAAGACAGACATGACAAGATGTCTATTGAAATGTCAAATTGAAAGGATCAAATGTTATGTCAGTTATTTCAAGGAAGTTACAGATAGCTTAGGAATAAAACAATTGAAATCCAATGTGTACCATCTAGAATCGCAAGGAGCATTAGAATGGTGGTATTAAACTTTAAAGACTATGTTGAGAGCCAAGACTACCCGGTGGATTGGGATAAAGGAATTTTTTTTGCAATTAGGAACGCACCAAATTCAGTCCATTTGAATTCATTTTGGGGCATGAAGTGAGAGGAGCACTGAAATTAATTAAGGAGAAGTTGGTGAGTCAGAGTTTTAAAATGAGTTTTAAGAGAAACAGCTAATTGGTGTGAAATGTTCTATCGGCAAAGAATGGTGCACATCCAACCTTACTGAAACACACGGCTATTGGTTTAACTGCGGAGAACCGAGGTCTTTCCCATACTCTCTCACTCTGTTAAACGTGTGCTGCAAAGGTTGTTGAAGCTGTTGTCAGCCAGTTTTTGCTATTCTTTCACGGAGAGCACCAACACCTATAAAATAAGAAAAAGTTAAGGACTGGGCTACCTTCTGAATATATTTTGAGCGGGTTCATCTGGGGCATAACACGAGGGAGTTAACAATCAAGGTCTTTTTCAATATATAATTTCAGTTACATCACACTGTAAACTTTTTCTATAAACTCTGTGCCTTACAATTGTGTACACAACGACCTGATGAAGGAGCAGCGCTCTGAAAACTAGTGCTTCCAATTAAACCTGTTGGACTGTAACCTGGTGTTGTGTGATTTTTAACTTTGTACGTCCCAGTCCAATATCGGCATCTCGAAATCCTGACAGTTCATAGAATTATTTATTGACTTTTGGAATTGTAGTCATTGTTGTAATGCAGGAATTGACCCAGACAACCCGAGCACACAGACAGCAAGCAGCTTGACAGTGAGCAGTTTTGTTCCCCGCCCCCCGTGGCTAGATACAGTGTAAAACTTTCCATCAAAACTTTTGTCAGCCTCCAGTTTCTTCTCATGAAAAGTAGGAGCACATTGACATTGCCAGTCTGGATCTCGCTACCTAATGTGTTCCATGAGTCAGCTACAGGCTTGTTGCTCCCAGGCATTTCAAGGCGACGCCATCGCCCTCTGCCTTGCAGCTGAAATCGAAACTGAACCTGTCGGTTTTATTTTCCGCAGAAACGAAACTTTTTTTTTGCATTTCTCTTGAGTTGCAAAGTGCGCCCGCTGCAGTGAGGTTGCGGGCGGCTGCTGCAGGGCAGACCGCGTCCGGGAGCGCCCCTCAGTGGCCACTCGCTTCACTCCAAGTCCGTCTGGAAAAGTGCCAAACACACTGTAATTACTGCAAACTACACACTTGCAAATCACATCTGGATTTCCGAGTACTCAAACGGCTGGCGAAGCGGGCGTTGCTAAAGGCAACTGCTCTTCCAGCACCACTAATCTAGAATCTGGTTTCCAGCATCTGCAGTCATTGTTTTTACCCCTACAAAAACAAACCCCTAATCTCCCCTAATCTGAGAAAGCAACTCAATTAACCGCAGGATTGCGAGCGCAGGAGGATTTTGTTGCCTCTATGAACAGGCAACAATACCAAAGAGGATGATCAGGGAAATTACTCTTAAATGGATTTCAGCGCACGGGCATCATTGCCTGAGTCAGGCGCTGAGGTGAGATTCCAGGAGGTTATGGTGGATATATATATACCAATACTTAGGCCCCAGCTGGAGTACTTTGTGCTGTTCTGGTCGCCACACTGCAGGAAGAATAGGGCTGCAGAGGGGATTCACCAGGATGTTTCCTGAGTTAGAGCGACTCAGCTGTGAAGCGAAAGGAGATAGTTCGGAATGTTTTCCTTGGAGCAGACAGGGCTGAGAGGGAGATCAGTGCAAATTTCTGAGGGGCACTGACTGGCAGGGTAGATAGGGAGAAACCCCCTTTTCCCTGAGTAGAGCCAATAAGCAGGGGGCACAGTTCTAAGGCAAGGAGCAGGAGGCTCAGAGGGAAGATTTACCAAACTAAAGACTGAAATGGCAGGACTGACATATGAAGAGTGATTGGATTGGTTCAGGCTATAGTGAGTGAATTTCGAAGCACATGACGGATAGGCTACAGGCCATGTGCTGGAAAATGGGCTTGGAATAGAGGATTGTTTCATGACAGGTGTGACGACAATGGGCCAAAGGATCTACAATTCTACAAAACTCTACAATTCTAATTCACCATCTGTAATTCTGTCCTGATTGTTCTTCAGATTGGACCCAATTAGAACAATCTTGAGAAACACTGTAGTGAGGACATGGACAAAGCTTTCTCCAAAATTGTAAAGATGGAATGTCAAAGCAGGAACATGAGCTTCTCCAGGAAGCTCATGCCCGTAAACGTCGATTCTCCTGCTCCTTGGATGCTGCCTGACCTGTTGCGCTTTTCCAGCAACACAGTTTCAGCTCTGATCTCCAACATCTGCAGTCCTCACTTTCTCCTGTAGTTTGTAGACAGCAAATTCCCTCAATTGGTCTGATCTGCAGGACTGAGAATCAAATGCTTAATGTAATGAAGGTGTTCAATTTCGTTAATTAATTTAATCTGAACAAAATATCACACTTATCTGCAAAACACTTTTTAAATTGAGTTAAATGCATTATGTGAACTTCAGAAATTCAGGAAATATTTACTGTTTAACAAATCACAGTAGATCTCACCACCTTTCATATTTAGGATGCACTTTGCCTGCTTCTGTTTGGAAAGGGACACCAGCACCAAGAGATGACTAAAAGCACAATCAATGAAGTGATTTTTAGAGAGAATGACAGTGTGTGGGGTTGGTTGCGGAAGGTAGTGGGGGGAAGGGTGGAATTGAGAGAGGGGAGGGTCCACATCGTAAGGCCGAGGTGGTTGCAGAATATGTGGCCAGCAACGATGCAAGAGGGGATGTGCACAGGAGGTCAGAGTTTGAATTCAATTGATAATTTGGGTATATTTATATATTGATAGCTGACTATGTGTATAGTCTGGGCCCCACACTTTATGAAGGATGTGTACACACAAAAAGACGCGATAAACTGGGGTGGTTTTCCTAACAGGAGAGAACGTTGAGGGGAGATCTGATTGAGGTGTTTACGTTTTGAAGTGCATACTCAGGGCTGATAGGGAGAAATGGTTTCCCCTCAGTAAAGGAGCCATTAACAGGGGGGCATGGTTTTAAAATAAGTTGCAGGAAATGTGGTGGGGGTTTGAGGAAAAGAAATTTTGAGAAATTTCTGGAATTTCTCTGGAACTGTTTGAAAAGGTGGTAAAGGTGGTAACCCTCAAGACATTTAAGAATTATTTAGGTGAGCACTTGAGATGTTACAAAGCTGTGGTCCAAGTGCTGGAAAATGGGATTAGAACACTTGGGTATTTGATGACAGGTATGCCATGAAGGGCTGAAGGGCCTCTTTCTGTGCATGTTTGTCCTACTGTTTCCAATTCATCTTGACAAGTGCAGAGATTGGGCTAGAGTGTTGTACCTGTGTGGGGGTGTTACAGGAAAACCCCACCTTGGCACCTGAGAGCACCATTAAGAGCTAAAGTCTACCCTGACTACACATCCTCCTGCCTTTGTTTCTGTTAGAACTCCATTCCATTCTCTTAGTTTCTCTGTTTTCGTTAAATCTGTTCTGACAATGCCACCTTCCACACCTGTGATTCCAATACGTTTATATTCTTATCCAAGGATTCCCCATTACATTTCCCAGACTTTGTCCTGACTCTTTCCTCTCCCTCTCAGAAAAAACAATGGCATTCCTCTTTTCCCCGTCTTTAACTGAAGAGGAGTCACTTGGACCTGAAACATTAACTCTGCTTTCTCTTCACAGAGGCTGCCAGAGCCTCCAGCAATTTCTGGTTTTGTTTCAGTTTGCCCCACGATTCAGTTGGCACTGAGCTTCCGATTGTTTGCTGTTTTAATTCTGGACTCAGCTCTCAGTCTGACCTTTCTGTTCAATCATCTCCACTGTTACAATGAAAAAGGATAGAAACTCCAGCGTCAGCACCTCACACTTTTATTAGAGACTTTAAAATCTGCTGGACTTAACATGGAGTTCAACAATTTCAATCCATAACCTCTGCCCATGATTTTCAGACACCATTTGCTGGTGATGATTCTGCTATGAACCTCATCACGCCCACTTTGCATTCAATTACACATGTTCCTTTAGTTCATTCCCCTCACCCCATCCTCACCTGCCTCTGTTTGTTATGGACCAGGCCAGACCCCTTCAAAACATTTCAAGAAGGTAGCCCAGACCCTAACGTTGCTAGTTGTTTTAAACAGATGTGAACTGGATATTCCAGGAGAGAATCAGCTGGTCAAACCACTTCGTTTTAAATAAAACAGAATTTATTTACAACATTACCAAATGAAACACAGACAAAAGAGAACAGAATACTGAGTAACTTAACCTATCCACAAACGCAAAAGACTTAATGATGCTGGTCTCAATACTTGCAACAATCCCTATAAACACCTCTTGGCACAAAAAGTAAAATCAAACACAGGTTCTTACAGGAGAGAAGACAGACAGAGATCAGCAGCGTCAAAACTGCCTGACTGCTTTAAGTAAATAGACAGACCGGTAAATAAAAATCAAACCAGGGTTAAGCCTAGGTGGGGAAACTGGCCACTCCCCTTTCATTTTACAAGTGTTTTTTTTAAACGTGAAAGCCATAATCAAATTGGCCCTAAAACCATCGAAGCACAGACTTTTTGGAAGGTTTTTGCGACCTTTTGAAAAAAAATGCAATGACGACATAACCTTGTTAAAGGAGCAGCATCATCACATTTTCCCCTTTAAAAATATCAATATCCAAAGATGGCTTCATTTTAAAACCTCTTGAACTGTTAGCACTATATAACACCTATATACATTATAGTGACAATAATTAGCACTATATAACACTCATATACATTATAGTGACAATAATTAGCACTATATAACACCCATATTCATTATAGTGACAATAATCATGCAAACATGCACTACTACTTCATTTCGGTCTGTTTTACTCCTGCCACCAGTTGCGTCAGTTTCTCATTCAATGCACCGACCAGAGAAGGTGCAAAACCTGACCTACTCTTGGGAAATAAGGCAGGGCAGGTGACTGAGGTGTCAGTGGAGGAGCACTTTGGGGCCAGCGACCATAATTCTGTTAGATTTAAAATAATGATGGAAAAGGATAGACCAGATCGAAAAGGTGAAGTTCTAAATTGGAGAAAGGCCAATTTTAATGGTATTAGGCAAGACCTTTTAAAAGCTTTTAACTGGGGGCAGATGTTTGCAGGTAAAGGGACGGTTGGAAAATGGGAAGCCTTCAGAAATGAGATAACGAGAATCCAGAGAAAGTATATTCCTGTCAGGGTGAAAGGAAAGGCTGGTAGGTACAGAGAATACTGGATGACTGAAGAACCTGAGGGTTTGGTTGAGAAAAAGAAGGAATCATATGTAAGGTATAGACAGGATAGATCGAGTGAATCCTTAGAAGAGTATAAAGGCAGTAGGAGTGTACTTAAGAAGGAAATCAGGAGGGCAAAAAGGGGACATGAGATAGCTTTGGCAAACAGAGTTAAGGAAAATCCAAAGGGTTTTTACAAATACATTAAGGACAGAAGGGTAACTAGAGAGAATAGGGCCTGTCAAAGATCAGGAAGGTGACCTTTGTGTGGAGCCGCAGGAGATGGGAGAGTTACTAAACAAGTATTTTGCATCAGTACTGTGGAAAAGGACATGGAGGATATAGAATATAGGGAAATAGATGGTGACATCTTGAAAAATGTCCAGATTACACAGGAGGAAGTGCTGGATGTCTCGAAATGCATAAAAGTGAATAAATCCCCAGGACCTGATCAGGTGTACCCTAGAACTCTGTGGGAAGTTACGGAAGTGATTGCTGGGCCTCTTACAGGGATATTTGTATCATCGATAGTCACAGGTGAGGTACCGGAAGACTGGAGGTTGGCTAACGTAATGCCACTGTTTAAGAAGGATGGTAAGGACAAGCCAGGGAACTATAGACCAGTGAGCCTGATGTCGATGGTGGGCAAGTTGTTGGAGGGAATCATGAGGGACAGGATGTACACATATTTGGAAAAGCAAGGACTGATTAGGGATAGTCAACATGGCTTTGTGCGTGGGAAATCATGTCTCACAAACTTGATAAGAGTTTTTTGAAGAAGTAACAAAGAGGATTGATGAGGGCAGAGCAGTAGATGTGATCTATATGGATTTCTGTAAGGCGCTCGACAAGGTTCCCCATGGGAGACTGATAAGCAAGGTTAGATCTCATGGAATATAGGGAGAACTAACCATTTGGATACAGAACTGGCTCAAAGGTAGAAGACAGAGGGTGTTGGTGGAGGGTTGTTTTTCAGACTGGAGGCCTGTGACCAGTGGAGTGCCATAAGGATCGGTGCTGGGTCCACTAGTTTTCATCATTTATATAAGTGATTTGGATTTGAGCATAAGAGGTATAGTTAGTAAGTTTGCAGATGACACCAGTATTAGAGGTGTAGTGGACAGTGAAGAAGGTTACCTCAGATTGCAACGTGATCTTGATCAGACAGGCCAATGAACTAAGATGTGGAATATGGTGTTTAAATTAGATAAATGTGAGGTGCTGCATTTTGGGAAAGCAAATCTTAATAGGAATTATACAGTTAATGGTAAGGTCCTAAGGAGTGTTGCTGAACACAGAGACCTTGGAGTGCAGGTTCATAGCTCCTGGAAAGTAGAGTCACCGTTAGATAGGATCGTGAAGAAGGTGTTTGGTATGCTTTCCTTTATTGGTCAGCGTACTGAGTACGGGAGTTGGGAGGTCATGTTGTGGCTGTACACGACATTGATTAGGCCACTATAGCAATATTGCGTGCATTTCTGGTCTCATTCCTATCAGAAAGATGTTGTGAAATTTAAAAGGGTTCAGAAAAGATTTACACCCCAACCCCACCCCCTCCCCCAAATTACATTACTGGTAACAAATATTAAAATGTTGTAACGCCAACACCAAGCTCAAAGTCCTCTTCTGAACTGTTGAATAGTTCTGATGACTGTTCAATTTCTTGGAGAAATACTGGATCGGTCTTTTTATCTTCTCTTCGCCTTACTGTAAGAGCACAGCACTGACACTCGCACCACTTGCATCGATAGTCACCTTGAACTGCATTGTGAAATTTGGTGCGGCTAATACTGGGACAGTGGTTAACACAGCTTTCTGGGTGTCAAATGCCTTCTGACAGTCTGCTGTCCACTGAAACTTCTTGCCTTCCTTTAGCAATTCAGTGATTGGATCAACCACACTGCATAAATTTAGTATGAAGTTTCAATAAAATCTACTCAATCCCAGGAATCGTACTGTCGATGGTATGGGAATCTTCCCAAGTACCTTTGTTTTTGCATTCCATACAGCCATCTGTCTGTGTCCAATGACATGGCCCAGGAAGGTGACTTGTGCTGTGGTTTTTGAATTACCTGACATGTATAACTTAACTGGAAAAATTCAACTACACCTTTGTGCAGCCCAGGCTAGTAAAAATGCGTTTTTACATTTTAGCTCGAGTCTTTCTCACTCCTGAATGATCCCGCCCTGTACTTCATGTGCCACCCACAATACCTCCTTTCTATAACCCACTGGCAAGACGACTTAGACCATAAGACATAGGAGTGAAAGTAAGGCCATTCGGCCCATCGAGACTTGATGAACTTCTGCCCATTTCTTATCTGCCTGTTAAGATACTGTAGTAGCATTCAAGGATTCATTCAGATTCTTTTTCCGTGTATACCTTTTGATAAAATTGCATCTTTCTACTATAACAGAGTTAATAACTAAGCTAAAGATGTCTGCTTTGTCACCTATCTGCTTCTGGTTGGTCTCAACCATCTGATCAAACAGGGTCTCTGCTAATTCTACTTCAACTTTCTTAGCTGTACTCTTTGATCGTTCCTGTTTCAACTGTGACCTTACACAGGCAGGAAAAATCCCAGGATAGGTGTCTTGCATTAGCTCAGTTGCCCGAGTTTCCACTGGCTTTTCAATCACAGTAGGCAGCACTCCTACTTGTGAACCAGCTACATTGTTAGCAAGGACAAATTATATTCCTGGAGCTGAGAGTTTGTCTAGTACTCCTACCACGACTTCTCCACTCTTCACTGGACACACTAATCTCACTCTACATAACTGAGCACCTCTTGTCGCTCTGTGAATTCCCATTGCTAGGGCATTTTCTGGCAATAGTCCTTCAGAGGTACACATTTCCTCATCTTTCAACATCAAAGATTGCGAGGATCCTATATCCCTTAATATTGTAACATTTTCACTGCTGCTCCAGGCCTATGCGAGTAGATATTACCTTCGCAGGTATATGGCTTAAAAAGATCTGGTACTTCCTCCTTAACCAATCTCCAGCCAAGTTATACATTCTGGTGCAGCTTTCTAGCTTCCACTGTGTTTTCTGATACCACTCCAACAAAATCCACTCAACCTGTTTTCCTACATCTGGCTTTCCAGTGCTTTCCCTAACCCACCAACACTGCGATTTCATGTGGCCTACTTTATTACAGTGAAAACACCGGAGCTTTTAAAATCTTCTTTCTTCTTTAAGGGTTTCCTTTTTACTCTGTAACAAGTTGCCTTTATGATCTTCATTGAAATCTATGGCTCAGAGAGTAATTACTTGATGCCAGAGACCTGATAGATGATGTGGAGGTAAATAGCTCACTTGGTGTTGTGTGGAACTCAGTGTTGCTGTATGCTGGCTCAAGTGGCGTCAAAAAGTGTGGTGTTGGCAAACCACAGCTGGTCAGGAAGCAACCAAGGAGCAGGAGGGTCACACGTTTCAATCGTAAGCCCTTCATTAGGCTTATGCTTGAAATGTTGACTCTCTTGCTCCTTGACCGGCTGTGCTTTTCCAGCACTACCCTTTTCAACTCTGATCTCCAGCATCTGCAGTCCTCACTTTCTCAAGTGGGGTCAAGTCATGATGTGGAATTCTGAAGTGAACTATTTGTTGAGAAACCCAGGGGATATATCAAGTGTGTGGAGGCCTTCCGTTATAGTGGGAAAGACAAATGAAGGACCTACTATAGGGCAGACACTGAAGCAAAGATTGTAAAAGGTAGACAAGCTCATTGAATAGTTTTGGGACAGTTTCTTAGAACAGTATGTTGTGGAGAAAACTGGAGAATAGACTATACAAGACCTGTCATGAGATTTAATTAAATTATATTGATTAATGACTTAATAATGAATGTGCCCTGAGGTAGCAGTGATCACTATACAATTGATTTGTACATTCAGTTTAAGGGAGAGAAAATGCAGACGATTAGTTTTTTTTCAAATTAAGGGCAATTATGAGGGCATGAAGGCAGAAATAGCGAAAGTGAACTAGCAAATTAGACGAAGAAGTAGGTCACTATAGATATATTGGCAGATATTGAGCATTGTTCCTAAAGAAATTGAGCCTGGGGAATTAATAATGGAAAATAAAGAGAGCAGATGAATTTAACAGGTACTTTCATTGGTTTTCACTATAGAGGATACAAGTAAAATTCAAGACATAACGATAAATCTGGAACTGGAAAGGAGCGGATCTCAAGAAAATTACAATCACCAGGAAAGTGGGACTGACTTTTGTTAGAATTGTGGCATATTTATAATGATATGGGTTATGCGCGTCACTAACAAGGCTAGCATTTTTTGCCTATTCCTGGTTTCTCATTTATTTCAACACAATCACTGCAATTATTTCACTAAAATCATTTCTTAAAGATTAATTTAGGAATAGCTGGTTATGATCCCGAGAGACCAGTAAAAGAAACCCCACAATATAAAAAAAAGAACAAATTTTATATTTTCTCAAATTTTATTACATCAAACCAACTAAAATGACTCAAGAATCATAGAACGCCTCATATGAAAGCAGGCCATATGGAATCCACAAGCCCCCAAACAGCATCTCAACCATCCACCTAGCCTGCATTTCCCTCAACACTCTGGACAATTTAGCATGGCCAATCCACCTTACCTGTACATTTTTGTACTGTGGGAGGAAACTTACACAGAGAGAACGTCTGTGTGGAGTCTTCAGAGTCGCCCAAGGGTAGAATTGAACCCAGATCCCTAGTTCTGTGAGGCTGCAGTGCTAACCACTGAGCCACCGGACTGCATCATGGAGGCAGCAGAACAAGGATACTCTCTTTCAGTTATAGCTTTTCACTCAAACTGTTCAAAATACTGCCAGATTGTGGAGATAGTTGAAACATCTTGCTGTATTTTATTCTATCATTCACTGTATAATAAAAGTACAATAAATCAAAATTAATAAGACCAAGCCTTTATCAGACACATGAATTACAAATTAATAATAGCTTTCAAATACCCCAGAGATACACCTCAAGTTACCAGTACTCTCATTACTTTCATCACAAAAGTGGTACCATATGCAATCTCAGGGTTTTTAACTTGACCTTTTATCTCACTTTCTATTCAAACCCTTCCACCAGAGTCAAACTCACTAACAAGTGTATTCAGAGGTTCCAAGGCAGGTCGATGGAACCTCTCACACTTGGACACACCAATCCTGATGGATAGCTACCCAGAGTTCAATTCTAGCACTCCCCCCACCATCGTTTTTTGATACAACATGTTCACGTCACATCAAAAGTGGCTGGAGCTATACTTTCTTCATACTGACAAACAAAAAGTGAATCTCTGCATGGAGTCCTTGGTTTGCTCTCTTTAGACAAACTTTGTCATCTGAACTCAGACTTGACACACTCATCATTGCAATTAGCCTTTTGCTTACTATTTGCTCCAACATTCACCCCATAGCAGCTTCAACACATGGGCATTTTCTGGATTCTAATGATATCATAACCAGGAAACCAATTACCACCTTTCAGAATACTCCCCAAGTTTCGTTTTGGTCTTAAAAGGAACTACAATAAAAATACAGGTTTCTCCCAAAGCAAAAAGGGTCTTCACATTTCTCATTTCCAAATATTGCTGCACTGTCACTACATACCATAACATAATATGCATGGATTGACATAGTATGCTAAAGAATTGCAAAGCAAGAGTCAACTTTAAAAAGTAAGACGACAGTACAAACCTTGTTGGGCATTACATTTCACTGCAACGTTTGAGAGAAGTGTTTGTGAGCACCAATATAAAATGCTGACATTGGGCATTGCCATCAACAAAGAAGAAGCTGAATGTTTGCTGGTGTACAGCCAATGTACTGAGTAATGCTTGTAGAAAAAATGAAGACGCACCTGCAGATTCAACCAGGGTCTCCATCTCAAGTCAAAAATGAAAGCATTGGAAACTGAAGTCCCATCTTAAGTTTATTCAAAATAAACTATTTGAAATACAATATACTACATGGATACCATCCTCAAGAACAGGAGATGTTAAATAATTGAGACTGTTGGTCCAAGCAGAGATTGCTACTTTATTTTTTGCTTACACCCTTGCTGGCTCCTTTCTTGTTGTGTTTCTTAGCAAACCGCATATTCTTCAGGAACTTAGGATCAACCTGGAGAGAAAAACAAATGAATGCACCGTCAGATACCCAGTTAGCATTAGTAATTTGTCTTGGCCTGCCCTCACGGAACAATAATTGACCATGAGACTTGACGGCCTTATAGCTAAAGAACTGGCCTGGCAGGTTTTACCTGCCTGTCTTCAACAGGACTCAATTTAGATATAACCACACAAGACGAAAATAAAATAGGTACCAACCAGAAAGCCATCAGTCCAAAACTGCCTTGGGAAAAAAGCCTTCCAGATTATCTTTTTATCAGATCACAATTGCAACAAATATCGACAGTACCTGTTTCATTTATCACTGCCATAGCAACAAACACTCAGCTCCCCGGTTCATCTAGTTGTCATTTTGTTAAGAATTTTCAGAGGCCAGGCCATGCTTTAACCTAATAACATTTCATCCATGACACTGTCCCAAAGTTCTTTTTTGGACTTCCTTTCCCACTGTGGGATTCGGTGCTTGGTAACAAACCGGGCCAGGTGTCAGATCTCTTGGTAGGAGAACATTTCGGTGATATTGATCACAACCTTTACTATACTCACTGAGAGGGATAACAGTAAACAGTACGGGAAAGTATTTAATTGGGGGAGGGGAGAATTACAATGCTATTAGGCAGGAACTGGGGCACCTGAATTGGGAACAGATGTTCTCAGGGAAATGCACAACAGAAACATGGAGGTTATTTAGGAAGCAGTTGCTGGTCGTGCTGGACCAATGTTTGTCCCACTGAAGCAAGCAAGGGATGGTAGGGTCAAAGAACCTTGGGTGACAAGGGATGTGGAACATCTAGTCAAGAGGAAGAAGGAAGCTTACTTAAGGTTGAGGAACTGAAAATGTGTTGCTGGAAAAGCACAGCAGGTCAGGCAGCACCCAAGGAGCAGGAGAATCGACGTTTCGGGCATGAGCCCTTCTTCAGGAATGAGGAAAGTGTGGACACACTTTCCTCATTCCTGAAGAAGGGCTCATGCCCAAAACGTCGATTCTCCTGCTTCGTGGATGCTGCTTGACCTTCTGCGCTTTTCCAGCAACACATTTTCAGCTCTTATCTCCAGCACCTGCAGTCCTCACTTTCTCCTTAAGGTTGAGGAGGCAAGGATCAGACAGAGCTTTAGAGTTAGTCGGAGGAAGTAGGGGAAGTCCTTAATGAAAACTTTGCTTCAGTATTCACTGAGAGGGACCTTGACATTTCTGAGGAGAGTGTGAAACAGACTGATATGCTAGAACAGATTGATGTTAGGAAGGAGGATATGCTGAAAGTTTGAAAAACAAGGATAGGTAAATCCTTCGGGCCAGATGGGAAATACCTTAAGTTACTACAGGAAGCAAGGGAAGAGATTGCAGAGTCTTTGGCGATGATCTTTGCGTCCTCACTGACAACTGAAGTAGTGCCAAATGATTGGAGGGTGGCAAATGTCACTCCCTTGTTAAAGAAAGGGAATAGGTATAATCCTGGTAGTTACAGACCAGTCACCACACGCCTGTGGCGTGCAAAGTATTGGAGAGGATTCTGAGAGACAGGATTTATGCTTACTTGGAAATCCATGGCTTGATTAGTGATAGTCAGCATGCCTTTGAGGGGGGCACATCATGTCTTTCAAACCTTATTGAATTCTTAGAGGATGTGACAAAACACATTGATGAAGGTGGTTATGGCATACATGGATTTTAGCAAGATGCATGATAAGGTTCCCCATTGTCGGCTCATTCAGAAAGTAAGATGGCATGGGATACAAGAAAACCTGTCTGTCTGGATACAGAGTTGGCTGGCCCATAGAAGGCAGAGGTTGCTGGTAGATGGAAAGTATTCAGCCTGGAGCTTGGTGACCAGTGGTGTTCTGAAGAGATTGGTTCTGGGACCTCTGCTCTTTGCGATTTTTATAAATGACTTGGCTGAGGAAGTGGAAGGGTGGGTTAGTAAGTTTGCAGATGACATGAGGGTTGGTAGAGTTGTGAATAGGTTGCAATGAGACATTGACAGGATGCAGATTTGGGCTGGTAAGTCACAGCTCAGCCTGGAAAAGTGTGAAGTCATTCACTTTGGAAGATCGAAATTGAATGCAGAATACAGTGTTAAAGGCAGGATTCTTGGCAGTGTGGAGGAACAGAAGAATCTTGGGGTCGATGTCCATAGATCCCTCAAAGTTGCCACCCAGGTTGATAGGGTTGTTAAGAAGGTGTATGGTGTGTTGGCTTTCATTAGCAGGGGAATTGAGTTTAAGAGCCACAAGGTTATGCTGCAGCTCTCTAGAGCCCTGGTCAGACCACACTTGGAATATTGTGTACAGTTCTAGTTGCCTCATTATAGGAAAGATGTGGAAGCTTTAGAGAGGATGCTAAGGATCTTTACCAGGATGCTATTGGATTGGATGGCATTTCTTATGAAGAAAGGTTAACAGGGCTAGGACATTTCTCATTGGAGTGAAGAACGATGAGAGGGGACTTGATAGAGGTGTACAAGATGTTGAGAGGCAGAGATAGAGTGGACAGCCAGAGACTTTTTCCCATAGCTGAAATGGCTATCATGAGGGGGTATAACTATAAGGTAATTGGAGGAAGGTTTTAGGGAGATGTCAGAGGTAGGTACTGCAGTGGATGCGTGAAAAGCGCTGCCAGCAGTGGTAGTAGAGTCAAGATACATCAGGAAATTTAAGGGAATCTTAGAGAGGCACATGGAAGATAGTACAACGAAGAGTAAGTAGGCTAGTCTGATCTTAGAGTAGAAGGCTGACACAACATCGAGGGCTGAAGAGCTTATACTGTGCTGTACTGTTCTTATGTTCTAAAGTGGTTCCCATGAAGTCCATTATAAATCAGCATTTAGTATCCTTTCCCCACACTTTATTTCTGAAAATAAATGGAAGGCAAGGACTGATTAGGGACAGTTAACATGGCTTTGTGCATGGGAAATCATGTCTCACAAACTTGATTTTGAAGAAGTAACAAAGAAGATTGATGAGGGCAGAGCAGTAGATGTGATCTATATGGACTTCAGTAAGACGTTCAACAAGGCCCCCCATGGGAGACTGATTAGCAAGGTTAGATCTCACAGAATACAGAGAGAACTAGCCATTTGGATACAGAACTGGCTCAAAGGTAGAAGACAGAGGTTGGTGGAGGGTTGATTTTCAGACAGAGGCCTATGACCAGTGCTGGGTTCACTACTTTTCCCCATTTATGCAAATGATTTGGATGTGAGCATGAAAGGCATGGTTAGTAAGTTTGCTGATGACACCAAAGTTGGAGGTGTTGTTGACAGTGAAGAAGGTCCCTTAGATTACAACGGGATCTTGATCAGATGGGCCAATGGGCTGAAAAGTGGCAGATGGAGTTTAATCCAGATAAATGCGATGCGCTGCATTTTGGGAAAGCAAATCTTAGCAGGACTTATACATTTAATGGTAAGGTCCTCGGGAGTGTTGTTGAACAAAAAGACCTTGGAGTGCAGGTTCATAGCTCCTTGAAAGTGGAATGACGGAGAGTGAAGAAGGCGTTTGGTATGCTTTCCTTTATTGGTCAGAGTACTGAGCACAGGAGTTGGGAGGTCACGTCACAGGACATTGGTTAGGCCAATAATGTGTGCAATTCTGGTCTCCTTCCTATCGGAAAGATGTTGTGAAACTTGAAAGGGTTCAGAAAAGATCTACAAGGATGTTGCCAGGGTTGGAGGATTTGATTTGAGCTATCGGGAAAGGTTGAATAGGCTAGAGCTGTTTTCCCTGGAGTGTCAGAAGCTGAGGGATGACTTTATAGAGGTTTATAAAATCATGAGGGGCATGGATACGATAAATGGATAAAGTCTTTTCCCTGGGGTGGGGAGTCCAGAACTAGAGGGTGTAGGTTTAGGGTGAGAGGGGCAAGATATAAAAGAGACCTAAGAGGTAACTTTTTCACTCAGAGGGTAGTACGTGTATGGAATGAGTTGCCAGAGGAAGTCGTGGAGGCTAGTACAACTGCAACATATACATCACACAGAATTTCAACATACAAATTGGACTTAGGTAAACTGTTTAAAAGGGAAATCATACCAGACATCTCGGAGCTGCACAAGAGAGCTAGATAGCCCAGTGCACCATTGCAAGATGTCGGAGCTAATCTGCATGTATAACTACATATAAACAGCACGGAACTCGTAAAACAAATGCAATTTTGGAATGATATATATAACAGTAATCCCAAACTCATTTTATAAACTCAGTGCCCTAAAGTCAAATGGAACAGAGGGACATCAGCAGTACTGTCCCAGAAAACAGAATCTCAGAATATAACTGTGAAAGAGAACTAATGAAAAGCTTAAAAGTTAACAATGTCCAAATGCTATGAGGTTTAATGGAAATCGATGCTCCAATAAACACGGGGAAGTCTTTTGATTTAATCTTCCTGCAGTATCAATGATCTGGCAACGGTTAATACCACAATCACTTTCGAATGCAGGTGAATAAATTAAATCCTTATAATTATTGGAACCCTTGAAACGCACCTAGGACTGGAAAATACAGAATGGGTATAAGCAGCATGGTCAGAAACATCACACTACAGATGTGCACTCGGGATACAGTGCTTGTCAGCAGCACCATTTCTGAAGTGAAACATTAAAGGAAGACCCTACCTGCCAGATTACGTGAATAGTAAAATTCTATTGCACTGGAAAAATAGCAAGGACTTTTCTGGTGTCTTAGTCCATGCTCCTGTCCCAACCTTAAAGTATCATTACTTCACCTGGCACTTGACACAGTGAGAAAACCAACCATTATATTCATTAACCAATAGCTGAATAACCAATAACTGAACTTCAAAAAACAATTAGTTGATCACAAAGGTATGTTATAATCTGAAAGTAAATTTATGTTACAATGAATTAGAAAGATATTTCATTTGCATAAATTTATATTTATATAACGCAAGGACGTCCCGAAGTAATTAACAACCGAATACATTCAAATGTTGGCAATTACCAACACTATTTGGGAAAAACCACAGCCAAATGCCCACAAAGTTATTGTGATAATGGCCAGACGTGGTACAAGAACAAAATTTGACCAGGCAACCTGAGCTAACTCCACAGCTCCTTAATAAGTTAAAACTCCCAACACCAGGTTATAGTCCAACAGGTTTAATTGGAAGCACTAACGTTCGGAGCACTGCTCCTTCATAAGGTACTCCACAACCACCTGATGAAGAAACAGCGCTCCAAAAGCTGGTGCTTCCAATTAAACCTGTTGGACTATAACCTGGTGTTGTGTGATTTTTAACTTTATCCACCCCAGTCCAACACCAGCATCCCCATATCAAGCTCTTTAATAAGATTGTGCCATGGAGTCTTCTGGTCAACTGGAGGCAGAGGGAATGTAACTTTAACATCTCATTTGAAAAGACAACACCTTCAAAACTGCGGCACTCTTGGTGCTGGATTATCAGCCAAAACATTCTGTTCTCAAGCCTCTGGAGTGGGAGCTGATTTTATAACCTTCCAGGCCAGAGGCAACACTGCTACTAAAGGTGCAAGAACTGGCAAAGACAGGTTTCAAATTTAACAAATCATACTACCCTTTATCTACAAGATGTCATTTGTGAGCAGCATATGATTGGTCAGGTTAAGTCTTCAAAAGTGTTGCTAGCTCCACAGCACATTCAGAAAGATGGGCAGGTTTCTAACAGAAAAGAATCAACTACACTTTCTCTTCTAACAGAAAGAGAGGTCAGAACAATCCAAAACAAAACATTTGCACGAAAGTGCTACCGATGCTGGCAGGCAGGACTAGATTGGGTTGGGATATCTGATCAGCATGGACGGGTAGGACCGAAGGGTCTGTTTCCGTGCTGTACATCTCTATGACTGTCAATTGAAAATTCTCAGTAGGTCAGGCAGTATTACATGTACTTGGTTGGAGGTGAGATTCAAATCAACTGAATAGTTTACCTGCATTCACTTGCAAATCTGAGATTCAGTTGACACACGAGGCAGTTACAGTTTTAAAAGTCAACTAACACACTTACTCCTTTCAGGGGTTCAAATCGATAAGACTTGGGCTTTTTGATCCCTGTTCTGTGCCACTTGCTGGCTGTAAGACACAAACATGTTTTTATAAGCTTGTAAATGAAAGAAAGAAATACAAACTGATTGAATAGCAGTGACTGGGTCTTACATTGGTTATGGTTGGTGTGGTTCTTCGACTTGGCCATGACTCTTGACTGAACTGAAAGAAATTAAATGGCAAATTTACCACTTCACCCATCCCTGCCCTCACAGACATTGACATTTACCCCCCTTCCCCCATATCCCATTCCTACTCTCACAGACACGAACATTTACCCCCCTTCCCCCATATCCCATTCCTGCTCTCACAGACACTACAACCACTATCTCCCCCATCCTGCCATCAGAGGTACACTGCTGGTTTGCAGCATCAATCTACAGCAATCTCTAACACACTGGATTGAAGGCTGTATAACCTAACAGACACTAACGGAAGTTGAGCCTTGCCCCCGTCTCCCCAGCACCAGGGTGACTCTCCCTAACTCGGCGATTAAACACAATCCAATGCCCCTTTCGGTGTAAATATAACTCTTTGCCCCCTCCTCTCACTGCCGCCAGCCCGAAACGGCCGCCTCTGCACCGCAGAGTGACTGCCTGAGACGGATGGCTCTGGATTCCAAATCCTTACCGTCTCAGATTCCACCAGCACCACCAACCGCCACCGGAAGAGAAAAGCCAGCCGCGAAGAACGCTGGGACTTTCCAAATCTCCTTCTTTCCCCTTCCGGAGCCGGGGCCGGACCCAGCATAAAGGTTCCGCTTAACATCCTGCCCTCTCCTGTGGGTCTGATATAATCTTCCCCAACAATCCAAAATCACTCTCAAAAACACAGTTATGTTTCTACTCTGATGAAAAGTCTTGATTGTTTCTCCACTGATATTGAGCATTTACAGCTTTCAAAGTAATTGTTTTGGAAGGATTGAGAGGTTTTATTTTAAATCAAAGTTGATTTCTGCTATTGAAGATCAACCCTGACACTGACACTTTCTGTTCACTGATAATCACGTTGTGGGAAAGGCCTCTTCAGGTCAATTCAAGTTTGGGTTGTATTTCTTGCAGAGACTGCATCAATCTTATTGTAAACCTTTTAAAAATGTAATTAAGTCAATGTTGAGGTTCTGGGTTCTGTGGGAGGGACCTGAAACTGAATCTTTGAATTTGCAGAATCACGTATCTTTTTAGGGAGGATACAACAAGAAACAACAGTTTTGTTGGAAGGTCACAAATATTACAGTGCAGAAGGAGGCTATTGCCCTGCATATAGAACATAGAACATAGAACAATACAGCGCAGTACAGGCCCTTCGGCCCTCGATGTTGCACCGATCAAAGCCCACCTAACCTACACTAACCCACTATCCTCCATATACCTATCCAATGCCCGCTTAAATACCCATAAAGAGGGAGAGTCCACTACTGCTACTGGCAGGGCATTCCATGATCCTACGACTCGCTGAGTGAAGAACCTACCCCTAACATCAGTCCTATATCTAACCCCCTTAATTTAAAGCTATGCCCCCTTGTAATAGCTGACTCCATATGTGGAAAAAGGTTCTCACTGTCAACCCTATCTAACCCCCTAATCATCTTGTACACCTCTATCAAATCACCCCTAAACCTTCTTTTCTCCAAAGAAAACAACCCCAAGTGCCTCAGCCTTTCCTCATAGGATCTTCCTACCATACCAGGCAACATCCTGGTAAACTTCCTCTGCACCCGTTCCAGTGCCTCCACATCCTTCCTATAGTATGGCGACCAAAACTGCACACAATATTCCAGATGCGGCCGCACCAGAGTCTTATACAACTGCAGCATGACCTCAGGACTCCAGAACTCAATTCCTCTACCAATAAAAGCCAGTACGCTATAAGCCTTCTTCACTGCACTATTTACCTGGGTGGCAACTTTCAGAGATCTGTGTACATGGACACCAAGATCCCTCTGCTCTTCCACACTACCAAGTAGTCTACCATTAGCCCAGTAATCCATCTTTTTATTACTCTTACCAAAGTGAATCACTTCACACTTAGCTACATTGAACTCCATATCTTGATTTCAATCTCCTGCTTTTTCTCAGTAACCCAGAACATTGTTTCTGCTTAAGTAATTGAATGCCTCAATTAAACCTGTCTCTACCACACTTACAGGTTCCGGAGCTCAACTACTCACTGTGTGAAAAATATTTTTATCAACTCATATTTGCTTCTTTTGCAAAAATACTCTAAATCTGTAACTTCTGTTTCTTGATCCATTTACAAGTGGGAATGATTTTTCCCTCCCCAATCTTTCCATTCTGTACCCCTCAAAATTTGGAAAACTTATATCAAATCTCCTTTGTATCAGGAAAAGCAAGGGTCCCAGTCCTGACCCCCCAGTTGTGTCATGTTGGAAACTCCCCCACAAATCTGCTTTCATTCTGAAAAAAATACTTACTATTAATCGATTCCCAATAACCAGCCAACTTTGTGTTCACAGTGCTACTATCCCTTTTACACTATGACAATTCCTTTCCTCACATCTATTGAGTCATATCAAACTCCTTTTAGAAGTCATGTACACCACATCAGCAGTCTTCCCCCATCAATTCTCTCAATTATCTCTTCATAAAAACTCCAACAAGGGAGTTAGACAGGAATTTCACTTAGCAAATCCACGCTGATGCTTCCAAAGCAATCTACATTTTCCATGTGAAGACTATTTCTATGCAGTACTTGTTTTGCGCAGTATGATTTTTGCAGGGCCCTATGGGAATTGTGGTGTTTTTGAATTTACTACTTTTCCTCTTTTTTTTCTTATTCTTAAACTGATCAAAATGGCGCCAGAACATGGTGTCAGCGAAAAGGCTTTTTACTGTATTTTACTGTTACTCGAACTGTAAAATGCATGTGATAATAAAATCATTCATATTCATATTCTTAATGTGGAACTCAGGGAAGTATAATCAGGTAATTGTACTTAACAACCTTTAATTGGCTCTGAAGTAATTTCATTGAGTTGACCATATACCTTAGGATCATCAAATAACAAACAGCGTTGGGTGGCGTGGTCGAGACATTTAAGGTGCCAGGTTCAGGTTCCCATCTCAAAAGCAGCATAGATTCGAATTCTACCATTGTCACTTGAGCTTCCTAGTTATTAGGGCAATGTTTGACAAGCATGAGCTGTGTTGAAGTTCAACGCAATAAAACATAATCAACTAACAAACATTTGAGTTAACAAATATCTATACATTTCTCAAAGCAGCCAAAAATGTCAGACATGGGTTATCTTATACACAATTTCCTATAAGTTTAGAGATACTTAAATTTAATAACGGTAGCAAAAGTAACTCATGTATCTTTCTGCAGGAGAGAAGAAACAGAGAGTTTACCTGCAACCAGTAATTAAGTAAAACTGTTACCCAAACGGTTTTGTACATACTAATTTATAGTAACTCTCCTTCAGAACACATTTTTTACGGATGTTTTATTTCACCTAATATTCCTGAAACAGGATTTATTATTTAAAGGGTCCAGGGACAGAACAACCACCTACATTTAGTTTGCATGTATTTGCAGAGGAAAATGCACCTACCAACTATAATAAGATAAAAATTGCTGTTGGAAATAAACAACCTCACCAGAATTCTGCACTCAAAAGTAACCCAAAGGACAAGAAATGAGTGCTAATTGGGAAAGATGAGCTTCTTTTTATACGTGCTTCAGTCTCTAGTAACTGGTGTATGCTCAAGAGCATTCATTAGGTGAGCCGGAATGAAATAGATGGGTGATTTTTAAGATTGTTCTGAAGAAGAGTCATTCCAGTCTTGAAACTTTTATTTAGTTAATCTCTTCACAGATGCTACTGGATCTGTTGGGTTTTATTTTAGGCAAGTTATTTACAATGTCCTTGTTTTGTTATTGCCTTATAGGGTAATATCTGCTTTCGGCTCATTGAATTGGTTTTCATTTAGATTACTATCCTATTCAAAGCAATTCCCAGATGCATTCTCTCTGGCTTCTCTTCAAGGTTATGCTTGAAGGAAGACAGGCAGCTGTGTAGGGTGTTATCTCCAACTGGCTTATGTTTAATGGTCACAGAAACAAAGGGGTGCAGTTCTCCAAAACAGTATTTCTTACTTTACAGACTTTTAGCAATAATCTATATACTTTCTGATCCTGCTTTCCAGTTCTCATATCCATGATGCATGATATCAATTTCTTCTTTGATGCCCGTCCATGAGTTGCACCATGAGACAAATTTAGCACAAAGAACTTTGCCATTACTGGCTTACATTTATCAATAAGAAAGAAGTATAAGCAGTCACATGATTTAGTGATTAGTACAAGCATTGTTAAATAATGCATTAGCTTACAGAGATTTTCTGTCTGTGCGTCTGTATTGACTACAGTGGTTTCCTTTGTGATGTATAGCAGCCAGGTATGTTTTTCAAGGATTATAAACTCTGCACTTCAGAAACTATGATGACTCAGGATGATAGGAAGTTCCTGGAAGCTTTGTCCAGGAGTCAGTCACATTCCTCAGGCTAGGTACTTCTGATCTGGTCCAAAGTTAGGGGCGTAAGGATGTGACTGTGAGTGAGGCATGGGGCTCCAGAAGCTAGCATTGGAGGTGTCACGGTCCTCGCAATGGTGGTGGTGGTTCGAGGTGGGTGAGGGCTTCATTTGCTTCAGATGTTAAAGAGAAAAGACAAAGCAATAGTAATAGTAACCAGAATGTGATAATGCACTAGGGATTAAGGTCCATCTAGGAAATAGTAGCAAAGGCACAAAATTGTACTCACTTTATTGGAACTAGTTTTAGAGATAAATGGTTTAGATTGAATTGCCACCACAGAGACCAAGATTTGGAAATAAATATTCCAACACTTGCAACATTTCATGAGGAAGTGAGGACTGCAGATGCTGGAGATTCAGAATCAAAAAGTCGAATGCTGGGAAAGCACAGCAGGTCAGGCAGCATCCAAGGATCAGGAAAATCCATGTTTTGGGCATAAGCCCTTCATCAGAAATGTGACGGGGGTGCGGGGGGGAAGGGGACTGAGAGATAAATAGGAGGGTGGAAGTGGAGTGGAGTGGGGGGGGGGCAAGGTAGCTAGGAAGGTGATAGATAGATGAGGGTGGGGGTGGATGATAGGATAGGTCAGTGGGGAAGGTGGAGCAGATAAGTGGGTAGGAAGATGGACAGGTTGGACAGGTCGAGAGGGCAGTGCCGAGTTGGAGGTTGGAACTGGGATGAGGTGGGAGGAGGACAGATTTGGAAACTAGTGAAGTCAGAAACTCAACTAAACACAGTTGCTACAAGAACAGGTCAGAGTCTAGGAATACTGCAACTCACCTCCTGACTCCCCAAAGCCTGTCCATCATCTGCAAGGCTCAAGTCAGGAGTATTCCCCAGTTGCCTGGATGAGTGTAGCCCTGCCAACTCAAGAAGCTTGACACCATCAAGGACAAAGCAGCCCACTTGATTGGGACTACATCCACAAGCATCCACTCTCTCTGCCACCGATGCTCAGTAGCAGCAGTCTGCAAGATGCACTGTAGAAATTCACCAAAGATCCTCAAACAGCACCTTCCAACACCACAATCACTTCCAACTAGAAGGACAAGAGCAGCAAATACATTGGGAAACCATCACATTCAAATTCTCCTCCAAGCCACTCACCATCTTGACTTGGAAATATACCTGATGAATGGCATTTGCTGGAAGCATTGATTCTCCTGCTCCTTTGATGGTGCCTGACTTGCTGTGCTTTTCCAGCAACACACTCTTGACTCTGATCTTCAGCATCTACAGTCCTCACTTTCTCCTTGGAAATACACAGCCATTCCTTCACTGTTGGGTCAAAATCCTGGTCAAATTCCCTCCCTAAGGGCATTGTAGGTCAACACACAGCAGGTGGACTGCAGCGGTTCAAGAAGGCAGCTCACCACTACCTTCTCAAGGGCAACGAGGAGCAGGCAATAAATGCTGGCACAGCCAGTGAGGCCCAAACCCCACAAATGAATAAAAAAAAACTCATGCCCTTTGATTTTTGTGTGATAAAACCTTTGACTTAAGTCTCAAACTCTTGTAAGTTCTGATGTGGAGGTGCCAGTGTTGGACTGGAGTAGACAAAATCACTTCACCTGATAAAGGGACAGTGCTCCAAAAGCTTGTGATTTCAAATAAATCTGTTGAACTATAACTTGGTGTCATGAGACTTCTGACTTTGTAAGTTTATTCTTTTGATAAATTCCCTAGCTTTTTAGATTCTTGAAAAAAGACACATTACTTCTCTCTGTCAAGGTTATGACAAGTTAGATTGAAGATAGCTCACACGAAACATAAATGCTAACATAAAGCTGTTGGGCTCAATGTGCTGGAAATTTTATGTAAATTTTGTATGAAATACAATGTTTCCTGTAAGGTACCACACAGTTTGGTCTTGGTGCCCTCTTGTGTTGAGATATCAATTTAAAAATTTCTTTTAAAACTTTTTCCCAGGCAACAATAATGAGATTCAGTAATGAGAGTCACGCGTTCAGGGTGAGAGGTAAAAAGTTTAAGGGGGATACATGCGGAAAGCACTTTACACAGAGGGTGGTAGGTGCCTGGAACGCGTTGCCAGCAGAGGTAGTAGAGGCAGACATGGTAGATTCATTTAATGTGCATCTGGAGAGATGCATGAGTAGGTGGGGAACAGAGGGATAAATATGCTTAGGAATTGGGCGATAGGTTTAGACAGTGGATTTGGATCGACTCAGGCTTGGGGGGCTGAAGGGCCTGTTCCTGGGCTGTAAATTTTCTTTGTTCTTTGTTCAACACTGAAGAGGGCAATTTGGGCTCCAGGTGAGGTTCCTCATGGGATTTCAGAGAAATGATTATTTGATCATCGAACGAATGGTCAGAAAATCAAGTTCAGTGAGGCCTACCTCAGTTCGAGAAGTGATAGTAAATTACTTGTGAGTGAGGCTGAAAGAAATCTGAAAATGAATGGGTCTGAGCACTAAATGTGCAATCAGCAAACTGAGTAGATGCAAAAGTAAAATGGTGGAAAGCAGCAAATGTAAGAACTGCTCAAAAAAAAAGAGAGAGAATGAGTCGTTGTTGGGATTGTTGGGGAGCAAAGGGTTTGGGGGTGGCATGATGGGCCGGTGTAAGGAGCGTGAAGTGGCATGTGATGGTATGGGCTGTGCATGGACATGTGGGGAGATAAGACATGAGGGCTATAAGAATGTTTCCAGCTTGGTTCTTACTTTAAAATAAACTTTTAACATAATGCCAGTGGAAGCTTACTATGCAGTGTATTGAGAGATCACTCCAGGGAACATTCTATGACACATTTTCCGAGGTTGGATTTGTGGAGCTGGGAAATGTCCCGAATCTGTGCTCCCATTCTGGGAGTGAAATTCCAGGTCAGGCCAATGACCTTTCATCAAAACTGGATGAAGTTGGTGATGTCACAGTTCTTCACAGGCAGGGACAGAGTAAGCTGCAGGAAGGTAGAAAATAACAAAGGGAGAGCCTGTGACAAGGTGGACAATAAAGCTGATTAACTGACGAAAGGGCTGATGGTACAGAGCAAAAGGGAATGGGACAAGCAAAGAAAGAAGAATTGGATCTCGAGGAGCTGTAACTGTTAACAGCAGGACCTTTCTGTTTGCAGCTATTAGTGGCTATGGTCTGATGTCATTGAACTCAATCTTCAGTCTAAAAGATTACAAAATGTCTAACTGAAAGACAACAAGGATGTTTCTAACCTGTGTTATAACACATCTGAACATCTAAAATTTAGTGAAGAATTCCATTTTGTTTAATCACTAGACCCAGTTTTAGTTAGATACCTCATGAATAGTTATTGACTACATCAGCTGTCAATTTGCATTCAGCTCCTCTGATGTTAAGACCCACTGTAACATGGATGGTACAGTGGCACAGTGGTTAGCACTGCTGCCTTACTGGGCCAGAGACCTGGGTTCAATTCCAGCCTTGGGTACTGACTGTGTGGAGTGTGTGCATTCTCCCTTCGGCCTAACGCCAATTCAGGGACCAGCCAACCTCAGAGCTATGGCCTCGACAGCTGCCCGCAGCCCTGGGCAGGGGGTTCGGAACACAGTCAGGGTGACTGTGAAGAAGATTGAGGATCGTACACCGCTCGACCGCACCCTGTTTATCAAGAAGGTACTGTTGGGATGCTGTGGGTTTGCTGCTGCGGACGTGTACTGCCTGCAGGATTTCCCTGGGGCAGGCTACTTTGATGTGACCTTCAGAAGTGTGAAGCAGTGCGAACAGCTCCTGAAGGTCTTCAAGGAGAAGGAAGGGGAGCCGCTGTTTTCCATCTTGTCGGCGACCCCATTGTGTGTGCTTCCTGCACAGAGGAATTGGGTTGTTACAATCCATATGTACAACCCCTATGTTCCAGCGGCTGATGTCCTGACCTTCCTGGGAAGGTACGTCCAAGTTGAGGGAGAAGCCACTGAAGTGATCGACCCCTTTGGGATCTGGACCAGTAAGCGGCAGGTCAGGGTAACTCTGAGGGCCGATGACAGTGGGAACATCCTCCACCCACCCTCGAGCTTCGCAATTGGAGGGAGCAGAGGCTACCTGACATATGCAGGGCAGCCGAAAGTGTGCCGAACCTGCGGGAAGTCGGGACACGTGGCGGCGGATTGCAAAGTGACCATCTGCAGGAACTGCAAACAGGAGGGTCACTTGACTAAGGACTGCCAGGAAGAAAAGAGCTGCAACCTGTGCGGAGAGGCGGGCCATATGTATAAGACCTGCCCAAGACGGGGGGGCCCCACTTACGCACAGATGGCGGGAGGCGGCAATGTGACCCGTGGACCCCAAAAGACCAGTAAGGTCCACCCGGACAGCAGGGAAATGGAGTCTGGTGGCACCCAGAAAGAAGAACAGGCTGGAGTGGAGGAGGCGGCAGCCAGTGGGGAGACACAGCAGCTGATCCTAGCTCTAGCCGGGCAGATGGAAGCAATGGAGGAGGAGGTAATCAAGCAGGTAGAGGAGTGGATACCTGTTAAAAACAGGAAGAGGAAATCTTGCCAGGCTCCCAAAGCCCCCCAGCAAAAGGGGAAAAGACAGCTGCACGAGGGAGGGACGGCCAGCTCTTCGGAGGGGGAAGATGGACGCAAAGAAGGCCATCACCACCAGAAGAAGAGACAGAGCGCCGTCGGTAAAGAGGAGGGCATTTCCTCCCAACCAGGAAACAACGGACCCCCCGAAGTCCACCCTCCACCCAGTGAGAACCAGGAGGTACCCACTGGCCCACAACTACAGGCAACCGAGAGCTGTGAGCCTCTGACAGTCCCACTGTCAGACACAGAACTGGACAGGGAGGACCCTTGCCTTGGCTCAATGACACCAGAGCGGGCAAATGACCCCAGTGAGGAGCTGGATAGCTACCTCAGCCCAGCAAAGGTCCAGCAGTTCGTGCTTACCATGGGGATGTAGACAAGCTACCCCAGAGACAGGACAGTCAAATGGTCAATGGTAACCCCATAAACTGGGGGTTAAAGAAGTTTCATTTGCAGGGCACCCACTCAGTAGGTGGGTTCCGCTGAAGCCACAGCCAAATACCAAGAGACTGGATAGTTAATAAAGGTAACTGTTAATAGGATAACTGTGAATTCGATTAATTCAATTTGTTCTTTGTAACATTAAGATATGCAATGTATATAACTATGAACGACATGGAAAATTGTACAAGTACCAAAGATTTATTTACATGAATAAAGTATATTTTGAAAAAAAAAGTGTGTGCATTCTCCCTGGGTTTACTCCCACAGTCCAAAAATGTGCAGGTTAGGTGAATTGGCCAAGCTAAATTGCCTGTAGTGTTAGAAGCAGGGGAATGGGTCTGGATTGGTGTAGACTTGTTGGGCCGAAGGGCCTGTTTCCACACTGTAAGTAATCTAAAAAAACATTATCTCCTCTTATGGACAATTGAACATGCAAGCTCTATCTTAATGAGGTGTTGACACCTCAAAGCAGTATTTTTTTAACTGTATTTTGCTCATTTATTAGAGTTTATTGGACAATTTGTTTCATCTTTATCAGTTTGTTTTTGCAAATGAATGGTCGACAAGTGACAAAGTTTCTTGAAGTTTTCTGCTTGTTGATATCTTCTGAGCTTCAGCTCAAAATATTAAAATAGTCAAAAGATGGTATTAATTATTTCAGTGAACAAAACATATCCAAGTTCCTAAGTAAAATGGCAGGTGCTTCTTTAAGAGCAAAATGGTTCAGGAATCAATAGGATGCCCATGAACTTTAATGAGGGTCTAAGTGAGGAAATTGCAAATCCACTTCTATTGGGCTACAGCAGGTCTGCAGCTTGAGAGGAGCATGAACAGGCTCTCTGGTTATATAAAGCAAAAGAAAACATTCTAGCCTCTAGTGTACTGCATATCCCATTCTGTCCTCTGAGGTTGTTTCAGAACCCTGTCCTTTGCATGACCATGATCAACGTCCTTTTCCCTCATGTGCTCAACACGAGGATGCACCTGAGGTTTGCTGCCACTGAGTCAGTTGGTCATTGTAAACAAGCTGTGCCTGGAGTGAACACAGGCCTTATCTGAATATGTCATTTATTTCAATAACAGACACAAAACTCTACATTCACACAGCATCCCTTCTGCAGTAAGACATGTTAAGGCCCTTCACAGGAGTATCCTGAAACATAATTCAATACAGAGTCACACTAGGTCCTAGGGCACTGAAAAGGTGTTTGGACAGAGGACAAAAGAGAGGTCATAGAGATGTACAGCATGGAAACAGACCCTTCGGTCCAACCTGTCCATGCTGACCATATATCCCAACCCAATCTAGTCCCACCTGCCAGCACTCAGCTCATATCCCTCCAAAGCCTTCCTATTCATATACCCATCCAAATGCCTCTTAAATGTTGCAATTGTACCAGCCTCCACCACATCCACTAGCAGCTCATTCCATGCACATACCATCCTCTGCATGAAAAGGTTGACCCTTAGGTCTCTTTTACATCTTTACCCTCTCACCCTAAACCTATGCCCTTTAGTTCTGGACTCCCCGACCCCAGGGAAAAGACTTTATCTATTTATCCTCATAATTTTGTAAATCTCTATAAAGTCACCCCTCAGCCTCCGATGCTCCAGGGAAAACAGCCCAAGCCTGTTCAGCCTCTCCCTGTAGCTCAGATCCTCCAACCCTGGCAACATCCTTGTAAATCTTTTCTGAACCCTTTCAAGTTTCACAACATCTTTCCGATAGGAAGGAGACTAGAATTGCACACAATATTCCAACATTGGCCTAACCAATGTCCTGTATAGCCACAACATGACCTCCCAACTCCTCTACTCAGTACTCTGACCAATAAAGGAAAGCATACCAAATGCCTTCTTCACTATTCTATCTACCTGCGACTCCACTTTTAAGGAGCTATGAACCTGCACTCCAAGGTCTCTTTGTTCAGCAACACTCCCTAGGACCTTACCATTAAATGTATAAGTCCTGCTAAGATTTGCTTTCCCAAAATGCAGCACCTCGCATTTATCTGAATTAAACTCCATCTGCCACTTCTCAGCCCATTGACCCATCTGGTCCAGATCCTGTTGTAATCTGAGGTAACCCTCTTCGCTGTCCACTATACCTCCAATTTTGGTGTCATCTGCAAACTTACTAACTGTACCTCTTATGCTCGCATCCAAATCATTTATGTAAATGATAAAAAGTAAAAGGTCCAGCAAAGATCCTTGTGACACTCCACTGGTCACAGGCCTCCAGCCTGAAAAACAACCCTCCACCACTACCCTCTGTCTTCTACCTTTGAGCCAGTTCTGTATCCAAATGGCTAGATCTCCCTTTATTCCATGAGATCTAACCTTGCTAATCAGTCTCCTGTGGGGAACCTTGTCGAATGCCTTACTGAAGTCCATATAGATCACATCTACTGCTCTGCCGTCATCAATCCTCTTTGTTATTTCTTCAAAAACTCAATTAAGTTTGTGAGACATGATTTCCCAAGCACAAAGCCATGTTGACTACCCCAAATCAGTCCTTGCCTTTCCAAATACATGTACATCCTGTCCCTTAGGATTCCCTCCAATAACTTGCCCATCACCGAGGTCAGGCACATAGTTCCCTGGCTTGTCTTTATCGCTCTTCTTAAACAGTGGCACCATATTTGCCAACCTCCAGTCTTCCGGCACCTCACCTGTGACTATCGATGATATAAATATCTCAGTAAGAGGCCCAGCAGTCACTTCTCTAGCTTCCCACAGAGTTTTCGGGTACACTTGATCAGGTCCTGGGGATTTATCCACCTTTAACCGTTTCAAGGCATCCAGCACTTCCTCCTTTGTAATCTGAACATTTTGCAAGATGTCACCATCTATTTCCTGACAGTCATATCTTTCATATCCTTTTCCACAGTAAATACTGATGCAAAATATTCATTTAGTATCTCCCTCATTTTCTGTGGCTCCACACAAAGACGACCTTGCTGATCTTTGAGGGGCCCTATTCTCTCCCTAGTTACCCTTTTGTCCTTAATATATTTGTAAAAACCCTTTCGATTCTCCTTAATTCTATTTGCCAAAGCTATCTCATGTCCCCGTTTTGCCCTCCTGATTTCCCTCTTAAGTAAACTCCTACTTTCTTTATACTCTTCTAAGGATTCACTCGATCTATCCTGTCTGTATCTGACATATGCTTCCTTCTTTCTCTTAACCCTCAATTTCATTAGTCATCCAGCATTCACTATATCTACCATCCTTCCCTTTCACCCTGGCAGGAATATACTTTCTATGGATTCTTGTTATCTCATTTCTGAAGGCCTCCCATTTTCCAGCTGTCCCTTTACCTGCGAACATCTGCCTCCACTCAGCTTTCGAAGGTTCTTGCCTAATACCGTCAAAATTGGCCTTTCTCCAATTTAGAACTTCAACTTTTAGATCTGGTCTATCCTTTTCCATCACTATTTTAAAACGAATAGAATAATGGTCGCTGGCCCCAAAGTGCTCCCCCACTGACACCTCAGTCACGTGCCCTGCCTTATTTCCCAAGAGTAGGTCAAGGTTTTCACCTTCCATAGTAGGTACATCCACATACTGCATCAGAAAATTGTCTTGTACGCACTTAAGAAATTCCTCTCCATCTAAACCTTTAATACTATGGCAGTCCCAGTCGATGTTAACTACCCTATTATTCTTACAGATAGCTGAGATCTTGATGAAGTTTAGGAAGAAAGGGCAGTGGAAGTCAGGAGGCCAGCTAGCTAGAATATTCAAATCAGGAGATAACAAAGTCGTGGATGAGAGTTTGAGCAGCAGATCAGCTGACACAGTGTAAAGAGATGGAAGTATGCTGTCTTAGGGCGGCACGGTGGCACAGTGGTTAGCACTGCTGCCTCACAGCGCCAGAGACCCGGGTTCAATTCCCGCCTCAGGTGACTGACTGTGTGGAGTTTGCACATTCTCCCAGTGTCTGCGTGGGTTTCCTCCGGGTGCTCCGGTTTCCTCCCACAGTCCAAAGATGTGCAGGTCAGGTGAATTGGCCATGCTAAATTGCCCGTAGTGTTAGGTAAGGGGTAGATGTAGGGGTATGGGTGGGTTGCGCTTCGGCGGGGCGGTGTGGACTTGTTGGGCCGAAGGGCCTGTTTCCACACTGTAAGTAATCTAATCTAATCTAAAAAAAGATAGTACAGACATATGATCTTATCTCAGGGTCAAACCAAGTTTTCAAACGTTCTGCTCCAGCCTCATGCAGGTGTGGGGGTGAGGAATGACATCAGTGGTATGTGAGTAGGTTAATGCTGGAGATAATTACACAACTCAGCTTTTCAAATATTTAGTTGAGGGTGAAAATTGAACAGTACTGGACGTCAGGCATGTCGTGTGACAATAGTAGAGAGATTAGTGATGGTGGTGTTGAGAGAGTGACTGTGAAGCTGGGTGTCATCAACATTCTTAGGGAAACCATTGTTTTTTTGGTATGATGTTGCTGAGGATCAACATGTAAATAAGAATATCGCAGGTGACCAAGCATAGTATCTTGGGAGACATCATGGTGTATAAACGGAAGAGAAGCTTTTGAAGATATTCAACTGGTGAATCACTGTCTCTAATCCAGCAGCTTTATATTTTGTCAACGTTTTGAACTTAAATGATTAGATTATATTTCTTCTTTTTGTGGGTGAGTTCTAACAATTCAAATGAGCCAAGTGCACTATTTGTCACTTCCTCAACAATGTTTCCATTCAGACATGCCAGATGAAGATAGCGTGTGTGCCAAATACTACACAGTTCATGTCATAGCATTACATTTTGTATGCTATTAGAATTAAGTTGTGTTTTTAAGTGCTCTACAGTTTAATATATGAAGACAAAGGTTGCAGAACATCAATTTCAAGGACTCTAAAACCTACCCGACTGTTCATTCATAATCTCTGCTCAAACATTCATCATGACTATCACCAGGATTGTTTACTGTTACTTCCAGAAAAATGCCCCTCCATTGTCACCTTCCTCTTTACCTGACAACACCCAAATCAAAGGTTTAGCATCTCCATTTTTCAAGCTCCCTTCAAGAGGAACAATTTAAACTGGGAACTCACTTTTCCAACTCTGGAACGTGGCTTAACCATTTTATCTGCAGAATGACTGGTTTCAGAGAGTGCAGAATGGATCAGCAACCACCCTAAAACAAATTATGTTGCATTTAGTTTGAGAAAAAGAGATTGAGTATGTGTTACGTTTTGGTGCTTCATGTGGAGTTCATTTTACAAAATGTAACATGCTGAAAAAGCTTTCCAGATGACCTGTGGGCAGCAGTAGCATGATGTGGGCCTGAAGCCTTAGAGAACAGTCTCTTCCCAGTTTCAGCATCAATTTGTAAGTGTTCCATCTGGTGTCAGTGACATAGGTTAAAGAGGGTAAAATTAGTGTTACTTTGTTCCTGATTTATTTAGCTAGCTGTCCCAGCTGCAAAGTGCATGAATTAGATTTCATCTTTTGGGTAGCTGGCCAGCACGGCATGCAATTCAGGACCAATGACTGTACAGCTATTTGTGGGCTTGGTCCATTGGGTTGGCACATTGGCTCAGTAATTAGAACTGCTACCTCACAATACAAGGGACCCAGGTTTAATTCCACTGTCAGGCGACTGTGTGGAATTTTCACATTCTTCCCGTGTCTGTATGGGCTTATTCTGGGTGTCCCAGTATCCTCCTGCAGTCCAAAGATGTTCAAGTTTGGTGGATTGTCCATGCTAAATTACACAAAGTGTCCAGGGAGGTGCAGACTAGATGTATTAGCCATAGGAAATGCAGGGTCACAGGCATGGGGTGGGTCTGCTCCCACACTATAGGGATTCTATGATTCTCATTTAAAGACAGAGTAGACACTGAGTGTCTGTTTCCTCAGGCTGGTGAGTCTAGAATGAAGGAGTTGGTTCTCAATGAAAAAGCTTGGCCATCTAAACTTGTGATCATTGGCAGTGGTTAGCAATTCTGCCTCACAGCGTCAAAGAACTGGGTTTGATTCTGGGTTCAATTCCAGTCTCAGGCGACTGTCTGTATGGAGTTTGCACGTTCTCCCCGTATCTGTGTGAATTTCCTCTGGGTGCTCCGGTTTCCTCTGACAGTCCAAAAATATGCAAGTTTGGGGGATTGGCCATGCTAAATTATCCATTGTGTTCAGGGATGTGTAGGTTAGGTGTGTTAGCCGTGGGAAATGCAGTATTAATGGGGTAGGGGATCTGTCTGGGTGGGATGCCCTTTGGAGGATTGGTGTGAACTTGTTGGGGCAAATGGCCCGTTTCTGCACTATGTAGATTCTAAAAGCAAAATGAAGAAGTTTCTTGATTTAAGGTGTGAATAGTTGAAATTCTGTACCCTAAAGGGTTGTATGCTCTGTCAATTAGTACATTTAAGCCAGGTAACATCAGGAGGTGGAGAAGTCAACATTTCAGATATAACTATTCTTCAGGAACTGGGGATGCATGTAAGGGGAGCTGCAGATAAAGGGGGGGTGTGCGGGGGTGGGTGGGGTGGTGAGGTAGCTCCCCCTCCTTTATCTGCAGCTCCCCTTACACCCATTCCCCAGTCCTGAAGAAGAGTTACATCTGAAACGTTGACTTCTCCACCTCCTGATGCTGCCTGGTTTGCTGTTTTCTTCCAGCCTCCTCCTTGTCTACCGGGGATTCCAGTATCTGTAGTTTCTTTTTGACTTGAAGTAGTACATTTAAGACAGAGTGCTAGATTTTTGGAGACTGAGGAGATTGAAGAATATAGGGACAGGATGTGGAGAGAGAGCAACGAGATCAAGCAAGAGTTAGGTGTCATGTGGTCTATTCCAGTTCCCATTTCTTATGCTGTTTTGAATCAGTTTTGAGCTGTGTGTACAATCCTGGCAAAGCCAATGCAACTTTCCACCCTGGGACTTTAGGAATTCTGGGAAGCTCTGAGGAACAGGAAAAGAAGGACAAGCGTGGAAGCCAAAAGAACCGCAGATGCTGTAAATCAGAAGAAAAAATACAAAATTTGCTGGAAAAGCTCAGCAGGTCAGGTAGCATATGTGGAGAGAAACCAGAGTAAATATTTTGGGTTGAGTGAGGACAATGGTGGAGTTGGTTATGGTCAGCTGGAGGGTGGTTGAAGGTGTCGTGGGGGGGTGACAAGTCTGTAAGGGCAGCTGCTGTAATATTCGTGTGCAGTCAGACCAACCGCTCATACGTTTTCCATTAAAATATCACTTTCACCATCTTTTGGGGTGCATTGTTGGAGTGATGAAAGGTGGTCCCTTTAAGGACAGTTATTTCAACCATGGGAGACCCAAACAAATGGAAGGACCATGGGCAATGCCAGTTTTGCCTATTTATATTTAACCACATGATCAGGGTCCTAACTATGCCATAGGTCTCCCGTTTACTTAGAACAGCAGTTTTTCTTTTGACCCAGGCAGGTGGCTTTGGTTTACCTTATGAAAGTCTCTTCAAAAATAGCAATGGTTTTCAGCATTAACAGATAATAAAGCTACTGGCCTCATTTTGAGGCAGTTACGATTTAATTAATGCTGGTTTTGGCAACATAAAATCAATCTCCCTGTGTAAATCAAGTAAACCCATGATGGTATCAGTGTTAACTTCCTGCTTGGGGCAACTATGAGAATAAAGGAGACCATGTATAGAAAGCCCCTAGTGTGGAGTGACTGTAAACTGCAGAAGTACTGTGATGTTATCTTTTAACTTTATTTCTTTATTTTCCTGATTTACTATAAAGAACTATAATGTAGAAATTTTAGCTTTTTTCTTGATTTCAATATTTTTCTACCTAATCTACTTTCGTACCTAAGATATGTACCTAAGATGGCACCGTGTGTGGTAACATTGTGCACTTTTCATTGTACTCCTGTCATTGTGTACTTGTGTACATGTGCTGAAGAAGGGCTTATGCCCGAAACGTCGATTCTCCTGCTCCTTGGATGCTGCCTGACCTGCTGCGCTTTTCCAGCAACACATTTTTCAGCTCTGATCTCCAGCATCTGCAGTCCTCACTTTCTCCTACTTGTGTACGTGTGACAATAAAAACTAATTCCATTTCTCATTCTCAAATCACACACAAAATCAATTCACAAACAACAAAGTGGAAGCTGTCTATTTTTGTGGTGTTGACTGAGGGATCAATAATGATTGGGTTGCACTAACAGGAAGACCACTGTTCGTCTTTAAAATAATACTATTGGATCCATGATGTTTTGTTTGAAAATCAGAACCCCTGACAGTGCAGCATTACTTCAACGCTACACTGAAGAGCTATCCTAAGCTCTTGTAGATTCTGATCTGGTTCTTGAATCCACAAATTTCTGACATGGAGTTAAGACTGTTACTAACTAGCCACTATTAATACCAGTGAGGAAGGGATTAAACTGGGACAAATAAAAGCAAAATGAATCCTAAGTTCTACGTTCATCCATAAGTCCGAGTAGCCACAGAGTAAGTTGATGCAGAATAGTGCAGATTCCATTTAATACATTGCCTTTCAGTTGTACAAAAAACTGGCTTTCTTCCTTCAGTTCTGAGGAAGGGTCACCGGACCTGAAATGTTAACTTTGATTTCTCTACACAGATGCTGCCAGATCTGTTGAGTTTTTCCAGAAACTTCTGTGTTTTTTTTGATTTACAGCATCTGTAGTTCTTTCAGTTTTTATTTTGCAATTTAAAGGAAGTTGTTTTTATCAAGAAATATCATGTTAAAATGTCAGTACTAGATATGTAAATCATATTGCACATCAGAGCCTTGGGCAATCAGGATGGGACAAAAGGGGCATATACATAACAACATTGGTATTAATTGGTTTTGTGCATACTTCAAATTAGGAATAGCTCAGGTATTTAGTCACCCAAGAGATATTCTTGAAGGCATTTGAACTTAACTTTGTCCAGTAAAACTTCAGCCAGAATTTGGTTTCTGACCTAGGGCTTAGCTCCAGAGTAGTCTTTGGCTAGCAGTTCACTGTTAACATCTGACAGTTCTCTTGTTTGAAAATGATTTAGGGTGTCCAAGTGTATTAAACAGTGGAGATATTGGCAAAAGCTGAAGACCATCTGAAAGCACTTTCAAGAAGAAAACTAGCTGCTACTTCCAAAGATGGTAAATAAGGCCTTTAAAAGCTCTGCCTAAATCTAACACAGAGACAAGGGGAATAAAATAATGTTTAAAGATAAAGTAGAATGCAGCCTGTAACCTTAGTTAATCTTATTTCTATGTGTTAAACTTAGCTGCCATAGAACTGACTGCTTTGATTAAGTCTCCAAATATCGAGGGTGACTGTCAAAAGGTTTCTTGCCAAAAATGGAAAAGCTTTATTTATAATTTTATAATTTTTTGCCTCATTAACTATTTGAGCACTGCCAAATGAGGCTTTTGATTTGGAATGCAGCTTTCTTTTTATTAGAACGCCAAAGAATTGTTTGATGCGGATGTCATCAACAGAGGGTTGGTTTTGTTTCTCTGTTGTTGTGTCACTGTGATTCTGTACTTGCTTTAAAGTGAACAACATTAACATATAACCAATACAAACAAAAACCTGGTGGCTTCCAGGAAACCATACCACATATATTTCTAACTCACATACCAATTCATCCTTTATAAGTTGCATTTTGTAATCTCATCAGTATCACTAAACATTTGCTTCTCATTAAAGATTCTAATTTTAGAAGAAAAAAACTCTCTATAGCTTTTTACAGTTATAGTTGACCAAAGTACTTATGAGCTGACAAGAAGACCTATAAAAAAAAACATATTTAGGGAATATAGGTTATTTTAGCTGGGCTAGCATTTATTGCACATCAGTCATTGCCTTTGAGAAAGTGATAGTGAGCTGCCTTATTGTAGACCCACCATGCTGCTCAGGAGAGAATTCCAGGAATTTTGACCTATGACACTGTAGTTACAGCATTCCATTTCCAATTTAGAATGATGATTGGCTTTGAGAGAGACTTGTAGATAGTGATGTTTCCATGTATCTGTTCCCCTTGTGTTTTGACATGGCTCTGGTCTGTGTTTGAGAAGTACTTGCTAAGGAGCCTTTGTGCATTTCTGCAGTGCATCTTGTAGATGGTACACACGACTGCTACTCAGTGTCAGTTGTGGTGTTTCTGAATGTTTGTGGATCTGGTGTCAATCAAGTGGGCTGCTTTGTCTCGGATGACATCGAGGTTCTTGAGTATAATTGGAACTGCATTCATCCAGGAAAGCGGGGAGTATTCCATCACACTCCTGACTTGTAACTTGTAGATGGTGGACAGGTTTTGGAGAGTCAGGATTGGAGTGGTGCTAGAAGAGCACAGCAGTTCAGGCAGCAACCAAGGAGCTTCAAAATCGACGTTTCGGGCAAAAGCCCTTCATCAGGGATAAAGGCAGTGAGCCTGAAGCATGGAGAGATAAGCTAGAGGAGGGTGGGGGTGGGGAGAAAGTAGCATAGAGTACAATGGGTGAGTGGGGGAGGGGATGAAGGTGATAGGTCAGGGAGGAGAGGATGGAGTGGATAGGTGGAAAAGGAGATAGGCAGGTGGGACAAGTCCGGACAAGTCATGGGGACAGTGCTGAGCTGGAAGTTTAGAACTAGGGTGAGGTGGGGGAAGGGGAAATGAGGAAACTGTTGAAGTCCGCATTGATGCCCTAGGGTTGAAGTATTCCGAGGCGGAAGATGAGGCGTTCTTCCTCCAGGCGTCTGGTGGTGAGGGAGCAGAAGTGAAGGAGGCCCAGGACCTCCATGTCCTTGGCAGAGTGGGAGGAGGAGTTGAAATATTGGGCTACGGGGCGGTGTGGTTGATTGGTGCGGGTGTCCTGGAGATGTTCCCTAAAGTGCTCTGCTAGGAGGCGCCCAGTCTCCCCAATGTAGAGGAGACCGCATCGGCAGCAACGGACACAATAAATGATATTAGTGGATGTGCAAGTAAAACTTTGATGGATGTGGAAGGCTTCTTTAGAGACCGCAATTTCCCTTCCCACGTGGTTAAAGATGCCCTCCAACGCATCTCGGCTACATCCCGCACCTCCACCCTCAGACCCCACCCCTCCAACCGTAACAAGGACAGAACGCCCCTGGTGCTCACCTTCCACCCTACCAACCTTCACATAAACCAAATCGTTCACCGACATTTCCGCCACCTCCAAACAGACCCCACTACCAGGGATATATTTCCCTCCCCGCCCCTTTCTGCCTTCCGCAAAGACCGTTCCCTCCGTGACTACCGGTCAGGTCCACGCCCCCCCTACAACCCACCCTCCCATCCTGGCACTTTCCCCTGCCACCACAGGAACTGTAAAACCTGTGCCCACACCTCCTCCCTCACCTCTATCCAAGGCCCTAAAGAAGCCTTCCACATCCATCAAAGTTTTACTTGCACATCCACTAATATCATTTATTGTATCCATTGCTGCCGATGCGGTCTCCTCTACATTGGGGAGACGGGGCGCCTCCTAGCAGAGCGCTTTAGGGAACATCTCCGAGACACCCGCACCAATCAACCACACCGCCCCATGGCCCAACATTTCAACTCCCCCTCTCACTCTGCCGAGGACATGGAGGTCCTGGGCCTCCTTCACCGCCGCTCCCTCACCACCAGACGCCTGGAGGAAGAACGCCTCATCTTCTGCCTCGGAACACTTCAACCCTAGGGCATCAATATGGACTTCAACAGTTTCCTCATTTCCCCTTCCCCCACCTCACCCTAGTTCCAAACTTCCAGCTCAGCACTGTCCCCATGACTTGTCCGGACTTGTCTTACCTGCCTATCTCCTTTTCCACCGATCCACTCCACCCTCTCCTCCCTGACCTATCACCTTCATCCCCTCCCCCACTCACCCATTGTACTCTATGCTACTTTCTCCCCACCCCCACCCTCCTCTAGCTTATCTCTCCACGCTTCAGGCTCACTGCCTTTATTCCTGATGAAGGGCTTTTGCCCGAAATGTCGATTTCGAAGCTCCTTGGATGCTGCCTGAACTGCTGTGCTCTTCCAGCACCACTCTAATCCAGAATCTGGTTTCCAGCATCTGCAATCATTGTTTTTACCTTTGGAGAGTCAGGAACTGAGTTATTCATCGCAGGATTCCTCGCCTTTGATCTGATCTTGCAGCTGAAGTGTTTATATCACTGACAAAAGACAATGAAGTGCAAATGCTGGAAATTTGAAACAAAAGCAAAAACTGCGAGAGAAATTCAGCAGCTGTGGGGAGAATGCAGAATTAATGTTTTAAGGACACAGCCACAGAGTTATACAGCATAGAAACAGACCCTTCGATCCAACACGTCTATGCTGACCAGTCATCCTAAATTAATCTAATCCCTTTTGCCAGCACTTGGCCCATATCTCTCTAAATCTTTCCTCTTCATACACCCATCCAGATGCCTTTTAAATATTGTAATTGTACTCACCTCCACCACTTCCTCTGGCAGCTCATTCCACAAACGCACCACCCTCTGCAGGAAAAAGTTGCCACTTAGGTCCTTTATAAATCTTTCCCCTCTCACCTTAAACCTATGCCCTCTAGTTCCCCTACCCTAGGGAAAAGACCTTGTCTATTTACCCTATCCATGCTTCTCATGATTTTATAAACCTGTATAGGGTCATCCTCAGCCTCCAACATACCAGGGAAAAAAGCCCAGTTGTAGTGAACTTTCTTTAGAATTGAACCTGAAATGTTAACTCTGCTTTCTCTCTACAGATGCTGCCAGATCTACTGAGTTCCTCCAGAAATCTCTGCTTTTGTTTGTTCATATTGCTAGTCCAGTTCAGTTTATGGTCAATGGTAACCCCTAGGATATCTATAGTGGGGAATTCAGTATGTTAATGACATTGAATGTCAAGGGTTAGTAGCTAGATTGTTTTTTATTGGTCATTGTCTGACATTTGAGTGGCATAAATGTTACTTGCCACTTGTCAGCCTAAACCTGGACATGGACTGCTTCAATATCTGAGGAGATGTGAATGGTACTGAACATTGTGCAATGATCAGCGAGCATCCCTTTTAATGGAGGGATGGTGATGATGCAACTGAAGGTGGTAGAGTCTAGGAGACTACTTTAAGAGATCTTCTGTAGCAATGATCTGGAGTTGAGGTCATTACTCCCACAAACATCTTCCTGTGAGCTAGACATGGTGACAATCAACAGGAACTTTTCCACCTGATTCCTATTGGCTCCAGTTTTGATCCTAGTTGTATCACTCTGTCAAATGCATTCTTGAAGTCAAGGGACGAAATTTTCATCTCTTGTTTAGAGTTCAGCTCTTCAGACTATGTTTGAACGAAGGTTATAATATGGTTAGGAGCCGAGTGGTCCTGGGCATCTCTGAGCAGATTATTGCTGTGTGAGTGCTGCTTATAACACTTTTGATGACATCTTTCGTCACTTTATTGAAGATCAAGAGTAGACAATTCTCCACTTGTCAGTGTTGTAATTGTACTAGAATAGCTATGAAATGGAGAAAGGAAGGGAGAGGTTGCTGATGACAAAGAGGGTGAGATTAAACTGCTTTATTCATCCACAGGAGGTAGGTGTTTCTGGCAATTTTTGCCCATTCCCATATACTTTGAGAAAGTGCTGGTGACTTTACTTCTTTGTAAATCTCAGAGTGTAGGGGCACCCACAGCACTGTAAGGGAAGGAGCACCAGAATATTGACTCAGCAACAGTGAAAGAGACAAGGAGTTAGTCATCCCTGTATCCAGCTGCCCCAATGCTTAATGAATAGAGCACTAAATCCCAACCAAAGTAGCTTAGTCTGAATGTTCCAACTATGTCATGTTACAGAAATGGGTTTTATCATCATGACTCACCCCCAGACTCCAGCCACACATCTGCCTTTTCACACGCTGCCTTCCTAACCAAACTGGGACCCTTCACAGAGTTACATGATGTTTGACTGTCAGCAGAACAGCCGATATAAAATCCCATTTTCAGTATTTGTACATCTGTTAAAGATAACTGTTTAAAGAAAATTATTTAATAAAAAAACACAATCTTTTTCAAATGTCCTTGCAATATTTCTCCAGGGCTGCTCAAGGGAGTCCTACAGATTGATTTTAAATTCCTGAAGACTCCAGGCAAATCCTGGAGGGTTGGCATGGCAACCGTATCACAGTTTCAGGTAATAACTTGCATCTTCCAAGGAAACAAAAGTAACCAAAGGCAAACACCCAGCATTGGAAAATAGTTCTTTGATTCTACCCTCAGTGGTTAGCACTGCTGCAACATAGCACCAAGGTCCTGGGTTTGATTCGACCCTCGGGTGTCTATGTGGAGTTTGCACATTCTCCCCGTGTCCTTTTGGGTGCTCCAATTTACTCCCACAGTCCAAAATTGTGCGGGTTGTGTGGATTGGCCATGCTAAATTGCCCGTAATGTCCAGGGATGCCTAGGTTAGGTGTACTAGCTATTGAAAGTGTATGGTTGTGAGGGTAGGTCAGGGTGGGATGCTCTTTGGAGGGTCAGATTGGACTCAATGGGTGGGATGGCCTGCTTCCACACTGTAGGGATTCTATGATGGAGGAAGTCACATTGTGAGACAAATGGTCTTATGTGCTAAGAGTGAATCGAAAGCATACAAATTTATAAAGATGGAAATGCTAAAAGCTTTACCTTCACTTTATTGCTACAAGTCAATATTATGGTGTTAAAGGTTAAAAATGAAAAATCTGAATTCCAGCAGAAAAAAAGGATATGAACACTCGTCTAGAATAAACACCAAATGATTCATTTGGAACAATAAGCCTGTCAGGTTGGATTTCAATAATGATTGTATTTTAGAATTAATTTATAGGTTTCAACAGAACGAGGTGTTGATTTATGATTGTACAAGTCATGCCAACTGTGACAATTGATCCCATGAATCATTTGAATAACTAAAGACAGGCTGTTTCTTATTGAAACGCAGTCACAAGGCTGAATCTTTGTTTTCTGTTTCAGGTGGAAGGATAATATCTCCAGATTTTATGGTTCCAAAGGTTGCACACAGGAGCATTGTAATCTTAGAATAAGATGGATTAAGAATTGCCAAGGTAAAAGTTAAAAGCTTTGAATGCTGAATGGAACAGTTGTTTTATCAAAGACAGTGCTAACTTGTCTTACGTTCAACCTCGTGAAATCATCCTAACATTTCACTGAGCAAGATTTGTAAGTCAAGAAATTGGGCTTGTTTCTGTCTTTTTTTTTTGAGTGTCTTTATGCCTCCAATTGATGTCTGGGAGGATTTGTGCCAAGCATCAGATTGGTAAAGGCATTAGTGTGCAACAGTGAGATGAGGATGTCAATCACCCACTGCCGTTTTGAGTTCAATGTTCCAGCTATTATCTTCTCTGAATTTCTCTTAACCAAAAGGCATATGATAAGGTGCTGCACAAAAGGTTAATAGCCAAGATAAGCACCATGGAGTTGAGGATATCATATTAGCATTGATAAAGGATTTATTAACCAACAGGAAGCAGAGAACAGGCACAAAGGGGGCACTTTCAAGTTGACAAGCAGTGGAGTGAAATGCAACACATGGTCAGTATTGGGACCTCAGCTATTTACAATCTACTGTATGTAAGTTTTTTCAGTGAGCTGGAAGGCTCATTTTCAGACATTTCATCACCAAGCTAGGTAACATCATCAGTGAGCCTCTGGTGAAGCACTGGTGTTATGTCCCACTTCCTATTTATATATTTAGGTTTCCTTGGGTTGGTGATGTCATTTCCTGTGTTGGTGATGTCATTTCCTGTGCTTGTTCTGAGAGGGCACTGATGTCATTGCCTGTGTTTGGTGATGCCATTTCCTGTTTTCGTTTCTCTCGGGTGGTATCTATAATGTAGGTAAGTGTGATGTTATTCACTTTGGTAATGAGAATCAAAGAGATGAATATATTTTTAAAAATATGAAATCTGTAAATATTGATTTTCCTAGATACTTGAGTGTTCGTGTGCAGGTTTTCAGCAAGTTAACATGCAGAAACAGCAAGCAAGTAGGAAAGTAAATGGCATATTGACCTTTGTTGCAAGGGCACTGAATACAGGAATAAAGAAATCTTGTTACAATTATAGAGGAAAAAGAAAAAAAAAGTTCTGGAGAAACTCAGCAGATCTGACCGCATCTATAGAGAGAGTAAAACCAAGTTAACATTTCAAGTCATGGACCAAAGGGTCTGTTTCCATGCTCTACATCTCTATGACTCTCTAACTCTATGACTTGAAATGTTGACTCTGTTTCTCTCAATATAGATGCTGCTGGACCTGTTGAGTTTCTCTAGAACTTCGTTTCACATTTACAGCATCCACAGTTCTTTGTTTTATAAAAGTGCATTGGGTTGTGTTGTGGCATCTGAAGTACTGCATGCAGTTTTGATTTCCACATTTAAGAAAACATATATTTGCAATGGAGGATGTACATCTAGTTAAACTGAATCCCTGGGATAATGGGATTGTCCTATGATATGATACCGAGTAAAATTGGTCTCCAATGTTTAGAGGAAAGTGAGATGATTTAAGATTCAAGATTACAAGATTCTGAAAGGATTTTATAAGTAGCTGCTGAAAGATAGATTTCATGACCAGCAGAAACACAAATAGAGTCATAGAGATGTACAGTATGGAAACAGACCCTTTGGTCCAACCCGTCCATGCCGACCAGATATTCCAACCCAATCTAATCCCACCTGCCAGCACCTGGTCCATATCCCTCCAAACCCTTCTTATTCATATACACATCCAAATGCCTCTTAAATGTTGCAATTGTACCAGACTTCCTCTGGCAGCTCATTCCATACGTGTACCATTCTCTGTGTGAAAAAGTTGCCCCTTAGGTCTTTTTTATATCTTCCCACTCTCACCCTAAACCTATGCCCTCTAGTTCTGGACTCCCCGGGGAAAAGACTTTGTCTATTTATCCTATCCATGCCCCTCATAATTTTATAAACCTCTATAAGGTCACCCCTTAGCCTCCGACGCTCCAGGGAAAACAGCCCCAGCCTGTTCAGCCTCTCCCTGTAGCTCAGATCCTCCAACCCTGGCAACATCCTTGTAAATCTTTTCTGAACCCTTTCAAGTTTTACAACATCTTTCCGATAGGAAAATGTACAAGCACAATCTCAGGACAAAGGTTTGTAATTTCAGACTCAGATGTGGAGAAAGAATGATGAATCTTTGGAATTCTCTGCCACAATGGGTGGTGGGATTTCCATTTAAGGGTGGGATAGACAGATTTTTAGTCTCTCAGGAATCAAAGGATATGGCTCCTTTTGAAAATTTGTAAAAGAAAGGCAAAAAAATTTGAATGGACACAAGAATGGCAGAGTGCATTTGACAGTTTGAAAGTTGTGTTGATAACTGCTTTGGTTTTGGCTGCCAAGGAATCCATTGTGAAAATCCAATAGGAGAATCTATTCAAACAAACTGTCAGTGTTAAAGACATTGGTATGGGTGGCAAGTTAATACAAAAAGATGACATAAGGATTGAACTGTCAATTATTTTTCAAAGAAACTGAATGCAGATCCACAAAAATATTTAAAGGTGAAGAAGGAGCCATTGAACGTTCTACTGACTCTACACAAGTTTGAGATCTACATACTAACAATGTAGAAGATAGTTATTTAATCCTTTGATTACTTTGATTTTTGTTTGGAGAAATTTCAAGGCAATAACTTAAGATTGTTTCAATGGAGTTTGCTCCTCCAGCTATACAATTTAAATAGCAATTGTCTGCCTAGAAAAGACAATGTCATAGCTAATTCATTATGAAAAGCACATATGGAGGAAACCAGATGCTATGATGCAAATTGACTTAGGTAAAATATGATTGCTATGAAGTTTTTTTTCCATGTAAAAATATTATTACTGATAATGTAACACAGAAATAATGTTAAAAAAAATTCTTGTTATGTGAAATATAAAAGCCTCTTAAACTTTAATTTTTCTTTTGGGGTAAGGTGTGATGAAAGGTGTCTGATTTATATATGTATATTAATGTCACTTTTAGAGTTTGCATTTTAAAATAGTGGCATATGGAGCTGGTTACCTTTCTGAAGGGTTTTTAAAAAATCAGACAGACCTTTCAGAACATTGACCTAATCCAGGATGCCTGGGAGAGCAGGCATCCTCTGGACTGTTAAAGGAAGGATGATTTTTATAGTGGCCATTTGCAGTAGGGCCGCTAACTTGTTTTTAGTTCAGTATAATCAGGAATTGATTTTAGCTTCAAAATCTTAGAGACTAAAGTTTTTGGGAATTTTGGAGGAAACCTGACTGGGGCAAAGCAAATACAGTTTATTTCCTAAAGAAAAAAGATCATGGAAAACAGATCAATAGAAAAACTTAGTTTATGCAACTTCCAGACCAAGAGTGGTTAGCTAGAAATCTGCAGGTTATTTATAGAATAGAACCCCTACAGTTTGGAAACAGGCCCTTCGGTCCAACAAGTTCACACCGATCATCTGAAGAGTAACCCACCCACACCCATTCTCCTACCCTATTACTCTACATTCACCCCTGACTAATACACTTAACCTACACATTCCTGAACACTATGGGGCAATTTAGCATGAGTCAAGATTAGAGTGGTAGTGGAAAAGCATAGCAGGTTAGGCAGCATTAGAGGAGCAGAAAAATTGACGTTTCAGGCAAAAGCCGCTCACCAGGATTTCTGATGAAGGGCTTTTGCTCAATCTGTGCTGTGCTTTTCTACCACCATTCTAAACTTGAACATCTGCAGTACCCACCTCTGCCTAGGCAATTTAGCATGGCTAATTCACCTGACCTGCACATCTTTGGATTGTGGGAAGAAACCCAAGCAGTAATGGGGCGAATTTGCAAACTCCACACAGACAGTCGCCCAAGGCTGGGATCAAACCTGGGTCCCTGGCGCTGTGAGGCAGCAGTGGTAACCACTGAGCCACCGTGTTGCCCTCATTGTTAAAAGCTGAGAGTATATAAACTCTCAGTTTTGAATATTCATGTAAAATGATTCCACAATTTACAGGAAAGAACTGAGAAGATGTGGCTAATTCAAACTTTAATGATTTGAGATAGAGGATTAATTTCTTTAGATTTGACAAACTATAAAGTGATGGCGTTGAGAAATAAATTTAAACTTAATTTTGCCATATGTTTTAATCTTTTCTTTCTAACAGCATTCTAAATCTAGTTAACGTTTTCTTAGTTTTTCATCCTTCCTGGAATACAAAGAAGTGTCATATTGGACTGAAATCATTAACTGTATTTCTCTGTCCACAGACAGACCTGTTAAGTTTCTCCAGCATTTTCTATGTTTGCTTCAGATTTCCAGCATCTGTGGTATTTTGCTTTTAATATAGGTGGCATGTTACTTACAGTCTTCACATTGCATAACATTAATAATAACTTTTTGAAAATTACACAGGGGATCCATACCTAAAAATGTCTTGAAGCAATTTACATGTTCTAGCAGCACGGAGGCAAATGTATTTATTATTTTGAAAGCAGGAATGGACAGTTACTGATAAAAGAAAATAAATTGAATGAAGCCGTGAACAGGTGGTTCCTATAGCTTTATTCCCCACTCTTGGAGCTTAAACTGAATGAGAATTAAACAGATAACCTCATTAACGCCAGTGTTCATTATGAGTGGAAAGAGCTTGTGCATTACAGATGAAATGTTACTAATTCATTTAATTTGTCAGGCTTTAAAATACATTTGGCCTATACAATAACAACCGTGCTTTTAAACTCAAAATTGTTCCTTTCTGTTCTCGATTGCTCTCTGCTCTCCCCTGTTAGTACTTGGCAATCTTGCAGACTAAAAAGCCATGAGGATTGCTGGTGTGTAGGTGGAAAGAAAACAAGAAAGTTCGAAACAGTTTAAAACCACATCTACACCATCATGTATAGTTTTATTCTCCTTATTTAAGGGGAAATTACCTGCATTGGAAGCAGTTCAGAGAAGATCTTATGAACTGACTAAAGCCTCCACAGCAGTCTTCATGTCCTCAGGATGCCCTAAGGCAGTTCATGACATGTTAAGTACTCCTCAAGTACATAGAAACATGTCAGGCAATTGTGCCCAGCAAGGTTCCACAAACAGCAATGCGATAATGATCAGGTATTCTGCATTTGTGAAGCTAATTGAGGGATAAATATTGGTCGTCTTCAAAGAGTATCATGGAATTTGTTACCTAGGCTGAAGGACAGGATGCTGATTTTAAAAGGAATTATGTTATTGCCTCCAGCTGGGGTTCTTAGTGTACCCCAATGAACAATTATATTTATCTCCAGTTCAGCTTGGCTCAGTCATTAGTAATTTTGGCTCTGAGTCAGAAGGCTGTAGGTTCAGTCACCTCAAAGAACAGGTTTGAGCATAAGATTATATTCAGGGTGACTTTACAGTTGTGTTTTTTTCGTTGGTTTGTTAGTTTTTATGGAGCTATGCCAGTTAGTTTGAAGCCGTTTGTTTGCTTTAGTAAGTCTTCTCGAATGAAGCATGCACATCAGAAAATGTTACAATCAGATCAAAGTCAGATGGCTTAATTGTGTCAAATTTATTTTTCAATGATGACCTTGGGATAATGCTACCAGTTCATTTGGTTATAAATTCACTTTACTGGGTTCCATAATCAATTCAGCAAATTTTGAAATTAGGTTGCTGAACTGCAGAATTTGCATCACTGTTCATCCCCAGCATATGAACCTTATTCTACTGTCACAATCTCATGACCCTTTGAAACAAATTCTGATTTAATAGTGAGCAAAACTGCATTTTTCATGGTTGTCCTGTTGCAGCAAATGACAAAAGCATTTCGGAATCTTTTGTAAATCTGTGTCATAAAAATGAAGAATAGGTAAAATAAACTGTGCTTACAGGTAATGCTATCAGCACAATTGAGAGATATTTCCTAATGTTAGAAAGCTTAAAAACACAATACAGATTTTTGGGAGGGCTTTCACTATTCAAAAACAGATCTTGCCTTCTTGGATTTCAGGGAACTATTCCCAAGTGGAAATGAATAAAAGAATAAGGGTGGAAATTTCTTTCTGGGCTTTTATTATTCCACAAGAAAATCCATTAGCTTTTTACTTTCGTCTGCTTGATAATTTCCACTTGTAATACCCACAGTCAATGTCCTTTCACAATTGAGATTGGAGTTCAGCTATAGAGCCCGAGATTGGGTGTTTTATAATGTTGCCCCTCCCCTTCTTTGGTGATCTCCTCCACCTCACAACCCTCCAAGCTATCTGCACATCTAGAATTCTGACATCCTGGGGCATCCTTGATTTCAATCAATCCAATATTTGTGGCCATTCCTTTAGCTGCCAAGTCCCCAACTCTCAAAAACCCTGCTCGCATTTCTATGTCTGTCTTTCATCCTTTCAGATACTCCTTAAAACCTACTTTTTAAGAAAAAGCAAAACTGCCCTATGATCTGTTTGTATTACATGATTCCTCTGTGAAGCACCTTGGGGTGTTTTATTTCAATTAAAAGCTCTACATAAGTACAAATTATTGTGTTGTTGTTAACTGTCAGTTCACAACTGTTGGAAATTGGATTGAACCTGTCCAAATCCATTCTGTAGCCAACTATTTTAAGCCACCAATTAATGAAAGATTCAAGTCCAAATGTAACAACAAATTTGGAAATTTCTTGTACTATCCAAATCTTTTCAGAGATGTCGTAGTTCAAAACAATATTCTTCAGCATAATCTTTCCAAAAACAAATGAAAATGTGAAAAATGATTTGCTCTGTCAGTGTTGAAATAATAATGGAAAAGCATTCCCCTTAAAGCCCAATCATTAAATTTATTAAAGGTTTTGGAATTATTGAAGACTGGATTGGAGAGTGTACACACAGTGCAAATTTTTACTGAAGACCTGAGGTGATGTTTGGGACGGGATATCTCAAATTTCTTCGATCACCCTGCTCCTATAGCACTCAACACCCACCCAGCCTCTATCATAAATTAATCCCAGTTTTAAATAGCAGGTCTGTGATCCCTTTTTGAAACCAAAAACTGCTGGAGATCACAATGGGTCAGGCAGCATCTGTAGAGTGAGAGCAAGCTCATGTTTTGAGTCTAGATCCCTTTCTGCTGGTTTTTCCATAGGTGTTTTAAAATATGTAATAAACAAAATGCTAACTGCTTTAATTTCTACATCATACTATTTATTCATTAAAGTTATGACTCAAAGCAAAATGTATCATTCTTTTAACCTGTATTTTTTGCCATTCTGTCACAACTTTGAACAGTTGTGAGACTTAAATGATGTGTCAGCTCTGAGGACTAGAGGGCGCTCACATGCAAGTCATTACCTCTGAAAATACACCTAAATCCCCACAATTTGTGTTTGCATTCTTTTTGGCAATATCTTGAATTCTAGATTTATCTTTTCAGGGAAAATCCAGTGAATATGATAAAAAGACAAGCATTCATATGTATGATAACACACCATGCAATTTTAAGAGTCAAGTGGTTTGCTCGGAAATTCTAATATTTGGTAAAGATTTATTAATCTCAACATGACACAAACACAGTTAATCAGTCGAAATAACACAGACAAACCCATTATAAAGGGGCATGTATCTATGTATCATTTAATGAATACAATTGCAAAATTCAAATACATACCTTTCCTGAGCAACAATTCAGGAGATAACGGCACGGCAATTATGTGTTCCAATTAAAAGTCCGCTAATATCTTTTTGCTTTGCAACAGCTTAACAACAGTAAGATGGACAACTGAAAGGTCATACTAAATGGATTTTTATAACAGTAATCAAATAGTAGATTTAAGAGTATAGAAGCTTCTCAGTCATAGAATCCTTACAGTGTAGAAGCAGAGATTTGGTCCATCGAGTCCACACCAATCCTTCGAAAAGCATCCCACCCAGACCCACCTCATTCCATTCCTGTAACCCTACATCTCCCATGGCTGATCTCCCTCGCCTGCACATTCCTGGACATTATGGAATTTTAGGATGGCCAATCCACCTAACCTGCCCATCGTTGGGCTGTTGGGAAGAAACCTGAGCAAAACCCACGCGGACTCACGGAGAATATGCAAAGTTCAAACAGACAATTACCTGAGGTTGGAATCCAACCCCAGTCCTCAGAACTATGAGGCAGTAGTACTAACCACTGAGCCACTATCCTGTCCTATTCAAAACTCCAGAGAATACAGGCCCAGTCTCTTCAGTGTCTCCACATTAGGACAGTTCTGTCATCCCAGGGATGTGTTTGGTGAACTTCCACTCTACTCCCTTCATGGACAATGCATCCTTCCTTCAGCAGGGAGACCAAAACTGCGTACAGTAATCTGGTTGTGGTCTCACCAAGATGTTATGCAATTGAAGAAAGACATCTTTACTCCTGTACTCAATCTTCTGGTGGTAAAGGCCAAGGAGCCAATTGTCTTCCTAATTGCTTGCTGCATCTATGTTTTGGCCTTCAGTGACTTATGAACAAGCATACCTACATCCTATTGGACATCAACATTTAATATCTTTCATTTTAATAAATACTCTGCACCTCCAATCATCAGACCATGTGTAAAATCTTACACCTACCCACATTTGAGGTCATCCTCCAAGTTCTTGCCAACTTAGCCCTCCTAAATCATTCAGAAGCCTGTTTATGTAATCCTAACAATACACATTTCCAATTAATTTATTGATATCTGTAAACTCGGAAATATTAGGTTGGGTGCCCACATTGAAATCATTGATATAGATTGTGAACAGATCATGTCCATGCACTGTTCTTTGTGGTATCCCTCTAGTCAAAACCTGCCAAACTGAAAATGACCCAACTTTCTGTTTTATTTCTATTGACCAATTCTCAATGAATTACATTGTATTACAACTTATTCTATGTGCTATAACTTTGGTTACAGACTTCCTCTATGGATGTTTTGAAAGCCAGCTGTAAATCTAAATACACCTTACCTAATGGCTCCCCCTTATCTGCCCTGCTGATAACATCCACAAAAAGCTGGTATTATTATCAATGTTGACATTTCCCAATCCTACAATTATTTTCTAAGTAATGAGTTACCACATATTTCATGAGATTGTGAAATAAATCACACAACATCAGAGTATAGTCCAACAGGTTTATTTGGAAGTGATTAGTTCAGTTGACTAGATAGCTGCTTTGTATTGCAGAGTGACACCAACAGTGTAGGTTCAATTCCTGCACCAGTTGACTCACCTTTTCAACCTGTGCACTCACCTGAGGTATGGTGACCTTCATGTTAAAATAATACCAGTCCTCTCTCTCTCATCAGAGAGCAGCCCTGTGGTCTGATAAGACTATAGCGACTTTACCTTATCTTTGAAATTCTAGATTTGGAGATGCTGGTGTTGGACTGGGGTGGGCAAATTAAAAAAAATCACACAACACCAGGTTATAATCCAACAGGTTCCAAATAAACCTAGTGCTCCACAACCACCTGATGAAGGAGCAGCGCTCTGAAAGCTATTGCTTCCAAATAAACCTGTTGGATTATAACCTGGTGTTGTGTGATTCTTAACTTCAGTTGTTTCAGTTTAGCTTTTCTCTGTTTTGAATTATTTTCTCTCTTCGTTTGGCTCCATCAATCCTACGTGTGAGCCAGAAACTGCAAGGGGCCGATGTCCTGGCACTTTGCTAATGCTCATCTTGTCTTGAAGCAACATGCTGAGCTTTGGGATGCATTTATTTCCTACTGACATGTCATTATACAGCTTAGATGTGATTGACAGTTGTGCTAGTAGTTGAACCATTAAAATTGTGAGCGTTTAACAAATATTATGTTGTGACTAAATGCTAGCCTCTAATAAATACTTTATTTAAAATTATTGCAGAATAAATGCTGTTGCACGGTTCATTTGTTTATTGAAGTCATTCATCTTTGGTGTCTAAATGCTAGCTAATCTGCAGATAGAATAAGAAAATAAACTGCTTTAAATATTCCAATTCTAATCATTAAGGTAACTTATTTATTTAAAGTGATTTCAGTTTAATCTGCACTATAATGAGCTTATTGGAAGGTTATAGTTAAAGAAATAACTTTAGACAAAATAGAGTAAAACTATCGTCACTTGACTTGATGTGTAACCTAAATATAACTTTTAATCTTTGAGTACAATGAATAAAAGAGAAAGCAACAATTGTGTTTTGAGAAAGAAGACCAGCTAATGGAATTGCAATTTTGTCATGATGATACCATCTGCCAACAATGCATTTTTTTGTAACTTAGTGACGCTTTACTCAAGAATGTTTTTGATGAAATTTGCAACGGAGACCAATTTTTAACTCCTTCTGCCCCCGGGGACAGTATCAGCTTAAAATGGTGTTTGTTTTTATTTGTCCGTGGGTGTTGCAGGTTGGGTCAGCATTTATTGCCAAAGGCAGTTAAGAGACAATCACAACCCTGTGAGTCTAGAATCACATGCAGGTCAGCACAACAAATTTTATTCCCAAAAGGATATTAATGATCCAGATGGGTTGTTATAACAATCAACAATAGCTATATGGTCGTCATTAGACTGGCATTTTTTTTTAGTCAGTCATCTGCTGTGTTGGGATTTGAATCCCAGAACACTAGCCTGGGGTTCTGGATTATTAGGCCAGCAAAGCTACAGTTATGCTGCTATCTGGTCACTTCCTGCCCTTTAGCCATTTTGCCAAGATTGCTATCGAAGTGACCATCTCAAGCTCTTGCTTTTCCAAGTGGGGCATTTATTGTGACCTACTACAACTCTTTTAATTGCAGTTATAAGGTACAAGTATGGTGGTGTATCTGCCATATGAGCAGCCCATCCATTGCTCTTCAAAAGGGGTGGTGGAGGCAGCTCAGAAAACATGCTTGGAAATTTATATTTCCATTTTGTTTGATGAAAAAAATGGGAATGTTCCTCTTTGACTTACAAGAAGTTCTGGGTTGATGCTGATCACTATGGACTATCCTCCCTCTCTAAAGCCCATCTGCTGCACACCCCCACTTGTGGGATCCAGAGAGCTGAGGCTGTCATCCACCTCTCCTGGGATTGGCTAACTTCCTGCGTGTGCTCCCAGAACCAGCCTACTTCCTTACCCAAGGCTTGTCAGCAGAATCAAAACAAAATACCAGATGCAAAATGATTTGGGCTTATATTTGTAACCTTCCAATCTGCAGGGACTGTTCCAGAATCTATAGAATTTCACAAATTAATCACCAATGCATCCACTACCTCTATTGCCATCCCTTTCGATCCTCTGATATGTAAGTCATTGGATCCTGGTGATTTGCCAACTGAATCCATTGTACTGAATTTTTTTTATATTGACATAATAATACAAACATATGCATCCACAACTTCCTCTGTCATTTCATTCCATCTATGAACCACCCCCGATGTAAAAACATTGCTCCCCAGGTCCCTTAGAGAAAACCTTTGCTATTCACCTTATTTATGCCCCTCATGATTTTATAAACCTCTATAAAGTCACCCCTCAACCTCCTACGCTCGAGCAAAAAAATCCCAGCCTATCCAGCCTTATCATTCTAATTTGAACATTCCTCTCCCAGCAGCATCCTGGTAAATCTTTTCCGAACCCTCTCCAATTTAATAATATTGTTCCTATAGCAGGTCAAGTAGAACTGCACGCAGTCATCTCAGTTTAAATTTCTTGAGTTTATAAGGTGATCAGAAATACTGATATTTGGAAATTTATTGAGCTCTCAAGAATTTGTATCATCAGAGTCACAGGTGAGGTGCCAGAAGACTGGAGGTTGGCAAATGAAGTGCCACTCTTTAAGAAGGATGGTAAGGACAAGCCATGGAACTACAGACCAGTGAGCCTGACTTCGATGGTGGGCAAGTTGTTGGAGGGAATCCTGAGGGACAGGATGCACATGTATTTGGAAAGGCAAGGACTGATTAGGGATAGTCAACATGGCTTTGTGTGTTGGAAATCATGTCTCACAAACTTGATTGAGTTGTTTGAGGAAGTAACAAAGAATATTGATGAGGGCAGAGCAGTAGATATGATCTATATGGATTTCAGTAAGGCTTCAGTAAGGATTTCGACAAGGTTCCCCATGGGAGATTGATTAGCAAGGTTAGATCTCATGGAAAACAGGGAGAACTAGCCATTTGGATACAGAACTGGCTCAAAGGTAGAAGACAGAGCATGATGATGGAGGGTAGTTTTTCAGACTGGAGGCCTCTGACCAGTGGAGTACCACAAGGATCGGTGCTGGGTCCTCTACATTTTGTCATTTACATAAATGATTTGGATGCGAGCATAAGAAGTACAGTTAGTAAGTTTGCAGATGATACCAAAATTGGAGCTGCAGTGGACAGCGAAGAGGGTTACCACAGATTACAACAGGATCTTGACCAGATGAGTCAATGGGCTGGGAAGTGGTAGATGGAGTATAATTCGGATAAATGTGAGGTGCTGCATTTTAGGAAAGCAAATCTTAGCAGGATGTATGCACTCAATGGTAAGATCCTAGGGAGTGTTGCTGACCAAAGAGACCTTGGAGTGCAGGTTCAAAGCTCCTTGAAAGTGGAGTCGCAGGTAGATAGGATAGTGAAGAAGGCGTTTGGTATGCTTTCCCTTATTGGTCAGAGTACTGAGTAGAGGAGTTGGGAGGTCATGTTGCGGCTGTACAGGACATTGATTAGGCCACTGTTGGAATATTGCATGCAATTCTGGTCTCCTTCCTATCGGAAAGATGTTGTGAAACTTGAAAGGGTTCAGAAAAGATCTACAAGGATGTTGCCAGTGTCGGAGGATTTGAGCTATAGGGAGAGGCTGAACAGGCTAGGGCTGTTTTCCCTGGAGCGTCGGAGGCTGAGGGGTGACCTTATAGAGGTTTATAAAATTATGAGGAGCATGGATAGGGTAAATAGACAAAGTCTTTTCCCTGAGTTTGGGGAGCCCAGAACTAGAGGGCATAGGTTTAGGGTGAGAGGGGAAAGATATAAAAGAGACTTAAGGGCCAACGTTTTCACACAGAGGGTGGTACGTGTATGGAATGAGCTGCCAGAGGAAGTGGTGGAGGCTGGTACAATTGCAACATTTAAGAGGCATTTGGATGGGTAAATGAATAGAAAGGGTTTGGAGGGATATGGGCCGGCTGCTGGCAGATGGGACCAGATTGGTTTGGAATATCTGGTCGGCATGGATGGGTTGGACTGAAGGGTCTGTTTCCATGCTGTACATCTCTATGACTCTATGACTTTAAAGCTTCTACTGAACCAAGGAAATTTGAAGCTTTCAGGTTTTTTACATTATAAATGCCCAGATCTATGATTACAGAAATCAAGTCCAGAAAGAGTTGCTAAACAAGCCCTGGTATGCAGGCCTCCATCATCTTTTCAAAGCCAGGTTTTCCAGCAATGAAGAGCCATAGACCCCAGCTCTTCCTGGCTGCCTACAGTTTTGTCTGGCCCAGCTCTCCATCAAGTGCTGCAGTTGTCACATGCCAAGCTTGTGTGGCCTTGACAATACCACTGAATGTCCTATCGGCAGGAATATGAAATTATAAATCGGTGGCACAGTGGTTTGCACTGCTGCCTCACAGCGCCAGAGACCTGGGTTCAATTCCTGACTCAGGCGACTGACTGTGTGGAGTTAGCACGTTCTCCCCGTGTCTGCGTGGGTTTCCTCCAGGTGCTCCGGTTTCCTCCCACAGTCCAAAGATGTGCAGTTCAGGTGAATTGGTCATGCTAAATTGCCCGTAGTGTTAGGTAAAGGGGTAAATCTAGGGGAATGGGTGGGTTGCGCTTCGGTGGGTCGGTGTGGACTTGTTGGGCCGAAGAGCCTGTAAGTAATCTAATCATAAATGCGACTTTCAAGCAATTGCATCAGCATAAATGCAATGGTTCTGAGGCTGTTATTTCAAACCACAGAGAACTCAGTAATACCAGCTTCACAGTATTGATCTGTGATCAAATCTGACTCACATGGAGACTTACTTCTTAGAAAGTATTTTAAATTTAAAACTGTTTTCAAGATACGACAAAGGTCCATCTCATAGAATCCTGTCAGTGTGGAAGCAGGCCATTTGGACCCTCGAGTCCACAACAATCCTCAGAAGAACATCCCATCCAGACCCGGTCCCCTCTGTATCTTTGCAATTCCCATGGCTAACCTAGCCAGCACATTCCTGGACATCACTACAGTCGTGGTAGAAGCGATCACTGCAGAATCCTTGTGGAGATGAACTGATCTTTATAGTGAAAATACCTGTTGTCTTTTAATTTTTTTATGGGATGTAATTGGTGGCTAGGCTAGCATTTATTGACCATCTTTAGTTGCACTTGAGAAGGTGGTGGCTCACCACCATCTTCAACTGCTGCAGTCCATATGGTTCGGCACTAGCAGAGTCTTAAATGGGTGGATGTACAATGGCAGCTCAAACTGGCCATCCATTAGGTGCAGTGGATCATCAGCATCAATGGAGGTGTATGAGACCACAGTCTGTAACTTTATGGTCTGGTATATCTGCCACTCTATCATTAACACAGAGTCAAGGCACCAGCCCTGGAATGAGAGATATAGGAGAGTTTACCAGGAGCAGCACCAGAAACACCAGAAAATGAGATAGCTCTTGGCAAAGCTATAACACAAAGGATAAGCAATCCCAGAACCAATGGACCAGATCTGTCACATCCACTAGTGCATTATGATAGACAAATAAACAATTAACTGCAGGAGAAGGCTCTACAAATATCTACAAGCACCACGATAGGGGAAGCCCAGTATATCAGCACAAAGGCTAAAGAGTCGACAACTATACTCAAACGAAGTGCTTAGTGGAAGATCTGCTTTGTAATATAGATGCTAATTTGGCCTAATTGGCCTAATTTGACCTTCACCCAATTTGATTCACTCCCAAGATATCAAGAAACAAATGAAGGCCTTGGATATTACAAAGGTTATGGGCCCTGACAGTATTCTGGCAAAAGTATCTCTGATTTGTATTCCAAAACTGGCTGTGTCCCTGGGCTAAGCTGTTCCAGTACAACTATATAACACTGGTATCTGAATGATAGTGTGAAAAATTACCTAGGTATGCCTTGCTTGTGGAAAAAAAAGACAAAACAAATTTGGCTAATTACCACTCCTACAAACTGATGGTGCTGCATATGCAGGCTTTCTGAGCTTTTCAAAATCTGAACCGTTTCAGAGGACAATGTTTTCCACGTTGAGTAAATTCATGACTTCATATTACTGTCAGGAAAATACAGTGGTCAACTCATTATTTGATCATAACTAACCGTAAGTTCATGACATAATGTAGCTGAAACCTGATCAATTCATAACACGTCTGCCAGGAAATGTTATGTTTGGGTGAGCTTTTCTATGGAACACATAACTGAGTTAGTCTCTTTGTTATAACTCGATTTGTTATTATACCTCTTCGAAGTGGCCAATTGCCCGATGGCTGAGGCTGAGCCTCATGCCCATCAGTCAGGTGGAGTACAGACTACAAGCAATCTCAGGGTGGGTGTCTATTGCCTCCTGTGTCTGGTGAAGCAAAGTTCCAGGAACCACAGGATGCAGCCCTTAACCCTCTGCTCTCCTCAACCCAACCCAACCTCCACTTCCTTACAGCACCTTCTCTTCCCTCTCCTCTCGTCAAAGCAGCTGTTTGCACTTAACACTGCCTTTATGGACCATGGCTGGAGCATCACAGCTCAAGGTCCATTCACGGGGAGAGTAAGCAAGGCACTTGCCCAGCCCAGGTCAGAGGCACAAAGCTCAGGTATAGCCCAGGAAAGGCTGGGAAATACCGGGGCCCTGTGGACCTTGTGGGCAATAGCGAAGAGTGAGAGGGAGTGCTGGAACGTGAGCAGAAATCCTAAAGCCAGGAAACAATTCTATTCTGTAAAGCTAAATATAACTTACCTGAAGGCTGCAGTAGTAGCCTGGAGTTGCCCTGGAACTGGTTGCCACAGTAACACTTGGAAACAGAAAAACTGCAGAGACATTGCATGGCAGGCAAAATGATACAAATGAAACTATGATAGGATAAGAATGACAAGAAAATGTGTTGCGAGACATAAGTGTTATGCCACTACTAGAAGTGTTGAACGATACAAATGTTTTTTAATATATGATACACGTAGCTTGGATTAACTGACTTGTTACTCTTTCGAATAGTACAACTACCTCTACTCTGGAGATAAGTGTAACAGGATTAGGATCACAAGCTCTGACCAATACAACACGAACAAAGAGAATAGAACATTCACAAACAGCATCGAGTCAATACCCTCACTAAGTAGCACTGTACTAATTTTCAATATGGTGGGTTGTGATAACTTGCTGACAATCACGCATTTTGCTGCTGTGCATGGTTTTATATGACCATTATAAGACAAGAAATGCCGTGTATGCAACTGCCTTTGTGAGGCCTCAATAAAATGTGTAACTCAGAGCAAGACCTAATAATATGGCCTCAAGATGCACAATGAGTTTTACATGGTTAGCCTTTTTTGAGCCAAATAATTCTTGTATCTAAATTGAAGTTTGCTAAGTAGTTTTGTTAGGAGAAAGTGAGGACTGCAGATGCTGGAGTACCAGAATTGAAAAATGTTGTGCTGGAAAAAAACAGCTGGCCAGGCAGCATCCGAGGAGCAGGAGAATCGACGTTTATGCCCGAAACGTCGATTCTCCTGCTCCTCGGATGCTGCCTAAGTGTTTTTGTTAAGCAGCTTCAAGGAAATCCATGATGATTTATTGTTAATATGCACCTGGAATTACTTTAGTACATTTATTTACAGAATATTAGCAATGCTAGCAAGGCCAGCATTCATTTCTCAATTTAATTGTCGAATACTTATGGATAAGGACAAGAGGGAATCTTGGGTGAAGCTGTTAAATTGGGCGAAGGCCAACTATAACTAAATTATGCAAGAATTGGAGAATGTGGTTCAGGTCCACATAAATACACTTGAGGGCATCATCAACCATCTGGGATTTTCTATAATGGAATTGGTCATCCTGGGAGCAGATGCGACGGTGGCGGAGGAATTGGGAATAAGGGATGGTGTTTTTACAGGGTGGGAGGAGGTGTGGTCCGGATAGCTGTTTGAGTCTATGTGCTTGTAGCAGATGTCCATGGTTAGTCGGTCACTGGAGATGGAGATGAAGAGGTCCAGAAATGGGAGGCAGGTGTCCGAGATGGTCAAGGTGAATGTGAGGTTGGGGTGGAAGGTGTTAAGTGAAATTGATGAACTCCTCACCAATGTAGCTGAACAAAAGATGTAAGATGGTGCCGGTGTAACTGTGGAAGGTGGACTGTTCCACGTATCCATGTACCCAATTCCTCCGCCTCCTCCGCATCTGTTTCCAGGATGATCAATTCCACTATAAATCCCAGACAGCCTCCTTCTTCAAAGACCACATTTTCTCTTCCCATGTGGTCAATGATGCCATCCCGCACATTCCTCCACTTCCTGCACCTCTGCCCTTAAACCCCACCTCTCCCAACTCAACAAGGACAGAACACCCCAGGGGCTCACCGAACACCCCACCAATCTCCATATACATTGCATCATCCTCCTCCACTTCTGCCACCTACAAACAGACCCCACCAAAAGGGATATATTTCCCTCCATATCCCTATCAGCGTTCCCTCCGCAACTCCCTCGTCAGGTCCACGCACCCACCAGCCCTCACCCAACTCCCAGCACCTTCCCCTGCTATCACGGGAAGTGTAAAACCTGTGCCCACACTTCCCCCCCAAAACCCCTGTCCAAGGCCCCAAGGGATCCTTCCATATCTGACAAAAATTTACCTGTACCTCCTCCAATATCATCTACTGCATCTGTTGCACCCGAAGTGGTCTCCTCTGCATTGGAGGTAGGATGCCAACTTGCAGATCATTTCAGAGAACATCTCTGGGATGCCTGCACCAACCAACCCCACCACCCTGTGGCTGAATACTTCAACTCCCCCTCCCACCCCACCAAGAACTTGCAGGTCCTGGGCCTCCTCCATTGCCAAACCCTAACCACCTGACACCTGGTGGAAGAACATCTCATCTTCCGAATTGGGACCCTGCAGCCTCACAGGATTAAAGTGGATTTCTCCAGTTTCCTCATTTCCCCTCCCCCTACAATATCCCAGTCCCAAGCATCCAACTCGACACCACCCTCTTGACTTGTCTATCATCTTTCCCATCTATCCGCTCTACCCTCCTCTCTGACCTATCATCTTCTCCCTCACCTATTGCATTCTCAGCTACCTTCCTGCCAGCCCCACCCTCCCTCCTATTTATCTTTCAGGCCCCTGACCCACAAGCCTCATTCCTGATGAAGGTCTTATACCCAAAACATCAATTCTCCTGCTCCTCAGATGCTGACTAACCTGCTGCGCTTTTCCAACACCACACTCTCGACTCTGATCTCCAGCATCTGCAGTCCTCACTTTCTCTTAGACCAGGTAAGGATGGTAAGTTTCCTTCCCTACAAGGCATTAGTTAACCAAATGAATTTTTCCTTATAATCGACCATGGTTTCATGGTCATCATTAGATTCTTAATTCCAGATTTTACATTAGGTTCAACCATCTGCCACGATGGGATTTGAACTTTGCAACACAACCTAGATCTCTGGGTTAATAGTCCAACGATAGTACCACTAGACCATTGCCTCTTTAAATAATGGAGGACCAGATGTTAGTGAAGTTAGGATGATAAATGCTGCATCACTATTTCAACTCCCACCAGTTCTTTCCAGTTCAATGGAAGGGATGAAAACCAGCCTCTAAGTTACCTCTGTTTGCTGCAAAAATCCAGCTACATAATTTGCAGCTGATTCCTTTTGACTTTATAAAATTGTGCACACAAAATATTTAGGAGAAAGTGAGGACTGCAGATGCTGGGGATCAGAGCTTAAAAATGTGCTGCTGGAAAAGCGCAGCAGGTCAGGCAGCATCAAAGGAGAAGGAGAGTCGACGTTTCGGGCATAAGCCCTTCTCCTTTGATGCTGCCTGACCTGCTGCGCTTTTCCAGCAACACATTTTTAAGCACACAAAATATTTGCCTACCATCAGCCAGCTTAGTTTACCAGGGCATTAAATGAAGGTGGGTACAATTTTATCAAAGGAGTGTCATTCCCATGGTCACATGCCATGTAAGGGGGCCTCAGCTTCACCATGTTCAATTATTCACTTTCCTTGCATGATTCTGTTCTGGAACTCATCCACTCCATGAAGGATTATGCGCCATACATTGCCAACACAGCCTGATCCCAGCATGATGGGAAGTTGTGCCAACAAATTCTGAGGCTTCTGACGATGTTATCAGTTGGGAGAAATACTCTGGAAATTCCTGTGTAGCTGTGACCAATTCCTGATTAAAGAAAACATTGTTCATTTTCTCGATGTGAAGTAAAAGGTAAACCAACGACTAATAAGCAAAATGCAATAATTCCTGGGACAAAGGTTTACTCAACAACTCAGGAATGAGAAAATGTCTTCACAAGAATCATTCATTTTTTTTCAACTAAATGCTGGTGCATTCATTGCTGGCTTCACCAGCCCTTGCTGCACACGAACCTCAGAGCTCTGTGCAGTGGTGACAGAAATTGGAACAAATTGTCTGGCATATTCCCAAACTCTCTGATATCATTCATGACTTTCGCACATGATAAACACATTGGCAACCAGCTTTTCTGTGTATTAAAAAATGTCCCAAGTCACCTTTTCTCATTAAGATTCTAAGTGGATGTAGAATCCTATTTCACACATGGATCCTTTAATGTGTGTCTGTTATGTACAGGTTCTGAGGATAGCTTACTTCTCTGAGCTGGCTTCAATGCAACATAAAGTAGGAATTCAGTTACTACACCAAATGAGCTTTATAAAATATCTTTTTCCAAAATTATTTGACATATGTAAAGGAGCTCACTCTCAGTGTTTCATACGTCATCTTGTAAGATCATTGATTTTCAATTTATGAGTTTACCTACCTCTTGCACTTTGTGATGATTATAGAGATCATTTTTACAATGTAAAGCAGGGTAATACCTACTTAAGTGTGGAACGATCTGTTCGTAATCGGCACTTGGTCTGGTCTCAATTAAATTTCTGAGGCCTTACTTTGGGTATTCTGGATCTGATATTAAAAATAATCAGACTTTTGTCTCAACACCATTCCCCATATTGCTCACCCCCATATCAGCTATCTCCATGGAGTTCTGATCCCTCCTTACATAGAATCATGGAATTTTATAGTACAGAAGGAGGCCATTCAGCCCATTCTATCTGAACCTAGCCGAGCAGTGCACCACATGTATATTAATGGGACCCAAGAAATAATTTCTATTGCTCGCCCTTCAATTCTGACCAGGACTGGGACATCTTCGACATTATTAATCATATATATCGTAAAAGTATACTGATACTGTGCTGTAATAAGAGTTCAGAGGAGCCTAGGCTGTTGCAATAGCAATGCCAATGAGACTTTTATAGCACCAAAATATGTTCAACAACACTTTTCGGCAATGGAACCTTCACCTACAAAGTTTCTGTACCATCGTATTCTTCGAACACTTCCACATTCGATTGAAAAGACTGCAACATTTTTGTAGCCTGAACCTATGTGGTATATTGCTGAGCAGTCACCTGATTTCTCAGCAGGAATTGTTAACTTCACACAAGCAGCTAGGAAAGAGCACAACCGAATGAGGCGCAGCCCCAAGTGTGTTTCTCGAAATTTGGACTACTGTAGGAATTTGGTGTGGAGGTGTTTTTTGATTTTTTATTAGTTCATAATTTGTAAGGTCTTAAGATATCACTGAATGACAATAGACAATAGACAATAGGTGCAGGAGTAGGCCATTCAGCCCTTCAAGCCTGCACCGCCATTCAATATGATCATGGCTGATCATTCCTAATCAGTATCCTGTTCCTGCCTTATCTCCATAACCCTTGATTCCACTATCTTTGAGAACTCTATCCAACTCTTTCTTAAATGAATCCAGAGACTGGGCCTCCACTGCCCTCTGGGGCAGAGCATTCTGCAGGGCATTCTGAAGGGGGAGGGTAAACAGACAGAGATCATGGTGCATATTGGTATCAACGACATAGGTAGGAAAAAGGGATGAGATCCTACAGCAGAAAGTAGGGAGCTAGGAAGTAATTTAAAGAACGAAGCCCAAAAGGTAGTAATCTATGGATTACTTCTGTACCATATGCTGGTAAGTGTAGAAATAGGAGGGTTGAAAATGTGGCTGGAGAGATGGTGTTTGAAGGAGACATTGGGACTGTTTTGGAAGGGATAATGGGACATGTCCAGGGTGAATGGACCTGAACCAGCACCTGAACCGGAATGGGACCAGAATCCTTGCGGAGAGGTTTGCTGGTGATGTAGGGAAGGGTTTTAACAAACTTGGCAGGGGGTGGGATCCTGAATGAAGGTTTAGCAGGGGAAGATAAATGACCATATTTAGAGGCGACAGCAAATGAGTCAGGAAGACATAGAAATTTTAGGCAAGTTAATGCACAAGAGGGTTTGGCAAGGTTGTTTAGTGCGTATATTAATACAAGGAGTCTGATGAATAAGGCAGATGAGTTAAGGGCACAAACTAAAATTTGGGGTATGATGTGTCACTGAGACTTGATTGAGAGAAGGGCAAGATTGGCAGCTCAATATCCTAGGATAGAGGTCTTCAGGTGAGACTGGAAAGAGGATGACGTGTTTCCGTTTTGATCAGATTCTTTATTACAGCAGTAAGGAGGGATGGCATTTTACAATGCTCCACAAATTAAGCCATATGGAACAACTAAAAAATCAAAAGGAGCAATCACATTGCTGGGAGTGTACTACAGGCTCCCTAACAGTCTGAGAGAAATAGAAGAGCAAATTTCAGAGAAGTGTAAAAGTAACAGGATCGTGATGATAAGGAATTTCATCTTCCCCAAGTTAACTGGGGTAGTCACTGTGTGGAAAGTTAGAGGTAATATAATTCTTAAAAAGCATCCAGGAGACCTTTTTTAAACCAGTATGTCGAAGGTCCCTACTGGAGATGGAGTGGCCTTGGACTGCATGTTAGGTAATGAGGTCATGTAAGTGGTTGCTGTATCAGTGGTGGAGCATTTTGCTGACAGCAATCATAACTCTGTTGTATTCAGGTTTGCTATGGGAAAGGATGATGATGGGCCTGAAATCTAAGTTTTAATCAAAGGCTTTCACAAGATCAGCTGTGATTTGGCCAGTGTGGACTTTGAGCAGATATTTTTAGATAACTCTGTCTCAGAACAGTGGGGTGCATTCAAGAAGGAAATAGGGAGATTACAGGGCCAATATATTTCAATAAGGACAAAGGGTAGGACTGACAAATCCAGAGAACCCTGGATATCAAGAAATATGCAGGATTGAATTAAATTGAATTGAATTTATTGTCACGTGTACTGAGGCACAATAAAAAGCATTATCTTGCAAGCAATACAGGCAGATCACAGTTTTAAGTAGCGTAGATAGTAAATAATAGGTAAACAGCGGCAAAAACAAAAACACAGGTACAGGTGAATGTTAAGAGTTTGTGAGTCCATTCAGTATTCTAACAACAGTAGGGTAGAGACTGTTACGAAACCGGCTGGTGTGTGTGTTCAGACTTCTGTACCTTCTCCCCAGTTGTAGAGGCTGTAGAAAAACATTTAGGGTGGGATGGATCTTTGAGAATGCTGGTGGCCTTTCCTTGACAGCGGGCCTGGTAGATGGATTCTGTAGATGGGAGGTTGGCCTTTGTGATTGTCCGGGCCAAGTTCACCATTCTCTGTAACCGTCTCCGATCTTGAATGGTACAATTGCCATACCAGGTAGTGATACATCCAGACAGAATGCTCTCGATGGCACACCTATAAAAATTGGCAAGGGTTTTCATCATTATGCCAAATTTCCTCAGCTGTCTGAGGAAGATGAGATGTTGTTGGGCCTTTGTAACCAGTGAGATCACATGATGAGTCTAAGAAAGCTTGTTGTGGATGACCATTCCCGGGAGCTTGACACTCTCCACTCATTCCACCTCAGTGCCGTTAATATGTAGAGGGACATGAGTAACATCCAGCCCAAAGAATTGAGTAAAGCAAAGAAAGAGGGCTTATGTCAGAGACTGTGGGCTCAAAACAGCTGATGCCCGAGAGGAGTACAAAGTGAAAAAGGAAATTAGGAAAGCATAATGGCAGTAAAATGAATGAATACCTGCAGTTATCTTACAAGTACATTAAGGTTAAAAGGGATGACAAGGGAAAGATAGGGCCCATTAAGGACCACAGTGGTAACTTGTGCATGGAGCCAGAGGATGTCAATAGGATTTTTGTTGTATCAGTGTGGACAAGTGACAGGGACAATGTGGGTGTAGAAATCAGCGAAAAGGACTGTAGTACTCAAAGTTTGGTAGAAGATTTGTAGCTCGGGTGCTCGTTGTTGTGGTTCTGTTCGCCGAGCTGGGAATTTGATTTGCAAACGTTTCGTCCACTGTCTAGGTGACATCCTCAGTGCTTGGGAGCCTCCTGTGAAGCGCTTCTGTGCTGTTTCCTCTGGCATTTATAGTGGCCTGTCTCTGCCGCTTCCGGTTGTCAGTTCGAGCTGTCCACTGTAGTGGCCGGTATATTGGGTCCAGGTCGATGTGTTTGTTGATAGAGTCTGTGGATGAGTGCCATGCCTCTAGGAATTCCCTGGCTGTTCTCTGTTTGGCTTGCCCTATAATGGTAGTGTTGTCCCAGTCGAATTCATGTTGCTTGTCGTCTGTGTGTGTGGCTACTAAGGATAGCTGGTCGTGTCGTTTCGTGGCTAGTTGGTGTTCGTGTATACGGATTGTTAACTGTCTTCTTGTTTGTCCGATGTAGTGTTTTCTGCAGTCCTTGCATGGGAGTTTGTACACTACATTAGTTTTGCTCATGTTGGGTATCGGGTCCTTTGTTCTGGTGAGTTGTTGTCTGAGCGTGGCTGTTGGTTTGTGTGCTATTATGAGTCCTAGTGGTCGCAGTAGTCTGGCTGTCAGTTCAGAAATGCTCCTGATGTATGGTAGTGTGGCTAGTCCTTTGGGTTGCGGCATGTCCTCATTCCGTTGTCTCTCCCTTAGGCATCTGTTGATGAAATTGCGAGGGTATCCGTTTTTGGCGAATACTTTGTATAGGTGTTCCTCTTCCTCTTTTTGCAGTTCTGGTGTGCTGCAGTGTGTTGTGGCCCTTTTGAATAGTGTCCTGATGCAACTTTGTTTGTGTGTGTTGGGGTGGTTGCTTTCATAGTTTAGGACTTGGTCTGTGTGTGTGGCTTTCCTGTAAACCTTTGTGGTGAATTCTCCGTTCGGTGTTCTCTGTACCATCACGTCTAGGAATGGGAGTTGGTTGTCCTTTTCTTCCTCTCTAGTGAATCGGATTCCTGTGAGTGTGGCGTTGATGATCTGGTGTGTGTTCTCTATTTCTGTGTTTTTAATTATTACAAAGGTGTCATCCACGTATCTGACCCAGAGTTTGGGTTGAAGTTGTGTTAAGACTGTTTGTTCTAACCTTTGCATCACTGCTTCTGCTATGAGTCCTAACTGTTTGTTAGGCCACAGTGAGAGTACTGTATGCAGTTCTGGAATCTGCATTATAGGAGGGATATGATTGCTCTGGAGAGGGAATTTACCAGGATGTTGTCTAGGCTGGAGAGTTTTAGTTATGAAGAGAGATTGGACAGACTGGGGTTGTTTTCTGTGGGGGGAGGAGATTGAGAGGGGATACGATTGAGATGTATAAGACACTGAGAGCATAGACAGGGTAGAGGGAAAGAAAGAAATGCTTCCCCTTTGTGGAAGGATCAATGGCCAGTGGCAACGAATGAAGGGAAAGGGCAGGGGGTTTGGAGGGATATGTGGACAAAGAAAAATTCCTTAGGAAGTGATGGCAATCTGGAAATTAGTGCAGTGAAGGCAGAAATTCTCAGAATGTTGAAAAAAAGTATTCAGATGTGCACTCATGATGTCAAGACACCCAAGGCTACAAGCCAAGCACTCCAAAATGGATTTGAATAGTTAAGCAGTTGATTTTGGCTGGCATAGACTTTTCTGTGCTGTAGATCTCTAAGACTCCATGACTCTAATTTAGAAATCCAAAGGTTTCTGTACAATTCACCCACAACATGTACAACTCTTTTCCTGCTCTAATAAATGACACTTTTGACGCTACATTTGTGAAAAGTATGTACATCAATGCCGACCTTTCCTCGTGAAAAAATTGGATTGCTGTAGATATTTTGAAATTCCGAACAATTTATTAAAAGACAAATGGAATAATATTTCTTCGGCTAAGACTTACATTTGCTGGGAAGGAGCTACCAATGGGTGAGATAACAGTCTGTAAAGCGATTTGAGTTGAAACTATTTAAAATTGTGTTTTGAGGCTCATAACTGCGGTAACTACCTCAGGACTGATAGCCTAATTTGTTCAATTTAACAAGTTGCATGAAAGCATACTGAAGCAAATTAGGCATGCATATCTCAGTAGAAATAGCTGATTGAATCCCTGAACTAGTTCTTTTCAGCAATCATGAGATGAAGACAGCACAAAACAGTAAGGGTCTGCACCGTGATATTAAATTAGTTGCTTTGATCCAATTATTAGAAGAAAAGTCATCATGGAATGTGTATTAAGAGTGGGAAATTGAAGCTCTTGATAAATAAAGCTGTGTGACTCATTTATCTGTGAACAACTTATGACTGCAATGGTGGAATGTTATGAAAAAATAAAATACTATTTGAACATTCAATTTTCATTAATGTGCAGATATTACAATACTCTTAAACTACTTGCAAATTAAGCTAGAATGCGAAGATCGATATATTTCCTTAATTCACCACCTGCCTTGCCTCCCAATCTAAAAACAGTTCTCAATTATATTGACACATCTTTATTTGACGTCACTTTGAATTTGCATCCGAGGAGCAGGAGAATCGACGTTTTGGGCATAAGCCCTTCTTCTCCTGCTCCTCGGATGCTGCCTGGCCTGCTGTGTTTTTCCAGCACGACCTTTTTCAACTCTGGTACTCCAGCATCTGCAGTCCTCACTTTCTCCTAGTTGATCACTTTGAGTTTGTTTGGTTCTGCTAAATGTTTGCCCAATTTCTATTTCATGAACATAAGCATCTCTAAATATATTTTAGCTACACACTGTAGGACAACCTGCAGTTTGCCTTTGAATACTTTCTAAAGTAGGGGAATAGAATAGATGAGCTCCAGCAGACTTTAGGAACAGACAGTCCAGCTTGTTTTGTTATATTTCATTTCACCTCTGTTTTACAGCATTTCACATACATATTGTAACATTCATCCCACTGTTGGCATATAAAAGTTGGAAAAACTGTCAGTCTGACAGGTAAAATTTTAATTTATGTGACACAGATATTGTGATATGATAGAAGATCATTGCCTGCAACCTACTTGTATTTTGACTCAGAATTCATATGTTAACCTAGAGGAGAATTTTATGCATTTGTCAATCCTTCAGCCATGTGAAGAATGGCATGAAAAATCCCACTGTGCGTCTTAAACATTATAGATCTATCAATAGTCAGCTTTATATTTGGGGTGAAATAGGAATGTTCATAACATAATTTATTTGCCTTCTTGTCATTACTCACAGCTGTCATAGTCTCATTGTTTAAGAGATTCACTTGAGATATACTAGAGTAATCTGGTAATGGAATCCACCAAAGCTTTCTACATCTAACAATGAACAAGGCAACACTGAAAAAATCCTTTCTTTGTGAAGAAAGCATAAAGATTGAAGCCTAACTTGGAACAGGCGAGTGAATTTCTGTGGGGTTTCTGCTGATTTTCGATGAAGTCTTTGATAGAACTTCAGAAAAATGAGACGGGGAAACCCATTTTCTGGGAATTCAGAAGATTACCCAGTGAAGTTATGACAGGTGATGGGCAAACATGTATGAAAATTCATCCCCTTTACTATTATCTAGGCTGAGGCTTTTGTGGAAAAGGATACTTGAAAGCATTGTTTAGAAATGAAGGCAGACATAGGAGCAATGTAATTTACTGCTGTTTTGTAGGTTCCCTGCAGTTCCTATCCAACTGTGCTGATATGTGTTAGACATTTAATCCAAGGCAGACAAAGAACACTGTGGCGGTCTGTATAATGCATTACTCACACAAATGAGACAATTGTACAGAATACTTGTAACAAAGCCATGAACGAATTATGGGGAGGAACCAAACAACAATTCCACTTAAAAGCAAAGTAACATGAAATGAGACTTGAAGCAAATGATAATGTCACTGCGTCACAGTCACCTCCTAATGCCGAGATGTTCATGCCCAGCAGATGTACTGCTAATAACATAGCTGCTGAGTGATGTGGGACAGGTATCTGCGAAAAGAGTTGCTGGAATGCAGAAGTGCAGATACAGACGTCAAAAAGCAAAACATATTAACAATATTGCAGATTAAAAAGAAGCTATTTAACAGTAAAATAAAGCATCTTTCAGAATTATACCCATACACAGTAGGAGGCATTTTGTTTAAACAGATGAGCAACTCTGAAATGAGAAACAGAAACGATTTACTAATTTCTGTATATGACCAATTGACACAAGACTGCCTGAAATACAGACATCTCATAAGGCTCAAAGGCATTCTGGTTGATGGCTCCGAACAGTTTTAAAATGTTGTACTCAGTGAAGTTGGTGCCTGGTGATATTAGACACAAGAGTCTACTTGGAGAAAGTGAGGACTGAAGATCAGAGCTGAAAAATGTGTTGCTGGAAAAGCGCAGCAGGTCAGGCAGCATCCAAGGAGCAGGAGAATCGACATTTCGAGCATAAGCCCTTCTTCAGAAACGTCGATTCTCCTGCTCCTTGGATGCTGCCTCACCTGCTGCGCTTTTCCAGCAACACAAGAGTCTACTTGGCTGATTCATTAAAGCATTTCCAGAAAGTTAGGAATCACTCTTATCATCTTATGGCTTTATTAGAGCATATTTTATTGCTAGATGGTAATAAATATCGCAGTAATGTTCTTCCAGATTATTTTTCAGTTTGCAAGTGCCTCAATTCAAGTGCCTGTCAGAAATCCCTGGAGGCTGCATTGATATCAGGGTTAAATATTTAACTATATTATCTGTCATTAAATACCTTCTTGCAAAATTTTTGAAATGAATATGAAAACAATGACCAATTAAATTAAGGAGTTGTCTAGAAGACAGGGTATTCTTTTATAAATTTGTATGATTGAAGTATTCAAAATTATGTTTGTTGAGCAATAATTTTGACTTAATAGAAAATATATCTCCAGTTATCTTGTACAGTTGAACAATGACTTCTTGAAGAAAGACAGATAGCAATTATTTTAGTATTTTCTTCAGCTTTAGATTTCTTGATCTTCCATACAAAGATTTATACACTTAATAAAGTCTATTTTTATTGTAAACGAATAGATGTTTTTGACGAAGGTTCCAATTTGCAGTATATTGTTCATAATGTTTTATACCTCTACTCATGAAAATCATAAAAAGCTGAATATTAGCTTTATTAATATTACTTAGAATAGAATGTTGCTAGAAAATTGTTAAAGTGGGAACTACAACTTTAATTTAAGTGATAGTTATAAGATATATATATTCAATTTACCATGATTTTCTATTCATAAGAATGTGTCTATTTTCTAAAAAGTCAGCATATTTGAAATAATAACTAGCATTCATAGGCTGGCCTCAATGGACCATCTAAGTGAATCAATTAAAGTTGCTATTTTAAACTCACTGAGCTGGAGACCTAAGTTGTACTGTGAGAGAAATGTTTAAGTATACAGAAAATAGGCATTAAGGAACTATCTTTCTCTGAGATGGGACATTAAACTGGGTTTAATTGATGAATGTCAAAAAGAACACAGGAGTTCTCCTCAGTGTTCCCACATGTATCTATCTCTTAGTAACAGCACTGAAAACAATTAATTTGATCACAATCAACCCCCTTTTAGAGGGAGCTTGCTGTGCACAATTGCTGTTGTATTCCTTACGTTATGAGAAGCAACAGTTCAAAAATGTGTTACAGTGTATTGTGTTTTGGAGTTCTTAAGGTCTTGAAAGACATAATGTAAATATAATGAGAGAATCTAACCATCACCACTTGACATTCAATGAATCCCCTCTTTTCAGAATGGACTAAAAATTGAGCTGTTTCTAGGAATACAACAGCGAGTAAATCATTTCCTGACTCCCCAAAGCCTGTCCCTCATCTACAAGGTATAAGTCTGGAAGGTGATGGAATATTTCCCACATGGGAATGATTGTAGCTCCAAAACCAGTTGAGAAACTTGACAACACCATCCAGGATGAGGCAGTCTGCTTGATTCAGTCATTCAGACTTTCCATCACTGTCATTCAGTAGCAACATGTGTACTAGCTCCAAGATGCATTACAGAAATTCATCAAGGCTCCTTTTGATAGCACTTGCCAAACCATCTAGAAAGGCAAGAATGGCAGTTACTTGGGAACACCAAAACTCACTGTCACCCCTCTAAGGCACCCAAAATCCTGATTTGGAAATATATCATTGTTCCTTCACTGCCCCTTGGTCAAAAGTGTGGAACTTCTTCCTTCATGGTACAATGAATCTACCCAAAGCACATGGACTGCAACATCAAAAAGGAAACATCTCCTTAAGGGCAACTAGGGATTGGGCGATAAATGTTCGTCCAGCCAGCAACACCCACAAACCATTGATGAATTTTTAAAAAGTCTTTTGTTACAGAAATACTGCTTTGACTATCTGTGGTGAAAGCCCAGTTTCATAGTTATGTAATACTTTCTCCTTGGAAACATGTACAGGTATTTTATTGTTAGAACTGTGATATGTGACATAATTGAGTTTATGTTCTCTATTTACTTTGAATCGATAAGAAAAAAATGTTAGTTTTCCAGAAACCAATCAAAAATATAAACGTCGTGGGAAGAAGTTTCTCTTCTGAGATTAAGAGTCATGGCAGGCCCAAAAAGTGAGAAGGCCTTAACTCAGGGGCAGATTGGGATTTCTCATACGATTACATTCTTCTCAGCTCATTAGATATGCATGTGCAGGTAAAGTACCACATTTCATGGACAGGAAGTTCTTAAGCCAATCAGAACCACGTGGGCTCCAAAGTTTGGATGTCATATTTAAAGGGCAGCTGGACAGCATTTCACTCTGCAACCCAGGAACATCACCTCCATCCACCTCTGAACATGTCAGAGACCAGGTGAAAAGCAACGCCATCTTTTAGCAAAGCCTGCCTTGATGTTTTCCTGAAGGTTATTCTGGACAGAAGGCAAGTTATTTTCCCGAGGTAACAAGAGGTCATCTTATTTGAAAAAGGCAGCCTGCACAGAGGTCGCTGAGGTAGTTAGTGGCCATGGGTAGGTCACGAGAACCTGGCTCCAATGCCAGAAGGGGATGAATCATCTGCTGCACTCTGCCTGGTTGTGTATCACCATCTACTCAATGCTTCAGCTTCCAGGGGTGGTAAAGCATGGCAAAGTTGCCACTGCAAAGGATTGCCACACAGCAGATTGGGTACCAGGCATCTCCCTCAGATGCCTCATGTGCAATCACTGTCTGTCATGAAATTGCAGCTACTCATGCCACACCACTGGCACCACAGTGGTACTGCCACCCAAACATCTGCCAGGGTTTACACTTAAAACATCAAAGGAGCTACAACACTCAGCAGCCTAATCCCCCTCAGGTTACCTTTCACCATAACTTAGAGAAGGTACACATTCGAGAGGTTTTCACGAAAGGTTTATGTGGGACAAAGGCTCAACCAAAAAATGATATAGCTTGCGTTGAGCGCCCCTTTGAGTTCACTCACTCTCAACCTACCTGGATGTTCATGGTGGCCGTGCTGTTCACTGTATTGGTTTCTCTTTGTGCACTTTGCCCACTCAGCCAGATCTACCAGGTTAATATTTCTTCTGTCCTGCCTTGCTCTTGAATGCAAACACAAAAGAAGGAAGCTTGTCATGGTTGTCAATCAATTCATAGTCTTCACTCAGGCGCTCTTGACAGAGTAAGTCAAGGGCAGCCTCTTCATACTAGTCCAGGGACTAGACAGATATTAAGGAAGATTAAAGTGGGTAGCCCAGTTATTTTCAGAGGAGGTGTGAAGTTGTCCTGAGTAAGTGAGTAGGCAGCACTTTGGGCAGGCAGGCTAGTGGGGTCAGGGGTTGTGGTGGGTGACAGTGAGGGAGGTAAAATGTCAAAGGTCATAGTGAAAGTGGCAGAGCATGAGGTGGGAGTTGGGAGCAATAGCAGAGATAGAGTGAATGCAAGATATCGGAGAGAAGATGGTGGCACTTACACTGGAAGTGTGGAGAAGGTCATTGACTTTCTTTTCTCCAGCAGTTTGAGATTGCATTGACCTGGAGGCTAACCTCAGACCAGGCAGACATGGTCCGGTATCATGGCCAGCTTTACTGGTCCTGGGCAAAGAGGAACGCCAGGTCCCTGCCATACCACGGGTGCTAATTTCCCCTGTTTGTCATGTCCAGGGCAAATGTCTGAACTGCGCAAGACAATTCTGCATTGACAGTGCTTGGCTGGGTGCTCAAAACCATTTTGCAGGCATAAGGAATGTCAATGAATTGTGGGTTGTCCACTGATTAGCGAGTACGTCTGGGAATGATGCACGGTGAACTGGTGTCAGAATCAAAAATGAGGGATGGCACTGGGTTGGGGTGGGTAGTTAATGAGGTGAGCCTGATAAGATATAGCAAGAAAATTCACTAAGTCTCAAAAAAAGCCAATGTAATTTCTAGCTGCAAAAAAAAAGATTCAGCTTGAAGTGTTTTTAGTAACACCAAGCCATTCTTTATATGACTGCAACCTCCCATCAGCTGATCAGCACTGAGATGTTTGACCACGCTGAATGTGAATGTTTGTGCAAAGAAATGGTTTGATCATGAAGCAGCAAAGTGACTGAAGCTTGGAGGACGAAACCTTACCCACCAGGCTCATCCCTCATTGGTCTATCACACATTGTGAACAGACATGTTTCCTGATAGCTAACAAAATTGCATTAATGAGCATAAATCCATGTTAATAATTATTTATGACGTGCTGATAAACACAAAACAAGTTCTTCAGGAAACCCAATCAGCCTGAAATATTGTGTGAAATTAATGGCAAGGGTTTAACTCTTCCTTGCAAAATTGTATTTATTGCTTCCTGTCCAATAAAGCTCCCTTTCCCACCCACTGGGTGGGATCTGAAAAATTTGCTCCTATCTCTATAAACATTATTAGAAACCCCTTTCCAAATTCTTTTAGTGGCTGAGAAGTTTCACTGATACTTCCTCAGCCAAACACTCCTCTCTCTGTTTCTCTAACAGCAAAATCTCCAAATTACTATGAGCAATGGCACAGGAGAACTACTCATGTTCAGTTAAAATATAAAGGTGATGCCCAGGAATTGGCAAAATTTATCCTTGTAACATCTGTACTCTGAAGAAAATTGAATGGAATTGAAAAATAAAATCCAAGTTCTCTTTACCGTGGTACTGATTTTATTTTTTTGGTTGATTTAATGCCAGTGTGTGGAAACAGTGTCTTGAATGCTAAATGCTTTCCAAGCATTGATCAAGCTCCATAACTTTGACCAAGCTCCATAATTAGTGTGTATTGCATTCTTGAAAGTTAACTTCCGAGTAAGATTATGTTTGCTCACAGTGGGACCATTTGTCATACGATATGATGAGCATCTGTCGCTCCCTGTGGCAGATGTGGGCAACTAAGTTAGTTGAAGAGACTGTAATCTATTGAATGTTAAATTTTCATTGCTGTGCAGAATCTCATTTTTTCTTGTTTCTAGTATTTGTTACTGTACACTTGCTACTATATTCATCATGAAAGGCAATATCATACAAATTACATAGTAGAGGGTTCCTTTGCCACGTTGATGATAACCAGATGACCACTCAGCTGTTTTCTTTGTCCAAGGCTTCTTCAGTAAGTGAACAAATTCGTGAACTCGGTGAGTAGATGTCCCCAGTCATAAAATCATAGAATTCCTACAATACCAAAGAAAGCCATTTGGCCCATCAAGTCCAGACTGACCCTCCAAAGAGCATACCAGACCCACACCCCTACATTTCCCATGGCTATTCCATCTACCCTGCACATCTTTGGACACTATGGGCAATTTAGCACAGCCAATCCACCTAACCTGCATATCCTGGGATTGTGGGAGGAAACTGGAGCATGCAGAGGAAACCCACGCAGACACAGGACGAATGTGCAAACGCCACACAATCAACTGAAGGTGGAATTGAACTTAGGTCCCTGGCACTGTAAGGCAGCAGTGACAACTACTGAGCCACAATGCTGCCCAGTGGTAAAGGTATTATTGAGTTCCAAATAAATTTGAGTTGCATCAACCCATCATAACATGAATGCTTTGTGACAGTTTATTTTGTAGCAAATCTGATAGATGGGTGAATATGTTTCATTGAGAACTCAGAATTAATTGTAACTCTGTAGATGCCAGTGTAATAAGTCTTTTTATTGTTAACTGCGCCATGAATGTTTGGATTAATTCATGGGATCTGGACATGACTGGCAATGGCTGCATACATTGCCCATTCCTAGTTGCCATTGAACAGGTTGCGTTAAGCCACCTTATTGAATAGCTGCAGTCCACAAGTTATTTTGCAGCTGTTTGGTACAACTGAATAGCTGCCTGGGAACTTCAGAACCAACCACACTGGAGTCACATCGCAGTTAGATCAATTTAAAAAAGGTAGCTTTCCTTCAGACCTGAATTTAGTGAACCAGATGAAGTTATTGGATTGTGGGAGGAAACGGGAGCACCCCCACGCAGACATGGGGAGAATGTACAAACTCCACACAGTCAGTCGCCTGAGGCGGGAATTGAACCCGGGTCTCTGGCGCTGTGAGGCAGCAGTACATGAGAATATGATTTCAATTCATTGAATTATTGGTCTACACATGATCTTAGACATGAACATGGAATGTCCAAACTGTAGTATAATGCAAACCTTAATTTCCATCAACCACAATTTGAAGCCAAGCACAAACAGCTTTAAACCAATTTAAAAAGTACTATTACTGAAAGTACTAAATGCTTTGTTTATATTTTTACTGAAAGTATTCAAGCCAAGAGTTTAAGTGGAGATGATTGCAGACTAGCAGCCACCATTCTAAAAGTCATTTTGAAAGATTGGTTTAATAGATGTCTGGATATTAATGAGGCAAGTGATAACATTTAAACGATGTTTAACAAGTGATAATGGCCTTCAATTGGCATCTTGCTGGTGCCTTGTGAGAATCTCATCACATTACTTATGAACTCATAAAAGATGGGGAAAGATGATCTCGATGTTGAGGTGGGACTTGCTGCACTTGTCATCTGCATCCTATGATAGCCCATGTTATGTGATTCTGCCCATTGCACCTGGTTAACACTCAAACATCACTCCTGACCTACTGACTCAAATCCTCCCTCTGGAAACAAACTGGGATTAAACTAGTCATTTTACGACACTCATGTGCTTCCAAGCATATAGTCATAACATCACAAAGACTGCCTATTATACTCACTTCCATAATATCCCTCAACTGCCTGTGTGTCATTTCATCTATTGCTGGAACACCCTATCCATGCCTTTTTATTTCCAGATGTGACTAGTCCAATGCACTGCTGGTGTTCTACTCCAAAACGTAAACAAATTTCAAGTCCACATCTTTCTGGAAGAGGTTTACTTCAGTTACCTACACTTCACAGAATGCAAACCCCACTGATTTACTATAAATCCCCAGGACCTGATCAGGTGTACCCGAGAACTCTGTGGGAAGTTAGAGAAGTGATTGCTGGCCCTCTTGCTGAGATCTTTGTATCATCGATAGTCACAGGTGAGGTGCCGGAAGACTGGAGGTTGGCAAACGCGGTGCTACTGTTTAAGAAGGGCGGTAAAGACAAGCCAGGGAACTATAGACCGGTGGGCCTGACCTCGGTGATGGGCAAGTTGTTGGAGGGAATCCTGAGGGACAGGATGTACATGTATTTGGAAAGGAGAAAGTGAGGACTGCAGATGCTGGAGGTCAGAGCTGAACAATGTGTTGCTGGAAAAGCGCAGCAGGTCAGGCAGCATCCAAGGAGCAGGAGAATCGACATTTCGGGCATAAGCCCTCCTTCAGGAATCCTGAAGGAGGGCTTATGCCCGAAACGTTGATTCTCCTGCTCCTTGGATACTGCCTGACCTGCTGAGCTTTTCCAGCAACACATTTTTCAGCAAGTATTTGGAAAGGCAAGGACTGATTTGGGATAGTCAACATGGCTTTGTGTGTGGGAAATCATGTCTCACAAACTTGATTGAGTTTTTTGATGAAGTAACAAAGAAGATTGATGAGGGCAGAGCAGTAGATGTGATCTATTTGGATTTCAGTAAGGCAATCGACAAGGTTCCCCACAGGAGACTGATTAGCAAGGTTAGATCTCATGGAATACAGGGAGAACTAGCCATTTGGATACAGAACTGGCTCAAAGGTAGAAGACAGAAGGTGGTGGTGGAGGGTAGTTTTTCAGACTGGAGGCCTGTGACCAGTGGAGTGCCACAGGATCAGTGCTGGGCCCTCTATTTTTTGCCATTTACATAATTGATTTGGATTTGAGCATAAGGGGATACAGTTAGTAAGTTTGCAGATGACACCAAAATTGGAGGTGTAGTGGACAGCGAAGAGGGTTACCTCAGATTACAACAGGATCTGGACCAGATGGGCCAATGGGTTGAGAAGTGGCAGATGGAGTTTAATTCAGATAAATGTGAGGTGCTGCATTTTGGGAAAGCAAATGTTAGCAGGACTTATACACTTAATGGTAAGGTCCTTGGAGTGCAGGTTCATAGCTCCTTGAAAGTGGAGTCACAGGTAGATAGGATAGTGAAGAAGGCATTTGGTATGCTTTCCTTTATTGGTCAGATTGTTGAGTAGAGGAGTTGGGAGGTCATGTTGTGGCTGTACAGGACATTGGTTAGGCCACTGTTGGAACATTGCATGCAATTCTGGTCTCCTTTCTATCGGAAAGATGTTGTGAAACTTGAAAGGGTTCAGAAAAGATTTACAAGGATATTGCCAGGGTTGGAGGATCTGAGCTACAGGGAGAGGCTGAACAGGTTGGGGCTGTTTTCCCTGGAGTGTCGGAGGCTGAGGGGTGACCTTATAGAGGTTTACAAAATTATGAGGGGCATGGATAGGATAAATAGACAAAGTCTTTACCCTGGGGTCGGGGAGTCCAGAACTAGACGGCATAGTTTCAGGGTGAGAGGAGAAAGATATAAAAGAGACGTAAGGGGCAACTTTTTCACACAGAGGATGGTACGTGTATGGAATGAGCTGCCAGAGGATGTGGTGGAGGCTGGTACAATTGCAACATTTAGGATGCATTTGGATGGGTATATGAATAGCAAGGGTTTGGAGGGATATGGGCCGGCTGCTGGCAGGTGGGACTAGATTGGGTTGGGATATCTGGTCGGCATGGACGGGTTGGACCAAAGGGTCTGTGTCAATGCTGTACATCTCTATGACTATATAATTGCAAGCAATATTCCAACAGTGACCTTCTCTAAACTCCAATACATACAGGCCCAATCAAGCTAATCTTCCTTCAAAAGTTGAGCCCACTATCCCAGGAAAGAGTTGAATGAATCTTCTCTGAACTGCTTCTAACAGAATTATAGCATTGTGTAAATATGGATATCAAAACTGTGCACAGTATTCTGGATACAATCTCACCAAGGCTCTGTACAGCTACAATAAGTCTTCTTGACTTTTATCATCCATCATCCTTAAAATAAACACCAATATTCCACTGGCCTTCCTAATCACTGACTGTACCTGCCCACGAACTTTGTATGATTCATTTACCAGAATGTACAAATCCTTCTGTACCACTAATTTTGCAAACGGTCTCCAGATAAACAGTCTGCTGCTTTTCTATTCTTCCTGACGAAGTTGATAAGTGCACATTGTAAACTGTATGTTAAATTAATGCCCTCTGATTTAACCTAACTGGATCCATTGCCTCCACTTGCCAACATACATTCATGGCATCTTCATGACATCAGCATATCAGCTAGCATTCATTTTGTCCCTTCATAAAAGTCATTTGTATCGATTGTAAATTGTTAAGGTGGAGAAAGTGAGGTATGTAGATGCTGGAGATCAGAGTTGTGAATGTGTTGCTGGAAAGGTCAGGCAACATCCAAGGAGCAGGAGGGGTCTGACCCGAAATGTCAATTCTCTACTCCTCTGAGCACCTGCTGTGCTTTTCCAGCAACACACTCTCAACTGTTAATTGTTAAGGTCCCAAAGCTGACACCTGTGCATCATCACTAGTTAGTTTGCTAACCCAAAAATGATACATTTATCTTGACTGTCTGCTTTCTGTTAGCTATCCAATCCTTTATTAATGCTATGTTAATCCTTTACCCTACATACTCTAGAAGATAGATATATATAACTCTTGTGGCTAAAGGGATATAGGGATATGGGATTTTGGGGAGGGGGGTTAGGGACAGTGGAATTTGAGCTCAGTGATCAGCCATGATCGTGTTGATTGAAGAAAAGGCTTGAGGGATTGAATGGCTACTCTTGCTCCTATTATCTTTGTAAACCCTTATTATAGGAGAAAGTGAGGACTGCAGATGCTGGAGATCAGAGCTGAAAATGTGTTGCTGGAAAAGCGCAGCAGGTCAGGCAGCATCCAAGGAGCAGGAGAATCGATGTTTCGGGCATGCCCAAAACGTCGATTCTCCTGTTAATTCCTGAAGAAAGGCTTATGCCCGAAACGTCGATTCTCCTGTTCCTTGGATGCTGCCTGACCTGCTGCGCTTTTCCAGCAACACATTTTCAAACCCTTATTATAGCATGTTATCAATTGGTTTTGGAAATCTAAGCTGAAAAATGTGTTGCTGGAAAAGCGCAGCAGGTCAGGCAGCATCCAAGGAGCAGGAGAATCGACATTTAAGGCATTAGCCCTTCTTCAGGCTTATGCCCGAAATGTCGATTCTCCTGTTCCTTGGATGCTGCCTGACCTGCTGTGCTTTTCCAGCAACACATTTTTCAACTCTGATCTGCAGTCGTCACTTTCTCCTTTGGAAATCTAAGTATATCATATCTGCCAGTTCCCCTTTATCAGCCTTTGTCTGTTAATTCTTCAAAGACTTTTCATAAGTTAGTTATAAATGATTTCAGTTTCATAAAGCCATGTTAACACTACCTGATCCAATTGAGTTAAAAATCACACAGCACCAGGTTATAGTCGAACAGGTTATTTGGAAGCACTAGTTTTCACAGTGCTGCTCCTTCATCACATCTAAAAGCTAATGCTTCTAAATAAACTTGTTGGACAATAACCTGGTGTTGTGTGATTTTTAACTTTGTCCATCCCAGTCTAACACCATCATCTTCAGCATAAATATCCTGCTAGAACCTCCTTAACAAAGGCTTTTCACCATTTCCGTATGCAGGTATCATGTTAACTGGCCTAGTTTCCTGCTTTTTGTCTTCTTCCTTTCATGAACAAAGCTGTTATGAATCAATTTTCCAATCAGTCGGGGCCCTTCCAGTATCTAAGAAATTTTGGAAGATTATAACCAATGCACCTACTGTTTCTGTGACCACTTCTTTTAAGAGAGGTCAGCATGTTCTGGGTACCTGCCAGCCTTTAGGTTTAATAGTTTTCCCCAAGTATCTTTTCACTGGCAATGGTGACTTTAAATTCCTACTCCCCTTCATCTCTTAACCTTCAATTATCTTTGGGAAGTCTTCTATGTATTCAACAGTGAAGACAGATACAAGCTATCTGTTTCATATCCCTTGTTTTCCATTATTAGTTTCTCACAGTCACTCTGTTAGTATGCACTTTAGTCACTCCTGTCCTGTTTAAATAACTGTAGAAACACTATCTTTTTTTATATTTCTGGGTAGATTTCTTTCATATTCCAATTTCTGCTTCCTTATTTTTTGTTAGTCATTATGTCCAGTCTACTGATGCAGTCTTTCAATCATTTCCAACCAGTCTCTTATTATTATCGAAGGATGCCTACAGGTGTGGAAACAGGCCCTTTGGCCCAACAAGTCTACACCAACCCTCCGAACAGTATCCTACCCAGACCCACTTCCCTATCCTATTACTCTACATTTCTTCTGACTAATGCACCTAACCTACACATCCCTGAACACTATCGCAATTTAGCATGGCCAATTCACCTGACCTGCACATCTTTGGACTGTGGGAGGAAACCAGAACACCTGGAGGAAACCCACCCAGAGAATGTGCAAACTTCACACAGATAGTCGCCTGAGGCTGGGATTGAACCCAGGTCCCTTGTGCTGTGAGGTAGCAGTGCTAACCACTGAGTCACCATGCTGCATCAACATGTATTATTTTAACCTCTTCACAGGTAGGACTCTGAGAGTTGTCAATCTACTCAAAACTTTCCTCAAACAATTTGGCTCTGGTTGACTTCACGTTTTCCCTCTTTAGGTCACACATGGAAGCATTCACATGGGGAACCTTGAGACAGCAGCTCGCTGCTTAACATCACAACTTAGTCATGAGCATATATAGCACCATCTTTAAAGATGTTATAATAACTTCTTTAACAATTACTTGTCTGGACTTTATGAATTACTAAGTACAGATCAAATAAACTAGCCTCACCAGCATTGCACAATGTTAAACTCTACCACAAACAGAACAGGAAATACAAAAATACAAGGTGTTTACTTTCTGGTTTGTGCACAGTATGATAATGAAAATATGTGACACTGGGTGGGTATACTTGGCAACACCATCCATACACTGTGAAGCCAACACTCACACCACACTATAGTTACTTTATACATCCTCCCTCATGTTTTCTAAAGCTCTTTACAAATAAACAATAGAGAACTGTGAACCGCTATGTTGTGTCATGTGTCAACGATATTTCGTCAGGGAAAAGAAACTTTTGGTTCAACTTCTTATTATGAAATAACTTTGATATTAATACCAGAATGTACAGGCTAGTTTTGCAAACTATTTCAGTCAAATCAGAAAGCTCCTCATTTTATTCTTCAAGGCCAAATCTAAATAGGAATCACCATTTGTCTTTATTAATAGGTCTACAAGTGACACAACAGTCAAAACAATCATATAAGAAGATAAATGTGTCAGAAACCATCTTTTGAGAAGAAAGATCCATAGCTTCATTGTGAAATACAGAAGTTGAAGAGTTGAGAAAAAAAATCTTTCCATTAGACTATGCTGTTAACAGAAGTCATGGCAAATCTATTATGCAGGGAGACAATACCATTTAAGGGATATAATTCTAAAGGGGGTGCAAGGACAGAACATTCTAAGGATGTATGTGGACAAATGTTGTAAGTGGCTAGGCAGGTTGAGAAATTAGTTGAAGAGACAAATGGAATCGTAGAGGGCTGGAGTGCAAAAACAAGGAAGCTATGACAAAAACTTATAAAGCAATGATTCAGCCTCAACTAGAACATTGTGCCCAGTTCGAGGCACCAAACATAAGGATAGCTCTGAAGGCTGCAGTGCAGAAAACATTTACAAAAAGGTTCCAGAAATGAACTTCAAACATATAGATAGTGTCAAGACCACACAGAGGGGATAATTTAACTTGTAATTCCAAAATATGTTTTTTAAAAGAGCACTAATACAATCAAAAAATGGCAATGGATATAAATTAATTGGCTGTATGAAGAGAGAGACCGAAACAATGTCTTACATATGGATTCAAAGGGAACTGCAAACACCAGTCCTTTAAAATGGGGGAGGCAGGGGAAATGGGAAGGAAAAACAAACTGGACTGTGATCTTCTGTGACTACAATGATAACAAAAAGCTGATAATACGCCAGCTCAATAGCAACCAACCATTAGTGGATTATGTAGCGAACGCAGGCACATGTTTTTCCCTTTGAAGTATACTCAATAACAGGGGCCAAATAGCCAGTCTCAAATCTATTGGGGATGAACATTCTTGTGTACATTAGCCTGGCATGTTAGTACACTAGGAAGGACACAGATGAAGGATTATCTCCTAATAACCCTTGCAATGTAGGTAAAGGAATTCTCTAACTCTGACTGTGAGAAATTAGCTAACCAGCAGCAAGCCAAAAATAAGTAGGACAACAAACCTCATCCTGAATGCTGGAATTCAATCACAGTGGAACGGACTCAGAACTACAGAATCTCAAACAATCTGTAAAACTAAGGGTCATGAAATCAACTGTTCAACTCTTAAGGCAACATTACCAATAACCTGCATTGCAATGGCCTCAAAGTTCAAAATTCTGCTCTTCACAAACATTTCAGAGATTTTTTTCTTAACTTTTATTTTTTTGGATTCACATCTTCTTTCTAATCTGTGTGTCTGCATGTAGAATTTCTAATTTTTGCGTTTAATTATTAATAAATTCATTCTTTGTTAACTCAAGGAAGCCTAGATAAATTGGCTTTGAAAACGTAGGTTTATTAGGGACTGAATGAAAGGTGTTCACAAGGGATCTGGTTTCAAATTAACCTTGCTGCGACCAACTGAGTTGTGCATGAATAATGAAGGGGAGCCAGTTCAACCCTGCTCACCCACGAGCTTAACCATTTAGGGATTAGATTCCCTTCAGTGTGGAAACAGGCCTTTCGGCCCAACAAGTCCACACTATACCTGAAATCATAATGAATTAGTTCAGACTCTTGCTTTGAGTCTGGGCTTAAAAATACATTGGAGAAGCTAAGCTTTTTCTCTGCAGAGAAAAGGATGTTGAAGGGAGATTTGACAGAGGTGTTCAAAAGTATGAGAGGTCGAAACAGAATAGATAGGGAGAAACTGTTCATATTCATGGAAGGGTCAAAAATTGTGGAGACTGTTTCAAGGTAACTGGCAAAACAATCATAGAGGACATGGAAAAATATTTGCCAAATTTCAGCATATGATGAAGAAAATGACCGAATTCTATGCTGTTTCCTTCAGGCGGCACAGTGGCTCAGTGGTTGGCACTGCAGCCTCACAGTGCCAGGAACGTGGGTTTGATCCCAGCCTTGGGCGACTGTCTGTGTGGAGTTTGCACATGCTCCCATGTCTGTGTGGGTTTCCTCCCACAATTAAAATATGTACAGGTCAGGTGAATTGACCATGCTAAATTGCCCAAAATGTATGGTGCATTAGTCAGAGGGAAATGGGTCTGGATGGGTTACTTTTCAGAGGGTTGGTGTGCACTTGTCAAATGGCCTGTTTCTGCAATGTAAGAGATCTAATCGATAATCCTTTCTAGAATCACTGAGAGTCACCAGCGGAGAACTGGGTGTTGGCTATTTGGTTTGGAAGTGGATTGCACTTTTTGCAATTCATCTTTTGATGGATCACTTCATTTTGTCAAGGTTCCCATAAGATATTAGTAAGGAAAATTAATTGTGGTATTGGACATAATGTATTGATCTGGCAGACAAGAAGCAGAGTGGCAAGTAGTGACGAGTTGAGTGCCACAGGATTCAGTGCTGGGAACTCAGCTGTTCACAATATACATTAATGATTTCGACAAAGGAATTGGATGCAACATCTCCAAATTTAAAGGTGACACTAAGCTGGGTGGCAATGTGTGTTGTAAGGATGATGCTAAGAGGCTGCAGGGTGACACGGGCAGATAGGCTGTGTAGGCAAATACGTGGCAAATGCAATTTAATGTGAGGTTATCCAAATGGTCTCAAAAACAGGATGGCAGATTATTATCTGAATGGTGGCAATTTACGAAAAGGTGAGGTGTAATGAAACCTGGGTGTCATGGTGGAACAGTCGCTGAAGGTTGGCATGCAGGTGCAGCAGGTAGTGAGGAAAGCTAATGTCATGGCTGCCTTCATAGCTAGAGGATTTGAGTATCTGAGTAAGAATGTCTTGCTGCAGTTATACAGAGCCTTAGTGAGTCCACACCTTAAGTATTGTGTGCAGTTTTGGTCTCCTAGTCTGAGGAAGGACACTCTTGCTGTCCAGAGAAGATTCACCAGACTGATTCCAGGGATGGCAGGACTGACATATCAGGAAAAATTAGATCGACTGGCTTCTTTTTTGCTGGAATTTAGAAGAATGGCAGGCGTGGGTGGGGGTAGTGATCTAACATAAACATACAAAATCCTTTTGGGGCTGGACAGGCTAGATGCAAGGAGAATATTCCTGATGTTGGGGAAGTCCAGAACTAGGAGTCACAGTCTAAGAATAAGGGGTAGACCGTTTAGGACTGAGATGAGGAAGAATTTCTTCACTCAGAGAGTTGTGGACCTGTGGAATTCTTTGCCTCAGGAAGCCATTAGAGCCAGTTAATTAGATATAATCAAGAGGGAGCTGAATGTGGCACTTATGGCTAAAGGGATCAAAGGGTATGGGGAGAGGGGGGGGAAGGGATACTGAGATTGCCTGATCAGCTATGATCATATTGAATGGTGGTGCTGAATGGCCTATTCCTACACCTATTTTCTGTGTTTCCATGTTTCTATTTACTTATGTTTCTATTCAATAAGAGAGATTTGAACATGTATCATATTGAGAGATCAAGACTTTGTGCATTCACAAGAGATCACCTTCTTCCTGGAGGTGTTCTGGAAGTTTGATTAGAGCAATATGTCAGAGGTTCCAATGTTGAGCAGCTCACAGTGTTTTCTCTGAATCAACTGCAATTAACATATTGAAAAGTTCAAAGACAAACCATGATCCACCAAAAAATGTCTTCCCCGCACATTGGGAAAGTCCTAGAAATTTTATTTTAGACTATTACAGAAAGAAGTCATTTTGCCTGTTGTGTCAGTGCAATCCAAAAGCATATCCATTGCACCTCTTGTTTCCTGTGCACCACATTATCTTTTTTACAGAAACCCTGTTGTGTGAAAAGTGGCCAAACAGCCCATCAGGTCTGCACCAATCCTCTGAAGAGCATCCAACCCAGACCCTATACTGTAACCCTGTATTTTGCATGGCTAATCTACCTTGCCTACACATCCCTGGGCATTATGTATGAGCATGACAAATCCAGCTAACCTGCACATCTTTGGAATGTGAGAGGAAACCGGAGCGCCCAGAGGAAACCCAAGCAGATTCAGGGAGAATGTTCAAACATCACACAGACAGTTGCCCGAGGCTGAAATTGAACCGGGATCCCTGGCGCTGTGAGGCAGCAGTGCTAACCACTGAGCCACATGCCTCTCCCCATTTCAAATGCTTTTCTAAAACATACAACTGCTGTGCATCAATTCTTCCCTTTCCCATAGTCAGACAAATATTCTGTCTTCCTCACCCCATTAAGACTCTTCATACATTAAACAATGAATAACTCAAGCACCATGTTACCACTTGAGATTTCCAAAGGATGTGTACTATACATTAAGAATTGGTGTGCAGCAAAGTGTGAATATCTGCCCAATGTTTCCCTTGAACAAGTTAAAGTAGTTAAATATATATTAAAGTATAGATGTGTATTTCAACTTGGAAAAGTACTGCAACAAATAATTACCATAAAGAAATGTAATTAAAATGTTTCAAATCTTTTTGAAATCTTATTCCCACACTCACTGATAGCATCAGAGTTCTCTTCTTCAGGTGATAAGGTGGTTTCTGAGTCATTGGCTTAATTGACTAATTATAGCTGGAAACAATTTTCCACAGGCTCTCCCAATCTGTGGTCTAGACTTTGTTAGTAAAGGTAATTATTCAAGAGGGTGCTGCTGCTTAAGCTTTTCAGCAGCTGACCACAAAAGTACTTGTGGGAGACTTTCTCTCTGATTTCTCCTTCAAGCCCTGTAAAGAAATGTCTATCCTTGGAAAAGCACGGCCCATGCAGCAGTGCCAAGGCCTGAAGTCCTTTGTATGGTGTTAGATACTTCGACCAGTTTCTGCATTAAAAATGACCAGTGTCCATTGCATCCATGCCATCTTTAAAAGAACACTGTGCACTCGTATAAGTCTTGTCCCTCACAGGCAGTGTAGTGGTACACCAGCCACACGGTCACACTGCCCACAACGCACAGCCAGAGTGGTTGACACTCTCTTGCACATGCAATGCTATTCTTTCATACAGTTCACTATTTAATTGCCAGGCTATACAGGTTACCTGTCATTAGCTACATTCTGCTATGTACCCTCTCTAAGTCATCAATTCTCTGTCCTCAGTTCAATGGAGACCCATATCTTGTCATTGTATAATTGGGGAACATCACATACAGGCAAGCAGCCAGAGAATTCCAACCATGAGCTTTTATTTACAGCTGTCAAAAGGAAATGCAACCAAATCAATAGAGACCGAAGTTCATCCGCATAATGTAAATCAAATATTAGCACCACAAGGAATGACTGCTGAACATCAATGATAGTCTGCTGCATTCAGCTTCTATCTATTGGAACCAGGTGTCAATCAGATCCTTGTAGCATCCGATGCAGTATCTGCTATGTAGAGAAACAGCTTTCTCCTCCTCAATGTCCTCCTCCTTCTCAACATCCTCCCTGGAAAATCGCTCTCGTTCTCCCACTTTCTCAGTATCCAGACCATCGTCTCATTCCCTGCTCCAACTGTGCAGAGCACAGCCCACCTGGATGAAATAGCTCACTTTATCCAGATGATATCAGAAGATTCCTCTCGACTGGTCCAAATTGTAGAACCACATATTCAGCAGCCCCATTGTCTGCTCAACCACGGCCCTTGTTGATGTTTAGGGGCAGCATTAAACCTGCAGTCTGCATCGGTCTGGGGTTTGTGCAACGGTGTCATGAGCCATGGTCACAGTTAGCCCTCATATACCTCAAGTTCATTTCCTGTACTACCCTCATCCCACCTCTGCAAATGTTTCGACTATCCCCTTCCCCACAACTCTCCCTTGTCCCTCCCCCCACAATCTCTATCTGCTACTCCTATGGCTCCCTTGCTACATCCCAAACAATAAATGGACCAACTCTCAAGACTGTGTTAACATGCGCTCTGTGTAGCTGTTCTGAGGGTCAAGGGGATTGTGCTGATCCTGTTCCCAGCAATGATTTCCAGTTTCAGAAATCATTGCCGTGCTGGACCTCGGAGGACCACGAAGAAGTAAACAAAATTAGAGGGAATGTTGCCTCTTTGTCTCTGTGAATCTCCAACAAGAAGCCCCAGACATGACCACCTAGTTCCCCAATTGCTGTCTTTACAGCTTCCCGAATGATGACACGTGATTGACATGGTGTTAGCTCTCCAGGACTGACCATAGCCCACTGTCTCTGGTCTGTTGGCCTTGATGGTGAGCAACCAAAGCTGACAATTGACCATGGGCAAGTTCCTGGACTGTGTGTGGACACTGCCTGTGACTGTAGCAGGGCCATTTGACTGCATAAACAAGCTATGAATTTGCCACATGGGTAGCTGGCACATGCTGTAAATGTTATATTGATGTCTCAGGGTGTCGTATAGTAAGACAACATCCCACCAGACACATCCTGACTGACAGATATAGCAAGCAGCCCAGCTATGTGTCTATGTTAAACTGAAAGCTTTTGGCTGTCGCTAAAGCTAACGTGCTAACAGGCTAGGTGTGGCAAGACTTGGATGCTGCAAGTATGCAGGAAGACACTAAGTGACTAATGCTAGGACAGAAGTGAGAGCCTAGCCCAATCTGTGAGCTGGATGCATGCCCCTGCACTCAATGTGTCTCTGTTGAAACTTTAAATGTTGCTAGTGCACTAATCAATGTAGGTCAGTGCTTTCCAAATATGTTATAGGTGTATTGGAGATGTGCCATGGTGATTGGGAGGGGCTGGCAACTTTTGATGCCAATGCCTGTGGATGAGGGGCGGAGGGTGTGCCTGCAGCTGGTGCTCATGGATCATAGAGTTCAGCACCAGGTCAAGGCCATTTAGCCCTTCATGTCTGTGCTAGCCAAAAACAGTGATCTAACTATTTTACTCCCCTTGATGCTGTTGGTGCTGAGCAATGTGGAATCTCCTCACAGCCAGCAGCAAGCTGACGTCTCCATGTACCTGCTGTGAGTTCCATGTTGAACATTCCCAATGGCTAGCTTGCTCATTGCATTTTGGTGAGACAGAAAGCTGAAGATTAATGAGGCAAATTCATAGAATGTTTAACAAACTTCCTTAATTAGCAACTTGCCACTGCCTCACAAGAAATATCCCCTGCTGCTTGCCAAATTGCTTTAAAGATGCAACGAGATGGTCCCAGCATCAAGATTGGGCCTGGGCAGATGTTTCACCTAACTCTGTCAAAAACCCCAGCCCAGACCCTAAAGAGTTTGCCCTACTATTTAGCTACAAGCCAATGAAGTCTGTAGTGTCTGCAATGATTTTGACTGTCAATTTACAGTCAAGAAACATTAATGTGTGATGTTGAGGGCTAGTGACAGTGTGCGCGACTCATTCAACTCGCTGAATGACTGACTGGAAATCAAAATGAACCGCTCTTCATGTCAACTCCATAACTGGGAGAAAACTACTACTGTACTGTGTGAAAGAAGTGCACTCATGATTTTAGGCCTTGTTCCACAAGATGTACAGTGAATGAAATCGGGCTGGCCTGGCACAATGCCAGCTGTCACTCTGTATCAGATGTTCAATCAGCGAGGCCTTTGATGGCGCTGGCTCAGTTTGGAGGAAAGTGAGTCATTGAAGCTTGCCTAAGTGTGGGTTGGAGGCTCTTTACTGAGAAAATCCTGTCACACTGAAACAGCACTTTGCTCCAGGATGTGTTGATCGATTCCTTCTCGTATTTTTCCCACTTCCTATTCTCATTATCATTGAGTGGGTACCCATAGCAACCATGCTGTCTTCTCCGGCTTGAAATATCCTGCTGAATGAAAGTCAATGTGAACAGCTATTTTGACTTTGGTGCCATTTAAAACAGATGGCAACTCTGCTGCATTTGTTTGTCCACCACTAATCATACATCTTAGTAAAGTCCAAAGGCTTAATTGTACACGGTTTATGTGCATAATCTTATTTGTATAGAGCTCAATATGGTACTGGTTATTTCACTCTGTAAACACTTAGTGCACTACGGTCATAAACATGAAAGGAGCTGATTTTCGTCTTCATATGTGGTTGTGTGGGATATCCTAGTTTTTGGCAGCATTTGAGAAACAGAGTCCAGTATGTTTCTTTTTCAGAATTAATTTCTGAAATGAGACTCGAAATGTTAACTCTTGTTCTTTCTCCCCAGATGCTGTCAGACCTGCTGAGTTTCTCCAGCACTTTCTGTTTTCATTTCAGATTTCCAGCATCTGCAATATTTTGCTGCTTAGGAAAGACATGAATCTGCAGAAGCTTTAGATTCAATTTAAAGTGATAAAGTTATTACTCCACAATGTCACAGATTGACACTCTTTCAACCCAATTTATATTGCTGATTTGCCTCAGGATTCTGAGAAAGGCCCCTCTTCAGGACATCGACAGGAAGTTTAAACTTCTGGTTATTGATTTTGCCTGACCCAGATCGCTCTGTGATTAGCCAGATCCACACAGTTTTGTGCTGTTTGTTCCCTACCTCCTAGGTTTTTACATGGATTTATTTTGTGTTTTTCATAGCAGCTGTCAAGTTTGCTCAGAAGTATAACTGAGTAAAATACCTACAGCATCAAAACATTCCAGCACTCACATAAATGTTTAGCCCCTGTGCCTCTTAGGTTTTCCTGACAGCGTCCAGTTCCTCTCTCCCCTGAACTATGGACAGTGCTCCTCTACAACACCCCCATCCCATCCATACCATGTGTTCACTCTCTCCCCGCCTGAACTATGGACAGTGGCCCCTCTTCTCATCCACTTGGACTGTGCACTTCCCATTGCCTACACCCCACTCTCGGAATGTACCTTCTTGAACCTCTGGCTTCTGTCTGGCTGATTGCAGAGACCAGAAGAGTCAACACTGTCGGGAATGGGGATGGAGATGGAGGTGGTGTTGAGCAATTTTGTGGGGAGCGAGGGAGTGAAGAGCACATTGTCTGAAGGCTGGGTGGTAGGTGGGGAAAGAACACTGGCAGGGGGTGGTGCATGTGTTTGAACACCATTGGGGTGGGGATTGAAGGAGGATTGGGGTGAGGGGATGTCAACACTAACCAGTAAGAAAAGGCTGGCCATGTGCTAATGGATATTGCCGATACCAATTCTGAAAACACCTTTTGCTGTGGAATGAGAATTAGTATAATTCACACACATGCTTTGGGGTATTTAACCACAATACAGACACTGCACCTATTGAAAGGGGACATAATTTGATTTTCCATGACCATTCTGTAACCTGACGGAGCAGTAGAAATTCATGTCCATTCTCCATTTCTGAGGGAAGTCCTGATTGAGATGTGGAGTTTGGTCATAGGGCTTAAAAGTAAGAGTGGAATCTAACTCCTCTGAAGATCTGGGCCGATGTTGCCAAAATGTTTGGGAAACCCAGGGTTCAATATGTAAAAAGTTGACAATATTTTTATTCTAAGAAAAACAATTGAACAAGCATGCAAGTGGCTCTGTATTAGTGAGATTAGATCACTGGGAACTGGGGGGGTGCTGAGTCTGTTTCTCTCTTACCATCCCTAATTACCATCCAGTGGCAGTACAGTGCGTGAGGTGAAGGATGAGGCCAACCTAACAATCTGACCCCAAAACAGGGACAGAAACCTGAAGAGAATTCCAGCAGCTAAAGATGAAGGAGTTCAAGGTCGGCCTATTTTCTGGACCTGGGAAAACCCTACAGCATGGACAGGGGATGGCTGGAAAACTATAGACAGGGGAATGAAAAGAGCAACTGAAAAATCTGTCAACAGAAAGCGAGGGACCTGGGGCAGCTAGTGCCATTAAGGAACCTCCCAATAAGAATTTTGCCCAGCTAATAGTAGAGAGTCAGGAGTGTTATGACAGAGCCATTTAAAGCTACATCAAAAACACAAAAACTAAATGATAAGCCACAACTGTTTGAGACTACTCAAACATTAGAGAACACTAACAGGCAGGATGGGAAAACAGGCAGACTGCAGATATTCATTCTTCTAACTGCAACATCATGGTTGAGACTAAGAACTCTGCAACAATCTTCCATTCAACACTGGTGCACAGAAGGTAGGCAAGTAGGAATGTGAGGGCAAGTTAAGGCTGCTCTTTGCATGTAGTGGGAGCAAAATCACCAACATTCTTTTCTGTCATTCCTAACCATTATTCTGCTTAATTAGGCAGAGACACTTACGTGATTCTGAATCTTTTCCTTTTTTCCTTTACAGTCAGGCAGTAAAGTTGAATCACTGAGTTAGGAATCGGTCTCTGCTACAGGAACTCCATCCTGAGGACCACAGAAGATAATACAGATCTTTCATTTCCTTCAGAAGGGAGGCTGCAAACATGGGGAAAAAGTGACAAAGGTGATCAGCCCACAAGAGGGCATTCTAGACTTGAGTTTTCTCTTTCGGGACAAAGTGTCAGAGAATGGAGCTGCCAATGATGCTGATAGTTTAGTGATAGCAAAAGTCATAGATCCTCCTACACTCTTCAACTCAATAGGCAATATTTGTGAACTTTCTGCTCTTTATTCTGAGAAGGATCACCTCTTTGTTGAAGAAGGTAACAAAGAATTCAATCAGTCTGCTTATTCCACTGAACCCACTGATGTAACACAACAGGAACAGCAATAATATTAATGATTACTTTAAATACTACCCCCCACCCGGCCCTTGATGAAAGGTTAGAGCATTCAGGGAAGCAGAAAAAGGCCAATATGCTGAAGTCCCAGCTGCTGCCAATGAGATGAACAGAATCTTAGCAAAGTTACAGAAAACTGAAGATATAGGAGCTGCCAGTATTGCAGGTAGTGATGTAACGGTAATGTCACTAGACTAGCAGTCCAGAACCCTGGGCCAAAGTTCTGCAGTCATGGGTTCAAATCCCACCTTAATAGATGGTGAACTGTGAATTCAATAAACATTTGGAATAAAGATGTAACCATTGCCAATTGTTGTAAAAACCCATTGGGTTCACTCATGTCCTCAAGAGAGGGAAATCTGCCATCCTTATCTGGTCTGGGCTATATGTGACCCCAGACCCACAACAATGTGTTGATTCTTAATTCCCCTCAGGGATGGGCAATAAATGCTGACTTAGCCAGCAATGACCAGAACCTATGAATGAGTTAAAACATGCTGTGTAATTCATAGCCACTAAGCGTAGATGCCCCAACACCAAAGAGCTGAACAACAGCTGAAGAGTTTATTATAGTACAATCAAAAATGAACATCATTGAAGCTTCAGAACTTTCTGCAGGCACCTAACTGCTCATAATATCTGAGAAGTCTCAGATTACAGAGTTAAAAACTTCAATCAGCAAAGACAGAGGTCTCAGAATTTTGTCACATTTTCATGGGTATTGAAGATTCAGTCAAGTTTTAAAGTTAAACCACCTCTATTAGTTAAAGTCAATTGTATGCGACACATGGCTACAAGAGTATATAAATGACATGATTTTGACACATTTAATTGGCACATGCGACTTAATACAAAACTTCAAACATCAAAAACAGACCACCATCAGGTGGTTCGATAACTTTGAGCAGCGAAGGAAAATATATCCAATGAACAGACTGACTTAATTCAATTGAATCAAGCCAATATTCAGAGAATATTAATCTGCTTAAATGCCAGCTGAAGCCTGCAATTGTTTCTAATCAGCATGCTATGGCAGGACTCAAGGATTTTTTCAGTGAAGACATACAGGCCTCAACCACAGAGCTTCTCGACTTTAGGAGTATATAAGAAAAGCTTAAAATCAAGCATCTAATGCTGCTACAACTTAACATGAGTTGGAAAAATCTAACTACTTTAAAGAGACTACTGAACTACTCACTGTGTGTGTGTGAGTGTGTGTGTTAGGTGACCTGATGGGAAGCGAGACTGGGATCTCAGTTAGTATATTCAAAGTTTAAAAATAAGGATTAAAACATGAAACATAACTCTTGCACTCATCAATCTCCTCCATGCTAACCTATATCCCTGTATCCAACACCATGGCTATTCATAACCCATGTGTCACCTTATGCCATCTACCTACTACATGGCCTCTCAGGCCCCTATGCACACTGTGGCTATCTACATATCCCATTGTTCTGCAAAAACCCTCTGCTCATCTATCAACTTTCCATGTCCCTCAAACTCACTACAGCAATCTACTTATCTCCCTAGGCCCCTCATAAACCAATGACCCCCAGGATCCCCATGGCCATTTATAGCCCCAATACCAACATAATGGCAACTCCTATCCCCCTTCCATCAGTTTTTATCCTCCATTGTCCAGAACAACTCACCTATTTTCCAGCATGGCATTAATCAAGAAGCATCTTGATGGAAAATGAAGATGTCGTCATGATTCAAAATTGCACACTCTAATTGATACAAAAAGTGATACATTGAAACCGTTTTACTAATCTTTTATGACAATAAAAAGTTCACTCAAGTGTTTAATTTTTATTTCAACAAATATCTGACTTAATTCCAAAGGGTGCCTTACCTCCACCAAAGGTCATGTGACACCATGTCCAAAGGGGCACCTTAGCTTAACAGAAAAGGAGAAATATAAAATATTGTTGAAGAGTGTGGTGCTGGAAAAGCACAGCAGGTCAGGCAGCATCCGAGGAGCAGGAGTGTCGCTGTTTCGGGTATAAGCTCTTAATCAGGAATTAGGCTTATGGGCCAAGGGGGTTGAGAGATAAATGGGAGGGAGGTGGATCTGGGGGGAAGGTAGCTGGGACTGCAATAGGTGGATGAAGGTGGGGGATGACAGTGATAGGTCAGAGAGGAAGGTTTGAGCAGATAAGTGGGAAGGAAGATGGACAGGTGGGACTGTGCAAAAAGGTGGTGCTGAGTTGGGAGGTTGGGATTGGGATCCTTGTAGAGGGAGGAGGAGAACTTCTTCAAGGTGGGCTTCCTTGGAAGAAGCTCCACAGTAAAGTTATAATCACTTTCTCCAAATATAAAACATTGCCAAACCCATCATCTCTCTCATAACCTTCAGTCCCCATGCCTCACCCTTTCTCACCAATACAGCCTAATGCTCTTTCATCTCACACTTCTATGCCTACTTGCATCTGCTATCCTTGCCCCCTTCACCCATGCCAAATCATTTATTATGCTGGTTAAATGAGCTCTAACAAGGGGCAAGAGGCTTGACATCATCCTGAACAAAAGAGGCTCATTGATTGGCAACCCATCTAACAGGTTCAAATCCACTTGCCCTAAAACAGATACACCATGGCAACAATATGGGCATCATGGTGGCTCAGTGGTTAGCACTGCTGCCTCACAGCATCAGGGTCCCAGGTTCAATTCCAGCCTTGGGCAACTGTCTGTGTGGAGTTTGCACATTCTCCCCGTGTCTGCGTGGGTTTCCACCAGGTGCTCACCGTTTCCTCTCCAAAGATGTGCAGGTCAGGTGAATTGGCTATCCTAAATTGCCCATAGTGTTAGGTGCATTAGTCAGAGGGAAATGGGTCTGGGTGGATTACTCTTCGGAGGGTCGGTGTGGACTTGTTGGGCCTTAGGGCCTGTTTCCACACTGTAAGGAATCTAATCTAATATATACCAACTATAATCTACATTGGAAAAACATACCAAGGCATTTTAGACAACATTTGATAAAGAAAAGGTTGTGCAAAATTTCCACAAATCCTATGCAGACACGGCAATCTACCTTAAAATTTGAAAACAAAAAGAAATGCTTTGATGATGGAAAAGGTATGGTGGAAAAGATGTCTTATTAATGAAATATTTAGAGCGTGAAGATCATTGTGAATTATTAGCTTAGGAAAGTGTTCCGTTACAATCAATGAGTTACAACCCTACATTTAAAAAATAAACTCTTGTGAGAGAGGGAAAAGAGATTTTATTTAAATTTGCAGAAGATTATCATGAAAAAGCAAGTCCTCATTAATGTAGAGATTAACTACAAAATGATTATGAACTTTTGAAGAAGGAATTAAAGAAAATAGGAAAGAAGCAGCAGAACTTAAGATCCTAATATTTAGCCAGTCCAGACACGTAGCTGAGATTAAGACTGATAGGTAAATGATATATTTTGAATTTAAAAAAAAACTGCAGATGCTGGAAATCAGAAACAAAAACAGAAATTGCTGGAAAAGCTCAGCAGGTTGAGCAGCATCTGTGGAGAGAAATCAGAATTCACATTTTGGGTCCAATGATCCTTCTTCAGAACTGATGGTAGCAATGACTCAGTATCAAGTTCAACAATTTAAGGGCTTGAGGCAGCTTCTCCCATAGCCTTACCCTAATCTCTGCATAATCAAGGTATTTTTCAATGTATAATTTCAGTTACATCACACTGTAAATTTTTGCTATAAATTCTGTGCCTTAGAATTGTGTGCTCCACTATCATCTGATTAAGGAGTGGCGCTCCGATAGCTAGTGTGCTTCCAATTAAACCTGTTGAACTATAACCTGGTGTTGTGTGATTTTTAACTCTGCACATATGGCCTTGTTATCACATGGTCTGCTCTTACCCATTGTGAACCACTAATAATCTCCATTAGCAGCTGTTCATTCTCCTACGTTGACCATTATCCACTCTTTTGTCTGTCCAATAATTCTTATCTCTCTTTGGGCTCTATCTCCACCTATTGTTCACTCCTTACCTCCTCCTCCCACCCTATCTCTGTATAAAACCCAAATTTTTCCTAACTGTCATCAGTTCTGAAGAAGTCACTCGATCTGAAACATTAACTGATTTCTCTCCACAGATGCTGCAAGACCTGCTGAGATTTTCCAATAATTTGTTTTATGGCATATTTTGAATGTTCTGATGTTGTCGAATGTTCCAGAGTGCTCCAAACTTCCTATAGATGCTGGTTGGAGAAGTGTGTTTTGTTGTTGATAATGGTGCATGCCTGCTTTCTTTTATTCTTGTCTTAGGCTCATGCTAAAGCAAATGTGTAACTGATACCCACAGAAGAAGAAATTCCACCCCTTACAATACTAGGAAAGTCTTTGTTCCCTCACACTAGAAGTGTCATCAGGCCATTTTTTTTGTTCTTCTTGTCATCCACTGGATTCATACTTGGCCCAGACATTATCACAGATGGATAGAGAAGGGGAATCTCAGTTTGGTGTCTTTCTCTTCATGGGTTATTATAGTGCAAGCACTACAGACTTGCCTTTTAAATCAGTTATTCCTTAATTGGTCTTCACTGCTGTTACATTTAGACCAGTGCAAAGACTCAGCTGTCATGAGAAGCTGCTAACTTATTTTATCAAAGTGTTTGCCTTCAAAGGAAATGTTCAGCGAGTGCATACAGTCAATATGTCCTTCAGAATTGGTCAGGGACCTCGAAGTGAAGGAACCATTGGGAAGTAGTGACCATAATACAATAAGTTTTAATCTGCAATTTGAGAGGGAGAGGGTACAATCAGAAGTGACAATATTTCTGTTGAATAAAGGGAACTATGGAGCTATGAGGGAGAAGCTGGCCAAAGTTCAATGGTGCAATATCTTAGCAGGGATGACAGTGGAGGAACAATGGCGGATATTTCGGTGTATAATGCAGAAGATGCAGGATCAGTTCATTCCAAAAAGTAAGAAAGATCCTAGGAGGAGGCATGGGAGCCGTGGCTGACGTGGAAAGTTGAGAAACATATAAAGTTAAAAGAGAAAAAGTATACCATAGCAAAGATAAGTGGGAAAACGGAGGACTTGGAAGCTTTTAAAGACCAACAGAGGATTACTAAGAAAGAAATATACAGAGAAAAAAATTAGGTACGAAGATAAACTGGCCAAAAATATAAAGGAGGATAGTAAATGCTTTTTTAGGTATGTGAAAAGCAAAAAAATGGTGATGACTAAAATTGGGCCCTTGAAGACAGGAACAGGGGAATATATTACGGGGAACAAAGAAATAGCAGAAGAATTGAATTGGTACTTCAGATCTGTGTTCACTGGGAAGACACAAGCAATCTCCCTGAGGTAACAGTGGCTGAAGGACCTGAACTTAAGGGAATTTATATTTGCCAGGAATTGGTGTTGGAGAGACTGTTAGGTCTGAAGGTTGATAAGTCCCTGGGGCCTGATGGTCTACATCCCAGGGTACTGAAGGAGGTGACTCAAGAAATTCTGGAAGCTTTGGTGATTATTTTCTAGAGTTCGATAGATTCGGGATCAGTTCCTGCGGAGGGTGGCTAATGTTGTACCACTTTTTAAGAAAGGTGGGAGAGAGAAAGCAGGAAATTATAGACCAGTTAGTCTGACCTCAGTGGTGGGAAAGATGCTGGAGTCTATTATAAAGGATGAAATTACGACACATCTGAATACTAGTAACAGGATAGGTCAGAGTTAGCATGGATTTATGAAGGGGAAATCATGCTTGACTAATCTTCTGGAATTTTTTGAGGATGTAACTCTGAAGATGGACGAGGGAGATCCAGTAGATGTGGTGTACCTGGACTTTCAGAAAGCTTTTGATAAAGTCCCACATAGGAGGTTAGTGAGCAAAATTAGGGCGCATGGTATTGGGGGAAAAGTACTAACTTTGATTGAAAGTTGGTTGGCTGATAGGAAACAAAGAGTAGTGATAAACGGCTCCATTTTGGAATGGCAGGCAGTGAACAGTGGGGTACCGCAGGGATCAGTACTAGGACCGCAGCTTTTTAAAATATATGTTAATGATATAGAAGATGCTATTAGCAATAACATTAGCAAATTTGCTGATGATACTAAGCTGGGTGGCAGAGTGGAATGTGATGAGGATGTTAGGAGATTACAGGGTGACCTGGACAAGTTAGGTGAGTGGTCAGATGCATGGCAGATGCAGTTTAATGCAGATAAATGTATGGTTATTCACTTTGAGCAAGAACAGGAAGGCAGATTACTACCTAAATGGAATCTATTTAGGTAAAGGGACAGTACAGAGAGATCTGGGTGTTCTTGTACACCAGTCAATGAAGGTAAGCATGCAAGTAGTGAAGCAGGTAGTGAAGAAGGCTAATAGCATGCTGGCCTTCATAACAAGAGGGATTGAGTATAGAAGCAAAGAGGTTCTTTTGCAGCCGTACAGGGCCCTGGTGAGACCACACCTGGAGTACTGTGTGCAGTTCTGGTCTCCAAATTTGAGGAAAGATATTCTGGCTATTGAGGGAGTGCAGCGTAGGTTCACAAGGTCAACTCCTGGAATAGCAGGATTACCTTACACTGAAAGATTGGAACGAATGGACTTTTATTCCCTTCAGTTTAGAAGACTGAGAGGGGATCTGATTGAGACATATAAGATTATTAAAGGATTGGACACTCTGGAGGCAGGAAACATGTTTCCGCTGATGGGTGAGTGCCGGACCAGAGGACACAGCTCAAAAATCTGGGGTAGACCATTTAGGACAGAGATGAGGAGAAACTTCTTCACCCAGAGAGTGGTGGCTATGTGGAATGCTCTTCCCCAGAGGGCAATAGTGGCCCAGTCTCTGGATTCATTTAAGAAAGAGTTGGATAGAGCTGTCAAGGATAGTGGAATCAAGGGTTATGGAGATAAGGCAGGAACAGGATACTGATTAAGGATGATCAGCCATGATCATATTGAATGCTGGTGCAGGCTCGAAGGGCAGAATGGCCTAATCCTGCACCTATTGTCTATTGTCTATTGTCTAAGATAGACAAGAATGTTTGGAGATTGATACATTGGTGAAAGAAACTTGGTGAGAGGCAATGTTGGAGTTGGATGGAAACTGTGAAAATTTATGAGGTTGACAGTTTGTGGGAAGAGCAAAGTTGGGGGGGCGCAGTGTGGAGTAAGGTATTAACTATACATTTATACTAAAAATAGCTACTGGGTGTGTGGATAAGCAACTACGCCATGGTTAAGTCAGAGCCAGTGGAACTGGAATACAGGTCTATAAGATTGTTAGTGATATAGTTATATAGCTATATAATTATAGTTTAATATATTATATTATAGGTTTATAATAATTATAATAGTTATATTACAGGTTTATAGTTATTCTTAACCAAGTCTGTTAGTGGTCACTTACCTGAGTGCAGAGCTCATTTTATTACTTTTATTGGATCAATGTAGAGTGATATCCAGTTGATAAATATGAAGCCATATTGAAACACTGAGTGTCAAAGAAATGGATTTTTATTAAGAAATCTTTTAGAATTAACTGCAGAATGATGTCAGAAATAATATAACTCTGAGCAATCAGCTTTGATTGACCTTTCCAATACATGCTATTTGCCAATTCCATTTGACTGCTTTACAGACATTGGCTTAGAAAACAGATTTTGGTCTGTTTTTTCGTCTGAGCCTCAGATCATGGGAAACTGGTGTGTCAGTTTCATGAGGAAAGTACTCAAAAACTGTACAGGGAACTTGTTGTTACAGAAGTAGCTCAGAAGTGCTGCTACTGATCCCTTCCATTTTTGAGGATGGAGATATTTCTGGAGCATCCTCAGAATGACTTCAGTTGGCTGGGACATTGTCTTTGGGGCTGGAGGGTGAGGGTGGTCCCCTACCGAGGGGACTTGATAGTCATAAATAAATAGAAATATATATTATTGAACATATGAGAAGGAAAACAGATGCCAAAGTGAATATAAGTCCCTTCGAGAATGAGTCTGGAGAAATAATGATAGGAATCAAGAAACAGCAGAGCAGTTGAATAAATATGTTGCCTCAGTTGTCATGGCAGGAGACACTAATAACATTCCAGATGTACAAAATAATGAAGGAGCTAAAGCAAGGGAGGAAATCAACATAATAACTATCAGTCGAGAAAAAGTACAAGGGAAACTAAAGGGGTTAAAGGCCTGTCAGACCCCTGGGCCTGATAATTTTCATCCTCGGATGTTCAATGAAATAGCCACAGAGATAACGGATACACTGGGATTAATTTTCCAAGAATCTTTAGATTCTGCAAAAGTTCCAGATGATTGGAAAACTGCCACTGTAACCTCCTAACTCAAAAAGGGAAAGAGACTATTAACAAGTAACAATAGGCCAGTTATCTTAACATCTGTCATTGAGAAAATGTTATGATGATATGAAAGATGTAATAACAAAGTCTAATATTTAATACAATCAAGCAGAGTCAGCTTGGATTCCTGAAAGTCATGCCTAACAAATTTATTAGAATTCTTTGAGGAGGTTCAAAGCAGGATACATTTTTTAAAAATTCATTTGTAGGACATAGATGTTGCTGGCTGGCCAGCATTTATTGCCCATCACTAGTTGCCGTTGGGAAGATGGTAGTGAGCTGCCTTCTTGAATCACTGCAACCCACATACTGTAGGTTGATCCACAATGGCATTAGCAGGGGAGTTCCAGATTTTTGACCCAGTGACAGTGAAGGAACAATATGGAGTGATTCACAAGGGAACTGGCATGTGGTGGAATTCTTATGTCCTTCCAGATGGAAGAGACTGTGGGTTTAGGAGGTGCTCTCTGAGGATCTTTCGTGAATTTATGCAGCGCATCTTGTAGATTGTACGTACTGCTGCTACTGATCTCTTCCAGTTTTGAGGATGGAGATATTTCTGGAGCATCCTCCAGTGAGTTCTTTACTTGTCCACCACCATTCACAACTGGATGTGGCAGGACTACAGGGGTCAGACCTGATCTGTTGGTTGTGGAATCACTAACGTCTGTCAATCACTTACTGCTTATGTTGTTTGGCATACAGGTTGTCCTGTTCGGTGGCTTTGACAGGTTGACCCCTTAGTTTTAGATCTGCCTGGTGCTGCTCCTGGCATGCCTTCCTGCACTCTCCATTAAACCAGGGTTGATTCACTGCCTTGATGGTAATGATTGAGTGGGGGATATGTTGGGCCATGAGGTTACAGATTGTGCTGGAGTATAGTTTTGCTCCTGTTGGCAGCCCACAGCACCTCATGGATGCCCTGTCTCGAGTTGCTAGATCTGTCAAAATCTGTCACAGTGATAGTACTAGACAACACGATGGAGGGTATTCTCAATGTGAAGGAGGAACTTGATCTCCATAAGGACTATGTGGTGGCCTCTCTTACCAATACTGTCATGGCCAAATACACCTGCAGCTGGCAGACTGGTAAGGAGAGCTCAAATTTGTTTTTCCCTCTTGTTGGTTCCCTCACCACCTGCTGTAGGCCCAGTCTAGCAGCTATGTCCTTTAGGATCTGACCAGCTTGATCAGCAGTGCAGTTGATGATCTACTCCTGGTGGTGGACATTGAAATCCTCCAGTCAGAGTACAGTTTTCACCATAATCACCCTCAGTGCCTCCTCCAAGTGTTGCTCAACATGGAGGTGTACTGATTCTACAGCCAAGGGAGGGTGATAGGTAGTAATTCAGTTTCCCTGTCCATTTTTAACTCAAAGCCATGTGATTTTGTGGGATCCAGAGTCAATGTTAAGAACTCCCAGGGCAACTCCCTCCTACTGCACACCACTGTGCCATAACCTCTGCTAGGTTTGTCCTGCTGGTGGAATAGGACATAGCCAGAGATGGTGATGGTGGTGAGTGGGACATTGTCTGTATGGTATGATCCTGTGTGTATGATTATGTCAGGCTGCTGCTTGACTCGTCTGTGAGACAGCTCTCCCAAATTTGACACCAGGCCCCCAGATGTTAGTAAGGAGGCCTTTGCAGGGTCGACAGGGCTGTTTTTGCCATTATCTATTCTGATTCCAAGGCTAATGGCAGCCGGTTTCATTTCTTTGTTGAGATTTTGGAGCAATTGAAACAACAGAGTTGCAAGCTAGGTCATTTCAGAGGGCAATTGAGAGTCAACCACAATGCTGTTGGGCTTGAATCACATATGAGTCACAGACCAGGTGAGGATGGTAGATTTCCTTTCCTGGAGGGCAATAATGGGTTATTATGACAATTGACAAAGGTTTCACAGTCATTAGTAGATTCTTATTTCCATATACTGTTTAATGAATTCAAATTCCATCACCTCATGAGGCAGGATTCAAACACGAGGTTAAAAACAATGACTGCAGATGATGGAAACCAGATTCTGGATTAGAGTGGTGCTGGAAAAGCACAGCAGTTCAGGCAGCATCCGAGGAGATCTCCACCCTTCAGGCACTCTGCCTGTATTCCTGAATGAAGGGTTTTTGCCCAAAACGTCGATTTTGCTGGTCCTTGGAAGATGCCTGAATTGCTGTGCTTTTCCAGCACCATTCTAATCCAGGATTCAAACACTGGTCCCCAGAACATTATCTGGGGCTCTGGATTTATAGTCTAGTGATAATATCACCACCCTCTCAGATAAAGGGACCCAGTAGGTGTAATATACCAGCCTTTCCAAAAGACAAGATACCACACATAAAGATACTTAACAAGGTAAGAGCCTATGGGTGGTGGATAGTTTATTAGTATGGATAGAAGATTTGTCAACTAATAAAAGAAAGTGAGTTGGGATAAGGGGAACATTTTCACAATGGCAATCTGTAACTAGTGGAGTAGCATAGGGATCGGTCCACAGTTACAATTATTTACAAAGTATGTTAACAACAAGTAGATGTAGCAAATATACTCTTGCCAAGTTTGTGGATGCCATAAAAAAGAAATGGGAAAACAAGTTTTGAGGATTACTAAAAGAGTCCGTAGATGGATATAAGCAGGTTAAGTAAATGGGTAAAAACTTAGAAGATGGAATATAATGTGAGAAAATGTGAGGCTATACACATTGGTAGGAAGAATAGAGGAACTGGGTATTATTTAAATGGTGAAATACAACAGAAATCTGCACTATAGAGGGATCAGGAAGTCAATGTGCATATGTCACAAAAAGCTAGCATACAAGTTCAGCAGGTAATAGGGAACGTGAGTGGAATATTGGTCTTTATTTTAAAGGAAGTCAAATAAAAGCAAAATGCTGTGAATGATGGAAATCTGAAATGAAAACAGAAAATGCTGGAGAAACTCATCAGGCCTAGTAGCATCTGTGAAGAGAGAAAAACAGTTAATGTTTTGAGTCCAGTATGACTCTTCTTCAGAACCTGAAAAATTGGAAAGTCTGACTAAAACTACACAAAGCATGAATCAGAGCACAGCTGGAATACTGTGAATAGTTTTGATCCTCTTATTTAAGGGAAGATATATTGACACTGGAGGCAATCAAGTTCATTGAGTTGATCCTGCGTGGGGGGGGGGAGGTGTGGGGTGGGGGGGGTTTCTTATCAGGACAGTTTGTGCAAGTTGGGCCTGTACATATTTGAGTTTAGAAAAGTAAGGAATGACTTATTGAAACATTTAAGACTCTTAGGGGACCTGACAGATAGATCCTGAGAGGTTGTTACCTCTTATGGGAAAGCCCAGGACCAGAGAACATAATCTCAGATTATGAACTTCCTCCGTTAGAATAGAGATGTGGAGGAATTCCTTCTCTCAGAGGACAGTGAATGTGTGAAATTGTTTACTGCAGAAGTTGAGTCATTAAGCATATTCAAGGCTGTGATAGACAGATTTTTAATTAGCAAAGCTTATTGGGAGAGGCAGGAAAGTGGAATTGAGGGTTATCAGATCAGACATGATCTAATTGCATGGTGGAGTAAACTTGATAAGTGTAATGATCTACTTCTGCTCATATGTCTCATTGTAGATGGCATTTATTGGTTCTCTATATATGAATCTGGGAACAATGGACTCTGCTTCTGTTAACTTCATAATATATAAGTATAAAGGATTTAGCCTTATCTTTTGAGTGGAGATGTCTAGTGGTCGCTTTGCAGACCAGTGGTTTGGGTACCGTGTAGCTGACTTTGGCTTGCATAGTGAAGGTATAATCATTTGGAAACTAATTCAGCAAATAGGCCTTAGGTATGTGTTAAGGCTCTACTTGCATATATAATAGGCCTGACAAGCCTCTCAGCCACCTTGCCCCTCTCCCACATTCCTGATGAAGGGCTTATACCCAAAACGTCGACTTTTGCTCCTTGGATGCTGCCTGGCCTGCTGTGCCTTTCCAGTGCCACACTTTTCAACTCTGACAACACAAGTTGTTCTTCATATGTTCAACACATTTAGCAACCATGGCTGGGCTTTGTTCAGGATTTCCTGATGAAGAACAGGAAGGACCTCCTACAGCCTGGTGCCATCCAGTTTCCAGGCCAATGGGAAACACATCGTCTTAAAGCAGAGTGCATCTGTTGCTTTTTTTCTCTCTCTCTGCCTGCAGTCAAAACTCCAGAATAATCTCACCCTGGCAGCACAGTTAATGTAAAAAAAAATACCCTGACTGCAGAAATCTTTCCACAGCTAACTCTCTTGGAACAGCCTCATATTTAAATAAAAGCACAGTGATTCGATTTATCCATTCAATGAAAAAGTGGGTAAAGACTGTGCCTTCTGCAACCTATCAAGTTGCTCATTCTGAAGGAAAACTTGATAGAATGGGAATCACTGTTAATAACTGTGTTCAAAGCCATCAGCAAATGTATGGCACACAGTCTACATACCTACAGAACAGTCCTGCTAGTTGCTGGATGGTGTATTTCTGACACAGAGTACACATATGCTTGCCACTCACCATTTAGACAGTTAGACACAAGCTTTACATTGGCAATCCAATAACAAATATATTGAAGGGCAAATTAAATCTTTATGAATACCAAAAGCATTAGAAATAGGGAGAAATAATTAGCTCAAAAGGTTCATTCAGCTTAGGTTAATCCAAATATATCCTACCACCTTGCTGTATTCCTCAGCCCAAACTCTGCCACATCATTGCTGGTCTTTACTGAAACCATATTCATTCTTCGCTTTATTGGCTTTTGCTCATTTCTCCTTTCATCAGTCTGTTGGTGTGAAATAATTCTGCCAAGTTCCCTATGTACTCTTAATTTCTACTTGTGATCTATTTGTCTGGACCAGTTTTCTGTTTCCTTTTTAATTCCAAAAGGTCACTTTTTTTTAACCCAGAGTCTCCTCTTCTCTATGTGAAGTAAATATAACTTTTTTAGTTTGTGTGAGTTGCTGAGGTTCAGTGATGGCTATTCCATCGCTTCAGCTTTGATAAACTGCTTTTATGTGAAGCTGAGATGAGTGCAGGCCAGGGGCTGGATAAGGTGTTGATCCTGTAGCTCAGCAGCACAGAATGGATCTACTGTCCCTTGCAATGCCGGTAAGCTGTCTGATATTATTACAGTAAATTAAACCTTGTTGACTGACTTTCCTTCAGGGTGGATTTCCTCTTCAGAAACAGCAATTGTTCTGGTACAGTTCCACATTTTTTTCTGAAAGGGACACGTTGAAAGAAATAAGGATTGAATTGTTCTCATTTTCATTGTTCAAAGCAGGATCAAATAGACAAAGATGCCATACAGTTGCTGATGACTTTGAACACAGTTATTGACAGTGATTCTATCAAGCTTTCCTTCAGACTGAGCAACTTGATAAGTTGCAGAAGGTACAGTCTTTACCCACTTTTTCATTGAATTGATAAACCGAATCACTGTGCTTTTATTTAAATATGAGGCGGTTCCAAGAGAGTTAGCTGCAGCCGGGGTACTATTTTTTTACATTAACTGTGCTGTCAGGGTGAGATTATTCTGGAGTTTTGACTGCAGGCAGAGAGAGAGAGAGAGAAAAAGCAACAGACGCACTCTGCTTTAAGACGATGTGTTTCCCATTGGCCTGGAAGCTGGTTGGCACCAGGCTGTAGGAGGTCCTTCCTGTTCTTCATCAGGAAATCCTGTACAAAGCCCAGCCACGGTTGCTAAATGTGTTGAACATATGAAGAACAACTTTTATTTATTTAACAGATAACCAGATTTCAGCATAGAGATAGTTATTCATTAAAGGCAGTGGATCCGCGGGTAATTTCCATCTCATTAAGTAATGACTCGATTGCCATAGGCCATCTAGTTATACACTTCAGAAAAGCTTTCATTGGAATAACTCGAATTAGGGAAACCTCAATGAAGTGAGGGTATTTGACTGCAGATTAAAGGGTAAGGGATCTTCCATTATATCATTAGTGGTTAAAAGGGCTGTTCTATTTTAATCAAATTGGCACTTAGCTTTATGGGTCATGCCAGATAGTAACATGGCCTTAAGATTCAGCTTTTCCATTTTGACATTCCTGGTTCACAGAAATGCTGGAACCCATCATTACTTAATTACCTGTTCCTGCACTTCTGCCCTCTGTTAAATAACTGCTTTTGTACCTAATTTTTAAAAAAGATGTCCACTGCTTAGTATTTTATTTCATTCTAAGCCAACTAACTGGTGGGTACAACCTCCAACTAATTATAGGGGTAAAGAATTGACAAACCACCAAGACTCTGAAGTTTTCTCCTCTTTGACTTGCGATTATGTAGAGATTCTGTGCACACTTCATAGATCCTTAGGGCTTGATGTTAACCTCATTGTAACAGGATTGAGAAGGTCCAAGGAAAATTTAAAATGATACAACAGGAACTCATCCTCACAATGCCACACAAGCACTTGTCACCATTTATTCATTTTCTTTGTGTTTTGCCATGGAAATGGAGAAAACTTTATTAACAAATTTAAATCAGGCTTTCATAGTAAAGTTACTAGGATGAGGCATGTGGAGAGAATGGAATAGTGTAGGTTAGATGGGCTTCAGATTGGTTCCAGAGGTCAGCGCAACATCAAGGGTCAAAGGGCCTTACTGCGCTGTAATGTTCTAGTTCTATGTTCTATGAGTGGCAGGTTTTAAAGCCCAACTGCTCACCATCAAAAGGGTGTGGACTGTTATGCAAAGTACCTATTGAATTTGACATTAAAAATGTCGAAGATGCATTAGGAAAAGTGTCAAGTTTCATCAGCTGTTCTTTGAATAATGCATAGTATCTGGTTAAAAATTAAATGTTAAGCCACTGCATCTCCAGATCTCCAGGATATAAAGCTGAAGGACTTGCAACTATACCGTATAAAGTGAAACTCAATGAATTTATACAAAGGCTCTGGAGAACCAGAATTAAGTCAAACACTAAGCTTTGGACACCTTTTGTGAAGATTTTCCTCATTGATTTGTATTAAACAGATCTAGAGCATGGAAGGAGGTGATTTGGTCTAAGCAAGAGTAAACAAAAAGTCCAATGTGTACTCAAAATAGGCAATGGAGCAAATGTTGTCTGTGATGGTCCTGGGCAGCCTTGAGGCCTAAGCCAGATTTTGTGGTAGGTCTCACATCCTGGTGATACATGAGCATTAAGTGCGTGTTGGGAGATGGTGGAAGGATGAGGTATTCAACATAGGTGAGCAGCTATTCATGTCTGTAGTGGTAGGCTGATGGGTGGATGATTGGGTGGCTTTCAACGTGCTGGAATTGGGACAGTATTATTTAGTAGGTCTTTGAAAAGCACATTTGCTGAGCCTACAAAAATAAACAGTGAGACATTCCAGGCCTCCTGTGGTCCCTCTTCACCTGGTAGAACAACTGCAGAGCAAGCTCCACTCATTTATAGCTGATTTTCACATCTGGAGCCCTGCACCCAGTCCACAGTCCTGTTTTACACACACCAAGTGCAGTTAGGAGCAAGGAGGAGATACATTTCCAGAGGAATAAGAGGATGGAACTTTTGGTTCTCACCAAGGAAGTGAGAGATAACTAAGAAGGTGAGAAGCAGGATTGTGGTTTCTGAGTCACGGATGGCAGTCAGAAGGTAGCCTCCCAAGGTCTACCGTTCTGTCCCCAGATCACAAAATTTCCCTACTCCCTCTCATCATTTGCCTTCATGCCTCACTACCAATCCTGACTCTATGGCCTCCTGTCCTGGTGCTTCTGAGGCCAAAGCTACCTGGACTTGAAAGGAGATCTAGTAAGGCAACTTTCAGTGAGGGTGATCAGTATACTGGATTTCTTACTTTTCATCAAATTGTTTTTTATTCATTTTTGTAGGGGATTTGAGCATCACTGGCTGGCCAGCATTTATTGCTCATCCCTAGTTGACTTTGAGAAGGTGGTGGTGAGCTGCCTTCTTGAATCACTGCAGTCCAACTGCTGTGGGTTGACCCACAATACCCTGAGGGAGGGAATTCCAGAATTTTGAGCCAGTGACAGTGAAGGAATGACGATATATTTCCAAGTCAGGATGGTGAATCGCTTGGAAGGGAATTCAAAAGTGGTGGTGTTCCTATGTATGTGCTGCCCTTGTCCTTCTAGATGGATGTGGTCATGGGTTCAAAAGGTATTGGTGAGGATCTTCAGCGAATTTCTGCAGTGCATCTTGTAGATAGTACACACCGCTGCTACTGAGTGTCAGTGATAGAGGGAATGGATGCTTGTGGGTGTGATGCCAATCAATTGGGGTGCTTTGCCCTGGATGGTGTCAAGCTTCTTGAGTGTTGTTGGAGCTGCACTCATCTAAGTAAGTAGTGAGTATTCCATCACACTCTGATTTGTTTTAGATTTGATTAGATTCCCTACAGTGTGGAAACAGGGTCTTTGGCCCAACAAGTCCACACCGACCCTCGTGCACAGGCATTGGGGATTATCTACTGCAGTATTCCTAGATTCTCACTTGCTTTTGTAGACATTATGTTTATGTGGTGAGTCCAGTTGAGTTTCTGGTCAATGGTAACCCTCAGAATGTTGATAGTGAGGGATTCGGTGATGGTAACATCATTGAATATCTAGTGGTGGTGGTTAGATTGTCTCTTGTTGGTGATGGTTATAGCCTGGTATTTGTGTGGCACAAATTTTACTTGCTACTTGTCAACCCAAACCTCAATACTGTCTAGCTCTTGTTGCATTTGAACCTGGACTGCATCAGTACCTGAGGAATCATGAATGTCATGCAATCATCAGTGAACATCCCCACTTCTGACCTTACGATGAAGGTCATTGATAAAGTAACTGAAGATGGTTGGGCCTAAGACACTGCCCTGAGGAACTCCTATAGAGATTCTTGGATCAGAGAGGACTGATCTGCAACAAACTCAACCATTTTCGTATGTGCCAGGTATGATTCCTACTAGTGAAGAGTTTGCCCCCGATACCCATTGATTCCAGTTTTGCTAGGGCTCTTTGATGCCAGACTTGGTCAAATGCAGCCTTGATGTTAAGGGCTGTCACTCACTCCTCACCTCTGAAATTCAGCTCTTTCATCCATGTTTGAACCAGGACTGTAATGTGGTCAGGAGCCAAGTAGCTCTGGCGGAACCCAAACTGGGTGTCAGTGAGCTGGTTACTGCTGAGCAGGTGCTGCTTGATAGCACTGTTGATGACACCTTCCATCACGTTCCTGATGATCAATAGTAGACTGATGGGGCAGTAATTGGCCAGGTTGGATTTGCTGTGCTTTTTGTGTACAAGACATACTTGGCCAATTTTCACATTGTCAGGAAAGTGCCAGTGTTGTAACTGTACTGGAACAGCTTGGCTAGAGGAGCAGCAAGTTGTGGATCACAAGTGTTTGGAATTATAGCTAGGATATTGTCAGGGCCTGTAGCTCTTGCAGTATCCAGTGCCTCCAACCATTTCTTGACCTCCTGTGGAGTGAATCAAGTTAGCTGAAGACTGGTATCTGTGATGCTGGGGACCACTGGAGGAGGGTGAGATGGATTATCCACTCGGCACTTCTGGCTGAAAATTGCTGTGATAGTTTCAGCCTTATCTTTTGCACTAATATACTGGGATCTTCCATCATTGAGGATAGGGATGTTTGTGGAGCCTCCTCCTCCTCCTCCTCCTCCAATGAGTTGTTTAATTGTCTGCCACCACTCATGATTGGTATAGCAGGACTGCAGAGCTTAGATCTGATCTGTTGGTTGTGGGATCATTTAACTCTGTCTATCACTTGCTGCTTATGCTGTTGGCATGCAAAGGAGTCCTGTTTGATGGATTCACCAGGTTGATAACTCATTGTTACTTGTGCTGGGTGCTGTTCCTAGCATGCCCTTCTGCTCTCTCCACTGAATCAGGAATGATTCCCTGGCTTGATGGTAATAGTTGAGTGGGGGATATGCCAGGTCATGAGATTGCAGATTGTGGTGGAGTACAATTTTGCTGCTATTGACGGCCCAGAGCACCTCATGGATGCCCAGGCTTGAGCTGCGAGATCTGTTTGAAGTCTGTCCCATTTAGCTCGGTGATAGTGCCACACAACATGATAGATGTTATTCTCAGTCTGTCTGCAGGACTTCGTCTCCACAAGGTCTGTCCAGTGGTCACTTTTACCGATACTATCATGGACAGATGCATCAGCAGCTGACAGACTGGTGAGGATGAAGTCAAATATGTTTTTCCTTCTTGTTGGTCCCCTCACCACCTGCTGCAGACTCAGTCCTGACCTGACCAGCTCCGTCAGTAGCACTGCTGCCAGTCACACTTGGTAGTGGACATTGAATCCTCACTCAGAGTATATTTTGGGTCTTTGTCATCCTCAAAACCCTGAGCATATAATTTAGGTTGCCATTTCACTGAGGGAGTATGGAAGTGTGGCACTGTTAAAAGGTGGGACATTGCCAAAGCTACTGACTGCCCTCTCAGATGAATATGAGATTTCATGACACTATAAAATGAGGAGAGGTGATGGCCTAGTGATATTATCACTAGTCTATTAATCCAGAAAATGGACTAATGTTCTGGGTTCAAAATCTCAACATGGCAGATTTTAAAAAGTCTGGAAATCTCTCACCTGGTCTGACCTACATATGATTCCAGCAATGTGGTTGACTCTTAATTGCCCTCTGAAATGGCCCAGCGAGCCCTCCTGATGAAGGGCCCTTGCCCAAAACATTGATTCTCCTGCTCCTCAGATGCTGCCTGACCTGCTGTGCTTTTCCAGCACCACACTCTCGACTCTGATCTCCAGCATCTACAGTCCTCACTTTCTCCGAGCGAGCCATTTAGTTGCATCAACTGATACAAAGTCTCAAAGAAATGAAACCAGATGGATCACCTGGTATTGACCAAAGCACTGAAAAAAAATGGCACAAAACTTTCCTGTCGACCCTGCAGAGTCCCTCTCACTAACAACTGGGAGCTAGTCTGAATCAAGTCTACCACTTTGAGGCAGAGATCAGGGTGGTTAGATGCCAAAGCAATTGATACGGCCATTGTCCATTTTCAGAGATAGCAGCCCAGTTGTGTAGATCTGAATAAAGTCTCCTCACTCTTACTCTTTATCCCCATTCATATATTCGCTCTCCTTCATCCCATTCATCCTCCTTCGCCCCCTTTCACAACCCCAATCCACTCATCCAGTATCCACTTTACAAACATGACTAACAAGCTCTACTTGGAAATCTTGGAAAAAGAACATAAAAGAACAAACATCATTTGTCAGGCACTTGAAAATTATTATTGTCTGAGAAACTTGTGTATTTGGTGAACAATGAAACATCACACAGGTAAGCACTTATATCAACAATTTTTGTAAAACCTCACAAATATGCCAAAATGAAAGAGCTCACAGGAAAACTATGTAAAGAAACCTAACAGTACAGAATCTCTAATGCTTTTGAAACTAGCCAGTCCTTCAAACACACATTCTCCAGCATAGCTGTATAAACAAACCCTGCAGGGAAGAAACTATTAGTGTTTTTGAAAATAGCCAAAAACTTAGAACTCTGTCAAAGAATTCAAGCAGGAAAACAAATGGCTGGTCTGCTCTACATGGAATAAATTAAAGCTATGGAAACATTTAAATGGTTAGACACTGATGTCATATCAGGCTACAAATCGTACAATACAGAATAGCACTTTACCCAGTGGATGATCTATTCTAATGTAACTAAAGAGTATCTGCTTTACAACAATTTTTTTTTTCATTTGACAGCTTGCCAGACGTCAGTGTCAATAGTCTGGCAAATATAAAATGTAATGATTATTAATGATATTCAATCACCATCACCTCATTTCAACAAACATGAATATTACTTAGGCTGTGGAATTTAACGATGAACTATAAACATGATTTCTACTCACCTTTTAGACTCTTGCTGCCTCCAATCTATGGTTCATATCTTTACTCACCAGGTCTGATTTCGAAAGGCTGCCAAACCATAGCCATTTCACTGGAAATTGCAAATGTTTTGAAACTCCTTTCTAGAATGGTGCTGACAGCATTTAAGTCATAGCAACTTGCCCCTTTTACTGCTTTGCTGAACGTAACTGGAGATGGAAATGTGAGCAGGACTTCTGGAACTGCAGTGCATTATTTTCTCCCACCTGACTCTGTGTGGGAAATCCAACCAATTATCTGTTGAATGCAAAGTGTTCTGAATGAATCATTTCAGTTGGGATGAAAAACTAACGCATGAAGAGGCATTGGATCAGGTAGATCTATATTCACTGGAATTTGAAAGAGTGAGAGAAAATTTCATTGAAATCAATAAAATTCGAACAGGACTAGACTAATTTCTGATAAGCGGGCAGCCCACAAACAGGGTTTAAGGAGACTGGGTAGGCCACTTAGGACTGAAATGTGAAGAAATGTCTTCACTCAGAGAGTGTTAAAAGCTTGTAGAATTCTCTGCCACAAAGAGCAGTTGAGACTAAACCATTAAATATTTTCAAGAAGGAGTTAGATATAGTTCTTAGGGCTAAATGGTTCAAAGGGTGAGGAGTGAATCTGACTGAGGCTTATCACTTAAAATGGAACCATATTGAGATGTTAATTCTTCATTGTTCTTTCACTTTTTCCTACATTGTTTGCATGTGTACAAACATTGGAACTGTTCCTAATTTCACAGTTGACACAAAACTGACATATTTTAGCAAATGAGACCACATTGGGTAGCTGCTTGGTGAGGTAACTGAATTATTTTAACATTTGCACCTGAATATATTTCATTGTAGATAAATGTAGTGTCATTCAGTATATTTCTATCATACAGATGTAGCCAGTCTATGCTACAGATGACAAAAATTAAGATGGAAATCAAGGGATATTTGTTCAAACTTCATGACAAGTGCATAAGCAATGAGAATGTATGGCTTCAGCACGTCATCAGTTGGAGTTTGAAGGGAACCATTTTGTGTGGTCACTCTCATGGTGAATGATATTGGAGAGGATGTCAAGTAGGGGGCTGCAAGAAAAATATCTAAGTTTAGAGCTCTCAGTTAATACTATAAGCTTTGGTAACAAGCAATCTTGGAGGGGACATAATTAAGCTTTATGGGAATTATTTCATTTAAAAGGAAACTTGAAGGAAAAGACATTTTCAGTTAAACTGGTAGTTTGCTAATGAGCAGGGATATTTAGGAGTTGTGTTTCACAGTGGTGTCCTAATGTCTTTATGAACTACTTTATTAATTGTTCTTGGTATTGGTTGGTGCAAGCAAGATCACATTCATTCTCACCCCTCAGTGGCCTGAAAAGGCAGTGGTCAAACTTTTTCCAATTTCCTAAACTGGCTGCAGGTTTCTTTTCTCCGCTTCTGGGTTTTTTGCCTCTCTCCCAGGAGATTGCAAGCTTCGTGTGTGATCCAATGATATTTGTGGTCAGCCTAATGATCTTTTCTGGTTGTGCTGTTCATTCTAGTATAATACAAGTCAGTGTTGTTGTAGGAAAAAAAGTACAGAATAAGTGTACATATCAGAGCATAATCCTGCTCTGAGTGAAAGATGCCTATTTCCTGAATTGCTAAATTATACACTAGAATGTGTTATAAATAATAAACATGGCACGATTTTACTGGACCCCTCATGCATGGTGTGACCCAACCACAAATACTCATATTTATTCTGTCAGTGAATGAATCCGTGAATAAATGTGTATGTTTGCATCAGTACTGCTTTCATATTAACAAATAAAACTGATGTGCTACTGGAAATGTGGAAAGTATTTTCATGGATCATTTCCACATCTGTGGTGCAAGTTTAGAATCTCTCAAACTAACGTGTAATGTGAAAACTATTTCCTTGATTAGTGTGAGCTGATAACCCTTAACGAACTTGATTTACGGACAGCACCTCTATATCCTCCACTTCACTGTCACCGCAGCTTTACTACATGTTTGATGAGAGGTTTGACTTGACTTGACAAGAAGTTTGAAGATTTCCTTTAACCGGTGTCACATGGAGCAGTTCCCAGAAAAAAAAGGCAATTGCTGCTGGATCAAATAACGAATTCAAAAGGCAGCAAGAGAATTGACTGGCTGAGAATGGCTATCACAGTAAAGACAGATGGAGATGATTAAGTGGCAAATGCTCCATAAGATACAATACTTTTTGTGCAGCTGAGACAAAGGCTTAGGAGAAAAGGATTTGCCGCAAAACAACCGATCATTTTTGAATAGTGAAGACTTCAGAATAAATAAGTGCTCTTGTGTTTCATTTAGTGACTGATTGAAGATTGGGTGGATGTATAGATCCCTGTCAAGTGTCCGTGATTAAATCATATTGAAACATATAAGATTCTGAGAGGGTTTGACAGAGTAGATACTGAGATTCCCCTCATGTGGGAATCTAGAACTAAAAGGCACAGTTTAAAGTAAAATGTCTCCCATTTATGATGGAGACGAGGAGGAATTTATTCTCTTGAGCATCTTAGTTAATGGAATTTTCTACCTTAGAGACTGTGGAAACTGGGATTTTGAATGTGTTCAAGGTTGAACTGGACTGCATTTTTACCTTCAAGCAGGTCAAAGCTTCAGGGAGGTGTGTGTTTGAGGGGTGATTGGGACGAAAGTGTGATTCAGGCCATTGCCAAATCACTCTTGATATTACATGATAGAGCAGGCTCAGGAGGCTGAATGAATTACTACTGCCCCGAATTCTTATGATTTTACATTTAATATTGTGTATGGAAGGAATGGGTTTACTGAGTAAATGCCTCGGAGGTCTTTTAACCTTCTGCCACCGCCAATGGGAGATTGATGGAAGTCCTGCTTATACTGCAAACACTCACTCTTTTCAGATTCAAAGTAACTTTAATTTACTGACCTGTACATCTATATTAAACCATTGCATTGTAAATTTAAAGGCCCAGTTAAAACATCCAAAAAACCAACTCTACCTTATATTGGATATAGCTGTTGAAAGGTCAGTCCTGTTGCAGGCATACACAGTAGCTTTTAAATCGTGGGAATTTCCATTCTTTCAATTCATTTCTCTGTGTTACTGATTACTATTGAGTTCCAAATGGATGCCTTTCTACGTGTGATAACCATTCACAAATAATTCATTGCCAGTACAGGCATGCCACTTGCAGATTTCAACATTCAAAGTTGCCAATGTAGTCACTATTATTAGCACAAGCTTGGATTTTCCTCTGCTGGCAGTATCTCTACCTCCTGAACACTTAGTCCATTTTCCATTAGTCCAGAACATTCAATTAATGGTCTGGCAGTGTCAACTTATATTTAAACCAGAATACCACAATTATCTGTGGTAAGAGGAAACTGGTAAGTTTGCTCAAGGAAGCTAATAAGGATAGGTTAATACACAGAAATTACTTTGTTCAATCTTCCTTCAAAAGTAAATTTAAAAAGTAACTGCATTTTAACTAAAAACAGGGCCTAAGGGTTATGCTTGTTCAGCGTAATTTAGCTGCAATTGGTTGAGGAACTTGAAGTGCAAATTATATCAAGCAATGTTTGGGTTTCTGCCAACTTTGCTGCTGGTTCTAATAACAATGCAACTACAAGCAGTCCCACCCATGAAATAGGACCTGCCCTCAGATTGAGATAATGACCACTGGCAGTTTCCATTACTTGTGACATTTTCGAGATGGTTCTTCAAGCTGAACTTGTTTATTAGGTGCACAGACACTAGTTGCACCTTTTTAAACCTAGTAAACATTCAATTTGCTAAGAAACTGATTAGTATTTGTAGCAATTATAATGAGGTCAGCCAGATGGACCTCACAGAATATGAGTTCCCTGATTGGGGTTGTTAATCTGGTCCAATCAGGGAACCCTGGCTGACAGAAAACAACAGGTGTTGAGGGAACTGGATCAGTGTCAAGGACTCTCCATGTGTAAATAAAGGATGACTTCAAACCGCCCCGTGGCCCAACATTTCAACTCCCCCTCCCACTCTGCCGAGGACATGGAGGTCCTGGGCCTCCTTCACCGCCGCTCCCTCACCACCAGACGCCTGGAGGAAGAACGCCTCATCTTCCGCCTCAGAACACGTCAACCCCAGGGCATCAATGTGGACTTCAACAGCTTCCTCATTTCCCCTTCCCCCACCTCATCCTAGTTTCAAACTTACAGCTCAGTAACTGTCTCCTTGACTTGTCCGGACTTGTCCGACCTGCCTATCTTCTTTTCCACCTATCCACTCCACCCTCTCCTCCTTGACCTATCACCTTCATCTCCTCCCCCACTCACCCATTGTACTCTATGCTACTTTCTCCCACCCCCACCCTCCTCTAGCTTATCTCTCCACGCTTCAGGCTCACTGCCTTTATTCCTGATGAAGGGCTTTTGCCCGAAACGTCGATTTCGCTGCTCGTTGGATGCTGCCTGAACTGCTGTGCTCTTCCAGCACCATTAATCCAGTATTTGGTGTTAGGATGTGGAGTTATTTCAGTATGCACCAAATGGAATGAATGAACGTTTAAATCATTTGCATCAAATTAAGATCAGGATATCTACAAGTGATAGACTGCATATTTATCAAAAACATTTTCTTTTTTGTTCTAAACCCATTTTTATTTAGATTAGTAAAACAGCACCAGATTATCATTCTTAAATATACAGTCTGATCTGATATCATGTGATAGTTCCATTCCCATGCAATCCCACGTTAAAAGAAAATCACGTAATAGCAGCACCATTTAAACCAATGGGACTGGAATCACATTATAGCCAATGCAGGTAAGGAAATAATGGTCTAAATTCTTCAATTGCATCATAGCCAATTAACATTGAAGACAGTGCTAAGAAATAATTTTAATGTGATGGACAAAAATACGCAATTTTATTATCTGACTCCTCTGGGTCATGGAAGATTTTATGGGCACAATGCTTCAGATGCTGAGGTTCTCTACTCCTGCACCCAAAGAGTCAGTATGACACACATCCCCACCCATCGCAGCATGCCCAGAGCCTCAATTGCCTGAAGGCAAGACTTTTATCCTCACTCGAGGAATTTTCAGCAGAGCTGCTGTCCCTAGATTCACAGTTCCAGAGTCCAGGATCAGCAAAGTGCACAGGATTTCCAGGCAGTGAGGTGAGGCCCTCAGTGTGGCAGGGATCACTTGCAGAGGTTTGGGGATGGGGGCAGATCTGAGGCGGAAGGCCACCCAAAGTGTAAAGTTGCCCCTTAATAGAGGCAACCTTCCTCTGCCTACCCAAGACCCAAGCAAGTTGTCCTGTGCACCACCCCACCCTTGCAGACACCGCGCTCCTCACTCCCAGCTACTCCTGAACCTCTCCTGTAGGCCTCAAAATTGAGGCTAGGTAGGAAGTGACCTGCAAGTGGTCAATAATTGTCCTCCTGAGGCCTAAATTGGGATGAGGGTATGATGTGGAGGTGCTGGTGTTGGAGTGGGGTAGACAAAGTTGAAAATCACATGACACCAGCTTATAGCCCAACAGATTTATTTGAAAATATAAGCTTTCAGAGCGCTGCTCCTTTATCAGGTAGCCAGTGGGCCACCACTGGCCTATAAAATGATAAATTGGTGAGGGGTGGGAGCAGGCATGAGGGCAGCAGGAAGGTCACCGAGAGAGTTTGACCAGATCGTTACCCGGTCTCCCACTGCCTGCCAACCTACTTGTGGAGGGGGATGGAGGCAGTGAAATTCTGCCCTACATGTGTGTTCTTTCATAAATTGTTTCATTTCCCAAAACCTGCGCAATTTCAGGCTCAAAGCAGAAACCAGGTTTCAGCCAAATCAGAGAATTGAGTCACGTGACAAAAGCCTTATGTAAGAAAGTTAAACAACAGGTTCTGCCAAATCATTCTAGTTTACTCTATCGAACACCAAATCACTACCAGCATTATTGATCACACGCTCTCAAAACCAATGTTACACTTACCCTACCGAGAAAAGCTCTAGACTAAAACTCTCATTATTAGTGTCAGACAGCTAAATACAAATAATATTAACCATGGCCTATTTGTGTCTGGAAGTAAAAGCACTCCCTTTGAGTTTCTGAGAATAATTGGAGGTATGCAATCAAGACGAGCCTTGTTTGTTTCGTTAAAATCAGCCTCAAATCAATCTGATAACCTTTGTTTTTCAGATGATAATCTCTAACTGTGTGCTTTGCAATGTATGGGTTGCACTGCAAATGGAGTATGAGTCATTCGAAAACCTTGGAATTTGTTTACAAGATTACAGTGTTCAGAGCTGTCCCTCCCAATAACCAGTTCTGCCACGTCAAAAGCTGTGTTGACTCACTACCTTGCACTTTTTAAAGTTCCTCTTAATTTTGCCAGGTTCAATGTTGTACAAAAAAGTATTCAAAACAGTTCATTGTTTTATAATTGACATGAACATGGGAAGGATTAAAACTATCACTGCCCTGCTAATATAGCCATATTTTCAGGGATAAATGATTGTACAATAGGACACTTTGGGGATTTGTACTTCAGTCTAATTAATTCAACTCCATTATGTTAGGAACACATAAAAGGGTCATAGAGAAATCTTCAGGTATTAAAATAACACTTTGTATTCTCAGATGTTTTATAGTTGTTACCAAAGGAATATGAGTTAAGAAAACGAGTTAATTGTTAGATTCTTTTACACTCAGCATCAGGTTCCGAAATGTAGCCAGTCAGAACATGGAGGCTCCTAGCTCTGTGAGAAGTGAAACAACTTTATTTTGTTTCTTTGTCTTCCCCAGTGCATTTTCCCATATGCTGTTAAAGGGGTGTGTTAAATGTCATGGTGCCTCGTCTGTCGTGGCTTGGATAATCTTTTCTCACACAGTATTCTGCTCTTCATCTCGTCAATGCTGTGTCCAGCCTCTCTGATGCCCTTCTCGGGGATTCACACGGCTGGAGAGGTGAAACTGTTCGGCGTGACTGCGACCTTCCAGTGTTCATATTTAAAGTCCGGCTGCACACCATTTCAGATGCTCCATGGTTCTGATAATGTTGGTGGACTCCTCCACTCTTTGATCCTGTTCGCTGGCTGCCTCTGACAAACCCGCCTGCTGTTTCTGTGCCTCTATGTGTAGTTTGATAAGTCATTAATGGCCGAGATTATGGGATCGTCTTTTGCCCAGGTCTAAGCAGGTGCCTGTTCTGAGGTAGTCCTCTGAGTGCCAGAGACACTGGGGGACATTTGTTCCTTGGCCAACTGTGGAGATGTATCAGTGATGTGCTTATCAGACTCTGATCCTGAGTCTAATCTAGACAGAATAGCCAAAGAAATTAAAGTTTCTGAACTGGTGGAGAGTGCAGATGAAGAGCTGATTGGTTCAATGAGTTCTTTCTTTGAGGTGGTAATGGAGCTGAAATCTCCAGCAGCAGCTTCTAAGCAGAGGATTAGATGAATCTTTAACTAAAGACAGAGGCGGAGGGATTCTAGCAGTCTAGGAGTCCGTTACTTGGAAGTGAGCAATGGCTCACCAAAAAATTTCTTCCATCCTAGGGATGTCTGAAAAGGCTACTCATTCTCCCAGAGATGTAACCTATCCAGGTCAATAGCATATGGCCAAGGCTAGAGTGATAGAGTTTAGGTCCATGCACATATGTGAAAAACCCTGAATGTGTTGGATCAGGATCTCCATGGTGGTTGTCAGCCTGTCCATGGAGGTACTCAGACTGCTTTGCTGGCCTGTTAGAAACAACTCCCAGATTCATTGATAGAGACCTGGAGACCCAGGACAAGGATGGAGGAGGGTAGGGTAGGGGGAGCAGATGCAGTGGAGAGTGCAGGTAACTTCACATGCCAAGGATTCTCTAACTTTAAGAGATTATCTCTGGCCTTTCGCACTTGACAAGGCATTGCTCTGTCACGCTCCCTTGGACATCCTCCTGGTCAATGTCCTAATCCTGATCCTTATTTTTCACCCTCAGAAGATTGTTGTTAATTTCCATTTAATGGGCATCCAGTACATTCCCAGCCTTTGTCAGCGCCAATTTGAAGGGTTAGCCAATTTGCTAATGACTGCAGCCAAATTATTGCATTTTAGTGTGACAGCGCTGAGGCCAAACACAATATGCTAGGGCCTTGCTGACATGCATCATTCTATACTTCCATGCATGTTGTGAGTGAAAGTACAGAATCAGATGTGTTTCCACACATCAACAAAAAACCAATACTGTTTACTGTATGTTATAAACTCCATAGAATGTCTGTACACTGTTTAATGTATTTGCTGCTCACACTGGGTAGGCGAAATACAGATTACAAACAGCAATGTTCTGTCTGCAAAAATGGCCCTGAGCCTGTCACTTGAACGGACCACTGTGTTTCCTGGCCAACATCCCTGCTTGAGACTTGCTACAGTGCCTCAGTGAAGCTCAGCACAAGCTGGAAGAACAGCATCTCCTTTTCTGCTTGGGGATTCTGGAGCCTCAGGACTCAATATATCAAGTTCAATAATTTTAGGGACTGAGCACCTTCTCCCATATCCTTACCCCAACACCCACAACCAGGCCATGTCACCACATGGGCTGTTACCACAAACACGCAAAAGTGAGGGCTGTAGAGTCAAGATTAGAGTGGTGCTGGAAAAGCACAGCAAGTCAGCCAGCATCCGAGGAGCAGGAAAATCGACGTTTCATGCAGGAGCCCTTCATCAGGAATGAGGCTGGAAGGCTCAGGGTTGGAGAGATAAATAGAAGGGGGTGGGCTGGGGAGAAAGTAATTGAGAGTGCAATGGGTGGATGGAGGAAGGGGTAAGGGTGTTAGGTCGGAGAACTCCACCATGACCAGGGCCTCCAAGCCCTCCGTTTCTTCCTCTCCCGATGTCCCCAACAGTACCCTTCCACTGACACTCTCATTCATTTGGTTAAACTGGTCCTCACCCTTAACAATTTCTCTTTCGAATCCTCCCACTTCCTCCAGATGAAAGGGGTAGCCATGGGCACCTGCATGGGCCCCAGCTATGCCTGTCTCTTTGTCGGCTATGTAGAATAGTCCATCTTCTGCAGTTACAAGGGCACCACTCCCCACCTTTTCCTCCGCAACATTGATGACTGCATCGGCGCCACCTCATACTCTCATGAGGAGATTGAACAGTTATCAATTTCACCAACACATTCCCCCCACCGACCTCAAATTCACTTGGACTATCTCTGACACCTCCCTCCCCTTCATGGACCTCTCCTTCTCCATCAATGATGACCAACTCAACACTGACATTTTTTACAAACCTACAGACTCCCAAATCCTCTGCCTCCACTGTGTCTGCTCCCAAAAGGAGCAGTTCCACGACAGAACACACCAGATGGCCTCCTTCTTTAAAGAACGTAATTTCCCCTCCCACGTGGTTGAAGATGCCCTCCAACGCATCTCATCCATATCCTGCACCTCCATCCTCAAACCCCACCCCTCCAACTGCAACAAAGACAGAACCTCCTGGTCCTCACCTTCCACCCCACTAACTTCCGCATAAACCGCATCAACTACTGTCATTTCTGCCACCTACAAGTGGACTCCACCACCAAGGGTATATTTCCCTCCCCACCCTTATCCGCTTTCCACAACGACCATTCTCTCTGTGACTGCCTGGTCAGGTCCATGTCCCCTCACATTCCACCCTCCCCTCCTGGCACCTTCTCCTGCCACTGGAGGAATTGCAAAACCTGCGCCTACACCTCCCCCCTCACCTCTATCCAAGGCCCCAAAGGAGTCTTCCACATCCATGAAAGTTTCACCTGCACTTCCACACATGTCATTTATTGTATCCATTGCTCCCAATGTGGTCTCCTGTACACTGGGGAGACTGGACGACTTAGAGTCATAGAGTTATGGAGATGTACAGCATGGAAACAGACTCTTCGGTCCAACCCATCCATGCCGACCAGATATCCCAACATAATCTAGTCCCACCTGCCAGAACCTGGCCCATATCCCTCCAAACCCTTCCTATTCATATATCCATCTAAATGCCTTTTGAATCTTGCAATTGTACCAGCCTCCACCATTTCCTCCGGCAGCTCATTCCATACATGTACCATCCTCTGTGTGAAAAGGTTGCCCCTTAGGTCTCTTTCATATCTTTCCCCTCTCAACCTAAACTCATGCCCTCTAGTTCTGGACTCCCCGACCCCGGGTAAAAGACTTTGTCTATTTATCCTATCCATGCCCCTCATAATTTTGTAAACCTCTATAAGGTCACCCCTCAGCCTCTGATGCTCCAGGGAAAACAGCCCCAGCCTGTTCAGCACCTCCCTATAGCTCAAATCCTCCAACCCTGGCAACATCCTTGTAAATCTTTTCTGAACCCTTTCAAGTTTCACAACATCTTTCCGATAGGAAGGAGACCAGAATTGCTCACAATATTCCAACAGTGGCCAACCAATGTCCTGTACAGCCGCAACATGACCTCCCAACTCCTGTACTCAATAGTCTGACCAATAAAGGAAATATCTCTGGGACACCCGCACCAATCAACCCCACCGCTCCGTGGCCCAACATTTTAACTCCCCCTCCCACTGTGCCAAGGACATGCAGGTCCTGGACCTTCTCCATTGCCACTCTCTCACCACCCAACACCTCATCTTCTGCCTCAGAACCCTTCAATCCCAGGGGTATCAAGGTGGACTTCACCATTTTCCTCACTTCCCCTCCCCCCACCTTACCTCAGTCCCAAACTTCCAGCTCAGCACCATTCTCATGACCTCTCCCACTTGTCAATCTTCTTTCCCACCTATCCGCTCCACCCTCCTCTCCGACCTATCACCTTTATCCCTTCCTCCATCCACCTTTTGCACTCTCAACTATCTACTCCCCAGCCCAAACCCTCCCATTTACCTCTCACCCCCAAGGCTTCCAACCTCATTCCTGATGAAGGGCTCTTGCCCGAAACGTCGATTTTCCTGTTGCCACAAACAACCTATTGACCCTGTTAGTATCTATTGATTCTCCCAGGCTGACTTTTACCCATTCCTTTCTCTGCTCAACTGTTTCTCTCTCTCTGGACTTCATTCCCACCTGTGTTTTTTTTTCCTTCTCCCCCCACCCCTTCTTCAGCATATATACAAATTGTTTCCTACCTACAGACAGTTCTGAAGAAACATTAACTCTGCTTTCTCTTCACAGATGCTGCCAGACCTGTTGAGATTTTCCAGTAATTTCAGTTTTTGTTCACTTTTTCACACATCTCTGGAGGAAGATGTTCATTATTTTTATTATTTTTTCAATGGAGCTTGCTGCCAATCAAGGTGTGGAGATGGACAATGGGTAGGTTCGCATATCTGTTCTCCCTCCTTGTCCATTGAGAGAAGTTGCTGAAGCACTACTGTCTCTCAGGTTGAACCCTGTCATTGACGTCACTCAAGCATTTCAGGTCAGTTAGCATCCTATGTGCATTCTGAAACATTGAAGGGTTACTGATGAAGAAAGATTCAAAACAAGATTCCTCAAGCTTCCTCTCAACCAGCTGACTATCATGAGAGACTTCACTGCACAACACTTGGGAAAGATGTACTCCCCGAAGCCTAACGAGCTACCTGACCTCAGTGCCGAGTAGCATTAATGCATTGTCTCACTGTGTCTCACTGTCCCGAACGGTCAGTAGGACCTGTAAGTGTGCAGAGGCTTAAAAGTGGTATTACCCAATAATATCAAGCCGGCAATCAGATAAATAATGTCAAGGATTATAAAAACAACAATGTCCACATGCCTTGGCACCAAGCAGGGGCTGTTTTCTAGATTATCAACCGAATCTTAAACAATTAAATAAAATCCAGCTTGGATGCAGGTGCAAAGAGATTATCTCTGGCTTTTCGCACTTGACAATGCATTGTTCTGTCATGCCCACTTGGACATCTCCTGGACAATGTCCTAATCTTAATCCTTATTTTTCATCTTCAGAAGATTGTTGTTGATCTCCATTCAATGTGCATCCAGGACAATCCCAGTCTTTGTCAGTGCCAATTTGAAGGGTACAGCATGCCACAATGATGGGACACCCTCTTTCTGGGCTGTACTGCAAGGCCCATAGAGATCCAAACTTCAAAAACCCATCTTTAGAAAGTTCATAGTCTACTCCGGCAAGGCCTTAGTGGAAACATAAGTAGTTATCAGTCTGAAGGCTTCATAAAGGTATCATCAGTCATCTTTGGAGGGCATTGCTTGTCTCCTAGCAACTATCCCTGGAAGGTCTGAAGACCTTGGAAGAACACAGGGACCTGTAAGGTTTGATGCCAATGTTTTTAAGAACAGCATAGGAGTTAAGCATGGAATCTTGACCAGTATTTAACCCTCAATCAATGTACTAAAAACAGTTAGGAGAAAGTGAGGACTGCAGATGCTGGAGATCAGAGCTGAAAATGTGTTGCTGGTAAAGCGCAGCAGGTCAGGCAGCATCCAAGGAGCAGGAGAATCGACGTTTCGGGCATGAACCTGAAGAAGGGCTCATGCCCGAAACATCGATTCTCCTGCTCCTTGGATGCTGCCTGACCTGCTGCGCTTTTTCAGCAACACATTTTCAGCTACTAAAAACAGATAACCTAGTATTATGGCAGTTTACTTTTGTGAGAGCTTGCTATATACAAATTGGTTGCCATATATGTAGATTTAATTGTCCATGTATTAATGTGACCACATTGACACAGCAAGGGTAAGTTAAGATCAGGCCCGATCTGCTCAGTAGTGCGTTCGACAAAAAGCCTTTATTTTAAGTTAACTTTAGTGGTGTATGTCCACCATCCATTCCAAAAGCATCAATGCCTTTGGATCTGAGCTACTTCATCAGAGGCTAAAGTATAAGAGGAACACGTGTAAGGAAAAAATTTCCCAAAAGCGTTCACCTTGTTCTTAACAATCATATTTGCTAACAAATTAAAAACAGGTTACAGAAAAACCACATTTCATCCACTGGTTGGATGTAGCTCTTTTAAATTTGCCCTTCAGCTGGAGATTTTAATGCTTTTCATCTGGCTTTGGATAGCCTACCAGAGAAAATCACGAGCAATACACATGTAGTCTCTCATTGATTCTTTCAGTATGAATGAACAGTTTAGACACAGTCACCTGACAGTAACAGCAGGCTGCAGCAGCAGCAGCAGACTTGGCCCTGGCCCAGCATCATTATGTAGCAATCAAATTACTTGTTTGGGGGGGGGGGGGGGGGGAGGTGAGGGGGTCAGTTTCACAGGAAGTATGCTCTACTAGAGATAAGATGGATGTTGCACAAACTGGATCAGACTGGTTTCAGCCTGTCTGGTTTCCGTGCTGTGGGACTATAAATTGGCTCTGTTACACGTGCTAATAAGAGAAGTGAGAAGGAAACTCAAAGAATTTTGTCTCAAAATGTTTGATCCTTAGTGAATATATAATTTTAGTTGTAACATCAGTGCAGCAGCAACGAACATTTTAATCATTCTTACATAGTTTGATTATTGTTCAGACATGTGTGGAACACAATAGTAGCCTGTTGGGAATTTTCTGGATATTAATGCGACAGGGGATTGCACAATGATTTCTCAGATTGGTGGTTATATTTAGAGAATAAATCGCACAAAGTGATGAATGTTGCTGGAGAACCTCCCCAAGTCAGCAACATTGACCAAAGACCCTTAATTGAACCTTTGATCCTTAGCAATGAAATCATGGAGAAACAATGTAAGAGTGTCAAGTGTTGGAAATTATCCAGTTTTGCTAAATAAGTCTAAAATCTCAGAAATATTTTTAAAGTTGAATTCCAGTTCGTATGAATCTGTTAAGTCTGATTGATATCCAAAAATGTGCTAAAAATGTAAAGAAGCATGTAGCTCAGGAACACGATCATAACTTAAATGTGAAAACAGGATTGACTTAGCTCTTTTCCTACTAGAGCGATAATGCTATCTTTACATAATTGTGACATATTTAATTTTAGAATTTGGAATTAGAATGAGACTTTATTGTCATGTGTACACAAGTACAGAAGTATATGAGTACAGTGAAAAGTGTATAATGTTGCCATTCCTGACAACATCTTAGGTAAGAAGATACCTAGATACAAAATATTAGGTACAAAGTAAAACAAAGAAATGAAATTAAACGTTAAACATTACAGTCATTCTTAGTATTAAGTAGAAAAATATAGAAATAAAGTTAAAAGTTAAACAGTCTTCCTTAAGTGCTTTGGAGACTTTATTGTATTTTCATTCTCATATATGCTTCATTTTCTTCCTCTCTAGGCCGGCTTATCAAGACAGAACCAATTCCAATGGGGCAGTACTAATTCATTCGCTACTTTTCCCTTTTTTTCCTCTCCAGACTATCCCTCTTAAAGGACGTGAAGAATTGCAAAGGCAATTTACATCCTATCACCTTGAAGTTTACTCTTGTGGCCAAGTGAACAGATTTATGTAGTTTTAACAACTGAACTGTCTGTGAATGTACTTGTGTTGTCTGATTTACAACAAAAGATCCTGCATTTCATATTGGCATGCACCCTTATCACATCATAGAAGTAAGAGACAGGTTTTTACAGTTGAATATTTTCAGTGAACTGAATGCTCTGAGATCATTTAGAAATATACAAAGATACTCTTGCCATTGACATAACTGCTTTGTTACACTAATATTAATAGGCTGTTTTAAAGCACAAGAAAAACAATTCTGTGCTGTGTGAAGCCATTTCTAATGTGAACAGATTCTAAAAAGAAACTTCAGTTGGGCACAAGTTTCATTGGTTTGAAAGCAAATCTTTTAAAATGCCAAGATACAGCCTGTGTGGTTTTTCTTTCTTAAGTTATAAGAAGAGACAAAAGATGTGAATCGATAAACTTTGAGATGATAAAGATGCTTTGTTGCTGGCTCCCTATGGGTGAAGCCACGTGTGTGCTATTAGCTTTGCATTGAGGAAATCCGGTTTTCTGCAAAACTTCTGCGGTCAGCAGCTGTGGTTTCACAATAAACGCAGGTCTTTCCTTTCACCTGCTTTTCACGATGTATCTTTCACCAATAACATACAGCGCCCATCTCACATCCACCCCTGAGGTTTGAATGAACTCTTGGGTTTGTCACTAACCTGTGTGGATCTCCAGCTTGCTTGTTTCGCTGGGGTATTGTAATTTATCAGATCTGGGTCAGAAGTCGTCACAAATAACATTGTACACAAACTGAGTACAAAAGAGACAATGTTGTGTCTGGTTGAGCATTACAAAAGGCCTGTGCCTGTTGCTGTACTTGAGGGAGTGTCAAATTTCACATTTGATGAGTGTGATTCTGTTTCTATCATTCGAAACTGGATATGTCAAGCTATTAACATTTCACACTCTCAGAAAAGTTTAACTTGCTTGGTCGATACACATCGCTGCATGTGTTACGGGCAGTCTGCTTTACAATGTTGTCCATCAATAACAATAATCATCATGGACAACACCATCCCACACTACCGTCCACATCATCAGAATTGTATAAGGTTTTTAATATCAACATGTGAAGTTAAAATTCAGCATTTTTTTTAACAGTTCAACCACCAGTCAATACTGTAACATAGAATCTCAATCTCTAGAAATGCATTTTAAAAAAATCACACAGTGACAAAACTAACCATTGAACAAGTTTTAGCGATGTCAATTATTCATCGTGAAACAAATGAAGAAACTTGTTTTTGTTGTTGATGTAAAAGTAAACCGAAACTGAGTGCCTAAATGGGGCAGCCAGCAAACATGTGCCACACTGATCACTTGTGGTGTGTGGGGAACATGAGCTCACCCCCATTGCTTTCAGTAAACTGTTGCCTTTTGTTGAGTTGTTTCCTGATGGTGTAGCTCTCCTTTTCCTTTTTAGCAGATAAGGCTGCATTCTCCAGCTTGGACAATTTTCTACAACAACAACAATAATTTATATCTAGATGACACCTTTAACATTATCAAATATTCCAAAGCACTTCACAGGAGCATTATAAAAGAAACTATGATGCCAAGCCGTATAGGAGTTATTAGGTCAGATGCCCAAGAACTTAGTAAAAGGGTTAGGTTTTAAGTTACTTCTTAAAGAAGATAGCAAGGCAGAGAGGCAACAAGATGTAGGGAAGGTATTCAGGAGCCTGGAGGCTGAGATAACTTGAAGACCTAGCCACCTATAGTGGTGCAATTAAAATTGGGAAATTATAAGAAGCTAGAATTAGAGAGGATGATGGGTTTGGAAGAAATTGCAAACAAAGAGAGGGATAAGGCCATGGAGGGATTTGGAAACAATAATGAGAATTTTAAAATTAAGACTGTCATGACAACACCAAGCAAGCCAGCAGGGATCCACGCACTGTGCATATCTCATTGAGCACCCTGTTAATCTTTCCCGCTTTTAAATGGGAGCACACAGAAAACTATCTGCAGCATCGAAATGCCCACTATGTATACACAGAGACAGCCATGACATCAGCAGGCAGCTCATAGGCTGCATCTGTGCATACACCAATGATGTCACCACAGTTCATCCTCTGCACATGTGCTGCTAACTGCGGTGGCTTTGTGGGGGGAGTGGGGAGTGCAGTTGAGGTGGATTCTGGAGTCTTGTAACTGGGGGGGGGACACTGCAGACCCATGTTGGGGGTGGTCCTAGAACCTTGTTTGGGGGAGGCATAGAGTAGGTGTTGGGGGGAGGTCTGGAGCATGGGTTGGGGCAGACCTAGAGCAGGAGTGGCTGGCTTGGGGAGACCTGGAGCAGGAGTGGGGTTGAGAGAGGGGTGTAGGGGATGTTGTGGTGAGAGAAGGGGGCAAGGGCAGACCTGAATCATGTGTGGCAGACCTGGAGAATGCATGGAAGGGGGTGTGTGTGTATGTGTGTGAGGGCAGGCCTAGAACTTGTGTAGGGGGGACACTTGGAGCTTGTGGTGGAGGGAAGGGGGGAGACCTGGAGCCCTGGAGCCCTGTGTGTGGGGGAGCCTTGTGTTTGTAGAGGTGTGAGGCCTGGTGCCCTGTGTGAGTAGGGGTGTGTGACCTGGAGCCCTGTATATTTGTTGGGGTGTGAGGCCTGGAGCCCTGTGTTTGTGGGGGTGTGAGGCCTGGAGCCCTGTGTGTGGGGGGGTGTGAGGCCTGGAGCCCTGTGTGTGTAGGGGTGTGTGACCTGCAGCCCTGTATGTTTGTTGGGGTGTGAGGCCTGGAGCCCTGTGTTTGTGGGGGTGTGAGGCCTGGAGCCCTGTGTTTGTGGGGGTGTGAGGCCTGGAGCCCTGTGTGTGTAGGGGTGTGTGACCTGGAGCCCTCTGTATGTGGGGGTGTGTGTGGCCTGGAGCCCTGTGTGGGGAGGTGTGTGGCCTGGAACCCTGTGTGTGTAGGGGTGTGTGACCTGGAGCCCTGTGTGTGGGGGGGAGGTGTGGCCTGGAACCCTGTGTGTGTGTGTGTGTGTGTGTGTGGGGGGGGGGGGGGGGGGGGTCAGTGGCGGGTGGATGAGGCCTGGAGCCCTGTGTCTGGGGTTGAGGTCTGGAGCCCTTTATGTGTTTGGTGGTGTGAGGCATGGAGCCCTGGGTGTGTGGGGGAGTGATGCCTGGAGTCCTGTTGTGGGGGGGGTGGGGGGGGGGGGGGTGGGGGGGGGGGTGGGGGGGGGGGGTGGGGGGGGGGGTGGGGGGGGGTGGTTGGGGGGGGGGTGGGGGGGGGGAGGGGTGTGAGGTGTGTGAGGTGTGGAGCCCTGCCTGTATGAGGATGTGAGGCCTGGAGTTGAGGTCTGGAGCCGTCTGTGTGTGTGGGGGTGTGAGGCTTGGAGTCCTGTGTGTGTGAGGATGTGATGCCTGGAGCCCTGTGTGTGAGGGGAGGGTTGAGGCCTGGAGCCCTATGTGTGTATGGGTTGGGGTGAGGCCTGGAGTCCTGTGTGTGGGGGTGAGGCTTGGAGTTTGTGTTGAGGGGAGACCAGGAGCCCCATGTGGAGAGAATCTGGAGAAGATTTTGGGAGGAAGGCTGCACTCGGCATGGCAGCAAGGGAAGCCAATCTCCATTTGTCTGTTTGGTATAATAGACCATAAGACTATAAGACATAGGAGTGGAAGTAAGGCCATTCGGCCCATTGAGTTCAATCATGGCTGATGGGCATTTCAATGCCAATTACCCATACTATCCCCATATCCCTTAATTCCTTGCGAGGAATTAAGCCTTGAGTTATTAGTTGTTATTTTAAAATTATTTTCAAATCTGAAGAACCTTTCTCAATGCAGACTTCCTGCAGCCCCACCTTTGGGACTGGGTGCTGCTTTCCATCCCTCATAAATGGTATCAGCTTTATCTTTATGCAGCCTTGTGCCACTTATAGGTGATGGTTAGCTGAAAATTAGCCAGCAGCAAACTTTGATCTTAAATGAGACAATGTTCTGTTTATTAGAAATGCGATACTATTTTTATCTAAAAGACAGATACAAAGATTAAAGATAGATACAGATACTTATAGAGTTCAAATTAAGATCAGTCCATTATCATTTTAGATCTGTTATTTGTCTGAGGTGAAGGCATTGAAAAATTTAGGTCAAGTTTCATCATCTGAGATGGCTTCTGCAGTTGAAAACATGGAGATTTCTCGTAAACCTAGACTGAGCAGGACAGGTTTTGGAAGTGAGAGAAGGCCCCTTTGATTTGTTTTTATAATACAAGTTTATGAACCTTAGTAGCCTGACTCAGTACAGCAGGTCTTTAGCTCGGATGCCTTTGATTTCCCATTTTTTTCTCTGAAGATGTCTCTCAGAGTTCATCCTGGAGTTCTGCCTAAGTTGGTGTCTCACAGCCTGTCTTTGACGTAAGATGACTGTCGTGTTAACTGTGATGAATCACTGTTCCACAAAGAGATGCCTACAATGCTAAAATTCCCTGTGGGGGTTCTTCCTCTTACTGTTTTGCTCAGAAGCTTTTGAATTTTCACACTTTAGATAGACCTTTTGTGTTGCTCAAGGGTTAGACAGATTCTATTTTTTTCTTCGTGATTAATACTGAGACAACACACCAGTCTGTCTAACAGTGAATCAACACACACAATCATGTGACTTCCAGCAGCCATCTTGTTTGATGCTGTGTCCATTTTAAAAGGTCAGATTACCTTTCTGCAAAAAATATACTATATTATAATTAGATAATCTTGACAAACATGTTCATTGATCTGGAGCCAGTTTTGGTCAATGAGCATGAGTGCATGGTGCATGTTTTGAATTAAGAGTGGGGCAGCAAAATTTTTGATAGCTTCCTGTTTACTAAGGTACCATCGACTCAGCTATTCATAGGCAGTATTGAAATGTAGATAGAGACACTGGTCTATGAGTGTTGCTTTGCTTTGAAGAGGTAAAACTCACACTACTAGGAAGGATGTGGAAGCATTGAAAAGGTGCAGAGGAGATTTACCAGGATGTTGCCTGGTCTGGAGGGAGGGTCTTATGAGGAAAGGCTCTTGGGATGTCATGTTGCGGCTGTACAGGACATTGGTAGGCAACTGTTGGAATATTGCACGCAATTCTGGTCTCCTTCCTATCGGAAAGATGTTGTGAAACTTGAAAGGGTTCAGAAAAGATTTACAAGGATGTTGCCAGGGTTGGAGGATTTGAGCTAGAGGGAGGGGCTGAACAGGCTGGGGCTGTTTTCCCTGGAGCGTCGGAGGCTGAGGGGTGATTTATAGAGGTTTACAAAATTATGAGGGGCATGGAAAGGGTAAATAGGCAAAGTCTTTTCCTTGGGGTGCGGGAGTCCAGAACTAGAGGGCATAGGTTTAGGTTGAGAGGGGAAAGATATAAAAGAGACCTAAGGGGCAACCTTTTCGCACAGAGGGTGGTTTAATGCTGCTGGAGGAAGTGGTGGAGGCTGGTATAATTGTAACATTTAAGAGGCATTTGGATGGGTATATGAATAGGATGGATTTGGAGGGATATGGGCTGTGTGCTGGCAGGTGGAACTAGAATGGGTTGGGATATCTGGTTGGACTGAAGGGTCTGTTTCCATGCTGTATATCTCTATGACTAATCTGAGCCAGGACATCAAATGGCAGACATCAAGAAAGGGCTTGGAACTGCCCCATGTCTTTACCCTATTTACTCAGTGCAGCTCGTGATTGGTTACAGAAAGACAAACGCCTGGAACAGTTTATTTAGCTAATCTCTTGGGTGGGGCAGTGTAAGTGGTGCATGGGTGTGGGTATTTATTACCTGAAACAAAACAATTATCTGAGATGCTGAGAACAACATTGCCAAAGGGGAAAAAAATTTCCCTGGAGAGTAGTAATTACTAGCTCAATTTACTCATTAGTTTGTGCTATTAAATTATGGCAAAGATGATTTCCTCAAGGCTGGAAGTATTGGTTAGTCCATCCATAATAGATGAGGATTGTGAAAGGAATAAGATAATCTTCACTGATAGCACTTTCAAGATGTTGTTCTCGTGTATTCTCTTGCTGCTGTGGTTTCCTCCATAATAAAAGAAAACCAAATAGAATGACACACCTTGAAGAGATTTGGGTTTGGCTAATTCTTTTTAAGACATCCAAATACTGTATCATGAACATTTGCAATTATTATTACAAGAAAGCTAATTATTATCCCTTTGGGTGAGAACTAGCTGTTAGCATTGACGTTACTGAGATAATCAAATAGCCCCAAGACCTCCCCATATGTAAATAATCCTTCATTCTTCTCTGGCCCTTAATATAGATTTGAGCTGGTGATGAAATTTTGGTCATGAATTTCAAGGCATGAATTAATTGGAGTCAAATCACCAAACATGTTTATCTTTTTCATGTTCGAATGTTTGCCCAAATGTGATGAATTGGATGAAATAAATAGGGCCTTAACTCTTGTTTGAAATCTACAAAACTGGCCTCAATGTCATTTCAATTCAGGAACAGGTCTGCAAAAAGGTCACCATCAATCTATAGTGCAAATAGAATACTCAGAATTGTTGTTCTTTGGACATTGAATGTTAAGTTTATTAAAAGTTATTTATCACGTTTATGTGACAGCATCAGAAGCCTTACTTGAGGGAAATGATGAGAGTCCCACACCACTAGTTACAGAATATTGTGGGCAAAAGGGTCATAATTTCAATGTAAGGCAAATGATTACAGTGAATTGGTGATTTTCCAATCTGCACTGGTTGGTTATCGAACCTATAGGACCTTACAGAATTTCACCCAACATCTATTGTACATGACCTTTTGCGAGATCAGTCTTTTTACCATTAATATGTCACTTGCCATTGTGTTTCAATTACATAATGGGTTTCCTTATACTTTCATGAAATGTGGGCATCCTTACAAGGCCAGCATCTTCACCCATCCATAATTGCCCTCGGATGTTGGGATGTTCATCCACTTCAGAGACCTGTTAAGAGTCAACCATATTGGTATGGATCTGGAGAGATGTGTAGGACAGAGCAGATGAAGAGAGCAGATTTCTTTCCCAAAGGGCATTTTTACAACAATCAATGATCATTTCATGCCATTGTTATTGAGATTAGCCTTTTATATTTGAGAAATATTAGTTGAATTAACATTCAACCAACAATGGGGATTTGAACCCATGCCCAGTGAGAAATAGGTTGCTGGATTATTAGTCCAGAGATATCTCCACAGCCCTCGAAATGAAGCAGAACATTCCTAACATCTGCTCTAGGGTCACTCATCATCAATTGCTTCCTAGATTCATTGGCTCTTCTTTCCATGAGTTTGCAATTTCCTATCAAATTCCTGTCTGCCAAATTTCAGTGTACTCATTAATCAGTCTATATATCAAATCAAAGAAAGTTTTGTTAAAATTGAATTACAGGATTGCCATACTGAATTAAAATATAATGCACAGAGAAAATTAAATTTGTGTCCTGAATGGGAAGAAGTTTTGTGGTCTTCTATTCTTAATTGCTAGGCACTTCAAACAAATCCCAAACAGGTTTGATAGTCAACACCTTCCTCTTGGCCTTTAAGAATACCTAACTGCAAATTGCAAATGGAAAAAAAAAGTTATGATAAGAAATGAGGAAATTGATTCATTTAAGGATCTAGTTTTTACTGTATAAAAACAGAAAGTGCTGGAGAAGTTCAGCAGGTCTGGCAGTCTTTGTCGAGAAAAAAAAGAGTTAATATTTTAAATCGAGAATGACCCTTCCTCAGATCTGAAGACCTGCTGAGTTTCTCAGCATTTTTTTTAGATTAGATTAGATTACTTACAGTGCGGAAACAGGCCCTTCGGCCCAACAAGTCCACACCGCCCCGCCGAAGCGCAACCCACCCATACCCCTACATTTACCCCTTACCTAACACTACAGGCAATTTAGCATGGCCAATTCACCTGACCTGCACATCTTTGGACTGTGGGAGAAAACCTGAGCACCCGGAGGAAACCCACGCATACACGGGGAGAACGTGCAAACTCCACACAGTCAGTCGCCTGAGGTGGGAAATGAACCCGGATCTCTGGCGCTGTGAGGCAGCAGTGCTAAATTTGAAATTTATTGCAAATTTCCAGGATCCACAGTATTTTGCTTTTGTTTATTCTAGATTTCATGGTGTTCTGCCTTGATTTTCAGTCAATTCATAAGTTTATTTTGCATTATGGTGGAGCTCTTCAATGTGACAACAACAGATACAACCAGTGCATGTGCTGTACCTGATTTTTACAATTGTGATTCATTGAAAAATACAGAGAAAAATAGAGTAGATATCGCCGCAGACTCTTCCTGAAAAAATGTTCATGCCCCTAAAATTGGCAAAAATGAAGCTCTATGAAGAATATACTATTTAAAAGTGGTTGAATTAGAACTTGGTGAATTTTATATTTAAGAAAGTTGAAGAGCTTTGTAGGGTCCCTAGTATCTTCTAACCCAGACATTGATTGGCAAAGCTATTGGTCGCAGTCTGACAGGGAATCCCTGTTGGTTCCCAATAGGAGACTAGGCATCTGATAAATGGAAGAAAAATATGAAAAATTGGGGGGAAAAAATGAAAATGTTTCTAAATAGCTTTTGTTCTTTCCCAAAATTACTTTTACATATGCAAGAATATTTAAGACCTCAGTGTTAGAAGTTGGAAATGAGACAAGTATGTCCTTTCAGATGCTCTAGAAAGAGTAGACTCTTTAATGGAGATACTGATATTTCCACAGAAGAAAATAACAAATTGATGTTAATTAAATGTGATTAGAATTCTAAGGAATAAAACTATGCAAAAATTAAGATGGTATTCTTAAATATCACAATTGTCATAAGATCCTGTTTTCACATAGGAGAGTATAACATTCATTTATTTGAAGTCTGGTGAATGAGATAGTTAAAGTGATGGAAAATGAATGGTTCAACTCTATTACAAGAAACTTAGAGATAATTACAACATATACTCAAAGAGATTTAAATATACCCTATGAGAGTAGGAATCAGAAGAAAATTATAACATGGTAGAGTTCCAAATGCTGAAACTTTAGGTTTCTGTTGCCATAACAAAAAAACCCTCTGGTTATTGCTGCAGGGTTAATTTCTAAACACATATTTTGTTGGCAAGATTTTGCAATCAGCTGTTGTCAACTGTTGACCTTAGAACAATCCTGATGTTTAGATAAAAATTATTTTGCAGAACTCTAATGAATAAAGACAGACACTTGTGAACTGAGGTAGATCTCACTTTATTTTTAGCCTTTCATGGAACATGAGCATTGCTGGCAAGGCTAGCATTTGTTGCCCATTCCTAACTGCCCCAGAGAAGGCAGTGGTAAGCCATTGTCTCGAATTGCAACCTTCTAACCAGTGTAGGTACACCCATGCTGTTGTGGCATGGAGGTCCTAGTCTTTGGACTAGTGACACTGCAGGAATGAAAGTGTAGTTCCATTTGTGGGGAAGTTACAGCAGATGGTGTTCCTATATGTTTGAGATCCCTGTCCTTCAAGTGGCAGAAGTCATGGCTTTGGAAGGCCATGAGCTGCACTTATCCAGGCACCTAGAGAGTATTGCATCACATTCCTAATCTGTACATTGTAGATGGTGGACAGGCTCTGGGGAGTCAGGGGGTGAGTCACGTACCACAGAATCCAAATTCTAACTGCTCTTGTAGCTACAGTATTTATATGACTGGTCCAGTTGAATGTTTGGTCAATGGTCACTCCCAGGATGTTGATAGCGAGGGACTCAGCAATGACAATTCCAGTGAGTGTGAAGGGGAGATGGCTAACTTCTCTGTTATTGGAGATGGTCACTGCCTGACTCTTGTGTGGTGCAAATATTATTTGTGATCTCTGAGCCCAAGTCTGAATATTGACCAAGTGTAAGTGGTCATGGACTGTTCAGGATCTGAGGAGTTGTGAATAGTTCTGAACATGGTCCAATCATCAGCAAACATCCCCATTTCTGCCCTTAAAATGTGAGGAAGCTCATTGATTAAGTAGCTGAAGATGGTTGAACATAATCCTACACAGATCCTGCAGTGATCTGTATCTGAGATTATTGACTCCCAGCAAGCCCAAATATCTTCCTTTATGCTAAATATGATTTTCCCAATTTCAAGTGATTCAAGTTTTGCTCGGGTTCCTTGTTGCTATACTTAGTCAAATACTGCCTTGGCATCAAGAGCAGTCATGCCCACTCTCACCTTTTGACTACTTAAAAAATATTTTTAAAAATGAAAGGGTATTAGGAAGATGGGTGGGCCTGACAGGGCCTAAAAAGTAATTTAATTGTGGAAGCAGATGGCACAGCTGAATTGCTAAATGGCTGTTTTGCATCTGTCTTTATCAATAAGAGGTTGTTGCTAATTTCATAATGTACTTGGAGATGGTTGAGTTACTGACTGGGACCAAATTGAATAAAGAGAATTGGGAGACCTTTCTGTACTTAACGTTGATAAAACACCAGGATCAATAGATTAATTTGAGAATAACAGGGGAGGTATATGGATTGAAATTACAGGCAGTTCTTCTGTAACGCAATGGTTGCATTCTTGTGCAACCCCGCATTATAGAAAAATCGCAATTTGGAAAGAGCGCTTAAAGTGTTGGTGATGCAGTCACTTTACAGCCAACACACATTTTAAATGTTTGTTTTTTAGAAACAATATCCCCAATCCGTCAATCGTTTAGTGAACTCGGGCTAAAGAAATGCGCATCTTATATAGAATGAACTGTATACAATTGAACAGAATAGGTAAATAGAAATTTATTGTCACGTATACTTTTACATGAAAAATACAGTGAAAATTTTTATAAGCCACTCTACCATTGCACATATATTAACCAAAGTCATACATAATAATAAAAAAAGTAAAATTAAGACAAAGTTCATTACAATTCAGTTAATGGTTCCCAGCTTTCTTTTCTCGTTTTCTACTTCTTCTCTTTTTACCTTCATTTCCTTTCCTTTAAAGCCTGGAGAGTGGTGGATGAAGGAGGAGGCCTCCAGTGGCAGAGGTAGCAACACCAAGATGTGTCGGACAGGTCTCCACCAGAGCCACGGGTCAACTGGCAAGTTGGAGCAGGTCCTGGGCTGATTCCCCTGGCCCAGACACGCAGGCTGGGCCAAGGCTCCGGGTCCGCAGCTCGGCCTGGCCACCTGAAGGAGCGGAAGCATCAGTGAAAGGGATGGATGGTGGAGGAGGCAGGGTCTGGAGGAGCATCGAATGAAGAACAGGAGGCTTCTCCAGGCCCAGCAGCCATGGGTTGCAGACTCAGCTCAGCGTGGCAGTCTCGGCCTGACAGGGCAGTCTTGTCCCAACATGGCAGTCTGATCCTGGAGATACTGGTCCCAATCTTCAAATTCTTCTGAGATACGGGGAGGGTTCAGAGGGCCAGAAGCTCCCTAGGTCCACTTGCCAAAGATTTAAGGTCATTTGCTAACCAATCGACAGTGTACAGGATATAAGTTATTCCCTCTACATCAGAATTCTTGTGAAGTGTTCCGATGAGTGTAAGCTTTAACACAATGTGTCTGCTTTTCAAACATTACATCCTTATTCGTAAAATGGTGTCATGTTAAACTCAACAGCCACCGATAAAATCACTTTGATCTCAATGATGAGAAAACCTTTAGAAAGGGCAATCAGGGACAAAATGTGCTGTCACAGTGACAGTGTGGATTCATTAAGAAAAGCCAGCAACAATCTGCTAAAAGCAGATTGGATTTAAATATCTTGTTTGAGTTTTTAATGAGCTAATGAGGGTAATGTAGTTGACGGGGCGTATCTGATCCTCCAGCAGATGTTTTTTAAAACAGTTGTCAGCAACATTGAAGAACATGGGATATGAAGGACTGTGGCAGCATAGATATGAACCTTAAGTGACAGGAAAAAGTGAGTATCGATGAATTTATTTTTCGGCACAGATAGAGGCGTACAGTAGAGACTCCCAGGAGAGAATACCTCTGATTTTTCTGTTGATCTCTGATAATGAACTTCATTTAAAATTTCCAGATGACACAAACATTGGAAGGATAATGAACTGGGAGGAGAAGGTTAAAGAGTTCAAGAGGATATAAACAGGCTGGTGGAAAGGGGAAAACATGCACAGATGCAGTTTAAAAGCAAAATGTTCAAGGTATTACATTTTGATGGGGAGAACAAGGAGAGGCAATTTAACAAAAAGGATACAATTCCAAATAGAGTGCAGGAATAGAGGAATTTGGCACAAAATTTTACCAGGCAAATTTTTGGTGGCAGTGGGCCATATAATAGGTCAGATGACTAAACTATCACCTTCCCAAACACCCCTGAACTCACCCACTTAATATGGCTAGCTGGACAGTAACCCACATACAATACATAAATAAGTAGCTAACGGCCAATTAAATTTGTGAATAAACTAGTAGGAAATTGGATAAATAGCTGAAAGGAGAGAATTTGCTGGGGTACAGTCAGGATAAGCTCAGTAGGTCTATGATTTTACTCTCAGCAAAACCACATCGCAATCACTGAATGTTTCTATTGTACATCACATTGAACCAACACTTATTGGATTTTTCTTGAGCCAATATTCTCACCTGTTTTATATTCCAAATATGATTGCCATTTCTGTTTCTGTCAGTTTTGTTCCCTTGCTTCCTTCTCCATCAATGATGTTGGACTTGAAATTGGCCTGCACAGACATTTAATGAACATCTATGTGTCCAATAAACTAGGTCAGTGTAAGAAGGCAGAATGATGCCATCAACTAGGCAGAATGATGCCATTAAATGGGTTGAATTCCTGCACCAGTTGAGGTTACCATGAAGGGACTTTCCTTCTCAACCTTTCCCTTGCCTGAGGCATGGTGGACCCTCAGGTTAAATCACCACCAATTGGCACGCTCTAAGGATAGACCTAACGGACTACAGACTGCTGTGCCGTGACCTTGGTTTGAGATTGATCCCTGCTGCTTTCAGTCTTCAGCTTCACTCACCCTCTGAATGGCCTTTTTAAGGTCAAATCTTCTTTTGAACATCATAAATCTCATAAAGACACGCCAGAAATTCCAAAAATAATTCTGTCTCTTATGTACAAAATAAAACAAAGAACTGCGTATGCTCAAGACCTGAAATGAAAACAGAAATTGCTCAGCAGGTCAGGCAGCATCTATGGAGAGAAAACAGAGTTAACATTTCAAGCTTCAGAACAGTTCATTCAGTTTTGAAGAAGGGTCACTGGACTCAAAGTTTAACATGGCTTTGTCACCACTGATGTTGCCAGACCTGCTGAGTTTCTCTAGTAATGTCTGTTTTGTTTTTGTCTTTGTGGATTTTGACCTGATGTCCCAGTGGTCACATTTGTTGGACTGATCTAGGCTGATAGTTAATGAAATTATGTGTGGGTTTGTCTGGATGCTGAATAATTCTTTTAAATCTTGTTCCTTCAAGAATTTTACTTGTTCTGAGATTAAAGTGATTGTCAAAGGCTTTTAGTACATTTTCAAAAGTATCTCTTGCTTTTTTTAATACCCTGATGACCTATTCATTCATAAATATTAGCTTGTTTAACTTCTGAGTTATTATCTGGTTTGGAAGCTAGAGTGTATCTGAAGAAATGTTTTCTCCAAGATGTCTCTTCTGTATTCTCTTTAGTCCATCTTTGAAATTAAATCGTCCTGTCAATATTATCTCTGTGGTCATGTCTTCCCAATGTAATTACTAACTTTCTTTGCTTAAAAAAGTTATTCCATAATAATAGCATTATTGCTGTTTTGTGCTGCTGTAATAAATGATTTCACATATTTTACACCAAAAGTGGGAAATTCCTGCTTTCATGTCTAAAATGGAGGTTTCCAATGTTTAACAGCAGCTTCATTGGTCAATCCTGCTCTTTGAGGCCTTAATAGGTGATCCCTGAATCCTTAATGGCTTCAGTGATTGGAACCTCCTGTCTGTGGTTTTAAAAATGATGCCAACGTTAATCAGGGATTTTGTAGAATCATAGAAGCCCTATAGTGTGAAAACAGGCCATTTGGCCCAACAAGTCCATTTTGACCTTCCGCAAGGTAACCCAGCCAGACCCATTCCCTTACCCTATTATTCTAAATTTACCCCTGATTTAATGCACTTAACCTACACATCCCTGAATACTATGGGCAATTTAGCATGGCCAATTCACCTGACCTGCACATCTTCAGATTGTGGGAGGAAACCCACACAGACACAGGAGAATGTGCAAACTCCACACAGACAGTCACCCGAGGCTGGAATTGAACTGGGTCCCTGTCACTGTGAGGCAGCAGTGCTAACCACTGAGTCACGGTGCTGCCCTTTTACTAAATAACCCACTCTATTCATAATTTGAAGAGACAAATGCCTCTTTTTAGCATTTCCTTTTGGATGACTACTGCTGTCGGTAACTGTAATCATGATACCCCATTTCATTCAGAAGTTTCTACGGTAAGGTTCTTAAATGGTTCTAACCTACCACTGACTGTCCACTCAAAGCCATGCCAGAAGATGTTGTAAAAGTTCCAGATCTTCACTGTACTGGCATGTTGCAGAAGGCAAGCTGCGCCATTGCTCACCATGTGACGATGCTGTTCCTTTAACAAGATTATGTTGTCCTTGGTTCTTTTCAAGAGGGGTTGTAAAAGGCAGAGGTTTCAATTTGTCTGGGATTAGGTCACTTTGCTTATGGCAAACTGATACTGTCTAAGGCAACTGGGGCTTTTAGGTTTTTTTTAAAAAGACAGTTGTACAATGAAAGGAAAGTGGCCAATTCTCCCAGTTCAGGGATTTTTCTAGTTTGGTTTAGTTTTAGCTGGGACCTAGAGAAGCAGCTGCAATGGAAAGAGGTTCCATGCTTCAGCAAATAGTCCCTGGCTGATCCTTTCTCTCTTTCTCTTGCTGACATCGCTCCCATAAGATGTGTGTTTGAATTTACCTTTTCTTGCCAAGGCGTGTGTTTATGGGGATGACACAGGAAATTGGAAGTGTTATTAGGTTGTGATAGAGTTGTTGGGTTTTCAGATAGGTTAAGTTATTCTATGTTTGGTTCTCTTTTGTGTTTCATTAAATCGTCTGTAAATAAATTCTGTTTAAAACTGAGTGGTTTGAGCAGCTGCAGCACTCCTGGGATATCCACCTTATATCTGTCTAAAACACTTAGCAAAGTTAGGGTCTGGACTACCTTCTTAAAATGTTTTGAGGGGGTCTGGCCTGGTCCATAACAACCATGTTGCAGCTAAACTGAGTCTACATCTCACCAAATGGTAAGTTGCTGCCACCATCCTCTTCAAGACAGAGGGTGGTGGTGGAGGATGGTTGTTTTTCAGACTGAAGGCCTGTGACCAGTGGAGTGCCACAAGGATCGGTGCTGGGGCCTCTACTTTTTGTGATTTACATAAATGATTTGGATGCGAGCATAAGAAGTACAGTTAGTAAGTTTGCAAATGACACCAAAATTGGAGGTGTAGTGGACAACAAAGAGGGTTACCTCAGATTACAACAGGATCTGGACCAGATGGGCCAATGGGCTGAGAAATGGCAGATGGAGTTTAATTCAGATAAATGTGAGGTGCTGCATTTTGGGAAAGCAAATCTTAGCAGGACTTATACACTTAATGGTAAGGTCCTAGGGAGTGTTGCTGAACAAAGAGACCTTGGAGTGCAGGTTCATAGCTCCGTGAAAGTGGAGTCGCAGGGAGATAGGATAGTGAAGAAGGCGTTTGGTATGCTTTCCTTTATTGGTCAGAGTACTGAGTATAGGAGTTGGAAGGTCATGTTGCAGCTGTACAGGACATTAGTTAGGCCACTGTTGGAATATTGCATGCAATTCTGGTCTCCTTCCTATCGGAAAGATGTTGTGAAACTTGAAAGGGTTCAGAAAAGATTGACAAGGATGTTGCCAGGGTTGGAGGATTTGAGCTATAGGGACAGGCTGAACAGGCTGGGGCTGTTTACCCTGGAGCGTCAGAGGCTGAGGGGTGACCTTTATAGAGGTTTACAAAATTATGAGGGGCATGGATAGGATAAATAGGCAAACTCTTTTCCCTGGGGTCGTGGAGTCCAGAACTAGAGGGCATAGTTTTAGGGTGAGAGGGGAAAGATATAAAAGAGACCTAAGGGGCAACATTTTCACGCAGAGGGTGGTACCTGTATGGAATGAGCTGCCAGAGGATGTGGTGGAGGCTGGTACAATTGCAACATTTAAGAGGCATTTGGATGGGTATATGAATAGGAAGGGTTTGGAGGGATATGGGCCGGGTGCTGGCAGGTGGGACTAGATTGGGTTGGGATATCTGGTCAGCACGGGTGGGTTGGGCCGAAGGGTCTGTTTCCATGCTGTACATCTCTGTGACTCTATGACTCTAAGTGCATGGCCTGGTGTGGTAAAGGAAAACCATCTCTTGATCTAACAAGAAGAAGTTCTTGTTTTGAACAAGAAATTAATTTATTGCATATTAGGAAGTAGATACAAGGTATATTGATATGATAGACTGTTACAGAGACAATAAGGAGGATCTGCATATTAAGTTTTATTCCTGCAAGATCTGAAACTATTCTATCTGTTAATCAGTATAATGCAGAGGAACCTTGATTATTCAGCATTCGATTAACCAAATTTTGGATGATCCAAACAAGATTGCAAGGTCCCAATGAGTGGCTAACTATCTTATCTGGCATCGATTATCTGGCATTTGATTAACCAAATGAAATACTCCTTTCCTTCGACTGTCCTTCAAATAATCAAGGTTTCTCTGTAATGGGTGGTGTTTATCGCAATTAAATGTATTAACCCTTTCAGATCCATTACAACAGTTTATGTCACGAGCAGTGAATTACGCATCTAATCAACATTTCCTGACAACAATTGTAATCTATTCTTTCTGCAACTCTAACCAACTTTTATTTCAACTTTCACAATGCCTACCCCCAGGTGAACAGATATGCAGCCAATAAGGTATGCAAAGAGTGCTGTTTGCATACCTGACTCAGCTTAAGAAGGTGGCAGTGCCAATTTCCCACAAACAGATGGCTAAAGCATGCACTTGCCCCCTGTGCACCTGTTTTTAGGTATAATTGAATTTTTTTGGCCTTTTTTTGGCGTGTGGTTGGGCAAACCTTGTGTTCAAACTTATTATATGAGCCAGATCGTGAGCATCAGCAAGGATAATTAAGAGGTCAACCTTAGTCCACACTGGACCCAATTTCACATGTTTGTCCCTTCCAGGAAGGATTACTGAACATTAATGGAGAGGGAGAGAGTGGATCAATTTGATCTTATCTAACCAAAGGGCTCTTATGACCATTTGAACTATCCAGTTGAAATAAGCCAACACAGAACCGACAGGAGATTCAGCCTTGGATAATCTTCAAACATTGCTCTCATTTCCTAACTTACTGAGTGACTGAGGAGCCTGAAGCCGCATTCAAAAGGTAATTTTTGTCAAATGTAGGACAAAAACCAGGCATCTAGGATAAAGGGCATTTTCATCTACTCTCAAAGTTAAACACAGAAGAATAACTTATTATTACATGTCACATGGGTAGTCTAGTTATGCAAAATCTGCCATTGAGAGATCCAGTTAATATTATGCCTTTGCTTGTTTTGCTCCTGGTTTCAGCACCATTGTGTTTCCCCAAAGGTGGGTACTTTCTAAACCATTAGCTAAACAACAGTCCGATTGCACAAATCTAATATGATCTTATTTTGCTGTTTGATTCAGTTTCCTGAACAATACTTCTACAGAGAGTTGTTAAATAGTTGTGTAAAACCATTTTATGCAATATCCTGTCCCACCTCCTTTTAGTCTTCTTACAAACATCCTGTTAGTACTTTTGTTTCAGTTTTTAGCTTCTGTAATTTCATCTCAGCAGCCTGATAGGTTAAAGTCATGGTTATGTGAATATCACACATTGTGGTGTAATTTCAGAGTCAGTTTGGTATTTGTACACAAATGCTTTGCATCCCCAATGTTTGTCTCTTCAGGTGCCACTCTTTAAATTTTGTTACTTTTATAAATGTTGTTTAGCATTGGTATCGAAACAGGAAAACAAAATCAGTCACTTCCTCCTAGTCATTTTGACCTTGGAGATAAGCTAGAGTTTTACTAAAAGCAGTAAACGCTCCCAAACTGGCTGCAGTATATTTACATCCCCGAGTCCCTTGACTAGAAAGAGACTAGACTGACTAACTGAGTGAGGAGAAAGTGAGGACTGCAGATGCTGGAGATCAGAGCTGAAAAATGTGTTGCTGGAAAAGCGCAGCAGGTCAGGCAGCATCCAAGGAGCAGGAGAATCGATGTTTCGGGCATGAGCCCTTCTTCAGGAATCTGACTGACTAACTGGGTGAGCCAACAGGTAGATGGATGGAAGTTTAGGACAGGCAATGATGTACTTTTAAAGAGCAGTGATCATTTTAATGTATGGAACTACAGTAGAATCCAGTCTATGGTACAGGCTGCACTCCTGGGCCGATCCTATACTTCCACTGAGCATATCTGATTGCTCTACTTCTTCCCAAATATCAGCAGCTTACCAATGCCAAGGTCCCATTGTTCCATAGGAGGACACATTTGGAGAATGCAGATTCATCCACCATCATTCCCCCAACTGATTCCACTCCCTCAAGGTGAGATCAGAATGGTGTATAACAAGCCCAACCTAACATCCAAATGTTCATCACAGTCCTGATAGGGTAGCACTCGTGAGTGTTAGGGCCTCGCCTTCTTCATTGAAATGTAGTTTCTGTGGTATCATTAAGATATACAGCTCAATAGGCCATTGGTTCATCACAGCTGGTAAACTATCATTGCCTGTCGGGCCATTGCACCAGCAAACATTATAACTTCCAATTGTCACGTAGGTGTTCAAATTACCTAATGTCATCTGTAGGAAAATGCCCTCCTAGTATTTGGCATAGAAATACAGTACTCTACTAATGTATCTCCTGGTTTGCTGTAGTCATGCAATCTCTAAAATCAGAGCAACATCTTAGAGTGAGTTTAGTAAAACCAAGTACACAGGTCATATACTGATCGCCTGGATTCTATAAAGGTGAAAACCATTAAAGTGATGTGGTAACAGATCTGTAAACAGCGCAATGGATTCATCAACTAGTTCACAAGTTTATTGCCCAATTTGATGTCAGAGAATGAACCATCGCACCAGTTCGCTGCCAAGGATATATAGTGGTTATGGAGCACAGAATAAAAAGTAGTCTTCATAAAAGTCAAGGAACTATGAACAGCAATGCTCATGCTGAAATACTACCATATCAATAAAGACAACTCCCTGAACTGTAACATCAGTGAAGGACTTGGAACAATCCTATGCTGCAAGAAAACCAGTAACTTTTGCATCCAGGGTATTAACACAAATGAAATGATCCGATACTGAAATCAAAAAAGAGTACCTGCCCATTGTTTTTGCTTGTGAACCTTTTCACCAATACCTTGGAAGGGAGAAAGTAACAGTTGAGTCTGACCACGAGGCATTTCAAAGCATTTTTATCAAATCATCGTTATCGTTCCAAAGCATTGGTAGGATATGTTAATCTGGTTACAATTTGACAAGACAGATAAGCAAGGGAAAAAGGTGGATTGCTGGCATGCTGCTGAGAGCAGCAGCCCTATAAGGAAATTCAAGGATGTTACGGCAAAGAAGCAAATCTGACAACTCCAAATTGAAGTTGCAGCTTTACATGTTCTGCAAGTGATCAACTCAGCAGACTTGCTCGAATCAAGTGAATTTCCCAACTAGATGCAACTCTCCAAGTGTTGCAGAAAGTATTGATAAAAGAATGGTCTAAAAACATCAAGGACACTCCTTTGGCCACAAGAGCATATTGGAAATAAAAGATGAATTGACAGTCCAAGATGGCATATTGCACAAAGAAAATAGAACCATTATACCAAGGAATTGAGAGGAGAGATGCTAAAGTGCATCTGTGAAAGATAAATCAACATCTGAGACATGAACCTATATTTTCTTTTTACAGAAGCTGCAAGTTTAGCTTAGTGCCTTTTTTTGCATATTCTGCTTTTTACTTACAGATTTCAACAATTCATAAGTTTTAACTTCTCCAGAATTTGTGTTCTTATCGTGACTCAATTATTTACATAGCACAGTAACTTGAGTGGTATTATGATGAACTCTGAAACATGAACTCTGTTTTTCTCAACACAGATGCTGTCAAACCTGCTGAATATTTCCAAAATATTCTGCTTTTATTCTTCATTGGTATTTTATAATGCTAAATTTGTCAATAAATGTTCAGGCAATTTCACGCAGAGAGAAGTCATTCTATTTTCCCAACTGACGTTGTATGTTACAAATCAATTGGGGAATCCACATTGCTGGGGCAACATGCACTTTTTGTTAACCTGAACATTTTAATCTGGATATATGAAGCAGCGATGACAGGCTCCAACATTTTTTCTCTTACAGCTGTCAAGACTCAAGAAGGTCTGGTGTCCCCTCACTACATCTCTCTACCTCTGTTAGCAACTTTTCACATTTAAGTAATTCCTTAAAATATCCCTTCATGACCAAGCTTGGTCATCTAATATAATAACTCCTTCCATAGTTTGAAGTCATGTCTTGCTCTATAATGTACCTGTGAGGTGTTTTATAATGTTAAAGGTGCTGTATAAATATAAGTTATTATAACTGTCTACACATACTGAGTTATGGAAAGTGAGGAACGAAAAATGACAGGTTATCTGTGTGTAGTTGTGAACAGAAGGAGGCTGTGTGGAAAAGCAGATGAAGTAAGGATTGCTACTGCTCCATTAAGGTAGGGTGCTGTTGAACATTGCAAATGGGAGTCTAACCTAATACCTTTAGTAAAGTTGTTAAATTTATTACTCTGAAGCGCCAACATATGTGGCTTTAACTCTTTCAATTGCTGATAAGAACATTCTTTGGGCACTCCTCCCTGAAGCTCAGTCCTTCAATTTTTTCCCTCCTCTTTTAGAACTTCAATTGAAGAACAGAGGAAATTAGCTGCTGAGACCTTATGAATGGGTTTTGAAAAGTGAGTGCCAGGCAGTCACCAGTAAATGGTGAAGTGCATTAAAAGGGGCATGCTGTGTGATTTCCTGCTTCCTCAATCCAGCAGGTTGCTTACAGATGACACTAGGAACGCACGTTGCTGATTGATTATGTTTAAATGATGTCCATCTATATAAGTGAATCAAGCCTCCTACCAACATCAGGGCAGGTAGAGTAAAACCATACCAGTTCAGTTTGCACAATATACAAACTCAACTCAACTGTGTCCGTCATTGCATCTTGACTAAAGTAGCTGCAAAAAAATTCAGTTCTAAGTAGATATATTACTTTATGAAATGAATATAAATAATAGGGACAAAGAGAAAGAGAGCCGTCATGTTTTCAGCACTTTAATGAGCCCTTTGTCTTAATATTCAACACAAACCATGTTGGCTGTCCACACCAACAAACTGAAAATGGATGCAAATTGTTACTTGGGTTTCAACACAGAAGAAATTTGAATTATATCATTTAAAATATCCCTAGCATTGCTGCAATTAGTGTTCGTACTGAAATCAGTACACATGATGGCCTTTGCTCTGCAAATGTTAATATATATCAGTGATTATTTTTTATTGGTCTCACAATTTATAAACATTTTTACAGTTGGACAACACTACAAGGAATCTCAGATACTTGTTCCCTTGAAATATGTTCCCAAAGAACAGTATTATGCTTTAACAGTATTCTGATGCTGTAGCTAGCTCTCAGCTGTTAATGTGGTCTCCTGGTACTTTGAATTCATGTTTAAAAATAACAACTTGAATGCAGAAATAGACATTTTTATCCAAAATAGCCTTTATAGAGATTGAGAAATGAGAGTCAGTTCAATCCTGTTATGCACAAAAGCAATGCAAAATACGTACTTAAATGAATGGGTTATTTCTCACAGGTGTTATGGATGGTGTTCATTGTTATCATGGGATGCATTCAAAATCAAGCCAAGGCTAAGTGCACTACAGTATGTCTAAAAGAGAAACATATACGTATTCATTATATAATTTGATTGCTTGTCGATAAAACAGCAGAAAGATTGTTGAGAGAATGTTGAGTCTTCAATTTATACTCCGATGTCTAACAACTGGATATCTTCTGTTGTTATTTTAATGTTGAGAAAAGCCAAATTTCTGACAAGGTTTCTATTCAAGGCAACCCTCAAACTATTTCAAGTGTTCCAAAACATACTAAGTTGAGATTTATGAAAGATATTTATACTAAAGAAAAATTCAATCAACAATTTCACTCAGTTCGATAATTCTACACATCCTCCACCTGCTTCCCACAGCTTGGCTAAGCATCATTACAGTTGAATCAGATAATAATATCATGCAGCCCTGATATTAAGCTTGCATTGCTCCGATTCAAGCCTGAGACAAGCTGGGGTTAACGCAGCAGCATATCTAACATTTAAAAGGGCCAGGTTTAACTCATTATGTCTGGCAAGAACAAGGTAGCAGCTGCCTGAATATTTGGGGTGCGTTAATTGCTGCCACATTCCTGCTTAAATGTCATCTGTTGTCATTTTGGTTCATCAGAGAGGAACAGGTTGGAGGTAAAGGATTCATCAAGGGATGTAAATTGGGATCCTGTGCTGTCAACGGGAACCTGATTACAATTCCTCCTATAGGCAGATAGATACATGAAGCAGGAATTTGAATCCATTGGTATTTAAAGGGGCATTCCACTTCTTGCATGGTCATCTGAGTAATTGTCAAGTGTGTGATGCTGGAAAAGCACAACAAGTCAGGCAGCAGCCGAGGAGCAGGAGAATTGTCCTGCTCTACGGATGCTGCCTGACCTGCTATGCTTTTCCAGCACAGCACTCTCGACTCTAACCTCCAGCATCTGCAGTCCTCATTTTTGCCATCTGAGTAATTGAGCTGCTTGAATTTCTTCAGAGAATTCTGAAAATTGTAATTTTCTGCACGTTATTGTTAATAAAGTAATGTCATTAATTACATGCTAGTATATAACTTGAGCATGAAGTAATCTCCAATCCTGTCATTGAAGAAAGGCTTATGGAGACTGTCTAAACCTGTTACATTTTCCGTGGCAATGTCCTGCCTGCTCTAAGATTAATCAGAAACCAAAATTGACAGTTAACAGTTCCTGCTGCATCTCCATGATCCAGTCAATCTGCATTGCTCACGCTGTATATATTGAGGGTCCTTTCGAAGTCTTTTTTTTGCGAACTGATGAGAGCACAACAAAGAGCTTCAACTTCATATCTCTTGTTAACAATATTTTGTTAACAAGAGGTATAGGCTAAAAGATACCGAGGTAAAACAATAACTGCAGATGCTGGAAACCGAATACTGGATTAGTGGTGCTGGAAGAGCACAGCAGTTCAGGCAGCATCCAAGTAGCTTCGAAATCGACGTTTCGGGCAAAAGCCCTTCATCAGGAATAAAGGCAGTGAGCCTGAAGCGTGGAGAGATAAGCTAGAGGGGGGTGGGGGTGGGGAGAAAGTAGCATAGAGTACAATGGGTGAATGGGGGAGGGGATGAAGGTGATAGGTCAAGGAGGAGAGGGTGGAGTGGATAGGTGGAAAAGGAGATAGGTAGGTCGGACAAGTCTGGACAAGTCAAGGCGACAGTGCTGAGCTGGAAGTTTGAAACTAGGATGAGGTGGGGGAAGGGAAAATGAGGAAACTGTTGAAGTCCACATTGATGCCCTGAGGTTGAAGTGTTCCGAGGCGGAAGATGAGGCGTTCTTCCTCCAGGCGTCTGGTGGTGAGGGAGCAGCGATGAAGGAGGCCCAGGACCTCCATGTCCTCGGCAGAGTGGGAGGGGGAGTTGAAATGTTGGGCCACGGGGTGGTTTGGTTGATTGGTGTCCCAGAGATGTTCCCTAAAGCACTCTGCTAGGAGGTGCCCAGTCTCCCCAATGTAGAGGAGACCACATCGGGAGCAACAGATACAATAAATGATATTAGTGGATGTGCAGGTGAAACTTTGATGGATGTGGAAGGCTCCTTTAGGGCCTTGGATAGAGGTGAGGGAGGAGGTGTGGGCACAGGTTTTACAGTTCCTGCGGTGGCAGGGGAAAGTGCCAGGATGGGAGGGTGGATCGTAGGGGGGTGTGGACCTGACCAGGTAGTCACGGAGGGAACGGTCTTTGCGGAAGGCGGAAAGGGGTGGGGAGGGAAATATATCCCTGGTGGTGGGGTCTGTTTGGAGGTGGCGGAAATGTCGGCAGATGATTTGGTTTATGCGAAGGTTTGTGGGGTGGAAGGCGAGCACCAGGGGCGTTCTGTCCTTGTTACGGTTGGAGGGGTGGGGTCTGAGGGCGGAGGTGCGGGATGTGGACGAGATGCGTTGGAGGGCATCTTTAACCACGTGGGAAGGGAAATTGCGGTCTCTAAAGAAGGAGGCCATCTGGTGTGTTCTGTAGTGGAACTGGTCCTCCTGGGAGCAGATACGGTGGAGGTGGAGAAATTGGGAATACGGGATGGCATTTTTGCAAGAGGTAGGGTGGGAAGAGGTGTAATCCAGGTAGCTGTGGGAGTCGGTAGGTTTGTAAAAAATGTCAGTGTCAAGTTGGTCGTCACTAATGGAGATGGAGAGGTCCAGGAAGGGGAGCGAAGTGTCAGAGATGGTCCAGGTAAATTTAAGGTCAGGGTGGAATGTGTTGGTGAAGTTGATGAATTGCTCAACCTCCTCGCGGGAGCACGAGGTAGTGCCAATGCAGTCATCAATGTAACAGAGGAAAAGGTGGGGAGTAGTCCACTTTGGAATATTGTGGGCAATTCTGGTCTCCCCTCTATTGGAAGGGAGAGGATTAATAGGCTGAGGCTGTTTTCCCTGGCTGAGGGGTGACCTTTCCAAAATTTATAAAATCATGAGGGGCATGGATAGGGTAAGTAGACCAGGTCTTTTCTCTGGGGTGGGGTAGTCCAGAACTAGAGGGCATAGGTTTAGGATGAGAGGGGAAAAATTTAAAAGGGACCTAAGGGGCAACATTTTCAAACAGAGGGTGGTGCATGTATGGAATGAGCTGACAGAGGAAGTGGTGGAGGCTGGTATGATTGCAATGTTTAAAAGACATCTGGATGGGTAGATAAATAGGAAGGGTTTAGAGGGATATGGGCCAAATGTTGGCAAATGGGACCAGATAAGGTCAGGATATCTGGTTGGCATGGACGAGTTGGACCGAAGGGTCTGTTTCTGTGCTGTACATCTGAGTCTAAGTCCTCAGAAGAGGCAAAAGATGCAGCAGCCTAGTTAAGTAACTAATTGAGCTCACAGGAGACTGGACAAAGGGAGGAGAGGTCACATGCAGACATTTCCATGGAGTTCATAGGAAAAGAGTGTGTTACCTTCAATCGTCATGAGGTGCAAAAGTGAACCAGGTGGCTATGTTTTAACCTTTTCCAGAAACCATTTACAACAAGATCGTGAAAGATTTTAGAAAAGGTTTCCAAGGATGGAGAGTTGAGCTCTAGGGAGAGGCTGAATAAGCTGGGGCTATTTTCCCTGGAGTGCAGGAGGCCTTATAGAGGAATATAAAATCAATTCGGGCATGGATAGGGTGAATTGCCAAGATCTTTTTCTCAGGTTAATGGAGTCCAAAACTAGAGGACAAATGTTTAAGGTGAGGGGGAAAGCTTTAAAAAGGATCTGAGGGGCAACATTTTCACACAGTGGGTGGTACATGTATGGAATAAGCTGCCAGAAGAAATGGTAGAGGTGGGTACAATGACAACATTTAAAAGATATCTCGATGGGTACACAGTTTGGAAGGGTTTAGCAGAATATGGGCTAAATGCTGGCAAATGGGATTAGATTAGTTTAAGATATCTGGTCAGCATAGACGAGTGGGACTGGAGGGTATGTTTTCATGCTGTGTAACTCTACGACTTTAAGACCTTCTGATTAACAATGCATTGCCAATGGCAGTCAATATGATTGTAGTTCATTGTTTGTGTTTTGGGCTCATTCCAAGCTGCATCAGGTGTCACATCAGACAATCTTCTGTACATGGTGAGAGACAAACAAACTGCAGATGTTGGAATCCAATGTAGACAGGCAGGAGACTGGAAGAACACAGCAAGCCAGGCAGCATCAGGAGGTGGAGAAGTAAAATGTTTTGGGTGGGGGTGAGTGTAGGGGGAGCTGCAGATAAAGGGGGCTGCGGGAGCAGGGTGGTGCAGTGAGATTGGCTCACTGAGCATCTCAGCCAGGCCCACAGGGGCTGACCAGACCTCCCATTTTAATTCCTCTTCCCACTCCCTTTCCAACATGACCATCCTTGGCCTCCTCCATTGCCACAACGAACAAAACCGCAAATTGGAGAAACAACACCTCATCTTCCACTTGGGCAGTGCACAGCCTGGAGGACTCAACATTTAGTTCTCCAATTTCAAATAACCTTCCCCTAACTCACTTCCAAGCCCTTGACGCCGCTCCCCTCCCCCCCCCCCCCCCCCCAACTCTTCCCTGCCGCCAACTGGATTCATTCCTCCCATTGACCAAGCAGGTCGTTCCCTCTACCTGTCTTCACCTATCCCCACTTCACCACCCTGCCCCCACCACCCCCTTTATCTGCAGCTCCCCCCACACCCAACCCCAGTCCTGAAGAAGGGTTGCACCTAAAATGTTGACCTCTGCACCTCCTGATGCTGACTAGCTTGCTGTGTTCTTCCAGCTCCTGCCAATCTTCTGTACATGCCTGCAATAAACAGTTCACTAAAGCCCTCTTTACGAATTACAGTACATGAATGCCAAGAGTCAGCAGAAGGAGCTGTAGGAGGTTTGAAGCAAGGATGAGCATCCAATGCGCAGTTGCCATTGACCGTAGACTTGAGTGCACTTCTCACTCAGCCGACAGGATTCAAGGACAGGAAAGGTTATCACCTCAGCAATTTTGAAGTTTTGCTGAATCATGCAGGTCTGTGCTCAGTTACCTGTCCGGTTTCATAATGGCTTCAAACCACACCAAAGCACCATGCCCCTCTTACATGACCCACTTCAGCACATCAGAGCCCAACTGCTAGGCATGAAGGGCTACCATTTGCACACAGTACATGTACTTCATGCCAAGAAAAGGGTGCTTAGGTCACTGTTTTAAAATTTGTGAATGACTCAAAACTTGGAAGCATTGGGAACTGTGAGGAGGATAGCATTAACATTTAAATGGACAAAGACAGGCTTGTGGAATGGATGGACAGAGAGAGATTAAATTTAAGGCAAAAAATGTGACATGATTCATTTTGGTATGAAACATGGTGGAGGGGGGGAGTTTTATGAAATAAAGGTTACAATTCTAAAATGGGTACAGGCGGAAAAGGGTATATGTGCACAAACTATTGACAGTTAATTAAATTGAGAAAAATGTCATAAAATTACACTGCATCTTGGACTTTATATACAGTGATGTCGAGTACTAAGTCAAAGATTTTTGATAAACCAACAAGAAACAATAGTTCAGCTTCAACTGATGTTTTCCATCCAGTTCTGTACACTGCACTTTCAGAAGGCTGTGACCACTTCTGAGGCTGCAGGAAGAATTCATGAGAATGGTTCCAGTATTGAGGAACTTTAGTTACATGTATAGATTGGATAAGATGACCTGTTTTCCTTTGTGAAGAGATTAAGAGAACATCTCATTCAGGTGCTCAAAATCATAAAACATTGGGATGGTTGAGAGCAAGTTTGGGATCCTGAGGTCATTTAAGGTGGAAAAGGCGATGTTGACCTGAGGAAAGATGACTTTTACACAGTGAATAGTTTGAATATAGAATGCACTGCCAGGGAATGTGGTGGAGGCAGATTCAACTTTCAAAAGCAATGGATAATTATCTGAAAGTAACACATTTGCAGGGCTGTTGGAGAAAGTCAAGGGAATCAGCTTGGAGATGATGGGCTGAATGCCCTCCTTCTGGGCTTTGTTTCTATTAGCTATGACATTACTGGAACCATCACTAGACTATCCAAACTAGAATTGAATCGCTTCTGGAGGGTCTCTTTGCCATACAGTCCCCACACACTTATAGCCACCATTGTGAATATTGATTAAAGTTGCTAGAGCTGTTGACAGTGACAGTCATAGGGGTGACCACAAACTTTACGCTAAATTGCAGCATGCTAAAACTTTGCATCAGAAACTCTGACAGGTTGCGACAGCATTTTGGTAGAATTTCAAATACATTGTAAAGTTGAATTTAAACAATTAGTTGTTTGTTGTTTGAAGGCTGAGCCATTGAAATCCGTTCCTCTCTCCTTTTCAGCAGTCAACCTCTGGGCCCTCATTTCCACTGATCCCCTGCCTCTGGTTTCTTGTCATTGAGTAATATGCTAACGTTTGTACTGATGCTTGAGAGCGATGGGGTGAGGGTCTGTTATTCTTCATAAGCCTTGTCCTTCTCCCATTGTTCTTCAGGCTCCTGGCCTTCAAAGCAATGATGGGAATGGGTAGGAATTTATATGGCACAGAAAGACCAGGCAGTCACAGATTATTGACACACCAAGCGAGCACTAAGCTGCCATACTATCCAAATGAAAATTGCCAGAGGATAAGGAAAGAATAGAAGTCATAATAAACCCTTTGTTTATTGTGGCTTTGAGCCTCTTTCAGCTCTGATTTTCCTTGTCCAATTTCATGAAGGATTGTTCTCTTCCGACTTTTATCTGTACCTTCTAGTTGTAAGATAACTGTTCCACAGAAAGGGAACTAGCGAATTAGCTGTTGAAAATCTTCAAAGGTGTATGGGTTAGCTTCATTCAGTGAGAGGGTGAAACTGTAAGTTGCAAGCAGAATGGAAAGGAGAAGATCCTGTTCCCACTATATTAACATGATCAGTTATGTCAAGTAAAGGATGATTTGTAATATTTTTAAACTTGACATTCCAATCCCCCAAGTTTTTTCCTAACTTCAAGGTTTAAGGGATGTGACAAGGTTGCATTTATTCCCAGTTGACCTGAGAAGGCAGTGATGGACTTTAACCTTAAACACCTGCTCATAGCAATGTTATTGTCTTATGGGTATCAGTAGAGAATTCAAGGCTTTTGACTCATTACCAATGAAGAAATGATGTTATATTGGACTTAGTATTGCACTTACAGGGCACCTTGGAGGTGATGTTGGTCACATGGCTAAGGTTATGATAAAGAAATACATTCCCCATTTCAAGATTTATGAGGTCCAGCTTTGGGAGAAGGAAAGAACACTGCTGTATGGATAACCTTGGGAAACTTGAAGCTGCTGTTGAACCTATTTGGCAAGTCTGCAAGATCTTCCACATGGCCATTGAATAGAAGCTTATACAAGGTTTTGACTCACCATGCTGTCATCCTGCCTCCCTTCCAACTTATGCACACGCAGCTGAGTAAGAACACAAACCAAGTCCTCCTACGCTTTTTGTTACTACTTATACATGCTGTCAAATACACAGGAATCCTGCTTGTAAAAATGAATAATGTTCTATAAACAAACCAAAGTGTTTTCCATTAATAGCTCAGTGACACACCAATGAATGTTGCACTCTTCAGTGGAAATCAATAGGAAATTGTTGGACTGTGCAAATATAACTTACTTCGATTTCAAAATTCATAGTCACAAGCCATAAGACAACTTAGTCGTGAATCTAAGTTGTACATGTACAATGCAAAATGAATTAATCTCAGACAATGATCCATCTTGACAGTTCTTGACTGTAATGAAAGCAGGAGGATCAGGTCTTGATATGCACAATGTCAATACGATTTTTCATAGCCTTGTATTTCAAAAAAGCAACATGTTTATGCAAATTATGGTGATTGATTTGAGTAGTATTAATATTAAAAATTTCAATTCTTGCAAGGCTATAATTTGAAGTGTGTGAATTTTACTTGTGTGCTAAATTAAGCTCCTCAGAATGTGAGAATGTTTGGCAGATTCTACTCTCACACTTGGGAGCTTAAAATGTATCTGTTTATTTAATTAAAGCCTTGTAAATTACAATCCAATAAACATATTTTTTCTTCTGTTATAGGTGTTTGATTCTCAGTGCGATAGTGGATTACTAAATGGAAATGTAGCCACACGGGCGTTATGCACACAGAGGTGCCCAAATGCACTTCAAAGCACCTGCTCCAGAGGTCATCAATGTGTCAATTTTAGCTGCAGTTGGTAAACAGGAGCAAAGCTTTGTAAAGTACCTGGACTGAAAGCTCACTTAAAGGAATTTGACAAAGCAACACTACCCAGAGAACTCATGCGTATTAGTAATGGATCAAGGATTGCTGGTCACTGGGCTTTGCCAATTCCACCAGGAGTCATTTCCTACTCCAAACTCTTGCATGACTTTACTGGTGGCATTTTACATCTAATGCACTTCCAAGCTGGAGAAAGGCTCACCTCAAGAGGAAAATACACTTTACGGTATCATGGTTGTTGCACTTTGAATCATTGCTAGCTTGTGAAGCATAGCTACTTACTGATACAAATTAAAAACTGAATATTTCCAACATTTTCTATGCCGTATGTTGAAAACTGGCACAGGTTTGAAGGGCCGAAGGGCCTGTTCCTGTGCTGTAATTTTCTTTGTTGTCGTCAGCAGGCCTGCCAGCATTGGTGGAGAGAAAATCGGGGTCCACAACTCTGGTCAAGGACCATTCTTCAGAATTGAAGAAAGACAGAAAAGTATTAGGATAGGAGACAGGGGATTTGAATGAACAAATGGAATGATCCGTGAATGCAGGAAAAATGACAAAACATTTCATGGTATAAAAAGAGAAATTATTATATTAAAAATCAAAAGATGTGCTAAGAGTGGGTGTGAAAGGCTGGATAGCAATGAGCTGTTACTTGAAAGCTAAAACATGAAAGACAGAAACAAAATGTGGGGTGGGGAAGAACTGAGTTTGTGGCCTGAAATTGTTGAACTCACTGAGTCCTGAAAGCTGTAAAAGGCTTATTCAATTGACAAGATGCTGTTGATTGAGATTGTGATGAGATTTATTGGAAGATTGCAGAAACCTGACAGCATGACCTTTATCTCTGCTTTGGACTCTTTGACCAGTTAATATATTAAAATCACTTCTTACCCAACTGCTTGTTGGTGAGGCAAACAAAGAGGTACTGAATTTAGTTTGCAGTTCAACTTGATTTTGTGAACAGAATATATCTTATTAAAAACACTGTCAACATTTCCCAAATTCCCACAATATTTACTCTCTGTCTAGCTCTATCATCTGAGAAAGGATGTTATCCTCAAAGATTCATGTGTGTGAGCTGTGCTGTTATATTCTCCTCCTCTCTGACATAGGGCTGGCTCTCTTCCATGAAGGTGGGCTTCACAGGTCAAGATGGATTTTTTCCTGTGTCTTTTTGGGTTATTGATTGATCTTTGGCCATGAGTGTCACTGTGAATCTTAGCTGAGGGGCTCCTTTCCAGATGTAAGTTTTTACTCCCCCCATTCCCTGTACCTTCCAGAATGTTCTACAGCCTTTGGCCATTGGGATCAGGCATGGGGTTCAAAGCATCTAATGGGGTCACGCCAACTCCCTTCCCTGTTGCCATGTCAGGGAGGCGTAAAGTGCACATCCTCAGGCACTGGCTGAAAGTCAAGATGCCCAAAAGTCTGATCAATACTCCTTCAATACATAACCCTTGGGCCGATTATTACTGGCTCCCCCTGAATGTTTTGTAACCTCCGTTTCCACTGTTGTCTATAGCTGATAGCCACCGGCTGATGTTTAATTTAGTTTGAGCAATTTTCAGTCAGACCTGATTTCTCTGTGGGTCAATTTAGAATGTCCAGTTTTGGGCCTGTGGTCACTAGATCACAAGACGGAGAATTGACCTAGTGGGTAATCAGAAGCTTCGGGTCATGCTTGCAAACTAATTGGAGGTGTACCACAGAGCATCTGACCTACCTGCATTTGGCCTCCCCAGATCACAGACTGCATTCCGATTGGCAAATATATAGTATACTAAATGGGAAGAAGTACATTATACCGTTACTTCACTTGTAAGGAATGTTTGGACCCTTGGTGGGCTTATCATGAGTATTAGTTGGTAGTTTGTGTCCAGAAATGAAGACAGAGAAGCCATACAAAGGAACTATCAGTAACAGGTCGTATGAAAATGTGAGAAGGATAGAAATCGGAAGCAAAGTAAATGAATTTTCCCAGTTCTGGGCAAGAGCAGGAAATGACATCAGTGCAGTCATCAATGTGGCAGAAAAAGAGTGGAGGGTGTGGACCCAAGTAGAACTGGAATATGAAAGTTCTTCTCTTCTACAAAGAGTAGATATAGTTAGAACCCTGCAGCTACCTAAAGCTACACCTTTTATTTTGAGGAGATAAGATAAATTAAAGGGAAAATTGATCAATGAGAGGAGAAGGTTGGGCAGGCAGAGGATGATGGTGACAGATGGGCCTCCGATTAAGGAAGAAGCCCTCAGACTGTGCAGGTGAGGTTTGGAGGTGCATAGGGATTGATAGCCATAGTGAAGGAACGGCCGTTAGAGCATGGAGGTGATTTCTTTATTCTCTGGGCATCGCTGACGGGGTTGGCAATTATGGCCCACCCCTGCTAGTCACCCAAGAAGATGGAAAAGGAAGGAAAAGCAAAGCAATAAGCTGAATTTTCCAGCACAGGTCGGAGAAGCTGATCTCAGCAGCAGGTGCAGGGCCCAAGCCCATGCACCTCAGTTACAGAATCTCAGCAAGATCAATTTCAGTTGAAAATGTGAATTTCAGAGCGAAGCATGAAGGCGAGAAAGCCAATCAGTGTGTCTGGCCAGCTGGCAGCCACTACTGCAAGTGGAGAGCAACATTAAGACATCTCAAATTGAAGGTGCTCTTGAAAAGTAGCAGAAGGCCCAACATCAAAGATGGCCTTGAGGTGGAGGTACCATCATTGTGAAGTTCCGGCCTTGTGGCCCGCTCGTGCTGGGGTTGGAGAACAGGCAGTGATGGCCTCCAACTTCCAACAGAGCTGAAGTGGGCTCCTGGGCTTGATGCAGACTTACTGAGGGCGTCTGGCGAGGCTAAGAAAGTGCCATCAGCTTGGGAAACTGTCAGTAAGTGTGGTATTGACTGGCTGCTCTTCTTGATTTGTGAAATGGCTTGGCCAATTCTAGTGGCAGTACCCTCACCCAATAGGCAACTCACCCAGAGGCAGTGACAGTGAACAATCTCAAAGAGGGGCTTTCCACCTCCCAACTGACCTCCACCCTAGCATTCAAGAGTCTGAGGAAATTCTAGTCAATGTGAGGAGAATGGGGTAGGCATAAGGGTGTGGACTCCACAAAACATTGCATTTGCATTGCCGATAACATTCATTGAAATTTCTTAACTGCTTTTGACAAAACCACTTCACACACTATTTAGTTTAGATAAGTCTGTGAGGGGGCATTGAGAAGAAGACATGTTTGATCAGTTTGTCATTCCACCAAACACGTCAATAGTAACCAATTGAGGTGAAAGTTTTAACTGGTGATAAGGTAGAACAATGCTAAAATACAGGTAGGTATGACACATTAGAAATAAATCATACAAATCATGTCAGGGTTAGATTGATGACAAATGAATATAAACACATTTTTCTGAAGTGTGTGGTTTTAAGCATACCTGCATTAAGGTCAGGTTAAAGTTTAATGGTCTGAAGAGCTTTCGTAATCTTCCCATTTTTTTCTCTGTGATTCCAGGCCCATGATTCTGTTTTATGTCCATGATGTCCATATCATTAAACACAAGGCTTCCTGAGGATTGGCGAGTTGAATGACAAGTTGCAATGCAACACTACTGATATCCAACTTGTGCAGCAAGGGACATTGCACTACATCAAGAAAATAAACATGAGTCTTGTGCTGAGTCTCTTGTGACTACACTAAATACCACAATTGTCCTTGATTAAATAAAGCATGGGTGTCCATATCCACAAGGTTAAAACAAAAGCATTGTTAAGTAATTGTCAGAAAGAAGTGTGAGAAAACATAAAGCTCGTTAATCTGTTGACCTGAAATGCGTATTTCATGCTATTAGGGAGCTTTAAAACCTACAGCTACAAAGAAAGATTGTGAGACCCTTTTATCAGAAATAATGCCATAAATCTGTCTAGACTTCATTTCTGCACTTACTAATGCCTGTTAAGACTTTAATACAGATTTCCGCTTTCTCTAAACTGTGATTAATTAGTAAGCCTGTCTTATCTTCCTGGGAAACTCTAAACCCCACCCAACTTGGTGGCATGGAACCATGGGAATACTGGAGAATCTTAATACATAAGTAGGAAATATGATTTTATTGAAAGGGCTTCTGATGGATTAATTTACTTGGGACAGTCTCTGATTTAATCATTGAATCAATCTGCAATATGAGTTGTGAAAGCAGTAGATGCTAAAATGATAGAAAAAATGCAACATCTATGTCAAACAAATCGGCTGTAATAGTAGGCTGTTCTGCATCCATCAGTTGGGCCATGTCATTTGCTTTGTTCAGGTGATGGTTTCCATAACGATTTCAATTCTCATTTGCTTCCATTCAGAGGTTCAATACTTCCTTTGGCTTCAATGGTGGATTTAGCTGCTCCAAGTGTAACACATATGGGGATGCACTTAATTAGAAAAGTAAATCGGTATTGGAAAAATTCAAGACAAGTACCCATCAAATATTACAATGAAAAAATATTTATGTGAAGATGCCCAAAGAAGAAGTGAATAGACCCTGGTTCTATTTGCATGAAGCCAATTGTACACCCGAACCACAGAGGGAATGATACATTCTGGCATGTTAATTCATATGTGGTGATATTTGTTGTATGACATGGCAGGTTTCTAGAGTCAGAACAGGAAAATGAATTCAATATTTCTATAATCAATGAAAATTAGTCGGTGATGCTTCGTGACATTGTGTTTTAATTCCCAACACGTATATTTTCGTGCATTTTTTTCAAATAAAGTAAATGGCGCTTTTGTATAAAGTTCAAACACTAGCATTCATTCCTCTCACCTCTGAGATCTGAGGTTGAATTCAAACAGATGGGACATCTCTCCTCTCCCTGACAGATGTTACAAGTTCCATATTAAATGTTCTGCTTTCAATTCCAATTGGATGTGAGCCACGGCACAAAACGTCCCACTAATTCATCACTGATTGTTAATGGTTGAGTAGTCTTGTTTAATCAAGATGTAAAGATACAGCATAGGAAATAATATTGGGAGCAGGAATCTGATGCCAATTTTGACTACCACAGGTCTAAATAATAGAAATTCCACATGATTGCTTAAGCTGATTCATGGTTTTCAACATTTTAGCTGTCGGACTAATTTTGTTTCCTCTTAGATGTAAAAATCTAGACTTTAACTATTATAATTTTTTTATATTGTTCTTCTTTGCTTCCTTTTCCTCCTTTTGAAAGCACTGTGCAAGTCATTTATTAGATGAGAAGCAAACGATTTTGCAAGGTTGTGTCAGTCTCCCAATAATGAAAAAAAAATCACCAATTACTTCCAGAGAGATACTATAATTCTCATACTTTTCTCCTTCCCTCTTGTAACTCCATCCCCACTAAATCCAGACCAAAATGCACCTTCAGTTATTGCAGGTTACTCAAACCACAATGTCACAAGTTGTTAGTCAGGGATTTAGCATCAAGTATTTTAGATAAGGCTGTCAGAACGATTCTGTTGTATGCTGTTTTGTGTGACAGCCTTATTGGATGCAAAATGATGCACAGTATGGTTAGCTTAGTTGAATGGACAGCTTGCTTATGGTGCAGAGGGATGCCAACAGCATCCTGCTTTCCCAACCTCACCTCTTAGGTGAGATGTGGTGACCCTCAGGTGTAATTCATTAACACGTTGCCTCGCTCTAATGAGAGAGTAGGACTATGGTGGGTAATTTCAATGTGTTTTTTTAGTTTATTTCTTTCAATAAAGTTTAAATAAAAGATTAAAACTGAAATGTTATGTGCTTGACAAGCAGCATTTGTTTGAAATTTCCTAGGTTTATGGAGGCAAAGCAATGGACTTCTAATTACATGAGTAACTTATGAGTCAACTCTTATTAATTGTGGAATGAACAATCTTCAGGTGCATTTTTTATGATTAGTCATTTGCTGAGTGAAAGGACAAGAGCAGTCATCATACTCACGAGATAAATGTTAATAGTTAGGTTGTGTACTTCTAAAGGTGCTGTCCTTAATGTTCTTTTATGAATAACACTCTAATATTCCATTCAATGATCCAATATTCTGACAATCTTATTACCACTCTGATTATATATTACCGAATGATGTTTCAGAATGGAATCAAACTAAAATTTGAGGAAGAATGATGTTACATACCATGCCTAAATTTATTTGTAGCTGAGATGAATTATCCTTTATGTATACTAAAAAGGAAATCAACTTTGGATAAACATTCTGGAACTGTTGCAACTTCTGACATTGACATATTGTATTGCTCTCTGTTCAATATCAGATTTTCTACAGGCTATAATATGTCCCAACATCAATCTACAGTTGGTTCTGCTATAACATACATTTCTTCAATGCAATTCGATATAACGTGTTTGAATAAATTAGACCATTATTTTTAGAACGCGAATTTTCCTTACCTGCTTTTTACTCAATCATGTTATAGCTAATTTGTGTTGAAGAAACGTGCGTGATTCTGTTCCCATTAGTTTTAATGGTGCCACCATTATGCAATTTTCTTATAATGTGGGATCGCACAAGAACTGAACATTACATCAGAACAGACTGTGTATCATTTCAAAGACTGTTATTACCCAATATTACAGGTAACTTGATTCTAAATACAAGCCTCATGGACACAAACAATAAGGATACATGCAGAGTGAAAGATGTATATTTTCTTGCCCCATTGGTGATCAATGATCATGGTTAAATAGCACTGTTAGTAAGGTAGTATATCGGAGAAGAGATTGTGATCAAAAATATCTAATCACTGTTGAATACCTGGTGTTACTTAAAAGGGTCTTCTAATCCAATTTTCAGAACCAACTTATTTAGTTAAAATGCATTGTAATTTCTAACGATGGGATGTCAGGTGAGAGAACCTTATTAATCATTTTTCATTCTTCATATTATACAATTTGGCATGAGTATCATTCAAAAATATGCAATGCCACACATGTCGAACATCCAATTCTTGGCAGTTTGGTGATGATTGCATATCTAGGGATAAAGTTTCCGCTTTGAGCATGATCAGGAAATTGGTACAAATTGCTCTTGAAATTGTAATGATTAGGTTACAGTTCAAGCATTTGCTAAAATTTGCATAATTGCACATAAAATCTTCTATGAGCCAGGGCAATCAGTCAGTGTACTCTGTGCTTTGGATTTTGTGAAACGATGAAGTTTCCAAAATTGGAATCAGAAAAAGTCTGAAACATGAACTCTATTGGCCTGTCTACTAAATTCTACAGAAGAGAAGTTCTCTATACAGCGTCTACGTACCTGTGAATCCTTGGCTAAGGGAACTGAAAAGAAAGGCCAGATATGTGTGATGGCTTTAAAAGAAAAGCCCCATCCAAGTCCAAAAAGGAAAACTATTCAAGAACACAAATAAGCTCAGATAGAGGGTATGGGAAATGCTTTCATCAATACTGATTTTAGTATAAACAGGAAGAGCACAACTCTATCCATGGCCTTGCAAAAAGCCTGCAGCAAGGAAGTCATCATTAAATTGAACTAATTTAAGAACCAATTTGTAAACACTGGAGACAAAAGCTTTCATTTTTTCAAGAAGTGAACTACAAATTACAGTAGGAAACCAGAAGCCAAATTAATCTGACCAATGAGTATGTACGGTTTCACAGAGGGATGATTTTCTCAAGACTTGCTCACAGTTCTCTAAGACATAAGGAAATAATTAATTTAATCTCAATAACTGGAACACTTCCAAGGAATAGGAACACTTCACTAATAAGAAAGCAAAATACGGTAGATGCTGGAAATCTACCTTAACAGAACTTCAAATAATGATGTCAGTGCAAATTATCCTTTTTCTCATTATTAGTTAATTACTAATTATAGTGTTAATAATAACTTTAGCCAAAGCTTAAAGAAGAAAGAAATGGCCAGGAAAGTGTATCTGAGAGATGCTCTTTCCATGAAAATATTTGCAGAGATAACTTTTAAGAATCATGCTTCATGGAAAATATTGCAATCTACAGAGCCAGTTCAACATTCAACAATCAGCTGATTTGAGGGCCTACTCACCAGTCAGCTTCACAAGCTACTATAGCAACACTCACTGGCCTTCTTAGGGGCTGTATTAGATTGGCATTTAATTTTAATTTGTATTCATCTGCTATTAGAATTGTTTTCTGGGTGAGTGCCCAAGATCAGCTAGGATTCTGATGGACAGGATTTCCTGTGGAGATGGCTGCTAACATTACGGGAACTGACATTAGCAGAATGACTCCCCAGTGAGCAGGGAGTTCCAAGATGGCAGACTTCTACAGCTTAGGAAGCATAACATGTCACAGAAATTTCAATGGTGCCAGGTTTTAGTCTCACTGTTACAGGGAAATAAAGCAACTTGTACATGTGACATACCAACTCGACTGTTATTCTCATATGAATGACAGCTCAAGGGACACTAATGCTTGAAAATAGATAGAACAGACCAGCTTTTGTTCCACTAATATTGCTAATAGTCACATCAGTGTCTGCAGAAATGAACAGATTGATAGGAATGCCGATGATTTAGCAGTTAATATCCCAAAGCGCGGTAGCATCAGTTCCATTTCAGAAATAATGCAAATCCCAGCTGGTCTGGCTAAAGAACATACAACTCCAGTTTACATCTAACAACTGCAATCAGATGAGATTAAATTCCAGACCATCCGAGCCTCAAATGACCAAAATTCATATCATTGCACATTTAGATTTTATAGGTGTGTTCCAAATCATAAAGGGTTTGAGTAGTGTCAAGAAAGAGAAACTGCTTCCTTTGGCAGGACAGACTGAAGCTAATTGACAAAAGAACAGTTGAGGAGAATTTTTACATTACACAGTGAGACTTTATGATCAGGAATATGTTGCCTGAAAAGACAACAGAAGGAGATTAAGTAATAACTCTCAGAAAGGAACTCAATAAATACTTAAAGTGGAAGAAATGGCAAGGAAATGAAGAAAGAGCAGGGACATGAGAATAGCTCATTCTGAGAACTGGCAGAGATATGATTGGCTGAATAACAGTCCCCTGTGCCATAGCATTCGACAATTATATGAAAATTTACATTTAGAACTTCCATGGAATGAGGACAGATCAATTTAAAGTATGTCCAATGAATAGAAATTCCAAGTGCTAATGTTGAGTGAGATAAAAGCAAAGGTTTAAATCTCACTGAATTCATGAGATTTTAGATATGTTCTACTTTGAGTTTTGAGTCTAAGTTTGAGTTTGATTTATTCTTATCACATGCACCAAGATACAGTGAAAAGTGTTGTTTTGCATGCTATACAGGCAGATGGTACCATAAAAAGTGCAGCAGGGTAGCAGAACACAGTGCAGAATACCGTAATACAGCCGCAGAGAAGGTGCAGAGAGAGAGATCAGAATTAATATTTGAGCATTCCATTCAAAACTCTGATAACAGCAGAGAAGAAGCTGTGTTTGTACAGGTATTCAAACTTTCATATCTTCTGCCCGTTGGAAGAGGGTGGAAGAAAGTATAACCAGGATGGAAGGTTATATTGGTTGCTTTCCTGAGGCAATGGGAAATATAAATGGAGTCAATGCATGGGAGGTTGGTTTGTGTGATGGATAGGGTGGTGTTCACAACTCTCTGTAGTTTCTTGTGTTCTTATTGCCATACCACACTGTGATGTATCCAAATAGGATGCTTTTTATGCTATATCTATAAAAATTGATAAAAGTCTTTGTGGACTTGCTGAATTTATTTAAAAGTGTGTTGAAAATTATATACATTTTAAAAATACAGATTTGGCCACAGATTCAGAATTTGTAAGAGCATATTGATAACAAATAAATGAAAAATGAGTAACAAAGCCTTCTCTGTATACTTATTAAATGAAGGAACCTCATTCTTGGTTGGTGAGGGAGTGATGTTTTCAGGAAATATAAAGGAATTGACCTTAATTGGTCTTCATTCATTAATTATAATATATTCATTTATAAGACCGATTTCTTCATGTATCATAAAAGTTGGGCAAGAAAATGCAAGACTCCTTTTCTGAAACCAAATAGCTACTTCACTCCCAGAATGAATTCAGGGTGTAGCATCAGAGAGTGCATCACAGCTACAGAAATGAAGGTTGTTAAGGAAGGTTTGTCTACTGAGTCAGTATAGGTGGAAGTTAGGAACAGCAAGGGAAACAGCCACTGCATTGGGGGTTTTCTACAGACCCCCTAATAGCAGTAGGGAGACTGAAGAACTCATAGGCCGGCAGATTTTGGAAAAATGCAGATATAGCAGGGTTGTTATTATGGGGGATTTCAACTTTTCCAACATCGACTGGAACCTCCTTTAGTGCAGACGGTTTGGATGGAGCCATTTTTGTCAGGTGTGTTCAGGAGGATTTCCTTACTCAGTATGTAGACAGACCGATGAGGGGAGAGGCTATTTTGGATTTGGTGCTCGGCAATGAGTCAGGACAGGTGTCAGATCTCGTGATGGGAGAAAACTTTGGTGACAGTGATCACAACCGCCTCACATTTACCTTAGCCTCAGAGAGGCAAAGGAGCAGTTACCAAGAGAAGATATTTAATTGGGGAAAAGGAAATTATGATGCTATCAGACAGGGGGTGGGAAGTACAGACTGGGAACAATTGTTCCACAGAAAGGGCACAGCAGATATGTGGATACCGTTTAAGGAGCAGTTGTTGTGAGTGATGTATGAATCTGTTCTTCTGAGACAGGTAAGAAGGCGTAAGATTAAGAAACATTGGATGACGAGAACAGAGGAGCTTCTCGTCAAATGGAAGAAGGCAGCTTACGTAAGGTGGAGGAAGCAAGGATCTAGCACAGCTTTAGAGGATTACAGGCTTGCTAGAAAGGAGCTCAGAAATAGACTGAGGAGAGCCAGGAGGGGGCACGAAAAAAGCTTGGCAAGAAGGATAAGAGAGAACCCAAAGGTATTTTACTCATACGTGAGGAATAAGAGAATGATCAGAGAGAAGGTGGGGCCGGTCAGTGATAGCGTAGGGAACTTGTGCGTGGAGTCTGACCAAATGGGGTAAACCCTAAATGAGTTTTTTGCTTTGGTTTACATTAAGGAAAGGGAACTTGTTGTGAATAAGAACTTTGAGGAGCTTGGATACAGGCTTAACTAGATCAAGATTGATGAAGTTGATGTGCTGGAAATTTTGGCAAACATTAAGATTGATAAGTCCCCAGGGCTAGACCAGATTTATCCTAGCCTGCTCTGGGAAGCGAGAAAGGAGGTTGATAAGCTGCTGGCGAAGATCTTTGTCTCCTCGCTCGCCATGGGAGTCATTCCGGAAGATTGTAAGGAGGCAAATGTTGTTCCTCTTTTCAAGAAGGGTAATAGGGAAATCCCTGGCAATTACAGACCAGTCAGTCTTACATCTGTGGTCAGCAAAGTTATGGAAAGAATTCTGAGGGATAGGATTTATGTCTATCTGGAAAAGCATAGTGTGATTAAAGGCAGTCAGCATGGCTTTGTGAGGGGCAAGTCATACCTCACAAATCTTATTGAGTTCTTTGAGGGGGTGACAAGACAGGTTGATGAAGGTCGAGCAGTGGATGTACTGTATATAGACTTCAGGAGGCAGTTGATAACGTTACCCATGGTAGGCTCATTCATAAAGTCAGGAAGTATGGGATACCGGGAGATTTGGCTTTCTGGATTCAGAATTGGCTGGCTGACAGAAGGCAGAGAGTGGTTGTAGATGGAAAGTATTCTGCCTGTAGGTCAGTGTTCAGTGGGGTCTGCAGGGCTCTGTTCTTGGGCGTCTGCTCTTTGTAGTTTTTATAAATGACTTGGATGAGGAGGTTGAGGGATGGGTTCGTAAATTTGTAGATGACACAAAGGTTGGAGGTGCTGTTGATAGTATCAAGGTCTATTGCAGGCTGCAGTGTGACATAGACAGGATGTAGAGCTGGGCTGAGAAATGGCAAATGGAGTTCAAGCTGGATAAATGCGAAGTGATGCATTCTGGAAGGTTGAACTTGAATGCTGAACATTGGATTAAAGACAGGATTCTTGGCAGTGTGGAGGAACAGAAGGATCTTGGTGTTCAAGTGCATAGATCCCTCAAAGCTGCCACCCAACTGGATAGGATTGTTAAGAAAGCATATGGTGTTTTGGCTTTCATTACCAGGGGGATCAAGTTTAAGAGCCGCGAGGTTTTGCTACAGCTCTACAAGTCCCTGGTGAGGCAACACTTGGGGAGGCACAGTGACTCAATGGTTAGCACTGCAGCCTCACAGTGCCAGGGACCCGAGTTCGATTCCTGCCTTTGGCAACTGTCTGTGTGGAGTTTGCACATTTTCCCCATGTCTGCATGGGTTTCCTCCAGGTGCTCCGGTTGCATCCTACAATCCAAAGATGTGCAGGTCAGGTGAGTTGGCTATGCTAAGTTGCCCATAGTGTTAGATGCATTAGTAAATGTAGTGTAGAGGAATGGGTCTGGGTGGGTTACTCTTTGTAGGGTCGGTGTGAGTTTGTTGGGCTGAAGGGCCTGCTTCCACACAGCAGGTAATCTAATCTAATTGTGTCCAGTTCTAGTTGCATACTATAATGATACAGAGGCTTTGGAGAGGGTGCAAAGAAAGTTTAAGAGGATGCTGCCTGGATTGGAGGGCTTGCCTTATGAAGAGAGGTTGACTAAGCTTGGACTTTTCTCTCTGGAGAGAAGGAGGAAGAGAGTTGACCTGATCAAGGTGTACAGGTTAATGAGAGGCTTGGATAGAGTCAATAGCCAGAGACTTTTCCCCAGGGCAGGATTGACTGGCATGAGGGGTCATATTTTTAAGATATTAGGAGAAAGGTATAGAGGAGACATCAGAGGAAGGTTCTTTACGCAGACAGTTGTGAATGCATGGAATGCGTTGCCACCGGTGGAGATGGAAACAGAGTCATTGGGGACATTTAAGTGACTGCTGGACATGCACATGGATAGCAGTGAGTTGATGGGAACATAGGTTAAGTTATTTTATTTTATATTAAGATTAATGCTCAGCACAACATCGTGGGCCAAAGGCCCTGTTCTGTACTGTACTTTTCTATGCTCTATTACATGTTACTTGAGGTAAAACAAACATAAGTGATCATGTTCATCACATGAACCACAGGGTAGAAGGTCCGCCACAGGATCTACCACAGGACTGGAAGCAGCAGGTTCAAATCCCACCATAGACCTGACAATCATGTGTCCTAATATAGAGAAACAGGTTTAGTTGTCAGCTTGTAAATCCTTTCAACATTTAGCAAAAGTGAGTCTCCAGGTCAGTGTCCTGCTAAAGACAGTAGGAAGCCATTGTAATATTTTCTCATGAACATGGAATGATCAAATGGATGTCCAGGGCTTATCCCAGACTGGCATGAGGGGTCATATTTTTAAGATATTAGGAGAAAGGTATAGAGGAGACATCAGAGGAAGGTTCAGAATCATAGGGAAATCACTTCTGGCATGAGAACAGGAATCTCGTAAAGTAATCTTTTTCTGACAACACCTCTAAACACACCAAGCAAATAAATTTTTGTTGGGGTTGTAAAAAGATGATATGAGTATTGTGGCAGCTTAAAGCTTATGTTCTATTTTATCGATATACATACTAAATGCATAAGAATTTAATAGATCTTTAAATGATCCTAATCTTAATAGAACTTTGGCAAACAATGACAAATAACTGATTGCAACCTGCTATATGATCCTGCGAGGATATTTAAATCAATATCTGCCCCAGACAAAGTATTCTCAAACAAGAATCCAGTAAGTCTGCACATAGATATCTCATAAACTAAAATATCCTCTCAAAAGGAAACATCAAGTTATTTTCAAGTAAAATTCCTGAAGTTTGTGGTGTTGGGTTGGCATAACTTGGCAGTAGGGAGCAAGACATTGAAAGCTGACCCAAGAAGAGGACCTGGTGCCATGCCGGGGAAAAAGAATGTGATCAAATCGAGAGGGCAGAATGTGGTAGTGACTGTCAGGTCAGAAAGACTGGGAATGACAACAAATTCAGAACCGTCATAGCATCATAAAGTCATACAACATGGAAACAGACCCTTCAGTCCCACCAGTCCATGCTGACCATAATCCGAAACTAAACCTGTCCCAACTGCCTGTGCTTGGCCCGTATCCCTCTAAACATTTCTCAATCGTGTATGTAATCAAATGTCTTTTAAACGTTGTAACTGCCCCGGTATCCGCCACTTCATCTGGAAGTTCATTCCACACACGAATCAATCTCTGTGTAAAAACATTGCCCCTCATGACCTTTTAAATATTTTGCCTCTCACCTTAAAAATATGTCCCCTAGTTTTGAATTCCCTCACCTTAGTGAAAGTACACCTGCTATTCACCTTATCTACACCCCTCATGGTTTTATAAACCTCAATAAGGTCACCCCTCAAACCCCGGCACTCCATTTCTGGCAGCATCATGGTAAATCTTTTCTGAATCCTTTCAAGATCTAGTGTAATAATATCCATCCTACATTAAGGTGACCAAAATTGCACACAGTACTCCAGATGTAGCCTCAGCAGTGTCCTGGACAACCTCAACATGACGCCCCAACTGCTATACTCAAAGCTCTGAGCAAAGACAACAGAAAAGTGCCATGTTGGTGAAGACAGGAGAAGGGAGCAGCTATAGTTGTTGCTACATCAAAAATGCGCTGTGAACAAATGCCCAGGGTTTGAAAGCCTGGAATGTTATGAAGGCAATGTGATGCCACTGAAAGAATCACAAGAAGGTTATATAACGGGAAGAGGCCCCATCATCTATTCATATCGGCTTGCAAATATTTTCTCTTTATGTGCTTATCCTCTTTAACTTTGAATGCCATGATTAAAATGAGAGAAAACTGTAACATGAAATGGGAAAGTAAGTAGATAGGAAAGTAAGTAACTGGTAGTAAAGTGCTTTTTGATTAGTGTCAGAGGGCAAAACTCACACATCCGCATTTTTTTAACCATCTCCTCACTCACAAATTTCATCGTTTGCAGGAGGTCTCGGGAATGGAAACCGTCGTGGATATAGAGGAATGACTGTATTCATAAAACAGTGACAAAATACAAGTGATCAAGTAAGGAATACTCACCTCCAAGGTCACAAATGCAACTCCAATGTAAAATGAGTAAGGTTGCATGAGAATATTGCTGAGAATTTTAACATTCTCAACTGCAGTGGGTTGAGATCCCACAAGTTTGAGGACTGAGTTTTTTGGTGGTTCTCTAACAAAGCCACAACAATAATTACCCACAGATCACTTTCTATTGATGACTGCCCATACCTGGACTTTTGAAGCATCACTAGTTAAAGAGATGCTGTGAAGGTCAGAAAGAAACCATTGTACAACAATAAAGCAAACCTAGATATTTGACAGATGGAGTGTCAATTTGGGATGTCTGTTCTCTGATGCATCATTGACATTCCACTATAGGCTGTAAGGACCCACGGCAGATTCTGTACTCAATGGACATGAGCAAGAAACCAAACAGTTGTGTCTTAGGAGGGGAGCATTAGGATTGTGACACTCAGCTTATGGATTCTGTGCCACAGCAGGTTCAATAATCTCATCCAACATCAAGGAAGGTGAGTAACACACTGATTCTCTCACTTTGACATGCCCAATCTTCTCCAGTTCTGCATTCTTCAAGTCAACACACCTTACTGTTCCAGCCATTCTTCATTCCTCAGGCACCTCCTGACAGTGCTATCTTGCCAGCCGCCATGGACATTCGCCGACATAGTATTGTCATCCCACACCCATCCCACTGAGTGTCCCATCGTCCTCCATACAATAGAGTAGTGGTTATGTAATTCTATAAATAATCCAGAGGCTTGGATTAATGATCCAGTGGCAATTCAAATCTCAACACGGAAGCTTGGATGTTTCTATCCATTTTTAAAAAATAAACCTTAGATAAAAAGTTAGTTTATGTGATGATGACCATAAGACTACTGCATTTTCATAGAAACCCAATGGGTTCACTAATGCCCTTTCCTTGTTCTTCTTCAGGTTGTTTCCTTCTGCTGGGGGATGGGTACAATCTTGCATAAATTGCAGCACTGGTTAGGGATTCATTATTAACTTTGGAATGATCCTCAGTAAGGTTTGAATCTGTTCTAAGGTGATTGGTTCCAAGTCTGCTTCATCAGGCGAGTGCCCTGGATGTCTCACATATGTTCTTGCTGATTGCCTTCAGACCCCTTGCCTTCTTGTCCCTGTGCTATGATTATTTGCCTCTTCCATCATTCCAGATTTCACGCATTAAGAGGGTGATGTCCCAAGTGTAGGTCATGATACGTTCACTTGCGTTAGTTAATCAACCAAAGTGAAGCACTGGGTATGTTAGCTGGTGTGCATTATCAATATTGAAAACAGAAAATGATGGAATCATCAGGTTAGTATCATGCAGAGAAATATTGTTAACGATTCTGTGTGATAACTGCTCGACCATTCTGATAGCAGACCATTGAACTTACAAGCATTTGAATTAGGAATAGGATTTGGCCGTGCAGCCACTTGAGTCAACTCCAGTATTTAATAAATTCATGGCTGATCTGATAACTCTACATTCACGGCTACCACTAATAACCTTTGACTCCCTTGTTAGTCAAAGAGTTATACACCTTCACCTTAAAGGCATTCAATTACCCTGCTTCCACTAGTTTCTCAGAAAAGAGTTCCAAAGACTCAAGACAAAAGATTTCATCTTTATCTGAAGTGGAAGACCATTTATTTTTAAACTATGTACTGCGGTTCTTGTGGTCTCTTCCAAAAGCAGACACATCCTTATACACCTGTCAAATTCCCTCAGGATCATAAAGGGCTCTATAAGATTCTCTCTCCTTTTTTTTAAACTCAGATGGATACAGGTGCAGCCTGTCCAACCATCCCTCACAAGATTACACTCCATTTAGAAGCCAAGTGAACCTTTGTTGCCTCGCTTCCAGTGTATTTACATTCTTTCTTAAATAAGGAGAACAAAACTGTACAGGATGCTTCAGATGTAGACTCACTAACATGCCTGCAGCAAAAGTATCCTCATTTTTATATTCAATTCCCCTTGCAATTAATGATCACATTCCATTTGCCTTCCTAACCACTTGCCTTATCTGCATTTTAAAACTGTAATTCATGTACCAGCACATTATTATTCTTTTATACTTCAGACTTCTGCAATCTCTCGCCACCTAAATAACATATGCCTCTTCTATTATCCATGCCAAAATTGACACGTTCACATTTTCCCACATTATATTCCACCTGCCACGTTTTTGCCCACTCACTTAATCTATCTATATTCCATATCTATATCTATATTGAGCTGAAACACTGACTGTTTGTTCCCAGCATTTTTCTTGTTAGTTCAGATTTACACTGTCTCTGGTATCGGAGTTTTATTTGTGTCTGTGCACTATCAGCTGCTGAGAGGCTGACAGTGGGACACCAATTAACCTTGACCACATGCAAAAATTAAATGCTGGACTGGCAATGTTTCAGAGCTACAGTCCTGTCACAGAAATTCCAATATATCCAATGCCCTTTAGAATAGGAAAACAACCATCCTGATCCTTTCTGTCCAACATGTGATATGGCTGCCTCTTAAGTGGTTTGTGAAACGGTCTAACAATCCACCGAGAAGGTGATTCAAGGGCAATGAGGAACACGCAAGAAATGCTGGCCTTCCAAATAGCATTGGCATCCTTGAAATTAAATTTTTAAAAGTCTCAGGATATTTCTCACACAAATTACTCTCCTCTTTCTCTCCGTACAGCAGTAGAGAGATGGAGGAATGAAGGAATTGTCATGAATTTGAAGGCTACAGAGAGGGATGTTTGGAGATAAAGAGAGAATTGAGGTGCATTGCCAGTAGCAAAAGAAAGACAAGGCTCTCTTACTACCTGGTGACAGTATTAGATATCACTCAGCCACATGGCACACAACAATCACAGCTATTGAGTTGCCCCTTCTCTCTGACAGTTCTAATGCAAGTCATCTCCCACATGTCCTGCAAGGTGCTGGGGCTGGATGAGGATAAAGCCTCCTCAGAGCAGATGTTGTAGATTAGATTAGATTACTTACAGTGTGGAAACAGGTCCTTCGGCCCAACAAGTCCACACCACCCCTTCGAAGCGTAACCCACCCATACCCCTACATCTACATCTACCCCTTACCTAACACTACGGGCAATTTAGCATGGCCAATTCACCTAACCTGCACATCTTTGGACTGTGGGAGGAAACCCACGCAGACACGGGAAGAACGTGCAAACTCCACACAGTCAGTCGCCTGAGGCGGGAATTGAACCCGGGTCTCTGGCGCTGTGCCACCGTGCCACCGTGCCGCCCGTGTTTTAAGAAAGCATCATCACACTATTCATGAACACCCTTCTTCAGTTCAGAAACATGCATCATGGTGCAGCCTCCAAGGCAGATAGCTACGTTGTCATACAGTGAGTCTTGTATCACAGGTACACAGGACCAGCTGCTGGATATGGACAGCAGTAGAGAGACTCAATCGGGCACTCCAATCTCTGTCCAGTCTGAGGAGGACATTAACCAATAAGAATATTCCAGAGCAGAAAAGGTGTGAGGATCTGTTGGGCTGTTGCACCTCAGGAGAGAGACTGGAAGAGTTCACTTCACGCTTAGGTCTACCCCTATGAGTGACTACTTACTCTGAGCAACTGGCACCGTAAACAATGAAGACATGCTAACCCTCATCTAATGGCCTGCACTTTCAGACTGCTAGGTTAGATAGAGTAAAGGAACACCTCAACCTTAGCTGGTCAGCATCTTACTCAGCAAAATGCCTTTAGATTTTGGTTAACATGGAAAGGCAAGAAGGATTTGAGGAGTAAGATAAAGTGAGTTGGCATGGCACTGGGGTCTCCCACCCTCCCTCCACATTGTGTCTGTTCTCTCCCCAAGAGCCTCACACACTAACTCCTGACATGACAGCAGGGCCTACCACGACCTGGGTGCAGACAAAGTCATGTTTTGTGGGTTTGTTATTGTCTTCGAAACCCCAGAAAGAATCCATCGTAAGCACTTAAGCAGTTAGAGCAGGAAAAGAAATAACGTTCCTGTGGGTTTGCTGAAGCATAGAGGTGGCAGCAGGTAACAGGAAAAGAAAGTGAAAGAATTTGTAATTACATCAGGGTGTTTAACACATACTAAACCTTAAATTTTATGATCAAAGCTCATGCACTATAAACTTAACTTCAAAGTTCCATTGTTAAACATCTTTATTGGTGCCTGTAGCCTATGAAATGGCCTTCAGTCTTGACAAACCTGCTATGAGGAGTGCAGATGATGAGCAATGGTCAGTGAGAAGAACGGTTGTTATGAGGAGTACAGAAGATGAGCAATGGTGGTCAGTGAGAGGAATGGTTTGTTGATTATGAGACTCCACTGTGCTGAAGACTGGGTCAGGGCACAGTCAGCTCACAATTGGCCTGCCAGATGTCAGCATTATTGTAGATTAGCTGACATGTGCTGGAATGATTGATTGAAAGAAGAACATGCAAACTGCTGCCTCACCAGAAAGATGTGTTTGTGGATTTGTACTGCTTTCAATCGCATTGGCTGTGTTCGCTGCTTACGATGTGGCCTCCTGTACAATGGTGAGACCAAACACAAACTGGGTGACTGCTTTGCGAATCACTTCAGCTCTGTTCATAAAAATGACCCAACCTGCTAGTTACTTATCATTTTATCATTTCAATAAACCATCCTGGTCCCATGCTAATGTTTCTGTGCTGGCCTGCTATAGCATCCCAATGAAACATAACACAAGGTAATGGACCAACACCTCATTTTCTATTTAGGATCTTTACAGTACAAAAAAGGACAGTACATTTGGGATAGGGACATGAATAGGAGAAAGTGAGGACTGCAGATGCTGGAGATCCGAGTCGAGAGTGTGTTGCTGGGAAAGCACAGCAGGTCAGGCAGCAGCGAAAGAGCAGGTGAGTCGACATTTTGGGCATAAGCTCTTCCACATCTGTCAGAAATGTACCTGTACCTCTACCGATGGCATCTACTGCATCCGTTGCATCCGATGTGATCTCCACTACACTGTGGAAACAGGACGCCTTCTTGTGGATCATTTCAGAGAACATCTTTGGAACACCCTCACCCACCAACCCCACCGCCCTGTAGTTGAACACTTCAACTCCCCCTCCCTCTCCATGCAGGTCCTGGGCCTCCTCCACCGCCAAACCGTTACCACTCAATGCCTGGAGGAAGAACACCTCATATTCCCCCATGGGACCCTGCAACCACACGGGATAAATGTGGATTTCACAGCTTCATCATTTCCCCTCCCCCACAGTATCCCAATCCCAAACCTCCAACTTGGCACCGCCCTCCAGAGCCGTCCATCACTGTACCCTCTGACTTATCATCTTCTTCCTCAATTTCATCCACCTACTGCTTTCACAGCTACCTCCTCCAAACCCAAATCCCCTCCCATTTATCTCTCAGCCCCCTGCCCACAAGCCTCAATCCTGATGAAGTGTTTATGCCTGAAATGCCGATTCCTGTGCTCCTTGGATGCTGCTTGACCTGCTGTGCTTTCCCAGCTCCACACTCAAGGACATGAATAGGACCAGTTTAGAGGGATGGGGGCCAAATGTAGGCAAATAGGGCTAGTTCAGTGTTGAATACCTGTTCGGCATGGATGTGTTGGACGGAATGGTCTGTTTCCATGATGTATAATTCCATGACTCTATTTAGAACACAACATTCAATTCAACAATTTCACAGCATGACTGTCCTTGATTTTCATTGCACTCTCTCCCCCATTCATCTGGTTGGCCTTGTTCACAACCCATTTTCTCCTTTTCATCATTTTCACTATTTTAGATCTGCATCCCTTCTTTACCACCATTTGCCCTCCATTTTTCTTTGAATCTGGGCATCTTCACCATTCCTTCCTCCTCCCCCTTTATCCAGAGTCTAAACACCACCAGTTTCCAGACACTTTCAGCTCTGAAAAAGAGTTCAAAATATTAACTCTATTTCTCTCGACACAGATGCTGCTGGGCCTGCTGAGTTTCTCCTGCACTTCCTTTTTTATTTCAGACTTCCAGCATAAGCATTATTTTGCTTTTATGCATGATAAGTCTGTCGGAATCAAAATCAAAACTTTCATGAGGCAGTAGAGTTCAGATCTGTATCTCTTCTATTAGTTAACACTTGAATGATAAGCTCGGATATTATAAGATTAAAAAAATTGTCTGTGGATTATCTTGCTGACAAGAAAACAGCAAAGAGAGGCATGGGAATACATAAAGGAATTATATTTCATTTGGGTTTTCTAACAGCAGAGTGAAGAGAAGACAACAGATTCATAAGAGCAGAACCTGGAAAGCTTGCTCTCTCTTTCCTTAGTTCCTTCTCAACCTCTTGAAAACAATCTCTATTGAAAAATAACCCATACACTGAGTTCTCAAAGATATCTTTGCTGCTGCTGAGGATACAAGACAGCAGTTAAACAACTGTGGTCACAGGTTGAAATCCAGCACTTCAAGAACTCTGAAAACTTCAAATTGTGTGGCTTTTACTCTTCCTGATGTGGAGGTGCTGGTGTTGGACCGGAGTGGACAAAGTTATAAAGTTTCGAAGTACAAGCATTTGGAGTGCTGCTCCTTCATCAGGCAGCTACCTGAAGAAGGAGCAGCAGTCTGAAAGCTTGTCCTTTCAAATAAACCTGTTAGACTATAACCTGGCTGTGTGATTTTTAACTTTTCTCTTCCTGACTGTACCAGTCACTGTCTCCTTAAAACCGTAGACTTGTTATTGTGTGGATGCGTGATGTCACAGTTTATTGATTTTCTTGAGATTAGCAGGTAATAAATACATCCTCAAATCAAGAAATTGGCTTCTTGGTTTTAACAAATATGACATTTTAATTTAAGTATAATAGCTGTTTACTAAAAAAAATCATAAAAATATTTGTTGTGACCTACCAAGTGGGAGTTCAAAAGAGGTGGGGGGGGGGAGGGTGGGGAGCAAGTTATTGCACCTCATATCATTGTAAAATGGGTATATTCAGTTCTGGAAACGAAGGGAAGAAATGAATGAGAAATAGGAAAGATGTTGCATTCACATAATGTTTAAAAACATTCCCCAAAGTTTTTTATAATCAATGGATTACTGTTGTGTATGCAAATACAGCAGGTAAATTTCAGGAATGTTCAGGAAAATGAATGACCAATTAAACCATATTTGGTGAATTGGTTGAGCGATGAGTGTTGCCAAGGTCAGCAGAGAAAAACTAAAACGTTTTATAATAATGAGGTGAAATCCTTTAAATCTAAACTTTCAGACAGATAGAACGCTTGCTTATTGTTTCATCCAAAAAGAGAGCATCTCCATCAATGCAACATTCCATCAATATTGCACCAAAGTGCTAGTCTAAATTAAATCTTTAAGAGTTGTTAAATGCAACAATAAAGGATAAGTTCACCCCAAAAGTGCTGTTTTCTGAGTTTAAATCTGTCATAATGATTTATATTGGCTGTCAGACTGATCATTGGGGCTGATCCAAGAACCCCAAATCCCAGAATTCCTGTTGAGGACTGCCTGTTTGGGAGCCCAAGGTCTCTTACACTCTTGATGGAAAATTACTGAAGACAAATTTCTGGTTGTGTTGATGTGTGCCTTTTGTCTTTATTCTTATTTTTCTCGTGTATATGGTGCTTTTATTGTCCTTTTATTGATCTTTCTTCATCTATAATATTTTCTCGTCCTGATAAAGAGATGGCATGTCAATATTTTGCATTTCCTTCCAGATGCTGCCTGAGAAGAAGTGCATTTCCTACATTTTCTGATTGTCAGTATTAGCAATGATTTATGTGAACCAGTCCCATTTTCATATCTGTTCCCTTTGATCCAGGCTGATATAATTCTGATCATAGGAGCAAGGAACAAAAGTAGTCCACTCTGCCATTCAATAAGATCTTGGCTGATCTGATTTCACCCTCTACATTACTGCATATCCCCAATAGATTCTTGATTGCCAAGAGGATGAAAGATTATCTACCTCAGCCTTAAAATATTTGAAGATTCTGCCTCCGCTGCTTTTTGAGATAGTGTCACAACTCTGAGAAAATATATTTTCTCATGTTTGTCTTAAATGTGCATTCATTTTTTCACTTTTAATTTGAACCCTTAGTTGTAGGTTCTCCCATGAGAAGAAACATTTTCACATCCACCCTGTCAAGTCTTATCTTATATGTTTCAATTAGCTCATCTATGTCTCTTCTCAAGGCAAAAGTGAGGACTGCAGATGCTGGAAATCAGAGTCTAGATTAGAGTGCTGCTAGAAAAGCAGAGCAGGTCAGGCAGCATCTGGGGAGTGGGATGAAGGGCTTTTGCCTGAAATGTCAATTTTCCTACTCCTCGGATGCTGCCTGACCTGCTGTGCTTTTCCAGCACCACTCTAATCTAGACTATGGCTGTTCTCAACTCCAGAGATTACAGGTCTAGGCTGTCAAACCGCACAGTAGCTCAGTAGTTAGCACTGCAGCCTCACAGCACCAGGATCCCAGGTTCGATTCCAGCCTCGGGCAACTGTCTGTGTGGAGTTTGCACATTCTCCCCGTGTCTGCGTAGGTTTCCTCAGGTTCCTCTGGTTTCCTCCCACAGTCCAAAGATGTGCAGATCAGGTGAATTGGCCATGCTAAATTGCCTGTAGTGTTAGGTGCATTAGTCAGAGGTAAATGGGTCTGGGTGGGTTACTCTTCGGACGGTCGGTGTGGACTGTATGGGCTGAAGGGCCTGTTTCCACACTGTACGGAATCTAATCTAAAAACCTTTCCTCATAAGGCAATTCACTCATTCCAGGTGTTAGTCCAATAAACTAATTCTCCGACCTACTTCCAATACATTCAAACCCATCCACAAGTACAGTGAAGCATCATCTCCCTATTCTTCCATTCCACTCGTATTAAAACAGAATGTTCTCGGAGATTTCCTGATTACTTGCTGCCCCTGCATACTAACATGTACAAGAAAAAAACAGATCCTTCTGCACCTCAGAGCTCTGCATTTTGATGGTCGGCTGTACTTTCCTTTTGGCAAAATGGACATTTTCATACCTTCCCACATTATACATCATTTGATCTTGGTCCATTCACATAACATATGCATATCCATTTGTAGACTCCTTATGTTATTTTACAACCCACTTTCCTACCTATCTTTGTGTCATCAGGAAGATTAGATGGCATACCTTTCGGCCCATCATTCAAATCATTGTTAACAATTATAAAGGGTTGAGGCCTGAGCACTAACCTCTGTGGAAGATCACTCATGACACCCCAGCAGCCTGAAAGTCAGGTCTTTATTCCTGTTGTCTGTTTCCTGTTAGCCAGCCAATCGTCTATCCATGTCAATATGTTACCTTCTGAACCAGGAGCTTTTATTTTCCACTATAGGCTTTGATGTGGCACCTTATCATTTGTCTTCGGAAAATCTAAATCTAATATCTTCAATGGTTTCCATTTATCTACAGCACGTGTTACTTAGAGTCATAGAGATGTACAGCATGGAAACAGACCCTTCCATCCAACCCGTCCATGCCGACCAGGTATCCCAAACCAATCTAGTCCCACCTGCTAGCACCCAGCCCATATCCCTCCAAACCCTTCCTATTCATATACCCATCCAAATGCCTTTTAAATCTTGCAATTGTACCAGCCTTCACCATATCCTCTGGCAGCTTATTCCATACATGTACATTCCTCTGAGTGAAAAAGTTGCCCTTTAGGTCCCTTTTTTTATCTTTCCCCTCTCACCCTAAACCTATGCCCTCTAGTTCTGGACTCCCTGACCCCAGGGAAAAAACTTTACCTATTTATCCTATCCATGCCCCTCATAATTTTGTAAACCTCTATAAGGTCATCCCTCAGCCTCCAACGTTCCAGGGAAAACAGCCCCAGCCTGTTCAGCCTCTCCCTATAGCTCAAATCCTCCAACCCTGGCAACATCCTTGTCAATCTTTTCTGAACCCTTTCAAGTTTCACAACATCTTTACGATAGGAAGGAGACCAGAATTGTGTGCAATATTCCAACAGTGGCCCAACCAATGTCCTGTACAGCTGCAACATGACCTCCCAACTCCTGCACTCAATACTCTGACCAATAAAAGAAAGCATACCAAACTCCTTCTTCACTATCCTATCTATAGCTCCACTTTCAAGGAGCTATGAACCTGCACTCCAAGGTCTCTTTGTTCAGCAACATTTTCTAGGACCTTACTATTAAGTGTATAAGTCCTGCTAAGATTTGCTTTCCCAAAATGCAGCACCTCACATTTATCTGAATTAAACTCCATCTGCCACTTCTCAGCGCATTGGCCCATCTGATCAAGATCCTGTTGTAATCTAAGGTAACCTTCTTCGCTATCCACTACAATTTTAGTGTCATCTGCAAACTTACTAACTATACCTCTTATGCTCGCATCCAAATCATTTATGTAAATGACAAAAAGTAGAGGACCCAGCACTGATCCTGTGGCACTCCACTGGTCACAGGCCTCCAGTCTGAAAAACAACCCTCCATCACCACCCTCTGTCTTCTACCTTTGAGCCAGTTCTGTATCCAAATGGCTAGTTCTCCCTGTATTCCGTGAGATCTAACCTTGCTAATCATTTTCCCATGGGGAACCTTGTCGAATGCCTTACTGAAATCCATATAGATCACATCTACTGCTCTGCCCTCATCAATCCTCTTTGTTACTTCTTCAAAAACTCCATCAGGTTTGTGAGACATGATTTCCTACGCACAAAGCCATGTTGACTATCCCTAATCAGTCCTTGCCTTTCCAAATACATGTACATCCTGTCCCTCAGGATTCCCTCCAACAACTTGCCCACCACCGACGTCAGGCTCACTAGTCTATAGTTCCCTGGCTTGTCCTTACCACCTTTTTTAAAGAGTGGCACCACGTTAGCCAACTTCCAGTCTTCCAACACCTCACCTATGACTAATCAATGATACAAATATCTCAGCCAGAGGCCTAGCAATCACTTCTCTAGCTTCCACAGAGTTCTCGGGTACACCTGATCAGGTCCTGGGGATTTATCCACCTTAATGCATTTCAAGCCATCTAGCACTTCCTCCTCTGTAATATGGACATTTTGCAAGGTGTCACCATCTATTTCGCTACTGTCTATATCTTTCATATCCCTTTTCCACAGTAAATATTGATGCAAAATACTCATTTTGTAAATCCCCCATTTTCTGCGGCTCCACACAAAGGCCACCTTGCTGATCTTTGAGGAGCCCTATTCTCTCCCTAGTTACCTTTTTGTCCTTAATGTATTTGTAAAAACCTTTTGGGTTCTCCTTAACTCTATTTTCCAAAGCTATCTCATGTCCCCTTTTTGCCCTCCTGATTTCCCTCTTAAGTATACTCCTACTACCTTTATACTCTTCTAAGGAGTCACTCGATCTATCCTGTCTATACCTGACATATTCTTCCTTCTTTTTCTTAACCAAACCCTCAAGTTCTTTAGTCATCCAGCATTCCCTATACCTACCAGTCTTTCCTTTCACCTGAACAGGAATATACTTTCTCTGGATTCTCAGTATCTCATTTCTGAAGGCTTCCCATTTTCCAGCCGTCCCTTTACCTGCGAACATTTGCCCCCAATCAGCTTTTGAAAGTTCTTGCCTAATACCATCAAAATTGTCCTTTCTCCAAGTTAGAACTTCCACTTTTAGATCTGGTCTATCCTTTTCCATCATTATTTTAAATCTAGTGGAATTATGGTTGCTGGCCCCAAAGTGCTCCCCCACTGACACCTCAGTCACCTGCCCTGCCTTATTTCCCAAGAGTAGGTCAAGTTTTGCACCTTCTCTAGTAGGTATATCCCATACTGAATCAGAAAGTTGTCTTGCACACACTTAATAAATTCCTCTCCATGTAAACCTTTAACACTATGGCAGTCCAAGTCTATGTTTGGAAAGTTAAAATCCCCTACCATAACCACCCTATTATTCTTACAGACAGCTGAGATCTCCTTACAAGTTTGTTTCTCAATTTCCTTGATTATTGGGGGTCTATAATACAATCCCAATAAGGTGATTATCCCTTTCTTATTTCTCAGTTCCACCCAAATAACTTACCTGGATGTATTTCCGGGAATATCCTCCCTCAGCACAGCTGTAATGCTATCCCTTATCAAAAACGTCACTCCCCTCTTCTCTTGCCTCCCTTTCTATCCTTACTGTAGCATTTGTATCCTGGAACATTAAGCAGCTAGTCCTTCTTCTTCAAAGAACTCCAATAAATTAATTAAGTGTGATTTCCATTTGGCAAAAGCTTATTGCCTCTGCCTGACTGCCTTGGAATTATCGACGTGCACTCTTATTACAATATCTTCTGACATTTTCTCTATGATAGATATTAAGCTAACTAATCTGCTTTGTACCTCCTCTTTTTGAAAAACGAAGCTGTAATAGCTATTATCCAATCTAAAGGAACCTTTCCTGAATCTAATGTACTGTGGTAAATTGAAACCCATGCAGCAATCATCTCACTGGCTACTTCTTTTACAACCTTGGGAAGAAATCCATCAGGACCCAGGGACGTATTGATCACTATTCCAACAATTTATTCGGTACAACTTCCTTGGGAATTGTATTTTTCTTGAGTTCCTCCCTCCCTTTCAATTCCTGGTTTACAGCTATTTTTGGAATGTTACTTTGTCCTCTCTAGTGAAAACCAAAACACCACAAGACCACAAGATGTCGATGCAGAAGTAAGCTATTTAACCTATTGGGTCTGCTCCACCATTCACTGAGAGAATGGTTGATTAGCTTACCCACAACTCCACTTCCCTGCCTGTTCCCTATAAACCTTGATTCCCTTACTAACTAAAAATCTGTCTATCTTAGCCTTGAATATACTTAACGACCCAATCCCAACAGCCCTCCCCGGTGGGTACAGGCTCAATGAAGAAGGACAATAACTAAAAACACTATACTTTAAAAACATTTTCTGTTCTCATTTTGGACTTTTAACCTCTATATTCCCACGCTAGCCTTTTCTTTTACTATGAGAAAGTGAGGACTGCAGATGCTGGAGACCAGAGTTGAAAAATGTGATGCTGGAAAAACACAGCAGGCCAGGCAGCATCCAAGGAGCAGGAGAATCGACGTTTCGGGCATAAGCCCTTCTTCAGAATAAGGCATTACATATTTAAAACTAGGTTGAGGAAGAATTTCTTCCCTACTAATTCAATTCTGTAACAACACGTAAAGTATCTGTACCGTGGTACCTTGTACCTAAGCTGGTGCCGGGAGGCGACATTACAAACTTTTCATTGCATTCATTTGATAATAAAAGCCATTCTATTCTATTCTATTCTATTCTATTCAAAGGAAGTCTACAGCTTCATTGCTCACTCAGAGAAGAAAGTCTTCCTCAACCTAGTTTTAAATATGTAATGCCTTATTCTGAGATTATGCCCTCTGGTCCTAAACTCTCCCACAAGCTCTGTATTCCTGTGCTAATCTATTTCTTTTACTATTTCAATTTTGTGACGACATTTAAAGTACCTGTACCTAGGTACTCTGTATCTAAGATGGCACCGAGAGGTGACATTATGAACTTTTCACTGTACTCATTGAAGTGCATGTGACAATAAAAGCTATTCTATTCTAAGTGGAAACAACCTTTCTGCATCTCTCCTGTCAAGTCCCCTGAGATTCTTGAATGTTTCAATTAGGCTGCCTCTTCTAAATTCCAATGACTACAGGCCAACCGACTCAACTTCTCCTCATAAGACAGAGCCTCCAAACCTGCGATCAGCCGAGTGAACCTAGACCACTCCACCTGATGAAGGAGCAGAGTTCCAAAAGCTTGTGAGTCCAAGTAAACCTGTTGGACTATAACCTGGTGTCATGTGACTTCTGACCTTGTCCATTCCAGTCTAACACTGGCACTTCCACATCATGGTTTCCTTAGATAAGAGGAACAAACTACTTCAGCTGTGGTGTGACAAATGCCTTGCAATAACAATGAGTAGAACAAAGAACAAAGAACATTCACAGCATAGGAACAGGCCCTTCAGCCCTCCAAGCCTGCACCAATCCAGATTCTCTATCTAAACCTGCTGCCTATTTTCTAAGGATCTTTATCCCTTTGCTCTCTGTCCATTCATGTATCTGTCCAGATACATCTTAAATGATGCTATCGTTCCCGCCTCTACCACCTCCATTGGCAATGCATTCCAGGCACCTACCATTTCAGAAGAACTTTCCGTGCATATCTCCCCTAAACATTTCCCCTCTCACTTTGAACTTGTGACCCCTAGTAATTGAGTCCTCTTCACTCTGGGAAAATGTTTCTTGCTGTCCACCCTGTCTACAGTTCAGTCTTCAACATTATTTGTGTAAGTCCTGCCCTGATTTGCCTTTTCAAAATGCAGTACATCACTTTTATCTAAATTTAACTCCATCTGCCACTCCTTGGCCCATTGGCTCAACTGATAAAAGTCTCATTGTACTCTGAGGTAACCTTCTTCCCTGTCCACTACACCTCCAATTTTGGTGTCATCTGCAAACTTACTAACTGTACTTCCTATGTTTACATCCAAATCATTTTTGTAAATGACAAAAAACAGAGGACCCATCACCGATCCTTAAGGCACACCACTGGTCACAGGCCTCCATTCTGAAAAGCAACCCTCCACCACCCTCTCTCCCTTACCTTTGAGCCAGTTCTGTATCCAAATGGCTAGTTCTCCGTGTACTCCATCTGACAACCATGCTAGCCAGTTTACCATGGGGAACCTTGTCGAACTCCTTACTGAAGTCCATATAGATCAGGTCCACCAGTCTGCCTTCAGCAATCCTGGGGCAGCATGGTGGCTCAGTGGTTAGCACTGTTGCCTCACAGCACCGGGTCCCAGTTCGATTCCAGCCTCGGGCGACTGTCTGTGTGGAGTTTGCACATTCTCCTCGTGTCTGTGTGGGTTTGCTCCGATTTCCTCCCACAGTCCAAAGGTGTGCAGGTCAGGTGAATTGGCTATGCTAAATTGTCCATGGTGTTAGGTGCTTTAGTCAGAGGGTCATTGGTGGGTTACTTTTCAGAGGGTCGGTGTGGAACTGTCGGGCCAAAGGGTCTGTCCCCACACTGTAGGGAATTTAATCAGTCCTCTTTGTTATGTATTAAAAAAAAACTCAATTAAGTTAGCGAGACATGATTTCCCATGCTCAAAGCCATGTTGACTATACCTAATTAGTCCTTGTTGCTCCAAGAACATGTAAATTCAGGATCACTACCAACAACTTGCCCACTACCGATGTTAAGCTCATTGGTCTATAGTTCTCTGTTTTTTCTTTACCATTTCTTTGTAAATAGTGGCACCAAGTTAGCCAAATCTTAGTTTTCCAGCATTGCATCAATAGCTATCTTTGATACAAGTATCTCAGCAAGAGGCCCAGCAATCACTTCCCGAGCTTCCCATAGAGTTCCCATAGGGTTCTAGGGTACACCTGATCAGGTCCTGGGGACTTATCCAACTTTATGCATTTTAAAACGTCCAGCACCTCCTCCTCTGTCATATCGACATTTTTCAAGATGTCACTATTATTTCCCAAGTTTCTCTACCTTCCATATGTGGCATGGTGAAGCAGAGCTTGGAATAGGAGTCAGTTACACCAAGCTCTCCCTCCTCTTTCCATCCTATTAGACATTCCAATTGAATAGAGAGTTGGGACAGTGTAAGGAGGCATATTATTAAAAAGACCTGCATTGATAAAGTGTTTTTCATGACTATTGGGCAGTTCAAAACATTTCACAGCAAGATAAATACCGTAATAACGCAGGCAATAACATCATTCAAAGGTCATATTAATCAGTACATTTACATTGCTGTCTGATAATAATCTAGCAGATTATTTGTATTCTGTCAATGCCAATTAAATAATGGTTCCACAAAGGGTTCATAGTGAAGGTGACAATGTCCTGAAATGTATAATGACATTAAGCTTTTCATTCTCCATCTAAGGTGGTTGTGCTTTGTATCTGAATATTAATTCAACACCATTTGATCCAAACTAATTTTCCAAAATCCGCCAGATGGTTCAAGTTTCCTGTCAGCACTATTTTCTGATTTAAGGAGGGCACACAGATACTCTCCTCACAGGTTACCTGGTAGCCATTCTCAAGATAAAGCCTGAAGTAATATTTCCTTTGACTGTCTCTCCCAAATATGGAAAAGTTTCTGGTTTTTGCTTCACCTTTGGCATTCTATAAAGATTAAGGATTTACTGCATGGGAAAAAAACCTATTAGCAGTCTTGTGCATAAACCACCAGGCCAAGAAGAATGTCCAACTAAATAATGACAAGCAGCTTTCAACTCTGCATAATTTTTTTATGTGCTTTATTTATTTTGGCCCTATATAAATATATAAACATTAGCTATGTACTTTCCATTAAGGACACCGTACAGAATGAAGTCACTCAGTGTTTATCACAGTTATTATGTTGGATACAAATTAAACAAATAAATTCTGACAAAATTGAAATTAATGGTAGAGGTAATGTTTGCAGTTCCTGTGAATGTTGGTATATACTTGGCTCCTCCAATGAGTCACATGAAGGAACTATTTGAGATGAGCAGCAGAGGACTGTTTACAGTTTTGTGAACTGGTTTCTTTGAAGCTGCCATTGTGTTATTGGAACAACCTTGTTTTGTTAATTGAAAAGTTGGTTTAATTAATTTAGCATTTAAAATGCTACATACAGAAGGGCTGAATAATGTTAATGCAAGAAGCGTAGTTAACCTGGATTGTGACAAACTGGAAGCGTTTAGTATATAAATAATGAGCTGCAAGTGAAGCCACATTCTAAAGATGGGGCCTTGTGCATCAAACTTCACGAAAGTAGGTTAGTGTTGCGAGTGCTGGATTAACTCATTTATAAAATGTTTATGAATGATTACTTCTTCAATGGCTCACTGGGTAAAGAGCATCCTGTGTGAGAATGAGCCACAGAATTATCATCTCAAAGGTTTTGCATGTTCGATTGCCCCCTCTCTTGGGAGATTGGCTGGGCTGACAGAGCTTGCGATAGGACAAATTCTGCCATGGATTGTGGAAGGATTGCCTTTATGGGTAATTCGTGTTTTTCGATTCATACACTCTTTAAAGTGACAACTCTGCTCGAACATTCATCTCAATATATCTGTTCACACGTATACATGAGGCAGTCTTGTGCAATGTGCTTACAAAAAGTTGCTTCATGGGTTGCAAAAGAAGCTAAAACTGGAAGGCTGTCAAGAGGAAATTAAATAGCAGTTCTGGTGGTTAACATAGCATGACAGCTATCGCCTCACAGGCAAAGCGAGAAGGATGTGGTTTTCTGGTGGTGAATAGGTAGTTCAGTGGAATACATGAGCCAACGATGGAGAAGGTGAGTCAGCCGTGAGCTGTCTGTGCCTGATTTCAGTTTAAGTAGCAAGCTACTTGAAAACATTTTGATTTTTGCCAGATTTGAGGGTGATGGATAGACTAAGCTGCTGAGGTTATTATCCAGGAAAGTGAGCATATAACACAGAAAATCCCTGGTTACCTCACAATCAGACCATCTAAATCCCTCTGTATTGTCACGTGGAGCTAAGCATTCCTTCGATTGTAAATGGAGCCATACTATAACAAATTGTGCATGAGAAAAAAGCTGGGAATTTTGGCAACGGAAGTCCAGTATCTTTATGAGAAGAGTCAGTGTTATAAAAATGAGGGTGGGGTGGGCTGTATGTAGTTTCAATATTAATTGTAGAAGCAGTTTGGATTACTCAGACACGTTGTTATAACCCACACATTACTCAAGTTCTGTATGTGCCTTGGCCACTTACCAAAGTGGCCTGATTTAACCCAAGCTGTAGTTCTCTGACAGAATATTCAGTAACCCTTTGTTTTCTAAACTTAACTTAGTTTTGCACTTTATAGACTATAAAGAGAATCATTGTACATCAAGCATCAGACTAAATGTGAGAGACGTAGTCCTTGATAAAGGTATTCCAATTCCTTCATTCAATGCTACGGCAAAATGACTTCTGGTTATACACTTCATTCAACTTACAACGCACATTTATATATATCTATGATGTACAAAAGCTTTATCATAGAATGATTCAATCCTGCAGCTATGTTCCTCTTTGTGCTTGTTCTTAGGGTGAGTCTCAATGACACCAGATGTCAGCCTCCTAACAACACAAACTGCAAATTTAAGCATTCTACTCCATTCACAGGCATGGTTCTGCATAGTTCTCTCTGCTTAGGATGGAAGAGGAAAATCAACCTTAACTTTAGCTCTAACCTTAATTCTGTTTTCCCTGACATAAATGCAATAATCTGTCGCTGACATTGCCATCTTTCTATGGAATAATTCAGATTCCTTCCCCAAAATGTTGGCCTAACCACTTTTAAGCTACTTGGGAAATTTCTTCAAGAACCCCATAAGTTTCTAATCGAGAAAAGCCTCAACCACCAGGCGGTGCCATCTCCATTAAATTGTTTTACACAGTGGGGTAGAAAATGGGACCACGCGTAAAGAGAAGACCTTTAACTAGGAAACTTGAGGTTGAGCTGCATTAATATTATTTGCGTGAGGTTGGAATTGCTTGTCATATCCCCAGAGCAGCTTGCTTATTTTAAAGATGAATTGTCGAGCACTGAGTTGCCAGCTTTATCCTAGTAGTAAGTCCATGCAGGAGGTTGGGGGTTATAACAGGGGGAAGATGATGTCTGCTGGTGACTGGATACTGTTCAGGGAAACCCCCACATCTTTTAGACTCAAAACTTCTTTTATATTGATATTTTTGTAAACTGATGTTTTGGGTGCAACGCAGCTAAGGGTTCAGCAGACAATGCAGACTCCAATATTTGATCACTCCTATACTGTCATATTAGACAGATGAAAGCTAAAGCAGGTTTTAGGTTCCTCACTTATATATATGGGTCAAAATCCTGTAACTGCCTTCTTAATAGCATTGTATGTCTACTCTGAGCCAAAAGGTCTGCAGCAGTTTAAGAATGCAGTTCACTACCTCCTTCTTATGGACAGGTAGAGATGACAATTGATACTGGATTAGTGGTGCTGGAAGAGCACAGCAGTTCAGGCAACATCCAAGGAGCTTCGAAATCGACGTTTCGGGCAAAAGCCCTTCATCAGGAATAAAGGCAGTGAGCCTGAAGAGTGGAGAGATAAGCTAGAGGAGGGTGGGGGTGGGGAGAAAGTAGCATAGAGTACATTGGGTGAGTGGGGGAGGGGATGAAGGTGATAGGTCAGGGAGGAGAGGGTGGAGTGGATAGGTGGAAAAGAAGATAGGCAGGTAGGACAAGTCCGGACAAGTCATGGGGACAGTGCTGAGCTGAAAGTTTAGAACTAGGGTGAGGTGGGGGAAGGGGAAATGAGGAAACTGTTGAAGTCCACATTGATGCCCTGGGGTTGAAGTGTTCCGAGGCAGACGATGAGGCGTTCTTCCTCCAGGCGTCTGGTGGTGAGGGAGCGGCGGTGAAGGAGGCCCAGGACCTCCATGTCCTCGGCAGAGTGGGAGGGGGAGTTGAAATATTGGGCCACGGGGCGGTGTGGTTGATTCGTGCGAGTGTCCCGGAGATGTTCCCTAAAGCGCTCTGCTAGGAGGCGCCCAGTCTCCCCAATGTAGAGGAGACCGCATCGGGAGCAACGGATAGAATAAATGATATTAGTGGATGTGCAAGTAAAACTTTGATGGATGTGGAAGGCTCCTTTAGGGCCTTGGATAGAGGAGGAGGAGGGAGGAGGTGTGGGCACAGGTTTTACAGTTCCTGTGGTGGGAGGGGAAAGTGCCAGGATGGGAGGGTGGGTTGTAGGGTGGCGTGGACCTGACCAGGTAGTCACGGAGGGAATGGTCTTTACTGGCCTAGTCATTAATCCCTACATCCATGATTCAAAATAGGGACCTATCTCTCGTTTCATGTGCCCAGAGGTATTTGAAAAACAGCTAATTCAATTAAATACAGAAAATGAACATTCTTCTAACATGAAAATCAAAAAGAATTATCAACCAGTCACAAATCCACTGCAGTATAGACTCACCAATTAAGGATTTATTCATGGAATTGTGATTTGTAGGTGTAGGTGGAGCATCATGGCTGCCATGGTTACGAACATCACAACATTCATTATATTTTAGAGGGAATTGAGTAGAGTTTATTTAGATGCTTCAATATGATAAATAACCATTAGATCTCTCCTTTGACCTGTCTCAGTTCCCAAATACATGCTGCTCTTTGACGACTTCATCCAAAGGTACAGTATTAGTTTCCATAAGACCTAGAATATGCTCATCTCTCCTCTCCAGGAGCCTCCTGTCTGACAGCTCCTGGGACAACCTTTTGACATAGAATGTAGTGGTTCAAAAAGGGGGCCTTCTCAAGGGCAATTAATCAGGAACAATAAATACCATGAAAGAATATTTTAAAAATCCTGAACATCTACGTTTTAACTCTTCTCCCAAGATGTACAGCAGAAATTCACCAAAGATCCTTAGATTGCAGCTTCCAAATCCACAACCATTTCCACTTTGAAGGACAAGGGCAGCAGATACATGGAACACCACCTCCTGCAAGTTCCCCTCCAAGCCACTCATCATCTGGGCTTGGAAACATATTGCTGTTCCATCACCGTCACACTGGCTAAAATCCTGGAATCCTCTCCTTCAGTGCATTTTGGGTCAACCCACAGCCCATGGACTCAGTGGTTCAAGAAGGCAGCTCACCACCATCTTCTCAAAAGGCAGCTAGGAAAGGGCCATAAACGCTGGCCCAACCAGTGACACCCATGTCCCACGAATGAATAATTAATGGCTGTTTATCTGACATACAATACTGGATAAACAGGAAGTTCTTCTATTTAATTATTGGCAAAAGAGAAACCGTTGACTTTGGCTACTAGCACAAAATGTGTTCCCTCACCACTGATTCCGTTCCTCTTCCTGGTAACTCCCTGAGCCTGAGCAAGACTGTTCATAAACTTGGTGTCATGTTTGACTGCACTTTGAACTTCCTACTAAATATTTGCACCATCAGTTAGAATATCTACTTTCACTTCCATAACAATGTTCAACTCCACTCTTGCCTCAACTTGTTTGTTGCTGAAACCCTGATCCATGCCTTTGTTATCTCAAGCTTCGCTACTCTAATGAGGCCCAGGGTTGACCTTACCACTTTTATCTCTAGGAACTTTAATTTATATAAACTCTGCACCAATACCCTAATTCACACCAAGTACCACTTACTAATTTCTCATACTTTCTAATCTACATTCACTTCCAGTTAATCAACACCTCAATTTTAATTTTCTCCCTGTTGTTTACAAATTCTCTCCAGGGCCTCACCCTTTCACCTCCCTGTTTTCTGGGTGCTCCACAGCTCTCGACAGAGGGAATACTTTGTTAATTCTGGCCTTGTGTACATTCCTAATATATATTCCCAATTATATTTGCTCCATCATTAACAGTCAACTACCAAAGTCCCAACATTTGGAATGGCCTCCATAAATCTGTCCACCTCTCTATTACTTTTTCCTGCTTTGAGATGCTCCTGACCACCTACTCATTGACCAAACATTTGATTATCTGGCCTATTATGTTCCTACGTAGCTCAAGGAAAATCTCGCTTTATAATCCTCCTGTAGAACACCCTTAGACACTTCATTACCTTAAAGTTACACTACAAATGCTGGTTGTATGAGAACCTTTGACTTGGAGGCTATAGAGTTAGAAAAACTATACTTAAATCATTTTGAAGCATGGTTGAAAAGGACTTTTAAGAGTTTGCATCTATTGTCGAGCTCTGGGGCAATTTTATTAGGTAAGAAGAAATATTATCTATTGTATCTGGTAACTCTTAACCTAGAAGCAGTACCAAGCAAAAGGAAGATAAAATGAGAAGCCTTATGGCTAGCAGACACAAAAGACAACTGGAGGCAGAAGGTGACCAGCAAAAAAGGTGCAGACCCCCAAAGAGAAAATAGACCAAGACAGAAAGAGGAATACACAGAATTCTTATGAGGTGATATAGAAAACCTCTCTCAAAACTAATTTTTTTTTTTGATTTGCAGGAAAGGAGAAAGGCAGCTCACTTAGACAAACTAAGCAAGTTGGCTAAAGATCTAAAACCTGGAAGGCTCAGTAAAGCTAAAGAGCTGGGTAGTTTTTAAAAATTCATTCATGGGACATGGATTTCACTGGCTAGTTCAGCATTATTGTGCAGCCTTAGATGCTCTTGAGATGGTTTCGGTGAGCTGGTTGCTTGGACCACTGCAGTGCACTTGTTTTAGGTAGACTTACAGTGACATTAGGGAGGGATTCCAGAATTTTGATGAGTGACACTAATGAAAGATGATAGATTTCCAAACCAGGATGGTGAGTGGCTTAGAGGGGAACTTGTAGGTGGTGTTCCCATGTATCTGCTGCCCTAGTCCATCCAGATGGTAGTGGTCATGAGTTTGAGAGTTGCTGTCTAAGGATTCTTAGTGAAATACTGCAGGGTATCTTATAGATGGTACACACTGTTGCTAATGTGCTGTGATGGTGGAGGGAATGAATGTTTGTAGGTGTGGTGCCAATCAAGCAAGCAAGATGGTGTCAAATGTCTTGAGTGGTATGAGAGCTACACCCATCCAGACAAGTGGAGAATATTCCACCACACTCCTGACTTGTGCCTTGTATATGGTGGACAGGCAGATAGGGAGTCAGGAGGTGAGTTACTCACTGCAGGATTCTAAACCTCGAACTTGCTCATATAGGAACTATATCTGTATGACTTGTCCAATTTAGTTTCTGATCAATGGTAGCCCTCCAAGATGTTGATATTGAAGCATTTTGTGATGGTAATACCATAGAATATCAAGGGGCGATGATTAGTTTTTCTGTTGTTGGAGATGGTCATTGGCTTATGCTTCTGTGGCACAAATGTTTACAAGAAATGACCAACCAAGATTACATTATTAGTTGATTAGTTAAAAAGCAATTCTGAAAACTAATCTTAAGGACCGCATGGTCCAAGGGAGAGGGGGAAGAGCTTCTGCCCGAAAGGTCAGTTTTCCTGCTCCTCAGATGCTGCCTGACCTGCTGTGCTTTTCCAGCACCAAACTCTTGACTCTAATCTCCAGCATCTGCAGTACTACTTTCGCCCGGTTTGTAAAAACATGCCAAACCCATAAAATTCAAAGTGAAAACTGCTTTCAGATAGGATTCCTGACCTGGCCTATATGAATGAAGCAAAGCATGTTGTAAAACTTTGTAGCTATATAATGCCATACATGCTGAAAGGGAACTCTTGTGGTTGTGTAGATGTAGCTTTGTTGTATCAACTCTTTCAAGTGGCAGTTACCTTTTTATTTGAAGTGTTGTTTGCTTGTAAACTCTTGGTTAATTTGCATTGGTTCTGATGCATGTGAAAGTGAAAATTGCACAAAAGTGAAATCTTTCTGGTAATTTCTTCATTTGGTGGGGTGAGTTAGTAAATTTGATTATTTTGGTTTATGGTTCCTGCAGGAATTACAAATTGTTTTTGCATATACCAACTACAATGTAAATAATTTATTAATTATGTTATATAAGATGATTTTGCCCTGCTTAAAAACATAGGATCTACATTTTATAATAAATAGCAAATAAATGAATATTTATTTAATAAGGAATTTATTATTCTACATTTATGATCCTTTATTAAGCTCTCACAAATGATTGATCTTGGGAAACTTTGTCATTTCATAGTACATTGCTTGAGAAAACAAAGACATAGACGTAACAATGTAAATAAGAACAAGATTTCTCCCAATCATTTCTGTTTATATCTCATTTCAATTAGAGCTGCCTGCACGGAAAAACAAAGTAGATCTATCATCTCACCATATGGGCTGTTACTTGGCTGCTGAAAACATTTCACAGAAGGGAAAATTGCTAATACTTTTTTTTGAGATTGAGCATGTGTTAATAACATTTTATTTTGATCAGCCACAAAAAATGTTGCCATTTTCTATTAAAATATTAACATGATTTAAAATAAACAAGCAGCACTTGCTTCCGGTGATTTCTGCTTTGTAGCTGGTCAAAACGTTTCTGTGGAAAGAACTAGCTGTTTGGATACCATGGGGGTCCACAGTATAACGCCCAGCCTATGGTGCCAAAGAGTGAAAACATTAATAATGCCCAATCGTCCCCAGTAGAAGCTCACTGTGCAACCCCTAATGGAATCCTTTAGTCCTGGATTAAGACTTGCATTGCACGAGGTATTTGATGGTTGGGATGCTTTGGTTGTCCAACAGGTCCATTGCCTTAGGGATGCAGTAAAACTACAAAGATGGAGAACAATACATTAACCAGGAAGGCTTCAAACAGTTTTTCCCATTGGCATTTTGATAGGAATAATCTAAAATGTAGAACAGAATTGTATGGAGTACATGGGGTCTTGCTCGTGAGCTGGACAGCAGTTTTGTACATCACGTCTGTTTGGGAAGGCTGATCACATCTTATGTCACTCAGTCACTAGATAGATCAGCAGCGCAGTCACCCCCAGGATTAAGGATCCCAGGCTGGAGGGTCCACCTACTGAGTGCTGCTGACCAAGCATATACCAAATCCCTCCAGGGCCTCACCCCTTCCTCTCTCAGTTTCCTGCCAGCCCCACGGCTCTGTATAGGTAGAGTGCTTCGTTAATTCTAATCTCCTGTGGATTTCTGTGGGTTTTAGTTGATCCAACATTGGCAGTCACGCATTCAACCGACAAGACATTAACGTCTGGAATTACCACCCTAAATCTCTCCAGCTATACACTTAACGTTCCTCCTATATTCAGCAAAGTCACCTGGAAAGTGGTTACTGCTGGTATGACAAACACTGGTGGTTGGCGGGGGGGAGATGTGGAGGTGGGCAGGAAGGCTTGCATGGTGGGAGCAATGGGGGAGAGGTGAGGGGGAACAAAATCAATGATGGGGGATTATTTATGGCACAGCACCCTCACTAAGCAACATACAATCATACACATGGATCAGCCTTTGTAAAGAAAAAGAATATATTAAGATATTACACCTATTTTGAAATACCCAGTTACTCAGGGAGTCTATATCTCCCTATTTCTTTCTCCATGACAACAATTAAGTTAATTAGAGATGACACACAATATTTAGTGCCCATATTCTTCTGTGACATACTGTAAATCATTCTGACTGTTTGTATTCTTACATTTGTCCTGATGAATGCAAGATGAAAATCTTCAGCAACCTATCCCTCTTTGCAGTGATATTCAGGTTGTTAAAGGGATGCAAGCAGAGGCTCATTGTCAACTCATGACTTACCCTAAATCTCTCATGACCTGTTTAACGGCCAGCAAAACACAAGAAATGTATTCTTTCAAGTGAAGGTCCATCTGTTTCAGTCTTCTCATTCTATTGGCCTGCCACAGGAAATGAACAAGGCTCTAAGCATTCACCCAGACTCGTACATCACAGTGCAGAATACCATTCACTCTGCTCTTTGCAGGCAACAACTTCATGACATTTACCTTGGAATTGAGAGGGTGAGCCAGTGGAGAAAGCATTGTGTGATATATTCAATATGACTAAGCAGGGGTCAGTGTTTTGTAGTGGCACTGGAGGAGTTGCAGAGGGCACCCGTTGTTCAGAGGCCCCAATTTAACTTCTGTCTTGGGGTGGCTTCAGCTTCAGAAGTTCATGGACCTACTTGAAAAATATCAATAATATACTCTCGGAGAACCACTGTAAGCAAAAGGTCCTGGTTTATTGGTTATGGCTCTATCTTATAGATCATTGTAGATTGCACGGTAACTCCAGGAGTTTTCACATTCGAGACCTAGCCATGCCAGAGCTCTAAGGTCAGTCAGTGCCAGTCTCATGAATATTTACACTATTTTCATAAAGAATGTCAGCTTACTGCTTCAGTGGGTTTGATTAGATTAGATTACTTACGGTGTGGAAACAGGTTTGGAGACCATTTGGTGGACATTGAAAGAAATCTTCAGTGATTTTAGTTGTAATATTGGATTTGAAAGAGGTCAGACTTTAAACATGTTGAGACAGTGCTCAGAAACTGCATGGATGTTGGAAAGTCATCATGCTCTTGGAAACACAGTACATGCAAAAACCTATACATATTTATTTTCTTTATTCATTAATTGAATGTGGGTATTGCTGTCCAAGCCAACATTTCTTGTCAACCCCTGACAGTGCTCAAGAAGGTAATACTGATCTGCTTTTATGAATTTCTGTAGTTTGTTGTCACAGCAGTCTGCTTGACTGGCACTCTCCCATCAGCCTTCTCCCTTCACCATTGCATAATAGCAGTAGTGAGGTCAATTTAGCTCAGTTGTCTGGTCGGTTGGCTTGCAAAGCTGTGAGATTCAATTCTCATCACCAGCTGAGGTTATCATGAAGGACTGTCCTTCTCAAGCTCTCCCCTCACCTGAGGTGTGATGGCTGTCAGGTTATATTACCCGCAGTTGTCTCTCTCTAATGACAGAGCAGCCCAATGGTCTGGCAAGACTATGTTGACACATACAATCTACAGAACACACTGTTTTAATTCATCAAGTCTCCTCCAACAGCGGCATAGTGGTTATCACTACTGCCTCACAGTGCCTGGGATCCAGGTTCGATTTCAACCTCGGGCGGCTGTCTCTGTGGAGTTTGCACATTCTCCCAGTGTCTGCGTGAGTTTCCTCTTGGTGCTCCCGTTTTCTCCCACAATCTAAAGATGTGCAGGTTAGGTGAACTGGCCATGCTAAATTGCCCATAGTGTTCAGGGATGTGTAGGCTAGTTGCATGAGTCAGGGTTAACTGTAGAGTAATGGGGAATAGGTTTGGTTGAAATATTCTTCAGAACATCGGTGTGGATTTGTTGGGCCAAAGGGCCCTTTTCCGCACTGAAGGGATTCTAAGAAGAACATCTACATCCCACAGCACTGTAAGGAAAGCAGTGCCAGAACTTTGACTCAGTAATGCTGAAGTAATAGTAATATATATTCAAATCAGGATGAAGTGTAGGCTTGGAGAGGAACATGCAGGTGGTGGTGTCCCATGTATCTGCTGCCTTTGTCCTTCTAGGTAATAGTAATTGAGGATGTAGTAGGTGCTGTTGGCAAGTTACAGCAATGTGGCTTGTAGATGGTTCTCTACCATCATAACCCAGTGGGGATGGGAATGAATTTAGAATGCAGATGAGAGGGTACAAATGGAGTCGGGCCTCCATTTTTACAGAGGGATGAGGAGAGAAGGTGGAGTGAAACAAGGACTGCCGGAAAGGTTAGGGCTTAATTTATATTTGGGTACTGGCTAAACCAAAGATACTACACGTGTAATATCTCCCTCCCGGCACCCCCCACCTCCTCTAACCGGAAGGAAAAGTCTGTAAGGTAAGGCTTTTATTTTTTCTTCATCTTTCTTTTTCATATGTTTAAGTGTGTTGTTTGGTTTTAGTTAGTTGATATAAAGCTAAGCTTATAATGGCAGGGGACCTCAGACCCATGGCATATGCATCTTGCTTGATGTGGGAGCCTCAGGGACGTGGCTGACGTTCCTGTCTCTTACACTTGCAAGAAGTGTGTCCAGCTGCAGCTCTTGTTTGACTGCATGATGGCTCTGGAGCTGCAGGTGGACTCACTGTGGAGCATCCGCAATGCTGAGGTGGTCGTGGATAGCACGTTTAGTGAACTGGTCACACCTCAGGTTGGAATTGCTGAGGGAGACAATGAATGAGTGACCAAAAGGCAGAAAAAGAGTAGGAAGGCAGTGCAGGTGTCCCCTGTGGTCATCTCCCTCCAAAATAGCTATACCATTTTGGATACTGTTGGGGGAAGATGGCTCATCAGGGGAGGGCAACAGTTGCCAAGATCATGGCACTGTGGCGGGCACTGCTTTCCAGAAGGGCAGGGAAAAGACTTGTAGGGCCATGGTCATAGGGGATTCTATTGTGAGGGGAGTAGATAGGTGGTTCTGTGACCGAAAACGGGACTCCTGGATGGTATGTTGTCTCCCAGGTGCTTGGGTCAGGGATGTCACCGATTGGCTGCAGAGCATTCTAAGAGGGGAAGGTGAACAGCCAGTTATCTTGGTGCATATAGGCACCAACGATATAAGTAAAAAACGAGATGAGGTCCTGTAAAAAGAATTCAGGGAGGTAGGAGAGAAGTTAAAGAGGAGGACCTCAAAGGTAGTGATGTCAGGATTACTACCAGTGCCAAATGCTAGCCAGCGTAGAAATGAAAAAATAGGCAGGATGAACACGTGACTTGAGGGATGGTGTAGGAAGGAGGGGTTCAGATTTGTTGGACATTGGTTCCAGTCAGGTTCTGGGGAAGGAGGGACTATTACAAAATGGACGGTCTACATCTGAACCTGACTGGAACCAATGTCCTTGGGGGGTTTTTTGCTACTGCTGATGGGGAGATTTTAAATTAATGTGGCAGGGGACTGGGAACCAGAAGAGAAAACAAGTAGGCAGCGAGGTGGAAACTGGAGACTGTAAGAATTATGAAGATAGCATTAATAAGGGGAAAAGTAGGCAGAGAGCAGATGAACACAAAAGAACTGGTGGCCTGAAATGCATCTACTTTAATGCAAGGAGTATAGTGTGTAAGCCAGATGAATTTAGGGCTTGGATTGGTGCCTGGGAGTATGAAGTTATTGCAAATACAGAGTCTTGGTTGAAGGAAGGGCATGATGGGCAACTAAATGTTCCAGGATATAGATGCCTCAGACAGGACAGGGAGGGAAGTAAAAGGGGGGGTGGAGTTGCATTGCTGGTCAGGGATGATATCACAGCTGTGCTAAAGTGAGGCATTATGGGTGGAGCTGAGAAATAAGAAGGGTGCAGTTACATTGTTGGGGGCTGTATTACAGGCCTCCTAACAGTGAGCGTGAGGTAGAAGAACAAATAGGTAAACAGATTATGGAAAGATGTCGAGGCAATAAAGTAGTGGTGAGGGGAGATTTTAATTTTCCCAACATTGACTGGGATACACTTCGCATCAGAGGTCTGGATGGGGTAGAATTTGTAAGAAGTGTCCAGGAGAGTTTTCAAGAATAGTATGTCAATAGTCTGACGAGGGAAGATGCCATATTGGACCTGGTATTGGGGAATGAGCCAAGAGAGGTGGTAGAACTTGCGGTGGGGGATTTTTTTGGGAACAGTGACCACAATTCTGTAAGTTTTAGAATACTTGTAGATAAAGATGAGAGTGGTCCTAAGGGAAGGGTACTAAACTGGGCCAAGGCCAATTATATCAAAATTAGGCAGGAGCTCGGAAATGTGGATTGGACACAGCTATTTAAAGGGAAGTCCACATTTGATATGTGGGAGGCTTTCAAAGATAAGTTAAAGGTAGTGCAGGATAGGCATGTCCCACTGAAGGCAAACGATAGGAAAAGCAAGATTCACCACATTACCAAAAGGATATGGATGCTTTGGAGAAGATGCAGAGAAGGTTTATGAGGATGTTGCCTGGTATGGAAGGTGCTAGCTATGAAGAGAGGTTGAGTAGGGTTAGATTTGTTTTCATTAGAAAAAAGGAGATTGAGGGAGGACCCGATTAACGTTTACAAAAACATGAAGGGTATAGACAGGGTGGATAGAGAAGGCTTTTTCCCAGGGTGAAGGATTCAATAACGAGATTGTCACATATTCAAGGTGAGAGGTGAAAAGTTTAAGGGAGATACATGCGGCAAATACTTTACACAGAGAGTGGTAAGTGTCTGGAACATGTTGCCAGCAGAGGTGGTAGAGGCAGGCATGGTAGATTCATTTAAGATGCAGCTGGACAGATGCATGAGTAGGTGGGGAGCAGAGGGATACAGATGCTTAGGAATTGGGCGACAGGTTTAGACAGTAGATTTGGATCGGCTCAGACTTGGAGGGCCGAAGAGCCTGTTCCTGAGCTGTAAATTTTCTTTGTTCTTTGTTCTTAAATCAGGTGGGCTACTGTGTCACGGATGCTGTTCAGCTTCTTGATTGTTTTCAGAACTGCAGCCAACCAGGTGGGTGGAGAGTATTTCATCATCTTCCTGATTTTTGTAGTCAGTAGATGATGGACAGGCACTGGGAACACAGGAAGTGAGTTTCCCATTGCAGAGGCTTCCAATGTCTGACTAATGTTATAGCTAAAACAATTTATGTGGCTCATGCAGTTCAGTTTCTGGTCAAAGGTAACTCCCATGATGTTGGAAGTGGGGATTCAATGATGGTAATGCCACAGAGTATTAAAGGGCAGTAGTTGGATTCTTTCTTGTTTGAGATAGTCATTGCTTGGTACTATTGTGAAACAAACATAACTTGCCACTTACCAACACAAGCCTGTACATGGTCCAGACGTTGTTGCAAATGAACACAGACAGCTTCAGTATCGGATGAGCTGTGAATATTGTTAATTATTGTGTATCATCAACAAACTTCTGACCTCATGATGTAGGGGAGATATTGATGCAGCAATTGTAGCTTTTGGGCCTAGAATACGACCTCAAGGAATTGTTGAAGTAATTGAGAAAATTGCCAACAACCATGTTTATTTTTCATTGTGCTAGGTTTAACTTCAACTAGTGGAAAGTTTAACCCCTGATGCCCATTCATTCCAATTTTCCTAGGGCTTCTTGGTGCCACACTTGGTCAATTGCTGCCTTGATATCAATGGTATTCACTCTCAATTCACCCCTTTAGGCGCTATTTGGACTAAGATGGTAATGTGGTCAGGAGTTGAGTAGCCATGGTAGAGCACAAAATAGGGTTCAGTTAGCAGTTTATCACAAGACGAAAGTGAGGACTGCAGGTGCTGGAGATCAGAGTCAAGATTAGAGTGGTGCTGGAAAAGCACAGCAGGCCAGGCAACATCCGAGGAGCAGGAAAATCCACGTTTTGGGCAAAAGCCCTTCATCAGGATAATGGGGCCTTTGCCCGAAACATCGATTTCCCTGCTCCTTGGATGCTGCCTGGCCTGCTGTGCTTTTCCAGCACCACTCTAATCTTGACAGTTTATCAGAAGAGTCCCTTGATAGAACTATTGATGACACTTCTCATCGCTTTACTGAGGATTGAGAGTAAACTGATGTAGTTGTACTTTGTTAGGGTTGGACCAGTCCTGCTGTTTGTATACAGGACATTCCTGGGTAATTTTCCATCACGTCAGGCAGATACCAGTGATGCAGCTGTGCTTTAATAACTTGCTTAGACACACAGTTAATTTTGAGGACATGTCTTAAATTCTGTTGCCAGAATGTTGTTGGGGCCCATTGCTGTTACAGTGTCCAGTGCCTTATGCCACTTCTTAAGATCACATGGAGCGAATTGAATTGGCTGAAAATGGCATCCAAGGGCTGAGATGAATCATCCACTCAGCACTTCTGGCATCAGCCTTATCTTTTGTACTGATATGCTGGGCTCCCCCATTATTTACGATGGGGATATTAGTGTATTTTTGAATCACAAGACATTTATTTTTAAAAAGCCATGGAAGAAATGTTGCAACCTCATGACACTGTGGAAGAAAGACAAAAACCGACAGCCTCTTGTAGATAGAAATGAAGAAAAACTTTCTTTTGAACACACAGCAATCAGCCCAGTGAAGTAGTTTCAATGCGCCACCGGTGTAACAGATGGTCTGTCATGGACCAAAAGTAGGATTAGGAATTACAACAAATTTATCAATGCACATGATTAGGTAACTGCAATAAAACATTAGGGCCGGGCAAAAACAATGTTTGATAGGGTGTAATAATCTGAAACAATTAATACTGAAGTGTGCACCACCTACTATGATAATGTCATATGGATTTGGTGGGACAATTTCTTAAAATTTTGAAGGCTTACGAATAACTATCCAGGGCCCCACGTAATTTCTGTAATGATAGAATCATAGAGTCACATAGAGATGTACAACATAGAAACAGACCCTTTGGTCCAACTCATCCATGCTGACTAGATATCCTAAATTAATCTAGTCCTATTTGCCAGCCCTTGGCCCATATCTCTCTAAACCCTTCCTATTCATATATTTGTCCAGATGCCTTTCAAATGTTGTAATTGTACCAGCCTCCACCACTTCCCCTGACAGCTCAAAACATGCACCACATTCTGCTTAAAGAAATTGCCCCTTGGTCCTTTTTAAATCTTTTCTCTCTCACAGTAACCCTATGCCCTCTAGTTTTGGACTTCCTTATCCTAGGAAACATATTTTGCCTATTCATTATGTCTATGTCCTTTATAATTTTATAAACCTCTATAAGGATACCCCTCAGCATCCAACACTCCAGGGAAAATAGTCCCAGCCTATTCAGCGTCTCCCTATATCTCAAATCATGTTCATGATGACCATAGAACATAGAACATAGAACAATACAGCACAGAACAGGCCTTTCGGCCCACAATGTTGTGCCGAACTGCTATCCTAGATTAAGCACCCATCCATGTACCTATCCAAATGCCGCTTAAAGGTCGCCAATGAATCTGACTCTACCACTCCCACGGGCAGCGCATTCCATGCCCCACCACTCTCTGGGTAAAGAACCCACCCCTGACATCTCCCCTATACCTTCCACCCTTCACCTTAAATTTATGTCCCCTTGATATCAATGATGTCAATAAAACTTGTATGTAGTCGGTAACAGGCAATAAACAACATATTATTTAAGACAAGAGCCACTTCTCATTGGACTAGCAAATGGATTTCTCGTACCACAATTTTTCATCCTTTTATCACAATACCATGAACATTTTTGCCGACAATTTGCCGTTTATGTGAAATAACCCCATAGAAGTTGTTGGTCAATTCGCTGAGATGGTTAATTTTCTTGCTCCTGGGTGACATCTTCAGTGTTGTCTCTGGATGAAGCACTATCATTGTGATCTGACCCAAATTTATAACTTCAGATCTTCAGAGCTGCAAATCTTCAATAAAATCTGAAAAATCCCATCATCAGGTCACCTTTTATTTACATATGGCAAGTCCTTGGCACTAATCCAGCTCCCTCAGAGCCAGCCCTCAGAGTGAACAGGATGTCTAACTCTCTAGTGCTTATCTGTCGGCCAGGGCTCCCTGATTGGACCAGACAAACAACCCCAATCAGGGAACTCATATTCTGTGCAGTCCACCAGGCTGACCTCGTTGCAATCACTGCATATATACTTCAACGTGCCCGTGATTCTCACTGACTGTGTGCAATGCCCTATTGAGGGTACATGCCCTCACAAAATGTACTCAGTTAAATCTCATAGAGTCATAGAGATGTACAGTGTGGAAACAGACCCTTCGGTCCAACCTGTCCATGCCGACTAGTTACCCCAACCCAATCTAGTCCCACCTGCCAGCACCCGGCTCATATCCCTCCAAACCCTTCCTATTCATATACCCATCCAAATGCCTCTTAAATGTTGCAATTGTACCAGCCTCCACCACATCCTCTGGCACCTCATTCCATACACATACCACCCTCTGCATGAAAATGTTGACCCTTAAGTCTCTTTTATATCTTTCCCCTCTCACCCTAAAACTATGCTCTCTAGTTCTGGACTCCCTGACCCCAGGGAAAAGACTTTGCCTATTTATCCAATCCATACGCCTCATAATTTTGTAAACCTCTATAAGGTCACCCCTCAGCCTCCGATACTCCAGGGAAAACAGCCCCAGCCTGTTCAGCCTCTCCCTGTAGCTCAGATCTTCCAACCCTAGCAACATCCTTGTAAATCTTTTCTGAACCCTTTCAAGTTTCACAACATTTTTCCGATAGGAAGGAGACCAGAATTGCATGCAATATTCCAACAGTGGCCTAACCAATGTCCTGCACAGCCACAACATGACCTCCCAACTCCTGTACTCAATACTCTGACCAATAAAGGAAAGCATACCAAACGCCTTCTCCACTATCCTATCTACCTGTGACTCGAATTTCAAGGAGCTATGAACCTGCACTCCAAGGTCTCTTTGTTCAGCAACACCCCCTAGGACCTTACCATTAAGTGTATAAGTCATGCGAAGATTTGCTTTCCCAAAATGCAGCACCTCGCATTTATCTGAATTAAATTCCATCTGCCACTTCTCAGCCCTCTTCGCTGTCCACTATACCTCCAATTTTGGTGTCATCTGCAAACTTACTAACTGTACCTCTTATGCTCGCATCCAAATCATTTATGTAAATCACAAAAAGTAGAGGGCCCAGCACCGATCCTTATGGCACTCCACTGGTCACAGGCCTCCAGTCTGAAAAACAACCCTCCACCAACACCCTCTGTCTTCTACCTTTGAGCCAGTTCTGTATCCAAATGGTTAGTTCTCCCTATATTCCATGAGATCTAACCTTGCTTATCAGTCTCCCATGGGGAACCTTGTCGAACGCCTTACTGAAGTCCATATAGATCACATCTACTGCTCTGCCCTCATCAATCTTCTTTGTTACTTCATCAAAAAACTCAATCAAGTTTGTGAGACATGATTTCCCACACACAAAGCCACGTTGACTATCCCAAATCAGTCCATGCCTTTCCAAATACATGTACATCCTGTCCCTCAGGATTCCCTCCAGCAACTTGCCCACCACCGAGGTCAGGCTCACCGGTCTATAGTTCCCTGGCTTGTCCTTACCACACTTCTTAAACAGTGGTACCACGTTAGCCAACCTCCAGTCTTCCAGCACCTCACCTGTGACTATCGATGATACAAATATCTCAGCAAGAGGCCCAGCAATCACTTCTCTAGCTTCCCACAGTGTTCTCGGGTACACCTGATCAGGTCCTGGGGATTTATCCACCTTTAACCGTTTCAAGGCATCCACCACTTCCTCCACTGTAGTCTGGACCTTTTGCAAGATGTCACCATCTATTTCTCTACAGTCTATATCTTCCATATCCTTTTCCACAGTAAATACTGATGCAAAATATTCATTTAGTATCTCCCCCAAATTCTCTGGCTCCACTCAATGAACAGTCTCTACCTGAATCATGACTCCTTTTTCCCTCTTCATAGATGCTGACAAATCTGTAGCTCGATCACTTATTTATTATATGGTACCATTTTAGTCAATTCCCATATCATGATTTAGCATTGTCTCTTGCTGTACAGAAGACATGGTGACTTTTTTTTCTACAGTGTGGGTTTCAGTTCAAAGTGGAAATTCACATCTACTATTGCTCAGGATCAGGCCCATTTGCTGAACCGCAAGATTGTAGACTCAGAAGGTATGCAAAATATGTTAATTGTACATCATTTTCAGAAATGAATCCTTTAGTATGTGCCTGGTGGCTTTAGATGAGCAGTTGTATTGTTTATCTTTTTTCAAACCTAAGCAATTATTATAAATAGGTTTAAGCAAGTTGTGTTTCATCATTTTCTGCAGGGGAAGTTTGATCACATAATAAAAAAGAACTGGAACTGAATGAACATCATCCCACCCAATTTATGCCTACTTTAGCCTGCTAGCAAATATGATATGCGGGTGATCCACCAAATTACAAAACAACTAAACCTATGTGAATGTACTGAGCGAGAAGAAAATTTGTAATGCATTTGTGATGCAACTGCTGGTTTTCAAATCATTTCTAATCAAACCTCGAAAAATATTGGATTGTTTTCAAGAGTGAAAAAGCTTAAATCTGCATATCCTTTTAATTCTAACTTTAGACAATTGAAGTAAAATACTGAATTGAATGTGACGGGACTAGAGGGCTTAGCTGGTTATGTAACCACTTCACTCTGACTTTGATTTTCCGCTGATAGTCCTAAATGTGCAAAATACACCATGTTGTAACTTGAGTAAGTTGGTGCCCCAAACAGCCTAGAAAGTTCCATGAGCAGCACAGCTGTGAAAATGGTCTTAAGATACCTACAAGTTAAGAAATTGATGCTGTAATATACTGGCTGCCCCTGTATCTAGCTGTCAATATTCAATTTATATTAGCATAGAAGTGACATTTTACCACCATACAGGCTGGGAAATTATAATATTATCATGAAACTCCTGTCTGTACCGGAGAAGCATGAGTTAGAAATTTGGCTGCATCATAGATGCCTTTTCAAGTTTAGTGACATCAATCATTGGCATAACTGGAATCCATTGGGGTAAGGGTGGTCAAAGCCACTAGCACAGAACTTAACAGCCTGTTTTACCTGCTCACCGTTAACCTCAACTTCATCAACAGAAATAAAATTGGGTGTAATGTAAAAGGATTGTCGGTGTTCTGCTCAGTTGGTATGGCCCAATTTCATCATCCATGCTTCTGATAGTTCACAGTTCCCTTCTACCTTGCATTAACTACTTCTGTAATATCATCACCCTCCAAGGATGTTGCTGTAGTCAGAATTTAATGCCTTTCTTGAGGCAGGTTTCAAGGCTTGGGGTACCACTTGGTCAATAGGGAGGGTATATTACAGGAACCTCCAGCCTTGCTGTCTTCCACCAATCAAGCTTATGACAGGAAAGGTGCAGGGCAATGTAACAGCCCCATCCTACTTCTGCTGGTATTTAGGATTGTGAGAGACTATGGGCTGGTCCCTCACTGACAGATACTCTGTGGTTAATCAATGGACTTGGCATTGGGAAGTGGTTTCCACTGAGGGTTAACATGACCTCCCCCTGCTCGAGGTGGGGTCGCAGGTACTGAATACCTGGGTGCCCCTGTACACTAGTCACTGAAAGCAAGCAGGCAGATGCAGCATGCAGTAAAGAAAGCAAATGGTATGCTGGCCTTCATAGTGAGAGGATGCTTACTGTAACTGTACAAGGCCTTTGAGAGACCATGCCTGGAGTATTGTGTACAGTTTTTGTCTCCTTACCTGAGGAAAGATGGAGGCAGTGTAATGACAGTTTACCAGATTGATTCCTGGGATGGCAGGACTGACATACAAAGACAGACTGGATCAGAATAGAAACCTATAGAATTCTAAGAGGTTTAGACAGAGTAAATGCAGGAGGGATGTTTCCGATGATTGGGGAGCCCTGAACTAGGGGTCATAGTTTAAGGCGATGGGGAAGGCCATTTTGGACTGCAATGAGGTGAAACTTCTTCATCCAGAGAGTGATGGGCCTGTGGTTTTCTGCCACAGAAAATAGTTGAGGTCAAAGTGCATGTTTTCAAGAAGGCGTTAAAAGAGTTGCTTAGGGCTATAAGGTTGAAAGAGCATAGGGAGAAAGTGGGAAATTGACATCCAAAAAATATATTTCCTTTCTGTAAATTTCAGCAGATTGTAAGAAAAATGCAGCTCAGCTATACAACGTTGGCTTGGATAGCATCATCGTGTCTAAGTGGCATTTCTGTCAGAGCCACTAGTTAACTGCTGGATCTTGAATATCCATTTACACTTCAGGATTTTCTTACATCACAGATCAGGTAATTTGGAAGAGATTTACTTGTGATTGAATGTTCATATTTTTGACCTTTTTTTCTAAGAGGCTGGAGTGACCCTTGTAAAAATAACACATAGAAAGCAGTGCTGGAACCACAGGGTGGTGTGGCTGCCCAAGCTTCTTCTTAGCATCACAAATAGTTTTTGTTCTTGGCAAAATGCGCACAATAGTATTGAAATGTGTTAACTCCCACAAACCTCAGGATACTTTATTAGGCAATATTTTCTTCTGTCTATCTGTTTTAAAGAATAAAGTAAAGGCATATTAAAACATAGAAAATTACAACAAATATAGGTGGCATACGATTTGGTACTCAGTGCTGTTTGGCATATTGATCCTGAAAGATAGTGTAAATAGAAAACAGAAGAAGCATATTTGTATGGAATTGTTTAAGAAGAAGGGAAACTAAACATCTTAGCTGACATGTCAGGGCATTACTAAGGGAATGATGCACAGTCAGAGTTACTGCCTTCCTGGTGAAATGTGAAAAAAAAAGATCCTGGTCTGCCCTTTCAAGTGGACATAAAAAATCCTGTTGTATAAGGGTATAAAGGTCTGAAAGTGTTAAGACTCAGGAATGTCTTAAGCTCTACCTAGTATGATAATGTCATATGGACTGGTGGGACAAGAGCTTATAGTCTTAACATGAGTAAGACCTACATTGCAGAACAGCCACATATTCTCTAGAACAATGTCTTCAATATCAGCGTAACATTTACATTGTTTTAACCATGCAATAAACTACAAACCTTGATGTTCAAAAAACTACACTTGTATGTCCTTACCAATATGATGATTAGTAAGTTTCCTCCCTCTGCTTTTGAGGTTTTAAGTGTCCAACCCAGTGTCCACAAAATTAGCACTCAGGGAGTGAGTTTTATGACCACAATTATAGAAACCATACACAGATAAACAAGCTCAAGCCATGTAATGATACTCATCTCATACTGAATGATTCCCACTCTTAAATGTCTTATAGCGGAAAATTGGACTGCTAACCTGGACTCTTTGGAAACCTTTGTACCAAATTGCATCTGAGGAACACATATAAAAATAAGTAAGTGCAAAAGTTGACCATTTGAGCCCTTCAGCATGTTCTACCATTCCATAATACCTGTTTGCATTTCTAATTTCAAATTTCCATTTACCTTAATAAATTGATTCCCTGACTATCAAAAATCTATCTACCTACACCTTAAAAATGACCCTCCCTCCATTGCCTTCTGAGGCATGAACTTCCACTAAAAGAAAAAAAACTCCTAACCTCTATCCTCAAAAGGAAGAGAAAGAAAATGGCAGGAAAGGGAACAAGAATAAGGACTTTAAACTCTGTTTTGCTTTCATCTTCCCTCTGTACTAGACACAATCCTTAATTAACCTTGCATATGTTGGATATATGCTGGAAGTCACGTCTTTTAAAATTTTTACTGCTAATAAAATTGCTTTTTCTCTCACTCAAGAGAAACCTTGTAATTGGCCTCTTACAGATACATGAAACATTGGATGACTACACCTTTACGAGACAAAGGTGTAGCCTCATGCTAAAAAGAACATAAATCTTTTTTTTGCAGTCAGTCAAAAGGTTGAAAAGAGAGAAACCAAATCACCATGCCTCACCTGGTTACAAAAAGAGTTACATTGAAATTTCCACAGGTAAAGGCTAAAAATTAATCAAATTATTACATCAATAGATCCTTGTTATTTATTGAAGTTGACAATATTGTACACAGAATTGATAATCAATGCACTCAGAAAAATATATTACTGGCAAAGTTGAAAATAAAGACAAGTTGGGTGAAACAAGCCTTCAGTACTTTCTGCCTTTTGTTAATCCTAAGTTTTGCACTCTCCACAGTTACACTGTCAATCTTTCATATTTATCGGGTAGTTTGTTCACTACTTTGAGGAATATTTAGGTATTACATATCTTACTGATTTTTGACATTGCTAAAATTGCACTGTGGAAAATTGCTTGCTTCAAAGCAAAGTTCGCCAATGAATTTGTTAACAAGTCAAAAGAACTGCTGTCTTGAACTTTTACTTAAATCTATCTGCATTGACATATTATAATACAATTAAATGTATTTTTCTTATATCTACATTTTTCTTTGTCATACTATGGGAATAAATGTTAATGGTTGAATTTTCATATGATATATTTAAATCCATCTGCTCTGCAATATGGTTCCTGACATACATTGACAGAAGAAGCTTTCAAATATTTTAACTTTATTGGATGTGATGTATTGACTTTGAACTGTAATTCCTTGGGGCATACTAGTTTGTCAATCAAGCTATATTGAAACCATATGACATAGGTTGGCTTCTTTGTAATCTCGTACATGTCTTTAATCACTTTGTAGAGCATCTGATCTTAGGCTCCTGAATTCACACCCCAAATGCCTGTGCGAGTACTTAATAAAATTAAGGTTTCCATGGCTGCGTGTTTTCCCCAAAAGAGAGTATTGTGGTATGAAATGGGAGTTTAACTTATTGTGCAATAAGCTTTGAATCAACCTAACCTTGTTGAATTTTCATATGAAAAGTGAAAGAAATCTTTGCATTTCGAGAAATGACCATTATGTTTTGTCAATATACAAATGTCAATTTATCTTCTTAAAAGAATCAGTCTTCTAGGCTTTGGTTTCAAACAGATAATCGTCTTAAATTACTAACATCAAACTGAAAATGAATGCAGACAAGTCCAAGCAAGGCTTGCTCCTTTCACAATGCAATCACCTGGACGAAAGTTGGTTGCACAATTTTGTTGCTAGGTTACAGAAGTGTGTGTTTCTCCTACATTCGCAGAAGACGGTGTAAAGATAGATTAAAGCACTCCTGTGGTCTGGCAACTGTAGAAATAAAAGTCATAATTCCACAGTTGCCATGGCAACAGCCAGCCTACTCGCTCTATTTCCCCACAAGATAGCCGATCCAGTATTGAAGATTCATACAACTGCTTTTCCAGTTGTGTGCAGTAGAGAGGTATTGCATTTATGTGCTGTCCTACCAGAGTGACACAATCTGAGAACCAATGACAATTCACTGCAACCAATTCTGATTAGCTCCATGTCCCACCAGCGTAAAAAAGAGCTGTCAGGAGTGAAAGTGGCCCCTGTGAATTCAATCATCCATCTCCATTTAAATAATGGAAGTCATTTCTGGAGCAGGTAGCTAGGAATCTTAGAGTATTACCAAGTGTAATTAGTAATGAGTTCAGGAAACCAAGGTTAATAGGGCCAAAGCAAATTTTGCTTTATTTCTCAGAACTATTCAATACTGCTTGAGCAGAGGATGGAAAAGCACGATGAGATTGCCCTCTCAATTAACTAATGACCCATTTAAACAAAGTGGCAATCTGTCAAAAAAAGAACCTTGAAACTCCACAACCAGAATATCAGAATAGTCCTTGATCTTTGTTTGAGTCTGAGGCTTCAAACTCCAATGGATGTGCTGGAGTTTCTCCAGCAGCACACAATTTAAAGGGAAAACCTCTTGTTGGAAATAAAATGGCTAGTCTTCTTATTGCGGCTTGTCCACTGCATTGCTCTGATTCAACATTCACAAGCCCCTTTTCAGGATTGTTCTGGGGCTCTCTTCTGATAATCTCGCAGCATGCGCTGGCTCCTGTATCTAGCATTCCTAGTGTTCAACTGTGGTGACACACAATGATTTTTCCCGGCAGATTGATTCAGGGAAAGAACAGGAATGTCACAATATAACAGAGTGCAACTTCAAGTTGAGGTCGAAGGCCTTGGTCATGTCTATTAAAAAAAGCATCCATTTAGTGACCTCTGAGGTGGCATTTCAAATATCTCTGCACCTGCCAAATTGATGTGAGGTCCTCTTAAAAGAGTAAGGTCAGGATCAGTATAGTGGTGGTGGGGTGGTGGCAGGGCATGGGGGAGGTGGAGGTTTGACATGGTGATATAATATAAGGCAATGTTTGGGGAGTATTTTTGTAGATTGGCAGGAAGACCAGTTATGCGCAACTTAGTCCCTAGAAAATGTTCCAAAAATAATTCAGACCAGTTTCACAAGGCACCTGCAAACAATCTATTTAATGTAGTCTGTTGATTTTGTGCAGTATGGACCCCACATTTTCAGGGTGAAAATAGCTTTCAGGTCCTAGCTGCCATAATATTCCACTTTGCAAACAAACTGAGTCTGTTTCCAGTGGAAACCCTGGCAGAGTTTTCCATGACAATAGGCTGCAAGATATCAGGATCTTTTTAAAATCATCTTTTCTTTTTTAATATTGGTCTATTTTCACAAGAAAGTGTAAATAGAGGTAAGACCAAAAATAATGCAAAGTGTTCCAGAACATCAAAAATGACAACTTCAACTGACAACTGCTGATAGTGGAGGGTGAGCAGAGTGAGTGAGTACTTACGTTCTGCTTGTTTATATGAGAACCACTTGAAACCAAATCACATAACCCCCATTTGTGAAATTAAAAATGAGCTCTGACACCATTGGCAATTTGAGTTGGCCAGTGGGAATTGATTGACTCTCCAGCATTGGAATCTGTTTGAATCTATTCCACAGCATGGTGACATAGAGTCATAGAGATGTACAGCACGGAAACAGATCCTTCTGTCCAACCTGTCCACCCCAACCAGATATCCCAACCCAATCTAGTCCCACCTGCCAGCACCCAGCCTATTTCCCTCCAAACCCTTCCTATTCATATACCCATCCAAATGCCTTTTAAATGTTGCAATTGTACCAGCCTCCACCACTTCCTCTGGCAGCTCATTCCATATACGTACCATCCTCTGCATGAAAAGGTTGCCCCTTAGGTCCCTTTTATATCTTTCCCCTCTCACCTTAACCAATACCCTCTAGTTCTGGACTCCCCGACCCCAGGGAAAATACTTTGTCGATTTATCCTATCCATGTCCTATTATATAGACAGACTGACGAGGGGCGAGGCCATTTTGGATTTGATGCTTGGCAACGAGCCAAGACAGATCTTGCGGTGGGAGAGCACTTTGGTGAAAATGATCACAACTGCTTCACATTTAGCATAGCCTTGGAGAGTGAAAGGTGCAGTTACCGAGGGAAGATATTTAATTGGGGAAAAGGAAATTATGACGCTATCAGACAGGGGTTGGGAAATACAGACTGGAAGCAATTGTTCCAGAGAAAGGGGCATAACAGACATGTGGATACCGTTTAAGGAGCAGTTGTTGCGAGTGATGCACAAATTTGTTCCTCTGAGACAGGTAAGAAGGGGTAAGATTAAGGAGCCTTGGATAACAAGAACAGAGGAGCTTCTTGTCAAAAAGAAGAAGGCAGCTTACATAAGGTGGAGGAAGCAAGGATCTAGCACAGCTTTAGAGGATTACAGGCTTGCTAGAAAGGAACTCAGAAATGGACTGAGGAGAGCCAGGAGGGGGCAAGAAAAAGGCTTGGCAAGAAGGATTAGGGAGAACCCAAAGGCGTTTTACTCATATGTGAGGAATAAGAGAATGACCAGGGAGAAGGTACGGCCGATCAGGGATTGCAGAAGAAACTTGTGCGTGGAGTCTGAGCACTGAGGGGAAGCCCTAAATGAGTTTTTTGCTTCGGTTTTCACCAAGGAAAGGGACCTTGTTGTGAATGAGAACTTTGAGGAGCTTGGATACAGGCTTAACTAGATCAAGATTGATGAAGTTGATGTGCTGGAAATTTTGGCAAACATTTGATTGATAAGTCCCCAGGGCCAGACCAGATTTATCCTAGACTGCTCTGGGAAGTGAGAAAGGAGGTTGCTAAGCTGCTGGCGAGGATATTTGCCTCCTCACTCTCCACGGGAGTCGTACCAGAGGATTGGAAGGAGGTGAATGTTGTTCCACTTGCCCAGAAGGGTAATAGGAGAATCCCTGGCAATTACAGACCAGTCAGTCTTACATCAGTGGTCAGCAAAGTTGTGGAAAGAATTCTGAGGGATAGGATTTATGACTATTTGGCAAAGCATAGTGTGATTAAAGGCAGTCAGCATGGCTTTGTGAGGGGCAGGTCATGCCTCACTAATCTTATTGAGTTCTTTGAGGAGGTGTCAAGACAAGTCGACAACGGCTGAGCAGTGGATGTGTTGTATATGGATTTCAGCAAGGCATTTGATTGGGTTTTGGGTTCCCCATGGTAGGGTCATTCATAAAGTCAGGGAGATTTGGCTATCTGGATTCAGAATTGGCTGGCTGACAGAAGGCAGAGTGGTTGTAGATGAGAAGTATTCTGCCTGGAGGTCAGTGTTGAGTGGGGACCCGCAGGGCTCTGTTCTTGGGCGTCTGCTCTTTGTAGTTTTTATAAATGACTTGGATGAGGAGGTTGAGGGGTGGGTTAGTAAATTTGCAGATGACACAAAGGTTGGAGGTGTCATCAATAATATAGAGGGCTATTGCAGGTTGCAGCGTGACATAGACAGGATGCAGAGCTGGGCTGAGAAATGGCAGATGGAGTTCAAGCTGGATAAATGTGAAGATGCATTTTGGGAGGTCAAACTCGAATGCTGAATATAGGATTAAAGAAAGGATTCTTGATAGTGTAGAGGAACAGAGGGATCTGGGTGTGCAAGTACATAGATCCCACAAAGTTGCCACCCAAGTGGATAGGGTTGTTACAAAAGCATATAGTGTTTTGGCTTTCATTAACAGGGGGATTGAGATTAAGAGCCGCAAGGTTTTGCTGCAGTTCTACAAGTCCCTGGGGAGACCACACTTGGAATATTGTGTCCAGTTCTGGTCACCCTACTATAGGAAAGATACAGAGGCTTTGGAGAGGGTGCAAAGAAGGTTTACCAGGATGCTGTCTGGACTAGAGGGCTTGCGTTATGAAGAAATGTTGAATAAGCTCGGACTTTTCTCTCTGGAGAGAAGGAAGAAGAGAGGAGACTTGATCGAGGTGTACAAAATAATGAGAGGAGTAGATACAGTCAATAACCAGAGACTTTTCCCCAGGGCAGGATTGACTGATATGAGAAGTCATAGTTTGAAGATATTAGGAGGAAGGTATAAAGGAGACATCAGAGGTAGGTTCTTTATGCAGAGAGTTGTAAATGCATGGAATGCTTTTCCAGCTGTGGTGGTGGAAGCGAAGTCATTGAGACATTTAAGCGACTGCTGGACATGCACATGGATTGCAGTGAGTTGAAGGGTGCATAGGTTAAGTTACTATATTTTACATTAGGATTAAGTCTCGGCACAACATCATGGGCCTAAGGGCCTGTTCTGTGCTGTACTTTTCTATGTTCTACATCCCTCATAATTTTGTAAACCTCTATAAAGTCACATCTTAGCCTCTGACCCTCCAGGGAAAACAGCCCCAGCCTGTTCAGCCTCTCCCTGTAGCTCAGATCCTCCAACCCTTGCAACATCCTTGTAAATCTTTTCTGAACCCTTTCAAGTTTCACAACATATTTCCAATAGGAAGGAGACCAGAATTGCACGCAATATTCCATCAGTGGCCTAACCAATGTCCTGTACAAGCGCAACATGACCTCCCAACTCCTGTACTCAATACTCTGACCAATAAAGGAAAGCATACCAAATGCCTTTTTCACTAGGAGAAAGTGAGGACTGCAGATGCTGGAGACCAGAGTTGAAAAATGTGGTGCTGGAAAAACACAGTAGGCCAGGCAGCATCCGAGGAGCAGGAGAATCGACGTTTCGGGCATAAGCCCTTCTTCAGGAATGAGGATGGTGTGCCAAGCAGGCTGAGATAAAGGGTAGGGGGAAGGGAATTTGGGGGAGGGGTGCTGGGAACACAATAGGTGGAAAGAGGTGAGGGTGAGGGTGATAGGCCGGAGAGGGGGTGGGCGCGGAGAGGTCGGGAAGAAGATTGCAGGTCAAGAGGGCGGTGCTGAATCCGGGGATTGGGACTGAGATAAGGTGGGGGGAGGGGAAATGAGGAAACTGGAGAAATCTACATTTATCCCGTGTGTTTGGAGGGTTCCTAGGCGGAAGATAAGGCGCTCTTCCTCCAGGTGTTGTGCGGTCAGGGTCTGGCAATGGAGGAGGCCAAGGACCTGCATGTCCTTGGCGGAGTAGGAGGGGGAGTTAAAGTGTTCAGCCACAGGGCGGTTGGGTTGGTTAGTCCGGGTGCCCCAGAGGTGTTCTCTGAAATGTTCTGCAAGTAGGCAGCCTGTCTCCCCAATGTGTAGGATGCCACACCGCGTGCAGCGGATGCAGTAAATTATGTGTGTGGAGGTGCAGGTGAATTTGCGATGGATATGGAAGGATCCATTGGGGCCTTGGAGGGAGGTGGGGGGGAGGTGTGGGTGCAAGTTTTGCACTTCTTGCAGTTGTAGGGGAAGGTGCCGAGAGTGGAGGTTCGGTTGGTGGGGGGGCGTGGACCTGATGAGGGAGTCGCGGAGGGAGTGGTCTCTCCGGAACACTGGTAGGGGTGGGGAGGGAAATATATCCTTGGTGGTGGGGTCTGTTTGGAGGTGGCGGAAATGACGGAGGATGATACGATGTATCCTGACATTGGTGGGGTGGAAGGTGAGGACCAGTGGGGTTCTGTCCTGGTGGCGATTGGAGGGGCGGGGTTCAAGGGTGGAGGAGCGGGAAGTGGAAGAGATGCAGTGGAGAGCATCGTCGACCACGTCGGAGGGGAAATTGCGATGTTTGAAGAAGGAAGCCATTTGGGTTGTTCGGTAGTGGAATTGGTCCTCCTAGGAGCAGATGCGGCAGAGGCAAAGGAAGGCTCCACACAAAGGCCGCCTTGCTGATCTTTGAGGGACATGAGGTTAACCTGCCTGTGCTTTTCCTACCAGAAGCTTGCTGGCAGCTAAAATCCAGATAATGTTTCTGAAGAACTTGAAGTGCTTGTTACATTGAACTCTACTAATTCTGTTGATGCCACATACAGACAGCAGGTTGATACCTTGAGTTTTGCACTGTCCTTTAAAGGGAGCAGATATATGCTGCCCAGTTCCTAAGAGTTCTCATGTTTACACCTGACTAGTAAAGTGGTTGCACTTATCGCTATCATGCAATAAATTATCTTGTTAGTTGAGGACTTCTCTTCCAAGAAGGCTCTACAGAAATGCATCTTCTACCACTGATCATACATAACTCCCAGACAAACTTTACATAAAGGAGGGTTAGTGGCAGCAAACTATGTCAAATAACATACTTTGACTCACACACTGGCAGAGGTGGTAGAAGCCACAAAGTGTCATTTGTGGTAATTAGAGGAACAACACATGTTGATTAGAAGCTTGCATTTCAATTCCATGCATAAGCCTCTGCCAATGAGAAGGTGGTCCTGAAGAAAGAAAATGTTTGAAGACAAGTGAGTTTGCCACTTTAGCAGCACAATCACTTCAAGAATGCACACACAGTCAGCGGCTAGAACACAATTGTTAACAGAGAGACAGATTGCAGCAACTGTGGAAGTAGCAACAGGGCAAGTTCAGCACGCCAAAGACATTCGGCTGAAGGGCCTGTTTCCACACTGTAGGGGTTCTATGATGAGGATCTCTATCCTTAGCGAAGAGGTGCAGTGAGAAGAGTGAAGTCGCAGTAAATAGATAGAAGCCAGGCACACTTAGAAAAAGACAGAGTTTAGTGAAGGAGGCTCTGTAGGAGAATGTTCCAGGCGCAGAGATAGATATCCCATGGGGAAGATGGAAAAACTTTGCGGATACAACACAGACCAGCAAGGGAAAGCAAGGGAAAGTGCTTGTTACACTGAACTCTACAATTTGCACCTCATTCAACAAGCATCATCCCACTGAGTTTCGCATCGATGAGGACAGCGACATAAGAAAGGCAAAGGGCCAGACAATACATTTTGACAAGGACTGCAGAATCAGGCAGCCCTTGGAATTTATTTAAGTTGGAAAAGCAAATTTTAATAAATAAAATGGAAAGACTAGCAGGAGAAGGAAAATCAAGATTTAAAATAATGGACTGAGTAATGAAAGCAATATATCTTTGAAAGATTTTTAAGGGCTTCACCCAGGGAACTTTACTTTAAAAATTGCATAGAAAGAAGTACTTTTGAGGTTTAGATTGTGGAAAGCTGCTATCTTGCGTGGGTAGAAGCAGTTGCATTCCAGTTGACTGTACAAGATGGGAAAACTAACGAGAGGCAAAAACCATCCTGATTATTGAAAAAAGGAAATCCTGAGTAAAGCTGAAAAATCCAGAAAGCAAAGCATAGATACATTAAACAGGTTACAATTAAACATAATCTTAAAAGTTGAAAGCAGTAAATCATTATAGAATAGCCATTTCATAGAATTTAAAGATTTAATGAAGAATTTAATGCAGTATTACTACAGCACAAAGTTTAGAAACAAATGAAAATAAATAAAAATACTGGGTGGAGTCTAACAAACTCTACAGTATGTGGTGAATGCAAGCTTAAAGAACAGCAGATCACAGCTGGAATAATATAGCTTTTAAAAGCTTTACAACAATAAGAATCAATATGTCTAATAAGAAGAAATGAAATGAGAAATAATGCCAAGCAGATTCAAGTCAGAAGTGGACCATACAGAACACAAGACTGGACACATTTCCTCCGTTTATTTTGGTGAAAAAAAAATGTGCATACAAAACCGTGACTACATGTCTACTTCGGTTAGTGAAAAGAGGAAACAAGAGATGGTAACCTTTCCCCCAGATGTTCCAAACCAGCACAAAGTCAATTGTTAAGTGTTTTTAAAATGTTAACATCACTGTTGTCATGCACTGTTGACCAACCAACAGAGTAATAAACAACTGGATAGTCAGCTTTAATAGATTTGGATGGTTGAAATATTGGGACAGTCAACAAGTAAACTCCTGCACTTTATCAAATAGTGTTATGCCAATTTAAGAATGCCCTTGAGGCCTCAACTCAGTTTAGCATTTCATCTGAAAGGTGACATCTGCAACAGTTCTCTATTCACTCATCGGATTATGTAGCTAAGACTCTGGTGACTTGAACCCATAAACTTCGAACTCAGAGGTGGGAGTGCTGCTACTGAGCCAAGACTGACATAAAATCCCATACTTGCATTTTAAAAGTTAATAACATCAAATCACAATCCCAAATTAAATGGAATTTAGATTTTCCTTGTTTGTGGCATGAATCTTTTAGGTTACATAATAGAAACTAAACAGTAATTTTGAAGTGTTAGTACAACATATCGAACCCAAAGACCCATTTTTCAAAAACATGCAGCAAATCAACACTGCATATTTTTTCTATCCATTCATGGAATATGGGGCCAGCTTTTGTTGGCCATGCCAGAGAATAGTTGAGAGTCAAACACATCCCTGGGGGTCTGGAGTCACAAGTAGGCCAGCAGTTGCCTTATCTAAAGGGTATTAGTGAACCAGGTAGGGTTCTCCTCAACAACGGTTACACTGAATCCAAACACCACGAGCTGCTGTGGCAGGATTTGAACTCAGGTGTTCAGAGCATTACCTGGGTCTCTGAAATGAATGGTCTGAATGATAATACCACGAGACAGTCACCTTCTCATCATGGAACATAGTGCCATAGTGGGATTTGAAATCATGTCCCCAGAACATTAACCTGGGATCCTGGATTGTTAGTCTTATGATAATGTCACTCTTCACCACTTCCCTGTGAAGACCTTGTTCGCTGAATGTCAGTTTTTTTGTTGTATGGCCCCTGTTTATGTGCTGCATTAAATGAAGCTTCTATTCCCTTTCCTGATATGCAATAAATGATATTGCTATCAGCTATTGGGACACTTTGCAGCATCTGCTGTTCCCCATTCTAGGACAAGCACATTAACTATTCCAATGAACATTAGGAAAAGATTAGTACTTATTCAGACAGATTTCTAACCTCACTTGGCAGTAAGTAAAGGCAGCTTCTGAGTTTTCCTGGTGTCCAAGCCTCTGGACGAGTATCGGAGGATGCCTTTGATGAACTGTGTCAGGATTCTCTGGGCAGAGACTATCTCCTTTGACGTAACTGAGTATTGCTGACAATTCTGAAAAACTTCCTGGCTTTGTGTTTGCACTAAATAACACAGGCAGACAGCAGTACTATGTATCTGGTGTCTATGACTGAGGGGCAAGGTGCAAAAAGGCAAGGCAGTGAGGCTGGAGCATCTAGTTTAACTCAAAGTAAATATTCACCAAGACAGCAACAAAATCTCAGACATATCATCTGGTCCAGTCCATGAGCTGGGTGCCATTCCCTGAGTACACAGTGACCTTGCATTGCAATGATAGTTATCAATGCAGCCCAAAATGCATTAGTAACATGCCAAAGCACACTGGAAGTAGATCAGGGGTGAGCCATGAGCCTTCTTAGAGGCTGACATGTTTTGGATACTGATGTCTGTAAACATGGGGTGTGTAAAGCTGGTGCTCATAGAAAGCATCCTGAAATATTGGTGCCCAATGTCCAACTGTTCACAACCATGGGTGAGCGGAAGTCACCAGGTATTTGCTTCCATGTTAACAACTCACAGTGTCTAGTTTGCTTGTAGCGGATGGTACAACTGAAGGCTACACATTAATGAAGTGAGTTGCGCAGTTCATAGCATCATTCAAGATGGTGGCAGAGTAGGTGGGCTAAGCCTGGGGCTCGTCAACTCCAATTGGCTTTCCTTCTCGTTTTTTCTTTAGTTCTTTTTCTTTTCTTCTTTTCTTATTGTTGTCTTTCGTTTTGCATTTGGACAGTGCCGGCTGAAGGAGAAGGCTTCCAGCTGCAGCGGCAGCAAAGATCAGGATGATCTACATGCAGCTCCACCCAGCCCAGAGTTTCCCAGCAAACAAGGAGCAGGTGCCAGGCTAATTTCCCCAGCCCAGACGTGCAGGATAGGCTGAGGATCCAGGTCTGTGACTAGGCTCAGGCAACTGAAGGGGGAGAAGTGGCAGTCTTGGCACAACATGGTGGTATCCCGACATGGCGGTCTTGTCCTGGTGTGGAGGTCTCTTCCCCATGTGGAGGTCTTCTTCATCTTCGGCTTCGAAGTACTCCAGAGGCTTGGCATGGCAGTTTTGTCCCATAATGGCACTTTTGTCCTAGCTCTGTCTTCAGGGCATTCCATCATTCCTTAGTGAGGTTTCCCCAGGCCCAGGAACCACTAACTGAACTATGATGAACTTTGGCTTAATTTTATTTTATTATTATGCATGATTCTATCATTGACATAGGTGCCATGGTGGCTGACTGAGAAAACTTTTTGCTGTATTTTTTATGGAAAAGTACCCATGACAATAAATTTCTATTCTATTCTATTCTAATAGCTAAAATCTCCCTGAAGAGGTAATTCACCGTTGTCTAGCGAGAATCTCACTCAAGATAATAGTTAAAAGATAGGGAAAGTTGTTCCCAATGTCAAGATAGGCCTCAGCAGATTTCTCATGCAATGCAATTCTGCCACATTTCCCAGTACAACACAAGCTGTTCAGGTTCCTATAAGATGCTGCCCAAACCTTTCTTTAAAATAAACAATTGATTCAAAACTGTCAAGTACAAAACCATTGCACCACTTTCCACCTAAAGGTATGATTAATCCAAATATAATCACAGGCATTGTATTCAGATAGCCTCTAGTGAATAAATATTTGCATTGCATATCCATTGTAAAAGTACAGTCGAGTATTTTCCCCTTTCTCTAAGCTACCTTATGATTGGAAAGAATTTTTATTTTCATCAATGGTAGCTTGTTAAAACTTGACTTATTTTAATAAAACTCCTTGTTTCCTCTCACAGGAACTATTCATTGATACTTGGTTTTCTTTGGCTAAAATGCAGTGTAGTCTAGACTAAGGTAGCTCTCTAGCTGATGCCAATTTCATTGTAAATTTGGCTCACTGTAGATGTGTTGTGGTAAGGTAAGAGATGCCATTTGGCTTTTCTATTGCCCGAGGCATGTGTTTCACCTCCGTTTGAAAGACAGTACAGTTAAGAATAGAAAGTTAAAGTCAAATTCAGGTTTCAATTTTGATTGACATCACTCACACTATGGACATTCCCCCCAAATTGGATTTGTTTGAAAAACTTTTCTTTTAAAAGGAACATTCTTTATCCTATAGGCTTTATTATTCAACCTATAAGATTGGACTTACCATTGGGTATGTTGGTTTACAGTAAGTGAATAAATACAAATGTGTTTTGATGACTTGGGAGTTTTATCAATGCTCTCCTTCTGTAATTTTGTTGATTTTCTCTGAGGGTTCAGAACAAGTGTCCATTCTGAGAAATGTTCTTCTTTCATAGAACTTTTCCTCCTTTCACCACAGAATATATTCAACTGAAATATTTAAACTGAATGTCATTGTTTCTCCTTTTTATAAAGTATTGCTCACTAAACAAACACTCAAACAGTTAATTCAAGGAATTATGAAACTTCTATTAAAGTGAAATGAGTCAAATTCAGATAACCAGAATCTCTAGTTGTCGCAAAGCTGTCAACTATTCCCACCAGCAGAATGTCCATGGTAAACTGGGCTTCTTAACAAGAAACTCTGAATTAACCAAACTCATGTGTTTGATACTTGTCTACACTTTGGATGTTGCCTGAACTGCTGTGCTCTTCCAGCATCACTTTTCCAGAATCTGGTTTCCAGCATCTGCAGTCATTGTTTTTACCTTTTTAACTTGTCTACACCAACCAATCAGATAGAATTAGGCTATGCTTGTGGCTGAAAAATGGTCTTGCCAACATGCTGAATGGACATGTTCCAAGGGACATTTTTAACAGAGTGAAACCAGACTGTTCTCCCACCTTTAACCGGATCCTTCTTTAATCTTTAAAGGTGAAATGGGTCACGGTGGAAAATAAAGTAAGTAACCCAACTGTTTGCACCATCGTCGATGGCACAGAAAAAAAAAACTGCCATTGCTTGAGAGAGGAAAATTCAAGAAGTTACAGAACAGAAGAAAAGGAAAATTATCATCCTGCTGACCGTGAAAGTCCAATGAATGCCCTCGCATTCTCCCTAACTGACGTACCAAAGGAAGTAGAGTTGCTCCACAGTACGAAAATATGAAATATACGTTCTGAGGAAGGGTCACAGGTCCTGAAATGTTAACTCTGATTTCTCTTCACAGTTGCTGCCAGGCCTGCTGAGCTCTCCCAGCAACTTCTATTTTTATTTATGTTTCGTTACATGGATGACATCCATACTTCCAAAGATAACCAGGAGAGGATAGCTGAATTTTTCTGAGCCAACTTCCAATATTTTTTGATGCCTTTTACTATACAAGACCAGAAAATTGCAATATGTGAACACATCGAAAAATAATATCATTTTTCACATATTTGATGCATCATTGTATTTTTTTTAACATTGGAGTGGCCAGTGTTGGACTGGGATGGACAAAGTTAAAAACCACACGACAGCACATTATTGTCCAACAGGTTCATTTGGAAGCGTTAACTTTCAGAGCACTGCTTATTCATTAGATGGTTGTGGAGCAGAATCATAAGACACAGAATTTAGAGCAACAAGATTACAGTGTCATGGTATCATGGAATCCTGTTGCTCTAAATTCTGTGTCTTATGATTCTGCTCCACAACCACCTGATGAAGAAGCAACACTCCAAAAACTAGTGCTTCCAAATAAACCTATTGGACTATAATGTAGTGTTGTGTGATTTTTAACTACTTTTTTTTAAACTTAGAGCATGTTTTTGTCAAATCAAGTTACATAGGTCTTCCTCAGTTAAGTTGAAGCTGGGCCTATTGTAAGTTGTTCTTTGCAATTTGATATGTCAATTTTATTTAGAATACCATGTACACTCTATAAAGGTGTGATTTATATATTAATACTGAAGAAGTTGCTCGGTTTGCAAAGCTGGTTGATTTTTCTGCAAATGTTTCGTCTCCTGACTGGATGACATCTTCAGTGCTGTGTAACCTCTGAATGGAAAACTGTTGTTGTGATCTGCCCAGAGTTTATACGGTTCTGTCTATCAAGGCAGGTGGTTCTATTTTGGTTTCGTACTGTAGTGGCCTGTAGATGGGTTCTATTCCAGAAGCTACACACCACTGAAGATGTCACCCATTTGAGAGACAAAATGTTTGCAGAAAAATCAACTGGCTCAGTCAACTGACCAACAACTTCAACCACAACCTGAGCTACAGATCTTCACAGAAACCTTATATATTCACTCATGTAGAATTTAGATTTTGAACTAGTGGCATTTGGTTGTTAGTTTATTTTTGGGATGTAGTTAAAAAATTAACTAGGTCAGTCATTCCTGAACTATGATTTGAAGCCAGCATGTGTCAGAGAACATGTGACTGAAAGGACCGTTGGAGAGTTAATAGATGTTTGTCTATAGTATAGGGTTTAACATAAGAGAGAGAAAACATTAAGCAGAGCAGAGTTTAGGATGAGAAAAATTTAAATTAAAAATTAATTAAAGATACAGCTTTTGGGTTCAGTTTGAAGGAGAGTGGCTGGAGTAAGAAGCAAGTATAGTCTCTCCAGAAGAAAAAATGTTTAGAACAATCAAAGAAATAAGTTTTCTCAGTGAAAGACTGTTGAATGTGAAACATCTAGACCAGGAGCATTTAGTTAGAAATCTACTCAAAGCTGAAAATGTTCTGAGTTGTGCAAGTATTCCAGGAAAAGATGCATGGCTCATTGGGCAGGAGAAGTTCAATTAAACCTGAAGATTTGATAGAGAACAAAACATTTCTCTCAATTTTGATTAATTGTAAAGTGATGGTACTGGAGAGCAGGGGGGATTTTGTTTTGTTGTGTGTTTTAAAATCTTTCAAATTGCATTATATTTAGATAGCTTGGTTTGTTTCATTTTTATAATTTCATTTGCGCAATAAACTTCTGTTTTATTGTTAAAACCAAATCTTCAGGCTGGTGTTTGTATGTTTCAGTGAAAGACCATCACATTAAGTTTGAAAAAAAAATCTACCAAGCCAGATTTCATTGTGCTGTGTCCTATCCAGTTTTAACATCAGTGAGATCTTAATAATTCAAATTGTGTCCCTTGTTTAGATATGGGAGCCTATTTAATCTTCTATTTAGAAAATTGAGGAAAAATATCAAAATCACCCTTAGAGCAGCTTATATCTCTCAAGAATACTCCAAAGCTCTTCACATCAATTAGTTGCCACTTTTTAAAAGTGAAATGACTAAAGCTACATAAACTAGCATGGCAGTTCCTTAAATGCAAGATCTCATAAACAATAATGATTTGGATGATCTTATTATTAATCCACTTCTAGTTGCTCGGAATGAAAATTCATGAGTACACTTGGACGATTCCTGGTTATTCTTTGAGTTGTGCCATGGGATTTTAATGCAGGGCCATAGAAACAGACAACACTTCAGTTTCATGCGTTATCTTGAGGATGTACCTCTGATAGTGTAGCACATCTTCATTCCCTGAGATTTTATTCAAGTTTATGACACTATCACAAACACACGTTGGATGATTTCCTACCAACTATCTGAAAATCAGCAGCACACTAGAGTAGCCCAACGTGCACTGCATTTCCTTCTGCTTTCAGGTTGAGAAAGGTTGTAGCCTAATTTCATATTGACCTGCAAATGTTACTCCTGGAATATCTTCTAATCGGTGGCCATATAAACCAGTCAAAAACAGAATTATCTGAATGAGAACTTCAAACAAAACTGAGAAAAAGAGAGTGTTCTTGATGGTTAACTGTCACCATATTGATGTCAACAACAACTTAGTTCGCAATAATAGTCTTACACCAATCTTCAAACCGTTCAAAGCCAACTAGTACACCTATTGCTGTATCCTATAATGTCAGGTTTTACATGTAATACATGTTAATGCAGAGAGTTTTGCTTCAATAATATGTTTTTGTTATATAGAAAATCCACAATTTGCTTACTCAACACAAAATAACATATTTAGTATCTTTGTCCTTACTTATTCACTCCTGAGATACTTTTTTCATGCGGATATTTTAGTTACCAGCTGAATAAAGCATTGGTCATTTAGCACTTAGATGAGATACCCCTTATTCAGACGATTGTGAGTCTGTAGAATTCTCTAGATCATAAGGGTTTGGACATGCGGGGGAATAGGGTAATAAATGCAAGCTAAGAGGAACATCAGGCATGATCTTACTGTATGACAGAGCATGCTCAAAAAGCTATGTGGTTTATCCCTGCTCCTAGTTATCTGTCCTTATGGAAAGGTCTTATTTACACATGTAGTTTCTAGACATTTATTAACTCTACAAATTCCTACCAGTCTAGCTGCAGGTTTAGAAGTTCCATAGCAACATATACTCATCTAAAGGGCAATGCTGAAGAACTCAAAAACTTATTGAAAAGCACCAGTTTTCTTACAGGTTAGCCCTTACCTATAACCTATTGCTTGTTGACCTTGCTGAAAATTTGTGTCATGCTTAAGCCAGAACAGCCTCTGGTGAAATAAAGTGCTCTTACCTGAAATGAAAGCATTGACGTCTTTTTGATGAAATAAAGAATTGCAATGGTATAACAAGCTCTTTTATCAGGAGATTAATGCACTACAGCACTTAAGTGAATTGGAGACTATAATAGCATATGCCTAGGTTTTGAAATACAGCATAGTGAATGTACAGTTAAGAAAACATAACACAATATGAGCAGAGGTTAGAGACTGAGTATTATGCAGTAGACGTGCGTCTATAGCACATTAGAACGATAACATGTTCCTTACATTTTCTGACGAATACAACAGAGTACATCAAGTACACACAAACAGTGAATTGTATGCACAAGCAAGAGACTAAGACATTGGTGATGGGAGTGAAGGTGCAGACCACCAGAATATGTAAAGTTAATGTTTCTAACCCATGTGGATTTATGTGTAAACTTTCAGGTTGAATATTATTAATGTCTGATTTCAAACAAATTTTTGTATTTGATCGACCTGGATGAGAGCAAAACAACATTTTCTTCATCCAAGAAAAGGCTGTCATAGCGAAATTCCTTGTTACTCAAACCTTAGCTGTGTGGTGGGGACGAAAATATTATCTATCATTATAATGTTGATCCATTGCTTTTAAAAGCTGGGATGAGCATTTTAAAATGTCAGGAAAGAAATGTAGCTTTCACAGCAGAGGATGATTTATTTTTCACTAACAGGAAGGTAACAAGATATTCAGTCAACTATTAGTGCAGAAAATCTATGGATAATTGATTCTTTGCACAAAAGAAACCCTTTAGATTTGTTTGAAGGCTGATTTCCAGTAGTCAGTCATCTGTGAAGTGTAAGATAACCATCACAAAGCCCCTAGTTACAGTGTTATGTGGGCGGATTATGAAATGTGATATAGCATCCATAATCAAGCTACATGTTCAATCATTTTAAAAATTTCTCCTTGACAAAATCTTTGGACCATTTTTAAGCTGATCAGTTTATGGGTGCGGTTCAGTAGCTGTTTCCATGGAAAACTACAATTTATATTTATACTGTTAACATTGAGATTTCTATCAACACAGGAAATCCTGTTTTGCCAAACAAACATTTGACTACATGAGAGTATCCAACATGCTGCATAGTTCCAGGGGAGAACCATTATACTATAGGATTCTTTCGGGAAAGGAAGTACGACATGATTCATTTAAGTCTGGGAATGAACACAATTTCATTGCAATTGTAATTTATTAGAACGTCAGCTTTATTTCACATTTGAGTTGACTTCAATTCTTGGGTCATGGCTTAATGAAAATATTGATACCTCTTGTTCAAATTAAGACATCAACATTTAACATATTTGGGTCATTTCATGGCAAATGTACTGTAGTTCTAATTGTGTTTTCCCAAGCATTGTACTATTAGAATATGTTCAACTTGTACTTTTGCCAATTTGCATAGTTACAAGTCTCTTTTATTGTTCAGCTCAAGCTTTGATTTGAAAGAAAAACATGTGGTTTGTGTGTTGCAAATGATGGGAACAAAAGATTAAAATTAATTTAAAACTGGAGAGTGCTCTGCTGATTACTCCTTACTCAGTAAAGAAAACTGAAGTTTTAGCTATGCATTAAAAGAGTAAATCTGCACTATCATTTCCTGCATGAATACATTTGTTTTCAACTAGGAAAGAAAGATTTATAGCAATCCCTACTATTGAACAATGCACTTACAGATATATTCCCTCTATTCAGGACAATTCAGTGTTAGGTGATGATGTCTGGACGCAACAACACTGATAGAAAGGGCAAATCTCAGTGAGAATGTTTTTTTGCTCTTGTGTCAGTAATTTTTACTAATTCCCAAGAAGAATGGAATGAATTTCAGCTGAATTAGGATTCAAGTAATTCAACATCCTTTGGGAGCCTAAAGAATGCACTGCTTGAAGTTAGCTTGTTCTGGGGTTTAAATGTCAAATGTCTGCCGATTTGTTCATGGTGTATCAGAACTATTTGCACCGAACATGCCCGGAAGACTTTTATTTCCAAAGAATGGCAATTGTGTATCCTTGTAGCTTTTATAGTGGCTGGTTTTCATGCTCTTGCTGGCCAGTCTGAACATAATCCATACAAGTCAAAAAGATCTTTGTCTCAAAATGCAGCTGGGCTGAACTAAACATCTTTCTGTGGGTGGATTTGCTAACTGATCTGTCATGGTTTGATGTGGTTACAGTTAGTCTGTTGGATACAAGCTGTAACTCATTGCTATTAAACAAAAAAATAACTGACTTGTTTATTAAATGTATCAACCCAACATTAGCTTTCTTGAAATACAGCAGTTGGATCGTCAAATTATCAGATATGAACCTATACATCATTTTGTTCATGATCTGATGAGTTAGATGTCAGCTACATTTCTCTTTTCTAGTGGCCATATAGAAAGCAAAGTTCCATTTTCTTTGCCTTCACAAACACCATGTAAACTCTCATACGTTCCCATTCCACGTATTTCCAATCCCCACAGATCAGTATAGCATTAATGTACATTCTCATACAACTACCTACATTCCTCAATTGTGGACACAATAAACTATCAAAGGAAGCATTGGAATTCTGCTTAGAAATTCCCTGTTACTGTAATATTAATGCCAAGAACAAAAAAGCGTCAAATATCGCAGTAGATCTAAACAAAACATCAAATGGTGTACGATTGATTTCCACTGCCAAATTCACTTTAGTTTTTAACAGTCCAGCAAACCTACTCCTGTATTCTGGTACTATTAAAAAAAACCTTGGTAATGGTGTGTTGATGATATTATTGTTTACAACATATTTATATTTCATTTTCCTGTTCACTGTTTTAATACACTGTTTTTACAGACACCATTTGAAATAAGTACCTCAAAGTAGTAAGTTTATCAAATATTTGCACATTTTTGTGCATTTAACCTTTTGTTCCATTTCATAAGTACCAAACAAATAAGTGGTTTTCTTTTCCTGAGATTTTTGTACTTCTTTCCAGTTATTTTCCCAATTTTCTTCCACTTCATCCTAAACCACTTTCCATGGACATTGTTCTTCACAGATATTGCTCTGGCGATAATGACAATGAAACTGCATCAACGCTATAATAAAATCTCACACAGTTAACTCAGGGACAGAAATCCATATGCTTGTACTTTACCTGTTGAATCACCTCATTGTTTGTCCTGTATGCTTAAGATATGGCAGTCTAGAATACGGCTAAGATTCTCAAGCACTGATGAAGTTATGAACGTAAAATGAAATTAAAAAGTACCTCTCATGAAATGAAAATTTTCCACCAATCTAAAAACCATGCAAGTAACGGAACCCAAAAGGTGCATCTTGTGCCAGTAAAAGGTGTGAACTTCACTGCAGTGAACCTATTAGGATAATGGGAAGAATTAATTTGAATTTACTACAGAGGTATTAGCACACAGTTTTCCACATATGCATCCCTGTAGTGACATCCTGGCCCACATTCTGGAATTTAAAAGACGACCACCTCAATTCTAGCCTCAGTTGCCTTTTTACTTAGAATCATAGAGTCATAGAGATGTACAGCACTGAAACAGACCCTTCAGTCCAACCCATCCATGCTGACCAGATATCCCAACCCAGTCTAGCCAGCGTCCAGCCCATATCCCTCCAAATCCTTCCTATTCATATACCTTTCCAAATGCCTTTTAAATGTTACAATTGTACCAGCCTCCACCACTTCCTCTGGCAGCTCATTCCATACACGTACCAACCTCTGTGTGAAAAAGTTACCCCTTAGGTCTCTTTTATATCTTTCCCCTCTCACCCTAAACCTATGCCCTCTAGTTCTGGACTCCCCACCCCACTTCCATGGACTAGTTTAGATCTACTCTTCTGGGGGCATTAATTGGACACCATTAGCATGGATGAGTCACCATGAGAGAGTGGGAGAGGACGGGGGTAGTGTCAGAAGTTGAAAGTGTGGCGCTGGAAAAGCACAGCAGGTCAAGCAGCATTCGAGGAGCAGGAAAATTGACATTTTGGGCAGAAGCTTCCTGACCTGCTGTGCTTTTCCAGCACCACACTCTCGATTCTAATCTCCAGTATTTGCAGTCCTCATTTTTGCCGGGTAATTTCTGAAGCACAAGGCAATTGGAGGAGTGAGTGAATGTGTTTTATACTCTCACCAGAGGTGCAGGAGAGGCTTTGAATTTGGCCTACTGAGATTCGGAATACATTCACAGTTACCGGAAACAAACTACTTTAAAGCAACATCTATGTGCAAGCTCTGAGGTCCGGCTCAAAGGGTGTGCAGTGGCTGACAGGTTAGAGTTTCAAATCATTGGCTGTCATTTGCAGCAACATCAGGAATACCTTCTCTTTATTGCATGCACCAACGGGATGTGTGGTCACATCTAAAGATGCAAGCAGCAATTTGTGAGCAGTTGTATCTCTGCCTCCATAGATGAGTGGTTTCCAGCTCTCTAGTGATGGGAAAGGCAAGAATGTAGAACAATCTATATATTTCCATTCAGATATTATTTGGCGTGGTTTGATGTTACACTATGAGTTTGCATTCAAGACAGACTGGCTGAAGAGAAGTAAATGCAAGCACTGTTTTCACACAACATTTAAACTAACACATTTTATTATACATTCTTTTACACATGGTAGTCAAAGATACACCAGGCTCTGAATCATAATTACTGTAGATAAAAAAAAATCTATCTTCTTTGTATGTTCCTATTCATGTACTCTGAAGAATCCTATTCATTCTAGAGTTTAGTTATGCTCAATGATGTGTAGCTATGGACTTCAGAGCAGGGTGGTTCCAGAGTTCTGAAACCCTTGTACAACACTCCTGCCAAGTTCTAAGAATTATATGCATTCTTAAATTTGTTACCCAAATTAATACACTTGGCAACTTATCCTTTTTTATTCTTCTCTCTCCAATCATTGATGCTAGAAAACTGAATGGTCTGAAGGTGGATAAATCTCCTGGACCAGATGGACTATACCCCAGAGTTCTAAGGAAGATAGCTGAAGAGATAGCAGTGGTGTTAATAGTGATCTTTCAGGAAATGCGAGAAGCAGGGTGGGTCCCAGAGGACTGGAAAATCTCTAATGTGACACCCTTGTTGAAAAAGTGAGTACGGCAAAAGACAGAAAATTACAGACCAATTAGCCTAACCTCACTCATGGATAAGATCCTAGAGGTCATTGTGAAGGATGAGATTTCTTAATACTTGCAAGTTTAAGGTAAAAAATGGTAAAGTCAGCATGTTTTCGTCAAGGGGAGGTCATGCCTAACAAATCTGCTAGAATTATTTGAGGAAGTAATGAGCAGGTGAGACCAAAGAGAGCCAATGGATGTTTTTACCTGAACTTCAAGAAGGCCTTTGACAAGGTGCCACACAGGAGGCTACCGCGTAGGATAAGGACCCATGGTGTCAGAGGCAAGGTGCTAGCATGAATAGAAGCATGGCTGTCTGGTAGAAAGCAGAGTGGGGATAAAAGTGTCCTTCTCAGAATGGCAGCTGGTGACAAGTAGTGTTCCACAAGGCTCAATGTTAGGAGCACACCCTTTTTCTTTATACATTAACAATCTAGATGAAGGAACTTAAGGGCATTCTGGCTAAGTTTGCAGATGATGCAAAGATAGGTAGAGGCACAGGTAACATTGAGAATGCAGGGAGGCTGCAGAAAAGTTGGACAGGATAGGACAGTGAGCAAAGTAGTGGCAGATGGAGTACAACATGGGAAAGTGTGAGGTCATGCACTTTGGTAGGAAGAACAGAGGTATGGATTATTTTCTAAATGGAGAAAAAAATCAGAAGTTGAAACACAAAGAGACTTGTGAGTTCTATTCCAGGATTTTCTCAAGGTAAACTTGCAGGCTGAGTCAGTCATTAGGAAGGCAAATGCAATAATGTCATTTATTTTGAGAGGACTTGAATGTAGAATCAGGGATGTACTTCTGAGGCTCTATAAGACCCTGGTCAGACCACATTTGGAGTATTGTGCACAGTTTTGGGCCCCATATCTCAGGAAGGATATACTGGCCCTGGAGCATGTTCAGAGGAGGTTCATAAGAATGGTTCCAGGAACGAAAAGCTTAACATATGAGGAATGTTTGAGGACTCTGAGTCTATATTCGATGTAGTTTAGAAGGATGAGGGGGGAGTCTAATTGAAACATACAGAATACTGAATGACCTGGACAGTATAGATGTTGGGAAGATATTTCTATTGGCAGGAGAGACTAGAAAATGAGGACATAGCCCTAGAGTAAAAGGAAGACCTTTTAGAATGGAGATAAGGAGAAACTTCTTCAGCTAGAGAGTGGTGAATCTATAGAATTAATTGCCACAGGAGGCCAAGTCATTGAGTGTATTTAAAACTGAGATAGATAGGTTCTTGAGTATCAAGAGGATTAAGGGTTATGGGGAAAAAGTGGGAGATTAGGGTTGAGAAACTTACCAGCCATGATTGAATGGCAGAGCAGACATATTGGGCTGTATGGCCTAATTTCTGCTCCTGTGTTTTATGGTCTTTTGGTCTTATGATTCATTTGTTCCAATATCGGAAAATTCTATGACCAGGTGGAATCATTAAGGTAAGTCGAGGATTTTTCTTGTTCTCTTATGGCTTCTATTCGATCAGAGATTCAACCAATTTAATTGAAGGAACTTGTAGCAATGTAACTACAGGACTGCATGAGAATCATGAAATGGTTATACTTATTCTGCCCCATTATTAGCTTCAGATACCATTGATAGTTCTCTTGGGAGTAAAATGAAGTGGTCCATCCATGTATTGTTGTTTTTCAGACTGTAGCATATCTTCAAGAATTGACTTGATTTGCTTCAATGAGTACCTTACTTGTGGAAGACCGGAGAGTTTTGTGTTTGTTGGTTTGAGATTTTAAAACCACATCTGTGACAAGGTATTGCAGTACTAGCTACTTAGGATCTTGTGTTGATGTCGTCACATGGTCCATTGTTCAGATGTGAGGTCTCTCTCCTCTGATCAGGAGGTTTATTGGGTTTTATGTAATCAACATTCTCTGTGTACTGTTCTGCATTTAATCAAACATTTGCCATTGAACACTTCTGGAACATATTTCTATACACTGTATATGATATGGTAGCCAAAACAGAAGCTGCTCAAAATCTTCAGAATTGTATTTTCCACATCTGCCAATTCATTGGCCAATCAGATCTAAAAGCTTCATTTTTTTCTGGCAGAAAGTCTGGTATATGTGAATTTTGATGCATTGCTTGATTGTTGACAGATATTTGAAGTTATTACTTATTTTCTTGATTTGGAAGAATATTGTTAAGATTTTGAACTACACTCATTTTGCAGCCTCGAGGTATCCTTAGTTGATAAAAGTTGTTGTTGAATCTTTGGTATTGTAAAGAATGTTATTATAGTACTAAAACTGAAAATTCCTAAAATTCTGCTGTTTTCAAAGTTGTTTTCCTTTAACAATGGTACATCTTGATAAAGATAAATTCCTTTTCTGAGATGGTTGAAGAATTTCCCAAAGATCTGTGGGTTCAATTTTCTCAAAATGACTTCACTCATCAACATTCAATGATTTGTTTCACTGAATCAAAGATGTCTGCTATGACATCATTCACATCAATTTTCTCTGTATTTAAGATATTTTTATACTGAATTTGACACCATCTGATCAGATTCATGTTTTCTTTCTCCAATTTTTTTCTATTTTAATGAATAAAATTAACAAAACCTAATTGCCTAATAAAACTTTGAATTTCTTGTTTGAACTGTTAAAATTTTAAAGATTTATGAACTTCACTCTTAGGACTTTGATACTTTGAACTGCAACATTGATCTTTACTCTATTTTTTTTCTTCAATCAATGTTTTTTAAGCTGGTACCTCAAGAATTAACTGAATTTCCTGTTTTTTTACTTCAATATCAAGTAAGTAGTTCAGAAACTTGTTAACTCACTGTTACTAATCTTAAATCTATGGCTCAGCTTAATTTTTTAGGTAGAAACAAAATCTTTTTCTCCCATTCCTGAAAGGATCAAATCCGTTTTAGATGTTCAAATTCAACCTCTTCTCAGGGGTACTCAATTTGGATTTCTGCCCTTGGCTTTTAGTGGGCTTTGCTGATCTCATTATATAATTAAAGACTTGTTTCCTCAATTACTAGCTGTAAATGGCTTTTTTGAGATTGACAGTGTTGTGGTGGTTTCTCTAGAGGCGTTTTCTGTTCAGAGATATTACCTTCACAGCAGTTGTTCATCTGTATGGTTTTTCTGACTGTCAGTTGATCTTAAAGCTGTACCAGAAATCTTTTGTAAAAAAACTTTGCATTTTTCTCTTCTATGTACAATTTCAGGTCTTTCCTTGGTTCTTATCTGCTGCCATGATTTGCATGTATCCTACCATTGCTCACCATCATGTTTCATATGGTATGTGCTACTAAATGAGTCTGAGTTCAAGACAGTCGAGAAAAGGAGAGGACAAAGTCACAAACTGTCTTCACACTTAGACTTCAAAGTTACACCATTTACTACGTACTGATGGTAAATACTGCCACACGTGGCAATTTTAGATGTCCTAGGATTTAACTTATAGTTACATTCAGTAAGAGCTAATCTGTCTTCTTCATGCGTTTGTGTCCATATGCTCTCAAGACTTTCTCTCATTCAAGATTGTTCTAACTCCACCCACACTGTGCTATTTATGCTCAGTGTTGTGCAACTCCATGATATCATCACAAAGTTGTTCAGGATCCTAAAGCACTTAGACAACAAACATGGCAGCTGTGATACATGCTGCTGTTAGTCAAGGTTTCCAAGATTAAAATTGGGAACTGAAAACTGATCCTGTTAGAAGCTGCGAGAAACAAGTCCAGAATCTTGTTAGTACATAAGAACTATGAGCAGGAGTAGGCAATTCAGCCCCTCAAGCATGCTCCACCATTTTCAGGATGATCTCGTTTCAGCTTCAACTCCACTCTCCTATTCAATCCCCCTACTGTTTATCTCCTATTTAATTGTATTCAGTAAGCCAGCATCCACCACACTCTGAGTAGTGAATTCCACAGTTTCATGACCTGTTGAGAAAAGTAATTCCTCCTCATCTGTTTTAAATCTGCCACTCCTTAGCCTAAACTATGACCTCATTCCAGATTACCCCACAAACTGAAACATCTGCTCTGTGGCTACATTGTCAATCCCCTTTAGCATCTCATTTACAACAGTTAAATCTCCTCTCATTCTTCTAAACTCGAGCAAGTATAGGCCTGAATTGCTCAATCTCTCGTCATCTTTCAACTCTGGAATTAATTTAGGGAACCTTCTCTGAAGGTCCGATAATGCAATTACATTCTTTTTCAAGTAAGGAAACAAAAACTGTAGTCAGTACTCCTGAAGTAGTCTCACTCATGTCTTGCACTGTTGCAGCAACACTCCCCTACCTTTATGTTCCATTTCTTTAGCAATAAATGGCAACATTCCTGTTGCTCTCCTTACTACCTGCTGTACCTACTGGTAGAATGACAAAAGAAAACCACCGCAGGAAGAAATTTTCAGCTCCCGATTCTTCAGGCACAGAAACACTGTTGACTGAAATGTTCCAGAAAACAGTGACAACATGTAATTACCTGAAGTGCAATGCAAGGATACCAGCAGGTAGATTGGAGCACCAGCATCAGTGGGCCTCTGTACTTTATATTTAATTGAGGGCACTTAAAGTAAGTGGACAGTAACAAGTGCTAAAAATATAGGAGGGGTCTTGGGGAGGTGAGTTAATGGCAGAAATGTCTTCTGACCATTTTTTTTGCTGTAACAAATTTCTTACCCTGATTATACAGTAGAAATATTCTTAAAATAGCAAGGAGGTTCATCCAATCAGCCAAATGCTCAGAGCAATGCTTATGAAACACAACAGGCACTACCGATGGCATATCCATTGAAATCATGGACAATGGTTGCCCTAATATAAGCAATTCTTTAACTATTAAAAGTTACAATTTCTGAGTGTCGATCTTGTTATTTCTATTGACTGGTAAAAATAAGCTTGCGAGTTGTGTGGATGTTTCTCCACACGTAATTTTTAACATTGGTGCTTTGCGTGCTGATTTGCCTTAAAAGTGTTTGTACCTCTATGAGACTGTAAACAATTTCAACATCAATATGTTATGAGAGTATGTTTTCAGTTTGACTGTTAAATGCCTTGAGAAATGATAAGATCAGATCTAAAAGGAAAATAACAACTCAATGTTACCCACCCACCGTAAGGTCACATCTTGTTGCAGTTACAAATACTAAATTCCTTAGGTTGGTGATTTCATCAGTTTGCTTCGAAAGCAGTCGAACAATGAAGGTGATTATGGCAATGTAGGATGTTCTAGTAATCTCTCAAAAAATGGAAACTTTAGTATGTCGTTAAAGCCCACATGTACACATGAAAAAAAAATTGACAAACTCTAGAAAGAAAATCGATGGATGAGACAATTATTACACAGAAGGAGGACATTTGACCCGGCATTCCTGTGTAGGTTTGTAGAAAGGGATGTTCAATTTGTTTCCAGGTTACTGCTTTTTCCTGAAACTCTGCAAACTGGCCTTTTTCAAGTACACATTCGGTCTCTTGATCCTGAACATATCCCAGCTTGAAGCCACGTAGCCCAATGGTCTTCATGATGATAGTTCTCCAATATCAGAATTCACCCAACGCAACATCAAGGTGATCTTTGATAAACCATCAGTTACGTACAAAATGATAATGGTCACTAGAGTAATGGTATAGGATTTAGTGTTGCTTAAACCTGATAATTATTACCTTAAATATTTATGGAAAGAGCAGAAGCATTTGTGAATTCTGGATAGATCTAAGACGCTACATGAACTATCATGGTTCATGCACTGTTTCTTTGAAACAGCATTTAAACTCTAAACTTACGTCAAAAATGTTAAGTATTATTATCTGAACAATGAAGGCTTGCTGAAAATTACCCTTAGCCATGGAGAATCCATAATCTGCCTACTGGTATTCCAATGTGAGGTGCCACTATTGGACTGAGGTGGACAAAGTTAAAAATTACACAACACCATGAAAGTCCAACAGGTTTATTTGAAAGTACAAGCATTTGGAGCATTGCTCCTTCATCAGGTAGCTAGTGGGCAGGATCATAGGGCATAGAATTAATTCTCTGTGCTAATATCCTGCCCCACGAACTACCTGACAAAGGAGCAGTGCTCAGAAAGCTTGTACTTCCAAATAAACCTGCTGGACTATAACCTGGTGTTGTGTGATTTTTAACTTTAACTACCACAAAGTGTTCTCAACAACAAATCCAATCAGTATTATGACACATTAGTCCTTGTGATAAATACCTTGAAGTATCTCCCATTACAAATGTCAGTGAAAAATAATATAAAATGTTTTTTAAGTATAGGGCTGGCAGCAGTATAAAAGGAGCTCACCACAAAAAATATTTGCTTTGGAGATCAACATACCTTAACCTAAGATACTCAGCCAATGTTACGCAATTATGAGATTTATCTTAACAAAGAGGAAATACCCAACTCAAACTGGGATAGGCATGAATGGATTTATCCCATGAGTACTTTGTCAAAGACAGATAACAAGAGAGCTTCAGGGAATAAACACAGTGGTAGGTAAGCAGTAAATTCCTTGATGAATACATGTAAAATCCTGTCATGCAAAGCACTGCAGCTGCACTGCGACATTTTGTAATCCATCTTGACATGTTGAGGGAATTCACCATTCTTACCTTTGTCAGAATCATCTGCACATAGTCATGTTTGGAAATTAATGTCACATTTGAGCCAGAGTGAACCAATATTTCTCAACATTTATTGATCCAAGTTATCACTTATCCTGCGTTAGTACAAAATCAACGTAGTACAACGCTGGAAATCTGAAATAAAAACAGGAAATGCTAGAAATACCTCGTAGGACTGACAACATTTGTGAAGAGAGAGAGAGACAGAGAGAGAGAGAGAGAGAGATGGAGGGAGGAATTTTCCCAGCCCCTGAATGTTGTGAACAATGACAAACTAGTTGGAAAAATACAATGAGATTGGAACAGTGGGGCTGAAATTTTTTTCCAGAAATTGCCTCCATAGCTATGACAGGATAGGGGGAGTCTAAAACTAAAGGTGAGAGGGGAAAGATCTAAGAGCGGCCTAAGGGGCAACTTTTCATGCAGAGGGTAGTGCGTGTGTGGAATGAGCTGCCAGAGGAAGTGGTATAGATGGTAAAATTACAACATTTAAAAGGCATCTCGATGGGTGAATGATAGGAAGGGTTTTTAGGGTTTGGGCCAAATGCTGACAAATGGGACAAGATTAATTTAGGACATATGGTCAGTATGGATGAGATGGACTGAAGGGTCTGTTTCTGTGCTGTGCAACTCTTTGACTTTATGACTCTATCCATTCTATTCATGTGTCTCATTGCTGTGCAATTCTATCAGGTCACCCCGCATATCCTTCAACATTCAAGAGAAAATAAACCAAGTTTGTCCAAGTTCTCCTCATAGCTCTAAAACAGCTAGAAGAAGTGATGGATCCAGGTACAGTTTCAACACTTAAAAGGCTTTTGAACAAGTACATGAATAGGAAAGGTTAGGATGGAAGTGGGCCAAATACAGGCAAGTGAGTCTAGTTTAGTTTGGAAACATTGTCAGCATAGACAACTTAGACTGAAGGGTCTGTTTCCATGATGCATGCCTGTTTGAGGTAATCTGGGTCAAGTGAACTGTATCCTCTGTACCCTCTCCAATTTAATCAAGTCATCCAATAGTGTGGCAACCAGAACTGCACACAATATTCCAGCTGTGGCCCAACCAATGCTTTATAAAGTTCCAACTGACTTACCTCCTCCGACATTCTATTCCCCAGCAAATGAAAGCAAGCATCCTGTATACTTTCTTCACCACCTTGCCTACCTGTGCTATCACTTTCAGGGATCTATTAACTTGTACACAAAGGTCCCTTTGTTCCTCAGTATTCCCTAGGGACCAAAACAATACTAAATTATGGATAATTTACCTCTTAAACATTGCATGTCTATTCTTGCATGTTTACCACTTTACAGCTGTACTGAGAGAGGATATTCCCGGAACTATATCCAGGGAAATTATTTGGGTTAACTGACAAATAAGAAAGGGATGATCACCTTATTGGGATTGTATTATAGACCCCCTAATTGTCAGAGGGAAATTGAGAAACAAACTTGTAAGGAGATCGCAGCTATCTGTAAGAATAATAGGGTGGTTATGGTAGGGGATTTTAACCTTCCAAACATAGACTGGGACTGCCATAGTGTTGAGGGTTTAGATGGAGAGGAATTTGTTAAGTGCGTACAAGAAAGTTTTCTGATTCAGTATGTGGATGTGTACTAGAGAAGGTGCAAAACTTGACCTACTCTTGGGAAATAAGGCAGGGCAGGTGACTGAGGTGTCAGTGGAGGAGCACTTTGGGGCCAGCGACCATAATTCTATTAGATTTAAAATAGTGATGGAAAGGGATAGACCAGATCAAAAAATTGAAGTTCTAAATTGGAGAGAGGCCAATTTTGACAATATTAGGCAAGAACTTTCAAAAGCTGATTGGAGGCAGATATTCGCAGGTAAAGGAACAGCTGGAAAATGGGAAGCCTTCAGAAATGAGAAAACAAAAGTCCAAAGAAAGTATATTCCTGTCAGGGTGAAAGGGAAGGATGGTAGGTATAGGGAATGTTGGATGACTAAAGAAGTTGAGGGTTTGGTTAAGAGAAAGAAGGAAGCATATGTCAGGTATAGACAGGATAGATCGAGTGAATCCTTAGAAGAGTATAAAGGAAGTCGGAGTATACTTACAAGGGAAATCAGGAGGGCAAAACGGGGACATGAGATAGCTTTGGCAAATAGAATTAAGCATAATCCAAAGGATTTTTACAAATACATTAAGGACAAAAGGGTAACTAGGGAGAGAATAAGCCCCCTCAAAGATTAGCAAGGTGGTCTTTGTGAAGGGCCACAAGAGATGGGGGAGATACTAAATGAATATTTTGCATCAGTGTTTACTATAAAAAAGGATATGGAAGATATAAAATGTGGGGAAATAGATGGTGACAACTTGAAAAATGTTCATATTACAGAGGAGGAAGTGCTGGATGTCTTGAAACACATAAAAGTGGACAAATCCTGAGGACCTGATCAGGTGTACCCCAGGACACTGTGGGAAGCTAGGGAAAGTGATTGCTGGGCCCCTTGCTGAGATATTTGTATCATTAATAGTCACAGGTGAGGTACCAAAAGACTGGAGGTTGACAAACATGGTGCCACTATTTTAGAAGGGTGGTAAGGACAAGCCAGGGAACGATATACCAGTGAGCCTGACCTCGGTGGTGGGCAAGTTGTTGGAGGGAATCTTGAGGGACAGGATATACATGTATTTGGAAAGGCAAGGACTGATTAGGGGTAGTCAACATGGCTTTGTGTGTCAGAAAAACATGTCTCATAAACTTGATTGAGTTTTTTGAAGTATTAACAAAGAGGATTGATGAGGGCAGAGCAGTGAACGTGATCTACATGAACTTCAGTAAGGTGTTCGACAAGGTGCCCCATGGAGACTGGTTAGCAAGGTTAGATCTCACGGAATACAGGGAGAACTAGCCATTTGGATACAAAACTGGCTGAAAGGTAGAAGACAGAGGATGGTGGTAGAGGGTTGCTTTTCAGACTGGAGGCCTGTGACCAGTGGAGTGCCACAAAGATTGGTGCTGGGTCCACTACTTTTCATCATTTATATAAATGACTTGGATGTGAGCATAAGTGGTATAGTTAGTAAGTTTGCAGATGACACCAAAAGTGGAGGTGTAGTGGACAGCAAAGAAGGTTACCTCAGATTACAACGGCATTTTGATCAGATGGGCCAATGGGCTGAGGAGTGGCAGATGGAGTTTAATTTAGATTAATGCAAGGTGCTGCATCTTGGGAAAGTAATTCTTATCAGGACTTATACACTTAATGGTGAGGTTCTAGGGAGTGTTGCTTAACAAAGAGACCTTGGAGTGCAGGTTCATAGCTGCTTGAAAGTGGAGTCGCAAGTAGATAGGATAGTGAAGAAGGTGTTTGGTATGCTTTCCTTTGTTGGTCAGAGTATTGAGTTAGGAAGTCATGTTGTGGCTGTACTGGAAATTGTTTAGGCCACTGTTGGAATATTGCATGCAATTCCGGTCTCCTTCCTATTGGAAGGATGTTGTGCAACTTGAAAGGGTTCAGAAAAGATTTACAAGGATGTCGCCAGGGTTGGAGGATTTGACCTATCGGGAGAGTTTGAATAGGCTGGGGCTGTTTTCCCTGGACCATCGGAGGCTGAGGGGTGACCTTACAGAGGTTTATAAAATCATGAGAGGCATGGATCAGACAAATCATCAAAGTCTCTTCCCTGGGGTTGGGGGGGGGGAGTGGTGTGGGTGGTGGTGGTGGTGGTGAGTCCAGAACTGGAGGGCATAGGTTTAGGGTGAGAGGGGAACGATATAAAATAGACCTAAGGGGCAACGTTTTCAAGCAGAGGATGGTGTGTGTATAGAATGAGCTGCCAGAGGAAGTGATGAAGGCTCGTACAATTGCAACATTTAAAAGGCATCTGGATGGGTATATGAATAGGAAGGGTTTAGAGGTAAATGGGCCAGGTGCTGGCAGGTGGGAGTAGACTAGATTGGGATATCTGGTCGGCATGCATGAGTTGGACTGAAAGATCTGTTTCTGTGCTGTACATCTCTATGACTCTGTGACTCTGACCTGGCTGGCCAGCTGATGGGATTATTGAAAATCTGCTCTGTTCATTTATTTTTGTCCTAACTTCTTTATCATTAAATTGTCAGCAGTCCACTCAGTACCATTATAGTTACACACCTTATCATCTGCAGAAAATTATTTCAATTCTGTTCTTACCTCAACTTTGAAAATAAGATTTTATTCATGCTTCCCAACATCCTAATTCCACCTAATAATCCAAGCACACAGTCATAATTGTTTGTGACTATCTCCCTAAACAAACCAAAAACATCTTTTGAAGAGGTGCCACCTTTTCCCAAAAGTACCACACATTACAAATGTTTATGGATTAAAAGATTTTATCAACTGAATGATTGATACTACTTTTCCAATCTTCCAATATTTCTGATTTCCCTGAAAATAGACATGCGGAAAGGGTATGAGAGACATTAGTATTATTAGGTGGATAATTAGCTGCATTAAAAAAATAGAAATTTCATGTTGCATAAAATATACATTACTGAAAACAAAAAAATTAAAATCCCATTCTGTGATATTTCATTAAAATGTCGTCATGAATGTATAATTTGTCTGAGATACATATTTAATAATGTTGCTACTCACCAATATTCTTTGTGCTGTGATTGTACTGATTGGAATGAGTTTGGCCAGGTGGACCTCGTAGAATATGAGGGTTGTTAACGTGGTCCAAGAAGGGAGCCCTGGCTGACAGATGAAATAAGGACCCATGATGTCAGTGGTAAGGTCCTAGCATGGATAGAGGTTTGGCTGTCTGGCAGAAAGCTGAGAGTGAGGATAAAGGGTCCCTCTTAAGATGGCAGCTGGTGACAAGTAGCTTCCTCAAGGCTCAGTTGTTGGGACCACAACGTTTCACTTTATGCAATAACGATCTAGATGAGGGAACTAAGGGCATTCTGGCTAGGTTTGCAGATAATACAAAGATAGGCAGAGGGGCAGACAGCATTGAGAAGATGGGGAGGCTGCAGTAGGATTTGGACAGTTTGGGAGAGTGGGCAAAGAAGTAGCAAATGGAGTACAATGTGGGAAAGTGTGAGATCATGCACTTTGGCAGGAAGAATAGAAACATGGATTATTTTCTAAATGGGGAAAAAATTCAGAAGTCTGAAGTGCAAAGAGACTTAGGAGTCCTAGTGCAGGATTCTCTCAAAGTAAACTTGCAGGTTGTGTAAGTAGTTAGGAAGGCAAGTGCAATAATGGCATTTATTTCAAGAAGACTTGAATATACAAGCAAATATATACTTCTGAGGCTCTATGAGGCTCTGGTCAGACCACATTTGAAGTATTGTGCAAATTCTGGGCCCCATATCTCAGGAAGGATGTAGCGGCCTTGGAGCGTGTTCAGACGAGGTTCACAAGAATGGTCCCAGGAATGAAAAGCTTAATATATGAGGAATATTTGAGGCCTCTGGGTCTATTTTTGATGGAGTTTAGAAGGATGAGGGGGGATCTACTTGAAACATACAGAAAACTGAATAGTCTGGGCGCAGTAGATGTTAGGAAGATTTTTCCATTGGTAGGAGAGACTAGGAAATAATGACATAGCCTTAGAGTAAAGAGAAAGCTTTTTAGAATAGAGTTAAGAGAAGCTTATTCAGCCAGACAGTGGTGAAACTGTGGAATTCATTGCCACAGAAGGCTGTGGAGGCCAGGTCACTGAGTATATTTAGGACTGAGATAGATAGGTTCTAGAGTAACAAGGGTTATGGGGAGAAAGTGGGAGAATGGGGTTGAGAAACCTAGCAGCCATGATTGAATGGTGGAGCAGACTCCATAGGCAGAATGGCCTAATTTCTGCTCCTATGTCTTATATATGCACGAGTGTCAGAGATTCTGTTTATCCTGAAAGCTGGTTCTGAGGAAGCTGGATCAGTGTAAAGTGCTATGTACGTGCAAAGGGTGACTTGATGATGGGAAACCAGCATCTGTGGAGTTATTTCATTGATGTACAGAGGGAAGAAGATGAGGAAACCATTTGAACTTTGAGCAGAACAGCTGAAATCAAATTAATCATTCATTATACATCCCACCTGAAGGGCTGTTGTGATGCAGAGGTTGTATCTAACCTTTGAACCAGGAGATGTATGTTCATGACCCACCTTCTTCAGAGGTATGTTACAAGATCTTTGAATAGGCTGATTACAAAATATCTATATCCTATCTGCTTTAGCTTTCCTCTAAAATTGATGAAATGGAAAATTAGTGGTAGAGTTATAGAACTGGTGGCTAATCTAAAATCACCTGCTTTACACTCGCCAGTAGATTAAACAAAACCTCCCAATAGTGTTTAAAAAGGAGGGACTGGAATTTTCTTCACAACAATTTTGGACCAAGATCTTAACTGAACTGTAGTAAACATTTGCATGTTGACTACACAGTGACTAAAACCATCAAGTATTCCAGGAATAGGGAATGACACTGACTCTTTCTTTGTTTGCAAGTTTCATTTTGCGTCAGTTACTGGATCACAGACTGGGTCGTGATATGTAAAGTTCAAATAGGAATAGTTGTTACTGAGGCTCCAGAACATGTGTGAAACGACTCCATATGGCTCATAGATCATTTCCATCTGAGCCAAGAAGCACATCATATACTTGTCAAAATGCTGCTACTTCATACAACTCTCCTGATTGGGACAGAATTTGCTATAAAACATCTAGGTATTACCTATATCTACGATAAGGAGCATGATTAAAAATTATCATAAGTGTTTCAAATGAAAGCAAGAAAGACTTACATTTGTATAACACCTTTCTTGACATCCCAAAATGCTTTGTAACTTGTGCGTATTTACATTGTAGTCACTGTTGCAATTTACCACACAACAAAAGCCAATAAACAGTAGTATGATAATGATTGGGTAATCTGTTATACTGACATTGGTTGAGGGCTATGCATTGGTTAATAATGCCAGGAATGACTCTCTTGATCTTCTTTGAATATTGCCATGGGACTTTTTGTCACCTGAGAAAGCAAGCCAGCTCACCTCTGACAGTGCAGTGCTTGCTTAACCCAGAAATAGTGTTAAGCTACATTTTTGTAATAAAGTCTCTGGAGTAGAACATGATCTTTGGGTGGAGAGGCATCCATGCTACCACTGGACAACAAATTGCATAATGAAGGGTTGCAAGAGGCGTAGAAATGATAAACTAAATGTAAGTAAAAATTGTGACAAAATGAAGTAGGAGAGTGGTGATTGATTTTTTTATTCCTGGAGACAGTGAGAACAGATATGAAAGGAATAGTTAAGTGTGGACCAGAGTAATATGAATCAGCAAATGTGAGATAATGTAACTTAATCTTTAGTCAGTGTTGCTCTTAGACTTGTGAGTTAGCTCTGCAGTATTTTATTTCTGATTCCTTCAGTTTCTACTTTACTTTTTCCATTTAAGTGTTTCATTCTGCATCCTCCAACCTCCTGCACAATACACCCCCTTTGCTCTTGTTGCCTACTCAGATTAGTAAGTGATCGTGTGATATGGTCAACTGCAGCCAGGCTGGCAGCACATCACCCTCAGTGAAAAATGTGACACAAAGAGGAAGAAATAAACAGAAACAGAGCGCAAGCTCTCAGAAAGAGTGAGTGCAGCGACCATGGGAACCGTTGCCAGGTTAGTGTGGACCAGAGCATTGACCATGGATAAGTAATTTTGAGGTAACGGAAAGCAATCTTAATCACTGTTGTTCTTAGACTTCTTACAGCTGTCTGCACATAATGTTTTGAAAGCAAGCAAGCAATGAGGTAGCAGTAAGGTTTGGAAAAATAAACCAAAGGAGTATTAAAACCGACAAATGTTAACTACAATATTTTCTTTCATTGAGAAATGAAAGGAGAGGTGCATTTATTCACCCTGTCCTTCCCCACTAGTGTTGTAAGAGGTTTTCCAGGCATCTATTAATCTATTTGCTAGGGTTTCATTTTCTGACCATTTTCACTCTCAGGGAAAGCTCATTCCCTGGTTTGCAAAAGTCAGGAACATAGGAGTTGGCAGCTATCCTAGAAGCAGGATAGTCATATCTTGGTCAGCCCCTGCCAAAATGTAAATGTGGTAGAGAAGATGGGGAGGGCAGAAGACAATGTCAGTCTCGTACTAAAATGCTTTCTGACACTTCATTGGGTGACCAGTTAATGAAGGGCATCTGAAAAATAGATGTTGTAACACTGACAGCCCAATGAAACAGAATGAAGACAAAGGTCACCTGTATCAAATACTACCCCACCCCAAAAACGTTTCATCTCTTGGAGTTTTTAGTTGATGCTCTCCAACAGTAATCAGCCAGTAGGCTGACTTTATTCAGCAGATTTCCCAGCTTTCCTATAAATAGTTCTATTTTGTTGCCAACGACTCCCATGCCCTTTCAGAACAGTTTACTCCCAGTCATCAAAAGGCTCTGAGACTGATAGCCTGTGCTCCTTTCCTCAATTGTTGTACCAGGCGACATAGCAGGGAAATAAGCTCTTGAGCCTAAACATTTGTAGCACACTACAATTTGTTTCTCCAGCCTAGTGCCAGATCAGAGTGAAGCCAGGAAATTCAACCACTCCAGTTCTGTTTTCCTTTACATACATTATTCTCTCTCTTCAGTTTTTACAGTGGGTTGACCTATTTTTCTTTATTAGTTCTGATGAAGCCTATCTATCAAAGCGGTAACCTATTTTCGCATCTCATTGCTGATATATTCCCAGTATTTTTTCAATATTTTAAAGCAGATTTTCATCATTTGTGGCTTCATTCTTTTATCTTGAGCAGAGGAAAAAAAAAACACCTGTCTTTCAGCCTACCCAATTTAAACCTCGAAATAGGACACAATACTGTCCTCGTTATCAAACCCTTTGAGCATCTCAGCAAATTTCTGTACAAATTTAACTTCACATCATTACCAAATGCAAATACATTTTCTGACATATAGTGGAAAACCCAGTCCTGTATCAAGCTTGAGATGCTATGTGTGTATGCTTCCATTTTAGCCCAGAATAATTCAGCTCAGTTTATTGAGATATATCTCTGACCTAGTCACACATTTCCAACACTGAACTGCATGTACAAAATGCATTAATTGTTCATTGAATTAAACTGTATGAAAAAGTATCAAATCAGCTTATTGAAAGCTCAGAGGCAGGAAGCTTAAATAAGACATGCATTAATATAATTCTATTCACCACCTCACAGTTTAGGAGCCAATTAAATACATTTAAAGGGTTTTCATTGTTTGAACATAGGAAATGTGGCAGCCAATTTGTGAACTTCCACAAACAGCACTGTGATAATGATAAATAAACTGTATCTGTTGTTGATTGAGAGTTAGATACAGCACAGCTCATTAAACAACAGCTTTCCAAACTCACAACCACTACCATCTAGAAGGTAAGGGCATCAGATCCATGGGAACCACCACAAACTTCCTTTCCAAGCTATCACCTGTCCTGATTTGGAAATATATTGTTGTTCTTTCACTATCACTGGGCCAAATTCCTGGAATTCCCTCCTCAATGCCATTGTGAATATACTTGCACCAAATGAACTACAACGGTTCAAGAAGGAATGTCACCACAACCTTCTTAAAGACAGCTAGGGGTGTCCTCTTTTAAAATAAGATAATAGTCCAGGTTAAAAAAATGGGTCTTTCAGCATTCCAACATTTTCCTTCACTAATTCATAATGTTCAGCAAAAGTTAATAAATAACTTGGGACAGCCACCATGACACTCAACTCTAATCAGGAATCAAATCTGGGATCTTCTGATCCATATAACTCAGTTCTTTATAAACTTCAGCCAATGAATACTCCCAAAGGATGCAGTGACCTCCTGATACAGTACAGTGGAACCTTCGAAGTAAGAGAATAATGCCCATGAAAGAAAATTGGACAATTAAGTCCCAGTCATATTGGCCACAGTGCTTTGTTTAAGCTTTCACAGTGCCTTCTAGGCCGGCAGAGTGGTATAATGATTGGCAAGGTAAAGGTCAGCAGTTATGCATGCTTTATTTTAATATGAGTGAAGCAAATGTTGGCAAGACAGCTCTGTCTTATGTATTACGCAAGTTAATCAATAATACTTTTCTTAATGCATTTAGCAACATAAATCCATGATGGAAATTCCATTAAGACTGAAAACACAATCCAATCAAGCTAATAAATAAAACAATGCTAATGTAAAGATTAAACACACTGGGAGAGAGTGCTTGTGACACAGTAGAAGTGTCCCTACCTTCAATCCATAGGTTGAGTGAGTGAGATCATTTATGAAAATCTAAGGTTCACTAGTGTTCCACATTCCAGCTTTGTTACAGAATATTTTATTGCACAATTCCTTTAAAAAACACACAACACTCAATTCAGAAATTAAAATATATTATCTATTCATCTTGCATTGGTCATAAACATATATCAATGCTGCAGCATAGCCTGAGGCTCTTGTGAAGGATCTGAGGTAAACTAGTGCTTCCTGGAGTTCAAATGATAAATAATGGCTTCTTAGGACACCTTGGGGTCCTTTCATACTGACTATAACTCACAGGTCTTTATCCCGGGCTTATGCTTATTTATTGATTCACAGTGCATTTTCTCATTCTCAAATATTTTTGGGTAGGGTAGGAGAATTGAATATAGGAGTTAATAATAGTAATAATTTAAGTGCATCAAAGATTTATTCAGAAAAGATCCTAACTAATCCTTCAGCAAGAATGAAAATGCAGAAATTTGAATAATTAATACTTCTCATGTTTCTATTGTAAAACAGCATCATGAATTGTTAGTATTAAAGTAACTTGTCAGTGTCATTGAGGTAATCAGCAGGATTGAGAGGAATCCTCAGTGTGTAAAGTAAAGAGATTTTCCTTCCTGCTGTAATCCCTCAGGAACCCTTATAACCAATCACTACCCTCCTTACTTGAAAAGCTGATTGGTATCAGATGGTCAAACTAGAGTGATGAGCACCTAGAAAGTCATGTATGCTAACCCACACAGCCTGCAATCAATAAAAAAAGCTTTGTTTCTTCAAATGCAGAAACACAGAGGCAACTAGCATTCTTCAGCCATGTGCTGTTCCTCCTTTAAAACAGTATTATTTTCATTAAGACCAGGCGTCAGCAGGACACACTGACTCCAGGCATTTGGTCCAAACCAAACAGTGAAAACAAATAGCATTTGCAGCATGATCAGATATGAACCATCATTACTGTACACTGCAACTCAAACCAGTCTGTACTAGCAATGCAGTTCTGTAAGAGGACAGTGCAATGCTAATAATCTGGGACAAAAGTAGATTCATGTCATCATATGTATTGCCTTCCACATGCATATAGTGAAAACTTGCAAACAAGCTACTGGTGAGGAAAAATAAATGAGTTTTAAACTCCAGAATAAAAGTTTGTAATAATACAATGCAGAATGAGGTCATTCAGTCTAACATTTATATCCTGGCTTCTCCAAAGACCAATCTAGTTAATGCTACTCCCTGCTCTTTCATGATAACCCTCTACAAGTTCCACAATTTCATCTACAAATCCAATTCTCTTTGAAAGGTCTTCGTGAAACTGTCCCCCTACCCTATCAAACAATGCATGCCAAATCCTAAACATTTGTTGCGTGAGAAGAATGTCTTCATTCCATCTCTAGTTCCTTTGCCAATCACCCAAACCTATTCTCTCATTATCAATCTTTCAGCCATTGGAATTAGTTTCTCTTCATTGGCCTTATCTAAACTCATTGTGATTTTTGAACTGTTTGATCAATTGCCTCTTAGAATTCTCTGATCTAAACAAAACACCCCATGTCTATTCACATAATTGGAATCCCTGGAACCATTCTACTAAGTCTTTTCTATAGCCTTCACAAAAGTTTAGGTCTTTGCTAAAGTAAGTTCTACTTTCATGCTGCCCATCAGCCAAAGTTCATTTGAACAGGATTCATTACGCTCTTAGCATCCAGCTCTTCCACTGTGACAGAAATATCATGCATTATGAACAAAGAACTGTATAGCACAGAAACAGGCCCTTCAGCCCACCAAGACTATGCCAACACATGATGCCTCCCTAAACCAAAAACCTTTTGCCTCTATGTGGCCTTTACCCCTCTATTCTATGCTTATTTATATGTTTGACATGATGCCTCTTAAATGTTGCTATTGTATCTGCCTCCACTAACTCTTCTGGCAGCACATTCCAGGCACTTACCATCCTCTGTATTAAAACATGCCTCTCACATCTCCTAGTAATTGACATTGCTACCTGGGAAAAAGACTCCAACTATCCATTCTATCCATGCCTCTTATGATTGTGTAGACTTCCACATTACTTCAAATGTCTTTCAATGTTCAAATGAAAACAAACCAAGTTTATCCAACCTCTCCTCAGAGCTAATACCCTCCGAACCAGGCAACATCCTGGTAAACAGTTTGTGTACCCTCTTCAATGCCTCCAAATCCTTCTGGTAGTGTGCTAACCAGAACTGTAAACAATATTGCAAAGGTGGCCAAACTAAAGATCTCTACAGCTGCAACATGATTTGCTAATTTTTATACTCGATGCCCCGACCAATGAAGGCAAGCATGCCTTATGCCTTCTTGATTATCTTATCCACTTATGATTATTACGATTGCACTTAAATTATTACTATTATTAACTCCTACATTCAATTTTCCTACCTTAGCCAAAAATATTTGAGAATGAGAAGGAGCACTGTGAATCAATAAATAAACATAAGCCCGGGATAAAGGACCTGTGAGTTTATAATTAAAGCATTAAAATTGACCCACAGTCTCCTAACTCTGCATGGCCTCACTTTGTATGCCTCAACACCTTTCCCTCACATGTTCCAGGACTAACAGCTATGTGACCCATGTTCATCTCCCTTAAAACCTCCCTTTCACTCTCTCTTCAGAAGAAAACACCTGACAGTATAGCAGAAAGATCCAGGGTGACTTTTGAGAAGCTCAACATTTGGCTCTTAATCTCTTGCAAGGAGAGGATGCTGACTCTGACAATCCCAAATGGCTGACTAAGTGTGTTCAAGCCCCTGGACTGGTAACAAAGGCTACTTTTGACTTTACTGAGGGCTGCTGAGAACCATCACAAGTCTACTGGATTTATGTCTGCACTAGACAGCAAGATAAATCTGTGTGCCCCTGGCAGGTCTAGCTGAGGGGACAAATCACAAAAAGGCAAAGCAGGACAAAAAAGAGCAAGACTGACAAAGACTGTGCTGCCCATTCATCAGCATCATGTTGATGGATGATCTGATCAAAAATCCAGCAAGTTAGTCTTGAACACACACTTTGAGCACCAAAAGCATTTCATACCATTGGCGATTCATCACTCCAGCTTGGAACTAGGATGATGAACTGTAAAGTATATACTGGAGAACTTAGGTGTTCCAGGTGTACAGCCATGGTTTAGTCAGCAGTGTGGTAGCCAGAGAACTTTAAAAAGATTGAAGATCTGATAACCCATTGTGAAGTCTTCAGTAGTACAAGCTTTCCACGCTTAAAAAAGACTCCTGTCCTTGCTAAAGACAAATCAGAAGTTAAACTCAGCAAAACTTGGAGATGCAGCAAATCCTGAGAACAAGAAGAAGCAGTACAATTTACATGGGCTCATTCAGGAATCTTTCACTGACCACCATCCAACAGCAGAACAGTCAATGCCAGTGAGAGAAATAGCATGGAAGGAGCAACATTAACTTAGTCACACAACCGAGAGTCTGAAATCTCAAATAACCATAATGAGTGACTGAAGACATCCAGCCTGATTGATAGCTCAAGGCGGATAAGCTGCTTATGACCCCATAGGAGCCAGACCAAAATCAACAGATACAGGACACAGTCAAGATCAAGAACTGCCTGAACTGCTGTGCTCTTCCAGCACCACTAATCCAGTACAAGATCAAGAAATTGCCTGGTCTAAGCATCAAGAGTACTGCAGCAAAGAAAAAATCCCTTTCCCAACTTGAAAATAAATGCCTTATTCAAAAATCCAGTATACTACAAGAAAGAAAGTATTTAATTCACAAAGCAGCTGTCTTCCAGAAAGGAACTTCAGGAGATTGAGAGTCCTTCACACATGATAATGGGCCAACACAATGTCTACACAAAGTGACATACTCCATGATGAATATATGAGTAATAAAAGATCTTCCAGTGGAGAAATAATTCACAGATCTGAACCAGGCTCAACTAGGCCTCAAGCAAGAAATGCATCATGCTTCCAAATGCCAGCAGAGTCTGTTCTGAGAAAAAATTCAGAACACCTGCATTTGTGAAATCAGAAGCATTTCTAATCAGAGAGATGAGATCATGCTAAATATAGAATAGTTAGATGCACGAGTATATAAGAGGTTAACTATGGAGAAACAGTATTTGGGGAGATGTTGTACAAGGTGATGGTTGTGAAAGGTTAATGTTCACATTACTGTGGTCCTACTAATGCCGTAACAGATTGTGGATGGAGAGAAGGAACTCTATTTCAACTTTTGGAGCATGCAGATGTATCTTGGTCAGCTCCATATGGTCCTTTTAACAATGTCTGACCAATTGTAGTTGTTCAGGCAGCATCCAAGGAGCAGGAAAGTCGATGTTTCAGGCAACAGCCCTTCATCAGGGATTCCTGATGAGGGGCTTTTGCCTGAACTGTCGATTTTCCTGCTCCTTGGATGCTGCCTGACCTGCTGTGCTTTTCCAGCACCACACTTTTGACTCTAACCTCTAGCATCTGCAATCCTCACATTCGCCCAGTTGTAGTTGTTATCATGCAATAAACCTTCTTGGTATCTAAGACCAGTGTCTCTTCTTTCAATGCTTTATGCTGTGTATAATGCAGAAGATGCAGGATCAGTTCATTCCAAAAAGGAAGAATGATCCTACGAGGAGGCATGGGAGCCGTGGCTGACGAGGGAAGTTAAGAAAAGTATAAAGTTAAAAGAGTAAAAATATAACATAGCAAAGATAAGTGGGAAAACGGAGGACTGGGAAGCTTTTAAAGAACAACAGAGGATTACTAAGAAGGAAATACGCAGAGAAAAAAATGAGGTACGAAGGTAAACTGGCCAAAAATATAAAAAAGGATAGTAAAAGCTTTTTTAGGCATGTGAAAGGCAAAAAAATGGTTAAGACTAAAATTGTGCCCTTGGAGACAGAAACAGGGGAATATATTACGGGGAACAAAGAAATGGCAGAAGAATTGAATTGTTACTTCAGATCTGTGTTCACTGGGGAAGACACAAGCAATCTCCCTGAGGTAACAGTGGCTGAAGGAATTTAAGGGAATTTATATTTGCCAGGAATTGGTGTTGGAGAGACTGTTAGGTCTGAAGTTTGATAAGCCCCCGGGGCCTGATGGTCAACATCCTAGGGTACTGAAGGAGGTGGCTCAAGAAATCGTGGATGCATTGGTGATTATTTTCCAGAGTTCGATAGATTCGGGATCAGTTCCTGTGGATTGGAGGGTGGCTAATGTTGTACCACTTTTTAAGAAAGGTGGGAGAGAGAAAACAGGAAGTTATAGACCAGTTAGTCTGACCTCAGTGGTGGGAAAGTCTATTATAAAGGATGAAATTACGACACATCTGGATACTAGTAGCAGGATAGGTCAGAGTCAGCATGGATTTATGAAGGGGAAATCATGCTTGACTAATCTTCTGGAATTTTTTGAGGATGTAACTCTGAAGATGGATGAGGGAGATCCAGTAAATGTAGTGTACCTGGAATGTGATGAGGATGTTAGCAGATTACAGGGTGACCCGGACAGGTTAGGTGAGTGGTCAGATGCATGGCAGATGCAGTTTAATGTATGGTTATCCACTTCGGTGGCAAGAACAGGAAGGCAGATTACTACCTAAATAGAATCGATTTAGGTGAAGGGGCAGTACAAAGAGATCTGGGTGTTCTTGTCCACCAGTCAATGAAGGTAAGCATGCAGGTACAGCAGGTAGTGAAGAAGGCTAATTGTATGCTGGCCTTTATAACCAGAGGGATTGAGTATAGAAGCAAAGAGGTGCTTCTGCAGCTGTACAGGGCCCTGGTGACACCACACCTCGAGTACTGTGTATAGTTCTGGTCTCCAAATTTGAGGAAAGACATTCTGGCTATTGAGGGAGTGCAGTGGAGGTTCACGAGGTCAATTCCTGGAATGGCAGGACTATCTTATGTTGAAAGACTGGAGCGACTGGGCTTGTATACCCTTGAGTTTAGAAGACTGAGAGGGGATCTGATTGAGACATATAAGATTATTAAAGGATTAGACACTCTGGAGGCAGGAAACATGTTAACGCTGATGGGTAAGTGCCAAACCAGAGGACACAGCTTAAAAATACGGGGTAGACCATTTAGGACAGAGATGAGGAGAAACTTCTTCACCCAGAGAGTGGTGGCTGTGTGGAATGCTCTGCCCCAGAGAGCAGTGGAGGCCCAGGTCTCTGGATTCATTTAAGAAAGAGTTGGATAGAGCTCTCAAGGATAGTGGAATCAAGGGTTATGGAGATAAGGCAGGAACAGGATACTGATTAAGGATGATCAGCCATGATCATATTGAATGGTGGTGCAGGCTCGAAAGGCAGAATGGCCTACTCCTGCACCTATTATCTATTGTCTAGTGTATCCGATAAAACTAATCATTAGGAAGCTCAAGACAAAGCAGAATTTGTGGCAATGACCTATCGCAAACAAACCTTACCCAGTATTACATTCTGGTAGCAATAACAAGTGCCACAAGAAACCAATAGAGGTCATCTGGGGAATTGCCATTAGAAGAAAACTGGAAATGTATCGCCCATCATTGTTTGAAAAAATTAAAGATTCATTTTCCTATAGAAAATATTTTGTTATGTGGTTTTATGCTCACATCAATGAGTTTGAGTTCAGGACCAACTGGTAGCGGAGAATGCAAGGTCAAGGATTGTCTTCAGGCTTGGGTTTCATTATAACACTTCTTTATTTAAATGTTAAGACTAATAACTATGATACACGGTATTTAGAGATATACCAGGCACTAATCTTACTGTTGCATAAAAGAAAAATCTACTATCTAAACGGAGTCAGTCTATTCCATATGCTTCTCTGTACATGTTTTTGACATTCACATGATTTGACACCAGGCTTCTGACTTGCTGTCCTAATGTTTCTTTGGTCTCTCTTAAATTTTTCCACACTGTGCTACATATGGCCACTGAAGAGCAAGTCAGTGACATCATTGCAAGATTTCTCCAGGGTCTAAAGACCTTACACAACAGGAAATAATGATAGAGAGAGAAAATGTAAGAAAGCTGGAGATAGAAGCAAATCACAAACTTTAATCATTACCATTGGGCAAAGAAATTGTAAATTCTTCAGCAGCGAAAGGAGTAAGATTGACAGTAGGCAGTGGAACAGCTGAGATCATATTTGGTGAAGTAACCTCAAGGTGTTATAAAGAGAAATTGAATACTTTCCGTGACCTTGAAAATACAACCAGTTACAAACATGGCCATTCTATTTCGATCCTGAGGTAGTCAAAGAAGCACTGAAAGCTGCACAAATATTCAACCCTAGACTAAGGAAACTGTGCCAGACCATCAACCTCACATACAAATCAGAATAAGATCAGGGAAAGTTGCAAAACTGCCACAAAGACTATCCCTTTAATGTTTGAGACATTGCGGACAGCTAGGAGTGTATTGTAAATAATACAAACAAAGACTTGGGAGGAGACTTGAAATAATGGCTTAACAGCCTCAGCATATGGGATCATAAAGTAATCATGATGGAATCTCACATGACTAAGAAAGGGTGGATGAGAGTTCTCACAGAGGAGACACTCTGGATTTGAATTGATTCCAAACTATTGCAGTGTCACGTACCCACCATCAAAGGTTCTAATTACACATTTCAAAAACATTTGGACAGGTATATGGATAGGAAATGTTTAGAGAGATAAGGGTCAAATGTGGGCAAATGGGACTAGTTCACTTTTCGAGACCTGGTCGACATGGACAAGTTGGGCTGAAGGGTCTGTTTCTGTGCTATATGTCTCCAAGACTCTATTACTCTCTGACTGCAATCGTGCCAACCAGAAAATGAAATCAGAAAGTGATGCCATTGAGAGCAATACTGTCACCCCATACCACTATTTTATGTGATGCTATTCCATAACACCAACAGAGTTTTCTTGTTTAAAATTCAATTTTGCAAGTTGTCATGCAGGATGTAAAATCATAACATCTAGCTTGCTAATTGATTATCATGGACATTTAGGAGAAAGTGAAGATTGCAGATGCTGGAGATCACAGTCAAAAATGTGGTGCTGTAAAAGCACAGCAGGTCAGACAGCATCCAAGGAGCAGAAGAGTTGATGTTTCGAGCATAAGCCCTTCATCAGGAATGCCCGATGATCAGGATATTCCTAATGAAGAGCTTATGTTCGAAACGTTGACTCTCCTGTTCTTCGGATGCTGTCTGACTTGCTGTGCTTTATCAGCATCATGAACATTTGTCCATTACCCTATATGAAGTTACCATAAGCAGTAAACTTAAAACAGGAATCTCTGTGGCTGAATTTTTAATCATCTTTATGCAGATTGCTTCTTTTTGTTAGGTTAGGTTACTATATGCCTGTGACGTCATCATTCACCTTGATCTGGGAATTTATCTTTTTGAACACTCAATCAATCCTGCCCCTGTCCTCTGAGGACCAGGTACAGCTCAGTTGACTCTCACTTAGCTCAGGTGAATGAAGTCATTCAAACTGATTATTTATGAATCTGGCATGGCTTTAACAAACTCCCATTATCTTGAGCTTATGCATGGGGCATCAATCCAGGAATCAGTGCTGCATATTTGGAAAATGTGATTAAGGGATTTAACAACCTTTGTGCTAAATTCAATTTACATTTGCATTCAATTTCACCTGAAACTTTCCAAACTTCATTCTTAGCTAAGTAGTCAAAAATGAGGTAATGGCCAAATTGGAAAAGCATTCAATTTTGTGCGCTAATGCCAACATCTCTGTGATGAACCATTACTGTCATCCATTAGTTGTTGTAGGTTTCTGTCACGGTCTTCATGTGAATTAACAGGCCAATTTTTGACACTCAGATCTTTGGGTACATGGGCCAGGATGTCCCATGAGGTACTGGAGTCCAAAGTGCAGGATTACTTTCATCACCGCTGCCAGCCTTCCTCATCATTAAGGTATAAGGACTCAAAGTGTGATGGGTTTGATTGATAAGATGCTGCAGTTTTGAACCTTCAGCGTCAAGCTCCTCATAGTCACTAATGTGTTGCTGGGAAAGCACAACAAGTCAGGCAGCATCCGAGGAGCAAGAGCATCGATGTTTCGGGCATAAGCCCTTCATCAGGAATGAGGCTTGTAGGCTGGAGCTGAGAGACGAATGGGAGGAGGGTGGACTGGGTAGCTGAGAAAGTGATAGGTGGATGAAGGTGAGGGAGAAGTTAATAGGTCAGAGGGGGGGAGTTATGGAGAAGTCTGGAGGGCAGTGCCGAGTTGGAGTCTTGGGATTGGGATAATGTGAGGGGAGGTAAAATGAGGAAGCTGTTGAAATCCACATTTATCCCCTGTGGTTTCAGGAGCCCAAGGAGGAATATAAAGCATTCTTCCTCCAGGCATCGTGTGGTCACTAATTGGCTGTGGAGGAGGCCCAGGACCTGCATATCTTTGACAGAATGGGATGGGGGGTTGAAGTGTTCAGTCACAGGGGAGTGGGGATGGTGGGAACGGGTGTCCCAGAGATGTTCTCTGAAACAATCTGTGTGAAGACCGTGTTAACCATGCAACCAACCACATGGGATTAATATGGATTTCACCAGCTTCCTCATTTCCCCTTCCCCACACATTATCACAGTCCCAAGCCTCCAACTTGGCACTGCCCTCCTTACCTGTCCATCACTTCCCCCTCTGACCTATCACCTTATCTCTCCCCTTCATCCACTTATCGCTTTCTCAGCTACCCACCCCACCTCCGTCCCATATATCATTCAGCAACCCCCCAACCCACCCCACCCCCGGCCCACAAGCCTCATTCCTGATGAAGGGCTTATGCCCGAAACGTCGATTCTCCTGCTCCTCGGATGCTGTGCTTTCCCACCAACACACACTCAACTCTGATCTCCAGCATCTGCAGTCCTCACTTTCTCCTCATAGTCATTAATGTCAATGTTACTCCACTTTATAGAGAAGTTCAGAGAGGTTTATAGTGTTTTCTTTCTCCTGTGAAATGTTGGTCATTTGTAAGTTGAGAAAACAAAACTCTGTCATGGAGAAAATTTTGAGCCACTTGAACACAGAGCCCAGGCCATTGTAGTTGGTTTTGGAGGGGTTTTGTTTGAACATGTCAAGAACCACAGTAGCATTGGTTTAGTGGTCCTCAAATTGAATTTAGAAAAGACAGTGGAGGCATTACAGGTGGAGTACCTCTAGCACATGCTGATACAAAGTCCAGGTCTCTCTTTAGTATAGGAGTTAACATTTGCTAAGCACAAAATGTACAAAAACACAAAAAGATTTCTATCCCCCAAGTGATGCATGTGGCCTTACATAATATATACTAAAATAATATATGGTACTTTGGAATGAGTTTTACTGTGGAGTTTGTGATCACGATATCAGCATTCAGTGGGGTTGCACAATGCACTTACCAGGGTCAGACCACCAGAATTGTTTCCTCTGAGACAGTCTCTCAACTGGCTGCTTCATGCATCACCATTTCTGAGCTCTGGTGTTGCTTGCCCGCTTAGAGGGCTAGCAGATCTGAAACTTGAGCGATCTCAATAACAAAAGTGAATGTTGCTATGGCTGGTCAGTGACCAATAGTAGCTTCCCCCCCACCCCACCACCCAGTGAGGTAAACGTAAATAACCATTCAAGGGAGTCAAACAGGCTGAGCTTTCCAGCTGGAGGGGAAGCCCATTTAGATGATACACTGGAGTCAAGAGTAGGGCTTTCCCTGAATTGGGATGACTGATTTTGGGGTACAGGGCCTCTGTGAATCCCATGGAAGGTTCCACAATCATTACCTTCCCCATTGCTGGTAAACTGCTGGGAAGTATGGAAAAACCTTAATACTTAGGCCTTTTCAAAAATTATTCATTCTAGGATGTGGGCGCTGAGGGAGGGAATACCAGGAATTTGACTCAGTGACAGTGAAGGAATTTGATGAGTGACTTGAAAGGCAACTTGCAGGTTATGGTGTTCCCATGTGTCTGCTGCCCTTGTCCTTCTAGATGGCTGTGATCATGGGTTAGAACGGTGTTGTCTAAAGAACCTTGGTGAGTTTCTGTAGTCCCCCTTGCAGATGTATGACCTGAACTGATTGCTTTGCTTTTGAGTGAGCAGCTAATCCACATGACATCCCAATCTAGGGAACATCCCTGGGACAGGAATGATTCAGGAGACCATGCAGAAGCTCCCTGCTGTTCTCCAAGCACAATTCTTCCCAGCCTGCAGTTACAGGCAGGGAATATCCTGCCTATGGTATCGTACCATTATCTCTGTGGCGCATTCTTTATGACATCAACAACATCTTTCCATACTCTTGGGTAAATTCAGCTCCTGTTTAAAGATATAATTTCATCCAACTCCTGCTATTTTCATTTGAATAACAACTTATGGCTAATACATGCAATAAAGAAGGTAGAAAATGGTGGACCATGATTTATTCCTATATTTCATGAACTATCTCTTAACGAATTAAGTTGAATCCTATAAATTCCTTTACCATCTGCTTTCTATTTTCACCTCAGAATGTAAAAAACACTCAGCAGACTTACAGTAGTTTGAAAAAATCTTTCAATATTTTGGTCATGGACTTTCTTATTCATATGAACAGACATTAATCAACTCAATGCACACCAGTACAAGCTGCTAAGTAACTCAAATCTGGCATGTGTAGTTTGTAATGGCAGTCTCCCATCTACAATGGAAACAGGGCATACGAGCAGGAAATTGGAAGGGCCATTTCCTTTCTATTTGCTGAATATAAGGGAAGAAATGTTCAAATCTGGTTCAAAAGCCAATTGGAATGTGGCCCATTTGTGGTTAGGGCCTGCAAGTACATAGGAATGTGAGCAATGGCCCAGAGCGCAGTTGCTTGTTCAGGGGTGGAACTACTTATTTTTAAAGTCATTTGAAGCTTGAAGGATTATATTAATAGTGACAGTGGAACTGAGAGGAAATCCTATGTGGGTTCAACTGAGGAATTTAGTTGCAGTGTTATTTCAATACACTGTTATATAATGCATTTTACTTTTGCTATTGTCACATTAAAAAGTAGCCAAAAGGGCTCTCGGAGCACATCTGCTCTCTGAATGCAGGCTGTTAATCAGGGTCTTTTATCTGATGCAATTGCCTGGTGGTAGGTCCACTGCAAAAAAATCTTATGCTGCCAGCAGTGACGGGTAATTTCTTCATGTGGCATCAATGGAATGCAACAGGGCCTCTGGTATTATTTGATGATATGTTTGTTAAATAAAGAGAAGTTTTCAGTTAAAAAGAAATCTATTTCAGTTTTCTTTCTGCTCCTTACTAAATTGAAAACATATGACACATTGGTGGCTCATGGTTATGTGTGGGTTTGTGCTTTCATCCCAGTGGTGAGTAAGACCCACGTAACTCAGGGTGACTACTAAGTACATTGCATGTGGTTCATTTTGTTTCCTGGGCTAAGATTTCATGCAAACTGTCAAGTGGGGCAAAAATGAAACTAATTGATTCCTGTACCCTAACATACGTGTTACCCATACAGCTGGTTTTAATGTCGGTGTTCCAGGAATTTTAGGGATTTGCAGCTGATTTAAGCATCAAGAAATCAATAATCTAATGAAAAGCATAAGCAGTACCATGTTTGAGTGGATAGAGAATAGGATTTGCACTCCCATTACCATGGGAGAGTGACTCTTGTCATTTTTATGTGGCTTTGGCACTGCATTTGGAAAGCAGCTGTTTGTTAACAGTGAGACTCCTTCACTCCAAATATCCTTCCACTGAAAGTGTATTGCATTGTGATGTGGAAATTAGTGAGTGCCCGTGACTTCATGTGGATCTTCATGGAAGTCACCTTTTTCCTCTAATCTAAGCAATTCGAGTTGCCAAAGCATACTCACTCAGCATGTTATGCTGCAAGAAGACAGAGCTCAGGAAGATGGAGACTTAGAGCTTTATTCCAGTTGGTCCCATGCCATGATACAGTGATGCTATCTGAGCACGTTTCTTAAAGATGTATCACATATCTGCTGCGAAACATAAAACATAATGTTCCCTTTTTCAAAAGAAAAGGAATCCCAAACAGATATGCATTGTTGTAATGAGATCGATTCAACAATTTTACAGGCATGTTTACACGGAGCTAACAGGTTTAATAATTCAAATCTCTTTATATCATTTTGGAGGTTTGACAACACATCCTGATCTGAAGATTGAATATCCATCTGGAGAGATATGCGTTACTCTCAGTTGTTCTTCGCTGACTGTAGTGATTGTAACGAGGCCAGCCAGGTGGACCTCATATGAGTTCCCTGATTGGGGCTGTTCATCTGGTCTAATTAGGGAGCCCTGGCTGACAGATATAAGCGAGAGGGTCAGAGGTTCTGTTCACTCTGAGAGCTGGTTCTGAGGAAGCTGAATCCGTGTCAAGTACTATGTACGTGCAAAGGGAGACTTGATGATGGGATACCGGCCTCTGTGGAGTAATCTCACTGACAACTTGATTAATGCCTACAATGCCTCTCTTTCAAACAGGAAGGCACCTACAGTTAACCTGATAGTGTCCTTTAACTGTGAATATTAGTCTTAAGTCTGTAGGAAGCCTTACAGCTGAAACCTTTGTTTTTAAGCCTATTAGAAATACTTAATAGCTTAATATTGCAACTACGTCATGAGGCAGTGAAACATACTGATGATCTGCAATTGCCATACTGTGATACTTATGCCAGCTCCATTAACGGAAGTACAAGAACTAAGTCATATAGTACTTAAGAATGCAATGAACCTTTACCACGGTTCATCGTGTTTATTTATATTTACTACAATCACAAGTCCTTGTGTGTCTGAGCTCAGGCTGAGCAATTTAAATGTACTTGTTTCCCTCAGCATGTCATGCTGTATGAGTACAGAGCTCAGAAGTATGGATATTAAAAGCTTTATGCCATTAGGTCAAATGTCACTGTGATGTTATTCAGAGCATGTTTCTTAAAGGTTTATCACATATCTGGTGCAAAGCAGATAATACAAAGTGTTTGGACACAGGATTGAAGAGTTCTTATTACAAGCAGAGGTGATGGTTGAGTGATATTATCACTGGATTGTTAATCTGGGGACCCAGGTTCGAATCCCACCATGTCAAATGGTGAAATTTGAATGCAATGAAATTCTGGAATTAAGAGTCTAATAATGTCGAATGTCAGAAAAATCCATCTGGTTCACTCATGTCCTTTAGGGAAAGAAACGGCCTTCCTTATCTAGTCTGGCCTACATTTAACTCCAGTCCCACAACAATGTGGTTGACTCTTAATTGCCCTCTAGACAATTAGGGGTGGGTAATAAATGCTGGCCTAGCCAGTGATGCCATCACCCCATGAGTTAATAAATAAAAACTGAATAGGGTGTTGGTAAGGCCATACCTGAAGAATGTGTGCAGTTAGTTTTGGTGTCCATATCAAAGAAAAGATGTAACTGTCAAAGAGAAAATATAGCAATGGTTTACCAAACTGATTATAAAGATAGTAGGTTTGTTGTATGACGAGATTGGATTGACTGGGCCTTCATTCAGGTAAAAACAATGACTGCAGATGCTGGAAACCAAATTCTGGATTAGTGGTGCTGGAAGAGCACAGCAGTTCAGGCAGCATCCAAGTAGCTTCGAAATCGATGTTTCGGGCAAAAGCCCACAATATCTGCACATCCAGCTCACTATAAACTGAACTAACTTATTTAGGCATAATGTGGAACAATCATGGCTCAGAACTAGGGGACAAACCATAATCAGTTGAATAGCTCAGAAAGGAAGTCAGGTGCAATTTCTTCTCATCTACAGGAAATGCAGCAACTTAAAAACCACCAAAACTTCAGTAACCTTCATTCAGTGGAGTTTAGAATAATGAGAGATGATTTCATTGAAACATACAAAATCCTGACAGGGATGGACAGATTGAACATAGGGATGACTTCTTCCCCTGGCCGAACGATCCGGAAAAGGAATCACAGTCTCAGGATGTGTGGTAGGCTATTGAGCTGAAACAAGATTCCTCCCCTCGGAGTCTGGTGAACCTGTGGAATTCTCTATTTCATAAAGCGATACTTCTGGAAAAAATACATTCATTTCTAACAGCTAAGGGTGGAATAAACAGGAATATAGAATTGAGATGGGCGAATCGGTCATGATGACGCTGAATGGCGTAGTGGGCTCAATGAGTTGACTGACCTACTCCTGTTCCTATTTCTATTTGTTTGTGTTTTGCCTGGAAAAGTGCAACCATTTTGATTTCCATAGCATTTTTTTTGTTGATTAAACGCAAAAGATTTTCAGAGGAAGAATACACATAATTAGTGCAGAGTAAACTAAACACAGAGCAGGTCAGGTCTTAAGCAGGGCTCATCAGAAAAGAAATGTATGCCCATTCTAAACATGTTGAATTATTGCTGACTCAAATGACAAGTGCTGGTGTTTCGTATGGGAGCCTTGACAGTGAGAAGACACCAAGATAGATATACATCAACTAATTCAGATCATGCTCAATATTAGGATTTTCACAATTCCTGTGCTTATACTTTTCCACAGAGTCTATTATTTAGGAAGCAACACGGTTGTACAAGCTCTCATTAAATAAAAATGTCACTGACTCAAAGGCAGCAATTACCATCTATGTTGCAACATGCTCCACCTTAAACATGAATGTGAAAACAACCAAGGATGTTGGTCATAAAAGATAATTAGATCTTTTAAATCTGTGCAAATACAGTGTGACTCAATGCAGGCTGGTAATTCTACAGTGCATGTGCAAGTCTGAACTGAATCAAAAAAAATTCAAATTGTAAGTCATTATGCCTTTCATTGAAGGCCACAAAGAGCTGTTAGGGACCACAAACTAAAGTCTTAAGGATCAAGAGAGGTATTTCCTGTTCTCTGTCTAATGGGGTGTAGGCTCCAGGCTTCAAACATCTTGAGCTGGCTGTCAGAGAATCTACTTAGCTGACAATAAGTAGCATGACTGGCTTTCTGTTCAAACAAACATACAAGAGATTATCACTCAGACTACTTGGATACATTAATAGATCCTGAAAGCCACAAATAGACAACAGATAAAGGGGAAATCCATAATTGTCAACAAGTTAAAGAAACAGGAAAGCATTTTGGTTTCCTTTTGGTGAAACATATTGTGAGTCTTTAAAACCAACAAAGCTAACCTAGGTAACGTTCTCTTCAACGTCATGAAAATTCATTATTGATGCTTGACCACAAAAATGATTCATTCGTACATTTGTATGGTTGGATCATTATTTCACACTCTGTGGGTCCTGCACCCGGCAAGATCAGAATTTGTTCAATTTACTCAGTGACCACAACATTTTAAAATCTTACGGATTTCAGCAGCCATAAATTTGATTCCATTGATTGACATGGCAATTGCTTAATAATCATACAATGGAATCCCTACAGTGTAGAAGCCGGTGATTTGGCCGACCAAGTCCACACACTGAACCTCTGAAGAGCATTCAACCCAGACATACCCCACTACCCCTCCATTTCCCATCGCCAAAGCACCTAGCTTTCAACTCCCTGGATACTATGGGCAATCTAGCATGGTCAATCTACCTAACCTGCTCATCTTTGGATTGTGAGAGGAAACTAGAGCACCCGGAGGAAACCCACGCAGACACGGGAAGAATGTGCAAACTCCACACAGACATTCGCCAGAGGATGGAGTCAAACCCAGGTCCCTAGTGCTGTGAGACAGCAGTAGTAACCACTAACTCACTGTGCACTCAATAAAGTGGGAAATTTCACCCTTCCTCAGGTGGACCAGCTTAAATACTAGACAGACATTTTAAACGTGACACAAAATGCTGTCCCCGATTTCTTGCCATCCTGTGCTGATTTCCCATTGGATCTGGAATGGATAATTGTTTGAAGAGATGCTGCTTGACAGCACGTTTTAACTGTATTATCTTGACTTATTCATTACAACTTTCAAAAAAACAACCTCAACTCCAGTGGACAGCAATCTATGATCATCAAAGAAGTGTGCAGCCATTTCTTGATTCTGCTCAGACCAGTGCAAATTGTCATAGAGCATTTCTCTCAGTTGAAGATAAGCTGTAAAGTTAGAAAAAAGTGTTGTAACCTTCAAGTTTAGACAGGCCAACAAAAGTCTCCAGCAGAACAACCCTGCCCTTGAACCTGCCCGCCCCACACCCACACACCACCATCAGTCTGGCACAACGCACCTCTCTTCAAACTGTTACGGATTTCAAACCCAGAAGGTCAAGTATCAGAGTCACAACCCTTGTTAGCAGAAATCCATTGACGCACCCACACCAACCTGTTCCCCCCCCTCCCCCGACCACTCCCAACTCCCAATACACAGAATGCAAACTATCCCACCCACAGAGTTTCCACATCTTTAAACCACAATTTCACTCAGATTTAGGAACATGTTGCAAGTCCGGTGGGGAGATTTGCTAAAGCAGCTTGGGAGGATTTAAACTCATGAGAGAGGAGCAGGTGAGACCCAAGGAGGTACTGAGGAAAGAGATCAGGCTGAGTCTGGTACAGTTGGCAAAAGGCATAAGTCAAATAGTCTGGGCAGGAGGAACAAAGCAGAAAATGACGTAGGACTAAAGTACATTTATTTCAATGCAAGAGACCTAACAGCTACGGTAGATGAACTCAGGGCATTGTTGGGAACATGGGACTGGGATATCATAGCAATTACAGAAACGTGGCTCAGGGATGGACAGGAGAAAGTGAGGACTGCAGATGCTGGAGATCAGAGCTGAAAATATGTTGCTGGAAAAGCGCAGCAGGTCAGGCAGCATCCAAGGAACAGGAGAATCGACGTTTCGGGCATCAGCCCCCCACTTCAGGATTCCTGAAGAAGGGCTGATGCCCGAAACGTCGATTCTCCTGTTCCTTGGATGCTGCCTGACCTGCTGCGCTTTTCCAGCAACACATTTTCAGCTCAGGGATGGACAGGCCTGGCAACTTAATGTTCCAGGGTAGAGATGCTATCGTAAGAATAGAAAGGGTGACAAGAGAGGAAGGGATGTGGCGTTTTTCATTAGTGCTAACATTATGGCTGTATTGAGGGAGAATATTCCTGGAAGTACGTTGAGGGAAGTTATTGGGTGGAACTGAGAAATAGGAAAAGGATAATCACCGTATGGGATTGTATTATAGACCCCTCAAGAATCAGCAGGAAATTAAGAAACAATTTTGTAAGGAGATCTCAATTATCAGGAGGAATAATAGGGGTGTTATCGTGGGGATTTTAATTTTCTAAACATAGACTGGGACTGCAATAGTGCTAAGGATTTAGATGGAGAGGAATTTGTTAAGTGTGTACAATAAAATTTTTTGATTCTGTATGTGGATGTACCTACTAGAGAAGGTGCATGATTTTATTATTTTCAAAATACTGATAGAAAAGGATAGACCGGATCTAAAAGTTGAAGTTCTAAATTGGAGAAAGGCTGATTTTGACAATACTAGGCAAGAATTTTCAAAAGCTGACTAGGGACGGATTTTCACAGGTAAAGGGATGGGTGGAAAATTATAAGCCTTCAAAAATGAGATAGCATGAGTCCAGAGACCGTATGTTCCTGTTTGGGTTAAAGGCAAGGCTGGTAGGTTTAGGGAATGCTGGATGACTAGAGAAATTGAGGTTTTGGTCAAGAATAAGAGGGAAGCATATGTCAGGTACAGAAAGCAGAGATTGAGGAATCTTGAGAAGAGTATTAAGGCAGTAAGTGTATACTTAAGAGGAAATTAGGGGGCAAAAAGGGGATAATTTTGATAAATAGAGTTGAAGAGAATCCAAAGGGATTCAATAAATACATTAAGGACAAAAGGGTAACCAGGGAGAGAGGTCCTTAAAAAGTAGCAAGGCAGCTGATATGTGGAACTGCAGGAGATGGAGCGATACTAAATGAGTATTTTGCAGCAGTGTTAACTGTAGAGAAGGATATGGAAGGTAGAAAATGTGGGGAAATAGATGGTGACATCTTGAAAAATATCCATATTACAGAGGAGGAGGTGGTGGATGTCTTAAAAGGTATAAAGGTGGATAAATCCCTAGGACCTGATCAGGTGCACCCTAGAACTCTGTGGGAAGCTAGGAAAGTGATTGCTGGACCCCTTGCTGAGATATATGGATCATCGATAGTCACAGGTGAGGTGCCAGAAGACTAGAGTTTGGCGAACCTGGTAAGGTGGTAAGGAAAATCCAGGAAAGTATAGACTGGTGAGCCTGACATTTGTGGTGGGCAAGTTGTTGGAAGGAATCCTGAGTGACAGGATTTACATGTATTTGGAAAGGCAAGGACTGATTAGTGAAAGTCAACATGGCTTCGGGTCTCACTAACTTAATTGAGGTTTTTGAAGAAGTAACAAAGAGGATTGTTGAGAGCAGAACAGTGGACCTGATGTGTATAGGCTTCAGTAAGGCATTCAACAAGGTGCCTCATGATAGACTGGTTAGCAAAGTTAGATCACATGGGAGAGCTAGCCATTTGGATAGAGAATTGACTTGAAGGTAGAAGACAGAGGGTGTTGGTGGAGGATTGTTTTTCAGACTGGAGGCCTGTGACTGGCAGTGTGCCACCAGGATCGGTGCTGGGTCCACTGCTTTTCATTATTTATACAAATGATTTAGATGTGAACAGAGGAGATATGGCTACTAAGTTTACAGATGACACCAAAATCGGAGTTGTAGTGGACAAAAAAGAGGGTTACCTCAGATTACAACGGGTTCTAGATCAGATGGGCCAATGGGCTGAGAAGTGGCAGAAGGAGTTTAAATTAGATACATGTGCGATGCTGCATTTGGAAAGGCAAATCAGGGCAGGACCTATGCACCTAATAATAAGGCCCTAGGGAGGTTACTTTACAAAGAGACCTCGGTGTGCAGATTCATACTGTTATGGACCAAGCCAGACAACCTCAAAACATTTCAAGATAGTAACCCAGACACTAATTTTGCTAGTTGTTTCGAGCAGGTGTAAAGTAGATAGTCCAGAAGGGTTACAGCTGGCCCAACCACTTAGTTTTAAACAAAGTAGAATTTATTTGCAAGATTACCAAGTGAAATACAAACAGAAGAGAACAGAATGCAGAATAACTTAACCTATCCGAAAACCCAACAGATTATTCCAACTTAATGATGCTGTTCCAAATACTTGCAACAATCCCCATAAACACCCCTTGGCAAGAAAAAGGTAACATCAAACACAGGGTCTTACAGGGGAGAGAAAGAAAGAAAGAAAGAAAGAGAGAGAGAAAGAAATAGCAGAGGGATTCAGCATGGAACACCTTCTTCCCATGTAGCTGTTTCCTGGACCAGGAGCCTCAAAACTGACTGCCAGCTTTCAGTGAATAGTCCAACTGCTAAAAACCAAACCAAACCAAACCAGAGAAGAGCTGAGCGGGGCAAACTGGCCACCCCCCTTTCATGATACAAGTGCTTATTTTTAAAACTTAAAAACATTCTCAAGTAGTTAAACCCAGACTTTTCGGATTCACTGCTTTTATGACCTTTCTGAAAAAGAAGCCAAGGACAGCATAACGTTGTTAAAGAAACAGCATATTGTAAGAGCTCCTTGAAAATGGAGTTTTTGGTAGATAGGATAGTGAAGAAGGCACTTGGTATGCTTGTCTTTATTGGTAAGTGCATTGAATATAGGAGCTGGGAGATCATGTTGGAGCCGTACAGGACATTTGTTAGGCCACTGTTGGCATACTGCATGGAATTCAGAAAAAAGTTACAAGGATGTTGCTAGGGTTAGAGCGTTGAGCTATAGGGAGAGTCATAGAGCCATAGAGATGTACAGCACAGAAACAGAACTTTCATTCCAACTCGTCCATGCCGACCAGATATCCTAAGTTAATCTAGTCCCATTTGCCAGCATTTTGTCAATATTCCTCCGAACCTTTCCTATTCATATACCCATCCAGATGCCTTTTAAATGTTGTAATTGTACCAGCCCCCACCATCTGTGTGAAAACGTTGTTCCTTAGGTCTCTTTTATATCTTTCCCCTCTCACCCTAAACCTATGCCCTCTAGTTCTGGACTCACCCACCCCAAGGAAAAGACCTTTTCTATTTATCCTATCCATGCACTTCATCATTTTATAAACCTCTATAAGGTCACCCCTTAGCCTCCATCTCTCCAGGGAAAACAGCCCCAGCCTATTTAGCCACTCCCTATATCTCAAATCCTCCAAACCCGGCAACATCCTTGTAAATTTTTTCTGAACCCTTTCAAGTTGCACAACATCCTTCCAATAGGAAGGACACCAGAATTGCAAGCAATATTCCAAAAGTGGCCTAAGCAATGTCCTGTATAGCTGCAACATGACCTCCCAATTCATATACTCAGTGCTCTAACCAATAAAGGAAAGCATACCAAACACTTTCTTCACTATTCTATCTACCTGCGATTCTATTTTCAAGGAACTATGAACTGTACTCCAAGGTCTCTTTGTTCAGCAACACTGGCCAGGAGAGAGGCTGAATAGGCTGGGGCTATTTTCCCTGTAGCATCAGAGGCTGAGGGGTGACCTTAGAGAGATTTATAAAATCATGAGGGGCATGGATAAAATCAGGTAGATAGACAAGGTCTTTTTCCCAGGTATGGGGGAGTCCAAAACTAGAAGGCATAGGTTTCGAGAGAGAGGGGAAAAATTTAAAAGGGGTCTAAGGGACAACTGTTTCATGCATATGGTGCTGCCTGTATGGAATGAGCTGTCAAAGGAAGTGGTGGAGGCTGGTACAATTACAACAGTTAATAGATAGGTATATGAATAGGAACGGTTTAGAGGAATATGAGCCAAGTTCTGGCAAATGGGACTAGATTAATTTCTGATATCTGGTCAGCATGGACGAGCTGGACCAAAGGGTTTGTTTCCATACTGTTTATCTCTAGGATTCTTTGACTCTATGTCACACCTGAACAGATGTCTTTTCATCTTGGACCATGCATCAAAGTTCACAACCTGTCCATGTTATGGGCATGTAATAATCTATGAGGTCAACACATTGCACAAGACCAGAACAGTACCTGATTTCAAATGCAGCTTCCCAAGTGCAATGGCTTTGTTAAGACAAATTCAATGAAAGCATTTCTAATCAAAGAACAATTGTGTTTACATAAAGCCTTAAGATCACATGATGTCCCGAAGTTCTCTATAGGGAAAGTAATTTTGAAGTGCAGCTGCTGTTGATAATGTCAGAATCAATGCAGTAATCTTGCACACATCAAATTTCCAAACAGGAATGTTTTTATGATGCTTCTTGAGAGATTTACACTGACTTACGCAAATGCCTTTGGACTTCTTTAAATGACATTAAAAAATTGTTTGTCTCCCCTGAGAATACACATGGATCATTGTCAACTGTCATGGAGCAAAACTTGAATTCACAACCTTCAGACTCAGAGGTAGGAGTGCTACTGTCTGAGTAACCAAAGTTAAACTTATCGGCAGATACTTTTAAAGAAGTGAATAAATCAGGAGTAAACTGATCATCCATTTAATTGGGAGATGCCCTCAAGTGTCTCTATGAGTAGCTTCAGCAGCCCCCATGGGCCACCTTGTTGCAATCACTTCTGAAGTTGGAAGGAAGAATTACACCAGAATCAAAATGTTAACTGTTTCTCTCTCCACAGATGCTGCCAGACCTATTGAGTTTCTCCAGCTTTCCCTGTGTTTGTTTTATGTTAATTGTATCATCGTCATTGTCTCACAGTAATGTTTGCACGTCTTAATTAATTCTAAATCTCAATAGAATGAGAAGGTGCACATCAATCATAAACTCTTCATCCTCATTGACTAGAAAATAACTATTGCCATTACTGCGTCCAAATCTCTAAAACAAGACAAAGCTAGGAAACACTGTTTCATCGTATTTGTGATGCAGCAACATGCCAGATTGCTCACTGAAGGGATACTAATTTTACTTTTTATACAAAAGAGTATTTAGACAAGACGTTGAAATGCTGTCAACTGACAATCCATTTATGTTTGCCAAGTGATCAAATAAAGTGGAAATGCCATTACGCGCTTTACAAGGATCAAGAGGTTCCCTTCTATAAATGTGTTTTCCCAGTTAAATGTTGCCTACAGTAAAGCAACCACTTGCCTGAACATAAAGCAACTACGAATTAAAGGAGAGTTGGAGTTAAAGTACTTACCTCTCAGATTACAGAACATTCGATGATTCCAATATTTGATCCTTTGAAACCTATCTTCGACTATCCCTAGTTTCTTATTTACATGCTGGCCCCAGCTGAGAGCATCAAGAGGCACAAAGTCCAGCTGACAGAACCCAACACTACCTCACTGCCAGCCATCGTCAGTCCTCACCAGCACACTCCTTCACTACCAACAGTAATTATCTTCAATGTATCAGTCAACTTGCCTGATACCCAGCACTGAGTGAGCAGAAATGTCCTCTAAATACTGGAAGACTGAAGCCATTATCTTTGTTTAGTCCCCAGGCTCCATTCACAATGCACTACCTCTTGTGTCCACCTCTGTAATATCACTCGAAACTGCTCAGCCCTCAGTTTATCTGCCTCCAAAGGCCTCAACCATCCCTCAATAACCTCTAACCATGACTGTTCTAATGCTATCATTGTTAACCTCCCATAGAGTTATTAGTGTACCCTAGTCCCGTGGCTCAGTGGTTAGCACTGCTGCCTCACAGCGCCAGGGACCCTGGTTCGATTCCAGCCTTGGGCAACTGTCTGTGTGGAGTTTGCACATTCGCCCCATGTCTGCGTGGATGTCCTCTGGATGCTCCAGTTTCTCACAATGTCCAAAGATGTGCAGGTTAGGTGAATTGGCCATAATGTGCAGGTTAAGTGCATTGGTCAGGGGTAAACATAGAAAAATAGGGTGGGGGAATGGGTCTGGGTGGGTTACTCTTCAGAGGATCGGTGTGGATTTGTTGGGCTGAAGGGCCTGTTTCCACACTGTAGAGATTCTATGAGCACATTATTCGGCCCATCTGCCATCATGCATAAACTTGAGTCAATTCAAACCTGGACACTATGGGACAATGTAGCTTGGCTAATCCACCATTTTTGGACTGTGGGAGGAAACCAGGACAAATCCACGCAGATACAGGGAAAATGCACCAACGCCACGCAGACAGTCACCCAATAGTGGAATCAAATCCTGGGTCCTTGATATTGTGAGGCTGCAGTGCTAACCATTGTGCCACCATACATCCAGGAGTTAGCAGGTGAGGTGGATTAAACATGGGAAATGCGGGGTTCCAAGGATTGGGTAGGGAAGTGGATTTAGTTGGACTCCCTTTGGACTCAATGGGCTGAGTTGCCTGATCCTATACTGAATGGATTCTGCTGTCATTACATATCCCTGATTTCAAGTTTTGATTTTACCTCTGTTGGTGGCCTTCAGCTACTTAGGTTCCAGGGAAGTTCTGTTCCTAAGCCTCTTCCCCATCCAGACCTCATCTCTTCTTCAAGACATTCCTTACCTGTTTGACGAAGCTTTTGCTTATCTTCCCTATTATACACATGTGACTCGGTGTCAAACATTGTTTAATAATGCTCCTGTGAAGGGCCTTGGAGTATTTAACAATGCTAAAGCGGGCTAAATTGATGCCATCGTCATGTGGATATATCGCTGTACGTTCTGCTGTCTCTTTTTGTTTCTGCCTGCTGAGCAAAGGTGTTTCAGTGCAATACTTCTGAAATTAATTTTTGGTTTTCATCATACAGAATAAAGGTGCTTTGCCAGTTCATTCAGTCACCTGTGACTCCTTATATCTAGAGCAGGCTTTTGTAATACTGGTGACATTACCATCACACCAGCAGAATGTGAAATTCCATTTGTCATTTGTGTCAATGGGAAGTTAATTGAAAACCTTTAAATATCAGAATTCCCACTAGTATTTAACGCTTTGAAGATGGCAAAGTAATTGGAGGTTTATGCCTCCTTGATAACTTTCGTTCATTCAGATGATCAGCACATACAGAAGCACTGAAGGAAACAGTGTTTCCATCACAGTTTGCCAAGTAGTCACGTACAATCAGCAAGGCCAATTTTCACACTGGGTCAGCCAATCAGCAGAGTATACTCAGCGTCTTTTTTATGCGTGGTCACTGTTGTAATGTAAGCGCCAGGGACCCTGGTTCGATTCCAGCCTTGGGCAACTGTCTGTGTAGAGTTTGCACATTCTCCCCATGTCTGCGTGGATGTCCTCTGGATGCTCCGGACTTCACAGTCATTCTGCCACCAAGTGACTGAGGAGACTGGGGAAGTTTTGAATCTAATTTAAATCTCACTGGTGGAGTTCTGTGCCTTGCACTGGCCTCCTGCCAATCCAATGCTATAGGAGGCAGCTTAAGAAGTTTGCAAGCTGTTGATGCGGAGGCAAATCCAAAGGCAAAGGGGTAATGGCAACCAAGGCTGACAGTGAGCAATAGTTTTTCTTTTGGAGCACTCCAGCTCCTCCTGGTTCCACAAATATAACCCAGAAACTTAACTGAGGTAACCTGCAGCAGTCATTTTAACACTGTCGATTTGGCCACCCAGTGCGAGGACATGGGTAGTAACAGCTGTATGCATTTTTCATTTTTAAGTATAGCTTCACTTGCCTTTAAAAGTTGCAATGAATCCTACTAGAATACCTCTACTGAAACCCCAAGAGGAAGAGAAAACTGAATATGGTGTAAAATCAGCTTGGTTGATTCATTTTTCAGCCAGTTGGTATATGCATTGTCCTGTGTTGAAATTTAATGTACTTCAGTTGGAATCATGTAGGTCACACCAGATTGCATTATACAATACAATAATATAATACAATATAGCACAGGAACAAGCCATATTGTCCACCAAGTCTGCGCCGATTCCGAATTCTTATTTAGACCAGCTACTTATTGCCCATTCACGGTTTCTATCCCTCTGTTCATCTTCTGTTCATGCTTCTATCAAGGTATGCTGTAAATGTTGCTAACGTGTCAGCTTCCACCATCACTGACAGTGCGTTCCAGGCACCCACCACCCTCTGTGTGAACTATTTTCCACAAACCTCTCCCCTAAACTTTCCCCCTCTCACCTTAAACATTTGCCCTCTTATAGTTGACCTTTCCATCCTGGGAAAAAAACCTCTTACTAACTAAGCCTCTCATGATTTTGTAGACCTCTATCAGGTCACCTTTCAGTCTCCATCTTTCCAGTGAAAAATATATGAGTTTATCCAACCTCCCCTCATAACTAAAACCCTCCAAACCAGGCAACATCCTGGTAAACTTTCTCTGCACCCTCTCCAAAACATCGATATCCTTCTGGTAGTGTGGCAACAATACAATATTCCAAATGTGGCCTAACTAATGTTTTATACAATTGTAACATAACTTGCCAACTTTTATATTCAGTGCCCTGGTTGATGAAGACAATGTACTGTATGTCTATGAAAATCCATTGGATAAACCACAATGCAGTGATTGTAACAAGGTCAGCCAGGTGGACCGCATAGAATAGGATTTTCCTGATTGGGACTGTTAACCTTGTCCAGACAGGAAGCCCTGGCTGACACATTTGGACAGGAATGTCAGAGGTTCTATTCACTCTGAAGCTGGCTTTGAGGAAGCTGGACCAGTGTCCAGTACAATACATGTGTAAATAAAGGGTGATTTGGTGAGGGGATGCTGGCCTCTGTGGAGTTATTTCATACAACAACCTCATTGAATCTGTCTTAGACTATGACCAGCCTAAACGTGCCAGAGAGGTTTCAGTGGAGGGGCATCATGTAGAAAGAGCAAAATCTGCTCAATGATTTGATGTAAGCACTGGAGAATCTGTAATAAATTAAGTTGTTGATGCTGACAAATCCCAGGCCATTGGCATCAATGGGTTAAACTAAACTAAGTTAAACAGTAATGGCAATGCCTGAAGTTACTTTCTGCAACCTTCAAAACAGCAGTTGGGAGGTTTGTACCACTTTCAGGTTGAGGTCTTGGTGGAATGTTGCAGGTGAGCTGCAGACACTAACTGGGCACCTTGTTGAGGCTTGCCTATTGTGAAATGACATTTCCCACAGTGAGATGGTTTGGCATTGCCTCAGTGGTGGAGGAGTCAATTGCAGAAAGTATGGTCATGAGCCAACTGTGAACCAGCAAGGAATTAGAAAATCAAATGGAATGGCCATATTGTAAGGCTGATGGGCCATTAAAGTAGGAATGTCTTCAGAACTGAACAGGACATTAGTATGACTACATCTGGAGCATTGCGTTAAAGAAGGATATACCTCCACTGGTGTCAGTTCAGAAAAGGTTCACTGGGCTGATTCCTGAGAATGAAGAAATTGTCTTACCAGGAAAGCTTGGGCACATGTATATTGGAGTTCAGTGCTCATTTCATTGATGCAGATATAAAACTCGCCAGGCTACATGCTAGGAATATGGTTTCCTTTGTGGTTGAGTCTTGAACTAGATGGCACGGTTTCTGGATAGGCGATCTCCCATTTAAGATGGAGATGCAGAGGTATTTCTTCTCTTTGAAATTTCCTAACTCAACAAAATATGTTCATTAAATATAGTGCCCAGAATGGGGAAGGCACATCAGGGTCCGGTAATCAGGGCACAGGACTCTATCGAAAGCCTCCTGTATGCGGGCTGGGGGTTGGGGGTGGGACAGAGCTGAGTTCAGGTTGGAGTCACTGTGCTCAGGTTGGGGAACATAGGCCAGGTCACTGTGCTTCGGATGGAGCTAGTTCTGGGTCTGCTATGTCTGGGAGCTAGGAAGCTGTGCTGAGGTGGGGGAACTGGGTAGGTGGGGATCTTGTGTTTGGAACAGGGTCTGGGCTGGGGCTCCTTGATTTGTGTTCCCGTCTGTTGAAAATAGTAAACTGAGTTAGAGATATTCTTTATTGAAGGGAGTGAAAGGTTCTGGGAACTGGCAGCAAAGTGGAGTTAAGGGATTACAATCAGGTTAACCATGGTCAAATTGAATGACGGAACAGGGTCAAAGAGCTAAATGGTTTAGCCTCATATTTCTTATGTTCTTATTAAAACATCACTTGGCCTATTGAAACACAGCATTATAGTAGTTTAATTGTCTAAGATCAACATGCAACTATATTTTTGAATTTTTACTGGCATTTGTTTTTGACAACCTTGGCTGGAAGAGCCTTGGAGAAAACAAACTCTTTCTATATTCTGGTATAAATGTACTGTTCACTAAATTAATTTATGTAATCTAATTTTACCATCACAGGCTTTTGACATAACATTCTGGGTTACTTTATACCATTTAATATTTTGTGTTCCTCAGGGAAATCATCCCTAACCTTCTCTCGAAATTATACAGCCTGATCTTCTCTAATAGTTAATCATCTCCCAGGACTATTCCTCTTGTTCTTATTTGCATTCTCTCCAATTCATGTTCATCTCTTTTTTTGTAGCAGTATTCACTAGAACATTGTCCAGCATTGTGGTCTGACCTTAAAAAGCTTTTGTGTGATCTCTGAAGACTTATCCTCTACTGTTCTGGCTGTACTTCCCAAGAAATCCCCAGATCAAGCCACCACATAATCTCTCTATGAGGGAACAATGATTCCTTTTCTGTAAGTCATTTTCTCAATGAATTACACACAGGAAATACCTGTCTTAATCAGAACTAAAAGAACTGGTTTTGCTTTGCGTGCCCTAGATCATTTAACTTTGCTTTATGAATGAACAACAACAATACTGAAAAGACCATTCTTTTCCTCTTTTATCATAAAACATGCTACGGAAATAATCCAAAATTCTTCAATTTTTATAAATTGGAAGATTAAGGTACAAAGTAAATTTCTACATTCAACAGATAAAATTAAGACCAAGGGTGACCCTATTAGCTCTACAGATGAGGTTTCACGCTTTCTGAGGTAACAGAGCTGATTTCAGATTAGGAAATTTAACCCTTTCACTGGCTCATAGCACACAACTAAAACAGTTCAAAGCTCTGTTGGTACCTGCCTTTTCTGTTGTTTAGACAGTTGTGTTAGCATGTTTTGAGCTTTTATTTGGTTAAGAAGCCAACAATTTGATTCAATGACATGAATTCATACCTGTGTCTTTCACAAAACATTGTGTAAATCAGGAATGCTATTGAATAGATAGAAAAGGAACATGCAGTAATTGCAGACAGAATTTGTCACAACCATAAGAAAGGTAAATGTTTTGCCAAATAGAAAAGCAATGATTAAATTAATATTAATTTTCAGGAACATGTAGCATTATTGACTTTCTCCCTAATATGAAAGACAGTGATAATAATGTCTCACCAAAGGATTGAATAGGGCAATTTGGACAGGTTTCCAGAAATTCTGATTGAATTCCTGATTTTCAAGCTTCAAAAAAGGTATTCAGAGCAAGATATTTTCTTCCCTATCTATCAGTAACTTAAATTAATATGTCTGCCTTTCCTCTCAAACACTATAGGGATGATATCCTCAATATAGATCTCCTTGTTGTGCATAGATTGGGTAGGTAATGCTCTCGTAATGTCAGCCATGTCCTTTTTGATGTAGCCATTAGGAATTGTTGGTTAACTATCTAGCTCTACTCCTCGGTATTCATCATGTAAGAAGGTTGACTAAAATAATGGATAAAAATAAGTTACTGCAGATGCTGGAATCTGAATAAAAGGTTGACCAATTGGCATCACAAAATTTTGTGGTCCCAACTGCAGAAAACCAACAATAAAAATATGCTGCCTAACCTGCTGCGCTTTTCCAGCAACACATTTTCAGCTCTGATCTCCAGCATCTGCAGTCCTCACTTTCTCCAATAAAAATATGTAAACCAAATATAATAAAAAGAGAACATAAGGCTTTTTGCGGTATTGGTCCTTGATTGATATTCTAGCTTATTAAATATCTTAATTATGTTTTGCATTAAGACATATGAAGCTCTCTTATTTTTGCATATGACAGCTTATGACAATTAATTATTTTTGCATATGACAATTAATCTAATTGAGCAGCCAATGTATAGCATTGTATTGTCAGGTGGATTGCCTGTGCTGGGCTGTCTTTGGTACTCCGTTTGTAGAAGTGCAATTTTCTTGACTAGACAGTTCATTTCCTGTTGTGATTGGAGGTGCCGGTGTTGGACTGGGTGTACAAAGTTAAAAGTCACACAACACCAGGTTATTGTCCAACAGGATTAATTAGAAGCACACTAGCACTCCGAAAGCTAGTATGCTTCCAATTAACCCTGTTGGACTATAACCTGGTGTTGTGTGACTTTAAACTTTGCATTTCCTGTTGAGTATAGGCCAATTTTTTTTTGAGATTAAATATGCAACCCATATTAATGTGTGAGAATACAACAGATACATTTTCTGAAATTATTGTCAGTGTCAAGTACTCCTAGATCTGGTCAAGATGCAGAATAAGGTTCCCTCTATTTTTTACAACAACACAACCTAACTAGAAATATATCAGAGTGCATAATTTTCACTTGTGACTTTACATTTCATATCCTCACCATAGTGACATGTTGAAATGGCCATTTGTACTGTATTGTGGGCAATGTTTGCATTGGTCTTGGATCTGAAAGCTGACTTACTGACTTAAGGTACAATCTTCACAGCCAACAGGCTGTCATAATCATAGATTTAACCCCAGGAACATGAATTATTTGACCCCATATCCTTGAGTTGAATGAACAGTGTGAAAATCCATGGCACAACCCAGTTCCTGTGATTCTGAATCAGTTTTTTTATATATCTTTACATGTGGTAAATGAATTTATATTGCAAAAAGTAATGCAGGGTTGTTAAATTTAGTGTCGTATTTTAGATGATCCAGGCACGCCCTATGTCAGCATTTAACAAAAGTTCATCAAAACCCAAATAAACAATAGAAGCAAAGTTCACATCCCAGATGTCAAACAAATGTCAAAGGAGTGACTGCCAACCTCATATAAACAGCATAAATGTTACAATTTCAATGGGACAGGAGAATGTGGGGCTATGCAACAAACATAACATAATCATAAATAATTCAGAGATCTTGTAAAAACAAGTCTAAATCGTGAGGCAATGTTTTTCTGCGAATGTGGTAGTCATGATAAAACTCTGGCAATATAAAGGCCCGGATTACGCCATAGTGAGGTGAAGCAACATTCTCAGACAAGGCAAGTTAACACCTGTGGTGTCCTAATCCAGATTCCTCCAGCATTTTGCTCCAGGCATCACTATTGTGGGATTAATTTGCACAATCATGCAAACAACTGTGTTGGATCAGTGCAGACTGCTTTCAAAACCATGTCAGCAAAACATACAACTGTACCGATGCATTAACTTGTCTAATTCCTGACATTATGGAAACAGGGGACAAGCAGGAACTTGTTGATTTTGACTCTTGCAGCACTAAGTGAATCCATGTGGAATTCAAGTCTCAGTGTTCATTGTGTTGACAAATACAATATACAATGATGAATACTGATCTCCCTTCGCAGTCATCAAGCCTCAGAGTGTTACAGTAGTTTAATAATAGACAATGCACTTCTTTTGTAGAGACAGGGAGTCTCTTGTGTGCACAATATTATGTACATATCCGCCTAGTCTTTTGGTAGAAAGAAAATCGGGAGATTCGGTGATGGTAATCCCCCGTATCAATCTAAAAACAGTCACGAGCAGTTTCAAGGGAAATGCAAACAGATTTAGAATGTGGGGAATACTTTCCTGCCTGTAAATAAATATGTCAACAGGAGAGCATGAATCAATTAGCAGGTCTAAATGAAGGAAAGATTTGAAAGTGAAGATGTGAAACACCCACACAAAGTCCGATAGAGTTATGTATCACGATGTGAAAGCTGATCTTTCTGTCTGGTCCCAACCGAGTAGTTCAAATTTCCACCTCTTGCTACAAGATGATCACAACATACCAAGCCAATCGCATTCCATTTCAGTAAACAGGCCCAACATTTATCAGACATGCATGTCACACCACAAAAATAAATACAGCTCTGTTAACCAAAATGGATTATCTCTCATAAAGTCTTGTAACAGGCTGAGCTTAGCATATTATCAGATACAATCAACAAAGGTATATTCCATACTATTTAGAGAAGTATTTTTAAATGGCTAAATTTTCGACTGTAGCAAAACCATCATCACAAAGCATAAAGATGAAAATATTATTAGGACCTGATCAGGTGTGCCCTAAAATTTGATGGGAAGCAAGGGAAGTGATTGCTGGGCTCTTTGTTGAGATATTTGGATCATCGATAGCCATGGGCAATGTTCCAGAAGATTAGGGTTTGTCTCACATTGTGCTACTATTTAAGAAAAGTGGTTAAGAAAAGCCAGGAAACTATAGAGTGGTGAGCCTGACCTCAGTGGTGGGCAAGTTGTTGGAGGAAATCCTGAGGGACAGGATTTACATGTAGTTAAGAAGTCAAAGACTGATTAAGGATAGTCAACGTGACTTTGTGGGTAGGAAATCATGTCTCAGGAATTTGATTGAGCTTTTTGAAGAAGTAATAAAGAGGATTAATAAGGGCAGAGTGGTGGACATCATCTATATGGAATTCAGTAAGGCGTTCGACAAGGTTCTTGATGGTAATCTGATTCACAATGTTCAATCACAAGGAATGGAGGGAGATCTAACTAATGGATACAGAAATGGCTCAAAAGTAGATGATAAAGGGTGCGGGTGGAGGGTTGTTTTTCAGACTGAAGGTCTGTGACCAGTGGTGGGTCCACTGCTCTTCGTCATTTATACAAATGGTTTTGATGTCAACATGTGAGTATGTTTGCAGATGACACCAAAATTGAAAGTGTAGTGGACAATGAAGAAGATTATCTCAGAGTACTATGGGATCTTGATCAGATGGGCGAAGGTGTGGCAGATGGAGTTTAATTTAGATAAATGTGAGGTGCTGTGTTGGAAAAGCAAATCAAGGCAATTAATGGTAAAGTCCTGGGGAGTGATGCTGAAAAAAAGAGAACTTGGAGTGCATAGTTTCTTGAAAGTGCAGTCGCAGGTAGATAGGATAGTGAGGAAGGTGTTTGGTATGCTTTCTTTATTGGTCAGAGCATTGAGTATAGGAGTTGGAAGGTCATGTTGAGGCTGTACAGGACATTGGTTAAGCCACTTTTGGAATATTGTGTGCAATTCTGGTGTCCTTCCTATCAGAAGAATGTTGTGAAACTCAGAAAAGATTCACAAGGATGTTGCCAGGGTTGAAAAGAGAGCAAAGGGAGACGCTGAACAGGCTGGGGCTGTTTTTCCTGGAGGTTGAGAGGTGATCTTACAGAGGTTGAGGGGTGATCTTACAGAGGTTTATAAAATCATGAGAGACATGGATAAGATAAATCACCAAAGTCATTTCCCCAGGATGGGGGAGTCCAAAACTAGGGGGCATAGCTTTAGGGTGTGAGGGGAAAAATTTAAAAGGGACAAAAGGGGCAATATTTTCACACAATGGGTGGTGCACATATGGAATGAGCTGCTAGAGAAAATGGTGGAGACTGGTACAATTACAACATTTAAAAGGTATGTGAGTAAGTATATGAAAAGGAAGGGTTCAGAGGAATATTGGCGAAATGCTGGCAAGTGAGACTATATAACTCAGGATATCTGTCAGTATGGACAAGTTGGACCGAAGGGTCTGCTTCTGATTCGTATATTTCTATGACTCTATGAGTTGATGAGAGTTTTGCAAACTGAGAACAAATTTTACTATGGGTGAGATGTATATTTTAACTCTGCATTATGTCTTGGTAAGACTGCATGGTGTGTGTCTATTGCTTCCAAATTAGTTGATCATTCTATGTAGCTTCTGGATTAGTGGTGCTGGAAGAGCACAGCAGTTCAGGCAGCATCCAAGGAGCTTCAAAATCGACGTTTCGGGCAAAAGCCCTTCATCAGGAATAAAGGCAGTGAGCCTGAAGCGTGGAGAGATAAGCTAGAGGAGGGTGAGGGTGGGGAGAAAGTAGCATAGAGTACAATGGGCGAGTGGGGGAGGGGATGAAGGTGATAGGTCAGGGAGGAGAGGGTGGAGTGGATAGGTGGAAAAGGGATAGGCAGGTAGGACAAGTCCGGGCAAGTCAAGGGGGCAGTGCTGAGCTGGAAGTTTGGAACTAGGGTGAGGTGGGGGAAGGGGAAATGAGGAAACTGTTGAAGTCCACATTGATGCCCGAGGGTTGAAGCGTTCTGAGGCAGAAGTTGAGGTGTTCTTCCTCCAGGCATCTGGTGGTGAGGGAGCGGCGGTGAAGGAGGCCAGGACCTCCATGTCCTCGGCAGAGTGGGAGGGGGAGTTGAAATATTGGGCCACGGGGCGGTGTGGTTGATTGGTGCGGGTGTCCTGGAGATGTTCCCTAAAGCGCTCTGCTAGGAGGCGCCCAGTCTCCCCAGTGTAGAGAAAACCGCATCGGGAGCAACGGATACAATAAATGATATTAGTGGATGTGCAAGTAAAACTTTGATGGATGTGGAAGGCTCCTTTAGGGCCTTGGATAGAGGTGAGGGAGGAGGTGTGGGTGCAGGTTTTAGTTCCTGCGGTGGCAGGGGAAAGTGCCAGGATGGGAGGGTGGGTTGTAGGGGGGCATGGACCTGACCAGGTAGTCATGGAGCGGAACGGTCTTGGCGGAAGGTGGAAAGGGGTGGGGAGGGAAATATATCCCTGGTGGTGGGATCTGTTTGCAGGTGGCGGAAATGTTGGCGGATGATTTGGTTTATACTAAGGTTGGTAGGGTGGAAGGTGAGCACCAGGGGCGTTCTGTCCTTGTTACGGTTGGAGGGGTGGGATCTGAGGGCGGAGGTGCGGGATGTAGATGAGATGCGTTGGAGGGCATCTTTAACCATGTGGGAAGAGAAATTGCAGTCTCTAAAGAAGGAGGCCATCTGGTGTGTTCTGTGGTGGAACTGGTCCTCCTGGGAACAGATCCGGCAGAGACGGAGGAATTGGGAATATGGGATGGCATTTTTGCAAGAGGTAGGGTGGGAATAGGTGTAATCCAGGTAGCTGTGGGAGTCGGTGGGTTTGTAAAAAATGTTAGTGTCAAGTCGGTTGTCATTAATGGAGATGGAGAGGTCCAGGAAGGGGAGGGAGGTGTCAGAGATGGTCCAGGTAAATTTAAGGTCAGGGTGGAATGTGTTGGTGAAGCTGGTGAATTGCTTAACCTCCTCGCGGGAACACAAGGTGACGCCAATGCAGTCATCAATGTAGCAGAGGAAGAGGTGGGGAGTGGTGCTGATGTAATTACGGAAGATCAACTGCTCTACGTAGCCAACAAAGAGACAGGCATAGCTGGGGCCCATACGTGTGCCCATGGCTACCCCTTTGGTCTGGAGGAAGTGGGAGGATTCAAAGGAGAAATTGTTAAGGGTGGGGACCAGTTCGGCCAAACGAATGAGAGTGTCGGTGGAAGGGTACTGTTGGGGATGTCTGGAGAGGAAAAGATGGAGGGCTTGGAGGCCCTGGTCATGGCGGATGGAGGTGTAGAGGGATTGGATATCCATGGTGATGATGAGGCGTTGGGGGCTGGGGAAACGGAAGTCTTGGAGGAGGTGGAGGGCGTGGGTGGTGTCTCCAAAGTATGTGGGGAGTTCCTGGACTAGGGGGGATAGGACAGTGTCGAGGTAGGTAGAGATGAGTTCAGTGGGACAGGAGCATGCTGAGACAATGGGTCGGCCAGGGTGGTCAGGCTTGTGGATCTTGGGAAGGAGGTAGAACCGGGCAGTGCGGGGTTCCCGGTCTATGAGGTTGGAAGCTGTGGGTGGGAGATCTCCTGAGGTGATGAGGTTCTGTATGGTCTGGGAAATGATGGTTTGGTGATGGGGGGTGGGGTCATGATCGAGGGGGCAGTAGGAAGAGGTGTCCTCGAGTTGACGTTTGGCTTCAGCAGTGTAGAGGTCAGTGCGCCAGACTACCACTGCGCCCCCTTTATCCGCTGGCTTGATGGTGAGGTTGGGATTGGAGCAGAGGGATTGGAGGGCTGCGCGTTGTGAGGGTGAGAGGTTGGAGTGGGGGAGGGAGGTAGACAGGTTGAGGCGGTTAATGTCCCGGTGGCAGTTGGAAATGAAGAGGTTGAGGGCAAGTAATAGGCCAGCGCGGGGTGTCCAGGTGGATGCAGTGTGTTGGAGGTGGGCGAAGGGGTCCTTGGAAGGTGGACGGGAGTCCTGATTATGAAATTAAGCTCAGAGGCGGAGGCGACGGAAGAAGTGTTTGACGTCACGACGTGTATTAAATTCATTGATGCGTGGACGGAGGGGGAAGAAGGTGAGTCCTTTGCTGAGGACTGATCATTCGTCCTCAGTGAGGGGGAGGTCTGGGGGGATGGTGAAAACTTGGCAGGGCTGGGAGCTGGGATCTGGTGTGGGTGTAGAGCTGGGAGTGGGGGCGGAATCTGTAACTGGAGTGGGTATGATGGTGGGGGAATGGGGGTGGAGTCATGAGCAGGGATAGTGTTCCCCTCGGGGTTCTGGGGGGTGGGGATAGTGACAGTGGGGTCTGTGGGGGGCATGTCAGCAGAATGCAGGTGATGTAGCTCCCTAGTAGGAATGGAAAGTGAGGAAGATAGTTGCAGTGTATGGGATTGGAGGTGGACTGCTATCACTTTGCATCAGCTCAGTCCTGCTACCACTAACACATTGGAATACAATGGATAGCTAACCCTTTATAGTGACTGCTTGCCAGTCAGAGGAGTAGTGCAGTTAAGTGGTAGAAATTTAACTTTATCAGGAATCTTCATCATCTCTAGCAGTTCCTGCACTCTGTCGTTGAAACATAAAAAAAGTTTCCATATACATAATGACTTAAAATCTTACAACGCACAATAATATCGTTGAACATTAAGCCACGCCAAAGAATTGTGTTTAAGGAACATTGTTGTAAAAAAGGAGAGAGAGGAGGGGTTGAGAGTTTAGAGTGCAAGGAGACTACCGAAAATCAGTGAATTTATTGAATCTGGATAATATAGATTGATGTAATTTGGAGCTAAAGTCAGCAGATTTCCTGTCCAAGTATTCATCATGGGATCTATGCTTCAGCTTGAGAACTTGCCTTCAGAGGACTTCTTCTGCACAGTGCTCTGGATTAATAATGCCCTTTGAGGTGTGCTATAGCTCAGTCAGTCAGCACTGTGCAAAGGCAGAATATGGAGTCCTCCATAGTTGTCTCAGACTGAACATGAGTTGCTGAAATAGCAAAAATCAGGATCGATAAGCCTAAATTCCTGAATGAAACAGCTGAAGGAACCATCAACCTCGAGTAATCTCCATTCTGCATGGGATGCCTAGAGTGCAGAACATGTCTTTGAATGAGCTGACCTGACTTTAACCCGACTAGTGGTTAGCTTGGTGGACTGTTGGTGCTTGTATTGTCCCAGAAGCCCCTGGGTATTTGCCACAGCACTTTGTTGTTTTGCAGATTTTATTTCTTTACAGTGAAACTATTGAGGGTAAAGAGAATGAACCAGTGAAAGGGTTACTGCAAAACCAAAGGCTGATTTGTGGTGTATTTTTGCTATCTATTTTGACGACACTTGTTTGAAATATCTTGGCATTTATGAAAAAAGAGTTTGGAATATAAAAGCAACAATTACATAAGCTGACTTCTGATTCATTTACATTTGAAATTTTTTGGGCTGTAAATGGAAACTATCCATTTAAAGGGACCATATAAGGATCAACTACGTCCTCTGACTACTCTTATTTATAATATATTGGGATTTATGATCAAGTTCAGTTGGTTATGTGACTTGCCTTTGATTTCTTTGAAGTATTTAGGCCTGCAAGCAACAGATTGAAAGTCAGTTAAAGGTTCCATTCGTTTTTTGTGAAGTTGATACTGCTTGAATGCAAGTTACAAAGACTTCCACAGATCTGACTCAAATTCAAATTTGCTACAATGTGTTACTTGCTTTCCTGTAACACTGTCACAGATAACAGAAGGGAAAGCTGAGGAATTTAGCACACAACATTCAGTTGTTTTAAATATAAGGATTAATCCTCGCGTTTGCTCAGAATTGGTAAGAGATCCCATGCTGATCTGCAGCGTGCTAATGAGTGACACAGGCTGTTGATCAAAGGCAAATTTGATCCTGGTTTATGCTTTATGGACTAATCCCAACCAGAACTAGTTGATTGGAATTTAGAAGACCTTATTTGAAACGTACAAGATTCTTAGAGGACTTGACAGGTTCAATACAGAACAGTTGTTTCCACTTGTGAGAGAGTTCATGACCAGAGGGAATAATCTCAGAGTAAGGGCTTGTCTATTCAAAACAGAGATGAGAAGGAATTTCTTCTCTTAAGGTTTAGTCAATCTGTGTAAATCTTTACAGCAGAGGGTTGTTGAGGCTAGGTTTTTAATTATGTTCAAGGCTGAGCTAGATTTTTAGAATGTAAGTGAATGATAAGTTATAGGGAAAAAGGCAGCAAAATGGAGCTAGGGATTATCAGATCAGCCATGATCTCATTGAATCTTACTGATATGCTGTATGGCCTACTTCCCCTCCTTCACCTAGTGGCCTTATACAATGGATGTTGCAGGCTGTTTATAAATTGTGTTGAAGAATAAATCTGACATGACCACAATATAGGAACATATAATAAGGGTTTAAGATGGCAGGGGGGAGGAGATTTAAAAGGGACCAATGGGACAACCGTTACACGCAGAGAGTGGTGTGTGTATGGAATGAGCTGCCAGAGGAGCTGGTAGAGGCTGGGGCAGTTACAATGTTTAAAAGGAATCAGGTGGGTACATGAATAGGAAGGGTTTAGAGGGATATGGGCCAAGTGCTGACAAATGGGACTAGATTAATTTATGGGAAACTGGCCAGCATGGACCAGTTGGAACAAAGTGTCTGTTTCCATGTTGTACATCTCTAAGCCTCTATGAGTAGGTCATTCAGCCTGTTCCATCATTTAATGACATTATGGCTGACCTGTGACCTAACTCCCCACACAGCCATTTGGATACAGAACTGGCTCGAAGATAGAAGACGGAGGGTGGTGGTGGAGGGTTGCTTTTCAGATTGGAGGCCTGTGACCAGTGGAATACCACAAGGATTTGTACTGGGTCCACTGTTATTCGTCATTTATATAAATGATTTGGATGTGAACATAGGAGGTATAGTCAGTAAGTTTGCAGATAACACCAAAATTGGAGATGTATTAGACAATGAGGAAGGTTACCTCAGAGTATAAAGGGATCTTGATCAGATGGGCTGAGGAGTGGAAAATGGAGTTTAATTTAGATAAATGTGAGCTGCTATATTTTGGAAAAGCAAATCAGACCAGGACTTATACAATTAATGGTAAGGTCCTAGGGAGTGTTGCTGAACAAAGAGACCTTGGAGTGCAGATTCATAGTTTCTTGAAAGTAGAATCACAAGTAGATAGGATAACAAAGAAGGTGTTTGGTATGCTTGCCTTAATTGGTCAGTGCATAGAGTATAGTAATTAGGAGGTCATGTTGTAGCTGCACAAGACATTGGTTTGGCCACTTCTGGAATATTGCATGCAATTCTGGTCTCCTTTCTATTGGAAGGATGCTGTGAAACTTTAAAGGGTTCAGAAAAGATTTACAAGGATGTTGCCAGGTTTGGAGGATTTGAGATGTAGGGAGAAGTTGAAAAGGCTGGGGCTGTTTTCCCTGAAGCATCGGGGGCTGAGGGGTGACCTCACAGAGGTTCATAAAATCATGAGGAGCATGGATAGGATTAATAGACAAAGTCTTTTCCCTGGGGTGAGGAGTCCAGAACTAGAGGGCAAAGTGTTTTGAAAATGTGGGTGTACTGTACCTTTAAGAGAGTTAGAAAGCTAACAAGGACTTAGAGAAGCACAGAGAGTACTGAACAAGGTAACAGTGTAATACTTGGTTGAGATAGCTGAGTTGCCGTGACACAAACACAAATTCAAATTTAGCTAGTCAGTTTAAATTATGCTCCAAGATACCAAACTCCAATCAAGTTTGAATTTAGTATTTTGATAATACTAAAACCAATGAAATGATCTGATGTTTTGGGGTATAAATATCAGACATTTTGAACAGTTAGCTAGAGCAGCAGAGAGAACTGGGTGGCATGGTGGCACAGTGGTTAGCACTGCTGCCTCACAGTGCCAGCGACCCGGGTTCAATTCCTGCCTCAGGCAACTGTCTGTGTGGAGTTTGCACATTCTCCCTGTGTCTGCGTGGGTGTGCTCCAGTTTCCTCCCACAGTCCAAAGATGTGCAGGTTAGGTGAATTGGCCATGCTAAATTGCCCATAGTGTTAGGTGTAGGGGCATGGGTCTGGGTGGGTAGCTCTTCGGGAGGTCGGTGTGGACTTGTTAGGCTGAAGGGCCTGTTTCTACACTGTAAGTAATCTAAATCTAAATGGCCAACAGATAAAGGCTGCTAGTTTAAGAGCTCTCTGAGAGGCACTTGTCTGTGGAAGAAGTTTGCACAGCAGAATATAGAGGCCAACCTGGAGAGAGAAGCTACAGAGGAAACTTGGCAAAGCTGACTGCTTTTGAAATGTGATTATTTTTCTGTAAATCCTAATTGTAATTTTTTATTAGACTAGTATTGTAGAGGGTGAGGTAAAAGGTAAGTTTAAGAGAAAGGAGTTGTAAATAGTTGTTAGTTAATATTCTTTGTTAGACTTAAAAAAAAAATTTAAATTTTTCCTTTAAATAGTGACTTTTGGCATAGTTCTTTGCCTCTCGAATTTTAACAGATTACAGTACGAGGTGAATCTTTATCTGTGTTGCTGGTTTAAATTAGCAGAGGTGTTTACCCCGTGTCGTAACAATAAATTTAGGGTGAGAGGGGAAAGATATAAAAGGGATCGAAGGAGCAACCTTTTCATACAGAGGGTGGTGTGTCTTGGAATAAGCTGCCAGAGGAAGTGGTGGAGGCTAATACAATTACAGCATTTAAAAAGCATCTAGATGGGTATATGAATAGGAAGGGTTTAGAGGGATATGAGCCAAGTGCTGCAAATGGGACTAGATTAGGTTAGGATATCCAGTCAGCATGGACACTTGGACCAAAGGGTCTGTTTCCATGCTGGACATCTCTATGACTATATGACCTTAATTTGGGCCATATCCCTTAATATTTTTTGCACACTATACCATTCATTTTTAAAAAATGTAGTAATAGTTTAGGGAACGCTGCAAAAGTAAGTTGCTGAGATTTGCTGATAGGTTAGTGGTGATGGGAGATTTTAATTTTCCCAACATTGACTGGGATTCACTTAGCATCAGAGCTCTGGATGGAGTAGAATTTGTACGAAGCGTCCAGGAGAGTTTTCTACAGCAGTATGTCAATACTCCGATGAGGAAAGGAGCCATATTGGACCTGGTACTAGGGAACAAGCCAGGACAAGTGGTAGAAGTTGCGGTGGGGGGATTTCTTTGGGAACAGTGACCACAAATCTGTAAGTTTTAAAATACTCATAGATAAAAATGAGAGTGGTCCTAAGAGAAGAGTACTAAACTGGGCCAAGGCCAATTATATCAAAATTAGGCAGGAGCTGGGAAATGTGGATTGGACACAGCTATTTGAAGGGAAGTCCACATTTGGTATGTGGGAGGCTTTCAAAGACAGGTTAATGGCAGTGCAGGATAGGCATGTCCTGTTGAAGGCAAAGGATAGGAAAAGCAAGATTTGTGAACCATGGATGACAGGAGAAATTGTACGACTAGCCAAGAGGAAAAGGGAAGCGTACATAAGGTCTAGGCAGCTCAGAACAGAACGGGTCCTGGAAGAATACTGGAAGAGTAGGACAAATCTTAAACGAGGAATCAAGCGGGCTAAAAGGGGTCATGAAATAGCTTTAGCAAGCAGAATTAAGGAAAATCCCAAAGCATTTTATTCTTATATAAGAAGCAGGCAACTAGAGAGAAAGGATTGGTCCACTAAAAGATAAGGAAGGAAGGCTGTGTGCCGAACCTGAGAGAATGGGTCAGATTCTGAATGATTACTTTGTATCAGTGTTCACTGAGGAGAGGAACATGATGAATTTTCAGATTAGAGATAGAAGTTTGATTAGTCTGGATCACGTTGGCATGAGTAGGGAAGATGTGTTGGGTATGCTAGAGGTTATTAAGGTGTACAAATCCCCAGGACTGGATGGGATCTATCCCAGGTTGCTGAGGGAGGCGAGAGAGGAAATACCTGGGGCCCTAACAGATATATTTGTGGCATCCTTAAATACAGGTGAGGTGCTGGAGGACTGGAAGGTTGCTCATGTTGTCCCCCTGTACAAGAAGGGTAGTAGGGATATTCCGGGTAACTACAGACCAGTGAGCCTGATGTCAGTGATGGGGAAGTTGCTGGAGAGGGTACTGAGAGATAGGATCTATTTATATTTGGAAAGGAATGAGCTTATCAGTGATAGGCAACATAGTTTTGTACGGGGGAGATCGTGCCTTACCAACTTAATAGAGTTCTTCGAGGAAGTGACCAAGTTGTTAGATGAAGGAAGACCTGTTGATGTCATATACATGGACTTTAGTAAGGTGTTTGATAAGGTTCCCCATTGTAGACTAATGGAGAAAGTGAAGTCACATGGTTTGCAGGGTGTTCTAGCTAGGTGAATAAAGAACTGGTTGAGCAACAGGAGTTAGAGAGTATTAGTTGAAGGGAGTTTCTCGAAATGGAGAAAGGTGACCAGTGGTGTTCCACAGGGGTCAGTGTTGGGGCCACTGTTGTTTGTAATATACATAAATGATCTAGAAGAGGGCACTGTTGGTATGATCAGCAAGTTTGCAGATGACACAAAGATTGGCGGAGTGGCAGAAAGCATAAGGGACTGTCACAGAATACAGGAAGATATAGGTTGACTGGTGAGTTGGGTGGAAAAGTGGCAGATGGCTTTCAATCCAGACAAATGTGAGGTGATGCATTTAGGCAAGTCTAATTCTAGAGCGAATTATACAATGAATGGCACAGACTTGGGAAAAGTTGATGGGCAGAGAGATCTGGGAGTGCAGGTCCATTGTACCCTGAAGGTTGCTGCACTGGTGGATAGAGTGGTCAAGAAGGCAGATAGTATGTTTGCCTTCATTGGACGGGGTATTGAGTATAAGAGCTGGCAAGTCACGTTAAAATTGTACAAGACATTGGTTTGGCCGCACTTAGAATACTGTGTACAGTTCCGGGCGCGACATTACCGAAAGGATGTGGACGCTTTGGAGAGGGTGCAGAAAAGGTTTACGAGGATGTTGCCTGGTATGGAAGGTGCTAGCTATGAAGAAAGATTGAGTAGTTTAGGTTTATTTTCACTAGAAAAAAGGAGATTGAGGGGGGACTTGATTGAGGTTTACAAAATCATGAAGGGTATAGACAGGGTGGATAGAGACAAGCTTTTTCCTAGGTTGAAGGATTCAATAACGAGAGGTCACGCTTTCAAGGTGAGAGGTAGAAAGTTTAAGGGGGATACACACGGCAAGTACTTCCCACAGAGGTGGGTGTTTGGAATGCGTTGCCAGCAGAGGTGATAGAGGCAGGCACAGTAGATTCATTTAAGATGCATTTGGATAATGCATGAGTAGGTGGGGAATAGAGGGATACAGATACTTAGGAATTGACCGACAGGTTTAGACAGTACATTGGGATCGGCTCAGGCTTGGAGGACCGAAGGGCCTGTTCCTGGGCTGTAAATTTTCTTTGTTCTCTTTGTTCTATAATTAGACTGTTTACAAAGGATATGCTTTTCAAAAATTGATTTCAATTGACTTGTATTTTGACAAGTTCCACCTTTTTAAAACATTTCAGTCGTACAACTCCTGTGCAGTCCTGAGGGAGCACGAATTTCTGGGGGTGCCAGCTGAATGAAATAGTAAACCAAGGCTCTGTCTGCCTTCTCAGGTGAATATAAAAGACCCCATTGCACTGTTTTGGAAAGGAGTGGAGGTGTTGTCTCCTAGCCACTATTGATCCTTCAATTATCATTGCTAAGAGAGATTATTTGAGACTCAACAACAATTTTTCCTGTATTTGTGGGAATTAATTGTATTATTACATATTCCAATAACATGGCCAGGTGCTGAAATCTTTCTGTGTCAGAAAGCAAAAATCTGTTACAGTCCCGTGTCCGTACTGCATTTTCAAATGACTGCTGCCACTTTAGCTTTAACCAGTGGATTGTGGGTGGATGGACAATTGGGTTAAGTAATCTGGTGAGAGTAACTATAACTATAATAATGACCGGTTTACCAGGACTCGAGAAGGACAGCAACAAAAGGGAGGTTATTGGGAATTTAGAAGGTAAACATTCTTCAAGCTCCTCCTTTTTCAGAGGATGAAAAATACTTAGTCACTTATCCCAGCCAGCTAACCTGCACATTCCTGGACACGACAGTGCAATTTAGCTTGGCCAATTCACCTAACAATCCACGGGAGCATGTAATAGGAACCCACACAAATATGGAGAAAATGTGCAAACTCCACACAAGACAGTTACCCAAAGTTAGAATTGAACCCGGGTACCTGTGAGACAGCAGTGCTAACCATTGAACTATTGTGACACCCTGGGAAAAAGCTGTGCATGTTGCTAGCCCTGTAAGGGGCTCCCTGCTCTCAGCAGGGTGTCTGCAGCCCCCAAAAAGGCTGCCAACTTCCTTGACCACTTGCATCTGTCAGGCACCTCCTGCATTCCAATATGCTTGATGTCTCCAAGTGGGCACTAAACTCATCTCCTGGTGAACTAAGTGAACTTAATTTAAAACTAGCCTTCCAAGAGTGACCCTGTTAAGACTAAGGATCTGGAATTGGAATTCGTTCAGCTGTTGGATTCCTGGTCTGCAGTGAAAAGGGTATCCAGGAGATAAGGGGAGTGTGCAGAGGAAACTTAGCCTTTAACTTTTTTCAGTGCTGTTAAGGATACAATATGCTTAAGCAGAGTGAACTGAATGTTGGTTAACATAATTTTCAATACAGGCCTGATGTTCAAGCTCCCACACTCTAGGAGAGAGATCATATCAGATTTTGGATTTTCCTGGATTTTAGATCACCCACCAGTGGAACAGAAGCTTTGTTTTGTTTTATAACTTTGAACTGTACATCTCATAGCAGCAAATCTGTGGACAGATGAATGTCAATTCACAATTTGTTTTTTGGGCATTTGGAGTTTATTCTTGAACTTCTCTGATCTTATATTTAGTACTGCTGAAGCCATATCCCTTAACAAGAGTCTGCAAGATCATTTCGCAACTCCTCTTTTTGTCACGGTTCCAGATGGGATACCACAAACCCTTAAGTTCCCAAGGGAGGAGGGACAAATTGGCACCCCCTTAGTGGTTCACTTGCTTCCTTGTTTGGTCACAACAGGGAGTTAGTTAAAGGGAGTTATTTCAGCAACTTTGAGAAAATGACATTTCTGGGTCTAGTAGGAAACTCATGTTGTTGTGCCACTTTCAAATCATTTTTATTTGAACCACTATCATTTTCCATTGTTCAGAAGGGAAAAGCTGAACTAACTAAACATTCATTTGATGCTAATAACCATCTCAGATCAAACAGGGTTAACGGCATGATGTTCCTAAAAGCAAGATATAATTCTTTTCATACAAACCTCGGGTGAGGTTCCCCTTTTTGTTGCGTTTCCAGATGGGATACTGCAAACCCTTAAGTTCCCGAGGGAGGAGGGACCCTTAGTGGTTCACTTGCTCTCTTGGTTAGTCACAACAGGGAGTTATTTAAAGGATCCTTTCTCTTGTTGATATCTTTCTCCCAGATTAAAACAAATTTACCTTTGAAAAGGAGCCAATTTGATTAGACCTTCTCGAATTAATGACAAAAATGAGTTTATTAATTACTAAATGCAGGAAAAAAACCCACCACGCAGACGTTAGAAATAAGAGTGAGCCTAAAAGGGCATAAGATAAAATAACTGTAAAAGGTCTTGGGACTGTTTGTAATGAGTAGATACTTGCTATGGATGTTACTGCAGGATTGACATTGGTTGTTGAACAATTGATTTTAAGATTGGCTTTGTAGATTAATTAAAACTCTTTTGCCATGATTCCTCTCAGCAGTGTCTGATTTGCAGTACTCAGAGTAAGAGACAATCTTTCCCCTTTGATTTTGCTGCAGTGCAGGTGTGTTCAAATGGCTTTCCTCAGAGCCATGGCTCTGCTAGCAGGCTCATCCACATCCAATGATATCGGGCCACTAACACACAGACCTGACTTGTTTTTAATCCATGTCCTTGTATACTCTTGAAAGGAAAAACTGCAAATATGTCTCTGTTCAGACTGTTATTTCTTTACCATGTTCACAGTCTGAGTTTCCCTCAGGAGATTACAAGTTCAGTTAGTAGTGAGCTTTCTTCCTTTGAAGTTTCTTTGATACTTCAACGGGCGTGACATTCCAGTGTATCTCTCTCCAGGATGCCACTGAATTTATATCTGAAGTTACCCTTTGGTTGTATGTCCTTCATTTGAAAAAGTACACATTGTACCTGAAGTTCAATGTGCCCATAGGTGACCCTGTGTCATTATCAATGATTATGATAAAAATTAGATTAAAAGCTGAATCATATAGTACACTTAATACAGAAGAAGCCATATACACTCCAGGCAATATAGCAACAAATATTTAGAGAATAAATTTTCCAGCATAACAGTGAAACAGCTACTGATAAGGGTAATTTAGTATATGCTTAAAAATACTTACTATAGCTTATAGAAATATATGATTTCCCCTTTTGAGATCCCTCACTATTTTAGAAGCTTTGCCAAAACTTAGCAAACACTTTGGAAAATGCATTTTTTTAAACCCTTGTAAGTAATCTCTTTTTCAAGTGTCCGAATTATGCAACAAGTAATTCTTCACACTTAGTAAAGTCCAGTTTACTCACACATGTATTTATAGAAACATGTTGTCTTTCCTCTGAAAATGTACAGTAAATACAAACATCTGCCAGGCCCCCGTAGCTTTGTATTACCTTCATTCCTCTGGAGTGTCTTGGGTTTGAATTCTGTCCTTGAATAATGTCCAGGGCTATCTGCATTCACTGCCTGGGGTTTGCCAATTCTCAGGCGAACCAAGAGGTTGCTGTAAAGCAGCAGAATTCTCCTGACATGCAAGAAGAACTAATGTGAGAAGCAATGTTTCTGTGAAGCAGCATCCTTCCACCTACCCGAAAGACAAAATGACTCAGACAAAAGCCATCTACAATCCAGCCAATCCCAATGAAAAATTAAATCTGCCAGGGCACAACTTTGGAGATACAAATTTTAAAAACTGTAGGAAAGAATATATTTTTCAATCCTTTTGCAGGCCGTTTTAATTAGAGTACAGTAACAAAGTAATTTTTGGAGATGATTCGATATTGAAAACTGTGAAGATTAGAGGGAGGTGAGCTAGAATGGCAAATCGTTTTGAAATGTTTAACAGTGGCACAAGTAGCCTTTCTTAATGTGTGAGTTCTTTCAGTAGATTTTGCTGGATTAAACCTCGTAAACAGCGTGGCTTTTTCATACAATGATGTGTGTCAATGGAAGAAGCTTGGATGTCTGATCAATATAGTATCCAATCACACTAATGAGATTTCTGAATTCCTACACCACACTTCAAAAAGCTTGTGAGGTGTCAGGTGGCTGTGAAAATGGCTATATCATTTTTAAGCAGCTCTGAGGTTTTTTTTGCGTCACAGAAGTTTATATAAATTAAGCTAGTTTTTGTGCATGCCTGATTTTCAGCACTCTGCCATTATCAACTGAATGTTTAGTGCCAAGGCTGGAAACTTTGGAATTCCTGTACTCAGCCTCCCTACTTCCTCTTTTAAGATCCTCCTCCAAATCGAATTTTAACCAAGTTCTTGCTCACCTGTCCTTACTTGAGGCAATAGCTCTTTCTGTTTGATAACTCTTTTCTGGAGCAGTTTTGATGATTTTATTGTGACAAAGGTGCTGGATAAATGCAAATTGTTTCAGTAGTTGTTGAACCAGCAGTTGCTTTTGTCGTTTTTAAAAGACTTATCAATGAGAGGTCAATAAGCATGTCAACATTAATTGCAGTACAAGTATCAAAAGGATTTGAAGCCCATTAGATTCAGGCCTGAGGAATTCAACACAAGATCAGGCAAAGTACTTGGGATTTGTGGTAATCTGGAAAATAATACGTCATCTCAGGATTTTTTCCTTCCTCTGTCCCACAATCCCAAATCTTGCTTTTTGATTTGTTTTAATTATTTTGTGGTGATTTGCTTGTCATCTCAATGTTATCTGATATCTGTACTTTGTGACTTTTGTTTTGCTCTCTAGACTGATTACCCTTAGTTAAAATTTAAGTAGATTATTGCAATGTTAGGACACATTCAAGGTAACTTAGAAACCATTTTGCCAGCAGTTGTTAGTCTCTGTGCACTGGCCCTGTTTTACTCTTCCAATTGATTTTGCAATTTGCCATTATCTAATCTAATTGATCCTTGTTTATCATATATAAACTTGCCTAAATCTGAGGTAGAAGCTTGGTAGAAGTATGTAGCATCTCAAATTCTGAAGTTGCTACTTGAATACAATAGAATTCTACCCTAAGAGAGCATCATTTTTGTATTCACTCACTTATAAATAATCATAATCAAATAACATGCTGAATTAAAATAAATACTGAATTTCAGTAGCTAGGAGAAAGTGAGGACTGCAAATGCTGGGGGTCAGAGTCAAAAAGTGTGGCCCTGAAAAATCACAGCAGTTCAGGCAGCATCTGAGGAGCAGAGTCCATGTTTCAGTCATAATCCCTTCATTCCTGATGAACAGTTTATGCCCAAAACGTCAACTCTCCTGCTCCTCGGATGCTGCCTGACCTGCTGTGCTTTTCCATTACCACACTTTTTGAGACTGAATTTCAGGAAGATATAGCATGTGTGTCAATTTTTCTACTACCATTAACCAAGACCAAGGCTGAAAGCATAAAGAGAGAGCAGGACTTGTTCAAGAATCAGTCAGATGAGAAACAAGGCTAGGTGCCACTGTAGCTATTGCTACATCCAGAAGGCAGTCCAAAACAGGATTCAAAAGAAAAATCGAGGCAAGATATCACAGGGAAGCAATTGGCTGGTGAATATTTATTAATTACCTTAACCAAGAAATTCAATGGGATTAAGTCAAATTATTGAAATGGTATGAATATAAGCACAGTCTTAACTGGAGACATTACTTAAAATTTAATCAGTACAATAATTAATGAAAGAAACGCTACAGAGATGGCAATGCAATGATTTGTTGCTGCTGCAAAGCGTGGAGTCACATAGACACTAGTGTGATCAAAGGCAAAATGTCGCCAATACAGATTTGAAGCTTGAGGAACTTTTGGCTAAGAGCCATTGAGCTGGAAGCTGAACTGCAGATATTCATCAGGAAGGGGAAAGGTTACCCGTTTTCTTTCAGGAGATTATCATACGTATTAGGATAGGCTCATTCAACACGTCCATTGCGAGTGACAGAAGGGTGTTACTGCTGCTGAGGTAGGTTAATGATACAGAAGGTAGAGTGGAACAGCCTCAGATTTGGTATTTGGCCAACAGATTTAAAGTTCTTTCAGCCCGTTTGGATCAAAGCGGGGTGTCAGGGTAGATGAGCAAATTTACTACGACATCATAGTACAGGACAATATTCAAGTAATTAGGAATATAGTGGTATTAGAGGACCACCCAGGGGTGGTCACAGTTCTCTGCAGATGAGAGCAAGAGTTCATAGGCCAGTGTTGGTTGCTCAGTGCCAGGTTCAGGACTGCTGCTCTGTGCTGGAGAGGTACTTGTAGTGGCAGGGGGAGGATTCAGTAATAATGGTCTGTGTAGGTATCATTGACATGCATAAGAAGTTCTGTGTAGAAGTCTGTGCAGCTACAGGCTAAATTAAAAATAATAACCTCAAAAGGTAATAATATGTGCAAAGCAAAACAGGAAAAATAAGAATAAATATGTAGCTCAAAGATTAGTGTGAGGAAATGGGTTTTGATTTCTGGATAGTGGCTCCAGTACTAGATGAAGGAGGGGCTGTATCTTTGAGGTAGTCTTCATTTGAACTATTCTAGGGCCAGTGTTCTGCTCTTAGGGGCAGCTCTAAATAGTGGAGGCAAGGGATCTAGTGACAGAAGATGTGAAAAGTTAAAGAGAGAGGATAAGTCAAGTGAGGAAACTAACAATAAGGAAAATGGAATCAGAGCATGGCAGGAAGGTCAAAATATACAAACTTAAGTGTTTACCAGCAGATAGGTCTGGAGTTGCTAATATAGTAAAAAGACAGAACTAAAGGCTTTGTATCTGAATGTGCATAACATTCATCATGAAATGGATGAACTGACAGCTCAAATAGATCTGATAACCATTTCAGAAGCATGCACGCCAGAAAAGACTGAGATACTAATATTCAAGATTAAATGATATTTTGGAAAGACATAAAGCTAAGTAAATATGGAAGAATATCTCAGTTAATTGAGGATGACATGAGTATAATAGAGAGATGACATTGGTTTTAAGGATCAAGACCGAGGACTGAATCTCACAGTTTCTTTTAGCCAGGTCTAAGTTGTGACAAGTTTTTTGATAATTCTTTTTGCCAGGAGGTCCTGAGAGATTTCTTGCCAAGCTTACCAAAATCAACTCAATAATTACCTATTATGGCATCTGTCATGTCCTATTTCTGCCCCATCTTACCATGAGCCATTCCTGGAACAACTCACCACTTGGCCAAAATCTAGCGAAACACCAGTATTCCTTGTGTCTATCTTTAAAAGCCCAATCTAGTGCTGTCAGTTTGCCAAGCAAATATGGTAACATGGGAGTCTGAATGAGGTAAGGTATGTTTAGAAATGTTAATCTCCACCAACTGGCATCTAGCTGCTGCCTAGTGAAAAGCCCACCATGTTTCCTGAGAAATGCATAAAAGATGGAACAAGGTAAAATTGAAGTTAAGACTGACCTTATCAGATCTCTCTTCCAATTCTGCTACCAATAGCACCACTCAACCATGCCACTCAGACCCATGTAAGTTTCCACTCCACAATCAATTTGGGTAGAAGCAACAAGTAGTAAAGATAGGAAGTCTCTTGTAGGAGTAGTAAGTGGTCCCCCTAACAGTTACCATACTGCAGGATGGATATACACGAAGAAATAATAGAGACTTTAGAAAAGCTATGGAAATAATTATGGATATTTTAAACCAAATCGGATTGGGAAAGGTAGCATGGAAGTTAAGTTTATAATGTATTTTTCAGACAGTTTCTTAAAGCTGGAGATACTGGATCCATAAGTGTCCATTAGTAAACCACCAATTCAGATACTGTCAGATTATAAATATGTATCACCGTTTGATAATTCTAAGCAAGGTTCAAAGCAGGCAGCTTAAACCTGGAAAAAGGAGCAGTAAAAGCAAATCCATACCCTGAACAGATCTTTGACAAGGTTACATCTGATTTCCTCACATTCTTACATATGAAAAGCTATCCTTTGAAAATCTTCAAACTACTGGAAACATCAATATCATTGTAGTCTCCCACTCTTGCACCATTTTGGGTTAACTGAGTTGGCCTATTTGTTCACAAGCAAGAAATTCTGTCTTGTGTAACCAGATAACAGTGTTTGACTAATTTGATAATCAGCTCAGGTGGTATCATAATACATTAACTCTAACAGTCTGCAGAACCAATGCATGAGCCAAATGTCTAACCTTTTTAAGTTTGAAGATTTGAGGGAAAACTTTGAAGCAGAAGAAATTTAATAGTAATCTACCACTGTTACGGTGTTACAGACTTAGAGTCATAGAGATGTACAGCATGGAAACAGACCCTTCGGTCCAACCCGTCAATGTTGACCAGATATCCCAACACAATCTAGTCCTACCTGCCAACACCCGGCCCATAATCATATACCCATCCAAATGCCTCTTAAATGTTGCAATTGTACCAGCCTCCACCACATCCTCTGGCAGCTCATTCCATACATGTACCACCCTCTGCGTGAAAAAGTTGCCACTTGGGTCTCTTTTATATATTTCTCCTCTCACACTAAACCTATGCCCTCTAGTTCTCGACTCCCCGACCCCAGGGAAAAGACTTTGTCTATTTATCCTATCCATGCCCCTCATAATTTTGCAAACCTCTATAAGGTCACCCCTCAGCCTCCAACACTCCAGGGAAAACAGCTCCAGCCTGTTCAGCCTCTCCCTGTAGTTCAGATCCTCCAACCCTGGTAACATCCTTGTAAATCTTTTCTGAACCCTTTCAAGTTTCACAACATCTTTCCGATAGGAAAGAGACTAGAATTGCACGCAATATTCCAACAGTGGCCTAACCAATGTCCTGTACAGGTAGAACTGCAGTCCTCCATCAACCCATATTCTCAATTATTATCTTTAAGAATGGTAAAGATACTGGCATGTATCATTACCTATCTCTGTGAATTGATATAAGTCTGCATAATACCATTAGAAACTGCGCGATGTGAACAAATGTCACCACTCTACATGTTGCATGGCCTAGAATTGCTTGTCCTATTCTAATTTAAAGTATTGGAATTACTTTTGCTATCTCTAGTTCTTGTCCTTCTCATGGAAGGATGAAATCATGAATGGATCAGTCCTTCCAAACTATTTTGGCAAGCAGAAGTGATTTTGTTGGTATGAGTATATATTCAGGATGAAAGGCAGTCTCACATCTAAGCTATGTCCGGAAGGGTGAGGTAGCTCGAACCAAACAACCAGTGGGATATAGGAGCTCTACTTCAAGGATGTTTGTAAGTGTATTGTGAAGGCTGGAAACATCAATTAATGCACTTGGTAGATACGAGCTGATGACAGAAGAAACTAATTACTTCATCTGTTGGCTAGTGTGTGTCACCACAATGATCAGCTGCTAGAAATCTTTGACAACAGGTGCCAACATTGAAAACAACAATCCACAACTACACCTCAAAACCACTTCATTTGTGACACTTGTGGCTGAATCAGATTCTCATGAATTAGTCCCTTTGGCAATCTGTGAAATTGCATCACGTGAAGCAGCAGGGTGGTACAGTGGTTAGCACTGCTGCCTCACAGCGCCAGAGACCCAGGTTCAATTCTCGCCTCAGGCGACTGACTGTGTGGAGTTTGCACATTCTCCCTGTGTCTGCGTGGGTTTCCTCCACATCCAAAAATGTGTAGGTTAGGTGAATTGGCCATGCTAAATTACCTGTAGTGTTAGAGGCAGGGGTAAATATAGGGGGGGTGGGTTGCGGGTCGGTGTTGGGCTGAAGAGCCTATTTCTACACAGTAAGTAATCTAAAGCATCTGATTTCTTGCATGTCCATCACCCGTGTAGATGGAAGGAAGTCAATTGTCAAATTCCTGTCTTTAAGATGCTAATTATTTGCTACTTTCTAGCTCTTGAATATTTGTCCAGTTGTTTTTGTGTGTTTTTTTAAAATTCCTTCATGGGATTTGACCAGGTCAGCAATAGTTTGCACATCCCTAATTGCCACTCAAAAGTTCAAAAAGCAAATCAGTCAAACCATCTATTCCTCAAAGAATTCTAGGATGTGATACATTTACCTCAGGACTGATGCAGATATGTAATCATTTTAGTTTCTGGTACAATTCATTCCTTGTTAACTTCTACAAGCTATAACTTAGTGCTATTTTATATAACTTAGCACTATTTTGTATAACTACAAATAGTACTCAATCAATTGGTTTAATTTCATTTTTAAATGACTGTGTTTTATTGGAATCCTATTTATTACCTCCTTAGGGCCATGTTCTCTTACACGCCTTTGGTATATCAAATTGTGGAATATGAATTTATGTGTGTGGCTTGAAATTGAAAGGCAGTACATTAAAATGATTATTGCTGTTTTCATTTCATGTTTTACAGAAGTTCATAAATCACCAAAAAGATATTAAATTTTCAACTATTTTGTGGATGAGTATGATATTAATTCATCTTTAAACTGAAGAAGCAATTTGAATTATTTGAAGGTCTAGTTTTACTAAAGATATCAGGTCTTTACATGAGGAAAAGACATTTAATATGAAGCATCATTTATAGCTGCAATTTAATAATCGACAAATGTTGATTTCAGAAATTCATCATTTTACATTATGCTAGTAATATTGAACCTCACTAACACAGCAAAAATAGCTTAAGTTTCAGAAATAGTATTTGTCTGGAATGTATTAGCATCACAAGATAAATGTGTCTAAAAGTCATAGCTGAAGTCCTGCAGGCTTTCAGTAAAGAAGGCAATTTCTTCCATTTCCACAATGAATATAGGTCTGGTTTAGGGCTTCTTGGTTTATGCGTCATGCTGGCCCTTGGGAATATGAGTAATAATCAGAAACACTATTACACACACAATGAGCAAATTACAGAAAGCATTAAAATTTTCACATACATTTGATCAGGTTACTCAGATTTTATTTTGCTTTGCCCAGACTGAAACCCTCCAATTTACCTCGAAAGTCTGATGAAACTCATTCAGAATCTTTGTGACAGAAAACTGAACGTTTATAGCTTTCCAGTCTGATTGTTTTTCACACATGGTTTCCCCTGATCTGTCTCAACTAAGTACTGAACAGTCGCACATATTACATTTTGGTGTAAATGGAAAGCCACTTTAACCAGAAAGACTACACAGTTTCATTCTGTGTATACCCAGTTATGAAGATATGAAAGATGGACTGCTGATTATCAAATTCCATCATCTGACTTTCATGGACTAATCAGTGTCTTAAAATGGCCACAATAACTACCTGACCACACAGGCTAGGCAAACTTCATGGAGTAAATGAAACTATCTGAACAGGTATGAACATTTTATCAACAGTCATGAAAATTAGTCCATTCAGTCAAGCATGAAAAGGCCCTCAGCTCCTATTTTGATTTACACCTGAATGATAGGTTTCACATATTGGAGATGGTGGGCATGACTTGCAATTATAAAGCTCGAAATCAATTACCCCATACAGGGAAATACGTAAGCCAATCTCCATGTTGTAATGCTGCACTGGCGGAGAAGGAGAGACGGATTTATGACTGCAACCAGAACTAGCTGGAGGAAGCGTTCTCTTCGCCTCTTGAGGAAGAAAAGTATCTAGTAACAGAATTGATTGGAGAGAAACATCTGGACAGCATGAATTTAAAAAGGATATCTGCAGAATTTCACAGAATTCCTATAGTGTGATACCGGTCCATGGCGTATGCATCGACTGTTTAAACAGCATCCTAATCAGGCAAACCCCACTACTCTATCCCTGTATCCCTACATTTCCCACATTAATCCACACAGCCTGCACATCCCTGGATAACGTTGGCAATTTATTACAATTTATTATTAATCTACCTAACATGCATATCTTTAGAGTGTGGGAGGACGCAAGAGCACTTGGAGAAACTCCATGAATATACAGGGGGAATGTGCAAACTCCACACAGACTGCCACCTGGGAATAGAATCAAACCCAGGTCCCTGGCACTGTGAGGCAGCAGTGCTAACCACTGAGCCACTGTGCTGCCCCATGCTACCATTGATGATTGAAGAAACAAACTAAACATCAGTTAAAATCTCACACCTCAAGAACACTCTGATGACTTTACATTGTATATTCCTTCACCTTTTTGCACCAGACACTATCCCTTTATAATATTGTACATCAGTGTGTATGTCCGACTTCACATCTTTTCTCAGAATGAGCACATATAAAATTGGGAGAAAGTGAGGACTGCAGATGCTGGAGATCAGAGTCGAAGAGTGTGGTGCTGGGAAAGCACATCCGGTCAGGCAGCATCCAACGAGCATGAGAATCGACGTTTTGAGCCTAAGCTCTTCATCAGGAATGAGGGGGTGGCCCAAGGGGGCTGAGAGATAAATGGGAGGGGTGTGGGTCTGGGGGGGGAGATAGTTGACAGTGTGATAAGTAGATAAGGTCAGGGGTGAAGGTGATAAGTCGGAGAGGAGGGTAGAGCGGATGGGTATGAAGGAAGATGAATACCTTGGTGGTGCCAAGTTGGAAGGTTGGATCTGGAATAAGGTGGGGTGGGGGAGGGGAAATGAGGACACTGATGAAATCCGCATTGATCCCTCGTGGTTAGAGGGTCCCAAGGTGGAATATAAGGCATTCTTCCTCCAGGCGTCAGGTGGTTAGGGTTTGGTGGTGGAGGCGGCCCAGGAACTGTATGTCCTTGGCGGAGTGGGAGGGGGAGTTAAAGTGTTCGGCCACGGGGTGGTGGTTTTTTTTTGTGTGTGTCCCAGAGATGTTCTCTGAAGCGTTCGTAAGTAGGTGTCCTGTCTCTTAAAATTGTCCTTTCACCCACTCAATAAACCTTTTTACTCCACATTGCAATAGTGGAAATTCAATAACTATATTTTAGTTGGATAGAGATATGGCCTCACATTAAAAGGATCAAAAATCTTTTGTTACAGCCAGAGAAGGTTGTAAAAAGGGGAGCTGATTCACCTCTGCTCACTTGAATATAACATTCCTTCTTTAGTAAATCATTTCACTTGTGGGTGGAAAGTGTTTTGAGTATTAAAGGAGTGATAGAGGATGATCAAATTTCAGAGAAATATAAGAAATAATAAGGCAGCAATATAAAAGGAATTTAACGACCTATAGACTTTTAGTGAACAATGTGTGGAGGGAGAAAGTGAGGATGGCAGATGCTGGAGATCAGAGTCGAAAAGTGTGGCACTGGAAAAGCACAGCAGGTCAGGTAGCATCTGAAGTGCAGGAGAATTGAGCTTTCGGGCATAAGCCCTTCATCAGGATGAAGGGTTCATGCTTGAAATGTCGATTTATCTGCTCCTTGAATGCTGCCTGACCTGCTGTACTTTTCCAGCATCACACTTTTCGAATACATGGTGGGAGCAATATTCTTAAATTGGAGAACTTCTCTGACATAGTACATAGAAAGCCCAACAAAGGAGGGAGTCTGAAGAGTCACAGAGTTTTAAGTACCCTTTGGTCCAACTTGTCCATGCTGACCAGATATCCTCAGTTGATCTGGTCCCCTATGCCAACATTTCACACATAGCCTGAATTAGTCCAGTGCTATTTGCCAACATTTGAACATATCCCTCTATACCCTTCCTATTCATGTACCCATCCAGATGCCATTGAATGTTGTAATTGTACCAGCCTCCATCACTTCCTCTGGCTGCTCACTCTATACACGTACCACCCTCTGTGTGAAAATATTGCCCTTTAGGCTCCTTTTGAACCTTTCCCCTCTCATCTTAAACCTTTGCCCTCTAGTTTTGGGGAAAAGACCTTGGCTATTTACTCTATCTATTCCCCTCATGATTTTATAAAGCTCTGTAAGGTCAGCTCTCAGTGCCATCACTCCGGAGAAAATAAGCCCAGCTTGTTCAGCCTTCCCACCCTGACCACATCTTGTAAATCCTTTCTGAACCCTTTCATGTTTCACAACATCCTTCCTATAGCAGGGAGACCAGAATTACATGCAGTATTCCAAAAGTGGCCTAATCAATGTTCTGTACAACTGCAACATGACCTCCCAACTCTACACTCAATGCACTGACCAATAAAAGCAAGCATACCAAATGCCTTCTCTGGAGCTAATATTCATAACTTATCCTAGGAAGTTAGAAGGTGTATCAATCAGGGAGCATTTTGGAGATAGTGGCCACAGCTCAGTCATGATTTGGAGATGCCAGTGTTGGACTGGGATGTACAAAGTTAAAAATCCCACAATACCAGGCTATAGTCCAAGAGGTTTAATTGGAAGCACTAGCTTTCAGAGTGCCGCTCCTTCATCAGGCACAACCACCTGATGAAGGAGCAGCGCTCTGAAAGCTAGTGCTTCCAATTAAACCTCTTGGACTACAACCTGGTGTTGTGGGATTTTTAACTTTGTACAGCTCGGTCAGATTTAGGGATAGCTATGGAAAAAGATAAGGATGGGCCAGGAATAAAAGTTTTAAATGGGGAAAAAGCTAATTTTTCTAAAACACAGTTTGGTTCAAATAGGAAGCAACAAGGGACCTCTGCTTTCTAATTCTATGTGAGAGCAGTGGGAGGCATTCAAGAAAGAAACAGCGAGAGTACAAGACAAAAATGTTCCTGAACAGACAAAGGGTGGGATTAAGACCAGAGCATTCTGGATGTCAAGGAGCATAAAGGTTGCAATTTTTAAAAAACTACTGCACCTTATGGGAGATACTGAGAACTCAATAGAGCAGAGTGAGGAATAAAGTAGCTACAGGGCAAATGTAAAATTAAAATTAGAAAAGTTAAGAGGCAGTGTGAGAAAGCATTGGAAGAGAGAATAAAGGAACACCCAAAGGAGGATCTTAAACGTGACAAATGCAAGAGTGTAACTAAGGAGAGAGTAAGACCCATTGGAGACCATAGAGGTAATCTGTGTGTGGACCAGGAAGACTTGGGCACATTTCTCACTGAATATTTTGCATTAGTCTTCATGATTAAAAGGTACAGATATCAGGGGTGGAGGATTGTGTAAAACATTTAGCAGCTTTAAAAGTTGATAAAACTGCAGAGCTGGATGAGATGTATCCCAGACTGTTAGGGGAAGCAAAGGAGGAGAGATGAGGGATCTGACTGTCATTTCCTAATCCTCTCTGGCCAAAGGTGAGGTGCCAGAGGACTGGAGGACTTCAAACTTTGCCCAAGTATTATTTAAAAAGGAAGAAAGGGACATACCATGAAGTTACAGATCAGTTAGCTTAACCTTAGTTTCACTGAATTTATTAGAAAACATTCTGAGGGACAGAATATATCTGTACTTGGACAGACATGGATTAATCAGGGATAGTCAGCATAAACTTGTTAAGTGAAAGTTGTGTTTGAAAAATTTGATCAATTTAAGGAGATAATCTGGAATATCGATGAAGATTTTACATTTGATATTGCCTACATGAACTTTAGCAAGGCTTTTGCTAAGATTCCTCATGTCTGATTGGTCAAGAAAGTAGGAACCTATGGGATCCAAGGCAAAGTAGCACGTTGGGTCCAAAGTTAACTGAGAGACAGGAAGCAGAGGATGGAAGAGGAATGTTTTTGTGATGAGAAGTCTACTTCCAGTGGTGTTTCATAGGGATCGGTGCAGGGGCCCTTGCTGATTGTGATGTATGTTAATGATTTAAATGGAGGAATTATTATCAAGAAGTTCATGAATGATATGGAAATTGTTAGAGATGTAAATAGTGAGGCGGATAGTAACTGGTGAGGAGGATATCAATGGACATGTCAGGCAGGTAGAGCATTGGCAAATGGAATTCCACCTGGAAAAATGTGAGGTGATGCATTTGGGGAGTGTTAATGATGTGTGAGACCCTAAGTGGTACAAAAGATTAAAGGGACATTGGTTTGAAGAACTAGTTGGATAATGACTGGGACAAGCATTGGGTGAGCTGCAGCCACCAGGTTCCTGCTTTGATTTATCTGTCTGGAATCGGTGCCATGTAGTTTCTCAGGGAAGGAGAGGAGAAGTAGAAGTGATTTATAAATAAGGCAAGATGGCGTTTTTAAAATGCTTTGTCAGTAAGATAGTGGTGACTCAATGGCGAGATTCTGAAGTTGCCATTTAAGGCTTGAAAAGTCACAAAACCTTTTCTTGATGTCAGGATTTTAATGTTTTCATTCTGTCTGTATTTTCCCACCCTTCTCACCACTGTCCATACCACACCAGGAAGAGACAAGTTCCTTTTTTTTGCCTTTTAGAAATGTGATTAATTTTGAACTACCATAACGGATGCGGAAATCACTTTTATTATGTATTTCTTCTGACAACTTCAAAATGGATTGATGAGTTGATACTTAATGAAGTCTACATTCCTTTAATGAAGTTGCTTAATTAGTGTAGTTACCAATCCCTAGCCTAGAAGTGTCAAAAGTGAATATAGATCAAAATAAGCAGTCAGGGAAATCCAACATTAGTATTCCCTATGGAGACTATTCAAGTAGAATCCCTACAGGGTGGAAGCAGGACATTCAGCCTATTGAGTCCACACCAACCCTCCAAAGAACTTCCGGCCCTTACTTTATAACCCTGCATTTCCAGTGTCTAATCCATTTCATCTGCACATTCCTGGACACTATGGGAAATTTAGCATGGCCAATCTACCTAACCTGCACATTTTTGGGCTGAGGAAGGAATTCAGAGGACCCAGCAGAACTGGGGAGAACATGCAAACCTCAGGTCCCTACTGCTGTGAGGTAGCAGTACTAACTGCTGAGCACTATGATACTAAGGTTAAGCTAATCGGCCTGGAAGTTCCTGTCCCTTCCTTCCTTTTTAAATAGTACTTGGGCAAAGTTCACAGTCCTCTAGTCCTCTGGCACATCACCTTTAGCCAGAGAAGATCAGGAAATTTACTATGCCGCAATGAGTAGTAGGGACGCTGCGGTGAGCATGGAAGCCTAGGATGTGGTCCCATGTGGAGCCACCGCCGGTGCAGGCCTTGGTGATAGTAGCAATAGAATTATGTTATGCTCCTAATTTCCTAAATAGCACATTTGGATTGGAGGCCAGGTGATTCCATTTGTTAAAAGTAATTATTTCTAATTTTGTTGTGCTCTATTAATTTTTGGTGATAGTTTATATTCATTGAGGTGAGGTATCTCAATGCTATTTAAGAAACATGGGAAAGGAAAACTAGAAAACTATAAACTAGTTAGCCTAACATTAGTGGTTAGGAAATTATTAGAATCTATAAATAAAGACAGAAATAAACACCTTGAAAAATTTCAACTGACCAGTCAGCCATCTTGGTATGTTGCATCTGAAAAGCTGAATGAGATTTTTGAAGAGGTAACTAAAGCATGTATTTGGAATGACTATGGGACATTTGTTGAAGACCCTCATCCAAAGCTACCACCTAAGTTAAAATCCACAGAATTGAAGGCCTATCATTGACCAGGTTTGAAAATTGACTGAGGGACAGGAGACAGAGATATGGATAGTGGGTGGTGACAGATATGACTGGTGGTGTCCTACAGGAATCTATTTTGGGTCCTCAATTATTCATGATATTTATGAATGACTCAAGTCACGGCGTGGAAAGTCATGTATTTTAATTTATTATTGAATCAGTGGTGGGCAGGATATTGAAGTGTATTTGAAGCAAAACAGGGAAATGGATATGGTACATACAGAGAAATTATTGGCACTGGTTGGGAGTGGAAGACTAAATATTAAAAGAAAACCTTTTGAGATTGAAATTAAGAAATATTCCTCCACATAATGGTGGCTGAAATTTGAAATTCTTTCATTTAAATGGCAATTGATGCTAAATCAATTTTAAGTTTAAAATTGTTATATCATCCCTGACCTAATTGAATGATAGAAAATTTCAAATGATAAATGGTTGACTTCTGCTGTATTCCTAGAAATCTTTTCTTTGTTTGGCTTACAGCAGATATAATGTAAAAATATAGTCAGCAGATGTTGTTATACTTCAACACATGTTCTCTTGCACAGGCTGATAAATATCTCCCAATACCAACAACCTCAGGGTATTCCTGTGGAAAGAGCAAGTGTGGGCATCTCTTACCATTTGCATAGGAACTGGAGGGACACCTCACCCTCAAGTTCACAGTTGTGTGGCATGGGCACTCTGACTGCTGACAAATTACTTGTGACAATGGGGGTGAAGTCCTGAAGGAGCCATTATTTGGACAATTCAGGGCCTAACGGGTGGCACGGTGGCTCAGTGGTTAGCATTGCTGCCTCACAGCGTCAGGGACCTGGATTCAATACCCATCTCGGGCAACAGTCTGTGTGGACTTTGCACGTTCTCCCCGTGTCTGCATGGGTCTCCCCCGGGTGCTCCCACAGTCCAAAGATGTGTAGGCTAGGTGAATTGGCCATGCTAAATTGCCCGTAGTATTAGGTGCATTAGTCAGGGGTAAACATAGGGGAATGGGTCTGGGTGGGCTGCTCTTCGGAGGGTCAGTGTGCACTTGTTGGGCCAAAGGGCCTGTTTCCACACTGTAGGGAATCTAATCTAATCTTACTTAGGCCAAGAATGAGTGGGCCATTAGACATAGTGTTGCTGCTGGTAATCTATCAGCGGAGGTGAGTAGGTGACAGGAATGGGAACCCCCCCCACATTTTTACACCCCTCCTTACCAGCTGACCCCGGGTGGGAAGATGGGGGAGGGGTATGGTAGAGGAGAAGGATAATTGGAACCAAAAGTTTTGTAACTCAGTAAAAACTGACAGGTTACTTAGGAGGAAAGGTTAGAATGATAAACATTCTGAGGTTATGTCTTGTCCTGCTAACATCTAGCAGGCAGAGTTGAAGAGAAGAGAATTTCCTACAACCTACCTACCAGGGGACCACAGGCTAACTGTGCAGAGTCTTGTATCCGCTTACTGGCAACTGCTCTGCCAGTTTAACACATCAATGTACCTGTGAAGGCTGTACCTCCTCAATGAAATACAGACAGCAGAGTCTCGGTGGCATCATCAAGTATGTGATGGCCTGACCAATCTTGATACTGCACAGTCGCCCATGACTCGGGCTCACACAGAGAGTGAGCAAGAACAGTGATAATGGCTTGGAGGCTTGACTGCATATCCGTGCAGGCAAAACCCAAAGGGGAAGACAAAGGGGAAGACAAATTTCCTTGCTGCCTCATCATGAAGAATGACCTCACCTTTCAGTAACAATCTACCAAGGCATCAGGCTGCTCTGCCAATCAGACCCTTGTCTCTACTGATTCACTCCATTCTTGCCTGTTACTTCTTCAACCTCTGCCATTTGTTAACCCAAAGGATTTCGAAGCTTACTTACAATCACTGTAACAGCCCTTCTTAACAGATATCCTCTATTTCTTTGGTTACTCAAGATTAACCAAAGAAGCTTATACCAGAGAGCTGAGTGTCAATGGCTCTGAAACTTCCACAAAGAGCTTCAATTAATTCTTCACAACGTTGAACAGATACAAGGCACAAATCATTAATAATCAGAAAATGTATCAGTGGGGCATTATCTCAATGCAGAATGCTCTGAACAGCATCAACTATGGAAGACCTCACCAGATGCTAAATTCCTATTTTTAAAAATAATAAAAATATTAATTTCAATTCAAACCTCAGTCACAAAATATCGGCAAAACAAATTAGGAACTGAGAAATTTAGAAGCCAAAGTCATCCAATCAATCCCTTAGGCCTGCTCCACTATTTAGACTGTTGTAGCAATTGTAAAGAGATCACCCAGGTGGACCTCATAGATTGGAGCTGTTAACCTGTTACTCTCAACAAGCACGTACAGAACTTGGACACAGTCCTTAGATATTTCTCCTTGGCAGGCATATGCATTAGAAAGGAAAAATGTGTGTTCCAGGCACCCCACATGACCTACTAGAGCTACAGAGGTGACAAGACTGGATTACATCTGTTGGAATAAAACACGAGGGCAATTGAAAGTGTCCTGGCTCCCGCGTCTGTACCGGAGCTTAGGTTTTCCCTTGGGCTGGTGAATAATTACAGAAAATTCACACATAGCCCGACCTCCATCCTAGCACCTTTACATCCACTCTTAAAAAAAGGGTCAGAATTGGAAACGATCACGTAGACCAGCCACAGCTTTCAGAAAAGTGAAGAAACAGCTATCACCCTCTAAGGTGTTGACATACTATGATCCTAAGTGAGATATTGATATGTGTATGGCATCAGAGTAATATTAGCTCACAGGTGGCCAAATGGAAGAGAATGCCCAATAACTTATGTATTCAGGACTTGGCTAATGCAAAGTGTAAATATGCCTAATCAGAGGAGGAAGGTTTGGCTGTCATATTTGGAGTCAGAGGTTCCACCAATGCCTTTAAGGATGGAAAATTGTAATAATAATGACACCAAACCTCTGCTAGGTCTACTTAACATGGACAAGGAAGTGCTGCCCTTAGCTTCAGGCCGAATGCAGTGGTGAGCACTAATACTAATTGTGTATAATTTCAAGTTGGAACACTGTCCGGCGGCCAAGCGGATGCATGGAGCCTTCTCCCACTGGCAGATATACCACCAGCGGTACTAGCACTGGAAAAGTCTGCAATGGTTTTAAATTTTCAGGATACAAATCCAGTCATGGGAACAAAATTTGGAATAGGAACCATGGGAATGGCCCTGCACAGGTAAGAGGCATGGTCAACATGAGGTCAGGTCCAATGAGGTAGAAAGTTCGGGTAGGTCTGACAGTCCTGTGTACGCACGTGAGTCATATGGAAGCTGCAAACTTGCAAACAGCCCAGAAGCAAAACATGCCCAGCTCCTCAACTGCCTTTCCGACTTTTCTGAAACTTGTAGACTCTCCCTCTCCATCAAGTGTTGAAGATACCTCAGAATCTGAATTGGACGTGGTAGATGTTACAGCCTCAATGCCTTTGCTGCCTGAAGAAGCAAGTAAGTTTCTTTTGAGATGCTGTGGGTGCAAGAGATGAGCTACTGTGTATTACACATCGCCCATATTACAGGTGGAGTTGGAAGAACCAGACCCAGTGCTATAAGCCTCAGGCGAAGCTACGCGCAAAAAAAAACCTAGCTTATATCCTCAGACTCAGGGGGGGAGGGATGTGGTGATTGTAATGAGGTCAGCCAGGTGACCAGAGTGCCCAGTCATAGACCAGATTAATAGTCCTAATCAGGGAGCCCTGGCTGTCAGATAAGTATAGGAATGTCAAGCATTCTGTTCACTCTGACAGCTGGCTCTGAGGCAGCTGGATCAGTGTCAATGATTCTCCACATGTTAATAAAGGTGGACTTGGTGACTGGGTACCAGCCTCTATGGAGTTATTTCAACTTTAGTCAACTTGAAGCTCAAATCCAACATTTCTTTGATCCTTTTCCTGAGAAAAACCTATTTCAGTCTTGAAAACCCCATTGCCCCAGTAACCCCAATGTGTGGGCATGTTGGAGGTGAGTTCCAAATTTCTACCATTTGAGTGAAATGGTGCTTTCTGGATATTGCTCCCGATTGTCCTAGCTCTAAACATATGATGATGTCTCCTCGTTTTTGATTCCCTCAGCAGAGGAAGTAGTTTCTGCACCTTTACTCTATAAAACTTTAAAATAAAAACAGTACCTACACCAGGAGTGGGATGGATAGATGGCATGTAATGTATCTTACTGCATCATACCTGTTAGCATTGATATCAATCATGTGCCATACTTGAAGCCTGCATGATCAATTTTCATTTTGAAACACTGATTCTTACAATCTGTGTGAGATTGCAAATGTAATAATATACTAGACTGAGCTATGAATACTCATTGCTTCAGTTTTTCACCAAAAGGTGTTTGGTTGCGACAGTGCACATATATTCATATGGATTGTGCATTAAGCATACTTTCATATTCAATTTTAGACCCTTAAGCAAGAACAGTTTGCCATAATCCAAAGTACCACACTTCCCTCCCCTCCTTTCATCATCCTTTTCCTTTAAAAGCGATTCACATAGAAAATGACAAGAGAAAAAAATGATTGAAAGAAAAATGCACAAAAGTTGTACTCAGGATGGGTTATCATTATGGTATCAGACTGACAGTCACGCCATCCTTTCATCATTTTGACTTTTGCCTCCTTTAACTGAGTATGTACAAGCTGCAGTCTATTTAGTTTAAAAGGGAAGCTTGTTCTATTGTACTTAGATGCCACTGATGAAAATTAATTCCAGTGACATCGTGGCCTAGATACTCATTCGTGCAGTAACGCAGGTGCCCGGGGCTTAGGTACATGGTGGATGCGTTTATTAATGTGGATTCATGGTCCCATGAAATTAATGCTGGGGCTTCATTATAATGGGCAGATTGGGACAGGAGGACAGGAAATTGGGGTATTCCTGTTGCCACTTAAAGGTAGTCTGCATCTCTTAACAGGGAGGTGCAATCTGGCAGAAGGGATGATTTTGAAGAGAGAAAGGGTTGCATTAGCTCCAGATGTGGCACTGTTCTCTCATGTTGTTTCAGCTTCCATTCTCCAGTGCTGTTTTGAGCATCATGTTGAGGCAGTGTAGAAGAGGTGGGGGATGCTTTTATCCCAGAGGAATACACAGCCACCATGCAGTTCCTCCAGTATCAGAACAGAAAGAGGAAACTAAAACAGCTACTATCCTATAGGACCAGCATTGACACTGGTTTTCATGGTGTCATCACTCATGCATCAGTTCATTCCTGCATGTCATTCTTGCATAGATCTATGTGCCACCCTATAATGGCCTTGGCTCTATTGGAGAGAGGAAACTACATTACCCTTTCATTCCGCCAGTGCCCTTATCAGTGTAGCATAACTACAGGGGCAGACTGTTTCATCCCAAACTCTGCAATATTCAGTCAATCCATCATGGCTCAGAGCTGCTAGCCAAAATCATCTTGATTACAATTCATTGGTGTTCTTTCTTGCAAATGTCACCACAGAGCATTGCCTTTCTAAGCACTGCCAGAGGTAAAGAGGCAGACAAAAGAAAGGGCTAATGAGCTGCACAAGAGTGACCCTTTTCTTCTTTTTGTACTAAGTTGTTTTATACTAAGTTTTATACTAAGTTGTTGAATTATTTTTCTGGATTTGGTGTTAATATTTGTTGTGAGTTGAGCGCAAGATCAATGAGGTTGACTGAAAGAAGGGACTTGTGCTGATGGTAAGGATTGTGGTAATAAAGACTATGGGAATGTACTGTGGGAGAAATCCTCGAATCAGGTACTTGCTGGAACTGGGATACGTTGAGGTACGGGTTGTTGATGCTGGTCATTTCTGGGATCGACACATGATTCAGTTAAATGGAAAATTCCTGGTTCAGTATTCTAAATGGCCTGTAAAATGCTGGCTTCAAATTTGGTGGCCATTGTCAATGGATTGAACGAAAATAACATATTGATTGTGGATGTATTTTGTTAGTTACTTCCATGTGTTTCAAAGGACATGGCTGCAGAGTTGGTGGAGGCATTTGGTGAAATATTTCAGCGCTCACTGGATTCCAGGAGGTGTTCAACCAGATTGTGAACCACTTGCGTGATGCTGCTATTGAAAAAGGATGGGAGCTAGAAAGCAGAAAGCTATTGACTAATTAGCCTAACATCTGTCTTTGGGAAAAAGTTAAAGTCCACTACTAAGGAAGAAATAGCATATTAGAAAAGCTTATTTGACAATTATTCAAACAGAGTCAACATGGTTTTGTGAAGGAGATGTCATATTTTGACAAATTTGCGCGAGTCCTTTACAGATATACAAACAGAATTGGTAAAGGGGCACCACCAGATTAGTGTCACTGGATTTCCAGGAGGCATTCAGCAAGGTGCCATATAAAAGGTTATCACACATGATAGAAGCAGCTGGTGCTAATGTATTAGATTGATGGCTGGTTAACAACAGAAGACAGACAGTCGGGATCAATGGGTCTTCTTCAAGTTGAAAATAGTGAATTGCCACAAGGATCCTGTGGTTTCAGTTTTTTCCTGTTAATACTTGGAAGAGGAGGGAAAGTGTCATTTATCTAAATTTATACAAAAATATATGGAACGCATAATGTGATGAAGACATCAGGAATCTGCAAACAGGTGTTGATAGGTTGAGTGAATGAGCAAAAATGTGTCAGAAAAGGTAGAAAAATGTGAAGTCACATACCTTAGTCTGAAGAACCAAAAGCAGATTGTTATTTAAATGGAAAGAAAGACTCCAAACACATGCAGATCAGAGTGTTCTGAGTTCTTGTTCTTGTGGGTGAACCACAAAGTTACCATGCAAGCATGCCATGTAAATAATAAGGCAAACCTCATTACTCAGGTGGTGGAGTTAAAATTAAGCAAGTCTTGTTCCAATTGTACAGGGTGTTAATGAGACCAAACCTAGAGTGTGACATACAAATTTGGCTCCTGTATTAAAGAAAGAACGTACAGACTTTGGAGGTAATTCAAAAGGGATTCATCAGGCTGATTCCTGGAATGAAGAGTTGACACATCAAGAATGGCTAAACAGGTTAGAGGAGAAAGTGAGGACTGCAGATGCTGGAGATCAGAGCTGAAAATGTATTGCTAGAAAAGCACAGCAGGTCAGGCAGCATCCAAGGAGCAGGAGAATCGATGTTTCGGGCTTGAGCCCTTCTTCAGGAAGCAGGTTAGACCTTTATTCATTAGAGTTTAGAAGAATGAGGGGTCAACCTATTGAAACTTGCAGGACTTTGAGATGCATTGGCGTGATAGATGTTCAGAAGATGTTTCCACTAGTGGGAAATTCTCAATATGGGGTTATAATTACAAAATACAGAGACATTCATTTCAAGCTGAGATGCAAAGGAACTTCTTCTCCCAAAAGGTAGTCAATATCTGGAATTCTTTACCCCAGAGAGTTGAGAAGGTTAGATCATTGAAAATAGTTAAAGAGGAAATTGGTAGATTTTGAAATCTTGAGGATTTATAGAATCCCCACAGTGTGGAACAGGCCATTTGGACCAATACTCCACAACGACCCTTCAAAGAGCATCCCACGCAGACACGCCACCCCCCCCCCCCTTACTCTATCCCAATAACCTCACAGTTAATCCACCTGACTTGCACATCTTTGGACTGTGCCAGGAAACCAGAGCATCCAGAGGAAACCCACACAGTCACTTGGAGAATGTATAAATCCCACACAGACAGTTGCCTGAGGCTGGAATTGAACCTGGCTCCTTGCACTTTTTGGCAGCAGTGCTAAGCTGCTAAGCCACCATGCCACCCCAAATTAAAGGCTGTGAGAAGCTGACATGGGAAAGGAGTTGAGGCCAGAGTAGATCAGCTATGACCTTATAAAATGGCAGGGCAGACTTGATGGGCTGAATGGCCTATTCCTGCTCCTATTTCTTCTATTCTTATAAACAGGAAGCATGTATATATTGCTGAACAAATATTGGAGAAAACTTTCAGATATTTGTGAGCAGAATAAGCCTTACAGAAATATTTTTAAAAACTTGAACCTTGTTTAGTACAGAATTGAAAAGCAAGACAGTATAGAACATAGAACATAGAAAAATACAGCGCAGTACAGGCCCTTCGGCCCTCGATGTTGCGCCGACCGAAGCCTACCTAACCTACACTAGCCCAATAACCTACATATGCTTGTCCAATGCCCGTTTAAATGACCATAAAGAGGGAGAGTCCACCACTGCTACTGGCAGGGCATTCCATGAACTCACAACCCGCTGAGTAAAAAATCTACCCCTAACATCTGTCCTATATCTGCCACCCCTTAATTTAAAGCTGTGTCCCCTAGTAACAGCTGACTTCATTAGCGGAAAAAGGTTCTCACTGTCAACCCTATCTAAACCCCTAATCATCTTGTACACCTCTATCAAATCTCCCCTAAACCTTCTTTTCTCCAATGAAAACAGCCCCAAGTGCCTCAGCCTTTCCTCATACGATCTTCCTACCATGCCAGGCAACATCCTGGTAAACCTCCTCTGCACTCATTCCAATGCCTCCACATCCTTCCTATAGTATGGCGACCAAAACTGCACACAATACTCCAGATGAGGCCGCATCAGAGTCTTATACAACTGCAACAAAGTCCATCCATTGCTTCGTAAGTTAGCAGTTGTGATTACTTCCTGCCTCGTGCCTCCAAACATACCTGACCCAAATTCAAAACCTTGCTTTGTAACTCACCCTTTTCCCTTCAAGCCACAGTATGCTAAATTCAATCATATTAGGGGCACTTGCAAATGTGGTTAGTTGACTCTTTACAATCTCTCTGCCTTTTGTGAAAACTTCTACCGATTTCCCAATCTCTGCAGTTTGTAGCTGAATTTCCAATGGGCATATCACACACTTTAAGCTTAATTTACTACTAATTGTTTTATTCTGCATGGTCCATGCATTAAGATCAGGTTGGATGCATAGTAACAGGAGAATTCCCAGCTCTGTGATCCTGAACCAGATGTCCAGTCTGAGGGGGAGGGGCTAGAGTAGATGTTGAAGCAGTGACCTCATGAGTATCAAGGAAGCTGATAGGAGGGAAGGCTGACTGAAAAGCCTGTCTTGGGAATCTGACACTATGTCCAAAGTTAAAAATAAAGAATAAACCACTAAACATCCTTTTTCACCACTCAAAAATGGATGCTTGTTTTTGACAAAGCCAAGAGCTTTAACTTGTGTGGCTGATTTCCCTCTGAAACCATAGCCCTATCAGGCCATCAGTATGAGGCACATCACTGTTAGGCTTATACCCTACCCACAAATGATAATAGATTCAACTCTGGTTTACCTTTCAATGTCCAGATGGACAGGTTAGGAGGAAAACTGATTGAACCTAATCATTCAACATGGAGTTTAAATCTATTCCAGACAGATCAAAATCATTTTGATGCAAAAACTGAATTATCAAATCATTCGAACAAAATAAATATGAATTGACAGGATTGGACTACATTCCTTCCGTAACTCATCAATTTCTCTCTGACTACATGAGCCAACATTAAATGTGTACAAAATCTGAGTCCCCATTGATGTTGGAGAATTCTGCTATACCACACATTATCTCACATTATCCATTAAGATTGAAATAGAGCTATGAAAAAGAATAGGCAAACCTATTAAATTGTCTGTTAATTATTTCTCTCCTGTTCCTTCTGTGCCCAATCTATTCAGCACCCTAGAACTGATTATCTGTCATCTCCATTGTTATGTATTTGGACACATAAGGCACATATGCAAGTTTGTTAGTTGTTGCTGAAATGCTTGCAGTTGTGTCTGTCATTCTTAGCCTAAAATCCGTAAATGGAAATTAAATTTAAAGATCTATATGGCCCTGAACTTATGGGAAGGAGTAACAAATGGAGTTATCTGAAACGCTTCCCTTTGCTATTTCAGGAGAATATTAATCCATTTCTAAAATAAAATGGTTATGAATGTGTTCGATATTTTTCTCACTCTGACGTGAGCCATAGATTGTGCAGCATTATTGCCCATGAATGGTTTCTACATATGTCGTAAGTCCTGGTTCCAAGATGTATCAAATAATTTATATCAACTCTATTACATCTAATTCCATCTGATGCGTTCAACTAATTTCTTCCAGTCTCGGATTATATTGTAAACTTGGCAAGTTGCTTTTTTTTTTATAATCCAGTTACACTGAGTATAAACTTAACCACCAGGGATAACAGCTGCTGATGTCTTAATCCTTGCAAAACCTTCCAATGGTTTTGGCTAGATTCCTTCATTGGCTTTAATGACTTTCTATTTGATGACTTTCAGGATCAAAATTAAAATTTAGGAGATCAAGTTTTAAAAGAGGTTATGTAACGATGCCTTTTCATACACAAGACATGAGGTTTAGTTGAATTGAGACAGATGGTACTGATTTCAAACTCTGCATAGAACACTTAGGGATAAAAAGGGGAGAAATTGCAATCCATTGTGCACCAGGTCTGAATCGACCACAGAAAATGGTTAAAGCGCTACAGCAAGTAAAAATAAGAATTTGATTTCACTAAACTTCACATTCATCTTCAGAAACTTTAAGATTAATGCATTTGGAAAGACAAAGCTAAAACCCAAACAAGATAGGCAAGTAATTACATGAACCTCACAAGCTAGCCAGAGGACAGAGTAATGTTGCTTTTCTCTGAACTGCCTAGGACCGGAACAAATATGCTAGAGAATGAAAAGGGAGACCCTGCCAGATAATTAAACCTCTGATTGATATTTACTGGCATGCCTCAGGACTGTGATTACTAACTAGGAAATGTGGATGTTTATGCTTCATTATACTGCCAAGGAATCTGGGCATTGACTCATCATGCAAGTATCCAAAATTGAATAACTGTACCCAATGGACCACAAGGGATTAACACGCAAATTAAAGAACAGTATTGGATATATAAAAGGTCAACAGAAACATTGAGTCATCAGGTAAGAAATGCTTTACATTTTGCTTTAAGAGATAAAATAATTAATTCCATGTTTCAGGATTTGATTCATGCTTTCTTTTCTCGTCAGCCAGTTCAATCACTACAACTTTCGATGTAGAATCTACTTGGACAAAAAAAAGACAAATTTATTCATTTTGTCTGTTTTATATAAGTGCAATCGGAATTTTAATTTTCTTTTGTTTGGCTAACTCCACTTCTCCTATCCAAAAGGAAACCCTCACCTAAGTAGGAATCAATTGCACATGCTCTAAGATTCCAAACCATATGAATAGTTTTAAGGTTGCCAGCAACTTACAACAATTTTGTGGTTCCAATCAGGGAGAACACTGATTTGGCCAAACACCATGAAATTTGGATATTTGTATCCATCCAAAATTGATTTTCTGAAAATGCAGCAAGATATCTAATCTTTCTCCACACAATTTCTAATCTTTGATTCAGAGAAGCACAAACAATCCTATCCAAACATTCTGACAATACAAGTGTACTCCATGCTGCCCATTGGTGACAATGCTCCTTGATGGACGAAAATGGGACTTGCCGCACTATTGGTTCCACCTGACACAACTTACGCAGTGCCTCACACTGTGAAGTACTCCAATTATGGATGTGGCTAGTATGTACAGGTAAATATCAGAAGAGGTTCTAATGTGAAGTCAGGCAGCGTGGGTATCTTCAGGGTATTCCGGATTTCTCCCATAGTCCAAAGATGGGCAGGTTAGATGGATTGGCCATGATAAATTGTCCATAGTATCCAGGGATGTGCAGGCTAGGTGGATTAGCCATGGGAAATCAGGATTACAGGGGTAGTGTATGTGTGTTTGTGTGTGTGTGGCGGGGGGGTGGGGAGAGGGGTGGGGGGGAATAAGATCTGGATGGGATGCTCTTCAGAGGGTTGGTGTAGACTCAATAGGCTGAGTGGCCAGCTTCCACACTGTAGAGATTCTATGATTCAGCCATCCTGGCCGATTGGACACTCATTTCACTAACTTGGTCTACACATATCCACTCAACGCTTGTATTTATCATTAAATCACTGAAGATCAGCATGAGCTCCTCCATTCATCAATACCACCAGCATTATTTAGAAGGGCAACCACTAATTTACAGTTGAGATACTTTTGACTCACTGCTGATTTGGTAACTTTTGTGGAAGTACTGTGGCTTGTGTTTGGCAGTTGGCTGCATACCTACTGGGAGGCAGCACGATTTAATGATTCATAGAATATTGGAACCATGGCTTCAATGTCTGTGGCTGTTTGGCATTACTAACAAATGTAAAGTGAAAGTTGCAGATTGGTAAGCTTATTGAAGGCGAAGAGGAGGGCACTTCACAGAAGGTCCCAATAACAATGATGTTATTCAAGAATACTTCACCTACCTCCACATTACACATTCAAGATATGCAATCAGCATCTTCTGATTGAATTACTACTGTGTAACTAGTAAGCGCCCATTGTTTATGGTCCTGTATACTGACAGAACACCAGTTCATGTTCTTTAAACAACCAATAGTGTCTGTAATTGAATTGCTGCTGGCCATATATTAATCTTTATAATATTGCATGTGATCATAAAGCTACAACCTGTACCCTTACTGTAAATCAAGCAGCTACAAATGTTACAAAGACTTTGGATTTTTATATAGTTCCTGTACAGCATCCTCCATAACAGATCTTTCCTGATGAGAGTGGATGACATTTCTAAAGCTTCATGTTGTCTCTAAATGTGTCCAGGAGGTGATAGAGATCATCTGTGCTGGAAAAGCAGAAAATATTACTTGCTTCCTCAGCAGGTGAAGCAGAATTAGAGGGTAGGGTGTTTTTCTGGGGGAGCCAGATTCTTAATGGCACAGGAACTGTTGATTTCCACTGGAAGTCTCCCAAGCTAATGGGAAGGGACATACATACAGCAAGCGCCATTCAACATATAATGAGTGTATAATCCAGTACAACACTGTATTGGGAAATGCCCCCATTCATGGCGTCAGCTTTCCTTCAGAGATCACTTTTTTCTCCTTCACAGAGAATCTTCTGGGCACAAGGGTTGCTCACTATTCAAGGTTCATGACCCCTCTATACCACCTGATCACACCAAGCACAACAAGCTTCTGGCAAAAGCTACCACTATGGACCAGATCATTGGCATACTCCAGCAATGTTTCCAACACCTGAACTTCATGGAGGATCTCTCCAGTATTTGCCAGAGTGGGTGTCTATGTTCACCAGACTTTATTGCATCCTCCATAACAGTGCCACTATGAGGCTGTAAACAATTCTCATTGAAATCTGGAGGCCATCTTAGAAGGAAGGGGAAGATGGGGTTAGAAGAGGGAAAAGAGAAAACGAGGCATGGTGCATCCTAGAGTATTTCTTTCCAGGTTGGCTGCCTGAGAGCATTTTGTCAGATTCCAGTTTCCATGAAGCTATTTCTTTTTTTCACAAAGTATCCACGATTCCCCCATCATCTGAGACACCCTAAAACTGCATTACATTGGTCAGCTCCTTAGAGAGGTCTCCCATAAAAAAACTTCCATGTTTTGATCTGATATACATCCAATTTTACACACAGAGGTCAACTATTCCCCCTGGGCATTCCTTTAGTGTCAGTTGTCATGATACCATTGCCTGACTTGTTGTTTTGAAGCATTGACACCCCAATGGCTGCAGCATGGCTAGTGGAAAGCTGCTATTGTACATTGCAGAAGAGATTGCAAGACAAACCTGAACAGATCCAGTTCTAAAAGGCTCTGACTTAGGAGGGCACTACATCGGATGGGTGGATAGGTGAGGGCAGAGGCAAAAGCGAGGCAGATGTTGGAGTGGCACTGGTGGGGCTAAGAATATTGTTGCCCTGAGAAAGGACAACAGGTCTGTCATTGCCAGTCCTTCATCAATCCCTTGTCAATCTGAGAAACTTCTTGGAAAATTAATTGCTGGACTGTCAGAGAGCATGCATCTTTCCTTGAGCACTGAGATTAGATTTAGATTAGATTCCTTACAGTGTGGAAACAGGCCCTTCGGCCCAACCAGTCCACACCAACTCTCTGAAGAGTAACCCACCCAGACCCATTTCCCTCTGACTAATGCACTTAAACACTATGGGCAATTTAGCATGGCCAATTCATTGGCCGGCACATCTTTGGACTGTGGGAGGAAACCAGAGCACCTGGAGGAAACCTGCGCAGACATGTCTGTAACACAACGGTAATTGTCTGAGCCTGTACGGCAGTAAGCATGGACTACCTGACCTCGATTGAAAGCTATGCAGTGCAGCACTGTAACATTGGGTTGGTTTCCATTTTGTGTTTCTGAAGGGCATAGACATTGGCCATCAGATGCTGCCTCACAGCTGTGTAAACTACCTTTAAACTCCCATTTTATTCAGACAACATTCTTTGAGAGCGTCCTACCACCTTACAGAAACTTTGCATCTTTCCTTCTATTGATCGCCTTGGCTAGGATCTCCAGCAACACATTGATGAATACTGAGGGATCCTCTCTCCTGATGCTCCATTTCCATTTTCTCTAGTTGTGGCAACAACAATTCAGTACAGCTTTCTTTCCCGAGATGCAAACAACCACTAGGAGGTAGAACACATGTAAACTCTTGCAAGTTGTTAGCGCACTGTTCTGCCAGGGTGTACTGGGTTACGCATTGAAATCATAGACATGGGAGGCAGCATTTGGGTCTGAATTTTATCTGCTTTAATTGGAGTGGGCTCAAGCAGATCGTTAATCATGTCTCTCAGGTTTTTGTATTTCAAACAAAAATGATCTAGCTTGGGCCATAAGCGTAACCATATTGGTCTAACAGAGTGTCTATAGTAAGGGCTTTTGTATTAAATAGCATTATTGCACTGAAAGACATTACATTGCAAGAATGTTCATTTTGTCAATTATAAAAGCATCTGATTTACAGAGAGCAATCTTCAGCTAAGTGCTATCACATGCAATAATGATTCTGAATCAGCAAACATTCAGGGCAACAAAACACTGATTTACTAATTTACAAGATAGCATTAGCCCTCCAAAGGACAGTTTAGTCCCAATGGAAAACAGAGCATAATTCTCAGACATTTATAATAATTGCTTTAAATTCTAATCATATACATTATTGGTTGACACATGCATTTGTTTTTTGACTGATATCTCCCACATATTTTGAAAGCTACAAAATTCATCACTTAAGGGATAGGTTTAGTCACAGTAGGCAAAACCTTGGGCTCCAGAATCTATCTTTCAGGCTTTATAAACACCCTTAAAACCATACAATGGCATCCAGTAAGATTATATTGCCTAGGCACTAGTTAACTGTGTATTGTTTTCTGAGGCTAGGCAATTTAGCTGTCATAATTGTTTGCACTAACTTCTGTTTCTTAAAGGGGTCTTGGCACACTATTGTGTAGAACATGTTTCTTACTGTCTGCAATCAGTATGATTTATGTGGAATGGCCAAACATTTTCCTTCATGTTTGATATCTATCCAAATTAGATAATTCAGAAGAAATCTTTTATAAATAACTATAGGTTATTTATTTTCATGGCTTACCCACATTAAACAGAATGTCAACTCAGTCTCACACTCAAACATATAAAGACAGGACATAGATAAAGGTAATACAGATTTTCAAATTTCATTTATTTCATTATCTGATTTATGATCTTTGCTGTCTCACGTAAAAGATCTATAGTGTATGAGAAAAATTTTGATGCTTTAAAATTGAAGTGAAAGTGTTGTAAAGGAAAAAGATTGTGAAATTCCTTGCAATTGATTAGATAGGAGTTGGTTTTCAGGCAAACCTTAATGGGAATATGTTGCACATGCTGGCTGCTTTAAATCTTGCAGGGTATTTTGTCAAATTTCATTCAAAAGCTGGCTGGTCTGCTGGCTCAGTGGTTTTGGTCTGAAAACAGTTTATGTCAAACAAATAAAGAAAGTATGGTTGTTTTCATGTGAATTTCCATAAGTCATTTTTCCAAATAGGAGGCAGGGTTCATATTGATTCCAACATTCTATGTTATTGTTTAACCCCTCATTCAAATCAGATGATACTTTTTTAAAAGTTGGTTCAAGGGAAGGGCATTGACTCCTATCAACCTGGATTTTCCTTTACTCCCTCTTGATACAAAGGATTGTTTCTAAACCAAAGTCAGGTGATCTGGAGAGGTGATGGCCAAGTGCAATTATTACTATTAATATTATTAGACACTGGTAATAATCTAGGAACGCAGATTTCAATCTTGCCATGACAGATGGTGCAATTTGAAGTTTATACAAAAGATTAAGAGTCTAATAATGACCATAAAACTATTGTCAATTGTTGGAAAAACCTATCTAATTCACTAATGTACTTTACGAAAAGAAACTGCTGTGACTCCAGACGTACAAAAATGTGGTTGACTCTTAAACTTGGTTGTTACAATGGACTGCAATGGTTCAAGAAGGTAGCTCATCATCACTTTCTCAAGAGCAACTAGAGACAAGCAATAAATGCTGACCCAGCCAACGAACCATGTCCCATGAGTGAATAAAATAATGGTGGCCACCAAATTCTTAGCCAGTTTTTTGAAATATATAATTATTTTGAAGCTTAGAATATGACTTGGCATTCCTGGGCATGAAAGAGTTAATTGCAAGTTAAAAATGGGAGCTCTGTAGACTGCTCATGTTGATACTCTATTGCAACTGAGTATTGTATGTTACTACTGAAATGTTTGGTTAGTCAAAAATACTGCATGGCTAATGCTACATATTTGGGAATGACAAATTTCAACTAGACACAATCATTGGAAAATTGAGTATCACAATAAGTGATATGACGAGGGCTGTAATTATTTGCATTACAAATTGTTATTTCAAAAACAATGTTATGCTAACTCGTGTTAACCAAACACGATGAGTGCAGCTGTGCCACACTTAACATAATCAGCAAGTAATAATTAAATGACCAATGTGACTATTTCATCAATTAACACCTTACAAAAATTTGAAAAGATGTAAAGTGATGACAAATTAAATAACATTTTCAATGCTGGATGTAATTGCTCCCAGTCAGGCATATTCACAGCAAGGCAACAAATATTTCAAATAACAATAAGCAACTCCTTGACTGTTGGTTTGGACCATCTTTTTAATAGTGACACTTGATGCAAAATTACTTTGTTTTAACTTAATATGATACCATCTATCTCCATACAGCCACAAACTGACATTTTTAACTTGATGTTATCTTCTTTAATGCTTTATAATTCCAAATTAAGAGTTACTGAAACTGATACAAAATACTGACATAAAATGTAACATTTCAGTATTAAGATGCCTCTAATTTTAGTGATGTAGTAATTACTGTGCTTTTACACTATGATATTAAAACACTTCACAGTTTTTAAAATGAAAAACATAATCACCATCATTCATTCAGCCCTTTGTTTTCCATTCTCAATGTTTTATTTTTTAATTTATTCACTTATTGTTTACTTTTCTAATCCAACCTATTCTAATTTAAAGGCAGTTAGATTTTGGTTAGCTTCATGAAGGTTTTATTAATTGGTCTGAATTCAGTGGTTAGCACTGCCTCACAGCACCAGGAATCTGGGTTTGATTCCAACCCAGGACAACTGTCTGTGTGAAATTTGCACATTCCCCCAGTGTCTGTGTGGGTTTCTCCTGGATGCTCCATATTTCTCCCACAGTTGAAAGATGTGCAGGTGATTTAGGTGATTTGGCCTTGCTAAAGTGACCATAGTGTTCAGGATCATGGAGACTAGGAATATTATCCATGGGTAATGCAGGGTTGCAGATATAGGATGGGATGTTCTATGGAGGGTTGGTGTGGACTTGATGGGCCATATGGCTTGTTGCCAAACTGTAGGATATACTTTTGAAACTGATTTTCCTTAATGAAATCCTTTAATATACTTCCCTTCTTCTTAAGTGCTTCCATCATCCATGTTGGAGATTGAAGATCATTTATTTTAAAAAGAGCTACTTGATAAACAATTTTAAGAAGTGTAGTTTTCATATTTGTCATATTAGCAGTTCATTTGAGCATAGCTTCATCACTGGTTTGGTTAATAAATAAATAATACCAGATTTACCTTTCAAATCCTTAGAGATTATTCACACAAGTCACAAAACATCCTAATTTGGAACTATATTGCCACCTCTTCACTTCTGTTGCATCAACATGCAGGAATATTCTCCTTGAAAGACTGTGGGTGTACCTATATTAAATGGTCTGTGACTACTTGAGAATGTGGCTCACCTACACCTTTTTTTTAAGGGCAATTGGGATTGGGCAAAAATGCTGGCCCAGCCAGTGACCCCCACCATTTTCAAAATATATTCAGGGGTAACTGAATCCACACCATGACAGCATCTTTTAAAGTTCAATTTTGGTATTTGAGCATTGCTCCCAAGACTACCATCTACTGCCCTTTCTTTCAGAAAGCAGTGGTGAGCTACCTTTTTTAAATGTTGTAATCCATCTGGTGTAGGTGCATCTACAGTTCTTTTAGAGAAAGATTTCTAGTGTAGGTTTACTGTAGTTTTCTCATTGGTGCAGACTAGATGGGCCAAAGAACACCTTCTGTACACTATGATTCTGTGATTCCCTGGATTTTGACTCAGCAGGGATAGAGATAGAGTGCCAAATTAAGATGTTGTGTGATTTGGATGACTTGCTCTGTTTCCATGTGCCTGTATCTACATTTTGTGTCCTACTGTTGGTAAAGGACAGTGGTTTGACAGGTGCTGCCAAAGGAGCATATGTGAGTTGCTGCAGTCTTATGGATGTACGTACTTCTGAAACTGTTGGCAGTGGAGAGAGTCAATGTGCAAATGCTGGATGGGGTGCAAATCAAGCAAGTTGCTTAGTCTTGGAATGTGTGGATCCTCTTTTGAGTTTTATTAGAGTTGCATCCATCTAAGCAAGTGGAGAGTATTCCATCACACCCATGACCTAAATCCTATAGATAGTTGACAGGCACTATGGAATCAGGAGATGCATCTTCCACCATCAAATTCTCAGCCCACGGGTGCGTTCATGTAGCCACAGAATTTATATGACTTGTTCAGCAAGCATTCTGGTCAGTAGCAGACTGTAGAATGTTAATGGTTGGAAATTCAGCAAAGGTAATGTCATTGAGTGTCTAGAAAAAAATTGTTTAATTCTCCTTTGTTGGAGATGGCCATTGCCTGGCAATTGTGAAGCATGGATGGTATTTGTGATTTTTCAACCCAAAACTGAACGTTTTCCAGGCTTTGCTACATATGTTGTAATGAAAGGTGTAAAATGCATATATATTGGACATTTGAAGTTTAGACTTCTTAAAAAAAAGGCAATTGGTTAGCTTTGTGAAGGTTTTTATTGCAAGTTCTGAAATCAACAGATTTGCAACAGTCACCGAAACACATTGGTTACAATAAAGTGTATGGCTGTAGTACAGTACCAAGGAGAACCCATGGGGGTTAATGGATCAAATGCTTATACTGTTAGGTTTACGGCAGGCAGAATAAACACTTTGAGGTAATAAGTTTAGTCTTGAATTTCAGAACAAAAGATTCAAAGGTTTAGTTCAGAAGAACTTGGAGTTCAGCTGAGAGAAGAACCAATTTATTTCCAGGTTAGTTCAAAGGAAGCAGTCACATTTGTGGAAATGCATTCTAGTCTGTGAAGCTCCCAAGTCTGGAGAGTTTGGATAGAAATTTTCAACTTATAAGAACTGAGAAAGTTTATGGTATCAGAGGACTATAAAATTGTCTATACCGTTCAAGATCAAAAGATGTAGGCCATTCAGCCCATCAAGTTTTTCCACCATTCAATAAGTGAATCACTGACCCCTTGGAATTCTCAACTTCACTTCTTTGCCTTTTCCCCATAACTCTTTAGTCCCTTATTGTTTAAAATTCTGCTTACTTCAGCCTCGAAAGAACTTAAAGACCCAAACCCCACAGCCCTCTGTGGTAAAACATTCCACAGATTCACCAGCCTCTGAGAGAAGAAATTCCTCTACATCTCTGTCTTAAATGGGTAAATCCTTATTTTGAGATTTTAAAAAAAACTGGAAAGTGTTAATTAAGTAAAGATTTGAAAAGTTGACATTGAATTGAATCTGTTTAACAGATGGTGGTGAGAAACAGGTTGGAACTCTGTTTTGATGCTTGTGTTAAGATCTTTCTAACAGTCTTATATATGTAATTGTTTTTTTCATCTTTTCTGTAACAAGCTTATGCTCTTTTGTTAAGGAATCTGGACCATTGTGTGACTTCATTTCAGTTACCTACCATTAAGTTAACCAACTGCAAAAATCAAATATATAATCTATCAAGTCAGGTTTTGTTGTATTATCTGACCAATGTTACCATCAGCTGGGATCAAAACAACTGGCACAGATGGTTTCATAGAACATAGAACATAGAACATAGAACAATACAGCACAGAACAGGCCCTTCGGCCCACGACGTTGTGCCGAACTTCTAACCTAGATTAAGCACCCATCCATGTACCTATCCAAATGCCGCTTAAAGGTCGCCAATGAATCTGACTCTACCACTCCCATGGGCAGCGCATTCCATGCCCCCACCACTCTCTGGGTAAAGAACCCACCCCTGACATCTCCCCTATACCTTCCACCCTTCACCTTAAATTTATGTCCCCTTGTAACACTCTGATGTACCCGGGGAAAAAGTTTCTGACTGTCTACTCTATCTATTCCTCTGATCATCTTATAAACCTCTATCAAGTCACCCCTCATCCTTCGTCGTTCCAACGAGAAAAGGCCGAGAACTCTCAACCTATCCTCGTACGACCTACTCTCCATTCCAGGCAACATCCTGGTAAATCTTCTCTGCACCCTCTCCAAAGCTTCCACATCTTTCCTAAAGTGAGGCGACCAGAACTGCACACAGTACTCCAACTGTGGCCTAACCAAAGTCCTGTACAGCTGCAACATCACTTCACGACTCTTGAATTCAATCCCTCTGCTAATGAATGATAATACTCCATAGGCCTTCTTACAAACTCTATCCACCTGAGTGGCAACCTTCAAAGATCTATGTACATAGACCCCAAGATCCCTCTGTTCCTCCACCTGACTAAGAACCCTACCATTAACCCTGTATTCCGCATTCTTATTTGTTCTTCCAAAACAGCCCTCCTCACTGTCCACAACTCCACCTATCTTCGTATCATCTGCAAATTTACTGACCCACCCTTCGACTCCCTCATCTAAGTCATTAATAAAAATTACAAACAGCAGAGGACCCAGAACTGAACCCTGTGGAACTCCACTTGTAACTGGGCTCTAGGCTGAATATTTACCATCTACCACCCCTCTCTGCCTTCGACCGGTTAGCCAGTTTTCTATCCAATTGGCCAAATTTCCCTCTATCCCATGCCTCCTGACTTTCCGCATAAGCCTACCACGGGGAACCTTATCAAATGCCTTACTAAAATCCATGTACACTACATCCACTGCTCTACCCTCATCCACATGCTTGGTCACCTCCTCGAAGAATTCAATAAGACTTGTAAGGCAAGACCTACCCTTCACAAATCCGTGCTGGCTGTCCCTAATCAAGCAGTGTCTTTCCAGATACTCGTAAATCCTATCCCTCAGTACCCTTTCCATTACTTTGCCTACCACAGAAGTAAGACTAACTGGCCTGTAATTCCCGGGGTTATCCCTATTCCCTTTTTTGAACAGGGGCACAACATTCGCTACTCTCTAGTCCCCTGGTACCACCCCTGTTGCCAGTGAAGACGAGAAGATCATTGCCAATGGTACTGCAATTTCCTCTCTTGCTTCCCACATAATCCTAGGATATATCCCGTCAGGCCCGGGGGACGTGTCTATCCTCAAGTTGTTCAAAATGTCCAACACATCTTCCTTCCTAACAGGTATCTCTTCTAGCTTATCAGTCCGTTTCACAATCTGAGGAGTGGTAGAGTCTGGAACATTTGCAAATCTCATCAACCATCCCCTCTGCAGAATCCATCATGGAAGGAAGGTCATGGAGTCATATAGTCATACAGCACAGAAACAGACACTTTAGTCTAACTAGTCCCACCTGCCTACTCCTGGCTCATATCCCTCCAACTCTTTCCTACTCATGTCCTTATCCAAATGTCTTTTAAACATTGTAATTGTACCCACATCCATCACTTCCTCTGGAAGTTCATTCCACACATGAAGAAACCACTGTGTAAAATATTTGCTCCTAATGTCTTTTTTAAATCTCTCTCCTCTCATATTGAAAATGTGCCCCCTAGTCAGAAATGCCCCATCCTAGGGAAAAAGCAACTACCATTAACATCACCTATACCCCTCATTATTTTATAAACTTCAATCAGGTCACCTCTCAACCTCCTATACTCCAGTGAAAATAGTCCTAGCCTATCTAGCCTTTCTTTATAATTCAAACTTTCTGTACCCGGTAACATCTGGGTAAATCTCTTCCAAACCCTCTCCAGCTTAATTGTATTCTTTCTATAACTGGGCAACCAGAACTGGACACAATATTCCCGAAGAGGCCTCACCAATGTCCTGTACAACCTCAGCATGACTTCCCATCTCCTATACTCAAAGGGCTGAACAATAAGGCCAACAATTGACAAATCAGCTGAAGATGTTGGGCTTAGGACACTACTCTGAGGTCTCCTGGACAATTAAGTTAATCCACAGCACTCGGAGGGCTAATGGTGATCTGAATTCCAACATCTGCAAAGCTATAAAGAGAATTTTAAAAGTGTTTTAGACAGCGGTTATTTTTGTACTTGATGGCCAGGATATTTCCCTCCTGAAAATTGGTAGAGTTGATGGGAGATAAGATAGACTGAGATAATAAAGTATCAAAGTGTAGGAGATCTGAAAACCAAAAAGAAATTGTTGGGAAAACAGAAATTGCATTTGGGGGGGAGAAAGCAGAGTTAATGTTTTGAGTCTGGTGACTCTTCAGCAGAATTGGATAAACTGGGCTTGTTCTCTTTGGAGCAGAGGATACTGAGGGGCGATGTGATTAAATTGGATAAAATTATGAGGAGCACAGATAGGGTAGACAAGGAGGATCATTTTCCCTTGATGGAGGGATCACTGATCGGAGGCATAGATTAAGATGAGGGTCAGGAGGATTAACGAGAATGTAAGGAAAATCTTTTTCACTCAGAGTGGTGGGAATCTGGAACTCATTGTCTGTAAATGTGGTAGAGACATAAATCCTCACAACACTTAAGAAGGATTTTGAGCTGCATTCGTGATGTCAAGGTATACAAGGCTCTGGGCCAAGTGCTGGAAAGTGGGATTTGAATAATCAGATGATTGATTTTGACTGGTGTAGACCCAATGGAAAGAGGGCCTTTTTCTGGGCTGTGGTTATCTACGCCTATGACTATACTGGGATTGAAATAGTTACGTGTCCGCTTTCAACCAGCACAAACTTGATGGGCTGAAGAGCCTTGCTATGTGCTGTAAACTTCTATGACTTATGCGAGGAAGAGCAAAAGATCAGGCAGGTTTGCCCTGAGGAATTACCATCCCACTTCCCATCACCTCACAAATTTAGTCGTGAATGGGAAGGCCCATATTCCACCTTTTGGGATCCAGCACTAATTGACATGTTTAATTAGTCAAACAGTGAGTGCTTCAGGAACGCTTTCCACCATTGGCCCGATTAACTGTTTTGTTGGCAGGAGCAAAGTGGCAGCCCTCCTGACCAGTGAAACAGTGGCCATGCTGCCAGGTTGCAGTAAAAATGATAATTAAAAAATTCCTGGAACTGCTGGCAATCCCTTACTGCATTACTTATCTTACATAAGGTGCATTAGCAGCCAAATGCATTTCCTCAGGCATACCATTGTTCAGTACTGTTCTCCATTTCCTTCTTGTCTAAGGTATCCTGACGTCAGTATGTTTTTAAGTTGTCAACTGACAAAGCCTGTTAAATTTACAAAGATACATACTCACATATGGTATATTGCCAGTTCTAATAGTTCCTCTCATTACATAGTGATGACTGCATCAATGCTGATTCTGACACGGAGAAACAGAACCTTCACTATCAAAACATTAAAGACACAACCACGATCAAGGGATTAAATTCCTCCACAGCAACTACTTCAAGGTGTGCTTTATGACAGCTTATGAATACTGAATTAACATTATTGTTTGCTCAGATATAATTGATTCCCATCTGTCTGCTGTAGGGATATTCATTATCCTTACCTCCTCTAACACAGAAAGAAAGGTGTTGCATTTATTTCACTCCTTCACAACCTTAGGGCATCCCAAGGCAGTTCACAGCCAGTGGTATATGTTGCTTGCGTGCCCATTGTTAGAATGCAAGGAGATCTAAGGTTCACTACGATCCCACAAACAGTGATAAGAAAACAGACCACTTCAACTACTTTAATAGTGTTGTTGGGAAGGTAAGTACTAGATTCCCCCCTCACTCTTCTTCAAAAGGGCGGCACAGTGGTTAGCACTGCTGCCTCACAGCACCAAGGTCCCAGGTTTGATTCCAGCCTCGGGCGACTGTCTGTGTGGAGTTTGCACATTCTCCCTGTATCTGCATGGGTTTCCTCCAGGTGCTCTGGTTTCCTCATGCAGGCCAGGTGAATTGGCCATACTAAATTGCCCATAGTGTTAACTGCATCAGTCAGAGGGAAATGGGTCTGGGTGGGTTACTCTTCGGAGGGTCGGTGTGGACTGGTTGGGCCGAAGGGCCTGTTTCCACACTGGAGGGAATCTGATCTAAAAAAATAGTGCCATCGGCATTACAATCCCTTCAGAGGCCATGTGAGGTTTAACATTGCTTAGCCTTGTTTAATACTACTTTCAAAAAGTGACAGTGCAGTGGTCTTTCTGTAATGCAGATGTGTGTCAATCAAGATGGTATACTTTCAAAAAATGTTCCTGTTCTTTATTCTGTAAGTATGTTTTTTTGATCCAAGAATATAATTTTGTTGTCAGCTTTTCCTTGTCACATTCAATGTATGCTTTTATTCCCATGAGTCTAAATGTTTCACCGACTGATAGAAAATTTCAGGCTGATTTCTCAAACAGCATGCAATCGCAGACTTTGCAACATTGCACTAGATGATATTACAGAAAGTGACAAAGCTATTTGAGGTTGACTCTATTTAAGTGAAAGAAAATAATTTCATACCATAAAACTCTTTGAGTATGATTCCAAATTACAGGTGGTATGTTGGCCAGCCTGAAGAACCAGCAACACATTCTCATAAGAACTAGGAGCAGGAGGAGGCCATTCAGTCCCTTGAGCCTGCTCCACCATTCAATACAATCATGTCTGATCTCATCTCAGTTTCAACTCCACTCTCCTGCCTGTTCTCCATAACCTTTCAAAACATTACTAGTTAAAAATCTGCCTGTCTCCTCCTTAAATTTACTTAATATTCCTGCATGCACCATACTCTGGGATAATGACTTCCACAGATTCACCACCATTATCTGGGCTGACACCAATTGTTAAAGTAAACCTGAGACTGTAACTTTTAAAAAAGTTTTCTGATTTACATATGAAAGAAATGAAATCAACATGGTCATTCTCACAGATGAGAAATTTAACAAACAATCAAGGTATTTTTCAATGTATAATTTCGGTTACATCACATTTCATAAACTTTTGCTATAAATTCTGTGTCTTACAATTGTGTACACCACAACCACCTGATGAAGGAGCAGCGCTCCAAAAGCTTGTGCTTCCAATTACACTTGTTGAACTATAATCTGGTGCTGTGTGATTTTTAACTTTGTACACCCCAGTCCAACACCGGCATCTCCAAATCCTATCTATATATATCATCATTTTATAAACCTCTATAAGGTCACTCTTCAACCTCCTATTGTCCATCTTTGGAATCAACCAGGTGAACCTCCTCTGAAGAACCTCCAATGTAACCATATCCCTCCTCAAGTGGGGGACAAAAACTCTACGCAGTACTCCAGGTGTGATCTTACTAATGCCTTGTACAATTGCAGCAACACTTCCCTCTTATACTCTATTTCTTCAGCAATAAGTGCTTAAATTCCAATAGCCTTCCTTATTTACTGCTATTTGTACCTACATACTGGTTTTCTGAAATTCCTGCATAACATCACCAAGATCCCTCTGCACCAGAGTACACTGAAGCTTCTCTCCATTTAGATGATACATTTCGTTCCTATTCCTCCGAACATTTGGAATTGTAAAATGCTCCTCAGTAGAGGGTTTGGGTTTCAGAGTCATGACGTCATGCTGCAGCTCGAGTGCAGCTTCACTTGGAGCATTGGTCACCACATTACAGGAAGGTTGTGGAAGCTTTGGAAAGTGTTCAGAGGAGATTTACTAGGATGTTACCTGGTATGGTGGGAAGGTCTTATGAGGAAAGGCTGAGGGACTTGAGTTTGTTTTCATTCGAGAGAAGAAGGTTGAGAAGTGACTTAATTGAGACATATAAGATAATCAGAGGATGGGCAGTGAGAGCCTTTTTTCCTTGGATAGTGATGGCTAGCACAAGGCTTTAAATTGAGGGATGATAAATATAGGACAGATGTCAAAGGTAGGTTCATTCTCAGAAAGTAGTAGGGGTGTGTAATTTGCCTGTAACAAAAGTAAACTAATCAACATATAAGGGCATTTAAATGACCATGGGATAGATATGTGGATGAAAATGGAATAGAATCAGAGTCATAGAGATATACAGTATGGAAACAGACCCCTCAGTCCAACCTGTCCATGCCAACCAGATATCTCAACCTGATCTAGTCCCACCTGCCAGCACCTGGCCCATATCCCTCCAAACCTATTCATATACCCATCCAAATGCCTCTTAAATGTTGCAATTGTACCAGCCTCCACTACTTCCTCTGGCAACTCATTCCACCCTCTCTGTGAAAAAGTTGCCCCTTAGATCTCTTTTATATCTTTCCCCTCTCACTCCAAACCTATGCCCTCTAGTTCTGGATTCCCCAACCCCAGGGAAAAGACTTTGCGGATTTACACCATCCATGCCCCTCATAATTTTGTAAACCTCTATAAGGTCACCCGTCAGCCTCTGACGCTCCAGGGAAAACAGACCCAGCCTGTTCAACCTCTCCCTATAGCTCAAATCCTCTAACCCTGGCAACATCCTTGTAAATCTTTTCTGAACACTTTCAAGTTTCACAATATCTTTCCGATAGGAAGGAGATCAGAATTGCATGCAATATTAAACCAATGGCCTAACCAATGTCCTGCACAGCCACAACATGACCTCCCAACTCCTGTACTCAGTACTCTGACCAATAAAGGAAAGCATACCAAACGCCTTCTCCACTATCCTATCTACCTGTGACTCGAATTTCAAGGAGCTATGAACGTGCACCCCAAGGTCTCTTCGTTCAGCAACACTCCCTAGGACCTTACCATTAAGTGTATAAGTCCTGCTAAGATTTGCTTTCACAAAATGCAGCACTTCACATTTTTCTGAATTACACTCCATCTCAGTCCATAGGCCCATCTGGTCAAGATCCTGTTGTAATCTGAGGTAACCCTCTTCGCTGTCCATTACACCTCCAATTTTGGTGTCATCTGCAAACTTACTAACTGTACCTCTTATGCTCGCATCCAAATCATTTATGTAAATGACAAAAAGTAGAGGACCCAACACCAATCCTTGTGGCACTCCACTGGTCACAGGCCTCCAGTCTGAAAAACAACCCTCCACCACCACTGTCTGTTTTCTACCTTTGAGCAAGTTTTGTATCCAAATGGCTAGTTCTCCCTGTATTCCATGAGATCTAACATTGCTAATCAGTTGAACACCTTACTGAAGTCCATACAGATCTCATCTACTGCTCTGCCCTCATCAATCCTCTTTGTTACTTCTTCAAAAAACTCAATCAAGTTTGTGAGACATGATTTCCCATGCACAAAGCCATGTTGACTATCCCTAATCAGTCCTTGCCTTTCCACATACATGTACATCCTGTCCCTTAGCATTCCCTCCAACAACTTGCCCACCACTGACGTCAGACTCTCTGGTCTCTTGTTCCCTGGCTTATCCTTACCACCTTTCTTAAACTGCGACACCACGTTTGCCAACCTCCAGTCTTCCGGCACCTCACTTGTGACTATCAATGATACAAATATCTCAGCAAGAGGTCCACAGAGCTCTAGGGTACACCTGATCAGGTCCTGGGGATTTATCCACCTTTACCCGTTTCAAGACATGCAGTACGTCCTCCTCTGTAATATGGACATTTTGCAAGATGTCACCATCTATTTCCCTAGAGTCTATATCTTCCATATCCTTTTCCACAGTAAATACTGATGCAAAATACTAGTTAGTATCTCCCCCATTTTCTGCACTCCACACAAAGGCCTCCTTGCTGATCTTTGAAGCGTCCTATTCTCTCCCTAGTTATACTTTTGTACCCTTTTTGCCATCTTAATTTCCCTCTTAAGTATACTCCTATTTCCTTTATACTCTTCTAAGGATTCACTCGATCTATCCTGTCTATACCTGACATATGCTTCCTTAATTTACTTAAACAAACCCTCAATTTCTTTAGTCATCCAGCATTCCCTATACCTACCAGCCTTTCCTTTCACCCTGACAGGAATATACTTTCTCTGAATTCTCGTTATCTCATTCCTGAAGGCTTCCCATTTTCCAGCCGTCTCTTTACCTGCAAACATCTGCCCCCAATCAGCTTTTGAAAGTTCTTGCCTAATACCGTCAAAACTGGCCTTTCTCCAATTTAGAACTTCAACTTTTAGATCTGGTCTATCCTTTTCCATCATTATTTTAAATCTAATAGAATTATGGTTGCTGGCCCCAAAGTGCTCCCCCACTGACAACTCAGTCACCTGTCCTGCCTTATTTCCCAAGAGTAGGTCAAGTTTTGCAGTTTCTCTAGTAGGTACATTCATATACTGAATCAGAAAATTGTCTTGTACGCACTTAACAAATTTCTCTCCATCTAAACCTTTAACACTATGGCAGTCCCAGTCTATGTTTGGAAAGTTAAAATCCCTTACCATAACCACCCTATTATTCTTACAGATAGCTGAGATCTCATTACAAGTGTGTTCCTCAATTTCCCTCTGACTATTAGGGGTCTATAAATACGATCCCAATAAGGTGATCATCCCTTTCTTATTTCTCAGTTCTACCCAAACAACTTCCCTAGATGTATTTCCAGGAATATCCTCCCTCAGCACAGCTGTCATGCTATCCCTTATCAAAAATGCCACTCCCCCTCCTCTCTTGCCTCTCTTTCTATCCTTCCTGTAGCATTTGTATCCTGGAATATTAAGCTGCAAGTCCTGCCCATCCCTGAGCCATGTTTATGTAATTGCTATGAGATCCCAGTCCCATGTTCCTAACCATGCCCTGAGTTCATCTGCCTAATAACATTAGCAAATTTGCTGATGATACTAAGCTGGGTGGCAGGGTGAAATGTGATGAGGATGTTAGAAGATTACAGGGTGACCTGGACAAGTTAGGTGAGTGGTCAGATGCATGGCAGTTTAATGTGGATAAATGTATGGTGGCAAGAACAGGAAGGCAGATTACTACCTAAATGGAATCAATTTAGGTAAAGGGGCAGTACAGAGAGATCTGGGTGTTCTTGAACACCACTCAATGAAGGTAAGCATGCAGGTACAGCAGGTAGTGAAGAAAGCTAATGGCATGCTGGCCTTCATAACAAGAGGGATTGAGTATAGAAGTAAAGAGGTTCTTCTGCAGCTGTACAGGGCCCTGGTGAGACCACACCTCGAGTACTGTGTGCAGTTCTGGTCTCCAAATTTGAGGAAAGACATTCTGGCTATTGAGGGAGTGCAGCGGAGGTTCACGGGTCAATTCCTGGAATGGCGGGATTACCTTACACTGAAAGACTGGAGCGACTGGGCTTGTATACCCTTGAGTTTAGAAGACTGAGAGGGAATATGATTGAGACATATAAGATTATTAAAGGATTAGACACTCTGGAGGCAGGAAATATGTTTCCGCTGATGGTGAGTGCCGAACCAGAGGACACAGCTTAAAAATACGGGGTAAACCATTTAGAACAGGGATGAGGAGAAACTTCTTCACCCAGAGAGTGGTGGCTGTGTGGAATGTTCTGCCCCAGACGGCAGTGGAGGCCCAGTCTCTGGATTCATTTAAGAAAGAGTTGGATAGAGCTCTCAAGGATTGTGGAATCAAGGGTTATGGAGATAAGGCAGGAACAGGATACTGATTAAGGATGATCAGCCATGATCATATTAAATGGTGGTGCAGGCTCGAAGGGCAGAATGGCCTACTCCTGCACCTATTGTCTATTGTCTATTCCCTGTTAGTCCCCTTGCATTGAAATAAATGCAGTTTATTTTATTAACCCTGCCTTTTCCCTGCTTGCCCTGACTGTTTGACTCGCTTCTGTTCTCAACTGTACCAGTGTCAGATTAGTCTCTTTCCTCATTATCTCCCTGGGTCCCAACCCCCTCACTATCTTCCCTGGGTCCCACCCCCCACCTTAATAATTTAAATTCTCCTGAGCAGCTCTAGCAAATTTCTCTGCCACTATATTAGTCCCCTTCCAATTTAGGTGCAATCTGTCCTTCTTGTACAGGTCACATCTAGCCCAAAAGAGATTCCAATGATCCAAAAATGTGAATCTTTCTCCCATACACCAGCTCCTCAGCCATGCATTCATCTGCTCTATCATCCTATTCCTGCCCTCACTAGCTCGTAGCACTCGGAATAATCCAGATATTACTACTCTCGAGGACCTCCTTTTTAAATTTCTGCCCAACTCTCTGTAACCTCTCTTCAGAATCTCAACCTTTTCCTTTCCTATATCATTGGTTCCAATGTGGACAATGACCTCTTGCTGGCCACTCTCCCCCTTGAGGACATTCTGCACCCTCTCTGAGACATCCTTGATTCTGGCACCAGGGAAGCAACACACAATTTTGCTTTTTGCTGCTGGCCACAGAAACGTCTGTCTGTACCTGGGACTACAGAATCACCTAACACAATTGATCTCCTGGAACGTACCCCTTGTTGCAATAGAGCCAATCTCAATACCAGAAACTTTGCTGTTTGTGCCCTAGGAATCCATCACCTGTTCCAAAACAGCATACCTGTTTGAAATGGGTATATGCACAAAAGACTCCTGCACTAGGTGTCTATCTCTCTTACCTTTCCTGGAGTTAACCCATCTTTGTGACTGTATCTGAGACATTTCCACCCCCCCCCCCTTCCTATAACTGCCATCCATCACATACTATTGCTGTTACAAATTCCTCATTGCTTCTAACTGTCTCTCCAACCGATCCATTCGATCTGATAAGATTCACATCCGACAGCATTCATGGCAGATATAATCCTTAAACTCTCTTTAAACTCCCACATCTGACAAGAAGTACATATCACTGTATTAAAGGCCAATTTTGCTCCTTCACAATTTATAGACCCAGAAAATAGCACCATCTTATTCCTCTACAAAACACTGCCCCAGGTTAAATTAATAGTAATGGCTTATATTTTAAATTTAATCAAGAGACATATCTCCAAAAACATATAATCAAGAAAGAACCCACTCTAATCATTACTGCAGCCTTTCTGTTGGACACACTTAAAACAATGATTAACTTATCTGATTCCGTGCTGTGAACTTCGCCCAAACAGGTTCCTCCAAAATTAGTTGTGAATTTCACTGTTTGTTCATTTTCCCAGATGCACTCCGATGTCCAGTGATACATGAATTCAAAACAGCAAAGGCAGTAACTGTGCAGGTTCTCTCTTTCTCTCTCCTGCACTGTCCTCACCATGTGCTTCCTTTGTCTGTCCTTCTCACTTTTAAAACTGCTGTTGTTTTGATTTTTTTTTCCAAAGTTCCAAAACAATGCAACAGCATATGAAACAGTAATTGCTGCTCCTGGAATTTGAGGAAAGAACCTCCAGCACCTAAAATACCTCAAAAAAGGAGCAGCTGTTACAGCCAGAAATTTTTCCCATCCTCCATCTTGGATTACCCAGAATCCTCTCCAGTGTAGGTTAGATGGGCTTCAGATTGGTTTCACAGGTCAGTGCAACAACAAGGGCCAAAGTGCCTGAACTGCACTGTTTTATGTTCTGTGTTCTCTAAACTTGGAACTTTCAAGTTCAAGTTATTAACCCATCTGCTGAGTAGTGCAGGGAATAAGAAGAAAAGTTTGGGGTATCACAGGACATGTACAGTTTTATGCATCTTCCATTCAGCTAAAGAGAGTCATTGACAGAGGTTTGGGAACAAATGGCCCAGGTACATTCTTAATCAATCAACAGTGTGTGCTTCCACAGGACAGAAACTGTCACTACAAAAAGAAAACAACATGACAAATAATCATTTGTGAAGTACAGAGCTTCAAAGGCAATGTCACAGTTTTATTTACAGCAACATACTTAAACATTTTGTACAAAAATCTGTCTCATCATTTCCCATTAAACAGGGCCCCACTGTTACTGTTGAGCAAATTGTTAGGATGTATTTCTTTCATCCACGAAATGTGGATGTTAAAGGCATAGTCAACATTTGTTACCCTTCTGTAATTGCTCTTGAGAAAGTGATAGTAAGCCGTCTTCTTGAACCTCAGTCAGAGAGAAAAAATCTGCGAATGCTGGAATCCAGGGTTGACAAGCAGGAGGCTGGAGTTCTTCCAGCCTCCTGCTTGTCTTCTTGAACCTTTGCAGTTTGTGTGGTGTAGTAGATACTCTCAGAGTTCTGTTAGGAAGGGAATTCCAGGAATCCGAGTCAGTCACAGTGAAGAAATACTGTTAGACCTACAAATAAGGATGGTATTTAACTTGGAGAGCAACTTGCATGTGGCAGTGCTCCCATGTACTTGATATGTTTCTGTTATGTGGTAGACACCATGGATTTGAAAGATACAGCTGAAGGAAACTTGCTGTCATGTATCATCTAACTACAGCCACGGTGTGCTGCTTCTGATCTGATGTTAGATTCAAATGGTTGAACCTAGGACACTGCTCTGAGGAGCAGCTGCAGCCATGTCATGGGCCTGAGGTGATTAACTTCCACCAACCACTGCTATATTCTTTTCATGCTGGCCAAAGCTGCAGCCAGTGGAAGGTTTTCATCCTGATGCCCATTGTCTTCCATTTTATTCGGGCTCCTTGATGCCACTCTCTGCCTTGATATCAAGTGCATTCACTTTCACCTTATCTCCCCAACTCTTTTGTCCATGTTTGGACCAAGGCTGTAATGAGGTCCGATAAACCTGGGTGAACCCAACTGAACATCCATTGGCAGATTGTTGCCAGGTAACTGCCTGTTGATAAATCCTTCCATAATTTTGCTGATAATTGAAAATTCATCGATGGGGCAGTAAGGGGCCAGATTTAATTTATCCTGCTTTGTGTGGGAAAACAAAACATACCTGGGTCATTTTACACAATGTTGTGAAATGCTAGTTTTACACTGGAACAGTTTGGCTACCGAACACTGCTGTTGTCTTTCTCTGGGCTCCATCTCCATCTATTGTTTACTCCTCGCCCATCCCCCATCCGATCTTTAGCATATACTTATCAATTTTATCCGAGCTGCTATCAGTTCTGAACCCAAAACATAAATTCTGCTTTCTCTCCACAGATGCTGCCAGACCTTCTGAATTTCTCCAAGAATTTCTACTTTTGTTTTAGATTTCAGCACCTACAGTCCTTTGGTTTGTCTGTTCCATTTAGTGTGATAATAGTGCTACACAATATGGTGATTGTCTCCTAGGTATAAAGATAGATTCATCTCCTCAAGGACTGTGTGGTGGTGACCTTTTATTCATACTGTAATGCATAGATGCATCTAACAAACAGACTGTTGGGAAGAAGTACAACCTTCCCTCTGTTTAGTTCTGTCACCACCTACTACAGGCCCAGTCTTAAAGATATATCCTTCAGATTTTATTCAAATTAAACAGTAATGTCCCTAATCTTGAATTCATGATCCACTCTTGATAAAGGACATTAAAGATCCCCAGCCAGATTACATTTGATGCCCTCTCAACACTTAGTGCTTTACCCAGATGGTGTTTCACGTTCATTCATCAGCTGATAAGGTGCCATGAGTGGCTCTCAACAGAAGGTTGCCTTGTCCACATTTAACCAGATGCCATGAGATTTCATGCAGTCCAGAGTTTAAAGTCCATGCTGGGGACTCTCCACTACATGTCATCGATAGTCACAGGTGCCGGAAGACTGGAGGTTGGCAAACGTGATGCCACTGTTTAAGAAGGGTGGTAGGGACAAGCCAGGGAACAAGAGACCAGTGAGCCTGATGTCAGTGGTGGGCAAGTTGTTGGAGGGAATCCTGAGGGACAGGATGTACATGTATTTGAAAAGACAAGGACTGATTAGGGATAGTCAACATGGCTTTGTGCATGGGAAATCATGTCTCACAAACTTGATTGAGTTTTTTGAAGAAGTAACAAAGAGGATTGATGAGGGCAGAGTGGTAGATATGATCTATATGGATTTCAGGAAGGATTTCGACAAGGTTCCCCATGGGAGATTGATTAGCAAGGTTTGATCTCATGGAATACAGGGAGAACTAGCCATTTGGTTACAGAACTGGCTCAAAGATCGAAGACAGAGGGGTGGTGGTGGAAGGTTGTTTTTCAGACTGGAGGCCTGTGACCAGTGGAGTGCCCCAAGAATCGGGGCTGGGTCCTCTACTTATTGTCATTTACATAAATGATTTGGATGCGAGCTAGGGAGGTACAGTTAGTAAGTTTGTAGATGACACCAAAATTGGAGGTGTAGTGGACAGCGAAGAGGGTTACCTCAGATTACAACAGAATCTGGACCAGATGGACCAGTGGGCTGAGAAGTGGCAGATGGAGTTTAATTCAGATAAATGTTAGGTGCTGCATTTTGGCAAAGCAAATCTTAGCAGGAAAATGTTAATGGTAAGGTCCTTGGGAGTGTTGCTGAACAAAGAGACCTTGGAGTGCAGGTTGGTAGCTACTTGAAAGTGGAGTCGCAGGGAGATAGGATAGTGAGGAAGGTGTTTGGTATGATTTCCCTTATTGGTCAGAGTATTGAGTACAGGAGCTGAGAGGCCATATTGCAACTGTACAGGACATTGGTTAGGCCACCGATGGAATATTGCGTGCAATTCTGGTCTCCTTTTTATCGGAAAGATGTTGTGAAACTTGAAAGTGTTCAGAAAAGATTTACAAAGATGTTGCCACGGTTGGAGGATTTGAGCTATAGGGAGATGCTGAACAGGCTGGGGCTGTTTTACCTGGAGCGTCGGAGGTTGAGGGGTGACCTTATAGAGGTTTACAAAATTATGAGGGGCATGGATAGCATAAATCCGCAAAGTCTTTTCCCTGGAGTTGGGGAGTCCAGAACTAGAGGGCATAGATTTAGGGTGAGAGGGGAATGGCATGAAAAAGACCTATGGGGCAACTTTTTCACACAGTGGGTGGAATGAGTTGCCAGAGGAAGTAGTGGAGGCTGATACAATTGCAACATTTAAGAGGCATTTGGATGGGTATATGAATAGGAAGAGTTTGGAGGGATATGGACCAGGTGCTGGCAGGTGGAACTAGATCGGGATGGGATATCTGGTCGGCATGGATGGGTTGGACCGAAGGGTCTGTTTCCATGCTGTACATCTCTATGACTATAATTTGCTCCTATCTCAGGTGGGTCAGCAATGGCAGTCAGACAGAGAATACCCAAGGATGTTAATGGGACATTGGCTGGATGACATGAGTTTGTGAGTGTGAGCAGTCTGTGGAACAATTTTGTCACAGGTCCTGGACATTAATGTGAAACATCTAGCAAGGTCACCTGGATATATCTTTGCCATATATCATGTGCAGGAGGATGGCTCTTATTGGGCTTTGGCAAAGTGGCTTGTTGCAACTCAACCCATTTCAAAGGACAGTTAGGAGTCAATTATAATGCTGGTCTGAAATATTAACAGATCAGATGAGTATGACAAGATTTCTTTCCTAAAGGTATTAGCAAATCAGTTGCTTTGCTTTTTAAAAATGACAATCCAGTAGTTTCTGAGTAACAGTTATTGTTTTTTTCTGCAGATTTATTTAATTAAATTGTATTCCCCAGATGTCAGTGGTGGTAGCTGAACTCTTGTTTCTGAATCGCTAGTCCAGATTTCTGGATTCCTATCCCATAATATAATCGAGATGATATTGTACCCAGATAATAGTGAGTATTTGTAAGCAGCCAAAAGTCACACCATTAAAGGTTATCAGTAATATAGTCACATCTTGTCAGTGATAAGGGAAGATTACACCTTTAAGGTAGTGCATTTTGTTTTGGAGGTTCCAGGAAAAGCTCTCTCTTGAACTCATTCACTGGAACTATAATAGCTGCTCTCCTGTCAAAATTCACTTGTGTATTATTTTGTGTATAATGCCTGCAATGAACATTGTGTAATTGTTACAATACTGCACAATTTAAATACAAATTCAAAAAATACAAAAGCATGGTGTGTTTAAGAAGCCTTTCAATTGGATGTTTTGTGAATAACACTCTACTGCAATGATTTGTGTACAATAACTAAAATTGATTCATCCAGAGCAAAATCAGCGGTAAAGCGTGCAAAAAGTTCAATGTTCTGCTGCGCAGTCATTGTTAGCTCTGCATTTTATTCTGCTTTCCTGTATTCATTTCCCACCTTGGATATAACCACCCACCTATGCAATTTTGAACACTTATATAAAGAAACTGAATTTGAAGTTATGAGACACAAATGAATGCACTATATTAATGAACACCGCATCGGTATTAAAGAATGCGTGTTTCATAGAACTATGGGAACTGCTCTGACTGTCAGTGTCATTAGATGATACTTGAATGTTACATAAAGGATTTTTTTGTTCAGAAGCCTTCAGGCAGTGAACTTTTCTTTCTCTGACTTTAATTTATCTCTGGATTATTTTACCCTGGACTGTATTCCCAAGACCAATACAACCAGATCTCAAAAACCACAGTGCTTGATAACTGTCAACAGAAAGGCAGTGATTCGAAACTTTGAACTGTCACTGGTAATTACCCTCCATCTTCTAATTTCTGACAAACACCTGGAGAGAACATCAGAGAGACGAGGCAATGAGGTTAAAGCTAAACCTTGTAAAATCATCAGAATGGTCACCAGTAAAGCTTTACTTCAGTAACTGGCTCATTGGGAATAATGGAAACAATTTTGATCCATTATTTTTAAGGAAGACCATTGTCGATACATATCTGTATCTGTGTGTGTCCAACATGATACTAACTTACAAAGCAAAATAACAGAAAGACTTGGCAGATATAGTTTAATGTTAAAAGCATAGCCTCAGAGGAGATCTGTGAATGGATACAATGTCACAAGAAGATTTCAGCCTAATTCTTTAGTCCACAACTCTCTCACTCTTGCTACCAGGGAATCACAGTATTTTGTTTTCAGGCTTACCAAGAATTAGATATTGATCAACTTGATTTAATTGGCATCCAGGGAAAAGATTGGTTACCAAGAAAAGGTAAATAAATAAATGCTAATCTATCTTTGTCTTTAGTGTTTTACCTGTAGCTATTTGCCCATCAGAACAAGTTAGAGGTTTGCATGTACAGACATTAAAGACAAGCTCCAAGTTCATGCTAAATTTCAACAAACTCTTTTAATAGTTCAAACCTCGATGTTATTGCCTTGGGTCACAAAAATGAAGTGTTGATTTCAGCAGCTGTTTGTGGACCACCATGTTATATCTAATTTACAATTTGAGATGCAAGGCCAAAATTTGAGGCAAGACAATAATAATGGAAGTCAAAATATGTAAATCCACTGATGCGAGAAATAGAAATAAAATGAAAGAGTCAGTATTGCTCACATTATATTCAGTGCTCTGGTGACTAAAGCGATGTGCACTCTTCTACATACAGGCTAATAGTTGGGTTGGGGCTAAATCATATAACATCACTTGCCATTGCATTAAAAAAAGTAGTATGAGAAAAAAAGGAACTCAAATCCACCCACACAGTAATCAAAGATTAATTTTGAAATAAGTTTTGGCAACAAACATAATCTGTGGAACTAGAGGAGTTTGAGGAAGTAACTAAAATATGTCAAAGGTCCAAAAACAACAAATTACTTTGTTTAATTATGTAATTTATCAAGAGACTAGATGACTGGTTGAAATATAATTTCATAAACAGACAAAAATCTCAATTTCCACATCTTGAAGTTGTTAGATAATAATTGACTGAAGATTTCATTGAATTTCGTTCTATTACTCAACTGATCAAATTGAAACATTGCAATCTGTTTCCATGGGATGATGTTTAAACGATAAAGGAGACATAGGAGTAGAAATAGACCATTCAGCCCATTGAGTCTGCTCTGCCATTCAATAACATCATGGTTGATCTGATCAGCCTTACTTTCTGTCTTTTCCCCATAACCCTTGATTCCCTTATTGACAAACCATCTGATTATCTTAGCCCTGAATATACTTAATGAGCCAGCCTCAGTAGATCTGTTTAGCAAAGAATTCCACAGATTCACAAAAGTCTGAGAGAAGCATTTCCTCCTCAACTCTGTCATAAATATGCAACTCTTATTCTGAAATTAGATCATCTGGCTCTAGATTCTCCCACAGAAGGATTTAACCTTTCCACATCGATCCTATCAAGTGCTCTATAAGAACATTTAGAAGGGTCATCTCTCATTCTTCTATATCCTAACAAGTATAGACCCAATCTACTCAACTCAATCTACCCACATAAGACAGTCCCTTCAAACCTAGTGCCTGTCTAGTGAACCTTCTCTGGAGTGGCTCCATTGCTAGTGTATTCTTCCATAGGTAGTTAAAAATCACACAACACCAGGTTATAGTACAACAGGTTTATTTGAAAGCACTAGCTTTTGGAGTGCTGCTCCTTCATCAGGTGGTTGTGGAGTATAAGATCATAACTCACAGAATTTATAGCAAAAGTTTGTGGTGTGATGCAACTGAAAATATCTGTTGAAAAAGACCTGGATTGTTTGTTATGTCTCTCATCTTTTAGAATGAGCATATTGGTTTCAGTTCTTTCATATGTAAATCACAGAACTTTTAAAAGTGATATTCTCAAGTGAACTTTAACCACTGGTGTCATGTCGGCCCGGATAATGCATTGAAGGAGTGAGCTGCTCTGTGTGAGACTGTCTGTACCCCAATGTTCAGACTGATTCTTATCTAAAAAATGGATTTACAGACTTACATGGATTCATGCAGCTTTTGAGCAAATTAAAGTGTAATTCTGCATGTACAAATTCACAAACTCATATCTGTGTGTGGGTGTGTATGTCTGTGAGAGAGTATGTGTATATGTGTGAGTGTGAGTGTAAAGGGGTATAAGTCTGTGAGAGAGTGGCCCCAGTCTGATCCCTATAGTACACCACTAGTTACTGGTTGCCGTCCTGAAAATACCCCCCTTTATCCCAATCCTTTATCTTCTACTAGTTAGCCTAACTCCTACCCATGCTAATATACACCGTGGGCTCCATAGATGCAGCCAGACCTACTAAAGCTCTCTCAGGTTTTCTGTATTTTATATAGGATATGGGCTGCATGACTGATTCTCCAAAACTATGCTTATCAGTTTTCAGATCGAACAGTTTTTTGAGTGGAATAAGTGATTTCAGTGGAATAAGACATTTCAGTAAGACATTTGTCTACTTAAGACATTGAGCACTTAAGTGAAATGTTTCTTTTCACGAGAGACTGTTTGAAACACTTCAATGTGGTGGATTAGGGCTTTATATCAATGAGATATTCTTTCTGCAATTGTAATATCATCAGTAGACTGGTAGCTTTATTTTCTGTCAGGATGTTTCCTGATTAATGCTCCTGTGGGTAAGACAAGAGTTCACATGGAATTGGAAGGGAAAAGGGAGATGTGGCACATGTTGAGTTGACATAGATGCTATAAAGGGTCATAAAGGGCAGAAAGGGCTGTGGAGTTGGCTAGATGGTCATCGGGTAATAATAATAATCTGAGAGGCCATGGGCAAGTGGGACAGGAGCATAGGTTGACTTAGATGCATCATGGAGAGTGAGGTGAGTGGGGAGGTGTGAGCATGAGGGATGTGTTCTGTTTTAAACTTTATTGTTAAACTTTCACTGCAGTGCTGGAGCCCTGAGGCAAACATTACACCCAGCTTATCCCTGGAACCAGAAGACTGTTCCTGAGATTCTTGGGTCAACTCCCAACCCGGCCGTTTTCCAGCAAACTAAAAATCGAGGTGAAGGCAGCCATGTTTTAAAGACCAGTTTTGTGGAAGCCAGGAATTCTCCTGAAGCTATACACTTGACCTGGGAATGAAAATCAGGGCCATTGATGGGCACAGTTGTGCGGTATGGCTTTCAGTGTAAATAATGAAAGAAGAATCTGAGGGCTGTAATATTCTGGGAAATAAAATGCAACTGTGTCACTACTTAGGTTTCTAAAAGGAAGGTCAAGGTGAGACTTGACTTGTGAAAAACACAGCTCACAAAGTGAACATTAGTTTACACCACCTCAACATGTCAGGTATGTGAATCTAATCTGCTGTCACACTCAGATATTAATTGCCACTCCTATTTTTGGCAGCAGTACAGGAATAAGCTTCTCAGAGTGCTGGTGAAAATTAACATCCCAGGGTGTTGTTGTGCACTCACATCTCAGGATTCTGCTAAACACCATTATGCAACCCTACCTATCAAAACTTGAAATGGCAAATTTTGTGCAGCACAGGGACACAGTGGTCAGCACCTCATGGTGCCAGGAAACTGGATTTGATTCCACCCTCAGGCGCCAGTCTGTGTGGAGTTTATACATTCTCTCCGTGTCAGCATGGGTTTCCTCTGGGTGCTCCGGTTTCCTCCCACAGTCCAAAGGTGTGCAGGTTATGTGGGTTAGCCTTGCTAAATTGCCCATAGTCACCAGAGATGTGCAGACTAGGTGGATTATCCATGGGAAATGCAAGGTTATAGGGAACAGGGTAGAGAGGTGGGCCTGGCTGATATGGTCCATGGAGGGTTAGTGTGGACTCAATAGGTCAAATGGCCTTCTTCCACACTTTGATGCAATAGAATTATACATAAATGAATGAGACAGGAGAGCGTGAAGCAATCTGGAGAGAATCAAAATTTGTACAATGTGGTGTAATAGCATGTTTGATCCCCACTGATTCAATCTACAGAAAGGTCTTGTGTTCCTCGTCTACCGAATTCCTGATCTCAACTGTGATTCCGTGAGGAAACAAGCCCTTTGCACATTGCTTTTGTAATCTGGCAAAATAAAACCAGGAGAAGCTTTAGAACAGCCAAAGTAAATTAACTCATAATCAGCTCATAGAATTATACAATGTAGAAGGGATGCTTTGGCCCATTGTGTCTGTGTGAAACAAAAATATGCTGAATTCACACTAGTTCCACTTTCTAGCACTAGGCCCATAGTCTTGAAAGTTATGGCATTTCAAATGCTCATCCAAGTACTCTTCAAAGCTTATCAGGTTATCTGCCTCAACGATGCTCCCAGGCAGTGCCTTCCAGACTCTCACCATCCTCTGGGTGGAAACATTTTTCATGAAATCCCCTTTAAACCTTCTGTCTTTCACTTTAAAATTATAACCCCTTGTTATTGACTCTTCAACAAAGGGGGACAGCTGCTTTTTCTCCACTCTCCACACCCCCCCCTCCTCCCACATAAACTATTACACCTCTGTTAGATCCCCTCTCAACCTTGTCTACTCCAAAGAAAACAACCTGAGCTTAGCCAGCCTCACTTCACAGCTAAGAAGCTGCAACCCAGGCAATGTGAACATCCCAGTCTTGATGTACGTTGTCTTGGGAGATTGTTAAAGAAAAAAAGGAAGACTTCAAAAATTAAAATGTTGATATTTCTTCACATATACATAAAGCACATTTAGCATTTCATTTTCATTCCATTTTATAAAGTTTGGCATCATCACTCTTTACCTGACTTAGCTGGCTGCATTCCTAGGTACTGAATATGCTGTTTTGGCCAACAGAATGACTCTGCTAGGAATTTTATGGAGCTTTCTGGTAATGAACAACATGCTTAGCAGCTTGAACTGCTGGTTGACCTGCCTTGTAGTCTACCAAACAACTGTTGGTTCTTTGCAATCTCCTCCTCACATACACACAAAAAAGAAACAAAGTGGCTTGCTGTAAAAGCTTGAAACCTTCAAAATCAGCAATTCTTATAAGAGGTACTTATGCCTGCTCCTACTTGTTCTTTGGAGATATTCCAACTATCTGTGGTTAAAATGTATTGGTAGTTGTGAGCTCCCTCTAGGTTATTGCCAAAGCTCGGTATTCATGTAAGACTTCACAATGTTTACAAACCAAGGGCCCACAGCAACTGGAGGGTTAAGTCATGACAAATGATTCACATTCAGTGAAGTGCCAAGGAAATGGAAAGTCCAACAAGCTTATTTGAAGATTTAATATCAAAATGATATATGACTTATCCTGATAGTACACTCCCCTGAGTGGCTGATGCATTTCCAACCTTCTAATTCTCTCAGTCACTATAAGTATACTGTTCTATATTGCAGTGATGCATTGTACCCTCTTCTTCACTACAGTTCCTGTCAAAAGAACAAGAACATTCTGTGTCACTTTTACTTTCCAAGTGGAATGAATGAAGACACAAACTTGAAACTAATAGCCATCTTCTTTTCAGGAAGATTTCCTCCATAGAGAACAGATGAATCTATTATGGAAGTAATTTGAACAAGTCAGTATTTTATCGCCATTGTTTCACAAGTGTAACAATGTAAAACAAATTTTACATTTTAACAAATGTACACACAGAAGCCTAAATAGCATCTGACTTTTGTTATTTGCAGCATTTATAATGGACACAGGATAATTGATAGGAAGAAGGATATTAGTGCAACACATTGTTCTTGTAGCTTAGGACAGCACTTGAATCAGTCAGATGTAGTTCTACCTTGCAAAACCTCTTTGCCTATCTATTATTCTGGGTACATTCTAGGCTGCCCTGCAGTGGGATGAGCTATAGTGCTTGTTACAGGCCATAATATTGTTTAAAAATTTAAACTATGACAAAGTTATAATATTCATTAAAACTAGCAACCCCCGGACATAGTTGGTGTTAAATATGTAAGAATGCAGAGGTTACTGAACGTTCCATTCACGTTCTAGTGCTCAATTTCTACAGACTCCTTTGTTAGCTATCTGACACTCTTGCCCTGCTTTTCTGTGCCACTGAACTGTGAATTGTTGCATGAATCCTGGCACTATTCCATTCAGTAGGACGCTGTGTGTAACCAAGCCCTTGTGTTGCCCATGTAGTAAACTGAAGACTGGAAACAGTTGCATTCACTCTCTAGGCAGGAGCTAAAATGTAATTCTGAGAAGGAAAGAAAGAGATGGCATAAATCATTCAAGCTTCTTTCTGTTGTGATTCCTGACCCAGCAATGCAGGAATGTGGAGAGTTCAGGTGGGCTTATGCCAGCAGACTGTTGTAACCTGTTTGCTTGTTAATTCACAGTAGCTACATAGTCCCTGTATCACAGTATATTGACTTTCTCAGTGGCTCATTAGACATGAATGTTTACATTTCTGGCTGCTCGTCAACTTTAGATCTGGTTTAAGAAAAGAGTTTGCAGCCGTTAACCCCATGTTCACTTATATTTTCATCACTGTATAGTGTGGTCACATATTGGTTGCCTATAAACCAATCATTAAAGGAGGTTGAAGTCAACAGGAAATCCCATATGTGAATATGCCCTTGAGACCTTGCACACCTTGGACAGATTGCAGTGTACATGATATCTCTAACAACTGGAACACTTCAGAGTACATATACTAAAGGTTAAAAATTACATTGGAATTGTGGCATAGAATTAGAATTTTTTCCTTTGGACAAAAATACATTGTAATTTTTAGAATGTCCTCAATGCAAGTTAAAACTGACACATTGTATCTCAACTGAATACAATGCCAATCAGAATGCTTGTATATCCCAGGAAACAGTTATCCTTCCTTGCAAGGATATTTTTGCTTGTCTGAGGCTTTTTTTAATATTCACAATGTGGGTGTCGCTGGCTGCTCAGCATTTATTGCCTATCCCTAGTTGCCCCTTGAGAAGGTGGTGTTGAGCTGTCTTCTTGAACTGCTGCAGTTCATATACATTGGGGAGGGAATTCCAGGACTTTGACCCAACAACAGTGCAGGAACGGCGATATATTTCCAAGTCAGGATGGTGAGTGGCTTAGAGGGGAACTTATAGGTGGTGGTGTTCCCATGTACCTGCTGCCCTTGTCCCTCTAAATGGAAGTGATTTAGGCGCTGTCTCAGAACCTTTGATGAATTTCTCAATACCTTTTGTTTCTTAACTCTGCCTTAATGCTAAACATTAGTTAGAGACAAAACAAAATGTGCAGATGCTGGAATCCAAAGTAGACAAGCAGGAGGCTGGAAAAACATGGCAGGTCAAGCAGCATCAGGAGGTGGAGAAGTCAATGTTTTGGATATAATCCTTCTTCGTAAATGGAGGTAGGGACAGGGGACGTTGGAGATAAAGAGTGGTGGAGGGTTTTGGTGGGAGAGGGGCAGATTGGTCTCCTCCCCACTCAAATTCCCACCCCCCCCCCTTTATCTGCAACTCCACCTACCCCCACCTCCAGTCCTAAAGAAGGGTTATACACAAAATATTGACATCTCCACCTTCTGATGCTGCCTGGTTGCAGTGTTCTTCCAGTTTCCTGCTTGTCTACTGAAAGCCAAACATTGGCAGTGAGATTTTGTAGGGGCCTGAACAACGTGGGCTATATTGGAAAATCTGGTTAATTTGTGTGAGAAGTGTAGCAATGCTTTTCTTGACATTGAAAACCAACCTGTTGCATTATTTAACTGTGTTCTGGACATTGAGGGGGGCCATTGTTTGTTGAACATATTAACTGCAAATCTCACCTCACTAACATGGAGCTGCCATGAACAAGTGGGACATTGAAATTTCTCAATGTAGAAATCAGAGTGGGTACCTGGTGACTTCAGCTCACTATTTGTCCCAAAGGACCTACATGTGTTGACACCGTGAACCAACATCTCAGAATATGCACCATAGGCACGAACCACACATATTGCACATTGGCATGTGATCTGTGCCAGCTTCTATGAATCCCATGGCACATCTCTAACCTATTTACAGTAGATAACTGCCTTTCAATGCTACAATGGAAACTGACATTATAATATTGCAGCAAGCAATTAGCTTTTCAGGGACAGATACCTAGTTCATGGACTGGACCAGGCTGTGTTCTGGCCTGCTCACTTCCTCTCTTAGTGCTTTGTTTTTGGTCAGGCGATGTGGCCTCCTCTGCCAGTCTTTGGGGAAGAGGATGTATGCCTCTGCACCATCCCATCCATCAGGATGTCACAGCAACCTGCCTTGCCTTGCCTTTTTGTGCTTTGCATCTCAACCAGAGGTACAGGCTGACAGTACATAATGCGGACATAAAACCAGGAAGCTTAGCATGGTTGTCAGAAATGCTCAGCCCAGTCCAGGAAGACAGCCATTGCAGGGTCCCAGTGCAGTAAGTCAAGGGCAACCTCCAATAGCAGTCTGAGGACATGGACACAGTCAGTCAGCTCATCAAGCTGGGTCAGAGTCAGCATCCTCTCCTCCTGAGTGGTTAGGGGTTGAATGTCACAGAACCATTCCTGTCTTGATTCTTTCTGCCCTGTTCTAGGCTGTTTACTCCTGGAATGAGAGACAGGAAGACGTTAGGTTGTTGAAAGTGGCATAGCTGTTACTTTTGGTGCATATGGTGATGCATCCTCTGTGAATAGGCTGCACAGAGGATCTACATGGACCTAGAGTGGGTGACAGTAAGTGAGGGATGATATTACAGGCAATAATGGGGACAGTAGAACATCAGCCTTGGCAGGTGGTGGATAGAGCAGCAGAGATAGAGTGGATGTGAGGTATCTGAGAGGGAGGTGCCACTTACAATGGCAAAGTGCAGAAAGAAATTGACCTTCTTCCTATGTCACTGTGCACTCTTCCTGAGACAGCACTGAATCAGGTGGCATCCTTAGACATGGTCGGGTGATGTGGTCTCCTCTGTCAGTCTTTGGGGAAGATGATGTATGCCATCTGCACCATCCCATCCATCAGGACATCCAGGATATCCCCTCTCTGCAAAGTGGGGCACCATGTTCCCTTCTCTGCCATGTCTGCAACAAAAACAGGAACTACTTCTGGACTAACAATCCTTGATTGGCAGCATAATTAGCTTTTAAAGATGGTGTCAGGAACTGCTAGTCCATTCAGGATATCCTGGCAATGCCAACCTGTTCTGGGTACAATGAATGTTAGAAATGGGGTAAAGCTTACACAAGGAAAGTGCTTTAACATAATTACCATACATGGGTTTTGGTAGAAATAGGATATACAGCTGCTGTCCAAGGATTTTCTTCTTCATTTTTATTCCTAGAAGAATAGAATTAGGAAGTTGTGATAAACTTGCATAGAAACCTATAAAACCACAATTAGAGTACTATGCACAGATCTGGCCAATGCATCGTGGAAAGGCGATAGAGTCTCTAGAGTATGAGCAAAAAAGATGAACAAAGAGGCTGTCAGAACAGAGTCATAGAGTCAAACAGATGTATAGCATGGAAACAGACCCTTCGGTCCAACCCATCCATGCTGACCAAATGGAAAAGTTGAACATTGGGCTCCTTGCTATAGAAAATACAAGGCTGAGAGATGACCTAGTACAGCCATTTAATGTTATGAAAGATTGTGACAGGGTAAACATTGAGAATTTTTTTCACTCATGGGTTAGGCCAAAAACAAGATAGTCACCAACAAATTTAATAGGAAATGCAGGAGCAAGTGTTTACCTAAAGAGTGGTGAGAATATGGAGTCTGTTTCCACAAAGAATAAGTGAGAGAAATGGCATAGATACATTTCTGGGGAATATAGATGAACATATGAAAGTAATAGAAGGATATGCTAAAAGTTTAGATGAAGCAGAATGGGAGAAGATGCAGGTCAAGCATAAATACAAGCAAACAAGCCTTAGTATGCTGGAGCATTGTATTTCAGCAGCTATTGATTCTCCCAGATTGGCCTTTACCCATTCCATTGTCTGCCCAACAATATTTCACCCTGGACTCCATCTCCACCAATTGTTTACTCCTGCCTTGTCTCCATCTTCAGCATTTATACCAATCTTTTCCCAGCTACAATCAGTTCTGAAGAAGGGTCACTGGACCTGAAACATTAATTCTGTTTTCTCCCCATTGATGCTGCCAAACCTGTTGAGTTTTTACCAACAATTTCTGTTTTGGTTTCTGAGTTAACTATTGATCTGCTTTTTTGTCTCTGTTGCAAACATTTGCAGCGAATTACTATATGGGCAAATCAAAAATTTTGTTTCTTTCTGTCAATTTCATAATTAGTTGAGATAATGTGGGAAATGCCAGGAGTAAAATTGGACATGGGGATGACAATGCTCGATGAGCCTAGCCTATCTTAACTGATGCAGACAACATGCAAACACCAGGCTGTTTATGATAAAGACTGTGCCGTAAGGACCAGTGCTGAACACATTATTGAATAGTTGGCCCTGTTCAGGCAAAATCGAAAAGTGTGGTGCTGGAAAAGCACAGCCGGTCAGGTAGCATCTGAGGAGCAGGAGAGTCAACACTTCGAGCATGGACTCTTCGAGCATGATGAAGAGATTACGCTCGGAACATCAACTCTCCTGCTCCTCAGATGCTGCCTGACTGGCTGTGCTTTACCATCACCACACTTTTCAACACTGTTCTTCAGTCCTCACTTTCTCCTATTCATGCACACTGTAGTAATTGAAAGCAGGTTCAGATGGATCTCATTGACTGGTGTTGTTAACTAGGGTCAATCAGGGAGCCCTGGCTGACAGATACAGGAGATTTAGGGGGTCTCCTAAGCCAAGGGACTCGCTTTGAACTGGTCAGAACCTATGTACAGTGCACATGTAATTAAAGGTGACGCAGTGACAGGATATCAGGATCTGTGCAGTTATTTCACAAACCTAGAACCAGTTAAAGGCAGTCTGGAATACTTCAAGTCAATTGCACCACAAGAAGGCCATTGGCTGCAGCAATTGCTAAAACTGCTCAAACAAAACTTGAAGAGCCTCCAAACAAGCACAATGGGTGAGAGAGCTTATTCTGTGGTTGTCACAAATTCCAATATTACTTGTGTGCCAGTCCCAAAAATGCAAGACCACACAGGAGTTCTGCTGTAGAGGATACAGAAGAGGAATATGAAGGGGAGGCCTCTAGAAAAAGACTGACAGGCAGGCACACAGAAATGCTTGATGCACTCGTAGGGCTCTCAGAAAGCCTGCTGTCAATGTCTGGGGATAAGGAGATATCTGGCACCAACTTGGAATAAAGCTTGTTCAGACCAAGTAGGGAAGGTTGATTTAGTTCCCTTCTTTTTCATCTCCTTGAGTGGTCGCAACAAAAGTTTTTAGTACGGTTGAGCATGCAGCAATAAAAATGCTGTTTCTGCGAATTAAGTGGAATGTTGAACACAAGGTTTTCTTGAGCGAAACAAATAGCAATCTTATTATTTACTAACCTTGAGAAAAATTAATAAAAATGCAACATCAAACTCACAAGTATGAGGTTTAAAAAGGGTACGGAGACTCATTTAAAAAAGGTTAAGAAGTTTTTAGAAAAAAATCTTTAGTGTATTTAATGTCTCTTAATCTTGGGTGTTAAATTGAGGTCTTGTATCCTCAGCCGAAATGAAATTTATGGATATCTTTGAGCTCTTGGTTAATGAGTATTTCTCTAATCTGCTTTGTCACTGGATGCTGTCACTTTGCAGAGATTGAGGGAAACAGAGACAGATAGTAAGCCTTCCAGTTTTTCTATTACAAATCTATCATTTTCCCTCTGCTCTGCTCAAAAGCCATTGCTTGGAATGTGGATTCCCGATGAAGGGCTCATGCCCAAAATACCCATTTTCCTGATCTTTGGATGGTGCCTGACCTGTTGTGCTTTTCCAGTACCACTCTAATCTAGACTCTGGTTTCCAGCATCTGCAGCCCTTGTTTTTACCATGTGTATTCCTGTGTCCAGCTTCAATTTTTTTGTCCAAACTGGATGACCTTCAGCTGAGTCTTTCTTCCCAGAAACATGTAAATCAAAGGCACAGCTCTGAGTGACAGGTTTCAGTCATTTTGCTGACATGCTAATTTCAGTTCAGTTTGAATCTTATTTGCTGACGGTTTCATGAATTTGACATAACTTGGTCAGGTGATGACTCCATATCTTTCTGTCAATACTTTCCTTTTTTGAAACCATTTTAGTCCATGAAACACCAGGTGATACAAGTTAAAAATTGGTATTGCGTTTTCACCGCTTTGCATCAGGTTTTACTCGGAGCATAGGACCCATCCTTTCGAGATTCGTAGAGATGGCCAACTTTGAGATCTCTTGTGGATCCAACCTTCAGGCAGCATCCGATAGCATATGTTTCAGCTACCATTGCAGCAAAAGCAGAAACCACCCAGTCCACAAAACCCCTGAATGAACTTCGTTTTCTAAAAAAAAGTCTGAAAATAGTACTGAAAGTACAGACTGAAAGCTCAACCTCATTGCCATGCAACCTATTTGGTTGATGCAGGCTCAGAGTCTCACCATGGCACAATAATATTCTGTTAGGAGAACTGGGGTTCCATAAATGTTCACCATAATATTTTTTGTTTTAATACTCTACCTCTGGTTATGGGGCCCGCATCCTGGGCACTTTATTATTTGCTTTCTCAAACTGTCAATGATTAATAACATATATTTCCAAAACTTTCTAGTTCAGCACGCTTCTTTTAACGTTTTATTCCTCCTTTTTCATTGCTTTGAAGGAAGGAAGAATAAAGGCAATAATTTCACACATACGCACTTTAAAATGTATTTGTCATGTGTATGCCTTATCTGCAATCCAATCTGTGCCCATAGACTTACAGAAATGATCTAACACAGAAGGTCTATCTTGTTCATGCTGACCCAAAGACATCCAGATGCCCTTTCTAATCCTATTTTCCTGCACATCTCTCTGCCACCACCACCAACTCAGGCAACGAATTACATTTCTGGCCATTATCATTCGCATGTCTCATCTATCACTAATCTGCAACAGTTCACAATACTTCCAAGTTTGGTGCCATCTGCAGTCTTTGACATTGGCCCAACATATACCAGTCTAGATCATTATCAAGCAACCTGAACATTATTGACAATGTCTCTACGTTTAGCTGAGAATTAGTTTTGCTCCAGTTGTAAGTGTTGGGAGACCACTTTGAGAATGTTTTGCTCCAGACCCATGGCAATGTGGTTAAATCTCAGATACCCTCTGAACTGGCCTAGCAAGCTACTCAGTTGTGACCATTGCTTCAAAGTCCAAGAAGAAGGAATGAAATTAGACAGGCAGCCTGGCATTAACCAAGTCCTGGAAAGGACAATGGCAAATCCAGCTGTTTTAATCCAGCAACTCTGCCTTATTGCTAAGTCTGCTTTGGGTTTACAAGCTCAAGACAGACAAATCAGTTGGTAGCTACAATGTCTGCTTCCTAACATGTAATACGTTTTAACTGTTTTGAATAAATTAACCCACAGAATTAATGAGTTCCTGATGAGTGATTGGTTATTAGACCGTTATCATTAATCTAACAATTGCGACCTGCAAGTGCCCATTCAAGCCACACAGAATCCTGACTTTGATGTATATTACATTCCATCAATGTCACAGAGTCAAAATACAGGGACGTTCTTCTGAATAGCTCTGTGGGTATACCTGTACCATATGGACTGCTGCAGTTCAAGAAGACAGTTCACCACTATTTTCTCAAGGGCAGCTCGGGAAAAGTAATCATTTGTATGGCCTTGCCAACAACACCTACATCATGTGAACAAAATTTTTAAAAGTGATACAGCGTTAACTGGAGCAGTGAAATACGAAATATCCATCTTATAGATACTGACTGCAATTATGATCTGCATGTCTTCAGTTCATGTATGTATTGTAGAAGCTAATTCCCTTAATGATGTCAAATGCAGGCTGCCTGGGAATGTGTCGGACTAGTGGAAATACCATTTTGTTACAAGCTAAACAAAATTAAAACACCAAAATTACCCATGCCAAGGCTGAATTTTACACCCATGATGCTAAAATTTAATAACCATCTTTGAACATAACGAATCTCTTGATTATCATAGTTAATTCATTGATTATCATAGTTAATTCATACCTTTAGAGCTTCAAATTAAAACTTTTCTGAAAATTAATGACACTTGTCATTTTATGTAACTAAAGGCATTCCCCTTTGGAAAAAACATTTTCAATATTGATAAGTCACTTTCAATCAGTCATCAGAGCTAAGTTCATTTTCTCTGGATTTTTATCTTCAATTATTCATTGTTCTATGATCAAGGATTATTTTTACTCAAAGCTATAAAGTTTTGCCAATTAATTTACTGAAGAGTCAAGGCAGATTTTCTGGCACCTGGCTCATTCCCCCACTGTGGAACCTATGTATGTAACGCAAGGATTAACAGCAATTTTCCCACTGGATCCATGTGAAGTCAATAAACTGCACTATCTTTGAGTTATAATGTGTAACTTTAATGTGACAACATATGTATGAAGTTTCTAAACTGTTCCTGGTGTGTTTGTGTCAGTTTTACAGCACAAGTAATTTTCCTTATATAGAATTACATGGAACTACATAAAAAAAGGCTCCAGTATATTACAGATCGTTGCTGCTATTTATGCTTCACCTGACTCTTCTCCTATTTTGCTTCATCTCATATTTCAGCACATCCTTCAATTAATTTCTGCTTCATATGTTCATCTATATTCTCCAGAAATGTATCTATACCATTCCCCTCAATTGTTCTTTGCAGAAGAAGACTCCGTATTCTTACCGCTCTTTAGGCGAAGAATTGTTCCTGCATTTCCTATTAGATATTTGGTGACAATTTTATTTTATACAGCCATTATTTTTGGCCTAAACCATCAGTAAAAAAAAATCCTGATGCTTACCCTGTTGCAACCTCTGATTATTTTAAACATCATGCCTCAGCATTGTTTTTCTCAAGAAGGAGCCCAATATTCAACTTTTCCTGATAAATATACCTTCACAGTTCTAATAGCATCTTTTTGTTCACCTCTTTTGCACTTACCAGTGTCTCTATGGCTTTCCTATAATACATAGGTCAGATCTGAGCACAGTACTCTAATTGTGGTCTCACAGGTTTCTATGCAAGTTTACCACAACTTCCTAATTCTATTCTTCTAGGAATAAAAATGAAGACGAAAGTACTTGGACAACAGCTGTGTTTCCTGGTTCTTCCAAAACCCACATTCTCTGAGGACTGAACATCTAATAGAGCAGCACGGCGGCTCAGTAGTTAGCACTGCTGCCTCACAACACCAGGGCTCTGGGTTTGATTCCCACTTTGGGCAACTGTCAGTGTGGAGTTTGCACATTCTCCCCATGCCTGCGTGAGTTTCCTCTGGGTGTTCCAGTTTCCTCCCACAGTCCAAAGATGTGCAGGTTCGGTGAATTGGTTATGCTAAATTGTCCATTGTGTTAGGTGCATTAGTCAGGGGGAAATATAGGGTAGGGGAATGGGTCTGGTTGGGTTACTTTTCAGAGGGTCAGTGTGGACCTGTTGGGCCAAATGGCCTATTTCTATACAGTAGGGAATCTAATCAAATTATTTGCTTTGCAGAATTTGATTGTGATGTCTGAGTGAGAGTGTGTGAAAGAATGAAACAGGGTAAGAGCATTATGAGAAGTGATCGCAGAAGCATTATATTTGGAGAAAGCCCAGAGTTACATTCCCCACTCCCTTAATATTCTTAAAGGCAACATTGCGATGTCTTTTGACCCAGTAACAGTAAGAAAAATCTATGATTAATTTGAAATGTTTGCAGTGTGAGTAATCATTGTTAAAAATACAATGAGCTTTAAAGAGTTTTAAATGTCACTTTTATTGAGATTAATTATAATTTTTGTGTAATAATAAGTGTGAGAGCTGACAACCCTTACCATGAAGACATTATCGATAAGAAAGAGGTTAATATATGTAGATCAAGTAGCACAAGGACACAGAGAAGACAGGGGAAAACTTGAGAGAAGGGTTCTGGTAGATTCATGCCACTCATTACTGATGGGAATTGAGGGTTGAAAAGGCTCTGTACACTGCAAGGGTACTGACTGAACTCTATTTATACAGAAGCTACTGCCTATGGAGAATTGGTAAGCACTTCAAGGAAAGGAACTGAAATTCTGATTGGAAAAATTGTGGGGAGTGCCTGCTAACTCCATGAGATAATCTCTGATTTGTTGCTATTTCAAGTGTAACTTAAAGTCCTGACCAACAATGACTTGCCTGTTCCTTTTGTTGGTTTTGATTCATGTTAAAGTTACAAAAAAGAAAAACAGAAAGTGCTGGTTAAACTCCACAGACCTGGCAGTGTCTATAGAGAGATAAAACAGAGTTAATCTTTCGAGTCCAAAATATTACATTAAAAATATTGACTCACTTTCCTTCTGGAAAGATGCAGGCAGACCTTTTGAGTTTCTCTCACACTTTCTGTTTTTAGTTTACATCCATATTACTTTGCTAGTATTACAAGAAGGGAAATCTTATCAAATAATTTCTTAATTTGGCAGTAATTTGGTAAATATTGGTTATTTGGGTTTTCAGGTCTCCTCAGGAATCAGATATCTAAAAGTCCCCCACAAAGCTCCTTCTCTAGTTTAGATCTGTTCCTGTTTACTTGGTGCAATCTTGTTGATCAAGCAAGAAAGAGATCCAGAAATGTGACTTGACAGAATACTTGGAGTGTCCAACCATGAACTGATCCCGTATCTGACCGTTCAGGATGCAGGTAAGTTGTGCTGTAGAGATTTGCTGAGTAGAGTTTTTAAAATTATATTAAGGTTCCAATGATATCAGTTGCAAGTTAATATTTGAATGCATACCCTGTCCCAGGACAGATACACTGTGTAAGCAATTAAAGGCTTAGAGCATTAGATGAGGGCAGATGATATTTTGCAGCATGCCCCTTAAGTATTGGTCCTGGTTCCATTCTTTTATCAGTTGGTAGGCTGTATTACTGCCGTCTTGACAGCAAATATCGCTCATGCAAGCTTAATGCAGCAATGCCCCCACCAGTGAGGAAAGTTTGATATTTCTTGCCAGTACACTCCAAATTTTACCTTCACAGGTGTTTACAAGACACACATTTTTAATAATAAATTATTTCAGTCACTAAAGCCTTTGAACAGGCTTTAAAATATTTTTTGAACCCTCACAGTCTTTTTAAGAACTGCAAAAATATTTTGATCCTCAATGTAGTCACTTGCCTTTCAGGAACTACATCCTTCACATCTTAACCAGATATGCAGCTGTACCAGATTTTGCATCCACCTTGCAGAAGGCATAAAAGAGTCCAGCAACATATTTGGTCACTTAACTAAAGCTTTCCCTAAAAGTTATGTTAGGGTTAGCCATTGAAATTCTAGATTAGTGGTGCTGGAAGAGCACAGCAGTTCAGGCAGCATCCAAAGAGCAGCGAAATTGACGTTTCGGGCAAAAGCCCTTCATCAGGAATAAAGGCAGTGAGCCTGAAGCGTGGAGAGATAAGTTAGAGGAGGGTGGGGGGTGGGGAGAAAGTAGCATAGAGTACAATGGGTAAGTGGGGGAGGGGATGAAGGTGATAGGTCAGGAAGGAGAGGGTGGAGTGGATAGGTGGAAAAGGAGGTAGGCAGGTAAGACAAGTCCGGACAAGTCATGGGGACAGTTACTGAGCTGGAAGTTTGGAACTAGGGTGAGGTGGGGGAAGGGGAAATGAGGAAACTGTTGAAGTCCACATTGATGCCCTGGGGTTGAAGTGTTCCGAGGCGGAAGATGAGGCGTTCTTCCCCCAGGCGTCTGGTGGTGAGGGACCGGCAGTGAAGGAGGCGCAGGACCTCCATGTCCTCGGCAGAGTGGGACGGGGAGTTGAAATGTTGGGTCACAGGGCGGTGTGGTTGATTGGTGCGGGTGTCCCAGAGATGTTCCCTAAAGCACTCTGCTAGGAGGCGCCCCGTCTCCCCAATGTGGAGGAGACCGCATCGGGAGCAACGGATACAATAAGTGATATTAGTGGATGTGCAGGTGAAACTTTGATGGATGTGGAAGGCTACTTTAGGGCCTTGGATAGAGGTGAGGGAGGAGGTGTGGGCGCAGGTTTTACAGTTCCTGCGGTGGCAGGGGAAAGTGCCAGGATTGGAGGGTGAGTTGTAAGGGGGTGTGGACCTGACCAGGTAGTCACGGAGGGAACAGTCTTTGCGGAAGGTGGAAAGGGGTGGGGAGGGAAATATATCCCTGGTTGTGGGGTCTGTTTGGAGGTGGCGGAAATGTCGGCGGATGATTTGGTTTATGCGAAGGTTGGTAGGGTGGAAGGTGAGCACCAGGGGCGTTCTGTCCTTGTTACGGTTGGGGGGGGTGAAATCTGAGGGCGGAGGTGCGGGATGTGGATGAGATGCGTGGGAGGGTATCTTTAACCACGTGGGAAGGGAAATTGCAGTCTCTAAAGAAGGAGGCCATCTGGTGTGTTCTGTGGTGGAACTGGTCCTCCTGGGAACAGATACAGCGGAGGCGGAGGAATTGGGAATATGGGATGGCATTTTTGCAAGAGGTAGGGTGGGAATAGGTGTAATCCAGGTAGCTGTGGGAGTCGGTAGGTTTGTAAAAAATGTCAGTGTCAAGTCGGTCGTCATTAATGGAGATGCAGAGGTCCAGGAAGGGGAGGGAAGTGTCAGAGATGGTCCAGGTAAATTTAAGGTTGGGGGGAATGTGTTGGTGAAGTTGATGAATTGCTCAACCTCCTCACGGGAGCACGAGGTGGCGGCAATGCAGTCATCAATGTAGCGGAGAAAGAGGTGGGGAGTGGTGCTGGTGTAATTACGGAAGATCAATTGCTCTATGTAGCCAACAAAGAGACAGGCATAGCTGGGGCCCAAACGTGTGCCCATGGCTACCCCTTTGGTCTGGAGGAAGTGGGAGGATTCAAAGGAGAAATTGTTAAGGGTGAGGACCAGTTCGGCCAAATGAATGAGAGTGTCAGTGGAAGGGTACTGTTGGGGACGTCTGGAGAGGAAAAAACGGAGGTCTTGGAGGCCCTGGTCATGGCGGATGGAGGTGTAGAGGGATTGGATATCCATGGTGAAGATGAGGCTTGGGGGCCGGTGAATCGGAAGTCTTGGAGGAGGTGAAGGGCGTGGGTGGTGTCTCGAACGTATGTGAGAAGTTCCTGGACTAGGGGGGATAGGACAGTGTCGAGGTAGGGAGAGATGAGTTCAGTGGGGCTGGAGCATGCTGAGACAATGGGTCGGCCAGGGTGGTCAGGCTTGTGGATCTTGGGAAGGAGGTAGAACCGGGCAGTGCGGGGTTCCTGGACTATGAGGTTGGAAGCTGTGGGTGGGAGATCTCCTGAGGTGATGAGGTTCTGTATGGTCTGGGAGATGATGGTTTGGTGATGGGGGGTGGGGTCATGGTCGAGTGGGCAGTAAGAAGAGGTGTCCTCGAGTTGGCGTTTGGCTTCAGCGGTGTAGAGGTCAGTGCGCCAGACTACCACTGCGCCCCCTTTATCCACTGGCTTGATGGTGAGGTTGGGATTGGAGCAGAGGGATTGGAGGGCTGCGCATTGTGAGGGTGAGAGATTGGAGTGGGGTCGACAGGTTGAGGCGGTTAATGTCCCGGCGGCAAGGTTAAACTTGCAGTTACTCTGTCCTACTGCAGGAATCATAAAATATAGTTCATCAGCTCAAATAGACACTGACAAACATGACAGCAAAAGACGATGTGAATCAAACTTGGCAACTACTCTCTTAGCTAGAGCAATATGTCCTTTAGAAGGTGCAGGGCTTTGGGCCCAGGTGTTTAGAATCAAGTCTGTTCTAGTTAAAAGGTCTAGGAATGCCTTTCATAACACAAAGGTGGTGCAAAGAAACACAATTAATCTGAGCAATTCTCTTTCACACAATGAATCATTTCCTCCCACAAGCAGATGTGAGTTATCTAAAAAGGGAGACAACCCCTTTGTGAAATACTAATCCGATTCTGTTCCACTTACCACTTAGAGAATAAAAACAGGAACATGTACATGAAAGGAACCTGCTTCCAGTCATTAATCAAACAATATAAACATCGTATTCCCTTTTCCTTGTCCCCATTGTCTCCATTGAGAACTGAAGTAAATTAACATATTTACCTATATTGTCTTTTCCTGTTGCTTTTCATAATTCTGAAAATAGTGCAATTCAAAATAAAGTACTAGATTATGAATATTTACAAAATGTGTTGAAAACAATTGTTTTTAAAAGTCTAACCCAGTCCTGCTAATAAATGAAGATGATTCAGAAATATGTTACGCAAGCTGTGCAATGTCTTCTAATTGGCAGGATGTGCTTATTGCAATGTTACAAGGATCCGTTTTAGGGTCTTAACTTTCCAGTATATTTATTTCAGTCGTGGAATAGAAAGATTAATTTCCAGAATTTTCTTTGCTGCAAAGTTAAGTGGTATTGTAAGCAAGTAGCTGGAAACACAAAAGTACAATGGGATAGTGATGAGTGAAATGAATGGGCAAAACTTTGCTAAATGAGTTTCAATGTAAGTAAACAGAAAGCCAACCATAGACGTGAACAGGTAATTTTATGGTGAAAAATTGGAAACAGTGCAGCTCCAAAGAAACTTGGGGACTGAGCGACGATGTAATGAAAGTTAGTTTAGCAAGTAGTTAAGCCGATTCTTGTCATTAATTGATTAATTAGTTGACTTGGTAGATTAAAAAAAGGAGTGAATGGGAGGCTCGGTCTGATTGAGTCATTAATAAGCATGACCACAAATGAAGGTGTTTTCATTGCTGTCTCACTGACTAGTTTGGAACTGATTTCAACAATGAACAGGCTTAAAACAAAACAGTTAATAGAATACTAGTTTTAGGAACATAGGAACAGGAGTAGGCCAGTCAGCCCTTTGAGTCTGTTCCACCATTCAATGAGCTCATGGCTGATCTGTGGCCTAACTTCTTTCAGCTGCTTTTGCTCTTATCCTTTAATACCTTTGTTTTAACAAATATCTATCCATCTCAGATTTAAAGTTAACAACAGATCTGGCATCAACTACCATTTGGAAGAGACGTCCAAATCTTTACCATCCTTTTTTGTTTAGATGTGCTTCCTGTCATCATTCCAGAATGGTCTGGCCCTAATCCTCAGCCTATGCCTCCCTAGTTCTGGAATCCCCAACCCAATGGAGATAGTTTATCTTTATCTATCCTGTGTTTTCCTGTTAATATCTTGAAGACTTTGATCAGATCACTCCTTAATCTTCTAAATTCCAGAGAAAACAGGCCTAATTTGTACAATCTGTCCTTATAACATGACCTCTTAAGTCCAGGTAGCATTATTGTAAACCTGTGATCGACTTCCTTGAAGGCCAATATATCCTTCTGAGGATGTGCTGCCCAGATCTGCACATAGTACTCCAAGTCAGGCCTAATCAGGTTTTTTAATAGCTGCAGCATAATATCTGCATCCTTATACTCCAGTCCTCTGAATATAAAGGCCAGCATTTCTTTAGCTTTCTTGAACATTTTCGGCACATGTCCATAGCATTTTGACGATCTATGTACCTGAACCCTCAAGACTCTTTGGACTTCTGCTGAGAAGATCATTGGGGTCTCTCTTCCCTCCATTACAAACATTTACTCCACATGCTGCATCCGATAAGCTAAGAGCATTGTGGAAGACACTACCCACCCCTCACTCAAACTCTTCATCCTTCTGCCAGATGGCAGAAGATACTGGAGCATTTGGTCTGTCATGGCCAGACTGTGCAACAGTTTCTTCCCGCATGCCATCAGGCTCCTTGAGTCTGTATGATCGGTCTCTTTCCCATCCGAAATTCTTTGCACGACTTTGAATTGCTGCTAGAAAAATGTCTATTATTTAATATTCTACTATTACACTGTCACTTGTACTTTTTGCACTTTATGCCATATATGAATGTGTAGTTTGTGCTGTCCATTTAGCAGCCTCAGTCCTGGAGGAACACTGTCTCGTTTTTACTGTATCAGTTGTATATGATAGAAATGACAAATAAAAGCTACTCTCCTTTCTACTCTACTGATTTAACAAAATGTCATCTAAAAAGTACCCTGAACTATCCTTTTTTCAGTTCAAAATGGATATCCTCACACTTAACGACATTGAACTCCATCTGCCATGGTTTTGCCCATTCACATAGTCTATTAATATCCGTTTGTGATTTTATGTTATCGTCTACAATGTTGACATTGCCATCTAACTTTGTATCATCAGTAAATTTGGGTATATGACTTTCTATACCATTACTCAAGTTGTTAATAAACAGCATGAAAAATGAAACTTGAACATAGATTCTCATGGAATACTACTGGTCACATCTTGCCCAGTTGAGTACCTACCCATTGTCCAGACTTTTTGTAACTGCTACTCGACCAATCTCCCAGCCATTACGGTAATTTGTTCTCACTTCTGGGGATTCTACCTGAGTTAACTATCTTTTATATGGGAATTTTATTAAACACCATCTGGAAGTCTGTATACACAACAATCAAGGACATTCCCCTGTCCACTACCTCAATCACCTCTTCAAAAATATTCAAAAACAATTGTGAGGCATTTCCTTCTTGTCATGAATCCATTCTTCCTGATTAATTGAAATTCTCAAGGTGTTCAGTTACCTCATCCTTGATTATAGACTCCCACAATTTCCTCACAACAGATGTTAGCCTAACTGGTCTGTTCTTTAATTCTATTAAATTCCTCATTATTGATATTTTACTTACATTTTATATCCAGGAGAATTGGGTGTACAGGGGTGGGGAGGGTGGTCAAAATATGTTCTAGCTGCACAAATTCTTGATTGGACCAATCTGGTGTACTGTGAGCAGTTCTGGAAACCACATTTTATAAAGAATAAGGCTTCAGAAGAAGAGCTTTAGTGTTGCAGATGTAGTGTCCCTACCTCTAGTTCAGAAGCCCTATTTTCAAGTTCCTCCTGCTCTAGAGGTGCACCATAACATGTCTGAACAAGCTGATCAAAATATCCATAACCTCAGAGGGAGTACAGTCTAGATTTAATAGAGCGTGATCTAATATTCCAAGAGTTAAATCCAGAGATAATTTTACATAAATTAGGTTGCATCATCTGGAATTTTGAATGTTAGTGGTGATTTTGATTTGATCGAAGTAAAGGCAGAAAGCATTTTTGCTGACTGGAGAGTCTGGGACTAGAGAGCATAGTCCAGAGGTTACATCTAAACTTCTCAGTAGAGAAATTGTGAAATATTTGTACACAACGGGTAGTTCAAGTTTGGAACTCACTTCTGCAAACAGCATGGAATGCTATACTAATTGTGAATTTTACACATTTACTTATTTGCTGGGGAAGTAGTTACAGTTCAATGTCAAGGTTAAGAATTAATGCAATGGCTTTAGACGGCACAGTGTTTTGGATGAGTTTCTCAAGGCAAGAGTTCAGCATGTGTGGGCAATGGGTCTGACTTGGACAGCCACAGTCACAAATCGAGCTGTTCATCATGTTCCTTTTGTGGAGGAAGTGGCCACATCTTTGTTTGCCCATCTTCAAGTGTTTGAGGATTTTTCCAGATTTTGTTGTGGAATGTTGAAGCCTGGAACTTCACCAGTTGAGTCAGTTAGATTTTTGTCACCCAAAGGTGCTACTGGATACGGGGTAATAGCAGGTACACGGACTTAGGTTGCAGATCAGTATTGATCTCATTGAGTGGTGCAATGAGCTTGAGGGACTAAACCTGTTTCTCTTCCAAATTCTAAGTTATAATTTGCATTTCCTTGCCAGCAGCAACCCAAAAACGATGGGAGCATTGTGATATCTCGTGGTGTGCCCAATCATTCTTTGCTTTGCATGGTTTGGAGCACATATTTGCCTTAAAATGAAAAGATAGAATTGACTATCTTTTAATATAGACTGATGATTAATAATAGTGTATTATAAACAGTGCAAAGTTAAAAATCACACAACACCAGGTCACAACCACCTGATGAAGGAGCAGCGCTCCAAAAGCTAGTGTTTCCAATTAAATCTGTTGGACTATAACCTGGTGATTTTTAACTTTGTACACCCCAGTCCAACACCAGCATCTCCAAATCATAAACAGTGCAGTGTACACCTGAATTAAACCCTACACAAGCCTTTCAATGTAGAAATGGATGTACTTGCCACACAGCTGTAACATGAACACCTTCTGAATTCTAAGTGACAGACTCCAATTGGGCTATTTTCATGTCTCTGCAACAAAAATCTGAAATTGCCTCAATTTCCACATGTGCAAACAGTAATTTTGTTTTTTCCATCAGGTACAGACCTCTTATGGTGGGAGAGCAACAGAAACAGTGTGATTTTTCTCTGTCAAAAAACATTTCATTTCTAATCAGACTATCACACAGGGTGGGGTGGGTTCAGTGGAGCATCCAGTGCCTGATATTAGAACATTAGTTTCCCTAGATGTTTGCAAAATATCTGATCCTCATCTGTTTAATGGTTCATATGCACTCATTTGTAATTAGTCTATTGGAGGCTATATGTGCAGGTTATGGTTGTAAACATTTTGACATGGAGGCTTTGAAAGATTGAAGATAGCAGAGATGTAGCCCTTCATTGTGCTGTTAATGAGGCTCTGCATTGAGTTCCAAAGCAATGTAGAGTTTTCAATTGCAAGCTCAACATATTGGAATGAGTAGAGGAGAGTAGCCAATGGAGTTTTCCATTGCACCCAGTAGAACTGGAGCACAAGTTCTAGTATTTCAAAAGCTCAAATTTCAGGAAATGAAATAGAAGCTAAATTCTTCCACACTACCTCTGCCCAGACAAAAAAATAGGTTGTTCATGCTGAAACCTGATAGTTTTGTTCGTAACTTTTCAGAACAACATTAGTCATTTGCATTATGTTTCAAGGGATAATACGTTCATAGATGGTTTTGTAATTGATTATTGATGCAAGAAAAGAGATGCAAATATCAAAATATGATCAGATGGACTCAATTTCTATTGAGTTGCAATATTTTTTTTCCATTTAATTAGCATTGTGTTTTTGTGAGCTGATTCTAACTCTCTGTCTCTTTGGTTGTCTCACTCTCCTACCAAGTCATAAATAACCTCAGGAAAATGAATAACAAAATATCTCCAAAGCACCACTTGCAAATGACTCCAGGGCCACATTTTCATGTAACCAATAGTTAATCTTTTTTTCAATATAATTCTAACAATGTGTTCATTGGAGAAGTGTTTGGATTCCAGACATTAGCTCTGTTTCTCTCTCCTCAGATGCTGCCAGACCTGTTGAATTTCTCCAGCACATTCTGTATTTATATTTTAATAATTTTTTTCCCTAAAAGCACATAGCATGCCATGTCTCATTGACTCTCATGAAACACATTGTAAGTTGGTTATGTAATTCTAAATCTTTCTCTTGTTACTTTTTACATACAGGATCCAAAGCTTTATTAATGGGGGGAGGGGCAACAGTATAAGAGCAACAAGATTATGCTGAACTTATACAAGATACATGTGAGATCTCAGATGGAGTATTGTGTACGTTTTGTGGCTGCCACACCACAAAAATATGTGAATGCGTTGGGGAGGGAGTGGAAAAGGTTTACAAGAATGCTTCTAGCCAAGAGAAACATCAGTTATGAGGATAGGCTGGAGAAGCTGAGACTGTTCTCCCTGGAAGGCTAGGAAGAAGATTAAGACGAGATCTGATAGATGTTTTCAAAACCACAAGAGTCTGTACAGAGTAGATCAAGGGAAAGTTCCTTTTCATAGAAGTGTTGAAATCAAATGGACACAGATTTGGCACGGTGGCACAGTGGTTAGCACTGCTGCCTCACAGCGCCAGAGACCCGGGTTCAATTCCCGCCTCAGGCGACTCTCTGTGTGGAGTTTGCACATTCTCCCCGTGTCTGCGTGGGTTTCCTCCGGGTGCTCCGGTTTCCTCCCACACTCCAAAGATGTGCAGGTCAGGTGAATTGGCCATACTAAATTGCCCATAGTGTTAGGTAAGGCCTAGATGTAGGGGTATGGGTGGGTTGCGCTTCGGCGGGTCGGTGTGGACTTGTTGGGCCGAAGGGCCTGTTTCCACACTGTAAGTAATCTAATCTAATCTAGCAAATGTAAAGTTTGAAAACCTTTTCATGCAGCCAGTGGTACAGGTTTGGAATGCAATATCTGGAGGTGTGGTGGAAGCAGCTCCAACTAAGGTATTCACGCTGGCATTGGATGACTATTTGAACAGAAACAATGTACACGGAAATATGGAAAAGGCAAGAGAATGCTAGTAAGTCATAATGCTGTTTGAAAAGCTGGTACATACATAATGGACCAAATGGCCTCTTTCTCCTTCTGTGTTTCTATGACTCTGAGAAAGCAAATAGTCACCCTTCCTAGGGGGAAGTGACGGTCTAGTGGTATTAATGCTGTTAATCCAGAAACCCAGGACATGTTGTGGGGACCCAGGTTTGGATCCTGCTACGACAGATGGTGGAATTTGAATTCAACAAAAATCTGGAATTAAGAGTCTAACGATGATCATGAATCCATTGTTGATTGTCAGAAAAATCCACCTGGTTCACTAATGTCCTTCAGGGAAGGAAATTGCCATCCTTACTTGGTCTGGCCTACATGTGACTCCAGACCCACAGCAATGTAGTCAGCTTGTAACTGCCCTCTGGGCAATTAGGAATGATCAATAAATCCTGGTCAGCCAGTGATGTTCTCATCCCATGAATGAATAAAGAGCAATGGAGCTGTGATAGCATACTAACACTTTTCTCCTCTGTGCCTTCTCTTCTATATCCCAGCTCAGTAAGTCTATCCTGGCCGGACTTCCATTTATTTCTAAAATAGACGCAAACAGAAACTGCTGGAGAAACTCAGCAGGTCTGGCAGCAAGTATGGAAATAAATTAATGTTTCAGATCCAATGAGCCTTCCTCAGAACATTCTGAAGAAGGGTCACCGGATTCGAAACGTTAACTCTGCTTTCTCCCCACAGATGCTGTCAGCCCTGCTGAGTTTCTCCAGAAGTTTCTATTTGTGTCTGTTTCAGATCTCCAGTTTCCGTAGTTCTTTATTTTATTACATTCATATCCATCTAGCCAAAGCCATATGCATCCTACGTCTATGGAAATTGACGTCTGAAATTGACGGCCTCTAAGAATACCCATGGCACCCCTGTGATCTACTCACAGTATGTTCTTCCCTTCAAAGCCGCACCTTGGGAAAAATGGCAACTACCATTGCAATGCTGCCGCAAGGACACTTCTCTCTCAAGTCATGCATCCAGTTCTTGATCTGGATCTAGCTGGGTGTTCATTTGTTCTCTTAGCACTCACTTACTTTGAGCCTGCCTGGATGCTCACAGCATCACTGTATTGCCTTGTTTTGCCTTTTTGCTCCTCACCTCTTGGTCAGTACTATCAGGCTCACAGTGTTGGTGTATTGCCTTGCTGCTTAGCGCACATACAGAAGCAAGAAGATTGTCGGCAAGCCGCGGTCAAGACAAGAGAGATCACCTTCACTCTGGGGTGTTTGAGCACAGTATATCAAGGGCAGCCTCCAATTCCATTCCAGGGACCTGGCATGGTCAGACAACCCATCAGGAAGGTCTGAATAAGGGGTAAGGAGCTGAATATTGGGCAGCACACCATCCACCTTGACTCTTTATGCCTATTGGGGCCTGTTTTCCTCCTGGATTGAGAGAGAAGCAGGAAATAAAGGAGCTGGTAGTGGATGGCATGTCGGTTATTTTTAGTTCAGAGAGGAAGTGACCCAGACAAGTCAGTAGGCAGCACAGAGAGCAGGCAGGGTTAGTGATGTCAATAGACAATAGACAATAGACAATAGGTGATGAAAATGTGTTGCTGGAAAAGTGCGCAGGTCAGGCAGCATCCAAGGAACAGGAGAATCGACGTTTCGGGCATCAGCCCTTATTCAGGAGGACTACATCTGCAGTCTTCACTTTCTCCCCAATAGACAATAGGTGCAGGACTAGGCCATTCTGCCCTTCGAGCCAGCACCATCATTCATTATGATCATGGCTGATCATCCTCAATCAGTATCCTGTTCCTGCCTTATCCACATAACCCTTGATTCCACTATCCTTAAGAGCTCTATCCAACTCTTTCTTGAAAGTATCCAGAGACTTGGCCTCCACAGCCTTCTGGGGCAGAGCATTCCACACACCCACCACTCTCTGGGTGAAGAAGTTTCTCCTCAACTCTGTTCTAAGTGGCCTACCCCTTATTTTTAAACTGTGTCTTCTGGTTCGGCACTCACCCATCAGCGGAAACATGCTTCTTGCCTCCAGAGTGTCCAATCCTTTAATAGTCTTATACGTCTCAATCAGATCCCCTCTCAGCATTCTAAACTCAAGTGTATACAAGCCCATTCGCTCCAATCTTTCAGCGTAAGATAGTCCCACCATTCCGGAAACTGACCTTGTGAACCTACGCTGCACTCCTCAATAGCCAGAATGTCTTTCCTCAAATTTGGAGACCACAACTGCGTACAATATTCCAGGTGTGGTCTCACCAGGGCCCTGTACAGCTGCAGAAGGACCTCTTTGCTTCTATACTCAATCCCTCTTGTTATGAAGGCCAGCATGCTATTAGCTTTCTTCACTGCCTGCTGTACCTGCATGCTTGCTTTCATTGACTGATCTACAAGAACACCCAGATCTCTTTGTGCTGCTCGTTTACCTAACTTGACTCCATTAGGTAGTAATCTGCCTTCCTGTTCTTGCCACCAAAGTGGATAACCACACATTTATCCACATTAAACTGCATTTGCCATGCATCCATCCACTCACCTAGCCTGTCCAGGTCACCCTGTATTCTCCTAACATCCTCCTCACATTTCACCCTGCCACCCAGTTTTGTATCATCAGCAAATTTGCTAATATTACTTTTAATACCTTCATCTATATCATTAATGTACATTGTAAAAAGCTGCGGTCCCAGCACTGATCCCTGGGGCACACCACTGGTCACTGCCTGCCATTCTGAAAGGGAGCCGTTTATCACTACTCTTTGTTTCCTGTCAGCCAACCAATTTTCAATCCATGTCAGTATTTTGTCCCTAATACCATGCGCCCTAATTTTACTCACTAACCTCCGATGTGGGACTTTATCAAAGGCTTTCTGAAAGTCCAGGTATACTACATCCACTGGATCTCCCTTGTCCATCTTCAGAGTTACATCCTCAAAAAATTCCAGAAGATTAGTCAAGCATGATTTCCCCTTCATAAATCCATGCTGACTCTGACCTATCCTGTTACTGCTATCCAGATGTGTTGTAATTTCGTCCTTTATAATAGACTCCAGCATCTTTCCCACCACTGAGGTCAGGCTAACTAGTCAATAATTCCCTGCTTTCTCTCTCGCTCCTTTCTTAAAAAGTGGGACAACATTAGCCACCCTCCAATCTGCAGGAACTGATCCTGAATCTATAGAACATTGGAAAATGATCACCAATGCATCCACGATTTATAGAGCCACCTTCTTCAGTACCCTGGGATATAGACCATCAGGTCCTGGGGACTTATCAGCCTTCAGACCTAACAGTCTCTCCAACACCATTTCCTGCCTAATATAAATTCTGTTCAGTTCAGGTCCTTCAGCCACTATTACATCTGGGAGATTGCTCGTGTCTTCCCTAGTGAAGGCAGATCTAAAGTACCAATTCAACTCTTCTGCCATTTCTTTGGTCCCCGTAATAAATTCACCCGTTTCTGTCTTCAAGGGCCCAATTTTGGTCTTAAACATTTTTTTTCTTTTCACATACCTAAAAAAGCCTTTACTATCCTCCTTTATATTTTTGGCCAGTTTACCTTCGTACCTTATTTTTTAGTTGCATATTTCCTTTTTAGCTATCCTCTGTTGTTCTTTAAAAGCTTCCCAGTCCTCCAATTTCCCACTCATCTTTGCTATGTTATGCTTTTTCCCTTTTGTCTTTATATGGTCCTTAACTTCCTTCGTCAGCCACGGCCACCCTTGCCTCCCCTAAGGATCTTTCTTCCTTTTTGGAATGAACTGATCCTGAATCTTCTGCATTAAACCCAGAAATACCTGCCATTGTTGTTCCAATGCCATCCCTGCTAGGGTATTGCACCATTGAACTTTGGCCAGCTTCTTCCTCATAGCTCCATCATTCCCCTTATTCAACTGAAATATTGTCACTTCCAATTCTACCCTCTCCCTTTCAAACTGCAGATTAAAGCTTATTGTATTATGGTCACTACCTCCTTTACTTTGAGGACCCTGATCAAATCCGGTTCGTTGCACAATACCAGATCCAGAATTGCTTTCTACCTGGTAGGCTCCAGCACAAGCTGAACTAAGAATCCATCTCAGAGGCACTCCACAAACTCTCTTTCTTGGGGTCCAGTACCATCCTGACTCTACCTGCATGTCGAAATCCCCCATAACAACTGTAGTAATATCTTTGCAACAGGCTAATTTTAGCTCCTTATTCAACTTACACACTACATCCAGGCTACTGTTTGGGGGCCTGTAGATAACTCCCATTAGGGAGTTGCTCAACTCTATCCATACTGACTCTACATCCCCTGATTCTAGGTCCCCCCGTGCAAGGGACTGAATATCATTCCTTACCAACAGAGCTACCCCACCCCCTTTGCCCGTCAGTCTGTCCTTACGATAGCACATATAGCCTTGAATATTCATTTCCCAGGCCCTGTCCACTTGAAGCCACGTCTCCGTTATCCCCACAACATCGTAACTGTCAATTCCAAATGAGCCTCAAGCTCATCCAGCTTATTTCTAATGCTTCATGCATTCATATATAATATTTTTAATTTGTTACTCCCCTCACCCTTCCTATCAATCCCTATTTCACTTGACCTTACGGCATGATCCTTTTTTGAGTTTTCTGCTCCAGTGATTCCATTGTTTTTCTTGACTTCTCTTGTTCTAACTTTCCCTTTAACTTCCTTCTTAAACTTCCTGTTTGTCACCTCCCCCCACCCCCCGCTATTTAGTTTAAATGCAGCTGTGTTGCAGTGGCAAACCTGCCTGCCAGAATGCTGCTCCCCCACCTATTAAGGTGCAACCCGTCCCTCTTGCATAATTTATCCTTACCGCTAAACATACCCCAGTGATCCAAGAATCTAAATCCTTACTTCCTGCACCAAGCTCCCCAGCCACACATTCAAGTCCATTATCTCCCTGTTCCTGGCCTCTCCAGTCCGAGGAACTGGAAGCAAACCGGAGATAACCACCCTGGATGTCCTGCTTTTCAGCCTTCTTCCGAATTCTCCGAAGTCCCGCTGTAGAATGTCCCTTCCCCTCTTCCCGACGTCATTTGTGCCGACATGCACCACCACGTCTGGCTCTTCACCTTCGCCCTTAAGGATTTCCTGCACTCTGTCTGCGATGTCCTTAATCCTGGCACCAGGAAGGCAACACACCATTCTCAAATCCAGCCTTATGCCGCAGAAACCCCTTTCAGTCCCTCTCACTATGGAGTCCCCTATTACCACGGCTCTGTGTGATGTCTGACTCCTTAGCTCTGCCTCCATGCCAATTTCTGATTGGCAGACCTGACCGCCTCTCGGACTGGCAGTGACGTCTCTCTCTACAGTTTCCAAGAGATTCAACCTGTTCCTGACAGGTACTTACCCCAGGGTCTCTTGCACTTGTCTCATCTCTGCCTTCCTCATCGCCTCCTCCCTTCTACTCTCTTCTGGTATGCTCGGTGTAATAACCTCGCTGAAGGTCCTGCCCAGAAAGATCTCGTTCTCTCGGAAAACCCTGAGGTCATCTAGTTCTTTCTTCAGTGCTGCAATATGCTCTGTCAGAAGCTGAACATATACACACTTTCCACAGTTATACGAGCTAGCTACAAGGGTTGAAGTGGGTGACAGTGACTAAGGGAAGATGCTGGAGGCAACACTAAGAGCATGAGCCTTGGTGATGTGAATGAAGTAGTAGAGAGAGCACGAATGTAAGGTATCAGAGAGTAGGTGGTGACACTTGCACTGGCAGAGTAGAGAATGCCAATGACTTTCTTGCTACATTGCAGGGCATTCCCTCAGACAGGTGACACTGCGCTTACCAAGCTATCTATTGTTGTGGCCTACAACTGCCAGGCCTGGAATAAGAGGGCGTTCACAATCTGCAGCACCCCATCCATATGAACCTCGCACACAGTGGGGTGGCCTCGACCACCAGGTCTGAGCCAAATCCCAGGAACCATGTGGGCCGCTACAGACTCACTGCGCTCAATTGGGTGCATAACAGCCTTTTAAAGCTGGTCCCAGCACCAGGAATGCTGGCTCATTCCAAGATAACCTGACAACAGAGCGTTGTTCCTCGTGGAATGAATGGTAGAATGAGGCTAGAATTGGGTGTGAGGGATGCCATGGTGCAGGGAAGGACATTAACACAATGAGGTTTGTGAGATATGGAGAGATATGAACAAGAACATAGAACATAGAAAAATACAGCACAGAACAGGCCCTTTGGCCCACGATGTTGTGCAGAGGATTAAGCCGAATGTAAACTAAAATAACTTAACCGATGCACCCCTCAATTCACTGCAATCCATGTGCATGTCCAGCAGTCACTTAATTGTCCCCAATGACTCTGCTTCCACCACCACCGCTGGCAAAGCATTCCATGCATTCACAACTCTGCGTAAAGTACCTTCCTCTGACATCCCCTCTATACCTTTCTCCTGATATATTTCTCCTAATATCATGCCAGTCAATCCTGCCCTGGGGAAAAGTATCTGGCTATTGACTCTATCCATTCCTCTCATCATCTTATATGCCTCAATCAGGTCACCTCTCTTCTTCCTTCTCTCCAGAAAGAAAAGTCTAAACTTAGTCAACCTTTCTTCATAAGGCAAGTCCTCCAGTCCAGGCAGCATCCTGGTAAACCTTCTTTGCACCCTCTCAAAGCCTCTGTACCTTTCCTATAGTAGGGTGACCAGAACTGGACACAATATTCCAAGTGTGGTCTCACCAGGGACTTGTAGAGCTGCAGCAAAACCTTGTGGCTCTTAAACTCGATTCCCCCTGTTAATGAAAGTCAAAACACCATATGCTTTCTTAACAACCCTATCCACTTGAGTGGCAACTTTGAGGGATCTATATAGTTGAACACCAAGATCCCTCTATTCCTCCACACTGCCAAGAATCTTATTTTTAATCCTATGTTCAGCATTCGAGTTCGACCTTCCAAAATGCATCACTTTGCATTTATCCAGGTTGAATTCCATCTGCCATTTCTCAGCCCAGCTCTGCATCCTGTCTATGTTGTGCTGCAGCCTGCAGTAGCCCTTGATACTATCAATGACACCTCCAACTTTTGTGCCATCTGCAAATTTACTAACTGACCCCTCAATCTCCGCATCCAAGTCATTTATAACAACTACAAAGAGCAGAGGCTGAAGAACAGAGCCCTGTGGAATACCACTCTACACTGACGTCCAGACAGAATACTTTCCATCTACAACTATTCTCTGCCTTCTTTCAGCCAAGCAATTTGAATCCATGTAGCCAAGTCTCCCTGTATCCCAATTTCCTGACATTATGGATGAGCCTACCATGGGGAACCTTATTGAATGCCTTGCTGAAGTCCATATACACCACATTCACTGTTTGACTGTCATCGACCTATCTTGTCACCTCCTTAAAGGACTCAATAAGATTTGTGAGGCATGACCTGCCCCTCACAAAGCCATGCTGATCGCCTTTAATCATGCTATGCTTTGCCAAATAGTCATAAATCGTATCCTTCAGAATTCTTTCCAAAACCTTGCTGACCACAGATGGAAGACTGACTGGTCTGTAATTGCCAGGGATTTTCCTATTACCCTTCTTGAAAAGAGGAACAACATTCGCCTCCTTACAATCTTCCGGTATGACTCCCGTGGAGAGTGAGGAGGCAAAGATCTTCGTCAGCGGCTTAGCAACCTCCTTTCTCACTTCCCGGAGCAGCCTAGGATAAATCTGGTCTGGCCCTGGGGACTTATCAATCTTAATGTTCGCCAAAATTTCTAGCACATCAACTTCATCAATCTTGATCTGTTTAAGCCTGTATCCCAGCTCCTCAAAGTTCTTATTCACAAGGTCCTTTTCCTTAATGAAAACTGAAGCAGAAAACTCATTTAGGGCTTCCCCTATCTGCTCAGACTCAACGCATAAGTTCCCTACGCTATCCCTGACCGGCCCTATCTTCTCCCTGATCATTCTTTTATTCCTCACATATAAGTAAAATGCCTTTGGGTTCTCCCTAATCCTTTTTGTGCCTCTTCCTGGCTCTCCTCAGTCCATTTCTGAGCTCCTTTCTAGCAAGCCTGTAATCCTCTAATCGCTCCCTCATCACCAGACGCCTGAAGGAAGAATGCCTCATCTTCCGCCTCATAACACTTCAACCCCAGGGCATCAATGTGGACTTCAACAGTTTCTTCATTTCCCCTTCCCCCACCTCACCCTAGTTCCAAACTTCCAGCTCAGTAACTGTCCCCATGACTTGTCCGGACTTGTCCTACCTGCCTATCTTCTTTTTCACCTATTCACTCCACCCTCTCCTCCCTGACCTATCACCTTCATCCTCTCCCCCACTCACCTATTGTACTCTATGCTACTTTCTCCCCACCCCCACCCTCCTCTAGCTTATCTCTCCACCCTTCAGGCTCTCTGCCTTTATTCCTGATGAAGGGCTTATGCCCGAAACGTCGATTTTACTGCTCCTCGGATGCTGCCTGAACTGCTGTGCTCTTCCAGCACCACTAATCCAGAAGCTCCTTTGTTCTTTGTCAGCCAAGGTTCCTTAATCTTACCCCTTCTTACCTGTCTCAGAGGAACAAATTTGTGCAAATTTGTGTATCACTCGCAACAACTACTCCTTAAACAGTCTCCACATGTCTACTGTGCCCTCTCTGTGGAACAATTGCTCCCAGTCTATACTTCCCGACCCCTGTCTGATAGCGTCATAATTTCCTTTTCCCCAATTAAATATTTTCCGTCGGTAACTGCTCCTTTCCAGCCCTGTGGTGGGAAACTCACTGTGAAACTGGACGAAACTCACACTTAGTCAAAAAAATGTTAACATTCAGCGCATTTTGTAACCTTGTTGCCTAACTTCACTCACAATCACTTAAATGAGATACCAGAAGGCTGGAATAATGTGAAGGCATGAGTCATTGCTCCCAGGGATGAGGAAAAGTTATAAAGTGACATGGCAATTTGAAACTGGAAATGATCTGAAGGTCTATTTTGCACATAATCCCTTCGAGACCATGAAATGAAGATTTGTACTGACTATTGCTTGAGCTTCTCTTCTAATGAAACATTGAGTTCAAAGCATGCAATACAGTGCTGAGATAATCACATCCTCAAGGCAGAGAAACTGCAAAGCAAAGCAAAGTATTGCACAAGCCTCAGATCAGCATCAATCAGCAGGTCATTCCACACAACGAAGAGTCTATGTTTTAGATGCAATCAAGTACTGAATCATTGGCTACCCTGGTGCAGTACATTTTGGCAACCATCGTTCTAAGAGGGACTTTGGCAAGTTTTAAGAAGTAGTATCTAATATTGTGAAGTACCATTGACATCACTGAGCTTGTTTTTTTCAAATGAAATCAAGGTTTATATCAATAATTGGTCTGCAGTTTTCATTTGGTTTGAAGAATTTAAACATTTCAAGATTAACTTTGCTGGCCCAATGAACACGATATCCTAACATTGTCGAGTGGTCCAATTTCCACCTTTGAAAGCAGGAGATGTCTGAGAAGAATATTGATGGATCTGAAGAACTGATTCCTTTAGTGTAAAGGTGTTTTTCTGAAATCATAGAACCCTACACTTGACCCATTGAATCCACACTGACCCTGTAAAGAGCATCCCACCCAGACCCACTCCCGACTCTGTCCCTGTACTCCCACATTTCCAATGGCTAATCCACTCAGCCTGCACATTCCTGTACACTATGGGCAATTTATTATGGCCAATCCACCTAACTTGCACATCTTTGGACTGTGGGAAGAAACCAGAGCCCCCGAAGGAAACCCATGTGGACAGTATGCAAACTCCGCACAGTCTCCTGAGGGTGAAATCGAACACAGGTCTCTGGTGCTGTGAGGCAGCAGTGCTAACCACTGAGCCACCATGTTACCCCACTGTGCTTTTGACTGTTTTTTTTAAACCAGTGATCATGAAGTGATTAGGTCTAGTTACCTACAAAATGTCTCAATCTCCCCCTCGACTAGTAGATAGGCAGCAAAGGGACTCAAATGACAGGAGCGTCATGACTAGAATTTTGCAGCAAGGAATCCGAAAAGACTCGCCTTATCGGGTCCTTTCACCCAGCTGGCAACTTCAAAGATTTTGTTTTGCTGTTTGTCTAAAAATGGTAGTGTGAAGGAATTTATAACAACAGCATTTAGTTTGAACCTATAGGTGCTAATTACAGATACAAACACCTCAGGTTTATTTCAGACATTAAGGAACACCCACACATCCAAACTGATCTTAGTCGGCATTAACCACATGTTTTCTTGCTGCTGGATATGTTCAACATTGGTTTCAATTCTCTTGCCAATGCTTTGGGCAGGACGTGGCATGATATTCTGTCCTACCACAGGCAAAGTCTGTGGGAAACCCTGCCCTGGTCTTCCCTGTTCTGAATGGCCACTCTGACACTGTAGGGGGCATTGTCTGGTGATGGGCCTTCTCGCATCTGGCGGGTGGGGTTTGGGGATGGTGAGATAGTGTGGGGGCAAGATAGTGTGGTGAAAGAGAACCCCATCACCAACCAATCTGACTGAATGCAGTCAGAAACCAAAGAGTAGGGAACTGAATGAAAGGTAAATGGATGCAATTTACAGTGGTGCCAAAACAAGGGCAGCAAAGGGCTGAGGGTGGGGGAGTGTTGTTGGGGGTGGGTTGGATGGGGACACAATAGCAGCAGGACATAAAGTGGAGGAGGGGGTGAATTGTGGAAGTGAGACTGGGTGAGGTGAAGTCAGACCTTCCCCAGGCTATTCCTGTACTGGCATCCAAGGTTAGAGCAGCATAACCAGTCAGCCTCCCACACATCCCCATTAGATGTTATCAGATTAACAAAGTAAAGAGAAGAAACCCCTCAGCAGTGAAGAATCATTTTGAACTGATTTCGGGAGAATTGAGTCCAAAGGCTAAATGGATTGCACATGCTAAGTTGCCCAGGGATGTGCAGGTTAAGCGCATTAGTCATGGGCGAAAGTGAAGACTGCAGATGCTGGAGATCAGAGTCAAGATTGGAGTGGTGCTGGAAAAGCACAGCAGGTCAGGCAGCATCTGAGGAGCAGGAAAATCAACATTTCGGGCAAAAGCCCTTCATCAGGAATTAGTCATGGGAAATGCAGGCTAACAGGGATAGGGTAGGAGGTTTGGTCTGGTTGGGATGCTCTTTGGAGAGGCCAGTGTGGATTTGATGGGCAGAATGGCCAGCTTCCACACTGCAGGGCTTCTATGATTTTATGACAGTGTACCTTATAGCTATGGTGTGCATTTTTCAGTTTTCTGAAAACAAAAGTGGAGGCTAGTACAATTGCACCATTTAAGAGGCACTTGGATGGGTATATGAATAAGAAAGGTTTGGAGGGATATGGGCCGGGTGCTGGCAGGTGGGACTAGATTGGGTTGGGAAATCTGGATGGCATGAATGGGTTGGACCAAAGGGTCTGTTTCCATGCTGTACATCTCTATGACTCTATTGAATTCTTTATGCAATTATTTCAAATTAGTAGGTTTACCACAGCCTCCTCTCTCCCCAAGTCTCTGACCTCATAAATGACCAATGACTTAACTGGGTTAAAAGTCTACTGCTTGAAGACAAGATAATCAGGCATAGTTTGTCACCACACTGAAACCTTGGTAAATCTTTGATTTTGAAATGGTCTGGCATCAAAGTCTTTGTTGAAGGTTTATTTCCCTTGGAGGGTCTAGTTTCTTCAAATCACGTCAGAGAAGCTGGTTGTGTTTTTGAAAGAATTAATCTCATTCTTTTATTGTTGTAATGAGGTATGTGATCCTTCAGTGCTTGTTGTGTTATTTTGGATAACAACATCATTTTATCAAGTTCAATACAAGACTATGAGCTGATTCTTCTAAATAGTTGAATTGATTAAGAGTTTATTCCTAACTCCTGCTGTTTGTGATGTCCAGGATATCTGATGATCAGATTTTGAAGATTCGTCTGCGATTGGAAGACAGTTGAATAATTCCTCCAAACCTGTGACAATACCTTCTGATCGTTCAGGTGTCAGAAGTAACATAATTCATCTCAAGTAGTGTATTTTTTTCTCTTGGGTTCAGCAAAACATTTCAAAGACCCATAAAGTCTTCCTCGTGTTGAGTAAAGTAATGTTGAGTAGTATTCAGCTTCCAGCTGATTGAAGTATTTCAGCATACTGTAGAATCTTAAAACCAAAGCATGAGTTTCTATTCAGAAGTGAGAAGTGCCAGTCTCTGATGGTGTACAACGTCTCCAAACAGCATTGGTCTCTGAATTTTAAGACTGCTTGCTGCATTCCTTTTGATTTAAGTAATGTTCTCTCTGCATTATCAGTAGCTTCATTTTCACCAGCCAAGAGATTTTCTCAGCTAATATAATAATGACCTCCTCAGTGTCAAGGTTGAAACTAGTTTGATGACCATTAACCTGTGTGATCTGTGTCATACCTGGTTCAGATGAGACACCTATTACCCCACTGATCTATTGATTTGTATCTTCCAAAGGTGATATATGAATGGATAATAACGTGTGCTAATAAAGGTAGTCCTTGTTACACTGGGGTTTCTTCCAAAGATCTTTGCTGTAAGATGTTAACCTCTTTGTGCAGGTGAGAATAACTTAAGACCATAAGACCATAAGACATAGGAGTGGAAGTAAGGCCATTCAGCCCATCGAGTCCACTCCGCCATTCAATGGGCACTTCAACTCCACTTACCCGCATTCTCCCCGTAGCACTAAATTCCCCGAAACAACAAGAATCTATCAATCTCTGATAGATTGATAGATGAGTTTGGTGGGTCAGCAGTTTTTTTTTATCTTTGTACTTTCTGTGGAATTGTTTCCCTTTCCTGCATTAGTGTGATCTATATTGTATGAATTGCTTCTTCCACATTGCCCAATTTAATTCTGTATCTGAGGGTTTTGTGATTTTAAATCTGCTTAGAGGTATAATATCTTTCTTCATTGTCATTACAGTTAACCATCATTGCGTCACTTATTTAAATGATTTCCTTGAAAGCTGTTGCAGGAATTTTAAAATTTTTTTGTAGACATAACTGATTTATTCAGTGTTTTGCATTTTCTTCAGGAAGAATTCCACAGCTTGTCCTGTTTTTAAAATAACCAGATATAGAAGACGGGTTGCAATAAGACTTTATCAGTAAGAACTCTGGCGTCTTCGTGAAGATTTTTCAGCCTCTATTTTCTTAAGTTACTTTTCAGAAATGTTTCTTAATTTCTGTTACAATTGAAAAGGTTTAAAATATTTCAAAACTATTTTGTTTTGCTGTTTTAATTGTTCAAATATTAATGAAGTACTTTAAAGAATAAATATTATCTCCAAAGATAGAGAAGGACATTGAACTGGGTGATGTTTTCCTGATGATTTGGAGTTTTCATACACTTTTTTTAAGAGATAGTGGACAATTCACACCCTTTCAGAATTTACTCTAAGCGTTTGGTGCTATTTTACATTGAAAAGGCATAGTGTTGCACTGATAATGGTTCTTAGATAAATAAGTTTTCAGTCAAACAATAAAAAAAAGTTTTGCCCGTCAGAAAAAAATGGAGCTAAATGTTTTCATCTATTGGCTGCCAATTTCAAGGAGTTTAATGAAGGGTTTGCCTTTGAGAACCTGTCAACTTTTCTCACCTATACAGCACCACGCATCTTATGAATTGTATGACTAGCTTCCCCCAGCATCTTGTTGAATTGTGTGCTCACAGAGGCAGAGCTGCCATTGCTGTTGAATGTTATTAACATCACATCTAAACCCCAAGTATGAACAAGATCAAATGCTGAAAGCGAGGAACTATTGGAGGTCCTGGTGGATGGGTTGATGGAAAAGAGAGCTACATTTTTCCCTTGGGACTGCGAGAGGAGAGCATAACATCAAATATTTCCAGCCTGGTCAAGGATAGCAATCCCTCTGTCAATGTGGTGACCATAATGCAGAGATATGCACAAAAATGCTGCAAGTTAGTCAATGACCTTCTGTGCTGTAAAATGCTAGTATTTTCTCATTGCTACCTCATACTCACTCTGACTCTACCGTCGTACACATTTTCCTCCAAAGGTCATAGCCTACCATTCTCACTGTTGCATGCAGCATCTTCACTCAACCACTCACATGGACCTCATCCTCCCAAAGTATTAAGCCTTCCTCCCTTCTTCCCAGTCACTCCCTTGGAACACCTCATCACCTTTCCTGGTCCTGCACTAACATGAACAGCTCATCCAGCCATTTTCATCTCACTCAATCCCAACCTTTGTCTCTTTGCAGGAGAAAGATTCTCTCACCATATGGCTAGAAGAGCAAAGATGGGTATTAGTATGGCCACTCTTTTCAAAGAGAATCTTCTTGAGTTAGTGGGAGAGGACAGAGAGCACATTTGATTGGAAGTCAAAAACTCCACATTCCATCAGCCAAATAAGCTTCACTGTGCTGTGCTGCAGTGCTCTCCCATTCTCACCATGCCAAAAATATTCATAGCATGCTCAGATTTCTACCTCAATTCTACAGGCACCAGCTGCTGCAACACTTCCTCAACCCTGAAGAGAGCAGCCACACTGAACATCAATTTCTTCTTCACCCCCGAGGAAGAACCCAATAGCACCTCAGATGATGTACTGCAAGACTGTCTTCTCCACCCTCCACCTCAAAGCCTTTCACCTCAGTGCATACCTTAACTTATTAGACTTGAAAGCGTAATCTGGTTGGCACCTCGCTAGCAAATCTTTACATCCTGGTGGGCAGAACTTGCCTTGTTGGTCAACACTTTCAGGTCCTAATTGTCTGATACAATTGATCATTTATATAAGTTCCAAATATGTGCTTACTTCTGCAAAATGTTCTCATTAGATGTCTGTTATTCAACTATTCCCAATCGTACCATGTCTGTTAACTTTAATTGTAGTCTTATTTTGTTTTGCTTATAAGTCTTAATTCTCAAATAAAATCAATCCCTTTCTTGAATAATTTAATGGCTGAGCATGCACAGCCTTTTTGGATAGAGAATTCCAATGATCCCAACCTTCTAAGTGAAGGACTGTATTCTTGTTTCCATTCTAAATGGCCAACCCCTTATTCTGTGATGGAGACTCTCAGATTTCCCCAACAAATAAAATGTTCTTTGAGCATCTATCCTATTGATTCCTTTAGCAATTATTTTCCTAAACATAATGAATATATGTTTCATTCTTCTAAGGTCCAGAGATTTAGTCCCAATGTGTTCCACAACTCGTCATAAGACAATCCTCTCATGAAGGGGTATAGTCTAGCGGAGCTTTGTTACACACCTTCTGATGTTAATACATCTTTCTGTAGAAGGAGGCTAAGATTTTACACAGGACTCTAAGTCTAGTCTCACCCTAGCCCAGTACAATTCTGGTAAGACTTCTTCATACTTCTAAACCTTTGAAAAAAAAGGTTAACATGCCATTTGGTTACCTAACTGAACTCTGTGCCTATGTGTTAATTCTACTTAAACATATCATCCAGTTCTCTCTGAATATCAACATTTCCCAGTCTCTCATCATAATGTTCCACAGAGCAGAACTTTATCATTACTCATGGGTTTACAAGGTTCACTGGTTCCATATCCCTTCCTCTGATCTTTGATCAGCACAGGAGCACTGTGAATTTTAACACATTAACCCATTTTTCACTTGGTGTGCACATCACACTAAATGTATGCAGTGAAAATGAAAGTAAAAACCGAATTAAGAAGATTTGAGGCAACATGAACATTGTCACTATTCTGGTTTCAATCGTTCAGTGATTTTATGGTGCTCTGGAATTACAGAAAACCAGAGTGTTCCTGCTGCTTGTGGATTTGAATTTAGAATTGGGTGTCCAAGCGGTCAAAGTCCTCTTATAGTGTGCTGTGTAACCAAATTCCCAGTCTAACGCCAAAGAGATCCTCCACTTTTGATTGCTGTTTCTGGTACATAATGGTGTTCCAGTGTGAAAAATCACACAATAATCACATTACAGTCCAATAGGTATATTTGGAAGCACTAGCTTCGGAGCACTTGATGAAAGAGCAGCACTCCAAAGGCTAGTGCTTCCAAATAAACCTATTGGACTATAACCTGGTGTTGTGTGATTTTTAACTTTGTACACCCCAGTCCAACACCGGCACCTCCAAATCATGATGCTCCAGTGAATGTACTGCTGACTTAACATGGTATAACACCACTTGCACAGTGAATGATGAATTCATTTTTTCACCATAGACTCAAGTTTCTCAATCTAAAAGTTCATAATTTTCAGGACTGCTTAGGAATTTATTTCATTACAAGAAACCTTCACAATGAAATGCTTTATGATTTTTCTCCAGAAAACAAGATAATTTTTATTACCATTAACGTGAAGATTAATCTAGGCTCGAAGATTAACAAGGTCTTCTGAAACTGAGGTGAAATCAAGAATCAAAACACTGTACTCATGCTGTTATCACCAGAATAGTCCATTGCATTCACATAACTCATTTGTTTCTAAGGTTTTTTTCTGATTTTAAACACCTCCCCCACCCTACACACAAATGGAAAAATTCACTTGCAGATAGTCAGATGTGGAAAGTATGGATTCAGTGCTTCCAGCTTTGGGCCTTCCATATGGATGCCGTATTATGCATAATAGCTAGTCAAAAGTGTTTGGCTTGAGGAGATCTGATAACCTCCACAAGTGTTCCATAGTTGCAGAAATTCTGAAGGACTACTCCTTTCTGCAATGCACCATGATACTATCAACAGAAAAGGCAAGAATGAATCTTGCACTTTCTGTCAGTTTGGATTTAATGATGAATTTGCAAAGCCAGCAGTACAGCTCACAGCTACAGACTTGCCCATGTGTAAATGCAGGTACCACTCTCAAAAAAAATTCTGAAGAAAATAGGCAATACTAATACAAACCTGGCTTCTATACAATTTTACATATAGTATTTAAAGATATTCCTCCAGAATGCCAATTACAGCAAGTGGCCACTTCAAATTATTTAACTTAGCAATTGCCAGGCATTTTAACATCAGCATTACATTACTCCCTTTTCTCAATGAAATATACAATAAGAATGCAGATTTTGTGTAAATATTAAATGCATATTAAACAAATAAAATTTAAGAATCATACTTTGCCAAGATGTTTGACAAGTCCAAAATGGCTATTCATCCATCTTCTCACAGTTTCCTGACTGATTTTCAGTCAATTAACCTGGTAAAAACAAGTATTGTACAATGACAATTCACTGTGTGATAATGATTTTTTTTCTGGACAAGGTAGGAGCAAAAAGCCAAATGGAATGCTATATGAGTAAGATGTAATAGGAAGATATCCTGCTAAAATGCTGTAAGGAAACACCAACTTAAGCAAAATGGACCAGAGGCACAATCTTTCTACATAAATATATACTTGCAATTAATCTTTCTTACACTCTTTTCGTTACTAGTTTTTAAAAAAATCTAACATGAAACAGTATTTGTTAGCTGTGAACCATACTGATGATACTAAATATTCAGGGACCAATTACAATAATAAATTTGAGGTTTAGTGAAGTTGGAACACTCTGATTTCTAAAACACGTCCCATTAATTATATTATCAACTGAGCATGTGTAGCAGTACTTCCTACTGGCATTTTTAAACCTGCTAATCTATTTAACCAGCCTTGAATCATTACTTGCTTCATGTTTGGCAGATGAGGCAGCTACAGATGGTGTTTACAGTATATCTCCAGTGATTGGCTAGCCTGCAGCTGAGATCATTAGATCATACTAATTCAAATGTCTTGTGAATAACCAAACATGACCAGTGGCAAAGATTAGGTATGTAATGCCTTTGACAATACATTCAGGGTGGGAAATGGGGAGGTAACAGGAATTGGTTTATTTTTGGCCTTCCCTACATCATCATCAATGCTAATCATGGCACGGTTGGTATAAACACAAGCTCATCTTTAGCATGTACAGTACAAAACAAAACACAAAAAAACTGCGTGATACTATTAGTCATTATGCTATTACATGCGTAAATAATAGGGATTTTTTTAGGGGAACATTCAGAGATTTTGAATCCCTTGGTTTCTGAAACATTGAGGAAGCTATTGAAAGTTTTCGACTGCTATAGCCATGGAAAAGAAAAAAAACTCAATATCTTCAAGTACTTCACTTATGCTTGCACCATTTGAGTGTCTACAACTATTTAACTGTGGATCCTTACCAATGAATTATCCTTACCTTTCAAAGTAAAGTTACAAAAAATACATAATTGATGCATGGTTCAATTTCAGGCCATCAGATACTCAGATAGAAGGTGATGGTATTTTTCTTCAAGGCGAAAGGCAGCAACATGAGAAGATCAATGTTCATTTCAGGAGACACCCAGGAAATTGAAGAGGGTGGGTATCTGTGTGGCCATGGCACCATTAAAAAATGAAAGAAAAATTATGATAAACCTCGTTCATTGTCAACTAAATTCTCAGTCTCCCTTAGAGTTTTGTTGTAAAGTACCTTATTCAATTTTCACCCAAATAGCTGAAAAATGCATGTTTTCTGATGACTGTACAGTGTTTTTAAAGTGATTGCTGAAGTCAAATGTTTACCAACATTTTTTCAGAATTCAGTAGAAAATATCTGTAAACCAGACCTCTTTGAATTTTTCACAACTGAAGGACAATTCTGTCTGAAAAGTGCTTCCAGACACAGTGAACATTTCCAGCTGCTTATTATTTTTATATTTCAGGAAGGAAAAGAGACTAGAGAATAAATGTGCTCAAATTATTGCAATGGTTGTATGTGTTAATGATGCAGCCCACAATTTATGATGCAAATACAGACACTTATATAAATATGAGTGATAAAACCCATCTAATAACTTTTACCAGTGCAACAATAATTGTTCAATTACTCAAAAGGGGACATGAAACAGAAAATTGGTCCTTAGAACAGCCTGTGAAAATATTAGTGGAAAAAAAACAAAGAATATAAAAATAAATGTTGACTATTCTTTTGTTATTTAAGAAAATAGGCTCTTTCAAACTCTTTGAAAAAGATAAAAGATAAAGTTGAACAGAACATAGAATGATTACCTTTCCCAACAGCTCAAGAACAGGGATTTTGCACATCTAACTGTAAACAGTAAAAACAAACGTAATTTAACATGCAAAGACTGGAAATGGAATGCTAAAATTCATCTCTCAACTGCTTGATGAACTGTCGTTAAAATGGAATGATACAGTTTTGTTTCAAGGCTAGAGGCAGCAGCATTCAGAAGATTATTATCTTTTCCGGGAAACACCCAGGAAATTGAGGAGAGTCTGTAATTGTGCGAATAGGATTTGTGACAAGTCTCTTGGATAGGGTGATATCCTTTCATCAGCTAATAAAGAATGGAGCAGCAATTTTGCCCAGAATGCACTGGTTTAAGATGATTGGTGTAGGAAGTGACGGCAACACAAGAAAAATCTGTTTTATACAGTGAACAGGAATGTGGTGCATTCAGGCCTGAGAGTGTGGTAGAGACAAATTTAACTGCGACTTTCAAAACACAATGAGTCAATATCTAAAGAGAAAAAAAAAACCTGCAGGTACAGGGAAAAGACAGGGGAGTGGAACTAGATATGTCGCTCTTACAGAAAGACAATATCAGCACAAATTGGCCAATTGGTTTTGTTCTGTACTGTAAACATTTTATGATGTTATTTCTACTGAATACCTTTCATGACCACAGAACATTAAATGCTTCTGAAGTTAACTTCCTAACTTATTTTATTCATTCATGGAATGTGGATGTTACTGGCTAGGCTAGCACTTTAATTACACCATCAGTGGACTGCCTTCTTGAGCCAATATACTCCTTGGTGTGTAGATACACCAACACTGCTGCAAGACTTTGAGTCAGCAACAGTGAAGGAATCAAGGTATAGTTGCAAGTCAGAATGGTGTATGACTTGGAAGGCAAGGTGTAGGTGCTGTGTGTACAATCCCAGAATTATTATATTGCAGAAGGTAGCCATTTGACCCGTCATGACTGCACTACTATAGTCAGGCTCTATTATCTAGAGCCCATTTCCTGCCTTTACCCCTTATTCCTACACACCATTATTATCCAAAAAAAAACTAATGCCTTCTTAAGGGGTGGCATGGTGGCTCATTGGTTAGCACTGTTGCCTCACAGTGCCAGGGATTTGGGTTCGATTCCCACTTCTGTGTGGAGTTTACATATTCTTCCCATGTCTGCGTGGGTTTCCTCCACGTGCTCCAGTTTCCTCCCAAGTTCAAAGATGTGCAGGTTAGGTGAATTGGCCATGCTAAATTGTCCAGGTTTGGTTTAGGGGTGTGTAGTTTGGGTGCATTAGTCTGGGATAAATGTAGAGTAGAAGGGAAATTGTGTGGGTGGGTTACTCCTCGAAGGGTCGGTGTGGACTTGTTGGGCCAAAAAGCCCGTTTCCACACTGTAGAGAGTCTATGATTGTCTTGAATGTCTCGATTGAACTTGCCTCCACCACATTTCCAGGCAATGCATTCCGTGTCTCTTATGCATCTGCTGCCCTGTCCTTCACATTCCTGTTGAAGAAGCCTTTATGAGTTACTGATGTATATCTTTCAGATTGTACATACTGCTACAACTGTGCTTTGTTAGTGAAGGGAGTGGATCAATGGTAGTACATTAGAAATCGAACTCCTCTATTCTCAGTCATAAAAAAATTAAGATTTCAGAAAAGTACACAAAATTACCTAATTCTCTATCTTTTAGATCCAGGTTGACAGAAAGCATAAACAAGGTTTCTAGACTTAACAAGAATTACTGTTACTTACAAATAAATAGATTCTAGCTACAGGTAAATGATTATGAATGTTAGCATATGTATCTACTGATTAAAATTCTGTCTCCACTATAAAAATTCACCTACATGCGTAGACACTGACAGACACAAAAAAAGAATCGGTGCTATGGGTGGAGGGAAAAACAGTTCTTGTCCACAGGGTTTGTTGAGATGATCCTTTTGGCTTGCCAGGATCTGCTGCTCATTTCCAGGTACTTTTTATTGCTTGCAAGAGGCACAAAGCAACAGATTCCTAACTTATAAAGTCTATGACTTATTAGATAAAAGAAACAGCTTACAGCAACTAATGAGAGCAAGAAAATTGGCTTTCTTCAGCCTTTAGATATTTTTAACTGCTGAGATAAAGAAAGCACATCCTGTCCAAAGGTGCAGAGTCTTCTGCTACCTCAATCATGCCCACAAGCTGTTCAGTTGCCTTGGAGGCAATCACATATTTGTTAGGAGACAGAAGGCCTTTATTATCAACAACTGTTTTTCACTCCACCGATAGAACCAACGTTTTTTTTTGGTTTTTTTTACCAGACACATCATATTTTCTACACACTCCCTGGTTCTAGCTCATCTGCAAATAAATTTTCTGCACTGGTTGAACAAATAACAGTGTGAACAGGGTTTGTTATAAGTGCTGACAGCTTGTTTTAAACAACTTGTTTCTTTAAACTAACACCCTTTTTCCATTTCAGTCCATAATCAAAAGACACTTAGAAGAAACTCAGAAGGTCTGGCAGCATCTGTGGAGAGAAAGCAAAGTTAATGTCTTGGTTCCAGTGACCCTTCATCAGGACTCAATAAAAAAAAGTGATCTTTACAGGCTTTATATGATGAAACACTAGTTTAAAAATGCATTGCATCACAAAATATGTAACAATAAAAGCAACAACACTTCTATCCATTCATCCTTCTTCCCCTGATGTAATCTTATATAATCCAGTTTGGAGAGTTTAATGGTGCGGCTCCAAATTTCCCTGTATTTGCAGACAATACACAGTTGATTTAAGTTACTTTAAACTCAAACTGTTAATGATTTCCTGGAAACGTTAGAACCCAGATCTGACCATATCTCAATTGGTAGACCAAATGGGTAAAAAACGTGAGTCAACATTTTCATCACTACCATGGCCATATAGTCCTCAAGGGAATAGCTCTGGGAATCAGGTTGTCTTATCCCTTAAGGAGCTATTTTGTCCTGAAAGGTGTTAAGCTCCTTGAGGATTGTTGGAGCTGTATTTATCCAGGCCACTGGAAGTAATCCATCACATTCCTGACTTATGCCTTGTGGGGGCAGGAAGTTAGTTATCCACCACAAAATCCTAAGCCACTGGCCTGTTCTTGGAACCATAATGACTAGTCTAGTTCAGTTCTCCAATTTTGGTGCAACCCCCAAAGGTTACCAAGGATGCATTTGCTGATTTGACAGTACTGTACATGCCACTATCATTTCCAATTCCTTGGTTAATGCTGGGGGAGTCTTTCCAGTTCCATCGGACTGGATAGTGTCAGGATAAAACTGAGCTTTATGAGACCATTTCAGAGATAATTTAATTATCAAATACACTGCTATGGTTCTGGAATTGCATATTAGACAAACCAGGTGAGGATGACAAATTTTCCTCAGTGAGTAAATGAGTTTTTACAATTGGTTCATGATCACACAGTCCCATATTTATTTACTGAATTTAAATTTCATAAACTAACATGTTAAGATTTGAACCCATTTCTCAAGAACATTAGCCCCTACTCCAGGATTGCGAATCCAGTGACAATGCTACCACACCGCTCCATCACCTGTTAAAGATGCATAATAGAGCCCTAACTCCTCAGGGCTGTTATGGCATGCTGATGCTATCCCTACCTCTGGGTCAGCAGACCTGGGGTCAAGAGTCATCGGCTGCCCCAAATATCTCATAACATATCCGAACAGGTTGATGTAAAATATCTAAAAAAACAGGCTCCACTGAGAAAGGTGTTGCCTTTTTAAATGCATGGCATTTAAGATTATGACATTACAAATAAATAAGCCAAATTGTTCTCTTCAGGTTCTGTTGCTAATGTGCTTTGTTATTAAATAATTCTCAGCTCTCATTTGAGATTTTTAGCAGCCATAGTTTTCATTTTACCTCCAATAAATGCATGAGCGTCTGCTAAGGCAATTGTAGCTTTGCATTTCAGAATTTATTTTAAGAGATTTGTAAAAGAAAAACAAAGCATGCATTGCAAACCTGAAAAGACAATCTCAATACAGCATAATTTGCAATATAGCTATCAGCTTGTGTCCATGGATATGCCAATCTTAATAGCTCACAGTATTTCTATTTGCATATTACCATATATTTTAAGTCAGTAGTGAACAATTTAATAAATTTGCATTCTGTGTTTTTTTAATATGCACTGCAATCCTACTGTCAATTTACATACTTAATTTCTACCTTACTACAAGTTCAAGAAGAATAATTCAGACTCAGCATTCTTTCTCCAGTTCTAACTATAGTTTCCAGGGTCACAAAATTCAGATAACCCCACATTCCTCTATTTTCCTTTGCTCCTAAAAATCCATAGGGACATTAAGTGAGGTCACTTTCAGGCAAGCATAATAGATCCCATGACGCTGTTCTGAGGGAAAGCAGTGAAATTATTCCCAGAGTCATCCTCATTAAATCATAGCTTCCATACAGCAGCACCATCCCTGGCTATGTCCTGTCCCACCAGCCAGACAGACCCAGCAGAAGTGATGGCACAATGGTATACATGCTGGAGGGAGTTGCACTGACTGACCTCAAAATTAGCTCTGGAAACCATGAAGTGGCATGGCAGCAGGTTGAACATGGACAAGGACAACTCCTGCTGATTCCGACCAACCAACTCCTCCTTGCCAATGAATCATGGATCAAAGAATCATCAGCTAATGAATCATGAGCAACAACAAAATTGTGTTCAATCACAACCTGAAATTTCATGGCTTGGCATATTCCCCGATCTACTGTCACCATCAGAGCAGGGATCAACTTTTGGCTCATTGACAAGTGCATGAGAGCATGCTGGCAGCACCCCAGGCATACCTAGAAATGAGGTATCAACCTGGTGAAGCTACAACACATGACAATTTACAAGCCCAACAAGTAGGATCAGTATGTGATAGACAGAACTAAATAATCCGGCAACCAACAAATCAGATCTAAGCTCTGCCATCCCACCACATCTAGTTGTGAATGGAGGTGGACAATTTAAAAATTTACTTTAGGAGAGATTTGAGTAAATATTTCCACTCATAATGGAAGGGGAGCTTAGTACACAAGTGTAAAATACACTGAAGACTAAAGCAATTGCATCCATCTTTAACCAAAGTGCTGACCAGATGATCCAGTATTATTGATGCCAGTTCAATTCACTTCACCAGATGTGAGAAAATGCCTGAAAGCCCTTGATATAGCAAAGGCTATGGACCCTGTCGAAATTCCAGCAACATTACTGAAGACCTGTGCTCCAGAACCAATGTGTCCCAGCAATTTCTGGCAGTTAGAAATTTGCCCAGGTTTGTCCTGTCTCCAAAAAGCAGGATCAATCCAACCTGGACAAACACTGCTGATCAATCTATTTTTGACCATCAGCAAAGTGCTGGATGGTATCATTGACAGTGCTTTCAAGCAGTATTTACACAGTAATAACTTGCTCAATGTTACTTTGAGTTTCCTAAGTGAATTCAACTCTTAACTTCACTGCAGCCTTGGTTCAAATATAGACAAAAGGGGAAAGTGAGGATGACTGCCCTGGACATCAAGGCTGCATTTGAACAGCCATGAAAGTGCAAAATTTGGAGTCAATGGGAATCAGTGAAAAATTCCTCATTAGTTGGAGTCATCTCTGGTATGAAGGAAGATGGTTATAGTTGTTGGATGTCAGCCATCTCAGATCCAGGACATCTCTGCAGGTGTTTCTCAGAGTAATGTTCTTGGTTCAACCATCGTAACTGTTTTATCAATGACCTTCCCTCTATCATAAGATCAGAAGTGGAGGTTTCACTGACAATTACATGATATTCAGCACCAGTTGCAAACTCCACAGATGTGTGTGGAACAGTCTGTATCATATGCAACGAGACCTGGACACTTGGACGATATCCAACCCTAGAATGATTAATGGCAAATACCCAGTCATGCCGTACAAGTATCAGACAATGATGACCTCCAACAAAAGAAAGTCTAACTATTACCCTTGACAATCAATGGCATTATGATCACTGAATCCCCTATTGTCAATATTCTGGGCTATTGACTAGAAACTGAACTGGATTGGCCTTTTCACCTCTTGTAATTACATGACCAATCAGAGGCTGCAGATTCTGCAGGGAGCAACTTACCTCTAGATTCTTGAAACTCTGTCCACCAAGGCACAAATCAGGAATGCATGGAATATACCTCATTTGGCTGGATCAGGAAAGCTCCAAGAACACTCAAGGAGCTCAACACCATCCAGGGCAAAGCAGTCCATTTGTTCGGAATCACATTCAACATTGACTTCCTCCACCACAGGAGCAGAAGTATGTGCTGTTTACAAGAGATATAGTAACATGACATCTACCATCTGGAAAGACAACAGCAATAGGTACAGGAAAACACTACCTGCAAGTTCTCCTTCAAATCGCAAACCATTGCTGCTCCTTCACTATCAATCAGTCAAATTCCTGGAACTCCCTCTCTAAAAGTGCTATGGATGATCCTACGTCACATTGATAGCAACAATTCAAGACAGCAACTCATTTCCTTCTCAAAGGTAATCAGCGATGGCCAAGCCAATGACACCAGATTCCATGAATGTATTTTTTTTTAAAGTCTGGTTTTAGCATGGCACAATTTGTAGATTTCTAGCAAAAAAAAAGATTTGCCAAACCCATCTTGATAAAAGTGATGCCTCTTTAATGTGGTAACATTTACTCAAATATATCTGTGCAAGTAATTTTGCAAAACATCAAGGCTCTTCCCATTGTACTTCAAGAAACCAATAGACTTCACAACAAAATTATCTATGAGAATTCTCTCTCCCTCAGATCACAGAAAGTGTCACTGGGAAATATGCTCAGTATGGGACAACAAAGCTTGGTGCCCAGTGGTTAGCACTGCTGCCTCACAGCACCACAGACTTTGGTTTGATTCCAGCCTTGGGCGACTCTCTGTGTGGAGTTTGCACAATCTCCCTGTGTCTGCGTGGGTTTCCTCCAGGTACTCCGGTTTCATCCCACACTCTAAGGATGTGCAGGTCAGATGAATTGGCCATGCTAAATTGCCCATAGTGTTCAGGGATGTGTAGGCTTGGTGCATTAGTCAGGGGTAAATATAGAGTAGGGGAATGGGTCTGGGTGGGTTAGTCTTCGGAGGGTTGGTGTAGATTTGTTGGGCCAAAGGGCCTATTTCCACACTGTAGGGATTCTAATTCTAATTCATGGGTCCCAGATGATTTATTTAACCTGTAGCCATCTCCTTTATTGAAGTGAATTGTAAGTTTCCACAGGAGATCTGCCCAAACACTTCATTAGCTAAATCCAAGTTTGAGTAGAGACGATGGTGTTTTCTTGAAATTATCAGTATTACTGGATTTTAATTTAGAGATTTAAGTGAGCTCATCTACGACTTAAGAAATAATCACTTATTGGTAATCCTGCCGGATGACTCAGAAAATAGTTTTTCTATGAGATAACCTCATGAAAGAAATTAACATTCTGCAACATCAATTCAATTTTTAATCTGGGGAATTTCTGCATCCATTCTCTCTGTGTTATTTTAATCATTAAGCCATCAAATGTCTGATCCACACAAAGAAATCAGTGCAAAAGCTTAGATTAGAAATCGATGTTAATGGATGCCACTTAATCATAGAATCATTATAGTGTGGACACAGGCCATTCGGTCCATTGAGTCCACACTGAGCCCTTCAAAGAACATCCCACCCAGACCTATCCCTATACATTTCTCATGGTTAATCCACCTAGCCTGCACATCCCTGGACAATATGAGCAATTTGGCTTGGTCAATCCACCTAATCTGTATAGAGGCAGTGAGAATATACATATTCCATACTGATAGTCGCTCGAAGCTGGAATCAAACCCAGGTTCCTGGTGCCATCAGACAGCAGTGCTAATCACTGAGCCACTGTGCCACCTTATTGTATTATGTCAGCTAACATCTGATACAATTAAATAAAGTATTGTTTTATAACCCACTAAGCATGAGTGATTATGGTATTTACAGCCCTTAGAAGTGCATGGTGCTGCCTGATTTCTCTCAGAGAATTACTTTTTGCAACATAGCACCAGGGGCCTCACTGGCAGGAAATGGCTTGTTGACTTCTTGAATTTTAATGATGTTGCTATTTTCAGAGTGTAATCGAGGGTCTGATACCAGGAGCAGAGAGGATTACTGTGACATCAACACAAGATCAAGGAAATGAGTTATCGATGCCCATAGTAGATGAATAAGAACTCATACAAGGTGCTCAGCTTTCACTCAATGGACATACTACGGACTAAATTTGATTCATGCAATTTGTCTCAGCACTAATAGTGATGCTAAGTATAATCTGTGAATCAGGGCACAAAAAAGCTCAACACTGTGGTGCATTTGTTAAAATTAAAGCTTAGTACTGGAGAGCAGACGTGTGGATCAAGTTCAAGAATTTAAAAGGCTATTTTTTCCCCAGTGACAGCATAGAGATAGTGTTCTGAAATAAAATGGCACTAATCCCATTGGGTGTTCCTTTCAGGATCATCTGATTTTCTATTTTCATATAGTTGTAATGAGTTTCATGTAACAATGCTTAGGACAGCTTGTTTTGCCACAGTATAAGGACAAGGAGTGTTAGATTTTCAAAGAAAAAGAGATAATATTTATTGAATCTCCCACTCTATGCATAAAAATCAGGAATCAGTTTCGCTCAGTTGGCTGGATTGTTGGTTTACAGATCAGAGTGATGCTGACAGCATGGGTTCCATTCCCATCACTGGTTTGAGGTTACCATGAAGGACTTTCCTTCTCAATTTCTTCCCTTGCCTGAGGTCTGGTGGCCTTCAGGTTAAATCACCACCAGTCACTTCTCTCTCTATGGTTTGGTAAGGCCATGGAGACACACTAATTCTCCTTCACAGAATCTAAGTTACCAACAAGGACGGCAGATTTGGTGGTGTCAAGGAGGAAGCAGTGGTTTCATAGCAATATCATGGGACTTGCAATCCAGAGACAGTGCTTTATTCCCTGAGGACACAAATTGAAATCTGACCAGAATTTAAATTCTGGCATTAAGAGTTAGCCTAAGTAATGGTGACTGTGAAATTATTGTTGTTTGTTATAAATCATCTGGTTCCCACTTTAGGGAGGGAACTTTGACCTTGCTTGGCCTACATGGGACGTCGGAAGCACAGTAATGTGAATTAATCTTAAATGGAATATCTAGTAATGCAATTGTATCAAACCATTGCAAAACAGTCAAAACATCTACATCTCATCAACTGCAGTGGTCTAAGAAATTGGCTCCCCACCAACATCTCAACAACAACTGGGGATGCGCAATAAACTCTCACCCATCCAATGACACCCACAAAACTAGAAAGAACAGTATGATCATATGAAAGATCATATACTACTCCTGACTTGGCTGGGTTTTGTAATATTACAGGATTTTGTGCTGAGATAATTTAAAGAACAAACAACAGTACAACACATGAACAGGCCCTTCAGCCCACTAAGACTGTGCTGACACATGATGACTTTCTAAACTAAAACTCTTTTGCCTCTACGCAGTCCATATCTCTCTATTCCCTGCCTCTTCATGTATCTGTCAAGTTCCCTCTTAAAAGATGTTATTATATTCCTCTCCACCGCCTCCTCTGGCAGCACATTCCAGACTCTGTGTAAAAAAAATTGCCTCTCTCATCTCATTTAAACTTAGCCCCTTTCACCTTAAACCTATGATCCCTAGTAACTGGCATTTCTACCCTGGGAAAAAGACTCTGACAATCCATTCTATCCAAGCTAATTTTGTAAACTTCTATCAGGTTGCCCCTCACCCTTCAATGTTCAAGTGAAAACAAACAAAGGTTGTCCAGTCGCTTCTCATAACTATTTTCCTTATTTCCTGTTTGCCAATAACACTTCATGGCTCTTTTTAACCCTTCTAACTGCTTGTTTGAATTCTTTCCTGCTATCTTTGTATTCTTCGAGGGTTCTGTTTCCTAAATGCTATCTGTGCCTCCCTTTTCTTTTTGACTAAGATCTCAATTTTTATTGTCATCCAAGGTTCCCAAATTTGCCATGCTTATCCTTCATTTCCACAGGAACATGCTGGTCCTGAATTCTAATCAACTGGTCTTTAAAAGATTCCCAAATGTGGATTTACCTTCAACCAGCCACCCAATCTACATTCTCCAGCTGTTGCCTACTTTTCTGGTAGTTAGCCTTCCCTCAGTTTAGTACTTTTAATACTCTTATCCACAAGTAACTTAAAATTTGCAGAATTATGGTCACTGTTCCCAAAATGCTCCGCTACTGAAACTTCCATCACCTGACCAGGCTCATTCCCCAATACCAGGTCTAGTATAGCCCCTTCCTTTGTTGGACTATTTACACATTGTTTCTAAAAACCGTCCTGGACACACCTAACAATTTCTCCCTCATCCAAGGTCCTGGTACCATTGGAGAACCAATGTAGGGGCAGTCAAATCACCCAACATAAAAGCACTGTTGTCTTTACATTTTTCCATAATCTGCTCACAGATCTGTTCCTATATCACCCGCCAGTTTTTGGGAAGCCTGCAGTGCAACCCTATCAAAGTGACTGCACACTTCCCATTCCTGAGCTCTACCCATCTGGCCTGGCTGGTTTAGATGTCTTCCAAGGTGTCCTCTCTTGGTACAGCTGTGATATTCTCCCTTACCAATAACGCAACTCTGCCACCTCGAATCTTAGAATCCCTGCAGTGCAGAAAAGGCCATTTGACCCATCGAGACTGCACCGACACTCCCAAGGGGATCCCACCCGTGCCCTCCCTTTCCATTCTCTCCCTATAGCCTCTTTTGGATGTCCCTCTGAATCATGCCTGAAACATCTAAATCCCAGATGGTTAAGTTGCCAGTCTTGTCCCTCTCTCAACCAATTCTCAGCAACAGTTACAACATCATAGTTATATATATTAATCCAAGCTCTAAGTTCATCTGCCTAGCATATTCCTCACATTAAAAAAAATTCACTTCAGACAGCCAGTCTTATCATGTTCAGTAACCTTTTAGCCTTATTGGCCTTAGTCTTTCACTCCTCCTTGATCATTTTACTTGCTGACTGACTGCTCTGGTTCCTGTTTCCCTGCTACATTGGTAGAGCAGCAATAGCAATTCTCCCTGCCAGGATATTGGTGCCCCTCCAGTTCAGATGTCACCCATGCTTTTTGTACAAGTCCCATCTGCCCTGGGAGACATCCTAATGATCCATATAACTTAACCCATCTCTCTTACACCAGCTGATAAGCCATATAGTTAACTGTACCAGCTTCCTGTTCCTAGCCTCACTAGTACATGGCACAAGGAGTAATCCCGAGATTACAAACCTAGAGTTTCTACCTAACTCCATGAACTTTTTTGCAGGGCCTCAAAATGTTAAAATGTTTAAAATATTGATGGACAGTGTCTGACTTTTCCTGGAGTCAGCAGGTACTTGGTTTTGTATGAAAGAAACTGCCTGCAATGACAAAAGCTTGCAAAGAGTGAGAGATATTATGCACTCAAGATATGTTTTCTTTCTGATCCTGGCAATTAGAATCTTTTTATACAAAGGGTATGCTTGCTGTCTGACAGTGTTCCTCCGCAAACTAGCCTGCTACCAAAGATGACCAAAACAAGCTCATTCTAGAACATAAATGGATTGGACTTAAATGGTAAGGGCGCTCTCTTCTCTTCTGATTCTATTGTCGAAAGTAATTCAGTTTAATAACTCACTCCTCACCAACCTGGATATTGGGATTATGGGGTCTGAAAGGTTTTGAGAACTTCAGAAAGATGACAATTCACACTAACATAAGTTTATTTTCCTTGGAGGATGACTGCTAGTCGGTTGACATGGACTGGTGCAATGGGAATATCACTGGGTGAGAAATGCAGAGGGTCAAATTAAACCTCTGGGGAAATGTGCGTTCACATTTAAATTCCACTAACTACCATGATGGGTCTTTTTTTTATTCGCGCAAGATTGGGGCAACTAGGGTCAGGAATAAATGCTGGCTAGCCAAAGACACCCATGTCCCACAAGAGAATTAAATAAAAATTTCTCCATGGTAGTGAATGGAATTTAAATTCTATTTATAAATCTGTAATGTGTGTCTCAGTTTTGGTGCCATAAGGCTATAATTGTTTTAATATGAATCAATTTATGATTATTTTACTTTTTAGGTCATGAATCTTACTAGAACTTATTCTGTGAATTTTACCTTCTAAAAAAGTCCATTATTCGAACATTAAAGCTGAGGCCTCACTGAAGTTAACCAAAAATGCAATTCTCATTATCTCATCATCTAATCTTAAAAAGGACCATTTTGGTCTAAATTTGACTCAAAATTGTAGGGAGTTTCATGGAGGGTTTATCTCTGTGATGCTGAGTGAGTTTCAACATGATATTCTCTGCGGCTCACTTTACTATGTATGTACCATGCTTCGATGACACCTTGTTCGTGCTTTGTTCCCTCTCATCAATGGCTGGGGTAATCACCCAGGATTTCTAGCTCTTGTGCTGTATTTAAAGGCCAGTCCTGCATGAAGTCACACACGGTCAGCCAGGAGCTGCCCTAAACAGTGCACACAGAGTGAGAGGAATACTGAAGAAATACTTCTGAGAGTATCTAAGGGGCATGGATAACACTGTTGGAAATAGAAGCTCACACTCATGAATGTATCGCTATTTTACATCACCACCTGCTTGATTGTCTACTATAGTAACTGCACCCATGTGAATCAGAGTACAGAGGTTATCCATCCTAAGTGCCCTAAAATCCAAGAACCTTGTCTCAGAACCCTGCTGTTTCCCTAACATCCAGTGTAGCATCACATTTCCTCATTGCTCAGTGTGGAAGCATCATGTACTGGCAAAACCTTTAAATGATTAAAAAGGCTTACTTTTGTTCAACAATAACAAAACTGGAGAAAAAAAACCAAACAAAATAAAGTCCCATTTGCTTCTGGAAACAGATTAAAACAGCTTGCCTTTCAAGTAATGATAAATCTAGAATGAATGATCATTGTACCAGTGTGATATTAACTCTTGCTGTAGTTGGTTCCATTTGTCACATTTCCAATGAACCTGTGTGGGAAATATTGGGAACAGAAGAAGATTTTGCTAATGCGAGCAACCCAGCATTCACAGTACACACAATGCTGATTGAGCATAGTATTTCATACTGTGGGCTATGGAGGACCTAGACAAGGACAGCCATGAATAGGGACCCTATTCTGATGTATGCAATCTAAGCCACATCACTCAAGTACGGTACAAGATTGTGAGCACTGTAGGGTTACTGATAGCTCCACCTTCACATCCCACATCACCCAAGAAAGACAACATTACACAAAACAATATGTTGGTGAATACTCAGTTCTGTGCTCTGGTGCAGCCTATGAGATCTATCATTGTCTTTGTGAAGGGTGGCCCACACTTTCAAGGTTGCCATGTTTTTACTTTGACTTCTACAGTCTGTAGTAGCCAATGACATGGTCAAGATTGCTTGTGAGCAGGATTAATAGCCAATACAGTTAGGCATTGCATGCATTGCACAAACAGGTGCTAAGATCATAGATGTCTTCAACTTCCATTGTGTAAGTATCTAATTAATGCAATAGCCCATTAAAGGGCCTCACATGACTCACAAATACTCAGACAGAAAAGAGCACCTACTTAGCCCACTTTGTGTATTTGGTCATTTTTTCATTTCCATTACACCTTCACAATTCATATGGAGACAATGCAGGTCATGCTTGGCAGGGTGATATTACATAAACATTTTAATATGTGCAGACACAAATAACATGTGCATACACTGCTTCAACTCAACAAAATAAATGTCAGTCATTCACCAGTTCATTTCTCAGGACCATGCCCTGACCAACTAGGGTCAACTTGCCTCGTTTAAAATTGAAATACCATGTTTGTTGACTGCCAATTGACATTAATGAGTGCATTCTCCATGGCAATGACTCTACCACTCAGAGTTCACTTGCTATCCTATCAACATGCTCTTCTCATGCAGTTGGTTATTGTCTTGAATTTGTATTCTTGCAAAAGGTGCAAGCTGAAAAACTTTCACAAAATGTGTCCTTTTCAATAACAGTCAAGTTCAGAACTACCAAACAGCTGATAGACAAATGAATTGAGACTTTATTTCTCATGCATAAAATAAAGGAATATCTATTGGGTTTTTAGCATTTCCCTTGAGACCAAATTGTTTACATCAATTTTATAATCAGACACATTCTCATGAAAATTGAATAAAATTGTGTTTCATATGACACTCAGAACCAGGTGGCACTGTTTAATGGGTCTCCTGTTTAAAATGAAGGTGGTGAGAAATTTCTTCTTTTTTAGTTTTTTTAGGTTTTGGAATTTTCTTTCATAGAATGCAGTGAAGGCTAAGTCATTGAATATAACCAAGGGTGAGCTTGGCAGGTTGTTACCCTCACAAAAGGAGTGGTTACGGGAGAAAGTGGAAATTAAGCTACAACCAGATCAGCCATGATCTTATTGAACAGGGGAGCAAGCTTGGCCTGGTCTAGTCATGCTCTTATTTTCTTATGGTTTATAATCTTAATAGTTGCAAGAAATTTGATCATGGTTTGATATAAGCAAAATGGGTGTGAGAATGGCCAAATGTTTCTCTCTGACTTCAGGTTGCACTCAAAAGGAATATTTCACTTTCCTACCTGGGACAGTTAGAAACTAGTTGTTCTTAGATGACGGGAACAGTGTTGCTGGATTGTTAAAATTGTTTTTTTACTGCAGGTAAACATGAAAATGACATGACTTTGTGCAATGTCTCTGGATATTACCTAAAGATATTGCAAAATAAACTTATATAAACCCCGATAGTTAACATAGATTGTATTCAAAGGATAACCTCATACTGTTGGGAGAAGTTTGTTAATTGTTTTCCTCCACCCAGGTAATTTTGAAATTACACTCAGATGGTAGGAAGATTAATAGCACAACTGTTCTCACAAACTTTGAACAGCACAACTGTTAACCAACTAAAAATAAATGTAAAATGTTCTTTATATATGATATAAATTTTCTAAATTATCACACTAATGACTATTCCATTTCTGTGGCCAAATCATAGCTCACCATGTAAACAGATATAGCCTCTGGCAGACACAATATTCAGCCTGGTGAACCCAGCATAGTTACAAATGATGTAGTAGTATGTAGAAGCCAAGGACCCAAGAGACTAATGAAGCAACAAGAGAAAAGCCCAACTTAAAGCAGTCCAAATTATTTGTAATTACTATGTTGTCAATTATACTCAACTGAATGACATTGAAACTGGTGGAAATAGCACAACACAATCGATGTAGACAAGCTTTCTTAGCAGGTGCCATTGGAGCCTCTTGGTCAAGTTTAATGACATTTTGGCAATTTCTGGCTGACTGTGCATGGTCCCTGTATAGCACCTTAAAAAGTGTTACTGCATCAAAGACATTATACCAATCGTGGTTCAAAAACAGATGTCTTTTATTGAGCAGTAGATCTTCTCTATACTTCTGTTGACTAAAAACTCTTAATAATTGTTGTGTAAAGTGATGGCTCTAAAAGGGTTAATGTTGGAGTGGTATTAAGTGCCATCCAATCTGATAATATCTTGGGTGCTGAGCCGAGGAGTTTAGCTAGAGATCCAGAATGGGCTTAGACATGTCATCGCTGGCTCCTGATTGTCTACTCATCAGATTTATAAAGTTCCAGTCTTAACAATCCTGAATATTTCTTCTACTTTGAGGTACACTATTTGCTTGATTCAAGTGACCTTTAATTAATACTAAATACTTGAGTAGTCAGGGTCAATATGAAGACAGCATGTGTCAGAATTCATTTAATAGTATTAAAATAACAAAATTATCAAAATCTATTATAACTGCAGAAGTGGGCTAGTGGAGCTTTCATGTCATAGAATCATAGAGTCATAGAGATGTACAGCACAGAAACAGATCCTTCAGTCCAACTCATCCATGCTGACCAGACATACTAAATTAATCTAATCCCATTTGCCAGCACTTGGCCATGTCCCTCTTCCTATTCATGTACTCATCCAGAGGACCATTTGATTTTTATTGTAAAACAGTATATGTGTTCTTTGTGCATATTTATTAGCTCATGATTTCAATCTTAAAATATACGTTAAAGCTATCGTTGCTTATTCTAGCAACTGAGAGCACAAGACAATGGAGTGGATTACTTCCTGCATTATTTAGCGAGTATGGTTTTCATAAAGGAATGAATAGCAAAGCTGTTTCTATTAGCAAAGGCTTGATTACATTGTTACAGTCATGAAAATGTATCAAGTCTGGCAAAAGCTTCAAATACAACCAAAAAAGGACACAGAGGTTGTGACGTGCAATTAATGTGTGTTTGTTCAAAGTAATGCAGGCAGCATGCCCACTTTGTGCTGCCCATTAATTTGAAAGATGTAGCTAGCTCCACTTTAAGACAGCGTGCATTACCTAATGTCAGCCTGCAGCTCTTAAAGGGAAGGTGCACTCTGACTGGAATAGACACTGAAAAGCGTTGTCGAAGAGTGTCTGACCTACAGAAGGATAGAGGTGATGCAATGAGGCAGAGAGCAGGTTTCCAAGTTTTTTTGATTCAGCTACAGAGGTACTGGAAATGGGCAGGAGAAGAGAGGTCCTCTCTTCACAGGGTCCAGATAATTATCAGTGAGAACACTGTCCATGGCTACAGAAGATGATGGATGAATGATACTAATGGCACTAAATGAATTGATTATTCAGAGAACTGGTACAGAGATAAGAGTCTGAATGGCCTCCTCTGTGCTGTGAAAAAATAATCTGTGATTGATTTGCTGAGAGATGTTTTCAATTAGGAAAGTGCACAGTTATGCATGTAGGTGCTAAGAATAAGGACATTGTATCTGTTAGAGTTGTGTAATGCTAACTGTCAGAGTAGGAAAGCTCTTGAAGTGATCATTCTCTGTTAACCAGATTATTCATTAAAAATGAGAAGACAACAATAATAGAATCAAATAAGGCTCTAGTCTAATTTTATTCCCTATACTGTCTCCACAGCCTTCACCATAACAACAATAGCATTGTGACTTTGGAAAAGCTTTGGGAAAAGGGATGAAAATGAAAAAGGTAGGGAGGACCTTTTATCTTAGCCTGCTGGACACACTTTCCTCATTCCTGAAGAAGGGTTTATGCCCGAAACGTCGATTCTCCTGTTCCTTGGATGCTGCCTGACCTGCTGCGCTTTTCCAGTAACACATTTTCAGCTCTGATCTCCAGCATCTGCAGTCCTCACTTTCTCCTTGGGAAAAGGGATCACAATCATTCCTAGTAATACAGAGATCAATTTGAGGTTCAGTATTTTTTTTCCATGGATAGTCAGGGGTTTCTAAGAAATATGATCCAGATAATTATTATTAAAGGTATAGGCTTTGTTCAGGGACATGGTTTGATATTAGGCATTGCACGGTAATAACTGATGCTTGACATCCACAAGTTGTCCTTTACTTGATTAGATTCCCTACAGAGCTGAAAATGTGTTGCTGGAAAAGCACAGCAGGTCAGGCAGCATCAAAGGAACAGGAGAATTGACGTTTCGGGCATCAGCCCTTCTTCAGGAAGAAGGGCTGATGCCCGAAACGTCGATTCTCCTGTTCCTTGGATGTTGCCAGACCTGCTGCACTTTTCCAGCAACACATTTTCAGCTCTGATCTCTAGTCCTCACTTTCTCCTCATAGATTCCCTACAGGCCCAACAAGTCCACACCGACCCTCTGAAGAGTAACCCACCCAGACCCATTTCCCTCTGATTAACGCACCTAACACTATAGGCAATTTAGCATGGCCAATTCACCTTACCTGCACATCTTTGGACTGTGGGAGGAAACCAGAGCAAACCCACGCAGACACAGGGAGAATGTGCAAACTCCACACAGACAGTCTGCCCGAGGCTGGAATCAAACCTGGGACCCTGGTGCTGTGAGGTAGCCCTGCTAACCACTGAGCCACCATGCCGCCCTTGGGGATAGACTTGGTGAGAACAAGATGTAATAAGAACCATTTTTTTTCAGGACTGGGAGGAAGGTGTTAGGTGGAGTTCTAGAAAAAGCAAACACTAACATCATATGGAAGGTTAGAGTAAATCATTCATAGACAACAAGCAATGGGTTTCCCCAGGCTTGCTGACAACCCAAGAGTGTGCAATGAAGAGTTTTTTTCCCAATGTGTTCATGGAAACCTATAGATCTCAACATACTTAAAGGGGTGAAGAAGATATTTGACATGCTTGCCTTCATTGGTCAGAATTTTGAGTATACGAGTTGGGATGTCATGTTGAGGCTTACCAGGACATTGGTGAGGCCACTTTTAGAATACAGCATACCATTCTGATCTCCCTGCTACAGGAAGGATGTTATTAAATTTGAGAGGGTACATAAAATAGTTACAAGGATGTTGCCGGGACTGAAGGGTTTGAGTTTTGGGAGAGGCTGAATAGACTGGGGCAGTTTTCCCTGGAGCATCAGAGGCTGAGGGGTGACTTTATGGAGGTTTATAAAATCATGGGGGGTATGGATAGGGTGAATAACCAAGGCCTTTTCCTAGGGTGGGGGAATTCCAAAAACAGTGGGCAAAGGTTTAAGGAGAAAGGGGAAAAATTTAAAAAGGACCTGAGGGGTAACGTTTTCACACAAAGGCATATATGGAATGAGCTGCCAGAGGAAGTGGTGGAGGTGAGTACAATTACACCATTTAAAAGGTATATGGAGAGGTATATGAATAGAAAGGGTCATATGCTGGCAAATGGAACAAGGTCAGTTTGGGATGTCTGGTCAGTGACTCTGGTGCGGCCGCATCTGGAATATTGTGTGCAGTTTTTGGTCGCCATACTATAGGAAGGATGTGGAGGCACTGGAACGGGTGCAGAGGAAGTTTACCAGGATGTTGCCTGGTATGGCAGGAAGATCCTATGAGGAAAGGCTGAGGCACTTGGGGTTGTTTTCATTGGAGAAAAGAAGGTTTAGGGGTGACTTGATAGAGGTGTACAAGATGATTAGGGGGTTAGATAGGGTTGACAGTGAGAACCTTTTTCCACGTATGGAGTCAGCTATTACAAGGGGGCATAGCTTTAAATTAAGGGGGGGTAGATATAGGACTGATGTTAGGGGTAGGTTCTTCACTCAGCGAGTCGTAAGTTCATGGAATGCCCTGCCAGTAGCAGTAGTGGACTCTCCCTCTTTATGGGTATTTAAGCGGGCATTGGATAGGTATATGGAGGATAGTGGGTTAGTGTAGGTTAGGTGGGCTTTGATCAGCGCAACATCGAGGGCCGAAGGGCCTATACTGCGCTGTAATGTTCTATGTTCTATGTTCTCTATGTTCTATGAAAAGAGTTAGACCAACGAGTCTGTTACCGTGCTGTATGACTATGACTCTGTGATTGAGACAACTAGGGAGGGATTAGGCTTGGTGAGCAGGGAATAAATCAGCTGAAGAAGAGGTATGTGTACTCATTGGTTTCCTTATCTCAAGTGTAAATTAAGCACATTATTGTATGCTTTTAGCCACAGTAATATTGTGCTGCACATGGATAGGCTGACCTTCATTTACCACTTAGAATTTATTTTAAGGGATCATGTTATTGTGGAATTTGCCTGCAAGTACTTATGGAAAGGAGATCTTCATAACATTTCAAATGCAATGGAAGCACATGTCAGACTGGTATGGAATTAGTTATATCCGCAATAGACTTCCTGAGGAACATCTAATCCCTCACGACAGCTGCCTAAAGTGAGAAAGAATGTCCTAATAATTGCAGGTCCAGCATTTTATTTTTATTTTCTTTTGGACTGTTTTTAACACAACCGCTAGCAGAGTGGGAAGATGGCTAACTTTATGACTAGTATTTATTACTTCATTTGTATTCTATTGCAATTTCCTCCCTTCATGCTTTGTAAGTTTTATGCAGTGCAAAACCCCAATAAACATTTTTAAAAAAACAACCTTAAATTTACCAGAGGATTTTATTACACATCACAATTGCTGCTTGGAAGATAACCAAAAGCAATCATTTTGTATGCAACTTCTCGAAAGGGAATTTTATAAATACATTAAGGACAAAAGGGTAACTAGGGAGAGAATAGGGCCCCTTAAAGATCATCAAGGCTGCCTGTGAGGAAATGATGGGAGATACCAAACAAGTAATTTGCATCAGTGTTTTTTGTGGCGAAGGATATGGAAGATATAGAACATGGGGAAATAAATAACTACATTTCAAAAAATGTCCACATTACAGAGAAGATGCTGGATGTCTTAAAACATATAAAGATGGATAAGTCCCAGGGCCTAATCAGATGTACCCCAGAACTCTGTCGAAAGCTAGGGACGTGATTGCTGAGTCCCTTGCTGAGATATTTGTATCATCGATAGCCAGATAGGTTGAAAGATTGGATGTTGGCTAACGTGGTGCCACTTTTTAAGAAAGGTGAAAAGGAAAAACCAGGAAACCTGACATCAACACTGAGTAAGTTGGTGGAGGGAATACTGAGGGGCAGAATTTTATTTGGAAAGGCAAGGATTGATTTGTGATAGTCAACACGGCTTTATATCGTGTCTCACTGACTTGATTGAGTTTTCTGAAGAAGTAATGAAGAGGATTGAAGAAGGCAGAGAGGTGGACATGATCTATGTGGACTTCAGTAAGGTGTTCAACAAGGTTCTCCATGGGAGACTGATTAGCATGATTAGATCACATGGAATACAGGGAGCACTAGCCATTTGGATATAGAACTGGCTTGAAGGTAGAAGACAGAGGGTGGTGGTGGCAGAGGGCTGCTTTTTAGATTGGAGGCCTGTGACCAGTGGTGACAGGATGGTGCTGGGGCCCACTACTTTTTTGTCATTTATATAAATGATTTGGAGGTGAACGTAGGAGATATGGTTAGTAAGCTTGCAGATGGCACCAAAATTGGAGATGTAGTGGACAGCGAAGAAGGTTACCTCAGAGTACAACGGGATCTTGATCAGATGGGCCAATGGGCTTTGAGTGTCAGAAAGGGTTTAATTTAGATAAATGTAAGGTGCTGCATTTTTAAATACACTTAATGCTAAGGTCCTGGGGGTGTTGCTGAACAAAGAGACCTTAGAGTGCAGGCTCATAGCTCCTTTAAAGTGGAGTCGAAGGTTGATAGGATAGTGAAGAAGGTGTTTGGTATGCTTTCCTTTATTGGTCAGTCATTGAGTATAGGAGTTGGGAAGTCATGTTGCAGCTGTACAGGATATTGGTTAGGCCACTTTTGGAATACTGTGGGTAGTTCTGGTCTCCCTCCTATAGGAAAGATGTTGTGAAACCTGAAAGGGTTCAGAAAAGATTTACAAGGATGTTGCCAGGTTTGGAGGGTTTGAGCTGTAGGGAGAGGCTTTATAGGCTGGGGCTATTTTCCCTGGAGCATTGGAGGCTGAGGGGTGACCTTATAGAGTTTTATAAAATCATGAGGGGCATGAATAGGGTAAATAGACAAGATCTTTCCCCAGAGTAGGGGAGTCCAAAACTAGAGGCTATATGTTTATGTTGCGAGGGGAAATGTTCAAAAGGGACTTAAGGGACAACATTTTCATGCAGAGGGCGGTGCATGTATGGAATGACAGCCAAAGGAAGTGGTGGAGGCTGGTATAATTTCAACATTTAAAAGGCATCTGGATGGGTACATGATTAGGAAAGGTGTCGAAGGACATGGGCCAAGTGCTGACAAATGGGACTAGATAAACTTAGGATATCTGATCAGCATGGACAAGTTTGACTGAAGGGTCTGTCTCTGTGCTGTACATCTCTATGACTCTATGACACAGTACTCCATGACATTATGATTGAAGGATTCTATCCTAGTCAACTATTCCCAACTTCAATGCGATCGGTGCAGAGAATCATGATGACAAGTGTAATAATGAGCCTAGATTTTTGAATCACAGTAATAAGGAATGACAGAGAGGCTAAGAAATATTCTGAACTGTAACAATTCAGTGTATTCATTTCCTTATTAAATATATTATTAAGGTTCTGTCAGAGCTGCACACCTGCAGAGCAAATGGAATATGTCACCAATGGTGGTGAGCTCTAAATATACTCCAGATTTTGTGAAGGATTGCCAAATAATTGGTGTGCACATTCGTGAGTGGAACATCTGTAACTTGCTGTCACTGGTGAATTGTCCCTCTTTTAACTCATAATGAACATATGTTGGAAAACCATTTTTGGATATTATAAATAGTGTTTATTGAAACATTGTAAGTTGGTAAATTGCATCTTACTAGTTCAGTTTCATTAATGTTTTGGATATATACCTGTTATTTTTAATTAGTTGAGCTTTGCATCAAATAAATAGATATGAGCATTACTCTTCAAGAGATTAAATGAAAAAATTATCAAAAACAAGACAGTCCGTTTCAAAAAAGTGTAATTTATTGAACAGTACATAAAGAGCTACTGGTAAGTAAAACTCAACTAACTCCTAAAGAAGCAATCAGCAGAACAACAAATTTTCTTTTCAATTATAAACCAGTTTTTGAGAGCATCTTAATCCTACAGATGAGAGTGGGGGAGCTTGAAGAGTTTTGCCTCAATGCAAGTGTCAAGTTTCCCTACATAAATAATGTCACCTGAACCTATGAAGTTCAAACCTGAAGCCAAACATAGTAAAATTAATTGAAACTGCTTGTTAACCCCAGAGTTGGTGGCAGTCAATGTGGATAAATAATAATATATGAATGCAAAAAGGTCCTTACAGCCAATTTGAATTAACCATATGTGGCTGTGCAATAAAAATAAACCCGACAGACCTGTCATCTAAAGTTTATCTAACATTTGTCATCTTGACTGACTCAAGTTAAAGTCACTTGCTGAGGACAAGGTTTAAAACTAACTGATTGAGAACATTAGAAAGAGGAGGCTAAGGTTTTATCACGCAAAGCTTTGCCTGAAGTGAATGAAGGGTGTGTAGAACAATTGAGGAGAACACTGAATCTTGATAAATTAAAGAGTTCATTGGTGAAAATTTTAAAGCAGAATTGCTTTTCATTGCAAGGAGTTAGAGCAGTATGAGACAGTGAAGCTGAAATTGGATATGGCTGCATTTATAAAACAGACAGAGCTGCATTGGCTGACAATTTTGCAACATCCCCAATATTGAGTGTGATTGAAGTCTAAGTAACCAAATGTCAGGCAGAGTCAGGGACAGGCAGTTGATATGTTACCAGTTGCATTCCAGCCCATATCCAATCCCATACTCAGTGTATGCTGCAATATGTTTTGAAATTTTGAATTGTCGAGAAGAAGCACAATGGCCTTAACATTCCTGTATTCCTGCTCAGATAAATACAACTGATATGGGAATGGATATTTCTAAATTTGTCCACCTCACAGTAAAGATAATTAGCTATAGATATCAAATCCAAATATAGATAGCTGAAGTTCTTAGTGATCCATGCCAACAAAGTAAAACACCTCCAAGATATCAACGTTAACATTAATAAATGCAGTTACATTCCACAGATGTCATGGAATAAAATGGTGAAAATAATGAATGGTTAAATCAAGCTTGGAGCTGAGCCAAGTTTTCACTTTGCTGTTGGGAACAGCAAGTTTAATGGTTCACATTTGACTCTGACTTGAGGAGATGCCAGTGAATCACCAGAAAAAGGAAATGCTTTAGCTATTAATTTTGACAGACGAGTGAGTTTTTTTTCCCTGAAGCAAGAGGTCCCTCATTCGTGAACCTCTAGCTATGGTAAAGTGAAACCGTGCCAGGTTCAATGTTAAAACATGGTTACCTTCAAATAGGTCTGTGTAAAGCTAGCATCTTAATAAACATGCTACAAGTCATTTTATTTTAAAAGCATAGCCCCTGACTCTGTCCAGGTTTGAAGACAATAATAACTTATATTTGTGTCATGCCGCTAACAAAATGAAGAGTCTTTTAAAACAAAGTATTTAAAACTAAGAACTAACCGAGCCACAGAAGGAGAGATTATGTCATATGATCAAAATCTTGATCTAAGAGACAGGTTCTGTAAAGTGCCTCAAAGGAGCATCCTTGGATCTTAAAGGAAGTGACAGCAGATTCTAGATTTATTGGTTATAATATTCCAAAATTTCCTCATGTAGGAAAGATTCCAGTGAATTGGAAAAATGCTAATATAATGCACTTATTCAAACAAGGGGGGAGACAGAAGGTAGGAAACTATAGACCATTTAGCTTAACATTTGTCATTGAGATATCGTTAGAACCTACTATTAAGAAAGTAATAACAGGACATTTGGAAAGTCAGAACACAACCATCAGAATCAGCATAGTTTTATGAAGGGTAAATCATGTTTGACTAATTTGTGAGAGCTCTTTGAAGATGGAACAAGTGAATAATGGGGATCATATAAATGTAGCTTAAAAATATCTTGCTGGAAAAGCGCAGCAGGTCAGGCAGCATCAAAGGAGTAGGAGAATCGACGTTTCGGACATAAGCCCTTCTTCAGGAATGAGGAGGGTGTGCCAAGCAGGCTAAGATAAAAGGTAGGGAGGAGGGATTTGGGGGAGGGGCGTTGGGAATACGATAGGTGGAAGGAGGTTAAGGTGAGGGTGATAGGCCGGAGAGGGGGTGGGGACGGAGAGGTCGGGAAGAAGATTGCAGGTCAAGAAGGCGGTGCTGAGTCTGAGGGTTGGGACTGAGATAAGGTGGGGGGGGGGGGGGGGGAATGAGGAAGGTGGAGAAATCTGCATTCATCCCTTGTGGTTGGAGGGTTCCTAGGCAGAAGATGAGGCGCTCCACCTCCAGGCGTCGTGTTGCTATGGTCTGGCGATGGAGGAGGCCAAGGATCTGTATGTCCTTGGTGGAGTGGGAGGGGGAGTTAAAGTGTTCAGCCATGGGGCGGTTGGGTTGGTTGGTGCGACTGTCCCAGAGGTGTTCTCTGAAATGGTTCGCAAGTAGGCGGCCTGTCTCCCCAATGTATAGGAGGCCACATCGGGTGCAGCGGATGCAGTAAATGATGTGTGTGGAGTTGCAGGTGAATTTCTGATTGGATATTGAAGTATCCCTTGGGGCCTTGGAGAGAAGTGAGGGGGGGGTGTGGGCGCAAGTTTTGCATTTCTTGCGGTTGCAGGGGAAGGTGCCGGGAGTGGAGGTTGGGTTGGTGGGGGGTGTGGATTTGACGAGGGAGTCGCAGAGGGAGTGGTCTTTCCAGAATGCTGATAGGGGAGGGGAGGGAAATATATCCTTGGTGGTGGGGTCTGTTTTGAGGTGGCGGAAACAATGAAGGATGATACGATGTATCTGGAGGTTGGTGGGGTGGTAAGTGAGGACCAGTGGGGTTCTGACCTGGTGGCGATTGGAGGGGTGGGGTTCAAGGGCGGTGGAGCAGGAAGTGGTGGAGAGTATCGTCAACCACATCTGAGGGGAAATTGCGGTAGGAGAAAGTAAGGACTGCAGATGCTGGAGATCAGAGCTTAAAAATGTGTTGAGATCTCCAGCATCTGCAGTCCTTACTTTCTCCTCCAGCATCTCCTTAACCTCCTTCCACCTATCGTATTCCCAACACCCCTCCCCCAAGTCCCTCCTCCCTACCTTTTATCTTAGCCTGCTTGGCACACCCTCCTCATTCCTGAAGAAGGGCTTATGCCCGAAACATCGATTCCCCTACTCCTTTGATGCTGCCTGACCTGCTGCGCTTTTCCAGCAACACATTTTTAAGCTCTGATCCCCAGCATCTGCAGTCCTCACTTTATCATATAAATGTAGTATATCTGGACTTCCAGGAAGTATTTGACACAGTGCTGCACAAAAGATTAATGCACAAGGTAAGATCACATAGGATTAGGAGTAATTTACTAACTTAAACGGAGGATTGGCTAACCAACAGAAAATAGAGATTTGGGATAAATTGGTCTTTTTCTGGATTGGCATGATGTAACTAATGGATGACATATGGTTTGTTGCTCAGGACCTAACTATTTACAATCTAGTTAATGACTTGGGTGTGGGAATACAATGTACTATGGCTAAATTTGCAGAAAACACTAAAATAGGTGGGAAAGTAAGTTGCAATAATGAAATAAAAACAAATGGATATGGATAGGTTAGGTGAATAGTCAAAGTTTAGCAGATGAAATTTAATGTGGTGAGATGTTAGTTTATCTGTTTTGATCAGATGAATAGAAAGGCAACATATTATGTTGATGAAGAGAAGCTTTGGAATGCTTCAGTGCAGAGAGATCAAGGTGTCCTCATGCATGGATTACACAAAATTAGTATGCAGATACAGCAGATAATAAGGAGGGTAAATGAAGTTTTGGCACTTATTGCTAAAGGAAAAGAGTATAAAATTAGGGACCTGTTTCTGCAACTGTACAATGCATTAGTGAGACAACACCTGAAGTATTACATGCAGTTTTGATATCCTTACTTGAAAAGGGATGTAGTTGCTTTGGAGGCAGTTCAGAGGAGGTTCATTAGATTGATTCCAGAGATCAGAAGTTTGTCTTATGAAAAGCGATTGAGCAGTTTCGGCGCATACTCTCTACAGTTTAGAAGAATGAGAAGAAATTTAATTAAGACATGCAAGATGTTAAAGAGGATTAACAAAATAGATTTAGAGAGGATGTTCCACTTGTGGAGCAATCTAGAATAAGAGATCATAGTTTTAGGATAAGGAGTAACAGATTTAAAACAGAGATTAGGAGAAATTACTTTTCTCAAAAGGTCATGAATCTAAGGAATTCACTACCCAGAGTTTGGTGGAAACACACAGACAGGGTTTTAATTAACAATGGGTTGAAGGGTAATGGTGAGCATGCAGCAATATGGAGTTGAGGCAAAGACAAGATCAATCATGATCATATTGGGGCAGGGGCAAGAGGCCGAATTGCGTACTCATGTTACCGTTTTCATGAAAGCAAGGCAGGGAGGTGCATGCAGGGTACTCTAGAGTGTTGAGCCAAAGCAATTAAAGGCACTGCCATTAATGGTGGAAGAATAAGTACTAGGGATTCTTAAGATGCTATAGTTAGATGAGCAATAATATTTCAGAGAGTCACAAAGCTGAAGGAAGTTACAGTTATAAGGAAGGGCAAGGCTTTGGAGTGATTTGAAAAGAAGGATGAGAATTTTAAAATATAGGCAATGCTTGACCTATCACCTAAATGAGTGCAAGAGTAATATGGGAACATGATTTACTGTGGGTTAAGACACTGCCAGCAAAGTTTTGGATCACCTCAAGTTTATGGAGTGAAGGATGTGGAGAACAGCCAGGAATATGTTAGCACAGTCGAGTCTAGTGGTAACTACAGGCCTAAATGAGAGAGATGAGCGCAGACAGGGGTGAAGTTGGGCAATGTCACAGAGGTGTTTTCACAACTTTGAGGTTACAAGTTCACCTTGGAATCAATTGTGATACCAAGATTATGAACAGAACCAGGAATAGCGTGAGAAGCTAAGAAACAGAATTTAGAAAAGGGACCTTAAAATAATAGCTTTAGTTTTCCCAATATTTAATTGGAGGATATTTCTGCTCACCTCGTACAGGATATTGGATAAACAGATTGATGATATGGTAACAGTTGTGAGAGAGGTGGTGCTAAGATAGGATTGGGTGTTATCAACACTAATATGAAAAGTAACACTATGCTTTTATTCACATCATTCTTTCCATATGCAGAGTGTTGTGCAGAATTAACAGATGTCGTGCATTTTGACTTCAAATTAGCAATGATAAATTCCACTCATTTGTTAATACACACAATTATAAAAAGAAATTGACAGAGCTTGCTTCAATATTTATTATTTAATCCATTGAAATCCAATCAATATAATTCCCTAAGGGCCATGAAAGCAATTAAGGTATGAATTTTTATTACATGTACCAAAATTAATAATTATGATGCTTAAATTGTAAGTCTTATGTGTATTAGTGTTTTCTTTTCCCCGTCCTACCCCTTTGGACAGTTAAGCAACATCCCTCATAGGGGTCGAGTATACAATGAGTACTCAGGGAAAAATTGGTACAAAATTATAATTAATATCTTGCATGACAAAGTGAAAAATTGATCGAAATAAATGCCTGTCATGTGCCTTATAGTTAAGGATAGTTAAATAAACTGCAAACAATCCTTATCTTTCTTGCCTAAAAATCTTTGGCCAAATTTCTTTTCTGCTGTAAATGGGTGGTACAGTGCTTACTGAACAAATAAAAATCAGCCAACTGGCACAATGAGGAAACAGTTATTCTGAGGTCAGGCATAACAATATCCTGAACACTTCACCTTAAATGTATTTACACACTGTTGTCTTTAGTCAAACTATTACACAACTTCATAACCAGTTTATCTTTTTCATTCAGCTGAAAATACTGACTATTCAGCTGTCATCAAACCAAATTCATAGTGATGCAGTAAAATTCTTGAACCCATTGCATTAAATATTTATTCCCATTTGTTTGACTGCCCACTATCTAAATGCCGTTAAAAGGATTCATAAATTTTCTTTAGTGAAAGCCATAGAGTCAGCACACAGAATTACAGAAGGAAAGGCTTTCAGTTCATTGTGTCCTTGCTGGCTGTCTCTAATAACTAGTCAGCAAGTCCTACCTGTTTTTCCAGTTTCAGATCAAAACATACTGAGTTTGGCCATTCTCATTCAATTTGACACCAAAGACCTTAAAAGCTAATGGAACACAGATAAATCAGAACAAGAGTGAGTTATTTAACCCCCCAAACCTGATGCAGAATTCAGTTGATCTGCAACCTAACATACCTAACCTGATGTGGGGGAATTGGACTGGGGTAAAAATCACACAACATCAGGTATAGTCCAACAGGTTTATTTGGCATGATTTGGAGATGCCGGTGTTGCACTGGGGTGTACAAAGTTACAAATCACACAACACCAGGTTATAGTCCAACAGGTTTAATTGGAAGCACTAGCTTTTGGAGTGTCGCTTCTTCATCAGGTGGTTGTGGAATACACCATTGTAAGACACAGAATTTATAGAATTTTGCTATAAATTCTGTGTCTTACAATTGTGTCCGCCACAACCACCTGATGAAGAAGCGATACTCCGAAAGCTAGTGCTTCCAATTAAACCTGTTGGACTATCACCTGGTGTTGTGTGATTTGTAACTAGGTTTATTTGGAAGCACTAGCTTTTGGAGCACTCCTCCTTCATTAGATGGTTGTGACGGAGCAGTGCTCCAAACCTTAGTGCTTCCAAATAAATCTGTTGGACAATAATCTGGTGTTGTGTGATACCTAACAGAACTCTTTGCCCCATATCCCTTGTATTTTCGGTTTACCAAACTCTATCAATTTCAGGTTTAACATTAGCAATTGAGCTAGTATCAATTTGCAGACCAGACTTTCAAACTTCTATCACTTTTGCTGTGTCACTGGTGAAGTGTTCGCTCCTGAAAAAAAATGTTTTTTTTTATTATTTGTGTTCTTTAGTCCTTGTGCTTCAAAGAGCAAGTATAGTTCCACCAAATCCTTTACTATGTTGAAAACTTTGACCAAATTTCACAGAGTACAATTGGATTTATGTACTCACTCCTTGTGTTTTAACCTTTACATCCCCATTATCATTCTGATAAATCAACGATGCATCCCCTCAAAACTGCCCTCAAAATCTAATGTATTCTCCCTAAGCAGAAGGTGTAAATGTCATGAACCATGGCTTTGTATAACAATAGCATAATGTGAATCCCCTTTCTGTTCCATTCTCCTAGATATTGACCATCAAAAATGGCACCGCACAGCATCAAGCATTTCAAGGTCAAAGGTATCAGGATGACCGTAGGAATTTCACAGTTAATTAGAAACAGAAATGAAGGGGCTGAAAATTACATTATTTGGCTGTTGCATTGAGTTTTTGGGAGGTTCTTCACTGCGAAGCTTAGCAAGATTTTTCACAGCATTTTATTAAATGTGCCTCATGAACTACCTACCTCATCCCAATGGATCTAATTCTCTTCCAACTCTAGCCCCACCTTACTCTGCACCATTCCAGGAACGATTCACAATACAGCAGATATTCCCATATTGACTGGCAGCCTAGCTGCCAGTACTATCATTAAAAGTCTATGCTCACTCAGCCAAGCACTGTCAGTCTGAAATAAAAACAGCAAGTGCTGGAGAAGCTCATCAGCATTATTGAAAACAGAAATAAAATTTGAATTTGAATATCTCCCATATTTACTATTTTCAGTTCAAATTTCCAATTGTCGCAGTGTTTTGCTTTTACTGTCAGTCTGGGGCTGCCATGCCTTGTCCCTGACATCTGCTCCAGACGTGGCAGACGTACTGGTGCAAAGGTGACTTATCAAATCATGCCCCATAACCATGACACCAGGCCATGCCGTGCCAGCCTGGACCAAGGTTGCTATCCAGGTCAATGCTGTCTGGGGAAATGCACAACAATGGAGGAAAAAGTCAATGTTCTTCTTCACTTTGCCAGGGTAAGTGCCACACTTTTCTTACCAATGCCACGCTCACTGTTTGTCTGCTACTGTGCCAACGTCCCACCAAGGCTCATGCCCTACAACTCCTTCAGTATTGAGTGGAGACACATCCCTCACTGATTCTCGCTGACCCTGAACCCATGATACTACTAACCTTACATGCCATCCCTGCTGCCAAATCACTCGGTTGGGACCCATCCCCACTTGTGCCAACAGCAACAGCTGTGCCACCCACTTTCATCTCCCATAATACCTGCCTCAGAATTATCTCAGGAGGTAAACATCCCAGGACCAGGCAGGGTGAGTCCAGATGGATGGCGAATTGTCCAGTAATTGGCTCCTCAACTATTACGTGGAGAGGATCCTGGCTCCTGAGCAGCTGACTGACCATTTCCAAGCCCCTGGAATAATATTGAAGGTGAAGGTGATCTCCCTTGATTTGTCTGAGGATGCTAATAACTGTAACACGCTCCCTGGCTTCGTATTTGTGCTAAATAGCATAGCAATACAGCCACACTATCTGCTTGGTATCATTGGCTAAGAGGGAAAAAAATTGAGAGTGTGTTGCTGGAAAAGCACAGCAGGTCAGGTAATATCCAAGGTGCAGGAGAATCAATGTTTCGGGCTGAGGTGGGGAGATAAATGGGAAAGGGGGTGGGGCTGGGGAGAATGTAGCCAAGAATACAATAGGTGGACCCTATTGAGGGCAAAGTGTCTTTGCTGCAGTGTTACAGTGATAGTTGCTAGTGCAACCCAAGCTGTAGCATTGAACTGCAGAAGCGCACTGTAAGTGGGTTCAGAGTTATTGTTAGGGAGTGAAACCCTTTCCCATTCAAAAATATCCTGGGATTGTGTCATCAATGTGGTGCTGTATCTTTAGAAAGTTGGCTTCCTGGTGTAGGATGAGAATGTGGTGCACCTATCACCTCACCTCTACGAAGAAAACAGTGAGAATGTTTTCCCAAAACTGATGACCAAAAATAGATAGATATTAAACAGTGAAAGAATTAAGGGTTAAGGTGACTGGACCCCATGGTAGGCTACTGCAAAAATTACGGAGGTATGGCATTGAGGGTGCATTAGAGGTTTGGATTAGGAATTGACTGGCTGGAAGGAGACACAAGGTAGTAGTTGATGGTAAAGGTTCATCTTGGAGTGCAGTTACTAGTGGTGTTCCACAAGGATCTGTTTTGGGACCATTGCTGTTTGTCATTTTTATAAATGACCTGGAGGAGGGGCTTGAAGGCTGGGTGAGCAAGTTTGCGGATGATACGAAAGTCGGTGGAGTGGTGGACAGCGAAGAAGGATGTGGCAGGTTACAGCGGGATATAGATAAATTGCAGAGCTGGGCAGAAAGGTGGCAAATGGAGTTCAATGTAGCTAAGTGTGAAGTCATTCACTTTGATAGAAGTAACAAGAAGATGGATTACTGGGCTAATGGTAGGCTACTTGGTAGTGTGGATGAGCAGAGGGATCTTGGTGTCCATGTACACAGATCTCTGAAAGTTGCCACCCAGGTAAATAGTGCTGTGAAGAAGGCATATGGGTTACTGGGCTTTATTGGTAGAGGAATTGAGTTCCGGAGTCCTGAGGTCCTGCAGTTGTATAAGACTCTGGTGCGGCCTTATCTGGAGTATTGTGTACAGTTTTGGTCGCCATATTATAGGAAGGATGTGGAGGCACTGGAACGGGTGCAGAGGAGGTTTACCAGGATGTTGCCTGGCATGGTAGGAAGATCGTATGAGGAAAAGCTGAGGCACTTGGGGCTGTTCTCATTGGAGAAAAGAAGGTTTTGGGGAGATTTGATAGAGGTGTACAAGATGATTAGGGGTTTAGATAGGGTTGACAGTGAGAACCTTTTTCCGCGTATGGAGTCAGCTGTTACTAGGGGACACAGCTTTAAATTAAGGGGAGGTTGGTATAGGACAGATGTTAGGGGTAGAGTCTTTACTCAGCGGGTTGTGAGTTCATGGAATGCCCTGCCAGTATCAGTGGTGGACTCTCCCCCTTTATGGTCATTCAAGCGGGCATTGGATAAGCACATGGAGGTTATTGGGCTAGTGTAGGTTCGGTAGGCTTCGGTCGGCGCAACATCGAGGGCCGAAAGGCCTGTACTGCGCTGTATTTTTCTATGTTCTATGTTCTATGTTCTATGTTGGACAGGTAAGTGGAGCTGAGTCCATAAAAAGATCAGCCATGATCTTATTGAATGGTGAAGCAGGCTCAACGGGCCAGAAGGATTGCTCCTGCTCCTAGTCCTTATGTCTTATAATGTGACAAATATCAGTGATGACTCTGAAGTTAACCATACCACAGGCGGGGCTATTACTTATGTCTTCACTTGAGAAAATGTCATAAATCTTAGACAGCTGAATTTGTCAAGGGATAGACAGCCACGCCTAGAATTGAAGACTGAGCTCCTGGAATGAGAATAAATTGTAGCCAATGCCTGAGTTGCTCTTCCTTTTCCCTTTGACTGGATTCCACTTGCCAGAGCATACCCATTGCTGTTGTTAGACTGTCTGCCAAAATTCCCAGTGCATATTGGGGAGAAGCCATCAGGTCTTACAGGACAAGATATCTGAACAAAGAATGATGCAGTGCACATACACAGCATCGAAACAGTTCACCAACTGGAAAGAAAACACATCAGACAGTTCGCTAAAGATAGTGCAGATAACGTGATTGGAGAATCAACTTGAGCCACAACAGTAGAATGTTGATCAGATCTTTCAGTATCATGCTATAATAGGAAACTCCAGTGGTACATCTTTTAATTGGATGAATAACACTGAAAGAAGGGACAGATGAAACAAGTCCACAAGTAGTTGATTAAAGAAAAATTTGCAATTGCATCGTCAATAACATGTCTCAATGTGCTTTACAAAAGGGGAAGCAAAGGTCCCTGGACCAGTGATGCAGTTATTCAGGAGGGTGGCCAATGTTTGGGAGCTAATTTTCAATAGAGATCTTAAAGGAGTACAGAATAGTAGAGATTTGGAAGGGATGAAGGAGAGGATTCTGGAATAGCGGACCTAGATGGGTGAAGAGGCAAATGGGTGAAGAGGCAGATGGATGAAGAGGCAGGTGGGTGAAGAGGCAGATTGGTGAAGACGCAGGTTGATAAAGAGGCAGATGGATGAAGACGCAGGTGGATGAAGACGCAGGTGGGTGAAGACACAGATGGGTGAAGACACAGATGGGTGAAGAGGCAGATGGGTGAAGATGCAAATGGGTGAAGAGGCAGATGGGTGAAGAGGCGCACTGGAGTTCATGCACTTGCTTTGTGACATCTTCAAAAATAGGGAAACTTTGCAGGTCGTTGAATTTGGCAGCTTACAAAAACAGGTATAATTGCCCAAACCTATAAGTTAGGATTCTGGAATGTAAAAGTTCACTTTGTGAGTGCAACTTTCTGACTCTAAATTGCGATTCTGACTTCAATGGTCATCAAACATTAGAATGCTAAATTTCAGGAGGGCTTCCTTCACTGTGTTGACATCAAAGAAATGGGTAATCAGCTACAGGGCAAAGCACCACATTAAGCCTGGGAGAGATTTCTGATTTCAGTTCAAGTTCTGTCTTGTCACATTCTCTATGCGGAGTCATGTGTTGGGTTGGGTCTACTTTTCCAAAGCTAATTTGATTTCCTGCTTCTAATCCAGTACTTGGACACTTGCTACATGAAGAAGTGATTCTACAAATAAAAAGATTCCATGCTCAAAGGTGATTATTACACTATGATCCTTGTCAACCAGATCACATAAAATTCAAGTTCTGCCCAAAAGCTATCTGGGAGATCACACACTGCTTACATCTTTTCTGGAATAAAAGTACTCAATGCACGCAGGAGACCATTTAACACAAGAAAACCCTGAGACCTGGATCAAAAGTGAAATCTGTCCAAAGATTAGATCAGAAAATCTATGGGCACAGCAACAAGGGAAACACAACGGTAGTGATTGAACAATCTGCCCACAAGCATGTTCCTATTAATAGTCTCCAGCTTTGTTCAAACAGCAGGGAAACCAGTCATCAAACCTAAAACAGGCAACACTGGAGAGAAGCCAGATGCAGTACAGCTAGCACAGCCAGGTCAGTAATGCCAGGCAAACCAACCACTGTGGCTGACCTGAAGTGCCCTGAAAGCCTTCGCAGACCACAGATGCGCCTGACCTCAGTCAAGCCTTGGCAAAGGAACTCCATTAATAAACCATCCAAAGCGCAGGGCATTAAATATCACAACAGCTGGTACTGTGGCATCGACAGGTTTCATATTTTGTATTAATATGTGGAGCTGGAAAAGGTTAATGTGAACTGAACAATGTAGCACCCTCTCGTCGATCAGCAATGTTGTTAAGATATTTCTGCAGATATAATATCCAACTCTTTCCATTGTTTAATCTATAATGTATCATTGCTCTTGGCACTGTCACAATTCCACTGATTTGTTTTAAAGCATTTTTAGGTCATACCAGAATTAACCACATTAATTCATGCTCAGCAGCAATAAATAAATCTGTATTTTTCCACTTGTAAATCATGCTTTGCTATTAGCACTGCAGAATACGTGAATAATTTGTATCTATGTAATTAAGAGCAGCAAGATATTAGGCTGCCTGTCTCTAAAAGCTTGTGACAGACTATACTGATGGATACAAAAGGATATCTTTACTTACAGAAGAAGAGAAACCATCTAGTTTTTCAGTGTCACAAATTGATGGTGTATCCAAGGACCTATTGAAAATAGTATACATGTTAACTACTACAGACTTTGAGTATGCTTTTATCTTTAAAATTGGATTACTTTTTAAAAATGTTAATGTTATTCTACGTCAATGAAAAATTAACACAATTATCACAAGATTGGTGATATTTGTGTAAGGAGAGCACGAGATTTCCCTGTTTATGTATGCCAGCTACAGATTTTGCAATTCCATCTTTAACATGTCCAAGAAGATAAGTAAGAGATTCCTTTTATGTTATTTATCCTGCTTCAGCATCACCCTTGCAGTCTGCCATCCGCCAACACATTCACTAGAACAAATGCCAATTTTCCATTTATTTCCTCCTCATTGTACACCCACACAACACTACAGCTTAGTGAATTCAGTCACGACGTGCTGAAACGACATGGAAAATGTACAGTAAATATAATAGCCTGGCTCCAGTCTAGATTTATTAACGGCACGATTGTTGAAACATGTTACAATACCGAAAGTCAGTCGTGCTAAACCTGGCAACATGAAAAGACTTCACTATAATTAAAATCACTGTGGAAAATGATTGGTAAATATAAGAAAGTGTACACTTGAATTAAATTGGCCTGCCACTACTTTTAGAAAACAATGGGCGATTGAAAAATGATAACAGAAATTATTCACTTGACAAGGCACCCCACATATCTTAGTAGGGCTAACAACGAAATCTATTATAGATGGGAGGGGGCTTTTACTGGCAAGCATTCCCTAAAATAGGAAAAGGTCGAAAGCAAAAAGTCTTTAGTAGATGACTTTTAGCAGGGATGGACACAACTGTGAATGGTAAAGTACAGTTGTCATAACAAACAGAAGAGCAATTAACTGGGATTTAAAAGATAAAGTGTTGTAATCTCGAGCATAATGTACCTTGTTTATCCACTGAAACCAGTAAAAGTCTAAAGCATGCATATTAGACACAAGATGAGTAATATTATTTGAACTCTCTCCACCAGCTTCAGTTGCAAACAGAATTAAACTGTTTCCATTGTCCTGTTAATCCCTGTGTAGAAGTACATTAATGTGAGTCATCTGTTTCAAAGCACATGTACATTAGCAGCAATTAAAAGCAGGAAGGATCCTTTCCTAACTCTCATCGCTCTCAGCAACACTCACTGTTATTGATGTGGGGAGGTGCAGTCACCAAACAGTAGTGCTCCTTTATATCTCTCTAATCTTGGTACTGCGCCGGATGTAAAGTTGAGGTGATGAGAAAAACAGTCCTCGGCATCTTTTATTGTACCATGTGCCATTAATAAATAGAAGCAGCTGTGAAAATGATGCATGCACAAAGCAAAATGTCATTCATTTTAACATACCAGGGAATATTCACAATAAAAAAAGCTCACCAGTTTATCAATTGTGCCACAGGTAAATTAAGAGTGAACAAAGCAGACACAATGAAGAATGGAGCCATTCTGGTTCCATTGTTGAAAATAAATTACTTAGGATATATAGAACAGAAAGAGACTGGTTGGTTCAACTGGTTTCTATGATGTTTATGTTCGTTATGAACTTCGTAACATTTCACTCTATCAGTTATTCATTCTAGTTCTCTCCTCATATACGTATCTAGCTTGACTTAAATATATCCAAGTTTTCCATCGCAACTACTCTAGATGATAACAAGCACCACGTTCTTATCACTCCAGGTATTGAGATTTCTCCAAAGTATATTGTTGCATTTCTTAGTGCCTATCATATTTATGTTCCCTACTTTATGACTGCTCTACAAAGAGAAATGTTGTTTTTCAATGTCCATCCTACTAATTAGCTGAAGAATTGTAAAAATCTCAATCAGGTCACACCTCAGCCTTAGTTGGTCCAGTGAAAAAAATTCAAATTGTTTAATCTCTGCTAATAGTTTTAACCTTTTTGATGATAACATCCTTGCTAAAAAGAAATGCAATGCAGTTCTGAAATTTGAGCTGAATTTAATTGGACATTTTAAAGCTGACAACCATATTTTGTGTGGAATTTAACACGGGTTGCTTGTTATTTTCCTACTCCTCTTTCTCCTTTATAGAACACGCAGCATTGGGAAAAGCTGGGGTATACTGGAAGGATTTTCCCTTTTGTGGGGGAGACTAGAACCAGGGGACACAGTTTAATAAAAATAGTTTGCTCTTTTAAGATGGAGATTAGGAAAAAACTTGTTTTCACTCACAAAGTCACTAGTTTGTGAGGAATTCTCTTCCCCAGGGAATAATAGAGTTTATGTCACTGAATATATTTCAGGTAGAATTAGATAGATTTTTGATAGACAAAGGAGTCAAAGGTTATTGAGGGACAAATAGAATGGTGGAGTTGTCATATATCCACAAAACCAATGACTAACAGCTTGTGGTTAAGGTAAAATGCTGCCTCCAAACCTCCATTTTGTATGTATCTGAGGGACTGTTTGGCTAAGTGGACAGCATGACTGTCATCAGGCTCAAAAAGAGTTACCTTGTCTGAACAATGAGATGTAGATTATTACATAATAACAATAGCAACAAAAGCTGGACTCTCTTGTCCATCCAAGGACATATGATGCCATCAGAACCGATAGAGCCTAACATGGTCTCCAACATTAACTCCTTCAGATACATTATCCTTTGCTGCAGGAGCAGATTTGAACAGCCAACTGCATAATCCTGCTCCTATGTTCCGTATTCCTAATAATTTCATTAACTAATTGAGCAGCAACTGGTTAAAGCTGGATGAAAAATATAAATATAGAACCATATTAATTTGAAAGGTAAGTCTTCTTGAAATAAATGATGTATTTTTGCCCAGGCACATAATAATAGCTTTGAGAAGCACTACAAATTCTGAAGGTGTAAGTCCAATGATGGACATTGGGTAAATTGATGCACTCTTTCAGAAATCATGGATTTAAAATCAGACCTGGACAATAAATTTATGGGAAAATGTTTTGCAACCTTCTTCATTATTATCATCCCAGCTGATGATATTATTGGATCCCAAACTAAAATTTGATTTGATTGCTCATATTTTGTTTTATTTTGATTTTACCATTGCTGCTAGTTATGGTCTCTATATCCTCATTAATATTTTGTTTTTTAAACAATGTTGCTCAGGTATTCATTTTGATTCTGTTTCTGAGTAGACTGTTTCACACAACTCTTTCAATTCCAAATTTGTTTGTTGTATTTCTACTAATGAAGGTGGGCTAAACAACTCGGTCTCATTTTTTATGCTTTTGTTCTTTTTATTAAATGTTTAAACATTATATCCAGTAACTGAACTCCCAAATCAGCCACCTGTTTCATAGATTCCTTTTCTTCCTGGCTGATTTTACTGGACTGGGATTTAGTCACAAACACACTCAGAAAACAACATTGGATATTCCTTATGGAGCATCTCAGTTTCTTTCACCTTCATTGGTTTTCCATCACCCTTGCTGAAGCATCATTTTGAAAAATTGTCAATTCCTTCCATAGGATTTTGTTTCACTCCAAACATCATTTCTCTGTTTACCAAATCAACCTTTAATCCAATTGTGTACAATTGGTCTGGTTTGTAACCTCCATGTAATCTCAAATGATCTTTTCTCCCCTTAATCAAAACCTCTGGAAGGCAATTTGCATTATGAGCCAGCATCAATGGCTGACCTGCTCAAGAGTCTCCCAATAATTTTACTAATCTACCTCCTTACCGCAAAGCATCAGGAAACATCTCCCAAATCAAGATAAAGTCATGAATATATATAACTCGCTACCACAGAGGACCCCAGGACACAGAGTAAATTTATGAAGGAGATACATAGACTTTTAATTAGCGGGTTAAAAGGTTTTAAGCAACAGTCAGGAAAGTGGAGCTAAGGCCAAAATGAGATCAGTTAGGATTGTTTGTGAGGCTGAATTGCCTGCCTGTGCTCCTAATTGTTAGGTTCTTATGTAATACTTAGAATCTCCAATGGCTTGATGTTCCTTTTGAAAAAGAATGTTCATGACTGTCCTGAGCCTCTCTCCCATCTTAACACATTTAAAGGAAACATTTTTTTGTCCCACTGCTGAAGTTCTCGTTTCTTAATGCTTCCTTTTCTGAAGACTCCTTAGACTTTCCTACTCTGTAACCAGTCTCCTATTTACTACCTAGCAATAGGCTTTGATATATCCAAGGTTATTACAATGAAAGCATTTTAATTTCTTTTTTTTATATATTTCAGGGTTTCTTAACTTGATTTTTCTCTGTTTTGCTCTTTCCTCTATTTTTAATCTTTGCATTTCTCTTTCTGTCTCAAACTAGCTTGTTTGTTTATTTATATTTGTATCTTAGCTAATTCCGACAGTGTTATCCCATTCTCAAGTTGATTTTCTTCCAACTGTAAATATTGTTTAAACATTTGAATTACCTCATCCAGAGGAGGTGCAACTCGGCCTTTCATTCATCTGCTAAACCCCTCAGTTTATCTTTGTTCCAAATAATCCACTATTATACATTGCACTTCCAGAAAACTCTTAGCAATGCTCAAAGCAATAAACTGACCACAACTTGGCTGGTGTATGTCGAGAACCACTACATAGCTATTACTTTAACAAGAAAGGTCATAAGTCACATGACACCAGATTATAGTCCAACAGGTTTATTTGAAATCACAAGCTTTCGGAGCACTGCTTCTCCTTCAGGTGAAGTGAAGGGAAAATAATAGGCACAGAATTTATAGGCAGAGAGATCAAAAGATAGTACAGATGGTGTGAGAGGATTGTCCACAGGCTGAATAATAAGTCTCTGCAGGTGATCAGAAGTATCAGATGGTGTGAGTAAAGTGTCAACAGCTGAATAGCAAGTAAAACGATGATCTACAATCCGATTAACCGAGGCACAGAGATAATTACAAAAAAATTAATAATAAGATAGTGCTGGAAACAAACCAAATGGCTAGAATAACATGATATCTATGAGTCATTTGCCGAGGGTCTAACCAAAGTAACAAGTAATCCAAAACTGTTCAAACTAATTATGGTAGAGAATTCATAACAAGTTATCAAGGAGATGTTATCAAAAAAGACAAAGATTCCTCTTAAATCCAGCAAATGGATTCTGGATAATGCACCATTTGCTTTGATACCAGTTGATTATATTACAGGACAGAATCAGTCCCAGACTTAGCTTGATATATTATATTTCAGTATTTTTTCATTTTAATGAGGTGGCCCTCACTGAGACTGTTGCAAATTTTATTTTAATCATAAACAGAAGTTTTTTATGTAAAAAAAAGTGGAGATAAAATTGAATAAACAATAAATCTGTTTCCAAATTCAAAGAGTTTTAAACACATATAAAAATATATGTTTTTTTTTCATTTGTGGGACATGGGCCTCACTGGTTGACCAGCATCTATTGCCCATCCCTAGTTGCCCTTGAGAAGTTGTTGGTGAGCTGCCTTCTTGAACTGCTGCAGTCCGTGCTGTGGGTTGACCCACAATGTCACGAGGGAGGGATTGACTTGATTTTGACCCAGTGACCATGAAGGAACGGCGATATATTTCCAAGTCAGGCTGGTGAGTGGCTTGGAAGATAATTTGCAGGTAGTGGGGTTTACATGTATCTGCTGTCCTAATTCGACTAGATGGAAGTAGTCATGAGTTTGGAAGGTGTTGTCTGAGGAACTTTGGTGAATTTCTGCAGTACATCTTGTAGATAGTCTGTGGTGGAGGGAGTGGAGTCTTGCACATGTGGTGCCAATCATCCTGGATGGTGTCAAGCTTCTTTAGTGTTGTTGGAGCTGTACCCATCTAGGCACGTGGGGACTATTCCATCACACTCCTGACTTGTGCCTTGCAGATTGTGGACAGGCTTTGGGAGTCAAGAGGTGAGTTACTGACCGCAGTATTCCTAGCCTCTGATCTGTTCTTGTAGCCACTGCATTTAAGAGGTGAGTCCAGCTGATTTATGGTCAATGATAACCCCCAGGATGTTGATAGTAGGGGATTCACTAATGATAACACCATTAAATGTCAATGGCGTTGTTAGATTGCCTCTTATTGGAGTTGATCATTGCCTGGGTCAAATATTGTTGCATTTGAACATGGACTACTTCGGTATCTGAGGGGTCAAGAACTGAGCTAAACATTGTGCAATCAGCAGTGAACATCCCCACTTCTGATCTTATGACAGTGTCATGGACTAGGCCAGACCACTCAAAACATTCTTAAGCAGGCAGCCCAGACCAGAATTTTGCAATTTGTTTTGACAAGTGTACAGTGAACATTACCCAGAGCAAGTTAGCAAAGTTGACTACCAGGTTTTAAAACAGATAAAAATGTATTCACAAAATTACAGAATGAAACACAAAGAACAGAATACAGAATGCCCACAGAACTCAGTCTATCCAAACTAGACTTAATTATGCTGTTCCAAAAATACACAACAGTCCCAATAAACAAACCCCTTAAACGTAGAGTAAAATTGAAACAGAGTCTTCCAGGTTGAAGTTAGAAGGACAGAAGGACAGAGAGTCCAACAGCCTGTTTCCACACCGCCCACTACTGAACTGACTCAACCCAGACTTCAGCTTTTAGGACTGACCACTTCTTTTCCATAATAAAGGTTACTTCTACAGCATAAAAGCTGTGGTCTAAAGTCTCATCTGTTTACATTCTAACAAAAAGGCCTCCCAATACCCTTTTCATTTTTGTACCAAACTAGTCGATTCAGAAGCCGGAGTGTTTTATGACCCTTTTGAAAAGAACTAAGGACACAGTATCCTTGAGAAAAGGGAGTTTTTATTAAAAAGGACCAGCTTTGTGACACCTCCCCCCTTAAAAAATAGAACCATCAATATCCAAAGATGGCTTCATTTTTAAAATCCCTTAAATAAAATTGGATAGGTGTCTAAACACACACATATACACTACACTGACTATACACATGCAAACATGTACAACCACATTCGAATTCAGGCTGTCGCACACCCACCACCAAACTCCTTCGTATCTCATTCGAGTCTCAACAATGTATCAGCAATCGTGTTTGCGCAACCTGCCACATGCACAATTGTTAAATTGAATGGCTGCAACAACAACCTCCACCTAAATAGCCTGGCATTTTTGTCCTTAAATTTCATGAATGGTGGGGCTATCTTACGCTGAAAGATTGGAGCGACTGGGCTTGTATATGCTTGCGTTTAGAAGGTTGAGAGGGGATCTAATTGAGACATATAAGATTATTGAAGGATTGGACACTGTGGAGGCAGAAAGCATGTTTCTGCTGATGGGTGAGTCCCAAACCAGAGGACACAGTTTAAAAATTAGAACAGAGTTGAGCAGAAACTTCTTCACCCAGAGAGTGGTGGGTGTGTGGAATGGTCTGCCCCAGAAGGCTGTGGAGGCCAAGTCTCTGGATACTTTCAAGAAAGAGTTGGATAGAGCTCTTAAGGATAGTGGAATCAAGGGTTATGGGGATAAGGCAGGAACAGGATACTGATTAAGGATGAACAGCCATGATCATAATGAATGGTGGTGCTGGCTCGAAGGGCAAAATGGCCTACTCCTGCACCTATTCTCTATCAACTATTATCTATTAAATTTCTCCACAAATGTCAATAGGTTATGATCAGTGTATATGATTGTCTCAGATGTATTGCTGGTATATAAACACTGAAATGTTGTAATGCCAACACCAAGCTCAAAGTCTCTTTCTCAACTGTTGAATATTTCTGTTGATGAATCCTCTGAACTTGGTTCTTCCTTCTGTGCTGTAATCATTAACACTTTCTCCTCTTGCTTTCCTTCCCTATCAAAATACCTTTTGAGCATATTCACACGACATACTCTGTGGGATTTCTTCCTGTCTGCAGTCCCTATCAAGTAGTTCACCTCAGTCAATTTCCCCTCGATTTGATAAGGTCCAAAAAACCTTGCTTTTAAAGGTTCACACTATCACTGGAAGTAACACTAATACCTTTTCCCCAATGGAAAAATTGCAAATTTTTGATTTCTTATCCACTTCTTGTTTCATTGTATGCTGTGATACTTTTAAATGCTGTCTAGCCAACTCCCCAACTCTATTTAATCATTCTCTAAAATTTGACACACAGTCCAAATGTGTGGTTTCTGAATTCTGACTTATTAATATCTCTTTAATCAATTTTAATGGTCCTCTTTCTTCATTCCCAAAAATTAATCCAAATGGACTGAATTTGGTCGATTCATTTAGTGCATCTCTGATCACAAAAAATCCCAATCATCTTGACTATAAACCCTCAACATGGCCTTTACTGTTTGATGCCACCTCTCTCGCATTCCCTGCGATTATGGATGGCACACGGTAGATTTGAATTGTTTTTCCCAAGCTATCCATAACCTCATTGAATAGTTTGGCTGTGAAGTTTGACCCTTGACTGGATCTCTATTGGTAGTCCATTTCTACTGAAAAAATTGATTAATTCTCCAAAGCTCTTTTAGCTATGATAATGTGCAATGGGATTGCCTTGGGAAATCTTGTCAATATATCCATTATTGTTAATAAATTCTTATTCCCACTTCTTGTTTGACGTACAGGACCTACACAATCAATCAACACTTTTATGAAAGATTCCTCAAATGTGGGAATAGGTATTAAAGGTTTATTACTGCCTATGGTTTTGCAATTAGCTGACATGTATGACATGCCAGGCAAAATTCAACTACATCCTTGTGTAGTCCAAGTCAGTAAAAATGTCTTTGTATTTTAGCCTGTGTTTTCTCACTTCTAAATGACCTCCAAGTGGTAGCTTATAAACCATTCGCAGCACCTCCTTTTTATACCCTACTGGCAGAACAATTTGATGAATCTCTATCCATTTCTCATCTGCTTAAATGTGTCATGGTCTCGACTTCTTCCTAAAGACATAATTTTTCCGGTAATAACACACAGAAATGCATTCATTCTCCTCTGTATATGCCCTTTGATACAACAGTTTTACATTTTCATCTTTCTACTGTAATTCAATCAGCTTAGCAGAGCTAAAAATACTTTCATGTTTACCTATTTGCTCCTGCTCTGTCCCACTTCCCTGATCAAAAACAGTCTCTCATAATAACATTTAGGCTTCTTTATCTGTGCCTTTTGATCTCTCCTCCTTCAACTTGTGACTCTGTGATCTTGTTACTACACAATCAGGGAAGATTCCTACATCAGACTCCTGCAGTGCTCCAGTTGCTTGAGTCTTCACTGGCTTTTCAACTAGAGTTGGCAGCACATCTACCAGTGAATCAGCTATATCATTTACAAGGCCAAATTGTATTCTTGGAGCTGAGAGTTTGTCCAGTACTCCTCCCACAAATTCTTCACTCTTCTCTGGACACTCTAGCCTCGCTTTACATAATTGAGCACTTTTTGTCTCACCATGAATTCCTGGTGTACCTTTTCTGGCAATAGTCCCTCAGGTGTAGATATCTCCTCATCGTTCAGCATCACGGACTGAGAGGATCCTGTGTCCCTTAATAGTGTAACTTCTTTACCTGCTACTCCTGGCCAATGTGAATAAACTTTACCTTTGCAGGTATATTCTTTAAGCAAATCTGGCACCTTCTCCTTAGTCAACCTCTGATGCAGCTTTCTAGCTTCGACTGTGCTTTTTGTTACCATGCCAACTAAACTTCCAGGCTTGTCCTGTTTTCCTCCATCTGGCTTTCTCCTAGCCCACCAACTCTATGATTTCAAGTGGCCCACTTTATTACAATGAAAACACAGGAGCTTTTTATTGTCTTTGTCCCCTTCAAGGGTTTCCTTTTACCCTGAGGTAAGTTGTCCTTATGATCTTCGCTGAGATCTACCTTTCCCTTTCCATGTGAGGATTTCTCTTTGCCCCAGTTTCTGTCCGTCATGGACTGAAATTGATTCTGGAAGTCAAACCATGTTTTATGAAGCAGCTCATAACCATCAGCCCCTTCAGCTGCTAACCTTGCTGTTTTAACTCTCTGCTCTTCCACATGAGTTCGCCCTGCTTCAGGCAGTGAATAATCACCTCTCTAAGGGAATCGTAAGTTTGCTCTATTTTTGAGGCAAAAGTGAGGACTGCTTTCCTGATGAAGAGCTGTTGCCTGAAACATTGATTTTTCCTGCTCCGCGGATGCTGCCTGACCTGCTGTGCTTTCCCAGCACCACTCTAATCTAGTCTCTGCTCTACTTTTGAAGCTGTTATCCACCTACCAAAATCACTTTGTTTGCTCCTTTCAAACTCAATGTAGGTTTGAGCAGGGTCCCTTCTTAGATTCCTGAAACATTGTCTATAGGCTTCTGGAACAAGTTCATATGCAATTAAGATGGCTTGCTTCACCTCCTCGTACTCGCTAGATACCACCTCTGATAGTGATGCAGAGACCTCACTAGCTCTACCTACATGTTTGATTTGAATCAACAAAACCCACATGGTCACTGGCCACTGCAATTGTTAAGCCACTTTTTCAAATGAGATGAAAAAGGCTTCTGCATACTTCTCATGAAATTTAGGAAATGCTTGAACATACTTCGACAGCTTTCACCCACCATGGATTTGCTCATCCTCACTCTATTCCTCACTAGACTTGCCTTCAGCCTTCATCTCCAGCCTTTTAAGCTGACTTTCCTTTTTAAGTGTCAATTTTTGAAGTTCAAACACTCTATCCTTTTCTTTCTCTTCTGCAAAAGATCTTTGTTCTTTTTTTCTCTTCTGTTGCTCTCTCTTTTTCCATCTGTTCTGCTTTTAATCATAACTCAAGCTGTTTCAGTTCTGCTGCCCTTTCCTTATCCCTGACCTCTAACTCAAGCTGCTTCATCTGCAATTGAATTCTTGCCATCTCTATAGATTTTGATGGATATTCCAGCAAGCTTAAATGCTGAATTGCTGCTGTAATTATCTCTCCTTTCCTGACAGAAACAGGCAGATCCAACCCCAGCTTGTCCACAACTTCCTCCAGCTTAATCTTATTCACCTTTTGTGGAACGACTAAATTTATGTCGTCCACCTCCAGAAAGCTCTTAGCAACTGAAAGAACCATTGCTTTTCCAAGCTTTGCCGACCCAACCAAACTAATACCCGAAATAAAGAGTTAAGCACCTACCACTCGCTGTTTGAATCCAGCAAAGAGCCCCCAACCTGTTATGGATGAGGCCAGACCACTCAAAACATTCTTAAGCAAACAGCCCAGACCACAACTTTGCAATTTGTTTTGGTAGCTGTACAGTGAAAATTACCCAGAGTAAGTTAGCAAGGGTGACTACAAGGTTTTAAAACAGACAAAAATGTATTCACAAAATTACAGAATGAAACACAAGAACACAATATAGAATACCTACAGAACTCAGTATATCCAAACTAGACTTAATTATGCTGTTCTGAAAATATACAACAGTCCCAATAAACGAACCCCGTAAACATAGAGTAAAACTGAAACAGAGGTTCCAGGTTGAAACTAAAAGGGCAGAAGGAGAGAGAGTCTAGCAATCTGTTTCCACATGACCTACTACTGAACTTACTCAACCAAGACTTCAGCTTTTAGGACTGATCACTTCCCTTTCATTATACGGGTTACTTAGAGTCATAGAGATATACAGCATGGAAACCGATCCTTCAGTCCAACTTGTTCCCGCCGACCAGATAGCCCAACCCAATCTAGTCCCACCTGCCAGTACCCGGCCCATATCCATCCAAACCCTTCCTATTCATATCCCCATCCAAATGCCTTTTAAATGTTGCAATTGTACTAGCCTCCACCGTTTCCTCTGGCAGCTCATTCCATACATGTACCACCCTCTGCGTGAAAACGTTGCCCCTTAGGCCTCTCATCCTAAACCTATGCCCTCTAGTTCGGGACTCCCCCTACACCCGGGCAAAGACTTTGTCTATTTATCCTATCCATGCCCCTCATAATTTTGTAAACCTCTATATGGTCAACCCTCAGCCTCCAACATTCCAGGGAAAACAGCCCCACTCTATTCAACTTCTCCTTATACGTCAAATCCTCCAAACTTGGCAACATCCTTCTAAATCTTTTCTGAACCCTTTCAAGTTTCACAACATCTTTCCAATAGGAAGGAGACCAGAATTGCATGCAATATTCCAACAGTGGTCTAACCGATGTCCTGTACAGCCGCAATATGACCCTCCAACTCTTGTAATCAATACTCTGACCAATAAAGGAAAGCATACCAAACGCCTTCTTCACTGTCCTATCGACCTGTGACTCGACTTTCACGGAGCTATGAACCTGCACTCCAAGGTCTTTTTGTTCAGCAACACTCCTTAGGACCTTACCATTAAGTGTATAGGTCCTACTAAGACTTTCTTTCACATTGGCTCATCTGATCAAGATCCTGTTGTAATCTGAGGTAACCTTCTTCGCTGTCCACCACAACTCTAATTTTGGTATAATCCACAACTTACTAACCATACCTCTTATGCTCACATACAAATCATTTATATAAATGATGAAAAGTAGTGGACCCAACACTGATCCCTGTGGCACTCAACGAGTCACAGGCCTCCAGTCTGAAAAACAACCCTCCACCACCACCCTCTGTCTTCTACCTTTGAGCCAGTTCTGTATCCAAATGGCTAGTTCTCCCTGTATTCCATGAGATCTAACTTTGCTAACCAATGTCCCGTGGGGAACCTTGTTGAATGCCCTACTGAAGTCCATATAGATCACATCTACCACTCTGCCCTCATCAATCCTCTTTGTTACTTCTTCAAAAAACTCAATCCAGTTTGTGAGACATGATTTCCCATACGCAAAGCCATGTTGACTATCTCTAATCAGTCCTTGCCTTTTCAAATACATGTACATCCTGTCCCTTAGGTTTCCCTCCAACAACTTGCCCACCACCGACATCAGGCTCACTGGTCTATAGTTCCTGACTTGTCTTTACCGCCCTTCTTAAACAGTAGCACCACGTTAGCCAACCTTCAATCTTCCGGCACCTCACCTGTGACTATTGATGATACAACTATCTCAGTAAGAGGCCCAGCAATCACTTCTCTAGCTTACCACAGAATTCTAGGGTACACCTGATCAGGTCCTGGGGATTTATCTACTTTTATGCATTTCAAGACATCCAGCACTTCCTCCTGTGTAATATGGACATTTTGCAAGATGTCACCATCTATTTCCCGACATTCTATAACTTCCATGTCCTTTTCCACAGTAAGTACTGATGCAACATATTCGTTTAGTATCTCATCCATTTTCTGCTGTTCCACACAAAGGCCAACCAGAAAGCTGTGGCCTAAAATCTTATCTGTTGATGAATTAACAAAAAAGTCTCTCAATACCCTTTTCATCTCTGTACCAAACCAGTCGAATCAGAGCCCATAGTGTTTTATGACCCCTCTGAAAAGAAATCAAGGATACAGCATCCTTGAGAAAGGACCAGCTTTGTGAAAATGGAGACAAGGTCATTGATGAAGCAGCTGAGGATGATTGAGCTGAGGACACTACCCTGAGGAGCTCCTGTGGAGATGTCCTGGAGCTGAGATAACTGACCTTTAACAGCCACATCCATTCTCCTAAATACCAGGTTTGATTCCAACCAGCAGGGAGTTTGCCTTCAATACCTATCAATTCCAGTTTTGCTCGGGCTTCCTTGATGCCACACTCAGTTGAATATAGCATGATGTCAAGGTCTGTCACTCTCACCTCACCTCTGAAATTCAGTTCTTTTGTCCATGTTTGAACGAAGGAGCTGAGTAGCTCTGGTGGAACCCAAACTGCGTGTCACTGAGCAGGTTATTTCTGGGCAGGTGCTGCTTGATAGCACTGTTGATGACACCTTCCATCACTTTACCGATGATAGAGAGTAGGCTGATTGGCCAGGTTGGATTTCTTCAGCTTTTTGTGTACAGGATATATTTGGCCAATTTTCCACATTGTTATGTAGCTGCCAGAGTTATAACTGTACTGGAAGAGCTTGGCTAGGGGAATGACACATTCTGGAGCACAAGTCTTCAGTGCTATTGCTGGAGTGTTGTCAGGGCCCATAGACTTTGCACTATCCAGAGCCTCCAACTATTTCTTAGTCTCACATGGAGTGATTCAGATTGGCTAAAGACTGGTATCTGTATTGCTGGGGCTTAGTGGAGCAGACCACGATGAATCATGCAATAGGCACTTCTGGCTGAAGATTGTTGCAAATGCTTCAGCCTTATCCTTTACTTCAAATTTGTCTTTAATCCAAAAATATTCCTTTACCAACACCACAATCAATTTCTCTAATTTCTCAAGTGGCTTTATCTTTCATACACTGATTTTCAACCACGCAATTCATCTTCAGGGTTTTATCCCAACACTTCCATGTGGAATCATTACGAACTCTTTAATCTAGATAGTCTAATGTATGATATTCTCCCCTCAGAAGTAGTACAGTACCCATGCACCTCCATGCAAGGATTTCATAGAATTGGCCAAAATGTAGTAAAACTGAAACAAAATTCCTTTCGAGTTATGCGTGTTTCTTTAAACTTAAAACAAAAACTCCTCAGATCTAGAACTTTCTGACAGACTTTAAAAGATAATGGTTAATTCTGCTAACTTGTAAAATCCTAATGTAAACACAAATCCATTAGCCTGCCAAAGTAGCCCTCACAAACCATTTTTAAGAAACATCATCATGGCTACAAAAATCTGCACAAGTTAATTATATCCTTCAGACATTCCATATACTACTACCTCAAAATTCAAAACCCAAACTTAAAACAATTTGTATCAAAGATCTGAACAAATCAGACAGTTTAAATCACAGTGTTGATAAAGGTGAAAGTGCACCAAGGAAAATGTAATTGTTATACTTTGGTTAATAGTAAACGCATTAATTATACCTGATTCAAACTGACATTGCTCTTTAACTCACAGACACCATTCCCACAAAGAACCCATGCAATGACAATTGTAGGTTTGTTTATCTCTTCCTGGAGATCACACAGTGGCTGCCTGTTTTCAGAGATAGTTTTTCAATTTTAAAATAACTACAGTCCATCAACAGATCACAGTTTGATTCTTTCTCCATACATTATAGCTTTTATCATTGTCTTTCTGCTATTGTTAAAATCTAGAAACTTCCAAGTATAATGATACACTAGGTTTTACAGTCTGTTTCCAATCCTTGCTTATAATCTACCGGAGGTGTGATTTGACATTAAAGCTTAAAGTCTTACTCTCTGTCTTTTCCAAAAGTAAATTTCATAATATCTAAATGTTCAATGTTTAAGAACCTGAAATAATTCAAGTTCTATTATTAAACATCTCACTCAAGTAAAGTAATCCAGAATTCAGGTCAGAGGTGAGGAACACAGCAGCGAGTAACTCACCTCTTGACTCCCAAAAGCTGTCCATCATCTACAAGGTACAAGTCAGGAATATGATTGAGAACAGCCCACTTGCCTGGATGGGTGCTACCCCAACATTCCTCAAGAAGCTTGACACCATCCAAGACAAATCAGCATGCTTGATTGGCACTGTATCCACAAGCATCCACTCCCTCCACCACCGACGCTCAGCTGCAGCAATATGTACTATCCTTATTTGAAAATGGTGAACTGATGACAGTTTGAAACGGAATTTCAGATAGACAATGAGTCTATGCAAATTCATTAATCTTTGTTTTATTTATTCATTTGTAGAATGTGGGTCTCACTGGCTGTGCCAGGATTTATTACCCATTCCTAGTTGCCCTCGATAAAGTGGTGGTTGGCTGCCTTCTTAAATGCTACAATTCACCTGCTGTGTGTTGACCCACAATGCCATTAGGGATGGAATGCCCAGATTTTGACCTAGCGACATGCAGGAATGGCAATATACTTCCAAATCAGGATGGTGAGTGGCTTGTAGGTGAACTTGAAGATGATGGTGTTCCCATATATCTGCTGCCCTTGTCCTTCCAGATGGAAGTGGGTTTGGAAGGTGCTATCTGAGGATCTCTGGTGAATTTCTGCATGCATCTTGTAGATAGTACACACTGCTGCAACTGAGCACCGATGGTGACAGAAGTGGATGTCTGTGGATACAATGCCCATCAATCATGCTGATTTGTCCTGGATGGTGTCAAGCTTTTTGAGGGATGTTGGGGCTGTACCCCTTCAGGGAAGTGGGCACTACTCCGTCACATTCCTGACTTGTCCCTTGTAGATGGTGGACAGGCTTTCGAGAGTCAAGAGGTGAGTTACTCGTCGCAGTATTCCTAACCTCTGACCTGTCGTTGTAGCCACTGCCTTAATGTGTGGAGTCCAGTTGAGTTTCTGATCAATGATAACTCCCATGGTGTCGGTAGTGGGGGATTAAGCGATGGTAACATTGAATGTCAAAGGATGGTGGTTAGATTGTCTCTTATTAGTGATGATCACAGCCTGACATTTGTGTGGCATATATGTTACTTGCCACTTGTCAGCCTAAATGTACATATCGTCCAGATCTTTGTTGCACTGAATGCTTCAGTGTGTGAGGGGTTGGGAGCGGTGCTGAACACTGTGCATTCATCTGCAAACATCCCTACTACTGACCTTATGATGGAGGGCAGATCATTGATGAAACAACTGAAGATGGTTGGGCCTAAGACATTACTCAGAAGAATCTAAATTCCAGACATCTATGAACAGTATTATACATCCACCAAAATGAAATAAAAAGCAGCCTAATGTGAAATTCCTTTATACTTTCTGTGTTTATTTCTCCATTTGGCCTCTCTACATTATTAGCAAAAACAATATTACATCAGAAGGAATGAACTGCCTCAATGTGTAACCTATTAGTAATAATGAATAAGAAATTTAGGATGTCAAATTTAACATCACAACAGATGCTTAAAGCATAAATAATAAGCAAAAGCTTAAATTTATATAGCATATTACATATCTCAGAATTGCTCAAATTGTTTTTAATCAGTGAAGTATGAAGTGCCATTGTTTTTGTTTTTTAAGCAAACAGTGACTTGCAACGTCAATATTAAACAAACAACAAATGAAAGAAACAACTATTCTAAATCTCTTCTTGTGATGGGCCAAGTCATTGGAAGAACTTGCTTGCTTTTCTCTGAATTATGCCACAATGCTTTTTAAAGCCTCAAAATGCAGAGAAGACTTCAGTCTAACAATCTCACCGAAAAGACACCATCTTTCGTAATGCAGTAATTCTGCAATACAGCACTGTCAGTTTAGATAACATACTTGTACAGCAAACCACAAGTTATGACTCAGGGGCAAAGGTGCGACCATCAATTCCGTCTGATACAAGGAAGTGTAAAATGAGTGGACGTACTGTAAATAGCTGCAAGCTCATTTGTCTTCAGGGTATTTATTGTATATTACATTGCAGTAAATTATTTGCCCCACTATGTGAGAATGTAAGGATTGTTTTCACTGAATATACTTGTGTATCAGCATCTGCTATGTAACCACAACATTATATTTGTGTACAGATCCTATCAAAGATTCACAAACCTGACTTTCCCAGTCGACCCATTGTCTCAGCCTGCTCCTGACCCACTGAACTCATCTCTGCATACCTTGACACCGTCCTGACCCCTTTCGTCCAGGAGCTCCCCACCTACATGCAGGACACTACCCACGTCTTTCACTTCTTCCAAGACTTTTGTTTCCCCGGTCCTTTACGCCCTACCTTCACCATGGACATCAGTATCCTTCCATTGACTCTCTCATCCGTCTGTCTCCTCTACATCGGGGAGACAGGACGCCAACTTGTGGATTGTTTCAGAGAACATCTCTGGGACACCTGCACCAACCAACCCCACCGCTCCGTGGCCGAACATTTCAACTCCCCCTCCCACTCTGCCGAGGACATGCAGGTTCTGGGCTCCTCCATCATCGAACCCTAACCACCTGACACCTGGAGGAAGAACGCCTCATCTTCCACCTTGACACTCTGCAACTACATGGGATCAATGCGGATTTCAACAGTTTCCTCGTTTCCCCTCCCCCCATCTTATCTCACTTCCAACCCTCCAATTGAGCATCACCCTCTTGACCTGTCCCTCACCTTTCCCATCTATCCACTCCACCCTTCTCTCCAACCTAACATCTTCTCCCCCACCTTCATCTATCTGTCACATTCCCAGCTACCTTCCACCATAGCACCACCCCCCCTCCCATTTATCTCTCAGCTCTCCTGTCCACAAGCCTCATTCTTGATGAATGGTTTATGCCCGAAACGTCAATTCTCCTTCTCCTCGGATACTGCTGTGCTTTTCCAGCACCACACTCTCAACTCCGTAGCAGATGTATCTTGTTTATAAAACTAACATTAGAACTTAAATAAGTTAGAGAAAAGTTGATTTAATTGCAGATGTGTAAGGTCATTCTGGGGCAATGGTTTTTGTCGAGGTTTGTCCCTAGTAGCTCAGTGACATACTCTATGCTCTACAGTCTATTCCCCAGGAGGAACACTGAGACAAGCATCAGCTACGTCTGGAAGACCATCAACTTGGTGAAAACACTCTTTGATCTACCCAAAACTTGCTGGTCTTCCAGAACAGGGAGTTGAACCCAGCCGAGTGTTGCAGACTGGCACATTCCACGGTCCAGGACAATGTTCTGAGGGACCCACCTAAAGCTTGGGATAGCTGCTGCCAAAATGCAGTGGGGAAAGAGCACTGACTTGTTGAAGGTAAATGGGAGTCTGTTCAGTTATCAGACTCTCCCTGTGTCTTAGATATATGTAAATATCAGTATTGTACGCATAAGGGAGATCTGTGGGTTATTTTTGATTAGAGTCAAAGTCCAATGTTTTGTTTATTTACTTGATATGCAACTGTACAGAACCTAGCTGCATATTGTGACTATGTATGTATGCAAAATTTGTTTTATGAATAAAGCATATTTTTGAAATTTTAAAAAAAGTAGATATGAATAGACATTCTGGGCTTAACTGGGACTGCTGTTACTGGCTATATCATTCATTTGCACATTTGGTCAAGCTACTCAAGACTTGTGCAATCCTTCACACAACGCTGGGGTAAAACTACCTGTAGCTAGTTATCTCATTTTAGCATTCACCAAGCAGTTTAATAGAGGTCAATTAGAATTTATTGATGCAGGCTTCCTCCACTACAGTAAAGAGCAAGCACTTAGGGGGTAGTCACTGTTACATTTAGTGGATGTAAAAAACCTTGGTCAATTGACATAATGCGTTATCTATTATTCAATTTATATGAAGAGACAACATTCATTTTCATTGGTCTGTGAAGATCGGATGTTCAGCTGTCAACAAATCAACCACACCCAGCCTGAGCTTAATGATTACATTCTGGATGTTTAACTTCCGTCATAGACCAGAATAGTTGCCCTGCAGAGCGGAGATGTCATGAGTGCTTTTGAATAAATAATCTGAATTCAACTGGAATTTCTGAGGACACATGTAAACTAATTTGTTTTGTTTTAAGTTAGGTATTAAATAAAGTCGTTGCAAGCTGTTTTAAAAATGGCATCTTCAATGGTTAGTCAATAATAGTAATGACACAGAACTGGAACTAATCACTTAGAAGGAAGTGACCAGTATCTATATCACAAAGTCAAATAAGCTGTCAGCGGTATGGTATTAGCTGCTACCTTCTCCTCCCACAAGATTAGCCTATGTATTAGTCTATGAGTCTCTTGCCCTGTTTTATTTAAATAATTTTTATCTAGCAATAGCAATGAGCACCATGTAAATCCATTTTCACATGCATGGAAATAACATAATACAAAGCAGAAAGCTGGATTTAATCACCTCCTTCTCATTTTACATTTTAAATAAATCAATGGAGATAAAACCAACCAGGAATAAATTTTAATTCCACACCATTAAGATTATTTCTGATTGAAATGATGTTTGCCTTCTCTTTGAGGTATGCGGAGGCACCTGTTCTCAGTGGGGTCGAGCTCTAGCTAATGTGTTCAAATACCATGCGAAATAACATTGCAACAAAGAAGCTTGTCCTCATGGGACAGAGAGGCCTCTTGTAACATAGTCTCATACATACCAACAGTCAGATTTCTGATCTTCTCATCTCTGTTCACGGTGAATTTGCTTCTTGGCTGAAGAGTTACTTTATATTTTTTGAAAAATATCATTGTTATGACCAATGCTGGAAAATAAATCTGTTCTCAGATTTGCTATCGGATATAGGAACATTCAGGCCATAAAGCCTTGGAGAACACATTACGAGAAGCTAAGCAATGTCTCTCCTTTCAAAACATATTAAGAATTCTACCCTATTCTGCGAGTCAACTAATTACACTCCCGTCACTGGAATAAGTGCTTATAAACAAGCCAGCATTCATTTTTGGAGCACGATGACTTGACTTATTTTGACATGATTGTGACTGTTGCTGTGACACCCAGGTGTTCTCCTATGTCTTTAGGAAAGGACTGTACAATTTGCATTGCTTTAGCATCATATTACAGTGAGTCATAGAGTCAGAGCTCAGGCAAAATTCCACAGCTATTCAGGAGAGGCTGCTTCATGAGTTGATCAATTATTCATGCATTCTGTCTGAGTGCTGTGAATGAGCACACACTCTTCATTCACAAGATATGTTCTGCACAGGTGAAGCAATGTGTGGAGTTAAGAATGGAGATTACAAGTACTGTCCTTTCACTTCAGCAGCTATTTTCTTGAGAGAAGCAACGTCAGAGGGTGATTCTTAATACCAGACTCCTTTCTGTTACAAACAAATAACACACAGAGCATGATTTAACTGATGAGAAGGAAATCACAGTGAATACCCTGATAAATTGCTTTGATCTTTTTTTTCTCTTTCAGGCAGCAATCCCCATTGTTTGAAATTGTGGATTTCTTTCTTGCTTGCTTTTCGGGTTGTTTTGATATTAGCAGTTGTGAGGAAGTGAAAGAACATTCTCAGGGGTCAGCAAGAAGGGCACCCAAGATCAAGCTCTGGAAAATATGCCAACCTTTCTCCACCCCACATGCCACTGAGCTTTCCCCATATCACAGACACTGAATGACTTGAAGAATGTTGAATGAGAGCCTGCATCCTATTACCCTGAAGCAGTGTTACATGGCACCATTACAATGTATGTGAGTAATTTGAGAGGACTTGCGGCAAATGTAGCGTGCTTGGGAAGAATAAGATATATGGTTCTCACCAATGAGTTTTTACTCATATCCTGTCTGGGTTTGTTGTTGATACATTAATTGAAATTGATTCCCACACTTCCTCCATTATTACTGCATCGTGCAACTGCCAGGATGGTAGAAGATGAGCTAAATGGATATCAGTCCATTATCAACCAGCAATTTTCACAATCCTATCGCTTTTACATCATTTTTGGTTTGTTTGTTTCAGATCATCAAATTGAAGATGCAACCATTCGACTAACTTTTTTTGTCTCAAACTGCATTTTGTTGCCATTGAGACAATAAATAACACAAGCAATGCCATTAAACTTTACTGTATAAATTTCCCACTTACAAGGTTAAAGTTACCCAAACCTTTGCTTCATAGAAACAAGATAGACAATCAGGAGGCTGGAAGAACACAGCAAGCCAGGCAGCTTCAGGAGGTGGAGATGTCTACATTTCAGGTGTAACACTTCTTCAGGAATCATATAAATAACAGGCAGGATTATGTCTTTGAAGTTCAATCTCTCAAGCCTGCTCCACCATTCAATAAGATCATAATTGGTCTGATTGTAACCTCCAATCTGCATTCCTCCACCCCTGATAACCCATTCACATCTTCATTCCGACCTGCCCCTGATAACACATTCACCCCTTCATTCCCACCTGCCCCTGATAATCCATTCACCCTTTCATTCTCCCTGCCCCTGATAACCCAGTCGCCTCTTCATTCCCCCTGCTCCTGATAACCCACTCACCTCTACATTCCCACCTGTCCCAGATAACTCATTCATCACTTCACTCTCCCTGCTCCTGATAACCCATTCACCCCTTCATTCCCACCTGCCCCTGATAACCCATTCACCCCTTCATTCCCACCTGCCCCTGATAATCCATTCACCCTTTCATTCTCCCTGCCCCTGATAACCCAGTCGCCTCTTCATTCCCCCTGCTCCTGATAACCCACTCACCTCTACATTCCCACCTGCATCTGATAACCCATTCACCCCTTCATTCCCACCTGCCCCTGATAACCCATTCACCCCTTCATTCCCACCTGCCCCTGATAATCCATTCACCCTTTCATTCTCCCTGCCCCTGATAACCCAGTCGCCTCTTCATTCCCCCTGCTCCTGATAACCCACTCACCTCTACATTCCCACCTGCATCTGATAACCCATTCACACCTTCATTCCCACCTGCCCCTGATAACCCACTCAACCCTTCATTCCCACCTGCCCCTGATAACACATTCACACCTTCATTCCCACCTGCCCCTGATAACCCAGTCGCACCTTCATTCCCACCTGCCCCTGATAACCCACTCAACCCTTCATTCCCATCTGCCCCTGATAACCCATTCACACCTTCATTCCCACCTGCCCTTGATAAAAGACTCACCCCTTCATTCCCCCTTCCCCTGATAACCCATTCACTCCCTCATCCCCACCTACCCCTGATAACGTATTCACACCTTCATTCCCACATGTCCCAGATAACCCACTCATCCCTTTACTCCCCCTGCCCCTGATAACCCACTCACCCCTTCATTCCCACCTGCCCCTGATAGCCCATTCAACCCTTCATTCTCACCTGCCCCTCATAACCCATTCACCCCTTCATTCCCACCTGCACCTGATAACTCATTCACCCCTTCACTCTCCTTGCTCCTGATAATCCATTCACACATTCATTCCCCCTGCCCCGATAACCCATTCACACCTTCATTCCCACCTGCCCCTGATAACCCACTCACCCCTTCATTCCCACCTGCCCCTGATAACCCATTCACCCCTTCATTCCCACCTGCCCCTGATAACCCATTCACCCCTTCATTCCCACCTGCACCTGATAACTCATTCATCCCTTCATTCCCACCTGCCCCTGATAACCCACTCACCCCTTCATTCCCACGTGCCCCTGATAACCCATTCACCCCTTCATTCCCACCTGCCCCTAATAACCCATTCACCCCTTCATTCCCCCTGCCCCTGATAACCCATTCACCCCTTCATTCCCACCTGCCCCAATAACCCATTCACCCCTTCATTCCCACCTGCCCCTGATAACCCATTCACACCTTCATTCCCACCTGCCCCTGATAACCCATTCACCCCTTCATTCCCACCTGCCCCTGATAACCCACTCACCCCTTCATTCCCACCTGCCCCTGATAACCCATTCACCCCTTCATTCCCACCTGCCCCTGATAACCCATTCACCCCTTCATTCCCACCTGCCCCTGATAACCCATTCACCCCTTCATTCCCACCTGCCCCTGATAACCCATTCACCCCTTCATTCCCACCTGCACCTGATAACCCATTCACCCCTTCATTCCCACCTGCCCCTGATAACCCATTCACCCCTTCATTCCCACCTGCCCCTGATAACCCATTCACCCCTTCATTCCCACTTGCCCCTGATAACCCATTCACCCCTTCATTCCCACCTGCACCTGATAACCCATTCACCCCTTCATTCCCACCTGCCCCTGATAACCCATTCACCCCTTCATTCCCACCTGCCCCAATAACCCATTCACCCCTTCATTCCCACCTGCACCTGATAACTCATTCATCCCTTCACTCTACTTGCTCCTGAAAACCCATTCATACCTTAATTCCCCCGTGCCTGATAACCCATTCACCCCTTCATTCCCATCTGCCCCTGATAACCCATTCACCCCGTCATTCCCACCTGCCCCTGATAACCCATTCACCCCTTCATTCCCACCTGCCCCTGATAACCCATTCACCCCTTCATTCCCACCTGCCCCTGATAACCCATTCACCCCTTCATTCCCACCTGCCCCTGATAACCCATTCACCCCTTCATTCCCACCTGCCCCTGATAACCCATTCACCCCTTCATTCCCACATGCCCCTGATAACCCATTCACCCCTTCATTCCCACCTGCCCCTGATAACCCATTCACCCCTTCATTCCCACCTGCCCCTGATAACCCATTCACCCCTTCATTCCCACCTGCACCTGATAACTCATTCATCCCTTCTCTCTACTTGCTCCTGAAAACCCATTCATACCTTAATTCCCCCGTGCCTGATAACCCATTCACCCCTTCATTCCCACCTGCCCCTGATAACCCATTCACACCTTCATTCCCACCTGCCCCTGATAACCCATTCACCCCTTCATTCCCACCTGCCCCTGATAACCCATTCACACCTTCATTCCCACCTGCCCCTGATAACCCATTCACCCCTTCATTCCCACCTGCACCTGATAACCCATTCACCCCTTCATTCCCACATGCCCCTGATAACCCATTCACCCCTTCATTCCCACCTGCCCCTGATAACCCATTCACCCCTTCATTCCCACCTGCCCCTGATAACCCATTCACCCCTTCATTCCCACCTGCCCCTGATAACCCATTCACCCCTTCATTCCCACCTGCCCCTAATAACCCATTCACCCCTTCATTCCCCCTGACCCGATAACCCATTCACACCTTCATTCCCACCTGGCCTGATAACCCATTCACCCCTTCATTCCCCCTGACCCGATAACCCATTCACCCCTTCATTCACACCTGCCCCTGATAAAACATTCACACCTTCATTCCCACCTGGCTTGATAACCCACTCACCCCTTCATTCCCACCTGCCCCTGATAACCCATTCACCCCTTCATTCCCACCTGCCCCAATAACCCACTCACCCCTTCATTCCCACCTGCCCCAATAACCCATTCACCCCTTCATTCCCACCTGCCCCTGATAACCCATTCACACCTTCATTCCCACCTGCCCCTGATAACCCACTCACCCCTTCATTCCCACCTGCCCCTGATAACCCATTCACACCTTCATTCCCACCTGCCCCTGATAACCCATTCACACCTTCATTCCCACCTGCCCCTGATAACCCATTCACCCCTTCATTCACACCTGCCCCTGATAAAACATTCACCCCTTCATTCCCACCTGCCCCTTATAACCCATTCACCCCTTCATTCCCACCTGCCCCTGATAACCCATTCACCCCTTCATTCCCACCTGCCCCTGATACCCCATTCACTCCTTCATTCCCACCTGCCCCTGATAACCCACTCACCCCTTCATTCCCACCTGCCCCTAATAACCCATTCACCCCTTCATTCCCACCTGCCCCTGATAACCCACTCACCCCTTCATTCCCACCTGCCCCTGATAACCCACTCACCCCTTCATTCCCACCTGCCCCTAATAACCCATTCACCCCTTCATTCCCACCTGCCCCTGATAACCCATTCACCCCTTCATTCCCACCTGCCCCTGATAACCCATTCACCTCTTCATATCCAACTGCACTTGAGAACACATTCACGCTTTCATTCCCCCTGCCCCGATAACTCATTCACCCTTTCATTCCCACCTGCCCCGATAACCCATTAACCCCTTCATTCCCACCTGCACCTGATAACTCATTCACCCCTTCACTCTCCTTGCTCCTGATAATCCATTCACACATTCATTCCCCCTGCCCCGATAACCCATTCACACCTTCATTCCCACCTGACCCTGATAACCCATTCACCCCTTCATTCCCACCTGCCCCTGATAACCCATTCACCCCTTCATTCCCACCTGCCCCTGATAACCCACTCACCCCTTCATTTCCACCTGCCCCTGATTACCCATTCACCCCTTCATTCCCACCTGCCCCTGATAACCCATTAACCCCTTCATTCCCACCTGCCCCTGATAACCCATTCACCCCTTCATTCCCACCTGCCCCTGATAACCCATTCACCCCTTCATTCTCACCTGCCCCTGATAACCCATTCACCCCTTCATTCCCAACTGCCCCGAGTAATCCATTCACCCCTTCATTCCCACCTGCCCCTGACAACCCATTCACCCCTTCATTCTCACCTGCCCCTGATTCCCCACTCACCCTTTTATTCCCACCTGGCCCTGATAACTCATTCATTCCTTCATTCCCCCTGCCTGATAACCCACTCAACCCTTCATTCCCACCTGCCCCTGATAACCCATTCACCCCTTCATTCCCACCTGCCCCTGATAACCCATTCACCCCTTCATTCCCACCTGCCCCTGATAACCCACTCAACCCTTCATTCCCACCTGTCCCAGATAACTCATTCATCACTTCACTCTCCCTGCTCCTGATAACCCATTCACACCTTCATTCCCACCTGCCCCTGATAACCCATTCACCCCTTCATTCCCACCTGCTCCTGATAACCCATTCACCCCTTCATTCCCACCTGCCCCTGATAACCCATTCACCCCTTCATTCCCGCCTGCCCCTGATAACATATTCACACCTTCATTCCCCCTGCCCCTGATAACTCATTCACCCCTTCATTCCCACATGCCCCTGATAACCTATTCACCTCTGCATTCCTGCCTGACCCAATAATGTATTCACTTTTTTTTCTTTAAGAAGAATCTGTCCACCTCTGCCTTAAAATGTTCAAAATCTCTGCTTCAATCACCTCTCAAAGACGCCAGTTCGAAACACTCAAGACCCATTACGAAAAAGTTAATTTGCTTTATTTCTATTTTAAATAGTTGACCACTGCTTTTTTTTCAATCTGTGGTGTCTAGTTCTAAAAGGAGAAATAAGAGGAGACATCCTCTCTGTATCTACTGCGTCAGGAACCCTTAGGATCTTGTATTTGTTTTTTGTCAGTTAATTTAATCAGAACATGAGGGTCCAGAATTTATTTTCTTTTGCCCTGGTTGGGGGACTCCACTCACAAATCTGTCAAACTGTGCTATGAAGAACGTATTTCATCATAACAGTAGAATTCTGGAGATTGTCAAGCTATAAATGTATAAGAACAGTCATTTATTTTCTTTGAACTTAGTTAACTATTTTTATAAGGAACTTGTTTTCCATTTATGAATAGCTGATAATTGCTGAAATTTTGTTATTTATTGCCAGTGGAATAAAGCATGAAAGTAGGGAAATGTCGCTGCAACGGTACAAGGCATTAGTGATGCCACACCTGGAGGACTACATACAGTTTTGGTCACCTTCCTTGAGGTGGCAGTTCAGAAGAGGTTCATGAGATAGATTTCAGAGATATGGGGATTTTCTTATGAAGAAAAATTGAGCAAGTTAGAACTATACTGTCCAATTTAGAGAAATGAGAGCAGGTCTAATTGGGGTAACGCTAAAGGGGATTGACAAAGTAGACATAGAGAGGACATTTCCACTTGTGAAGCAAACTTGCATGAAAGGTCACAGTTTTCGGATAAGAGATAGATTTAAAACAAAGGTAACGAGAAATTACGTCTCTCAAAGAGTTGTAAATCTGTGGGATATACGTCCCAGAGTGCGGTGAGTGGCAGGACATTGAGTAAATTTAAGGAGGAGATACATTTTTAGCTAATAAGGGGTTAAAGGGTTGTGGAGAATGGGCAGGAAAGTAGAGTTGAGGCTGAAATGAGATCAGCCATGATTATATTGGGGCTTAGTTGCCTATTCCTGCTCCTAATTCTTATGTTTTTCATGCACCATGTCCATATCAAGATATCTGATTGTAAAACATCTCTGAACTGCTTACAATCCATCTACATCCTTCCTCAAATGAGGTGTCAACATTGTGCACAGCACTGCAAGTATGATCTCACCAATGCCCAGTGCAAAAGCAGCATAATCTCCCTATTTTTATATTCGATACTCCTCATAATAAATTATAACATTTCATCAGCTTTCCTAATCAATTGCTACATACTAATTATTTGTGATCCATGTGCTAGAACATCCAGATGCCCCTGCATCTCAGAGCTCTGCATCCTCTCAGCATTTAAGTAAGATGTTTCTTTTTTATTCTTCCCATCAAAATGGAAAATTTCATATTTTTCCATATATTGCTCCATCTGCCAGATCTTTTCCCAGTTATTTTGTCTGTAGTCCTCTGAAATATCCTTATTTCCTCTTCACAACATACTTTCCTACCTATCTTTCATCTATTGATATAAATTGTGTGATGTTGAGGCCCCAGCATTGATCCCTGCGTCATACCACTTGTTACATCTTGTCAACCTTGTCAGCAAGTAGTCCATAAAGCTAATAAAATGTTATGTTTAACTGTGAGAAGAATTGAATGCAAGAATAGAGCCGCTACGCTTCAGTTACACAGGGCATTGGTGAGACTGCATCTGAAGTACTATGGAGAGTGCAGGTCATCATGCATACGAAAGATGTTAATGTGTCAGAAGCAGTTCAGAGAAGATTTATTAGACTGACATCTGGAATGAGTGGATTTCCTTATGAGGAAAGGCTAGACAGGCCTGTATCGTCTGGAATGTGGGAGAGTTCAGAGGTGACTTCATTAAAACATATAAGATCCTGAGAACACTTGTCTGGCTGGGTGTGGAAAGGATGTTTCCTCTTGTGGGAGAATCTTGAAGTGGGGGTCAGAATTTAAAAATAAGAGGCGGCCCATTTAAGACAGAGATGAGGAAAACCTTTATCCCTTAGAGGGTTGTGAATCTTTGGAATTCTCTTCCTCAAAAGGCAGTGAATGCAGCTTCTTTAGATATTTTAAAATAAAGATAGATAGATTCTTGATGACCAAGGTGATGAAAGATTGTCAGGGGTATGCAGGAATGTAGATTTGAGGTTAAAATCAGCATCAGCCAAGACGGTATTGAACAGTGGGATATGCTCGAAGGGCCAAGTTTTGGGAGTGAGGAGGGTGAGCCACTTGCCAAAACATTATCAACCTCTGACCTGCTATTGAACCCACAGTATTTTTGTGGTTGGTCCGATTAGGTTTCTCATCAATAGTGATCCCAGAATATTGCTGACAGCGTCTCAGCAATGGTAATACTATTAAATTGCCAAAACCTTTTTTATGTCTATGTCTTTACCTCCATATTTGATCATTTCATCACTCTCTTAATCTTCTTATCTTCCACCTTCTATAAACATCTGGGCTCTTTAAATTTTGACCATTTCTCCATCTCTTACATTAATCATTGCCACCCATGCTTTCAGCTGACTGGATCCTAAAATCTTCCCCTAAACCTCTTGACATCTCTAGCTCTTTCTCTTAATGCAAGATGTTCCTCAAAAGCTAGTTCTTTGACGAAGATGTCTGACTGAGTATCACTTTACATAGTTCAGTGTCAAATATTGGAACATAGGGACAGGAGTAGGCAATTTAGCCCTCAAGCCTGTTCCACCATTCAATAAGATCATGGTTGATCTGTGGCCTAACTCCATATACCTGTCTTTGGCGCATATCCCTTAACAGCTTTACTTAACAAAAAAATTATCTCTCTCAAATTTCAATTTAACAACTGATCCTGCATCCACTGCCATTTGTGGAACTGAAGCCTAAGAATCGGCCATCCTGTGTGTATTGGAGTGCTTCCTAAAATTTTTCCAGAACAGTTTGCCCCTAATTCTTAGCCTTGGTTCCCTAGTTCTAGAATCCACAACCAATGGAAATAGTTTAACTTTATCTAACAAATCTTTTCCTTTTAACATCTTGAAGACTTTGATCAGATCACTCCTACTAAATCTTCTAAATTCAGGAGAATAAAGGCCTAATTTGTCTAATCTATCTTCAGAACTCAACATTTGAGGTCCAGGTATCATTTTGTGAAGTTACGTTTTACTCCCTCCCACATCAATATATTCTTCCTAAGCTGTGATGTCCAGATCTGCTCTCAGTACTCCAAGTGGGGTCCAACCAGGGTTTGTTTAGCTGCAGCATAACTTCAGTCTCCTTATATCCAGTCCTCTAGATGTAAAGGCTTGCATTCCTTTAGTTTCTTGATTATTTACTGCACCCGTCCATGCCATTTCAAAGACCTAGACATTAGTGCGGCAAAGTCTCTTTGGACATCACAGTATGTAATTTCACACTATCTAAAAACTGCCCTAATCTATCCTTTTTTGATCCAAAATGCTTACATTGAACTGCATCTGCCACAGTTTTGTCCATATTCTCAGTCAATGAACATTTCTTTGTAATTTATGCTATCATCCACAATGCTGCTTAAAAATGCAAATTGGTATAAATGACTTGTTATGCCATTATCCAAGTGATTATTAAATAATATGAATAATTGAGGCTTTAGCACAGATTCTTGTGGGAACCACTGTTCACATCCTGCTAATTTGTGCACCTTACTATTATCTCTACTTTCTCTGTCCTGCCGCTCAACCTCTTTCCCAGTCGGGCCTGTAATTTGTCCTCAATTCTGTGCACTTCTATCTTATTTAACTACCTTGCAGGATTTTATCAAATGCCTTCTGGAAGTCCACATAAACAACTGCATCTATCCACTACTTTAGTTAATTCTTCAAAACATTTACTGAGGTTCATCAGGCATGAGCTACCTGTCATGAATCCATGCTGGCTCTCCCTGATTAACTGAAACATTTCAAGGTATTCGGTTCCTCCATCCTTGATTATAAACTGCAACAATTTCCCCACCGTGAATGTTAGGCTAACCAATATGCAATTCCCTAGTCTTCTTCTTTTGTTCTTTTTACAAAACTGAGTAACCATGTGCAATTTTATAATCCAGGAGAATGGCTCCTATGTCATAGAGTCATGGAGTCATAGAGATGTACAGCATGGAAACAGACCCTTCAGTCCAACCCATCCATGCCATCCAGATATCCCAACCCAATCCAGTCCCACCTGCCAGCACATGGCCCATATCCTTCCAAACCCTTCCTATTCATATACCCATCCAAATGCCTCTTAAATGTTACAATTGTACCAGCTTCCACCACATCCGCTGGCAGCTCATTCTATACACATACCACCCTCTGCATGAAAGAGTTGCCCCTTAGGTCTCTTTTATATCTTTCCCCTCTCACCCTAAACCTATGCCCTCTAGTTCTGACTCTCTGACCCCAGGGAAAAGACTTTGTCTATTTATCCTATTTCACACAGAGGGCGGTACGTGTATGGAATGAGTTGCCAGAGGAAGTGGTGGAGGCTGGTACAATTGTAACATTTAAGAGGCATTTGGATGGGTGTATGAATAGGAAGGGTTTGGAGGGATTTGGGCAGGTGCTGGAAGGTGGGATGAAATTGGGTTTGGATATCTGGTCGGCGTGGACAGGTTGGACCGAAGAGTCTGTTTCCATGCTGTACATCTCTATGACTCTATGCTCCTGTTTCCTCCAAGTCCAAAGATGTGCAGGTTAGGTGGATTGGCCAGGTTAAATTACCCATAGTGCCCAGGGATGTGCAGGTTATGTGGATTGGCCTGGCTAATTTGCCCATAGTGTTCAGGGGTGTGCAGGTTATGTGGATTGTCCAGGCTGATTTGCCCATAGTGTTCAGGGATGTGCAGGTTATGTGGATTGGCCTGGCTAATTTGCCCATAGTGTTCAGGGGTGTGCAGATTATGTGGATTGTCCAGGCTGATTTGCCCATAGTGTTCAGGGACGTGCAAGCTAGGTGAATCAGCACTGGGAAATGCAGGGTTACAGTGATAGGGTCGGGGTGTCAATCTGGGTGGGATGCTCTTTGGAGAGTTGGTGTGGACTCGATGGGCTGAATTCTAAGATTCTATAATTCTGTAATTCTATGCTACATTCATTCTTAGTTCTCCTGAGATGATGCGGATGTCAATGGGAAGAGAGCAGGTGAACAGAGAGACAATGAGGATGTACTTGCTGATAATGAGTGTCATGGATTTTGAGTGAGGACAGAAACAGAGCTGTAATACTTTCTACAATTGTACACTTGCCCTCATAAACTTTTGATTCAAATCAGTGAATTACAGCACCAAATGAGGCTATTTAATCCATCAAAACCTGTGCCAGTTCTTTGAAGAGCTTTCCAATGAGCTTAGGCCATTACTAAAACCCAGAAGATTAACCCATTTCAAATATTTATCCAAATGTTAATCAAGTTTGTGACAAACTGTCACTGAGATGAGGTAACAAAGGCTGGGAGCTAACGATTTCTATGTTCCTCTGACTTTCCTCACCAGAGAGGAAAGACGTGGTATAAAGCCAGTGCTAGTGAAATAAAAGACCTTTATGGCCATGGCATGACCTATTGATTCAAAAGAAACTTTTAATACTTTCATTTATGCAAGGAAAGCACACCTCCATTATTGATATTCTTTTCTTTCAGGTAAAGAATAAGGCCAAGAATTACTAGCAATGGTACCCATATGCTGGAATTCAAGAGATCAAGGGAAGCTTCCTGTCTGGAAATGTTTCTTTCAAAACTGACCTTAATATGTTTCTCCAAATAAACCCCAATCCAAAAACCCTATCACCATAGCACCATGGCTATCAAACCGAGCATCATGGCTATCAAACCAAGCATCATGGCTATCAAACCAAGCATCATGGCTATCAAACCTAGCATTGTATAAGAATCCCCTCAATCCTCCCACCTCAGAAACCACTTTAAAAACACAAGATTAATTAACCTATAAATGGTCTGCATTAGTTTTGTATTCAGTGTATCAACTCAAAATTTCTCAGTGTCTTTGCATCAATAGGTAATATTTTCCTCCCAAAACCGGTTCCTCTCATCAGCAGGTATTGCACCACATTACCTTCATTTGAGACAGTTAAATACCACTATAATGCCGGATTCCCATAAATCTTCCTTGAGAGATACCATCAGTTACAACTATTCCATTATGGCTACTAATTGATTATAACTCAATTTTCTACAATGCAATTAAAAGTACTGTTCACAACTTTAGTTTGTATACCCATCATTTTATTTTAGCAATAAATATTCTTTGAGACACCTTACTACATGTTTTCTTAAGTAAAATATTCATCACTTTCCTTTTACTCAGTGACATCCTCCAAGAATTCCAATAGATTTTAATTCTAATACAACAGAATCTGAAAATTCTTAGTGTTATAGATGATTGGCAAGCTAACATGAAAAGGAGAATAATTATAAATGGGTAATTTTCTAATTGGCCAGATGTAACAAGTAATGTACCAAAGGAATCAGTGTCAAGGTCTTAACTTCTTACAATTTATAAAAATCATTTATCTGAAGGGACTAAAGGCATAGTTGCTATATTTGCTGATAACTGCAGTATAGGTAGGAAAATAACAGGTGAAGAGGATATAAGGGCATCAATAGATTCAGGGATTGGGCAAACAGAGGACAATGTGGGAAAATATGAAAGTGTCCATTTTGACAGGAAGAATGAAAAAGAAGTGCATTGTCTACATGATGAGGTATTGCAAAGCTGCCCTAGTGCATGAGTCACAAAAGAGTAGTGTGCAATTACACCAAGTTACTGGGAATGTTAATAAAATGATGAGGGCTAAGTTTTTATTATATAGAACATTGGTGAGACCACATTTCGGGAACTGTGTTTAGTATCACTCTCCATATTTAAAGAGGGATGTAAATACACTGGATACAGTTCAGTGAAGGTTCAGTAGAAGGGCTAGTTTGGTTTCTGAAGAAAGATTGAACTGGCTAGTTTGTATCCATTGGAATTTAGAGAAATAAGAGCTGACTTGATTGAATCATATAAAATCCTAAGGGGTTTTGACAAGATGAATATGGAAAAGATTTTACTCTTGTGGGAAAATCTAGAGCTAGGGGTCACTGTTTAAAAATAAGGGATCACCGAGTTAAAGCAGAGTTTTTTTCTTTCACCGAGTTTTGTGAGTTTTTTGAGTCCCACCATCAAAAGGTATTAGGAGAAGAGGCTAAATATGTTTAGAGTAGGGTTAGATAGTTTCTTGATAAGAGGGCAAAAGGTTAGTTGGGGTAGCTGGGAGTGTGGAATAATCAGATCAGCCATGATTTTATTGAATTGTGGAGCAGGTTCAAGCTGATTGGCTTATTCCTGTTCCTAATTGTGTGTTCTTAGGTTTGTGAGTCGTAACCTTCTTAATTTAAATTTGTGTTATCGTGCTTAGACTTTGACCTGAGAGGAAGCTCATAAATGCAAATGCCATTAACTATTGTAATATGTTTATGATGTCCATACTTGTAGAAGATTGTTTATGCAACCAACCCTGTCTTTTCAATTCCCCACACACAATGACTATTAAGAAAAATACCTGCTTTAATAAATAAAAGTTGAACTGAATAGATTTTTCAAAAGATTCCACAAGCAAACAGCAACATGCAGTCTCATAAATGGGATTATTCAAAAAAAAATCCAAAGACTAATATAATGAGGATTAAAATAAGACTACACTTCAAAACCACTGTTCATTCTGGTCACAGTTAGTGGAGCAATCATTTTAACAAGTGTCACAGGATGAAAACTCAAGGAGACATGATAACGCTTATGGTCCACTCCAGAAGAATGATAGATCTCCCATTGTACATTTTGCCTTTGATAACTTTTACTGGAAATTGCTGATCAGAGTATCCTGGTTTTAAGGCATTTGACAGAATTAGTCCTGCTCTTGTGTTGGTGAGATATACCAGAAAAATGTATACAAACAGAATGGGTCAATATATTTTCATTTTACTTTGTCACTGTTCACCTCATAAAGTAGTGCTAATCCAGGTAAAGCAAGCAACACAACTCTTTGAACTTGCAAATCAGCATTAACTTCTTAGGATTACATCAAAACAACCAAGAATAATTTTTTGGCCCAATTTGATCAATTCTTGGCATTGATGCAAAGTACACATCATTCACAATAGTTCGGGATTATCATAAACCAAGAAATCATTTAGATTTTTCAGTCAATACATTTCTAAAAGAAGATAAAGTGGATGCAGTTAGAAGTGCAACATTGTTAGTAAAGGCATAAGCCTACAGAAATGAAAAGGTAAACTAAAACATGAAGCCCATCATCTCAGTTGGAAAACTGAGATTTTCATTGTTGTTCCAATGGAACTCACACAAGAAAGGTATGATACACCCCTGGTTACAACACAATGGGAGGTTTTCAGTTCTTCCCTTTGCTGTCTCAGCTCAAACTGTTTTCATGGCTGATAAGGAACTGATGAATTGAGCTGATCTACTTCCCCGGAGGGAGTAGGAATAAAGAATATGAGACTCGGAAATGAATTCAGGAATAGTTTCAGCAGTGCCCCGAGAATCAGTGATAATCCACAAATGATACATTGCAGAAAAATGTCTCAAACAGCAACGAAGAAAAATAAAGATGGGGAAGAAAAAAAATTACCCCCAAATAGGATTGCTGAGCCCTTATTTCTTCATCACCGTCCTATACAACATATAGCATTCTTCTGACAAGTTATTTTTATAAAATGTACACCCACTAAAAAATAAAGTTTGGTTTACTTTGGATTGTATTCATCGAGAATCGACATTTCGGGCATAAGCCCTTCTTCCTGAAGAAAGGCTTATGCCCGAAACATCGATTCTCCTGCTCCTCGGATGCTGCCTGGCCTGCTGTGTTTTTCCAGCACCACATTTTTCAACTCTGGTACTCCAGTATCTGCAGTCCTCACTTTCTCCTTGTATTCATTGAGACAAAATTGTTAAATGCAAAGTTCTCCTGCTTCTCCTCATTTTACATTTGTGAATTAGTGTTAATCCTCTATTGTCAATGCCTGGAAATCCATTATTAAGATGGCCTAGCAGTGCTAATGGCCTTAGCAATGATTCATAGGATTAACTATAATCCTTATACAGCAGGAAATGAAAAGAACTAAGACTAGATGGATACTTACACACAATATTCTTAGCAAATATCAAATCTTCAAGATTATTTCCCAGTCCTTTGCAAGAATGCTGTTTTAAACATATCTATTGTTTGCTGGACATGAAAACAACAGGGATGCAATTTATTTGTTTATTACTTTATGATAGAATCATTTGTCACCTATTCAAATAGGATATCTTGTGATATAATACTTACATTCTTCTCTCCCTTTCCAAACTCTCCTCTCCGGATAACCTTAACTAGGGAACGGTTGCTTCTACTCGGTGTAAGTGGTCACTCTGACAGAGGGACCTTGACATTGTGTGCTTGCTGTTTGACTGTGGGGTGCAGCCTCATCCCACAGCCTCATTGTAAGCAAAAGTGAGAACTGCAGATGCTGGAAACCAGAGTTTAGATCAGAGTGGTGCTGGAAAAGCACAGCAGGTCAGACAACATCCAAAGAGCAGGAAAATTGACATGTCGGGCAAAAGCACATCCTGATGAAGGACTTTTGCCTGAAACATCGATTTTCCTGTTCCTTGGATGCTATCTGACCTGTTGTGCTTTTCCAGCACCACAGCCTCATGGTGTTCAGTGCAGAAATAGAACTTTTGTCCCATCAAGGATTCCTGAAGAAGGGCTGATGCCCGAAACGTCGATTCTCCTGTTCCTTGGATGCTGCCTGACCTGCTGCGCTTTTCCAGCAACACATTTTCAGCTCTGATCTCCAGCATCTGCAGTCCTCACTTTCTCCTTTAATCCCATCAAGCCTTTCTCCACATGATTAGCAATGCTAGATCACTGCTATCTTCCTATACTCATTAATATCCGACCTCCTGCAACGACCTAATTCTCTTTTGAACACTGTCTTTGATGCTAAAGTTCAAAAGGACAGTCAGGTGTGGGAACCCCATTGTTCCTATTCTGCATAATGGTCAATTGTAACAGCACTCCTGCTGCTGAATCAATTCAGCAGAGACCGGGGAAAAGCTGACAAACCTGGAGCTTTTTTGTACAACAGTAAATGGCAAAAGATAATCTGATAAAAATGTTCAAAATCCTGAGATAAGGTAATTAGGGAATGCTGGTCAGTGAATCAGTAGTCATAGGGCATAAGGATAAAAGCAAATGACTGCGGATGCTGGAATCTGAAACCAAAAGAGAAAATGCTGGAAAATCTCAGCAGGTCGGGCAGCATCTGTAAGGAGAGAAAAGAGCTGACGTTTCAAGTCTAACTGACCCTTTGTCAAAGCTTTGACAAAGGGTCAGTTAGACTCGAAACGTCAGCTCTTTTCTCTCCTTACAGATGCTGCCAGACCTGCTGAGATTTTCCAGCATTTTCTCTTTTGGTCATAGGGCATAAGTTCAAAATAGTCACAAAGTGAACTGGATTAGGAGATCTTTGTAAACCTATTTTAGAATGGTGCTATAATGTCCTGTGAACGTTTGCAGTCATCTGAGGAAATTTAAAGGTTTTAAATGCCTATTTGAAAATGGCACTTTCAACAGTGTAATGTTGAGTCACTACATACTTTCGACATTTCTGCAAAATCGATACAAAAAAGGATGATGCTCTCCATGCAATTATGACAGAGGAGGTAACTCTGTCTCAAGAAGGGAGTGGAGTATTGTGTACAGTTGTGGGTGCCACCAGAAGTGAATGCATTGGACACAGTGCAAAAACAATTGAGAAGAACAGCTCCAGGAATGTGAGAGGCATGGATAAGGTAGATAGCCAACAGATTTTCCTCAAGGTAGGGAGTCTAAAACTAGAGGGCATAGGTTCACGGTGAGAGGGGAGAGGGACAATTTCTTCCCACAGACAGTGGTGAGTGTCTGGAATGGACTGCCAGAAGTAGTGGTGGAGGCAAGTAGAATTTTGCCATTTAAGAAAGGTTTGGACAGGTACATGGATGGGGTAGCTACAGGGGGATATGCATCAAATGTGGACAAATGGGACTATTTTAACTGAAAAGTGGGTGGCATGGACAAGTTGGGCCAACAGGCCAAACCTGTAATGAGAACTTTCAGTTATGAGGATAGATTGAAGAAGTTGAGACTGTTATCCTTGAAGAAGAGAAGGCTGAGAGATAATTTGATAAAGATGTTCAAAATTGTGAGCTGGTTGGATAGAGTAGATAGGGAGAAGCTGTTCCTGTTCGTAACAGCAATAAGAACAAAAGGGCATGCACTTAAAGTGATGCACAAATGAAGGTAAGGAGATGTGAGAAAAGTAAGTTTCACACAGTGAGTAGTTGGAGCATGCACTGTACTACCTAGAAATGTGATAGAGGCAGATTGAGTTGAGGCATTCAATAAGGCATTGGATGATTGTTTAAATAGAAATGGTACACAGGGATATGGGGAAAAGGCAAGAGATTGGCACTGAGTAATAGAACTGGTACAAGCATGAAGGACCAAATTACCTCCTTAAACTCTGTAACAATGGGAGCATAATCTTACATTTCAATTCTGGATTATTTCCAGGCCCTGAAGATTGAAATGTAAGAAAGGCCCACAGTGTCCAGACTCAACAGTAGTTCACCATCACCAATCCTCCTTTGGCTTGAATCTTAGTGATAGAGGATACACCACCAAGCCAGGGAACTATAGACCAGTGAGCCTGACATCGGTGGTGGGCAAGTTGTTGGAGGGAATCCTGAGGGACAGGATGTACGTATATTTGGAAAGGCAAGGATTGATTAGGGATAGTCAACATAGCGTTGTGCGTGGAAAATCATGTCTCACAAACTTGATTGAGTTTTTTGATGGAGTAACAAAGAGGATTGATGAGGCCAGAGTGGTAGATGTGATCTATATGGGCGTTAATAAGGCATTCAACAAGGTTCCCAATGTGAGACTGGTTTGCAAGGTTAGATTTCATGGAATACAGGGAGAACTAGCCATTTGGATACAGAACTGGCTCAAAGGTAGAAGAAAGAGGGTGGTGGTGGAGGGTTGTTTTTCAGACTGGAGGCCTGTGACCAGTGGAGTGCCATAAGGATCGGTGCTGGGCTCTCTACTTTTCGTCATTTACATAAATGATTTGGAATGCAAGCATAAGAGATAGAGTTAGTAAGTTTGCAGATGACAGCAAAATTGGAGGTGTAGTGGACAGCAAAGAAGGTTACTTCAGGTTACAACAGGATCTTGATCAGATGGGCCAATGGACTGAGAAGTGACAGATGGAGTTTAATTCAGTATTGAGTGCAGGAGTTGGGGTGGGGGGGTCATGTTGTGGCTATACAGGACATTGGTAGGGATACTTTTGGAATATTGCATGCAGTTCTGGTCTCCCTCCTATCAGAAAGATGTTGTGAACCTTGAAAGGGTTCAGAAAAGATTTACAAGGATGTTGCCAGGGTTGGAGGATTTGAGCTATAGGATGAGGCTGAACAGGCTGGGACTATTTTCCCTGGAGCATCGGAAGTTGAGGAGGGACCTTATAGAGGTTTACAAAATTATGAGGGGCATGGATAGGATAAATAGACAAAGTCTTTTCCCTGGGGTCGGGAAGTCCAGAACTAGAGGGCATTTATCCACTTTTACGCATTTCAAGACATCCAGCACTTCCTTCTCTGAAATATGGACATTTTTCAAGATGTCACCATCTATTTCCCTATGTTCCATATCTTCCATGTCCTTTTCCACTCTAGAAATACTCAGGGAATCGGGCAACACCTGGTTGGAGAGAAACAATCTTAAAACTGTGACTAAATTGCCAAATACCTTATGTTAAAATGGTTAATGAGGATCACAAGAACATTGCTGCTGTAATGTTCGAAGCTGGAATTGTTGGCCTCTGACATCAAAATCACATGTGACTCCAGCCACAGAAGGACTTTTCTTTCTTTTCTCCTCCTTGACATGAATAATGGTGATGCAGTAATGCAAGATGCCACATTGGGACTTGCAGGTGCTTCCATGTTGTGCTGCAGTGAAGTACTAACCTTGCAATTCCTACAATACAGCCAGGGCAACTCCAAAGTGAATTTGTTGGATTCAACTGATTGGTTTGCTAGCTCATTTTAGAGGGCAAATGTGAGTCATTGCTGTGGGTCTGAAGTCACATGCAGGCCAGACCAGTTTCGTTCCTTAAAGGATATTAGTGACTCAGATACATTTTTACAATAGTTTCATAGTCATCACTGTACTTTTAATCCCAGGTTTTTAATTGAATTCAAATTCCACAATCTGTCATGATGGGATTCAAAACCCAGGCCCCCCAGAACATTACCTAGCTGTCTGGATTACCAGCTCGGTAATAATACCACTAGGCAATCATCCTGTCCTTAGCCTCTTTTCTGAATGCTATTAATGTCTTCTACAGTAAAGACCAATGCAAAGTATCTATTCAACCCCTCTGCAATTTCTCATCTGCCATTGTTCCTGAATCATCTTTTCATGAAAGACCTTTTTCAGTCCAGTCCAGTGACTTTGCCCTCATTCCAAACATCCGATACGCTTCAACAGAGTGTACAATATTACATCACAAATTTGTAAGATTTATCAAAAACACATCCATAAAAATCATGCTCCATAAAATTAGAAAAGCAATGTTTCTTATTTATAGTATTTTGGTCTCTTAAAACCAATTTTAAATAAACTGAAGACATCCTTTATTCAAATTTTCCAGCTGGCAGAATACACTGAATACTATCACCCAGAATATTCCATGATTCTGTAAATGATTGGGGCTTTTTTTCTGCATCATCAGATTGCAAAGTAAGTCTGATTTCCTCTCATCAACAAGCCAGCCATTTCATAACTTATCGCTTAACATCTCACTCGCAGATCTATCTGTTCTACAGAAGGAGGTTAAGGCTCTCTCACCTTCTTAACGTCACAGGTCTGGATTGGATTGTTACAAAAGTTACTTATGTTTGTTGCTGATGCTCAAACAGAGCTGTTTAGGCATATAATCAATTTATCCTTTGACCAAAGTACAAAGTAGAAATGTGCTTAAATTAATCCAATTCATAACAATGGACCAAGCACTCTTGCTTACAATTACCATTCAATTTCATTTTCAAAGTAATATCAAAAGCTCTACAATTATCTATAATGTAACTGGCTTCTGGACACTAATCAATCTGATGTTCAATTGTTCCAGTCAACAGCTATCGTCCTTTCTGAACTTACTAATCAAATCTGTTCAATTGCTGATTCCAAGAAACCTGGTGCGATTTCTTGGATCTTGAGAAGACATTGGGTACGCTGAGCCACAATGTGATTGCATATAAGTCTATCACTTCAGTGAGTGTCCAGTTTATATCCTACCCAACAGCGGAAAATTATCACTTCTAAACACAGGTTTGACTGTCTAACAGATCGGTCCCATATTACAGAATGAAATCATCTTTTCTGAAACTTCATTTTAAATTGTTAATTAGTTCAGATAATAAATGGTTAATATTAAATCTGAAATGGAAAATTGACATATTGTATTGGCAACTGCATTGAAATTAAATGGCAGTCAGGTGGCTGTAGTCAAATTGTCTTGGCTTCTGTGTTACAGGAAGAGTATTTGCCTGTCAAATAATATAATATTTGTCAAATAATATAATAATAATGTCAACTCAAGCCAGAAGAATGAAGTTACAATGATCTTTCTCCCCCCATCAGAGGTAAAGCGTTTTTAACACTTAATTTGACAGCTACTTGATTCTGGCTGTCTGCTGTCAACACAATCAAAAGTATAAATTGGGCACATTATACATTTACATAGCACATCTATAAACTTTGCTGGTGAAATAGCACCAATTTGTCCTGTGCTGTTTTTCTATCTGATTATACAACCAATTTATTGTTCAAGCAGTTTGTCTTATGACTGGAGACAAATCTGACTTTATTAATCTTGTCAATGCCTGAGGCTAGACGAGCTCAAAGAAGCTGTTAGTCAAAGAAGAAAGCAGGAGTTGAGCAGTCAGTCCATTGGAACAAAGCATGTGACATTCAAATAAAATAGAAATAATATGTCAAAAGCTGGGACTGCTCACTGGCACTCATGTTACAGCATCAAAACACTCCAAAAGCTTTTGCTTATATAACCTGAAGCATAATTTCAACTCAACCACCCATTATATTGTTTCATTTGTGTTTTCTTTTCTTAAACCACCTATCGCACTTTTACCTCTCCGTCGGAAGTACACGTGTTCTCTTGCATTTTGCTACCACAGATCATAATGATGGAGAGCTGCTTTGCTGGAGGTGCTGTCTCTCCAGTGAGCTGTTAAAGCATCTGCTTTCTCAACTGGACAGAAAAGGTTCTTTGGCACCATTTAAGATTGGATGTTGGGGTCACAGTATGACCCACTTACTCTCACTTGAAACTACGTACATTTACATGCAGGGCCCTGTTCTTTGCAAACAGAACAAATGTGTCCACATATTGCACCCTTTCAACTTATCAAAAGGTTTAGACCTGTCACTCTCCACTGCATTTCCTAGCTCAACATCTTGACTAATCACAGTCAATTTGCCTGGTTTTGAATTTAAACAAAAACGTGGCCAATAACTCTTCCCTTGTGTGTTCTTCATGGCAACACATTGTCAAAATAAAATCTACTTCCCAACCAAGTAGGATGTGAGGTATTGAGAGAGAGTAACAGAAAAGGAAGGGGGTGTTCATGCCCTAAAATTATTAAATTCCACACTGAGTCCTAAAGGCTGAAAGGTGCCTCAGCAGAAGGTGAGGTGTTGTTAGTCCAGCTTGTATTAAGCTTTGCTAGAACAGCCCTGGGACCCTCTGCTATGGTGAGATTTGAATCTATGCTCCAGATCATTAATCTGAGGCCTCCGAATTTCCTAACCTAGAGACATTACCACTATGTCACCGCTTCCTTTATCGCAAGGTGATTCTGCTAAAACTGCTGCAGTCGTCAACACCATCTTTCAAGTTGTTAAATACACTATATCGTTCCACTGACATTTGATTTGCTTGTATTTCTTTCGTGAACTGGTCAACAGAGCCACCGTGGTGCTGATAGTTGGAATAAACCGGTGATAAGATCTACTCATTTTGATATACCACAACACATTTTTGCTTTACATGGCCTTGACCCATAGTGTGGCACAATAAATCACCTTTGCTTTGGCAAATTCACTTTTAGCCAAATACATGACCAAATTAGTTCTTTATGATTGATTAAATGATTTAAACAATTGTAAATATTCTTCCTATGTTTGGCTATAGACGGCAAAGTCATTCATGTATACTGCAAAGTTGTATATTGTTCAAGGACCTAACTGGTTAATTGTTGAAGAGTTGCTGGTGGATTTTTAATTCAAAATGACATAAAGTTACAGTGAAATAGTCCATCCAATGCTACAAAATGCTAATATTTCTTTTGCTATATCAGTCAATGAAACTTGCTAATACCTTTCTAAGAAGGCAATTTTTGAAACAAACTAGCCCAAACCTCTCAATGTAAGCCTCTAATAATGGAATCGGATATGAATCCACTTTTGTTACCACATAAAATTTTTGATAATCTACATATAATCTTTATGGTTTTGACAATATCACAAAGGTGAACTCCAGTTATTGTGACTCAGTTGTTTTATGGTTAACACGTCCCTTATATTAATATATTGTATACCCAAAGAAGTTTTTACTAGCCGAGTGACAAAAATAAACTTATGACTCATTAATAGATATTGTAAGTCACTTTGAGGGTTTTTTTGGATGAAAGCATAATATCCATTTAATTTTTAAGCACCTCCATATTATGTGATTCAATTACTTGGGGCTGACTTCTAAGTTTCAATTTCTGTTTCATTCTCAGAATCTTTCTAATGTTTCTATTTCACTCCCTATTTTCAACAGTATAAGTGCATGTCTTCTGACTATCCTCCCTATCATAATTTCTCATTGATATTTTAACATGTCACACTCACTCATTCTTCTTCTTACCTGGAATATTCATTACCTAATTTGCATAATTGGGTTTCTTCTTAATTTGATAAGCTCCACTGAACCTTCCCCTTGATGGTTTCCCAGAGAGAGGAAACAGTACATAGGATCTGTCTCCACCAACAAACTTTCAAGCCTTAGCCTTTTTATGTGCTCTCATTCTCATTGGGGGTTGAGCACTTTGTAAATGCCCTTTGGCCAATTCATACACTTTGGTTAATCTTCTTCTCAGCAACTTGGCAATAGGTCAGAAGTGAAATCTCTCAGCTTTGATTTCTAAGTATTTGTTTAATTAATTTGACGCCGATGACTATATATCTACTCAAAAGGACTGAATCCTATGGAATTATCAGTGGCATCCTTATTAGGAAATAGTAGCAAGGGAATCCTTTTATCCCAAACATCAAGATATTCCTCACAATAAACTCTTATGATGTTTGTTTGCTACTTTTCCAATGCTCCTTGAGATTGTGGATGATAAGCTGACATAAATTGTTTTATTTCCAAGCTATTCATTATTTCTTTATATCCTTGTCACATAAGACTTTAAGTTGACTATATTTGTTGGGACAATCCATATCTTGTATGAAAATTGGTCTAACTTTTCCACTACTATTTCTGCTGTAATTTTCCCTTATTAGGAATCACTTTAAAATTCTCTTTGAATTATCCACATTGCTGAAAGACACTGGGCTGAGTATCATTCTTTTTAACCAAGCATCAGATTTCTTGGTTGGAGAGTTTCTTGCTATGAGGCCTCGAAAGAGATCTCTTCATATCTTGTCAAACTCACCTCATTAACTAACTATCATCACCCCTCTCACTCGATTCTCGCTACTCCACAGAAGCCTGTCAAAAAAAAACAGCATCTCTGCCTCTCACACCATCTTTAAAAGACCATTGTGCACCCAGACAAGGTGATGGCCCTCAGTGGCAACACAGTGGCACAGCAGCCACACTGCCTACTGCATATTGCCAGCACGGCTGACACTCCCCCGTACCTACAACCCCATTCTCCCACCAGACCACACCGTTTACCTTAACTACACCCTGTCTAAACACCCTCTCAAAGTCATTGCTACTCTGACCCCATGCCCACTGTAGATCTGCATTTTGTCATTGTCCAGGACGTCACACACAGGCATGTTATCAGGCAGTTCCAAACGTGAGCTTTAATTTACAGACAGCAGACACAAATGCAAACAGAGACTGAAGCTCACCCTCAATGCTGACATTGATGACCAATGAATATTAAACATTCCATGATGGTTTGCTGCACTCAGCTCTTACCTCTAGGAAGCAGGCATCAATCAAGTCCAAGAGGGAAAGTGAGGAATGCAGATTCTGGAGATCAGAGTCAAGACTGTGGTGCTGGAAAAGCACAGCAGGTCAGGCAGCATCTGAAGAGCTGGAGAATCAATATGTCGGGCTTATTCAATTTGATTCTCCTGCTCCACACTCTCAACATCAATCAAGTCCAGTCTGCTTTTCAGCACCCAATGGCAGTTGAGCTCTATCACACACAGGGTGAACTTCCTCCTCCTTGGAAGACTGTTCTGTTCTCCAAATTCTTCAGCATGCAACACGTTGCCTTGTGGCCCCAGCTGTGCAGTATGTTATGGTGTACCAGTATACTCTGACAAGACTATAATGGTGCATGCCCCCACTACCCGCTGCCTACTAACCCCACTTAAACCTTGAATTTTCCCCATCACCCTCCTTCTTCTATTTTCAATTTAAGAGGTTGAAGCTTCGGCTTTTGGCAATGATCCATGTTTGGTCTACCCCTACCCTTGCACCCTTGTCATCAAAAATCCACACACCCCCAAGGCTGTATCCACCCCAGATCTGACTAATGTTGATGGACATCTCTTTGGCATGACTGACCAGAGCCCTGACTGCTACCTTTGCAGCTCCCTGACTGGTGAAACACAATTCCACTGACAGCTTGTAATGGGCCAAAAGCCATGACTATTGCCTACATACAATCAGACATATCTCCTGATTGTGCCCAGCAACTGACTATGGCCAAGCCCCTGACTGTGTGTGTGGACCATGCCTACAACTCACATGACCAGGCCTTCCTGACAGGCAGTGACCTCCACCCTAACCTTTGACTGAAATGAAGAGTAGCCCTCACCCACTTTCTGATGTAACCATTTGGCAGTATGACATGAAGTGTGCATGTTGAACAGGCAGCTGACACATATGTAGGGTGCTAGATTGATGTCTCAATGTGCCATCTAGTTAGATGACTCCCTCCACCTTGGACATCAGAGTCAAGACTGTGGTGCTGGGAAAGTACATTGATGTAGCAGCACCTTTTGACTCTCTGTTAGACATGGCAAGGCAAGGCAAAGGACGGCATGGCTGCTGTGAGCATGCAGATAGATACTAAGTAAACAAGCTCTAAGAGAGCAGGCAAGCAGCCCTGAGATGCAGCATGGTCCAATCCCTGAGCTGGGTGCTTCTCCATGCATACAGTGTTCTTGGAAGAGCCTTTCATTGCTAGTTACTGGTATGCCCTGAAATCGAGATCTGCACTTCCTAAGTAAACTGGGGAGGTACCATATCAAGTGTTGGAAAATCTTGGATGCCAATGTCCATGAATGAGGTACATGCAGCTGGTCCCAGGTTTCATGCCCTGATCTGAAGATGTGTGATGAGCAACATGGAGGCTTTTCATAGCCTGCATGCACTGAAGTTGTCCAGTACCCACTCTGTTTTCGATGACAAGAATTCTCGATGTTTCGAGCTGGCAAGCGGTATATCAATGAGGCAAGCTGCACAGTAATACGTTTGTTAACAAATAATAATCTGCCTTAATAGGTAAGTCAGCATTGTCTAGAAATAATCTCAACTCAATACCAAAAATGTGCTTATAAAATACAGTTAGCTGTTCCAAAACTTGAGATAGGTCTCAGTAGACTTCTCAAGTGATTCTGCCAGAGATCTCACCATAGCTCACATTTTACATGCCCCTATAATGTTCTTCCCACCATTTTGCATTTATTGCTTTTGGAACAAATGTTACATAATCTAAGATGACCCTGATAAACAGTTCTTCAATGGTGAAGAAAGGAATTAAAGTTGCAGGTTTAATTGATGGGTTCTTCATTAACTGACAAATATGGCATGGCTGACAAAAAATAAACCAAATTTTACCTGCAGCGGTTGAGAATGTGGTTCTTGTCTTTTCCTTGACCTTGGGAACCCATGAGCTGTGAATTGAACAAAGATGGACTTTGTCTGAATTTTTTATATAGCCATAGAGTCATAGAGATGTACAGCATGGAAACAGACCCTTCGGTCCAACCTGTCCATGCCAACCAGATATCCTAACCCAATCTAGTCCCACCTGCCAGCGCCCGGCCCTTATCCCTCCAAACCCTTCCTATTCATATACCCATCCAAATCCCTCTTAAATGTTGCAATTGTACACCACATCCACCACATCCTCTGGCAGCTCATTCCATACACATACCAGCATCTGCGTGAAAAAGTTGCCCCTTCGGTCTCTTTTATATCTTTCCCCTCTCACCCTAAACCTATGCCCTCTAGTTCTGGACTCCCCGATCCCAGGGAAAAGACTTTGTCTATTTATCCTATTCATATGTATGATTTCTGTTAACATAGGCACTAGATTACAGTGACTTAAACACTTTTCACTGTATTTTTGTAAAAATAAAAGCGACAATAAATTATAATACTTCTATTCTACTATCCTCATTCTGTCTTATACAATATTTTAGCCTGGTTTCCCTAATGTCTAAATGACCTGCCATTGGAGGTTTCTGAGCCACTCAGAAAATATTATAATGTACTCGGAGAGACCCACTATTGAATGGACCACTGCTCATTCCTTAACGGCTAGTATATAAGGTGGTCCTCGTTCCCTTATAAACAATGTATCCTTTAAATAATAACACTCAGTTAATTAGTTCTGGTTCAATTTCTGAGTAGGCTGTTTGATGAAGCTCTCTCAATTTAGCATCTGTATGTTGTGTTCTCCAAAAGAAGACGGCTAAACATGTACGTCTCATTCACTTTATGTTCAACTCATTGACTCGAGTTTTTGAAAGTTGTGTCAAATAACTGAATTTGCAAGCTATATCCATTTTTCAGAAGCTCCTGCTCTCTATGTTTAATTTGATGAACCTGAGATCTAGTCACAAAATTGCCAGGAAACAATCGAGAATGTTCCTTCACTAACACCTCAGATCCTTTTGCTTCTACTGGTTGTTCCAAAACTCTCAGAGATACCAATAATTTTGAACCAGCCAGGCCATTCTGCAAAATTAAACCAATTCTTCTGGAGGGATTTGTTGCACTACTTCATCAACTCCTTTCACCAACTCACTTTTATCCAACTCTCCATAATGGAGCGAATTTTTAAATTTCATGTATACTTTCAATTAATATTTTCTCCTGCATTAGTCTCCTGCATCTCATCAGCTAACATCAGTTTACCTCCTTATTTAGAAAAAGGTATGGAAATATCTCTCCTTTTAAAAACATTCTTCAGAACCTCCAATGGTCTCATTTTCTCTGAACCAATATTTAAGGAAGAATGGCTTTGACTGTCTTAAATCACCCGTCCCTTCCTTGTTTGTCCCAAGGGAACATGCTTCACCTCTAACACTGTGACGGTTTTATGACACACTTCATTTCCTGATCTACCTTTTCCTGAGTGTTTCTTTTATGTTCCTTCTGTTGCAATCTGTGTCCACTTCCACCAATTTGCTTTAGTATGTCCCAATGCATTGCAATAGGGTCATATTATTTTCTACTTATTTTAGATTCTTGCCTTTCTCCTTTATTATTTAGACATACTTCTGTTTGTTCCATAAACTAATACTTTTTCCAACCTCAAGTTTCTATTCTTTGTTTCTTTATTGCTTCACTATCTGATCATTTTCCCATGTGTGAAATATCTGTGTGAAATATCATAGGCCAGAACTGCACCTTCTCTAATGTTTGATACTTGAATCTCGTCTAAGTAAATCTGAAGGTTTACTAAAATTCCATTGGAATTCTCCCACAAATATAATTTCTTTTAAGCTCTCAATGTTTCTTTCCTCTAATTTCAGTGGTCAAATTCCTGTGTAGAGTAAAAAAAGTCTGATCTTTAGCCTAAACTGTTAGAATGATTAAAATGAAGCAAGATTCATTCGGGGCAGGGGTAATAGTCAGTGTAAAGGAGCAAGGAAGTTTACAATAATATATTATAGACAACACAGTTGTGTTTGAATTTGCTTCATAGTTTACACTGAATATTTGTTTTACACCTTGATCAACCAAAATCTGAATGGAAGTGCACAAGATATTCCAGAGATTTGTAGAGTTCACAGCTCATTGACCATTTATTCAGCAATATGACTGTATACAGAGGAAACACGATTGTCTGGCATTTGATTATCCGAATTTCAGATTATCCAGTAAGTTCTTGGCTACACTATGTTATTCACCAGTTGATTATTCAGCATTCGATTAACCAAACGAAATACTCCCCAACCGCGAGCTTTGGATAATCGAGGTTCCTCTGTACATGTCATTTGTTACTACAAGAAAGCTTCATATTGTCAGAATATAATTCTGTCATCCCCCTTTAGTTATTTTAGCATTTTGATACATAAACAGATATTGATAGGTAGCCTTCTGCAGCAGAAATTTCTGACATTAAATATCTGTGAGTCAATAAGAACTGAAGTATGGAAATTTGGAGTGAGCTACCAGAGGAGGTGGTGGAGGCTAGTACAATTGCAACATCTAAAAGGCATCTGGATGGGTACATGAATAGGAAGGGTTTAGAAGGATAGGGGCCAAATGCTGCCAAATGGACCTGGAATAATTTAGGGTATCTGGTCAGCATGGATGAGTTGGACTGAAGGGTCTGTTTCTGTGCTGTACATCTCTATGACTCTAACTGTCCTGTTGTTGAGAGCATTTATTGCCCCCACACTCCTGTACTGCAGCGAGATTTGGGCCATTCAGGCAAAATATTTATTTTTAATTTTTCATGAGATATGGGTATCACTGGCAAGGTCAACATTTGTTGCTCATCCCTAATTGTCCTGAGACTAACTGATTGCTGGACCACTTCAAAGGGCAGATTAAGAGGCGACCACAGCGCTATGAGTCTGATGTCACATATAGACCAGACAAAGGAAGGCTAGCAGGTTCCCTTCTGTAAAGGATGTTAGTGAACCAGATGTGCTTTTGCAATGATTGCTAATCATTTAAACGAGCAATTTAGACAAAGGAGAGCCAGTGGACGTTGTCTATTTGGATTTTCAGAAGGCCTATGGCAAGGTGCTGCACAGGAAACTGCTTGCTGCTAAACACAAAAAAGGTTCATTGTGTTCAGTACTTGCATTGATAAAGGATTGGCTGACTGATCCTACAGAAAGTAGGAAAAAGGAGGCTTTTTCAGGATGGCAGCCGGTGACTAGTAGAGTTCTTCAAGGGTCTGTGTTGGGACCACAACTATTCACATTATACAAAGGAACTAAGGGCATTGTTGGTAAGTTTGCAGGTAACACAAAGATAGGTGGAAGGATAGGCAGTGTTGAAGAAGTGGGGAGGCTGTAGAAAGACTTGGACAGGCTAGGAGGGTGGGCATAAAATGACATATGGGATACAATGTTGGAAAGTGTGAGGTTATTCACTTTGATAGGAAGAATAGAGGTGTAGACTATTTTCTAAACAGGGAACTTTCTAAATCTGATGAACAAAGGGATTTAGGAGTCCTAGTTAAGAATTTTCTGGAGGTTAACATGCCAAGTTTGCAGTTAGGAAAGTAAATGCAATGCTAACATTCACTTCAAGAGGGCTAGAATACAATAGCAGAAATGTACTTCTGAGGTTGTATAAGGCTCTGGTCAGTCTGCATTTGAAATAACGTGAATAGGTTTGGGCACTGTATCTGAGGAAGACTTTGCTGATCTTGTAGGGGGTCCAGAGGAGTTTTACAAGAATGATCCTAAGATGAAGGGATTGTCATACGAGGAGCAGCTAAGGATTCTGTGTCTGAACTTGATGGAGTTTAGAAGGATGGGGAGGAATCTTGTTGAAACATACTGAATACCGAGAGGCCTGGATAGAGTGGACATGGATAGGTTCTGACTAATAGGAGAGACCAGCCTCAGAATAGGGATGACCTTTTAGAACTGAGATGAGGAGTAATTTCTTCAGCCAGAGGGTGGTGAATCTGTCAAAATCATTGACACAGAAGTTTGGGAAGGCCACGTCAATTAATGCAATTAAGACAGATATAATAGGTTCTTGATTAGGGGATCAAAGATTGCAGGGAGAAGGCAGGAGAATAGGGTGAGAAAGTTATCAACTTTGATTGAATGGCAGAGCAGACTCGATGGGCTGAGTGGTCTAATTCTCTCCAATGTTTTATAGTCTGATGATCTAATACGCTCCAGTTTTCAAATCAAAATTTATTCTTTGAATTTAAATTCCACAAGCTGCTGTGATGGGGATTTGAAGTCATTTCCCCAAAGCATTGCCTGGGCCTCTGGATTACTAATCCAGAAGCATTACCAGCACCTCACTGTCTCCACAAACTGCTGCAAAATCAAGAATGATGGCCTGGGCACTGTCCAGATGGTCAATAAGTGTCTCTCCCATCAGGACCTGTTTCCCAACTCTCAACATTCAATGTTCTAGGGGAGGACAAAGGAATTTCTGTAAAGACACTCTGAAAATCTCTTTGAAGCACAGCATTATCGAGATTAAGACAAGGAGAAGATTGCCACAAATTGTTTAAAATTTCATCAGCTTGTCCAGAAAGTCCCATCATGCTTTGGGACCAAATGATTACCAGCAGAGAAGGGAAAGCAAAGGAAGCAAAGCCTGCATTTCAAATGTCACTACATTATGTGAGGTCCTGTCCCATGTATCCAAAGATCAGGGAATCAAATATTGGCCTCTGCACTAGCGTCTGAAGAAGGAGCGGATCTCCAAAAGCCTGTGTTTTCAAATAAACCTGTTGGACTATAACCTAGTGTCATGTGATTTTTGACAGTTACATGAAGACGTATGGCAGAAACCAACATTCCTGATTGGACGTCATTCCCAAACTGAGGCACAGCCAACCTTGTTTATGCATTGTGAAAAGGAGAATGAAGACTGCTCAATATTGATTCAGTTCTGGCCACTGATCTACATTTCCAGAATTCTCCATAAGATTGTACAATGTATGAACACTCGTGTTGAGTGGATTAATAGGGGTCATTTTATGAATAGAACAAGGGATAAAAAAAATGCATGTTATGAATAAAGTACGAAATTCTTAAATTACAAGTATCATTGAAATAAATCAGATTGATGTTTTTATTTCACTGTGAGATAGATACCAAGAATAAAGACTAGATATGAGTTTTATTCAATGAGTACATTATTCGATGCACATTTGATAAATTTATTTCAGTTAATGTTAACATTATTTCACAAAATACAAATGAGAAATTGTTTCCCAAACACTCCACAAATTGGTGTTTCGATGAAATCATTAGTCAGGGATAAATCTGATTTAGACAAATTTACACATTTACAGATTTAATGAATGACATCTGGCATAGGTTCCCAATGTGACTAATAGTGTAGTTAGCAGCTAAGGAAGCATATACATTAATCACTTCATAAATTCATTCCCTAATTAATCAGTCAACGTTTTCCTCTTAATGACATGATCTATAGTCAGAAGATTTTCATTGCTATGCGTAGCCCTGTCCTACAAAATGCCAAAGTTGCTAAGATGACAAGAAAAACAGTAGCAGTCACTATGGCAACATGATTCACCTCTTTTTTCATTCTGGAAGACATGGATTTTACCCGTTCATCTCACTGAAGTTTTAATTAATAAGATCCCCGTGTTCAATTAAAAAGTGCATTTTATCAATAAGGCAATATCACATAAAATACCAAAGTGAGTAAAAATTACTGGTGGGTGCAAAGAAAGTGATATCTTAAGACAAGATATTGTGTCATAAATATGCATTATCTTTGTCAGATCTTTTATATTATTTGGACAAAGGCAAGTCCAAATGTTAAATCATTTCAGTGAGGATTAGAACAAAATTAAGTGTAATACCACCTTAAGGATGAATAATTTTCTGCCTGTCTCAAAGGGAGCTGAAGGTAACACAATCTATATTTTTATCAGAGTGTCAGCCAAGCCTGAGCTGCCTTAATCTAATTCATGTTGGGTTCAAGGGACAGTCACCATTGACTAATTCAATGTTGGGCCTAACCCAATGATATCACTTTGCTACCTGATACCACTTGTGATGATGGCATTTCAAATAGTTATCTCTAACATCGGACTAGAGATCATTTGGAAACAAGCTCATATTAGGGAGTGTTTCAGTGTGCTCAGCAAAATGTTACATTTCAAAAGTTATGCTGAATTTCCAAATTATACCAAATACTTTTGCCTTATTTTTCCAACTTCACTTACACATATTTAGGCAGATTTGAAATCTTCTTATCCTGTTTAATGACCCTCTATGCTAATTACTACACGAAAAGATTGGGCAACTAGCTTCTCAGTATTTGAATTCCCATATTGAAGGCTGCCTATTATAATGAGGACAATTAACTTATCTTTCAATTTAACTCCATTTCAGAGAAAGTATCACGCTTCATTTTAGCTATGAACCTAAATCCATTACATCAAATGCACTGATCATACAGATGCTTTTCCTTAAATTAAAGTACTGACAAAAATCTGGAAAAGTAACAATAAATGGAAAAGTCTCAATATTAGCTCAATGCTTCTCTTTCAAAAAAACTTTGTAATAGGAGCAAAGTCTAAGTGATGCAATTGCGCAAGACAGAGAGAGATCCACAACCACTGACCTTCAGTGCAGACTTTTTATAGTGGTTCAAATTGTTGACTTACAGCCATAACTACAATAGCACTTATGTTTCAGATGAACCTTGAGGTCTGACTTAAGCACTGTGGTTCTTCTGACACTGCTCTGGCAATCATCATGTAAAGTATTAACAAACTCCTGCTGAGACTGACCAGGCGGCCATATTTCTCCCCTGTCTCAATGTGAAGCAACTAATCTTCTTAATTGTATTGCTCCTAACAACACTAGACTATGCAAAGTACCATATGTCTGCGGTTTCTCTATCTCATTCTATCTCTGAGCAGATGAAGATTTTACTGAACAGTAAGGCCACAGATTTGAAGTAACCTGAAATCTCTCACTACCCACATTACCTTTAATCTTTCCACCATTCTCTGGAGATGGCTTGAGTTCAACTTGACAAATACTGCCAGTATTCATGGCTAACCTTTACATTTGATCTTGGTCAGCATTGTGTTTGACTGGAGAAACAATCCCACCTGAAGCTGATTGTACCCGCACTCAAAGACCATGGGCCAAGAATTCCACATGCCCTTTGGGACAGATTTCAAGCTGGTAAAGTCCTACTTTCTATGGATTCTATTCCTGATGATGAGTCGAAGGGACTTTATACATTGTCAGCTGCAAGCTGCTCCAGGAATATGCCAGGGGGAGGAAATGAGCAGCAAAGCTTTCCCACGGGGTCAACAAACAAGCCCAGAGAAGGAACAATTAATTGTGCAAGAAGGAGTGTGCCTTTTTTAAATTTTAACTGACTCCAGTGTTATAACAGCATTGTATCCTACGTTGTAAGGACATCTTTGGTAGTCAATATCATAAGAGGCAAAATTATACAAAATATGACAAGTGTCACATGGTATAATGTCCAAACTTACGTGACACGAGTCATTTTTGGTGGGTATATTTAAAAATTGTGCTCCCCACCATACAATGGAATCGGAGGGTTCAGGAAAATCTGAAATGCTGCTGATTAACCCATTGCAGCATTTAAAAAGCATCTGGATGGATATATGAATAGGAAAGATTTGGAGGGATATGGGACAAATGCTAGTATAAAGGGCGAGATTAATTTTGGGTATCTGGTCAGCATGGACAAATTAGACTGAAGGCTCTGTTTCCATGCTATACAATTATACGCCCCTTTGACTTATGATAGTCAGTAGTAATGGCAGGAAACAAGTGAAAACATGCTTTGATATATATTACAACCTGCAGAGCTTACTGCCTGACCAGCTTTTGACTCTTTTTACTGTTAAACATGGAAGAAAATATCCTTCAACTGTCAACCAATGCTTGTTACAATTCCAGTCAAGGTTTCACATTTCATTATAATTCCAGAGAGTTAAAATTTGAGGCCTTGACAGTGGATATTACTTGTAGCATGAGCATTGGTGGTTGAACCATTCATTTTGAAATTCTTAGCTTGATGGAAATTTGCTGGCCTTGCTTCCTATCAAGAGTGACTAGCTTCTGAGAAAAAGCCTTTTCCCTTTAGTTACCTGATGTACTGGGGTGCTTGGTGACTATTCTCAAAGGTATAACTTTCACAGTACATTAGGCCATATGCATGACGATGTCAGGTGGATGACCAAGGCAAAACTTCGCTTTAACTCCTGCTTTTTGCATATCCCTAGAAAGGTAACACCCAAATGTATCTGTAGGAGATAGCGTCATACTGAGAAAGATTGTTGGGTAATCAGCTTCTCATTACCTCCTGCTAGTTAGTCTTTCCATTTGAAATCTCCTTTATTGTGAATGGCTTATTGGGACACTTGGTGGATCGATGCAGGACTCTGGCACTGAATTTACAGCCATTGTTTAGCTGCAGCAGATCTCACTTTCTAAAAAAACGCATCGTTGGAATTAAAAGTTCAATACATCAGTAAGTACTTTGGGGTTCTGACCAAGCACCATGACATTGTACAATCAATTCAGACTTGCAACACCAGCATTTTATATAGAAACAGTGATGCTGGGAGTGAGGAGAGAGCTGCGACTGTTGGCGATTCTTGATGGTGGAGCTTTCAGGTCAGTAGGCTGCTAGATAATATGAATTTTATTGTGCAATCCTTTCCCAATGAGCTAAGTTCTAACACATAGAAAATGAGGTGTGGATCACATGTCTATTGTTCAACCTCAAACCCAACCATGATGAATTAGAGGCAAAGCCATGAACAGTTTTTACTTCCCTGCATGAAGTATAGAGAACAGGTGTCATTATTACCCACTTGTACAGATCAGAATCTCATTTAGTGCAGGAAACAAGTGTGCTTCAATCAATACTGCCTTCAACTCATCATGAATATCCTGAGGACAGAGGGACCACATCAAAGACAATGAAGTCCTCAACAAAATCAAGCTGCCTGGGCATTGCATAGATTATTCCAGATGGTGAAAGCAATGGTATATAGTGAACTGTGCTCTGGTACGTACAAACTTGGGGCACTTTGTGAATACTTCCAAGACAGCCCTGAGATAGTCCAATCGGTTTGGAAGCAGAAGGCCAGCAACAGAGACAGCTGGCACATAACAACCAGGAAAATAACCTACAGTCTCGAAGCAGTGAATCCACTGAAGATTGACATTGACAGGAGATAGAGTCTGCCTATTATCAGACCCTTTACAAACCAGAAGTTCCTCTGGCCCAATTACTGAAAACATGTAGACCAAAAATTTGCTTTCTTCAGTCTCCAAACGTTATGTCAGCTTCCATAGAGACAAGCCTTCCCTTGACCTCTGCCTACAAAGAGCTTGCCATCATCATCAAAGATCCTCCCGCCCCTGTTATACTCTCTTTCATCTTTTTTCTGTCGGGCAGAAGATACAAAAGTTTGAAAACACGTAAAAAAGTTTGAAAACAGTCCTGCTGTAAGGCGATAGTTCCATTCTCATGCAATGCCAGGCTTTAAGAAAATTGTGTAACAGCAGCACCATTTAAACTAATGAGGCCGGATACATGTTTTAACTAATACATGCTTTAAAAGTTCACACTTTAGAAACAGTGTCCCCAATTCGTGCTACAGCAAATGTGCGTTAAGGAAATGCATGTTATAGCAGAATGACCTCTACCAACAGGTTCAAGAACAGCTTCTTCCCCGCTGTTATCAGACGTTTTGAATGGACCTCTCATATATTAAGTTGATTGTTTCTCTGCACATTCTCTGTGGCTGTAACACTATACTCTGCATTATGTTCTATTACTCTGAGGTACTTTGGTGACCTGTCTGGATAGCATGCAAAACAGTACTTTTCACTGTATCTCAGTACACATGACAATAATAAATCAAATCAAACCATCATCAAGTCAAAGACCACTTATACATCTGACACTGTCACAGTGGCTGAGATGGGCCAAATAAGTGGAGCGCAGTGAATGAAAAGAATACTTTGGGTTTTCCTGAGGCTACTGACTGCGCAGCAGCACGCAAAAATATAATTACCCACTAAGAAGAGCTGTCATGTCAAGCAGTTGGCATTTTATGGATATTATGATAACTAGGCCAAGGCTCAGTTTCAAGTGTTCCTTCAGCTTCTGGTACAAGCTTGTTAATGTCACTGTTCCAATATTCCTATATCGCTCTGCCTATTTTTTAAAAGTAATTTTCATCAATTTAGAACTGGGTGAGTCACGGTTGTGGATTGACTTAACCATCCTTATTTTTAAATGATAAACTAATTTTCAGCTCCAGGGAATCAAACGATAGCACCCTTGAATATGTCAAGGAATATTTTTTAACAGCAATTACATTTAACATTGCATTTTACAACACTGCCTAACTGCACTGGTTCATGATGGGTTTTGCATCATCTGGCAATGCGCAAACGATTTTCAGGTGAAATGTGAGTGAAAGAAACATACATATTTTGGGGGCAATTTAAATTGTGCCTGGAGTCCCAAAACAGAAATCTGACAACTGGGGCAGCACCACCATAAGGAAAGTCCGCTCATTATTTCTCAAAATCCAACAATATCTTTTGCCAAGAATATCAACAAGCAATAGAGCTGTCAATGCTATTAAAAACAGCTCTTTCAATGCTGGGAAACTGGTAATCCAATCATATGATTTATAACTTTGATATGATCATGATTTTTGTCAATTACTCATAACTTGGCAAACTTTGAACAGTAAATAAAATTGTTTTATTTAAGAATTAAATAGATAACAGGTGAGGAAAGAAGCCATCACCAGCAAGGCAAGTCACATGCTGGATTACGCAAATTACTATCTACCACTGGAATAAAAGAAATGCTATAAATGTCACGTAGCTAGTTAAATTGATTGAACTTGCATAGTCATCATTTCAATACGGAACAAGTCAATATAATAAATTTAAGAGTTTTTTTATCTGAACACTGGCACAACTGAACCACTTTACAGCATGGTGTCACACATAAACAGGAAATAATCATTATGATATGAAAACAGGAAAAGCTGTAAATACTTAACAGGTCAGCTAACATCTGCGGAGAGTAAAACAGTGTTAGCAAGCCAAAAATTACTGTCATAATAGTGGTGGCATTTATTTATTTACTGGATAGTAACTTCAGACAAAAGCAGAGGCACTGTTAAAAACAAATATCTGAAAAGTATTGTTCAAAACACCCTTTTGCCATGGTTATGACCAGCCTCTGTGCAAGGCTCCTGAATTCATCATGGTTCTAGATGGCATTCCCCAAAAGGTTATATTCCCTGGTCATAAAGTCATAGAGCCATACAGCTCAAAAACAGGCCCTTTGGTCCAACCAGTCCATGCTGAACATAATCACAAGGTTAACTAGTTCCACCTGCCTGCTCCTGGCCCATATCCCTCCAAATCGTTCTTATCCATGTACTTATCCAAATGTCGTTTAAATGTTGCAATTATACCCACATCCACCATTTCCTCAGGGAGTTCTTTCCACATGTGAACTATCCGTGTGTAAAAAAATTTGCTCCCTATGTCTTTTTTAAACCTTTCTCTTCTCACCTTAAAAACATGTCTTGAAAGGAATGAACTATCTCCTCTCCATAATTCAACTTCTCTCAATTGTTTGCAACAAGGCTAGTTTAAAAAGAATCTCTTCCTTTGTGGATACCTTTTCCAAATCCAAATGTCTTAAAGGGAGCCAAATGAGTCAGACTTTCTTCAGTTAAAGAAAGGGTGAGTTTATTCGCTACAAAATATGACAATAGATTATAAAACATGACCACTTATGCATAGATTAAAAATGTGAATTGAGTACCAAAAGAAGTAAAAAAGATATATGAATCAGCCTCAGTTCTGTGAAGAGTAGATGGGGAAATGTAATGGATGTTAAGTTGGATTATATCGATTACACTGCTGCTGGTTGTGAAGCAGTTGATTTTAAGATTTTGCAAGTTAGCTGATAAGCTTTTATCCCGTTGCCCTCTTGACAGTGACTATGCTGGTTTGTCTGGCTCCCAACACTCAGACCCAGTGGGAGACTTCTTTTGCCTTGAAGTGCAGCTATATCTAATAGCTATCCTCAACCTGCAGCCTTCCATAACACTCTAGTACACACAAGCACGTCAGCCAAATAATTCACACAGACCAGGCACTGCATGTGGTTGATAACTCCTTGAGTTTGTATATTCATGGAAGGGTAAAACAAAAACATTTCAACTTTTTGGGAAATAATCAATGAGGGATGGCTTTCTGCTGAGGGTTAATCAGCCTTTGTTATCTCTTCTTTTTACGTCTCTCTGTTTGAAGTTTCCCTTGCAGTCTTCAAGTGCTTTTCATGGCTTCACACAAGAATTTGCCAGATAACCACTGAATTTAAATCTGCAGTCATTTTTTTTGATTGTGTGCTCCCCTTTAAAAAAAACACTTTGTAATTAAAAGTTCAATATGTCCAGAAGTAATCCAGAGTTATGATCCACTATTTTTGCTGTACACCAAAGGATTAAAAAGAGTCAGCAGCATCTCGAAAAGCTGACAAAAGGACCATCTAGAGAGAGTCAGTATCACGTTAGCTTGAGTGGGTTTTGTCAAGATTGACACTGAGCAGCTCAATAACATAGGGAGGAATAGGTTTAGCTCGGTTGACTGGATTGTTGCTTTACAGAGCAGTGTGATGTCAACAGCATGGGTTCCAATTCCGGTCACCGGCTTGAGGTTACCATAAAGGACTCTCTTTCTCTACCTCTTCCTTCGCCTGAGGCCCTCAGGTTAAATCATCACCAGTCACTTCTCTCTTGAATGAGAGAGCAGCCCCTATGATCTGGTAAGACAATGGCAACACAACAATGTAGGACTCTGTGCCTTACTGGCTGTTCTGAGGAATGCACAATGAGATGAACATCAACTGTGCCTGGAAGACAATCAACTTGGTGTTAGATGCTGCTTAGTCTACCCAAACCTTGGTCTGCAAAGAGTTGTCCTCCGTTGCAGACTAGAATATTCCAAGGTCTAAAACCACATGCTAATGGATGCACTAATGCTTACACAAGCTTTTGCTGAGGTGCAATGTGAAAAGGTCGCTGCCTATGCCCTTTCAGCCATTGTATACTGTGGACAGGAAACTACAATAGCCCTTCATTCTGTGTGGGGAAGTGTGTTATGTAGACAGCTTTACATCAATTGCACTACGTTAATTTGAAGTCTCTTGCCCTTGGACTGCATACTTGAGGTGGGATGTTTTTGCTAAATATCATAACTGTTGTTATAATTTTCTTGCAAGCCTGTAATGTTCATCTTAATGTTAAGGTGAGTGAGTACTTCTACTATGCAGTCTTTAGAGTAATAATTGGTCTTTAGTTTAGATGAAGCAACATTTAAGGTATCAGAAGTAAGGCAAAGTCTATTCAATAGGCATTAAACTAGATGAAGTAAACATAAAAGGAGTGATATAAGGATAGATCATGGCAGAGCAGTTTGACAAGGAAGAATGTCCTTCCTCTATGATGTGAGAATTAGATTAGACGAGATACCCTACAGTGTTGAAACGGTCCTTTGGCCCCAAGAATTCAGGGACACTTCCAGTGCCCAGGGAGCCTATGTGTGCAGGATTCTAAGCTGTAGCTACTCAAAACTTGCACTTTAGATATGGAACAACAGCTGGAGCATCTACAGGCTGAGATCTTCATGGCAAGCACATAAAGTAGTCACACTGCAGGTAGATAGTGCAAAGGGAGAAAAGGAACTAGTAACCATCAGACAGAGTTGAAGAGCTGGGCAGGTAGGGCTGGAGTCCCCTGGGTCCGCCTCCCTCTCACGGAATGCTTATTTTGGATATGGCTGGGGAAGATGCTTTCTCAAAGGTAAAAACAATGACTGCAGATGCTGAAAACCAAGTCAATGCAACAAGAACCACCAGTGGCTCAACTGTACAGGGAGTGAGCAAAAAGAAGTCCAAAAGCAAAGGTGATAAGGGATCTATCATACAGATAGATGTTTCTGCAGCTGCAGACATGATACCAGGCTAGCATGTTGCCTCCCTGATGCTGAGGTCAAAGACATCACCAAGGAAGCTTCAAGACATTCTGAAGGGGGAGGGGGAGCAACCAAACATGTGGTCCATGTCAGAACAAATGACATAGGTAAAAAGAGGGATGGGGTTCTGCAAGTGGAATATGGTGAGGTAAGAAAGAAGTAAAATAAAAAGAAGAACCTCAACAGTAGTAATCCCAAGACTACTTCCAGTAAAATCAGTCCAGCAGTGAGAAAGGATATTTCCTAGGAAAATCTCAATGCAGAATCAGTCTATGTAGAGCAATGAAGCAACAACAGTGAATACCATTAGTGAGAATTCTCTGTAGGCCTCTAAACAGTTGTGGTAGATAGGTAATGGCATTAAACAGGAAATTAAAGACGCATGTAACAAGGGAGTGATCATTATCTATATGCAAACCACATGTGCAATAATGCAGTGGTATATGAATTCCCGGAGTTTGTATAAGATAGTTTTTGACCAGTACCATGAGGAACTAACTGGGGAAATCCTACGTTTGGCATTGTGCAATGAGAAGAGGTTAATTCATAATGCTTTTGTGCAAGGTCCTTCAGGGAAGAGTAACCATTACATGAACATATTTTTCACAGTGCAGAAAGTGAATTGATCCAATCTGAAGTTAGAATCTTAAGTCAAAATAAAAGAAACTACAAAGCTATGTGGCACACATTGGCTGTGAGAGATTTGATAACTTCATTAAATTAACAAGGATAGGTAATAGGAATATCTAAGGAATTAAAATGTGCATTACAACAGTTACATATTCCTTTCTGGTGCTAAAAATACAACAGGAAAAATGGCCTAATCACAGCTAATAAATGAAACTAATGATAGTGCAGTGTCATAGGCCCAACCATCTTCTGTTGCTTCACCAGTTTCCTTCCCTCTGTTGTAAGATCAGAAATGCAAATGTTCACTGGTTGCGCAGTATTCAGCATCATTTGTAACTCAGAAATTGAAGCATTCCATGTGCAGGCAGACTTCAATAACAAGGGCTTATGCCTGAAACATCAATTCTCTTGTTCCTCAGATGCTACCTAACCTGCTGTGCTTTTCGAGCACCACACTTTTCAACTCAACCACAATCAGGCTCAGGCTGACAAATAGAAGTGACATTCACACCAAACAGGTGTAAGGAAATGACCTTCTCCTCCAAGAGTAAAAGTGTGAACATTCAATGGCCTTACATTGTTAGATCCCCCACCAACAACACCACTCATGTTACCATTGACCAGAAACTGAACGAGAACAGCTCAGTACATTCTAGATTCCAGGAGCAGGTCAGAGGCTGTGAGTAAAACAACAAGAAACTCTCCTTCTAACTCTCCAATGCTTGTCTACCATTGACCAGGCACAAACAGGAAAGTGATAAAACACTCTCTATTTGCCAGGATGAGTGTGGTTACAGCACTCCCGAAGCACAATACCATCCAAGACATAGTAGCACGCTTGATTAACAACGCATCCACCAAAGTAAATATTTTCTCCCTCCAGCACCAACAGAAGTGGCAGCAGTGTGTACTACAATCAGATTCAATACAGCAGTTGCAACTTTCAAACCCTCCAACTCTTTGTGCATGGGAAATCATGCCTCACAAACTTGATTGAGTTTTTTTGAAGAAGTAACAAAGAGCATTCATAAAAGCAGAGCAGTGGACGTGATCTATATGGACTTTAATAAGGCGTTCAATAAGGTTCCCCATGGGAGACTGATTAGCAAGGTTAGATCTCATGGAATACAGGGAGATCTAGCCATTTGGATACAGAACTGGCTCAAAGGTAGAAGACAGAGAGTGGTGGTGGAGGGATGTTTTTCAGACTGGAAGCCTGTGACCAGTGGAGTGCTACAAGGATCGGTGCTGGGTCCTCTACTTTTCATCATTTATATAAATGATTTGGATGTGAGCATAAGAGGTAGAGTTAGTTAGTTTGCAGATGACACCAAAATTGGAGGTGTAGTGGACAGCAAAGAAGGTTACCTCAAATTACAATGGGATCTTGATCAGATGGGCCAATGGGCGATGAAGTGACAAATGGAGTTTAATTTAGATAAATGCGAGATGCTGCACTTTGGGAAAGCAAATCTTAGTAGGACTTATACACTTAATTGTAAGGTCCTAGGGAGTGTTGCTGAACAAAGAGACCTTGGAGTGCAGGTTCATAGCTCCTTGAAAGTGGAGTTGCAGGTAGATAGGATAGTGAAGAAGGCGTTTGGTATGCTTTCCTTTATTGATCAGAGCATTGAGTACAGGAGTTGGGAGGTTATGTTGCGGCTAGGCCATTGGTTAGACCACTGTTGGAATATTGTGTGCAATTCTGGTCTCCTTCCTATCGGATGGATGTTGTGAAACTTAAAAGGGTTCAGAAAAGATTTACAAGGATGTTGGCAGGGTTGGAGGATTTGACCTATAGAGAGAGGCTGAACAGGCTGGGGCTGTTTTCCCTGGAGTGTCAGAGGCTGAGGGGTGGCATGATAGAGGTTTAGAAATCATGAGGTGCATGGATAGGGTAAATAGACAAAGTATCTTCCCTGGGATGGGGAATTCCAGAACTAGAGGGCATAAGTTTAGGGTGAGAGTGGAAAGATATAAAAGAGACCAAAGGGGAAATGTTTTCATGCAGAGGGTGGTACATGTATGGAATGAGCTGCCAGAGGATGTGGTGGAGGCTGGTACAAGTGCAACATTTAAGAGGCATTTGGATGGGTATATGAATAGGAAGGTTTGGAGGGATATGGGCCAAGTGCTAGCAGGTGGGACTAGATTGGGTTGGGATATCTGGTCGGCATGGACAAGTTGGACTGAAGGGTCTGTTTCCATGCTGTACATCTCTATGACTCTATGACTCTATAACTCTACCACCTGGAAAGGCAAGGGCAGCAGTCACACAGGAACACTGCTACCTACAAGATCATCTCCGACACACTTTGAACTTCACTATCGTTGGATCAAGTTCCAGGAAGTGCCGTCCTAACAGCACCTCTGGTAGTACCTGCATAGAATGGACTACAGCAGCAGGTCACCACCACCTTCTCAAGGGCAATGAAGGATATGCAACAAAAGCTGGTCCTGTCAGCAGTTCATTTAAAAACTTGCCATTTTAAAAAAGCTTTGGTCGATCTGCTTTTGGGCCAGGGAGAGATGAGCGTTCCTATCCCTCTCCTGAATATGGGCACAAGCAGCTGCCCAATAAACACTGCTCCTTCCCCACCCTGCAATAAATATGCTCCTCCCCCACCTCCTGAGTGACACCCAACACACAATGGTTGGGGCTTCCCCTTCCTTTTGGGACTATTTTCCCTTCATCTCTCCTTCCAAAAGCCCCAAAAACCCCACCAAGCTCTCTACAATCTCTTTCACCATAGCCTTTTTCCAGTTCAAGGTGCAGCTGTGCTCCTTGGTTGCTGCAGTATTCCCCTCCTGTCTGGCCTCCGGCCTATCCGTCAGGCTGCTCTAGGGCAGGAAGTCAACTGAAACAAACGTGAAGAGGTCGTGCAGTAGGACTCTCAGGAAACACCTTCTCACACATTTCCTGACTTCAAAACAACACACCCTGTGCAGAATTCACCCCCTGGGCTAAAGTATATGTCCCTGAGTGAAAGCTAATCAGTTCAACAATGCTGATTTCTAAAGAGAACCGGGTCCAGACGTAGAATATCATTTGTCTTTTTTTGATCTTATGAACAGTAATAGGAAGGAATGCTTGATTTTGCTAAGAACAGGATTTCGTCTTGTGCAGCTTCCATAAGTAATAGAAGCAGGAATTAAGCCATTCAACCCATCCAGTCTGCTCCATCCAACCTTCCAACAATCTCAAATCAGGGGAAGTAGAGAGCTCAAAGTTCTGAGGTGCCTGCTTTGTCATTGGAAATAAAGCAGTGAAGCTGGGGTGAATCACCATAAATATTGTTCATCATCTTTGAAACGGAGGGAAGGAAAGATCTGCCTTCTCAAAGTAATTAACGCTTTTCGGATTATTTGTCATTGCTGGGAAGCATACTCAAATGTTCTGGAAGATTCAGGACAGAACATACACAATTCTCAGCTCTCAGCAGAACTAACATGGAGGTAATGGGCACAGCAGCCTCCAACAGTACCCTAGTGTTTTCAGCTGACATCTGGAGTCATATTATTCAGATCAAAATTAATTGCTAAGTGGAAGTGGATTGAAACTTTATCCCTGAGGGAGTTTTGCCCTCCTCTGATCTGGTGGCAAATCAGACCTAAAGGGAAATCCAAGCAATATGTATACTGTAATTGCAGTCTCATTGCAAAACCACAATGAAATCTATCATCCCTACACAGTCTGGCCTACATGTGACTCCAGATCCACAACAGCGTGGTTGGCTCTTCACTGCTTTATGAGATGGTCAAGATAGCCTCTTAGTTCAAGGGCAATTAAAGATGGGGAACAAATGCTAGCCCCTCCCAGTATCCTATATAAGAACAAAGAACAAAAACATTTACACAGAGTGTCACATTAATGTATGTTTTTAACTAAGCAAGGAGATCTTCGTGCTGCAAAATCTCTAATAAATGAAAGCGTTCACCCATAGTTCTGTTGACACTGCACCAGAAGTAGGTCGGAAAGTCCCATTAGTTACTCCAGTCTCAGCACTTCCTGTTTCATCCAGGACTTTCCCAAAAGGGAAAACCAGTAAATCTTGCCAATTACACAACTGGCCCGGCACAACTCATTATGTATACTTCAAAATGGAACTCCTGTACGACCAGTACGTTCATTTCAAAGCATTGCTGTTTACTTTTACTCAATTTTCCTTCTGGGTTGTGACTTTTTGCAGCTATTACTACACTTAGCAGCTTCTCATTTGCATAATCGATCGGTTTGATTGTTTTTTTTGTGTGATTTGCTTGCTTTGGTTAATATTCACCTCATGATTTCTTTGGTGAGTGAAAGCTGAATTTAGCTGAGGTGATCAAACACCTTTGTCACCAACTGGTGAGTGACTTCTTTTCTTTGCAGTGTCTCAAGAGAACTGGAGTGTACATTTCCTCAATCTGTCGAATTTGGCAGCAGTCATCTTAAAACTGTGAGTTAAACTGAGAAAAGAAATAAAAGTTTCTCATCAAGGGAGTCCAGGAAATCGATGTCAAGCACGGAACAGAATCCTGTAAGGGTGCATTACTGGTATGTCACTATAATTTTAGATGATGCAAATCAACTAGATTTACATTAACAGCTCTAACTTAAGTTAATCTGTAAAAAAGAAATATCTTTTTGTCTCCTGACAGAAAAAAAACGCAATAAATGTGAAGATGGTGTCATTTATGGATAAATTAACGAAGGTAAAAAAAGCATTCAGTACATCTACTAATTTTGGGAAACAATATCAAGATATTCCAACACTTCTATGTATCAGTATTCAGTTTATATAAAGCCTTCAATCATCCATTAATAGCTTATGTAGCAGTGCTGACATAAGTTAGTATTGCTTGCTAGTATTGCCTCCCATACAATCAGGCAGTAGCCACAACTCAACTTTAGCACCGATAGAACAGGCATATTAAATCAGCAGAAAATAAGGATAAACCAAAGAACTACATTCAACCAAAAGCATTGAGAAAATGACACATATGCTACCTGTGGAGCCTGAATATCAGAAACCTTTATGCCAGTAAAACACAAAAATCAGAAGACAATTGAAAGACTAACGATTAAATGTAAAAAAAAACTTACTCCATCCCAAAACCTAGTGAATTGTTTGTCATCATACATTTTCTCCTGAAATATTATAAAAGGAAGACTTTAACAAGATGAAAGGAGACCCGATAGAATGTTATTTTTTGGGAGGTGTTATAAGTTACAAATTTGTCCAGTGTTTCTGAATCTGACTTTACTGGAATGATGACTCCAGTTTGCCTGCCCACGATAAAATAATTACCTGCCAAAGGAGTTACAAAAACACTGTTCATTTCTCATAATGATTGCATAACATAAGCACCTATAATACCTGCAAATTATTTGAATGCGCAGCTGGAAAATATCCCAAATGAAAGGATGCTTTTTTTTCCCTGAAATCAACCAGCCAAACAAAATAATGCCAGCTTCTGGACCATGGAATTTGCTCATGGCCATAAACCATGCCATTCATACTTGTGACTAAGTCTTTTATCCAAATCACACTGAAGTACTATAAATCCAATGCCAAAAAATGACTAAGTACATGGTTGTTTTGAAGAAGTGGCAAATTTCATATAAAAACATAGTGGTGCAAGACGGGACAATCCATGGACCATATTAGAACAGTAAACTGGAACCAACCGAGTTCAATCTGGCAAATTATGAGTTTACTCTGCTCCAAACCAAAACTTTAAAAACATTAAAGAACAAAATTTATATGACTAAATGATGTATTGTTGCTACGGTTAAAAACAAGTATATGGGTAATTTGATCTCATATTGCTCTTAATTCACATGTATGCAAAAGATTTCAGTATTCAGTTAGAACATCAATTAATTTCCTCACGAAATGTCAGAATTTGAAATACATTTGTAATGTTGAGAATCCATTGATTTACTTTGTTCTGGTAAATGATTTTTCTCTGGCCTATTTTTTCTCAAATATTTCCCATAAACCAGAGGAAGTAGTTTTGTAAATGAATCAATTCTTGTCAGTTTATAAAGAGCTATTTGGTGAATTTACCAACAGAATGGTGTGATGACTAATTATAGTACTGAGTAACACCATTTGTTGGGAATACATTCTGCACTTTTAGCTGGCAAAGCAGTCATGGTTACATTCATGTATGATATGAGCGGTTATATATTTACACCATGGATCAGTTGGAAAAGCTTGCTACCAGGGCAGTGACCTGAGGACCCTTACATTAAAATGAACACTTTAGAATTTCCTGTCAAGCTTTTAGTGTGATCCTTCTCTTGATAAAGAAACTTTTTCCTCAAGTGATTGACATTTTGTTCTTCATTTTACAATAATGATTTTGATATATGTAGTTTCTGTAAGCTGAATTAAACCTATCTTTTAAATGTATACTTAAATTAAACAGACAGTTATATCTCTTTAATAGGTGAATTGATCATGTATTGGGAGAAAGTGAGGACTGCAGATACTGGAGATCAGGGCAGCAGTTAGAAATGAAGAGATTGAGGGTGGGTAACAGACCAATAGGAGGTGTCCACGTGGATGGGGTGTGTGTACGAGGTGTTCAGGTGGATGGGGTGTGTGTAAGGGGTGTTCAGGTGGATGGGGTGTGTGTACAGGGTGTCCTGGTGGATGGGGTGTGTGTACGGGGTGTTCAGGTGGATGGGGTGTGTGTACAGGGAGCCCAGGTGGATAGGGTGTGTGTACGGGGTGTTCAGGTGGATGGTGTGTGTGTATGGGGATGTCCAGGTGGATGGGGTGAGTGTACAGGGTGTTCAGGTGGATGGGGTGTGTGTACAGGGTGTCCTGGTGGATGGGGTGTGTGTACGGGGAGCACAGGTGGATAGGGTGTGTGTAGGAGGTGTTCAGGTGGATGGGGTGTGTATACGGGGTGTTCTAGTGGATGGGGTGTGTGTATGGGAATGTCCAGGTGGATGGGATAAGTGTACGGGGATGTCCAGGTGAATGGGGTGTGTGTACGGGGTGTCCAGGTGAATGGGGTGTGTGTATTGGGTGTGTATATAGGGTATATGTACGGGGTGTCCTAGTGGATGGGGTGTGTGTATGGGGTGCTCAGGTGGATGGGGTGTCTGTACGAGGTGCTCAGGTGGATGGGGTGTGTGTTCGGGGTGTCCTGGTGGATGGGGTGAGTGTACGGGGATGTCCAGGTGGATGGTGTGTGTGTACGGGGTGTCCTGGTGGAAGGGGTGTATGTATGGGGATGTCCAGGTGGATGGGGTGAGTGTACGGGATGCTCAGGTGGATGGGGTGGGTGTATGGGGTGTCCTGGTGGATATGGTGTGTGTACGAGTTGTCCAGGTGGATGGGGTGTGAGTATGGGGTGTTCAGGTGGATGGGGTGTGTGTTTGGGGTGTCCTGGTGGATGGGGTATGTATACAGAGTGTCCTGGTGGATGGGATGTGTGTATGGGATGTCCAGGTGGATGGGGTGTATATACGGGGTGTCCTGGTGGATGGGGTGTGTGTATGGGGTGTCCTGGTGGACATGGTGTGTGTACGAGTTGTCCAGGTGGATGGGGTGTGAGTATGGGGTGTTCAGGTAGATGGGGTGTGTGTACGGGGTGTCCAAGTGGATGGGGTGTGTGTACTGGGTGTCCAGGTGGATGGGGTGTGTGTACTGGGTGTCCAGGTGGATGGGGTGTGTGTACGGGGTGTCCTGGTGGATGGGGTGTGTGTACTGGGTGTCCAGGTGGATGGGGTGTGTGTACGAGTTGTCCAGGTGGATGGGATGTGTGTATGGGATGTCCAGGTGGATGGGGTGTGTGTACGGGGTGTCCAAGTGGATGGGGTGTGTGTACTGGGTGTCCAGGTGGATGGGGTGTATGTACCGGGTGTCCAGGTGGATGGGTGTGTGTACGGGGTGTCCAGGTGGATGGGGTGTATGTACCGGGTGTCCAGGTGGATGGGGTGTGTGTACGGGGTGTCCAGGTAGATGGGGTGTGTGTATGGGATGTCCAGGTGGATGGGGTGTGTGTATGGGATGTCCAGGTGGATGGGGTGTGTGTATGGGGTGTCCAGGTAGATGGGGTGTGTGTACGGGGTGTGCAGGTGGATGGGGTGTGTGTACGGGGTGTCCAGGTGGATGGGGTGTGTATATGGAGATATTCAGGTGAATGGGGTGTGTGTATGGGGATGTCCAGGTGGATGGAGTGTGTGTACGGGATGTTCTGGTGAAGGGCTGATGCTATTCTCCTCGATTCCCCTGCTCCTCAGATGCTGCCTGACCTGTTGTGCTTTTCAAGCACCACTCTCTCGACATCTGATCATGTATTGTATTCCCTTGAATTAATCTCATACCAAATAAATCACTTTCCCTTTTGCTGTAATGTGTTTCCATGAACGTGATTAATTTAATCTTGCCAGGTAAAATAAATGAAAGAAAACAGTTATGAACTGAATATCTTCAGCTGCATTTTTCTCCAAATTGCTTACTTCTTTTTCAAAGTGGAGTAATTTTAAGTGAAGTAACTCCAATCAAAATACTATGATAAAAACAGACAAAACCTTTTACAAGGTTTGTGAAGGTTTGTAGCTCAGGTTGAGGTTTATGGTGTAGGTTTGCTCGCTGAGCTGTAGGTTTGATATCCAAATGTTTCATTACCTGGCTAGTTCACATCATCAGTGGCGACCTCCAAGTGAAGCGAAGCTGTTGTCTCCTGCTTGTCTCCTGACCACAACGCCATAAATAAATGCATAGATCTAGATACCATTTATCAACCCCTCAGAAAATGAACAGGAAATGACATCACCACAAACCCCAGGAACCCCATCCAGGACAAACATATAAATAAAAAGCAGGAGACAACAGCTTTGCTTCACTTGGAGGTCGCCACTGATGATGTTACCTCGCCAGGTAATGAAACGTCTGGATATCAAACCTACAGCTCAGCGAGCAAACCTACACCCCACAAAACTTTACTCACAAAATTACACAATGAAACACAAAGAACAGAATAAAGAACCCTTCCAGAACAAGTCTATCCAATCTAGACTTAATTATGCTGTTCCGAATACACACAACAGTCCCAATAAGCAAATCCCCTCAGAAACCAACATAAATAAATGGAACAGATGCTTACAGGTTGAAGTTAGAAGGGCAGAGAGAGAGAGAAAGGGAGAGAGCTTGTTTCCACACAGCTCACTGTTGAACTCCCAACTGCTCTGAACTGAACTGCTCAGCCAGAGAGCTGACCATTCCCCTTTCATTATACAGGTCACTTCTAAAACATGACCACTGTGGTCTGAAGTCTCAACTGTTTACATATAAACAAAAAGGCCTCTCAAGACTCTTTAATCTCTGTACCAAACCAGACTAATCGATACTGAAAGCGGTTTATTACCCCTCTGAAAAAGAACCAATCACATAGTATCCTTGAGTAAGGAACACCTTTTAGAAAACAGAAACCAGCTTTGTGACAGGTTATCCAAACTGCATGGCTGTACAATGTCACGCTGAGAATGTTTAACTCATAAACCAACACTTTAGTTCCAATAGTAAGCTTAATGTTATTCCATGCATTTCATGGGTTGGCCAAAGGTGATAACTGCTTTATTTATCTCCATTTTCAGTCTGGATTGATCACAGAATCAGCCATCTTACTCAGTAGCAGGCACATTGCTTCCAAACCTTTATGGAAGGCAAAGGCCAGGAACATGGATAATGAAGTATCAAACACAACACTTGAAAGTAAAGCAAAAGTGACTACATATTGATATCATTACTAAGATGCAGAGTAGAGTTTTAGCAGTTACTCAAAGTTTGATAGCATCTTGAATTCATCTCTGCTCCACTCAGATCAAGATTAGATTTCTGTTTTGAACTTAAGACTAGTCACTGCATGGTACAACATGCTAGAATGCAATATCTCTGCAATTAAACTTTGTTTCTTTTTATTTTGACATTACGTTACATTCATTATTTCCCCAGCTTAATACATGGATCAACATTAAATAGTGGATATACTAAGCCATAGATTAACTAATGGTTTCAGACACCATAATTGTCACATGAAGATTAACATCTATAGTGCTTGAATTTACCACGTATCGATTGGCACAGTTTAACTCAATTTTGGATCTACTTAGATTACCAACTTAGAGCCATAGGGTCATAGAGATGTACAGCTTGGGAACAGACCCTTCAGTCGAACCCGTCCATGCTGACCAGATATCCCAACCAATCTAGTCCCACCAGCCAGCACCCGGCCCATATCCCCCCAAACCCTTCCTATTCATATACCTATCCACCACTTCCTCTGGCAGCTTATTCCGTACACGTATCACCCTCTGTGTGAAAAAGTTGCCCCTTAGGTCTCTTTTATATCTTTCCGCTCTCACCTTAAATCTATGCCCTCTAGTTCTGGACTCCCTGACCCCAGGGAAAAGACTTTGTCTATTTATCCTATCCATGCCCCTCATAATTTTGTAAACCTCTATAAGGTCACTCCTCAGCCTCCGATGCTCCAGGGAAAACAGCCCCAGTCTGTTCAGCCTCTCCCCATATCTCAAAACCTCCAACCCTGGCAAAATCCTTGTACATCTTTTCTGAACCCTTTCAAGTTTCACAACATCTTTCCAATAGGAAGGAGACCAGAAATGCACACAATATTCCACAGTGGCCTAACCAATGTCCTGTACAGCCCCAACATGATCTCCCAACTCCTGTACTCCACACTCTGACCAATAAAGGAAAGCATACCAAAAGCCCTCTTCACTATGCTATCTACCTGCAACTCCACTTTCAAGGAGCTATGAACCTGCACTCCAAGGTCTCTTTGTTCAGCAACACTCCCTAGGACCTTATCATTAAGTGTATAAGTCCTGCTAAGATTTGCTTTCCCAAAATGCAGCACCTCGCATTTATCTGAATTAAACTCCATCTGCCACTTCTCGGTCAACTGACCCATCTGATCAAGATCCTGTTGTAATCTGAGGTAACCTTCTTCGTTGTCCACTACACCTCCAAGTTTGGTGTTATCTGCAAACTTACTAACTGTACCTTTTATGCTCGCATCCAAATCATTTATGTGAATGACAAAAAGTAGAGGACCCAGCACTGATCCTTGTGGCACTCCACTGGTCACAGGCCTCCAGTCTGAAAAACAACCCTTCACCACCACCCACTGTCTTCTACCTTTGAGCCAGTTCTGTATCCAAATGGCTAGTTCTCCCTTTATTTCATGACATCTAACCTTGCAAACCAGTCTCCCATGTGGAATCTTATTGAACGCCTTACTGAAGTCCATATAGATCACATCTACCACTCTGCCCTCATCAATCCTCTTTGTTATTCTTCAAAAAACTCAATCAAGTTTGTAAGACATGATTTTCAATGCACAAAGCCTTGTTGACTATCCCTAATCAGTCCTTGCCTTTCCAAATACATGTACATCCTGTCCCTCAGGATTCCCTCCAATAACTTGCTCACCACCGAGGTCAGGCACACTATAGTTCCCTGACTTGTCCTTACTACTCTTCTTCAAGAGTGGCACCACGTTAGCCAACCTCCAGTCTTCCAGCACCTCACCTTTGACTACAGATGATACAAATATCTTAGCAAGAGGCCCAGCAATCGCTTCCCACAGAATTCTAGGGGAACACAATTTTGGATCTACTTAGATTACCAACATAGAGTCATAGGGTCATAGAGAGGCACAGCTTGGGAACAGACCCTTCTCGGGTACAACTGATCAGGTCCTGGAGATTTATCCACCATTATGTGTTTCAAGACATCCAGCACTTCCTCCTCTGTAATACGGACATTTTGCAAGGTGTCACCATCCATTTTGCTACTTTCTATATCTTCCATATCCTTTTCCACAGTAAATACTGATGAAAAGTACACATTTAGTAACCCCCCATTTTCTGCGGCTCCACACAAAGGCCACCTTGCTGATCTTTGAGGGGCCCTATTCTCTCCTTAGTTTTCCTTTTGTCCTTAATGTATTTGTAAAAACACTTTGGATTCTCCTTAATTCTATTTGCCAAAGCTATCTCATATCTCCTTTTTACCCTCCTGATTTCCCTCTTAAGTATACTCCTTTATACTCTTCTAAGGATTCACTCGATCTTTCCTGTCTATACCTGATATATACTTTCTTCTTTTTCTTAACCAAACCCTCAATTTCTTTAGTCATCCAGCATTCCCTATACCTCCCAGCCTTTCCTTTCACCCTAACAGGAATATACTTTCTCTGGATTCTCGTTATCTCATTTCTGAAGGCTTCCCATTTTCCGGCCTCCCTTTACCTGCGAACATCTGCCCCCAATCAGCTTTTGAAAGTTTTTGCCTAATACTGTCAAAATTGGCCTTTCTCCAATTTAGAACTTCAACTTTTAGATCTGGTCTCTCCTTTTTCATCACTATTTTAAATCTAATAGAATTATGGTCGCAGCACATATATTTTTGCAATGGCACCAGAGTAGGCTGAATGATGTGACACCAATACAACATGTTTATCTCGAATACCTAGCAAGTCAGTATTGTACAACCCCTGTATCATTTTGTATCTTACATTGTATTCATTGGAGCAGTTTAACTATTGTCTATGAAGCTGCATCAGTTATAGTTGCTGTACACGAAGACAGAAGTGCTTCAGGGAAAGAACTTTTCAAGTCATGCATAAATCAGAGCACCACATTTCTTAACCTTTTTCTGAGAGGAGATTATGTCTTATCTAGCTTGGAAATGAGAAGGATTAAAACCTTGGGAATATTTAACTACTTCCGGACTGTAATCCTTCTCGCTGCCACAGCTATTTGAAAACAAAGGCAGGATCTTTCCAGACCCTAGGCAACATGAGCAATGGCAATTGAGTTGGGAAAATGTGGTGAGATTGGAAAATAAGATTGTCAACACTGAATCCAATTTTCTACCCATGTTTTTAACAGTCAGTATGCTAGTTTGCATGTATTTACATCACTTTGTTATCTCTTCCTGCCTGATTTATATGCAGTTTGTTATTCTCCAACACAGTGAAGAGAAACAATATGGACGCCATTCCTGAATGAGCTTCGAGTGGGTCTCTGGTGTGTCTCTGGCAGCTCCAGATCCAGATGGTGTGTGATGCCCATGCTGACTGTTCACATTACTGAGGACCTGTTCTATTTCTGATCTCCCCCTTCACACTGGAACCGTGACCAATGGACCCAGCCACAACTGGACAATGAAAATGCAGGGAAATTGTGGAGGAAGAAATGCTTCAGCAAAGAAGGAGCAACAGCAAGTTCCAGCAGCTGCTGAACAGCTTCCACATGAAGTTGTCGCCACTTCAGTCTGTACCGGTTGTACAAGAGGTCCTGAGTCTACTCTCTTCTTTGCCATTTCCCCAAGATGAGTGAGACAAAGCTGAGGATGTATCACAGAACTATGCCAACTGTTGGCGCCTGTAACCTGAAGGTGTGGATATCAAGAAGATGGCTGCACTAAATTGGCATGTGACTGGCTGTTTCCCAGGATACACTGGGAATCTGTGTGGGATCTCCCAATCCTCAACTCACAAATGCATCAAGTAACCTGTGCTGGATCATACCACTTTATCTCGTTTCTACCTGACAAGACCAGTGCTGCCAACCAGGCAGGAGGCAATGCCAACATCGCTGGCTTCCCCCAGCTGCCAGTTGCTGTGGACTATCCACACATCATGTGAGAGGACCATATCACATCATGACTAAGTTCATCAACAGAAAATATTTCATTCCATCAATGCACAAGTCATCAATGATCATCAGTACCACAGTTTAGCAATCCATGCCAGCTTCCCTTGAAGCTGCCCATGATGCTTATATCCTTGAGAACTGCCATATTCCTACTTCATTACAAGATGGTCACTGGGAGATAAGGATGATCTGCTTCAACCACAGCTCATGATTCTTACATAACCTACTGGGGCTTATGGTGAGAAATCCTCCATGAAACCCCCCCAACCAGCCCCGAATGAGACTTTGCCGGTTTTTGGAGATTCAGCCCAAGTATCCTGTGCTTCCTTTTCCAATGGTATAATCCATTGCTCCTATTTAATCTGACAACTTGCCATTTGATTCATTTTAAACTTCTCATGTTTTGTTTGATAATGCGCTTATGAAGTTCCCTGGATGTTAGGGACATTTAGGGATGTTAGAGTCATTAGGGACATTTAAAGGACATGCACATGGACAGCAGTGAATTGAGAAGTGCTTGGGTTCGGTTATTTAATTTTAGACTAGGAATTATCCTCAGCACAACATCATGGCCGAAGGGCCTGTGCTTTGCTATACTTTTCTATGTTCTCTGTTCTATGTTTTCTCACACTAAGAGCACTATATAAATACAAGTCACTTATTGATGCTGACATTAACCTACTATTGTCTCCATACACAAACTGAAGAGCGTTTTAACACAGGCAAGTCTCCTATTTCCTTTTTTACAATTAACAAACAACAGACACTGAAAGCATTCCCAAGTCACAAACCAAAACAGACAGAATGAATCAAGAAATAAACATTGCTAGAGTGCTATCTCTTATGAGTTGCTAAGCTGTTAATATTGTAACATCATGATGACTTCTGCAACAACCAAAACATAAGACACTGACACAAATATATTAATGCTTTATTAAAAAGAAATAAAACAGAGCAGTGCTTTCTTATTAATATTTTAGCCAAACAGGGTATGGTGATAGAATTGGAATACATTACATTACTTATCAGCAGACCTTGGCCAGTACTTCAGTCAACATCACCAAAATTGTGTAACAACCTATTACTGTGTAACTTATCACCGGATGTGCCAAGTCTTATCTGCTGTGGAGCTTGTCCTTTTACACAATTTTCCATTTCAAAGCATATTGAGACAGGCTAAAGGTTTATCGGGGATAACTCTATCTTGCTGTCTGCTGTGGAAATATTCTGACCTTGGAGAACTTTGCAGGCTGCAATTTTCCTTTTTTAAAAAAAATTGTTTGCAGAGGATGTTAATAATTCACATCGATGGTGCACTTCTTTAATTTTACTTTTAAAAAAAATCTATTTTGTTGTAATTACTTGTGCACCTATTATATTGTCAACAACTATACCAACAAGGGAGGCTCAGTTTCTGTGTAAAGTTGAAGATAGCAGTGCCTCAATAAAATAAGACATTGAATTAGATTTCACCAAACTCTGGGGAGTAGAAGGGAGGGCTAGGAGACAAATAATCCAAGATTACAAACACACTATTATCATGAAAAGACTGGGAAATATGCTGTCAAAAGTGTATAACTTTGTAGAAAAGAATGCTCAGTGTTGAATCAGGTTTTATAATTACAGATGTTAAAATGAAACAACACATTGAAATAAATGGCTTGCTTTTAAATAAAAAAGGAAGGCCAGCTTTAAAGAAATTAAGTTCAGTTATAACTTGGCTTGCCTTCCGGAAGATATGAAAAACTTTGACAGGCAACTGCTGCCAATTCTGAGAGGAAACAACATTAGAATGTCTCTGTGTTCAACACGGAACAGACTAGATGCAAATAAATGGCTGGCTGTTGGTTTTGTACCCAGCCTGCTCCTCAGCCCCCACTAGATTTCCCTTGAAACCTTCTTGAATAAATACTCTTTTATAACTTAGTCGGCTGGAGTGTTTGAATAAGGCTTAAGAAATTCTGAAGATATTATGTTCCTAAACAAAGGATGTCATTAAAAAAAAGATAAATGATTAAAAAGATAAGATAGTTTGAATTGCTATCCTGGCTGTAGAATTATAAACGTTAGCAATGCAGGGTCAGTGTGAGAGCAAATGGGAGGCAAAGATCACGACACTACAGTCTTTGAAGCAGTCAATATTTATTCTTAATTTGCTTGATATACAAAATGTATTATAGGTTTGAACATCTTGCCAAAGGCAGTAAAGAATAAGCTGGGAGTGGACTGGGCTGGATTGCTATACTGGGAGGCAGGATGGACTCGATGTGACAAATGGTGTCATATATTAGAAAGTATTCAATCTAAGACCAGCTACAGACCAACCCTAAAAATCATAAGTTGCAATGAAGTTAGTGAGCATTAGATGAATATTGATTTGTCAAGCTCAGGCTGTATGGATTTGTTAAAAGCAGGTCCTGTTTAATAAATTTAGTCTGAGTGAAGAAGTGACAGATTGTATATGCCAAAGGAGGACTGGGGTAGTAGATGGATTTTCAGGAGGCACTGGATAGCACATCTTACAACTTCAGGTACAAAGGAAACTACAGTGGCATAGATAGAATGCTGGGTGAGCCACAGGAGATGAAGAGCAAATGAATAATGTTCAGACTGGAGAAGTCAAGGATGTGGTGAACACAAGGGTCAATTTTGGGTATGCTTTGGTTCATGATATATATAGGTGGTTTGAAATTGGGAATAGGGAATAATCCCTTGAAACCTATAGCTAGCACAAAAGTAGGACGTTTGGCAGAGACAGCAAGGACTATTAAGATTACTCAGTGGTAACATTCTCACCTCAGGCTAGAAAGATGGAAGAATATGGGTTTAAGATCCCTCCAACAAGGCACACAATCTAACCTGAAGCTTTAACACTGTAGTAAGGAACTGTGTACCATTAATATGATAAAGCCCATCGCTGTTGAGCATAAAAGATCTACTGTCAATATTCAAAGAAGAAAGTCCTCCTGCTGTGCTGGTGAACATCACCAAAAAGGGATTGGTAGGCCATTTAGCTTATATTGTTTGTGTGACCTTGTTGTTTGCAAATTGATTGCAAACTATGTCTGAATAATAACAAGTACTTTTCAAAATTAACTCATTGACTGTGAAACATTTTGGGACATTATGAGGATGCTAAGATGCTTTATAACAGCAAATTCCTTTTATTCTTAAAATATGTCAGAAAGACTTAAGATTGGCTAGATGAGCAGGCAGACAAAAGCAATTTAATAGATACCAACAGGGGATCCATCTATGATAGTGTCACTTATTTCTTATGCATTATACCAGGGAAAAAAACCTACATTCAAACAGGTCTTCAATGACCTTTTACACGAGATTGAAGATCCCAAAGGACATGGCATTTCCAACTGCAAAATCCCCAGGTGAAGCCAGATAATGGAAAACAAATCAAGATTGTTTTCAAATATAGTGCAATTGGGTAGCTCTTTCAACAAACAAACCATTTTGAAAACTTGAAAGGTTTATTTGGATATTAGTATGTATCAGAATGTGAACAATTGTCAAACACTATTGATTGTACAATATACAAAGTCATGCAGTATTGTTACATTTTAATATTTGAATTCCTAACTCCTTATCTTGTGAATATTGCCAAACATTTCAGCATTGAGGCAACGCTTACCTTTCAGTATGTATTGCATAATCCATGCTTGTAAGCAGTTCTACATTGCTTGAAAGACTGTAGCCAATCAGGTAGCTCAGTTTAGTAGCGCTCTCAACAGCTGAAGCTATATCTGTCCAGGTGTCAAGTCTACTTTCAGTCAATGCCATTCTTTTCTCTTGTCAAAACAGAATACCATTTCTTACACATTTTAACAAAAACTCCTTCGAGTGTAGAATAGAAGAAGCTTGACCTGATGATATTGCAAGAAACAGATGTTACACCGCCTGGAAGCGCAGGCAATATATTCTCGATCTCCAATGGCACTACTCATGAATGAATCATAAAATCATAGAATCTCTAGCATGTGGAAGTGGACAATTTATCCAATCATGTCCACACCAACCCTCCAAAGAACAGCCCACCCTGGCCCACCCCCCTACCCTATAACCCTGCAGTTCCCATGGCTAATCTACTTAGCCTTCGCATCCCTGGACAGTCTGGGCAATTTAGCATGGCCGATCCACCCACATCTTTGGACTGTAGGAGGAAACCCACGCAGACACAGAGAGAATGTGCAAACTCCACACAGACAGTCGCCCAGAATGGAATCAAATCCAGGTCCCTTGTGTTGTGAGGCCGCAATGCTGAACACTGGGCCACCGTGCTGTCCTATGTAACAATAGTAGTGTGTCATGTGGGCAGAATGTCAATGTTGCTGTCTTACATTGGTTGATTAAGTGAAATTCCTTTCTAATGCTATTACTGGATTTTTTGCCAAGACTCCTGGGATCAAATTCTGCAACTCTGTCCAAATTTCTACAGAAACATTATTTCTTTTCGTGCAATCATTTCAAAATCTTCCAGTTGATATTTAATCATTTGCCTTCTTGACATTTGTCACTGCCTGTGCCTGTGCTCTCAGCCTAAAGAGTTAGTTTTCATGGACTTATTTCACTCAGGAAGTGGCTGAGATAGATAACAGAATAAAGCTTGGGAAATTTTGATTCTTATCAGCACAGCCCTCATCAGTGTTCTTCCCGAACCAAGAGCTGAGGGCTTGCTGTTAGACACTGGGAACTGGCTGGCAGGAGTGGGATATTGTGCAATACAGGGAGTCAGAATCAGGTCAAGACTGCAAGGCGCAAGAAGACTGCAAGATCAATGTGGATAAGGCCCATTCTCTTTTCTTCATTCCTGGCGTGCAGGTATTGCTGGCAATAGCAGAATTTATCGTGTATACTCATGTAAAAATTGATCTCATGTCAAAGTTGACACCTTATTTTTGACCAGAAAATCTTGTATTTTCCATCTATCTCATGTAAAAGTCAATCCTACTATATCGTATTATGAAACTCTTAAAAAGGAAACTGCATGTTCCCATTAACCCACTTAAACAAGATCGCTTTCATTCATATCAGTAACTCTTCCCATCGCTCTTTGTTTACTATATTGCGTCTCTATTCACTTATTCATTCAATCATAGCTTTATTTAGCCCACTTGGTTTACTCAGCCCAAGTTCATTCATTCAGACCGGTTTTAAGGCTATCGGTACTTATCGCTCTTTATTCACTATACATACAAAAGGTAATATTGTTAAACCGTTAATCATTTTAATTGTGCCATTATATCGGAATAAAAATGAGATATATTAGCTACATATATCTTTAATTCTTTAACATATTTGTTAATGTTGCGAAGATTCATAATATACAGGAGTAAATGGGAAGGAAACAGTGGACTTGGCGGGAAATTTCAAGATACTTACACATTCAGAATTTAATAAATATTTCATTTTAAGTGTACCTATTATACCAGGCCATGACAATGTTGAACAGTGCGATTTTGCAGGATTTCAATGAATCTTTGCCATATTAAATTTTCGTACTGTTATGTAGAAATAAAATTTCCTACCAGTAATTCATTCTTGTTTCTCTTGCTTTCATCCAGTAATTACCTTTATTGTAATTTATTGTGTTTTCCTTCTTTACCTTGGGATTAGTTGTGTGATCGAAACAATTTCTGCCAATAATAGGGCATTTTGAACTGCAGCATGAATTCCAGTCCCTCAAAACTACTACCTGTGCATTAGTTGACCCTATAAACTGAACCTTTAAAAGTAATCTAAAAAACTCAACTTTTACACAAGTATTTACAGTAACTTCCAGCATTGACTTCATTTGAGAGTTATTCTTGAAACACTGTAGTCTGTATTGTATAGGTACACTCACAGAACCATTAGGACTGGAGTGTCAGGGTTTTCACTAAATGTTAGTGAAACATGTCAAGACACTGAAAGAAATTTGCAATGCATCTGCTGCCCTTCTGTTGCCCTTCAAGATGGTAGAGGTTACTGGTTTGGAAGATGCTGTAATAGGTGAGGAGAGGAAATCAGGTTGACTTAACTCCCTCTCGGTTGATTGCAACAATATTCTTTAGCATGCAGCCATCACATTTCAGTTAAACCATTGTTCCCTAGAAAGTGGAGGAGTCAATTACTAAACATTATCTTGAGTCAGGGAAAGAGGAATCTTTCAGCTAGCAACCCAAAGAAAAAAAATTATTAAGTTACAACATCAAAAACATATATACTAATACTGGTATTACATTTTAAAAGAAGGCAACTGGTACAGACAGAGAGAATAAAAGCCATGCTGTTTTAATGTTCTTAGAGTCATTAAGGTGTAAAAATCTGAGACTATAGTTGTTTAATTGCCTACCTCAACAGTGGTGAAACCTGTAGGTATCTTTGAGTTCTAAGTGTATTGTTGTCTCACAGCATTTCTCCAGCGCAGAAGCAGGTCATTCAACCCATCGAGTCCACACCAACTCTCCAAAGGGCATCCCACCCAGACCCATCCCCTACTTTGTCCCTGTAACCCTGCATTTCCCATGGCTAATCCACCTAATCTGCATATCCCTATAGACACCTTGGGCAATTTACTGGATTAGTGGTGCTGGAAGAGCACAGCAGTTCAGGAAGCATCCAATGAGCAGCGAAATCGACGTTTCGGGCAAAAGCCCTTCATCAGGAAAGCAATCCTTAGGCAATTTAGCATGGTCAATCCACAAAACCAGAGCACCTACAGGAAACACACACAGATGTGGGAAGAATATGCAAACTCCACAGTCACACAAGGGTGGAATCGAACTTGGGTCCCAATATGAGGCAGCAGTGCTAACCACTGAGCCACCTTGCCACCTGGGCTAGCTCAGTTTGCTTTTTCACTGGGCACCATATATCAAGTTGAAGGGAGAAACAGGCAGGAACAGGGAGTCTTTCAGTTTGTGCTTTAAAAACATTTTTTCTTCTTTTTGTTCTTCTGCTCAAAAGTAGCTGTTGAAGTACAGTTCAATGTATGTTTCTAAATCTGGCTCCATTGTCTCTCCAAGCTGGTTAACTGACAGATGAGTCTTCCATCTCTTAATATGTGACATTATCATATAAATATAAATTAAAACTGAAGGGATGAATTCTTTAAAGCTGACTCGGTTGCCTGGTTTCAATAATTCTAGATAAAATAAGAAATTCAGTGTAGACTGATTTCTTTATTTCACATAGGTTGACCACTGTAGCCATTTTAAGTCCATGTTCTGACTTTCTAAAGACAACTTAGTCCACAAAAGGTCTCAGTTATAACAACCAGATGATAGAAGTCAAAAGTTGCAGACAGGGGACCTTGACAGGCTGCTACAATGCATCCTTGAAGCATGGTGCAGAGAGATGGAGGAGTTACTATTTAATGTGTTGGATGACATTTCTATCAATGGGCTGTTTTCCCCTGGATGGTGACCAAGCTTTGCCTGATGTGAGCACAAACTAATTCCCAACCCTGACTTTATGATGAAAGGAAGGTTGTTGATGAAGCAGTGAAGATGGTTGGACTCTGATGAGCGGCCAAAGTGAGGACTGCAGATGCTGGAGATCAGAGTCTAGATTAGACTGGTGCTGGAAAAGCATGGTCCTCAAAAATGGCAACCATCTTCCTGTGCGGTAAGCCTCATGGTGGGACCCAAGTTCAATTGTACCGTCGGGCAACTCTGGAGTTTGCATATACTTTCCATGTCTGTGTGTGTTTCCCCCAGGGGCTCTGGTTTCATCCCACAAAATAAAGATGAACAGGTTATGTGGATTGACCATACTAAATTGCCCATAGTGTCTAGGGATATGCAAATTAGGTGGATTAGCCATGGGAAATGGAGGGTTACAGGGACAAAGTAGGGGATGGGTCTGGGTGAGATGCTCTTTGAGAGTTGATGTGGACTCGATGGGCTGAATGACCTGCTTCTGCGCTGGAGAAATGCTGTGAGACAACTATACACATTGAAGAGTTATTGCTAGTTGGGCTGTGTAGTACCACACTTGTTCAAATGCTGCCTTGCTGTCCAAACAATTTACTCTCACCTCACCTCTAGAATTCAGCTCCTTTAACAAGGAGTCTGGAGGCAATGGTCCTGGTGGTATCAAAACTGAGAATTAGAAGTACTAGAGTCATTGAGCAACAGAGTCAAATAGCACAGAAACAGACCCTTTGATCTAACTTGTCCACACCAACCATGTTCTCAACCAAACTAGTCCCACCTGCCCATGTTTGGCCTGTATCCCTCCAAACCTTTCCTATTTGTTGTACTTATCCAAATGTCTTTTAAATGTTATAACTGTATCTACATCCACCACTTCCTGTGGCAGTTCATTCCACACACAAACTACTCCCTGTGTAAAAAAGTTATTCCTTATATCTCTTTTAAAATTTTCTCCTCTCACCTTAAAAATAGGCCCCCTAGTCTTGGTCTCCCCCACCCAAGGGAAAAGACCCTTATCTATGCCCATCATTATTTCATGAATCTATGGTGCAGACAGGAGGAAATGCTCCTGGGATTTTTTCAAATTGACTCCAGACATGGCAAAAATAGACTTAAAATGTGTGGCTCTGGAAAAGCACAGCCGGTCAGGCAGCATCTGAGGAGCAGGGAGAGTCAACATTTCAGGCATAAACTCTTTTCATCAGGAATAAGAAACTGATGCTTGAATCGTCGACTCTCCTGCTCCTCAGATGCTGTCTGACTGACTGTGCTTTTCCAGTGCCACACTCTTTGCCTCTGATGTCCAGCATCTGCACTCCTCACTTTCCCCCACAGCCAAATATACAAACAATGAACCGGTTTACAAGGAAAAGGTAGGAGATTGACACCAAGTTAAAATACTCAGAGACCCAATGCAGATATAATGGGCTAAATGATCCCATCTGCCCTGCAACAATTATGTGATTCTGTGATTTCTGTTGAACATGATTGACTGGCCTCACTCATTTAATGAATCAATACTCCTCCATATCGAACACCAGCTGAAAGAGAGAGAGAGGGTACTAAGGGCGCATAACGTGCTGTCGCTGGAGGAAGACCAATGTTCATCATCAGGTATGGCTTGGTAGCCCCATTATTGACTGAGCTGGCCAAGTACTAACTATGCCATAGTACTTACTGATTCTTAGTTTTGATTCCATCAGGACCAGACCTCATTGCAACCTGAAGGACTTGGCCACCAAACTAGGCTTGCATCACATGTTGAGAGAACCAATGTGAAAAATTATCTACATGACTGAAGTATTTTGACAGGCTGCCCACTGCTCTCCTCCATTCACAATCTTCTTACAATTCTCCCTTTTGTCTGAAGTTTTAGATATCCCTCCTAAACAAACTTGAGCATTATTCTGTTCATCAACACACTTTGAGACATTTTGCTAGTTAAGGTATGAGTTGTTATTGGTGTTGTTTTATTTATAGTAAAATACTGATATTCAGATGTCTTTAACCTCTATAAGCAGACATGCCCTAACGACCTTATATAAGGTTTGGTACACTGAAAGTCAAGATGGGTTTCACTTGGCTGAGCTTTCAAATTATTTCACTAATTTGCCAATACCTTTGGTATTAACAGGAATGTAAAATACTAACAAGAACCAAACTCTAGAATCAACATATCTTACAATGAACAACTTCAGAATCCCATAATATTAGTTCAACATAACTTGTTTGTGCCCAGTTTCCAGCACTCTCGCCTTGCCAAAACTCTGCACAGTAATCATTTGATGATGTTTGGCTATCATCCAGTCTTTGAGCTTCAAACTAGAAAACAAAATCATCTTAAAATTTAGAAACTAGCATGTGCCAGATTTTTGTGGTCTGGACAGGCATACTGGCATTTTTTTAAGTTATAGATTTCCTCACCCTTTTTGTACTGGTAACTGCCTATGTAAACTTATGTGCACAATTTCTCCCCAAACCAGGTACTGCAGTGCCAACACTGGTGTTACCATTTACAACATGATTAGTTGACACAGGCATTTTCCATTATTAATGTGACTATGAGGATTTATAATGGAAATATTTAAAAAATGGACACAATGCTTAATTACTTTAAAATTGAAAGTATATTATATCTATACATCAGCCCCAATTATTTCCTGTCCTCTAACTCCTTCTCACCTGTTCTCCGCATTTGGGTGGAAATTTGAGACTTTGGAAAGTAATGTAAAATGCACAATATCAATTCACAATCCATTAAACATTGTTCCCCATTTGGAATATCAAAGTCAGGAGTAGTATTTACCAGGTGGATGAATTATTACTTCATTTTTGACACTAACTTCCAGAAATTAAATTGAGCAAATTATCTTCACTCACTGTATTCAAGACCAAAAGAGATTGATAACACTTTATTTTATATGCATGTAATGTGCAAATTAGAACTACTTGCAGCATCTTGTTTTTAATGATATTTCCCCAAACATTGCCATGATGTCATTCAAAAAGAAGCATAAAATTGCAGCAATTAAAATACAATTCATGATCTTCATTATTATGATTTCAAATGCTATATTAAACAGTTTTATCTAACCAAACAACACTTATTCCATCAAATCACATGATGAAGCATTTGTAAAGATTGCTGCATGCTATGTGCTTTAGCTTTGTGGGTGGCACGGTGGCACAGTGATTAGCACTACTGCCTCACAGTGCCAGAGACCCGGGTTCAATTCCTGCCTCAGGCGACTCTATGTATGGAGTTTGCATGTTCTCCCTGTGTCTGCGGGGATTTGCTCCGGTTTCCTCCCATAGTCCAAAAATGTGCAGGTTAGGTGAATTGGCCAAGTTAAATTTCCTGCAGTGTTAGGTGAAGGGGTAAATGTAGAGGGGTGAGTGGTGGGTCGGTGTGGACTTGTTGGGCTGAAGGGCCTGCTTCCACACTGTAAGTAATCTAAACAGGCTATATTTTGTATGTTTTGTTCTCTCAGCACCCTGGATTTAGCTCATCAAGGGATATGGTGATATTGGAGAAATGTAATGTAGAGATAGATGATCTGCCATGATGTGATCGAATGGCAGAGCAGGCTCCTATTTCCAATGTCCCACATTCCTAACTTCACCTGACCCATTAACCATGTGTTTGTGACCTCAAGATTTCATACTTTGAATGCCATCATGACTATCTCAAAAATCAGTCCACTCAAATTTTAAGTTGTGCAAAACTCATCCTGCTACTTGCCCCTTTGCTGTTGATTTATTTTTGTCCAACATTTCTTTTATTTACCTCCTGAGGGTCTAAGGTTTGATATATAGGCAGCTGTTTTTCAACATTATAAACCTCTCGAAATAGAGGTGGACCACATTTCAGGATGATGGCAATAAGCAACTTTTTAAAAAAATTTGTTAAACCTTACAGGCTCCAAACAGTGTTAATTATGCAATCAGCATTTTTTCTCAACTTACCAAATGAGAGTGCCAGTTGTTCCAGGACTTCTTTCCCGAGCACCTTTGTTGAGCGAGATCTTTGCAATTTAATTGCCTCCTGCTCCTGTGAGGCTAATGGGCAAATATTTGTGGTGCCTCCTTCTCTATCTTGCTGTTCCTATAAATTCTCTACCCTTTACATTCTTCATGAGAACACAATGTTAATAACGTTCGGACACAGACCACTTTACTTCATGATGACTGGATGCCATTTCTGTTACAAAGCTTTCAGAGTGAAAATGATCCTTCAAAGGTAATGCAATTTCCCATGAAGGAAGAATAGACTGCATTTGATTCACAGTTTACTATTGAAATTGCATGGTCAATACTGTTTGGAGCCTGTTTGTATTGTTATGGACCAGGCCAGACCTCCTCAAACCATTTCAAAAAGGCAGACCAGACCCTAACGTTTCTAGTCATTCTCAGCAGGTATACAGTGGATATACCAGGAGGGATGCAGCTGGCCCAACCACTCAGTTTTAAACAAAACAGAATTTACTTTTACAAAAGAGAACTGAATTTAGAATGACATAACTATTGAAATCCCAATTGACTCTATCGCAACTTAATGATGCTATTCCAAATATTTGAAATATACCATTATACACCCCTTGGCAAAATGGTAAAATCAAACATGAGTTCTTACAGGACAGTGTCAGAGAGAGAGAGAGAATCAGCATGGAGCTGTTTCTTGGGGTCCAGCAGCTCCTCTGGATTCCTAACTAAAACTTGACAAGCAGCTGCAAAATATCTAGATTGCTATAACCAAAACAAACCAGAGAAAAGCTGAGCTGGGAGAACTGGTTACTTCCCTTTCATTGTACAAGTGTTTTTTTTTTAACTCAAAAAGCTTCTTCTAGTAAATAAACCCAGACATATCAGAACCTCCGCTTTTACAACCCTTCTGACAAAAAAGCCAAGGACACCATAACCTTGTTAAAGAAGCAGCATTGTCACAACATAAAAATATGATGTGGAAGTGCTGGCGTTGGAGTGGGGTGGACAAAGTCAGAAATCATACGACACCAGGTTATAGTACAATAGGTTTATTTGAAATCACAAGCTTTCAGAGCATAGTCCCTTCGTCAGGTAAACCTAGAACATTACATGGGTCCATTTCACCTGACAAAGGGGCCACATTCCAAGAGCTTGTGATTTCAAATAATCATGTTGGACTATAACTTGGTGTCATGTGACTTCTGACTACATAAAAATAGTAACTTATTTGCATCAGACTTTGTTAACTTAGTCAATCAGTGAGGAGAAGGATTTGTGCCTTTGTAATGACTTTCACAATATCTGGATGCCAAAGCATTTTAAGCCAATGGAGTATTTCTGTACTGTAGCATAATGGCAGAAGCAGTCACACTGAGAACGACACAATTCTACAAATAACAATTACCAACAATCTTTCATCATTGATAGAAAGGAAGTACCATTCATTTCTGTTAGATGTGGGTCTGAAAGGGTTAATACTGAAGCATGCCATAAGGACCACCAAGAATAATGATGTCCTATGGGCTTGTGGGGACAACAGTTTAGGATCTGAAAGGAATGTGAGTGCCCCATGGGCTTGGGAGCAAAACGTGGCAGAATCACTCAAGAAGTCAGGCAAGGCTGTGACATCAGACCGATGCTAACAGCTACATCTAGTCCAGACAAAGTGAGGATGACAGTTCCTTTCCCTAAAAGGCATTAGCAAACCAGATGGGTTTTTTCTAACAATCAATAAAAGATGTTTGGATAAGTGCATGAACAAGAAATGTGTGGAAGGATATGGGCCAAGCAAGGCAGGTGGGCATAGTTTGGTTTGCGTTTATAGTTGACATGGATTGGTTGGACCAAAGGGTCGATTTCCATGCTGTACGACTCATTGACAATGTATTCATGATCATCATTAGACTCTTAATTCCAGATTTTTAAAATTGAATTCAAATTCCACCACCTGCTATGGCACGATTCAAACCCAGAACATTACCTGGGTCCACCATTAATATGACTAAGCCATGTATTACCATCTAAGAACTCACATGACTCATCTTTGATCCACTTGAAGGATGGTTCTATACTTGAATGTTGCATCTCAGGATACTTATCATACGATGCTTCAGCAAGGACACCACACACCCAGCTCATGGCCAGGCTGATTGTTCATTTGCTGTCAAAGCAACCTCTCACTGTGCGCTTACCTGGATCATCACAAGATCCGTGCTTTGCCTTGGCTTTTTTGCAGTTTTCCTCCTCAACCAGAGGTACAATGTTCATAGAGATTCGATATTGTTGTGTCATTTAGTGCAAACACAAAACTTGAAGCTTGTCATGGCTATCAGCAGTCCTCAGTTAAGTCAAGTGAAATAACCATTGCTTGGGAAGGGGTCGAGATACTGTAAGTCAGCCTCCAATACCTGCCCAGAGACTTGAACATGGGGAATTGACCATTTTGAGGAGGCCAGAATCTAGATCCTCTCCTCATAAGGGATGAGGAGCCTAATGGTGGCAAGCCATCACTTGTCTTAATTCTTTTTGCCTTATTGTGGGTTGATTTTCTCCTTGAATGAGAGAGAGGCAGGTGTTAGGAGATGTGCAAGTGGGTGAGACAGTTAGGGGCAAAGAATCCTGAGTGAGTGAGTGCAGAGGGTATGCAGGATTAGATTACTTATAGTGTGGAAACAGGCCCTTTGGCCCAACAAGTCCACACCGACCCGCGGAAGCGTAACCCACCCATACCCCTACATTTACCCCTTACCTAACACTACGGGCAATTTAGCATGGCCAGTTCACCTGACCTGCACATCTTTGTGACTGTGTTAGAGGTCGTGTTAGAGGTTGTGGGTGATGACAAGTGATGTTGCAGACAACAGTGAGAGTGGTAAGGCGAGATTCTTGGTGGGAGATGGGTGCAGTAGCAGAGATAGAGTCTGTGGGAGGTAATAGAGAGAAGATGGTGGCACTTACGCTGGCCACATGTTTAATCACTGCAATGCCCTGCATTCCTCTGGAAGACTGAAAGTGCACTGAGTTAGTTGGCAACGTTGGTGCAAGCTGGCACGAACTGGTGTTGTGGCCTCCATTGCCGGCCCTGAGGGAAGAATACAAGAGCAGCAACTCATGTAGTGGAGAGCTGGGAGCCTTACAGCAACCATCTGGACCACTTCCATCCTCATGCTCCTGCCTCTTATGTCTGCAGGTTTCTGTGACCTGCCTCTATTATTCCATCGCACATGTGTCAAATATCAGCCAGAACAACATTCTCATCACTATTTGAGACATTTACTGTCTTTTCTTATTTGTTCCTATTAGAACCTTACCTTCACTTTGATTTAGCTTGACCAGCAGTCCAGCATTAATATTTCAGTGATGCGTTCAGGAGTATTTGCTTCACCCACTCCACCTCCTCCCAAATACGTTTTCCAAGCTTCTCATGCACCAATTATTGGACCAAGTTTCTCAAGTGCTGGCCCGAGATGTCTTGGTCCAAAAGAGAAGGGAGTTCAGGTTTTGGGGAGGCATGGGCAGCAGTCAGACTCTCCCGACAGCTTTCACAACTCAGAACTTTAGGGGTTTTATCTTTACTTTCAATCAATTCTATATTTGATTCCATCATACTGGATGCATACATTACCCTGAATTTCAATCAGCCTTGCCTCAGTTCCGATTTGAGTGCAATACATCATACTTTAATCAGCTCTGCTCCCTCCTCCAGCATGGAGCTTGCCTGTTGAGGCCTAATTGATGAAGTAGCAAAGATAATCGGTTTATAATTATATTTGCTGATAATGAAATGTATGCTTTCCTCCTCCAAAATAAGCACAGTGCAGTTTTTTTTTATTGTATTCAAAGTCTTTTTCAATTAATCAAAACCAAACTGATTAAGCACAATTAGGCTTGTGCTGACCAGTAAATAGTGGAATTTGTATTTATATTTACATTTGTCTCACTGTCTTCCTGCTGCTGAACTTAATTTTACTGTTGCATCAATGTTGAATGGTGCAAGTTTAAACATCATGCAAAACTCTAGCTGCAAGAAAAACCCTCAAACAAAGCAACTTGGTGCTGTTTTTAAAAATATAATTAGAGGCATTGTGGACTGCGTTGAATGCTGACTGGAAAGTCTAAGCAGATAGCTGACAAAAACACACTAGCTGCATGTGATACTGTCCTAGATGACCACTCCTGGTCCCTTGTGGTATTTAATACCTCTATCAGTGTGGACAAGGATTGTCTGAGGCAGTTTGCTGCCACTATTCTTCCTTTGTCGTGAGCCTATCTAGTGGTTCATGGTAGAGGATACACTATCACAAAGAGCTGATAGCAATAAATACAAATTGTTTGTTCAGGTAATAGTTACTAGGACCTGAGGGTGCTGGTGTGGGTATGTCTCCTCCTTCTAAAAGCTACAGTAGAACTTCTTGTCTTCATTCACAGACTGTGTGTGACATCAGTGGAATGAGAGGAGCTAATGTAACATGAACATTAATTTCTTCAGAAACATTACCTCATACATCAATGTATGTTATGTAAATAGAAAGACATTAAAGTCCGAAAACATAGTCAGAGGAGGAAAAAGAGCCACACTTGTGCAAACTGAGGGTGCTGCCTAATATCACGTTATTTCATTTTGGAACAGCGTCTAGGATGTGATGAAAAGGTGTTGAAATGGTAGTTTGTTGCAACATTTGTTACAATGCTGTAACAAAAGTAACGGCTTTGCATTAAGAAAACACAGAATGTACATATATAAATGGTGGTCACTTTAATAAAGCATAGTGCTTATTGATGGTACCAGACTAAGAACTCAATGATCTCATGAAAAGTTTCAATGAGCCTCAGATCATACAACAAACACACTTGTACCGGCTACAATAAACTTTCTTATGGCATAACGGGAGTGAATATCATTTCAATCATTCCCAATAAAATCATATCCTTGTTTTATATTATTATATTGTTTGGCCGTGTGATTCAGACATGAAGCTGTATAGAAATATTACTGAATGTCAAAGATATCAATCTATTAGAGTTAATGAATTTATAAATGCAATTATTAATCTTATCAGTGGCATACACAACTCCAAGGACACTCATAGTCAATAACACCATTCAGGATAAAGTGGTACAGATGTCAAAGAGAACACAGTAACTTTGAATTACCAGCAAGATCACCTTGTTTCAATTTTCAATAATCTTTCAGTATATATTTTATTGTAATTTATTAATTAATTTAACTTAATTATTTAAATCAAAGTGGGCTACTTTTGGCCTGATATAAACCAATAAATGCCTATTCAAGATTACATGAATTATAAAAAAAGCAACTGAAAATCCACAAAATGAGTGTTATGCCAACAATTGTAGAAAATGAGATCTGAACTGACAACTTTGAGTTGCTAATGCTCTCGGTATTCCCTGACATTTCCTAGTACTTCACAGTGCCACAAAAATGTGTGGCTGAATAATGTGAAAAATCAGTGCACTTATAACTAATGCTACACCAGATTGTCCTGTGTCATATTAGACCGTGCAGCGACCACCTAACCTACTTGTACATTTAAATTATTTTCCGATAGCGTAAACAACATATGCAGAACAATGCAGTTAGTAAATAGACCACAAATTAGATGTTGCACTCCTACACAGCAGAGTTTCTGTGCTTTCCCCTTATTTTCAATAGCTATTAATGCTGCAAGCTCTGAAAATTCTTTGCACGTTGATAATCATGGAATAATCCCCATGTTGTAATGTATTACCATATTCACACAACAAATGCATATATCATTCAAGCAGCTACTTGCAATATATACACGTTTACTTTTTCTGCACTTAAAATGCACGGAAGCTTTGCAAACATTAAATAGTGTCTTAGTTGTGGATACGACATTGCTTAAGTGTTATTTCAGATCCTCTGTGTGTTCACAAAGGATTCATCACACCATGTTATCCATTATTTTTACAGCACTAAGTAACTTCAGCTGTAAGCAAAACAGCTCTCTGCGGATCGTCTTTTTAAAAATTCCACCCACTTATCATTCATTGCTTCTCTGGAAAGCACTGACTCTTACTCAGTTATAGTTCCAGAGATGTTGGAAATCAGGAAACCTCATTCAAGTGACCATTCTTTTCTTGTAAGCTGGCCCAGTAATAGAGAGCTGCATAGCAGGGTGAGATTGTATTCACAGCCAAAGTCCATATCTATCCAGGACACAGCAATGGAGAATGGGAATCATCAGTTTTTTTCCCTTATTCATCAGTGGCTGCTTGTAGCACTCTCCAATTCTATTCCAACAGAGAGGGAAACACAACTGATGTGAGTTTGACCTCGAGAACCTCTACTCTAGAAAGCAAAGCATTATCACAGGCATTAATATGGGCTCTTTCAAAGGCCAGTATTTAAAATGGGACGGGACTGTTATGAAGGCAAAACAACAACTTTCAAACAATACAAATTATTCTGTAATATAAATGCATAGTTTGCATTTTACATTTTTAAATCAGGACTGCTGCATTCCCATATATATGTAAATTGTGATGATGATGGGTTGCTGACTCAACATCATAGAGGTCTCTGATAATGCAGACATGGAGTGGTCACTGAAATGAGGAGCCCACCTTCATTTTTTTAAACTACTGAATAAGCTGTTAAAACTTATATTTTCCGTCGTCCTTGACATTCTTCAGTGGGAGCACATGAAAAAAAACTATGAGGGGCTCACATCAGACGCAGATGGTTTGCAAAGATACATATTCAGCTTCAAAACAAGGATCTAGCTACAATCAGCATTAGATCATCATGTTGAAAGTGAGAGACTTTCGCCATAGCTTAACTTTGGTACTTCATGATTGAAAATGTTAGAAGATATTATTAAAGATGTTACAGAAGAACACTTAGATAAGTTCAAGATAATCAGGTAGAACCAACATGGTTTTATCAAAAGGAAGTCATGTTTAACTGATTAATTGGTGTTCTTCTAAGTAGTAACTTGTGTTGTGGATAAAAAGGGACCAGTGGATGCATTGTGCGCAGATTTCCAGAAGACTTTCAGGAAGGAGCTGTATCAACAACTATTGTGGAAAGTTAAAGCTCACGCTGTTGGGGTAACATATTGGCATGAATAGAAGATTGGTTGGCTGACAAGAAGCAGACGGTATAAATACATGGATCTTTTGCAAGCTGTAAGAATGTCACGTGATGTGTCACAACTTTCGATGCTGGGGTCTCAATTCTTTATAATTTACATAATGGCTTGGATGGACAGATTAGAAGCGTGGCAGCTAAATTTGTTGATGACACGAAGGTAGGTAGAAAGGTGAGTGGGGCAGAGGATATAAGGAGTTCACGACAAGCTATAAATAGGCTACATGAGAGGGCTAAGATTTGGGAAATAAAGTATATGGTGGGAAAGTGTGAAGTTGTCTATTTTGGCAGATAGATCAAAAATTAAGCATAATACTGAAATGGTGAGAGGTCACAGAGCTCTGAGATATAGACATATCTAAGGATCCTAGTGCGTGGATCACAGAAGGTTAGTATGCAGCACAGCAAGTAATCAGGAAAGTAAATAGAATGCTATGTTTGAGGTTAGAAACAGGAGAGGAGAGGAGAGGAGAGGAAAGGTCATACTGCTGGGAGTGTTTTTATTAAATTGGCTTCCGCAAAGTTCCAGGGATGTGGAGGAGAGGATTAGCAAAACGATTCTGGGTAGGAGTAAAAGGAACAGGGTAATCATTCTGGGGGACTTTAACTTCCCCAACATTGACTGGAAATGCTTTCATTCTAGTACGTCAGATGGATCAGCTTTTTTCCAATGTGTGCAGGAGAGTTTCCTGGCACAGTTTGTCGAAGGGCCGACAAGAGGGGAGGCCACACTGGATCTGGTACTTGGTAATGAACCAGGCCAGGTGTTTTATTTAGTGGTAGATGAGCACTTTGGAGAGAGTGACCATAATTCAGTTACACTTAGTTTAGCGTTGGAAAGGGATAGTTAGATGTCACAGGGCAAGAGTTATAGATGGGAGAAGGGCAATTATAATGCGATTAGGCAAGACTTAGGAGGCGTAGAATGGGCAGCAAAATGCAGGGGATGGGGACAATCAAAATGTGGAGTTGGTTTGAGAAACAGATATTGCATGTCCTTGATAGGTATGTCCCTGTCAGGCAGGGAGGAAGTGATAAGGTAAGGGAACTGTGGTTTACTAAAAGAAATTGTATCTCTTGTTAAGCGGAAGAGGGTGGTGTATGTGACGCTGATAGAGATGGTTCAGATCAGACAATGGAGACTTATAGATTAGCTAGGAAGGATTTAAAGATGGAGTTAAAAAGAGCAAAGAGAGGACATGAGCAGTTTTTAGCAGATAGAATAAAGGAGAACCCTAAAGCTTTCTATAGATATGTGAGGAATAAAAGGATGGTTGAGATAGGAGTAGGCTCAGTCAAAGACAGAAGTGTGAAGTTGTGTGTGGACTCTGTGGAGATCGGAGAGGTGATAAACAAATATTTCTCATCAGTTTTCACTCAGGAAAAGAACAATATTGTAGAGAAGACTGAGATACACGTTATTAGACCTGAAAGGATTGAGGTTTGTAAGGAGGAGGTGTTATCAATTCTAGAAGGAGTGAAAGTAGATAAGTCCCCTGGGCCAGATGGGATTTATCCAAGGATTCTCTGGGAAGCTAGAGAAGAGATGGCGGAGCCCTTGGCCTTGATTGTTGAATCATCATTGTCTACAGGTTTAGTACCAGAGGACTGGAGGATTGCAAATGTTGTGCCCTTGTTCAAAAAGGGCAGTGGAGATGACCAGTGAGCCTTTGTGTCTATTGTAGGAAATGTTTTGTCATGGCTTACAAGAGATAGGTTTTATCATCATCTAGCAAGCAACAATTTAATTGGAGATAGTCAATATGGCTTCGTCAAGGGTAGGTCATATCTCACTATCCTTTTTGAGCTTTTTGAAAGGTGAAAATGTGTTGCTGGAAAAGCGTAGCAAGTCGTTTATGCCCGAAACGTCGATTCTCCTGTTCCTTGGATGCTGCCTGACCTGCTGTGCTTTTCCAGCAACACATTTTCAGCTCTGATCTCCAGCATCTGCAGTCCTCACTTTCTCCTCCTTTTTGAAAGGTGACCAAGCATTTGGATGAAGGTAGGGCAGTTGATGTGATGTACATGGACTTTAGTAATGCCTTTGATAAGGTTCCACATGGTAGGCTTTTGGAGAAAATGCGGAGGCATTAAATTGAGAATGATTTAGCAGTTTGAATTAGACGCAAGCTTTCTGCAAGAAGGCAGCGAGTGGCGGTTGATGAAAAATATTCAGCCTGGATCTGTTCTGGGATCACTGCTGTTTGTCATTTATAAAAATGACTTGGTTGCAGGCATAGGTGGATGGGCTAGTAAGTTTGCAGATGACACTAAAGTCGGTGGAGTGGTGGACAGTGTGGAAGGATGTTGCAGGTTGCAGAAGGGACTTGGATCAACTGCAGAATTGGGCTGGGAGGTGGCAAATGGAGTTCAATGCAGATAAATGTGAGGTAATTCACTTTGGGAAGAATAACAGGAAGGCAGAATACTGGGTCAATGGAAAGATTCTTGGTAGTGTGGATGTTCAGAGGGATTTGGTGTCCATGTACATAGATCCCTGAAAGTTGCCACACATATTGATAGTGCTGTTAAGTAGACAAACGGTGTGTTAGGTTTTATTGGTAGAGGGATTGAGTTCCAGAGCAGTGATGTCATGCTGCAACTATACTAAATGCTAGTGCGGCCTCACTTGGAATATTGTACACAGTTCTGGTCGCCCCATTACAGGAAGGATGTGGAAGCATTGGAAAAGGTTCAGAGATGTACCAAGACATTTCCTGGTCTGGAGGGAAAGTCTTATGAGGAAAGGCCGAGGGACTTGGGTCTGTTCACATTGGAGCGAAGAAGGCTAAGAGGGGATTTAATAGAGACATACAAGATGATCAGAGGATTAGATAGGGTAAACAGTGACAGCCTTTTTCCTAGGATGATGATGTCAGCTTGAGTGGGCATAGCTGCAAATTGAGGGGTGATAGATTTAAGACAGATGTCAGAGGCAGGTTCTTTACTCAGAGTGGTAACGGCGTGGAATACCCTGCCTGCCAATGTAGTTAACTCAGTCACATTAGGGACAGTTAAACAGTCTTGGAGAAGCATATGGATGATGATGGGATAGTGTGGGAGGATGGGCTTAGATTAATTCATAGGTTGGTGCAACATCTAGGGCTGAAGGGCCTGTTCTGGACTGTATTGTTCTATGTTCTATTGAGAGGGGAATTGAATGCAAGAGTAGATAGTTTATGCTTCCATTATACAGGACCACATCCGGAGTACTGTGTACAGTACAGGTCACAGCAAATACAGAAGGGTGTTAATGCACTGGAAGCAGCTCAGAAAAGGTTTCTTAGACTGATACCTAGAACAAGCAGATTGCTTTAAGAAAATTCGCTAGACAGGCAAGGCCAGTATCCTCCGACATTTAGAAGAGTCAGAGGTGACTTTATTGCAATATAAGATCCTGAGGGTACATAACTGGGTGGATGTCAAAAGTATGTTGCTTCTTGCGAGAGAATCTAGAACTAGGTATCATGGTTTAAAAATAAGGGATTGCCCATTTAATTCAGAAATGAGGAAGATTTTTTTTCCCCACAGGTTGAGAGAAGAGTTGAGAGTTTTGAAATTTCCCTCCACAAAAGATGCAAGATCTTTAAATATTTTTAAGGCAGAGTAGATATTCTTGATGACCAAGTGGATGAAAGGGGATCCAGGAATGGAGAGTTGAGGTTAAATATCCAATTAGCCACGATCTTAGTGAAGAGCAAAGCAGACTCAAAGAGCTGAGTGGCCTATTTTTATTCCTTGTTCATATCTCTAAAAGAGGAGGGGGAATAGCAGTAGACAATGCAATTCTGGTTTGGACTCCCTCCTACTCCAAAACCCTAGCTGAGAACCAGAAAATTCTGCCAATATACTGCAATCTTGCCCATGTAACCATATAATTATTTGAAATTTATAATATTCACGGGATCAGTTCCAAACTTCAAACCTGATATTTTCTATTTGAATTTAAAAGTGCTGTTGATATCCTTCTCTGTAAACATATGGTTTCTATTAATATACAGCAGCATTTATAAATTGACAATCTGACTCAAGGAAGTATGCACAATCAAACTGCTAACTCCAGCACAGCAGTACACTGTTGATTCAGGGCTGTGCAGGGACTCTGCTAAAAGCAATTATGTAAGCACAAAGTGAAATCACGTCGCAGCAAAGCGAGCAGGAGAATACCGAAGATCGAGCTGGCCAACTTTAAAAATAGCAAAACTTATTTTAACAGAAACTGTGAATAGGGGGCTTTTTCCCACTTCTAATGAAATTTTAAAAGCTGCCTATTTCTGAGTGTAATTAACAGCTTGCGAATACTATTGCAGAAATGCATCGCTCTAAAATATTTGATGCCTGAAAATGTGATTTTAGAAGCAACCAGAGTAAGAGTTTATATTATATTCTGCACAATGAGCTTAATAAACTAACAAGCTGATAATTGTAAGAATGCCAATATTTGTACAGCCCGCAATGGAAGGCTTTGTTTTATTGACACTTTCCTTCAGACGTGGGTAACTTCTGTTATTTAGAAAAATGAGCAGGTTGTTTTTGGATAAGAGAGATAACCAAAGATACATAATTGGCTTAACAGCAGGAGATAGAGTGTAAATGGTGGAGAGCTGCTTTTCGGACTGGAGGCCTGTAACCAGCAGCATTCCACAGGAATTGGTTCTGGGTTCTCTCTTGTTTGTCATTTACATAAATGATTTGGATGAAAAAATGGAAGGTATGATTAGTAACTTTGCAGACCACACCAAAATTGGTGATACTGTAGACAGTGAAGAAGGTTTTCTAAGATTACAAAGGGATCTTGATCAAGTGGGTCAATGCGCTGACAAATGGCAAATGGAGTTCAATCTGGATAAATACAGGTTTTGCATTTTGGTGTAATAACCAAGGGTAGGACTAATGAAATTCATGTTAGGTCCTTGGATGGTGTTGTAGAACAGAGGGACCTCAGGGTGCAGGTTGACAAATCTTTAAAGTTAAAGTTAAAAAGGCATTTGGCACATTTGCCTTCATTGCTCAGTCCTTTGAGTATAGGAGTTAAGATGTTATGTCAATGTGATGTAGGACATCGGTGAGAACTCTTCTGGAATACTGTGTACAGTTTTGGTTACTCAGTTACACAAAGGATATTATCAAGCTGGAGAGGGTTCAGAAGAGGTTTACCAGGATGTTGCCAGATATGGAAACATTGAGCTATAAAGGAAGGCTGGATAGGCTGGGACTTTGTTCACTGGAATGTAGGACATTGAGAGGTGGCCTGATAGAAGTTTATAAAATAATGAGAGGTCTACATAGAGTTGTTTTTTTTTTCCTGAAGATGAGGGATTTCAACACAAGGGGACACATTTTTAAGGTGAGAGGAGAGAGATTTTAAAAAGACAAGAGGCAAATGTTTTACCGAGAGGATTGTTCGTATATGAATGAACATCGTGAGGAAGTGGTCGGTGCGGATACAATGACAACGGTTCTAAGATATTTGGATGGAGACATGAATAGGAAAGGTTTGGAGGGATATGGGCCAGGAGCAGGCAGGTGGGACTAGATTAGTTTGAGATTATGTTAGGCATGACCCGGTTGGACTGAAGGGTCTGTTTCCATGCTGTATGACTCTATGAGTCTGAAAGCATCAGGTTTAGCAGTAGGCCATTCCAAACATGAGCATAGTGTTAACTATTTGGATGATGTGACCAGTCTAGAAGCAACTGTATAATTCTAAAGAGTTGAAAGATACATGCAGTACATGACATTTACAAAGTGCAGTGAAGGGGAATTGCTGGCAAAGAAAAATATTGACAAGGATGTAAAAAAAATAAATGCATGGCTGGACAAATGTTCTAAGGGGAATGATTTCAGACTCATGCAGCTTTGAGACCAGTTCTGAGGCAGCTGTACAAGCTGGATACATTGCACCTGAAAAGGGCTAGGCCCTGTAGCCTCACAGGGAGGTTAAACAGTGCTGTGACATGGGGCTTAAGTCATTTGGCAGTGGAAGGGGAACCAAGCTGTAAAATTAGAGCTGTATGGAAAAAAAAAGACAAATTTTAATTGAATAAAGAATAAGAAAGAGCAAGAATTAGATGGAAGAACAAAAGAAATGAATCTGTCTAAAACGCTTCAATTATTTCCTGCTTTAGGTGCCACATTTTAGGAAATACGTGCAGGTGCTCGACAGAATGCAAAAAGATTCATAAAAATGGTTCGAGGGATGAGGAACTTCTTTCAGGAAGAAATATTGGAAATCTGGGGCTTTTTCCCTGGGAGAAGAAAAGGTTCCAAAGAGATTTAGTAAACCTACTCAAAATCATGAGTATTCAGGACAGAATAGAACAGTAAAAACTGTTCCCATTGATAGAGGGATCAAGCGTCAGAGGGCACAGAATTCAGGTAATCAGTTAAAAAAATGCCATGATGACATGTAGTAAAACTTCTTCAAGCAAGGAATGGTTAGGATCTAGAATGCACTACTTAAGGATGTGTTAGAGGTAGAGTCAACAAAGTTTTCAAGACAGATTTGTCTATCAGAAAAGAATAAATCTGCATGTCTAAGAGGGCAACGTTGGGGAATAGTGACAGATGAATTGCTTCTTTAGAGGTCTACAATAGATCAAATGTGCTGCAACTATTGCGTCACTAACTTCGCATTGGAATGCATGTGTGTAGTCGGAGAAGTGAAACAAGTCAAGTTAATGAGCTTCAAGTGCAAGTTGTCACATGGGGTTACGATATAGTGGCTCTATTGGGAGATTTGGATGAAACAAGAGGATAGTGAGAACTAAATAATTTTAGTTAAAATTATTCAGGAGGGTTGAGGAAGGAGAGAAGAAATGAGGAATTTGACCATATTGATTAAGAATAATATTGCAGATCGACAGAATCATAGTGTGCTAGAAAGTTCTAAGACTGAAACTTTTTAATTAAGAGTTGTAGAAAAGATGGAACTATACTTTGTTGAACCTTTTCTGCAGAATCCCAAATAGTGAGACAAAGTTCAAATGATTAGGAAAACTTTGGTAGAAATTAAAAGAACAGTAAATTTAGGACACTTCAATTACCCTTATACAGATTGAGGATAAGGAATTCCTAAGTAGTGTGAAAGAGAGCTTTCTCAGGAAGAAAATAGTGTTGGATCTAAGTCTGGTGAATGTAGTAAAGCAACTGTGCATCTTTCAGTTGAAGAGCAGCTGATAAAAGTGATCATATGATAATTAGGTAACTATATTGCACATGGACTACAGCGGTTCAAGAAGGCAGATTACCAATACCCTCTCAAGGGCAACTAGAGATGGGCAATAAAGGTTGGTCCAGCCAATGATGTCCATGTCCCAAGAATGACGAGAAAATATATAATTTTACAATTACTACAATTAAAGTAGTTAGAGAAATGATTTTTTTTTAAAATCAAAAGGTGAAAATACCAAACTGGAAGAGAACTACTTTCAGTTATTTGAGAAGGGATTTTGGATGGATGAACTGGAAACAATGATTTGCAAAGAAAACACAGTCAATAAGAAATAATGGGTCTTCAATGCAGAGATAGTTCAGGTACAGACCAAAAATATCCTCATTAGGGGAACAGATCATAGCATTAGTAAAAGGCACTGTTAGGGAATAATTAATTATGATCAAAAAATAACATTTTGTCAAGGCAAAAGGAACACATGAAGAGTTGAATGCTTACTTTTTCTCTATCTTTATAAAAGAAGATAACATTGATGTCAAAGACAAGACAATACAGAAATGAGATAAGGTTACATAGATAGGACAAGGACAGGTTAGCATTGACCAAAGTTAACGAGAAACAATTACTTAGGATAGAATTAGCAATCACATGGAAAAAGGTAAGATGATTAAGAAGAGTCAGCATGGATTTCTAAGTGAAAAGTCGTATTTAATTAACTTGCTGGAGTTTTTTTTTGAACAAGTAACAGAAAGGTCAATAAGGGTAATGATGTTGATGTGATTTATATGAACTTGCATAAGGAGCCAAATACAGAACCACACAATCGGCCTGTGAGGAAAGTTATGGATTGTGGCATAAATGAGATAGTAGCAATGTGGATGCAGAATTGATGAGTGATAGGAAGCAGAGATAATGGTCAATGGATAATGTTTTGGGCTAAAATGAGATTTGCAGTGGAGTACCCCAGGGGTTGGTAGTGGGACCTAAGCCTTTGCTAATATATATTAATGATTTGGACCTTCATGTGCAGGGTTACTAAACTTGGAAAAATTATAATCCAGGAGGAGGATAGTGTGGAATTCCAAAAGACATTAACAAGCTGGTAGGGTGGCTAGATAAGTGACAGATGAAGTTCAATGCAGAGAAGTGTGAGATGATACACTTTGGTCCTAATAAAATGTGTTCAGCAGCAATTGTTTCAAAGTAAGTGTTATTATTTACTATCTAACACTTACCATAGATGCTGAAAATTTAAAATCTCGCTTACTCATCTCATACAAAATGCCAGTAAAACAATAGGATTATAAGTTATAGTTTTTTTTCAGTCTCTTATGTGGCAGACGTAAACTTTTTTAGATGAGTTATGTTGTAGTTTAAGTGACAGTCTTGAAAAGAAAACGGCTCTCCATGAGCTGTAGGTCTTCTTATAGTCAAATTTCCAGGAAGCTAATTCTCAGTGAACACTAAATTAGAACAGGTTGGAATAGTTCTCCCACTTTCCAGGTATGGCTGGTTTTTTTGCTATAATGACTTTATGACAGAACAGCTTCTTACAGTTTTCAAAAGCATGCAGAAGAAAATTAATATATAGGATATGTGGAACAGTCCATCTACCGCAGCTACACTGGCACCACTCCCCACCTTTTCCTCCGCTACATCGATGACTGTATCGGCGCTGCCTCGTGCTCCCACGAGGAGGTTGAACAGTTCATCCACTTTACCAACACCTTCCACTCCGACCTCAAATTCACCTGGACCGTCTCAGACTCCTCCCTCCCCTTCCTAGACCTTTCCATTCCTATCTCTGGCGACCGAATCAACACGGACATTTATTGTAAACCGACCGACTCCCACAGCTACCTAGACTACACCTCCTCCCACCCTGCCCCCTGTAAAAACGCCATCCTATATTCCCAATTCCTTTGTCTCCGCCGCATCTGCTCCCAGGAGGACCAGTTCCAAAACCGTACCACCCAGATGGTCTCCTTCTTCAAGGACCGCAATTTCCCCCCAGACGTGGTCGACGATGCCCTCCACCACATCTCTTCCACTTCCCGCTCCTCCGCCCTTGAGCCCCCGCCCCTCCAACCGCCACCAGGACAGAACCCCACTGGTCCTCACCTACCACCCCACCAACCTCCATGTACAGCGTATCATCCGCCGTCATTTCCGCCACCTCCAAACGGACCCCACCACCAGGGATATATTTCCCTTCCCTCTCCTATCAGCGTTCCGAAAAGACCACTCCCTCCGTGACTCCCTCGTCAGGTCCACAACCCCCACCAACCCAACCTCCACTCCCGGCACCTTCCCCTGCAACCACAAGAAATGCAAAACTTGCGCCCACACCTCCCCCCTTACTTCCCTCCAAGGCCCCAAGGGATACTTCCATATCTGCCACAAATTCACCTGCACCTCCACACACATCATCTATTGCATCCGCTGCACCCAATGTGGCCTCCTCTATATTGGGGAGACAGGCCGCCTACTTGCGGAACGTTTCAGAGAACACCTCTGGGACACCCGGACCAACCAACCCAACCGTAGCTGAACACTTCAACTCCCCCTCCCACTCCACCAAGGACATGCAGGTCCTTGGACTCCTCCATCGCCAGACCATAGCAACACGACGGTTGGAGGAAGAGTGCCTCATCTTCCGCCTAGGAACCCTCCAACCACAAGGGATGAACTCAGATTTCTCCAGTTTCCTCATTTCCCCTCCCCCACCTTGTCTCAGTCAAATCCCTCGAACTCAGCACCGCCTTCCTAACCTGCAATCTTCTTCCAGACCTCTCCGCCCCCACCCCACTCCAGCCTATCACCCTCACCTTGACCTCCTCCCACCTATCGCATCTCCAACGCCCCTCCCCCAAGTCCCTCCTCCCTACCTTTTATCTTAGCCTGCTGGACACACTTTCCTCAGTCCTGAAGAAGGGCTTATGACCGAAACGTCGATTCTCCTGTTCCTTGGATGCTGCCTGACCTGCTGCGCTTTTTCAGCAACACATTTTCAGCATATATTTGCAAAGGCCAGGATCCCACTACCAACCCCTGGAATATTCCACTGCAAATTTCATTTTAGCCCAAAAATATCCATTGACCCTTATTCTCTGCCTCCTATCACTCATCAATTCTGCATCCACATTGCTACTATCTCAATTATGCCTGTGTGATCATGGGATGTCAGAAATCCCATTCCTTTTTGTCTTAAATGAAGCAGATAATTAGGTTGATTATACATTCCAAATTGAGGATTTCACACATTGAAAATTTGACAATCAATCAGTGAATTTATATTCCAACTGACCCAGGCAATTATATACCTGTTCATAATATTATTACCCACCTCTGGAGCAGGTGAAACACAGGCCTCCTAGTTCAGGGAATGGGACACTACCATTGCACTATCACATTCAATTAGTTTCAAGAAAGGCATTGAGTCAACATTCGTCTGGGAAAGTTTATTTTGCACTGTCTTGAGGTACAGGAGTGGTTCCAATGCACAGAATAGGCAAAACAGGTGACCCTCAAACCATTTTTGCAGCTTCTTTAGTCAGTTCTAAAATGTATAAATTAGTTCAGAATGTATCAGGACACAGCAATATAGTTTTTCTTAAATAAAAAACAAGGCATCTGTTAAAGTATGACATAAGTATGGAACAAATAAAACCACAAGAGATTAAAAGACTGATGGTAATCCAATTGGGTAAATGAGAATAGACAGACAATAGTGATCATTAGATGTTTTGTTTTTCTTACTGTGGAGAAGTATGCAGCAGGATCCCCCAAGGGTCAGCATTAAGACCAATGGTTTCCTTGTTGTCTATATGTAAGCTGGACCTGGAGCACAGGAAATAAAAGTTTGAAGTTTGTGGCTTATGTGACCTTGTAGATGTTCGTAAAATCATGAGAGATATGGATAGGGTGAACAGACAAGATCTTTTCCCCAGTGTAGAGGGGTCCAAAACTAGAGGGCATAGGCTTAGGGTGAGAGGAGAAAGATCTAAATGGGACCTAAGGGGTGGCTTTTTCAGGCAGAGGGTGGTGCATATATGGACTGAGCTGCCAGAGGAAGTGGTGGAGGCTGGTACAGTTTTAGCATTTGAAAGGCATCTGGATGGGTACATGAAAAGAAAGGGTTTAGAGGATATGGGCCAAATGCTGGCATATGGGACTAGATTAGATTGGGATATCTGGTTGGCATTGACGAGTTGGACCAAAGGGCCTGTTTCCACACTGTACATTTCTACATCTGTATGTCACTTGGTAATATAGTAAATAGTGAAGAGAGTTGATGAAGCCATTGGATCACAGATGGACTGGCAACATCAGCAGATTTTTGGCCGATACAATTTAATGCAGAGGATCCTGAAGTGATGCATCTTGAGAGAAAACATCATGGAGTGACAACATAATTGTAATGGTGCCATTTTGAACGGGTGCAAAAAAAGAGAAACTAAGAGGTGCATATTCAGAATTCTTTTAATTTGAGGTCAAGTTGATAAAGTAGCCAGAAAACAGCATGAGATACTATGGTCTTGTAAATAGGCACTGAAAATGAAAAGAAGGAAGTCATGCTAAAATAGTTTACAAATTATTGGTCAGGCTGTAGTTGGGACATTGCATAAAATTTCAGGCATCACATTTCCGGAAACTTGTCAAGGCTTCAGAGAAAGTACAGAGGAGCATTGCCACAGATGAGAGTTTTATAGAGAGATTGGAGAAGTTACTTCTGAAGGTGGAGAAGATTAAAGGGAGGCCTACTTCTGGTATTCTGATAGAGGGAAGAAGGAGAACAGTTTTCCACTGGCAAATGTATCAGTAGCCAGAGGCAAATGATGAAAAATAATTGGAAATGCAAACCAATGAGGGGAAAATGAGTAGCAATCTTTTCACACAAAGGATTCAAATTTTAAATGTATTAAAAGAATGGACCAAGGAAATTCCATACGTGATTTTGAAAGACAAATGACCATCAACTTTAAAAAGTAAATAATTTGCAGAATTACGAGGAGGAAGATTGGACGAAATTCAACAGGTCTTTCAAAAACATGGCATGGCATAATAAAGCAAGACCTCAAGTGTTTCTCTGCAGAAGAGGCTAAGTATTTGTGAGATACAAAACTGGGGTATTATAAAGCTACCACTGCCAGGAAGGTATACTTACATTTTGCTGCAGCTTTTAATCTTGCATTTATCAGGATAAATTGCAAGAAAACCAATTTAAGGGCAAAATTAATATGTCAACTACATGACAGGAGAGTGCTGATAGATTGGAAAAAGTGGCCTCTGATTGGTAGAGTTGTTACAAGGGAGAATGCACTAATTAATGATGCTGATTGACAGTTAGCTCGCAGGCAGGTTGATTCTTCTATGCTCTGTTTGATTTAAGGATGCTAAATTTATATTGGAAGCATAATTTCTCAATTTGACACAGGAATTTAAAATGGACAAAGTTGACAATAGCAAGTAAGCCATTTTCCAGCAGAAAGAGAGAGTAGAGACAAGCTATTCAAATACTATTTTATTCATGGACACATTATAACCCAGTCATAGATGTATTTTGCAATTTGCACAATATGTTACATTACTTTCTCTACATACTGCCAACTCTATATTTAGAATGGTCTAAATATGAACCCTTGGATAGTTACCTCCAATTAGAGTTCACGATATACTAAAATTCCATGGCTGGACCATGAATCTAGAAGACAGTACAAATGATGTAGAAATGAGAATTAAAATTCCACCATGGTACTTGGGAAATTTAAAATACAATTAAGGTCTGCTCAAAATACTTGATACTTCAGAAACATGACTGCACAGAGTCAATGTGAAGGGCTAAGATACATGACGCTGTATTGCACAGTGACAAGCTCAGACATGGTGCATGTGGCAGCACTTTATGCAGCACACACACTCCAGGCTGACACCACTAAAAAAGCCAAAGTGTCAATTTTGTCAAGTTTTATGGAGGCTCTCTCTCCGTAAGCTTGCAAGTTTTCTTCTGCTATCATCCCAAATTTACCTCACTAACTACATGCACCATCCCTATGGCAGTCCCTCCCATCCAAAACTAGTTTGATTCTACCACACACCATACCCCAATGAACTTGCCACTGTTGGGATAGACCAGCATCCCTGGTCCCTACACCATTTTTCAAAGACCACAGTGCAGCCGGACTAGCTGTTAGTCTGGAATCACCAGAGATGATTCTTGATATTTGTTCCGGATCTGGTAACTAAGGAGAAAATATTTGCACTGCTTTGCAAACAGGTACCCAGAGGTCCTGGTGGACAAGGTGACACAGAGGAGGACAACTCTACTCAAAGGGTCTGGCACAGAAGGCCACACCATCAGACCTTGCCAGCCTAATCAGAGTTTAATATCTGGGTCATTGAGGTCGCCTGACTGGAAGAAAGATCCATCAGGATAAGTGTCAACGTCTTCTCTCTGCAATGCATACTCACTGTCTCTCTCCTACTGTACCTACCTCACCAAGTCTTATGCTCTACTACTCTGACTACTACATACATCTTACCCACCTCAACACCCCCACCCTCCTAACCTTGTGAGGCCTTTGCGTTACCTACCCATGCCCTTAGGTCACATCACCACCTCCCCCATTCACCCACCCCTCCTACTAGCAGCAGGGCTAATAGATGTTCAACAACTTTCATTTTACTCAATTGCTCCCTTGTTCTCATTCCAGGACAATGCAGCTGACAAAAAAGGTGGAGAGAACAAGGCGTGTGTTGGGCTGCCTTGCATTTTCCTCCACACCCTTTACCATTGAGATGATCCTAACTAGCCTGAATGGCCAGCTGACAGTGGCCAAGTCTTGGGCTGATAACAGAAGCTACTGTTGCCTGTACCTAGACCCTCTGACTGAGGGCAGTCACCCTTAACTTGACTGAAGACTGCTGACAACCAAGAGATGCTTCCTGGCCTTGTGTCTCTGCTCAACAACAAAGCAAGTCAGAAATACTGTCAACCTGGTAGCTCTAGCTAGGAGAAGCATGAATAAGCAAAACAGGAGATGCTGTGAGCTTTCAGGTAGGTTCTGGGTCAGTGATAACTAGGAGAGTAAGTGAGCAAATCTGAACAAGCAGCAAACTGAAATCACCAAGTACCCACTCTGACTCAGTGAATAGCATAGAGCACTCTGCTGGATTGGGTCTCCAAGTTGTCACCACCGATTCCATGGTGGCAGCCAAGTGCTTATATGCTGGAAACAGCACAATGGCCATACTCCAGCCATTTTTCCAACCTACTAAGTGCCTCTGGCACACTTCCTGATGTAACTCTCTCTGTACCTTAGACCCGTCAATAATGACTGAGCACAGGGGCATTTCTACAACGTATTGGCTGAACAGGTGACTGGTCTCTGGTACCTCAGTGACAGAAACATTGGTAGTTTCTACACCAACTGGCTGTGGGCATGCAGCAGTGATGTGATCACCAGATTGTGCTCTTGAATCTAACCTGAATAGAGTGCCCACTGAGGCGATTGCCTCTGTGCAGGTAGAGAGCACAGGTGACAGTGCACCTTTGAACAGTGAGCAGAGGCAGTGTTGGTGCAGATGGATAGTCACTGCAGCCTCTTCCACTCTGTGCAGAGTCTTGGACTGGACCAGTGCTTGCAGAAGAGAAAACAAGATCTGGAAAATGAAGATACAGACTAGCTTCTGCAGAACACATCTGGAAGAGATGAAAGTAATGCCATACACTGGGCTGCTGGTCCATTGGCATCACATGGTCCATTAAAGAGTCTTCATCAGACAGCTCAATGGCCCTATCAAAATGGGTGAGGATTTCTATTGCCAGAACCCCCACCTCAGTAGTCCTCTGTTGTAAAGAAATCCACAGATTTACTGTCCTCCATGAAGAAACCAGTCTTAAAAGTGTAATTCTTTATTCAGAGATTATACCCTCTGAATAGGCTCTCCCAAAAGGGGAAAACGTCCTCCACACACCTACCCTGTCAAGCTCCTAAGAATTTGCATTTTTCAATCAGGTCACTTCTCATTCTTCTAAATTCCAAGTACAGGCCCAACCTACTACATATCTCCTCAGAATGTAATCTCTCCATACCAGATATCAGGCAAGTGAACCTTCTCTGGAGTGCCTCAAATACCAGTATATCTTTCCTTAGACAAAGAGCCCAAAACTGTTTTGTGAGGTTGTGAGGCATGCCAGTGATTAAGAAGCACGAGAGAGAGTTATATGTACATTAGATGTTGGATGCTGAAGCTTGCAGGATATAAGTGCAATGGAAGAATTGATCAATGAGTGTATGAGGTAGCAAAGGGAAGATGCCACTTGCATTACAGTGCAGGGGATCATTGACTTATATCCTTTACTTTTGCATTACCCTTTGATGCAGGTCAATGGAGTTGGTCTGTGCTGTAATCTCAGCCCAGGCTACACAGGTCTAAGGAGATGAATTCCTGGTGCAGTCATCTGGGAACAGGATATCCCTTCTGGCAGTGACTTTGTTCCACAAACAGCTAGAAGGGAATAGTGATCGTGAGAGCCAGCTTGCACTCTTCGGAAGCATTTTTGAGGCAGTCACTACAGACCAAGGGAAGGTCCCTAGTTTGTAGCATCTGAAATGGCTTTCAGTAATTTGTAAATATAACACTAGAATCTTCAGGCAGGACCTTCTACTTATTCACCAAATAGTTCACTGAACAACTTGCACAACATCTAGCTTGCAAAGATAATGAGCATGAGTAGGTGAGATATCTAACCCTGGGCATTGACAGGATGCCGTCCTTTAACTTCAAAATGAAAAATCGCAGCCATAGTTACCTTACTTTGATTATTACTGTCAGGAGAAAGAGTCATTATGCAATCATTGTTTTTTGGGAAAATTAGGTATTTCATTGGTGCCCCTATTGCACAGCTTTCAGACAGTAATTACTAAAGTAAGAGAGCTGGCACATTACACTTCCCTAACTTCAATTTGGTAACTTCCACCCCCCACCCCCCCACCTCCATCCCACCCCACTCTAGACAAGAGCTTTATAATGCATTTTAACCATACTTATAAAATAAGATGAATAATTTAGAGCAATTTACACAAACCAATGATATGGAAACTAATATTGATCATTTTTAAATGTAGTTAATAAACATATACATGATGGCAACAGATAGCCAAGACAGCTCAAATAAAAACAAGTTGCTTCCATCTGTGTGGTCAAGAAAATAGAACGAGTCATAATCAATTACCTGATGTATTTTTGATTAATTACTTAAGACATTACAAATGGTTGGTTTATTCTGCATCGATTAGACTCCACTGCCCTGCTCCACTGAATATGTCCTTGTAAAATCAATTGTAAATTTTGTTGTGGGATAGATTTGATCAAATTTTACTTAGATTTTTTTTGTATTGCACAAGACAGCAATTAAGGTAGATTAATCAGGATGCAAGTAATTTGTATTTTCCATCAACAGGAATCACTTGGTCTTTTTGCTCAGATACAAAGGAGGGTGCCTGTAAACAGGAAAGTGGCTTGAAGTGTGTATACTTCAATGCAAGAAATATGCGAAATAAGGTAGGTGAACTTGCAGCGTGGGTTGGTACCTGGGATTTCGATGTTGTGGCTATTACGGAGACATGGGTAGAACAGGGACAGGATTGGCTGTTGCAGGTTCCAGGGTTTAAATGTTTTAGTAGGGTCAGAGATGGGGGTAAAAGAGGGGGAGGTGTGGCATTGCTTGTCAAAGATAGTATTACAGCGGTGGAAAGGACGATGGATGAAGACTCGCCATCTGAGTAGTTTGGGCTGAGGTTAGGAATAGGAAAGGTGAGGTCACCCTGTTAGGAGTTTTCTACAGGCCTCCTAATAGTCCGAGAGAAGTAGAAGAAAGGATTGCGAGGATGATTCAGAAGAGTGAAAGTAATAGGGTGGTTGTTATGGGGGACTTTAACTTCCCAGATATTGACTGGGAAGCTATAGCTCAAGTTCGTTAGATGGGTCAGTGTTTGTCCAATGTGTGCAGGAGGGTTTCCTGACACAATATGTAGACAGGCCAACAAGAGGTGAGGCCATACTGGATTTGGTTCTGGGTAACGAACCAAGCCAGGTGTTAGAATTGGAGGTAGGTGAGCACTTTGGGGACAGTGACCACAATTCGGTGACTTTTACTCTAGCGATGGAGAGGGATAAGTGTGCACTGCAGGGCAAGAGTTATAGCTGGGGGCAGGGAAATTATTAAGCGGTGAGGCATGACTTAGGATGCGTGGCTTGGAAAAGTAGGCTTGAAGGCAAGGGCGCAATTGATATGTGGAGATTGTTCAAGGAGCAACGATCGAGTGTCCTTGACAAGTATGTACCTGTCAGGCAGGGAGGAAAGGGTCGTGTCAGGGAGCTGTGGTTGAATAAGGAATTGGAATCCCTTGTTAAAAGGGAAGAGGGTGACCTATGTAAAGATGAGGCGTGAATGTTCAATTGGGGTGATTGAGAGTTATAAGGTAGCCAGGAAGGATCTGAAGAGAGAGCTAAGAGCAGCAAGGAGGGGACATGAAAAGTTCTTAGTTGGTAGGATTAGGGAAAACCCAAAGGCTTTCTATAGGTATGTCAGGAATAAAAGAATGACTAGGGTAGGAATAGGTCCAGTCAAGGATAGTAGTGGGAAGTTGCGTGTGGAGGCTGAAGAGATTGGGGAGACACTGAATGAATACTTTTCATCAGTATTCACTCAGGAACAGGGCATTGTTGCCGATGTGAATACTGAGTCACAATTAATTAGAATGGACGGCTTTGAGGTATGTAGGGAAGAGGTGGTGGAAATTCTGGAAAGGATGAAAATAGATAAGTCCCCTGGGCCTGATGGCATTTATCCTAGGATTCTCTGGGAAGCAAGGGAAGAGATTGCAGAGCCATTGGCCTTGATTTTTATGTCCTCGTTGTCTACAGGAATAGTGTTAGAAGACTGGAGGATAGCAAATGTGGTTCCCTTGTTCAAGAAGGGGAGTAGGGATAACCCTAGTAACTATAGGCCGGTGAGCCTCACTTCTGTTGTGGGCAAAGTCTTCGAGAGAATTGTAAGGGATAGGATTTATGAACATCTGGATAGGAATAATGTGATCAAGGATAGTCAGCATGGATTTGTGAAGGGCAGATCGTGCCTCACAAACCTTATTGTATTCTTTGAGAAGGTGACCAAGGAAGTGGATGAGGGTAAAGCAGTAGATGTGGTGTAAATGGATTTTATTAAGGCGTTTGATAAGGTTCCCCATGGTAGGCTACTGCAAAAAATATGGAGGTATGGCATTGAGGGTGAGTTGGAGGTTTGGATTAGGAATTGGCTGGCTGGAAGAAGACAGAGGGTAGTAGTTGATGGTCAAGGTTCATCTTAGAGTGCAGTTACTAGCGGTGTTCCGCAAGGATCTGTTTTGGGACCATTGCTGTTTGTCATTTTTATAAATGACCTGGAGGAGGGGCTAGAAGGTTGGGTGAGCAAGTTTGCGGATGATACGAAAGTCGGTGGAGTTGTTGACAGTGAGGAAGGATGTGTCAGGTTACAGCGGGATATAGATAAGCTGCAGAGCTGGGCAGAAAGGTGGCAAATGGAGTTCAATGTGGGTAAGTGTGAGATGATTCACTTTGGTATGAGTAACAAAAAGATGGGGTACTGGGCTAATGGTCAGATACTTGGTAGTGTGGATGAGCAGAGGGATCTTTGTGTCCATGTACACAGATCTCTGAAAGTTTCCACCCAGGTAAATAGTGCAGTGAAGGCGGCATATGGCGTACTGGCTTTTATTGGTAGAGGAATTGAGTTCCAGAGTCCTGAGGTCACGTTGCAGTTGTATAAGACTCTGGTGCGGCCGCATCTGGAGTATTGTGTGCAGTTTTGGTCGCCATACTATAGGAAGGATGTGGAGGCACTGGAACGGGTGCAGAGGAAGTTTACCAGGATGTTGCCTGCTATGGTAGGAAGATCGTATGAGGAAAGGCTGAGGCACTTGGGGCTGTTTACATTGTAGAAAAGAAGGCTTAGGGGTGACTTGATAGAGGTGTACAAGATGATTAGGGGTTTAGATAGGGTTGACCATGAGAACCTTTTTCCATGTATGGAGTCAGCTATTACGAGGGGGCATAGCTTTAAATCAAGGGGTGGGAGGTATAGGACAGATGTTAGGGGTAGATTCTTTACTCAGCAAGTCGGGAGTTCATGGAATGCCCTGCTAGTAGCAGTGGTGGACTCTCCCTCTTTATGGGCATTTAAAGAGGCATTGGATAGGCATATGGAGGATAGTGGGCTAGTGTAGGTTAGATGGGCTTGGATCGGTGCAACATTGAGGGCCAAAGGGCCTGTACTGCGCTGTATTTTTCTATGTTCTATGCCTTCATAAAGTTTCTCTAATAGAATCTTTTAAAATATCAGATGTTTTTGGTTTGGGGTAGGGAAGAGCAGGAAATAACCAGTGCATTAGGCCAGACAGAAATATTCTCAGTGAAAAGGACAGAAAACCATCTAAATTTATTTACTTAATTTATATAAATGTTGCTGTATTAAAATGATTTTTTGCAGTTTCCTTAACATGTCTTGTTACAGAGATATTTCCCATTGCTAATCCACCTAACATAAAACATCCCTGGACACTATGGACAATTTAACATGGCCAATCTACCCAGTCCGCACACCTTTGGAGGAACATGGAGTAAACCAATGCGGACACAGGGAGGATGTGCAAATTCCACACAGATAGTCACCAGAGGCAGGAATTGAAGCTGGATCCCTGGAGCTGTGAGGCAGCAGTGCTAACCACTATACCACCCCTTAAATACTTTCAGTTGACCTACAGTGGCCTTGAGATCACAGAATTGAAACCACATTCACAAGCCTACTCTCCAACTAAAAGATCAGCAATGGCCCTCCTGTGTTCCTCAAGGTTTAATTTCAAGAACAGAATAATGCACATCACTTTTTAAAAAATAAAATGCCAATTCACTATTTTAGCATATAGCTCATTTATTTTTGCCTTTTCTTAAGCAGTTTCACAGATTTGTTCAGATTTTTTAAACAAGTGTTTTATATTAAAAATAACATTCATATAGCAAAATGAAACATTCAGGGACTTCATAAGAACATTACAAAAGTATACAACCAAGCCCCACAAAGCGATTGTATATCAGATGATCAAAAACTCGATCAGAGAAGTGTTTTAAATGAAAGGAAGGGGTTTAGAGAGATTTGTTTTAGATTAGATTCCCTACAGATTGGAAGCAGGCCCTTCAGCCTAACAAGTGCACACCGACCCTCTGAAGAGCAACCCACCCAGACCATTCCCTTACGTTTTCCCTTGACTAATGCACCTCACACTACAGGCAATTTAGCATGGCCAATTCACCTAACCTGCACATCTTTGGACTGTGGGAGGAAATGGGGAGCATGTGCAAACTCCACACAGACAGTCACCCAAGGCAGGAATTGAACCCAGGTTCCTGGCACTGTGAGGCAGCAGTGTTAACCACTGAGCCACTGTGCCACCCCAAGGAGGGAATGCCAGAGCTTTGGTCTGGGTAACAAAAAGCACAGCCACCAACATTGAAGCAGTTATGACTGGGGACATGCAAAACTCAGAATGCAAGGAACATGGACATCAAGAAAGGTTGTCAGGCTGACTGATTGGTTTATTGTTGCAAAATACCATGAAGCATTATTTTGCATGCTGATTTTCCATGCAAGGTGCATCAGGGTAGCAGAACAATGTTACTGCCACAGAAAAGGTGCAGAAGAGATCAAAATTAACAGTCGAGAGGCCTATTCAAAAGTCTGATAACAGCAGAGAAGCAGCTGTTTTTGATCTATTCATACATATATTCAAACTTTTATATCTCATGCATGACAGAAGAAGTTGAGAGAGAGTATAACTGGGGTGGGAGTGGTCGTTGATTATGTTGCTTGCTTTCCCGACGCAGCAGGAAGTACAGGTCGAATCAATAGATGGGAGGCTGGTTTGCATGATGGTCTGGGCTGTCTTCATGACACTCTACAGTTTCTTGAGTTCTAGGGAAGAGCAGATGTCATACCATGCTGTGATGCATCCAGATAGAGCACTTTCTATAGTGCATTGATACAAGAGACTTGTGGACATGCTGCATTTCCTTAGCCTGCTGAGGAAGTAGATGCATCCTTGTGCTTTCTTCACCATAGTGTCAACGTGGCTGGACCAGGACAAATTGTTGGTGATCACCACTCTCAGGAACTCGACTCACTCAGCCATCTCCACCTAAATCACTGTTGACGCAGACAGGGGCTTGCACTCCACTCTGCTTCCTGAACTCAATGATCAACTCCTTCATTTTCCCGATGTTTGTGTAAAGACCAATCTCTCCATCTTGCCACTAAGCACGCAACTCTCTCCTACATTCAGTCTCATCCTTGTTTGAGATCCGGAAGACAATATTGGTATCATCAGCAAACTTGTAAATTGAGCTGGGGTGGGATTTGACCACACATTCATGAGTGTATAAGGACTATAGCGGAGGTGTCATCACCTGTTTTTACTGATTGTGGTCAATGGGTCAGGAAGTCAAGGATCCACTTACATTGGGCAAGGGGAAGCAGAGACCTAGATTGGAGATGGGCTTGTTTGGAATGATGTCATCAATAATTCGTAGTCTGACAGGTATCCTTGTTATCCAGATGTTCCAAGGATGAATGTAGGGCCAGGGAGATGGCACCTGCTGTGGACATATTGCACCAGTAAATAATTGCAAAACGTTCAAGAAGTGGCTGAGGAGGTCAGGCCTGCGAAAGACCAGAAGATATCTGGGCTTGCAGTTCCAGCACTGGCAAGTTAAATAGGTGTATTTGCACCTGGGCGCTAGGTACATTCACAATCACTGCAGGGGGTCTTGCAGTCAGTCTGGTCAGGCCTCCTTGATGTTGGGCTCCATGGGGTCAGGTCTTGTTCCCACGCTGGTCAGGCCTCAGTTCTGGGTTTCCACTAGGAGATCAGGCTTGCAGGAAGCTGGTAGGTCCTTAGTTCCCCTGGGTTTGCATTTCTGCATCAGTAGGTAAACCTCATTGGTCATAGACTCTTAAAACCTGAAAATAGATTTAAGAGAAGATTGTTAGTAATTCTGATAGACTTAGAATTGAGGTTTAGAAGAGCAGAACGATTATACGATATGTAAGAATAAGATCACAAAATGTCGCCATGCTTTGGCACCGTCTTGAAATATGGATAGAGGAGATTGCAGAGACAGGGATATTTGAGACCATTTTTGAAAGTAATCTATTAATGTCAAATAATGACAAGATGCAAAGAAATTTTCCTAAATATGTCTTCATCCTGCATTTAATTTACATTGCATTGTAGGCTGATCCAAAGCTAAAACTAAAAGTCAACATACCCTCCTGAATTCCCTTTAGATTTTTATCCAAATCTTGAAAATAACAAGAGTAATAAATGCTAATTCATCCCATATGGAAGCTTGTTCTGAGATCATTTGAGAGAATTTCCAAGAGGGCAAATATTCTGACGATAACACAGCAGTGTTTTGTTGAATCAGATTAGGTTGTTATCTGGATCCAGCATATCCTGCTAAACAATTGCATTCGCATTCATTTGTGACTGTTTTACATACTTTCTTGGCGAATCTACCTGGCTTGTCAGTTTCATCAACCTTTGTAAACACTGCAGAACGTCCTTGCACGCAAGGTTTCTGCCTTCAGGGGTGGAATTTGCTGGTTGGCTGCTCAGCCCAAACTGATAATTAATGCCCGGTATAGATTGGAGTTTGTCCTCTGCCTCTCAGGTATGTTCTATGATCCCACAAAGCATGACTACACCCAAGGAAGGCATAATCCTTTTAAATTATAGAACCAGTTTGCCTAATCCAGGGTTCTGTCTAATAATTGACCAGAAGATTCTTACTTTCTTTGTTAGTTTGTCATCACTTATGCCTCTACAAGCTCTACCTATCCAGCAAACCAACCTCCTGATCTCTTGCCCCTTTTACTAACAAACGAATGATCACACAAATTTCTGCATGCCCCAGTACCCCACCAATGACGTACACCCCAATCCCTCTACTCCAAACCAACCCATACACACATTGGCTGATTTTGTAAAGGATTTCTTTTCAAGGCTGTCACCCTTAAAAAAACATAACTGACCGCATCTCTGTTGACCAACTACAGCATCTATAACCTCTTGTTCCTCTCCAAATGGCTGCAACTTGCTCTTACCTTCCAAATCCTCAACCTCCTCAATGACTGTAACTGTGGTACGTTAATGTAAAGGTATTGAGGAGGATTAATCAACCTCAGCATGCTTTTTCAATGTTACCCAGCTGAATAGAATTACTTTCATTTACTTTTTAGGTAACTTTTTCTTGTTCCTTTCTAATGATATACAGAGTACATCCAGCAATAGTTTCTCTGTCCAACCCTACCATCTCTGGACTCTGCAGAGGATCTAACCTTGTGCTCTTCCTCTGTTGCATGCTGCTGTTTAGAGACATCATCAACAGACAGAGCACCAGCTTACACAGAGATGGATAAAAATATCAAACCATCATTCCAACACCTCCTTTAGGCTTTCCACTGCCTCTATAAAGTTGCCAAAGTCCTACCAAACCGTAGAACTGCTTTCTCATTAGAGAAACAACTGGCGGTGATTTAACCAGATAGTTACTACACCTCAAAAAAGTTGAGGAGAGTCCTTCTTGGTGAACTCAGCCAGTGCCGGAATTGAACCAACTCTGTGGGCACCATTCTGTATTGTATACCAGTCATCCAGCAAATTGGTGTTAACTCAACCCCTTCTGCCTCTGTACTACCAGACTAGTTATTCAACATCCAATCTTGATTAACCATTACTTTCTCCAGCTACGTGTTGCGAAGACTTACATCATCAGCTATTGTCTCTAGCACAAATATTGCAGCAACAGCTATGATTTCAACTACCTCCCTGAAATCCTTAGAGGAATTAAAAGTTTAAAAAGTGAATCACTTCAAGGAGGTGCTTTTCAGGACAGTAAAAAGCGAACATTGCTCAGCATCTGCATCCTGCCCAAAAATGGAAGCGTTTGATACTGACATAAGGTGGGAACAAGTTGCATTCAACAACAGGCAACTTAGTGAACACAAGTCATCAAATTCTGTTTCAACAAGAAATCAAGTTTAAGTTTTCAACCTCTTTCCATTGCATTCCAATTTTTACTTGTGATTTGCAAACACAAGGTTGTCATTCGTACAAACTATTGGCAACAAATCTTCAATTGCATCACTTCAGTTTAAAATCCTAAAAGGCAACCCTTAAAAAAGAACTTTATGAATCCAGAAAATATTTCAGCAATGTCAAGCTTACATGTAGACAAATCATAACAGAATTGAAGAGGGAGATACTAGTCTTCTACAAAGGAAGAACTAAACTCAAAAAATTAGCTCAGCACTGCTACTGAACTGCTGTGTATTTGTGACATTATCTCAATAAAAGGTGATTCTCTGGCAGAAGCAGCTTGATTAAGCGTCTTCACAAGGATGCGAACTGAGCACTTCTTTCTTCCTCCTTCAAGACCCAAAATCTAGCTAGGTCTAAGCCGACTGTCACAGGTTACTGAGACTTACTCAGGGCATCCATTCCTTTTTGAAGGCAGACTATTAATTTCAGGACATAACAGACAATAACGATAGCCTAACAAACACTGACTTCTTTTCCTTTTAAAGAGGTTGAAATATCCTGTTGCGCAGATGTTTTAGTTTTAAAAAAAAGTTTGCATCCTGTGTAGATAAAGAGTGCCTAACTATTTCTTTTATTATTTTGATGTATTTGTTTGTCAAGATCTTCTTGTTCTGTAGCATACTCACTAATTATAGGGTACAGTTAGATGTTCTAATTCTGCTGGATTATAATTATATTGTGCATTAAAGCCAAGTGCAGAGTTTCAGAGAGATTTAACAAGTCATCTATTCAGTACAAGAGCCCAATATGTCCAACCAAAAGTAGCCTACAGCACCCCCAGGCAGCTATAATTTCTTTTCACTCTTGAACAAGAATCAGTAGGGGGAAGATTAAAATTCCATCAGCCTACCTAAATTTCCAGCTTAATACAGCATAATAAATTCTACTCAGCATCTCAAAAGAATTTACTTGTTTCTGACATTTAATGCTTCTGCAGAGAAGTATTAACTGAATGAAGACCCACTGGGGAAAATGTTCATATCCCCCATTCTTCATTTTGCGATACCAAAATAGTGTACAGAATGGAAGCATAATAAACTACTGAGGTTTTAGTCCAGCCCAATTTTTGTGTGGACCTCAAACCCAGATCCTGGCTGAAATAGCTGGATGTCACAAACATAGATGTTAACAGGAAACGCACTACTCTCTGCATCTCTGTCCATAAAGATTTTGCCCACCAACTGTCAGTGGCACAAATTGGAAGGCAGCCATTATCATCATAATTTAAGGACACCCAAAGTTATTGGCTGGGTAATCTGGGTGGATAACTGGAACACGCTTCTATAGTACTTATTGTGGGTGTTGAGCCAGAAAAGATTTCCAAATGGAAGTACTTGCTGGCGTAGATGTCACACAAATCACTTAATTTAATGCAGTATTTGGCAAGTATGTATCAGAATGGTTAGTTTCTCTTGTATATTCAACTATTCCAACAATTCATAAAGTATATTGGTAAATTCTAAACATAGCAAATGGTATTCTATTTAAAAAGAATTGTGTAGATAGTACAAAAATGATATGCAGACATTTTTATAAAGAATTGTTTTTGGTACAATGTGTTAATTCCTTGTCTTAAAAGCGAGGGCTGTGGGCTTTCTTAAAAAATGCAGGCATGATTAATTTCCCAGCTTGTTTGGTGAGTTCCCGATTGAGGAGTATAGTTCATACTTACAATTTGCTGACTGCATCTAAATAAAAATCCTGAAACAAAATCAAATCTCCCTGAAGTGGCCATCATATATTTGGCAGCTATAATCCTGTTAAGAACACCATGAAAAAAAAAGTGTTGATGCCTTGCACTAACTTTCTGCAATTCTGTAATCTTTCCGCAATTCGAGGTGAGTGCTTTCCTGAACACCAATCCTTGTGATGAAAAGGCTTATCTTCACAATCCATTCTTTTGCAGGGCTGATTGGACAGAGATTATTCATCTCCAGGGTCTAGGTTCTTGCTGAAAGAAAAGTATCAAACATCTGCGAGTTTCTTGCTATGATCGTCTTTTGCTGAATGACTTAGACCACTTGAGTTCACTTCTGATGGAATTCCAGGAAGTCTAGGCTGGGAAACAGACATTACCAGGGAAAGTGCAAATCCTGTGACTGCTGGGTGAGCCAGACTACTATACAACTATACTCCAGTTCAATTACAAGAGTTAGTTTTCCTTGCTATTGCCGCCTCAACATCCTCCCATTCCTTCCAATTTGAAAGACTAGATCTTCATTGTAACCTAACCATAAATGTTTAGGTTACTGAGAATCAAGCATTATCACATTTCAGTACTTATAGACTTAACCAACATAAATCCATGAGTTTTGAAACAACACAATAAAAAGGATAGTATTAGGAACCAATCATTCCAAATGCAAACGATATAAATCCTACAGGACTTAGTACTAGGGGGAAGATAGTGGTACTGTTACTGAATGTGTAGTCCAAAAATCCAATAAATAAATAAATAAATAAATATTCAAGGGACCTGGATTTTAATTCCACCATGGTAGCCCTTACCTGGTATGGCCTACATGTGACTCCAGATGCAGAGCAGAGCAATGTGGTTGACTCTTATCTGCCCTCAAGCCAATTGGATCAGCTGCTAAAAAGACTTAAGAAATGAAAGTAGACATACCCACTTCACATTTGCTATGGCACCAGAAACGACAATGGAAAACTCAACCGTGTCAATCCTGCAAAGTCCTCCTAAGAAACCTCTGGATATAATGCTAATTTTGGAAGAGCTGACTCACAATCTAATCAAGTGACAGCCTGGCAGTCATACACACCACAAGATCCCTGAATATGTCTCTCCTAACAGCAGGATAGACCTAGCAGAGCTGGTGACACAATATACACAGTGAGGAGCGAGTGGCCTTGTAAGTCCTCAATATAGACGCTGGACCCCTTGAAGTCTCATGACTCCAGGTCAAACCTGAACAAGGAAATCTGCTGATTATCACGTACAGCTCCAGCCAGCTGATGAATCAGTACCTCATGTTAAACACCACTTGGAGGAAGTACCGAGCGTGGCAAGGGTGCAGAATGTATTTTAAGAGCGGACTTCAATGCCTGTCTCCAACAGTGACTTAGCAGCACCAATACTGACAAAGCTGGTAGGGTGCTAAAAGGACAAGTTGTGTGCATGACAGTATTGCTATGAGTAATCACCAGACAGTCCTTGTAGAGACAGAGTCCCATCTGCATTTGAGGATACCATCCATTGTCTTGTATGACAATATCACTATGTTAAACGGGATAGACTTCAAACTGATCTCACAATTCCAGCATGGCTATCAGTAGCAGCAGAATTTTACTCCAACAGAATTTGCAACCTTATGGCCTGGCATATCCTCCACTTGACCATTACCATCAAGACAGGGGATCAACCCTGGTTCAATGGAGAGTGCAGGAGGGTACACCAGGAGCAGGCCAGGCATACCTGAAGTAAGGTGAGGTATCAACCTGGTGAAGCTACAAAGCAGGGCTACTTGCATGCCAAACATCATAAACAGCACACTATAGACATGGCCAAAAGATCCCATAATGAATTGATCAGATCTAAACTCTTGCAGTCCTGCCACATCCAGTCGTGAATGGCTGTGGAAAATTCAACAACTTGCCTGAGGAGGAAGCTCAGCAAACATCCCCATTCTGATTATTGGGAATGCTCGGTACATCATTGCAAAAAGATAAGGCTGAAGATTTTGCATTAATCTTTGGCTACAAGTGCCAAGTGGATGATCCAGCTTGGTCTCCTGCAGAGATCCCAAGCGTCACTAAGGATCATTTTCAGCCAATTTATTCCACATGATATCGAGAAATAGGTGGAGGCATTGGGCACTGAAAAGGCATTGGCCCTGACATCATTCCAGCAATAGTAACAAAGCCTTGTGCCATTGAAATTGCTGCACCTCTGGTCAAGTGTTCCAATACAGTTAAAACACTGGCACCTGCCCGACCATATGGAAATTGCCTAAGTAAGTCCTGTACCCAAAGTGCAGAACAAATCCAGCCCATTACTGTCCCAGTCCACTCTGTCAATAGCAAGGTGATGGAAGGTGTCAACAGTGCTATAAAGCACCATTTGCTCAGCAATAATCTGCTCATTGACATTCAGGTTGGATTCCATCAGGGTCTCATAGCACATTACCATATTGCAGCCAAGCTTCATAGACAAACACTGACATACGAGCCAGATACCAGAAGGGAGGTGAGAGTGTGACTGCTCTTGACATCAAGTCTGCATTTGACAGAGTATGGTGTCAAGGAGTCTGAGCAAAATGAGTCAATAGGAATTAGGAAAAATTCTCTGCTGGTTGTAGTGATACCTGGGTACAAAGGAACATGTTATGGTGGTTAGGAAGTCAGTCATCTCAGCAGTCATTCCTCAGAGTAATGCCCTAGGCTCAATCATCATCAGCTGCTTCATCAACAACGTTCCCTCGTCGTAAGGTCAAAAGTAGGGACGTTTGCAGATGATTGCACCATTCACAACTCCTCAGACACTGAAGCAGTCCATGTTCAAATACAATAAGACTTGCACAAAATCCAGGTTTGGGCTGACAAGTGACACATAACAGAGACCACATAAGTGCATGGCAATGATCATCTCCAACAAGAGACTAAGTCACCCCCAAACTCCCCGAAGTCTGTCCAGTTCCGAGAAGGCACAACTCAGGAGTGTGAAGGAATACTCCTCACACTCAAGGGGTTTGACACCATCCAAGATAAAACAACATGCTTGATTCATTCCCAAACATCCATACCTTCCACTGCCGAGGCTCAGTAGCAGCAGTGCACAGCTATAAGAAGCACTGCAGAAAGTCACCGAGTCTCCTTCAGCTGCACTCTCCAAATCCATGACCATTACCATATAGAAGGACAAGGACTAACAAATATGGATATGTGGGAAAAACATCACCCGCAAGTTCCCCTCCAAGACACTCACCATCATACCTTGGAAATATATTTCCATCCCTTCAATTTCACTCAGTCAACATTCTGGAACTTCCTCCCTAAGAATATAGGGAGGGAAAAAGTTGAGATTCTGAAGGGAGATTACAGAGAGTTAGGCAGAAATTTAAAAAGGAGGTCCTCAAGGATAGTAATATTTGGATTACTCCCAGTGCTACAAGCTAGTGGGCGGCACGGTGGCACAGTGGTTAGCACTGCTGCCTCACAGCGCCAGAGACCCGGGTTCATTTCCCGGGCGACTCTCTGTGTGGAGTTTGCACATTCTCCCCGTGTCTGCGTGGGTTTCCTCCGGGTGCTCCGGTTTCCTCCCACACTCCAAAGATGTGCCAGTCAGGTGAATTGGCCATGCTAAATTGCCCGTAGTGTTAGGTAAGGGGTAGATGTAGGGATGTTGAGGGGGCAATAGTAAGGAAAACTAACTCTTGTAATTGAACTGGAGTATAGATGTAGGGGTGTGGGTGGGTTGCGCTTCGGCGGGGCGGTGTGGACTTGTTGGGCCGAAGGGTCTGTTTCCACACTGTATGTAATCTAATCTAATATTATGGATATACTTGCAGCAAATGGGGCAGCAGCAATCCATGAAGGCAACTCACTACTACCTTCTTAAAGATAGCTTGGGATGCGCAATAAATGTTGGGCCAGCCAATGATATCCACATCCTCTGAAGAAAATAAATCAAAAAGTCACCTTCCTGAACTTGACAAACATACAGGTTAGTGGTAAAAGTTGTATGCAGATTTAACAAATATTTGTAAGGAGATCTCAGTTACCTGTAAGAATAATAGGGTGGCTATGGTAGGGGATTTTAACTTTCCAAACATAGACTGGGACTGCCATAGTGTTAAGGGTTTAGGTGGAGAGGAATTTGTAAAGGGCAGGTGACTGAGTTGTCAGTGGGGAGCACTTTAGGGCCAGCGATCATGATCTATTAGTTTTTAAAAAAGTGATGGAAAAGGCTAGACCAGATCTAAAAGTTGAAGTTTTAATTTGGAGGAAGGCTAATTTTGACAGTATTAGGCAAAAACTTTCAAAAGCTGACTGGGGGCAGATATTCACAGGTAAAGGGACAGCTGGAAAATGGAAAGCCTTCAGAAATGAGATAGCGAGAGTCCAGAGAAAGTATATTCCTGTCAGGGTGAAAGGAAAGGCTGGTCGGTATAGGGAATGCTGGATGACGAGAGAAATTGAGGATCTGGTCAAGAAAAGGGAAGCATATGTCAGGTATAGACAAGATAGATCAAATGAATCCTTAGAAGAGCATAAAGGCAGTTGGAGTATACTTGAGTGGGAAATCAGGAGGGCAAATAGGGACATGAGATAGCTTTGGCAAATAGAGAATTCAAAGGGTTTTTACAAATAATGAAGGACAAAAGGGCAACTTGGTGGAGAATAGGGCCCCTCAAGGATCAGCATGACAGCCTTTGTGTGGAGCTGCAAGAGATTGGAGGTGGGGGAGAAGTGGGGGGAGATACTAAACAAGTATTTTGCATCAGTATTTACTGTGGAAAAGGACATGGAAGATATAGGATGTAGGGAAATAGATGGTGACATCTAGAAAAATGTCCATATTACAGAGGAGGAAGTGCTGGGTGTCTTGAAAGGGGTAAAGGTGGATAAATCCCCAGGACCTGATCAGGAGTACTCTAGAACTCTGTGGGAAGCTAGGGAAGTGATTACAGGGAGAACCAGCCATTTGGAAACAGAACTAGCTGAAAAGGTAGACACGGAGGGTGGTTTTTCAGACTGAAGGCCTGTGACCAGTGATGTGCCATAAGGATCAGTGCTGGGTCCACTACTTTTTGTCATTTATGTAAATGATTTGGATTTGAGCATAGAGGTATAGTTAGTACATTTGCAGATGACACCAAAATTGGAGGTGTGGTGGACAGTGAAGAAGGTCACCTCAGATTACAATGGGATCTTGATCAGATGGACCAATGGGCTGAGAAGTGGCAAATGGAGTTTAATTTAGATAAATTCAAGGAACTGAATTTTGGGAAAACAAATCTTAGCAGGACTTATACACTTAATGGTAAGGTCCTCGGGAGTGTTGCTGAACAAAGAGACCTTGGAGTGCAGGTTCATAGCTCCTTGAAAGTGGAGTCACAGGTAGACAGGATAGTGAAGGTGGTGTTTGGTATGCTTTTCTTTATTGGTCAGAGTATGGAGTACAGGGGTTAGGAGGTCACGTAGCAGCTGTAGAGGGGGTTAGGCCACTTTTGGAACATTGCACGTAGTTCTGGGCTCCTTCCTATCGGGAAGATGTTGTGAAACTTAAAAGGGTTCAGAAAAGATTTAAAAGGATGTTGCCGGGGTTGGAGGATGAGAGTATAGAGGGATGTTGAATTTGCTGGGGCTGTTTTCCCTGGAACCTGAGGGGTGACCTTATAGCAGTTTATAAGGTCATGAGGGGCATGGATAGAATAAATAGACAAAGTCCCTTCCCTGGGGTGGGGGAGTCCAGAACTAGAGGCCATAGCTTTAGGGTGAGAGGGGAAAGATATAAAAGAGACCTAAGGGGCAACTTTTTCCCCGTAGAGGGTGGTATGTGTGTGGAATGAGCTGCCAGATGAAGAAGTGGTGGAGGCTGGTACAATTGCAAATTTTAAAAAGCATCTGGATGGGTATATGAACAGGAAAGGTTTGGAGGGATATGGGCCAGATGCTGGTAGGTGGGACTAGATTGGGTTGGGATATTTCATCAGCATGGACAAGTTGGACTGAAGGGTCTGTTTCCATGCTGTCCATCTCTATGACTCCAATTGCACAATTATACATCAAAGTCAAAGCCCACTGTCAGGAAAATGATTGATATATATTAATCATCAAATTTTCCTGTAAACCATTACAAGTTACTTCCTAAGTGAAGCATAGCAACTGCCATGCTAGCGACTGCAATATCATAATCAGTTAGTAGCATTCTAGCCCAACAGAACAGTGGGTTGTGGGTTCAAATGGGTATTTGAGAATAAACTCAGGCGGACAGTTCAGATACTTAGTGATTGCATGTTACATTTATGTGGGTGGTGTCTTATAGTTGAACCAAGGTCAATCTAAACCTCTCGCACTTGGAACTGGGCCTTCCCTTCCTAACAGCATCCACACCCCAAGGACTGCAGGAGTTCAAGATGACAGCTCACCACCATCTTCTTGACAGTGATAAATACTGGCCCAGTCACAAAGCCCACATCCCATGAATGAATAAAAGAAAATGAGATCAGAGAGTGTGTGTTATGGTCAACATTTACCTCTAAACAATCAAAACCATCCATGATCAATTATTAAGTCATTGGCATTTGTCACATCTTTCTGCATGTAAATTGGCTGCATTGTTGTTATTATGCCTCAGAATAATTAATTCGCTGTGAAAAGCTTTGCGAAAGCGTGAAAATGTAGTGGGCACCATATAAATGAAAGTACATTTTTTTAAAATAAATTGCTACAGACAGTTCTGAATAGGTGCAATGATTTTGATGTTAAATAAGGCTTTAGTAGTTCAGTAGTGTTAAAGATCCTTTGCAACTGTTGAACAAGTAGGATGTTCTCCAGATGTTCTGACCAACATCCTGCTTAAAATCAGTCACATCAAAATATGAATCAAGTGATTTTAATTGCCAAACCCATGTGGGATAATGCTAATGCATTTCACTAACTATCAGCACTGAGCACAATCCAAAAACATAAAGTGCACCATGTAAGAATAAATAGTATGCAAAACTAACTTCGGTTTTATTTTTATTTAAATCCTTCATCGTTGCAGTTGGGAAAAGAGAATGACTTGTTTCGAATCAGCAATCTAATGTTAAGGTTGAGTCATGTCTTTGCAGTAATGTTATTCAAATCTGTAACAACACTGATCGTTCACAATCCTTCCTTGTTCTATAACTGTCCAGGTGTGTTTTGAATAATATTTGACATGATAGTAAAAAAGGGAATTATACCTCTATACTGAGAATTCTCAGTGCAAAGAGCCTTTGGTTAGTAGCATCAGATTGCATGCAATTGGAGCTAAGGTCTGTAAGGTTCCAGAAACATCCTTTCTTACCATCTTCAGCAAATAGTTGTGTTCAATAAAACTGACTCCTGTTCATTCACAGAATTCAGATCTCATATTACGACATACAGAATAATTTGTATAAGACTAAATTAGAAACACTGATTTTGGCCAGCATGATAATTAATGATTTTTTTTTCCCATTGGATCATTTGCACTTGTGCAAATCAGTTAATTTATTGTTTAAAAGTTTCAGTATGCAAGTGGTGATGAAACTAGTGTTGCTTCATAAGCTGCATAGAGATCACAAGACGGTAAAAACAATGACTGCAGATGCTGGAAACCAGATTCTGGATTAGTGGTGCTGGAAGAGCACAGCAGTTCAGGCAGCATTCAAGTAGCTTCCTGATTCAGGAATCCTGATGAAGGGCTTTTGCCCAAAACATCGATTTCAAAGCTAGAGATCACAAGAGGCTAGCATTGTTTCACCGAGAATGTGGTACGAGATATTTATGCTTGAGACATTGGGAGCAGTTTCAGTGTACATCACAAAGACAGCCTGGAATCTATACTGTATAAATCTATACTGTAACTTGTGCAGTAAGATGAAAAAGGAGTTAGACTCAAAGATAGCTAATTAGAATATCACTTATATCCAAGGTGAATTTGTTTCACCTTGTCAAAGATAGCCATTTGAGAGATCAAGTTTCAGACTTCACCTCAAATCAATGAGCATCACACGCAGGCAGCACTTTGTTTTGTTTAGTCCATTTGAGAGGCAGAGCAGAAGAAGAGGCAGCTAGTCCTGCACCTGAAGCAGAGAAAATACAGAATATTGTTCAACATGCAGGATGCAGATGGGATTTTGCTTTCAAATGGAGGGGTCTGTTTATGAGAGCTTGAACAAAAGATTCACCAAGCTTGAGACAGAAGGAAAAAAATCTGCAGTTTAATCCTGACCAGCGGCTTCAGAATTTATCTGCCGAGAAAAGTGAAAAAGCAGCAAAGCACTGGAAGCCAAACAAGACCTTTGGACTGGATCTTGGAAGGTGAAGTATCCACTTAGGTGAGCGTAATTTCTGGTTGCACTAAATGCTGAATGACTAATCTCTTTTCAGTAATGTACAAGTATAGTATGAAAACAGCGTTTAGTGTTTTTTTCCCCCTTTTACAGGGAATGATTCAAAACCTGAAATCTTGATGTCATTTTTTCTTAATGCATTGATAGCTCAAACTTCTCATTAGAAGTTCAGTCTGAGATATTAATATTAATAATAAATAATAGCAATAGCTTATAAAATAGTTACTGAGAATTTATTTGGTAGCAATAGGAAATCTTGTTCACTCATTACTTGGCTATAAAATCTTCGTCAAATAATCAACTGCATCAAGTAGCAATTCAAATTGCATGGCAATTGAGAAAAATATTAATTACTCAATGTCTAACCTTTTAAAAGCAAGCCTGCAGTTGCAGAGTAGTTAACAAATTTCAATGAAGTAGTTAACTTTCCAGTTACTTTATCTTCTGGTAACCCAGAAGGTTATTGAATGGAGAATATTGGCTTGATTCTTAGCAGAAAAACAAGAGGATGATATTTCCCATTGCTAGAAGTTTTCTTTCCTAAGTGGGAGATAGAAGTGTCAGGTTATCACTTTAAATAAGTGGCCTTGAGAACAATAACACTTTCTCTCCTCTACTGCTCAAATGCTAGAATAATGTTTGACAAATACCACCAGTCAATAATCAAAATATCTTGCCAAATTAGTCTACTATCACATGATGCCAGATAACACACGTCAATAGACTTTTACTTAGTGGAGGCAAAACAGTTGAAACGTAGAACATAGAAAAGTACCAGGCCCTTTGACTCACGATGGTGTGCCAAGATTTAATCCTAATGTAAAGTATTGTATCTTAACCTATGCACCCCTCAACTCACTGCTATCCCATGTGCATGTCCAGCAGTCGCTTAAATGTCCCCAATGACTCTGCTTCCACCACCACAGCTGGCAATGCATTCACAACTCTTTGCATAAAGAACCTACCTCTGACGTCTCCTTTATACTTTTCTCCTAATATCTTCAAACTATGACTCCTCGTGCCAGTCAATCCTGCCCTGGGGAAAAGTCTCTGGCTATTGACTCTATCCTTACCACTCATTATTTTGTACACCTTGATCAGGTCTCCCACCCCCCCTTCTCTCCAGAGAGAAAACTCCGAGCTTATTCAACCTTTCTTCATAAGGCAAGCCATCCAGTCCAGACAGCATCCTGGTAAACCTTCTTTACACCCTCTTCAAAGCCTCTGTATCTTTCCTATAGTAGGGCAACCAGAACTGGACACAATATTCCAAGTGTAGTCTCCCCAGGGACTTGTAGAGCTGCAGCAAAACCTCGTGGCTCTTAAACTCGATCCCCCTGTTAATGAAAGCCAAAACACCATATGCTTTTTAAAAACCCTATCCACTTGGGTGGCAACTTTGAGGGATCTATGTACTTGCACACCCAGATCCCTCTGTTCCTCCACTCTGCCAAGAATCCTATATTCAGCATTTGAGTTCGACCTTCCAAAATGCATCACTTTGTATTTATCCAGGTTGAATTCCATCTGCCATTTCTCATGCCAGCTCTGCATCCCGTCTATGTCACGCTGCAGCCTACAGTAGCCCTCGATACTATCAACGACACCTCCAACTTTTGTGTCATCTGCAAATTTACTAACCCACCCCTCAACCTCCTCATCCAAGTCATTTATAAAAAACTACAAAGAGCAGATGCCCAAGAACAGAACCCTGCAGGACACCACAACGCTGACCTCCAGGCAGAATACTTCTCATCTACAACCACTCTCTGCCTTCTGTCAGCCAGCCAGTTCTGAATCCAGATAGCCAAATCTCCCAGTACCCCACACTTCCTGACATTATGGATGAGCCTACCATGGGGAACCTTATCAAATGCCTTGCTGAAGTCCACATACACCACATCCACTGCTCGACTGTCGTCAACCTGTCTTGACACCTCCTCAAAAGAACTCAATAAGATTTGTGAGGCATGACCTGCCTCTCACAAAGCCATGCTGACTGCCTTTCATCACGCTATGCTTTGCCAAATAGTCATAAATCCTATCCCTCAGAATTCTTTCCAAAACTTTGCTGACCACAGACGAAAGACTGACTGGTCTGTAATTGCCAGGGATTTCCCTATTGCCCTTCTTGAAAAGAGGAACAGCATTCGCCTCCTTCCAATCCTCTGATACGACTCCTGTGGAAGTTGAAACAGTTTCACTTTAGTAGGTCAGAATTCACCAGAAAAGGTGAAAGTGTAAAGAATTGGAAAGTTCAAGCCTGATATTGTACATAATGGCTGGGGAAGCACCTACAGCCTGATGTTGAAGTAAGTGGTTTCAGTAGACACAGTAAGAATGGTTGTAATACTTCAAGGTAGGAGATCAACAGGGTTTAGGTAACATTTTCATTGAATCCTTTAAGAGTGCAGAAACAGGCCATTCGGCCAGAGTCTTCGTCAACCCTCCAAACAACATCCATTCATAACCATGCTGCCTACCTTACATATCACTGGACACGGGCAATTTAGATCAGTCAATTCACCTAACCTCACCAGTTTTGGCTTGGATGGCCATAGTAGCAATCAACTGTCCACACTTCCCAGTGGGCAGTACCGACAGCTGACAAAAGTAGGACCTGGGACTAGCTCAGGAAAATAAACCCATAATACCTCATCATTCCATTTGAAACTCAGTCACAGCATTGAATATGCATTTAACCATTGACCTTTCTTGTTTGCAGTTCTAAGCATATAACTACAATTACTCATTGAAACAATAGGAAATAATTTTTAACCATTTATAATCAACATATGTATCAGGTTAATTTGTTATGCCTGAATTAGTTTTGTTTCTCCTTAGTCTATCATTCCAAGAATTACTTAAAAATACAGTGGGTAAGGGAAAACAATACTTACCCAGTTTCACAAAATTAGCAAAGGATGCTTTACGTTTTAAAAAAGACTTGAGCACAGGAATCATAGTCAGATGTACAGCACGGAAACTGACCCTTTGGTCCAACCTGTCCATGCCGACCAGATATCCCAACCTAGCCCCAACTACAAGCACCCAGATGTTTCCCTCCAAACCTTTCCTATTCATATACCCATGCGGATGCCTTTTAAATGTTGCAATTGTACTAACCGCCACCACTTCCTCTGGCAGCTCATCCCATACACGTACCACCCTCTGCGTGAAAACGTTGTCCCTTAGGTCTCTTTTATATCTTTCCCCTCTCACCCTAAACCTATGCCCTCTAGTTCTAGACTCTTTTACCCCAGGGAAAAAAAGACTTTGTCTATTTATCCTATCCATGCCACTCAATTTTATAAATCTCGAAGGTTACCAGATGCCCAGCGCGAGCCCAGATGGCAGCAGCAACAAAGTGACGCTTGGGGCCCAAAGCCTTGCAAGCAGAAAAGCCTGGTGCGCCCAATAGAAGTGAGCGGTGGCGGTTGATGGCAAAAGGTGGCTGACTAGCACAGGTGGGTCTTAGCCCAGTGCAGGTGAAAGCATGCTATCTTGGAGGATAGATTTGTAGATGCTGGTGTTGGACTGGGGTGTACAAAGTTAAAAATCCCACAACACCAGGTTATAGTCCAACAGGTTTAATCGGAAGCTCTAGCTTTTGGAACGCTGCTCCTTCATCAGGTGGTTGTGACAACCACCTGATGAAGGAGCAGTGCTCCAAAAGCTAGTGCTTCCAATTAAACCTGTTGGATTATAACCTGGTGTTGTGGGATTTTTAACTCTTGGAGGAAGAGCGTGTTGCTGGAAAAGCGCAGCCTGTCAGGCAGCATCCGAGGAGCACCAGAATCAAGCATGAACTCTTCATTATTCTTGATGAAAACTCACACCTGAAACATCAAGTCTCCTGCTCTTTGGATGCTGCCTGACCGGCAGTGCTTTTCCAGCACCACACTAACTCTGATCGCCAGCATCTGCAGTGCTCACCTTCTTTTGGAGAAAGGCCAACTTGGAGCATATGCAGGCACATGGCTCAACACAGAACTGTAATGTTGGACTTTTTATACTAAGGTGGTGGTGCTGAACCTTTTAAAGTAACCTTTTATAAATAAAATAACCTTTTATTTTTATTTTTCTACTTCTGTAAGGAAGATTTTGTACCTTGGTGTTTTGCACCTAAGATGGTGCACTGTGTGACACCATTGCACACTTGCACCCTGTGACTCGGGTACATGTGACAATAAAATCTAAATGTAAAGGGATTCCCTGGCACTGGCAAGTACTTGAGCATATGGCAAGATGGCGATGGAGGCAAGTCACAGAATAGTGCAAGAAAACTCGCTCAGGCCTATGCAGAGAAACCCACCAAAAATGACTGATGAAAATCTAATTTCAGGTAAAATTCGACTCTGTTCCTAAATAGTCTGGTTGAGAACAGACTAAAATGGTCATAAATAAAAAGGTTAGCACTCATTCAATAAGAAATTCAGGAGGAACTTTATCCAGATTTATTAGCATGTAGAATTAGCTATATGGAGTAGTTCAGGAAAATAGCATGGGATGGCCGGACACAGATAAAGAAATAACAGTAAGAAATGGAAGGTTATGTAGATTATATGGCTATCTGACATAGAATATGGAGCATAAATAGAGCAGTTCTACTGGCCAGCCTGTTTGAGCTTTAAATACTTTTGTATTAAAATCACAACACACAAACTATCTCTCCCACAATGAAGGGCTTGGATTTCAGAGGCAAGTATTCTATCTATTTGAGCCAGGAAGAGAATTAGATGATTTTATGCCTCCTACATACCTGCATGCAATATTCAAATTGCAAACGTAGATCAACATTTTGTAGCAGTTCCCAAGTGCTACACTTTAAAAGTTTGAAGGTTACAGTATCATTCTTCATATGTCCTGAATTAAGGAGATTAAAATTGTCAATTTCACTTCTTTGTCAGAATAACCCAGAGAGGCACGAACCCAAAGTTCCAGGTTTTGCAATGCTGAATATTAAGATGTAAAATTACTGCAAAATGTCTCTCAATCTCCTGCTGTATCTTCTGGGGAATATAGTGAAAATGTCTGTCTATTCTGTGGGCTTTTGATGATCCTATAATGCTACAGGTCAACCCAGTGAAAAACAAAGCAAACAATCCAAGCAAGGTGGACATGTACGTACGTATAAAAGGAACACAAGAGAAAACAGAAAATAAAACATTAATTTGGAATATTTCTAGCATATAGTCTGGTCTACAAAACAGCATACCAATTATAAACTGATAGCACATTCAGAAAGAAGAATAGAGTTGGGGCACATCTATTGTCCATTCCTGTTCATACCTCACTAGTTGATTAGTGTTGCCAGCAGTTCTGATTGAGTGCACTGCTTACTAGATTTTCAATTAGGTCCTGTTTATTTAATGGTGTGGCAATGGCATAGATAACTCAAGACTGATAGTTATTTGTGTTAAAGTAAAATTAATTGTTAAACATAGAAGAAAAACTACAAACAAGTGCATAATCTTATCACCTATTGTAAAAGTAATTTCAAATAATGCACGAGATTGCAACATCTACCACTTTAATTATAGTTGTTCAAAAGATGGAATTCACACACAGAGGACTTGACAAAGACCTCCTTGGCTAAAATCCTCAATGTGGGCCAATTTCTAAATTAGAATTTGCTATCTTACCTTCTGTAGCCCGTCTGGCGAGCCCTATACAATTCAACAGTAGACTGAACCCTGATCTGAACTAAAGTGCTAGTATCAGATTTTTCTGTAATAAATGCAATAGAAATTTTGAAGATTTGGACTTTGGAAAACTTCCTTTGGGGCACAATTTTTCTTTTAATTGCTAAAGCAGAAATAAGTACAACATGGTACATGGAGAAAAATCATGGATACTAATCATATGGGTGACTCAGTGCTTTTGCCAAGCTCAGACACATTTAGGTGCAAAAGTATTACTTACACTAGATAAGCGCTGCCAATGCTAAATGCAGCTGCTGCATCAACAGGAGATAAAAATAATCCTCTCTATCTTAGTTGTTTTTGATTCTTAACATAATGCATCCCACACACTTAGATTCACATCACTCCTCCACCTTCCAATGGCAGCACACCACAAGCAGCATTTGATTTGCTTGCTGACCTCTGTTGGCTTCAAAGAAATGCATAGAAACATCCAGGAATGATCTTCTTGCTGATCTTTGCCCCCAGCTCTATGGAAAGATGCTTCACCACAATTTTTGGATCCCCAGACAGTTAGGTTCAGTTCAGAAATTCAACATGAAAAACACTGGACATAGAACTAACAAGCTGCTCTGTTAACGAATCGAATTAGTACTTGGGTTAAGCAGGACAGAAACAAGTGATTAAATCATTTTGCTCCCCCCACTGGGTTATCCAAATATCATTATTTTTCTGAATTCTATTATTATTCCAAGTTCTGCATATACCATGTTGGTAACACTATAAATATTCTTGAAGATCATGACAGCCAAAACAGCACAAAACACTAAAGCTTGTACAAAGCTAAGAATCATATCCTTTGTTGAGAGTGCAGTTTAGCTATACAAATGTATGAATCAATGTGGAATATATTCACCTTGTACATTGCTGTGAACAGAAAAAGCAATTTTGTTACAGACTCCCAGATGGATTTTAACACAGGTCACTTTTGCCAAGGTACTTCATCAAGATGTATCAATATAAATAGGGTACATGAGGAAAAATAAACCTAAAAATAAAAACAGTGTGAAATCTATTAGCAGTTCATTTGTAACAGGATTCAGAGGACTTTTTTTTAAAGACTGCTCTACTCTTACCCTTTTCCCCACAACCAGTTATTTGAGAGGGGCTCAATTATCATGTCGTTCACACTTCTGGTGGTGAATCTATACCAAAGCACTGGTTCTTTGTTTTTCACTTTATAAGGCTTGTTTATTTCCTCAGTTTCCTCATCCCCATAAAAAAGGTATACTAACAGTTGGTCACAATTATACTGTGCAAAGTTAATTACGACAATATGGTACAGTTAACACAAGTTTTAAAAAAAATTGATATGCCCAGCAAGTCCTGTTGAGAACTTTACAATTTTGTCAGCAACATCATCAAATCATCAACTGGATCTCCAAACATCTGAAATTAATTTTGATTAAAACTTTTTACATACCTGCAAATCTCAACCATGGGCAAATTTTAGAATGGAAGAAAAATTAAATTTGAATGAAACAAGAAAGCTAAATATAACATTAATTCCTACTACTGCAAATCAAGGCACTTCCAGATCCACGACTCCGTCAACAGGTTAAGGAGGTTAGTATTTATTGGTACGTTAATTCAACATGCCAGTTATCAATACTAAACACGATCAATGATTTACAAAGCATTGGAATCCCCAAAACTTTTATCCCCTAATCATTGAAGAAGAGTTGAAGTCCTGAAGAAGGGCTTATGCCCGAAACGTCAATTCTCCTGCTCCTTGGATGCTGCCTGACCTGCTGCGCTTTTCCAGCAACACATTTTCCATCCCTTAATCATTCACAGCTTCTAATTAAGCGCACTATTTTCTACATAAAATCTATGCCAGTTGCCTTAAAGTTAATAGAGACCAAAAGAGAAAATGCTGGAAAATGAGTAACTTGTCTGAAAGGCACGTATGAAGTTTCAAAAAAAAATTATTTTCAACATCACAAAAAGCTTCAAATATGGTCATTCACAAAATTATACAACTTTAGTATTCTTCAATTGATTTTTGTATTATCTTTCACATTCACCTTGCCAACATACAGAATTACTTTGAAAACTGAAGAATATCCATGATTTAACAAAAAGATCTATCACATACATTCAAAACATTTCAACAAACACCACTTAAAAATCAAATCTTCGCTGGTTAATTTTGAAGAACTATACTCAAGTCATTATTCATTAAATTGTCATTTTCTTATCAGCAGTCTCCTATTTAAAACAAAGGATTATTTTGAGTATCCAAAGGCAGTAAGGAGTCATTCTGCAACAAAAAAAAAGTTAGAATTTTTAAACATGAACAAATGCATGAGGATTGACAGGGGTACCTGTTTAGATGATCTGAAAAGGCAATTCCTCTTTGAACCATGCATACACTACAGCTTCTCCTTGGTACAAGGGAGAATGAAGTTCTAAATAGCAAGCCAATTACAATTTAAATGTCAAGGAAAAAAAGCCAACAGAACAGTTCTGAATGTTTTTATGTCAGACCCAAGTTATAAGGGGTCTACATAAAATTGTAACTGGCTCCAACGTCAGTCTTTAAAGCACAGTCATTGCTTAAGAGAGACTGGAACTCTAAAATATATTAAGCATGCCTGGAGGCATTTGACCTCATTCTTAAAAAATACTCAATATAAATAGGGAAAAGAAAACCCTCTGCAAAGTTTGGAGTTTGAGTACAGACAACTCCTGAAATATATATTTTAAATTTAACTGACAGTAAATTGGATTTGTAGCCTGTTTTACTTGGAAGCAATAATGTCTGGAGTTTTTGGGTAACAAGCCAGAAATTTTGTTTTAAGAGACTGAGTAGCCTGTTAAGTTGATCAAGAATGGGAGCAGAAATAGCAGCCATCTGCAAAGATTTTATGAAATTCACAAATATAAGGGAAGCTGTTTTACATTATTCATATGAATAGGGAAGAGTAAGAGGAAAAGAGATAATTTCAGTGAACAAATGTTTCTACTACTACCACCATTGATCAAGATGCTGCAGTATGATCATTTAAAGAATTCTAAATTATCTTGGCATTGCAACAAAGACCTCAATTTAAAAAAGGGGGAAGAGAATGGTTAATGCACAGAAGATATAGCTCACTATCAAGCTCAAGTAATCATGCTAATTGGTCAAAAAATCTCCAACAGTGCTGGTTGATTAAAAAGCTATCACATAAAAAAAAAAGTGGAGTTCACAATTCATTCTGGATATTAAAAGGACAATGAAAAAAAAAAGATCTGTAACACTGTCTCAGGAAATACAATTCATTGACGCTTGTTTACAATAGTAGTAACTAAAAGTTTTCACAGTACACTTATAGGACAACCCTTATCTGAACTGGTCATGACTCACTGACATTTTGAGGCTGAGAAAGGAAGGGAAACTTTAGTGGTGAGAAATATAGGAAGCATGCCAATCACATGATGCTGTACTTTGAAAACCACAAATGACACAGGAAGCAAAACAGCAATACAGCTGACCTTCAGGCACAGTCTCATTGCAGATAAAAGCCTCATATTTCAGAACCAAAAAGCATTCAGCACTCCAGGAGTTCTAGTTACCACCATTAGCTTTCTGAGTTAACATTTTAGAAAATGGCTGGTGTTCAACTTTAATGTTTGCTGTTTGGCAGCTTTAGCTTCAATAGCATACCTGTTTAATACTGTAAATTAATTTATTACTATTTTTGGAAATGGTGGGATATGTTATTGAATTAGTCATCAGAATGCTGACCATTTCCTTCTAACTATAAACTTCAATAGTGATGCCGCTCCATGTCTCAGAGCTTCTATTCACAGCATTTTAGCTCTGGATATTAGTCAAAATAGATCATAAGACAGTGCTTAATTGTGGCTCTGAACAGAAATGTACAACACAGGCTATTTACAAAATGGAGTTCAATTCCCTTATGTCATGGACAAGAAAAAAAAATTAAAAACCTATAGTCAATTCAGTCCACAGTGTCCCAGAAAACGTGAAGGTTAAAAATTACTTGTACAGTTGATACAGTGCATATTTAAGGCAATTATATGGCACATGAAATCAACAAACCAAACTTCATCATGATAGCACATTATATCAAAATATAGGTCATGTCTTAAGGGATGATTTGCAAAATCCTCCAACAGTCAGTCCATGAACAGCTGGATTTAGTTTCCGGCGATCAGATTATCGTGGCCACGATATTTTTATATAAAAATATGAAAACAAAAATCTTTGTTAATATAGGTATTCCAATCTTGGTTCCCGATCTTCTACTAAAAGGAATGAAGAGCTTAACGTTTTATTGCTAAAGAAATGTATTTAAGGAAGTCCCATTCTATTGGGGTGTTTGTGGCAGATCTTCTTTTTCAGTTCATTGATCATTATTACCCATACAGTTAGAACTACTGTACCCTTGGTAATGCATATGTAAAACTTAAAACGCTTATTTAAACATAATTTCAAACTGAAAGCACTTGTGTACACCAATTTAACATGCTCATGCACAAATGAAATGCAACTGCTTTATATTGACATTAAAACATACAACAGAATTTCCAAAGTCTAACAAGCATTTTTTTAAAAATGTGAATTTAGGATGATTTGAATATCAAATATTTTGATATTTATTTTCTGCATGCAATTCTATCTTCCCTTCTTTTCACTCAACCAAATGGAGGGTCTGACAATAAGAGACATCATGGAGGCCAAACTCCTTGATAATAATCACAGGATTGTCAAATTTAAAAAGAAACACCCCAGGGAGAATGGGGGATAGGTCCAATTTAGGCATGTGCAGCCCTCCAAAAAAAAAACACTTAACAATTACACTTTATTAAATGCCCAAGTGCCTAAAAGCAAGTATACATGGCATCAACATTGTAAAGGTGCTTAAATGGTCAAAACCAAGCTTAGTGCCATTACAAAAAAAAAGTCAGTAACAGACTCATTAGAGATAAAAGCCACATCTTACTAAGGACATCAGTATTTAATGTAAACTACACAACCCTGAAAAAGTGATAGCTACCATTTTCAATTGACTAACATCAGATGCTAATAAACAGTGCATATGCCAGAGTTTCAAAACAAAAGGAAGGAAATCCTGAAGAGAAACTTTAGTACAAGACATTAACTTAATGAACAGGAAGAGGCAGCAAAACCAAAAAAAAAACAACCGACAAAAACAGGAACTACCAGAGAGAAAAAAAATTGTTAAAACAAAAGGATAGTAGTCTAGTGGTTGCAGTACCGTATTGACAACCCAGAGGTCATAAGCTGTGAAACTGAATTCAGTAAATGACTGTAAAAACAAAACTGATTTACGAATCTCTTTCAGAAACTGTCGTATGTACCTTTATTCCTAAAAATATACACAGTTAACTCTTCATGCCCTCAAGAAAACCATGGAGAGGCAAAAACATATCGCCTTACCAATGTAATTCATGTCCCAAAGAGTTTAAGAAATGAAGTGGACACAACTTTTAAAGAAAAAATAATTCAATATTTTATTTGCAGTATAAACATGTGTTGTATTGGTTCAGAATACTATACAATATAGAGTTTTTCCTTCATAAATCAGAAAGCAAAAACTACCCTCTACCAAGCTCATATTGAAACATGTATGCATCTCAACCATGTACAGCACGAAAGCTTTACAAAATCCACTCAGCTGTAACACGATAATTGATGCATTTTCATAATCCCTGAATGTCCTCAGTGAGGTAAGATGCAAAATGATCCATTTTGTAATGAACCGATTCCCCCTCCCCAAATAATGCCTGTGTTCTTTGAACTGCTAAACCTTTTCTTTGTATCTTACACGATCACATTAACATTCCTCCACAAAAAAAAGGCCAAGAAAATTGGATTTCTCTTTTTTATATATATATAAAAAGGAAACAGAATGCAAAAAATATTGCAGAAATTTGGACCCAAAAGCTTCGGTCATCAATACAAATTACCTCAAAGTCATTTTAATACCAAGCATCTCAGTGGATTTTCAATACATTAAAAGAGAACATACAAAAAAAATGCTGAAATAGGTTACGAGGTCAGCCAAAGCTGAAGCCTTAGACAATTTTCCACCCAGGTATAACACTACAGTAACCTTGGTTTCTGTTATGTGCAGCTCAATAATGTTTCTATTTCAACTCTCTGGGACCTCAAGAGTAGCAGCAACAGTAGAGGAAAAAATATCAGTATGTAATATGCAAGATAAGTGCTGGCATCTACAATTACTTCCCACTGACAGACTGACCTGGATCTGATTTAGCCCAGCTGTTTGGCATTAATCACAGCCTGTTGACTGCGCATAGCCAGAGCAACCTCAAGCATGCCATAAAGAAATTGGTTTAGGGCTTCAACAAAAAGGCCCATTTTCTTCAGCTTTAAGTTTAAGGGAAACAAATTAAACTATCTTCTTGCACTGCTAACTCTCCTACAAAACTCAAGGCACGATCCAGGTCTGCTCCATTCACATTTGCTAGATGCCTACTACAACGAAGTGTCCGTTCTCTCTGTGGAGTACCAGTGAAGTGCCGTGACTTGAAGGCTTCACAACTGTGCAAACTGCATTAGGTCAACAAATAACATAGAAAACAATCATAAAAATGTGACTGAACAATAACTGCTTGTACAACAGTCTGGTTATTTGAGGGAAAGAAACAGAAACCCTACATTTTGTAGAGTAAAACTAACTCAAAATGCAAATCAGAAGAGTACTGGGATGGCACCTTCATGGAGATGTCCAAGTGCCCAAGTCTTTCATCACATTTATCCAGTAAATTTGTAGTGGGTTTCATCGCCAGTTTTTGTGCTTAAATCAGCTGTCACAAATAACTGCGCTCAGAAATCTATTCCTCCCAAAACTTTAATACCTTGAGGCTGAAAACCCACTCTTTGATGAACATCAGTACATTTCGCCCAATTACTTTAAATCGGGAACACGTGAGATAGCGAGCTCTCCAAACAGTGATCAGATACACCAACCTGGTCAGACCAGTTTACCCCAAAACAGTTGCCTGATGGCAAGCTTTTCAAATACTTAGGATAAAGACTTGCACGTGTTCTGTTCTTCATGTTGACTCGAGAGATTCCAGCTGGAAAACGTTGTGGTTGGTAGGAGTGGTGAAATACATCTGCTCTTTAGGTGCCCTGTTGTCACAAGGACTGGTAAGTCCTAGAGTCCTTTCAAAGTCTAAAAGCTGCCCCATGAAGTTGAAGTTCGGAGAGATGTTGGATTTTTTCCTTTTTACAAAATCATAAGCGTCATTCAGGGATAGATTCAATTTCTGCATTAGATATGCAACAGTCACAGTGACTGACCTGCTAATCCCAGCTAAGCAATGAACTAGGATTCCACACTTCTTGGATCTGGCTTCATCTATCCCAAAATAAATATAAAAAAAAATTAATTACAATGATACTGATTCTAACTAAAAATCTTGTATCCTATATAATAATTTTTTTCACATTGTATAATATTATCAAGAAATGTTCCAGCCACTTCCAAACAATTGAAAAATCTATTCACAATAATGTTAATTTTGCTAGTGAACATTCAGTTAGTTAGTCAACATTTTAGAAGTCCAACAAAAATTTAAAAGCTAATGTTCTGCACTCAACTGAAACAAAAGCCAAATAAAACAGTTTACTGTCCCTACTCCTGTACAAGTGGGAGCAACCCAACCAGGCAAGGGGTGTTTGTGTGTTTCAACCTTGGATTTTCCAGTTTAAACATGTCATTTTGTAATTCAATATATTAATTAATTTTGTAAAAATGAATTGTCTCAATTAAAGATATACACATAATCATTAGTTTTACCAAAATTCTAAAGTATAACTGCAGATATATGGATGAGCAAGTTGATTGTGTAGAGAAAGAGAGGGAAAGGAGAATATTTGCTATTTCCACCTGGGCCTTTAAGTGGTTGACATTCTGGCTTTTTAGCCATGTGCAGAGAATACATTATCCAGATAAGGATAAAAATGCTACTTCAAGTTATAGGATGGATCATTGCTTAAAATGAATCATGTTGATTTCCAATGCCTGAGAACCAAGATAAACTTGCATATAAGGATTACAATCTAAAGCCACAAAACTGACTCAGGTAGGCTGCATAAACCAAGGGTAAAACTGAAGACAAGGACAAATGAAGGAAGGGCAGACCATAATTAAGCCATTTTAGGTTTAAGAAGAAAGCCATCTCAAGATATAAACATGGCTGTTTAAATATTTTCTGGTTTTCTTTGAAGCCAATTGTAAAGTTTCCCCTTCCCAAGTAGTTTTGTCAGATTTCAACAGTGTTCAATATTTGAAAACAAGTTATTATTCCAAAAAGACAACAGTAAAAAGTGTAACTAACAATAAAACAGCAAGACTTAGTCTATGCACTATTGCTTAGAATAAAGAAGATTCACCAACATGCTCAAACAAAAAACATAAAATAGCTATTTTACAACAGTAACTCGTGTAATTTCACATTAAGAACTAAAATAAATAAAACAAGATTGATTGCACGAAAAGTAGTAAGCAGATCAATTAGACAAAGTCTAATTTCCAGATTTATTCAGAAACTGGCATCTTCAATGCTCCAGTACCTTTTTTTAAAAAGTCTAAGGTTATGTTATTCAAATTTGTATATTCTTAGGAATACACACCAAGTCAGTTGCCTCAATAATACATTAATTTTGAATTCTATTTCTTAACAAATGTACTGTACAGCTTGTGAGGAAATACGCACATGCAAGTACAAGTTTGAAGGATGATGGAGGAGCTCAAGAGCAGATCAATTCAGCTCCTCCTATCACACGAACTATGAAGTGGAAACCTTATATTTAAAAAAAATGAATGCTCACCTATGAAAGAAATTGCTTCTGGGAAGAACTGAGAAAGATTCTGGCTCCAGTGGTCTGAGATTGGAATCTGCTTGTACTTAAACTGCCCGTCATTTTCAAACATGTTGGGAAGATTAGGGGTTACATTCAGAATGTATTTGATGCCATACTTTCCCAGGACATCCAGGTTGGTCGAATCTTTGGCACACCCGAGGTACAAATACGGCAAAATTTGGACGGGGAAAGCTGGCTGATTATTTGGCAAGGGACTGCCTTCGGACTCGGTCGCGCTGTTGGGTTCTCGGTCGGCGTCGGACTCCCCGTCAGAGCAGTCGGAACTTATTCGAAGTCCTCCCAGACCCAGCACCGAAACGGGAGGCGAACTGCTGGGGCAGGAACAATCCAGGTTGGTCTCGCAATGTTCTAGATATTCAGTCTGAAACTTATTAAAGCCCCCTGTGGTGTGCGAGAGAGAGAGAGAGAGAGACACACCAGGAGTTGTAAATAGAAGCAAACCATTGTACTGCTGATCATTTAAAGAGCATCCTCTTAAAAGTCAACTTTCTAAGTGTAAAAGGTTATGATGATATAAACCTGTACTTGGGTATTATGTGACAACCCTGCTCCTGCTGATTTAAAACAAACCACCAAAAGAGTCCTTCATTCATGAAAACGCGGATTTTACTCAACCAAGACAACATGGCGGAGCCATTTTGGAATTTAAGTGGAAAGATTTTGTTTCTCTTTCCCCAAAAATCACACGGACTTGGTATTCGCCTCGGAACACTGTATGAATATACAGCACACACAGACGCGCGCGCCAGCGCGCGCACACACACACACACACACACAAACTCCAACACATTAAAGGGGTAGCCCTAAAATTATTTCCCAAGTTTAAGGCACGTCTGGTAAACTGGCGCGAGTGATTTTTTTTTAAACCCAAAAAAGTTTCACTACTCCGTGTCACTCCATCCAAAACACAATCAAGAGTGGTCGGGGGCATGCAACTGGTGACTTCTGCCCAGTCTATGTTTAAAGTTCATCAGAGTGCCTTTTGAGGCATTATTATCGCACGACGTTTGAATAAAGGCACAGCTTAATTGGAAAACAAGTTATTTTTAAATTTATTTGTTCATAAGTACATAGAAGGGGGAATGAATGGTCGTGGATAGGAAAAACAACTTAAAAGTTGATCTTTCCTTTAGCAGGAGTTTCCTTTTGGTTTGGTTACAGTTGGGAGGATGTTTCTAATCTTACCCTCTAGGTAATAAGCCTTGCAGCCATCGTCTCTTAATTTCTGTAATAACAAGCCCAGGACAGAACTCGCCCCGTTTTCGTGCCAATCGATCGTGCACTCGTCGTACAGGATGACGGTATCAGTCCTGCAGCGTTTGACGAATTTCTCCTTGTCCTCGTTGTTGGGAATCAGCGACTTGATGGGCAGGTTGCCCTTCTTGAGCCTCCTGAGCATCAGCCCCGGGATGACCACATTGATGGCCGACTCGATGTGCGAGGACTCATACAGCTCGTGAGAGCGGCAGTCAAGCAGCAGCAGACTCGCCTCCCCAGATTCCAGTTGCTCCTGGAGCCAGTCGACACTCTTGTTCATCGCCATGGCCGAGGTAGTACAGAAAAGCTGATTTTTCATGAGGAAAACCTTTATGGGAATCGCCAATGGGCCAGTGTCTTGCTCTGAACTGGAACGGTGCCCTCACGAACCCTCCCGCCCCCACCCCCTTTTTTAAAAAAAGGCAAAGACTAAATACAATCGTGTGTTCCTTTTAAAGAGGAGTTAATACAAATGCTGCTCCAAAGGGTCGAACATTCAGGAACAATTCCTCTTTGAAAGGGTCGGGAGAGATTATCAAGCGGTAGTCCTTGCAACTGAAAGTACTCGTCTGGTCCGGCTGCTCTTCATTGACCATCTCCTGTGCAGTTAACGCTAACACTGAAAGAACCAGCTCATTATCACCGATGCCCGAGTGTGTTCATTCTCTCCGCCCAACTCCCCGAATTAAGGGAGCGCTGCCTCAATGACGCTTCCCGAGTGACAGACACACCCACCAATCGCGATCGGCGGGTGGGACCATGCCCAGCCCCCGCCCCTCCACGAACACGGCCCACCCCTTCCGCCAATCACCAGCCGCCGTGATCCCGGCGCCGCTCAATCGGTAGCGAGCAAGGTGGGATGCAGTGGCCCCGCCCTCGAATTCCCAAGCGAATGTATCCAAAAGGGAAAGGACCAATTGGAGAGCCGCAGTCACGTCTCCATGGCAACCGTCCGACTGTATCTCTTTGTTTGGGCGGAGAAAGCGCGGGGTTGGTGCGAGTCAATGAGCAACTTGCCTGTGCGATCTTATTAATGAAAGTACAAGAAGGGGACATCAGTCAGGTCGTGTGTACACACTAACCAATCTTACTAACAAGCCATTAATTATTGCTCATCGCACAGTCACTTAAAGTTCCCAATGGGTTCCTCTGACATCTGATCGTTGTGAAGGGTAAATGAGTGAATCAGTCGGCGGGTGTCATGGTAGTGAGGCGCAGATAAAATGTTTGCAGCCCAAAGGGCATATGCGCAAAGTAAATGTATTTAATGCAGTGCCTGAATATGACACTGCTCAAGGAACGGGTGTCAACACTCAACTTGTTTTTGGCCCGCCTCCAGGGAAGTTTCAAAACGATTTCCTGCAACGGATGGTTATAATGCGATTTCCTGTAAAACAATCTGAAACACCATCCATAACAGGATTAGCAACTTCTTGCTTTGTATTCGAGTTGCTGAAGTGCGACATTCTTGTTTCGTTCTTCTAAAAGGGGGAACCTATTTATAATTTCTCTGTAGTGCCAGCTGTTGGAAAACTTTTTTTCATAAAATTACTTTATTCATAAAAATATCTTTACATGCATGGCCACTGAAGCACTTCAGTTCTGTACAGGAGCAGATGAAGAAACAAACAAAAATTGGAGTTTGACCCTATCCAGCCAACAGACCAAGGCATTTCTTACTGGTACAAGAAAATATTTACGTATATTTGAGGCATCGGGAGGGTCCAATGCCTGAACAGATTGCCATTTAACTTTGGCAGAAAGACCTTATATGATGGTCTTTCCCCGCTGCACTTTGGCAGCAGCTGCTCCAAGCTTTACTGCGTCCCTCAGGACAAAGTCCTGGACCTTGGAATGTGCCAGTCTGCAACACCCTGTCAAGGAGAAAGTGAGGACTGCAGATGCTGGGGCTCAGAGTAAGTGGTGTAGCGCTGGAAGAGCACAGCAGGTCTGGCAGGATCCTAGGAGCAGGAGAAGTTGGGGTTTCTGGTGTAAGCCCCCCTATCATCCCATACATGATGAAGGGCTCATGCCCGAAACATCGATTCTGCTGCTACTAGGATGCTGCCTGACCTGCTGTGCTTTTCCAGCGCCACACTTAACATCCTGTCAAGGTCAACTCCTTGCTCTGGAAGACTAACAAGTTTCAGACAGATGAAAGAGCATCTTTTAGCGAGTCAACAGTCATAGAGTCATAAGAGATGTACAGCATGGAAACAGACCCTTCGGTCCAACCTGTCCATGCCGACCAGATATCCCAACCCAAGCTAGTCCCACCTGCCAGCACCCAGCCCATATCCCTCCAAATCCTTCCTATTCATATACCCATCCAAATGCCTCTTAAATGTTGCAAATGTACCAGCCTCCACCACATCCTCTGGCAGCTTATTCCATACACATACCACCCTCTGCATGAAAACGTTGCCCCTTAGGTCTCTTTTATATCTTTCCCCTCTCTAACCTAAACCTATGCTCTCTAGTTCTGGACTCTCCGACCCCAGGGAAAAGACTTTGTCTATTTATCCTATTCATGCCCCTCATAATTTTGTAAACCTCTATAAGGTCACCTCTCAGCCTCCAACGCTCCAGGGAAAACAGCCCCAGCCTGTTCAGCCTCTCCGTTTAGCTCAAATCATCCAACCCTGGCAACATCCTTGTAAATCTTTTCTGAACCCTTTCAAGTTTCACAACATCTTTCTAATAAAGAGACCAGAATTGCACACAATATTTCAACAGTGGCCTAACCAATGTCGTGTACAGCCGCAACATGACCTCCCAATTCCTATACTCAATACTCTGACCAATAAAAGAAAGCACACCAAATGCCTTCTTCACTATCCTATCTACCTGCGACTCCACTTTCAAGGAGCTATGAACCTGCACTCCAAGGTCTCTTTGTTCAGCAACACTCCCTAGGACCTTACCATTAAGTGTATACGTCCTGCTATGATTTGCTTTGCCAAAATGCAGCACCTCACATTTGTCTGAATTAAACTCCATCTGCCACTTCTCAGCCCATTGGCCCATCTGGTCCAGATCCTGTTGTAATCTGAGGTAACCCTCTTCGCTTTCCACTACACCTCCAATTTTGGTGTCATCCCCAAACTTACTAACTGTACCTCTTATGCTCGCATCCAAATCATTTATGTAAACGAGAAAAAGTAGAGGTCCCAGCATTGATCCTTGTGATACTCCACTGATCACATGCCTCCAGTCTGAAAAACAACCCTCCACCACCACCCTCTGTCTTCTACCTTTGAGCCAGTTTAGATTAGATTAGATTAGATTACTTACAGTGTGGAAACAGGCCCTTCGGCCCAACAAGTCCACACCGCCCCGCCGAAGCGTACCCACCCATACCCCTACGTCTACATCGACCCCTTACCTAACACTACGGGCAATTTAGCATGGCCAATTCACCTGACCTGCACATCTTTGGACTGTATCCAAATGGTTAGTTCTCCCTGTATTCCATGTTTGCCTTGGTGCACATCCCAGGAAACACACCATACAGCAGAGTCATCGAGCTGCTTGGGATGAACCCCAATGAAAGCTGCTGCATCTCTCTCCAGAGCTCCCGTACAAAGGCATATTCCAGAAGGAGACTTTGCCCCACACGTAGGTGTGCAATATCCTGTTACAGGCCTTCCTCTGGTCCAGGCTGATGAGGCACACATCCACCCCTCAAATCCTATCGATAGATGAAGGAAGGGTTGTTGATGTCATATACATGGACTTTAGTAAAGAGTTTGATAAGGTTTCCCATGGTTGACTCATGGAGAAAGTGAAGTCATATAGTGTGCAGGGTGTTCTAGCTAGGTGGATAAAAAACTGGTTGAGCAACAGGAGACAGAGAGTAGTAGTTGAAGGAAGTTTCTCAAAATGGAGAAAGGTGACCAGTGGTGTTCCACAGGGGTTAGTGTTGGGGCCACTGTTGTTTGTAATATACATAAATGATCTGGAAGAAGGCACTATTGGTATGATCAGCAAGTTTGCAGATGACACAAAGATTGGTGGAGTAGCAGAAAGCATAAGGGACTGTCACAGAATACAGGAAGATATAGATAGACTGGAGAGCTGGGTGGAAAAGTGGCAGATGGATTTCAATCCAGACAAATGTGAGGTGGTGCATTCAGGCAAGTCTAATTCTACAGCGAATTATACAATGAACGGAAGAGCCTTGGGAAAAGTTGATGGGCAGAGAGATCTGGGAGTGCAGGTCTATTGTACCCTGAAGGTTGCTGCACAGGTGGATAGAGTGGTCAAGAAGGCATATTGTATTGGATGGGATATTAAGTATAAGAGCTGGCAAGTCATGTTAATATTGTACAAGACATTGGCTCGGCCTCATTTAGAATACTGTGTATAGTTCTGGGCGCCACATTACCAAAAGGATGTGGATGCTTTGGAGGGGGTGCAGAGAAGGTTTATGAGGATGTTGCCTGGTATGGAAGATGCTAGCTATGAAGAATGGTTGAGTAGGTTAGGTTTATTTTCATGAGAAAAAAAGGAGATTGAGGTTTATAAAATTATGAAGGGTATAGACAGGGTGGATAGAGACAAGCTTTTCCCAGGTTGAAGGATTCAATAACGAGAGGTCATGTTTTCAAGGTGAGAGGTGGAAAGTTTAAGGGGGATACACGCGGCAAGTACTTCATACAGAGGTGGGCGTTTGGAACGCGTTTCCAGCAGAGGTGGTAGAGGCAGGCATAGTGGATTCATTTAAAATGCGTTTGGATAAATGCATGAGTAGGTGGAGAGTAGAGGGATGCAGATACTTAGGAATTGACCGACAGATTTAGACAGTACATTTGGATCAACTCAGGCTTGGAGGACCGAAGGGCCTGTTCCTGGGCTGTAAATTTTCTTTGTTCTATCCCTGAGGAGCACGAGGCTGTGAGAGATCATTCTCTCTGGTACAGCACAGGTTTGGTCTGGGTGAATCACCAATTCCAGGGCAGACCTGACCTGTTTGGCAATGACCTTAGACAGGATTTGCAGTCTGCACTTAGCAATGAAATTGGTTCCCACTTTTAATTTCCTCCCTCCCCTCCTTCCACAGATGAAGATGATGATACCTTTCCACATGGATTCGCACATACTACCTGCCAGAAGCATACTGTCATACACATCCAGCAGGACCTGGCCTATCAAGTCCCACAGAGCTGAATGCAACTCGGCCAGTAAGCGGTCACTTCCAGGAGTTTTCTCCTTTTCTAAGGACTCCTGGGCTTTGGTCAGCTCATCCAGGGATAATAGCTGTGTGTTATCGTTTAAGACATCTGTGATTTTCGAAGCGCTGCTCTGTCAGGTAGCTAGTGGAGTAGGACTATGCCTGAGGCATCCAATAGAGGACAGCAGAGAGACTTCACTGAGGAGCTGGTTATGGGAGAAGTTAGCTCACTCACTACGACCGATCAGCGGAGTGAGAAAGAACCCCCCCAACCTGGTGATAAGCAGGAGGAAGAGCATTCAAGAGAGGATGGCATAGAAACTTTGCTGAGGAGCATTCTTGGGAGAGTTTAGAGCCTGGATCAGTACATGGGACTATGATGTTGTGGCTATTACAGCGACTTGATTGAAAGAGGGACAGGACTGGCTGTTCACAGGGTTTCGTTGTTTTAGATGAGATGCAGAGGAAGGTAAAAGAGGTGGAGGAGCTGCATTGCGAATCAGGAAGAATGTTACATCTGTACTCAGAAAGGACACACTGAAGGGCTCATCCATTGAGGCAATATGAGTGGAGTTCAAAAATAAATTGGGTGCAGTCACTCTAATACTATAGGCCCCCCAACAGCCACCAAGACATTGAGGAACAAATATGGAGGCAGATTAGGTAAAGATGCAATAAAAAGAGTTGTTTAGTGGGTGATTTAACTTCCCCGATACTGACTGGGACTCCCTGACAGCAAGAGCCTTAAGATGGAGCAGAATTTATTAAGTGCATCCAAGATGGTTTCTTGAAATAGAAGTGGATAGTCCAACTAGTGAAGGGGTCATACTGGATCTTGTATTGGCTAATGAGCCTGGTCAGGTGACTGACCTTTCAGTGTTACCATTTCCTTCAGTTTTAAGATAGCTATGAATAAGGATAAGTTAGGAACTTGTGGTAAGGGACTAAATTGGGGAGGGCAAATTATGTCAGTATTTTGCAGGAACTAGGGACTGTTAATTGGGAGGAGCTGTTATCAGGTAAGTCCACCTTTGACATACGGGAAATGTTTAAAGACCTGTTGATGAGAGTTCAGGACCTGCATGTTCCAGTAAGGAGAAAGGACAAGGATGGCAAGGTAAGGGACCCTTGGATAACGAAGGAGGTTTGGAATTTAGTCAAAAGGAAAAAAGAAACATATGTAAGGTTTAGGAAGCTAAATTCAGACAGGGCCCGTGAGAAATATAAAGTAGGAAAGAACAGGGAATTAGGAGAGCAAGGAGGGGCCATGAAATGACCTTGGCAAGTAGAATTAAAGAGCATTCTATACATACATTAAAAACTGGAGAAGAATATGAGATTTGTGTGGAGCTAATATGCCATGGCATTTTGAGACCAAGAAAGAAATGGTGTTAGGTTTCTTAAAGAGTGGATAAGTCTTCAGGGCCCGATGGGATCTACCCCAAGTTATTGAGAGAGGCAAGAGAGGAGATTGCTGGGGCCTTGACCAAGATCTTTTTACCCTCATTAGCCACTGGAGAGGTTCCAGAGGACTGGCGAGTAGCTAAGTTATTCCTCTATTTGAAATAAGGACAATCCAGGAAACTAAAGACTGGTGAGCCTCACCTCGATGGTTGGGAACCTAGTGGAGAGAATTCTTAGATAGGATTTATGTGCATTTGGAAAAACATGACCTAATTAGGGACAATCAGCATGGCTTTGTGCAGGGCAGGTCATGTTTTACTAATTATTTGGAATTTTTCGAGGTGTTGGTGAACAATAAGGGTAGAACAGTGGATGTTGTCAACATGGATTTTAGTAAAGCTTTCGACAAGGTCCCTCATGGTAGGCTCATCCAAAAGATTAAGATGCATTGGATCCATGATAACTTGACCATGTGGATTTGGAACTGGCTTGCCCATAGAAGGCAGAGGGTAATGGTGGAAGCATGTTTTTCAGGCTGGAAGTCTGCGATTAATGGTGTCCTGCATGGATCCGTACTGGGACCTCTGTTGTTTGTGATATATACAAATGACTTGGAAGAAAACGTAGTTGGTTGGGTTAGTAAGTTTGCAGATTATATAAATAAGGAGTTATGGATGGTGTAGAAGGTTGTCAAAGGACACAGCAGGATATAAATCAGTTGCAGATATGGACGGAGAAATGGGAGATGGAGTTTAATCCATCTAAGTCAGAGGTGCTGCGGTTTTGGAGATCAAATGTTAAGGAAAAGTATACAGGATCCTGAACAGCAATGATGTACAGCGGGATCTTGGGGTTCAAGTCCAAGCTCCCTGAAAGTGCCCATGCAAGTAGATAGAATGGTAACGAAGGCATGCTTGCCTTTATTGGTTAAGGAACTGAGTACTAGAGTCAGGATTTCATGTTGCAACTTTATCAGACTTTGGTTAGTCCACATTTAGAGTATAGCGTTCAATTCTGGTTGCCACATTACAGGAAGGAATTAGAAGCTTTGAAGAGGGTACAGAAGAGGTTTACCAGGCTGCTGCCTGGATTAGAGGGTTTGAGCTATAAGGAGAGACTAGAAAAACTTGGGTTGTTTTCTCTGGAGCAGTGGATGCTGAAGGCAGACTTGATAGAAGTCTACAAGATTATGAGATGCATAGATAGGGTTGACAGTCAGAATCTTTCTCCCAGAGTTGAAATGTCTAAAACTAGGGGCCATGCATTTAAGGTGAGAGGGAGAAAGTTCAAAGGAGATGTGAGGACAAGCTTTTTTACATAGAGAGTAATAGAAGTCTGGAAGGCACTTCTAGGGTGGTGGTAGAGGCAGATACGATAGGGGTGTTTAAGAGACTTTAGGTAAGCACATGAATATGAAAGAAATGCAGGGATATGGACCAAGGGCAGGCAGAAAGGACTAATTTAATTTGGAATTATGTTCAGCCCAACATCGTGGGCCGAAGGGCCTGTTATTGCGCTGGACTGTTCTATGTTCTAGGTACTCAATAAAATGCATGTTAAACTGAGCTACATGCTCAAGTAAAGTTTCTCTTACTGTAATTTCTGATTTGTTTTGGGAAAGAGGTCAAGAATCAATAATTCAATAATTCTTTGAAATACTATGTCCAATCATTTTCCGTTACTAAAATATAAACCTGAGCAACTCAGAGCTTGTACAGCTGAGAATTCGGCAATGTCATCTGGTTTGTATATGATTGGCCTCAATACTCAAATGTTTGGAACGGTTGAGGGAATGTGTTCCAGAGCTACATTGTCCATTGAAAAATATTGTTTCTTTCACAATATTTTAAGATCATTTCTGTGTTTTTGAAAACATTCTAAACACTGTGATGTTTGTAAAACAGGTATACAGCAATAATATATCCAAATTGTAATTGTTAATTCATGGTGCATTTCAGTTTAACATCCAATAATTAATTACCCCAAAAGTGTGAACCAATGGATCATTGGTAGGGGAGCTGAATATTGAATAATCACATAATTTGTGCAGAATTGAGTCTTTTTTTTAAAAGAGGCAAGTATTTCTGTTTCAACAAATGTGCAATAATCAACAATATAATGAGGATGTGGTTTAATTTTGGAAGCCTTCTACTTACATGCTATATTTAATACCATTGTTGTAGCAAAAATCTAAATTTAACGCAAAATAGTATTGAGGTTTTGTAATTATGTCCATACTCTGTAATATGGCAATTCAATTCTCCCAAGCACTAAATGAAACCTACATTATAAAAGCTTATCAATAGCAACCTTTAAAGACATTTCTTCATGTTATGAATAGAGTAAGTTTCTGTTTAAAAATGACCTGTGCCTCCAAATTGTAATGTCTATAGTCCAAGACAATGCAGTACTCCAGAATGTACACATACAGCAATCTTCTTAGTGGAATCTAATTTGATTTCATTATCTTCAAAGAAGAATCAGTGAATTTCATATTCGAACCAGACCCTACTTCACAAGAAAATAAGTGTTGGATTTACGCACATGTAACTCCAATGTTCAAAAATGCCATCAGGTTCATGTAATTCTTCAAATCTCCAAAAGGATAACTTTCCTTAAAAAAGGAAATTTACAGTGCAATAATCCCTACAGCAGGGAGGCAAGCCACTCACCCTCCAAAGAACATGCCGCCCAGATCCATTCCCCTATCTTATCCATGTAACCCTGCATTTCCCATGGCTAACCCATCTAGCCTACACATCTTCCGGTTGTGGGAGGAAACCCACACAGACACGGGGAGAATGTGCAAACTCCACACAAACAGTCATCAGAGGCTGGAATTGAACCTGGATTGCTTGTGCTGTGAGGCTGTGATGTTAATCACTGAGCCACTGTGCCGCCCTTTGTCATGTTTGTTATGGACATGGACATGGGCTGTGGAATCAACTTGTCATCCAGTTATTTCAGCACAAATAAAAATTATAATTGTCCTCTTAGTATGATCTACTCCAGGACTTGAGCATATGATTTAAAACTTTAGCATCGTAATGAGAAACTCAGAGCTGGGAGGAACTAGGAAATTAAACTAGTGAGTCGTGAGGAAGGGAAAGGGAAAACGAAAGGATGTATGATGGTAAATAAAAAGGTGAGCAGCAAGTTAGCATGTGTGCAGGTTTTAAGTTCAAGACAGACTATGAAAGAAGTAAAAAGGAAGAATAACTCAGGAGATATTATTAGAGATGTTGGAAATCATGAGGGTAAAAAAGCTAGCATAAAGGCACTTTACCTGAATGCTCGTAGCATTCGTAACAAGGTCGATGAGTTAATGGCACAAATCATCGTGAATGAATATGATTTAGTAGTCATTATGGAGACATTGTTACAGGATGGTCATGACTGGAAGTTAAATATCCAGGGGTATCAGACTATTCGGAAAGACAGGCAGGAGGGTAAGAAAGGTGGTGTAGCTTTGATATTCAAGGACACTATCAGGGCGGTGCCGAGAGATGATCTAGGTTCCATGGAGAATAAGGTTGAATCCATTTGTATGGAAATTAGAAATTCTAAGAAGAAAATGTTCCTGATAGGCATAGTTTATAGGCTACCAAATAATAACCACATTAAGGTGGGCAATAAACAAAGAAATAACTAATGCCTGTGAAAATGGTACGGCAATTATCATAGGGGATTTTAATCTATATGTAGATTGGTCGAAACAGCTCGGTCAGGGTACCCTTGAGGAGGAGTTTGTTGAGTGTATCCGCGAAAGCTTTCTTGAACAGTATGTAATGGAAGCGACAAGGGAGCAAACTATCGAGATCTGGTCCTGTGTAATGAGACAGGATTAATTAATGACCTCATAGTCAGGGATCCTCTTGGAAGGAGTGATCACAGTATGGTCGAATTTAAAATACAGACGCAGAGTGTGAAGATAAAATCCAGTACTGGGGTCCTGTGTCTAAACAAGGGAGACAATGATAGAATGAAGGAGGACTTGGCTAATGTAGACTGGAAACAAAGATTTTATGGTTGACAGTTGATGAGCAGTGGAGGACATTCAAAGCAATTTTACAAAATGCTCAGCAGAAGTATATTCTAGTGAAAAGGAAGGACTGTAAAAAAAGGGGTAATTTGCTATGGTTGTCTTAGGAAATAAGGGAGGATATCAAATTGAAAGAGAAGGCATGCAAAGTGGCTAAAAACAGCATGAAACTAGAAGATTGGGAAAACTTTAAAGATCAACAGAAAGCCACAAAAAGAGCTAGAAAGAAAAATAAGATAGAACATGAGAAAAAAAACTAGCACAGAATACAAAGACAGATAGCAAAAGTTTCTATAAATATATAAAATGAAAAAGAGTGGCTAAAGTTAACGTTGGCCCTTTAGAGGATGAGAAGGGGCATTAAGTTGTGGGAAATGATGAAATGGCTGAGGGCACTCAACAGGTATTTTGTATGAATCTTCACAGTGGAGGACACAAATAACATGCCAGTAATTGACAAAGAGACAAAGGCAGGTGAGGACCTGGAAACAATTATTATTACAGAAGAGGTAGTGGTGGGCAAGATAATAGAGCTAAGGACAGATAAGTCACCTGGCCCTGATGGAATGCATCTCAGGGTACTAAAAGAGATGGCGGGAGAAATAACAAGTGCACCAGCGTTAATTTTCCAAACTTCGCTGGACTCTGGGGCAGTCCCACCAGATTGGAAAACAGCAAATGTGATGCCACTGTTTCAAAACGGAGGTAGACAATGGATGGGAAATTATAGATTTAGCTTTATCTCTGTAGTGGGGAAGATGCTTGAATGTATTATCAAGGAATAAATAGCAGGGCATCTTGATAGAAATTGTCCCATTGTACAGACGCAGCATGGTTTTATGAAGGGCAGGTAATGCTTAACAAATCTTTTGGAATTCTATGAAGACATTACGAGCAAATCAGACAATGGGGGTCCCAGTGGATGTGGTGTACCTAGATTTCCAAAAGGCCTTCGACAAGTTGCCGCACAAGAGGCTTTTGCATAAGATAAGGATGCATGGTGTTATGGGTAAAGTATTAGCATGGATAGAGGATTGGTTGACTAACAGGAAGCAAAGAGTGGGGATAAATGACTGCTATTCCGGCTGGCAATCAGCGACTAGTGATGTGCCTCGGGAATCAGTGTTGCCACTGCAATTATTTACAATTTCTACAGATGATTTGGAGTTGGGGACCATGTGTAGAGTGTTGAAGTTTGCACATGACACAAAGATGAGTGGCAGAGCAAAGTGTGCAGAGGACTGTGAAACTTTGCAGAGGAACATGGATGCTTTGAGTGAGTGAGTGGGCAAAGGTGTGGCAGATGGAATACAAGGAAAGCAATGTTAATAAATGTGAAGTCATCCATTTTGATAGGAGTAACAGTAAAAAGGATTATTGCTTGAATGGTAAAAAGTTGCAGTGTGCTGCTATGCAGAGGTACCAAGTGTCCTTGTGCATGAATCACATAAGATTGGTCTACAGATACAACAAGTAATTAGGAAAGCAAATGCAATTTTGTCCTTCATTGCTAAATGGATTGACTTTAAAAGCAGAGACTAGAATAGAGTGGTGCTAGAAAAGCACAGCAGGTCAGGCAGCATCCAAGAAGCAGGAAAATTGACGTTTCGGGCAAAAGCCCTTCATCAGGAATGAAGGCAGGGAGCCTTCTGGGTGGAGAGATAAATGGGAGGGAGGTGGGGGTGGGGCTGGGAAGAAGGCAGCAAAGCAGAGAGCTTATGTTATAACTGTACAAGGTGCTGGTGAGACTACACCTGGAGTACTGTGTGCAGTTTTGGTCTCCTTACTTGAAAAAGAATGTACTGGCACTGGCGGTGGTGCAGAGGAGGTACATTGGATTAATTCTAGAGTTGAGGGGGTTGGCTTATGAAGAGAGACTAAGTAGACTGGGTTTATATTCATTGGAATTCAGAAGAATGAGGGGGGGATCTTATAAAAACATATATAATTATAAAAGGAATAGATAAGATAGAAGTAGAGAGGATGTTTCCACTGGCAGGTGAAGCCAGGACAAGAGGGCATAGCCTCAAGATTAGAGGGAGCAGATTTAGGACCGAATTAAGAAGGAACTTCTTCACCCAAATGGTTGTTAATTTATGGAATTCTTTCTGATTCCTTCCTCATTCCTGAAGAAGAGCTTATGCCCGAAATGTTGATTCTCCTGCTCCTTGGATACTGCCTGACCTGCTGCGCTTTTCCAGCAACACATTTTTCAGCTCTGATCTCCAGCATCTGCAGTCCTCACTTTCTCCTATGGAATTCTTTGCCCAGTGAACAATAAAGGAATTAAGGGAAATGGTGAGAGTGCAGGGAAGTGGATCTGAGTATTTTGATGTAAATGGTAGCATGATTTTAGCCTGTCTACCCAGAACCAATATCCTGTATCTACTTAAATACAGGGATTAAAAGTATGGTATGGTATTAGGAAGTTTGAGTTTGACTTTAACTAGTTAATTTGAAGTACACAACGTAACTAATGCTGATAAAAAGACATCTATTGTCAAAGCTATTCATCTTGAATGCATCAGGACAATTCCAAAAATACCAATTTAGATATTGTCATGGACAATGCACCAGTTAGTGATAATTGACAGTTAACTGCCAGACTTGTTTAAATTTTAAACCAGGCAGCATTGTTTTGATTGGTCAGAGTATGGCTCTGAGAATTAAACATGTGGCTGTTACCTTTTTGTTTGAATTAAAATAAGCATAGTGTTCTTTCTGTCTGCAAACAACAAGGCCCTACATCTACATGCAAGTGCAGCACACGACAAAGTTGTCAGACAATCCTAAGTTCAGTGCCAACATAAGTCTTTGACACTTGGGATTATCCAGCAAATGTTATCCAATTACTGAATCACATCTAATGATGTTGTGTTTTCATTTTGTGAGTACTGGCTGGTTGAGTACAGTTAGTAAGTTGGTTATTATTAACAGCCAAAGGGATATGATCCATCAGTCATTTGGACACACAGCGTCTATCTGGCATATCAGTGCTCAAATTCATGAATCATATTCCTTATATGTATGGTAGGCAAAACATCTTTTGGACTGGCTGACAACATCCTGTTAGAGGCAAACACCACTTCTGTTACAACTGTATTGGTAAATTGGTATTCTTGAAAATTTTCCTGATGAGTCCAAGATGACAAACTTTGACAAGATGTCATTTTCAGCTACTTTAAAGTTGACATTAACATCTTTATACGAATAAGATAAAATGAAATAGATTTAGTTAAGTAGAAAAGAATTCTGAGTTTTGATGAATAATCTTTAATTGAAATGTTAGCTCTTTTGATCTCTTTAAAAATGTTGCCTGATGTACTGAGTATTTCTATAGTGTCCTATTTTTTTCCACTATATACAGTATTTTGCTTTTATAAATGAGGGTCAGATGTGATGTAATCATCTTTTAACAAGTACACTTTTTGTTCACAAGCTAAGCTAAAACACACGATTTGCAGTTAAAGCTGGAAAATAGAGATCTCACAATCGCATGGTATATTGCCTGCCCGATGCCAATGTGCGGGACATGTCTAGCCAGCTTGAAAGGATATTGGAGAGGGAGGGGGAGGATCCAGTTGTTGTAGTCCAGATTGAAATAAACAACATGGGTCCTCTTTCCAAGCCTTGCCTGTTTAGTGATTATCAAGAACTAGGAATTAAGTTAAAGAATCGGTCCTTAAGGGTTATAATCTCTGGATTACTGCCTGAGCCATGTGCAAATTAGCATAGGGATGTGAGAAAAAGGGAAGTAAAAGAGTGGTGTGGGAAAGAGGGATTCGCTTTCATGAGGCACTGACACCAGTATTGGAACAAGAGGGATCTGTACCATTGGGACGGTCTCAACCTGAACTGAACTGGGACCAGTGTTCAAGCAAAGAAGGTAAATAGGTGTTCAACAGAACTTTAAACTAGGAAGCTGGGGGAAGGGAAGGGTTAAACTCCAAGAAGCAGGATGACCAATTGGAAGCAACTTGGGATGGATTCAACTGCATGGAAAAATATGAAAAAAAATGAAAGAAAGGAGAACTCAGGAGAAGTTATTAAAGTCTCCAGCACACAAAATAGGACAGAGCTGGGAATCAAACTACAAACACACTGGATAAACAAGTGACAATGAGAAGAGGGACAGTCAATATAGGACTGAAGGTGTTGTTTCTGAATGCGCGCAGTATACAAAATAAGGTAAACGAGATTGTGGTGCAGATCGAAATTGGCAGATATGATGTGGTGGACATCATGGAGGCATGGCTACAAGGGAGTCAAGACCGGAAGCTAAATATCCAAGGATATATACATCCAAGCAAAAAAACAGGCAGGTGGGCAGAGTGGGTGGGGGTTGCCTTGTTAGTAAGAAATGAAATTAAATCAAAAGCAATAAACAAAATAGAGCCAGGCGATGTTGAATCCGTGTTGGTAGGGTTGAAGAACCGCAAAGGTAAAACAAAATGGGAGTTATCTACAGGCCTTCAAACAGTAGTCAGAATTTGCATCACAAGATACACTGAGAAATAGAAAAGGCATGTAAGAAAGGCAAGGTTCCAGTGGTAATGAGGGATTTCAACATGGAGGTGGACTGGGAAAATCAGGTTGGAGAAAGGGAGGTCTGCAGATGCTGGAGATCAGAGTCGAAAGTATGTTGCTGGAAAAGCACAGCAGATCAGACAGCATCCGAGGAGCAGGAGAGTCGACATTTCAGCCGGAGCCCTTCATCAGGAATCAGGTTGACAGTGGACTGCAAGAAAAAGAATTTGTGGAATATCTACAAGATGCCGTTTTGGATTAGGTTGTGGTGGAGCCCACTAGGGAACAGGCTATTCTGGATTTAGTGTTGTGCAATGAGGCAGACTTGATAAGGGAGCTTAAAGTGAAGGAACCTTTTAGGAGGCAGTGACCATAATATGATAGAATTTATTCTGCAAAATGAGAGGCAGAAAGTGGAATCAGACGAAACAGTATTACAGTTGAATAAAGGCAACTCCAGAGACATGAAGGAGGAGCTGACCAGAACTGAGTGGGAGAGCAGCCTAACAAGAAAGACAGACAAACAGCAATGGCAGGAGTTTCTAAGTGTAATTTATGAGACACAGCAAAAATTCATCCTGAAGAAAAAGAAGCATGGGACAGGTAGGATGATCAGGAAAGTCCAGGAGAACAAAAAAGAAAGCCTATAATGTTGTGAAGGGCAGTGGGAAACCGAGGATTATGAAGCCAACAGAGGACAACAAAGAAAGAACTAAGGAGGGAGAAGATTAAGTATAAGGTTAAACTAGCCAGTAATATTAAAGAAGATTGCAAGAGTTTTAGATATATAAAGGGCAAAAGAGAGGCAAAAGTGGACATTGGGTTGCTGGAAAATGACGCTGGAGAAGTAGTAATGGGGAACAAAGAAATGGCTGAGGAATTGAATAAGTATTAAACAAGTGGAAAACATGAGTAATATCTCAAAACTTCAAGAGAGTCGGGGTGGGTGGTGGCAGAGTGGAGTATGGTGGCTATCACTAAGGAAAACGGGCTAGAAAAACGGGCTGAAAGGGGATTAATCACCTGGACGAGATGACTTCTGAACTAGGATAGCTGAAGAGATAGTGGACACTTTAGGAGTGACCTTTCAGGAATCACTGGAGTCAGTCAGGGTTCCAGAGGACAGGAAAAGTAGAAGGGAGTGAGGAAAAAGACGGGAAATCATAGGCTGATTAGCCAGTCTGTTGTGAAGGAAGAGATCCCTGAATACTTGGAAATGTATGGCAAAAAAGAGCAAAGTCACGTGGTTTCATCTGTTAGAATTCTTTGAGGAAGTAACCCTGTCCAGGTAAGACCATGGAGAGCCAATGGATGTTACCTATCAGGACTTTCAGAAGGCCTTTGATAAGGTGCTGCACAGGAGGCTACTGAATAAGATAAGGGCCCATGGTATTAGAGGCAAGGTACTAGCATGGATAGAAGACTGGCTGTCTGGTGGAAGACAGGGTGGGGATCAAAGGGTCCATCTCCGGATGGAAGCCGGTAACTAGTGGTGTTCCACATGGGTTAGTGTTGGGACCACAACTTTTCATTTCATACACTAATGATCTGGATGAAGGAACTGAGGGCATTCTGGCTCAGTTTGCAGATGATACAAAGATAGATGGAGGGTCAGATAGTATTGAGAACGTGTGGATACTGCAGGAAGACTTAGACAGGTTAGGAGAGTGAGCAAAGATATTTTCTTAGACTAGATTACTTGGAGTACTTACAGTGTGGAAACAGGCCCTTTGGCCCAATAAGTCCACACTGACCCGCCAAAGCGCAACCCACCCAGACCCATTCCTCTACAGTTACCCCTTAAACTAACACTACCGGCAATTTAGCATGGCCAACTCACCTAACCTGCACATTTTTTGGACTGTGGAAGGAAACCGGAGCACCCGGAGGAAACCCACACAGACAAGAGGAAAATGTGCAAACTCCACACAGTCAGTCACTTGAGGCGAGAATTGAACCCGGGTCTCTGACGCTGCGAGGCAGCAGTGCTAACCACTGTGCCACCGTACCACCCATATGGGAGATGAAATATAACATTGCAAAATGTTAAGTCATGCACTTTGGGTAGGAATAATAGAGGCATGGACTATTTTCTAAGTGGAGAGAAAATTCTTAAATCTGAAGTGCAAAAGGAGTCATAGTCCAGGTTTCTCTGAAGGTAAACTTTCAGGTTGAGTCAGTAGTTAGGAAGGAAAATACAATGCTGTTGTTCATCTCAAGAGGACTAGAATATAAAAAGCAGGGATGGACTTATGAGGCTTTACAAACCTCTGTTGGACCACACTTAAGAGTACTGTGAGCAATTTTGGACTCCATAACTCAGGAAGGAAGTATTGGCCCTGGAGTGGGTGCAGAGGAGGTTCACAAGAATAATCCCAGGAATGAAAGGCTTAACATATGAGGACTCTGGGACTATACTCGATGGAGGTTAGCAGGATTCTGACTGAAACTTAGAGTACCGAACGGCCTGGGCAGAGTGGACATTGGGAAGATGTTTCCATTGGCAGGAGAAATGAGGACCCGAGGGCACAGTCTTCGAGTCAAGGGAAGACCCTTTAGCACGGAGATGAGGAGAAACTGCTTTAGCCAGAGTGTGGTGAATTTGTGGAAGTCATTTCCACAGAAGGCTGTAGAGGCCAGATCATTGAGTATATTTAAAACAGAGATAGGTGAGTTCTTGATTGCCAAGGGGATCAAAGATTACAGGGAGAAAGAGGGAAACTGGGATTGAAAAATCTACCAACCATGGTTGAATGGCAGAACAAACTCAATGAGCCAAATGGCCTAATTTCTGTTCCTATGTCTTAAGGTCAGGTGGTTGTCAAATATCCCACATTTGGCCTTACTGAGCTCAACTGTTAGTAACAGTAACAGCTCAACTCAGTATTGTATTAGTCAGCTACTATAAACTTTCGTTTGATCTAGATGCAATTCAACTTTTTCACTTTGGCCCCACACAAGTTGTTTCTTTAGATGTGGACATTCTAAATGAGGTTTTCTCAATGTTTCGATCTGAAATTGGGCAGAACAATGCAATGGTGAGGCTCGCAGTTGTGAATACTTGTGCTCTACACTATTTAAAGTCATAATTTGACCACGGGGAACCATTATCATCACTATAAGATAATCACAAATAAATCCTATAAGGAATTCAAAATAAAATTCTGTGCCTGAGAATGGTAAGAATATGGAACTTGCAAACAACTAATTACTTGAAATGCATAGTATAGATGCATTTAAAAGCAAACTGGACAAATATATGAGGGAGAATGGAGTAGATGGTTATGTTGAAAGGATTAGATGAGAAAAAATGGGAAGTGACTTCAGTAGACCATAAATACCAGCGGAAACATTTTTAGGCTGAATGGCTTATTTCTGTCAGACACCCTATCCTCCATTTTAATGTGTCAGTCATTTGTGACAAGGAACGCCTCATCAGTATTCAGGTGATAAGGCAGCCCACTTGATCCTACTTAAGGAAATCTTTGGGTGACTCTGTTGCACTCAAGATTTCTCTGTGGAGCCATGGCTGCTGATAGGTGTTTTCCAGAACGTTAGCTCAATAATCCTTTACCAAGATCCATTTTTCCTTCAAAGCACAGTTGTAACATTAAAGGGTGCTTTAATTGCCCAAAATTGCATGGAGATGGTTGTGGGTGGACTGGGGTGAGGATGGTTTGTTAGAGAATAGTACTCCACAATATCATCTCAGGCATCATGGTATCATCTTGCAGTTAGTTATATGTGGGCAGTGAAGAAGTGTGTGGGAGCTGCCTGATGAGTAACAACATCCTGAAACAGCTCTGAAAGACAATCTGCTGCCAATGTCAATCTGATACAGGAAACCTTCTCTTGACTACCCTATTTGACCACTCATTAAGTCTGGTCTACATCTTTTCTTCCACCACAAAAATGTCTTCACATACAGACACTTTTCTGTGTGCAGCAGCTCACAATGTTCTCATTGATGCCATCTCATCAAAGACCCATCCAAAACTTGCCAAACATAATGTCTGCATACACACCATTGCAAGCCATAAGTTTAACGAAAACCCATCTAGCATTTGGGTCTAATGCCTCCTTCCACTGTGTTTACACTGAAATGTGTTAGAAGTCAACTGAATTTAATGTCGTACTTCATTAAGATACTGAGTAGTAGATGTGCATACAGTGGCTCTTCATTTCCAAGATGAGCCCAATGCAATTGAGATGATAATTGTTTTATGGCTATGTTGTGTTCAACCTTCTACAAGGCCACAGGTTGTGTGCTGATTTATGAACAGCTTCAACCAGTCTCCTTTCTGTCATGCCTGGAAACCTCTGATTGCATTGTTTCCATGAACTGACTGTGTTGACACTGATTTCGAGGAAAGCCATTATAACAATCTGATCAGTAAAAGCTTAGAAGATATTCATCCAAGGTATCTTGAGGCAATTGTGCCATTAGACATATTGCATCAAATATAAGTTGCTAACTGCATTGCAGCCGCAGTCAGTTGGTTTGAAATAATGGAAAGTGCTGAGCGATCTATGCGACCTGTTGTGCTTGTGCCGGCTCTTTAAAACAGCAATCCAATTAGACTCATTTCTCCCAACCCCCATAGCCCGACATCACTTTCTTTGCAGTCAATTTAAATTAAAATTACTATTGAATCTGATTCCATCAATCTTTCTGGCAGCATATTGCAAATCATAACGTGAGTGTATAGAAATGTCCTCTATTCACTGGGCAATTACTAAATGTGTTCTGAGTGGAACCTTAACTACTACTTATGAAATCTCACAATTTTGAACATCTCTGCGTAAGCCCTTCTTACTCTTCTCTGCTGTAAAGGACACAAACCTAGTGTTTCTGAATTTGCTGATAAATAATGCAGAATGCAGGAGCATGAGAATGGAGAAACCGGAAGTCAATGAATCTGATATTAGTATCTACTCTCCTGTTGATTGTTTCCGCAGTAGCCCCAGGAACCCCTTTAAGTCGACCACGAGAAGATTGATTTTTGGAGTGTATCATTCATGACCAATCTATTTCTTGTGTTATGGGCAGTATTGTTCTTTATGTAAGAAGTGAAAATACCTTTGAATGCCATGAGATGGAGTCCAACCTAGGTTTCACCAAGAACATCATGATACTGGAGATGACAAATGCATGAACCGAGCAATTACATGCCAGTTAAGGTTTTCAATGAAGGAATACTTAGAAAAGAATGCTATGGAAGTAAAAGGCCCACATTCATTCTGAATATTAATTGTAAATATTTGATACATTTTAACATAATGAAAGATGTTTTCAAGATGCAGACTTGCTTGCTGCAATGAATTCTTGTAAAACATTGTTCGCTCTTGAGAGTTTTGAAAAGATTTGTAGTTCAGGTTGAGGTTCTGGATGTAGGTTTGCTCACTGAGCTGGAAGGTTCATTTTCAGATGTTTCATCACCATATTAGGTAACATCTTCAGTGAGCCTCGGAATGAAGCACTGGTGGTGTAGCCCACTTTCTATTTATATGCTTGAGTTTCCTTAGGTTGGTGATGCCATTTCCTGTGGTGACATCATTTCCTATGGTGATGTCATTTCCGGTTCTTTTTCTCAGGGGGTGGTAAGTGAGATCCAAGTCAATGTGTTTGTTGATAGAGTTCTAGTTGGAATGCCGTGCTTCTAGGAATTCTCGCGGGTTTCTCTCTTTGGCTTGTCCTAGGATGGATGTGTTATCCCAGTCGAAATGGAGTCCTTCCTCATCCGTATGTAAGGATACTAAAGAAAGTGGGTCGTGTCGTTTTGTGGCTAGTTGATGTTCATGTATCCCGGTGGCTAGTTTTCTGCCTGTTTGTCCAATGTAGTGTTTGTTACAGTTCTTGCATGGTATTTTCTGGATGACGTTAGTTTTGCTTGTTGTCTGTATAGGTTCTTTCAAGTTCATTAGCTGTTGTTTTAGTATGTTGGTGGGTTTGTGGGCTATCATGATGCCAAGGGTATCTACAGGGAAACAATACGTACAGACCAAATATTGAACTAGAGAAGCAATCATCCCAACAACCACAAACGAAGCTGCATGAGAACATTATTTCAACAAGCCACCACACACTGCAGCACAGAGGAACTATGCAGAGCAGAGGAAAATCATCTATACATTGTATTAAAAAAGAATGGGTACCCAATGAACACAGTCTGCCGATTTCTTTCTGAGCAACAAACCCAAACAAGCAGACAAAACACGTCCTGAAACCCTAGCCACCCTATCCTACATCAAAGACATCTCAGAAATGACTGCCAGACTACTCAGACCCCTTGGCATCATGGTCAGCCACAAACCGACCAACACACTAAATCAGCAGCTAATGAACTTGAAAGACCCTACATAGGCAACAAGCAACACTAATGTCATCTACAAAATACCATGCAAGGACTGTAACAAACACTACATTGGACAAACAGGCAGAAAACTAGCCATCAGGATACATGAACATCAACTAGTCACAAAACGACATGACCCACTCTCACTAGTATCCTTACATACAGATGAGGAAGGACTCCACTTTGATTGGGACAACACATCCATTCTAGGACAAGCCAACCAGAGATGCCCATGAAAATTCCGAGAAGCATGACATTCCAACTGGAACTCTACCAACAAACACATTGACTTGGATCCCATTTACCACCTCCTGAGAAAAAGAACTAGAAATGATGTCACCACAGGAAATGACATCAGCAACCCAAGGACACTCAAACATATAAATAGAGAGTGAGTTACACCTCCAGTGCTTCAGAGATTCACTGAACATGCTACCTAGTATGGTGATGAAACATCTGTAAACAAACCTTCCAGCTCAGCAAGCAAACCTACATCCAGGTTGTTAGTTCTAGTTATTTTGCCTTATCTGCTAAAATCATCAAAATTTTAACAAATTTATTTGCATTTTCACTCGTATTGAACTCTCCTGACTTTTTACTTCCACTGGATCTGCATACATTTTTGTCATAGGTCTTCTTTCTATGCTTTATTGGTCCCAAAACACCGTAGTGTTGTCTTTGAAATCTCTGTACTCTGCAGCATAACTGTACAATTAACTTAAAATTTACTTTAAAAAGAAACTTGGATAATTGGAGCTCTTTCTGGGGAAGATGGGGCCGCTACAAACAGGATGCTCTTCACCTGCAGCAGTGGAATGGGAACCTGAATTGTAGTTCCAGTGTACAGGAGGTTCAGGGGAGTAAAGTCAGGGATAGGTTTACAAGGCCGCAGGAGGGTACTGGCAATCAAGATGTCGGTTAGAAATGGGTTTGAAAGCTTCAATGCCAGGAGCATCCAGAATAAGGTGAACTTGCAGCATGGGTTGGTACCTGGGATTTCGATGTTGTGGCCATTTCAAAGACATGGCTGGAGGAGGGACAGGAATGGTTGTTGCAGATGCCCGGATTTAGATGTTTCAGCAAGAACAGAGAAGATGGTAAAAGAGGCCAGAGTGTGGCATTGTTAATCAAGGGTAGTATTACAGCAGTTGAGATAACGTTTGAGGACTCATCCACTGAGGTAATTTGGGTTGAGGTGAGAAACAGGAAAGGTGAGGTCATCCTGTTGGGAGTTTTCTGTAGGTCTCCGAATTATTCCAGGGATGTAGAGGAAAGCATAGCAAAGATCATTCTCGATGGGAGCAAAAGTGTCAGGGGTAGTTGTTGTGGGGGACTTTAACTTCCCCAATATTGACTGTGAATACTATTGTTCAACTAGTTTAGATGGGTCAGTTTTTGTTCTATGTGTGCAGGAGGGTTTTCTGACACAGTATGTAGACAGGCCAACAAGTGGCGATGCCATATTGGATTTGGTATTGGTGAATGAACGTGGCCAGGTGTTAGATTCACCTAGCTGGAGGTAGGTGAACACTTTGGCAGTAGTGGCCAAGTTCAGTTATGTTTACAATATCAATGGGCAGGGATAGGTATATACCACGAGGAAAGATGTATAACTGGGGGAAAGACAATTATGATGCGATTAGGCAACATTTAGGATGCATAGGATGGGGAAGGAAACTGCAGGGGATGTATACTCTTGAAATGTGGAGCTTATTCAGGGAACAACTTGATAAGTAGGTCCTTGATAAGTATATACCTATTAGGCAGGGAGGTAGTTACCGAGAGAGGGAGCCATGGTTTACTAAAGAAGTTGAAGCCCTTGACAAGAGGAAGAGGAAGGATTATGTTAGGATGAGGCATGAAGGCACAGTTATGGGGCTTGAGAGTTATAAGTTAGCCAGAAAAGACCTAAAGAGAGAGCTAAGAAAACCCTGGAGGGGCATGAGATGTTGTTGCAGATAGGATCAAGGTAAACCCTAAGCCTTCTATAGGTATATCAGAAATGAAAGAATGACTACAGTAAGATTAGGGCCAATCAACAATAGTAGTGTGTAAAATCTGAGGACATAGGGGAAGCGTTTAATGGAAAAGGGTAATGTTCGTGAGAATATGGAGATTCAGGCTACAAGATTAGATGGGATGGAGGTTAACAAAGAGAAGGTTTTAGCAATTTTGGAAGATCTGAAAATAGATAAGACCCCAGGGCCGGATAGGATTTATCCTTCGATTCTCTGGTAAGCCAGGGAGGAAATTACAGAGCCTTTGGCTTTGATCTTTATTGTCAACAGGGGTAGTGCTAGAAGACTGGAGGATAGCAAATGTTGTTCCCTTGTTTAAGAAGGGGAGTCAGGACAACCCTGGTAATTATAGGCCAGTGAGCCTTACTTCAGTTGTGGGTAAGGTGTTGGAAAAGGTTATAAGAGATAGGATTTATAATCATCTGAAAAGGAATAACTTAATTACGGATAGTCAACATGGTTTTGTGAAGGGTAGGTCGTACCTCACAAACGTTATTGAGTTCTTCGAGAAGGTGACCAAATAGGTGGACGAAGTTAAGGCGGTTGATGTGGTGTACATGGACTTCAGTAAGGCGTTTGATAAGGTTCCACACGATAGGCTATTGCACAAAGTAAGGTGTTTTGGGATTGAAGGTGATTTTGCAGTTTGGATCAGACATTGGCTAGCTGAAAGAAGACAGAGGATGGTGGTTGGTGGAAAATGTTCATCCGAGAGCTCGGTTACCAGTGGCGTGCCTCAAGGATCTGTTTTGGGGCCACTGCTCGTTGTCATTTTTAGAAATGATCTGGAGGTGAGCGTAGAAGAATAGGTTAATAAATTTGCAGATGACACTAAGGAAAGCAGAGTTGCAGAGAGTGCTGAACGATGTTGTGGGTTACAGAGGGACACAGATAAGATGCAGAGCTGGGCTGAGAAGTGGCAAATGGAGTTTAATATGGAAAAGTGTGAGGTAGTTCACTTCGGAAGAAGTAACAGGAATGCAGAGTACTGGGCTAATGGTAAAATTCTTGACAGTGTAGATGAATAGGTGCATAAATCCATGAAAGTTGCCACCCAAGTTGATAGGGTTGTCAAGCAGGCACAAGGTGTGTTGGCGTTTATTGGTTGGGGGGGATTAAGTTTCAGACCCACGAGGCATGCTTCAGCTGTACAAGACACTGGTAAGGCCACACCTGGAGTATTGCATGCAATTATGGTCACCGCACTATAGGAAGGATGTGGAAGTTTTGATTAGATTAGATTACTTACAGTGTGGAAACAGGCCCAACACGTCCACACTGACCCTCCGAAGAGCAACCCACCCAGACCCATTCCCCTATATTTACCCCTTCACCTAACACTATGGGCAATTTAGCATGGCCAATTCACCTTACCTGCACATTCTTGGACTGTGGGAGGAAACCGGAGGAAACTCACGCAGACACAGGGAAAATGTGCAAACTCCACATAGACAGTTGCCTGACTGGAATTAAACCCAGGTCTCTGGTGTTGTGTGCCACCGTGCCGCCACCAAGAAGGCGCAAGGTGTGTTGCTGTTTATTGTTTGGGGAGGAGATTGAGATTGGAAAGGGTTCAGAGGAGATTTATTAGGATGTTGCTTCGTATGGAAGGAAGGCCTTACGAGGAAAGGTGGAAGGAACTGAGGCTGTTTTCGTTAGAGAGAAGAAGGTTGAGAGGTGACTTAATCAAGACGTATCTGATAATCACAAGGTTAGATAGGGTGGACAGTGAGAGGAATTTTTCCTTGGATGGTGAAGGCTAACAAAAGGGGACATAGCTTTAAACTGAGGGATGATAGATTTAGGCCAGATATTAAAGGTAGTTTCTTTACTCAGACTGTAGTAGGGGAGTGGAACAGCCTGCCCACAACAGTAGTAGCCTTGTCAACTTTAAGGGCATTTAAATGGGCATTGGACATATATATGAATAATAATGGAACGATGTGGGTTAGATTAAATTAATTTTGCTGGTCGGTGCAACAGAGGGCCGAAGGGCCTGTACTGCACTAATGTTCTATGTTAAATAGTTGAGGACCCCTAGGTGCTTAGCTGCTGAAATACTGTTAAATAGTGTAATAACCCACCATTTTCCACTCCTAAATGGACAAAGATCCAAATCTTCAAAACAGATTTTCAATGCACCTAAAATATATTAAGTAGGCTGACAATAGAATCCTCACTTGGTTAGCAGTAATGCAGTTCAACAGATAGGAGTTCTGTCCATCACATTTCTGTGAGCAATTACATTAGAGAAAAATCAGGTTTTGTGAGAAGACAATTTACTATTGTACTATACACAGCTTAAGTAACAATAATCTATTAAGTCCTGTAACTAAAATTCTATTGTTCTAATTTATCTTTTATCTGAAAAGAATGGGGAATCAATGTGAAAGTAGTCCTAAAAAAAACTGTAGATCAATAATAATCCATTACAGATGGCCTTTTAAAGAAAAATTCATATCAAAACCATTTAGCACATTCAAAGATAGGCCAGGTACAGAGTCATTATATTTTATTGGAGCAATTTTCTTAACCTTAAAGTGCCTTTTACATTTACTGGCTAATCTGGATTTCTTGCTTTTGTTATGAAGGTAAAATTTCAGTTTGGTGACAAAGAAGCAGATTTTCTTGGTGGGGATCTCGAACTGCGAAGGACATGGAGAAGAGGTGTGGTGAAATCAGCCAGAGTTCTCAGTCCATGTGACTATTCAACAATACTGTCAGAAAGTATACCTGTAGAGAGCTTGTTGAGAACAGTTTAAGGCTCATTTCCAGAGTCTCAGATCAACTTGAACAGAAAGAATTTTGAAAAACTCCTGTGGTTATGGTATTTTAGTACTTATACTTTTATTAAGACTAGTCACAAAAGATTATTGGGAGAAGGCACAAAGTTTTGCTACTAAAGTTTCACAGTTAATTGTCTTCAACCCACGTTAGAACTCATGAGATCTGTCATTTTAAAAAGCCAAATTATTCGTTGTTATTTGAGCAAAGGCTTGCTGGAAATTTTAAGCTTGGGATAATGTGGTCGTATTTCTCACATCACATCATTAATAACAGCAAATGCTCTTTCTTACAACTACTATTACAAGTTTATAATTCAAGAGGAAACTGTTATATGTCATCCTCTTTTCCAAACCCAAACGTTCACACTATTTGTTGGTTTCTGCCGAAGGAGTAAGCGTAGAAGTATGTTTACGTCTAAAGACGCAGGAAGTCATGGAAGGAAACAGAGTATGGTCTGAAAGACAGCAAATGTAATATGTTTATAGTGCACAAACTTCTGAAAACTATCCAAATTACTCATTATTTCTTTTTTGACACAGATTATTAATAGAGGAATGAAATGTACAGATATACCATCCAGTAATCACTTTTTTTCTTTTCACTTGTTACAATGTATTTTGCTAATCAAGATGATTTTAATTGTGGGAGTTGAATCTCTTGTATGAAAATTGGAACAATACTGTCTGATTTCATCACAGCTGTGCTCTTGAGCATAAAAGCAATTGTATATCAGGACAATTACAGCTTTATATACCCTGTTAACTTGCAGTTACTTGAAACTGACAGCTCTTGTATCTGAATCATCAAATAGAGGACCAACAAAAATGACAAAATAACAAAAAAATTACTGAGGCATTTGTTGCAATCTTTGGAATCAAAAAGCAGAAGAATTCAGTTTTGTAAACATTTACATAATATTGAATTTTAACCCTGAATCTGACTGACCTAAGAATTCAAATGATTGATATACAGTCCATCATCTGAATTAAGTGATAGTCCATATGATATGAGCACTGTTTACAGCAGCAGTACACATTTGCTTGACAATCCACCAAAGCAAATATTTTGCAACTTTTTCAGCCGTCACACAATTTGCCATAAAGAGTTAAATTGTAAGGCATGTGGTTTTTATGTGTTGAGTAAAATACTATATGTGCACACCAAAATATTAATTTATCATTTAATGTGGAATTCTGTAAACAAAGAACAGTGTTGAGAAAATAAACCATAACTAGCATGGCTTTTCAGACTTGCATCCAAATTTCACTTTCACTAAATTTGATTCACCAGGTATTTACTGAAAGCATTTTCTTCAGAGTCTCTTCCCCACCGCATAGCGGAGGACTGAAACAAAAAATGCTCTTAGGTGCAATTTACTCCTAAAAGTACCAATAAATCATGCAGTGCCTTTACTGTCTGGTCTAACACAGCAATTCCACAGCAAAATTGAATTTACGTTCAGTGCCTTGTTTCATAAACTTATGAAATGCTTGATTTTGCTGATTTGTAACAATTACTTAGTATGGTACATTCGACACTGATCAGCAGTTGCACAGTTTTTGATTTTGAAGTTTTCACTGTCATGAATTGCTTCTCAATATAATAGTGATATTTTGCAAAATATTCACAAAAAGTAACAAGAAATATTAGCTTTTGTTGGCATCATCACTAGATGATAAACAAATTGACACACCGGACTGCATTTTTTCTACAAACATTTTACAACAATTCGGTAACACTATGTGGTTGTAAAGACTCCTATCCTAATTTATAAATAAAATAATCAATGACATTTGTAAGATGAAATTACTGATATTGTAACAAGCTTTACTTTTTTTTATCCTAAGATTCATGGTCCACAATTAATGTCTTTACTAAGTGATCCTCATTGGATATTATCTATATGGTAGCCAATCCCCTATATAGAAATGTCCAAGGTTTAATTCAGTGGATGTGTGAAGTAGATTGTAACACATTGGACATACAGTGAAGAGTTTTCATTTCAAATGAAGTTTTATTCCTCCACTTTTATATCTTCAAATGCTACATGAATAGGGTCACTAGCTTCCAGACTACACAAGTTAAAATTAATTCTAATATCATGTCTTGTGTTTCTTTTTTATAAAGCAGATTTGGTGGTATAAAAGTAGATGATACTGCATAATTCAAATTGAAAAAAATCAGTAGCTTTATTATTTGATGTTTCTCTGCATGTCCTTTTACATCCTGACCATTTTTGAAAACTCAGCTAGATGGTATGCAAAATATACCAAGTCAGAGGTAGGTGTAGCAGTAAGGAGATATAATTTTAGAACCTTAAAATTGATGTTTGATGGAAATTTCCTAGACTTCATTTTGTAAATGCATTAATGCAGCACCTTTTTCTGAAAATACAGAAATGACTGCAGCATATATCTCCTTTGAAGAGGCTCTTACAGTACATTTTTGCCATTGCAATTTAAATCCTTCCCAATGAGTTATATATGTTGTGTCTGTGGTTTGCAGTAGATTTCAGATAATTTATCAGTAGAAGGAAAACAATCTTTATCAAATTTCTCATAGATGAGCAGTGTAGGAGAAAAAGTTTCACACATGAAATATACATTTAACATCTTGGAATTCAGCCAAGATGTATTACGCCAACAAAACTAGAACACATACAGGCACCCCAACATCATGTGGTGATAGAAATAGGCTAAAGTCCCAGTATATGTCTACAGAATTACTTGTAGTATTTAGAAGTTTAGATCACCTATCCTTTTATCTCTTTCTTTCTTTCTCAAGATCCTAAATACTACCAACTGGACTAACAATTTGCTAATACTTCATTCAATTTAGTATTCAGTATTTACCACATCTGATGCAGTCTCCTTTTCACTGGGATCCCTTTTGAGAAGCACCTCCATTCGACTTGCAAGCATAATGCCAAGCTTCCAATCACCTGTCACTTTAATTTTCGCACCATTCCCACTTTGAACTTCTATACTTTCCAACAAACCTTAAAGTAAACTTGAGGAACTACACTTCATTTTTTGATTAGGCACTTAATAGTCTTTTGGACTCAACATTAGATTTTAGATGATAAGCTCTTCCCCTCCATTTTACCTTGAGGCTTTCTTTTGGAAGATAGCAGTTTGTAATGGTTAATTTCCAGTAATAGCTCCTCAAAGCACTAACAAAACAAAGCATTGCAAATGTTAGAAATCAGAAAAAAAAGAAGTTTCTGGAAAAACTCAGCAGGCCTGACAGCAATTATGGAGAGAAAGCACAGTTAATGTTTCAGGTCCAGTGACCCTTCTTCAGAACACATGTGAACTCCGCTTTCTTTCCATAAATGCTGCTAGACCTGCTGAGTTTTTCCAGCTGTTTATATTGTTGTTCCTCAAGGCACATCTTCTGGTTATTTATCCCTTTATCACCTCATTTTGCCTTTCAAGGCCCTTAATGTTTTTTCATTTAACTTTCCTTCTATCCTATCATAGCCCATTTTCTTGTGCCTTCCCTCTCTATATTCGTGCCTTTGTATTTGCTTTAAAACCCTCACACTCCTAACCTATTGCAGTTCTGGAAAATGGTGATTGATCTGAAACACCAGGCTAGATTTTACTGCAAGCTGTGCCACTCAGGTGGTTGAGGTACCATGAGGATGCCTCAACATGGAGTTGCCCTTGGAGACATTCACAGAAATTAGACGATTTTGTTAAGTGTGTACAAGAAAATTTTCTGATCCAGTATGTGGATGTACCTACTGCAAAACTTGACCTACTCTTGGGAAATAAGGCAGGGCAAGTGACTGAGAATTCAGCGATCATAATTCTATTAGTTTTAAAATAGTGATGGAAATGGATTAACTGGATCTATAGGTTGAAGTTCTAAATTGGAGGAAAGCTAACTTTGATGGTATTAGGCAGGAACTTTCAAAAGTTTGATTGGGAGCAGATGTTCACAGGTAAAGGGACGACTGGAAAATGGGAAGCCTTCAGAAATGAGATAACGGAAGTCTAGAGACAGTATATTCCTGTTAGGGTGAAAGGAAAGGTTGGTAGGTGTAGTGAAAGCTGGATGACTAGAAAATTTGAGGTTTTGGTTAAAAATAAAGAAGGAAGCATATGTCAGGTATAGACAGGATGAATATTTAGAAGAGTGTAAAGGCAGCAGGATTAGACTTAAGAGGGAAATCAGGAGGGCAAAAAGGGGACATGAGATAGCTTTAGCAAATAGGGTTAAGGAAAATCCAAAGGGATTTTATAAATACATTATGGACAAAAGGGTGACTAGGGAGAGAATAGGGCCTGTCAAAGATCAGCAAGGCGGCCTTTGTGTGGAACCACAGGAGATGGGGGGAGATACTAAATGAGTATTTTACAACAGTATTTTGCATCAGTGTTAACATTGGAGCAAGACATGGAAGGTATAGAATGTGATGAAATAGAGGATAACATCTTGAAAAATGTCCATATTACACATGGTACTGGATGTCTTGAAATGCATAAAAATGGATAAATCCCCAGGACCTGATCAGGAGTACACAAACACTGTGTGAGAAGCTCGGGAAGTGATTGCTGGGCCCCTTGCTGAGATATTTGTATCATCAATAGTCACAGGTGAGGTACCCTAGAACTCTGTGGGGAGCTAGGGAAGTGATTGCTGGGCCTCTTGCTGAGATATTTGTATCATCAATAGTCACAGGTGAGCTGCCAGAAGACTGATGGTTGGCTAATGTGGTGCCACAATTTCAGAAAGGTGGTAAGGACCATCCAGGGAACTATAGACTGGTGAGCCTGAGATCGGCGGTAGGCAAGTTGTTGGTGGGAATACTGAGGGACAGGATTTACATGTACTTGGAAAGGCAAGGACTAATTAGGGATAGTCAACATGGCGTAGCGTGTGGGAAATCATGTCTCACGAAGCTGATTTGAGTTTTCTGAAGAAGTAACAAAAAGGAATGATGAGGGTCAAGTGGTAGATGTGATCTATATGGACTTCAGTATGGCGTTCGACAAGGTTCCTCATGGGAAACTGGTGAGCAAGGTTAGGTCTCATGGAATCTAGGGAGAACTAGCCATTTGGATACAGAACTGGCTCAAAAGGTAGAAGAGAGAGGGTGATGGTGGAGGGTTGCATTTCAGACTGAAGGCTTGTGACCAGTGGAGTGCCACAAGAATCAGTGCTGGGTCCACTGTTTTTAGCTATTAATATAAATGATTTGGAGGTGACCATAAGAGGTATAGTTAGTAAGTTTGCAGATGACACCAAAATTGGACGTGTAGTGGACAGCGAAGGAGGTTACATTAGAGTACAATTGGATCTTGATCAGATGGGCCAATGGGCTGAAGAGTGGCAGATGGAGTATAATTTAGATAAATATGAAGTGCTGAGTTTGGAAAAATCAGAGCAGGACTTATACACTTAATGGTAAGGTCCTGGGGACTGTTGCTGAACAAAGAGACCTTGCAGTGCAGGTTCATAGTCCCTTGAAAGTTGAGTCGCAGGTAGATAGGATATTGAAGAAGGAGTTTGGTATGCTTTGCTTTATTGGTCAGAGCATTGAGTACAGGAGTTAGGAGGTCATGTTGCGGCTTACAGGACCTTGGTTAGGCCACTTTTGGAATATTGCATGCAATTCTGGTCTCCTTCCTATTGGAAGGATGTTATGAAATGTGAAAGGGTTTGGAAAAGATTTACTAGAATGTTGCCAGGGTTGGAGGATTTGAGCTATAGGGAGAGGCTGAATAGGCTAGGGCTGTTTTCCCTGGAGCGTCGGAGGCTGAGGGGTGACCTTATAGAGGTTTATAATATCATGAAGGGCATTGGATAGGTCTTTTCCCTGGAATGGGGGAGTCCAGAACTAGAGGGCACAGGTTTAGGGTGAGAGGGCAAAGATATGAAAAGGGACCTAAGGGCTAACTTTTTCACACAAAAGGTGGTGCATGTATGGAATAAACTGCCAGAGGAGGTGGTGGAGGCTGGTACTATTACAGCATTTTAAAGCATCATCTGGATTGGTACATGAGTAGCAAGGGTTTAGAGGGACATGGGCCAAATGCTAGCAAATGGCACTAGATTAAGTTGGGATATCTGGTCAGCATGGACGAGTTTGACTGAAGGGTCAGTTTCCATGCTGTACATCTCTATGACTCTACAAATTAGCAAGGGCTGAGGCACTGAGAAATCCCTCCAAAAAAAAAAAAATTTGGACTGCCAGGTAGGCCCTTTCTAGTTAGTGGTCCTGTTTTTGGGGAATGAAACCTCTGCTTCTGATGGCCAAATGGCCTGATGCCAGGAGGCTGCCTCCATTTGGTTGGTGATGGTAGAGTGGTGCTCTGACAACAAAAAAAAGTGCTGGAAAGTGTGCAGAAATCTTCCCTAATTTGGACCTTAACCACCTTAAATGGCCATCTGCTGTGATATAATGGACAGCCAAACCATTCCTAACCTGTTCTAGGGAAAAAGGCTCGTGGCTACAAGAATGCTTTGAGCGACACCCTGAGTATTTTCCTGGTCTCTCCACCTGTAATGCAAACAGGAAAATAATCTAGTCCATTAACTTACTCCACAGATGCTGCCACACCTGAGTAATTCCAGCATTTTCTGTTTTTATACAGAAGTTATATCTGCTATTCTTTCTGCTTATAAATCCCCAGTAGCATTCATTGATCCTAGTGTATACAAGCTAACAGAAAAATATCCTAACGCATTGGGATATTATTATTGGAAAGTCTTGGAATCAGGATTTCACCTTTAAATGAGGAAAGACCGATGGCATCCATTAGCTGCCTGGTTGCCATAGATTCCAGCTGAAAATGTGTTGCTGGAAAAGCGCAGCAGGTCAGGCAGCATCCAAGGAGCAGGAGAATCGACGTTTCGGGCATGAGCCCTTCTTCAGGAAATGTCAGGCTCATGCCTGAAACATCGATTCTCCTGCTCCTTGGATGCTGCCTGACCTACTGCGCTTTTCCAGCAACACATTTTCAGCTCTGATCTCCAGCATCTGGAGTCCTCACTTTCTCCTGCCATAGATTCCAGTTGGGGAATGCTCAAAATGACTGATGCTGTTGCATTGCCTGGCTTTCTGGTCAGTAGTCAAGACCATTGCTCCCCCTACAAAGTTCAGCCCTTTATTTTCAACCAATGTAAATAATTAAAACACATCTGATGCAATTGACACATTTTAGTTGCAAACTTCAATATCATAATTTTATTTAAATGTATAAAATATTAATACATATGGGTCTATTTCTGTATGAAATAAAACAATTTATTGCATTGGAGATACTCTCTCACAGAGGGCATGAGTACATAAAAAGTACAAAAACAATAGCATACTGAAACAGTCAGGGCAGATATACCCAGGCAACATTAACTCAAGGAGGACCAACTAGTTAACAATGCTTTGATTAGTGACTTGTGTGAATTAATGTCTATTAAGCATATCTGTCAAAAAAGCTGATTAATCTTTCAATTCCACTGGTGTTTCACTCCTGTTTTCAAACATTAGATCTTACTGTAATCATGACGTCTGTTGCTTGTCAAGATATTCCCGCAGCTTGTCTTCTGTTAATGTAAGTCGCTGTTCAAGAATCGTCACTGTCTGAAGAGTAAAATTAAAAAGTGCTGTTCATTGGAGATAAAGGGGAGTGCAGCCTTTTTCACGTGACAGCATTAGGGCTTGTGATACTGGGTTTGTCGTACATAAGCAATGAGTTGAACAGCCCCAGATAACATATGAAACAAAAGAACTTCCAGGACAAGAGAAATCACAAATAAAATTATACATGAATCTTATGGTCTCACATAAGCATATCATCTTTCTTGTCACAATATCATTGATGGTTGCATCAGTAACAGAATTTGTATGTTTAGCTTTTGTTCATACCATCCATACACAAGAAAAAAAGATGAAAAACTTCTCTGTACGTCCCACTTTCTTTTTACTGTCGCCTCCAATATAACATTGGCTAGGCTGACAATAGTTTTGCTGCTCTTTTACTGCTTGCAATTCAGATACACAACTCTAAACTTTAAAATCTGACATCTGTTATAGTGAGGTTCTACTAAATGGATCACAGTAAAGCAGTTTCCTTGATATTCCCTTTGGGTTGGGGCCCATATAGGACAAAAACATTCAGATCACAGTATATAACAGGCTTCAATTTCCTCACAACAATGTTGTAACCATGATTTCACACCACTCTAACGACAATAATATTCCAAGGATCAATTAATTTGTAAGAAACAAAGTCTTTGGAGCTTTCATATTACAAATGTCATAAAATAAATGCTTCCATTGTTGAACTGATACATAATTAATTTAAATGATTAATTGAAGAAAAGTATAACGTTGGACCATTAATATCTAAACTAAAAGTGGTTCCACCTGAATCATACATCACAATGGTTTAAAATCCCCGCTTGGAAAAAGCAGGAACTTAAAGCAGAAGGAGACAAGGTGTTCAAAAGCCTTTGAAGAATACGATATGAATCTTTCAATGAGGTACAAAGGAAATTACATTGAATAGAATCTCACACACCCAAATTCACTAATAAACATTTAAAATAACCCATTTCTTCAACTGAGCATTTAATTGTTCTCCCTTACTTTCGTTTTAGCAGAACAAGACAGAATGGAAGGTATACCAGCTGGCAATAGTTAGGTGGTCATCAGTAATATTGGTTGAACAAGTAAATGCATTTTTGATCTGAAATTGCTGCAATGGATTTGATGTAAACAATGTTGGTCTGATCTTTATGCTCATCACTGACATTGCACAATATTTGTGCTGCAAATTACACTTGCCAAAAACATGGTACAGTACTGATACGCAAAAATAAAATTTCACACTTGGGGCAGACAAGATTATATTTAGAAAAGCCTCTGAGGAAGAGTCACTGGGCCCGAAACATAAACTTTGCTTTCTCTCTACAGATGCTGCCAGACTTGCTGAGTTTCTCCAGCAATTTCTTTTTGTTTAAGATTATATTGAACTGATAAATGCACAGCAATATATAAACCCTGAACAGCTAAGAGATTTTCAAAACTATGCTGGAAGATGATGGGAAGCAGATGAACTCTTATGAGTACATCCGCTTGTTAGAATACCTTGTAGTTACATTGTTTACAAATCAATTAATGTACTTCTACTTTTAAGTCTATTACTAATTCATTCCCTGAGCAAAAACTAAACAGAAAACAGGACATCGTTTAAAACACTCTTCACAAGGAATATTAGCAGCTCTGATTTCAGAAACACAGCAATAAAATAAATGGAAGGAGTTACCGGCTTCTGAGCATCCAATACTTAAACATAAGACATTGTTTCTGCAGTTATGTTCAGAGGTAATGGCAGCTCAACAGAAATATTATTGCAAAGGATTCTGCTGTTGGAGGCACTGAGTCATTTTAACTATGTTGAGACCATAAGAACATAAGAAAGCAGGAAATGAAATAGGCCATCTAACATAGTGAGCAGGCTTCCACCTCAGCTCCATTTTCTGGCCTTAACACCATATGCCTAAATTTTGTGTGTGTGCAAAAATAGTAACCAATCTATGCTTCAGTGCAGCACTGAAGAAGTACCATGCTTCCAGCAAACTACTTCATAAATGCAACATTAAACAAAGGCAAATACTGCACGGTATTATTTGAAGGATATTGCATTGATGATTTCAGAATCAGGAAGACAAGTAATAATGATATTGTTGATAGCTTGCCATACACAAACTGGTCACCAAATTTCAGTGTGTAACAGAAGGGGGCAGGGGTATAGCAGTAATATCACTGAACTTGTAACCTGGAGTCTCATGCTAACCTGCTGGTAACATGTGTTCAAACCCCACTGTTGCACAAGAACACAGAACATAAAAAAGTACAGCACAGTATAGGCCCTTTGGCCCTCGATATTGTGCCGAGGGTTAATCCTATTCTAAAATAAAATAGCCTAACCTATGCTCCCCTCCATGTGCATGTCCAGCAGTCGCTTAGATGTCCCTAGTGACTCTGCTTCCACTACTGCTGGCAACGCATTCCATGCGCTCACAACTCTCTTGTGTAAAGAACTTACCTCTGACATCTCCTCTATACCTTCCTCCTAACACCTTAAAGCCAGACAATCCTGCCCTGGGGAAAAGTCTCTGACTATCGACTCTATCCATGCCTCTCATTACCTTGTACACCTTGATCAGATCACCTCTCTTCCTCCTTCTCTCCAGAGAGGGATGTCTGAGCTCAGTCAACCTCTCCTCGTAAGACAAGCCCTCCAGTTCTGGCAGCATCCTGGTAAACTTCCTCTGCACCCTCTCCAAAGCCTCGACATCTTTCCTAGAATAGAGCGACCAGAACTGCACACAGTATTCCAAGTGTGGTCTCACCAGGGACTTGTAGAGCTGCAGCAAAGTGTCACAGCTCTTAAACTCGATCCCCTTGTTAATGAAAGCCAAAAAACCATATGCTTTCTTAACAAACCTATCCACTTGGCTGGTGGCTTTGAGGGATCTATGCACTTGAACACCAAGATCTTGCTGCTCCTCCACACTGCCAAGAATCCTGTTTTTAATCCTATATTCAGTATTCAAGTTAAACCTTCCAAAATGCATCACTTTGCATTTATCCAGGTTGAACTCCATCTGCCATTTCTCAGCCCAGCTCTGCATACTGTCAATGTCGCGCTGCAGCCTGCAATTGCCCTTGATACTATCAGCGGCACCTCCGTTTGTGTCATTGGCAAATTTACTAACCCATCCCTCAACCTCCTCATCCAAGTCATTTATAAAAACTACAAAAAGCAGAGGCCCAAGGACAGAGCCCTGCAGGATGCCACTCACCACTTTCCATCTACAACCACTCTCTGCCTTTGGTCAGCCAACCAATTCTGAATCCACACAGCCAAATCTCCCTGCATCCCATATCTCCTGGCTTTATGAATGGGCCTACCATGGGAAGCCTTATCAAATGCCTTGCTGAAGTCCATGTACCCCACATCCACTGCTCAACCTTTGTCAAACTATCTCGTCACCTCTTCAAAGAATGCAATAAGACTTGTGAGGCATGACCTGCCCCTCACAAAGCTATGCTGACTGCCTTTCATCATACTTTGCTTTTCTAAATAGTCATAACTCCTATCCCTCAGAATTCTTTCCAAAACCTTGCTGACCACAGGCATAAGACTGACTTGTCTGTAATTACCAGGGATTTCCCCATTCACCTTCTTGAAAAGGGGAACAACATTCACTTTCCTCCGATCCTCCGGTATGACTCCCATGGAGAGTGAAGAAGCAAAGATCTTCGCCAGTGGCTTAGCAACCTCCTTTCTCGCTTCCCAGTGCAACCTCGGATAAATCTGGTCTGGCCCTGGGGTCTTATCAATCTTAATATTTGCCAAAATTTCCAGTACATCAACTTCATCAAACTTGATGTGTTCAAGCTTGTTTCCCCATTCCTCAGTGTTCTCATTCACAACAAGGTCCCTTTCCTTCGTGAAACCCGAAGCAAAAAACTCAATTAGTGCTTCCCCTATCTGCTCAGACTCCACACACAAGTTCCCTACGTTATCCCTGATCAGCCCGACCTTCTCCCTGATCATTCTCTTACTCCTCACGTATGAGTAAAATGCCTTTGGGTTCTCCCTATTCTTTCCTGGCAAATCTTTTTTGTGCCCTCTACTGAGTCCATTTTTGAGCTCCTTCCTAGCAAGCCTGTAATCCATAGTTCCCTCTTCCTTTTGACAAGAAACTCCTTTATTCTCGTCATCCAAGGCTCTTACCTGTCTCAGAAGAACAAATCTTTACATAATTCGCAACAACTGCTCCTTAAACTGTCTCCACATGTCTGCTGTGCCCTTTCTGTGAAATAATTGCTCCCAATCTGTACATCCCAAATCCTTTTCCCCAATTAAATATTTTCCCATGGTAACTGCTCCTGTCCCTCTCCATGGCTACAGTAAATGTGAGGCAGTTGTGGTCACTATCACCAAAGTGTTCTTCCACCGCGAGATCTGACACTTGTCCTGGCTCATTGCCGTACACCAAATCCAAAATGGCCTCTCCCCTAGTCGGCCTGTCTACACACGGAGTACGAAAACCCTCCTGAACACACCTGACAAAAATGGCTCCATCGAAACCAGCTGCACTAAGGAGATTCCAATCAATATTGGGAAAGTTGAAGTCATCCATCGCAACAACCCTGCTACGTCTGCACTTTTCCAAAACCTGCTGGCCCATGAGTTCTTCAATCTCCCTACTGTATTAGAGGTTCTTTAGAAGACCCCCAGTGAGGTGACTGCTCTCTTGCTGTTCCTAATTTTCACCCTTAATGACTCAGTAGACAAACCTACCTCGACAACCTTCATTTCTGTAGCTGTGATGCACTGATTAGCAATGCTACACCCCCTCTTCTTTTCCGGCCTCCCTGTTCTTTTTAAATGTTGCAAACCCTGGAACATTTAGCAACCATTCCTGCACTTGTGAAACCCACATCTCTGTTATGGCCACAACATCATAGTCCCAAGTACTGAGCCATGCTCTAAGATTGTCACTCTTATTTCTGACACTCCTTGTGTTAAAGCAGACACAGTTTAACTAATCCCTTTGTTCTATTACACGAAAAACCTTCCCGATAAATTCACTACATCCAATCCCTGCCTCATCTTCAACCAACCACCCACCAACCACCCACCGCCGCCCCCCCCCCCCCCCCCTCTCCTCCATCAGATGTGTAGCTCTAGGTTCCCACCCCCCTGCCAAACCTCCTGAACCACTCAAGCAAATCTCCCACCCAGGCATTTGTGCCCCTCCACTTCTGGTGCAACCCATCCTTCATGTACAGGTTCCACCTTCCCCAGAAAGCATACCAATGGTCTAAATATCTGAAACCTTCCTTCCTGCACCAGCTGCATAGCCACATATTCAGCTGCACTCCCTGACTATTCCTCACTTCACTGTCTCATGGCACTGGTAGCAAACCTGAGAACACTACTCTACTCGTTCTGCTCTTCAGCTTCCATCTTAGCCGATGTAGTCACTTTTCAGATCTTAAATCCCTTTCCTGGCTATGTCGTTGGTGCCAATATGTACCAAAATTTCTGGCTGTTCACCCTCCCCCTTCAAAAATATTGTAAACCTTGGCACCTAGGAGGCAACATACCTTCTGGGAGTCCCATTCCTAACCACAAAATTAAGATCGCACCCACTTAAAAAACAATCACTTACCTTCCCAGCAGGCTCCACTTCTTCCACTCTCTGCTCCCACCGCCCAATGGCATCCATGCAACCACTGTAAATTGTTCTAAAAGATTCTGTTTCATTAATGCCTATTAGGGAAGGAGATCTAGCATTCCTTCCTCATCTGGCCTAGATATGACTCCGAACCAATATGCCTTTGGGCAATAAAATGCTGACCTCAACTGTGATAGCCCGATCCCATGAATGAATTTTAAAACAAAAATAAGCAATTTAGTTTTAAAAGTAATTATTTGTCAGAAACTGCTTTGGAAGGCTTGAAATAAGCTAATTCATTTTCTTTTATACACAGCAAAATGAATAGTTTAATGTTAGCTCCACTATTAAAAGCCAACAGAACAGTTTTACACTCACTTTCCTATATGCGTACTACTAGCCACTGGCAATTAGAAACAAAACTACCAATAACTTAAAGATTACCCTGGTTTTGCAGACATAGTTGTTTTAACTCAATTTCAGCAGAATTGTCTCCACATCACCAGGACTGTGAGGAACTATTATAAATAGTATTAGCTGCACTGAAATAACTTGATAGAACTTAAGACTAATGTAATCTTAATTAAGGTATCTAAGTGAAAGATTGCAGACAGAATATTAAATATTATTTAGAGCATAGCTATTAAAGTAATTCCAGAGATGTATCTTCTGTTCAAAGTGACATACTGCACATAAAACTATATGCAAAAATTTAAATTGTTTTTAAAGTTCAAGATATTCTCCTGAACCCAATATGTTCATCTTTTTAAAGTACTACCAATCAAGAAACCTTATATATCTGATCCAACCAGCTATGCCTTTTGCCTTATGGTCTTGCTGTTAATCACGAATGACCCAGATTAGCCAGGGGAACTATTTTACAAATCTTTGAAAGTGTGACAGAAACCCAAGAGAACCAGACTGCTAGGTCAGAGGGCAATAGTCTAAAGCAAATGGTTGAGAGTATGGAATGTCAATAAATTGTCCAATATGCCTGGAAGCCTTCTTTTCTGTTAGACTTGCGCTATTTACCACATGCCACAAGAGAAACACAGCAGTTTAGAAACCTACTTCCTCCAGCAATATAAACCATATGTCTTCTCTCTCAGGTAGACAAAATGGTAGCTTTCAAGTCAAATATTAGAAACACATGGCATTAAATGAATTCCTCAGAGTTTACAAAACATTTTGAAAAAGGATATGGATATTTGATTTCAGAAAGATTTTTCTTGTTTCAATCAGGAGAACAGCCTCTGAAAACAGATTCTGTATCAGGCAGGAGCACATTACTGCAGATGCTGGAATCTGTACTGAAAACAAATGCTGGCGATCACAATGGGTCAGGCAGCATCCATGGAGAAAGCAAGCCAATGTTCTGAGTGTAGATGACTCTTCATCTGATGGACAGTCTCTAGAATCAAAACGTTAGCTTCCTCTCTCTCCATGGATGCTGTCTGACCTGGTATGACCTCCAGCATTTGTTGTTTTCTGTATCCAGACATCCTGTTTGACAGATACCTTTATAGATAACATTACGTGCTTTTTGAAAATATCACAAAAATATGTAAAAATTATAATATACAGATCGTTCTGCAATAACATGTTTTGCTAACACAAATTCACTGTAACACAATTGATGAAATGGAGACATTTTCTTAAGCGCAAACTTTTAAAACATGTGTTCACTGTAATGCAATTTGCAGTGCCAACACTTTAAGCACTGTTTGTAAAATGCAATTTTTTGACAGTGTGGGATTGCACAAGAATGCAACCATTGCATTATAGAATAACTACCTGTACAATGAGAATAATCCCCTTCCATCCATGCATCAACGAATCATTCCCCTCTGTCCACACATCAACTAGTCATCTCCCCTCCCCCCCCGTCCACGCATCAATGAAGCCTTAATTTAACCCCGCCTCCGACCACGCATCAACGAATTCAATACACATTGTGATGTTGAACATTTCTTCTGCCACCTCCACGTCCGAGCTTACTTTTCTCATCAAGACTCCCGCCCACCCTCCGAGGACCCTTTCGCCCACCTCCAACACACCCCATCCACCTGGACACTACGTGCCAGTCTATTACCTGCCCTCGACCTCTTTATTTCCAACTATCACGGAGACACTGACCGCCTCAACCTGTCCACCTCCTCCCCCATTCCAACCTCTCTCCCTCGCAATGCGCAGTCCTCGACTCCTGCCGCTCCAACCCCGACATCACCAACACATTCCGCCCCGACCTTAAATTCACTTGGACTATATCTGACAACTCCCTCCCCTTCCTGAACCTCTCCATCAACAATAACTAACTCAACATTGACATTTTTAACAAACCCACTGACTCCCACAGCTACCTTCTGCAAAAATGCTATCTCATATTCCTAATTCCTTCACCTTCACCGTATCTGCACCCAGGAGGACCAGTTCCACCACAGAACACACCAGATGGCCTCCTTATTTAAAGACTGTAATTTCTCCTCCCACATGGTTGAAGATGCCCTCCGATGCATCTCATCCACATCCTGCCCCACTGCCCTCGAACCCCACCCCTCCAACCGTAAGAAAGACAGAACCCCCTGGTCCTCACATTCCATCCCACCAACCTCCACATAAATCGCATCATCTGCTGACGTTTCCACCACCTACAAATATCCCACCAGGGGTATATTTCCCTCCCCACCCTATCCATTTTCCACAAAGACCGTCCCCTCCGCGACTACCTGGTCAAGTCCACACACCCCCAACAATTGCAAAACCTGCACCCACTCCTCCCCCCTCACCTCTGTCCAAGGCCCCAAAAGGGTCTTCCATATCCATCACAGTTTCACCTGCACTTCCACACGTTATTTATTGTATCCGTTGCTCCCGACGCAGTCCCCTCTACACTGGGGACACCAGATGCCTACTTGCAGAGCGCTTCAGAGATCATCTCCAGAACACCTGCACCAATCAATCCTGCCACCCCACGGCCGAACATTTCAAATCCTCCTCCAACTCTGCCGAGGACATGCAGGTCATGGGCCTCCTCCACCGCCACTACACCTGGAGGAAGAACGCCTTATCTTCTGCCTAGGAACCCTTCAACCCCATGGCATCTACGTGGACGTCACCAGTTTCCTCATTTCTCCTCCCCCCACCTTACCCCAGTTCCAACCTTCCAGCTCAGCACCGACCCCATGACCTGTCCCACCTGTCAATCTTGCTTCCCACCTATCCACTCCACCCTTCTCTCCAACCTATCACCTATCACCTTTACCCCCTCCATTCACCTACTGCACTCTCAGCTACCTTCTCCCCAATCCCAGTCCCAGTCCCAGTCCCATCCCCCTCCCATTCATCTCTCCACCCCCGAGGCTCCCAGCCTCATTCCTGAAATGTAGACATTCCTGCTCCTCAGATGCTGCCTGACCTGCTGTGCTTTTACAGCACAACTCTAATCTTACCTGTACAATGGCCTAGATTTTCAAGACTGGACAAAAAAAAGACACTTGAATCTACAGGAATCCTTTCTGCTTGCAGGCCAGCAGCCATCTTACCCAAAGCACATCAAACTAATCCAGGAAGACAGGAGCAGAGAGGGTCAAGTGTGGAAACTACATGTTTTTCGAGTAATAAAGGCCATATTCTGTGATTTAAAGGTCCCCTGTCACCACTTTGAAAGCTCTAGAGAGTAAGTGTGCAGTGCAGTGTAGGGATAGGGTGGCAGGTAGGACAAATCCAATTGGGATGGGTGGTGGAAGTTCTAACTTGAAGCAGGGGATGTTTGCAGAAGATTCTAGACTCCTAAGGAAATTTCAACTTCTGGGCAATTCCTGCAGAGTCAGTTGCATTTGGTCTTCTGGAAAGGTCTGACATGCAACTTCCATCTGCACAGCTGCTCTGACTATCTTTCTATTAGAAACTTTTGGCCAATAGATTTTTGAAAGTTTTGAGCTGAGTCAGAAATAATAAATTTTGACATGAATCATCAATCTTAGTAAGAGAATAAGACACATTGGGATATTATACGTTACAGCAATGTGTTTCTTTAAACTTCTGAATTGTATATATTCAGTAATTAGACTTAATTTAAAGCCAGTTCATTTTATCGACTGTCTTTTTTTTCTAAAAAATTGTAAGAGCAATTTAAATTATGGAAACCGGTGTAAAATCCTGAAATTCAGTACACTACTAGTGTGATTTTAAGTTTTAAAACATCCTGAACTGAGGACATTGCTGCTTAATTTGCAGTTGACACCAAGATAGATCGAGGGATAGGTAGTATTGAAGAGCTGGGGAAGCTGCAGGAGAACTTGGACAAACTAGGATTGTGGGCAAAGAAGTGGAAGATGGAATACAATGTGGGAAAGTGCAAGGTTTGCATTTTGATAGCAAGAATAGAGGCGTAGACTATTTTCTAAATGGGGAAAAGCTTCGTAAGTCTGACGTACAAAGGGACTTAGGAGACCATGTTCAGGATTTTCTTAAGGTTAGCATGCAGGTTTAGTTGGCAGTCGGGAAGGCACATGCAATGTGAGCATTCATTTTAAGAGGATTAGAGCAGGGACGCATTGCTGAAGATGTAGAAGGATTTGGGTCAGACTGTATTCGGAATACGTGTGATTTTGGGCCCCCTACCTAAAGATGGATATGCTGGCCTTTGAGGAGTTCAACAGGAGGCTTAAAACAATGATCCTGGGATGAAGGGACTATCATATGAGGAGCAGTTGAGGACTCTTGGTCTGTACTCTAAGGAGTTTATAAAGATGAAGAGGGATCTGATTGTAACTTACTGAATACTGAGAAGGACTGCCTCAGAATGAAGGGTGACCCTTTCGAATTGAGGAGAAATTTCTTCAGCCACAGAATGGTGAATCTGTGGAATTAATTGCTGCAGAAGACTGTGGAAGCCAAGTCATTGACTGTATTTAAGACACAGAAAAACTAAATTCTTGATTAGTAAGGGGTTCAAGGTTACCAGAAGGCAGGAGAGTGGGGTTGAGAAACATATCAGCCACAATTGAATGGCGGAGCAGACCCATGGACCGAATGGCCTAAATCTGCTTCTATGTCTTATGGTCATTCATTGCAAATCGGGCAAAATTAATTCGTAACTACATAGCGACATTTGTGGATATGTCCTTCACAACACACTTACTGTTTATTGTTAATGAAAAGAAGTTAGAGTCTAATATAAAGAATGAAATAGCAGAGCATTTAGAAATATCTAATATGTTCAAGCAGAATCAGAAGTGGCTTCAAGAAAGGGAAATCATGCCTGACTAATTTATTAGAATGAGTTTCCAGAAAAGTGGTAGAGATTGGTACAATTACAACATTTAAAAGGCCTCTGGATTAGTTGATAAATACCAAATGTTTAAGAGGGATATGGGCCAAATGCTGGCAAACGTGACAAAATTAATTTAGGATATCTGGTGGGCATGGACGAGTTGGACCAAAAAGTCTGTTTCCCTGCTGTACCTCTCTATGACTAAGACAGAAACAGAAGAAAGGACTGCAGGTGCTGGAGATCTGAAACAAAAACAGAAATCGAAGGCAAAATTCTGCAGGTCTGGCAGCATCTGATGAAGAGTCACCAGACTAAAACTGTTAACTCTGCTTTCTTCCTACAGCTGTTAACAGGCCTGCTGAGTTTCACGAGCAATTTCTATTTCTGGAATAGATGAGAGTTGTGATAAGGAGGACATGTTCAGATGGCAACCTGAACCTGGTGGTGTGCCAGTGTTGGGACGACAATTATTTACAATATATAATCGTGATGTGTATGAGGGAGGCAAATGTACTATTTCCAAGTTTGCATACACAAAACTAAGATGGGAAGGCAAGTGGTAAAGAAGACACAGATAGTCCGCATGCGGATCTAGACAGGTTAAGTGAGAGCTGAAAAATGCGTTGCTGGAAAAGCGCAGCAGGTCAGGCAGCATCCAAGGAGCAGGAAAATCGACGTTTCGGGCATAAGCCCTTCTTCAGGAATGAGGAGGGTGTGCCAAGCAGGCTAAGATAAAAGGTAGGGAGGAGGGACTTGGGGGAGGGGTGTTGGGAATGCGATAGGTGGAAGGAGGTTAAGGTGAGGGTGATAGGCCGGAAAGGGGGTGGGGGGCGGAGAGGTCGGGAAGAAGATTGCAGGTCAAGAGAGTGGTGCTGAGTCTGAGGGTTGGGACTGAGAAAAGGTGGGGGGAGGGGAAATGAGGAAGCTGGAGGAATCTGCATTCATCCTTGTGGTTGGAGGGTTCCTAGGCGGAAGATGAGGCCCTCTTCCTCCAGGCATCGTGTTGCCATGGTCTGGCGATGGAGGTGGCCAAGGACCTGCATGTCCTTGGTGGAGTGGGTGGGGGAGTTAAAGTGTTCAGTCACAGGGCGGTTGGTGCGGGTGTCCCAGAGGTGTTCTCTGAAACATTCCACAAGTAGGCGGCCTGTCTCCCCAATGTAGAGGAGGCTACATCGGGTGCAGCGGACGCAGTAAATGATATGTGTGGAGGTGCAGGTGAATTTGTGATGGATATGGAAGGATCCCTTGGGGCCTTGGAGGGAAGTGAGAGGGGAGGTATGGGCGCAAGTTTTGCATTTCTTGCGGTTGCAGGGGAAGGTGCTGGGAGTGGAGGTTTGGTTGGTGGGGGGTGTGGACCTGACGAGGGAGTCGCAGAGGGAGTGGTCTTTCCGGAACACTGATAGGGGAGGGGAGGGAAATATATCCTTGGTGGTGGGGTCTGTTTGGAGGTGGTGGAAATGACGAAGGATGATACGATGTATCTGGAGGTTGGTGGGGTGGTAGGTGAGGATCAGTGGGGTTCCATCCTGGTGGTAATTGGAGGGGTGGGGTTCAAGGGCAGAGGAGCGGGAAGTGGAGGAGATGCAGTGGAGAGCATGGTCAACCACGTCTGAGGGGAAATTGCGGTCTTTGAAGGAGGCGGCCATCTGGGTTGTACGGTATTGGAATTGGTCCTCCTGGGAGCAGATGCGGCGGAGGCGAAGGAATTGGGAATATGGGATGGCGTTTTTACAGGGGGCAGGGTAGGAGGAAGTGTAATCTAGGTAGCTGTGGGAGTTGGTCAGTTTATAGTAAATGTCAGTGTCGAGTCAGTTGCCCGAGATAGAAATGGAGAGGTCTAGAAAGGGGAGGGAGGAGTCTGAGACAGTGCAGGTAAATTTGAGGTCAGGGTGGAAGGTGTTAGTAAAGTGAATGAACTGTTCAACCTCCTCGTGGGAGCACGAGGTAGCACCGATACAGTCATCGATGCAGCAGAGGAAAAGGTGGGGGGTGGTGCCAGTGTAGCTGTGGAAGATGGACTGTTCCACATGTCCGACAAAGAACGAACGATCAGTCCTCAGCAAAGGACTCACCTTCATCCCCCTCTGTCCATGCATCAATGAATTTAATACACGCCGTGACATCAAACAATTCTTCCGTCGCCTCCGCCTCAGAGCTTATTTTCACAATCAGAGGACCCCTTCGCCCACCTCCAACACACTGCATCCGCCTGGACACCCCGCGCTGGCCTATTACCTGCCCTCGACCTCTTCATTAGTGGGTGGCACAGTGGTGGCACAGTGGTTAGCACTGCTGCCTCACAGCGCCAGAGCCCCGGGTTCAGTTCCCGCCTTGGGCAACTGTCTGTGTGGAGTTTGCACGTTCTCCCCGTGTCTGCGTGGGTTTCCTCCGGGTGCTCCGGTTACCTCCCACAGTCCAAAGATGTGCAGGTCAGGTGAATTGGCCACGCTAAACTGCCCGTAGTGTTAGGTAAGGGGTAAATGTAGGGGTATGGGTGGGTTGCGCTTCGGCGGGTCGGTGTGGCCTTGTTGGGCCGAAGGGCCTGTTTCCACATTGTAAGTAATCTAATCTAAAAAAAATTTCCAACTGCCGCCGGGACATTAACCGCCTCAACCTGTCTACGTCCCTCCCTCACTCCAACCTCTCACCCTCACAACGCGCAGCCCTCCAATCCCTCTGCTCCAATCCCAACCTCACCATCAAGCCAGCGGATAAAGGAGGTGCAGTGGTCGTCTGGCGCACTGACCTCTACACCGCTGAAGCCAAACGTCAACTCGAGGACACCTCTTCCTACTGCCCCCTCGACCATGACCCCACCCCCATCACCAAACCCCCAGACCATACAGAACCTCATCACCTCAGGGGATCTCCCACCCACAGCTTCCAACCTCATAGTCCAGGAACCCCGCACTGCCCGGTTCTACCTCCTTCCCAAGATCCACAAGCCTGACCACCCTGGCCGACCCATTGTCTTAGCATGCTCCTGCCCCACTGAACTCGGGGAATTAAGGGCTACGGGGAGAATGCGGGTAAGTGGAGTTGAAGTGCCCAGCAGCCATGATCGAATGGCGGAGTGGACTCGATGGGCCGAATGGCCTTACTTCCACTCCTATGTCTTATGGTCTTATGGTCTTAACTCATCTCTACCTACCTCAACACTGTCCTATCCCCCCTAGTCCAGGAACTCCACATACGTTCGAGACACCACCCACGCCCTCCACCTCCTCCGAGACTTCCGTTTCCCCGGCCCCCAACATCTTATCTTCACCATGGATATCCAATCCCTCTATACCTCCATCCGCCATGACCAGGGCCTCCAAGCCCTCCGTTTTTTCCTCTCCAGACGTCCCCAACAGTACCCTTCAACCGACACTCTCATTCGTTTGGCCGAATTGGTCCTCACCCTTAACAATTTCTCCTTTGAATCCTCCCACTTCCTCCAGACCAAAGGGGTAGCCATGGGCACACATATGGGCCCCAGCTGTGCCTGTCTCTTTGTTGGCTACGTAGAGCAGTTGATCTTCCGTAATTACAACGGCACCACTCCCCACCTCTTCCTCCACTACATTGATGACTGCATTGGCGCCACCTCGTGCTCCCGCGATGAGATTGAGCAATTCATCAACTTCACCAATACATTCCACCCTGACCTTAAATTTATCTGGACTATCTCTGACACCTCCCTCCCCTTCCTGGACCTCTCCATCTCCATTAATGACGACCGACTTGACACTGACATTTTTTTTTACAAACCCACTGACTCCCACAGCCACCTGGATTACACCTCTTCCCACCCTACCTCTTGAAAAAATGCCATCCCGTATTCCCAATTCCTCCGCCTCCGCCGGATCTGCTCCCAGGAGGACCAGTTCCACCACAGAACACACCAGATGGCCTCCTTCTTTAGAGACCACAATTTCCCTTCCCACATGGTTAAAGATGCCCTCCAACGCATCTTGTCTCCATCCCGCACCTCCGCCCTCAGACCCCACCCCTCCAACCGTAACAAGGACAGAACATCCCTGGTGCTCACCTTCCACCCTACCAACCTTAGCATAAACCAAATCATCCGCTGACATTTCCGCCACCTCCAAACAGACCCCACCACCAGGGATATATTTCCCTCCCCACCCCTTTCCGCTTTCCGCCTTCCACAAAGACCGTCCCCTCCGTGACTACCTGGTCAGGTCCGCGCCACCCAACAACCCACCCTCCCATCCTGGCACTTGCGCCTGTCACCGCAGGAACTGTAAAACCTGCGCCCACACCTCCTCCCTCACCTCTACCCAAGGCCCTAAAGGAGCCTTCCACATCCAAAGTTTTACTTGCACATCCACTCAAATCATTTATTGTATCCGTTGTGGTCTCCTCTACATTGGGGAGACTGGGCGCCTCCGAGCACAGCGCTTTAGGGAACATCCACACCAATCAACCACACCGCCCTGTGGCCCAACATTTCAACTCCCCCTCCCACTCTGCCGAGGACATGGAGGTCCTGGGCCTCCTTCACCGCCGCTCCCTCACCACCAGACGCCTGGAGGAAGAACGCCTCATCTTCCGCCTCGGAACACTTCAACCCCAGGGCATCAATGTGGACTGCAACAGTTTCCTCATTTCCCCTTTTCCCCCACCTCACCCTAGTTCTAAACTTCCAGCTCAGCACTGTCCCCATGACTTGTCCGGACATGTCCTACCTGCCTATCTCCTTTTCCACCTATCCACTCCACCCTCTCCTCCCTGACCTATCACCTTCATCCCCTCCCCCACTCATCCATTGTAACTCTATGCTACTTTCTCCCCACCCTCCTCTAGCTTATCTCTCCACGCTTCAGGTTTACTGCCTTTATTCCTGATGAAGGGCTTTCGCCCGAAACGTCGATTTCGAAGCTCCTTGGATGCTACCTGAACTGCTGTGCTCTTCCAGCACCACTCTAATCCAGAATCTGGTTTCCAGCATCTGCAGTCATTGTTTTTACCCCATAGCTGGGGCTCACGCGGGTGCCCATGGCTACTCCTTTGGTTTGGAGGAAGTGGGAGGATTGGAAAGAGAAGTTGTTCAGAGTGAGGACCAGTCCAGTCAGTCGAAGGAGGGTGTCAGTGGAAAGGTACTGGTTGAGTCAGCGGGAAAGGAAGAAGCGGAGGGCTTTGTGGCCTTTGTGATGGGGTATGGAGGTGTATAGGGACTGTCCATGGTGAAGATAAGGTGTTGGAGGCCAGGGAAGCGAAAATCATGGGAGGTGGTGGAGGGCGTGGGTGGTGTCCCAAACATAGGTGGGGAGTTCTTGGACTAAGGGAGACAGAACAGTGATATGCAGAGATGAGTTCAGTGGGGCAGGAGCAGGCAGAGACAATGGGTCGGCCGGGGCAGTCAGGTTTGTGGATTTTGAGCAGGAGGTAGAAACGGGCGGTGCAGTGTTGTGTGACGATGAGGTTGGAGGCAGTAGATGGGAGATCCCCTGAGGTGATGAGGTTATGGATAGTCTGGGAGATGATGGTTTGGTGGTGGGAGGTGGGGTCGTGGTCAAGGGGGCAGTCGGAGGAGGTGTCCGCGAGCTGGCGTTTAGCCTCAGCAATGTAAAAATCGGTGCGCCAAACTATTACCGCGACTCCCTTGTCTGCTGGTTTGATAGTGAGGTTGGGGTTGGAGCGGAGGGAGTGGAGGGCTGTACGTTGCAAGGGTGAGAGGTTGGAGTGGGTAAGGGGTGGACAGGTTGAGGGGGTTAATGTCGCGGCGGCAGTTGGCTATGAAGAGATTGAGGGCGGGTAAGAGGCCAGCACGGGGTGTCCAGGTGGATGGGCTGTGTTGGAGGCGGGAGAAGGGGTCGTCAGAGGGTGGGCAAGAATCCTGGTTGAAGAAGTAGGCACAGAGGCAAATGCAGCGGAAGAATTGTTTGATGTCTCGCCGCGTGTTGAACTCGTTAATCCTGGAGCGTAGGGGGATGAAGGTGAGGCCTCTGCTGAGGACTGATCTTTCATCCTCAGAGAGGGAGGTCTGGGGGGATGGTGAAAATATGGCAGGGCTGGGAGATAGGACCTGGTGTGGGGCTGGAGCTGGGAGTGGGGGCGGGGTTAGGCGTGGGGGCGGAGACGCATGTGGCGTGGTCGTTGTGCAGGTAAGTGACGTCACTGGGGGCGGAAGTGCATGCGACGACGGTAGAAACGGTGTTGTTCCCGTGAATCTGTCGGCGATGGTCTTCCTGGCGATCGTGGAGGCGGTTGTCTGGGCGGCAATTGCGGAGGCTGCATGGTGGGGGTGGAAGGGACATCATAGTTCGCGGCAGTGGTTGCTGCAGCGGCCGCGTGGGTAATGGTGCCCGAGCGGTTCCGGAAGCCGATGGAAGGTTAAGTGAGATGGCAAAAACATGGCAGATGAAATATCATGTGAAAAAAAGTGAAAGTAAGCACTTTGGCAGGAATAATAGAGGAGGTGAAGATTAGTTAAATGGACAAAGCTGCAGAAAGCAGGCACTTGGGAGGTCCTCAGTTCATGAATCACAAATAGGTAACACCACGTTCAGCAGGTAATAAGGAAAGCAAATGGAATGTTGACTTCTATTTCAAAGGGAATGGAATATAAAAGTAGGTGGTTTCACAAAAGCTACACAAGGCTCTAATTAATGTATGGAATTCTTTGCTGAGAGAACTGTTATAACTGGGTTGTTAAGCATATTCAAGGCTGTCTCCAATTAAGGTCCTGTAAAACTCCTTGAAGAGCTTGTTAATGGACTGGGGAGATTAAGCAGGCAATTTTCAATTTGTAAATTGCCAAATGTGATCAACTAATTTAAAATACTTAGCTGAACTGGTAATGTCACATCTCCATCCAGAAGACCATCAGCTGTCATTTCCACCCTTCGCCACCACCAGACATATCTTCCCTTCCCTCCCTTGTCCACCTTCTGCAGGGACTGTTCTCTTTGGGACACTCTCAACAATTCCCCACATCCCCACGGCACTTCCTCTGCAACCACCACGAGTGTAACACTTACCCATTTACCTCCTCTCTCCTCAATGTCCAAGGGCCCAAACATATGTTCCAAGTTGAAGCAACACTTCTCACAATATAGTCTATTGCATTTACTGCTCACAGTATTATCTCTTTTACATTGAGAAAATGGTGGCTAGTGGTTAGCATTGCTGCCTTACAGAACCATGGACCCAGATTCAATTCCAGCCTCGAGTGACTGTGTGGAGTTTGCATATTCTCCCAGTGTCTGCATGCGTTTCCTCCTGGTGCTCTGGTTTCCTCCGTCAATCTAAAGATGTGCAGGTCAGGTAAACTGGTCATGCTAAATTACCCAGAGTGTTCAGGGATGTGGTGAGGTGCATTAGGTAGGGGTAAATGTAGGGTAATAGGATAGGGGAATGGGTTTGGGTGGATTACTCTTCGGAGGATCAGTGTGAACTTGTTGGGCCAAAGGGCCTGTTTCCATACTGTAGGGATCTTATGATTCTTTGAAGTGAAGCATAGACTGGGTGACCGTTTTGCAGAATATGCTCTGCCTGCAATAAAGGTCCTGAGCTTCCAGTTGCCTGCCACTTTAACACACTACACTGTTCCCTTACTTCAGTGCTCCAGTGAAGCTGACAGGACAATACCTCACTTTGCAATGGTGGTCCCTGCAGCCCTTCGGATTCAATATCCAGTTCAATCATTTTAAACCTTGTTATTACACAGTCTGTCACTACACACTATCTACCCACTAACAGTGTTCACTAATAGCTATTCACCCTCCCAGCCAGGTCGTTATTGACTCCTTTGTCTGTCCAACTGTTCTTTTCTCTCTTTGGTCTACATCCCTACCTGTCACTTACCCCTTACCCCTTCCCCGACCCTGTCTTCTGCATATAAAATGCCATTTTCCTAGCTACCATCAGTTCTGAGGAAGGGTCACCAGACCAGAAACGCTAACTTTGATTTCTCTTCACATGCTGCCAGACCTGTTGAGCTTTTCCAGCAACTTCTATTTCAGACCCCTATTGCTTTCTGCATGGCAACATCTCAGCCAATTAGAGCCAATTTGTCATCCACTCAGCATCCTTTCCTCCCACCGTATAAATTGTCCTAGTTGGTTGAAATTCAGCGTTCTTGCACGTTTTGCTGCTAAGAGCAAGACAAGGGCTTCTTCAACATGTCTTTCTTTGTTCTACTAAGCCAACATTTAAGTTAACACTACTCCTCCTTACCCCATTCAGTCTTTTCCACCTTCTGGTTATCAGTCGAAGTATACAATGGATTTTCCCTTCTCAAGTCTGTCCGAGAAGCCCTGGCAAAAAATGGTCTTTTCTTCCAGGTTTTAACTAGTACTGGTCAGAAGACCAACTCTCAATTCCAAGAGTTTCATGAGAAATCCAGGAGGGCTGAAAATCCAAGGGGAGGGAAAAACCCATTTGATGCTGGTGCACAGGATAGTTCCCTTGGTGTAACCCAATTCTGAAGAGTGTATGCATATGTGTATTAATTTAAAATTCTGTTCTCATTAAGCTAGTTAATATTATTACTTGCATTAAAGTGATACAACAATTGCATCCTGAACTGAAGAGTAGCTGGTGCACTGCAATCCATAAACAATATAAGTGATCAATTAAATCAAATAAGTGATCTGACACTGCCTAAGTGTTCTGAGTAATCAGAAAAGGATAGTAAGCTTGCCTGAGAATTTATTGGAACCGCCACTAATTTTATAAACCTGGTTAAAAGCATTGCATGTGAAATATGGTCCGTTAAAGAAAAATAAACCATAGGATCAATTAATTGGAAAGCTCATAAAACTACGAAATGAAAAGTCAACCTTATTTTTTGACACTGAAAAGGATTTGGAGAATTGACTGACAAAAATAACTTAATCTTGCTAGGCTATAACACAGGAACTGCTCACAAGTTTCAAATTTAATTCTCTATGGGTGAGGTCTGCTCACAGGGTAATGTATTGATGAGTGTAACTTAGCATGCAATGGATTTCTATGTGTCAATGCTCTAAAGCTTATTCAAAAACATTATTGAACACATTCCTCAAAAAGAGATTTGTTCGCCCAAATCAAACGTGGTAATTTAAATCAGCACTAGTGAGCTATTAATTTGCATCAATAATTCTGTAAAAAGGGGGTATTGTTTGGTTTTCTATTTAGTTTTAGCTTATTTCTGCACACTTGCTTCAAGCGCACTGGCTTGGTTATCATTATGCAAATACATCTGCTGCTAAAATCAACGAAATCATGTTTCAGTGCATGACATTACACTTGCGTTATATTGGAAAATGCTAAACTGATTTCATTATCAAATTGAAAACTAATGTACACTGAAGGCAAAAAATATGAATCATTGTGGAAGGCTAATTCATCTATTCCTAACCAAAGTCAAACTGTTGTCTGGATCAAGGAGCACGACTTTTGTACTAACTTTTGCAGTTCCAGATACAGTACATAACAAAATAAAAAAAACAAAGCTGAATTGTACAGGTTTTTAGGTATTCAATTGGATTGCTTGGAATCTCCCCCAACTAATCCATTTAATTTCCTGAGGAAAGCTTCTGCAATGTTTTACAGTATCTGTAGGTAGTTTTCACTTGTGGGTGAACAGATATCTATATTACATGTGGCATTGAGTAGCTAAGGAAGAGCTGGTGATTAATGGCAAACTAAGATCCAGCACAACCAAATATCAATTTAGAAAATGATCTGGTAATGAAAGACCTGGATTTATGTGGGAAGCAACAATATTGAAGCAACTAGGATGAAAACTGCTAATAAAAGAACTTTGTATGGCAGATTGTCCTTGGGTTAAAAAACCCAAATCTATATGATACTAAGCAGTATATATAAAGAATAAGCCCAGTTAAACATTGGTATGATCTAAATCATTTCAGCAGGCACCTTGTATCCTTAATCCTGATTCCATTTCTTTACCCGAGCGCGCTAATGCAAAATAAAGCTATTCATAAACAACCTGTCCCAATTAATTGAGCTGGATTTCAAATCATACATGAGATCTTTTACAAAGTTCACTTGATCACATTGCTTGAATGGCTCTTTAGTTGCTTTAGGTAGCTCTATTCCCAAAAATAGCCCCAGTCTAAATCTTTACCTCGGTGCCACACCAGATAAGATCTCATTTTTCTTGAGATTTGTTTGTTTCTTTTGTTGAGGCTTTGTGACCTGCAGGCTGCAGTTTTCCAATGTCATCTTGATCAGCTTCCCAAATTTGACTGCAAAAGTTCCATCTGATTCAGACCAGTGGAACCCACCATCCCCCACACCACCCAATCTCATTCTAAGTTTGATTTCCAAAGCACGTCAGTCCGCAAATATCTCCATTACTCTAAAGGACACTTGGTTCTTTTTATCACTTATCTCTACCTCTGTAATTTCCTCCAGCAGGTGTATCAGAATTCACCCTCTTCTGCATCAAAGTTGGTTATATCACTCCTCCATTGTATTAAAACAGAGGAATTTTAATTGATTATCTGAACATCGGATTATCTGGCAAGATCGCAAGGTCCTGATGCTTGGCTAAACTATATTTGATTATCTGGAATTCAATTAACCAACCGAAATACTCCCCGCCTATGTCCTTTGAATAATCAAGGCTCATCCGTAATACACCATTAACCCTGGAATGATTCTTAAGTCTTAACTCTGGAATTCTCTTCCTATATTGTTCTGCCTTGTTTCATGATCAGCACTTTCAGAAAGCCTTCTCAAAGTGAACCTTTGCCATTAAGTGTTTGGGTACTTCCCTTATTCTGTTTGGTGCCTGTTACTTACACATTTTCAAAACAACTTGGGATATTTAATTGTGTTGGAAACACAATAAATTAGTACATTGCTGTTGTTATAGATGGGAATCATTGCTAAATATTTTAAAACTAAAGCTGTTTGCTACAATGCATATTGTTATAATTTAAACATTTACAGTACTTACTCCTCCTGTAAACTACAAATACAATACTGTGGCACTACAATTAAAGAGGTGCTAATACTGGATATCTCAGGTCTTAGACTTGCTTGCTTTGATGACTGTTTTTTCAATGATCTATCAATTCCATCTTAATTTCGTAAATCTGTTTAAGAATTATGCATGAGTAGTTCTTGTGAATTGGCATAAATTCTATATCTTTAACACAGAAGATTTTCTGGGATACGAGCCCAAATGCACAGGATCATCTGGATACAGTGAACATTTGGAGGGTTGAAATGTACAGACTTACACACACAGGAACCTGCATACACACACAGGAACACTGCTTCAACTTGATCCAGATGGGAAATATTTCTCAATATTTCATTTGTGAGAAAGTGCTGCTGCTGATGTTACTTACCTGAGTGAGAACATCCAGCTGTCCTACAATGTGCTCCAGAGTACTTGCAAGAGCTGAAGGGATACCATTCCCTTCTTGCTGATGAAACTGGCTTAAGTGAGGAATGGGTTTTTCATCTGATGCCAAAATGTTGTTTGAATCGTTCTTTTGTTGATTTAGGTTAGTTGACCCAGTGTCTAAAACATTTGTCTCCAAAACAGTCTAAAACACAAACAGAAGATAGTTTAAAACTAGCATGTCAGTCAAGGGTAACTTTTGTCATAATGATTTTTTGCAGAATAGTCCAATGTCATTAATAGTGACATATTGAGTTCCTACAATATTTCAATTTCTTTAGTAAGTTGTATGTTCACATAAGCGAGCAGCTGTATAATAAACTCTGTAGTTTATGATTAATGCTCTGTTTGTTCCATACAAATATTAAATTAAAACTTCTCCATTTCAGAGATTATTACATATGTCTCCCACTAACAGTGTTTTCCTTTCTTGTACTGTTGCATGGAGATCTAAAAGGCTGGTTTTTACATGGAATAATTCTCAAAATATGAAATACTTATTTTATTGGGCTAAGCAAGACTTCAGATAGGCCACACTGTTCAGTTCTAGTTTTGCAAGACACACTCTCAAACCAATACTTCAAAAATTTCCTTCATACATTTCATCTGACATAGACTTGGATATTCTACTATACAGGGGTTGCGCTGAGGGGCCAATTTATTAATATGGCAATAAATAAAGACTTAATTATTTAAAGTGGGAATGCTAGTTGGAAATTTTAATTGTTAAAACTCAATACATATTACTCATATTATAGTCCTGTGTGTGCTGTCTATCTTGTACTCAAACCGATTAGCATTAACATAAAACATACAAAGTAGTGTCCTGTATATCTGTATAATAAACTTCGCCATTTGGAATTTCTAGCCTTTTATTGTTACATTATATATTGGGCATTAATAATTTTTCATTTCGTTCCTTCCAGTGTCTAATTATCCCAAACATTTCATTCAAAACTGTTAGAATTTATTTTAATTGATACATTTGTGTCAACTGATTTTTAAAATCAACCACGAAATTTGTTGCTCAATTTTCTTTCCTGAATGAATAATTCTTGGTGAAGAACGGAGCTATTTTCAAGGTTTTGCCTAAAAATGAAAAGTGTGGCTCTTTTTCAGTGTCTGAACATACCCTTATAAACTCTTGGTGATGGTAAGTCATACACTATGTGACACAAGGTGGGTAGTTTACATATTTTAAGATAATTTATTTCAGAGTTTGGATTTTAAACTACTGGCATATGAGTTTTGATTTGTGTGAATGGGGTGGGACGGAGAAGTTTAATGATTATTGTGTCAGTATTTGCGGAGCCACAATTTAAAAAAAACTACTATAATAAGACTTCATGAGGTTGAAGTTAGGAATTTGTTTGCATTGGGAGAGTTTAAGAGCAGTAAGAGTAAATATCGAGGAGCTTTGCGTTTAGAAATAGCCAGAATTGTTCTTTTCATTTGGAGAAAATTCTGTAACTTGGGAAAAATTTTGGGTTCAGTTTACAAAGATTTTGCTGGAAGTTAAATGTGCGAAACAGTTCCTCCTGAAGGAAGGAGATAGTTTAGAACTGTTAGGGAATCAACTATCTCAGTGAAATGATTTCAGTTTAAAAAGTTCCAGATCAAAAATGCTTGGTTAGAAATCTGAGGGTCATTCAAAGTTTAGAAAATCTAAGTTCAGTTGTGTAGCAAATCAAGGAAGCAGCTATCAAACTCTCAAGACCAGGAACTGAAAGAAACAGTTAACTCGATAGATATGATAGAAAAGCAAACTCTCTCTGGTGTTCAAGTCCTATAAACTGATGATGTTTGGATAGATGATCTTCCATTTTTACTGTGTGTATTGCAATCTTGCAAATTTTACAATAACATAAATAGCTTGGTAAAATATATTTTATTTCCTCTTCTTTTGCGTAATAAGCTTTCATTGATAATATCTGCAGCATTGTGTACTTGTTTCTGTGAAAGACAACCTTGTTAAATTAAAAAAAAATGTCTCAATCTGGATTTCAGTTTGGGATCTGACTTGTTTAGAATAATATCAATTCGGATCATAACTTTGAAAAAACAGAAGAAAAGCCCAGATTTCTACTATCAGAGAAAGCCCAGAAGACTTTTCAGTTTAGCAATTAAAAGTTAAATGTGGAAACGTGATAACTTTTCAAAAATCAAGAAATGTTGCTGATAATTACTACTAATAATTTCCTACTGCTATAAGACAGATTACAACAGTGTGCCAGAAATTTCTGGAACTATTGATCATATTTCTGATTCTTACTCAAATAGGCATAACCATGTACAATTCCCAGTGCAGCACAGACACGTGGAACATACAAACATAGAAAATAAGAACAGAAGGCCATTCAGCGTTTGAGCTTGCTTTGCCGTTCAATATGATCACGGTTGTTCAATCAACTCATTATTCTTACCTGCTTGCTCCCATACGCTTTGAGCACTTTAGCCTTAAGAATGACATCTAACTCCTTTGTGGAAAACATTAAATGTTCGGGCCTCAAGCGCTTTCTGTGGCAAATAATTTCACAGGCTCACCACTCTTCAGGGTGAAGAAATTTCACATCTCAGTCCTAAGTGGCCTTCCCCACTTGTGTCTTAAAAATGTTCAATGACTCTGCTTCCACTACCCACTGAGGTAGAGTTCCAAACAGAAAATTCTTTGCATCTCTGCCCTGAAAGGGCAACTCTGATTTTAAAACAGTGCCCCTTTTTAACCCATAGGAGGAAACATCCTGTTCACGTCCACCTTGAACATTCAGAATCATATATTTTTCAACTGTGTCACTCATCACATTCTTCTGAACTCTAGTGGAAACAAACTGAGTCTCTCCAACTTATCCTCATGAGACAACTTATTCATTCCCAGTGTCAATTTAGTAAACCTTCTCTGAACGGCCTCCTATGCATTTACATCCTTCTTAAAATAAGGAGTCCCACAATTGCACACAATATTTGAGATGTCATCTCACCAATGTCTTGTATAACTTAAGCATAGCTCTTATTTTATGTTTAGTTCCTCTCGTTATGAAGGATCAAATCCTGTTAGCCTCTTGATTACATACTGTGCCTGTATGCTTGCGTTTTGAGACTTATGGACAAGAATACCTTAATCCGTCCACATCTTGTGATTCTGCAGTCATTCTCTGCTTAAATAATACACTGTGTTTTAATTCTTCTTTTCCAAAATGAACAACTTCACATTTTCCCATGTTATACTTCATCTGTTAGATAATTTTCTCAACCTATTCGTATCTGTCTGCAATTTCCTTCTATGTTCTTAATACTTTCCTACCTATCTTCAGATTATCTGCAAATTTAACTGTCATTCCTTCATCCCCCACATTTATATCTCTGATAGAAATTCTAAATATTTGAGCTCATATCCCTGCAAGACTTCATTCATCACATTCTATTAAATTAGGCAGATAATTTAACACACAGTTTTCTGCCAGCCAGCCAATATCCATGTCAAAATGTTAGCCATTACACCATGAGCTTTCAATATTCATAATTACCTTTTCAATTACCAAAATTCTCCCTCTTTAGAAATCCAAATATAGTATGTCTACAGGCTCTCTTTTATCCATAGTGTGAGCTACTTGTTCAACCTTCTCAAATGAATTGTTGAAATGTAATTTTCCTCTGTTAAAACCATCACAATTCTTCCTTGAAACCTTGAGATTGTCTAACTAAGTTGCTTTAATCTCTTCTAAATTAAATGATTCAAGTGTAGAAGATCTTATGGATTGATTAAAACTCTGAAATTTAGCAACTTGCCCCAACTAATGATTTTTTTTTCAATACCCTGCCAATTCACTTCTGTCTTTGGAAACAGACATTGAAACTGTCAACTTATATTCTCAACAAATGACTGTCAAACCAGTGTACTGTTTTGTCTAGATATTATTAAAATTGAATTTTATTTCCCTTCACAAAAAGTGAAATGCTGAACCTGAGTCCTAAGTATTGCTAATGATAAGGGATATCTGAGATATCGATTTTGAAGTCCACCTTTGAAGCCTGTAAAAATCATTCCAAAAATGGGCATCGACGTATAAAATGTGAATCATCTATACGAAATGTGGTTGGCTGCCATTTTGATATAACAAATAAAGCATAACACAGATAACTCTCTGGGCGGAGGAGGTAACGGCTGTCTGATGGTGTTTTTTTTAAGTCGCGGTATAGTCCAGTTATTGTTTTTTTAACGGCTAAAATTTAAAGTTTTTTTTAAGCGCCTAGCGGACCTGGAAGCTGGTGTCGCACTAGCTAACCTGGGAAGGTTTTTTTTCTTATAAAAGCGCGCAGGCGAGGAACCCGAGGCACTACAGGGGTAGAGCCTCCCACCCACCCTCCTCCTCTAACCTAATAATACGACCCATTGTGATAAGCAGGTAAGTGCTGCATTTTGCTTGTTTGTTTCTTTAGATCTATTTTTTAAAGTTTACCTTTTAGAGGGATGGCAGCAAAGGCAGTGCAATGTTCCTCTTGCAACATGAATGAGGTGAGAGAAGCCATTAGCGTCCCTCCTGATTACACTTGCAAGAAGTGCACCCATCTCCAGCTCCTCCAAGACCGTGTTAGGGAACTGGAGCTGGAGTTGGATGAACTGCGGATTATTCGGGAGGCAGAGGTGGTCATAGATCAGAGCTTTAGGGAAGTAGTTACTCCGAACGTTATAGAGAGATGGGTGACAGTGAGGGGGAGTGGGAGGAAGCAGCCAGTGCAGGGACCCCCTGTGGTCATTCCCCTCAAGAACAAGTATACCGTTTTGGATACTTGTGGGGGGGATGACTTACCAGGGGTAAGCAACGAGGTTCAGGCCTCTGGCACGGAGCCTGTCCCCGTTGCTCAGAAGGGAAGGGTGGTGAAAGGAAGAGCGATAGTTATTGGGGACTCAATAGTGAGGGGCACAGATAGGCGGTTTTGCGAGGGCGACAGAGACTCACGATTGGTATGTTGCCTCCCAGGTGCAAGGGTACGTGATGTCTCTGATCGTGTTTTCTGGGTCCTTAAGGGGGAGGGGGAGCAGCCCCAGATCGTGGTCCACGTTGGCACCAACGACATAGGTAGGAAGAGGGGTGAGGATGTTAGACAGGCTTTCAGGGAGCTAGGTTGGAAGCTCAGAGCTGGAACGAACAGAGTTGTTGTCTCTGGTTTGTTACCCATGCCACATGATAGAGAGTCGAGGAATAGGGAGAGAGAAGAGTTAAATGGGTGGCTACAGGGGTGGTGCAGGAGGGAGGGATTCCGGTATTTGGATAACTGGGGTTCTTTCTGGGGAAGGTGGGACCTCTATAAACAGGATGGTCTACACCTGAACCTGAGGGGCACCAGTATCCTTGGGGGGAGGTTTGCTAGTGCTCTTTGGGAGGGTTTAAACTAACTCTGCAGGGGCATGGGAACCTGGAGTGTAGCTTTAGGGTACAGGACCTTGAGTGTAGGGAGGTTGGGAACAAGGCATCGATCTCGAAGGAGGGTGCCTGTAAACAGGAAGATGGCTTGAAGTGTGTATACTTCAATGCCAGAAGTATAAGAAATAAGGTAGGTGAGCTTGCAGCATGGGTTGGTACCTGGGACTTCGATGTTGTGGCCATTACAGAGACGTGGGTAGAACAGGGACAGGAATGGCTGTTGCAGGTTCCAGGGTTTAAATGTTTTAGTAGGGTCAGAGATGGGGGTAAAAGAGAGGGAGGTGTGGCATTGCTTGTCAAGGATAGTATTACAGCAGTAGAAAGGGTGATGGAGGAAGACTTGTCATCTGAGGTAGTTTGGGCGGAGGTTAGAAATAGGAAAGGTGAGGTCACCCTGTTAGGAGTTTTCTACAGGCCTCCTAATAGTCCGAGAGAAGTAGAGGAAAGTATTGTGAGGATGATTCAGGAGAAGAGTGAAAGTAGCAGGGTGGTTGTTATGGGGGACTTTAACTTCCCAGATATTGACTGGGAAAGCCAAAGCTCGAGTTCGTTAGATGGGTCGGTGTTTGTCCAATGTGCAGGAGGGTTTCCTGACACAATATGTAGACAGGCCAACAAGAGGTGAAGCTGTACTGGATTTGGTTCTCGGTAATGAACCAGGCCAGGTGTTAGACTTGGAGGTAGGTGAGCACTTCGGGGGCAGTGACCACAACTCGGTGACTTTTACTCTAGTGATGGAGAGGGATAAGTGTGCACTGCAGGGCAACAGTTATAGCTGGGGGCAGGGAAATTATTATGCGGCGAGGCATGACTTAGGATGCGTGGATTGGAAAAATAGGCTTCAAGGGAAGAACACAAATGATATGTGGAGATTGTTCAAGGAACAGCTAATGGGTGTCCTTGCTAAGTATGTACCAGTCAGGCAGGGAGTAAAGGGTCTTGTGAGGGAGCCGTGGTTTAACAAGGAATTGGAATCCCTTGTGAAAGGGAAGAGGGCGGCCTATGTAAAGATGAGGCGTGAAGGTTCAGTTGGGGCGATTGAGAGTTATAAGGTAGCCAGGAAAGATCTAAAGAGAGAGCTAATAGCAGCGAGAAGGGGACATGAAAAGTCCTTAGTTGGTAGGATTAGGGAAAGGTATGTCAGGAAGAAAAGGATGACTAGGGTAGGTATCGGTCCAGTCAAGGATAGTAGTGGGAAGTTGTGTGTGGAGGCAGAGGAGATTGGTGAGACACTAAATCAATACTTTTTGTCAGTATTCACTCAGGAACAGGATATTGTTGCCGATGTGAATACTGAGTCACATTTAATTAGAATGGACGGCTTTGAGGTATGTAGGGAAGAGGTGTTGGAAATTCTGGAAAGGATGAAAATAGATAGGTTCCCTGGGCCTGATGGCATTTATCCTAGGATTCTCTGAGAAGCTAAAGAGGAGAGAGCGGAGCCATTGGCCTTGATTTTTATGTCGTCGTTGTCTACGGGAATAGTGCCAGAAGACTGGAGGATAGCGAATGTGGTCCCCCTTGTTCAAGGAGGGGAGTAGGGATAACCCTAGTAACTATAGGCCGGTGAGCCTCACTTCTGTTGTGGGCAAAGTCTTAGAGAGAATTGTAAGGGATAGGATTTATGAACATCTGGAAAGGAATAATGTGATCAAGGATAGTCAGCATGGTTTTGTGAAGGGCAGGTCGTGCCTCACAAACCTTATTGAATTCTTTGAGAAGGTGACCAAGGAAGTGGACGAGGGTAAAGCAGTAGATGTGGTGTATATGGATTTCAGCAAGGCGTTCGATAAGGTACCCCATGGCAGGCTAATGCAAAAACTACAGAGGTATGGCATTGAGGGTGCATTAGAGGTTTGGATTAGGAATTGGCTGGCTGGAAGGAGACAGAGGGTAGTAGTTGATGGTATAGGTTCATCTTGGAGTGCAGTTACTAGCGGTGTTCCACAAGGATCTGTTTTGGGACCATTGCTGTTTGTCATTTTTATAAATGACCTGGAGGAGGGGCTTGAAGGCTGGGTGAGCAAGTTTGCGGATGACACGGAAGTCGGTGGAGTTGTGGACAGCGAAGAAGGATGTGGCAGGTTACAGCGGGATATAGATAAGTTGCAGAGCTGGGCAGTAAGGTGGCAAATGGAATTCAATGTAGCTAAGTGTGAAGTCATTCACTTTGGTAGGAGTAACAAGAAGATGGATTACTGGGCTAATGGTAGACTACTTGGTAGTGTGGATGAGCAGAGGGATCTTGATGTCCATGTACACAGATCTTTGAAAGTTGCCACCCAGGTAAATAGTGCTGTGAAGAAGGCATATGGTGTACTGGGCTTTATTGGTAGAGGAATTGAGTTCCGGAGTTCTGAGGTCATGTTGCAGTTGTATAAGACTCTGGTGCGGCCTCATCTGGAGTATTGTGTGCAGTTTTGGTCGCCATATTATAGGAAGGATGTGGAGGCATTGGAACGAGTGCAGAGGAGGTTTACCAGGATGTTGCCTGGCATAGTAGGAAGATCGTATGAGGAAAGGCTGAGGCACTTGGGGCTGTTCTCATTGGAGAAAAGAAGGTTTAGGGGAGATTTGATAGAGGTGTACAAGATGATTAGGGGTTTAGATAGGGTTGACAGTGAGAACCTTTTTCCACTAATGAAGTCAGCTGTTACTAGGGGACACAGCTTTAAATTAAGGGGTGGTAGGTATTTTTTTTATTTCAAAAATATACTTTATTCATAAATGATTTGATGGTCTGTACATTGGATCATGCCATACATATGTCCATATTTACAAACACAGATTCGACTTTATTCTTGTCCTTTACAATCCTGTGCATTTTTTCAATCTTGTATATATACATATATTTGGCTGAGGCATCAGCAGAGCCCAAAAAAACGTCTGTATGGGCCCCCTGTTCTTCTTTCGGCAGGCCGATCTTACACGGTGGTCTTTCCCCACCGCGCCTTGGCGGCAGTTGCCCCAAGCTTCAGCGCGTCCCTCAACACGTAGTCTTGGACCTTGGAATGTGCCAGTCTGCAACACTCGGTCGGGGTCAACTCCTTCAGCTGGAAGATCAACAGGTTTCGGACCGCCCAGAGAGCGTCCTTCACCGAGTTGATGATCCTCCAGGCGCAGTTAATGTTCGTCTCGGTGTGAGTCCCGGGGAACAGGCCGTAGAGCACGGAGTCCCGCGTCACGGCGCTGCTCGGGACGAACCTCGACAAGCACCACTGCATTCCTCTCCAGACTTCCTCTGCATAGGCACATTCCAGAAGGAGGTGTGTGACAGTCTCGTCCCCCCCGCAGCCACTTCGAGGGCAGCGTGCGGTGCGGCAGAGAGTCCGGGCGTGCATAAAGGATCTCACAGGCAGAGCCCTTCTCACCACCAGCCAAGCCACGTCTTGGTGCTTGTTGGAAAGTTCTGGCGATGAGGCATTCTGCCAAATGGCTTTGACAGTCTGCTCAGGGAACCGCTCGACAGGATCCGCCCTCTCCTTTTCCCGAAGGGTCTCAAGGACGCTACGTGCTGACCACTTCCTGATGGACTTGTGGTAGATTTTTAACTCAGCGGGTTGTGAGTTCATGGAATGCCCTGCCAGTAGGAGTGGTGGACTCTACCTCTTTATGGTCATTTAAGCGGGCATTGGACAAGCATATGGAGGTTATTGGGCTAGTGAAGGTTAGGTAGGCTTCGGTCAGCGCAACATCGAGGGCTGAAGGGCCTGTACTGAGCTGTATTTTTCTATGTTCTATGTCTATGTTCTATGTAATTCACACTAAATTAACATAGCATGTTTTACTCAATTAATTGGGCAATTTAGCCATTTAAAGCCAAGTATCTCAATTTGTTTCTGCTAAGGAAAACCCTACAAACTATATCTCAAGTTTTAACAATGATTCCAATGAGAGTTGATATTTTCACTGAAAGTTTTTTCATATAAGTGGCAATTTGCAAGAATGCAACTCTGATTTTAATTAAGGACGCACGTTACATAATTTAATGTTACAACTTGACTGCATCACCTGATAGCTGGAAAAGCACAGCTGGGCAGGTAGCATCCAAGGAGCAGGAGAGTCGACATTTCGAGCATAAGCTTTTCATCAGGAAGAATGTCGACTCTCCCGCTTCTCGGATGCTGCCTGACCTACTGTGCTTTTCCAGCGCCACATTTTTGACTCTGATCTCCAGCATCTGCAGTCCTCGCTTCCTCCTGTATCACCTGATACAAGGGACAGAGAGAATGAAAAAGTAGCCCCTTAAAACCAAGGAGCAGCCTCCCAAAATCAAAAAGCAGTCGTCAAGATGAGCCCTCAAAAAGGAAACCATTTTGTGCCCTAGTGTGGGTATGTCTTAAACTCCTGTGCATTTTTGCAGCACAGTCTGTATCACCAACTTGATCCATTGTGCCCAGTTGTAAGATCAGTAAAATATACCATTATGGGATAGAAAATTGGGGCTGACTACTATTGTGATTATGGAATGTCATGGCTGAAAACAGAGATTCACTTATTTGTTGGATATATGCAAAAGCATATTTCACAATCTATAGATATACGCTAATTCCTTCTTTTCCAACAATTCTTTTCAGCAGCCAACAAACCACATAACCAACATCAAGGACAACTCAACTTTAAAATTTATTTAAACTACAAGACCATCACAAACCTTACTGCTTTCAATGATGCAAATTCCTGCTATTTCAAAGAGTGTCTGAAAAATATGGAAAGTAGACTAATTGGATTTATATTTATTAAATGAAACATTTATGTATCAGAGGCACAAACATAATTATAATAAATTAATGCCACTGAAAGCTCTGAAGTGTGTTTTACAAGAAAAACACAAATATACGGATGACAGATCACAGTAGACAATTCTATCGCAGGTTAGTCAGTTGTCATCAAGGATTTGCAGTACAAAATTCCTACCATTGCTGTATTGCCATATAGAAAGAAATTACCTATTTGGACACAGTTTAAAAAAATGAGTTTCTTTTCATTTGAGAATGCATGTGATAAACTGCGAAACTAAAATTCCCCATGAGACTATTCCTCCACTTTAATTAAAACTGCTAGTTGCTCTGTTCATTCTAAGTCAATGATCTTCACATCTGTTGACCAGCTGAGAGCTTAAGCACACGCAAGCAAGTCACATTCCAAGATGGAAATAATCAATATTTACAGAAAGCAGCAATACTGATATTTGTTTCAAATTTGAAACATTTAGTCACATTTTGGTTGATTCAGATATCTTGGTTGATTCAGGACATCTGAATTACCAATCATAGCCCATTAAAAAAAATCATTTCATTTCATATCATTCAATTTCTTCTTGTAGATTCTATATTAGTAAAAATCACAGGATGACTGAGTTCAGTCAGGGCTTCAAATCAGTTTTCTAGCTTCAAACTAAGTGTGTGCTTTTCACTGGATTGACCTCTGGTCTTTCCTGTCATGGTCTGTTCTGTTTGAAGATGCATTTTCTCCCCTGCCTTCACAAAAATATCTGGCATGTTAAACTATTTCAAAGCCTATGGAAAGGTAACAGGAAATAGTGTGCACCTGCAACCTATAAATTATTCCATAGCAAATAAACCTATCTAATGGGTACCTGGAAGTTATCAAACAAATATAAAACATGTGTTTATGCTAAGTTTCTGATATCAACTCAGAATGCCTTTTTAATGTATTGTGTCATTCGCAAATTCTGCCAGTACTTGGTTCGACAAAAATAACATTTGTATTTGTTAAAGTAAACTGAAATAAGTACTAAGAAACCAAATACAGTTCATTTTCTTTTAATTTCTTTGCTGCTGACAGTCCAACACACTATAAACTACAAATTGAATTTTACAAGGAGAGATCCTAGAAACGTCAGCGCTGCACCAGCCAATGTTCAACAAGGTGGGTCTGGAGAGCATTGAGGAGGCATCGGACTTGTGCCCATTAATGGGAATAAGTTCTGCCCTCTTGTTAAGTCGCAGCTCTAGAAAGAGCTGTAACTGAGTAATGGACAATGTGAGCACAACAAAGAGCCTCTGGAAAGAAGACATTCATCAGCTTGGACAAAGATCATTCTGGGATGTTGGATGAGGGGGGATTGGGGAACCTGGTGGGAGGGCTTTTTAGCGAGGTGGACAACAACAAATGAAGATGGCCCAATATTTTGGGAGTAGTTCCATCTTGCCATAACATACAGCACCTCCCCCTCACCTTTTACAAAGTAGTTAAAAAGACTTCTGCCTGATTAGCGAGTTTTGATTGCCCATGCCAACCATATAATAGTCAGGTTAGCAGTTTATTTTCACCAGCATACTGTTGGCTTGCTAATAAACTCAACTGCTCATGATTACTTTTTAAAATGGCAGATGAATTTCCACTTTTGATACTCTCCCATGTACCATTGTATGAGGTTTGAATCAAGAATGGGTAGGAAAGCACTGGGTCCACCCTGACTGAAAATATGCCCAGCTTCTACGTCAGACCAAATTTAATGCTTCTTTTATTAAATCTGATATGTTGCTTCTGCATTTCCAATGAAACAATTGGAGAAGTTAATTAACGCAATAAGAGAGTTTTTCTGGAAGACATTGCTGTACAAATCACATTTTTTCAAGATGCTTTTCAACTTATTAGTCTGTGATTCATTTGTCACAACTTAATTATGTATAATCAGATCAATGGTGTTGAATTTTGTTTTATATAAATAAAGTCAACATGAAATGTGTACGACACACATGTCTGTTCTATGAAAATAAGGCATTCAAAAAATAATACTGTTCTGAAGCTTTTCACTCTCCTCATGACATCAATAGCTTGCATTTGTATATCATCTTTAAAATAGGATCTTAATTAGTCCACAAATTGATAAGGGAAAGGCAAAGCTACAATGTTTGGTAGTTAAGTGCTTCATCAAGGTGAGAAAGATAAAAATGCATTTTGTCTCAAGGCATAGCTTAAGTTGTTTCACATACAATTACAGGAAGCAAAACAATTCCCTAAAAAAGTAATTTCCACATTTATTTCTTGCTCCAAACCAATCCAGATAAATGTTATTAACCACATAAATAGTGATATTTGAACCCATTTCTGAAACTATGTACTTTGTGTCCTGAAATAAAAAAGGTTTAGAGGTGTCTTTCGACAAGTGAAATTCTTGATTATGTCATAGGTTAAGAAATTACTGCAAATAATAAATCACATATAGGAACCAGACCAGTGTGACAATACAGTAGCTTTCAAGAGGTTATTTCGTCCCAGTTTATTTTTGAAGAAAGGTGGTAAGGCAGAGGTGACAAGCCACCTGCTGCGAACGATTTGAGTAAACAGCTTGACAGGCCATTGCATTGTTCTTTTATAAAAAAGTTGGAACAATAGAAGCAGCCTGGGTGTGGCCAGCTCTCACAGACCAGCCTTTATAGTTTTTTTCCCCCCAGTTTTCAGGTTTAGCTTTAAGCAGAAGCTATTGGGGTCTCAAAAGAGTTGGAAGCTTCAGTGAATGTCTCCAGGCTGCTACTCTCTCTGAATTTTCTCTTGATGTTTTGTCCTCTTGGATTGGAGAACTGCATGTGAAAATCTGTGTATGAATTTTCCCTTTTGCCAAAGGGTGTTTTTATGGGATGCTAATATATTGGAACAGTTAATTAATAATAGTTACTGTATCTATTATTCTGTTAAGTTTCCAATAGAGTTAAGTTATTCTAAATTCCTCTTTCTTCAGTTATATTTTAACCAGGTGTTTAAATAAATTGTGTTTTGCTTAATATCGAACAGTTTGACCAGTCACATCGCATAGGGAACAGACACATTTGCCTTTAAAATAAAAAAAAACTTAGGGTATACGCTACCTTCTTACAATACCTTGAGAAATTCTGGTCTGATCCGTAACACCAGGTTGACTGATTGAGCTACCAAAAAATTAATCAGGCCACAAGGGTATTAGCAGGTATGAAGATTAGGAGGCAAACTTCCCAATAACATTTTATGCAATATTTCCTTGCTACTATTCATCACGTCATGACTGAATAACAGATATCTCTCTGCAGACTTGAAGAACTAGAGCTCTTATTTTTGAAGTTTTTAAATTTGGCAGGATGTCCAAATTCTAAGGCTGAACTGGAATTTATAGTGTGCACATAGATTATAAGAGGCAGAATTTAATGTCACAAGTGGTGGGCCTGGCCACCAAATTGAGACACAGTGGTAACTCTATCCAAGGAGCAATTTTGGGATTAAGTCCCAAGCTTCAGGAGGGAGACAATGGTTCACATTTTGACCAATGACATCGGCAGAAAGGAAGATGAAGTCCCACAGCAGCAAGAATTTAGGGAAGGAGGCAAATTAAAAAGCAGAGGATTACAAGTTTTCATCTCTGGATTACTCAATTACCTAAATATTAAATGGGATAGACAAACTGTAAAAGGCTTAGAGGGGGTGGAATTCTTCAACTGCGTCCAGAAGAGCTTTTTAAGTCAGTACATATAAAGTCCAACAAGGGTGGACCTAAGTTCAGGGAACAAAGTCAGACAACTTGTAGATAAGGCAGTAGGGGAACATTTTTGTGGTAGTGACAATAATTCAATAAGATTTCAGGCAATTCTGGATAAGGTCAAAAATGGACTGGAAATAATAAGTTCTGAATTCAGGGAAGATTGTTTTGATAAGAATGTAGTCAAAGTGAACTGGGAGCAGGTACTTGCAAGAAAATCCACATTAAAGCAGTGGGAGCACTGAGAGTGCAAGGCTGATGTGTTCCAGTGAAGGTGAAGGATAGGTTAAACACATCCAGAGAACCTTGGACATCAATGGATGTACAAGATTGGATAGGTAAGAAAAAGGAACTTAAGGCACACACTGGAGAATCAAAATAGTGGATCTCCTTGAGGATTACAGAAAGTGTAAGAAGTTACTTATAAAATAAATTAGGAGAATAAAGAGCAGACCTTAATAGTGACAAATGGAATTTAAGCCTGAAAGTGAGAGGTGATGCATTTTGGGAGAACAAACAAGGCAAGGAAATATATGCTAAATGTTTAGACCCTAAGAAATAAAGAGGATCAGAGAAACCTTAGTGTGCATGTCCATGGATCCTGGATAAGGTGGCAAAACGATCTTCAATATCAATAAATGTGGGGTAACACAATGTGATAAAAAGAACAAGACCACATATTATATTAAAAAATAGAGGGAGATGTTCAAACCCCAAAATAGGTGAACTAGGCTGAATGGAATGTCAACATTTAAAAAATCTTAAACCTTATCCAATTCTGCCCACTATATGTGTTTTAACAGAGGTGGAATGGAAGAAGCTAGAGAGACAGACAACCTGTCTGCTCCCAGGAGCTGAGTAGATGATTTAAAGATGATCATGAGGGTGCATGCCTCGAATTTAATCTCCATTTTAGAGTTAATTTGGCAAACAGGTCTTTTGAAGCCTCAGAACACTAAACCACAGTACAGAACCTTCGGCTTCAACGTTGCGCCGACCTGTAAAACCAATCTAAAGCCGACCTAACCTAGATTATTCCATCATCATCCATATGTTTATCCAATCACCATTTAAATGCCCTTACTGCTGGCAAGTCCACTACTGTTGCAGGCAGGGCATTCTGTGCCCTTGTTACTCTCAGAGCAAAGAAACTACCCGACAGCTGCCCTATATCCATCACCCCTCAATTTAAAGCTATGTCCCCTTATGCTAGCAATCACCATCCGAGGAAAAAGGCTATCACTGTCCACGCTATCTAAACCTCTGATCATCTTGTATGTCTCATTAAAGTCACCTCTTAACCTTCATCTCGCTAACGAAAACAACATCACGCCCCTAAGACTTTGCTCATAAGACCTTCCCTCCATACCAGGCAACATCCTGGTAAATCTCCTCTGTACTCTTTCCAATGCTTCCACATCCTTCCTATAATGTGGTGACCAGAACTGTACACAATATTCCAAGTGCGGCCACCACAGTTTTGTACAGCTGCAACAAGACCTCGGCTTCAACACTCTACCAATAAAAGCTAACACACCGTATGTCTTCTTTACAACCTTATCAATCTGGGTGGCAACTTTCAGGGATCTACGCACATGGACACAGAGATCTCTTTGTTCGACCACACAACCAGGAATTTTACCATTAGCCCAGTACTCTGCATTCCTGTTACTCCTTCCAAAGTGAATCACCTCACACTTCCGCATTAAACTCCATTTGCTACCCCTTAGCCCAGCTCTGCAGCTTATCTATGTCCTTCTGTAAACTGCAACATCCTTCGGCACTGTCCACAACACCACCGACTTTCGTGTCATCCACAAATTCTACACCCTCATCCATGTCATTTATAAAAATGACAAACAGCAGTGGCCCCAAAACAGATGTTTGCGGTACACCACTAGTAACTAAAGTCTATTCAGTTTTTATTTCTCATATGTATTTTCACACTTTACAGAACAGCTAACACATCCTCCACATGAACCTCAATCCCATCTAGTCTAATAGCCTGTATCTCAGTATTGTCCTTGACAACATTGTCTTTTTCCTGTGTAAATACTGACGAAAAATATTCATTTGGCACCTCTCCTATCTCCTCGGACTCCACGCACAACTTCCCACTACTGTCTTTGACTGACCTGATTTTCCCCTCAGCATTCTTTTATTCTTGACATACCTGTAGAAAGCTTTACAGTTTTCCTTGATCCTCCTGCTAAAGACTTCTCATGTCTCTTTCTGACTCTTCTTAGCTCTCTTAAGGTCCTTCCTGGCTAACTTGTAACTCTCAAGCACCCTAACTAAACCCTTCACATCTCATCTTTACACAAGCCTTCTTCTTCCTCTTGACAGGAGATCCAGCTTCTTTAGTAAACCATGGTTCCCTCGCTCGACCACTTCCTCCCTGCCTGACAGGTACATACTTATCAAGGATACGCAGTAGCTATTCCTTGAACAAGCTCCACATTTCAATTGTCCCCATCCCCTGCAGTTTCCTTCCCCATCCTATGTATCCAAAATCTCGCCTAATCACATCATAATTGCTTTTACCCCGGCTATAACTCCTGCCCTGCGATATATACCTATCCCTTTCCTTTGTTAAAGTAAACGTAACCAAACTGTGGTCACTATCACCAAAGTGCTCACCTACCCCCAAATCTAACACCTGGCCTGGTTCATTACCCAGTACCAAATCCAATATGGCTTCACGTCTTGTTGGCCTGTCTACATGCTGTGCCAGAAAATCCTCCTGCACATATTGGACAAAAATTGACCCATGTAAAGTACACCAACTATAGCATTTCCAGTCAATTCTATCCAGAATCATCTTTGCGGTCCTTTCCTCTACATCTCTGAAACTTTTCGGAGGCGTATTGCAAACTCCCAACAGGGTGACTTCTCCTTTCCTGTTTCTGACTTCAGTAGATGAGTCCTCATCAAATGCCCTTTCTGCCACCATAATACTGTCCTTGACTAACGATGCCACACCTCCGCCTCTTCTACCACCTTCCTTGATCTTACACTAAAAAATCTAAACCCCGGAACCTACAGCATCAGTCCTGACCCTGCTCTATCAATGTCTCCAAAGTGGCCAGAACATCAAAGTCCAACACATGCTGAAAGTTCACCCACCTTATTCTGGATGCTCCTGGCGCTGAAGCAGACGCATTTCAAACCACCTGTCTGCCTGCTGGTACACTCCTGCAACCTTAAAACCTTATTCATGACCTCACTACTCTCAACCTCCTGTACACTGGAGCTACAATTCATGTTCCCATCGCCCTGCTGAATTAGTTTAAACCTTCCCAAAGAGGGACAGGTAACAAACCAGAGATGACAACTCTTTGTTCTAGCTCTAAGCTTCCACCCTAGCTCCCTGAATTTCTGCCTTACATCCCCATTGCTTTACCTACCTATGTCGATGGTGTCTATGTGGACCATCACTTGGGGTTGCTCCCCCTCCCCCCCCACCTTAAGAATCCCAAAAACACCATCCGAGTCATCACAGACCCTGGCACCTGGGAGGTAACACACCAACCATGAGTCTCTCTCGTTCCCACAAGAATCTCCTATCTGTCCCTATAACTATGGAGTTCCCAATGACGAATGCTCTACTCCTCTCCCCCCTTCCTTTCTGAGCATCAGGGACAGACTCTGTGCCATAGATCTGTACGCAAGGCTTAACCCTTGGTGTGTCGTACCCCCCACAAACAGTATCCAAAATAGTATACTTGTTGTACAAGGCAATGGCCACAGGGGATCCTTGCACTGACTGCTTCTTATCCCTTCTAACAGTCACCCAAGTATCTTAATTTGTAGGAGTAATTACCTCCCTGTAACTTTTATCTATAACTGTCTCTGCCTCCCGAATGATCCTGAGTTCATCCAGTTCCAGCTCCCTATTCGGTGTTCTCAGCTGGGACACGAATGGTGTCCCTCATCTCAAATATCCCACAGGAAGAACACTGCAATGCCATCCCTGCTAACTTCCTTTACGAAGAAACGAAAGAGAAAAAAAAAATAAGCTTACCTGTTTTCCCTCTCATGGTGTAAGGTTAGAGGAGGTCCTACAGGTGTAGGGTCTTGGCTGTAGCAAACATTCAACTTATATACTTGTCGGGGAAAGAAGTCCCAGAAGCCTCTGCACGTTGGTAAGTTTTTAAATGGAGAATTTACCTTCCCAACAGAGAGACAGTTAACAGAAGGCAAGGACTGCTGTATTAGCTGGCTCATTTCCACTTGCTTGTCAGAACCAATTCTCTGGTTGACCTTTCCAACACCACCACCCCAATTCCAAGATGCAGTTTAACTCCCTAGTGATTACATTAATTTTCTATCTTTGCTCTCCTTCCTTTGATGATCTCCACAGCCCCATAGCTTTCATCCCTGCCACATCTCCCCAACGATTCCAATCACTACTCTGGTTGGCTACGGTTAGAAAATGAGGACGAGTACTTGTGATCAGTTTCTCCTGTCAAATTCAGCAGGACCTGAGGGACGTCGATGTTTCTGGGTTTCCAGACCACAGAACACCTGCACCTTTATCCCTGAATCCTCTCCACTTCCAAACTGATATGAGAGCATACATTTAAGGAGGTAATTCATGACTCTCAGCAAAAATCCCAGTGAGAAGGAAAAATTCTGAGAGAGATAAACCAAACATGACTAACTAAGGAAGTTAAGGAGAGTATGAAGTTGAAAGATAGAGGTCATAAGGAGACAAAAATCAGTAACAGCTGTATATCTCTATAACAGCCCCAAAGACTGGGATAAATTCAGAATCCAGCAAAGGAGGACAAGAAAGATAATAAAGAGAGAGAAAATAAATGATGAGGCAAACTCGCAAGGAATATAAAAATACACAAATGCTTCTTCAAATATACAAAAAAAAGAAGAGGGGTCAAAGTGAACACCAGGTCTTTAGAAAATGAATCTGGGGAGACAGTTAAGGGGAACAAGGAAAAGGCAGAGGACTTAAAACAGATATTTTACATCATTCTTTACAGTGGAAAATGCTGTGAACATCCAATTAATACTAAAGAAAAACAGGGGAGGAATTAAGTATCATCAGCATCATTAGAGAAATAGTATTAGAAAAATTAATGGGCTGAAGGCAGATACATCTACGGGCACTGATGGCTTTCATCCCAGGATCCTAAAAAAAAGATAGCTTTAGAGATACGGATATAATGTTTGTACTTTTCCAAAATCTTGTATTCTGGAGAAGTACCAAAAGATTGGAAAACTACCAATGTGACTCCTCTATTAAAAAAGGTAGGGGGCAAAAAGTGGGCAATTATAGGCGAATTGGCCTAACATTCATTGTTGGAAACGTACTGGAATCAATTAAGGAAGTAATAGCAGAACATTTGGAAAATCATAATCTAATCAAGCAGAGTCAGCATGGCTTTTGGAAAGGGAAATCATGTCTGATTAATTTATTAGAGTTTTTTTAAGGAAGTCTCAACCAGATGGGATAGAGCAGAACCAAAATTGCTCTCAGTACTTCAGATGTGGTCTCATCAGCTCCTTGCACAGTTGAAGAAGATTTCGCCACTGAGGTCTTCCAGAAGGAGTTCTTCAAAGTACCACACAAAAGGTTAAATTGTAAAGGTAAGGTAAGAGCACACAGTGCTAGACGTAGAATATTAGCATGGATAGAGAAGTGGCTAATGGGCAGGAAATAGCGAGTGGAAATAAAGTTTTTTTTTCAGTTTAGCAATCTATGACCAATGGGGTTCCACAGGGACCAGTGCTGGCAATGCAATTGTTTACAATATATATTAATGACCTGGAGGAAGGAAGCGAACGTACTGTAGACAAATTTGCAAATGATAATAATAGTGGAAAGGCACATTGTGGGAGATAAACAAACAGTTGACAGAGATATTGTCACTGAGTCTTTGTGCATATTTAAGGCTGAGATAGATAGAACCTTGATCAGTCGGGAAATCAAGGGTTATAGGAAAGAGCAGGAAAGTGGACATGAGGAATGTCAGATTAGTCACAATCCTACTGAGTGGTAGAGAAGTTTGGAGGGGCAGAGCCGTCTGGAGGTGCTGGGACAGTCTGCTTCTGTTCCTACTTCTTATGTCGAAATGAGGATGAAGAGCAGAGACAATTCTGAAGTCATATTGGACTTGAAGTGTTAACTCTATTTTGCTCTTTATAAATGCTGCCAGACCTGTTAAGTTTCTCCAGCATATTGCATTTTTATTTCAGATCTCTAGCATCTACAGTAATTTTCCTTTATAAAAGATCAGAACAATCTAGGGTTACAAATACACCAAGTAACAAGACAGGTTAACAAAGTCCTTAAAAACACAGAATACAGCAGTTCATTTCTTGAGGCATAAAACTGAAAAGCAAGAAGTTACATTGAATCTGTATAGAATTTTGGTTAGACCTTAAAGTAGAGGTACCTTTAGACAACAAAAAAAAACATTTCAGGGATCAAGGGCAATAGCTCCACAGGACAGAGAGGAAGATCGTCCAGACATCCTTGCCTGCCTATGTCCCCTCACTGGGCCAGAGAGTCTCTGGCTTAGATTGCTCCAGACTGCAGCAGGAAGCTGATGGCCTCCCCAAGGAATAGGGGCCATTCTGTCATTGGCAAAATGCCAGCAACTCATAAATGGCTCCAAACTGGGTCTTAATTTTGCAAATTAGCAGCCTGACTTCTACTTACCACTGCAAAACCTCTTCATTGGGACAAAGATGGACAGTCATCCTGACCCTGTTACCATTCTTGCCAACCAGAGACCATAAAATCCATCACTCCATCACTGGGGTATCAATCTTGACTTATGTGTTTAAATTGCAGATTGGGGCTTGAAGCCACAATCTCTATCTTCACAGAGTACCAAGGAATATTTCATAGGAACTAAAAATGTGAATTACATATATATGTAGTTCACTATAGAAAATGAAGTGATCCGAGAATTAGGACATATTACAAGGTATTGTGCTAATGGCATGAACAGGATCCCAAACATGTGATTGGATCCTCTGACTTGGAGTTAAGTTTTGTAGGATTTACTTTATTAGAATGGAACCATCTATTCCAGCAATTCAATTATAAACACCATGAATTACTTACAACAATACTTTAACACATGTCAAACTATATCTGCATAAAATTATTTGCTGGCACTTTCCAACAGTATATCATATGAACGTTATGCATCACTTGGCAGTATAAATGCTGCATCATTGTTGCAGAACTTGGTCAAACAACACATTGATTTTAAAAATTCTCATCTTTGTTTTCAAATTTCTCGTGGGTTTAATCAGTCTATTGTTGTAAATTATTTCAAGCCAACAATCTTTGAGGTGTTTGTATTATTTTGGCCTTTTCAGCATCCCCCAGTTTCATCCCAAATCACTCCAGCACTGCTAGTTGCACTTCAGCTGTGAGTGCTAAGATCTGGAACTCCTTCCATCAACTTATTTGTCTAGCTCTCTTTCAAGAAACTCCTACATACCTAGCTTATTGATAAAGCCTTTTGATCATCTATCCTAAGATCTCTACATTTAGCTCTCCATGCTAAATTTTGAGTTAAAGTACTCAAGTGCAATGCCTTGGTGATTTCATTAATTAAAGGCATGACAAACACACAAGTTATTATGAATGAAGGGGCAGACTTCAAAATCATCAGATAAATTCCCAATCCTGAGCATTATAGTGAAATATTTGAAAATGGTTTTGTCAAACTTTTGTCATGCTTCCCTTAAGAGATCTTGTAAGATAACCTGGGGGTGCAGTTATTGGTCTCCAACAGCAACTCTCCTGAGGGAAGCAATTTCAACCACAAACTTTATGCTCCTTGACACTAGTTTTGCTTGGGCTCCTTGATGACAGTCACTCAAAGGCTGCCTCAATGCCAAGCAGCATTATGTTCATCTTATCTCTAGGATTTACCTGAAATGAAATGAATAGTTTCCGCAAAAACATTTAAAACAAAAACTGAAAAATATATACTTTTTCTCTGATGTCCATGTGAAGTTGCGAAATGACTTCCATAAGCAAAATTGTTGATATGTTTGTAGCTTTTCTGTTCACAACAAGTTCAGCAATTCACAGGGACTCTAGAATCTAGGACAATTCAGCAAACCTACTATGTATCTTCTAGGTGATATAATTTGGCAAGTGTTATAGACCAGATCAGATCCCTCCACGCCCCCACCCCCCACCCCAAACTATATTTTAAAGATAGCCTAGACCTGAACTTTCATATTTTGTAAAGACAAGTGTAAGGTAAGGCACTGTGTTCCAAATATGATTTGATTGGTCCAGCACTAAGTTTTAATCAATTCAATTATTCTTTGAACACAGTTAAAATACAACAAGAGGAAGAATTGACATAAAGTTACTCCTTGAAAATACTTAACAAGATAATGAACTATTTAACTCCTAATCATCAACTGCGTCGATATAGGAGGCATCCCATAAACACACCCTTGGCAAAAGCAATTCAGCAACTACCCCACCACCCTGTGGCAGACACTCCAAACAACCCCACTGCCCTGTGGCCGACGACGTCAACTCCGACTCCTGGGGGAGCTGCAAGTCCTGGGCCTCCTCCACTGCCAAATCCAAGCCACCCGACAACTGGAGGAAGAATGCCTCAGCTTCCACCTTGGCACCCTTCAACCACACATCATCAAAATCGACTTCACTAGTTTCCAAACCATTCCTCCCCCCACCTCATCCCAGATTCAGCTCTCCAACTTGGCACTGCCCTCTTGATCTGTCCTACTTGTCGATCTTCCTTCCCACCTATCCACTCCACCCTACCCATCGACCTATCACAATCACCCCCTAACTATCGCTTTCCAAGCTACCTTCCCCACAGTCCCATCTCCACCCCCAATTTATCTCAGCCCCCTTCCCCCCAACATTCCTGATGAAGGGTTTATGCCCGAAATATTGACTCTCCTGCTCCTCAGATGCTGCCTGACCTGCTGTGCTTTTCCAGCACCACACTTTTCAACAAAGGCAATTCAGCAACACAGTTATAAGTTAGTATTCTCAAGTGATGCCTCTCTCCACTCCAGAAGAATAAAGTTGCCTCTTTTGATCTTAGAGAAAGACTGTGTAAGACTTCACTCTAGCAGCAGAGAACTCAAGCTGGTTCCAGAAGCCAGCAAAAACTTTCCCAACCAACTGAAAGCAAAACTTAAAGCTTTCCTGGGTCTGTGTGAGCCTTGTCCCTGCCTTGAAGGCAGAAACTCTGGGTTCAAGTCCTTCTCCATGTCTTCATGCATGGAACACACGTTCATAAAGTGGCCAAAGAGGTTGGTAATTGATCTGCTATCCTTCCAAAACACCCATGGCATGTAGTAAGGTTGTCAGAGTAAGTACTGACAACCAACCCTGCCAGTACTTCAGTGTACAACATAAATCCCTCTTGGAAAAACAAGTATGAAGACGGCAACATACAGCACAGAATGGACACAGCAAAGAAACAGCAGCCTGGCTCTGGGAAGATTCAACAGGTTTACAAAGAAACACAACCACTGTGCAATTTGTGCCTAAATAGAGGTAATGAAGACTAAAGTAGAAACAGGAACACTGTAATTCATCTATTTCAGGACATAATGCTCCAAATAAAACTTTCTAGATGCAATAATTAATGACATAGCACTACAAATAAAAAAAAAGAACAGAGCATAAGATATATATATATATAATATAGTTTAAGATCAAGATATATAACATAATTTTTGTGTCCCGTTAACTGTAATTTAAATGCCTAGCTTTTGCAAGCTACAACTTTCAAATCTTCTAAAACTTTACCTAAAGAGGATTTTTTGAAGGAAAATAATTTACTACGAAACATAATGAACTACCACAACTGATTTAGTATGGCATAGTGATGCAATACAATAATAGGCAACATCAAATGAATACTTTATTACAGCAAAAGCAAAATTGATTCCACAAGGCTAAAATTATAATAAAAATTTGCCTTTGCCAAATTGACATGAAGGTGGTTCCATTGCAATCTAAAGAGTTTAATCATGTTATTAAAAAAGACAACAGGTCAGTTTTTAAAAAAATCTTTTGTTGTCATGTGCTATTTGTTGTTTCAGATTTGTATCTGGAGATACTAAGATGAAAACAGGATATTGTCAGTCATGAAGAAGTTTTCATTATGACACTGTCAAAAATTAATTCTGGGAAAGCATTATCAGTAACACTAAATTACTCACAACCGGATATTCATTCTTAACCAAACAAGCACATTGAAGAGCTAATCCTTCCATTTGAAACATAACAGATGGTTCAAGCACTTGCAGAGTGTGTTCCTGTCACAAATCGAATGTAATAAAGCAACCTACTTTTACTATAGGAGATTGTCTTCAACAAAAAGACTGTGGGAGGGAGATAGCCTATTCAAGCCTGAGATAAGCTTTGTGATTGTGAAGTCAAATTCTATTGATAAACTTTTCCCTTTTCCTATTCCCACTTAAAATCCAATTAGTTTCAGATTACTTAATTTTGCATAAAGTACAGAAACTGTACTTCCTGAAAGCTAAATTTCCCACATCAATTCAAAACAAACATAAAAGCTCCTAATGTATATGATCACAAATTCAGCACAGGAAGCTTCAACATTATTTTACAGAAGTTGTTCACAGAGTTAAAATCCAAGAATGTACACCAGTACAAAGCCAAACCCGCAAATGGTACAAGCTGAATTTTCCTAGTTTTTAGCAATAATTTCTTGAGGCACCCAGACTGCCATGGCCCACGGTGACTTTTCTCATGCAATTTTCCACTCATGCAATTTTGATCTCATTCAGCACCCATCTCATAGAATTACACAACAGAAGGAGTGGAAGTGCTTGCCACTGTCGGGACTTGGTGATGTTCATACTGATGTCACCATGCTTAATTCCCAGCTGTGCATCAACTCAGATGCTGTAAATCAGGAAATGCACTTCACAAAGTGATATGGCAACGTTATCTCAAAGGAAATGACCCAGAAAAGCAGATTAGATCACTGGTCTGCCAACTGGGGCCTCGAGTTGTCAGAGGACAGGGTGGTGTAAAGAAGGACAGTGCCCTATTCTGCTAACTGACAATAAAGACCACACCACCTAACTTACAGCAGTCTGGTTCAGTGCAGTACTCAGTGTAAAATCCCAGGTGAAAAGCAATGCACAGCAGAACAGGAAAAAGGTTAATGAGCTTCTGTACTCCACAAGGGTGATGATCACCACCACCTTTGTGCGACCTTGCACTCTCAGGGTCAACACTCACACTAACACTGCTATGGTACACATCTCACTAAGTCTCATGGACTACAAACTCATTATTGCAGGCACCATATCATCCATTCAACTAGCTTCACCCACCCCATCCTTCCAAACTACTAACCCTGCCTGTCTCTTCTGCTTCCTACTCATTCTAGGAGGAAACCTCACCACATTGCTCCTGCATCATCACTCCTAGCTCTCCCATTTACTTCCATCATATTCAATCCCTCCTTTTGCCCCACTGCAGGAGAAAATGACTCACAACCCAGCTAAGAGAGCAGAGTCCAGCAAGAGTTGGTGGACATAAAGTTTCTTTTGCCAGGAAAAGGTTTTGGATTTGGCCAGAGATGAATGCAACTGCTCATGTGAGGAAATGAAGAACCCCATGGGCAACTAATCCAGTAACCTTCATTGTGCTGCGATGCGCTGCTCTCTCATTATGATCAACGCTAACTTATTGTTAACCTGTATAAGTTTTTATCCCTCTTACATAGCTAATTTGCTCTGTTCTTTGATGCAGGGACAAGCGGCACCCAGTAAACCGTCACCCAAAGGTTGGCATAAGAGATCCTTGGCTCCACCTCCACAAAAGGAAACAACTCAACCTTCAGAGGTGCACCAGCAAGGCTTTCTGCTGCACCTTCCACCACCTTAACGACTTTCATCTGAGTAGACACCCTTTCTAGACTAAATTTGGGAATATAATCTGTGAACACATTACTGACATGTCTCCACAGCTGGCCAAGGAAGAAATGCCTCAGATCTATGATACTCAGATGACTGGCAGAGACCAGGCACCTGCTCAGTCCAAGTCAGCAGATGATCCTTTGGTCTTTGCCATTAATGGTTCTGTCAAAATACACAGGCAGACACAGGAACAGCAGGCAGGTTTGTCAGAGGTAGCTTACCAACATTAACAGTACTTTTCTGGCTTTGGTGTGCATTCATCTAGCTTCCTTCATGGAGACCTATATCCAGCATATTCATTAACCTGCTAACTAGTTAAATGGATTGACAAACTATCTCTGTGGCCATACATGATGAACATCATTTATAAGGTGAAAGGAAGGGTATGAGGGACCTTGACACTATATGAGTGCTCCCTTCTCTCAGGGAGACACAGTAGTTTCAGTATTTACCCATAGGGAGTAGGACACTCAGAAGTTTCTTCACAGGATACCCCAGATACACCTGGACCCTTCACCTGCCCTCTGCCTATGATGTCAGAGTCTGTCAAAGTCCAAGTCAAACAGCCTGCAACTGAGCATGACCCTCTTAAAGAAAAGCGATAGACTAGTGGTATTATCGCTAGACTGTTAATCCAATGTTCTGGGGCCCTGGATTTGAATCCTGTTGTGGCATATGAGATGCTTTTCAGAGGGTCGGTGTGGACTCAATGGGCTGAATGGTCTGTTTCCACACTGTAGGAAGTCTATGGATTCCACGATTCTCTCTGGAGACATGGGCCTTCGAGGTCCAAATGGCCATAGAAACGGTAAATCTTCCAGGCCAACAGTCAACTACAAAGCAAGTTTCATCCACTCCAGCTGAAGATATTAGGACTCTATTTAAATGTAAGGCGGGAAAGGAAGAAAGAAACGCTTACTGCGGGCTGTCAGGTAGCATGGGTGATTTGTCATAGTAAAATTTCTTCTACTTTACAACTATATATACATTTGCATTCTCAAAAGATCTGCTCTAATGTCTTTGTTGGATCTCGTAATGTCACACCCACTTGAGATACGAACAGCTGCTTCAGACATTTGAAGGATGAAAGAAGTTATAATGGCCAAGTATTGCTCACTTCTCAAAATCAACTGACTCTTTGACAGTAAATGATATCAATTCTTGAACAGTGATGCTGATTAATACACTTTAATGTGGAAATCACTGAGGTCATATGCAATGTTCAGGACTGAGGTCAGACCTGGTCTACACACATTATCCACAATTAATCACAATGTGGGGAGGGGATGAGTATGAGTGCACAGAATGAGTGATCAATAGAGGCAAAGATTCATTCTATCCATCATCTGCTCAATGGGATGCACTGGCATTCAAGGTTGGAAGGTATCCAATGGGCAGATTAATTACTCACTCTCACTCATAACACAATAGTCTGCCAAGAGAAGCTGCACAAAGCATTAGCCCACTCAGGTTAAAGGCTGTCCCACAAGATGGTCAAGCATTTTAGGGCAATGTAACAGTCTATGTGAACTCTGAAACACAAAGCTAACTGATGACGGAAAAGCGAGAAAAAGGTGTCTCAGGATTCCTCCCAACCTGCTGCCTATCACAAGAGATTTCAAAACACAACATTTGGATATCACATGCTAACTGAAGCATTAAAAACTACTTAACATCAGTACGCAATGTCAATGCTCTGACTGCTACTTTCGACCTACAAGTAAGTAGGACCTGAGAAAGGGTATTACTTGAAAGTGGGATCACCTGAAGTTGCCAAAAATATTGGCTGAGGAAACATAGACGCAGCTAATTTGTAGCATGATGAATGGCATCTATCGAATCAGTCACCAAATAGTTCAAAGAGTGCAAAAATAACAAGGATCACATGTACCTTGCACTAACCAGTGGCTGCCTGCCACATAACTGACAAAATTATACAATCGAAGGAAGTAAAACCCAGCTCACTCATCCTGGAAGTAGGTTTCAATTAGGTTCTCTGGTTTCTGTAGCTTGATGGTGCATTGTTCTTTCATTTTCTCGGATACCAAACTGCTCCCCTGGATGTTTCCTGGCACGGGGTATTTCAGCTATGAAGCTGAATAAGTTTGGGATGTTTTCTTTGGAGGACAGAAGGACCTGATCGATTTGTAAAAGGTTCTGACACGCATGACAGGGTAAGTAGAAATTAGTTATGCCCCTTAGTTGAAGGGTCAGTAGCAAGAGAGGATAAAAAGTGAAAGGCAGGAGGTTTAGAGGGGACAAAAATAAACTGATGGACAACTCGGAGGAAGGGTCCTTGATCTGAAAGGTTAATTTTGATTTTTCTCCACAGGTGCTGCCAGACCCACTGAGCTTTTCCACCAGTTTCTGTTTTTGTTCCTGACTTCCACCATCCATAGTTCTTTCAATTTTTCTTTATGATTAAACAGGATTCGATTCATAGAATCATAGTAACCCTACAGTGTGGAAACAGGCCCTTCGGCCCAACAAGTCCACACCAACCCTCCGAAATTTACACCATCCAGACCCATTCCCCTACTACTCTACATTTACCCCAGACTAATGCACCTACCCTTCAGATCCCTGAACACTATGGGGAATTTAATATGGCCAATTCACCTACCCTGCATATCTTTGGATTGTGGCAGGAAACTGGAGCACCCGGAGGAAACTCACTCAGACACAGAGAAAATATGCAAACTCCACACAGACAAGTGCCCAACGCAGGAATCAAACCTGGGTTCTTGGCGCTGTGAGGCAACAGTGCGAACCACTGAGCCTGAGAGTGGTTGGGGTCTGGAATGCACTCTCTGGGAGGGTAGTTGAGTTGGGAAACCTTACAACTTTTTAAAAGTACTCAAATGAACACTGAAGTGTCATAACATTCAAAGATATGGTCCTAGTGCAGGAAAGTGGAACTAGACAGTAGTACAAACTTAATAGACCAAAGGGCATTTTCTGTACTGTATGATTCTATCAATGTCAAAAGGAGCTCAAACAGTTCAAAGAAAAAAAATTTCAATCAGTCTAGCAATATCATAGAGACTGATCTAAACTCTTAGCTATGCCACTCAAACAACTTAAAGACTAGAAAACTGAAAAGGAACAATTACAAATGACTTCTGAAATTCCTTTCCAGAGATAGCCAACATCTTCATTCAAAAGTGATAAATCAGTGGAGAAAAAAGTTTATTTTTTATGAAAACATCCAGAGCTTCAAGATCACTGGAAACACTTTGTTGAGAAAATGATACTGCTACAGTTAATGAGTGATGGTCTTTAGTGTGCAAAAGAAACTCCAAAAAGGGAGAAAGAAAAAAAAGAGCTATTTTAAACTTACAAAAGAGAATCATAGAGAAGCAGGCCTTCGTTAATGATGGAGATCACCAGTAGAAGGAGGATGATCTTTCCAAGAGCAAGGTTAGAATGACATGACAAAGTAAACTAATTTGCCAACCAGCCTGGAGCACGACAGAAAAACTTCTTTTGGATTTTGATCCAGAAGTCAATTTTCTTGTTAACAATAACGCAATTGTACTTTCTGATGGAGCTTTGGAACTCTTCTTGTTTGCAGTCAAGCTGCCATCCCACAATATATCTGCACTCACCTTCCTAGAAGATAACATAGCACATACATCATCCAAGAGAGCTGAGAACTCTACTGGAGATTCATGGCTCAAGTGAAGCAGGCTTATTGGGAGGGTCGGGTGGGGGAGGGAGGGAGAACAGAGTGGTCAAAGTTTGGAGTTAAATATTCATGGTTATATGATTTAAAGGGGTACCCATAACATTGATTTAGGGGATGCGTGAAATAAAGGATTTACTGTTCATTCAACCCCTCAATGTCACTCATTTTACCCACCCTCTCACCCCAGTTATTCGTTTTTTAAGAAAATTCAAACCTTCCTGCTCCTTCGCCCTCTCCCCTACCTGGGGCTCTCCACCTTGCAGGATATCAGAGGGCTTGAGTACAGAGAGGTGGCTGTTATGGTCCAAACCCCAAATTCCACCCTTAAAAGCATAGAGTTCTACTTTGTTGCTGTGTCTGCAGCTAGTGAAATGATAACTCTGGGAAAACACAAATCCATGTTCTACATTACTTAAAGGACATACCCACCCCACAACACATCCATTTCCCCAATAGAAAATATACCTGTACACAATTAAAATGCAGAATTACTTTATCAGCGCAAGTTTGAGCACTCAATTCACAAAACATACTTCCATTAAGCTATTTTTAAATTCAACTTCAAAATAGTGACCAAAAGAGTCTAACTATATTCACAGTGATTTGGTTGAGATGATCTTATCCCTGAATGGAATTGGTGCCTGAGTCTGTCAGGTCCCAAAAGATGTCCTCCATTAAAATCCTTTGCATTTAGTAATGTTTAATAAAGCCTTCTAATGTTCACTTACAAGACAATGTCGGTCTTATCTTACTGTAATGGCAACTAATGATGGTGTTGGAATAGGGAGATAGGATTGCAAACATTATAAACACATAATGTAAGTGGATTTCTACCCTAGTTACAAATCAATGAATCACCGCATCATGTAATTGCATAATTAGAAGATCCACATACACTAACTTTATCTGTAAACATTAATTTCTGTCAAAATTAAGTAAACTGTTTAAGCCACCAGTAATCCTCTTTTATTAGCAGTCAATACAAATGTTACATCATTCCGCTTCGCTATGGTTACTCAATTGTATTGCCGGAAAAGTTTCTGCAGATGTGCAGACACTAGTCTACTACGTATACTTTCATAAAGGAAGCCAAAGACTGATTACAGGAAGACCCAGTTAAGATTTTAAGCAACCAAAGTTAGGCATGAGCACAGGAAATATGGACAATTCACATCCATGCTCTTTTTGTTTTTGAATACTGCAAAAGATTTCTTCCTTTAAAAGATCAGAAATAAGATGCTAAAGGTATAGGTTATTTAAATGACATGATACTGTTCACAGATAATGACTCTTCATATATTGACATCTAAATTAAAATAAGCAAATATGAGAGGAAAAAGTTGATGTTGTGCTCACACTGCTGGTTCAGAAGGGAGCCATCTTGTGGAATTCCTAAAAATGCTCTTGTGCTGCACCAGAGGTTGAGAGATTTTGATTGAAATGTGAGGGCGTACAATGGCAAATTAGTCAAATTTGTCATAATTCTTCTCTGAACGTCTCAAAAGTGGTTTTCAGATTACAACTGATATCTTACAGTTTATTCTTAAGGATTGCTGATCAAGAGACTGTTGTTCTGAAATTCCAGAGGTTCCACCAATCTTAGCAGTAGAATCACAGAACTGTTGTTATGTGCAGAAGTCAGCCATTTCGCCAATTGTTCCCCCACCAGCCCACTAAACAAGCATTTAATCTAGTGCCAACATTCTATTGCTTCCCATACCGTTCCATATTATTTTATTCAAATAATCATCTCATGCCTTCTTGAATGTCTCAACTGAACCTGTCTCCATCACACTATTAAGCAGTGCATTCCATACACTAACTATTCACTCTGTGAAAAGCTTTTTCTTCTCACTTCATCCATGCCTCCTGTGCATAACCTTTAAAATCTATGCCCTCTTGTTCCTTTTCTATCTCCTCTATCCAACACATTTATGATTTGCAAAACGACTTTCAGATCTCCTCTCACCCTTCCTCTCTCCAAAGAGAACAGTTCCAACTTCTTCAATCTATTCTCTTAGCTGAAGCTCTTCATCCCGGGATCCATTCTTGCAAATTGCTTTGGCACTCTCTTCAATGCAAACACTCTTCTGCACAAAAAAGGTCCCAGAAAGAAAATACTGAGAGTTTCCAATTCGTGTTATCTGATGACAAAGGGCATGGATTTCCCAAGCAAGAATGAAATTAAATTAAGTAACATGTATGATAACGGCAGAGACAGTACAAAGTATGTGGCATCCATAATGAGAAATGAAGGGCTCCCTTAGCAGTGCCATGCTTGAACTGAAACTTTAAAACGCTGCATAGCAACAAATTAGAGCAATTAGTTGGGTAAGAAAAGTGCTTGGGTGAACACCAAATTGTACTTGCATCCATAGGACACACAGAGATGAAGTGCCCCCTTGCCAAGCCTCTTCAAATACCAACATAGTCAGTTTAAGGGGTTAATGATGTGCAGTTTTAGGGTAATTGTTGGTACAATATTTGTCTAAACAGATCAGTATAATAGGTCTAATGCGAGTGATTAGAGTTAACATGGCTCCAGTTTTGTATTAATCTAATTCTCATTTTCAACCTACATAGCTCTCCTTTTTGTGTTGTTTCTAGCTAGCTAACTGCTCAAGCCTCTCCTGTTAATACATAAACTCTCCAATAACAAGTTGCCTGCAGCACCTCCACATGAATTTACATGAAAATTGGATCTCTCATGGCTCCAGGCTAATTTGTCAGGAAATTGAAGGAGTTTTGGTTCTCAAACGTGCAGACCCAGCAGTGTATGAATATACCCAGCGCTCATGAAACAGAGTCCCAGCTGTGGGTGACTAACTCCACTGCCTTGTAGAAGAGTTATCGGTTGAAGATGGCAAAAAACTCTGGAGTGGAGTCCAAAGGCAGTTTGATAACTAAATATGTCAACTACCAGTAACTCCTTCAAGCTGGTTCCAAACATAGTGCTCCATATATCCTTTGAACACCCACCCAGGGAAGTCAAGCAACAGCCTGATGTTTGGGCAGCCCGAGGTCTCTAGGCTTGTGTCCTGGAGAAGGCACTCTAGTTTCGAAGAAGACTGTTAATACATTGTACGAGACAGGGGTCACAACTGGTAAGCCCAACTTGATTGTCGTAAGTAATATGTACTATAAATTGTCTGTAGTGGGAGGGATCATTGCATCCCACTGATCAGCTCTCGTCAACCTTCAATTGGACAGTCAAGTACAAGATGCTGACCTACCATGGTCCAGCTGCTTTAACGGATGCTTGGAGCCGAGAATCTCTCCTCAACAAGTGGACCAAATACATTGCACCAGGCAAACAACAGAAAAAGATGTTAACTCTTCAACAGGTAACCTGGAATGTCAGGACCATGTGCATTAGACTGGCAAATAAATTGTAGTTGGTCAGGAACATGCAGAAGACAGTTGTGATTGATATTGTTGACAATGCTGAAAAAGAGACAGGCCTGCCAAGAGAGGATCATTGAAAGAAGAACATTATTCAATAACTTGGCAGAAGAGGAGTTAACAGGACATGCATGAACCAATTGTAAGCACACTACCAGGAACTTGCTGCTCTTGATGATAGAATACCCACATCACTACCACCGGGCCACCCCCCCCGCCCCCCAATACAAATGGTTAAAAATGCTTTCTCTCTATTCAGCTCTCAACTTGTAATGCTAGTTAACCTCACAAAAAAAATGTATGCTCCAATGCTGTGCTCGACGACAAAGAGAAAAGACCGTTTCTATAAGGTATTTAATTAAGAGTTCCTAAGACACAACATGTTTACCTATAGGGGGATCTCAATGCAAGAGAGTGCAGACCATGATTCAGAGCAATGCTGCCTCACTCATCATGGAAAAATGAATGAAAATACGAGATAGGTTACTGATCTTTGCTGCTACCATAAACCATGTGTACATAATACTGTTTTAGAACAAATCATGCCATAAGCTAATCTGTTCAGTAATATTATTATCCGCCTCTAGACCAGGTGGGTCTTAACCCTGATACTCTTAGTCCAGAGGTAGGGTCACCACTACTGAGCTGCCAGAGCCCCCTGCCCCAAAGACATTCAAGATCACAATATTAGTAACAGCTGGGCCTGATCATCACCAGATGTGACTCCCCAATAGCACTCTCAGCACACACAAGTACCATAGCACTGACTGTATTTCAGACTATTCCCTGATGTGCATCATTGGTAGGATGCAAACTTTACATTTTTTTCATTCAAAACAGAAATGTCTTCCTATTCGTACCACCTATTAGGATGAGAATCAACAGCCCCTCAATTCAATTAAACGGATTCTCTCCAGTATTCTCGAATGCAGAAGAAAAAAACTTTAAGATACTATTCACTCTCATGGGAACCAAAATTGGAAAAACACTGACTGCAATACATGACCACTGCTATATTAGAACTTGTCACTGAAGTCAAGTGATTTGTCCTCATTAACTACAGTGGAGTTCTGGACAAGACGACACTGAATGCATGAAGAGTTGCTCAAAGTAAAGTCCAACAGGCATATCGCCAATGACTACTGGCTTGGACTTTCCCAGAATATCCAGATGTTTTTCTATATACAGAACACTTGAAGTACAAATGATGAAATCAAAAAAGACAACAACAAAGAAAACTCAACTGAAAACAAAAACGGAGGAGTGGGTCACTGACTGCAATAAACAGTTGGAACGATGGATGAAACACTAACTTTAGTTGTATTCCTGGGAGAACATGATCACAGGGACCATCATGGAAAAGTAAGATGTCAAAGCCATGGTGTTCAAGCTTAAAGCGTCTGACTTGTTTGCCAACAACAAAGTTCCAGTTGATGGTGTTATAGTATCTAAATTTATTGAACAATGGCAAACAGGCACACCTGCTGCATCCACACAAAGCTGCTGCAGAGAGAGGGCAATGCCTAAAAATGTTTATGATGCAAAGAATGCGATCCTGTACAAGTGAACAAGTGCACATACACTGATTCAAACAAATATTGAAGAATCTTCCTGCTGAACTTGTTCAAAAATATACTTAACACTGTTCCCCTTGTCAGACAGCAAACCTTAGCTGAACACACCTATTACAAATCTCAAAGTGGTTCGAGAACTGAATTTTGGACAATAGTCATGACCTCAACATTGTGACATGGCACAAGAAATGCCACAAACATGGAAAATTACTATCTTGTATCTTCAGTAACTTCAGCAAGGTACTCAACAACATGAAAAGTGCCAGTTTATTGAAGTTGAAGAAGATAGCTGGCAACCCACCAAGTTGCTCAGGCTGATCTCTTTTCTCACACAATACGTAAGATTAGCTATTACATGGTAACAAGGCAGCCCTATGAAATTTGCAGTGGGGTTAAAGAGGGTTCTGTTCCAGCACTGACATTTCTTGTACAAGATAATGATTCGAAAACAGTTAAAATTGCATTAGCTTAACCCAACCTAATGATGTCTATGGTCTTTGGGAGAAAAAGTTAGTTTTGTGTGGCATCTCGATAGAGACAGATGCAATGTTCTCGGCTCCTGAAAATTGTAATAATGCCTAAGTAGTAAATATTAATTGCGGCTATAGGCATCACACAATGAATTATACCTTGTTATGTAAGACAAGTGTCTTAGATTTCTAATGGTCTATTCTCGACTACTGATAATCAGACAGGATCTTACACAAAGTATAGAAAGGAGGATTGGGTCTTGTCATACAGTGGTAATGCCCTTTTCTCCAGACAAGGAAGTCCAGGTTCAAGTTCAACCCGGGCAACAGTCACTGATGGCTGTGACCTCGGGAGACCGAATGTTTGAATAGTCACTGGAAGAGGCAAGCAAAAATGAAGAGCTCATTGGAGAAAAATGAAGAAAGCCGGGGAGAAAAAATAAATCAGAGATCAGCAAATCTTGTATTCTATCAGCTCAATGCCTTCATTTGCAGGAGAGATTACTGGTCTGAGTGGGACCCCTGAACCATGCTAGGCGATGTTTAACAGTGATTACAATGCACAAAACATTGTTGAACAAAATGAAGAGTTTCAAAGCAACATAAGATGCAATCATAAAGTGAGAAATTTCTGGGCCATCTTATTATTATTTGCTACTACGTGCTGAATTCAATTTCTTACAGTCAACAATCTCAAAATGAACCACATCTACTGTACTGAGTAGTTCCGGTGGAGCTCACCTCCAGAAAACATGCTATTTGTCTGGAGTCCGGCTGAGTGGTAGGCAAGGAGACTGCATAATCAAGAAGCATTAACCCGAGATGGTGGGACCATCTGAAGTAAGGTAGGGGTCATGCAAGCACTTGAAGCCTGGCTTACAAATAAACCTCTGAAGGCTGGGAAACCCAGCTGTCAACAGTTAAACCTGAGAAATAGGGTTAATCCAAGTCTTCGAAACTTATTATAATATTTAAAATGCCAATCAGCCTTCTGGGAGCAGGTTGGCTGCCTGTCACTTGTCTCACCTCACTAAAACCCAGTAAGTTAGTGGGCCACCACTGGTGTCTCAACACAAGTGGAATTTAAACTCATTTAACTACCCAACCTCTTACACATGATAAAATAGTCCCCTCGATCTCATAGATTCAGTAAATCTAGAAGTCATACCAGGTTTCCCAAAAGATTGCAGACGATGAAGTTGTGTCTTATAAAAGCTGACCTGATGTGGTTTGCTTGTCCAAACTTAAATGTGAATGAATGGGCACCCATAAAGACGACAAATTATATGCAATTTGTAATGAATAAGACACACTAAGTAAAACTCCATAGTCTAACTGAATGATAAGTATTGAAAGCATTAAAGCAAAGAACAGTAATGATGTACAGATGAAAGCATTTAAACCAGTTCCAATAAAACAAAGAAATGTGACACGAACACAAAAAAATCTTCACATGCTGGTAACCCAAAATTCAAACAAAACTGTTCGAAAGTAATATAGCTACTTTTCTATTCCTCTTTTTGTATCTAAAATTCGTACGTAGTACTTTGTATCTAAAATGGTGCTTTAAGAGGTGACATCGTTAAAATTTTCACAGTACTCCTGTGCCTGACTATACATGATAATAAAGGATATTCTAATTAGAATAATAGAATCATAGAGATGTACAGCATGGACACGGATCCTTCGGTCCAGCCTGTCCATGCCAACCAGATATCCAAACCCAATAGAGTCCTCCCAACCAGCGCCCTGTCCATATCCCTCCAAACCCTTCCTATTCATATACCCATCCAGATGCCTTTTAAATGTTTCAATTGTACTAGCCTCCAACACTTCCTCTGGCAGCCCATTCTACAGACACACCACCCTCTGAGTGTAACAGTTGTCCGAGGTCTCTTTTATATCTTTTCCCTCTCATGCTAAACCTATGTCCTCTAGTTCTGGACTCCCCAACCCCAGGGAAAAGACCTTGGCTATTTACCCTATCCATGCCCCTCATGATTTTATAAACCTCTATAAGGTCACCCCTCAGCGTCTGAAACTCCAGGGAAAACAGCCCCAGCCTGTTCAGCCTCTCCCTATAGCTCAAATCTTCTAACCCTGGCAACATCCTTATAAATCTTTTCTGAACCCTTTCAAGTTTCACAACATCTTTCCGATAGCAAGGAGACCAGGAATGCATGGCATATTCCAAAAGTGGCCTAAGCAATGTCCTGTACTTGTGCAACATGACCTCCCAACTCCTGTACTCAATACTCTGACCAATAAAGGAAAACATACCAAACGCCTTCTTCACTATCCTATCTATCTGCGACTCCACTTTCAAGGAGCTATGAACCTGCAGTCCAAGGTCTCTTTGTTCAGCAACACTCCCTAGGACCTTACCATTCAGTGTATAAGTCCTGCTAAGATTTGCTTTCCCAAAACGTAGCACCTCACATTTATCTAAATTAAACTCCATCTGCCACTTCTCAGCCCATTCGTCCATCTGATCAAGATCCCGTTGTAATCTAAGGTAAGCTTCTTTACTGTTCACCACACCTCCAATTCTGGTGTCATCTGCAAACTTACTAACTATATCTCTTATGTTCACATCCAAATCATTTATATAAATGATGAAAAGTACTGGACCCAGCGCCAATCCTTGTGGCACTCCACTGGTCACAGGCCTCCAGTCTGAGAAACACCCCTCCACCACCAGCCTCTGTCTTCTACCTTTTGAGCCAGTTCTGTATCCAAATGGCTAGTTCTCCCTGTATTTCATTAGATCTCCCATGGGGAACTTTGTTGAATGCCTTACTGAAGTCCATATAGATCACATCTATTTCTTTGCCCTTATCAATCTTCTTCATTACTTCTTCAAAAAACTTAATCAAGTTTGTAAGGCATGATTTCCCACACACAAAGCCATGTTGACTATCCCCAATCAGTCCTTGCCTTTCCAAATACATGTACAACTGGTCCCTCAGGATTTCCTCGAACAACTTGCCTACCACCAACGTCAGGCTCACTGGTCTATAGTTCCCTGGCGTTTCCTTCCCACCCTTCTTAAAGAGTGGCACCACGTTAGCAAACCTCACCTGTGACCACCCATGATACAAATATCTCAGCAAAAGGCCCACCAATCACTTCTCTAGCTTCCCAAAGAGTTCCATGGTACACCTGATCAGGTCATGGGGATTTGTCCACTTTTATGCATTTCAAGAAATCCAGCACTTCCTTCTCTGTGATATGGACATTTTTCAAGATGTCACCATCTATTTCCCTACATTCCATATCTTCCATGTCCTTTTCCACTCTAGAAATACTTAGGGAATCAGGTAGCACCCATGGAGAAAAACATCTTATAACTGTGACTAAATTGTCAAATACCTCATGTTAAAATGGAGGAATGGTTATTGAAGATCACAAGAACATTGCTGGGAATTCCTGCAGTAATGTTCTAAGCTGGAATTGTTGGTCTCTGACATCTAAAATCACATGTGACTCCAGCCACAGAAGGACTTTTCTTTCTTTTCTTCTCCTTGACATGAATAATGGTGATGCAATAATGCAAGATGCCACACTGGGACTTTCAGGAGCTTCCATGTTGTGTTGCAGTGAAGTACTCACCTTTCAATTCCTACCATACATCTAGGGTAACCCCAAAGTGAATTTTTTGGATTTTCACCAAGTTTCTTAGTGCCTCGCTTTAGCACATTTTGCAAACTTGCTTTAGAATTGCTGCCAGATTACAAGATGGTGGTAGCAAGTGGTCCCTGTACCTCACTAAAGCCAACAAGTTAGACATAGTTCTTAAAACTAAAGAGATCAATGGACCTGGAGAGAAAGCAGGAACAGGGTACTCTGTTGGGTGATCCGTCATGATCATACTAAATGATGGAGCAGGTTCAAGGGGCTGAATAAATGACTCCTGCTCCTATTTTCTATGTTTCAATGTTTCATGTCAGTATATTTTCAAGTCAACGTTTGCGTCTAAAATGAATACCTGTTTAGCTCAAAAGAATAGAAACACAAGCTTTTCAATAGTCAAATTTTTACATGGTGTTTTGTTAGGAAGGTATGAAGTACCATAAAAACAGTATCTACCTCTACAGCAAGTGATTTTGTAGTATCATCTGGTAACCAAGAAGGACCATCACAATTCTTCAGCCTACAATTAACAGTCATTGGTTGGGATTGATTTTTCAACATTTCCCCATAATCTGCAGCATCAAAATTAGTCTTCCATACCATGACCTGAAACACATATTGAAGAAGTTGAGTAGTATGTTGTCACATACATAAAAATCAAGGACATAATTTTACATATTTAGTTATTACAAAAAACATTAATGCACATGTTCATAAATGAAGTAGTTCCATTTAAAGCAAGTATATTTACTTTTCCAGTGAGCCAATAGGATTCAAAACTGAATGAGAAAGAAAGGAGCTTGTATTTATATTAAATTTTCATTGTATCAGGAAATTTCAATCTGTTTTCCAGTCAATGATATAGATCTGAAGCAAAGACACTCTTAGGCTCAGACTTACTCACATTGAACTGCAGGAGGGCATTTGACTCATCATGCCCACATCAGTCAACAAAATCTGACTACAAGAATCCTGTTTTTCAGTTTTTGCCCACATCCCTGGAGGCTATAACAACTCACGAAAACATCTTAATATTGCTGAAATGTTACGAGAGCTTCTGACTCGACCACCCTTTCAGGTAGCGAGCTCCAGATTCCCATCCCTCAGTGAAAACATTTCTCCTCGCTCTCCTAACAGTCTACCTTTCACCTTCAACCTCTGGCCCCTGGTATTGGTCTCTTTACTAATGGAAAATGTGCCTTCCGATCTATCTCATGTCCCTCATAATCATATATACTTTGATCATGTCCACTCTCAACCTTCACTGCTCCAAGGAAAACAACACTAACCTATCTAATCCTTTCTCGTAGTTCACACCCTCCACCCCAGGCAGCATTCTGATAAATTTCCTCTGTACCATCTCTTGTGAAATCACATCCTTCCCACAATATGGTGACCACACTGCATTCAGAACTCCAGTGGTGACTTAACCAACATTTTATACAGTTCCAGCACAGTCACCTTGCTCTTTTGTTCTATGCCTCAACTAATAAAGGCAAGTGTTCTCTATGCCTTCTAACCACATTATCTAGTTGCCTTTCTATTTTCAGGGACCTGTAAATGTGCACACTAGAGATCCCTCTGATCTTCAGTACTTTTCAGGATCCGACCATTCATCGTGTAATTCTTTGTCTTTTTAGCCCTCCCCAAAGCATTCTCTCATTTTTCCAAGTTGAATTCCATTTGCTACTGCGCCACCCAGCTAACTTGTTTGCTAATATCCTCCTGCAGTTTATAACTATGTTCCTCAGTATTTACCACCCTACCAATTTTCATGCTGTGTACTTTTTGGTCATGCCTCTTACATTTAAGTCCAAATCATTAATGGACATCACAAACAGCGAAGGTCTGAGCAGCTGTGATGATGTTGTCACTTTAAGAGGTTATTTTGTCCTTTTTTTAAAGAGATGTTGTAAGGCAGAGGTTCTGAACTGTCTCTAAGAAAGTAAACAATTTGAGAGGCCTTGGTTTTTTTAAGTTGGAACAATGGAAGCAGTCTGGGTGTGGGCCACCTCTCATAGGCCAGGCTTTTTAGTTTTGATTTAGATTTTAGGTTTAGTTTTAAGCAGAAGCTACTGGGGTCTCAAAGGAATTGGAAGCTTTACTGAATGTCTTCTAGCTGCTACACTGAGTCTTCTCAATGTTTGTTCCTCCTGGATTGGAGAAGCGCATGTGAGAACTTGTATCTGAACTTGCCTTTTTGCCAAGGGGTGTATTTATGGGATATTACTACATTGGAACAGTTAATTAATAATAGTTACTGTATCTATTATTTGGTTTTGTTTTTCAGCAGTTATTTTTATTTACATTTTAACTATAGCGTTTAAATAAATTGTGGTTTGCTTAACTTTGAATAGTTTGATCAGCTGCATCACATCTGGAATACAGCACTTCATGTAAACCTTTACAATAAGAAAGTGTTAGGGTCTCGGCTACCTTCTGAAAATATTTTGAGGTGGTCTGCTCTAGTCCATAACACACCGAGCACTGCAGAATCCTGCTGACTTGATTTCTAGTCACAAGAACACTCCCTTACCATAACACTCTGCTTTCTGCCTTTTAGCCAATTTTGAATCCAATGTGTCACCTTGCCTTGGACTCCACGAGCTCCTACCTTCTTGACCAGTCTGTCATTATAGACCTTATCAAAAGCCATGCTAAAGTCAACTTTTTCTACATGAAATGCATTATCTTCATCAACACACCTGGTTACTTCCCCAACTATTTGATCACATTTCACAGACAATGATTTTGCAGATACATCTGTTCCTCAAATAATTTTTAATAACTTCCCCACCACTGAGGTTAGACTTACTAACCTACACTTTCTTGGTCCATCCGTTGCTCCATTTTTTAAAAGTAAGGGGAACATGTTAGCAGTTCTCCAGCGCCTCAACTGTGGCTAGGAGGGGCCTTGAACATGATTGCCAGGGACTTACTCTTGAAAAGTAGCAATCATTAAGGGTAGTATAGCAGAGCAATAACAAAGAACTAAACACACTAGGAAGGTGGGAACTAAAACAAACATCCTGATTTTGCCCAATCCGTGCCCAACTGTTATGGAGCTTGATTCCCCCAATCAGATTTCTGCCATGTCACAGTACTGAAGTAGCTTTTATAAAAGGTCACAAATATCATCTTACATTACTGTGACAAGAGGTAAATTGTCCTGCCCTGTCATTTTCATTCCGTTTGTAGCCATTGACATGATTAACCTGCCATCATCTTCTTCCAAAGCCACACTACTCTAACCCAGCTGGGTGAGACGGGATTCACCTGATTCTATTATTATCCATCTAATTATAGCCAGAGAGTCTGCAATAGTTTCTAACTACTGGCAAGAATAGCATTCCTTAGTCAAAGTAGAACTGCTACAATATTATCCCTGGTGTCCCTTAAAAGTTCATCCTTGCTGCTGTTCTATTTTTGACCTTTATGATATCCCCTCAATCAGATCATCTTGCCCTTCAAGGTAGCCTCTCTCAATAGGAACACTCTTTCCTCTAAATCGGAATATCTTTGATACAAGATGTTCACCAGGGACTGAAGTAGATAATCTCACCCGTCCTAAGAGAACTTTACATTCAGCTGTTATTTTTCAAGCAAGATGTTAAAATAAGGCCTTAACCTTCTTCGCCCCAATGCAACGATACTATGGCATTAAGAGATATATTTTGTCCTTGTGTTTTTTTGAAGGGAGGTTCCAAGCTGTCTATTGATAACCCCTAGAATAAACAGTTTGTGAGGAATTGGTGTTTTTTTAATATAAAACATTGGAACAATAGAAGCTGTCTGAACTTTGGTTGGGGGGGGGGGGGGGGGGGGATGGGTTGGTGGCAGTGGCGGTGGTGACAAGCTTCCACAGAAATAAGATGCTGGAGATCAGAGTCGAGAGTATGGTGCTGGAAAGGTACAGGTCAGGCCTGCTCCTCGGATGCTGCCTGACTTGCTATGCTTTTCCAACACCACACTCTCGACTGCTGAATACTGATCAAATTATTCACCATTTCAAAGTCCACTTAAGTTGAAGACTGCACTTTGTCTTGTCTCACCTCACCATGGAAGACTGACCTTTCACCAAATAATTTTGCCAAAGTCTTGGAATTGTGAATGAGTCACAATCTTAATCTTCATTAGCAGAGGGATTGAATTCAAGAGTCGTGAGGTGATGTTGCAGCTGTACAGGACTTTGGTTAGGCCACATTTGGAGTACTGTGTGCAGTTCTGGTCGCCTCACTTTAGGAAAGATGTGGAAGCTTTGGAGAGGGTGCAGAGAAGATTTACCAGGATGTTGCCTGGAATGGAGAGTAGGTCGTACGAGGATAGGTTGAGAGTTCTCGGCCTTTTCTCGTTGGAACGGCGAAGGATGAGGGGTGACTTGATAGAGGTTTATAAGATGATCAGAGGAATAGATAGAGTAGACAGTCAGAAACTTTTTCCCCGGGTACAACAGAGTGTTACAAGGGGACATAAATTTAAGGTGAAGGGTGGAAGGTATAGGGGAGATGTCAGGGGTGGGTTCTTTACCCAGAGAGTGGTGGGGGCATGGAATGCGCTGCCCGAGGGAGTGGTAGAGTCAGATTCATTGGCGACCTTTAAGCGGCATTTGGATAGGTACATGGATGGGTGCTTAATCTAGGATAGAAGTTCGGCACAACATCGTGGGCCGAAGGGCCTGTTCTGTGCTGTATTGTTCTATGTTCTATGTTCTATGATAGAATTCCACATTACAAAACTCTTTAAATGAAGAAACTTACATTTATTAATAACAGCACAAACTTTAAGTGTGACACAGAATATATGTATGTTCAACTGCTACACTCAAAATTCTTTCAGGGTGGGCTTTTTGAGCCGAAGCAAGCTTATTTACTGGAATACTGCTGCTTATTCATATTGGGCCAGTATACATGCAGTAAAAACAGCTGAGTAATTTCCAAAGAATGTTGGAATTATGGCTGAAAGAACATGAGAAATAACTCGTTTCAGCAACAGATTGATTCTGGACCAAAAACTAATTGGTTGTAAATGTCAAATATTCCAGCTCACTTTTCCAGAAAAAAATTTAATCTATTTTGAGTGCAATGTTAGTCTAATCTTTCCTAAAGTTACTAACTTAGCATCTTTTCCACACTGGTAAAACTCCAATGAAAGAGAAAATGTATGATTTGTGAAAACATCAGTCTTTATAGGTTAGAATATGAGGTGTTAGAGAATTGTTTATGCATTTCAAAGAGAAAAATACTCAATAAGAGTTATGCTACAAAATTCAAAACCAAGCTTGTGATAGTTCAGTGGATCGACATATAACATTATTGGAGATTGAGCTCCACAGACCAAAAACTCCTGGGTTCAATAGCTAGGTTAAATGGAAATAGCATTAGGTTTACTATGCATGTATGTGAAAAGCACAAATGTTACAGAATAGGAGGAGACCATTTAGTACATCACATCTACACTAGCTCTCCAAATGAGCATTAGGGCTTACTGCTATTCTCCTGTCAGTAAGAGATTCAAGGGTTAAGCAGAAAAGGCATAGAAAGTAGATGTAAGGAATGTCGGATTAGCCAATATCTATTGAATGGCAAAGCAGGCTTGAATGATTACTCCTGTTTCTATTTTTTTCTGGTGTTACAATCTTTTCCTTGTTACCTTGATTCTATTCAAATAATATTCAATCACCCAATACCTTCTTAAATGCCTCCAGTACACTTCCAGGGAGTGGAACTTGTTGTAGGAAAAACCACCACATCATTGCTTCTGCATTTGCAAATCACTTCAAATTTGTGCTCTCTTACACCTCAATTGTTTTTTTTAAGTGGAAATAGTCCTCATGCCTGGCCCATTCCTGTAAACCTCTTTGGCACTCTCTCCAATACATTCACATCTTTCTTATAGTGTGGCACTGAGAACTGCACACAATAATTCAGCTGACGTCTCATATGTGCCTTGTTCATAACAACCTGTTTGCTCTAAGCTTCAGACACTATGATTTATTAACTGCTCTCTCAACTGGTCCTGTCATCTTCAATGACCTACGCACATATGCACTCAGGTCGCGCTCCTCCTGCCCCCATTTAAGAACTTAACTTTCTATTGGCTCTCCTTGTTCTTCCTACCATAACGCATCACTTCATTTTGTAAAATTCATTTACTGGATGTGGGTGCATCCTTAATTACCCATAGAGCAACTAGGAGTCACAAGTAGACAAGATCAAGTAAGGATGGCAGTTTTGTTCCCTAAAGGGCATTTAGATGACAACTATTTCACAGTCATCATTGGATCCTTAATTCCAGATCTTTTACTGAATTCAAATTCCACCATGTGCCATAGTGGGATTCAAACCTGGGTCCCCAGAATATTCCCTGGGTGTCTGGATTAACAATCCAGTGATAATACCACTAGGCTATCATCTTAAACTTCATCTAATATCTTTTTGGCACTCTAACATTTGTCTATCTTCTTTTGGAGTCCTACATTGTCCTCCTCACAGTTTACAATACTTTCAAGTTTTGTATCTTTGCAACTTTGAAATTCCCCCCTGACACCAATGATCTAGATCATTAATGTTTCAGCATGATTATTCAGAACACAATATGGCCCTTACACTTGCACAGCCAGCCAAAATGGCCCATGCTCATATGCAAACAAATACAGGTTGCAGAAGCATATGCACATGTGCCACTAATATTACTGTATATTGAACACAGTAACATCAGTGTCACATACATGGGGTGGGTAAAGCGGGGGGCAAGGCAGAAGTGGATCACATCTATGTCACTGCACCACCTGAGAGGGGTGCTGCTCTGAACTTGGAGCCTGGATGAGGAAGCATCAAGGAGGCCCAGGGAAAATTGCCTCCCAGTTTTCTTCTCGAGAGGTGAGGAAGGGCTGGGTTCTTGGTGGAGCACCAAACTGTCAGTACCACATGTTCCATATTAATATTCATATCAGGACACGTATGGTAGGAGAATAGCACTTTGTGTTGGAATGTATATTCTGGAAATTTTAACTCCTGGTGTGATGCAGTATAAATACCAGGGTGATTGCCTAATGTTTCCATGTCTTGGACAACACGCAATCTTTGGTCAAAACACTTTCTATTCAGAATTTATAACACCATCACTTTGCAACTAGTTGATGCTTTTGGTTGCTTAAGAATGACAGAGTACCTCTTTGCATGTGCATGTTCTTTGTACCACATGGTAGTGGTATTTGAAGCATATGTAGCCTTCATATATATCAGGAAAAGCCTGCCTCCCAAAACTAATCCCTAGGGAACTCCATTAAAAACTTTCCACCAGCCTGGAAAACACACATTAACCTTTAATCGGTTTCTTATTACTCAGTCAATTTTGTACCCCTGTTGCCACTGTCTTTTCTACTCTATTACCTATAACTTTTCTCAAGTTTGTTGTGTGGCATCGAATCAAAGACTTTTGAAAGTCCAGGTTCACCATATTAACAGCATCACCTTAATCAATAATTTCAGTTACCTCTTCAAAAAGATTTCCAGTAAGACAGTAAACACCACTTCTCCTTTCAAAAGTCATATAGGCTTTTTGAAAACTGGCGTTTTTCACCTAACTAATAATTCTATCCCACAGAAATATTTCTCGAAGCTTCCCTAGCTCGGAGTTAAACTGATTAATCTGTAATGGCTGAGCTTATCCTTACAACCCTAACTGAACAAGGTCATAATTCTTACAATTCCTCAGTACTTTGGCACCTCCTCCGAAGACTGAAAGATTATGATCAGTGCCCCTGCAATTTGCACTACCGGTTTTTCAACATTCTTGGATACATCTCAGCCAGTCCTAACATCTTGTCAGTATTTAAATTTAACAGTCTAAGCAACACTTACTTAATAAATTTTCAATGCCTCGAGTGACAGTTAATTTCTCTGTCAGAATGGTAAGCATCGCACATCTTTGGTAAAGAGGGATGCAAACTACTAATTTAGTACCTCAGCCAAACTTGCCACACCCCTAGTCAAACTGTTCCCATACAGCTGCAACACTGTCATCTACCTGGTGATATAGACAATTGGAAAGAAAGAAAACAATGAAGTTAGCATGACAATTCTGGGTGTATGCTAATAGGTCACCAACTAATGGGAAAGAAATAAGAAAAATAAGTCCATGAAGAAAGTTACAGAGGGGGTGCAAGAATGATAGAATAGTTAAAATAGTTAATAATCCTATCATTGATGAGAAAAGGAACAGGGTAACAAAGTGAGTATTCCTGATGAAATGTCGATTCTCTTGCTCGTCAGATGCTGCCTGACCTGTTGTGCTTTTCCAGCACTACATTTTTCAACACTTAACAAGGTGAGCAGAATTCTGAGAGTGGGTTCAAGACAATATTCTACAACAGTGTTTCCAGTCCAACAAGGAGGCTTTAAAAAGGTCCAAGTTCTAGTTAGACAGAGTTTTGGTCCACAGAGAGTCAAAGCTAGCAAGGGGAAGGAAGCAAAGACCACAATCAGGTCAGTCAGGGTTCTTACTGAAAAGTGCGGTAGGCTCAACCAGCCAAATATGTCTACTTGCTCCAGCTTTCTAAATCATGGTGGAACTAGCATAGGTAAAATGGAATTCAAGAATGGTAGACAAAACTGTCCTAACTTTAAAATTTACATTTCCATGAAGGGCAAGGTAGGACACCAAGTCCAGAGCTCCCGAGATGATGAATGTGATCATTTAAAGGTGGACATTTAAAGGTTACACGAGAGATGACAGATTGATAAAACAAATGAAAATCAGTCTGAATACAGAAAGCCCAGATTGGAAGTAAAAAAATAAAATAAGAGCAGCAACGATGGGAGAAAAGGTGTTGGCAACCAACACAAAAGGCTTATTATGGACCAAAATGGGAATTTATGCATAGAAAACAAAGGTCGCATGAAGGAACTAAAGCAATGTTTTGCATCTGTCTTTACCAAAGAATACGATATAGATCAAGTTACAGTGAAGCACCAGGTAGCTGAGTCTCTGAATTGGCTAAAAGTTGATGAAAATAATGTATTAGAAATTTTGGCTGTAGTTAAAATTGCTAAGTTACCAGTACAGGGTCAAATGCATTCAAGGGTACTGACGGAAGAGTGGAAAGTGCAAAGCCACTGACCATAATCTTCCAACTCTCCCTACATCCAGAGTATAGAGAATTGCAACACTTATCAGGAAGATATAGGGTAAACCAATAAATATAAGCTGCTTTGTTTCACCTCCCTAATGGAAACATTTTTAGAAATAATACACCAAGACAAAACTAACAGTCAGTTGGACAAACATAGATTAATAAAGGGAAACAAGTATGGAACTCCCAGTTGTGAAGGGGGGGCACTGGACCTGAAATGTTAACTCTGTTTTTCTCTCTATAGGTGGTGTCAGACCTGCCTTGTTTCCCCAGCACATTCTGTTTCTGCTTCAGATGTCCAGCATCTTTGTTTTTTAATTTTATTATATTAAATTGATTAAGCTTCTTAATGAAGCATCTGGACAGTATAAGGGTCATGCAATTGGTGCACCTGAACTTCCAGAGGTGTTTGAAGGGTCACATAATAGGCTTGTCAGTATAGTTGAGGTCTGTGGGACCATGACTCTAAAGTTGGCTGAGGGGGTTCCTACAGTACAGTTGTAGTGCCCTAACCACTGAGCTAGGAGGCTTGCTCAGTCCCACCTGCTCTAGAGGGGTGTAATGACATCCCTGAACAGGTTAATTTGAAAACATCTAAAATGTTGGCGGAGTGAAGTAAACAGTAGTGGTGAACAGTTTTTAAACTGGATGAAGGCACACTGCAGGGTTCCCCAAGAGTTTCTATTAAGATCATTACTTTTCTTAATCTATATTCATGATCTAGACTTGAATATGCAGGGCACAATTTCAAAATCTGCACATGGCTCAAAACTTGGAAGCATTGGAAACTGAGAGGTGGACAGTGGCAGACTTCAAGGAAACATGGAGTAGCTGATGGAATGTGCACGTGACAGATGGAATATAATGTAGAGAAATGAGACATTACACATCTTAATAGCTAGAACAAAGAAAGGCAACAGAAAATCAAGAAAAATCAATCCTAAAAACTGTGCAGATGAGGAGGAATTTGGGAGCCTAGATGAACAATCAATCAATGAAATGAGCACAGTAGTTGGGAAAATACTTAATAAAGCAGTATAGGATCCAGAGCCTTATAAGTAGAGTACAAATTAGGTGAACCATTATAAAATATTAGTTCTACCTCAATGGGAGTGTTCTGTAAAATCCTGGGCATTACACTTCAGGAAGAATCAAAAGGCATTGGAGAGGTGTCGCATTCACAACAAGACATACAAATCATTTAAAGACATAAGGTACAGGAGCATGATTTAAGTGTCTTTACAGAAACATGGTTGCATGGTGAACAGGATTGGGAACTGACTATTCAAGGATATTTGATGTTTAGGAAAGACACAAAAGAAGGTGAAGTTGTCCTGATAATAAGTGATATGATCAGAACATCAGTAAAAGAAGATCTCAGATTAGAAGAACATTGTGTGGAATCTATTTGGGCAAAACTAAGAAACAGTAAGGTGGCAGCAAACATTGATTGCAGTCATTTATAGACCGCAAAGAGCTGTGGCAGTGAAGGACGTGGTATTTATTAAGAGATCAGAGATGCATATAATGCAGGCAACAGTTACCAAAGATGATTCAATCTGCATTTGGAATAGATAAACCAATTGAGCACTGAAGGCATGAAAGTTGAGTTTATTGAATGTGTTTGGGATGGCTTTTCATGTTGGGGTGCCAACTAGGCATCGCAATGTTAGATCTAGCATGAGACAACGAAAAAGGCAAATTAACAATCTTTTTGTTTAAAAAAAACCTTCAGGGAGGAATGACCGCAACACAATAAAATTTTACATTATGCTTGAAAGTGAGGTAGTTCATTTTGAAGCAAGGATTTTAAATTTAAATAATGGAAACTATGAAGGCATGACACGTAATTTGGCTGAAGTGATTGAGACAATGTATTCAACAATATTACGGTACAAAGGCAATTGCTGGCTTTGTGAGAACTGCTGTATGACTTCTATCCTTCACAACATTCCTTCATTATACAAAAACTGAAAAAAAGGGTAATCAATTGTGGCTAACAAATGAAGTTCGAGATTGTTTTAGATTAAAAGTAAAGGCCTTTAAAGTTGCTAGAAACAGCAATAATTCTGAGGATTGAGAGGTTTATAGAATATAGTAAAGGAGGAAAAAACAATTGGTATGGAAGAATAGAATATGAACACAATCTAGGAAAAGCTTCTAAAGGTACATAAAGGAAATGTTTGGTTAAAACAAATGGGATCCTTTACAGACAGAATAAAGACAATTTGTAATGGAGAATACAGAATGGGTTGGAAGGCGGTAGCAAAAATCACACATTATTTAAGCACAGAGTGAAAGAGAAAACAAGAAGCTACAGACCAATTAGTGTTGCATCAATTGTTGGGAAAACATTAAAGTCTATTATTAAAGATGGGACAAATAAGACACTTTGTTGATAACGAATGGCCAATAATAAACAGGAAATAGTGCTTGACGAACCTTGGAGTTTTTTTTAAGATGTTACTGGCAAAGTTGATAAAGGAGATAAACTGATTTTAAGTAGACTTTTGATAAAATCCCCCACAAGCCCGTTTAGAAAAGTTAAAGCACATGAGTTAGGAGGTAATGTACTGGCATGAATCAATGATTAGCTTACAGACAGAAAACAGTAGGAATAATTGTACCATTCTCTTGTTGGTAAATGGTGACTAGAGGGACAGCACAAAGGTCAGTCCTTGGACCCAGCTGTTCACAATATTTATCAATGATTTGGAATTTGTGATGAAATGTAAGGTTACCAAATTTGTGGATGATGCAAAGCTATGTGGGAATGTATATTGACAGAAATATGTAAAGCAGCTTCCGAAGGATCTGAACAGGCTTAGTGAATGGGCTAGATATAGCAATTGGAATGGAAAAATGGAAAACGTAAAGTTATCCATTTTGGTATGAGAAACAAAAGTGCAGAGTATTTTTTTTTTAAATGGTAAGAGGTAGATGTACAAAGGGTCAATAAGTCACTGAAGGTTAACATGCAGACGTAGCAAAGTATCAAAAGGCTGATTAAATGTTTGCCATTATTGTAAAAGAGAACAAGAATAGTGAAGCCTTGCTTAACTGATCTAGGAATTTGGTTAGACCGCATCTGGACTGTGTTCAGTTCCAGTCTCCTTATCTCAGGAAAAATATTACAGCCGAGAGAGTGCAATGCTGTGGGATGTTGCAACTTTCCAAAGAGTTAAAAAGAGATTCCGTGAACTGGTGCAGTATTCTCTAGAGTTTTGAAGACGGGGACTTAACCTCATTGAAACTTACAAAATACTCAAAGAGATAGACAGGGCAGATGTAAGTAAGATGTTTTAACAATGAGGATGACACAGAGGTCTAAGCTGAGGAGAATTTTCTTTTATTCAAGAAGGTTGTGAACCTTTTTTAAGGGCTGTTGAAGCTTAGTCGTTGAGCATATTCAAGGTGGAGACTGACATTTCTGATTACTAATGGCACATAGCACAATAGGAACACTACCACTATACCACAAGAGCTCTCTGTACACAAATTACAAAGAAATGTAAAGGATACCCACCTGTTCATCTGAGCCACCCGAAGCAAAGAAGTCTCCAGCACCAGAGAAAACCACACATGAAGCTGGACCCTATAAACAGAAGGCAAGAAACTAAACATGAGTTTTTTTTAAAATCCATACTGCATTACGGAAAAATATATTTGACCAATGTGTTTATTTGGTAAACACTTAACACTGAAATAGCTTACATAATGCCCAACCTTGCTCCTAAACAGAATTAGAAACACGACTGTCACTCAAATGTATAATTTAGGTGCCCAAATTCAACTACAGGCAAACAGGGTGTTGTAATGAGTGTGTAAAATTCATCAACAGAAAATTTTGTACACAGTTTCCAGTTGCACAGGTGCGGTTTTGAGATAAACTAGCTCTGTAAAAATTGGGTGCTAATGCTTTGCAATCTGCTGTTTTGGTGCTGTTTTGGAAAGGATGATATTAATGTTTAGAATAAGAAGTGGTTTTGCACTTATCTTTTACATAGAGATGGAGTTTAAATTCAGCACTTTACCAATCTACCCAACTCTTTGAAATCTGGCTTATGGGAGATAAATGATAAATAACTACAAGTTCTTGATTATTTTTGGACAAATTCATCTGGCCCTCTTCGGAGTCAAAAACAAAGCAAAATTTCTCTTCATCCGCCCATGCAACTACTTTGTGCAAACATGTATTGGACAAATAGTTTCGGACGTAAACTTGTGTCCTCCTCCAATGAATTCACATTCATTCTCAACTTCCCTGACCAAGAATGCCCAATACCACAACATTGCCAGTCTAAGAACTCCCCCCTAGATTCCTGAAGAAGGGCTTATGCCCGAAACGTCAATTCTCCTGCTCCTCGGATGCTGCCTGGCCTGCTGTGTTTTTCCAGCACCACATTTTTCAACTCTGGTCTCCAGCATCTGCAGTCCTCACTTTCTCCTAGTTGATCTCCCCCCTAGATAGTCAATTAAGGAACTAGTACTCCTGAGTCATCCTAGCAAGAGCAAGTAACAGACAAACACATTAGCAAGGCATGTTGCCTTCATGTAAAGTGGTCATCATTTTTGCTTGGGTGAGGTTCGGATTTCAAGGCATCTGGACCAAGGTTACAGGTCAGTGCCATTTAGCCTCCTAAGAGAATCTGGATCAGTGCAGGAATATAAAAAAATTGCTGTGCTCGAGAATAAGTTGTGACATCTATTGTCTGCCAACTGTCACTCAATTTAACTATGCCAATGCATAGACAAGCTAGTCAGGAGAAACTGAAAGCTGTAATCTCAATTTCCCTGTCACACAGCATATATTGCTCTTGAGGTGTGAGTGAAATAACTCCTAAGTCTTATTAAAATGGCCATGAGGTTAGTTTTTGAATTTATGTTACTAGCACTGCACAACAGGAGATGTGCTCCCAGAACTACTTCATCCATTAAAATTAATGGCTGTAAAATCACTTCCATACATTTGGTTTTCCTGCAATTTTCATGTATGTGAAGCTGGAAGGGAACCCTATAAGTAAGCCTTAAACTTTATGTACACCACTGAAACTTTTCAGTAGACAAAACAGCATGATCTTACATCACAATACTCTGAACAGACCAGGTAAAGTAGGATTACATTGTTAGCATCAGTACAAGCAAGGCAGTTCACATGTTGTTGGCAAAGTTGAGAACTGCATCAATATTATAAATCATAGTAACTGTACAATAAAACTTGAATTAATTGTCAAATGTCTTGATCAGTTAAACCTTTCACTTGCTTGTTTTGACACCCATTAAGCTTTAGAACAGTTTCAAAATACGTCTGATGTGACAAATAGCAGTTTTTTTGCTCCAATTGCGCTATATAAAATGTTTCGGAATTACTTGACAGTAGCATGTGACAGATGTATCAAACAATTATAGCATTTGCCTTGCAACTATCTAATAACTATACTATGTTAAGGAGATCCATCTGGACAGTTAAATGCAAAAAAAACTAAGAGTAATAGAAACTAATAAGACTTAAATTATAGATCAAAAGTGTGTCTGATTTATAATCAAAAACTTCATGCTAGTGTTTTTAAGGACAGAGAACGAATACAAGGAAACAATGTCCCACCATCAAGAAAAACCAAGTGAATAAACAGTCTATCACATTGACGACGAAATTGTAAGAATTGTTTCATTCATCTTTTTTTTATCTCCGAGGGTGAGTGACTTTGGATCACTGCCTCAGAAAGAGGTGAAAGCAAGGTCATTGAACGTATTTAAGGCAGAATTAGATCGATTATTTTTAGGCAAGGGAGTCAAATGTTATTGGATGGAAAAGGATGTGGAATTTGAAACACAAACTGATCAGCCATGATCGTATTGAATGGGGGAGAAGGGCCGAATAGCCTACTACTGTTCCACTTTCATACGTAAAAACAAACCTCTAAACAAATTCATACTTCTGTCAGATCCTGTATGGATTAGTAATAGAAGCATCCAACTTATATATTAGATTAATAATAATGTTAATGCAGGTCACCAAATAGTTTGGTGAAATGAAACAAACTATGAACCAATAGTTTGAAGAAAAATGAAAAACATTAGGTGTTAAATATAGATAAAACCTTAAAGTTTCTCTCACTGAATTAACCCATACAATCTTCATTCAATAAGTACATATATGGAAAAGCAGCTGTAAAATGTCACCAGTGAGAAATTGAAAAGGTCTCACTTAACACCAAGCTTGGAAAGGAAGGGCAATCTAAGATATAATTATGTATAGGAATGTAAACCTGGCCCTGTTCCTTGGGTAAGCTAGCAATGATCAGCTGGTATCTTACATACCAGGCGCCTGAAACAGAGGTCTTATTACGTCAAAGCATATTTCTGGATCACCATCACTTCCCCTACTAATCTATCACTTCCTCAGTTCCCTCCCAGAATGCTAGCGAGTTGCCAGACAAAAACATATGTCAAATCTGGAACAGGCACATTCACCCACACAAATAAATACAGCTGGAAGATTTCTCAGAACAAGCTGTTCTGTAAGTACACAGAAAACTACTCTGAAACATTTCACGTTTCCCACTTTTGTTGCTGATCATTGTTCTATCCGATATGCTTTTTACTAACGTTTGTTATATCAATAGATATATAATTTTAAAAAAGGATGTAGACGCAGTATGATTATGAACAGCCACCTTTTTAAAGAAAATAAACTCTTATTTTGAACATTAAAATTAGGTTTAAAACTGTAACGTGCCCAAATTTTCTTTTTTCCCATGGGCTCCTTGGTTAACCTTTGTCATCTTCCATGCTGATAACAAATCATTAAAACTGATGTTTATCACTGCTTTAATTTTTAGAAAAGAAGAGTAAGTTCATCAGGTGATATTTCAAAGGATGCTGAAGGGACTTAAAGACTCAACAAAAAAGAAAGAACATAAAATATATGAAAAGCTTATACTTTTCTGGATACTATAGAAAATTAGAAACTACATCTTTGAGGAGAGATTTGGGATGCTGTGCTATTTCTGGCCAAAAAGGTCAAAATATCAATAGAAATATTTATAATTCTCAAGCATTTTAATAGTGAATTCCTACTTTGGCTGAAGAGTTAATAAGCAAAGATTGTTAATAATAACCAGAAATTGGCAATGTAAGGACAAGGTTTAAGAGAAATTTCTTTACGTATAGTATCCTTGAAGGGAAAAGTGCATAACAATTGTGATGGTGAATGATAAAATATTTTATGTGGAGGTCAAGGTAATTTTGGATTGCTCTAGCAAACAGACAGCACAGACAGAAGGATTCAAATAGCCTCTTTCTGTGCTGTGAACTTTTATAATTTTAGCTCATATGAAACTCCCCGTATGCGATTAAAAGCTATAAACACTAGGTGCAAGGTTAACTCAGATTGTATTAGCTCAAAAATGTCAAAGGCAGATGATCACCAAAGAGAGTATTTAAATGCTATTCCCAGTTGATGGTCGGAAACCTGGGAGGCCAGGATTAAACACGATTTCCTGTGGGGAAGCAGCAGATTAATGACCAATTAAAATGTTAAATACTATTGCCAGCTGGAAACCTGTGGGCAAAGTCTGCTGACTGCAAATACTTTAAACAGCCTTCCAGACTGATGGCAGGAAACGTACATGCTAGGCTGGTTGACAACTAAATAAAATATTGATAATGCTTTATCTTTACAAATGTTAACATAAAAACCACAAGTTGAAAATCAAATACCAAGCCTGGCATGGAGAGAAGTACACCTTAAATAATTATACTGATTACTTTAAATATTCAATTGATACACAACCATGAACAAATCTAAAATGAGAAAAGAAAACCTTATACATTAGACCATTAACAGAAGAATGGAATTTCTATCCTTAAACCTAGGAATCTGGAATTAACAACTATAAAAAACAAAATTTATTTTTAAAAATTATTTTTTGCTAATATTCTTCCTTTATCAATAAATATAGGTAGAAATGTTTCATAACAAACATAGAAATTACACAAGTCTGGAACAAAATATTAAAACAAATCCATTTGCCAGTATTGAGATAGTCTTCTGAAGGTTCAATACTTTTATTCATTGAGGTCAAAGTCTTAGGCTAGAATTCTGAATTAGGAAACTGCCTGCTCCAGCAGTTCTGGGTTCTGACTCTACATAGACCCCAACACAATTTTCAAATGTAAATGAGCCAATAGGAATAAAACAGAAAATTGTTTCAGATTTCCGGCATCTGCAATCACAAAAAGTGCTGGAGAAACTCAGCAGATCTGGCAGCATCTGTCAAGAGAAAACATTCTGTGAAGGGTCCAGTAATCCTTCTTGAAAACTGATATTTGAATTGACTTGTTGTCATCACATTGAAAAGCTTTGAGTACAGTGAAAAGCTTTGTTTTGCGAACAGTACAGACAGATCAGAACATACAAGGACAGACAGTGGGTGATTAAGACAGAGCGAGGCATACAGAGTTATGGCTGCACATGAAGTGCCCAAAAGCAAGGTCACCATTACATTTGAAATTAGAGAGGTCCATTCAGCAGCCTAATAACAGCAGGAAAGAAGCTGTTCTTACACCTGTCGGTACGAGTGTTCAAGCTTCTGTATTTTCTGCCTGACTGAAGAGATTACTAACGGGGTGAGAGGGGTCTTTGATGATGTTGGCAGTCTTCCCGCTACAATGAGAAGTGTAGATGGAGTTCATGGTTGGCTTTTGTGATAGTCTGGGCTGTGTACACAAATTTCTGTAGTTTCTTCTGGTCCGAGGCACAGCCATTGCCGTACCAAGCTTTTATGCACCCAGATAGAATGCCATCTATGGTGCATCTATAAAAGGTTAGTGAGGGTCCTTATGGATATGTCAAAATGCCTCAGCCTCCTAAATTGTTGTCGTGCCTTTGTAACAGTTGCATTTATGCGCAAGGTCCAAGACAGATTGTTGTTTACTGTCACTAGTAACGAGGAAAAGGATTTCTGAAGAAGGGTCACTGGACTGGAAATGTCCTGAAATCTGTTTTCTCTCCACCAATGCTGCCAGAGTTTCTCCAGCACTTTCAGTGTTTGTAATAGGCTCTGGATTGAGTTTCATATCCAATCAGTAGCATTGTAAGGCCTCTAACTGTACACAGTAATATACAGTACACAAAAGCTTGGAAGGCCGTGTGCTCTTAGAAATCCCTTATGATGTCAGACAAGTACCCAGTTGCATCACTGAACACAAGACAAGAAAAAAATAGGAGGGTCAGATTACAACAGGATCTGGACCAGATGGGCCAATGGGCTGAGAAGTGGCAGATGGAGTTTAATTCAGATAAATGAGAGGTGCTGAATTTTGAGAAAGCAAATCTTAGCAGGACTTATACACTTAATGGTAAGGTCCGAGGGAGTGTTGCTGAACAAAGAGACCTTGGAGTGCAGGTTCATAGCTCCTTGAAAGTGGAGTCGCAGGTAGATAGGATAGTGAAGGTGGTGTTTGGTATGCTTTCCTTCATTGGTCAGAGTGTTGAGTACAGGAGTTGGGAGGTCATGTTGCGGCTGTACAGGACATTGGTTAGACCACTGTTGGAATATTGCGTGCAATTCTGGTCTCCTTCCTTTCGGAAAGATGTTATGAAACTTGAAAGGGTTCGAAAAAGACTTAGAAGGATGTTGTCAGGGTTGGAGGATCTGATCTACAGGGAGAGGCTGAACAGGCTGGAGCTGTTTTCCCTAGAGCGTTGGAGACTGAGGGGTGACCTTATAGAGGTTTACAAAATTATGAGGGGCATGGATAGGATAAATAGGCAAAGTCTTTTCCCTGGGGGCGGGAAGTCCAGAACTAGAGGGAATAGGTTTAGGGTGAGAGGGGAAAGATATAAAAGAGACCTAAGGGGCAACTCTTTCACGCAGAGGGTGGTAAGTGTATGGAATGAGCTGCCAGAGAATGTGGAGGAGGCTGGTACAATTGCAACATTTAAACAGCATTTGGATGGGTATATGAATAGGAAGGGTTTGGAGGGATATGGGCCGGGTGCTGGCAGGTGGGACTAGATTGGGTTGGGATAGCTGGTCGGCATGGACAGGTTGGACCAAAGGGTCTGTTTCCATGCTGTACATCTCTATGACTATGAATGGCCATTTTGCTTCTCGAGGCTTTGCCATTCAATAAGATCACAGCTGATCTGCTTGGGGCATCAGTTACAGTTTTTTGGCTGCCTCCCCTAAGCCACAACTGTCCTGTAGATTAAAAATCCAACAAACTCAACCTTGAATGTATCAAATAACGCAGCTCCCATTTGACTCTGGGGTGCAGAATTTCAAAGACTAATAACTTTGAGGCATTAATCAGATGCATATTTAGGTTGGAAATAATAAAGGGGTACCATTAAGGAGGACAACAGCACTGAGGATGATGTCATGCTTTGAGAACTGAGAGAGGGCAGCCTACTCATGATTTATTCACTCTGCATTCTGCAGGATATATCTGACAATTTTTGGGAGATGTCATGCATCAGAGGTGGAGTGCCAAGTTTGCACCTACTCTAAACAAGCAAGGAGATTGCTTTAACATCTGCCATGGCAAGACTAATCAGCCAGAAGAACAGGCTCAGGTGACTGCTCTATTTTCACATGAATGTCATTCAGCAGAGTCCTGCCAAATGTACTCAGTGGTTTGTTAATATGGACCATGTTGACCACTGTCATTTATAAAGTTGATTGCGATGGACCCTCCTGAGTTACCAATTCTCAACAATACCTTCTTCTTGTGTACCCTATGAGGGTGGCAGCTGATAAAGTGGAACAGCACAAACTTTGCCAAATTGCACAAAACCTGCAAAGTCATATCATACCTCCACACCATCCACACGTGCAGACAAAGTCACCTTGGAGGGGCAAAAATCTAGCTTGGAACAGGGAGCACAAGGTAAGCTGCACATGTTCCTGATGAAGGGCTTTTGCCCGAAACGTTGATTTCGCTGCTCGTTGGATGCTGCCTGAACTGCTGTGCTCTTCCAGCACCACTAATCCAGTAAGCTGCACATCAGCAGTGAGGAGAAAGCAAATTAAGCTGTGGACAGTCACCTTGGGAGGACAGACATAACTGTACTCCACAGATTGAAGATAGTTCAATTGTCATGTAGAAGGACAGTCACATTGTAGCATCAAAGGCAAACATGATTCTTATTGACAGATTCCAGCTGAATTGCGTAACAATAGGCAGTCAATTGAGCTGTGGATTTGACCTAAAACCCTAGCTCAACATACCTGAATATAAATTTAAGCCTAATAACTCGGTTTCTCCTTCCAAAAATGGCATTCAGAATTTCCACCATTTTGTTTTTTCTAAATTTCAGATTTTCAACAGCTACAGTATTTTGCTTTTGTTCAGCCTCTTGCTCAACTTTAACATAGTTGTAGTAAAGACAACACAAGCTACTTGTTACAAGAGATTTTGCAGTAATAGAAAAGCCCCTCACCCTTTTTGAAGTTATGCTTAAACTACAAAAAAGGACAGTTGGTTATTTAAGACAAAATGCAAAGGAAAACAACAGAAAATCAGGATTTTTCTATAATTGATAGATTCCACATTACCAAACATTTAGGTACAGGTTTAAAAAGATCTTTCTGGAGTAGTTGATTGTAATTTAAGTTAACATTCAATGCTAATTATCACAATCAGGTTTTTTTGATATAGTTAGAAAATTTAGACAACAGCTTAAATATATATGCTCACTAATAATAGTGACAGTAAGCTTGACTCTGGTTCCAAAAAGAAACAAAACTAGGAGCCAAAATTTGAAAACATAAATGATGATCAATATTATGAACTGCAAGTTACCATCAGTGTTAAGATTTAAATACTGTATTTGGAATGGTGCTTGGAATCACACTTTATAACAAATAAGTTACTTAGTCTTCATCCAGAAATAGCAACGTGATAGCTGGGGAAAACTGCAAGTCTGTAGATTGAACCCTTTCAACAACACGGGATCCTTGTGATTTAAGAGCAAGAGTAGGCCAGTTAGCCCATCTAACCTGATCTGCAATTTAATAAACCTGATTGTGGCCTCAAATCCATATTACCACCTAACACAACTACAGAGGTGTTTTTAAATAAAAGTACAGCTGATGAAACAACACAGAACGCTGGAGAAGCTCAGCAGGTTGTTAGCATCTGTGAAGAGACAGTGTTAGTAGTTTGAATCTGGTATGACTACTTCAGAACTCTTCTACAATGAGTTTATTTGTCTGGATGCTGTCAGGCTGAACAACTCATAGGTCTTCAGTAACATGTACAGCAGATTCACGCATCAGCCAGGATGATCAAAGCAGCCATAATCTCATGTGAATGGCAGAGCAGATTTGATGAGCCAAATGGCCTTACTCTGCTCCTACGTTTTGCAGTATTAATTACCAATATTGTTGGTGAAGGGCCCGGACGCTAACAATGGAAAACCAAATTTCCTATCTAGTCCTAACAGAAGAAAGAAGGCTGGGTCCAAGGCTTGGAGATTAATTCTTCTGTTTGCAGAAAGGTGCTCTGCTCTGAAGTGACTTGCTGCAAAGATGTAATTTTCAAAGATATCTTAAGATTAGTAGCCATGCACAACAAAGTGTTCTTTCCTGCATTCCAGCTAAGATTCTTTAATAATCAAAACAAACCAGTGAAATTTTTAATAAATGAATTGTTCACCTCAGTCTTAAAAGCCCTCATTATAAATTGCATATTTTTCACAGGATATGAAAAGCAGCCCAATTTATAATTGAGTCATAGTGATAAAAAGTCTAAATTATATTGTATAGACAGTTACACAATGACAAACGTAAAAAGCTCTCATTGTCAAAATAAAAAGATTCCTACCAAAATAAAAAATCTCATTTAATCAGCTCACCTGATGGCCATGGAGTGTATAGAGTAATTTCCCTTCCAGTAAATCAAGTATCTTCAGTGTTGAATCATTAGAGGCAGTGATGAGATAGTTTCCATTTGGATGGAAAGAAAGGCTGTTTACCACAGCACTGTGCACTGCAAGAAAACAAAAATTTCCTTACTAATGCTCTTCATTCTTTAAATTAAGTACCCCACAAACCAACATGTTGTCCAAATGGAAAAGCATTTTAGAATAATAACCTCAAATGACACCAAATTCCCCAATTCTTCCCCTAGAATAAAAGAGGATTTTCTACCCCTTGAAATTTAGAATTTGGCACAATCCTACAAAAGTAAAGCAAATGTCAATATACAATTTAAAATAACCTCGAAGAAATTATGGGATTACAGATGTGAGTTTAATATGCGATTAATGCTTACATCTAAATTAATGGAACAATTCTACAAGATGGATAATCTTCACTTGTTCAGTTGCTATCCTTCACTATCACAAACACTAATAGAGGAGCAAAAACTGAATGAGCTGTGAAGAGCATAAGGTCTGGTGGATAGGGAGACTTTCAAAATAGATAACACCTTTGTACTAATAATAACACATCACAAAGATATGCAAGTTACTGCAACGTAAACATGTCTTAAATTAGTTCTAAGATCTTCACTAAACCCAAAGTTTCTGGACAACTAAGAGCTATCTACTTAGAATGCACAACATCACTTTCACAAATTTTAATTTGTATTAACAATCAATGACATTATTCCTTTGAATTGTTAGTTACCAGGAGCTACAAGTTAAATCCAGTGCAGGAAAAATATCATTCTCATCCATTTTAATTTATTGTCTCCATAATTCTACATTTTTTTTTCAAAACCACACCTTTCCTAGAAATGGACAACTATTTCTATTAGTAGCATGGAAGCTACTTTTCCAAGGCATGTTAAAACTAAATTGCACAGTTGAAAAGGTTAAAAGGGAAATGTTAACAATCATGGACAAGTTCACGTATAAACTAATTGGCACTGTATGGGCATAGCATGCCATCTCTCTTGTGCAACAAAATGGCCAGCATGGGAGATGTCCACTGACACTATAACTTAACAAAAGCTTTTCATTTTCAGAATGTTCACATTTCACATTAAAATGGCACTTCAAAACAAAAATAACCCACAGAACCTAGTTTCACATAACAGACAATAATTTTAATGGCAATTAATTACAATTTTATTTAAAATGCATTTTAAAATAACTGCATCAGCCACTTTGATCAACACTTGGCATAAAAATTTCTTTATACAGCAGCTCTCTTATCTGCGCACATGTGCGCACACACACAAACAAACAAACTGGGTATGCACCAAAGACCCAATGCAATGTGCATGAAAACCTTTGACCAGAAGCAACACAGGAAACAAAAATGTAATTTCTTGAAAAGATCTATGCAATTTGTAACTGCTTTTATGAATTTGCGAATGTAAGTTTTAGTTGCATCAATTGGAAATTGTTTGATTTTCATGTTCAAGGGTAAGAAGACATACCAGCCCTTGTGATCCAGCAACTCTTGACCTGGAAGCAATACCACCTTGAGGTAAGTTGAATAAGCAATGAGCTCGCAAACACAAACAAGAAATACAGATACAAAGGATAGTTATAAACAGAGAAGCTGGAGGGAGAAGGCAATAGCACAAAGTTGCAAACACAAATAGAAAGCAGAAAGAGGAGCTCAGAATTCTCATGAAAACATGCAAATCACTCTCAAGAAGTTATCCATTTCCTTGTTTAACAGAAAAAGACACATGCATTCTTGGAAATACAGTGTGAACTCGCAAAAAAAAGCCTAAAACCTGGAAAGCTTTGCAAATAGTTCAGATATGCTAAACAGCTGGATATTTTCAAAATATTGAACAAACCATGAATGGAATGTAACTGTTTGTCACTTGTGAAGGAAATCTGAAAAAGACACTATCGAAACTGATATGACAAGTAGGAGTGGAATGATAAGTATAGCCATGCAACCCAACGTTGAAAGTAATCACATAGGCCTTCTGACTTAATATATCGAGTAAAAAACAGCATTTTGTGGATATCTGTAGCTACATAATGCTGAGTAATGAGTGGCGTGAATGCTTGTGATATCAGAATTACATTAATTATCTAAAGTGCAGTTTACCTTTTTTTGAAGTATCACTTGCTTATTAATATGTGTCATTTGAAGTTGTTCCAATTAGTGTATAAAGCTACAAAGTATAGAATCTTGTCTGCATTCTCTTCATATGACGGTCTTCAATAAACTTGTTCATTTTGATTTGTCAGTCAGTTGTACCATTTTTTCCAAGAATCATTTGTCAGAGTTCAATGTTTGATTTTGGACTTTCTCTCCTTAGTGTAAAGGTGGTATACAGAGTAATGTCTATGGAAAAACCTCTGTTAGATATTCATAAAAGATAATGTGCAAGTACACAATACAACTGTAAACTAACTTTCAACTCAATTCCTCAGACTAATTAAAATACACAAGAACAGGTATCGAAAAATAATTTAAAGATGCCATGTCTCATGGTTCAGTTAAATATCATAAACCTACTTAAGGTACTCATTATTTCAATCCCACTTGTCATGCATAACACAGAGAATATTATCTACTTACCTCGATAATGCTGAAGAAGCTTGTTTGTACGTATATCCCAAAGCTTAACAGTGCTATCTGCTCCTGCTGCTGCAATACATGTTCCATTGGGATGAAAATCTACATAATTCACAAATCTTTTCAGAAGGAAAGAAAACGTGTTTAGTCTATTTACTTCTCACATTGTACTCAAAAGGAAAGTGACTGGCCGATAGCAAATTTTATTTTAAGTGTACAGTGGATAACTTAACAATTGAGCCAAACTGTAAAAATACTCATGGCAGCTGGCAAGAATTTGAGGAATTAGAGTTAAATCAGTGTTTCTGTATGGTTTCCAAGTAATGGAGATGGGTAGCTAATTGAAATAACTAATGCTTGTGGGAGACAGGCCTTCCTCACGTGCAGGGGCCTCTCTATTGCAGGGTGGCTTTTTTGTTGCAGAAAAAAAAAGATGACTGCACAATCTCCCCATTGAGCCAGGTGAAGGTTATTTTTCCTCTAACCTAAGAGGCCGAACAACTTCGCCAACTCTGTATTTAATTTTATCACTTAGAGAATGCCTCTATTTATCTCACTCAGCAGCACTCAGCCCTCTAATTGGGTGTGCAGTGCCAGATGCTTGCCTGTCATCCTAAAGATGTCAATTTGGAAAATGCCACCACGAATTGCTGTGTTAACCTCTCTCCAGCAGTGTAGACTCATTTTGTACCAAAGTTATCACCGCAAACCCTGTGAGAAAATCCTGCACAATATGCTTTTACATTTAATACCTAATAATGAGATGATTGAAACAAATTTAAGGTACTTTTATCAACATGTCAATAAATGTTTATAGAACAAAACAATGTTGAATTTCATCACACACTGGTAATTACACACAAAGGCAATGAGGATGGTTGCTGGATAAAATTCAAACAATCGCATAAGTGGAGCAAATAATGGGACAAGATTTAGTGTGAACATAATGATAAGGATAATGTTGGTCACTTTTTAAAAAAAAATGCAAACAAGGCAGCAGCTACAGAGGAGTACCACTGTACAATTAAACACAAAAATCCAGATCCAAAAATCCACTGTCCCAAGGTGCCCTGTCCCTCCTCTGTAAGAAAATGGTTATCATCTCCTCTGTCAAAAATGCATTGAAAGGTGTGAAGTTGCTGGATTTGTATTGTCAGCACGGGGTAAACTTAACAGAGTAAGTTAACTTTTGTCTAAATATCCTTGGAAATATGAATGTGTTGTATCTTAAATACATTCGCAAAATCACAGTCACAGAAGCATTACAGTATATGAGGTGGTCTTTTGGTCCATACTGGCTGCACCATCTCTCCAAATGAGCATTGGAGATTCGTGTCATTCCCCTGCCTTTTCTCCATAACACTGCACATTAAATAAAACAAATCAACAACTGCCCTCTTGAAATGCCTCAACTGAATCCAACTCCACTGCACCCCCAGGAAGTGCTTTTGTCACAACACAAAATTAATTCAGCTGTCTCCAAGTATTTTGCACACCCTGATATTCTGTCCTGGTTTCCACACCCCTGTTAGTTTAATTTAAAGCTTCCTGAACAGCACTAGCCAAGTGCCCCAAAGGCATACACTTTGAGTTCTATTTGGATGCAATCGGTCCTGTTTGCACAAACATCATCCCCTCCAAAACCAATCCTAGTGTCTCAGGAATTGAAAATCTTCCCTTTTGCATTCTTTCCAACCACTACTTTTGTACTCAGTTGCAAGTGACACAAGAAGTAATCCAGAGAATACTATTTTTGAGGCCTGACTTGTTAACTTTCTACCAAATTTCCCAAATTCTGACTGTAGGACCACATTCCACTCCATGCCCATGTTGCTTGTACCAAATGCAGACCAATAGTGGTGAATTTCATAAGCTCACCACTCTCTGGGTGAAAAACTTTCTCCTCAGTCCTGAAAGGTCTATCCTTTATCCTTAAACAATGACCACTTGTTCTGGGATCCCACATTAGGGGAGCATCCTTCCTGCATCTACAACTTTGAATATAAAACAGTGCAGCACAGGAATGGGCTCTTCAGCCCATAACGCTGTACCAAACATGATTCCAAATTAAACTAAAAGTCCATTAAATGATCCTATCATACCTGCCTCCAGTACCACCCCTGGCAGTGCATTCCAGACTCCAATCACTCAGTCTGTGTAAAAAAACACTTGCCTCTCATGTTTCCTTTGAACTTGCCCCCCTCAACTTTAATACCTTTTTCCTAGTATTAGACATTTCAACTCTGGGAAAAAGGTTCTGACAGTCAACCCTGCCATCTCAATTTTATAGACTTCTATCAAGTCACCCCCCTCAGCCTCCACAGCTCTAGAGAAAACAACCCAAGGTTTTCTATCCCCTCCATATAGCTCATACTCCCTAATCTAGACAGCATCCTGGTAAACATCTTCTGCACCCTCTCCAGAGCTTCCACACCATTCCTGTAGCGTGACAACCAGAATTGAACGCAATACTCTAAATGTGGCCTAATCAAAGGCTTATAAAGTTGCAACATGTCCTGACTCCTGTACTCAATTTCCCGACTAATAAAGGCAAGTATGCCATCTGCTTTTGTTGCCATTCTATCTACTTGAATGACCAATTTGTCTCGTCCTGTTAGAATTTTACAGGATTCTTTGAGATCCTCTCTCATTCTTCTCAACTCCAGTGAATATAATCCTAACCAAATCAATTTTTCCCTGCAAGACAGCCCGTCATCCTAGGAATCTCTGCTGCACTCTGTCTATGTAACAAGAACATCCTTTGACTGGGACAATACATACATCCTAGACAGGCTAAACAAAGACACACACGGGAATTCCTAGAGGCCTGGCATTCAAACCGGAACTCCATCAACAACATCGATTTGGACTCCATTTACCCACCTCTCAGTAAAAGAACCAGAAGTGGTATCACCCATCACAACAAACTAAGACACATAAATAGAAAGCAGGACAGAACATCACCACTTCAACCAAGGCTCAATGATGATGTTGCCCAGCATGGTGACAAACATCTGAGAACAAATCTTCCAGCTCAGCGAGCAAAATTACAACCTGAACATCCTTCCCTGAGATAAGGAGACCAAAACGGCGCACAATATCCCAAGTGTGGCCTCACCAAATGCCCTGTATAAATTCAGCAGGGCATTCTCATTCCTGTACTCAAATCCTCTCACTATGAATGTCAATACACAATTTGCCTTTTAATTGTCTGCTGTACCTATATGTCTATTTTCAGCAACTGGTGCACGATGACATTCAGGACTTGTTGAACATTCCCCTCTCTCAATTTACAGCCAACCAAATAATAATCTCCCCTCCTATATTTGCTACTAAAGTGGACAACCTCACATTTACCCACAATGTTTTGCAGCTGCAAGGCATTGCCCACTCAATCTGCCCAAATCACACTGCAACATCTTTGCATCTTCCTCAGCTCATCCTTTAGCTTATAAAGTACCTCAATGTATGATAACTTACCAAACACATTCTGAAAATCCAAATATATGGCATCACAACTTTACCCTTTATCTATCCTATGAAAAGTGACTGGACAAACAGAGCCTGTATTCTCTAGAGTCTTGAAGAATGAGGGGTAATGATTGAAACTTACAAAATACTTAAAGGAATAGACAAGGTAGATGCAGGTAAGATGTTTCCCTGGTTGGGGAGGCCAGAATTTTAAAAAACGGGGATGCCATTTAGGTCTGAGATGAGAACTTTTCTTACACATAAGTTGGCGAATATTTGAATTCTCTACTCCAACAGGCTCGGGAAGTTCAGTCTTTCAGTATATTTAAAGTAGAGGCTAATCAATTTTTAATTGTCAATGGCATAAAGGATTAAGGGGAAAGCTTGGGTAAAACACATTGAAGTGTTTGATCAACTATTATTGATCAATTATTAATAGCAGTGCAGGTTTGATGGGCTGAATGGCCTATTCCTGTTCCTCCATTTCACAAAGAAAATCTACGTCTAACGTTAGTTTACCAGATATAGCATAAATCATTCTCCTTCAGTTTTATTTAGGACAGTAGTATTGTAAATTATAAATTAGGCAAATTCATTAACAAGATTAAGTAATATCATTAGAATTAGCTTTATTGTCACGTATAGTGACACGAGTACAGTAAAAATTTTACAAGTCACCACTTTATGGCGCCGTTTAGGTACAAATGTACCTAGGTACAGATTCTCAAGTATAAATTCTCAGGAAAAATAAAGAAATAAGAAGTCCAGCATTATAGACCTTGTGCCATCTTAAGTACAAAAGTACAAAATCATTGGAACAAATTAGAAAAATAAAGAAATAAAAAGTTCAGAATAACAGTCTTTCCCACACAGTCCATGCCTGCACCTAGCTTCACCTTGAGGCTTCCTAAGCTGAGAGTCCACTCTGCCAGGAGCCCACACTGTAGCCATAAGTCCATGATGACTTCATTCGATGCGCAAGGATAGGAGGTATGAAGAGAGGAGGAGAAAAAAAAAGAAAAAGACAGAGCACATGCACTCCAGCTGAGGTAATGAGGTGGAATCATTAATATAAAGGCAAAAACATAACTCTGGTTGAGTAAACATTTTCTTTGCAAAATAAAGAAAATAAACATAATCTCTTGTCTAAACTGCGGTCAGCCAAAGGAAATCAAAAGTTAAATACAAATGGCAGTACACCATTAATAAAATTCAGACCTAAATTCACTTATCATCCAATTGCATAATTAATTTTAACAGACCATCTCCCAATTACATAGTAAATTTTAAATGAAATCTATCCAAATGCTTTTGTAATGAACACTATCAGCACATACAATCTAAAATGTCACACCTGCTCATTTACCCCTAGCGGTGGTGTACTGAAACCCTCAATCTCTAGACTGGTTTATGTAAATCTTTGTTAACTCCAGAAATTTGCAGCAAATTTGTTAAAATGTACAGAAAGTACCTTCATCCAGGTTATTCCGATCAAAAGAATACCCACAAGTGACATCAAGAGTTTGGCACACAGGAAAATCATCACTGCAATCTTATGCTATTACTCCACCACATAGTGCATTGATGCAAGCAATGCAGATAACAATTATCAAATTATCAATACACTAAAAATTTATTTACAAACACACACAATTAAACAACTTACCCTCCATGTTCATAAAATGAATGAATACATTCTCTAGTAGCTTTATCCCAAATTTTAATCGTTTTATCATCACTGGCAGAAACAATGAGTCGCCCATCTGGTGAAAATCTAGAATTTAAAAACAAAAATTACAGAGAACCTATAAAATTTTCAACTATACACATTATTTTAGATTTTTTTATCAATGCAACTTGTAATGCAAATACCAATAGAAATTCTGTTGATAAGTCTAAGGATTATGGAGTCATAGCAATGTTTCTTCTCTGGTAACTAAAAAACTGTAATTAAATGTGCAAGTTTTCTGTGATGTGAAAAATGTACTAAATGACTTTTGAGTTAACTTTCAATTCTTCTGTAAGTTCTTTTATCAACGTGATCAGATTTGTAATCAAATTTACACTGTACAAAAGTATATCTTGTATGATATTTGCAGAAGTTCAATTATACTTTGTCCACATGCATATCTACTGACTTGGAGATCCCATAAAAATAGCCATTTGCAGGATTTAGTCTAATCTATTAAATGAACCCAAACAACCCCAACTTAAAAAGAACAACCCAGAAAGAAAGAAAATAAACAATTCTACCAGTCATAGAAAACAGAAATTCTCAACTGATTTAAAAAGTTATTTCTGATTGCACTTTCTAGTTTTCAGGAAGCTTAAGTATGTGCATAAATAAAACAGGTATAGGACTCATCCAATATTACACAAAAGTAACCATACAGAACTGGAAAATAACTGCTTTGGTTTGGCATATTCTAAAAGCTTTCATCTTGCCCCATATTTATAGTTTACGGTTACTAGCTAACAACTCCTCAGACAATGAAAATTCAAATGCCCAAGTAAGGAATGGCAACCAGAACTAATTACATATGTACCAGTACATGATACGAGCAAGTATATATAAGCTAGCATACAATACTAACAATAGTATATTCCTAATTTAAATGAGAAAATTCATATCAATCCTCAGTAGCAGCAGACAAAAGCTGAGATTTTAATCAAAATGCTTCAAACACAAGTTTTAACATTATAGTTTCTTATATTCTTTTTAGTCACAAAAAAGGCCAACAAATGCATCAAAATCTATCCTACTGGGAAGGTTCATGATATTTCACTGTTATTAGGAAACTTGGGTTCTAAAGTGAGTTTTACGAATCTTTTTATATATTTATAGCTTTAAGTTTAATTTGTATTTCTCTTTTATAATGATAAGAGGGGAAGACAAAGATTTAGTCTCACTTGAGTTGCAAGAGATGCCAGATGCCTGAAAATTTAAATAAAAGTACTGCAGACACTGGAGAGCTAAAATAAAAGCAATGTGCTGTAAAAACTCAGCAGGTCTGGCAGCATTGACAGAAGAAGAAAGTTAAAGTTGATTCTTCTTCAGAATTGAAAGGGGCTGGATAAGTGATACTGCTATCAAAAGGAGAAGGGAAAGTGGGTGGAAGGTGAAGATGCCCAGAGCAAACGACAAAGGAGCGCTGATGGTAGTATAGGAAACTGACAGATGCAAATTAAGTAGTAATATTAGGGGTATATAGTAGAAAATAGATCAGCCTTGATGAGAGGAAAGCCATGTACAACATCCACTTGAGGAGCTGGATGTAATCCAAAGCAGGATTCATGCTCTGAAGTTGCTGAAATCTATTAAGAGCCCTGAAGCTGTAAAGTGCCAAAATAGATAAGGAGGTGCTATTTTGCTAGCTTATATTGAGTATTGCTGGTGGCCCAGGACAGAAATGTTATCAGGAGAGCAAGACGGTGTATTGAAACAGCAAGTAGCTCAAAGGGTGGGATCTTTCTAACGGACCAATCACTAAATAGAATCTACACAAACCCACTTTAAACAATAATGTTTTATAAAATATGTGTAAATGATAATAAGAGTATGAACATATCTGGAAAAGTATTTACATGCACTTAAACAAAGTTTTAAAACTTTAGAGAAAAAACAATCCAGTGCCCACGGAAGAGAGAGAAGAAAATTGGGCTGATGTCTCCTACATGGTGTGCTAGGATACTGGGAGACACAGACAGAAACAGAAACAATCCTTTTAGACAGAGTTTAGGGGCAAGGGGTGCGCAAGTCTGTTTCAGTGTGCGGCTCTTATCAGCAGTGCAGGTTAGTAGTCTCTAGAACAGTTATGCAGAATGTAAGTCATCCTGAATAGTTTAATGTCAATAACAGAAAAGCTCCAGAAACAGAAACATGTCAAGAAATGAAAGGGGGGAAAAAAACAGTTTTCTGATAGTCACAAGTACGTATTTACAGCAAGAAAACATGAACATGTTATGGTGTGATTAGATATTACAGTCATGTGTACTCCTCTGGAATGTAAACTGTGGGAATACTGTTGTTTGGAGATATGGGTGAGTGAATGTGTAACCTTTTGATTGGAAACTTGTCATCAGTATAAACAGTGTAAAACCAATTGTTTTAGTAGCAAAGTTTAAGTTATGTGCCATATTTGATGGGTCCACCTTCCATGCATACATGAATAAAAGTTTAAACAGAGAAACTGGTCTGATTTCATCTGAAAGAGGGATTAAATGGTTAAAACCTCCTTTTCATGAAATAAAGTGAGTTCTGTCAGCATTTTGTTTGAGTATCTCTGGAAGAGACATGAGCTAAAGAAACAGAACTGCATGAATGGAGAACAATTAAAGCCCTGCCCACTGACAAGGAACTTTAAAGTGCATACAGGGTGACACTTCACCAAGGTCTGAGTATTTGTTAAGGTTGTTATAGAGGTGAAAAAAATTGAATCTTTGTGATATTTGTAATAGGACCATTTTAAATATTTCTAACATAGTTTATGCCTCTGTCTTTCTTTTGATATTCTTCTTGTGGTTATGTGAAGGAACTCACCATGGTAAATAAACTGCAAAAATAAAACTTGCGTCTATCAAGCTTAGTTTCATACTGATGTCTGATTTGACTAATATCATCAGCTGGGATTATAACACAGAACCATATAGTGGAATATGAAATTAATCATTTTCTGTTTCCTTGATAAAATATAACAACCACTGTTTAGCGACTTACTTTGCACAGCGAACCCAATTTATATGCTGGGTGAGAGAAAAAAGAAACTTCTGCCGATGAACTGTCCAAACTTTGATGGTTTTGTCATCCGAAGCTGTAACCAATGACTGTCCATCTCTGGAGAACTGAACACTTCGAATGGTTCCTGTGTGAGCCTTTAACACTGTTGATTCACCCTTTCTGTGGATAAATAGGAGAAAAAAAAATCCAGTGAGCCCATGAAAACCAACATTATGCATTAAAAACGAAATGCTTCACCGATTAGTTGTTCAGCCATTGATGTGATCCATCTCTTTAAAGGCAGCTTTCCTTCCAACATCACTAGAACTTCGTCGGCCCTCACCCCCTTTTCCTTCCCACAACACAGACAGGGTCCCCCTTAATCTCACCTATTAACCCAATAGCATCCACATTCCAAGGATCATTCGCTGCCATTTCCACTACCTCCAGTGGGATGCCACCACCAGTGACAGTCCCCTCCACTCCCTTTTCAGCCTTCCACAGTGACCATTCACTCCAGTATACCTTGGTCCATTCGTCATCTACACCTCACATCTTCCCACACACATATGGACAGGGAGGGGAGGGAAGGGAAGGGAAGGGAAGTAAAAGGGAGTTGCATTGCTGGTCAGGGATGATATGACAGCTGTGCTAAAGGAGAACAATATGAAAGGCTTGGGTAATGAGACATTATGGTGGAGCTGAGAAATAAGAAGGGTGCAGTTACATTGTTGGGGCTGTATTACAGGCCTCCCAACAGTGAGCATGAGGTAGAAGAGCAAATAGGTAAACAGATTATGGAAAGAAGTAGCGGTAATAGAGTAGTGATGATGGGAGATTTTAATTTTCCCAACATTGACTGGGATACACATAGCATCAGAGGTCTGGATGGGGTAGAATCTGTAAGAAGCATCCAGGAGAGTTTTCCAGAGCAGTATGTCAATAGCCCAACAACGAAAGGGGCGGTATTGGGGAATGTACCAGACCAGGTGGTATAAGTTGCGGTGGGGGATTTCTTTGGGAACAGTGACCACAATTCTGTAAGTTTTAGAATACTCATAGACAAAGATGAGAGTGGTCCTAAAGGAAGAGTACTAAACTGGGCCAAGGCCAATTATATCAAAATTAGGCAGGAGCTGGGAAATGTGGATTGGACACAGCTATTTGAAGGGAAGTCCACATTTGGTATGTGGGAGGCTTTCAAAGGTAGGTTAAAGATAGCGCAGGATAGGCATGTTCCATTGAAGGCAAAGAATAGGAAAAGCAAGATTTGTGAACCGTGGATGACAGGAGAAATCGTATGACTAGCCAAGAGGAAAAGGGAAGCGTACATAATGTCCAGGCAGCTAAGAACAGAATGGGTCCTGATTGAATAGCGGAAGAGCAGGACCAGTCTTAAACGAGGAATGAAGTATGCTAAAAGGGGTCATGAAATAGTTTTAGCGAGTAGAATTAAGGAGAATCCCAAAGCATTTTGTTCTTATATAAGAAGCAAGTGGTTAACTAGAGAAAGGATTGGTCCTCTAAAGAATAATGAAGGAAGGCTGTGTGCCAGACCTGAGAGAATGAGTGAGATTCTGAGTGATTATTTAGCATCAGTGCTCACTGAGGAGAGAAACATGATGAATGTTGAGATTAGGGATAGAAGTTTGATTAGTCTGGATCACGTTGACGTAAGTCGGAAAGACGTGTTGGGTATGCTAGAGGTTATTAAGATGGACACATCCCCAGGACCAGATGGAATCTATCCCAGGTTGCTGAGGGAGGCGAGAGAGGAAATAGCTAGGGCCCTGACAGATATCTTTGTGGCATCCTTAAACACAGGTCAGGATAGTCAACATGGCTTTGTGCGTGGGAAATCATGTCTCACAAATTTGAGTGAGTTTTTTGATAAAGTAACAAAGAAGATTGATGAGGGCAGAGCAGTAGATGTGATCTATATGGACTTCAGTAAGGCGTTTGACAAGATTCCCCATGGGAAATGATTAGCAAGGTTAGATCTCATGGAATACATGGAGAACTAGCCATTTGGATCCAGAACTGGCTCAAAGGTAGAATAGAGGGTGGTGGTGGAGGGTTGTTTTTCAGACTGGAGGCCTGTGACCAGTGGAGTGCCACAAGGATCGGTGCTGGGTCCTCTACTTTTTGTCATTTATATAAATGATTTGGATGAGAGTATAAGAGGTACAGTTAGTAAGTTTGCAGATTACACCAAAATTGGAGGTGTAGTGGACAGCGAAGAGGGTTACCTCAGGTTACAAGAGGATCTTGACCAGATGGGCCAATGGGCTGAGAAGTAACAGATGGAGTTTAATTCAGATAAATGCGAGGTGCTGCATTTTGGGAAAGCAAATCTTAGCAGGACTTATACACTTAATGGTAAGGTCCTAGGGAGTGTTGCTGAACAAAGAGACCTTGGACTGCAGGTTCATAGCTCCTTGAAAGTGGAGTCGCAGGTAGATAGGATAGTGAAAGCGGTGTTTGGTATGCTTTCCTTTATTGGTCAGAGTATTGAGTACAGGAGTTGGGAGGTCATGCTGCGGCTGTACAGGACATTGGTTAGGCCACTGTTGGAATATTGCGTGCAATTCTGATCTCCTTCCTTTCGGAAAGATGTTGTGAAACTTGAAAGGGTTCAGAAAAGATTTACAAGGATGTTGCCAGGGTTGGAGGATCTGAGCTACAGGGAGAGGCTAAACAGACTGGGGCTGTTTTCCCTGGAGTGTCGGAGGCGGAGGGGTGACTTTATAGAGGTTTACAAAATTATGAAGGGCATGGATAGGATAAATAGGCTAAGTCTTTTCCCTGGGGTTAGGGAGTCCAGAACTAGAGGACATAGGTTTAGGGTGAGAGGGGAAAGATATAAAAGAGACCTAAGAGGCAACTTTTTCACGCAGAGGGTGGTATGTGTATGGAATGAGCTGCCAGAGGATGTGTTGGAGGCTGGTATAATTGCAACATTTAAGAGGCATTTGGATGGGTATATGAATAGGAAGGGTTTGGAGGGATATGGGCCGGGTGCTGGCAGGTGGGACTAGATTGGGTTGGGATATCTGGTTGGCATGGACGGGTTGGACCGAAGGGTCTGTTTCCATGCTGTACATCTCTATGTGTCTATGACTGCAAGATTGCTCATGTTGTGCCCCTATACAAGAAGGGTAGTAGGGATATTCTGCATAACTGCAGACCAGTGAGCTTGACATCAGTGGTGGGAAAGTTGCTGGAGAAGGTACTGAGGGATAGGATCTATTTATGTTAAGAAAATAACGGGCTTATCAGTGATAGGCAACATGGTTTTGTGCAGGGGAGATCGTGCCTTACCAACTTAATAGAGTTCTTTGAGGAAGTGACCAATTTGATAGATGAAGGAAGGGCTGTAGATATCACATACATGGACTTTAGTAAGGCGTCTGACAAGGTTCCCTATGGTAAACTAAGAGAGAAAATGAAGTCGCATGGTGTGCAGGGTGTTTTAGCTAGGTGGATAAAGAACTGGTTGAGCAACAGGAGACAGAGAGTAGTAGTTGAAGAGAGTTTCTCAAAATGGAGAAAGGTGACCAGTGGTGTTCCACAGGGGTTAGTGTTGGGGCCAGTATTGTTTGTAATATACATAAATGATCTGGAAGAGGGCACTTTTGGTATGATCAACAAGTTTGCAGATGACAGAAAGATTGATGGAGTAGCAGAAAGCATAAGGGACTGTCAAAGAATACAGGAGAATATAGATAGACTGGAGAGTTGGGCGGAAAAATTGGCAGATGGAGTTCAATCCAGACAAATGTGAGGTAATGCATTTAGGTAAATCTAATTCTAGAGTGAATTACACAATGAACGGAAGAGTGTTGGGAAAAGTTGATGAGCAAAGAGATCTAGGAGTGAAGGTCCATTGTACCCTGAAGGTTGCTGCACAGGTGGATTGAGTGGCCAAGAAGGCATATGGTATGCTTGCCTTCATTGGACAGAGTATTGAGTATAAGAGCTGGCACAGCATGTTAAAATTGTACAGGACATTGGTTCGGCCGCACCTAGAATACTGTGTACAGTTCTGGTTCCAACATTACCAAAAGGACTTGGACGGTTTGGAGAGGGTACAGAGAAGGCTTAAGAGGATGTTGCCTGGTATGGAAGGTGCTAGCTATTAAGAGAGGTTGACTAGGTTAGGTTTGTTTTTATTAGAAAAAAGATTAAGGAGGGACTTGATTGAAGTTTACAAAATCATGAAGGGTATACACAGGGTAGATGGAGATAAGCTTTCTCCCAGGGTGAAGGATTCAATAACGAGAGGTCACGCTTTCAAGTGAGAGTGGAAAGGTTTAAGGGGGATACACGCGGCAAGTACTTTACACAGAGGTTGGTGGGTGTCTGGAACGCGTTGCCAGCAGAGGTGGTAGAGGCAGGCACGGTAGATTCATTTAAAATGCATCTGGATAGATGCATGAGTAGGTGGGGAGCAGAGGGATACAGATGCTTAAGAATTGGGCGACAGGTTTAGACAGTAGACTTAGATCAGCTCAGGCTTAGAGGGCCGAAGGGCCTGTTCCTGGGCTGTAAACTTTCTTTATTTTTTGTACATATGACACCTTTCCTGTTTGTTTACATCGTCCATGGTCACGATCCAAGGCCAAGCTAGTCTACTGTATTCACTGCTCACAATGTGCCTCCTCCAACTGGGAAGACACCGGATAGACTTGGTGACCCCTTAGCAGAACACCTATGTTCTGTCCCCAAAAATGACCCTGAGCTTCTGGTTGCCTTCCAGTTCAACACACCACTGTGTTCCCTGGCCAACATCTCAGTCTCAAGCTTGCTACTGTGCTCCAGTGAAACCCAGTGCAAGTTGGAAGAACAGCACCTCATTTTCCACTTGGGAACCTACAATCTTCTGGACTCCATATCGAATTCAATAATTTAGGACCTGAGCACCTTCTCCAACGAAGGGTTAGTAGGCTTAAGTTTAGTCCTTGAATTGAGTCTAAGGGATTAAATTTCAATTCAGAAACACTAATTTCACATTATTGGTCACTGAAATAATGGTTTATGCTTCATATTTCAAGTGTTCATACAGGTTGGCACACTGAACAATAATTAAATGCCTATAGTCAGAAAATCAGAATGAATCAGTCACTCAGTCAAAAAAGATACTTTACCACTTAGTTCTATAGTTCTTTAAAATCCCTCTTGTTGAATTATTTTTATTACGTGCAGTAGATTTCAGCAGTGATTCAGGACATGGTCACCAAACACCTTTGTGGAATTTTAACAAGTGTGATGCAATTGCAAAGTATTTTTTCAGAACATGAAATATTTCTATAGATAACAACCTACATACTATGATTCAACATGATAAAAAAATTCATTATACAACTAAAAATGCAAATTAAATCCCGTAACCCACTGATCCAACCTTTAAACAGTAATGCAATATATGCACATGCTATTTATATACTTGAAGGCAATACTTTCAATCCTATGGTGATGGATGAAGTGGCATGAAGGCAGACATATTGAAAATGATTTCTGTCAGTTTGTGAACACTTTAGTTTTTCTCACTGTCAACCGATCAGTATTTTTGCAGAGACATTTCCCATCATTGGTCAACTGGTTTTAAAACACTTGTTTAGAGAAAAGCTCTCGGAAATCCCACAGCCCAGGAGAATTTTTTTTTTTACAGGAGTCAGTACTCCATTTCTATTCAACCTGAGCAGCAGACTGCCTCCTGCAACTGTGTGTCACCACAGCAATGAACTGCACTCAAACCGCCATCCAATTAGGCTCCCTATCATTGATAGCACACCTCTGCTGCAAACTTGCACATACATAGTGTCACAGCCTGAATCTCAAGTATGCTACTCCCTGAGATGCTGTTAACATGCAGCAAATTAACACTGAGACAACAATGGCAATCTGGCAATCACCATCTTAAAACACAGGTCACCTTAGACTCACCATGGGGTTTGGGTGCACAAAATCCAGGAGCCTGGTCATACACCATTCATGAGCCAAATTCCTACATTTATTGAACTGCCAATTTCAAGTTGCGCCAGCTCACTGAATCTCTTCTGTAACTTGCAGCCACCTCCTCCTTTTGGTTGGAAATTGTACCTCGTTCTGATCCTTGAACTGCAGCCATTCCTCAGTAGTTTCCCATGTTCAGCATACATTTCAATGGACCCAGTGTCTGCAGCCAGTTGTTAAATGGGTTCTGGATAGCAAGTTCAACAGGGACATTCTGCACCTTAACAGTGCAGCCAGATGACCTTGATATGATCCCATCATCAGACCAAAAAGCAATACTCTTCCTGTTGGATCTTTTCTGTCAGTGTTTGTGTGCCGTAAGAACTCAATGCAGTTTTCTTTTAAAATATACTCTCTGGATCTTTTTACTCACTCTTAAATCTGTGTCCTCTGGTTACTGACTACTGTACAACTGGAGGCAATCTCTCCTCATTTATATCATCAGAATGCTTTGTGATTTTGAAACAATTACATTTTCTCTTAATACTTTGTTTTAAGCAGAACAATCCCAATCCCTCCAGTTCTAATAAAAGATCACAAATCTGAAAGCTTTATACTTGCCTGCATTTTCACTTTTTATTTCAGATTCCCAACACCCACAGGTGCATTGATTTTGCTAATTTTTCTAGTCTCTATACATCAATGAAGTCCCTCATGCCTGGCACCACTCTGAAAAATCCCCTCTGCATTCGCTCAAAGCTATGCTCAACAGCCCTGCTATTCAAAATTACACAGGAGTAATGAATAAAGTCCTCTCTTGGAAATATAATGAAGACTACTGCTAACAGATCAGAAATGTGTTTTAATTTTCTGCAAAGGGCTAAGATTTACAGTTATTTGTACTGATCCTTGAATAAGATTCCATGCTCAACAATTTATTCCATAATTTATGTTTAATTTTCCGGTTAGATTTCTACATTGACTTGTAACTTGAAGACTTTTTGATGATACTAGTTTCGAGAGAACTCTGACCATGAGTGTGGTGAGTTTACTTTCAAGTAATGCCATAGGAATTTTACCATTCACCTGAGCCACAGGAAATGCCTCAGCTCAATGGCTCTGATAAACAGTGCAACCTTGCCTCAGCTCTGCAAATTAATTGTCATTGTACATTTTGCATCACAGAAAACGAGGTTAATATTTTGATCCATGATCAATGACACAAGCCATCTTTAATCATAAGTTATTAAAAATAAATTCTGGGTTACAACAATCCTGCAGTAAAATAGCACAACTTACAACCAATGAGCAATGCCACAACAAATCTGGTTTTCAATAGATTTCAGATTAATATACATTTAGTAAGAAAGATCTTGAGTACCACTGAAACTCTGAATTTTGTCAAAAGTTGTTTCTCTCCCACTATCAGGATAATGCACAAATACCAATAAAGGGAAAACAATATTTATGAGATAACAGGAGAGCCCTGATTCTGATTACAAAGGCATTGTTATTTTATGTGATCAACATTACTGGTTAGTGTAATTCTTCACACACTCAGGATCATTTGGCAAATGTTGTCCAATTGCAGAATGACATCTAATGGCGTGGAGTGTACTGTGTTTTGGAAGCACAGGTTGCTTTGATATGGTCAATACCTTTTGTGAACAGCCAAAGAGATACATTGTTTGACATAATCTACCAATCTTTTGAGTGTGCAGCCTACATACCTAGCATCATTACAGCACTGATAAAAAACATCTAAATTACCCAATTGCTAGAAAGGTAAACAGTCTTTTTGGCTTGATGGCTGCACCTTGTTAGTGACAAAAGTAGTCATGTTGTCACTATCACCTAGTCAGCACTCTCTGCTCAAAAGTATAAATGATGCCTTTCCTTTACATTAGTATTTCTTGAAAATTGTACTGAGTGCATAATGAAAGCTTCCACAAAATGTCTTTTTATCAGAACTCAAAAGCTCTATTTATAGTTGAAGAATTAGACAAATTATTCAAGAACACAACTATTTACTGAAATTGCATAGAACCCTAACAGACCTTTAATGCTTTTGTTCCATTTTTATATTCAACTAAGAACTCAGAATACAATGACATATTTTAAATCAGGACACACTCTTGAATAATAAATACAAACCCACATTTTAATCAAGGAGCATTACCTCAAGACATGCATATGAAAACAAACTGCTGCTAAGTCTACTCTGCTAAAAATAGTGACTACATCTCTTTATCACAGGCCATTAATGTTAAGTTTATTTTTGGAACATCAATTTGATTACTCTTATGTTGCCCAGCAACAATCTAGAAGTACTTTCAGACCTTTTATTCATCAGCTCTCACGGTCTTGAATTATTCTATATATGGATTAAGGTGCCTTCACCAGGATACAACACACCAACACCATTATACTACCTTCAGCACCTGCACAATATATCAATATAAACAAAATAGATCTTAAGAACAATTAAACCCTCTAAGCTGAGTGAGTGTGCAGCAAACAAACATCAATTTTTCATTTGCACTAAAAGGGTCAAAACTATCAACAAATATTGTTTTGAATCTAAATATTGCTATACTTTTTCGCAAACTACATTCACAATCATTTCTGCCAATCAAACAATTACAAAGGCAGATGGCTTCTCAAAATATAGCCTGCGCTCAAAGATATTTTTCAAACAGTCTGCCTGAGCAAGTTTGAAAGTGTGTTCATGTTTCAAATTAGAAAGCAATCCAATTAAAGTTGAATATCACAATTTCAACTATTCGACTCTTCACCATTATTTTGTACAAAGTTTCTGGTTTTTAGTTCAAGACTACGGTTCAACAACACTTTTCCAAACGTACCTCATGAAAAGCAGTTAACATTGGTCTTACCAGTGACACCCACATCACATGAGGAAACATTTAAAAAAAACATTTCAAACATACAGCTACGAATAGCTCTTTGTCGATAAAGAGTGCAAGCCTGCTGTGCAGAAATGTCACATACCAAGCTAATTGCAAAGCTCCTAATATTGGTGAAGTTTTTCAGACCAAGATAACCTAAGGTAATATATCTAGTGATGAAAGCTCAAATCCAATCAACTCTCTGTTATATACTCACTGCACTAAGAATTGCTCTTAATTCTGCCTGGAGAAATAAACCATCATTGGCAATGTTTTAAATCTATTTTTGGTGCCATATTTGAAATGTGATCAGCACAAATGTCACACAGGCTTGCATAGCCATGGCAAACTTTCATGATTTAAACTGCATAAAATGGTTTCTCTCATTTCAATATTGCAATAGGCACAGTGTGGAAACAGGCCCTTCGGCCCTAGCTTCAATGGAAAAAAACAGATTCAAAACACCTGAAGTCCCAGAAAATATAATGCCCCTAAACAATTCCATCACAAAATGCTCTTCTCAATACGCAGGACACAATTTTCCCCTCCAAGGTGGTGAGAATAATGGCAACTGTGATGACTTAAACCTATATACATGCATTTGTATCTCATTAATTACTCATCTTGCTGGATGGACTTCCCATTCCCAATTAATTTCTTCCCAATCAGGAGACTCAATACTTCAAATAAAAACTAAGTGCGGCCTTGGGGCCCCTCCCCAGGACCTCCACCACACAAAAAAAATAATCTCTTCAGAGGTGCTGTTCACTCTGAGAGCTGGCTTTTAAAAAAAAGCAGTCTCGCACCCGATGTCCACCAAGACACACAAAAAAATCTAAGTGCGTCCATGTTGAGGTGGGTCCTCCGCCTTCAGTCTGGGCAAGTACCAGTTGCACCGGCCATCTTCCTTCTCTTCGCTTTGGACGAAACTGCAACAACTGCCTCTGTCATCATTCCGCACAATGTCACTCTGGACCCTCCAAACATCGAACTTTACAATGTAAATGCACCAAGCATCATAATATCAGCTTGCACATTTGCAGGCAGGCTTTGGTAGCAGTTTTTCCTTCAGAGATAGCAGATAAGCATGTACGGGCAGCTGAAAGCTTTATCACAAAAGGTAAAGTAGACCAGCTTGAGAGAAAGGTTCCCTATTAGTATAAAAGGAAAAGCAAGCAACGTATGTTTCGCAAACAATAAAGAATAAATGTAGAGATGGAGGTGAGGGATGAGGGGAGGAGGAGGCATGGTGGTACTTCCACATAGTGCTGCCTCAACTTCACAAACATTGCGCATGCAGCTTACATAATTAACATCTCATCTTGAAGAGAATGGCAAAAGGGAGGTGTTTTTGTTTACAAGGGGTGAGAGGTGACTCCAGTCAGTCAGAAGGGACCACAGTCTTTGAGCAACCTTTGCCTATTCTGGGCTGGGGGCAATCAGTCAGTCAACTGATTTCAAAGTCAGGAGATCTGCTCTGAGGCAGTTCAGGGATTTTTTTAAAAATTCACTTGTGGGAGACAGGTGTCATTGGCTGGCCTGCATTTATTGCTCCTCTTTAGTTGCTCTTGAGAAGGCGGTGGTGAGGTTGCCTTCTTAAACTGCCGCAATCCACATGCTGTATTGGGCGCGGTCGGTCAAGTCAAACCAAACCAAACCAATGAGCTTTGCTGGTCATTCAATGGGGTGATTTTGCAAAATCCGTTCAGGGACTATGCGGACAGCAGTCAGAGCTGTCCTGCCCATATCCCTAGAGATAGGCCTTGGCCAGTTGAGAAGGGGGAAGTGGAGAAAAACGACGGCTGGGAGATGGTTTCCACATAATCTAAAGAAACTTGGGTAGATGGGGTGGCAGGGTGGCTTTTACAGTCATTCCATGTCAGTATGAAGAATGTGGGCAGTTCACATCTGAGTTTTGGCCTCACTATATTGGGTGGCTAAGGGAATAGTTGCAGGGATGGGGAGCAATTGTAGACACCAGGATGGGACAGAGTTATTTATTGGGGGGGGGGGGGGGGGAGGTCGCTGTAGAGTCATGAAGGGTGGAGGTCAAGGCAAGGTGTAGTTACTCTGACCTCAATACAGAGGAACCTCAATTATCTGACATTCGATTATCCAGCAAGATCGCAAGGTCCCGATGCTCAACTAAACTATATTCTCCAGCATTCGATTAGCTGAATGAAATACTGCCTGCCTGTGTCCTTCAGATAATTGAGGTTCCTTTGTATGGAGAGAATGCAGAGCAAGAATGGGCATAGGGACCTCAAGAGTCAGTGACTCAGGGTAACGCTGGCACATCAGCAGTCACGTGAGAGGACTCAACCAAAACAGGGAAATGTGAAGGACCATTAGGATCACAGGAACTGCAGAATGAAAAATGAGGAGCAAATTGTGGCTGCTATGCAAAGCCTGCAAGTCACTGACACAAATGCAAACCTGAACCCTCACCATATTGATTCAAAAATCAATTCCATAGTAAGGCTTCAATGTTGATAATACAGCATCCAGTGAGAGAACTAAGTAACTTTTTGTTGAAAGGGTGCAGCATTCAGCACTGGAATGTGAGGCCTTCTAAGGGGCTACTGCAGTAAACAGGAGTCCAGTTTTGTTACATTGCTACTAAGTAGAATCTCAACATTCCTCACTGTATCCAATTCTGACCTGCCATCATGAAAGAATCATTAAAAGCACATTGCACCTTAATTGCGATCTTGTGATGTCAGAGGTTAACAAGACTCAACTGGACCAGGGCTTATGCATTCAATACTTCGTCTACCCCGCTAGCCAAGGCACACAGCATCAAAAAGTGCAAGCCAACATAATATAACATTGTTCTCACACACAAGACAAAACCTACTTGACAAAACAGCTGAATGAACTACAGAAATTGCTGGAAAATCTCAGTATCTGTGGAGAGAAATCAAAGTTGACATTTGGGTCCAGTGGCCCTTCTTCAGAACAAAGCCTACTTGGACAGGGCTACTGAAATTCAGCTACAGAAGGGTCTTTCTGTCAGTTATTTCATGCTAAGGAAATACAGATACTTCACTGGACTCTCTTATATGAATTAGAGATGATTGAACAGCAAAGTGTTGTTGTTGTCAGAGATTAGGAAACTTGGAAATCATAAATGTATCCAAGCTTTTGGAGGTTCATGACAAGAAGTTCTCCTCTATACGTAAGCAGCAGTGCTCACTTGGCAACATCACACTCTATTGATTTCCTGCACAGGTGAGATGCAACCTTGAAGTTTCATGAGAAAGCACACCAGGGCTGAAGCATCCTTTATCAAGACGGTGTGATTTTTCTTAATGGTCTCACAGATCTGCTGTAACGGTGGCTCAGTGGTTAGCACTGCTGCCTCTCAGCACCAAACTCCCAGGTTGAATTCCAATCTCGGGCGACTCTCTGTGTGGAGTTTGCATGGTCTCCCCATGCTTGCGTGGGTTTCCTCCAGGTGCTCCGGTTTTCTCTCACAGTCCAAAGGTGTACAGATCAAGTGAATTGGCCATGCTAAATTGCCCATAGTGTTTGGTGCATTAGTCAGAGGGAAATGGGTCTGGATGGGTTACTCTTCGGAGGGTCGGTGTGGACTTGTTGGGCCGAAGGGCCTGTTTCCACACTGTAGCGAATCTAATCTAATCTAATCCAAAACTGAAAGCACAAAGGAGAGGACAATACAGCAGTTCTTTAATTTGATTTATTATGGTCTCATATCTTGTTACAAAAAGCAGTGAAAGATATTGTATAGTGTCACCACTATTTGGTGCCATCTTAAAACACAGGAAAACAAACCAAACCAAAATAAAGAAAAACTTCATTTTACAGTCTTCTTGTTACCGCCGTGCCACCAACAGAATGAAAGTCACCACTCTTTGGCGCTATCTCACCCCCACCGATGACCTCACCATTGAGTCCTCACTGGACTTTGCCAATGCAGATGCCACTGGATACTGCACCAATCCAAACTTGACCCCATCGCCATGATCACGCTTCAGGCCCACCTTACCAACACAGATGCTGCCAATGGTGACAGATCACATGCTGGGCTCAAACTTGCCTCCACCACTGCCTCCATGAATCTGTGCTGGACACAAGACAGCAGCAGAAATTGGCTGCAACAGCCACAAGTCGTCGCTAGGACCACCTCAATGCAGAAGCCACCAGGAACGCAGACTCACCTCTGACGCCGATGCCGTCACTGCAACCAAGCTCTTCAACAAGTGGTAAGTAAAATAAAAGAGAAGAAAAGAAAAATAAAGAGGAGAGAAAAAAGAAACAAAAAGAAAAGCGGATAGAGCTTTGACCGAAAATACTTCAGTGTTGTGTTGTGATTGCAAGGAAACTGGATAAGACAAAAGGTTCTACAGACCCAAGATGAGAGAAACTGTTGCTAGCTGTTGTGCAGGTTCCAGAGGATGAAGCAACAGGACAAGATCCATCATGAAGGAAGAGAATTAAGGTGCAGAACCAAACCTGCAGACAAAGTTGCAGCTGTGTGCAAATATCTGAGACCAGTGCAGAAGATAACAGAATGCCCCATATCATGTAACATCAATGCCAGCTGCCAGATAAGGACTTGCAGTCACAAGGATTGGGTGGCAAATCACATCCTGTTACTCCTAAATGTTACAACTGCTCTTAATTATTTTGGAAATTAGTCACTTAACTAAGGAATTGGGACCTCTGGTGCATTTTATAATCCTCGAATTATAAGCACATACAGGAAGTTACTGATGCTTGCTTCATTGACAACACCTATTCATATCAATGTTCTTGATATGGTTGTTCAAGCAGGTAGACTCATTCTTCACCACCACCAGCGTCCTATAGTGCAAGACGGAATCATCTGCACCCATATAGCTCCGAGAGTACCCTAATCACAAACAGCAGTCTCAAACAACAGAAAACGATTCCACTCAAATGGCTTATTTCCATGGCAGTCAGATATTGCAGGTCTGTGCTAGACATCCAGGGATCTGCCATGAGTCTCACATATTGGACACTCACAAATATGAGCATCTTTTAAAGGCCTTGGGTTAGGGGTAGCCCCTCTACATCTGGCTCATGAGACCTCTAAGAAATCCTCAGACCTTCAGAGATATGCAACAGTACCCACAATTCAACCAGGCCCATTGTTCAACAGACCATACAACTCCTGAAGACAATACCTGGTCAGGACAGGTAATGTCTTGCAGTAAACTCAGGATAGACTGTTCCACATCATAGCAGTGTGTTGCAGCCTGTGCAATGTCAATTGCCAAAGGGATTAATGTGTTGGCTGAGAAAGAGATGCAGAAGCAAAAGGAAACCTCTGAGGAGAAGGACAAAGGTGAGGAATTCAAGATGGTTCAAAGGATCAGAGAGAGGAAGACAGACACATGAGGCCAGAGACAAACAAATAGTTACCCACTTCCAGGATAACTGAGCTGAACTGGCACTTTCAAATTGCACATAATAATGTATCTGTCCAGCTTGGGGAAAGCCTTCTCTCTTCTGCTGCTGTACTCATTCTTCAGCAAGGAACTTGCTGCACTATTTGATTGATGAATACAATAAGGTGTTCAATTTTGGTTTCAATTATGCCGCTGATATCCTCAGAGCATTCCTAATACCTATCTTTCTTGGATAAAAGCGCTAAAATGGTCCTTGCTCCAGCGACATCAGGGAATCCATTCCCGAATAAAGTTGACTGTTGCCCCTCATCCTGAGAATGTGCCTCAAGTGTCTACCCATCACGAATGCTACAGTGTTCAACAGTGCAAGAGGATTTCCTGCACCTGGGTAATGCCTGAGCACCTGCAATAACAACACTTCCACTAACATGGGCTCAATTTACTGCAATTGCTTCCTCTTTAGTGCTGTGCTATAATAGAAACTGAACATGCAAGTTGCCTATTGGCTTACACATTGCAGAATAAGAAAGAGCAACAGGAGTTGGCCATTTGGCTTTTCAAGCTTGCTCGACTTTTCAGTGGAATCATGGGTTCACCAACATTCATGCACCCTTTCCCTTTAACCCACGATTCCCCTAATAATGAAGAACCTATGTCAGCCTTAAATACACAAAGCCTCCATAGTTTCCTGTAGCTAGGAGTTCCAAAGAGACAACACAGAGAAGAAATTCCTGTTCATCTCAGCTTTAAATTGGTATGTCTTAATTCTGCGACTTTGCCTGTGGTCCAAGATTCTCCCATGAGGAGAAACATCCTCTCAGCATTTTACCCGGTTCATCCCCATAAGAACCCTATATATTTCAATCAGATCATCTCCATTCTTCTAAACTCCAGCAAGTACCGTCCTAATCTGTTTAGCTTTTGCTCATAAGACAATCCCTTCATACCAGGGACCTTTCTAGTGAACCTTCTCTGAATTGCCTCCCATGGAATGATATCTTTTCTTAAAGAAGGGGACTGAAACTGCTCATAGTAGTCTAGATGTGGTCTTGCATCTTGTAAATTTGCAATAGGTGTCATGGACCAGACCAAACCCCTTCAAAATATTTCAAGGAGTTAGCCAAGACCCTAACTTTTCTCTTATGTACAATCAAGTGTAAGCTGATGCACTCCAGATGTGACGCAATTGGTCATACTACTAGCAAAACCCACTTAATTCTTAGACTGCAGTTAAAATACGAATAAAATGAAGAATAATTGGTCTAATTTTAGCTCTACTGTAAAACTTACAAAGATAATATATTAGTTAACTACTAAGCAGCAAATGTTCCAATCTTGTAACATCTCACAAACAACTCTTGGTAAAGGCAAATTCAGCAAAATAAATTATCTCACATGCTATGTTCCCCCAGTCCAGGAAAAAACAATACCAAGAGAAAATTCTAGCAGAGAGGGAATTCCATCTTTTTGTGTGGCCAAGAGAGATGTATGAAAGCTTCCAACACTAATTTTAAATCCCCAACAACTACTGAAAGCTAAACTAAAATCCTGGTTCTATATGAGTCTGTCTCCACCCATTCATGCTGCTTCTATTCATCTAATTTTTAAAAAAGATTAGGGCCTCACAAGCTGTTTGATTTATTGGCTTAGAAGATATAACTCTGCACCTCTGGCTGAAAATCTTTCTTCAATAGAAAAACAGGACAAAATACAGCTCTTAAGCCATTGTATCATCACATAGGACTTCCCTACTCTTACACTCCAACACCCTTGAAATAACAGCCAACACTGCATTAGCCTTCCTGATTACTTGCTGCACCTGTGTGCTAGCTTTCTGTGTTGCCTGCACAAATATTGTAAGAACCCCAGACAGGAGAAAACTGCTGTCTTCTGCAATTGTGAAGCCATGACAGACATCACCATCTCCCAATGAGTGCACAACCCAGGCCTGGATTCTTCCCAAGACCTTACTATTAATCTCAGTGTCCCCATTTGTAGTATCTTGGCTACAATCTCCAATGTAAAGGTGTAAATGCTTCACGTTGAGTTAGGCTATCTGCATTCATTCACTTTATTGATTATGAGATAATACAAAAGTACGGCAATTGCAATGCAGAAAATGTCTTTGTTTAAAGTTGCTTCACATCTTTCACATTATTTCACTTTGCCCACTAATACTGGCACACTACGCTTACAGCAGATGCTATTAGAAAAGTACAAAATGTAATCATTGTTGAGAACCTATACTGATGTGCTGTCAAAATGATTTTTCATTTTTCTCCCTCCCACTATGTCTGGACGCAGGGCTGACCTCCGTAGTTCAGGTGGAGGGAACCTGCTCTGACTTTGAAAACTTGGGTAAGCATCTCAAACCTGCTGAAAGTTTCCTGCCCAGGTGTAGGCTCATCTCCAACAGCTCAAGGTGAGGATGATGTTGGAGTCACAGGCTAGGGTTGAGGTGAAGGGTCAGGGCACCACTTCAGTGGACCAAGAAGTAGCAGCCCAGTACCTGTCCACTATCTATCTATAAGACACAAGTCAGAAATCTGATGGAATATTCTCCACTTGCCTGGTTACGTTCAGCTGAAATAACATTCACGAAGCTTAACTCCATCCATGACAATTCAGTCCTCTTGATTTGCACCCCATTCAACAGTCATTCCCTTCATCAATGATGCACAGTGACAGCAGTGTGTACTATGTCCACGATGTATGGCCGCAATTCACTTAGGCTCTTCCTTCCAAATGCACAACCTCTATCAAATGAGCAGCTGATGAATGGGAACACCACCGCCTGCAAGCTCCTCTCCAAACCACAAACTACTCTGACTTGGAAGTATATGACCATTCTTTTAATGTCTCTGGGTCAAAATCTTGGATCTCCCTTTCTAACAGCACTGTAGTTCTTCTACCTAAGGGACCAAGTGAGGTGACAATCTCTTTGCTAGTGGAAGGTCCAAGTGAACTGCTCATCAATGCATCCTCTAACATTTCTGAATCTTTATCTTCAAAGGTGGGGCCAATGCAGCAGTGCTCAGGCTTGGACTCTTACTTGTAGAGATTGCAGATTACTGCTTGTGCTAGTGGGAGAGAAGAAAGAGTTATTTGCTGAAGATGTCGAGAAGCTCATGTAAATCCATGTATTTGCATGAATGCTGATGTGAGAAGAGCAAAGTGCAATGTTGCTCACTGAGCTGCTGGCCCATTAGTATCTCACTGTCATCCCAAGAACCAGGGCTTTTCCAACCAGGTTTTCCTCAAATGGAGTGAGGAACTTGATGTCCACCAGCCTCGGCTCTTGACTCAGTTGTGAAATGGCTTTTCTTGCAAGGAGATAAAAATCAATGGAATGGGAATGGATGCAGAAGCAGCTTGCAAGCACGCATAATGTTTGAGATGGTGAACTGTCCCCAGTAAGCGAATAGAACATTCCGGGGCAGAAAGGGTTGGTCGTTTGAGAGGTAGTACTTGACAGGAAAAGGTACATGTGATACTTAAATTTGCAGGCTATGAGGCATTGAGAGACGGGCTTGCTGTTTGTTCAAGTGGAAAGGTAGCTGAGAGAAGATGGCACTATTTATGTTTGCAGAATGTGGGGGGGGGGGGGGGGGGGGGGGAAAGAGCTATCTGGTTTACATTTGGCACCAGACCCTTTTAAACTGGAAGGTTCTGCCAGTGGTGAGAACTTCCAGCTCACTCACCACACAATTCATCAACAAACTCACGCGCAATATTTTGTTTGCATAGATTACAAGTTGAGAAACACATGATCACGTGAGATAACCTACCCTAGGCACTGGTAGATATGACGACACCTGACATACTTGTTACAATACTTTAACTTCAAAAGGGAAGATTTCACTAAGTTGTACTTCCCTTCTAATTATAAATTAGGGCTTGTAGTGGCCTTGGCTGGGAAACAGATCAAGTCAGAAGCCACATGACACCAGGCAGTAGTCCAACAGGTTTATTTGAAATCACAAGCTTTTGGAGCTGCTCCTTCTTCAAGTGAGGTGAAATTGACTTCATCTGATGAAGGAGCAATGCTCTGACAGCTTGCGATTTCAAATAAACCTGTTGGACTATAACCTGGTGTCATGTGACTTCTGACCTTGTCCACCCAAGTCCAACACTGGCACCTCAATATCATGGGAAAAAAGATATTCACTAAAGACACAAACAACTTCTACTGAGTACAATACATGTTTATGTTATTACAGCCTAGCAGTTGTTAGATGCAAACCAGATAAGAAATGAATGTCAAAATGACTTAATGAAGCTCTTTCAGCTTGTTGAAATACTTTCATCATACACTTGAAGGGATTGAGATGAAATGTTTTACACAAAGAAGATATACAGAGTAAGTACCTCTTCGGTTATCATTTTAATACATTACATTGTGTATTATCTGATGAGTATCCTCCTGAGTACTACAGAACTACAAGAACTTTCACAGCCTCAGCAAAATTGTATTCGAAAAGTATCTTCGGTTTTCAAAGAACAATATCAATAGCACCACCTAGTGACCATTTAGAAATATGTCAGAACAGAAAAAGCTTCCTTTTATACAATCAAGCAATCACATTTTCAGTAGTGTCCTATCCTGCTTAACATCTAGGAAACTATTCTAAGATGTAGTGACTGTTTTTAAATATCAATTAAATTCATAATTAGTTAATGTGCTTTAACTAGTTAAATTAGATAAATCAGTTTAATCATTTTGGGTGAGGGAAGAATTATGGAAAAGTCCTTGGTCATCTTCAAATAGTGCAATAGAACCTATAATGTTCAGGTAAAAAGAAATTTAAATTGTTACTTAAAGAACAAGTTACCCATAAACCTATCCAACTAACAAAAAAGCTATATACACACCATTACCAATGCATTCTGTTGTGCTCACATTTTAAGAGTGCTTTCCACTAAATTAACTTCAAATAGATAACCATATTGCAGCTTTGATAAATGAATTGCCACACATCCAAGCATACTAGAGATTACTCTTCTGAAATAGTCTAACAATATTAGTATTAAAATGGAGTTCAATATCAATTTTGAGTTATTTGGCATTAAACAGCCAAAATTAATATCTTAGTAATTTTTGGCTAATCAAATGTGTTCATCTGTTCAAGACAAAGCACTGAATTGTTATTAAGAACTTGCTATTTCAATGATCAGTGACAGTATCATTGCCCTTTGTTAGATGCAGACCAGCTGAATGAAGACTGAAGCCCCCAATACTTTGCTCCAATCGTGAACCTTAGAAGACCGCCACCATAGGCACTAAGGTGGTATTTTTAAACTTCCCACTCCAACTAACCTATGGGTTAAGTGAGCTTCTCACAGTACATATTATATTTTTCCAGACAGTTTTCTGCTGTGGTCCCACGATTACGTGAAACTGGATAATGACTGCCCAACTTTATATTGGCCCAAGAAGGAAGCAGTTTTATTAATAGTAATATTTATTAATAGCACTTTTATTAATATTAATTTGAGAGGAAATTCTTGGTCATGGTATTAAAGAGACAGTAGCAATGTCGATACAATTTTGCCTGAGTGATAGGAAACAGACAGTAATGATCAGTAGATATTTTTCAGGTTAGAGAAAAGTTTGCAGTGAAATTTAATTATCTCAATCTTTGTGCACAGGGGACAATTTCAAAGTTTGCACATAACATCAAACTTGGAAGAATTGTAAGAATTGATAGTTTGGAACTCAAAAGGGACACTTTTGGTGGAGTGTTTGGGTAAGTAGCAGATGACATTTAATGCAGAAAAATATGAGATGATGCACTATGGCAGCAAAACATTGAAAGATAACAGACAATAAGGGGAACGAACCTAAAGGGGTGCACATCTGCACAGATCATTGATGATGACAGGACAGCCAGAGAGAGCAGTTAAAGCCTCCACTGTCCTCAGCTTTATTAATCGTGGCAAAGAGTGTAAGAGGAAAGAGAAGATGTTGAATTCGTACAAGGCACTCACTATACCTTAGCTACAATATATAGTGAATATATAGTGAGCGCTACATTATCAAAAAAAAATGAGAATGCATTGGATAGAGTGTAGAAACTTATGGTTTACAAGAATGGATCTACAAATGAAAAGTTTTCCTCCTGATTCTCATGGAATTAGTTTTGCAAGGGCTCCTTGATGCCACACTCAAAGGCAGCTTTAATGTCAAAGGCAATTGCACTCATCTCACCTCTTTTGTCCATGCTTGCACCGATTCTGTAATCGTATCAGGATCAGAGAGGCCCTGGCAGAACCCAACTGAGTACCATCAAACATTTTTTGTTAACTGTGAGATAGCACTATTGATGACTGCTTCCATCATTTTACTGATAATCAAGAGTAGACAGATGAAGTGATAACTGAAGCAGCAATACTGAATATACAGGTGGTTGTTCTATAACATTGTGGTTGCATTCTTGTGCAATCCCGCATTATAGAAAAATCACACTTTAGAAACAGCGCTTAAAGTGTTGGTAATGTAATCACATTACAGCCAACACATGTTTTAAAAGTTCACATTTTAGAAACAGTGTCCCCAATTTGTCAAGCATATTACAGCAAATTCGCGTTAACAAAATACGTGCAGAACAACCTATATTTATGTAACTCTGGGTTGGATTAGATATTGTTTCAGTAGCTTCAATATGTTAGTGTTTGCTGCTACTGGACATTGAAGAGGCCAAGCAATTTTGTTAATGCTTTGTGGTCTAATCCAAACATTGTGGTGGCTAAACCAATTTTACTTCCAAGGGTACATAACAATAAATCAAACTGTAATGCTGTTTTTGTAGAAGACACTAGTTTAACCTCAACTGGGGTAATTGCATCCACTACTGAATGGCACACTTTAGGGGAGGATGTAGAGGCATTGGAGAGAGTGCTGAAGGAGATGATGAGATTGAAATTCTTCCTTTGGTTCCTGTCATCCTTTTTTAACCATTTCCCTCCTGAACCTCATCAGCTAGCCATATATATCACCACTTCATGCATCATTTCAACATAAAATGCTCTCTCTTTCATAAGCAAGATCAACAACATCCACAACCATAAAGTGTATGAATGAATTGGCATGCTAGAGCTGACAGAGATCTGACTTATGGATCAGAATTTTTCTTCATTATTTTGTGCTTTGATCTTTTCATTCCGGTCTCATTGATGTCCATTTATTTCCTCCTCCATTCTAGTTCTGGCAGCAAAGTAAACAACTGCACAAGTTGTAGTGCATGGGAATCCCTCTTCTAAATCCCTCTGACTCCAAAATCTTAAAAAGATCTTCTCAGAAATCATTTCCTCAACAAACCTTTTGAGTAACTGACTACAGAAATAGAGTACATTCTGCTTCTTTGCATTTGCACCTTGAAAGGCCACTGATACAGTATGAATGGCTTTATAAAAAGTTTAGGGAGGCAGGCTGAAATAAAGTGAGAGTTACAGTATGTTTTGTGTCCTGTCCTGTTCGAAAGGGAGCAGTTAATGAAGGTTATCTTGTAGTTAGTTCATTTGGCCAAAATTAAAGTAAATGACTTTTTGACTGCCCTTAAGATGTCAAGGTCAAGGCTGTGAAGAGAATGTAGCGGAGATTCAGTGAAATTTTACCAAGAATGTAAAGTTCAAGTCAAAAGGAAACTTTCAAGAAAATGGTACTATTAGAAGAAAGGCGGCAGCATTTGGTATGGTTTCCTTTATTGAGTTTAGGAGTTGGAAGGGCATGGTGCAGCTGTACAGGATGTTGGATAGGCCAATATTGGAATATTTCATGCAATTCTGGTCTCCTTCCTAATGGAAGGATGTTGTCAAACTTGAAAGGGTTCAGAAAATATTTCCAAGGATGTTGCCAGGGTTGGAGGATTTGAGCTGTAGTGAGAGGCTGAATAGGCTGGGGCTGTTTTCCCTGGAGCGTCAGAGGCTGAGGGGTGACCTATAGAGGCTTATAAAATCATGGGAGGAATGGATAAAATAGACTTTTCCCTGGGGTGCGGGAGTCCAGAACCAAAGGGCATAGGTTTAGGGTGAGAGGGGTAAGATATAACAGGGACCACAGAGGCAACTTTTTCATGCAGAGAGTGGTGAATGTATGGAATGAACTGCCAGAGGAAGTGGTGGAGGCTGATGCAATTGCAATACTTAAAAGCATCTGGATGGGTATACGAATAGGAAGGGTTTGAAGGGATATGGACCAACTGCTGGCAAATGGGACTAGATTAGGTTGGGATATCTGGTCAGCATGGACGAGTTGGACCAAAGTTTCTGTTTCTGTAGAGTACTCTACATCTTTGTGACTCTATGACTAAGAATCAAAAGACAGATGTTCAAAATTATGAGGTGCTTTGACAAACTAAACAGAAAAAAATATTTCCACTTAAGAAAAACAAAGGGAGATGCTGTCAGAATCTTTCCTGCTTGCTACCAAGAATATAAAAACTGACAGATACAACAAGAAAGGGAGACTAAGACAAATTAAAATCCACGGTTCTACTGCAGTAATAGATATCAACATAGTCATGACCCATCTTACATCACAAGTACAAAAATAAAGTTCTTACACACTGGGAACCCAGAGGCGGACTGTTTTGTCTCGAGATGCAGAAGCCAGTAAGTGACCAGAAGGAGAGAACTGAACTGACAGGACTGCATCTTTGTGACCTACAAATCGATATGCTCGCATCTGTGGTTTCAAATTCCAGATCATGACGCAGCAATCCATTGATCCAGTTGCTGTTAGAATAAAACGACATTTTAATGTTTGTTTCAAATTGGGATGCAACCTATAATTTCCACTTTGCTTTACTTACATTAGGGATTAAAAGCTGTTTCACTCAACTCCTATATTTATAAACTGTGTATGTAACTACCAAATTCCATAATCCTCCGTAGATTTAATTTCTATTATGCTGGAAAACTTTGCCTTATCAGTCTCAAATCTGTCAATTTTGATCAGTGAAAGAAACAACAGTGAAACAGGAGTTGGTCTTACACCCAGATTTTGGGTCAGGATATCTTCACTCTGTTTAGTAATAGGACTGCCCAAAAGCCCCACAGTTGACAGAACTTGTCACTCTCCAACTTTCTTATCTCCTGAGCTTTCATAATTTTATATCATTGATTCATTTGAGATACTTCAAACATTACGAATGTATAACCCTTATCAAACACTGTTAGCAAACTGTTTATTTGTGTAAGCATCACAGCCAAACCCAATTCACAAACAGTGACCCAACAATAACCAAGGGAATCACTGGACACAGACTGGAGCTGGATTTCTTGCTGATTTTGTTCTATTTAATGGTGGAGGCTGAGATCAATTGCGCCTTCATCATAATCCTGACTGAGATCGGAGACCACTTTAGCTTTCCTGCATTATGATGTTCAATCTAATCAATAGACCAGCTCAACTAGTAGATAAGCCAATGAGAATAACAGGTAATTGTTTGACCTTGGCTGAGAGGTCAAACTAAGACCCTGTCTGTCTCCCATAGTACAATTTCAGAAGAAGAGCATAGGAGAAATTTCTAATATTTCTCCAAAACTATCAGTCAATGTCACCCCTCGTAGAACATCACAAAACCAGATTATCTGGACATTGCTGTTTGTGGGATTTGCTCTGCAAAGTTTGGTTGTAGTGCTATTTACATTATAGCGAATTCTCAACAAAAAAAAACTTCAATGGCTGTAAAACGTTTTGGCACACATGGTGTTCAAAGACGCTATATAAACACAAACAGCAATTGCTATAAAAAATCTCAGCAGATCCTGGCAGAATCTATGGACAGAAAGCAGAATTAATGTTTCGGGTCCAGTGACCTTTCTTCAGAATTCTGAAGGCAGCATTCTAAAGAAGGGTCACTGGGCCCAAAATGTTAATCATTTCTCTCCAAACCTAAGTTTCTGATTTCCAGTATCCGCAGCGCTTTGGAATTTTTGCTATATAAACGCCACTCTTGCTTTTGCATTATTAGCATGAAAGAACACATTCAAACTAGGACCATCCTATGATTTTATAAAAGGTGCTGAAACCTTCAAGACACAAATAAATGGCACTGACAAATAGATGAGCAAGGTTTTGTTCTATTTTGCAAATATTTATTTATAAATTGCAATCCATCAAAGTTTTTTTAAAAATCAGACAAAATTACATTGGTTCCTTGATGGTCAACCTTTGTGCCGTGCAAACTTGAAGGATCGGTATAGAAATAACTCTTTTCAACAATTTTGTATTTAAGGTGCAAGTATTCATCAAAATAGTTAATGTCAAAAACTGCCAAACAACTACAGATGACACCAAAACTGGAGATGTTGTAGACAGCAGAAGGTTACCTCAAAGTACAACAGAATCTTGATCAGGTGGGCCAATGGGCTGAGGAGTGGCAGATGGAGTTCAATTTAGACAAATGCGAGGTGCTGCATTTTGGAAAGGCAGATCAAGGTAGGACTTATACACTTAATGGTAAGGTCCTGGGGAGTGTTGCTGAACAAAGAGACCTTGAAGTGTAGGTTCATACTTCCTTGAAAGTGGAGACTCAGATAGATAGGATAATGAAGAAGGCATTTAGCATGCTTTCTTTTATTGGTCAGAGCATTGAGTATAGGACTTGGAAGGTCATGTTACAGCTGTACAGGACATTAGTTAGGTCACTTTTGGAATATTGTGTGAAATTTTGGTCACCCTCCGATAGGAAGGATGTTGTGAAACTTGAAAGGATTCACAAAAAATTTACAAGGATGTTGCCAGAGCTAGAGGGCTTCATCTAGAAGAGGCTGAATAGGCTGGGGCTGTTTTCCCTGGAACATCGAAGGCTGAGGGCCAAGCTTAGAGGTTTACAGATCATGAGAGGCATGAATAGGGTAAATAGACAAGGTCTTTTCTCTGGGTTGAGGGAGTCCAGAACTAGAGGGCATAGGTTTAGGATGAGAGGAGAAAAACTTAAAAGGGAACTAAAGGGCAACCTTTTCACGCAAATGAAAAGAGCTGCCAGAGGAATTGGTGGAGGCTGGTACAATTGCAACATTTGAAAGGCATCTGGATGGGTACATGAATAGGAAGGGTTTGGAAGGATATGAACCAACTGCTGACAAATGAGACTCAATTAATTTTACAGATTAAATGTTTGTAAAATAGAACTAAAGAACCTTGCTCATCTATTCGTCAGTGCCATTTATTTGTGTTTGAAGATTTCAACACTTTTTATGGGACTAGACATTAATTTAAGATATCTGGTCAACATGGATGAGTTGGTCCAAAGGGTCTGTTTCCGTGCTGTACATCTCCATGACTCTAACGTAAAAGTATATTCCTTTTAATGAAGAGACTGCAATACTGAACTATATTTTCTCCCAACCAATATTGTTAGATTTATAGTCAGTAGGAAAGATCATAGGTAAAGATAACCCCAGCAAGAAGGCGGCTAATTTCAGTGACCTCAAAAGTATCTAACCCAGATTGAATTGAAAATGACGATTGGTAAGCCAAACAAGAAATGAATAGCCCTCATGAACTTGATAATCCTGTTCTCAAACTATCTCCTCCCTGAAGGCCTTTTGGTAAAGGAAGGGCATCCAAACCCAAGGCTCCCAAGATGACAAAAGTGATTTAAATAATCAGGAAAAGGAGACATGCTAAATGTCAGAAAACAACAAATGTTGGAGATCACAGCAGGTCAGGCAGCATCCATGGAGAGACAGCAAGCTAACATTTCAAGTCTAGATTATTCTTCATCAGAGCTGAAGTTAAGTGTGGAGGGGGCAACATTTATGCCATAACTGAGGGGGCAGGTGGTAGGACGTTGAGTGCTGAGGGAGAAAAGGTGTTAATAGTTCAGATTAAATTCAGATTAAGTGTTTGGAATGTAAGAATGGCAGAACAATGGTGTGTCTAAACGTCAGAGTTGGGAAAGGGGCAGAGGTGCAGGAGACAGGACATGGTGACTGAGAATGTAACAAGTAAAGCTAAAAGAAAGGGGAGGAATGGGAGTTGCTTCACAATTTGAAGGTGTTGGACTCAATATTGTTCTAAACAGCTATAAAGTGCCTAGTCTGAAGAGGAGATGTTGTTCCTCCAGTTTGCACTGAGATTCACTGGAGCACTGCAGCATGTCGAAGACAGACAAGTTAGCACGCAAGCAGGACGTTGTGTTAAAATAACCAGCTACAGGAAGGTCGGGGTCATGGAGGTGTTCGGTATTGAGTCTGCAATGAATACAATACACAATATTGGAGGTGGTACAGGCGAAATGCTGCTTCACCTGGAGAGATTGTTTAGGCACTTTGACAGTGAGCAGGCAGGAGGTAAAGGGGCAGGTATCACACCTTCTGTGGTTACATGGGAAGGTGCCATGGTGGGGGGGGGGGGGGGGGGGTGGGGAGGAAGAGATGGTGTTAGTGATTGATGAATGGACTAGGATGTCCTAGAGGCAACAGTCCCTGCTACAGGGGGATTGAAGATATGTTTTGAGGTGGCATTCTTCTGGAGTTGTCAGAAATGGCTGAGAATGATCCTTTGAATGCAGAGGCTGGTGGAATGAACAATGAGGACAAGGGGAACCCAGTCACCCTGTTGAGTGATGGGGAGGGCAAGGGCAGAAGTCGGATGCGGTTGAGGGCCCTGTCAACCACAGTGGGTGAAAAACCATGGAAGAAGCAAGCCATGTCAGCAGCACTGTTTTGGAAGGTGGCATCATCCGATCAGAGGCGACATAGGCAAAGGAACTGGAATGGAATCGTTGCAGGATGGAACATGGGGTAGTGAAGGTAGCTATGGGAGTCTGTGGCTTTTTAGCGGATTCCCAGAATTGGAGACAGCGAGGTCAAGGGAAGAAAAGCAACTGTTGGAAATGGACGGTGTGAAAGTTATAGATGGGTGGAAGCTGGAGTCAAATTAAACAAATTTTTTCAAGGTCCTGACAGAAGCATGAAGTGACACCGCAGCAGCAGTCGTTGATATACTGATGAGAGTTGTGGGAGGAGGCCATTGTAGGACTGGAATAAGGATTGTTCCACATACCTCCAAAGGAAGCAGGCCTAACTGGGACACACGAGAGAACAGTTTCAGCCAGGCAGAGGAGATTGGTGGTGGGTGGGGAGTGTTCAGGCCTCTGGTTGAGGAAGAAGCAGAGATCTCGCAGACTATCCTGGTGGGGAACAGAGGGATAGAAGGATTGGACATCCACAGTGACCAGGGGAAAGTTAGGGACAAGGAATTGGAAATTGTCAATAAGGTGAAGAGGAATCGTGGATGTAGGGGGCAAGGTGTGGACAAGTGGAGACAGGATAGAGTCAAGGTAGGAGGTAAAGAGATCAGTGGGGCAGGAACAGGCTGACACAATGTGCCTACTGGGGCAGTCTGGTTTGTGGATTTTGGAAAGGATGTAGAAGGGGGTTGGGAGGCAGTGGGTGGAAGGTCTCCAGAGGTAATGAAGTTAGTGACAGTCCTAGCAACAATGGCTTGATATTCAAAAGTGGTCGTGGCCCAGCGGAAGATAGGAAAAAGTGTCCAAGAATTGGCATTGATCCTCTGTAAAGTAAAGATCAATGCGCCAGGCTACAACAGCACCACCTTTGTCAGCAGGTTAAGTAACAAAGTTAGGGTTGGACCTGAGAGAGTGAAGTGCAGCAAGTTCAGAAGGGGACAGGTTAGAGTAGGTGACATGAGCACAGAAACTCAGACAGGGGTTGGCAGGGTCAGTCATTGATAAATGTCAAGTTCAAAATACAGTCGGGAATCAGTCAGAATGCAGAAAGTGCAGAGGAGAATTGAGACAGGAAATGAGAGGAGAAAATGGAGTGAAGAATGAAAACATAGCAAGCAACGTAAAAGGGATAACCACAGCTTTTGTGAACGCTTTTTAAAAATGTTGATGAAAGGAAGGATAGAAACAAGTCTGAAGCAAATCAAAATTCATCTTGGAGGCAGAATGGCACATTACAAAGACTGAAGGATAACAGAGGAACCTTGATTATCCAAATATCGGATTATCCGAAGGAGATCTTGAGGTCCCGAAACATTACATCAAAGAAGTGTTTCCAACCCTGATCGCGTCTTTTGTTTACAATGATCAAAACTTACCGAAATGCTGTCGAGAACAGTCCTGGTCATCGATGGGAGCCCAGGCACTGACTCCAAATGACTGACTGCCTGACCTCCCTCTCTCTCTCCCCACACTTTCCCTGGAGTTCTACACAAGGGTATACCCTAAACCTCGCTTCCCCAGATAATCTCTCCAAAATTGCCCTGTACTGGGCAAAGGTGGAACTTAACAAAATGTTACAGTAAAACATTCCGCGTGTGCACGCGCACACGCTCTATTTGGAGACCCACACCCTCCTCAAAGGCATCAGCAGTCTTACTGTTGCTATCCAGTCTGGGTGCCCCCTGGGGGGGCAGAGGAGGACAGGGTTTTGGTGGGCGGGGGGGTCAGATGGAGGGGGGGGAAAAGACAGGAGGCAGGGTTGGAGGTTGGAGCATGCAATGTGCTGTTGCCCAGTCTTCTGAACAGGGAGCAGACTTTAGCAACTGTCAATCCCATTGAACTGATGGTGGTGAATGGGGTGGCGAGGGGGGAAGAAGGAGGAGGCTTGAGCAATCCTGCAGATCCCTTATACACTAGAGTGTGTCTGCTCAGAAACAAACCCTGAGACAGAGACAGGGAGCGAGGAAAAAGGAAACTTCCATAAACTCCAAGCCACAGAAGACAGGCATTGAATCAATTAACCGAATAATCAATTACCAGAACGAAATAGATCTCATTCAGTTAGTCGAGGTTCCTCTGTATTTTGAATGTGCCTTCACACAGGAAGGTTATGCCACCATGTCAGTACAGGAAGTAGAAACAACAGCAGCATATTCTTTCATTCAATGTTACCATGTCCCCCCTTCAAAACATCTGGGGACCTGTGCTAAATTGTAAAAGCTGTCCCCACAGATTAGCCAAGAAACAGCTTGACTTATTTTCCTCACCAAAGCATACATTAAAGCCAAGTGCCTCCATCACCCTCCCTGTATATGTTCTTGTGGCCACTGTACTTGTATGGCTAGTCCAGTTCAGTTTCTGGTCAATGGAAACCCTCAGAATATCGAGTGGAGAATTCAACTAGGAGAAAGTGAGGACTGCAGATGCCAGAGATCAGAGTTGAGAGTGTGATGCTGGAAAAGCACAGCAGGTCAGAGAGCATCCGAGGAGCAGGAGAATTGGCATTTCGGGCATAAGTACGTCATCAAAAATTAGGCTTGTGGACCAAGGGGCTGAGAGATAAATGGAGGGGAGGGGGTTTGGGAGGAAGGTAGCTGAGAATGCAATAAGTAGATGAAGGTGGGGAAAAAGGTAATAGGTTGGAGAGGAGGTTAGAGTGGATAGATGGGAAAGGTGATGGACAGGTCAGGAGGGCAGTTGGACACTTGGGACTGGGATAATGTGGGGGAGGTGAAAATGAGGAAACTGGTGAAATCCAAATTGATCCCGTGTGCTTGCAGGGTCCCAAGGCGGAATATGAGGTGTTCTTCCTCCAGGTCTCAGGTGGTAAGGGTTTGCTGTAGAAGTCTCAGATGATGGTGGAGGCCTAAGACCTAAATATCCTTGGCAGAATGGGAGGGGAAGTTTAAGTGTTAAGCCATGGGACAGTGGAGTTGGTTGGTGTGGGTGTTCCAGAGATGTTCTGAGATGATCCGCAAGTTGGAGTCCTGTCTCCCCAGTGTAGAGGGGAGTTCAGTCATGGTAAGATTATTCAACATGAAGAAACAATAGTTCGATCCTCTCTTGTTGGAGATCATCATTGTCTAGAACTTGTGTGATGGAATGACAGTTACTACTTGTCAACCTACACATGAATATTGTCCAGGTTTTGATGTATTTGGACATACACTGCTTCGGTATGAGGCGTCATGAACGGTATTGAACTGTGGAGTCATCAGTGAACATCCCCATCTTTGACCTTATGTTGGATGGTACATCATTGATAAAGCAGCTGAAGACTGTTCGGCTTACGACTCGACCTTAAAAAACTCTGCACAGGTGTCCTGCAACTGAGTTGAACAATGTCCAACACCACAACTGTCTTCCTTTCTGTCAGCTTTGACTCCAATCAGTCAAATGTTTTCACAATTTCCACTGACTCAATACTAGGGCTCCTTGATACCACATTCAGTCAAATGTGGCCTTGAACTCAAGGGCAGTCACTCATCTAAGTTCATGAATTCAGCTCTTTTATTGAACCAATACTGTAGTTAGATCAGGAGCTGAGTGGGTCTGGTGGAAACCATACCGGGCATCAGTGAACAGGTTATTGCTGAGTAAGCGTTGCTGAATGATACTGCTGATGACACCCTCCTGAACAAGCATAGACTGAACAGCAACGATTGACTAGTTTTAAGTTGTCCCTTTTCTTTATGAACAGGATATACCTGGGCAATTTTCCACATTGCTGCACTGGAACAGATTGGATTAGGGTGGAGCAAGACCCGGAGCACATGTTGTGGTAATCTGCAGGATATTTCCTTTCCCTTGTTTGATCTGATGCCTTGAGACTTCATGGGATCCGCAGTTAGTGTCAGGACTTCTACAGCAACTCCTTCCCAACTGTATACCGCTGAGCCACCATTTCTGCTGGGCCTGTCCTGCTGGTGAGACTGAACATGCTTGACAATGTCCTGGACATTGTCAGCCTGTATAATTCCACATATATGACTCCGACAGAATGTCACTTGACTAATCTGTGAGACAGCTCTCTCAATTTGGTACTAACCCCCAGATGTCAGGACAGAGGACTTTGCAGAGATAATAAATCTGTATTTTGTTTCTGATGTGTAGCTCAATGTCAGGTGGTCTGTGCGGTTTAATTTTTTTTAAGACTATCTAACAACTGTTACAAGTGATTGCTAGGCCATTTCAACAGACAGGTAAGAATTAACCACCTCCTCTATATTAAACAGAAGTACTGAGGGCAGCAAAGGCACAGAATGTATTCACAGTGGACTCAGTAAAACTTGTCAGGTGAATGTAATTATTTTCTTGACTTCTTTCCCATCCTCTCAGTTCCTGTTTACAACTATTCTGGGACGTTATTTTTATGCTCAATAGTGAAGATTTTGTTTGAACTCAGACCTGGTAAAAAGTATTATGTTATCGGATGCTGAAGTATTTTTCCTACAGTGCAATCTGACACTTCAAAAGAATTTCACCAGCCAAGAGACACTTTGGACAGCCTAAGGTGATCAAAGGTACTACAGAATGTAAGTCTTTTCTTCAAGGCAGCATGAGATCTCAAACTATTCAATGCCTTCTCCATGGAGAGACAGTGTCACCCATTTGGTCCCCTGACTTTATGGATCTGCCAAAAGATTATAAATTGATATTTATTCAAGAAATGCAACCTACCTAACTGCTTCATGTTAGTACTGAAGTCAATACTTGTGACAGTGTCACGATGACCTTTAAAGTGCCGTTCTAATGTGGGATCTTCCTACAAAATAAAAAAAAGTGAAACATTAAGTATTTGCATACACTGTGCCACAAACCTCAACTGCATGAGTGATTAATTCTTGCTATTGTAGTTTTTGAAATGATTATGAATTAAATCTGTGAAAAAGAAAACAGTTCCACACAAAAGAATCATACACAAATAAATTCCCCTACTCTCTCAAGTCTTACCTTTCAGCCAGTTTCGTGTAGATGGAAGGCCAATCAGGAGAACTATATCACTCTGCAGTATGCTCTGAACTTCCAGTTAATACATTTCAATTTTAGGCACAAAAAACAGGCTCCAGAACTGTGCAAGTCTCGAGCAATGCATACCCATTTTAATTAAGGATGGAACAACAGTAAAAAAAGGATACCTTTCCAGCCAGGATCTTTGCCAGTTTCACCACTGAGAAAAGAAACATTGAAACTCAACATGTGTTAAACACATGTTAATAATGACTCTGACTGACCATTAACTGTGCTATGATGGCTTCACTCATCCAAACTAAGCTGGTTAAATCTCAAGAGGTAAAGCCACAACTGGGGGTGTACAATAGACGATGCTTGGAAAAAGGACTTTGAATTGTACAAGTCACATGAAGAAGGTATTTTGTTGCCTGCTTCTAAACCAAAAGCAAAAAAAAACCATAATTCTGCAATAATGTTCCTTCAGAAAGCCACCAAATTAGCTGCAAATCACCGAAGCATCCAAAGTTATATAAAATAACACATCAAAAGGTGGAGGAGGACTCTCCTCAATCTTTCCAACTTTGAGTTTATCTAAGAACCAACTTCCTCGAAATTTGTCCAGAAGAAGCCATTCAGCCAACTGAAACAAAAAACTTTGTTTCCGGTCTAAATCGGGCTTATCAAATTGTGGATCCCAAATGGGGACGTTGTGAACTCCAAAGTGCAGTTGTAGAACTTAAAGGGATTCCTGACCGGTCTGTGGCCCCTTCAAAAAGCTTGCTTTATTTCTACAGATAGTTGTAATCTAAACAATTGCTCACCAGGGTCTGACTCCTACAGTGACAGAGCCTTTGAACATGCAGGTCTCCATTTTGCCTCTCATTTTATCAATTGACATAGAAGGGAAATGTTCGGACGTGGGTATGCGAAGGGAGGTGAAGATGGAGGGCATGCGCTTGCGAAGGGAGATGGCAATGGGGAGGGGATGTGTGAAGAGAGCTGGAGATGGGGGAGCAGCATAACTGTGAAAGGAAGTGGATATGGAGGGTGGATGTGTATGAAGGAGCTAGAGATGGGTGGGGATGTGTATGAAGGGAGATGGAGATGGTGGGGATGTATGGAAAGGGAGATGGCGATGAGGGGGGATGTGTGGGAAGGGAGATGGCGATGAGGGGGGATGTGTGGGAAGGGAGATGGCGATGGGGGGGGATGTGGGGGGATGTGGAGGGATGTGGGGGAAGGGAGATGGAGATGTGGGGGGATGTGTGGGAAGGGAGATGGAAATGTGGGGGGATGTGTGGGAAGGGAGATGGATATGGGTGGGGATGTGTATGAAGGGAGATGGAGATGTGGGGGGATGTGTATGAAGGGAGATGGAGATGTGGGGGATGTGTATGAAGGGAGATGGAGATGTGGGGGGATGTGGGGGGATGTGGGGGAAGGGAGATGGAGGTGTGGGAAGGGAAATAGAGATGTGAGGGGATGTGTGGGAAGGGAGATGGAGATAGTCGGGGGGGGAATGTGTGGGAAGGGAGGTGGAGATAGTCGGGGGGGGGAATGTGTGGGAAGGGAGGTGGAGATAGTCGGGGGGGGATGTGTGGGAAGGGAGGTGGAGATAGTGGGGGGAGGGATGTGTGGGAAGGGAGGTGGAGATAGTGGGGGGGGGGGAATGTGTGGGAAGGGAGGTGGAGATAGTGGGGGGGGGAATGTGTGGGAAGGGAGGTGGAGATAGTCGGGGGGGGGATGTGTGGGAAGGGAGGTGGAGATAGTGGGGGGAGGGATGTGTGGGAAGGGAGGTGGAGATAGTGGGGGGAGGGATGTGTGGGAAGGGAGGTGGAGATAGTGGAGGGGGGGGAATGTGTGGGAAGGGAGGTGGAGATAGTGGGGGGGGGAATGTGTGGGAAGGGAGGTGGAGATAGTGGGGGGGGGGAATGTGTGGGAAGGGAGGTGGAGATAGTCGGGGGGGGGGATGTGTGGGAAGGGAGGTGGAGATAGTGGGGGGAGGGATGTGTGGGAAGGGAGGTGGAGATAGTGGGGGGGATGTGGGGGGATGTGGGGGAAGGGAGATGGAGGTGTGGGAAGGGAAATAGAGATGTGAGGGGATGTGTGGGAAGGGAGGTGGAGATAGTCGGGGGGGGAATGTGTGGGAAGGGAGGTGGAGATAGTGGGGGGAGGGATGTGTGGGAAGGGAGGTGGAGATAGTCGGGGGGGAATGTGTGGGAAGGGAGGTGGAGATAGTGGGGGGGGGAATGTGTGGGAAGGGAGGTGGAGATAGTGGGGGGGGGGGATGTGTGGGAAGGGAGGTGGAGATAGTGGGGGGAGGGATGTGTGGGAAGGGAGGTGGAGATAGTCGGGGGGGAATGTGTGGGAAGGGAGGTGGAGATAGTGGGGGGGGGAATGTGTGGGAAGGGAGGTGGAGATAGTGGGGGGGGGTGAATGTGTGGAAAGGCAGATGGAGATGGGTGGGGATGTGTATGAAGGGAAATGGAGATGGGTGGGGATGTGTGGGAAGGGAGATGGCGATGTGGGGGGATGTGTGGGAAGGGAGATGGCGATGTGGGGGGGATGTATGGGAAGGGAGATGGCGATGTGGGGGGATGTGTGGGAAGGGAGATGGCGATGTGGGGGGGATGTGTGGGAAGGGAGGTGGAGATAGTGGGGGAGATGTGTGGGAAGGGAGGTGGAGATAGTGGGGGGGGGGGATGTGTGGGAAGGGAGGTGGAGATAGTGGGGGAGATGTGTGGGAAGGGAGGTGGAGATAGTGGGGGGGGGATGTATGGGAAGGGAGATGGCGATGTGGGGGGATGTGTGGGAAGGGAGATGGCGATGTGGGGGGGATGTATGGGAAGGGAGATGGCGATGTGGGGGGGATGTATGGGAAGGGAGATGGCGATGTGGGGGGATGTATGGGAAGGGAGATGGCGATGTGAGGGGATGTGTGGGAAGGGAGATGGCGATGTGAGGGGATGTGTGGGAAGGGAGATGGCGATGTGAGGGGATGTGTGGGAAGGGAGATGGCGATGTGAGGGGATGTGTGGGAAGGGAGATGGAGATGTGGGGGGATGTGTGGGAAGGGAGGTGGAGATAGTGGGGGAGATGTGTGGGAAGGGAGGTGGAGATAGTGGGGGGGGGGGATGTGTGGGAAGGGAGGTGGAGATAGTGGGGTGGGGATGTGTGGGAAGGGAGATGGGACGGGGTGGAATGTGTGGGAAGGGAGATGGGACGGGAAGGGAGATGGGACGGGGTGGAATGTGTGGGAAGGGAGATGGGACGGGGTGGAATGTGTGGGAAGGGAGATGGGACGGGGTGGAATTTGTGTGAAGGGAGTTGGAGATTGGGGTGGGAATGTGTAAAGGAAACCACAGATAGGTGACATGCTAAACCCATTTCATCCCGCTGCTACAACTGAAGGCCCAACTGGCCCTTCAGTCAACAACTCAAAGATCCCCCCAACTCAGGTCTTACATCCCTGCCATACTCAACAACTCTTCTTTCCCCACAACCTGTCAATCAACATCTCTCAATGTCTAAGGCTTGAAAATTGAGTCACATGAGATAAAAGTTTAAGAAGTACTGAACTGAACTATTAGCTCATCTAAGAAACTCCTGGCCAGCCATGAAAGAGGCTGAGATAATCCTAAATCGCAATTGCATTGTTTACTTTTGTTTGTAAAAGCACGTTATAATATATAAAAAAGACTTTAGATTTTAAACATTTGGGTACTTGTATGAGAATGAATAACTGTTTTAAAACTCTCATAAACCTTGCTTCTGTGATTGTTTATTTAGGACAATCACCAAGGGTAGGAAAACACATAAGTATTAATTGAGAGCAGCGAAAAGAAATTGTTCAGTCCCGAGGCAACAAGGCACGAACGAAAGTTACATGAGCAGACAAGCTAAGACCACAGATTAGAAATATTACCATATGGTTTGCCAGAGAAGATATGACTGTGAAGCAGAACTCAAGGTCCAAGAATGATGCTAAACCTACCTAATACTGTATCAGTCTGAGACAATAATCAGGGAACAGAACATTGATGCCTTTGATAAGGTGCCTCACAGGAGGCTGCTGAGTCAGGTAAGGGCCCATGGTATTCAAGGTCAGCTACTTGCACATATTGAGGATTGGCTGTCTGAAGAAGACAGAAAGTTGGGATAAAAGGTTACTTTTCAGAATGGCAACCTGTGACAAGTGGTGTCCCGCAGGGTTCGGTTTTGGGGCCACAGCTGTTCACTTTGTATATTAATGACCTGGATGAAGGGACTGGCGGCATTCTGGCAAAGTTTGCCGATGATAAGAAGTTACGTGGGCAGACAGGAGGTGGGGAGGCTGCAGAAAGATTTAGACGGTTTAGGAGAGTGGTCTAGGAAATAGCTGATGAAATTCAATGTGAGCAAATGCAAGGTCTTGCACTATGGGAAAAAGAATACAGGTATGGACTATTTTCTAAATGGTGAGAATGGGCGTGCTCGTCCAGGATTCTCTAAAAGTTAACTTGCAGCTCGAGTCCGTGATTAAGAAAGCGAATGTAATGTTGTCATTTATCTCAAGAGGGTTGGAATATAACAGCAGCAATGTGTTTCTGAGACTTTATAAAGCTCTAATTAGCCCCGTTTAGAAAACTGTGTCCAATCTTTGGCCCCACACCTTAAGAAGGACATACAAGCACTGAAGCGTGTCCAGCAGAGATTCACATGGATGATCCCTGGAATGGTAGGCCTAAGATACGATGAATGGCTGAGAAACCTGGGAACGTATTCATTAAAATTTAGAAGCTTGAGGGGAGATCTAATAGAAACTTACAAGATAACGCATGGCTTAGAAAGGGTGAACATTGGGAATTTGTTTCCGTTAGGCACAGAGAGACTAAGACCCGTGGGCACAGCCTTAGAATTAGAGGGGATCAATTTAGAATGATAATGAGGTGACATTCCTTCAGCCAGAGAGTGGTGGGCCTGTGGAATTCATTGCCATGGAGTGCAGTGGAAGCTGGGACATTAAATGCCTTCAAGGCAGAGATTGATAAATTCTTGATCTCGCAAGAGCTACGGGGAGATTGAGTGAAAGTGGAGTTGAAATGCCCATCAGCCATGATTAAATGGCAGAGTGGACTTGATGGGCCGAATTGCCTTCCTTCCACTCCTATACCTTATGGTCTAATGATGCAAAGAACTTGTAACAGGACAGAAGAAAATGCTTTGATCTTGCCACCTCAAACTACAGAAAATTGTGGTTCATCCAAAAGTAGATGTCAGATGTGTGGTCTGATAGCAGAGATAAAGGAAGTCATGATGAAGTAGTGCTGAGTATCATCAGTGTATTGTGAGAACTGGTGTCACGACTTTGAATTATATCACCGAAGGACATCATGTAGATGAAAAACAGAAACGGCTCAAAGATAGAGTTTTCAGAAGTTTCAGACAAAACCATTGAATTAAGTTTCAAGATGACAACTGATTATGCTTAACAGCCTTTTAGACCTGGACGATGGAGAAGATGCCTTCTCAAAGGTGACTTGATCAACTGAGTCAAAGGCTGCAATAGGGAAGAGAAAAATGCATCACTTGTTACTTTGATTAAAGCATTTACATTGTAAAAACAGTATCATTTTATTATACTTTATTGGTGAATGAAGTGAAGTGCAAAAGGACTGTTTTAGAACCAAGGACAGTGGAAGGAATTGTTGCTACTGAAAAAGCAAGCTACTGAAATATACTGTCTGTCGTCTTTACACTGCTGTTATACTCAATCAATGAGGGAATTCATTGGACACAAGATGGTTCCAAGGATGTAAGATCCAATCAGGTTGCTGATTCGTTTGTGGAGTTGCAACCAGTTACGACCAAAGGCGAACAACAATTATCTAAATGCTTCCTAGGTAGCTGAACAGCTTTTGGGTTTAAATAATATTGGCAAAAGCCTGGATAAGGCCTTTCGCTCTGATAAAAAAAAAGTTAAAAATCACACAACACCAGGTTATAATCTAACAGGTTTATTTGGAAGTACAAGCTTTCGGAGCGCTGCTCCTTCATCAAATAGGTAATGGGGCAGGATCATAAGACAGAATTTATAGTAAAAGATCAAAGCATCATATAACTTATGCTATGCATTGAACAAACCTAGATTGCTATTAATGAATTGCAGGTTTCGATTCATCAATATATAATTCCCAGAATTTCTTTCAAGTCACATTCCTGAGATAACATTAAAAAAAGTGGCATCTCAGCTCAGACG